>NC_062561.1:78445000-80845000 GCF_022837055.1 Prionailurus viverrinus | reverse complement strand
CACAGGAAACACACCTTAGTCCTACAGTGGCATTTGATGACCGTGGGACAAGCGCAGGGTCGCTTGGAAATGCACATTTACGCGCCTTATGTAAATGAGTATGGCCACACTGGGGTGTGTGATGGCACAGAGTGATTCGAAGTTCCATGACCAAGCCACTTCCATGTGGTTTCATAAAAAATATGTCCAATCACTTAAAAAATGGCCACTTGGGGAACAAGCCAGTATATAAGAGGTTTGCCCTGTAAAACTTAAACCATTTCCTTTTCTACAAAATAATCTTCAAATTTTAAACCTTTATATTGAATTGTTAGATGGACAGACATTATTAGAGCAAGAAACAGATTTGCTACGGGCTATGTTTGTAGCAATTCGGCTAATTTTTTTCAACATACTCATGAAGTGATGACATTATTTTTATTGAAATAGCAGCTACGTGAAATCTTTCCACATTTACTGCGTTAGGCTGCTTCCAGGCCACCCCCAGCCCAGCCAACCAAAAACAAAAAACAAATCAGTCTGAGACTCACTTGAGTGTTTAATTCAAACCTATATTTGGAGTTTCTAAAATGTTGATCCACAGACCACTCTCTGGTTACACGTGTGTAGCAATGAAAACAAAAGGCAGAGAATCCCGGCCATCCCGACAAAAGGAACAGCTCCTTTCCCAACATCCTTTAAAAATACACATGAGACCGTCTGGCACGTCAGCACGGGCAGTGGTGGAACACACGGGCTCGTGGTGCTCTCCTCCCTGCGGGCCCAGCTCCGCCAACTACCTGTTGTAAGCCCGCTCCTTTTTGGATTTCTCCAGGGCCTTGTCCATGGTTTTCTCATTCTCCCCTCGACACTTGGGACAGTACCACTTGCCCTTTGGTTTATGATTCAGCCCCACGCAGGAGAAGTGGAACCACTCGATGGGGCACTCGTCATTGTCGCAGCCGATCATTTCTCCATAGGAGACCTGATTGCACAGACAGTACGTGGGCTCGTTCGGGTCGATGGGAAGGTCTGCAGGGGACGCCTCCCTCTCGGCTTTGGCCTTGGAGCGCTTCTTCTTCTTGGAGGCTTTCGCCTTCTTCTCCTTGGGCGTTCCCGAGGTGACATCATCGTGGTCGTGATGATTGGCCGCGTTCTCCCGGTTCTCGTTGTTGCGCTGCCGCCGGGACCTCTTGCTGTTGGTCTTTTCTGCCTGCGTGACGGTCTCGCTCTTGGACTTATCCTGGCCGGCTTTGCCACTGTGGCCAGTGGTGTCATTGACCTCCTGGTGGGCCTCAAAGAGCTCCACGTGACTGTCCACCTGCCTGGTCCGGTTCTCCACCAGCTCCACCATCTGACTCACGATCTGGATCTTCTCATCCCCCAGCTCCTGGCTCCGAATCAGGGCTCTCTGAATGCAATGTAACACTCTCCTCTTCTGGACACCGTCTGTCTCACGTTTAAATTTCTCATAGTACTCATCCAGCTCCTTTAGGATTTCTGCAGAGGGAAAAAGAAGCATTACACCCATGCCACAAACACTGCTGAACCTTTTATTTGATTCTCCAGTCTAGGAGAAACCAATGGCAAAACACAGAAACGATCGCTGCAAGATTTCCTAGGATGAAAATCCTGCAACCTACAGGCCTTTCGAGGGGGCACCATTTTTCTCTATTGAAAAAAATCCCTGGAACTAAATGCAGATGCCAACACTGTTCCAGTTCAGCGAGGTGCTGCTCAGAGCCCCCCAGGGGGCTCTGTGCATTCAGAAGCATGGGGAACGTTTCTCGGAATGGGCAATGACGAGGAAAAGTTTAAATTTAGGTGAAGTGCTGGCACCCAAACTTTTATTTTCTGTAAAATTAATGATTTATGTCCTATATTTCCATTATTTTATTCAAATATTCTTCTAACTTAAAGGCCTGTATTTCCTTCATTTTAATGTACCGATGTCTAGAATACCCTATTAGTGAATGTATATAAATAGTACCCAGTGACCCAGAGCCTCAGTTTATCAGTCACATCTTTCTCCTCCTACCACGTTATTCCTCCGTATTTACTGAAAACAAGAATGGTTTGTCACAATAAAGCCCAACAACCTAGCTTTGCTTTGAAACAAGGGTGTCACATTTTGCTTTCGCATTTACTGCTTAAGACAATACACATTCATATCTATAAAAACAAACAGATTTTAAAACATTACCAAAAACAAAAACCCTCAGTACTATATTTAAACCTTGTACAGGGGATGCCTGGCTGGCTCAGTCTGTAGAGCATGTGACTCTTGATTTTAGGGTTGCGAGTTCAAGCCCCACATTGGGTATAGAGATTACTTAAAAATAAAATCTTACAAAACAAAAAAACAAAAAGCCCCAAAAACTCTGTACAGACACTATATGATTGGAAAATGTAACTTGGGAAAATTAGGAAATTTCCCAAGAAATAAAAGTTGTTAAATTATCTTGATCGAAATAAAGTAAATATTCTTGCCAAAAGCTATTGAAATACAAATAGAAATTCCCAGTTATTTTCCCCAAACAGTAACAAATCTAAATAGAATCAGGGGCACGTGGCTTAGTCGGAAGAGTACACAAATCTTGATCTCTCAGGGTTGTGAGTTCCAGCCCCATGATGGGTGTAGAGATTATTAAATATCAATAAATAGTATCAGATTTTTTTTCCCTGAAACCCTCTGTAGTCTCTTAAAATAATGCAATTCTACTCTCCAACCAGGAAGTATGTGTATGTATGGGGCCGGTGGTGAGGGGGGCGGGGGAGCAGTAGGTGATGTATAAAATGTAACCTGCACGGGTTCCAGATCTTATCTTCAAATAGTTATAAGGCATAAACCTAACACTGAAATAAACACAGGCACTTAGGCCAACCCTGAAGCTTACCTAAATGTAAGTATTCTGGGGTGCCTGGGTGGCTCATTCCATTAAGTATTGAACTCTGGATTTCAGCTCAAGTCACGATCTCAAGGTTCATGAGTTCAAGCTCTACATCAGGCTCTGCGCCGACACTGACAGTGTGGAGTCTGCTTAGGATTCTCTCTCCCCCATGTTCTCTTTCTCTCTCTCAAAAATAAAGAAAACAAAAAAGAGAGCTCTGAAGATACTTCCTAATTGAACAACGTAGACTATCTGCCACCAGAAAGGAGAAATGCCACAGTCTCATAGCGTCTTAGAGTAATTCTGAAAATAGGCTCAAGGTATCTAAGTTCTATTTCATAGATATTAAAATATGAGTTCCTGCAACGTATTTTTAAATTGATTGCACATTACAAAACTATTATCTGGTTTAATCAAGTAACCTTTTTTTTTTTTTTAAGTTTATTTTGAGAGAGAGCAAGCGGGGGAGTCAGGGAGAGAATCCCAAGGACAGTCAGCACTGTCAGCGCAGAACCGTACACAAGGCTTGAACTCCCCAACCTTCAGATGAACCTGAGCCACCAATTCAGAGTTAGATGCTTAACCAATCAACCAAGCCACTCAGGTGCCCCTCAAGTAACCAAATTTCTAACGACAATGTTACTCTTTGATAGAAGAGAGAACGATTTTATCTTATTGCTAATATTAAATTCAGTAAGGTATGGCTTCTTTTATATCACAAGCAAACTTACATCCATGTGAGGCCTCAGTCTTGGGAAAGAAACAAAAATGACATCACAAAATTACCAAGAAGTAATTCTGTTCCCTACACAATGGCTTAATTTCTGAGACTCTCCAAGCACACCGTTCCATCAGCAAAGCCAGTTAAGTACACACTGTAACAAGACCACCACCAGTTCTAACTGCGCGGGCGCCCTGCCAGGACACTTTCAGGAGCTTCTTCAGTTCCACCAGCTCAAACTGCTGCTGACCTTCCTTCTGAAACGCTCCACACCAACACCACTGTAGGCAAGCAATGGTACCACGGAAAGAATTTAAGGATTAAGTGAGACTGTAGCAAAATTTAATGTGATCTGGCCAATGTATAAAAGGCTGCACTGGTGTTCTTTATGAAGCTGACTTCCATTGCGAGGTGGGTATTTTTAAAATACTTGAAACATAACGCAAAAATAAGTTTGAATTCAATAATCCAAGCATAACCTCAAATAACATTTAAAATTGGTAAACTAATTATAACCCATCTTTATGAAGTAATCTCCAGTTGATGCGTACTAAGCAAGTCTGACCCGCAACACAGGCCCTTCGAACGAAAAGCCCGAGTGTTCCCACGTACGGCGCACTCCCCTACATGCACAGCGGAGCCCCCAGGCGAGGGGTGACCATTACCGGCAGCTCACTCGGCGGCACCGGCTGCCCGCGGGCACGCCGTCTTCCCCGCAGGAGCAACCAGCCCCGCCGCGGGTGCAGGCTCCACTGGAGACACCTGGTCCCGAAGCAGCAACAAAGTAACTTCGAGGGGATGCTAGATGAATTCACAAACACTGTCATCTTGAAATTTCCTGTAGGCGCTAACGGACGGTGAGGGCGACAACGACTCCCTTTGACCTCTGCACCGAGTCGCCGTCCCGGCTCGCCCTGCGCCCGGCCCCTGTCCCCTCACTCTTCCGCCGCTCCGCGCGGACCTGGACTATCGGCGGGCCCGGTGAGGGAGGCCTGAGCTGCAACCTCTGCAGCCCCGGCACCCGGACGCCGCCATTGCTCCGCGGCCGGAAGTGGCCAGGCTCGAGCCCCTGAGGGACAGGGGCGGGGCCTGGCCCCCAGCCAATGAGGAGGCGGTCAGCGGGCATCGCGCCCCGCCCCGAGAACCACCGCCTGTGGGGATCGCCGGGCCGTAGGGCGGAGGCCGAGCGGGGCTCCAATCACAGCACAGGATCGACGAACACGGCCCACCCCAGCAGCGCCAATGGCCAATCCCAGGCCGGAGGCCGGGCGACCCGAAGACATTCAAATCAACTCGACCCCCCCCTCCTCCTCCCCGCCCCTCTGAAGAAAAAAGAAGGCAGCGGAAACAGAGACCCGTGCCAGTCACTGCGCAATGCCCACCCTCCTCCGGCGCAGCAACCAATAACTCAGCAGCGGATGGATAAGGACATTCCATGGGGGACGCCGAGACCAATCGTAGGGAGGCCAAAGCGGGACGTTCGCAATATGCTAATAAGACCCCTATAAAAGTCGCTGCGAAGCAGAGACTCGGCTAGAGCGCGCAGGGGGCGCCATGCCCGCAGGGGTGCCCGTTGCGCTTCGGGGCGTGCGGCTGCTTCCCACCTCCCCCCCCCACGCTTCCGTTTCCCTGCTGCGCAGCCCTGTAAACATTAGTAAACTCCGAGTGACGATCCGCGTCCCATACGCAGCCCCCACTGCCGTGCCTGACCTGGCAGGAAAGTTTCCCCAACAGCCAACAATTCCCAGCGGACACGAACCCTCCTCCTCTGTCCGGAACTCTGGGCAGCCGGGGCTGCAGAGAACGACCCACAGGTCCTCTCCTCTGCCATGTTCCTCTGCAAACAGACAATCTTTGCCCGCGCCCCCCGAGCACGATGGGCGACTTCCTCGACCCATCCTCCCTTCCCTTCCCTCTCCTCCTCTCCCCTTCCCCACCGCACGCACAGAATAAAGCCCTAGCCCTCAGCGAACTACACCCGGCCGCGCCGCCCCCTGCACGGCGGCCCTCACTCGGTGTCCAGCTCCACGGGGGGCCCGGGGGGCTGCGCGGGGGCGGAGGCGGTCGGGGCCACACGGCGCGGAGTGCCGACCCCGGACTTTATATAACACTCAGATTCGGGACTGGGTGGGGGTGGCTCCGGGGATGGCGAGCAGAGCAGGGGACCCGCCGCCCGCAGCGCCCTCCCAGCAGCCCTGCGCGCAGCCCCGTCGCTGCGCCCCTCAGCCCCAGCTACCGCGGCACATCCCTCCCTCGGCGCCCTAGCCTGCGCCCCCCTGCGCCCCCTCCCCCGCAGCACCCCGCCTCGTCACTTCACTACAAAGAGCGCTTTGCTCGCGCAGCCTGGCATTGAGACCTCTCGTTCCTCCTTCCTCCTCCGTGTCCGGGCTTCGCACACAAGGACCTTGGCGAATCAAAGACGCTCCAGACCTTTTGTTCCTGCCCGGCCGGGGCCACCTCCGCGGGCCCGCGGCTCCTCCGGGCGGGGAACAGGACGGCCCGCGGCCCCGCGGCGCGCCGCGACCGGCGGGGATGGAGCGGCCGCCCCCGCCCATCCATCCCGCCGTACCTTGGTATTTCGCGTCGATCTCCCGCATCAGCGAGACGTTTCTCTGCAGGTCGAATGGCAGAGACTCGATGGAGTCCAGGTAGTCCTCCACATAGTTCACCAGGTGGATCTGCTCCCCGTTGGCAGGGCTCAACATGGTTCACCGAGGTCCCCGGCGACTCGGCGCGGCTTTCCGCTTCCTCCAGCCCCCGCCCCCTCGGAGCCCAGCGCTGCAAAATGCAAAGCTCCCGCCCGCCGGCGCCCCCCCTCCGGCCGGCCCCGCGCCGCTACATCTGCGAGCCGCGCCGCCTGGGCCCGGGGACCCGGCGCCTGGCGGGCCGGGCCGGCGCTCGGCGGCCTCGGGCGCGGGGCGGGCGCGGGCTGCGCGTGCGGGCGCGCACCCCGGCGCAAGGGCCGGGGCCGGGGCCGAGCGAGCGCGGGAAGGGGCGCGCGCCGCCCGCCGCGCCGCACTTGTCCAACGTGGAGAACCCAAATACCAGTTTCAAACACTTGGGAAACATTCGGCCCCCCGCACCGCGCATGCGCCCCGCCCCCCACGGCCCCCTCCCCGCGGGCCCCGCCCCCGCCGCATCACGCCCCTCACCGGCCCGGCCGCGCGGGGGGTGTGGCTTTGTCTGTCACTTTGGCTGGGGAAGGGGTCGCGGGAACAGGGGCGGCGGGCGAAGCGCAAACTTTACTAGGAGTTTCGCACTTGGAAGCAGAGCCTGTCGGGCGGCAGTGCACGCCCACCGGGGAACGTGGGGAGCAGCCGGCCTCGCCGAAGACCCGGTCGGAACCGACTTAGTCGTGGTACCAATGCCGCCGAGGCCATCGCTCGCCTGGGCTGCCACCTCCCTATCCACACCCAGCCCCTCACTCTCCAGGGCCCCGCCGAGCAGCCGGGCATAAGTAAGGCCCGAAACAGACTGGCAACGCCAAGACCCAATCCGCTCGCCGCCCTCCCTCGATAGCCCAATCAAACCGAAGGAGAGGCGGGACGAGTGAGGATAACCCCTCCCACGCTCTTACTACGAGAAACCCGCGTCCCGCGGGGGGCGGAGGGAGGGGGCGCGCCGTGCAGGGCGGAAGTGGTGGCGCATGCGTACTTGCACGGCCAGGGAAGCCATCGGCCCGGGAGGGAGGAGACCTACCATTAGGCGGCCGGACCACCGCTCCCAGCAACCTCAGCGGCTCGCGCGCCTGCGCGGTCCTCACCGCCTTCCCTTTGTGTCGCCGGCTGGAGCCCAGTACCGAGCGGCTTGGAGACAAAGGGGCCCAAGAGGGGAGTTGCATTCGTAGCCAGGCTCCCGCAGAGGGCGGGCGATCCCGACCCCATCCCGACTGGGCCCTGGGATCCGATCTTATTCGAAAGGCCACTCAGATCGGGGCGGGGCAGGCGTCCGGGACCCGCTCCCCTTGCCATCTCGGCCTCTCCCCTCCCCCCACGGCCTCTCTCCCCACCCTAAGCTCCCGGATTTGGGTTTTCTGAAAAGCCCCGCGCCGACGATCCCGTTGCCTAGGCGACGGACCAGCGCGCAGGCCCGCCGCTTCCGGCAGAGGCCCCGCCCCGTGGGCGTGGCCGCGCTCCGCCTTTGTCCTCGGGGCTCCGGCCTCTACGGCCGCCGCTGGTGCCTCCGGGGCGGGCCTCCGCCGCACCGGTCCTGTGCAGCTCGCAGGCTTCCTTCCCCCAGGTGGGCGGGGTGTCCTGTCGGGGTCTCTGACCGTGTAGCTGGCTCAGCTCTACCTGCTCCCGGTCTCTGCGGGCTGAGCAGGTGCCCTGGATCCCGCGGGATGCTCCTCCACAGGCTCCGAGCCAGGGCGCTCAACTGCTGTGCAAACTCGGAGTGCTCGGCGAAGGGAGGCATGTGGTCAAGAGGCCAGGCCATTGGCGATTTTTAAATTACTGTATGTTAGGGGCGCCTGGCTGGCTCAGCCCGTGGAGCCTGCGACTCCTGATCTCCATCCAGGCAGTGAGTTCCAGCCCCAAGTTGGGTGTAGAGATTACTTAAAAATAAAATCTTTAAATAAAAAGTAAAGAAAAATAAATTACTGTGTGTAAGCCACTAATATTTCAGATCAGCCCAACTTTTATAAAATAGGTTGTTATCCGGTGGTACTCATTCCAGCGATCGTACGGCATTTTGTGAGAGGGATGCCAGTAGAGCAAATGAGACTAAATTGAGCTGTTTTGTCTTTGAAATGGTTGGTTCTCGTTCCAACGTTGTTGCGGTGATAAACGACGAAGAATGTAGCACTTTGAAGTAAATAGATTTGATCTTCACTCTTAAACCCCTTCATCCCTTCCCCACATCAAAAGAATGCTCGCTTTGATAATTGGGAAAATGGTTATTTTACTTATGGATTCACACTTCTTTCAGTCTTGGTTCAGTTTAAAGCAAACGATGAAGTTTCATTTCATTTTATACAACAAAATGTATTGGCCACTAGTCTGCACGAAAAGACTTGAATACTATGACATTATATGGCAATAGAAATGGTATGTGGGATAGAGATAGGATACAAAGTTGAATAAGAAAAATAATTACTAAGAAATAATTTTCTCGGAGAGCAGACAAAAAATTTTAAAGTACTATTAGTAGATCTTTGCATTTATTGGCTCTAGAATGAGTGTTTGTCTGAATTTAAGAATAAAGGTAAGAAATAATTTACTGCTTCCAGGGATAAGCCAGTTTGAACTAGGGTATCTTAAAAAAAATTTTTTTTTAATGTTTATTTATTTTTGAGAGACAGGGAGAGGGGGAGGGGGGAGCGGGGGAGGGGTAGAAAGAGAAGACATATAATCCAAAGCAGGTTCCAGGCTCTGAGCTGTCAGCACAGAGCCTGTTGGGGGCTCAAACTCAGAAACCATGAGACCTGAGCCCAAGTCGGAAGTTTAACGCACTGCGCCATCCAGGCGACCCTGAACTAGGTTATCTTTTTTAAAAATCACGATATTATCTGAATAATGATTCCTTTCATGTTTCCATGGTCTTCACAGACACAGAAACAAAAGGTTATCTTAATCATTCAACAAGAAATATTTCGTGAGTGCCAACCAGGTGCTAGCTACTGCTTAGGCCCTGGGGATACAGCAGTGACTAAGGAGCTTACATTCTATAAGATAGTTTACCCTGTGGGCTAAAAAGCCAGAAAATATTTTACTAGCTTTATAAAGTTCTTAAAAAAACATAACAATGACTTAACAGTTTTCTGAACAAGGTTAGAAGACCAATGGTTAAAACGTAACTATGATCGTGCATTTTAAATATACTACTAAGGAAAAGTAATTCTGAAAATACATCGAAGAACCCTGGCTGTTTTAGTTCTGCTCTTTGGGGTGTGTTGCAAGATGGATATTAAATTTTTTTTCTGAATTATATTTCTAGTTTAACTGGTGATACTCAAACTCATGGGAGAATAAAATCAGAAGTGAACATACAGTTTTTGTTTGTTTCTTTTCAGGTGCTTAAAAAATACATGCTAACACATTTATTTCAAACTTGAAATACCTTAAACACTGTGCTACCTTATCTACCCTACTTTGGGTTTGCAAGACTTGGCCTTGAAAGCAAAGGTATTACTGAGAACTACATTTTTGGTTGTCATGAAGGACTAGGAAATGGCGTTCAAGATACTTTGAGATCATTATTATTATTTCTTTTTTTTTTTTTTCTTTGAGAGAGAGAAAGCGAGCAAGCAGGAGAAGGGCAGAAAGAGAGGGAGAGAGGGAGAATCCCAAGCAGCCTCCACACTGCAAAGCTCAAACCCATGAACCATGAGATCATGACCTGAGCCGAAATCAAGAGTAGGACGCTTAACCCGCTGAGCCACGCAGGTGCCCCTGAAATCATTAATTCTAATATACTTCTTTGTTCTGACCCAGCGTGAGGACGAGTCCCTCCAAATTAACAGGATACTCTTTTTTGGGAATATATTTGCTAATCTTCCCAGTCATTTTTACTATACCTGAATATTCAACCTGCAAAAGGAGTTGTATTTTAATTATTCATAATTAATCATATTTTAATTATTCTGTATCATTAAATAGAGGGTTATGCTTATCATAGTTTTGATGATTTCCAGAAGACTTAAGAAAAAATAGAATTGCTGCTAGTTAGGGCTGAACATATTACACGACCGGTTTTCTGAAGACAGAAGATCTCATTGTTCATTTCAAAGTCATGACTTTTCTATGGCCAATTCAAACATGCCAGCTATACAGATTCATGTGCAGGATTTGGTCTTCAGTGTCATGAAATCTGTTTTTAAAACTTCTAGCCTTTCCCGTGAACTCTGTGTGTTGTCACAGATTGCCTTTTGTTCATTTTCCTCTTTTACCGGCACATCTAATATCTGGACCAGAGATTTCCCTAGCAGATATTTTACTGCCCAGATTTCCTCCCACAGGCACAACAGGTGGATTTCACAGAGTAATTCAGCAACCCTTTGCTGAATTTAATCTGCTTACAGTGAGAGAGTTCAAAAAAATTTACAATCTCAAGTACTCAGAAAAATATACACATTGTACTACAAATAAGAGACAGTAACAAAGGAACCAAAATAGGGATGCAGAGAGCAAGGGAGGGATAACGTGCCAGTAGGACTTTGAGGAGTCAGGGAGCCTGTGCTTAGCACTGAGGGAGAAGTCGCCTAATTCTCAACCACAGGTTCTAACGCTTCAGCACTATGCATTAGAACAGAGTTGACGTTGGACTACAATTTAGCTTGAAGCAGAATTGCAGAATTAGACTTCAGGGATCTTGACAGAAAGAAAAAAATAAGGAACATACCATTTTGTCTCTGGTTAAGAATTTTCCCTTCAACTGAATGACCAAAACAAACCAAAAAAAGGAAAGAAAAGAAAAGAAAAAAAAAACTTAGGGACCTCTGTGCGGTTTTGAGGAATGTAAAAACAAAGGGGATTTCTTTCCTTTCTCTTTCTCTTTTTTGAGACATTGTTTTGCAAGACATCAGTAAGGGTACTTTTGTCAAGACAATATGAAAGCGACTTCAAATGAATCGCCTTTTAAAAGTCCCACTGAAACCGCAATTCAGATTGTTTTTGTTCTCGAGAGGAGATGATATAGAATGTTTAACCTTAATGAATCCCAAGTAGACACTTCCCACTACTGGCACTTGATGAATGGGGCGGTTTCCAAGCTTTGGTCTTGCATCCGGAGACAGAATCCTATCTTGGGGTGCAAGTGTGCCTTGTGCTGTTAAGTGGAGACGTGCTGTGTGCGTCTTGGGGTATCAATATGCTGTGCTGGGGTGCACACGTGGCTTGTGCACATTGGGATCATACGTTGCTGTGTTGGGGTGCAGACGTTCTGTGTTGAGGTGATGTGTTTGCTGTGTGTGCGCTGGGGCACAAACGTGCTGTGTCGGGGTGCAGACGTGCTGCGTGTTGTGTTGGGGTGAGACGTGCTTCCTGAACCGGCGAGAAGCCGGAGGCGGGTGCCCGCACGGTGAACTCCGGCACGGGCGGGAGGTGGGCACCGGCCCTAATTCGTTAGCGCACAGCCCGCACGACGGGCTCCAGGGAGAAGAAGGGCCCTCTCCTCCGGACGCGAAGGAGCGCCTCTTCCTACCTCCTCCCGCGCCCGCGCCGCGCCCCGCCCCCAGCGCCACAGCAGGCGCCACACAGGCCTGTGGGAGGCGCCGCGGCCGCTTCCCGACCCCGTCTTCGGGGGTTGACAAGGCCGAGGCAGGTCATCTTCCGGAATGGGCGGGCAGGGCTGCGACCCCTTCCGGGATGGGCGTGGCGTGGTCAGATCCTTTTCCGGGTTGGGCGGGGCCTGGGCGTCCGCCGTTCTGGGTTGGACAGGCCACGGAAAGCCTTTTCCGGGGTAGGCGGGATCTAGAGGCCCTCTTCCGGGTGGGCGGCCCCAGTGCGAGTCCCTCCCGGAGTGGGCGTGGCGAGCCTGTCCCGCGGCCGCAGGTCCCCAGGCTCCGAGCCGCGCGCCGGCAGGCCATGCTGCGAGCGTGCGGGGCGGGCGTGGGGCCCCAGCTTCTGCGGGCGGCGCTGGGCCTGGGGGCCTGGCCCGGTCCGGAGCGGGCGGCGTCGGGGACGCGCGGGCAGGGCTGGCTGCAGCCGGCGGGCCACGACACGGGCGTCAAGGTGTACAACAGCCTTACCCGGAGGAAGGACCCCTTGATCGTGGGCAGCGCGGACGCCGCCTCCTGGTAGCCGCCGGGGACCTGGGGGACCGGGGTGCTGGGGACCAGGGGCGGGAAGGACTGTGCGTCGGAAGGTTCTCAGGTGGAAAGCATTCAGTAAGTGACAAGTGCGTGGCGGCACAATTGGAGACACTGTGCTGTAGTCACGGGTACTTGACAGGCTTGGGCTGGGAATCCCCAAACGTGGTTCTATGATACCCTGAGAATGTGGTGTCCTTTCTTGCAAGTATGATTCACGTGATGGATTGTAACTGTGTTCCTAGGTATAGCTGTGGACCAACTGTCTATGATCATGCACACCTTGGCCATGCTTGGTGAGTGACCCCAGTTTGATTTTTCACGCTTCAAGCGACCCTTTATTTTGGAAAGAAAGAGCCTTTTGCAGGTTTTTTCCATTTCTCAAGTGGCAGCTTAATACCGAATATAGTCCTGGTGCTGTGGGAAGCACACCTGTTAACAGTCTCTCATTTCGTTCTTGTAGTAGTTCTAAGCGCTCATGCCCATTTCACAGGTGAGGAAACTGAGGGAGGCAATGAGGAGCAGTGATAAATGACCTGTTTTGGAATTAGATGTTTAATGCGATGAGGCCATTCCAGGGGTTAGGAGTCAGCTGGTGAGTTATTTCTGGCCCCACTATCTTCTTTCCAACTTTGGGCAAGCCACTTTATTACCTTGAGTCCTGCTTTCTTTATCTTTGCGATGGGGACGATAATTGTATCCGTCTTTTTTCAACCTGCACAATTTTTTGAAATAACGCCCATACAGTGCTGCTTGCAGAGTGCCTGAAGTGTGACGCGTGGTGGGGACTTCACAGTTAGTGTGAGGAACTTCCCCGAGGTCACACATTCAGGAAGCCTGGAGCCTGGTGTCTCAGATCTCCCAGGTACTCGCTTCCTCAACCTGCTAACCATCAGCTGCACTCCTGCCTACCTTTGTCAGAATTGCACTTTTCCTAATACTTTCTATGTTCTCTCATTCGTGTTTTAAACTTGTTGTGTTTCAGACCTAGACTAAAAGTGGAAAGCTACCTGTACTCATTACACTTTTTAGAAAATCATGTATCACCCAGGAAGTTTGGAGCATTTTTTGTGTTTTGTTAACATCAGTGGTGTGGGAATCCTTTCTTCCTTCACTGTGGGCTAACAGCGTTACTTGTAAAAAGCATATCTTGACCTCTTTATTGAAGTATGAAATATGTTGGGGAAGTATTAAAAAACAACAACTCTTCCCAACCTGGAAAAACCTCTCCACAAAGGCAGAAGAGAAAGCAAAGTTTATTGTTGAGTAACATTAAATCATCACGGGACGTGGTCACAGGCAGCCCGCTAACAGGATTGCAAAGACAGAACTCTCAATCTCATAGAGCCAGGTGGGTGACACTTGTGAGATCAGGTGGGGTTTGTGACGTGCAGCCAGATGACATGTCCGGCCCATCCCCCTTCCTTCTTTGATGACTTTATTTCAGAAGGGTGGCTCTTAGCTCTGATGGATGTTAGCAAACAAACGGGATCCCAGTGATCAATACAAGTTCTGTTTACTGAGTGTTGATGCCGCAAACTGAAGAAAGGAAATGTTTCACTATAAAGCTGCTTAGACCGAAGGTCTTCTAGAAGCCATCCGCACAATTTTCCACTTGCCCAGGAAACCTTTCCCCTCTGCATGCACGAGATCACGTCAGTGTGTCGTGTTGGGGTTTACACTGATTAATAAATACCTGAAACTCAGAGCGCCTGGGTGGTTCAGTCAGCTGAGCGTCCGACTTTCGCTCAGGTCAAGATCTTGCAGTTTGTGAGTTCAAGCCCCACATCAGGCTCACTGCTGTCAGCATGGAGCCCATTTCAGATCTTCTGCCCCTCTCTCTGCCCCTCCCCTGCTCATGCACGCTCTCTCAAAAAAAAAGGAAACATTTAAAAATAATAATATCTGAAACTTAAAAAAAAAAAAAAAGGTGGCTCTCGGGTCCTTGAGAGTTTTCTGGTCGTGGGACTCAACAGAGGCTTCCTTAGCCATTAAAGCCATCTACATAAAACATTTCATAAAAATTAAAACAAACCTTTTTTTTTTTTTTTTTTTTTAAATTTTAGAGCACACATGTGTGCCTGGGAGTGGGCAGAGGGAGGGACAGAATCTTAAGCAGTCTCCACACTCAACGCAGACCCTGGCACGGGGCTCAATCCCACCACCTTGGGATCATGACCTGAACCCAAATGAAGAGTCAGATGCGTGACCAACCGACCCACCCAGGTGCTCCTTACATCCATTTTAGAAGGACTGAGGAATTTCTGAAAGAAAGGGGCGGTGGGGGGAGAGCCTGTTTCCTTATTTTCAGCTAGGAGAACCAAGCCTCTTGATTATAATTTGTACTTGCCCTTACAAATACAGAAGAGTACAAATGTTAAGCGTACAGCGGAATGAAGTGTTCATGGCTCTTAGAGGGAGACGTTACCGACAGCCTAGAAGCCTCCCCAGCGCCCCATTCGTCAGTCTCGCCCCCCCCCCCCCACTCCCCTCAAGGATAACCGCTAGGGAAGGCTGGGCTGGGAGACAGAACCCATTCTTCAGGAGTCCTTCAGGATGTCCCTGGGGGTAGAAAATCTAAGAACTACAAGATATGAGGTCGTACAGGCAGGGAGGGGCTGGCCTGGCTCCACTGCCCCTAAGGTAAAGTTCGAAGTCCTGAGGTCGTCTCTGCAGTTCTATAAGCCTGTCCCGACTTACCGTCCAGGCTCACGTCTCCCCACCTTCCTCCCCAGGTAGCCACACTGGCCTCTACTGAAAAAGACGTGTACCGGGCACCTGGCTGGCTCAGTCAGTATGTGTTTGCGACTCTTGATCTCAGGGTTGTGAGTTCAAGCCCCACCTTGGGTGTAGAGCTTACTTAAAAAAGAAAAAGAAAGACGTGTAGTTAACAGACACAACACCTGCTCTTGCTGTGTGCCAGGCTCTGCTCTAAATGCTCTGCAAACACCAGCCACTGTAACGCCCTAACGGCACCGGATGATGGTGCTGTGATCCCCCAGCTACAGACGGGGACATGCCGGGAAGGGGCTGACATCGTGGACATGGAGTGGCCCCTGGGGGAGTCATGCACCTGTGGCCTCAGTGCCATGAAGCCCTTAAACTCCTCAGGGCCAAGCATGTGACTCTTTTTACTTTGTGCTTCTTACTTTTTCTCTGAAATCTCACTGCTTGTAGGGTCTTTCCCTGCTCAAGCCGCAGGAAGGGCATGGTGACGCCTGTAGGAACTCGTGCTGCACAGGCCTCAGGATCACGTCCAACAACTCCATGGGGTGGTGGGATTTTGCCCAGTTTCTGAGTAAGCAGTTCAAGCCTTCAAATGATTAAATATCTTGGCAAGGAGTTTCTGACATCGCTTTGTCACCCAAGCTGCGTTCGGGGAGTGGGGGTGTGGCAAGCTGAAGGGGTGTGATAACAGGGCTCGTCTTCGAGGGAAAAGGATGTTCGGAACTTAGAGAGGTTGTGCGGATGACAGATGAGCGTGAGACTACCTGACCTTGAGCTTTAAGGTTGCTTTTATGAGAAGCCAGATTCTTTTTGCAATTTATATCCAAGTTAGTTGGCGTTTAGTGCAATAATGATTTCAGGAGTAGATTCCAGTGATTCATCCCCTACTTATAATACCCAGTGCTCATCCCAGCAAGTGTCTTCCTGAATGCCCCTTACCCATTTAGCCAGTCCCCCTACCCACTTCCCCTCCAGTAACCCTCAGTTTGTTCTCTGTATTTAAGTGTCTTTCTCTCATTTTTTTAATGTTTATTTTTGAGAGAGAGACTGAGTGTGAGCTGGGGGAGGGGCAGAGAGAGAGAGAGAGACACAGAATCCGAAGCAGGCTCCAGGCTTTGAGCTGTCAGCACAGAGCCCGACACGGGGCTGAAACCCACAATCCATGAGATCGTGACCTGACCCAAAGTCAGACGTTCAACTGACTGAGCCACCCAGGTGCCTGTGAATTTAAGAGTTTCTTATGTTTTGTCCCCTTCCCTGTCTTTATCGTATTTTTCCTTCCCTTTCCCCATGTTCATCTGTTTTATATCTTAAATTCCACATGTGAGTAAAGTCATATGATATTGTCTTTGACCAAGTTCACTTATCATAATGCCCTCCAGTTCCATCCACGTAGTTGCAAATGGCAAGATTTCCATTCATTTTGATTGCCGAGTAATACTCCATTGTATATATATACCACATCTTCTTTATCCATTCATCCATTGATGGACATTTGGGCTCTTTCCATACTTTGGCTATTGTTGATGGTGCTGCTATAAACATGGGGGTGCATGTGTCCCTTCAAAACAGGACTCCTGTAACCCTTGGGTAAATACCTAGTAGTGCAATTGCTGGGTCGTAAGGTAGTTCTATTTTCATTTTTTTGAGGAAACGCCATACTGTTTTCCAGAGTGTGAAGCCAGATTCTTGACATTTAAATTTTTTTTTATGTTTATATATTTTTTTGAGAGAGAGCGCGAGCGCAAGCTAGGGAGGGGCAGAGAGAGGGGGAGAGAGAGAGAATCCCAAGCAGGCTCCATGCTGTCAGCACAGAGCCTGACGCGGGGCTCGAACTCCCAAAATGTGACATCATGACCTGAGCCCAAATCAAGAGTTGGACATTCAACTGACTGAGCCACCGGGCACCTCCAGATTCTTGACATTTTAAATGGCTCTTGAACCCTTTTGGTTTTATAAGTTTGAGTTGCCCCAGTGTAGCCCACGGATAAGCCGATGTGTTAATATTCTATGATAGTTTTACACGTTCTTTAGGAGTGACATCGTACAGCTTTCATTGTACTTGCCTCGATTTGTTGTTACTGCTGTTTTGCCATAGCGAAACATTACAGTTACTCTAGAACCGTGAACTGGGATGGTAACAGCTCTCTGTATTTTAACCAGCTAGAGCCATTGTATCAGCGGTGAATTTTTATACAATCCAATGGATGTAAGCGCACTTACCAGCTCCAACGTTAAAAGTGCTAATACTGCACCTGACATTGAGGGGATGCCTTTGTTAGTTTCTCGCGAGGACCCGCGTGGGCCCTTCTCCTGGCTGCACGTGAGCTGTCCGTACTGTCACACACGCGACTGCTCTGTGGCAGCCTGTTAAAATGTAAGGCGCTCCGTTTTAAAGATCACAGCAGTGATTTTCTGCATTAAAGACTCCCTAATACTTATTTCCTTGCAGCTCATATGTTAGATTCGATATCATTCGAAGGATCCTCACGAGGGTTTTCGGATGCAACATCATCATGGTGATGGGAATCACGGACGTGGATGATAAAATCATCAAAAGAGCCGGTGAGGTAAGCGTCGACGACGACCATGTTGATCGTGTGAGTGTTCTGATCCCTGCGTGGCAGTGCCGTGGCTGTTGCACACGTGTGTTTTATGTCTCACTGTCCGTGTGTGACCCAGCGAGGATGTGCTGACAGGTTTTCAGAGGAATCCCTGTCCCGGTAAAAGAGGCCTGTTCGATTCTGGTCGCCAAAGCCTTTGATGCCGAGTCTCGCTCTGTCCCGGTCTCCTGCTTGAACCTCATCCTTTTCCTGGCCCCTCGGCCCCCCAGCCTCCTGTGCAGAGGGAAGTCAAGGCCCACTTTGGGCTAGAGAAACTGAGCTCATGGGAGGCTGAATTTTCCCACCTGTTATGTGTGAGGCGAACGGGGCACTTACAACTCATACGGTATTTAGGGGAAGTTTTTTGGGGGGAAGTTTTAACTGAGGGGTTGAAGTTAAATATTATAGTTAAGTTTTTAAAAGTCGGCTTTCAAAGGTTTGTCTCTTCTGCTTGTCATAATTAGCAACTTTAACAATTATCTCTAAAGATCTGTAAAGGATTGTTAAACGGTCCAATCTGTGCAAAAACCTACACAGAGCATGTGACATTCCTGTTGTTTTAGAAGATGGATGTATGTACTGAACACTGTATGTGCTATTTTTTTTCTTTAGGAAACCAGCTTATAATGTTTTATAGTCTGCTTCCTCCACTTAGTGTATTTTGAGAATTTTCTTCACGTTCTTAAATATTCTCTAGCATTTTGAATAGCCTCGTAACATTCCATCACATGGACATATCATAATTTATTTACCGTTCTTAGTTTTGGACTCTGAAGTGCTTCCATAGTCAAACTTATTTTCTAGAAACCACATCTCCCTGTTTCTCACAACTTGCCTTTTTTTTTTTTTTTTGTAACTTTTATTTACTTAAGAAATCTCTACACCTGACATGGGGCTCGATGTCATGACCCTGAGATTAAGAGTCGCACGCTCCTCTGACTGAGCCAGCCGGGCGCCCCCCAATTTGCCTTTTTAACAACTCGACAGCATTCCATGCAGGGGGCTATGCAGCAGCTCCCCGTCTGGGCTGCGTCGTTTATAGCTGTTAAAGATAGGGCTACTGTGAATGTCTTTTTTCCATAATGTCTTGTTTCACTAAATACTTTTCCCAAAGTGGAATTTCTGGTTGAAGGAGGAGTGGGTTCTTTGATAAGGCTTTTCTTCTAAGAGTTGGGCCACTCAGAGCGTTTACCAGCGGCACTGAACTTGGGCTCCGGCTTTAAATGTGTTTCCTTTCGTCCCTCGGCACAGCTGGGTTGGCCAGTGGGCAGCTTAGCCGGTGTGCCGTGTTCCCCTACGGTAGACTCAATCTCCATTTCCAGAACTGTGCCTGAGGGTGTATCGACCCACCAGGGGTCAGACCTCCGTCTGGCTTTGTGCCCACGAAGGTGAGGGAGACCCTTCCTGGCTGCACGGAGCTTGTGTCCCCTGTGAGGTGGACGATCCCACAGAGGGATGCTCGTGTGTCACATGGCTCATCTTCTAGCCAGGATGGGGGACCACAAGGAAATCCATCAAACCGCCCCGGAATTCAGAAATGACTCCCTGGAGGAGGTTAGCCCGCTGACCCGCAGTTAGTGTCAGAACAGGGTTGAGTCCCGGGACACCGGCTGCACGTTCGGTGACAGAAAGACGATACCGCAGGCTGGGAGCGGAGAGCCGGCAGGCCGGCCTGGGTCACCGTCCCTGGTGCCCTGGTGGCTTCCATTCTGTCTCTGCCGCTGGGGTCAGGTGTCCCCCTGGTCCAGCCAAGGCCATGCAGACGCGGGGAGCCATCCCTTCCTCGGGAGCTGCAGTGAGGGGCAGACGTGAGAGGACAGCAGGGAAGGCAGGGGCGAGGGGTCCCCGGGCAGGTACCGCTCTGTGACAGCTGGCTGACCCCACAGGAGGAGGGGCTTGGAGTGGCTTCCCCACTGTGTTCCCCTCGCTGGGGGCACAGCCTTCTGATTCTAGAGTGAAGCTTTTGAGCAAAC
Source organism: Prionailurus viverrinus (assembly GCF_022837055.1). Lineage (NCBI taxonomy): Eukaryota > Metazoa > Chordata > Mammalia > Carnivora > Felidae > Prionailurus > Prionailurus viverrinus. The sequence continues at coordinate 80,825,360 of NC_062561.1, read as the reverse complement.
GAGCTGGCCTGGGGAGGGGCGGGGGGCAGGGAGCTGTGCTGTTGTCTGGAATGTACTAGGAGCGGAGGCTGGCCTGGGCAGGCACTGGGATGGCTGACCCCACAGGGGCTGAGCAGGAAGGCCTGTGTTCAGAATGGAGATGGCACCCAGAAATCCGTGGTCTCTGACGTCGTGAGCACGTACTTGGAACACGGCAGCACGAGGCGTTTGGAAATGCCTCGTAAGTAAGGAGGAGGAAGTAAGTAAGTAAGGAGGAAGGTGACGCCGTGAGTGTTTCCTCCATCCTTACCCTCAGTGGGCACCTGACAGCCCAAATGGGTCCATGAACTTGATGAATCAGGCTCTGCTGTGAATCTGCAAAATCGGGGGTGGAAACCTCGACCTGAAAGGCCTGGGTGAAGACGGTCAGGCTCTGGAGGGCCCCGGGGGAAGGGGTGGGGGTTGGTTAGCCAAGTGGGTGACGGGACACATGTCCCAGGAGGGGCGGCAGCAGGGGTAAACGCAGCTAGAGGGAAGTTAGAGGATTTCACAGATACCATGAGGAGGCAGCGCATGTCAAAGAATTGTGTTATACTTAAGGGCACAGGCATGCCTCATTCGGTTAAGTGTCTGACTCTTGATCATAGCTCAAGTCATGATCTCATGGTTCGTGGGATCAAGCCCCATGTCAGGCTCTGTGCTGACCATGCAGAGCCTGCTTGGGATTCTCTCTCTCTCTTTCTCTCTCTCTCTCTCCCCCCCTCCCCCTCCTTCTGTCTCTGCTCCTCTCCCGCGTGTGCTCACTCTCTCTCTCTCTGTCTCAAACCAAAAACAACAACAGAAAAATCATCTTCTACTTACACTATGAACAGGCTGGTAGAATTGGCTGAAAGATTCTGTATGCAGAGAGCGCTTAATTTTTGACCCCTGAGAATTTCCATACTCGTCCCGTCATAGGATGCTAATGTGGCACTGGGTAGATCTCTTCAAGATATATCTGTAGGATGATAAAGCACGTATCCGAAGCATGGTTATGAAAACATCTATTTGTTTTTTAGCATCTCGCAAAAAAGGCCGTCTTTTATCCAGTGCAAGCTTTTTAAGTGACGGCGGTATTCTTCGTGCCATCTGCTCCAGCACTTTTAAAAATATTTTAAATTATAACATTATGCTTTTCTGAATCACTCCCTTGACTTTAATTTTTGGCTCAGTGTTACAGTTTGTCGGGGATAAAAACCACAGACGGGTTTCTGGGGTGAGAATTTCCAGAGGAAGATGATACATCTGCATAGTCACCGTTTGTAAGAAAACTCGTAATGAATGTGGCATAGAGATTCGAGCCAAAGGTATTCTTTCTGTGCCTCAGGAACACCGGCCCCTGTTGCTCTTCTTTCTGGGAGGAAGGCTGGACGCTCAGCGTGAGTGCCAAGGCCCGAGCAGTGGGGCCCTTGCCAGGGGGAGAACCAGCTTGAAATGGTTTATGATGGTCAGGGCGAGCTGGACAGGAATCTGAAATCACGGGACTAAGACGCCGTTTCGGCACCTGCGCCCTATGGTTTGCTGGCGGGGGGGGGGAGCAGTGCCAGCCCGATGGTAGTGGGATGACCAGCTGCCTAAAAATCAAATTTAAAAACTTTACTTTTAGAATATGATTCCGCTCCTCCCTGCAAAGCCGGCAATGGATTGATATTCCCCTTACAATTCGCTGTCACTCAACATTTCCGAACCATGCCCTCTGGGCTCGTGCGTGTGAGCTGGAGAAGCCACAGGTGGAAGAGGGGTTGCGTATTTGCAGTGTGGTACTTGCTAGGTCGTTACAGGAGCGTGTGTGTGGCCGTGTGCGTGAGTGTGAATGTGTGCAGCCGTGCGCATGTGTGCGTGTGCATGTATGTGCAGCTGTGCGCATGTGTGCGTGTGCATGTGTGTGCAGCTGTGCGTGTGTGTGCTGCTGTGTGCACATGTGCATGTGTGCGGCCTTGAACGTATACGTGCAGCCGTGTGTGCGTGGCCGTGTGTGTGCATGTGCTGCTGTGCGCGTGTGTGTGCAGCTGCGTGCATGCATGTGTGCAGCCGTGTGCGTGTGTGCTGTTGTGCGCATTGTGCATGTGTGTGCAGCTGCGTGCATGCATGTGTGCAGCCGTGTGCGTGTGTGTGCTGCTGTGCGCATTGTGCGTGTGTGTGCAGCTGCGTGCATGCATGTGTGCAGCCGTTTGCGTGTGTGCTGTTGTGCGCATTGTGCGTGTGCAGCTGCGTGCATGCATGTGTGCAGCCATGCGCGTCTGTGCGTGTGCATGTGTCTGCAGCCATGCGTGTGTGTGCATGTGTGTGCACGTGCACGTGTTCTTACTATTCCCCTTTTTCTGAACTAGAGACCGGATTCTAAAGTTCACACAGGACGGCACAAAAGCAGGAGTAGCAGGAAAGTTCTGTAAAAGAAGAGTATTAAGGAGGGAGTAGTCCGACCCAATATTAAAACATACTTTTAAAGCTATGGAAAATTTTTTGTTTTCATAATCTTTCCCTTTTCTGGCACAGTTTTGAGGTCAAACAGACCTACGATCAATTGCATTTAGTGCACACGAGGCCCACAGCACGGTGACATGTGTGCACCTGTGAGCCCGTCTCCCGTGTGCAGATGCATGTCTCCATCCATCCATCCATCACCCTGAAAGTCTCCTCTGCCCCTGGCCATCCTCCCTCCGTGTCACCCTGCCCCCGAGCATTCACCAGTCTGCTTTTTGTCGCTGTCAAGGTTGTAGGAATTAAAGGTCATTGTACAGATACAATGAGCAGATAACGGGACACGTTAGAAAGTTGGACGTAGACACAGTAAATAATGGAAATTTGTCTAATGGTAATGATGGCACTTCACATCAGTGGGTAAGAGAGGAATTATCCAGTAGAAAATGTTGACAGTTAGGTAAGCATCTGGGAGAAAAATAAACCCCAGTTGAATGTGTGCCTCAACCAAATCTAGGGCAGATTGGAGACTTAATATAAAAGAAATGGAACCCCAAATTACTAAAGGAACTTGGGGGCCGTTTTTATAGCCTCCTACTGGGGAAGGCTTTCCTAAATTTGGTTCCAAACCAGGAGCCATTTGTGGGAAAAGATTGAGAAATACAATTTTTTTTAACGTTTATTCATTTTTTGAGAGAGACAGAGCATGAGCGGAAAAGGGGCAGAGAGGGGGAGACACAGAATCCGAAGCAGGCTCCAGGCTCTGTGCTGACAGCTCAGAGCCCGACGCAGGGCTCAAACTCATGAACTGCGAGATCATGACCTGAGCCAAAGTCGGACGCTCAACCGACTGAGCCACCCAGGCGCCCCAAAGATGGAGAAATATAAAGGATTGCTAAATATAAAAATTTTTTCTACATGACCTAAGATAGCCATAGTGTTGAAAGACTGTGAAAATAATTGAAATTCACATCAGAGATAAAAGGCTAATTTCTTTCATGTAAAAATACTTCCTACAAATCGGTAAGAAGAGAAACGGGTGTGGTGGCCATACGTTCCCTGTGAATGTTTCCTAAACACATGAGATGTTCACACCCCCTCAGAGGAGGGAAATACATGTTACAGTTACGAAAAAGCATCTGTTAGCTGTCATGTTGGCAGCGTCCGGAGGTGAGTCCCCTGCACGGTTGGGGTTGGCCCTGCAGACACTGACGCACCCTCCATGGGAACTGTGGACAGTAGCCAGCAAGGGTATGTGCATGTGCCCTCTGCCCAGCTGTCTCAAGTCCAGGGCTGTAGCTCAGAAATGAACCTGCATGTGTGTGATGTGACGTGTGTCCCAGCAGAAGACAGCGTGACGAGGGGCCTGGGGAGGGGCTCTGAGTGTGGGTGTGTGATGGGAGGCAGTCAGGGGACAGGTCCAGGTGGTGGTGGTATCGTGTGCAGGCTGCAGGTTCAAGGCAGGGCGGTACATTTCAGGAGGGAGTTGCAGATACGTGTGGGGGGGTGCTGGGGGTCGTGTCTTCAACAGAGGTGTTAACCAGCATTGTCCATTCACACCGTTGTCTTCACAGCCGCACCGAATCCTCGTGGCAAACTTGGGGGTCATCTCTGTGTTGCAAAGAAAGCCTGAGGCACAGGGGTTCATTGCCTTCCCCACGGCCACACAGCTGAACCGCCCCTTTGTTCGCCAGGTTTATTTATTCAGTACCTGTCTGTTGGTGAAAATTTCTAGGATGATTACCTGTCTGGGGCCCTGGGCAGGGAAGACCATGGCTGCAGAGTGATGGGGTTGGAGGGGGCATCTCACTTGGGAAAGTTTCTTACTGTCCGGGAAGTGGGAAACGGAGCCCTGGTCTGGGGCCAGGGGCTGGGGAGGAGCCGGGGCTGCAGAGGCCAGTTGAGGGAGGGAGAGGCTCCCGCTGCCTTCACATGCCCAACAGTGTCCGGTGCCGTGTCCTGCTTTTGGTCCCCGAGTGTTTTTTTCTGCTGATGCCGAAAAGTAAAAAATACTTTGGGAGCCTGGTTTTGTGCGCCAGCGCCCTCTGAGAAGCTGGGGCTGCAGGTGCGCGTCCCCAGATGCCCTGAGCGCAGAATTCCACGTCTGTCTCCGGGGCCGGCCTGCCCACCCGCCCTTGGGTGGAACACTGCCCGCCCACTGCCCTGTGTTCAGGTGCTGTGTTACTTTCAAAATACTTCCCCGAGTTCCTCTTTCATGTATTTTTGACTTGTTTTCTTTTGCCCCCTGAGGGGTAAGGGATAAGATAGGAACCCAAGTTTCTGCTTATTATGTAGAATAGATTGAAGTAGCTTGCCCTTGCCCTTGCCCTTGCCCTAGAAAAGTGGAGGCTTTTGTGTGTGTTTTTGGGTTTGAATTACGTAACAGAAATCGTCACATTGTTTATTCCTTTTTTCTCTCTAACCAGAACACGGGGTCTGTAATGAGCCTTCGTGACTAGCTAAGTGACTACAAGGACTTGGAGACCTGACACTGAGAGCCCCTCTGTGAGCCGGCCATGGTGAACTGAGGCCAGCCGCGTGGGGCTCCACCTGCTGACCAGCTCGCCTGTCTCTCTGCAGATGAATGTGTCACCTGCTTCTCTGGCCAATCTTTATGAAGAGAATTTTAAACAAGACATGGCAGCCTTGAAGGTAAAGCGTGTTGTTGAGTCCTCTCACCACAAGGGGGTGCCATGAGCGGTGAAAGCCAGCACGGTGGACCTACACTTTTCACCCACCGAAAGTCACTTCTCCTTTGCCTTCCGTCAGGTTCTCCCCCCGACGGTGTACTTGAGGGTAACTGAAAATATTCCTCACATCATTTCTTTCATCGAAGGAATAATTGCTAACGGGCATGCTTATTCGACAGCACAAGGTAGGGTTATGCTGCTTGAACTGATCATTGGGGAAGCGCCTGTAGGGTTTGGAGGAACTGGACGCGTGTGAACGACTTCCTGGAGTAAGCCGGATGGTTTACTGTCTTTCTTGAGGTGATTCCTGTGTGAAACGTGAGATTTTCTTATGGTTATTGTACCTCTTGGCGAAGCTGTCGAATCCGTTCTTTTTTAAAGTATTTTCCGTGGTCACAGGAAGACATGAACATCTGGAGAGCTCACCTAGATAAAGCAGTTACCGCGGCCGGGTGGCAGGCGTACAGGTGTTCTTAACGAGCCCTTCTTTTAGCGTGGTTGCAATTTTCCATGACAAAAAGCTGGGGACGAAAGCCGTACCCTTAAAGTTGCACATTGTGTTAAAGACTAGCCCTCTGACATTTTTCTCTGTGTGCGGGTGTATGTTTAAGGGGCCAGCGAAATCGGGCTGTGGACATCCTGACCCTCCCACGTGCACCTCTGAGTAAGAGAGCACCCCGCGTAACCCGGGTCGTTATCCGACCGAGGTGCTGGACAGTCCCTACCTCATCCTGTCCTCCGCATATTCACGCCCTGCATTTGTCCCTGCCTCCCCCAGCCTGGTCCCCTGCTGGCCGCCCACTGCCCGGGACTGTGCCTTCTGTCTGTGTTACCACTGGTCAGCCACACCGAATCCTGGGGGCCCCTTCCTCTGGCTGTGTGTGTGTGTGTGTCCCTCTGGCCGAAGTCTCCTGTCCTGGGAACTTTTCTCCTGGCATTTCTGTCTCTGGGATGTCCTTCACTCTCAGCTGCACCCCCTCCCTCTCCCCCCGGTCCTTCCTGATCCAAGTCCCACCTGTCCTGGACCCCGCAACCAAAGCTTTCTCTCTCCCAGGACGCTGCTTCACCTCTCGTGGTGGAAAGCGGACTTCGGCCCTGTTCTGGTGCCGGTGCTGTGTGGTTGGTAGCCGGGCACGTGCTGCCCGAACTTGCTGGTCATGCCCTTGTGTTTTGTCACTTTTTGTCACTTCTGGGGCCACAGGAACCTTGTGCTGTTAATGAATGACCCACCAGCACGCCCAGCCTGGGGCTGGGAGAAACGGGTATTGCGACGCTTGTTGCAAGTAAATAACAAGTTAAGTCACAGACTGTAAGGCCTGAGGGTGGACACAGCTTCTGCAGGTCACTGGACTTACTGGCCGGAAGCATCCTTCTTGCAGGGGTCTTGCTGGGAGCACAGACCCACGTGAGGGGCCCCGGGTCCCCCAGGTCCCCGGACCGTGCGCTGCCTCTCTCGGTAACCTCTGCGTACACAAGAGCATGTGTTTTTGGTTTTGTTTTTCCTTTACCTTATTTAGATTTTGTTTCCAAGAAGAACTTGTTTTTAAGGGGCTTAGGGGACTGAACTGGAGTTTGCTCCAGAAAATACAAGAATTGTTTCCCTGTTGCCACCCTGTGACGTGGAGTGGGACGCACCACCCGGAGGGCAACCCTCACGAGGGGCAGAGGCGCTCATCCGAACGCGCTTTATCATTTTATTACTATGCTTTATTGTCAGTTTTTAATAATGACAGCGTAAATGTAATGAAGTCAAAGTAAATTGACGTTAACTCAAACTCCATTAATTTGAACTTTTCAACAGTTCCGTAAAATCTCGGTTGTAATTTGAATTTTGAACTCTTTGAGGAAACAGTTCAGCAAATCGGTAACATGAGCGAAGGTGAGGAGAATTGTCTCCTTTTTGAGAGCGTGTTGACGTTCTGACGTGGTGGACAGCAGCTCCCAGTGTCCCCACTTACCCCCGGCGTAGCTTGGGCTCCGATATGAGCTCTGGGAGAAGAGGACAGGCCGGGGCAGCACCCAGCCACCCAGGGCCCTTGTGCCAAGTCCTTCCCCGCCCCAGCCCCACCCCCAGTCAGGATAGAGATCTGATGTCACAGTCCCGGCTGCTCAGCACGGGGCTCCTTCCTGCTGGGGGGGTTGGGGGGGTGCTCCAGCACCCGCTTCCCCCTCATCCATCAGGGTGCTCGAGTGTGGAGGTGTTTGGGCTCCAAGTGAAGAGATGGTCGTAGACATATCTGGGTCAAGATGGGTTTTTTGTAGCCGCAGAGCCCAGAGCTGAACGCAGGCCGCGGTAACACTCCCTTTCCCCTCTCTTGAAAAAGAACCATCTCGTTTGACGTAGATCTTACACTTGGGTTTTCACACCCACTCTGGATGTTCGTGATGTGTGCAAATGCGTGCTTTTACGAAATAGTGGTGGTGGTATGAATTCTGAGTTAGAGACAGAACAAAGGGGCCATGTGAAGGCCGGATGCCAGATTCTGAGTTTGAGTCCTAATTACCGGTCAGCTCCCAAGCCCGTGTAGATGCTGATACTTAAGACTGAGAAATGATGAATTTCTAATTACCTTTGTAAAACAGGCAACGTCTACTTCGATCTGCGGTCAAGAGGAGACAGGTACGGCAAGCTCGTGGGTGCGGTCCCCAGTCCCACCGCAGAGCCAGGTGGGTGGACACCCCCCCTCCCCTGTGATCAGCCTCCCCCTCCCCTGTGCTCGGCCATGGTGATGGCGCCAGACTGTCCATCCCAGCCGTGCTGTGCATTTAAGTCCCTATTTTCTAAGAGAGGAAATTTGTGGAGTATGAGGTTCACACGGCAAGTCGTGAGTCTCCCCCAGCCCTTCCCCAGAGAGCACACTTTCACGGTGTCCCATCTCCCCACTCTCCTCCGCCTTGCTGGTGTGTTCGGTTCCACGTGTACTTGGCCATACGTTACATCCCCATAGGTATTTTACCATATAGTACGTTCCTAGGGGATTTTAATCTCTTCCTGCAGTCCCTTCTGTTCCAGTGACTGTTAGAATGAAGCTATTTTTGTGGAGAAGAAATGTGTATAGAGAAGTAAATTTAAAATAATTTTAGGGGTGCCTGGGTGGCTCAGTTGCTTAAGCATCCGCTCTTGATTTTGGCTCAGGTCATGATCTCACAGTTCGTGGGATCGAGCCCCGCGCTGGGCTCTGTGCCGATGGCACGGAGCCTTCTTGGGAGTCTCTCTCTCCTCTCTCTCAGCCCCTCCCCTGCTCTCTCTCTCAAAATGAACAAACTAAAAAAAATAAAATAAAAATAAAATAATTTTAAAAGGACACTATTTAAAAGCACCAAATAAAAACAAGCAAAATCTCAAAAGACAAACTGTCCAAGTCATTTCTGTCTTCAGGCATTATCCTCTGCTCTATAAACAATTCCATTTAAATTTAATTACTGACAGTATTATTTGACTCCTCAGAAATGGTGTCTGTTACTCTTAGTAGTATCCTGCTCCCCTTCTGAAAGGCCAGAACCGAGGACCGCTGGACTGGCCACACGTGTTCATATGCGGTGTGCCCCCTGGAGTCAGAGGACGAGCTTCTGAGACACATGTTCTAGCATCAGCAACGCTTTTGTGTTTTGATAGACTTTATTTTGGGGGGCACTTATAGACTCACAGCAAAACCGAGGGGAAGGAACAGAGATTTCCCACATTCCCCTGCCCCTACTCGTGCACAGCCTTCCCCATTATCAGTGTCACCCACCAGAATAGGACGTTTGTCATAGTGGACCTGTGTTACACATCATCACCCAGAGCCCATGGTTTAACATCAGGGTTCACTCCTGGTGTCGTACATTCTTTGGAGTTGGGCACATGTGTAATGACACGTATCCACCATTGTGTTATCACATGGGGCCACCTCCCTGCCCTCAGACCCCTCCCCGTGCTCCACCTGTCCGTCTTCTATCCCTCCTGACCCCTGGCAACCAAGGATCTTTTATCATCTGCATAGTTCCGCCTTCTCAAGAATGCCATAAAGTTGAAATCATACAGTCTGTGACCTTTTCAGACTTGCTTTTTTCACTCAATACACATTTAAACGAAAATGTGCGTTTAAGCCACTAGGCCCCACCAGGATGTAGGCAAGGGCAGAGCCCCTTGGGGACAGGGGACTCAACTACCTTCCACGTCTCTTCATGGCTTGATAGCTCATTTCTTTTTAGTGTTGAGTAATATTCCACTGTCTGGATACAACACGGTTTATCCACTCATCTGTCAGAGGGAATCTTGGCCGCTTCACGTTTTAGAACAGAGAGAGAGCCCAGTGGTGGCTCATCGTACAACCTTGTGTTATCTCCTGACCCACCTCTTTGGGTTTTCTTGCCCCTCCAATGTGATGGATATTCTGGTTTTTGGTGTGTGGTTTTTGTTGTTGTTATTTTTCTCTATATAATTCTCTTTTGGGGGGAAAAGTTACCCTGGAACTCATTTGCTGGCAAGTACAGCTTTCTCACAACAAGAATAAGGCAGAGAGAGCTCAGCCCAGTGCCCCCCTGGGAAGAAGCCTCAGTGTTTATTTGAAATCCCGACTCATTCTGCTTGGTGGGAGCTGGCCTTAGCTCTGCAGTGAGACCTCACAGTCTGGCATATTTTAGATAAAAGCATTGGGTAGTCCTTCCAGTGGCCACCAGGGAGAGAGACCCGTGAATGAGAGATGTGAGGTCACTGATAGGAAGGCACAACATCTTTGGGATGTGCCTCCTGCCTCCGTCTGGTGGAGGTGCTGTGTGGGTTTGCCTGTTGTAGATTCTCGCCCCTGAGCGGTCACTTGATCTGTTGGCAGTTGATTCTGACAAGCGGCACCCCAGCGACTTTGCCCTGTGGAAGGCAGCTAAACCCCGGGAGGTGTTTTGGGCCTCTCCTTGGGGAAACGGGAGACCTGGCTGGCACATCGAATGTTCCACCATCTCAAGGTAAGGTTTTGTGTTGCCGTGCTGGCTCACACAGTGCCCAACCTGGCTGGCACAGGGTGTGGGTGTGGACAGTGGGGACCATTCCGGGGCTTGGGAGGAAGGCTCTGGGCTCCAGAGGAAGGGACCAGCCATAAGAAGGGAAACCAAACCCCGTCCAGTCTTAGCACCTGTTCTTTTTAGTGGAAAAGCCAGCCGTACAGGTCAGTTCTGGATTTCCTGTCACACACTGGACACTTCCAGGTGCCCCTTTGTCTTTCCTCTGCTGTGGGTTTGGGGCAGGCCCCTCAGGGACAGGGCACTAGACCACCTTCCTCTTGATTTTCTCCTTTTTTTCTCTTTCATTTTTTTTCATCTTAGTTCCGGCATAGTTAACATGCCGTGTTCTGTTAGTTTCAGGTGCACAACGTGGTGATTCAACAATTTCGTACTTTATTCAGTGTTCATCACTATGAATGTACTCTTAATCCGCACCCCCTATAACCCCCATCCCCCGCCCACCTCCCCTCTGGTGACCATCAAGTCTCTATAGGGTTAAGAGTCTTTCTGGGTTTGTCTCTTCTCCTTTGTTCATTTTGTTTCTTAAATTCCACACATGAGTAAGATCATAGGTATTTTTGTCTTTCTCTGACATATTTTGCTAGCTATTACGCTGTCTAGATCCATCCATATTGTTGCAAATGGCAAGATTTATTCATTGGCTGAATACTATTCTGTCGTGTGTGTGTGTGTGTCTGTACGTATGAGTATATATATATGTATGGGTGTACATATGTATGTATCTATGTACAAAACACTTTCCTTATCCATTCATCTATTGATGCACACTAGGGCTGCTTCCATAGTTTACCTCTTATGAATAATGCTGAATAAACATAGGAGTGCATGTATCTTTTTGAATTAGCGTTTTTGTATTTTGGGGGTAAATACCCAGAAGTCTGATGACTGGATCCAAGGGTAGGTCTATTTTTAACTTTTTGAGGAGCCTCCATACTATTTTCCACAGTGGCTGCACCAGTTTGCATTCCCACCAACAGCACGTGAGGGTCCCTTTTTCTCCACCTTCTCGCCAACACTGGTTGTTTGTTGTATTGATGATTTTAGCCATTCTGACAGGTGTGAGGTAATCTCATAGTTTTGATTTGTATTTCCCTGATGATGAATGATGTTGAGCATTCTTTTCATGTGTCTGTTGGCCACATGTGTCTGTTTTCTTCTTTGGAGAAATGGCTGTTCACTTTGGCCCATTTTTCATTGGATTATTTGGGTGGTTTTGTGTTGATTTGTATCCATACTTTTTCCTTCCTTCCTCCCTCCCTCCCTCCCTCCCTCCCTCCCTCCCTCCCTCCCTCCCTCTTTCAAGTAGACTTCACACCCAGCATGGAGCCCAACACAGGGCCTGAACTTACGATCCTGAGATGAAGACTTGAACTCAGATCAGGAGTCAGACGCTTAACAGACTGAGCAACCCAGGCATCCCTGAGTTGTTTAGTTCTTTATGTATTTAGACACTAGCCCTTTATCTGATATGTCATTTGCAGATATCTTCCCCCATTCAGTATGTTTTCTTTTAGTTTTGTTGATTGTTTCCTTTGCTGTACAGAAGCTTTTTATTTTGATGAAGTCCTAATAGTTTATTTTTGACTTTATTTCCCTTGTCTCAGGAGACATATCCAGAAAGATGTTGCTACAACTGATGTCAGATCACTGCCTGTGCTCTCTAGAAGGATCATTACAGTTTCAGGTCCCACATTTAGAACCATCATCCATTTTGAGTTTATTTTTGTGGATGGTATAAGAAAGTGGTTGTTTCATTCTTTTGTATGTAGCTGTCCAGTTTTCCCAACACCATTTGTTGAAGAGACTGTCTTTTTCTCTTTTTCTTGCATATTCCTGTCTTCTGTGTTGAAAATTGACCATAGAATTGTGGGTTTATTTCTGGGTTTTCCATTCTGTTCCATTGATCTGTGATGTCTGTTTTCACCAGTACTATGCTGTTTTCATTACTAACACAGTCTACAATTGTGATATCTCCAGTTTTTTCTTTTTTGAGATTGCTTTGGTTGTTTGGGGTCTTTTGTGGTTCCATACAAATTCTAGAATTGTTTGTTCTAGCTCTGTGAAAAATGCTGTTGGTATTTTGATAGGGGTTACAATAAATGTATAGATTACTTTAGATAGTATGGACATTTTAACATTTGTTCTTCCAATCCATGAGCATGGAATGTCTCTCTTTTTAAGTAAGTTCTATGCCCAGTGTGGGGCTTAAACTCACAACCCCCCAAATCAAGAGTTGCGTGCTCTACCAACTGAGCCAGCCAGTTTTGTTTTTTTGATGAGTCTGGCCAGAGGTCTGTCAATTTTTCTGATCTTTTCAAAGAACCAGCCCCTGGTTTCATTGATGTGTTCTCTTGTGTGTTTTGTTTGTTTGTTTGGTTGGTTGGTTTTGTTTGTTTTTTAGTTTGTATATCATTTATTTCTGGTCTAATCTTTATTGTTTCCTTCCTTCTGCTGGTTTGAGGTTTTGCTTGTTCTTTTTCTAGCTCCTTTATATGTAAGGTTAGGTTGTTCATTGAGATTTTTTCTTGCTTCTTGAGGTAGGCTTGTGTTGCTATAGACTTCCCTCTTAGAACCACTTTTGCTGCATTCTAAAACATGTGGACCATTGTGTTTTCATTTTCATTTGTTTCCATGTGATGTCATTGATTTCTTGGTTGATCCATTCATTATTTAATAGCATGTTATTCTCCCTATATTTGTAGTTTTCCCAGATTTTTTTCTTGTGGTTGATTTCTAGTTTCATAGTGTTGTGGTCAGAAAAGATACATGGTATGACTTTGATCTTATTCAATTTGTAGAGATTCATTTTGTGGCCTAATGTGTGAACTCCTCTGGAGAATGTTCTATGTGCACTTGAAAAGAATGTGTATTCTGTTTTAAGATGGAATGTTGTGAATATATCTGTTAAATCCATCTGGTCCATTGAAATGAGAGGGGTGTTAAAGTCCCCTATTATTGTGTTACTATCAATTATCTCCTTTATGTTTGTTACTAACTGTTGTATGTATTTGGGTGGTCCCGTGTTGGGTTCATAAATATTTACAGTGACTATATCTTCTTGTTGGATCGTCTCCTTCATTATTATATAGTGTTCTTTGTCTGTTGTTCCAGTCTTTGTTTTAAAGTCTTTTTTGTCTAGCATAAGTATTCCTACCTGGCTGTCTTTTGACATCTGTTTGTATTATAAATGTTTCTCCATTCCCTCACTTTCGTCTGAAATGAGTCTCGGGGTGCCTGGGTGGTTCACTCGGTTGAGCATCCAACTTGATTTTGGCTCAGGTTATGACCCCAGGGTCATGGGATTGAGCCTCACATCAGGCTCCATGCTCAACACGGGGATGCTCTCTCTTTCTCTGAAATAAAAAAAATAAATAAAAAATAAAAAAAGATTTGAAATGAGTTTCTTGTAGGCATCATATATAGATGGGTCTTATCTTTTTATCCACTATCACCTTATGTCTTTTGATTGTAGCATTTAGTTTACATTCAAAGTAATTCTTGATAGATATGTATTTATTGTCATTTTGTTACTTGTTTTGTGGTTGTTTTCATAGTTTTTCTCTGCTCCTGTCTCCTCTTTCATGGTTTGCTGGTGCTCTTTAGTGATATATTTGAATTTCTTTCTCTTTATTTTTTTGCAATCTATTATTGGTTTTTGACTTGTGGTTACCTCTAGGTTTGTTTATATTGTCTCCTGTATATAGCAGTCTATATGATGTTGATGATCACTTAAGCTTTAACCAATTTTTTACTCTTAACCGTGTTTTAGGTATATGGTGTCATACTTTATGTCCTTTTATTTTGTAAGTCCTTTGACTGATTTTTTATAGATATACTTATTTTTACTGCTTTTGTGTTTTTTCATATTCATACTCTTAGTTTGGTCTTCCCTTTCTACTCAGAGAGTCCCCTTTAACATTTCTTACAGGTTTGGTTTAGTGGTTATGAATTCCTTTAGTTTTTGTCCCAGAAACTCCTCATCTCTCCTTTTATAAGTGATAGCCTTGCCAGATAGAGTATTCTTGGATGCAGGTTTTTTTCTTTCAGTAGTTTGAATATATTATGCCTCTCTGGCCTGCAGAGTTTCTGCTGTTCTGAAAAATTCGCTGATAGCCTTATGGGGTTTCCCTTGTATGTAACTGTCTTCTCTTGCTGTTTTAATTTTTTTTATCACTATATTTTGCCATTTTGATTATTCTGTATCTTGGTGTGGACCCCCTTGGGTTACTTTCCTTGGGGGATTTCTGTGCCTCCTGGATCCAGATATCTGGTTCCTTCCCCAGAGGAGGGAAATTTTCAGCTATTATTTCTTCAGATAAATTTTCTGTCCCCTTTTCTCTTATTCTAGAATCCCTATAACGTGCTTATTATTACACTTGACAGGGTTGCTGCATTCCCAAAGTTTATCCTCATTTTGAATTTTTTTTTTTCTCTCACCAGCTCAGTTTGATTACTTTCTGTTGCTCTGTCTTCCGGGTCATTAATTAGCTCCTCTGCTTCCTCTAGCCTGCTGTTTATTCCACCCAGTGTATTTTTAGTTTCATGTATTGTGTTCTTCATCACTGTTTTTGTTTGGTTGTTTGTTTAATCTTTCTGTTAAGGGCCTCACTGACATCCTCCACTCTTTTCTCAAATCCAGTGAGTATCTTTACGATCACTACTTTAAATTCTCTTTCAGATATAGTACTTACCTCTGTTTCACTCGGGTATCTTGCGGTTTTATCCTGCTCTTTCATTTCGGACATACCCCTCTGTCTCATTATATCAACTCTCTGTTTCTAGGTGTTGGGAAAGTCAGCTATGTCTCTTGCTCTTGAAAGTAGTGGGCGGTATGCACTTTTAACTTTTAAAAGTCGGTATGCCTGACTTTTAACAAGGGGCACTGGTCCTTTTCCACGGGGGATGCCAAGCTGCTGTGGAAACGGGGTGGCTGGGGCTGCTCTGCGAAGTGTGCACGGGAAGGGGGGTGCAGTTTTAATAAGGTTTGTGTGTCCTCCCTGGGAGGTGACCAGCCACCCCACCGGGATCGAGGCCCCACAAAATATGTGGGTTGGGACATTCGGTGTTGGTGAGCTTCGGGTCAGTCTTCTGGGGAAGGGGACCACAGCACTGGGGCTGAGTCAAGCATGGGGTGGGGGGGCAGTATAAGCAATTTAGGTCATGTCAGTGCAGTGCTGGTTCCCACAGGTGGCTGTGTGTTTATGCTGAGGGGCAAGGGAGGGAAATGGTGTCTTCCATGGCCTTTGTTTCTGGAGGGATCTCCCTATGATCCCTGCCTCTCCAGATACGTCTGAGATGAGTAAATAGCTGTCCCTCGTGTATGCCCCAGGCTTTTTTCAAACTGCTGCTTTGGAGTTAGGACATGTGCAGGCTGTTTGTTGTGATCTCTCTTTAAGGGCAGACACTCAGCTTCCTAATGCCCTCCTGGCTCTCCCAGAGCATAGCTGCTGATTTTTTTTTAATTCTAGGTTTTTAATTCCTGCTGGTTGTAAGAACTCATGAATTTCGGCCTCTCTCACTTTCAAAGCCAAATGCTGTGGGGATTCATCTCCCCCGTGGGGGCTCCCCGGCATGAGAGTCTGTTTCTTGCCCTCCTGCCTGCCCCTGGCTCCCTCCCGACTGTGGTCAGCCGGGGCCATTTTAGCTCCTGACTGCATCTTTGCCCTGCCCACCCCTCTTTGATGTGGCCTCTCCTCTACCTTTAGCTGTGGAGTTTGTTCTGGGAGTCTTTGGGTCATTTTCTGGGTTATTTCTGCTGATGTGAGTGTTTTCTAGTTGTATCTGTGGGACAACGTGAGCTTAGGATCCTCCTATTCCACCGTCTTCCCAGCCTCTCCCTAGACCACCTTCCTCTTACTTGCTCTTGGTTACCAACCCACTCCCCAGAGATGGTTCTGGATCGGACCCCTCAGGCACCACCCCAGCTTCCCCTTTCCTGGCTCCTCAGTCTTCAGTCTGCCCACTCTCCCAGCTCTTCCTGGGCAGCACCAAGTACTGGATGTTTCTGTCTTGGGGATCTCCACGAACAGATGCTTTTGTGATCTCAGTTCCAGATTTGCAGGAATCTCCAGAATCTCCAGATTCTGCTTTTTTTTTTTTTTTTTTTTTTAGAGAGAGAGAGAGAATGAGCAGGGGTGGGGCAGAGAGAGGGAGGGGAAGAGTCCCAAATAGGCTCCGACAGCGTGGAGCCCAGTGCAGGGCTTGAACTCACAAATCACGAGAGCATAACCTGAGGCAGAGTCAAAAGTCAGGACGCTTAACTGACTGAGCCACTCAGGTGCCCCGTCTGCTTCTCATCTTACCATCTGCATTTGACCTGCTGTTGTCTCCAGGCATCCCCACTGACTCCTGAGGTCTCCTGAGGTCAGCAGTGACCCCCACCGCCAGCTGGTCAGTGACTGGCGGTCAATACACCTGCCCTTTCCTTGGCTTCTGTGAAACAACTTTCTTCTGGTTTTGCTGGGGCCTCCTCCACCTTAGATCTCTGTAGACGGGTCCTCTGACTTCCCATGGTTCTGTCGGTAGCGAGACGCCCCTTTGTGTGTGTGTGGGGGGGGGGGGGGGCACATGGTAGGCGGCACACCGCATGTGCTCTCTTGTACAGGCGCGCCTCATTTTATTGTGCTTTGTAGACGCTGCTGTTTACAGACTGAAGGTCTGTGGCAACCCTGTGTGGAGCAGGTCAGTTGGCATCAGTAGCATTTGCTCACTCTGTCTCTCTGTGTCACATTTTGGTGATTCTTGCCATAGTTCAAGCTTTTTTATTATCGTTATAGTTGGTATAGTGATCTGTGATCAGTGATATTTGGTGCTACTGTTGTGATTGTCTGGGGGCACGTGACCCCCGCCGGGTAAGATGGCGAACTCAATTGACACGTGTGTGTTCTGACTGCTCTGCCAACTGGCTGTTGCCCCATCTGTCTCCCTCTTCTCGGGCCTCCCTATTCCCTGAGACACAACGGTGTTGAAATTAGGCCACTGATAAGCCCACAGTAGCCTCTAAGTGTTCAAGTGAAAGGGAGAGTCACACGTTTGCCACTTAAAATTTTTTTTAATGTTTTATCTATGTTTGAGAGACAGAGCATGGGTGGGGGAGGGGGAGAGAGAGAGGGAGACCCAGAATCCAAAGCAGGCTCTGAACTGTCAGCACAGAGCCCAATGCGGGGCTCGAACCCACGAACCACGAGATCGTGACCTGAGCTGAAGTCGGACGCTTACCAACTGAGCCACCCAAGCGCCCCATGTCTCTTACTTGAAATCAAAAGCTAGAAATGCTTAAGTGCAGTGAGGAAGGCTTGTCAAGACTCAAGACAGGCCAAAAGCTGGACCTCTCGTGCTGAACAATTAGCTGCCTTGTGAATGTAGAGGAAAAGCTCTTGAAAGAGATGAAAAGTGGTATTGCGGTAACCACATGAATGAGAAGAAAGTGAAACAGCTTTTCTACTGATATGGAGAAAGTTTTAGTCATCTGGATAGAAGATCACACCAGCCACAACATTCCCTTAAACCAAGCCTACTCTGGAGCGAGGCCCTGACTCTCTTTAATTCTGTGAAGGCTGAGGGAGTTGAGGAAGCTGCAGAAGGAAAGTCTGAAGCTGGCAGAGGTTGGTTCCCAAGCTTTAAGGAAAGAAGCTGTTTCTGTAAAAAGCGCAAGGTGGAGAAGCGAGCGCCGACCCAGAAGCTGCAGTGAGCTGTCCAGAAGATCTAGCTAAGACAGTGAATGAAGGAGCTACGTTAAACCACAGATTCTCAGTGTAGACAGAACACCTTTCTGTCAGAAGAAGATGCCATCTCGGACTTCACAGCTGGAAAAAAGTAGTCAATGCCTTGCTTCAAAGCTTCAAAGGACAGACTGATGCCCTTTTAGGGGCTAATGCAGGCGGCTGGTGACTTTAAGTTGAAGCCAGTACTCATTTACCATTCCACAAATCCTAGGGCCCTTAAGAATTAACGCTGAATCTATTCTGTGTTCGGCAAGTGAAAAACAAAGCCCAGGTGACAGCCCATCTGTTTACAACATGGTTTCCTGAATGTTGTAAGCCCGCTCTTGAGACGTGCTGCTCAGAGAAAAAGATTACTTAAAAATTTTTTTTTTAACGTTTATTTATTTTTGAGACAGAGAGAGACAGAGCATGAAAGGGGGAGGGTCAGAGAGAGGGAGACACAGAATCTGAAACAGGCTCCAAGCTCTGAGCCGCCAGCACAGAGCCCGACGCGGGGCTCGAACTCATGGACCGCGAGATCATGACCTGAGCCGAAGTCGGCCGCTCAACCGACTGAGCCACCCAGGCACCCCGAAAAAGATTCCTTTTGAAACTGCTCGTTGACAACACACCTGGTCACCCAAGAGCTCTGATGGAGCTGCACAAGTTTAGCGCTGTGTTCCTGCCCGTTAACCCAGCACCCATTCATTCCACGGCCCGTGGATCAAGGAGTAATTTCAACGTTCAAGTCTTAATATTTAAAAAGCATATTTTGTCAGGCTATAGCTGCAGCAGAAAGTGATTCCTGTGGTGGATCTGGGAAAAAGTAAACTGAAAACCTTCTGGAAAGAATTCCCCATTCTAGATGCCACCGGGAACATTTGTGATTCATGGAAAGAGGTCACATATCAACATGAGTAGGAGTTTGGAAGACGCCGATCCAACATCATGGAAGAGCTTGAGGGGCTCGAGACTTCCGGGGAGGCAGTCCCTGCAGCTGTGGTGGAAACAGCAAGACAACTAGACTCAGAAGTGGGGGCTGAAGACACGACTGAATGGCTGCATCTCAGGGTAAAACTTGAACGGTTGAGGAGTTGCTTCTTAAGGATGAGCAAAGAAAGTGCTTTCTTGAGATTCCTGGTGGAGACGCCATGGAGATTGGTGAAATGACAACAGTCATTTATGAAAGCTATGAGACTGTGTCATAAACTCAGTTGAAAAAGCTGCGGTAGGGTCTGAGAGAATTTTGAAAGAAGTTCTGTGGGTAAAATGCTTTCAAATAGCTTTGCCTAAAACAGAAATCATTCATGGATGGGAGAGTCCATCGATGCGGCAAACTTTCGTGTTGTCTTATTTTAAGAAACCACCACGGCCGCCGCAGCCTTCGTCAGTCACGGCCCTGATGAGTCAGCGGCCACCACCATCGGACAAGACTCTCCACCGGCAAAAAGATTACCAGCCACTGAAAGTTCACGTGGTGGTTTGCATTTTCAAGCAATAAAGTATCTTTTCATTAGGGTGTGTACGGCGTTTTGTAGACAGAATGCTGTTGCACACTTAATAGCCGACAGTGTAGCGTGAACATTTATATACACTGGGAAACCAAAAAGTTCATCTGACTGGCATGTGATACTTGCGTTACTGCGGTGGTCTGGAACCGAGCCTGTGGGAATCTCCTGGGTTGCCAGCAATATCTTTTTCTCCCTCTGCACTGGGTCCGGGAACTGCCTGCGGTGGTTCTCGAAGCCCATCATTGTGCCTCAGCTCCATGGCGCTGTGCTGTGAAGGTGCACCATTCAGCTAGCTGGGACCCTATGGATGAGCGTTCAGTTCCCAGTGTTTTGTTCTTATAAATACCTGCAGTGAGTAGCCTGCAGTGAGTAACACTATTTCCTGTTTCTGGAGGTGAGGGGCTTTTTAGTATCATTAGGAACCCATGATTTTCAAACATTTGATGTGTTTGCCTTCATCGCAGATGTTTATTATAATAAGCAGTTTTAAAGATTAGAAACATAGGGGCACCTGGGTGGCTCAGTCGGTTAAGTGTCCAACTTCGGCTCAAGTCATGATGTCGCGGTTCGTGAGTTCAAGCCCCGCGTCGGGCTCTGTGCTGACAGCTCAGAGCCTGGAGCCTGCTTCGGATTCTGTGTCTCCCTCTCTCTCTGCCCCTCCCCTGCTCACACTCTGTCTCTGTCTCAAAAATAAACATTAAAAAAAAGAATTTAAAAAAGAATATTAAAAAAAGATTAGAGGGGCGCCTGGGTGGCGCAGTCGGTTAAGCGTCCGACTTCAGCCAGGTCACGATCTTGCGGTCCGTGAGTTCGAGCCCCGCGTCAGGCTCTGGGCTGATGGCTCAGAGCCTGGAGCCTGTTTCCGATTCTGTGTCTCCGTCTCTCTCTGCCCCTCCCCCGTTCATGCTCTGTCTCTCTCTGTCCCAAAAATAAATAAACGTTGAAAAAAAAAATTAAAAAAAAAAAAGGATTAGAAACATAAAATACAATTAAGGCAAACATGTCAAAGTGCCGGCTACGCCCAAACGTGAAGACCAGCAAACCCAGCCCCCTCGAGTTGGTCACCGTGTGGTGCTGTTTGCTGGCCAAGTCTGAGCGCACGCGTCGGGTGAGTAATGCCCCAAGACAGCACTCTGCCCCAGCCCCCTGACCCCAGACTGGCTTCCTTGTCCGGGGACGCTCTTTCCGTTCCACCGGGTGGGAGGCCCACGTCCTCCGGGGCCCGCCGATCCAAGTTGCGTTCGCTCCACTGATGGCCTAGAAGGGATGCTTTTCCACTGCGCCTCCCCTCCTGTCCTCACCTGTGATGATGTCCAGATGACTCTTCTGGAAACGCATCCAGGAGTTCCAGGCAAACAAACTACCGTACTGTCAGTCCTACTGTATACACTTAGGTGTATATATAAATGCTTTTGATTTAAGAGCAACGTGGGCTGCATATTAGGTTGTAAAAAGATACTTATTTGTAGATTCGAATAATTTCTCTAAAGTAGTAGAAAAAAATGAACTAAATTTCAAATTAATGTTCCCATTAAATATTTTTGTTTAAATCTAATGAACATAGACTCCTCGGGGTTCTCTTATATTGAAACAGGTCTAACATATGGACAAGGATAGAAACTAATGTAAGCAACAGCAAGGATCCACAGTGTAGCTTTATTATTTTTTTTAAGTAACCTCCACGCCCAACGTGGGGCTTGAACTCACAACCCCGAGACCAAGGGCCGCAGAGCCAGCCCGGCACCCCCTCCCCCGTTTAGCTTTGTTAAACCCTCATGCTGTCAGCTTTGTCTCTGATCTTTGTAAGAACGAATCACTCATTATAAATAGAAAGGAGCCTCTGTTGCTCTCCTCCCTAGTCCTTCCCCTCCTGCCTCATTCCCCCTGTGCGGTGTTTGAACCAGGACTCCGAGATTCTCTAAGCCCCTCACCAAGGATGTACAAGAATGGGCTGGCAGGTTTTTGCCACGCCTGGGGTCTCTGTGGCCAGTGTGGACGTGGTCTTTCCAGAGCCGGCCTGGTGGGAGAAGAGTCGGCTTTCAGCAGAGGGAGCTCAGCGAGGCTATGGCCTCTTTGGAAATGTCTTTTTTAACCACAGTGTCTGCACCCGCAGCCCCTCTGAGCTCTGGGACGGGGAGGGGACAGGTGGCTGCATCTGCCCACAGGCCCGCGTTCCCCCATGCTGACCGTGCGTCTCTGTGTCGTCTGAAGCATCCTGCTCAGCCTGGCCTGTAGGTGCTGGTGCCTGTTGCTTCGCAGGTGCTCTGGGGACAGAGCCAGCTCTGTGGCCCCCAGCAGCCCTGTAGGTATTAGGGTGCAGTTTTGTGGGACGTGAGGTTTTCCGGGAACGCCACAGAATCAGACGAAGCAGACGTGCTGGCAGCTGAAATGCATTGCTTTGAATTTAGTTACCTTGTTGTTATTTATAAGTGATCACTAAATAGGTACATTTTCAAAAGCCATGACAAGAATTCTCTTGATTTTATAGTTCTCTTTTGTTAAAGTTGGAAAACCACTCAACTCTACCTGTTGAAGAAGAAAACATAATTTTGTTGTTTTTAAAAACTGTATATTATAGGTGAATATTGTAGGTATTTTCCATTTGAAAGACATTCTTCTTTGGGGCATCTGGGTGACTCAGTCGGTTGACCATCCAACTTCGGCTCAGGTCATCTCACAGTTACTGGGTTCGAGCCCCACGTCGGGCTCTGTGCTGACAGCTCGGAGCCTGGAGCCTGTTCGGATTCTGTGTCTCCCTCTCTCTCTGCTCCTCCCCTGCTCGTGTCTCTCTCTGTCTCATAAATAAATAAACGTTAAAAAAAAATAACAAAAACAGTATATTGTATCCAGAACAAGGAGAATTAAGCCTCTTTACTAGGATGTAAAACTATGAATCAGGGATTTATGAAGTAAAAACAGAATTTCAGTTTCTCCCTTTTGCATCAGCTAAATGATCACACATACTGATTTTAAATTGAGATCCATTTGATCCTTGCACAAAGGCCAGGAGGGCTGGCCGCCAGACGGGGTCTGGAGACGTGTGCTGTTTGAACTGACCCCCCGCTCTGTGCTGTCCTGCAGCTTGGTGTTTGGAAGCCGGCTGGACATCCACTCGGGCGGGATGGACTTAGCTTTCCCGCATCACGAGAACGAAATCGCCCAGTGCGAGGCCTTCCATCAGTGCAGGCAGTGGGGAAATTATTTTCTGCATTCTGGTAAGTCGTGACTTCAGGTTGACTGTGCTCTGTTTCGGTGCTGTCGCTTCTGTCACAATTGGAAAGACATAGCTCGGTGCACAGGGGAAGAACCCGTCCTCTGTCGAGGTGTTGGAGTTTAAGTCCGCCGGATGTGAACTTCCTTGGACGGAACTGGAGTTACGAGGGCGGGAGGGCTGACTAGTGCGTGCAGAATGTTCTCCATCGCCGGGGCAGCGCTGGCAGAGGCACTCTGCTGGCTGGCGCGCGAGGCCAGGCCTCACTCATGCTGGCATCCATGACTGTAAGCCCTGAGGCTGCTTGGCCCAAAGCGTGTCCACTGCCACGTTTTCCGGTGGGCAACGACTGCCCCCACAGTCGCCGCCACGTCTGCCGCTGTGCCCTGGAACAGCCGTCGTGGGTCTCTGCGACCCCAAGCCCGTTTCTGCATCTCCTTGGAGGAGCGTGCAGAGGAAATGCAGAAGCGGGGCCGGTGAGCTGTCTGGTACCCGCTCCGGGACAGAACCCATCAGGGGCCAAACTGCATTTCTGCCGGCGGTGTGCGTGCTGGCAACTCCCTGGAGGGGACAGGAGCCCCATGATGCTGCAGGGCCGGCCCGGTGGGCGCCTCAGAAGTGACCCCCGGAGCCCAGCGTATCCCACAGTCAGGGGCCCACCCTTGGCTTCAGGAACCTCGGGAAATAGAGCCTCCCTTTGGCCCGAGGACTGGAGAGGAAGGCCCACGTCGAGTAAATGTGTGCAGAGCCTGTTGGGCAGGGAGCCTCCGCGGACCAAAGGGCCGTGTCCCACCCCGGGTCAGCTGTCTGGGGGCCTGACACCCCGTGCACACGTCATGGTCGTGCTCCTGGTCACTTAGTTTTCTCCTGCGCCCGTCAGCGAATGTGGGCCCAGGGACCAGAGGGGACAGCGGGCCAGCGCCCCTCCTGCTTCCCTCCAGGAGTCACTAACGAGGTGTTTGGGGGCCACAGAAAAGCAGGTCCTGTTCACCCCCGGTTTGGGAACAGAAAAGGGTTTTCGTTGCTGCGTTGTGACGACTATGACAAACTATTAAGACAGCGGGCTCTCCGCCACTCCGCCGTCACCCTGTCCTGGAGAGACACTGGTGTCTCCTGATGCACAGGAGGGTTAACACCCCTCTTCTGAAGTAAGTGAACGGAAGATGAGTAGTCGGATGTATTTCATTTTCTAAATATTGTCAATTAAAAAAAAATGGGGGGGGGCCTGGGTGGCCCCGTCGGTTGAACGCCCCGACTCTTGATTTTGGCTCAGCTCATGATCCCATGGTTCGTGGGATCGAGCCCCGAGTCGGGCTCTGCACTGAGTGCGGATCCTGTTTGGGATTCTCTCCTTCTCTGCCCCCCTCCCCTGCCACGCATGCTCCCTCTCTCTCAAAATAAGTAAACTTGAAAAGAAAAAAAAATTTAGTTAAAAAAAAACTAATAAAAAAGCGTTTAAGTTTAG
Organism: Prionailurus viverrinus; assembly: GCF_022837055.1. Taxonomy (NCBI): domain Eukaryota; kingdom Metazoa; phylum Chordata; class Mammalia; order Carnivora; family Felidae; genus Prionailurus; species Prionailurus viverrinus. The sequence goes on along the minus strand of NC_062561.1, from coordinate 80,801,340 downwards.
TTATAATCTCTACATCTGACAAGGGGCCCGAATTTGCCACTCTGAGAGCAAGTCACATGCCCTTCCAGCTGAGTCAGCCAGGTGCCCCAAAGAGAGTTTTAATTGTGTTTGGTATATATGTGTTCTATGACGTTATGTGTTTGAGGTCATAGTTGTTTGGAAGCTACACTTTTTAACCAGTTCTCAGAAAAACTGGCCTTGGGGCTCCCTTGTGCTCGGGCTCCTGTCAGAGAAGGCAGAAGCATCTTCTGCGGGAGAGGTGAGGCCCCCCACCCCCCCGCCCGGCTCCCCCCCGCCCCGGAAGGAAACCCGTGTGAAAGCAGGGACTGAGAAGCTCCTGATGTGGGCTCTTGTCTCCCATCACACACACTCACACACACTCACACACTCACACTCACACACTCTCCCAGGCCCTTGAGAGGCCCGTGCCAGCAGACCGCAGCACACAATCGGATCATTCGCAGAGACCTGCGCTTTGGAACCTCCGAAAACTGGCACGTATTGCCAGGCACAAGGTCTGCAGAGCCCCGGGCTCTGTCCTTTCCTGGGGTGAGGGGTCTGCGGGACAGGGCGGGGCAGACCTGACGACCTCGAGCAGGCGTGGCTGTGGGTTCCCTTTTCCTGGGGGGCCAAGCGTGGGTGAGGGTCTGGGGAGGGGGGTGGAGCACGGGCGAGGGTCTGGGGGGCACACTATCCACACAGATGCGGGCGTATGCCTGCTGGGGATGCAGCGCCGCGTTGCGGGAAGTGGTGTCTGGCGCTCCAACAGAACCAGCCCTCTCCTCCTCCTCCTCCCACCGGATTCGGCACAAATCACCGTTTTTTTGTTTCAGGGCATTTGCACGTGAAAGGCAAAGAAGAAAAAATGTCCAAATCGCTGAAAAACTACATCACTGTTAAGGTAACCCTGCACCGCTGGCCTGTCTGGAAGGGCCACCCCAGGTCTCTGACCCCCGCGCTCCAGGCCCTTGTCCCGTGGCCCCGACAGGCTTCTCCTACCTCCCAGCTTAACGTGCGGTCTGCGGGTGGAGGCGGCCCTACTCTGACACCCGGTGCCCTCTCGGGGCGGTGCCCTCCGCGTCCCCCTGCCCTCTCCGGGCGGCCTCCCCATGGATGCTGCCTAGCTCCTCCTGCGTGCTGGGACTCACGCCACCTTCTTGCCTGAGCCCCTTCCCGCACTCAACTCCGAGTCACACCTACCCCTTTTCCTGTCCCACCACCAGCCGGCCGGCCTGTGGCTTTGGGGCTTCACTGCCTGCTGGCTTTGAAAGCCACCTGTTGAGAAAAGCATCACCGTGCCATGGGGATGAGGGGCGGGAGGGGGCGTCCACACGAGTGGAAAGCAAGTGAGCCAACGGGAGCACTCCAAACACTTCGGTCTTTGTCTTTGGGGCCGTGAAGCCAAACACGGTTGTAATGGCAAATACTGAAGTGACAAGGACAGTTACCAGACCTTTGTCCCCTGAGTACCTGGCCCGGAGAGCTGTTCCCACCAGAGTTACGTTACATACAGCCGGCCCCGTATCTGTGGTCTCACTCACCGGTGTCCAGAGGCAGTGACAGCCTCACGCTGCACCACTGCCCTCCCAGGGGACGCTTATTTTCTCACAAGAGGGGCGAGAACAGGACCAGAAGGTATGTCGACAGAGACAGAGGCCACGGGCACTTACATCATAGTATGTTGCCACAGCCGTCCTGTAGTTGATCTCGTGCTGTGCCTCAATTACAAGGAAATGTCGTCACAGGCGTGTCTGTATAGGGAAGACCAGTAAACACGGGGCTCGGTGCTATCACGTGTCCAGGCATCCACGGGGCCTCAGAACGCACCCCACCGTGGACGGGGTGGGCTGGAAGCCAGAGCGGGGGTGCTCCTCATAAAAGCGTCTTTATCGACTCCTCTTTAGCAGGAGTGTTCATTCTTAGACACGTTTTCCTGCAGAAAAGTTACACACATGCTCACCACACAGGTTCAAGAGTTATCACTTTTCCTGCACCTAAGGGAGTGGTGGGCGTGTGTGCACGTGTGTGCACGTATGCATGGTGTACGTGTGTCTCATCACCACTGTCGTTGAACCGTTCAACACCGCAGACGTCACGACCCTTCCCCATCCCGCCCGCACTCCTGAGGACAAGAGTGACACGTCAGCAGTGGCTTCTCAATACCAGTTCCCCAGTCTGCGTTCTGACTTTTCCACGTGTCCCAGTGTCCCTTAGAGCCTGGTGTTTTTAAAACCAAGACCCGGTGAAGCTTCGCGTGCTGCGTTTGCGGGCCGTGTCTTTCCAGGCTTCTCAGGGGAAATGCTCCGCGGTGGGAAGGCACGACACCGAGTTCCCGTCGTAACCGGTCTGCGGGTACAGCGCGGTCGTGCTGACTGCCCTCGCTGTCGGGCTGGACGGCTCTGCCGCTTCCTCCTCGTGCGCAACCGACACCCTCCCCATTGAGCATCTCCCCGCCCGGCCAGTCCCCGGCATTCCGCATCCGCTTTCTGTTCCCACGATGGGGGTGTTCCGTGGACCTCACGCCAGCGCAGACAGCGTTCATCCCATTGTGGCTGTTTCACTGGGCACCGCGTTCACATGTCACCGTAGCGGGTGACCGGGGCTCCTCCCTCCTTACACGCAATTATATCCTCCTGTTGTTTGGTTGGCTGGGTTGTTTGGGCTTCTGATGGACAACAGCCTCTCCCTGTGGTGTTGACCTTTTTGAAGGGATGAGGCCAGTTTTGGTGAATGGCCCACGTTTTGCATGTCTGTGGTGTCCTGTATCATATGTCCTTTGCATATCTGTGGTTTCCTGTCTTTCCTCGTAACTGGAAGCGAGGCCTCAGGCCTGATTCGGTTCAGGTTCAATCTTTCTGGTGGGAAACTTCCTCCGTGGTGCTGTGGGCTTCACGCAGCATCCCTCCGGGGCCACAGCGTCAGGCTGTCCTGCTGGTGACGCTGGGCTTGACTGCTCGGGTAAGGGATGGCCACCAGTGGAGATTCTTTTTTCTTTATTTTTTTAGTATTTTTTAAATTTTTTAAAAAATGTTTTTGTTTATTTTTGAGACTGAGAGAGACAGAGCATGAGCAGGGGAGGGGCAGAGAGAGAGGGAGACACAGAATCCGAAGCGGCTCCGGGCTTCGAGCTGTCAGCACAGAGCCTAATGCGGGGCTCGAACTCACAGACTGTGAGATCATGACCTGAGCTGAAGTCGGACGCTTCACTGACTGAGCCACCCAGGTGCCCTTTTTCTTTCTTTTTTAAAGTTTATTTATTTTGAGAGAAAGAGAACAGGGAGGGGCAGAGAGGGTGACACAGAATCAGAAGCAGGCTCCAGGCTCCGAGCTGTCAGCACAGAGCCTGACACGGGGCTCAAACTCACAGACTATGAGATCATGACCTGAGCTGAAGTTGGACGCTTCACTGACTGAGCCCCCCAGGCGCCCCTCTGACAGAGAGATTCTTATTTGTCTTTCGTGAACATGGAGAACCGGCAAGGTGGTCTGCATGGGGCGTCCTCTTCCCGGACCACCCCCAGTCTGTGGTTTTCTCATGCTCTGGTGGCTTCACCCCATCGTGCGTGTCCCTGGTCCCTGCAAAGCACGCTATCTTGTGCTGTTGCCCCCGTCACACTCCCTGGCTGGCAGTCCTTTTCAGAGATGGGGGCTTGTCTGTTCTTTTTTTTGGTACCACTAGGAGTTAAGCTTTTATTTTCACTCTGTGTATTATCAATTCAGTCTTCATTCTTTTTGTGCTAAAATTATTCCAGCTCTGGCCTGGGCAGGGGGGAGGGGCGGGGAGGAGGCTCCTTCTTCCGGGGGAAATGCCCCGCGCATCCTGGCTTTTGGCCCCGTTTCCCGTTGCGTCCTGCCCCAGTGCTGCCATTCCCGCCAAGGAGCTCGCTGCCTTTGCGGGAAGATGGAATCTCGAACCAAGATCTGGATTCTTGGTGTGTCTACCGCAAGAGTGACATTGTTTCCAGGCCTCTTCAGGGGACAGAGCTGGTGGAGATGAACCCATGTGCATGTAGTTGGTCCCTGGAGTTCATTGTGAACTATCCAGTCCAATACTATAGGACTTTCTGGTTTTAGCTCTTTTCCCTCTTTATGAAAAATCTTGTTTCCTTCCTTACAACAGCACATCAACTTCATGCTTTCTCTTAAAATTGACATATTTAAAATGTTAATACCAATAGTTGTATTAATGATAAAACCACTGAGTGAAGTTAAAGTTTCCTTGCAATTCTTGTTTTAAGAACAGCTTTATTGAGATGTAATTCACACATCAGAGGATTCACATTTTTTTTTTCATTTTATTTATTTTAGAGAAAGAGAGCACACATGGGGGAAGAAGGACAGAGAGGTAGAGAGAACATCCCAAGTAGGCTCTGCACTGTCAGCACAGAGCGCAACACAGGGCTTGAACTCACAAACCATGAGATCATGCCCTGAGCTGAAACCAAGAGTCAGACACTCAACTGACTGAGCCACCCCAGGATTCACCCTTTAAATGGTATTATTTGGTGGTTCTCAGTGTCTTCAGTGGCTGCACTGGTCTGTGTTCCCACCAACGGTGTACGAGGGTTCCTATTTCTTCTCCACGTCCTCACCAACACCTATCGTTTCGTGTGTTGTTGATTTTAGCCACTCTGACAGGTGTGAGGTGGTGTCTCATAGTGGTTTTGATTTGCATTTCCCCTATGATGAGTGATGAGCATCTTTTCAGGTGTCGGCCATCTGGATGTCTTCTCTGGAGAAGTGTCTATTCATGTCTTTTGCCCATTTTTGAATCAGGTTGTCTTTTGCTCTTCATAGGTTTTGGATTCTCACCTCTTTATCAGATACACAGTTTGCAAATGTTTTCTCTCATTCTGTGGGCTGCCTCTCCGTTTTGTTGATGGTTTCCCTTGCTTGGTAGTTGGATGCGGTTGCCTTTTCTTTCTGTTATTACCAGGAATTAGTCTCCAGAGACTGAATGCTGTAGAAAGACTACAGATTTCTACTCAGGCGCCACCCCCCTAAGGGGGTAAAAATTCTGAATGGGAGGAAAACCCCTTTAAAATAAAATCGTAGGGATACCTGGGTGGCTCAGTTGGTGGAGTGTCTGACTCTTGATTTTGGCTCAGGTCATGATCCCGGGGCTGGGGGATTGAGCCCCACTCAGCATGGAGCCCACTTAAGACTCTCTTCCTCTGCTCCCTCCCCTGCTCATGTTCTCTCTCTCTAATAGAAATAAATAGTAAAGTAAAATAAAAATAAAATCCTACCATCCTAACATCTTAAAACCCTTTTTGGAGTGAAATAGAGAACATAGCTACCCAGAAATATACGAAAATGGAAGGGAGGCTGTCTTTGTTTAGAGACGTCAGAGAGCTTCATCAGACATAAAATGGCTGTATTACCACAGAGTCTTTAAATGTTTTCACTAAATGCACAAATACAAGCATAAAGTCAGCAGGGAAGGAAAGGTACCCAGTTCACAGAAAACACAGACGTGTGCAGAACAGGTGCGTTCTGGGTGCGGCCGTATTGGGACCCAGGAGATACACCTCTTTGCTCTGCTGCAGACCACTCCCCACAACTCCCACCGCACACACCCGACATCTGGCAACATCTTGGGAGGAGAACACAAGCAGCAGTAGCAACAACAAGGAACTGAAGTGAAGGCGGGGGGTGCGCGGTGCAGGTCCCCTGACGCCAGCTAGCAAGGAAGCAGCTCACACCCGGCTGTAGAGCCATGGAGCCTGTGCTTTTGGGAAGGAATTCTCAAGAAATGGCCCCAAGCTGAGGGGACCCCGCGCGGGAAGCCCGTCCCCCTGGCCCCCACTCTGCAGGCGCAGATCCAGACGGGCACTTGGGTCCACCAGGGCCGCACACAGGAGCTGTGACACCAGGGGCCTGTGCCTCAGCCGCCCCGCTCACACAGCCTCACAGACCGCAGTGGGGAAGGGACCCAGAAGTAAGACCTAAGTGGGGCGCAGCTTGGAGCCCGCAGCAGAGCGGGGATCTGGTGCCGTGTGGGCCGCTTGTCAGCTCTCCGCGCCTCATGTCTTTGTCACCGTGGTGGGGCAGACACTGTTGTGACGCAGTGCAGCTTAGCAGTTTGTGACGAAGTCGTGGGAGCCTTCCAGTAGGTTCTGCCATGGGCAGTGTAGCAAGTACTCAGCATATAAGGGGCTACATCCACCCCCCCACCCCCCCCCACCCCCCGGCCACCACAAGGCTGCATCAGCCCCGGGCATCCTGTAATTGTCATGCGGGCCCCAGGAGGCCAGAGGTCATGTTAACCCAGGAGACAGGCTCTGCCACTGCCTCCAGGGAGCTGCCCACCGGTCCTCGTGCAGGGTCCCGGCCACCGCGTCCCCCCCAGCTGTGACATGCAGGTCCCTATGGCCAAGGGGAGGCCGGAAGCCACTGCTAGATGTCGAGCAGGAGAAGGGCTGAGAGAGTCTCCTTTTGCTCACGCAGAGTCCACGATGCAGGGACATTTGACCCAAACCCCACGTTGTCAGAGGGTCCCGTTGGAGCCGGCCTGTCCTCGGGGCCACTGCTGGTCATCGGTGTGGGCCCCCGTGGGCTGGGTATGAGTGTCCCAGGCCAGCCAAGCGGTGCCCAGTGGCCTGTCTTTGCATCCCTGCCCTGTGAGGTCGCCGAGTGCCTCTCACCGGCCACCACAGACAGGGTTTGGGGTTGTTTTAACAACTTCTACGACAGGTTCTTGGGTCATCTGGGTGGTTCGGTGAGTTAAGCATCTGACTTTGGCTCAGGTCATGATCTCACAGTTCATGAGTTCGAGCCTCGCGTTGGGTTCTGTGCTGACAGCTGGGAGCCTGGAACCTGCTTCGGATTCTGTGTCTCCCTCTCTCTCTGCCCCTCCCCTGCTCCTGCACTCTCTCAAAAGTAAATGAACATTAAGAAAAAATTAAAAAGAATTTAAATGACAGGTTGTTAGTTTTCCTCAGTTTAACCAGGGGCAGAGTATCCTCTGAGAACACAAGCTGGGTGCCCGCCTCGCTGCATTGCGTCAGGGAACAGCCTGTGGGAGGGTGAGTTGGTCTCTGCCCTCAGTCTGACCCTGGTCCTGGCCTGTTTTGATGTCCCAGGTGGCTTCCGCTCCTGGGACCCCTGCCATCATGGGGCCTGGAGCTGTGCCCATCCTCTCGGGACCGTGTCATGGCAAGGGGCTCCCAAGGTCAACATCGGTGTGGACCCCCTGCGTCAGCGCAGAGCAGGGGGCCTTCCCCGCAGACGCAGTCTGAAGGGAAACATGTAGGGAACATGCAAATAGGGTGGAAACAAAATCAAGCTGTCCATAAAAACTCCGACATCTTGGTAAGTGGGGTCGGCTCACAAGGTCATAGCGCACGTTATAATTTCCGGGTTCTCCCTGATTTCTCTGCCAGGACTTCCTGAAGACGTTCTCCCCCGACGTCTTCCGGCTCTTCTGCATGCGAAGCAGCTACAGGTCAGGTGAGGCCGCGGCTGGGGGCCGAACCCAGTGGCCTGAAGGACCCACACTCAGGCTGGGGAGGAAGCACAGCCTTGTCAGTGTGGCTACCCTCGTGCCTGTGGGTTTGGGTTCTGAGTGCAAGCCCAGTGCTCGGCCAGAAGATTCTAGAGGCTTGTGTCTTGGAGGCCGTGGGTTCTCTGGTCAGCCCCTGCTCTGCTCTGTGTGGGTCTGGATGGGGTCCCCTGGTGACCCCCTCCCAGGTGGAGAGTGCGTTCTCACTGTAACACGCTGAGTTTGAGGGCCTGTCCTGAAATGCAAGCCCCATGTCCCCACCGCCGACTGATCCCCCAAGCAGTGGTTCGGGGCCCAGGATCTCCTGTCCACAGGAATGAACCCCTCGGCCAGGTGTACTGGGGGTGGTTCTCCGTGTCTTCCAAGATGGGGAGGCCCGGGGCGGGGCGGACCCTCGCGGTCCCAGGGGGCACAGCGGGGCGGGGGTATCCGCGTCTGCTGCTTCACTTCTGGCTGCGAAGTGCAGTGGCTCCCCAGGTGACCGCACGCGTCCCCTCCGCAGCCGTGGACTACAGTGACGGCACCATGCTGGAGGCCAAGCACCTCCTCCTGGCAGCAGCCGCGTTCATCGAGGACGCCCGGGCCTACATGAAGGGGCAGCTGGTATGCGGCCCCGTCGGGGAAGGCCTGCTGTGGGAGAGGTAGGGGCCCCCCATCCGCCCGAGGGTCCTGGGTGCTCGATGTGGGGCTGCCGAGAGGGCAGAGGCTTCTGGGGGCTGATGCGGCAGGCACCTCGGGCGAGTGGTGGTCCTGCTGGGGAGGGACGAGGACGCCCTCAGGGGGCGGCTGTGCAGGGATGGGTGACACCTGTGCCCGGACGGGGCGCTCACTGGTGTGCTGGTGAGTGACGCACAGAGGTTCCAGGCGCCTCGCTCCGTGGTTTGGTAGGGCTGGCGGGTGCGAGGCCGAGTGGAGGGGGGTGGCCTCGGTGGCTGAGCTCAGACCTGGTCAGGAGTCGACCTGCGGGTCTGCACAAGTGCGTGTCCCCCTGCCCCCTGCTGTTGCACGCGGGTGTCTGTGGTCACAGGGCAGCCGAGGTAAGTATTAAGTGGGGGACGTGGGGGGACCCCCGACCCTTCACGTGGAAATTGACTGGTTCTGCTGCTTCATTAAGTGGTTAGATGTGTTCACAAGACCAGGGATTGACATCAGAGATGGAAAGGAGCTGGAAAGACCCAGGAAGCTGGGGAAGTGCTTGTCTGGTTAGGAGGAAAAGCAGCAAAGCCTGGAGCACTGGGACAGGCAGGGGAGGGGGGGGCGCCATCAGCAAGACTTGGCAGCCGTCTAGATGGCGGGTACAAGGGACAGGTGGACACCCTCTTTGCCTTGGGCGCTCCTCACCGCCGGCCTGGTGGAGGGAGGGGGTAGAGGCCGTTCGGCACTCTGGAGGCCGGGTTCTGCTTTGTGACAGAGAGCCCTGATTGTGGCCTGTTCCTCGCTTCCTGGTCACTCAGGCCAGGCTGGAGAGCAGCCACTGCCCCACCATCCAGGGCCGCAGGCCCACCAGAGGGGCGAGTGTCCAGGGGCTTTGCCACCCCAGTTCAGGGCTGCTTACGATGCCGGAAAGGGTCCCGGGGCTCCACCTGCTTGGAAATCGGGGAGTTCGCAGGAAGTGGGGGGATGTCCAGTAATGGTGGACAACAGGGAGCCCGTCTTACAGACAAAGCTTCAGTGTGTGAGGCAGTAGGCATGCAGGAGAGGGGAGGGCCAAGGGGCACCTGCACGTCCTTGCCATGGCTGGAGGGGGGCGGGGAGGAGGTGGACTGTCACGGAGACTGCACTGGCTGGCAGGGGTGTCACAGCAGAGGGACGGAGGTGGAGAGGCTGCAGCCAGGTGTGGGGAGCAGGACGCACTCAGAGCCTGGGGGAGATGGGGGCAGGCCCTAGGGGCCATTGGATCCCAGACGCTCTGACCAGCTAGCTGCCCACAGACAGGTGTGGCTCACGGGGTGGGGGCAGGGCACAAGCTGCTGTGGCCTGCTGGGACTGCGTGACCCTGAGGTGGCCCGTCGGGACCTGAGGCTGCCCTTCCTCTGAGGGAGGCTGGGCTCTCACCGTGGGACCAGGTGCCCTGTCTGCAGGCTCCTGGGCAGGGGGGTTGACCTCGTGCTGTCCTTCCCTCCAAGACTGCCCAGGCCACTGCTGTGTAACGTGGGCCAAATGCGGCCTGGCCTCTCGGGAACGCTGCCTTTCCTACCACCGCGTTCTTAAACCCTTATGAGCTGCCTACACGCACAGGGGTGTTCAAACCTGGGTTTTAGGGGCTTTCTCCCTCTGAATTCTGGGGTAACATGACGATTCTGGGCTAGTCTTACCCTGTTCTCAGGAGGGGCGTCTGCAGTGGGGAGGGCCCTGTGCTGGGCAGGGCGGGGGCGCTGAGGAGCACCCGTGTCTCTCCAAGGCTCCGCCACACCAGGGAGGCTGTGAAGGCTGCGCTGGCAGACGACTTTGACACACCTGCGGCGGTGGACGCGGTCATGGACCTCATCCACCGCGGGAACGGACAGCTGCAGGCACGCACTAAGGTAGCCCCAGCACACGGCCGTGGTGCTTTCCCTCGGCGGGAAGGCAGGAATGCCACCCTGCCGCCTCCTGGAGTGGCCCCCAGGCCTCCCCTGACTTCTGGGAGCTGCCCTGTCCTGCACGGGACCCGCCCTCCCAGAGCAGGGAGGTCGCACACACGGACAGGCAGCATCACATGTTTGCTGATACAGGAAGTACCTCCTGATCCCCCCATTTGCTCAGGGGGACTCGGGGGAACCCGAGTTTGATGGGATGTGAACTAGGACATTGGGGGAAGCTGTGTGTTGGGACCCCAACTATGCCCACCCCACCCGGCCCATCTTTGGCCCTTGGCAGTAATCCCCTTGGTGAGGCTCTGTCCCCATAAGCCAGTGACCCCTCAAGGACCCACCTGCTGAGAGCATCACACCGGGGGTTAGGTTTCAACATCCAGCTTTGGGGGACACAAGCATTCAGACCTACCAGATCCCTGTGTTACAGACAGGCAGACTGAGGTGCAGGGGTGACGTGGCTTCCCCGTCGTGCAGTGGGCTGGTGAGGGGCAGCTCTAGGACTGAGTCTAGAATGTCCTCCCGGCACGAGGACCTGAAGCCGGGACCGGCGGGGACCTTCCAGGTCTCTGTTCCACGTCACTTCCTGTGCTTTGAAAGCGCCCCTTTTGGGTGATCTGCCCCAGGAGCCCAGTGGTCCCAGGAGTCCTGCCGTGTTCGGCTCCATCGTGTCCTACATTGAACACTTCTTCGAGACCGTCGGGATCTCTCTGGCGGACAGACAGGTACACCTTTCTCTTTTCAGGCCTCACTTGTAGGATTAGGACTATGTGCAGGAACCACTGACTTTTCCCCTTTTAAAATGTTCATTTCAGTGGATAATTGTGTTGAATTTATTTACGTGCTTAAAACACATTCTTTAAAAAGAAAAGAGGCTTAGAGCTAGTATCTTCCTTCCGGAAGCCGCCGGAAGCCCACGCGGAACCAGCAGCCCATTGGCTGCAGACTGCCTGCTGTCACTTCTGCATGCGTGCTCCTGTGTGGTGTTGACTTTGTAAGACTCAAAACGCAGGTAGTTGCACAGAGGACGTTTTCCCTGAGCCTTCTGAGAGTAAGCTGCCGGCCGAGCCCCTTGGTGTCTCCTGCCCCCCTCCCCTGCCCCCACCCCCAGCCTCCTCCTTAGGCAGCCTTCCGCACACACCCCCTCCAGGGCCCCACCTCCATGGCACCCTCCCCAGGCTGTCCTGCCTGATGGCTTCAGGACTGCGAGACCAGGGAAGGAGGGGAAAGGTCAGGGCTGCAGACAGGTGTGACCGTCACACGCGTGCTGGGATCTCTCTTCCCAGATTGTGCTGTTGAGTAGCCTGCCCGGCCCGGCCCTCATCAGAAAGTGCTCCCTCACCTTCCCCACCTCGGCAGCTGATACCGGCTCCCACTTGGGGCTCACGTTTTTGTAGTCGGAAAATTGTCTTTTACTGCAGAAGCAGTAACTGAGGATAGTATAGGTTCCAGAAGCTTGACCCCACAGTTGTGAAATGTGTAATTCACACACGTGAACAGCTGCTAGGATCCCCTCCCATAAGGAAGAAGCTGTGTCAGGGGGAGACAACTTCTGGCAGCTTCAGATGCATGCGACCCGCTGAAATTTTTCCCCCGGGCTCAGGGAGTGTTGGCCAGTGTGCGAACCACGTGTGAGGTTTATGCAGTTTTGAGTAACTGGTTAGAGGGAACAGATTCGGTTCCGTTAGTCAGTATGGTGTGGACTTTCCGGCTCTTGGGAATCACGTCTATGCACTCGCAGCTCCTGGCCCGGCCGCCTGGCCTCCCGGGGACCCCTCCCTCCCAAGGACGTGGGTGGCAACGGGGAGCTCTGCCTGGTGACCCAGGCGTGCAGGCCAGGAGTGTGAAGAGGGGCCAAGGGCCCAGACCAGGGAGGACGTGCTGCGCCCCCCACCCCAGGCACGGCCGCTTCCCGGCCTCACTAACCACGCCACTCCCCTGGGTATAGTTCGTTCCAGGCGACGACAGCCAGGCCACTCTCCACAGCGTGGTGGAGGAGCTGGTCCGGTTCCGGCTCAAGGTCCGGCAGTTCGCGCTGGCCAGTGGAAAGGCCACCGGGGAGGCCCAGCGGCAGCAGCGGCTGGACAGGCAGCCCCTGCTGGAGGCATGTGACGCTCTGCGCCAGGACCTCACCGCCCACGGCATCAGCATTAAGGTGAGCCACCGCAGCCAGGGGCACCGTCACCCCGAGGGCCTCTGTAAACCAGGCGGGGGCACGCAGACGCGGAGTGGTCCAAGCCAGAGCCTGCTGGGCTGATGGCGCTCGTGAGCAGAGGACCACCCCTCCCCCCGCCCCAGTGACACAAGGGACCCATGGGAATATGTACTGGGGAGGGGATGCTGCGGCTGGGGACGGATCCAAGAGCAGGCCCAGGTGGCCCAGGCCCGTGGAAGCAGTGGGGTGGCAGTGAGCCCTGCGTCGCCCCCTCACGCCATGAGCTGAGGGAGTCCGCTCAGCCAGAACCTTCTTCCTCTGCAGGACAGGAGCAGCACGTCCACGTGGGAGCTGCTGGGTCAGGACCACAGACCAGGGAGCTGAGGGCTCCCGACACAGTTCTGTAAAAGCTTTACATTAAAGTTTCCTATTGTAGCTGTTCAGTGAACATGGAAGTAAATCAGTGACACTGTATGCCTGAAATGTGCATTCTTCATGGTGCCGATGGGCAGGGGTGGTTCTCAAACCTCCTCGGCAGCACTGGTCCTTGACGCTGGCCCTGTGCCTCCGGGTGACACCATGGCAGGACCCCAAGAACCCTGGAGCCCCGACATCAGGACGCAGGTCTCACAGGAGTCAGGACGGAGTGGCCTGCACCTTGGGCCCTGGGCAGTGCTGAACTAGGGGTGAGGACCCATCCCTACATTCCCTTCTGGCTACACGAGTAACGTGTTAATCATAGGAAACCACATAACCACTCCCGCAGTCACTGCTGCATTCACTCTGTGGTCTCTTCACGCCGCATGTAACCTTTTCAACCATGGTTCTCGTGTGCCATCCTTTGTGGCCTCTGAGCAGACATAATTGGGCAGTGCTCCAGGGGCCGATTCTGGAAGAGCCCGGATGCCAGGGTGAGAGCAAGTCACAGGTAGGAGAGAGCAGACTGCAGGGCGGGACATGGCCACATGGGTCATGGCATGGCTGAGCGTGTGGTCTCCCTGCTTTCAGTCCGTCTCTTCCCACCCCACCCACCCCCCGCAGGCCGTGGCTACACCTGCACACTCCCCCCCCGCTGTCCCATACTGCCGAGCTGGCGTTTCCTGGGCCTGTGGGTGAGCACATGGCCACCTTCACTTCATCCCTGGCCTCCAGGATCCCAAAAGGCACCAGTGCCCCCTTCTACCCATTCATAACTAGACTTGCCTACAGTGACCCAGCTCGTGCAAATATACCCCAGGCAGGTACGCCTCTTAAAGGGATACCAGAGTCCCTTCAGTACCTGGGGGTCACACTGTCCCCTGATGGCCGGAGGCCGACCTCAGCCCCCCAAATGTGCTCTGTTTTGCTAGCCTGCTCTCGGGGAAAAGCACGTCCCTAGCTGGAGCTAGTAAGTTCAGATGGGTTTGTAAAAGCGCAAGAAAGCAGTTAATTTTCATAACAGCCACTTGCCCCTAGCTACAGGAATTTTGAGCAAGAGGGTTTGTACTTAGAGCAAACCTATAAAAACCGTTGCTGTGACTACTACAGTTTATTTTCAGCAGAAGGAAAGGCCGAGTGCATTTTAACAACGTTGGCGACAGGCTTTTACATTTTCATCTCCCTGCTGCCTGTGTCCTCACCTAGGAAAGGCGTCTGCTAAAAAAGGAATACAAAACCATGCGTTGAAATAAACCAGATTTGCCTTTTAATAGTCACCAGGATTTAGATATAATTCCCCAAAACGAAAAACAGTGAAGTTTTTAAAGTTACACCTGAAACAAGGGGGGTGGGGAGGAAGAGACAGGTTTTTAAGAAATGTGGCTTTAAAGGAAGGATCCATTTGAGGTCAGGGGTCACAGAGTATCACCCTAACCATCAGGGCAAAATGACGTTTGAAGGAACCACATGGGTCACGAGCGACTGCCCAGGCATCACACAGACATCAACTTCTTGACCAGAATCTGCTCCTGAGGACACACCACCTCCAACCAGCAGGGCCCTGCTGTCTAACCGTGTTCAGTCCCTGTGCCCCAATGGGCCACATCAGAGCCCCACCCACACGCTCAGGGCTCAGTGTCGTTTCCTCTAAAAACCAATCACTGTTCTGAAATGCTTCCATTAGCCCAAGCCACCAATGCTTATTTCTGCCGGGTTTCAATGTAATCAGTGTTTAAAAAGCAAACGTGAACGAGAAAACGAAGGTCACGCCGCCACCTGGGGGGCCTCAATTTTAAAAAGCACAGCTCATCATCGTGCAGGTATTTGGACAGGACCCAGGGGATCCCCGTGGGGGGGCATGTAGCACAGGGAGCTGCTCCTCACAGAAACAGGAAGCAGGCCGAGTCCACAGCGCCAGCTCAGCGGCCGGGACCGTGTACGTCTTTCTCTCCATCACTGCTGAACAGCCAGGAAAGTTCAGGAATCCTGTTCAAGTCCCTGTAACACCTATAGCTACGTGTTAAGGCCAAAACCAACCTGTGGATCATGCTGCTCTTGTACCCCAAGGACGGGGACCCGTGACAAACGCAGCGTCCCCATCCGTGGTGCGGCCTGCTTCCCGTTGCCTCGGCTCAGGTTTCGAAGAGTCTGCGGAACGCAGGCCCGACCTCCGCGATCATGTCGGTGGTGGTGGTGGAGCGGCCGTGCTTCTGGAAAGCCTGGTGGCCGCACTGGCGTGTGAGAGAGCATGCGCCCAGGGCGGCCAGGAGCAGAGGGCTGGACCTGGAGGGAGGACCGTCAGACAGGCTCCACTCTCCCTCCCACGTCCCCCTGACACCCCAAACAGGTTCAAGCCTGCCGGGCCCCTGAGGCAGAAGGCAGCTTTATGACCAGGGACACGGATACGCCCGGACACAATACCCACCTGCCTGGAGGACACACTGCAGCTTCCCCCCACAAAGCACGGCCTAGAGCGCCCTCGGTGCCAGGGTGCAAGAATGACTGAAGATCTGAGAACACGGGTCCTCGCCCCCGTCTGACACCAGACCCCCGTGCGGCACCCGCGCGGTCCCTGCCCACCAGCAGTGCCGCCACCCTGCAGGTCCCATAGAGCTTCACGGGTGTCGAGGGGGCCTCCAGACCCGGGACATCCCGCCCCGGCCCATGTGGCCACCAGTGTCACATGATGCGTGTGGAGGACGGGGACTGCCTGAGCTCACAGTTCCGACCGGGAATGTGAACCAAGCCTGCATCTCCCAGTCCTGCCACTCAGAGGAAACTACTCTCTCGGGACAGTGGGCACAGCCAGCTCCCCTTGGCCCCGCGTGTTGGTCCCACGCTTCTGCCGTACGAGGGAGGGGGTACACCTCGTACCCCCTGGAACAGGGTCCCGAGCACGGCCGCATGTTAGAATTAACTGGGGGGCTTTAAAAACTCCTGACACCTCGGAGCCATGGGCGCTGAGCAACAGGGCAGGGCCCCAACCTCGCACGGAGCAGGAGCTGTGCGGGTGACCGACCTGGGACCCCCATGCCCTGGGGTCGCCTCCACGTGATTCCGAGCTTTCCCCTGCAACGTTCCAAGCAGCTATATGTATGAGCAAACGAAGTGGCTCACATGGCTGGGAACCGGAAGGACAAGGGAAGAAGACGTCACATACCCGTTTGTCTTCTCAGGGCCGGCGTGTAGCGCCCAGTGCACCAGGACACCCAGGGCGCCCGACAGCAGGTCTCCCTGGCCGCCACACCTGCGGCTGCTGCCTTCGTGGGCACACTCGAGCACTGCGGGGCAGGAGGGACAGGGCCGTCAGAGCGAGCTGGCCTGTGCCCGGGGCGCGATCTGGATCAGCTCCAGCCCTTCCCAGCCCTTCCCGTCTGCTCCTAATGAGGCGGTGTGTTTTAAGGAGAGCAAAGCCAGACGGGTCTGGAACCACCTGAGCCGCGCAGGTGGCGAGCAGACTCGTACAACTGGTAGGGCGCTGCCAGAACACATCGGAGAAGAGCACAGGTACACAGGGTGGCCAGGCTCACAGGCTCCGAGAGCCCAGGCCACCCAGGGACCAGCACCGCCTTCAGGGAGGTGCGTGCCACGCGAGCGCCCCCGGCACAGACCCAGCTGTGACCGTTTCGTTCACACTGTGTCATGAGCAGCTGTTTTGAAAATACAGATCTTGCAAACGGGTTATTACAGCCTCTGAATGTGTCACACTCTAGAGCTCTCTCCAGCAATAAAAGCCCCAAGGGTGTCAGGGTCCCCCAGAGGACACTTGCTGTGTCTGTCGACTGCGGCCACGTGAGTGAGCACTCTCGGTGCACAAGGGTTTCTTCCCCTTACGGCAGGTGACAGTCCTAGGTCACGCTGTTACAGCTGGTGTGATCCCTGCCCCCCATCACGGTAAGTGAGCGGAGGACCGGCTTTCAGGGCACTAGGGAGGCGCTGCAGCCGCCAAAACCTCCCCCTGCTCGGCCCACTCAACAGCCCACAGGCCCCGGCGCAAGGACGAGGGGGACGCAGCCCCTCCAGCACCTGGCAACCCCTTCCCCGGGGTCAGCTCCGAGCACCTCCTCACTCTCCCACTGTTTTCACAATAGAACAGAAGCGGTAGAATAGTCAAACTTGTCTATGACCCCGAAGGAGTGGGAGGCAGCAGGCCAGGGACCCCGGAGCACCCCCTGCTGACCGGACCGCGTCGCCACCGCCCCTGGCGTCAGGGAGGGTGAACGCCCTGCATGCTCAGTCCCCTTTGCCAAACAGGAATAAAACTAAGCTCATCAGGAAGTCCCTCTGTGTGGAACACGTGTGGCACAAGGGACCGCATGTGCCACGGGGACGGGTCTTCCAGGGCCAGGGCCCAGCATGGCCACCCAGGCTGACAGGCGTGAGGCCTACAGCTACCCACCGTGTTCACCGTCAGACATCACGTCCCGCTCCCCTTTCCGGACCACGGTCACGTTCCCCAGGGCCTGGCTGAGTCTCCGTACGGCTTCACGATGATCACTGCCGTCCACAAGGTCCCTAAGCTGCGAGGCGGGACATCACAGACAAGGCTGTCGGCGGACGCCAACGGCGGCACGAGCAGCACAAATACCGCCCTCCTGTCGACAAGGAACACTGCCCGTGGTGGAACTTTCAAGGCTCACAGAAGTGACACAGGCCTGAATGATGACGCGCTCACATTCATGGGGTGCTCAATATGGAAGAACTCGTGGGTTTACATCTGTTGTGTCATTTCGTCCTCACAGGCCCTATGAGGTGATGCCGTCATTACCCACATTCCACGGGCCAGGCAACGCGGGCAGGGATGGGCTGATCCACAGAGCACCCACCCACCTCTCACCCACCAAGAGACACGCTAGCGAGAAGACGCCCCATCATCACACGCCCCGCCAGGAACCAACAGCACTGTTAGCATGTGGGGAACATGCATCTACCCGCTGGCCGTGTGCAGGGACAGGTGGGGGCAGAATCACAGCATCGCCCCACCCCGTCTTCGAGAGTGGAGAGGGGGGACCTCACACCCCATCTCAGGAGGGACTCAGGCTCACGCCCCGTCTCCTGGGAGGTCAGCAAACTCACCACGGCGTCAGAGAGTCTGGTGAATTCCCCGTGGTTGGGAGTGAGAACGGCCTTCCGGTAGCCGTGGATGAGGGCCGGGTGCTGAGCAATGAGCCACAGCCCGTCCTGCAGACAAGAACAGGTATTTAGCGCACAGCCTCGGGGCCTGGCTGTGAGAAGGGGAGCAGAGGAGAGGCCACACTCACCGCATCGATGATGATGGGGACATCCCTGGCCTTGGATGCTTCTAAAATGCCCTACAAGGAAAAGGAAACCACACTGAGCAACAAGCCCTCACCCCTCGGCGGAATTCAAAGAACACCAAGCAAGCAGTTCCGCAATGAAATACAACAACAGGTCATTGACAAGCAGAAATTAAATGTGGGCAACAAACAGAACAGACCGACCCCCGCCCCCACCCAACAGCGGGGCCCCTCTGGAAGTCAGGGCCAGCCCACAGGGTGGACCCCAAGGCAGAGTCTCCCACTCTTCCATCAGCACTCACCGGGGTTCCCAAATCATCAGTTCTTATGCAAATTTCCTAACATTTTGTTTTAAAATAAGTGACCACGGGGCACCTGGGCGGCCTTTCATTAATATCCTCAGCTCTGGTCAGGATCCCAGGGTGGGACTGAGCCCTACACTGGGCTCTGCGCTAACAGGGGGGAGCCGGCTTGGGACCCTCTCTCTCTTACCCTCCCCTGCTCACATATGCACTCGCATGTGCCCGCTCTATCTCGAAATAAACTTTAAAAAGATAAATAAAACCAGTGATGATAATAAGCAGTAAATCACCTCTGACAAGGTTATACTCCAAGTTTCAGAAGTTTTTTTACTAAATTATCTTTTTTCCCCCCAATATATGAAGTTTATTGTCAAATTGGTTTCCATACAACACCCAGTGCTCATCCCAAAAGGTGCCCTCCTCAATACCCATCACCCACCCTCCCCTCCCTCCCACCCCCCATCAACCCTCAGTTTGTTCTCAGTTTTTCAGAGTCTCTTATGCTTTGGCTCTCTCCCACTCTAACCACCTTTTTTTTTTTTTCCTCCCCTCTCCCATGGGTTTCTGTTAAGTTTCTCAGGATCCACATATGCTAAGTTATCTATCCATAATCAACACACATACACTTGCTTATTGCTATGAACCAGTATTTTATAAGATCATGTGCTGCAAATGCACTTGAAAGTAGAAAACATTAAGAGAACAATGAAACAAGAGCCCTGCTCTAGGACGGCTGGTGTCCTTGGAACGGGAGAAGAGGAAGGACACGGACAACATGGAGACAACTGTGTGATGACACAGCAGGAAGGCCAAGGAGACAGGCCTCGGGAAAAAGCAAACCTGCCGACACTCTGCTGTCAGACGTCTCCCAGGACGGGGGGAGCGGGGGGACCAATGTCTGCTGTCCCAGCCCCCGCCTATGGTGGTCTGTGGTGGCCACCTGAGCAGGCAGGTACAGATGTCTAGTGCCTCAACGGCGTAAACTCCAGTGTCTTCTGGGCCCAAGAGGAAAAGCAAAGGAACCAGGGGATAAATCCAGGACAGGTGACAGCTGCCTTAATGACGGTCCTGACTTGGGATTTGTAAGATGTGTCGATCTCTGTGAGGCAACTGTTTGACTTAGGCTTCAAGCGAAACGGTCCAAGATATGTACTGAGCAGCTAGGACATCGCCAGGTCACACACTCTGGACCTCCGGAAAGCGTCTTGTGATGTACACGGGCTCAGAGTCCAAAGACCGTCCCCGAAGCCCCAGCTCTGCCACTTAGAGTTGAGTGAACTTAAGTCACTTTACTTCTGTGAGACCGGGTTTTCTGATCGCTAAAATAAGGATAAGGCCTTGAGTAATACTCTGAAGTTTGTATGAGGACTAGAGATACCGCTTCTAAAGATTTACCCAGCTCTTAGCAAGGGAGCTGACAGTCCACAAATGGTAGCTGCAGTAATCATTTTAAGTACACAGTCTAGCCCTGAGCCTGACAACTGCTTAGGTCTGACACACATTTACCTTTAAACTATTTCCTTCAAGTAAATTATTTTGGAGGGTCCGAGGACCTGCACATACTTGAAATGCAACCATTAAAAAAAGAAAACAGTAAAACAAAATACATGGTAAGCAGAAATAACTTAAGACATTAAAAGGTAAATCCACATACGTTTCATACAGTTATTCTGAAAATGAAACGAAGAGCCCATGAGACCAGAGTTGCCCTGCCCCACGGCCTCAGTGGTCCTTTGCTGACATGGGTGTGAGCGACGGGAGAGCGGCCAAAAGCCCCCTCAAACGAGGGTCGGGGCACAGGAGCCTCGTGGAGCCGTACTTCCTCCCTTACAACGAAAACACTCCTGCTTGCTTGGAGTCTGGCTCTCCCGTTAGAACAAATTCAGCTTGACTAATTCCACTTTCCCAGATCTCTGGGTGCAGGCTGCAGCGTCTGGCCACAATGAGGATGCCTCCGCCTCTGTGCTTTCCTATCACATTTCTCACAGAGAACAGTGAAGTCCACGTTCAAACGCCGAGAAACCTCAGGCAACACAGCGGGGCATCTGAGTCGTGTAATGTCACAGATCACTTGGCTCTCCTGAAGCACAGAGCCACATGTCAGTTGCCCACTGAAGGACCAACTGCTTCCGTCACTCGGAGGACTTGTACAAAGTGCACTGTGCACGTGGCTCCATCCCCACTGACCCCACTGCCAGGACAGCAGCCACAGTGGCAGCCAGGGCCCCGGAACACAGCAGACAGAGGGGACAGCAGCACCCAGGGAGACCAGCTGATGACACGACCACACCTCTCTCCACGCACATCCAGTTAGCGCTACAGGGTCCTACAGGGTGGATGGAAAGGAGTGGACGAGCGCCCCCACAGGTCAGAGGAGGCTGCGCAGCAGCCCCGCGTGTCCAGCAGAAAGACACAGCTGCAAACAAACCAGCAGGGGGCGCCTAGGGGTCAATGGGTTGAGGGTCCCACTCCTGATTTCTGCTCAGGTCGTGATCCCAGGGTTGTGGGCTTGAGCCCTGCATCAGGGCTTAAGATCCTCTCCCTCCTGCCCCCCACCCCGACTCGTGCTTGCTCGCTCGCTCTCTTTAAAAATTTAAAACAAGTAAACCAGGAGTACTCCCTGGGGGACAGGGCTGAGGGGAGAAGGGATGATGGCCCCCAGAGCAGAGTCCTGGCCAGGGCAGCGCTCCAGCAGAGGGAACAGCCGTATGCACAACTTGCAGATGGTTATCCTGAAGAAGACGCCCAAAAGAAATGGACGCACACTCATGCACAAATGTTCAAGACATCAGCAGTGTAACAGGAAAAAGCCAGAAGCAGCCCAAATGAACTAGTTAAATATGGCATGTGGTGATGTAGCTATTAAGAATCATGAGGAATATACACATATCCTGTCAGGAGAAAGTGTCCAGGACTTAGCATGGAACAAGCATAAACTACAGATAAAAGAATGAGGCTAGTCAAGAGCCTACATTCTAGATCTGGAAAACTCTGGTTCAAAACCAGCATATGAACTGGAAGACTTCACAGCAGCAATACCACCCCCCCCCCCCCCCCCACCAAGGCTGCCCTACAGATTCAACACAATCCCTGTCGGAATCCCATCTGCCTCTTTGGCAAACTGACACGCTGATCCCAAAACTCCTGGAAAAGTGCACGGGACCCAGAACAGCCAGAATACTCTTGAAATGAACAAAGCTGGAGAGATCGCACAAAGCTTATCGCATAGCCACCGTCATCAGGACTGTGTGGCACCAGCACATGGACAGCCGTACAAACCAATGAACAGAAACCAGAGCCCAGAAATAAACCCTTATGCCCACGGATTTCCAGCAAGGACACCCAGACAGCTCACTCGAGGCAAGTGGAGCTGGAACTGAACATCCACTTGCCAAAGAACACAGGTGGACTGCTTCCTTACACCATACGTCAAAATCAACTCAAAATGGACCACAAACCTAAACATCACAGCTAAAAAACAATTAAGCTCTGGGGCGCCTGGGTGGCTTGGTCGGTTGAGTATCTGACTTCGGCTCAGGTCATGATCTCACAGTCCGTGAGTTCGAGCCCCGCGTTGGGCTCTGTGCGGACAGCTCAGAGCCTGGAGCCTGTTTCAGATTCTGTGTCTCCCTCTCTCTCTGCCCCTCCCCTGTTCATGCTCTGTCTCTCTCTGTCTCAAAAATAAATAAACGTAAAAAAAAAAAAATTAAAAAAAAAAAAAAAACAATTAAGCTCTTAAAAGGCAGGACGTGATCAGAATTAAAAATGTGTGCTGCAAGGGGCACCTGAATGGCTCAGTCGGTTAAGTGTCCATCTGACTTTGGCTCAGGTCATGATCTGGCTCAGGTCATGATCTCATGGTCTGTTGGTTCCAGCCCCGAGTCGGGCTCTGTGCTGACAGCTGGGAGCCTGGAGCCTGCTTTGGAGTCTGTGTCTCCCTCTCTCTCTCTGCCCCTCCCCCACTTGCGCTCTGTCCCTCAAAGATGAATAAACATTAAAAAATAATTTAAAGTGTGCTGCAAAAAACAAAAATCAAAAACAAAAATTGTGCAGCAAACACAAGTTCCTCAAACCGTGAGCAAAAGTGATCACAAAACCTGTAACAAAGATTCGCGGTGGCGTTACTTGTAACAACCCAAGCGGAAGCCACCCAATCGTCCATCAAGTGATGGACAGGTAAACAAAATGTGGCCCATCCACAAGGGAACGTCAAACAGCAATGAAAGGAGTGGAGCCCTGGGCCACAGCGCACACAGACGAACCCCGAAATGCTGGGTAAACACAGCTGGTCACAAATGCCACGTAGTGTTAAGACTGAACTGCTAGGAAAGGCCCAGAACAGGCAGAGCCACAGACCACGCCGCCTGACACCTCACCTTGGGGGGGGGGGAGGTCAGGATTCCAACACGTGAGACTGGAGGGACACACACACTCAGACCACAGCTCTTAAAAGCAGCAGCCAGAATTTTGAGGTTACATTGAATCCATCCACACCAATAGCATCTCTATGTCTCCACAGCACGTGAGCAAGAAACCTCGCCATAATTCGATAATCAGGGTCAAGGAGCATGAAAGAAGAAAGAGGCCAGAGAGACTGTTGTGAGCTCCACTCTGTCACGGGGCCAGCGGTGAACTGGTAGGTCACAAAAGGTCAAGAATCCCATCATCCTGAGGGTCACGGGGGCACCAAACACTCTGACCCTATTCCGGCAGGAACCCTCACTTGCCTCTCTTCCTGAAGACAAAGGCAGAGTGGCAGAGAGGCTGTCCCAGGCCCTGTCCCACCCACGCTGCGTGGACAGCCACCATCTCAGGACAAGAGCACACTGCAGACCCACTGTGTACGCACGGGGACGCCCCTCCCGTCTCCCTCTCGCCTCACGTGACCCAAGGGGCCTGGCACTCCTCAGCTACGATTGCTCCAACTTTTCAGCAAGAGGTCAAGGCTCCAGGGCTGGATGATGCCACCCGGCAGGCAGCATGCCCCCGTGCTGGTGCAGGTGGCTCCGAAGCAGGAGCGCCCCAATGCCCCTCATTTATAGGGTGTCACCTGGAACTACTGTTGGACTGTGCAGGACTGGCTCTCAGATTATCTGCCCCAAATGTCCAAGCGTTAGCTCTTTCGGCTCTCTGGAGGACAAGTCAGTGGCTGTCCTCCCATGGCAGGCGTCTATCCCCACGCCTCTTGTTCCAGAGCAGAGTGGGACACCCGCACGTGAGGGATCCCAGCTGCAGGGTGAAAAGCTGACGCCCCAAGAGCAAGAGACGCATCCCATCCCGGTTGGTTGTTAAAACCTAAAGGTTTGCTACTCTCTCTCTGCCTAGTTCCTCCTCCCTCCCCCAAACCATCTCCATGACTCCATCAAGAGGCACCGGAACACTGAACAGACGCTCCATCAAAGTGCTCGTCTTCTGACTTCTGAGCTCAGTCGGGTCCATGAGAAGAGGTAAGTTCGGTAATTCTCTATGTTACCTTAACGTTTTCGAGAAGAACGTTGTCTCTGCCCAGGCCGGGTCCTACCACCAGGGCGTGCAGTCGGGGCAACCATGTCTCCACGTCCCGCACGGCACTGGGGCTGTCGCTGCGCAAGGAAAAGAAGGGCAGAGCACTTACAGTCTGCACGTGCTGGCTTACCCTTTAGGGAGACCACGCGTTCTTCTGGATTCCCCCGTTCTTGTTCCGAGTTCCTTCTCTGTGCCGGGACCGCACCCGGCATCCAGCCATCAGCCTCCCCGGCCTCCTCCGCACACGGGTTCTCCCCAGAACACCCAGCTGCGGAAACCTAGCTCTCAACATCTACGATAAGCCAGACAAGACACGTGGCTCCTTCACAACCATCTCTGCCCTCTGGAAGGAACCCGTCTGTCTCCATCACTCACAGGAGGCGCCCGGGGGGACCCTGTACAACGGCCCCTGTACAACGGAAGAACGCCTTCACTTAGCACAAGACCTGACAGCTGGAGGCACTTGTGTCACTCCTTCCCACCCATCATCTCGCTCTTAGACTCTTGGAACTCACCATGTAAAGCCTTACCCAGAACAACCCCACTGTGAGCCCCAAGCAGCCGTGCTTAGTCTTTGTGTGACTGACTGACTGCAAGGACGCAGGCACTTCCAAGAGGGTGCGGTTATCCAGAACACCCCGCCCCCCCTCTGCTCCCAGATGTCCACATGCTGGGCCGAACCTGCTGACACGCACTCCTGGGTGGCCTCATCCTGTCTCCTGGCTTTAAACCTCTCCCACACGTGAACAACCCCCGATTTACCCTTTCCCTGACCACCTCCGTCTCGTCCGGTGCCTGACGGCAATGCGCTCGGATGTCCGACAGGCAAGTGAAAACACACCCCAAAGCCAGCCCCTGACGGTCAGGCTCACCCGAACCTGCTCCCCCACGCCCCCACCTTGTTAACGGACAACCAGCTTGGACCGAAGCCAGGGCGGCCTTCACAACCCTTTTCCTTCTACCCCGCATCCCACCTGTCAGCAGCCCCTGGGCTGTACTTTCAGACGTGCCGCGAATCCACCCCCTTCTCCTGCTCGTACCCATCACTCACTGTCACCTATGACACCCCCATGCAACCCCTGCTTCCACCCTGGGCCCCAAGAGCTGTCAACACAGCAGCCAGACGAGCCTGTTACAATATCCACTGGATGTGGCTGTTGCCCTGCTCAGGGGCTCCAGCGGCCCCCCTGCACTTAGTGAAAGCCAGACCCTCGTGATGACCCCCACAACCTGCTAAGCTTGACCCTGAACCTCTCTGGTCACCTGCCCTACCTGGAGCTCCTATTGCTCCCCAACACCCCACAGCCTGAGCTGTTGCATCAACCCTTCCCCGTGTCTGCAGGGCCCTACCTGAACGCACCCTCTGGGCCCCCGCTCACGATCACCCCACGGAAAAGCACACACACGCCACGTGCGTGCACCCCATGTGACATGTGGTGTTCCGTCCCCTGCCCTGGCTCTCCGCGTGGTCTTTACCGCCCTCTGACACACTTGTCCTACTTGTCTGTCTCTAGGACTTTGCTGCCCAGTAGGACAGACATCAGCCCCATGTGGCTACTTAAGTTTAATTAAAATAAAAGCTCAGCTTCTGAGTCCCACTGGCCACATTTTAAGTGCTGGGTAGCCACGCGTGGTCAGCAGCAAGGAGAACGTTTTCATCACTGCAGAAACATCTAGGGCACAGGGCTGTCCCAGAAAGGAAGCTGCACAGAAGCAGGTGTTTTGTCTGCTTGGTCCTATGCTGTCCCTCTGGAAGCAGGGCAGAGACTGGAAGGGGAAGCATTTGCTGAATGAGGAAACGGCCCCACTACGGTCCGACGGGCTCCTCATTACTGCTGTGGGGGTGTGGCCACAGGCAAGGCCCCGACCTCTCCCCGGAGGCCTCAGCCCTTTCTGACAGCCACGGCGCACAGGGCCCTGGTGGCCTGAATCTCATCCCACGCTGCACACACATGGCTGCTGGGCTTCTGACCTTACGGCCTTGTCCCCTCTCCTGAGGGCACCTCCTGTCACCTCCCAGCACAGCAGCCACCGGGCAGAGGCACCTGCAGCCCCTGACGAGCTGCGAACCACCCGCGCGGCCCCACTCACAGAACGGGGTGAACGATCAGCTCCGGGCTGTACGACTTGATCACGGGTGCAGCCTCCCGCGTGCAGAACACGTGCGATAGATCTGCACCCTAAGAAACGAGCACAAGGGCAGACTCAAAGCACGGCCCACCCGGCAGGCACCGAAAGGGTGTCCATACAAGCCCCTCGCCAAGGCCCCACACTAGGGCGAGGTGGCTCAGAGCAGGACAGACCCTAAGGAAAGGTCTTCGGAGAAAGCCTTTTGCCGCGCCCCCTCCCCCCCAAGTGGCAGGTCAACCCAGACCAATTCAGCTGTGTCACCCTAAGGGCCGCAGGGGGCACATTTCACTCATACTGTGCCGACGGAGCTATTAGGACTTGATCAAAGGCCTAGGAAATTGCGAGGTGTAAAGACGCCAACTGCTTAAGGCAGGACAGAGGCGGTGTCCCAGGATTGCACTGAAGTACAGTCCTAATGAAACTTCCGTTAAAAACTCCCAGTTCTGGGGCGCCTGGGTGGCGCAGTTGGTTGAGCGTCCGACTTCAGCCAGGTCACGATCTCGCGGTCCATGAGTTCGAGCCCCGCGTCGGGCTCTGGGCTGATGGCTCAGAGCCTGGAGCCTGTTTCCGATTCTGTGTCTCCCTCTCTCTCTGCCCCTCCCCTGTTCATGCTCTGTCTCTCTCTGTCCCAAAAATAAATAAACGTTGAAAAACTCCCAGTTCTTTGGTCACAGCACAAGGTCAGGATAGATTTCAAGGTGCTTTTCGGGGCATCTGGGGGTCGGTTAAGTGTCTGACTCTTGGTTTTGGCTCAGGTCATAATCTCACAGTTCAAGGGATCAAGCCCTGAATCAGGCTCTGTGCTGACAGTGCAGAGCCTGCTTGGGATTCTCTCTCCCCCTCTCTCTGCACCGCCCCCCACCCCCCGACCTTGTCTCCTTCTCTTCCTTTCAAAAATAAACTTTAAAAGACAAAGACAAGCTCTTCACTAGACAGAGAAGCTGTAAACAGACCTACCACTTTGAGAGCGGAAATTGCTGCGAAGTAGGGGGCTCCCGTGTACCTAAAAAGGAAGATACTTACAGTCAGAAACTTCTGGGAAGGAGGCAATACAGCAGGTTTATCAGAGGGTTACAAAGACATGAATCACACAGCCCAAGGCCCAACACCTGACAGGTGCTCAGAAAATGTTCAGTGAACTTCAGCAAACGTGGGTCACGACCAGACAAGTCACTGTGTCACATAAGACCTTTGTGCCACATCAGGACCGCCACTCTCTGCAGCACGGTGCCCACACGGAAGACGGAGGCGGCCACATGAGCTCACTGAAGGGTCTGCCAGGAGACCCCCAGGGGCAGGGGAGCACAACACAATCAGGCACCGAGACTCACACAGCTTCCTCCTGCTTCTGCCCTACCATTCCAGAATGCCTGTAACTGTTTTTAAGGTTGCATCAAACACAGAAAGGAAAATTCTTTTTTTGGGGGGGGGGAAGAGGGAAGAGAGAACCCATTCACATAAGGGCGAGGGGGCAGAGGGGTGGAAGGAAGGAGAGGAACTAAAGCAGGCTCCACAGTCAGCAAGGAGCCTGATGCGGGGCTCGACCCCATAACCACGAGATCATGACCTGAGCCAAAATCAAGAGTTGGATGCTTAACCTACTGAGCCACCTAGGTGCCCCTAGAGAGGAAAATTCTTGAACTTGTCATCGGACTAGTGTAACCTTTACATCAATCCCGAACAGTGAAGGGAACCTAGGAAAAAGACTGAGGACTCTCTACACGAGACACTCTCCCAGAGCAGGGCCGCCAACAAGCCGGGAGCACAAGGCAGGACACACACACCCTCTCTGGCCCACCCCACAACGAGGACACAAAACAACGAAAACCAGCTTGCCTACTTGCCCAGCAGAAGCTGCCCATAGTCACAGGGCAGGGGGGCGGGGGATGCTTGCTGGTGGCAGCACACACACTAGTATCTGGAAGGCTAACAATGTGTCCATACTGTATTATCATGTGGGGTACCATAAGGCTGTCACTTCACACATCTCTGAAGTGTTTGAATTTTTATAAACAAGTACATAATGTTTTCTAACCAGAATGAAGAGGATCCTACTTTAAAGGTTAGTTCCTAAAGCTAATGGGCAGATTTTAAATTAGATAATTACCCCCTAGCACACTACACTACCAGACTATCTAAAAAGAAAACCTGAAGACCAATTCTTCCCGTGCAAACGTCCCAAAATACAAAGCCAGAGATGGAGGGGATCTGAGGAATAAAACCCCCGACATGCTCAACACTCTCAAGGGGGCCGGGACCCAAGGGCCTGGCAGGGGCCCCCATCCCAGAGGCCGGAGGAGGGCTGTCCTTTAGGCTGGGGGCCTAAAGGAAGAAAGGCAGCTAAGAGCTAGTGATCCAAGAGTCCAACATGCGGTAGCAGGAAGAGAACCAGGTGCGAGATGAAAGCCAGTAAAAGGCAAACTTCCCCCATCCAAAGGGATCATGTCTACAGACAGAAAGCACTCAGCAAATCTCAACATTATTGAAAAGAAGACACACCCAGACACATCTGGAGAAAACTGCAGAATTCTAAAAAAAAAAAAAAAAAAAAAAGAAAACCTTACAAACAGCCAAGCAAGAGTAAATTACTTACTTACAGATTAAGGTGAACTTTTAAGGTGCAGAGTGGAGGCTAGAGGACAATATGATCACGTGCGTGGATTACCAGAGAAAATCGCTGCCACCTTGGCCAAGGCGCAACTCAGCCTGCCTAGCAAGACACCGCGGGTGTGCAAGTCCTCCACGGGCCCCCTGCACACTCTGCACAAAGAACATGCCAGAAGAAGCCAAGGACTCCTACCCTAACTGCAGCCCACCAGGCCAGGCAGGAAGCAGACAGCAGTGTAAGTGGCAATACACAAAGTGACAGTCAGCAGTGAGAGCTCTCTAGGAATTCTTAGATCACGTGGTCACTCTCCCCAAAGGCATTTTTAATTCACAGTAGGTAGAAAAGGCAGCCACTAGCTACATTTGAAAGTATAATAGGGCCCTCTGGGGGGCTCAGTCAGTCAAGCGTCCAACTTCGGCTCCCCATCAGTGAGTTCAAGCCCCGCATCAGACTCTGTGCTGATAGCTGGGAGCCTGGAACCTGCTTTGGATTCTGTGTCTCCCTCTCTCTCTCTGCTCCTCCCCCATTCGCATGCGGTCTCTCACTCTTAAAAAATAAATAAACATTAAAAAACAAGGACAAATTACAAAATGTTATGCGTCGAATAACTCAGCGGCAAAATATAAAACCAGAAGAGAGACCGGGCCATGAGAAAAGGGTAGGCTCTAATTTCATTAATGACTCCCACGAACATCTTCAAATTGACAAAATACACCAAACACATGCTGTTTTTATCCTGATTACAAAGTAATACCTGTTTGTAGCATGGAGCCTGGTCCATACAGACAAGGGTAAGGCAAGAAAAAACAGCCTCAGCCTCCACCACAGGCAAAATCGTAACACTGACACAACCCCCGTGGACCGCACACTCAGGGCCCGTTTTCTCCTATTCGGTCAAGAAGCTCATCACTGAAAGATACCGAGTGTTGTAACATGGAACTACATTTAGAGATGATTACTGGGGTCTAACTGGACAGATGGCGGGCCGCTAAGGAGGCAGACAGCCAGGTAACAGAGGTTGTTGACACGCTAACGTGGTCCAAGTCACTTACTCCTGGCAGCCTCCGACTATACCTATTCTTCCGTCCTGACCTTTGTGCTTCTTGGTGGTTAGAGGAGGGATGATATTCCTCACCAGCTGTAAAGTATTTTCCATCTCCGTTATTGAATGTGGTTTATGCAATGAAAATGCTCTTCTTAAAACTGAAAAACAGGAAAACAAATTATTTAGAAAAATAAGTATCCATCGGCATACACAAAAGAGACTGACACAAGATAGCCTGTTAACCAAAACACCTCACAAAGCTGACTTAATATCAATGCTAGATTTTTATCCAAAGGCTTATTTTATTTCTATAAGCAAATGTTAGAAATTACAACACAAACCACAAGCTGTACATTATCAAATTTGTTTCTGAAATGTATCATTTTGAAGTCTAGCTAATCTTTCAGAAAATGTTTTTAATGCATTCCTACTTAATAAACTATACACATTCCATTTCAATCCTCCTTTAAGTCTTTTCTCTCAAACTGGAAAAGCAACTTCCCACTTGTTACCTTTCACGGTCACATTCAAGTCTGAGATTCACATTACTCCCAATTTGCCAGTCATGCTTCTGACACTCAGTTGGATACAAATTAAATAGTCCAGAAATGGGGGGCACCTGGGTGGCTCAGTAGGTTAAGTGTCCCACTCTTGATTTCGGCTCAGGTCATCGTCTCATGGTTTGTGAGTTCAAGCCAACGCGCTGATAGGGCAGAGCCTGCTTAGGATTCTCTCTCTCTCTCTGCCCCTCCCGTGTGCACTGTCTCTCAAAATAAACTTTAAAAAATTTAAAAAAAAAAAGGCAACATAGAAATGGCATTCTAAATAATAAGGTGATTTTTAACTGTCAGCCCCATACTTTCTACCTTCTTGCAAACCAACACAAGCTAAGACTCAAAACAGAATCACTGTAAACCTCTGGCCAAGAAAAGGCACAAGTGGGCTTGCTCAGGGACAGCCCCAGCCCGATGACCCCTGTGCTTCCAAAGTCCCGCGGAGTGTCCACAGTGCCACCTCCCAGAGGCGCTGCCTGTCCACACCCCAAATCTGCGGGCTGCACAGTCTTCTCGTGGGCACCCCTCGGTGAGCTGCATGAAGGGAGCTAGAGCCATTACAGTCACATGTGGTGACAAATCACTGCTCGAGAGCAATCCACACGGTCATGAAAATGCTTGCTCTGTGTCTGTTCCAAACGTTAGTACATCTACGTAAGGATCGGACTGGACAACACAAGAATATCAAAGAACGGTCACTCCTTCAAATTCCCCACATCAAGAAATAGTTGCTTTTTACATTTTTAAAAAATTTATTTATTTTTGAAGGAGAGACAGAGTGTGAGTGGGGGAGGAGCAGAGAGACAGGGAGACACAGAATCCGAAGCAGGCTCCAGGCTCCGAGCTGTCAGCACAGAGCCCAACGCGGGGCTCGAACCCATGAACCCTGAGATCATGACCCGAGCCAAAGTCGGACCATTAACCAACTGAGCCACCCAGGTGCCCCTATGGTTGCTTTTTAAAGTCTAGAATTGTGAAAGCACAATCCAAACTTACCGGTCATTCAAGGGTTGTTCTGGGTTCCTGACAATGTTGTGGTTTATCAGGGACCGTAACTTTATGCTAAGGACTTAGCCACACACAAAATACTCCTAAGGCCACCCCACAGCCCTTTGCCTACACAGAATATGGTTCAGCCCCACCTACAGATTCAGGCTAGGGGTCCCCTCACCCCCAACCACCTTAGAGTGGCACAGAGCAAGACACTCCATAGACGTTGGATGAATTCAAAGCATGTTGGTTTATTCTCATTAGAAGCCAGTCTGTCCGCTTATAGACCAGGACACTGGAGCCCAGGGAGACAGGCCTGTGAGGACACCTGGGTTAGTGACAGGTAAGCCAGGCCAGAAGACACCGCTGTACCAAAATGCTGCCGTTTTAAGGCAAATCGTTTTTCTTTAACCAAATAGTCACCACACCAACCAAAAGACGAGACAGAGATGATCAAACCTGTCTCAACTGCCCCCATAACCATTAGGGACTGGGGAATAAAACCACTCAGGAAGTATGGCATTTTCACTCGTGAACCAGTGAATCCACGCTGCTCACCAGCACCCACCCCATCCACCTGCGGGCCAAACCAAGGTCAGTTACACTTGGCAGTTAATCAGTTTCAGCTGGCTTACCGGGGGCAGACCCCGTTCGGGGTTGTCCACAGAAATATTTAAATAGAAACATCAAAGTTTTGCAGGAGAAAAAGGCCTTGACCAAAGGCGATTCCAAATGTATCCAATTAAGGGGCGCCTAGGTCGATCAGTCGGTTAAGCGTCTGACCAGCTCAGGTCATGGTCTTGCGGTTTGTGAGTTTGAGCCCCGCGTCCGGCTCTGTGCTGACAGCTCAGAGCCTGGAGCCTGCTTGGGATTCTGTGTCTCCCTCTCTCTTTGCCCCTCCCCTGCTCATGCTCTGTCTGTCTCTCTCTCTCAAATAAATGTTAAAAAAAAAAAATTAATCCAATTAAGTCACCTGGTCTTCACAACAATTCTAAGTCTGGAAGAACAGGTCAAACCTGCCTGTTTTTTTGTTTGTTTTAAGGAAGTGGCTGAGGCCGACTGGAGAACTGGAGAACTGAACGGATTACGTAAGCCTGGGCTGTTTTCTGGAATTACACACCTCCAAAGACCCTCCCTGATAACAGTTCTCTTTGTGCCCACCATACCTTTACACTAATGAGACCCGTCCTAATTTGGAGTCCCTGCACCTGACAGCATTCTGGACAATAACAGAGATGCCCTAAAGCTAGCACAAGGGGTCAGTGCTCGAGAACTCCACCTGTGTTTTGGTAAAAGTTCAGCAGGTCGGCTTAGTAATGAATCTTCAAACTCCAAGAGAAATACTAACTCATCACAGGGTACAAATTTAGGAGAAAGGGCTACCAGTAAAAAGTCTCTGAACAAACTGTGACCAGAGGCCCCTTATGCATCTCAAAGCATTTGGCACCTGAAACTAATGGCATGCTGTGTGTCAACACGACTTCATGCTGTGTGTCAACTATCGTGCAGAAAAACAAAAAGCCAAAACTCCTTAGGTTATTCTGTGGCAGGCCCAACTATGTACACGCCTTTGGTAAAATCCGTCTGATGACTATTACAGCAAAAGTAAATTTTACCACTTCAGTTACTTACTGGCTAGGGAACCGTGGCTTGCGTAATTCTCGTTTTCTCAGAGCCTCTTCCACACAAAGGCGGATAAACAAATGTCTCCACCGTGTTGTGAGAAGTGAGAAAATACAATATACAAGCTCTTTCACGGTTTAAAATATATTCCTGTATCTTACACAAACACAAATAACGTACATAAACATCCACAGGGCAGAGAGGAAAACCCCTCGAGGGGATACGGGGCTCCGACTGGGACACGCTTGTTCCTTACACGCCTAAATCCTTTTACACCGTCCGTCCTACTTAACAGCCGAGGCCGGGGCTGGGTCCTCGGGGGTTCATTCGGGTGAACCCCGCATGCGACCCGGGCCCCAGGCGCGCCCACCGGGGCCGGGCTGCGCGAGGCGCCCCAGGACCCGCTCGGTCCCCTCGCCCAGCGCTTCCGGCACTTCCAGTCCGCGACGCGGAAGAAACTCTGCACCACCTCCGCCGGCCTGCTGGCCCTGGCCCGGCCCCCCCGACGCCCCCGCGTCGTCCCCGGCTTTTGGCGGCGCCTCCCGTCGGGACGAGCGCCTGCGGCCAGGTACCTGCGTCCAGCGGCGGCCCGCAGAGCGCGAGCGCGGCCGACAGCAACGCGACCACGGCCGCGCCGGCGACCACAGCCCCGGCCCCCGCCCGAGTGGCCATGCCCGCAAGGCCGATAGCGACCTTACCTCGCCGGCAGACCCGGGCAGCCACCCAGACGCGACCCACGGCCATCGGCGGACTTCCGGGCTCGCGCCCCGCCCCGCGCCGCCGCCGGAAATACGGCGGCCCGCGCCGTCCCGGAAGCAGGCCCTCAGTCCGGCCTCACCCCACAGGCCAGCCTCCACCAGTCATAGTTGGCCTCCCATGATTGACAAGCTCAATGCCCAACCCAGCAGGGCCCCAGCTCCGGACGCCTGGAGTTTTGCCGGAAAGCAGGTTAGGGCATCAGCATGCGCCGTAGTGATTGGGGGTTTGGGTTGTTTTTGTTGTTCCTATTTTGGGCGGGGAGCATTATGGGAAGTTGGGCAGCACGCTGCCTCGTTGACAGACACTTTGCTTTTGGAAAGCAGGTGGAGGGTTCGGAGGAGCATCTCTGCGCAGCTCAGTCCCTCATGTGTCCGACCTCTCTCCCCTGGACTCCCAGACTGGTTCGTCCAGCTCGGTGGCCCCCGCCAGGCTCCCCGCCTCCATAAGCCGGAGCTCTGCCATCGCAGCTGCTCGAGTCAGAAACCCGGAGGGCAGGCTCGCTCCCCTCGTTCCCCCGCACGCATCCCTCCTCCTGAGGGCCTGCCTTGTGGAGGCCTCTTTTAGGGAAACAGGCTTGAGCGGTGGAATGCAGAAAGGGTCCACGGCGACCCCCTGGCTGAATACGCACAGGCCCATCAGGAGACCCACCTCAGGACAGCCGTAGCCCCTAACTGACCAACGGGCTACTTAGAACCAGGCGCAGTTACGCAAACAGGGAGAATTGCATGCGTTGCCATACCTCGTCTTCCCCCTTTAAAGTAGCTCCTACCCACTGTCTCCTTGCAGACAGCCGCTGCTCCCTTACCCTGTATGCAAACGTGCATCCCCTTTGCTCTGCCTCAGGTGAATTCTTTCACTTCCCTCGCCCCTGGCTTCCACCCCCATCATAGCCTCACGTTTGGGGGCCCCCATCCCACCGGGAGAGACACCACGTTTAGACACCACATGCCTTAGGAACGGATTCAGAATTTGCCTGCCCGCACACTCTGCTTGAAGCGCCGTCGTGGCCAGGAGATGATGGCAGTGGCACTCTGTTAGTGTCCTGGGGCTCCCATAACAAATTGCCACACCCCGGGAGAGGGGGACACAGAACAAGAGAAATTTCTTGTTTTATGGTTCTGAAGGCCAGAAGTCTACGATCGAGCCTTGCCCTCTGTAGCTTCTCTCGGTGGCATCATCCTATCATCCTGGGCGTCCCTTGCCTGGCAGCTGTATCACTACAATCTCTGCCTGTGTCATCACATGGCATTCTTCCTGTGAGTGTCCTCAGGTCATGGTACTCGAGTCTTCTTACAAGGACACCAGTCATATTGAACTAAGGCCCACTCTGATTACCTTATCATAATTTGAACGTCTCCAAAGACTCTGCTTCCAAATACAGTTACACTGACAGGTGCTGGGGGTTGAGACTTAACATATCTTGGGAGACACAACTTCCCCATAACACCTTGTAAATCCAAGGTGTAAATCTCCCTATTTCCCTACAGCAACAGAATGATTTTTTTTTTTTTAAAGATAATTTGTTTTGAGAGACAGGAGGGGCAGAGAGAGAAGCAGAGAAAGAATCCTAAGTGGGCTTTGCAGTGTCAGTGTCAGTGCAGAGCCCTAGGCGGGGCTTGGTCCCACTGAGTAGGTGAAGGTCTAGCATTAGGCAGGGATAGATAAGGGATCCTCAGGGAGGCAGGCTGCCATCCAAGTGAGAGGCTGAAGGGTTTTGGAAACAAAAAAAGGGTAAATGTATCCCAGACCCACCTGGGCTAGGTGCCATGACTGGAGTCTCACGAACGTTCTGATAAGGTCCCAATAAAAAATCAAAGACAAAAATCCTTGGTGGCAACGCAGTCAGGGACCCCTCTTACTCTTGAGAGCTTTGTAACTTCAGCTCAATAAACTCTATCACTTTGCTCACTCTCTGTTGTCCATGAGATTCATTCTTCAACTCCGGGAGACCGGGACCAGTGTCTCTCCCACCCTCCTGTAGCACCATGAACCCTGAGATCATGACCCATGCCAAAATCAAGAGTCAGACGCTTAACCAACTGAACCACCTAAGGCGCCTCGACAGAATGATCTTTCTTAAATGAAAGATCACGTCACTCCTCCGTACAGAATCCTCCAATGATTTCCTGCGTTGGAGCAAAATCCAACTAGGTGCTGTCTTTCCCGAGGAATAATTTACATAACAAAAACTTCACTGATTTTAAGTGTACGATTCCATGAGTTTGCACAAACGTATATAACCATGTAGTCACCACCACATTCATGATTTAGAACACTTCTATCAACACTCCCACATCAGGCTTTTGATGCTATTATAAATGGTATTTTCTTAGTTTGAATTTTTAATTGCTCATTGCTTATATACGGAAATACAATTGATTTTTATATATTGACCTTGTATCCTTTGACCAGGCTAAATTCACTTATTAGTTCTAGCAGATACTTTTAAGATTATTTGGGCTCTTCTTATAAGCAATGACAGTTTGCCATTTTTGATGACGTTAACTTCATTGACTTCCATCACTTGTTAAGGTGGTAGGTAGCCACCAGATTTTTATTATCAGTATGAACTCCTGAATTTTCATTTTACTCAGTAAAATATATGAGTTTTTATTTTATCTTATTCAGAATTTTTAATTTTATATATTTTTAACTGCCCAGTTATTTATTACCAGTATGAATTCATGAATTTTTATTTCATTAGTTCATTTTATTTTCATCTTATTTATGTTACTCTTTTTAATATTTAAAGAAAAATTTTAACATTTATTTTTGAGAGAAAGAGACAGAGCGTGAGGGGGAGAGGGACAGAGAGAGAGGGAGATACAGAATCGGAATCAGGCTCCAGACTCTGAGCTGTCAGCGCAGAGCCCGACGCAGGGCTCAAACTCAGGAACCATGAGATCACGACCTGAGCCGAAGTCGGACGCTCAACCAACTGAGCCACCCAGGCACCCCTCTTTTTAATATTTTAAATGCAAACATATTTAAATACTTACATTTCTTTTTTTTCGTTTTTTAAAAATTTGTTTTTTGAGAGAGAGACAGCATGAATGGGGGAGGGGCAGAGAGAGGGGGAGACAGAATCCAAAGCAGGTTCCAGACTCTGAGCTGTCAGTACAGAGCCCGAACTGAGAGATCATGACCTGAGCGGAAGTCTGATGCTTAACTAATGGAGTCACCCAGGTGCCCTAAATATTTACATTTCCACCATTCCCCTAGGGACCCCAGCCTCAGAGCCAACTCTAATCCTTGTGATAAAATCCTTCCCACAGAACACAGCATGTGAGTTCCTTCTCCTGTGGGGGGGGGGGGGGGGGGGGGAGGAGATCTGTGCGACCTTAGAAAAGTTGTGCAGATCGATCTAAAGGACTCTTCCTCACTCAGCTGTGGAGCCGTGAAGAGGTCATTGGCACTGGCCCAGCGCCAGTGGAGGTGTCATGGCCGAAGCAAGAGCTTGAAGCTCACTGGACGCAGACCTGCTTCACTGCAGTGTTAGGATGGGCCTTCCCAAGCCAAAACCACAGGGAGAGGAATGTAACCCATCTGAAATGCGGGCACCCACTTCATTTCCAAACATCACCTCTGAACTAGAACAGCTTCACCTTTGGCCCATCCCTCTGGCTACGTCCAGAGGTGACCTTCACCTTCCAACAATCCTCCCCAGGTTCTTGGCCTCCAGGCTGCTGTCCTCATCAGCCAGGCTCAGAAATTGATCCAAGAGAGAACAATCGGAACCCAGATCTTTAACTATCCAAATATCACCTTGGATAATATCATAGAAGACCTGTAAGAACGTTTTTCAGTATTCACCCACAAAATCTGAAAGTTCATTAATGCTGAAATAATCTGTAATTTTCTTAGTAAGCTTGAGGGGACCATAATTAGCATAACACTGACAAGGGATTTGCATTCCAATTAGCATATTCCTATTAATTTAATTACCACGGTGGGAGCAGCTCCTTAGCCTGCCCTTTGATAATTGGGAGGCTGTCCTTTGCTTTGAGAACTATCTCTCGTGACATCTTACCTATTATTTTTAGCTTTGCAATGAAGAGCCATATAATTAGGGGATATAGCCAGAAGGAAAAATAAAATTTATGTCCAGGATCAGCAAATTTTTATTTTCAGACTTAAGGAAAAGCCAGTCAGGCTTAGGTAGATTTGGTTTCCCCGGGGGCTTATTTGAAATGCAGAAGCACAAAGGGACCTATTCTTTCCATAACAGTTAAGTCGTCCATTTCAAGGGATTGCTGTGATTCAGCATCTTTCTTAAAAACACAAATAAAATAACCAATTGAAATGTTGATGCTGTTATTGATTTGCCTGGAACATTCTTTACCTGGTGTGGCCTCAGCGGGACGTTGTCCTCGCGACCCCAGGAGAGGCCAGTGGTGAATGCTAAACACAGTTTCACCATAGTCTCTACCCATAGGTCAGTTTGATGGGGCTGGAGAACAAAATTACCAAAATCTCATGATTAAAGCACTTCTCGTATCTGTCACCCTTGCAGACGGCACTGCGTTGGTGTTCTTAATCACTTTGTCTTACATAAAACTCCAAGAGACTGTTTCTCCTTCCTTTCTCCCTGCATTTACTGAAGGAAACCACACTGCACTGGATCTGAGGTCATGAAACTCACTGACTTCTGTTCGGCAGGGGCAGGGGGTGGGGGGGTGGGGCGTGAGGCTGAGAGCAAGTAAAACGTCTGGCTGTATAAAAAAGGAAAGAGAAAATCTAGCTAGTGCTAATCTCAGTGAGAAACTTTAGAAGGCCTACAGTTTAAATAAAAACATCTTATATAATCATAACATAAGGGAAAAAATACGAGGTTGAATCTGGATGTGAGTTCTAATCCTCAGCGGTAACCTTGAGCATTTAGGAGAGCTGCCTCAACTTCTCAGGTCACAGAGTTTTTATCACCAAAAGATGAAATTAGATGAGATAACCTTGAGTGTTTCTGTCAACTCTAGAAACATATTTGATCTAGTAATACACTTGCTTACATTTTATCTTCAATTTCATGTTACTTTTAAAATACGGTTTTGAAGTCCTCTAAGAGGAACAGTAATGTGCTCGGGAGTTGAAATTAAACAAGTCGGGCGCCTGAGTGGCTCAGTCAGTTCAGCCCCCGCCCAACTTTGACTCAGGTCATGATCTCACGGTCTGTGGGTTCAAGCCCCATGTCACGCTCTGTGCTGTCAGCTCAGAGCCTGGAGCCTGCTTTGGATTCTGTGTCTCCCTCTCTCTCTCTGCCCCTCCCCTGTTCTCTCTCTCTACCTCTCTCTCTCAAAAATAAACATTAAAAACTTTTTAAAAAGAAATTAATCAAGAATATATATAGAACAGAATCCCAAATGATATTCTCCTCCCCTCCCCTGCTCACACTCTCTGTCTCTCAAAAATAAATAAACATTAAAATTTTTTAAAAAGAAATTAATCAAGAATTTATATAGAACAGAATCCCAAAGGATATTCAGACCAATATCTCTTACTTTTTAACGGAAAAATACCTTCTTCTTTCTCTAACTGAAACTTTTCTCCAAAATAAGAGAAAGCCACTGGAAGGGTGGCCAGGTGATGTCACCTGATTGGAAGCCAGGTGACTTCATGCCATGGATACCCTCTGTCCCTAGGACATTCAGGCTCATCAGACCTCAGGAGTTCAGCCTCTCTGCTAGACTGGTCCCAAATTCCGTTATTCTTGATAGCTTATGTAAGGGAGGAAACAATCTTCCTCTGCCCCCTTAGGGTAGGGGGTCTATAATCAGACTGACAAAAGACAGATTAACAGGAGAAAAGGCAGACACATTTCACTTGTTGATAATTTAATTTTTCCCCATGAGTGGAGGCCTGCACAGAGATGGAGACCCAGAGAAGGGGTCCAATTAGGGAGTGGGGGCATATATACAACTGTAACAAAGTCATGGAGAAGTGACCAGACCAAGGAAATGGGGTTTGGGCATCCAGGAGCAGACGCTGTGGGAAAGGAACTATACGGGGATACTAATGGAAGCTGAGGGTTATTCAGTGAGACGGTTTATGCAGAGGCATCCTGGGACCACCGCCATCTCTGGTGATAAAGGCGGTCCTCCCTTCCTGGTTTGAGACAGGGGCACCCCTTCCCAAGGCAGATTCACTCCCTGTTCTTACGTGGAAGGAGATGGCAGGGCTTCCCGCGTCTACTGTTTCTTTTCTTTCTTTTTTTTTTTTTTCTCAAGTTTACTTATTTTGAGAGACAGAGAGAAAACGAGTAGGGGAAGGGCAGAGAGAGGGAGACAGAGAAGCCCAAGCAGGCTCTGTGCTGTCAGCACAGAGCCGGATACAGGGCTTGAACCCACAAACTTCAAGATCATGACTTGAGCCAAGATGAAGAGTCGAACGCTTAACTGACTGAGCCCCCCCAGGCCCCCCGTGTCTGCTGGTTCTTAGTTCCTTCGGCTCAATATAACCTTTATGGCAAAGTGGCATATTTGGGGGTGGCATACTCTGATTACATATTCAATTGTAACAAATATGAGAACTGAGATTTCAACAGCGCTGTCTAGAACTTTCTTACGACGATAGAAATATTCCATGTCTGTGCTGTCCAACATGGTAGCCACTAGCCACACGTGACTATTGAGGATAAGAAATGTGACCAGTGCAAGTGAAGGGCTGAATTTTTTTATAATTTTTTTTAATGTTTATTTATTTTTGAGAGAGAGAGAAAGCAGAGAGGTACAGAGAGAGAGGGAGACACAGAATCCGAAGCAGGCTCCAGGCTCCGAGCTGTCAGCACAGAGCCCGACATGGGGCTCGAACTCTTGAACCGTGACATCGTGACCTGAGCTGAAGTGGGGCCCTTTTCTGACAGAGCCACCCAAGCAGAGGGGATGAATTTTAAATGTGAACCCACTCAAATATGTGCATGTGGCTAGTAGCTTCCGGGGACAGCAGAGCTCCGGGATACTGAGAACATAAACCATCGGAAAAGACCGGGTTAGCTTTTAGCAAGAGGAGTTTGACCTCGAGCCTTATCACGCACTGTACCCAGCACTCCGGGTCACATTCCATTCTGGGATGTTTGCTTTTTCTTTACTTTAGTATTTACCCAGAGTGCCCTCTACTGTCTCCAGGATGACAGTTTTGAAATGTCCTCAGTGTGAGTGCCTGAGGATGACAATCGGTTCTGTAAACCCTGCAAATCAGCCCAGAACTAACTGCTGTTACCAGCACGTCTTGTCCTTAAGTCCTGATGCTTCAAACTCGACGCAAGCAGAACCTCTCCTGAAGATAAATTGGCAATGAACTCAGGAGACATAAACCATTCTGGATTCTTGATGCACCATTATTTCTGCTAAATCTTTTCTTCTTGGCCAGGATAATGTCTTTAGGCCTTGCTAGGAGCTGATGTCTAACATCTCACATTTATATTCTGTGTTACAGGGAAGATAGGCAGGGAAACCAGAACTCGATAGATCTGCAAGAGTCTGAGGCAGATATGGGCAAAACGGCGGGTGGCTTTGAGAATGAGATCCAGAAATTCAAGTCCAATCCAGGAAGCATGGAAATCCAGTGAAGAATCTTAAGGAGAATATGGGAACCTCTGTTTGGTTTGCAACATAACCATTTTATGGGTCAGAATCATTTCTCCCCGGTGATTCAGGGACAAGTAAAAACAAAAAGAGAGACAGAGACAGAGAAGCCAGGCTAGCCTCTGCTTAGGGGATATGGTACTTTCAAATTCAAACTAATAGTCAACTTAGTCAACAGCTTTACTTGGGGAGAAAAAAAAAGTGACGCAAAGTTTGTGGTGGAAAATCGCTGGCTTACTTGGTGGGCCACGTGAGTCACTAGGCAGAAGTTGGAACACCTGCGTTTTCTTGCCCTCCCGTAGGAGATGTGGAGAACAGTTAGAGAACATGGATCATGAGGATATAGCAATCCACGTGGGCTTATATCACAGGGAAACAGAGAAAGCACAGAGTATAACAACACAGGTTGCGTTCGACTCAAAAAGCGGAAGGCACAAATCCAATTTAGAAGCTCACAGAGCAGGAAGGATTTACAGCTTCTGCAGAAACTAAGTAGGTTGCAGGCTTGGGGACTGGTTAAGTTTCTAACCTGAGCCATCGTGATACAGCTAATGGGTGTACGTTTAATTAGACGCTCAGGAGGCAGAATGAATGTGTCATCTCTGCGAATATGTATTGTTTATAAGCACGGGGCACTTGTGGTGTGCAGGGGGTGGGAACCTGGGCAGAACCCAGCTCCTGCCCGGACCAGTGTGCAAACCCAGGCAGGGTGCCTGGTGGCCGGCCGTGGGAGGGCGAGGCAAGGCAGGAGAGGGGCACTGTTGCCAAGCCTCCCACCTCCTCCTCTCTGGCCGGCATAGACGTGATTCTGCACTTGAATCAGGAAGCTTGGCTCCATCCCCGGTCCGGAGGTTAATCCAGGCTGATCTGACCTAAGCACAGTGGTTCCATCCCACTAGCTGATTTTGTAAGTGAAGCAATCCTGGCCATGAAGCTGTGAGCGAGGCTTCCGGGAATAGGTTCTCTGCTCTCAGAGGGACGCAGGTGAGCGTAGGCCAGCCTGTACAGGACACCTACAGCTGGAGAAGCCTTGGGAGCCTGTGCACATGTGGCCTGAACGTGAACCAATGCGTTGCGAATGGCAGGGCAGAGAGATGGGGAGAACGCGAGTCCCCCGGATTCTGCGGGAGCCGACACCCGACGGCCCTGCGGGGTGAACAGCGGTCCGGTGTGCCCAGGGCCACTCCAGTCTCAGCCCTGTGGCTCCCTGCTACCTGCCCCGCATCGTACCCAGGGCGCTACATCTACTGTTTTCTTTCCTCCTCACGGCGATTTTTTTTAAGCTTTTTACTTTGAGATGTTTGTAGATTCACACGTAGTTGAAAGAACTAACACAGAGAAATCCCATATACTCTACCCAGTTTTCCCCCAGTGAGGACATCTTATGAGACTATGGTACATCACAACCAGGATCCCACCACGGATCCGGTCAAATATAGGACAGTTCCATCACCACAAGGATGACATCATCGCCCTTGTACAGATACACCACCTGCTTCCCACCCAGCCCTCCTGGACCCCTGGTGGCCACGGATCTGTTCTCCGTCCCTATGATTGTGTCACGTCAAGAACATGGTATCAGTGAAGTCTACAGTATGTAACCTTTTGGGATTGGCTTTTTTCACCCGGGTTAATTCCCTGGAGATTCATCCAGGTTGTTGCCCATTGGTTCTTTATATTTCTGAGTGGTTTTCCGCGGTGTGGATGGATTGGAACTGGTGTGTTCATTCACTCAGTCAAGCACAATTGCATTGTTTTTAGTTGTTGGCTGTTGGGACTGACCTGATATGAACATCCACGTACAGATGTCATTTCTCTGGGGTAAGTGCCCAGGAGTGCATTCAAGTCATACGGTGGCTGCATATTTAGGTGGCTTTTTCGTGTGTGTGTGTGCGTGCGTGTCCCAAGTGGCTATGCTGGCAGTATGCCTCCTCCTCCTAACCTTTCAGAG
Source organism: Prionailurus viverrinus (assembly GCF_022837055.1). NCBI lineage: Eukaryota > Metazoa > Chordata > Mammalia > Carnivora > Felidae > Prionailurus > Prionailurus viverrinus. The sequence continues at coordinate 80,758,389 of NC_062561.1, read as the reverse complement.
TCTGCTGATGTTTCATGTGGAACACAAGGGTTCCAGCTGTACTAGTGGGAGCCCGCCACCTTCTGCCACGGATTTTTCTAGGCAGATGTGCGTTAGTTCCCCAGGACTGCCGTAACAATGTACACAAAGTGGCAGCTTCAAACAACAGAGATCTGTATCTAATGGTTCATTCAGAGTCCAAGATCAAGGTGTCCACAGACCCGTGCTCTCTCTGAAAGCTGTGGGGACATCCTTCTTCGCCTCTCCCCAGCTTCAGGTGGTTACAGGTGACCCTTGGTGTCCCTCGGCGACCCTCGGCTGACAGCTGCCTCATCTCCATCACCTCCGTTGTCACACCTCCTTGCATGTCTGAGTCATCACATGGCCCTGTTCTTCTAAGGACACCAGTCACATCGGGTTAGGAGCCCACGCCACCCCATTGTGACCTCGTCTCAGACTCACAAACTGCATCACGGTGACCCCATTCCACATAAGGTCACATCTGAGCCACTAGGACTCTAATGGATCTTTTTTTTTTTTTTTTTTGCAGAGGAAATGCCACGTTCCCGCGAAAGAAAACAACACCCAAGCGCCAGCCAGTGGCAGAGCTGGGGTCTGAGTATGATTGGGCCACTCTGGTTACTATATCCCCATAACTGCCCGGGCTCACCCAGCTCAGCCAGCTAGTAAAAAGTATGTTAGTCCTTAAGAAAAAGGAGGTCGTAGCAGCTGTACCAATGGATCAGTACCACAGGTCGGTTTTTTTTTGCTTTTCGTTGTGTTTTCTACCTCTCCTTTTGCTCTTTGTTTTCTACTTAATTGTCTTCTACCTGGAAGGTCTGGCATGAATGATTTCAGATCTTTGACAATTATGGATATTTCCATCGTGATCTGTGTACAGATACATTTTGGTGAATGTTCCGTTTCACATATATTTTATTTAAGTGTCCTAAAACTCCCTGAGAAGAGGTGAGCAGAAGTTAGTACTAACTTCATTGTCAGATGAGGAAATTAAGCATTAAACAGACTAAGAGCCTTTCCCTGGTTGAATATTTATTAAGAGAGAGGACAGAGATTTAAACCCTAACTTGCTTCATTAAAGTCCCTCTTAACTATTTATAGCAACCACCCCCGGGAGTCGTATAGGGTGGCTGAGAATCAGGGGCCATTTCATTTTTACTTTGCGTTCTTTTTTTTTTTAAGTTTAAATATTTATTCCTAGAGAGACAGAGACAGCGCGAACGAGGGAGGGGCAGAGAGAGAAGGAGAGAGAGAATCCCAAGCAGGCTCTGCACTGTCAGCACAGAGCCCGCTGCCAGGTTGGAACTCACACAACCGTGAGATCATGACCTGAACTGAAACCAAGACTCAGACACTTAACTGACTGAGCCCCCCAGGGGCCCCTTTACTTTGCATTCTTATGCACTATTTGATTGAAAGAAATAAAAAAAAACCAAGTATGTATGGGTTTTGCAATTTTGTAGAGAACAATGAAATTGGGGCAGAGGTTAGGCAATCGCACTTCTGGGAATTTACCTCAAGGACTTAGTCCCACAGACTCAGAAAGAAACTGGCAAGGGGATATTCGTCAAGGGTGGGGATCCAGAAGCAAAGTGACAGACGTGGGAAGGGCCTGGTACACCACACTCAGACCCCAGCACCCCTTCCCATGATGCCACCTGTAAGGCTTCCTGGGAACGGACGTATTTGAGGGCAGAGTCGGGAAATATCTGGAAAGATCTTTCCACTACACTAAGTAACACTGGTTTATTTCTGGATAATGCAATCTCATGTATTGTTTATTTTTGCTTTGCTGTGTTTGAGGGGCCCCTGGGGGGCTCAGTCGGTTGGGCATTTGACTCTTGACTTCGGCAGAGGTCATGATCCCAGGGTCATTAGTTCGAGCCCCGTGTCCGGCTCTGCACTGACTGTGAGGAGCCTGTTTGGAATGTTCCCACCCTTTCTCTCTCTGCCCCTCCCCTGCTCTCTCTCTCAGAATAAATAAATAAACATTAAAAAAAAAAGAAAGAAAGTGCCCCTGAACCTGAAATGCAGCTGGCCCTTGTCTTCTCCGGTGGGGTGTTGGCATAGGCTAAGGCTGAGCATTTTTAATTTATGCAGCTGAAAGGAAACATGTTTATTATTTCTTAAATTTTTAAAAAATGTTTATTTATTTTTGAGATAGAGACAGAACATGAACAGGGGAGGGTCAGAGAGAGAGGGAGACACAGAATCCAAAGCAGGTTCCAGGCTCTGAGCTGTCAGCACAGAGCCCGATGCGGGGCTCGAACCCACGGACCATGAGGTCACGACCTGAGCTGAAGTCGGACACTTAACCAACCGAGCCACTCAAGCGCCCTGAAAGGAAACATGTTTAAACCAACCCAGTAGACATCGTCTAGAAACATAGTTAAACTGATCAAGTTGTTGGTTAAACCACATGAAATCTACATTTAAAAAAATTTTTTTAATGTTTATTTATTATTGAAAGACAGAGACAAAGTGTGAGCGGGGGAGGGGCAGAGAGAGAAGGAGACACAGAATCCGAAGCAGGCTCCAGGCTCTGAGCTGTCAGCACAAAGCCCGACGTGGGGCTGGAACCCACAGACCATGAGATCATGACCTGAGCCAAAGTCGGACACTTAACCGACTGAGCCACCCAGGCGCCCCTGAAATCTCCATTTTTAGGTCATCAAAGCTCATGTGCTGGTTTCATATGGTTCAACATCTATTTTCTTCAAAAAAAAAAAATTGTTTTAGAGAGAAAGAATGTGCCCTTGTGAGTGGGGGAGGGGCAGAGAGAAAGTGGAAGAGAGAATCCCAAGTTGGCTCCACACACAGAGCAGAGCCGGTCACGGGGCTCAAACCCTTGAACCGTGAGATCATGACCTGAGCTGAAGTTGGACCCTTAACTGACTGAGCCCCGCTCCCCCCGCGTCTCCTCAACCATTATTTTTAATGGTTCCTTCCACCTTCATCAAAGAGTAGTTGTTAAGACCTGTCATGCAAGAGCGGGACCGAATCCCACCATTTGAACACACTTCACGAGCCACACACCCTCCCCTTCTCCCCGCCCCCCCCAAAGCCAGTAAATACTTGAATGATGCCAGAAAATTCGATTTCAACGTTTATTTATTTTTGGGACAGAGAGAGACAGCGCATGAACGGGGGAGGGGCAGAGAGAGAGGGAGACACAGCATCGGAAACAGGCTCCAGGCTCCGAGCCATCAGCCCAGAGCCTGACGCGGGGCTCGAACTCACGGACCGCGAGATCGTGACCTGGCTGAAGTCGGACGCTTAACCGACTGCGCCACCCAGGCGCCCCCAGAAAATTCGATTTCAATTAAAAGTACATACGATGAATTTTCAGCTTTCCCTTTGGTCCTTTCCGTAAACTTCCACCCCACTTTTCCCGGTTCAAATTAGGTTTAACTTTAGATTTGCTTTTTCTCTTTTCAGAAGTAATGTGCATTCATTGTAGGAGATGTGCCAAGTGGACAAAAGCACGGGGGTCCAGAAGGGTCAGCACCTCCCGCACCGTGTTCATTGCCCTCGTCTGAAAGCCTCGGATCAGCCCCGTTCGTACTTCCTGAAAACTATCTTGGCCTTGTAAAGAGTCCCTCATGGCTTTGCTAGATTATCGAAACCCGTGCTAATACTTACTCAGGTGGCTGGAAGTATGAATTAGTTCCTTAATCATCAAGCCCGGGTCTGCTGTAGAAGCGTGTGTCCGGTGGTACAGTAAAAATAACCGGCTCCTCTAAGGAATAAAAAGTGACTTGAAACGCAGACCCGAGCACCTTGGCTGGCTCTCAGATACCGTTCTGGATGATTAACGCCTGGGATGAGGTGGCCTGGCTCTGCTCTCCAGCCACAGAACAGTCACCAGGGCCCGTGGCATCCAGGGAAACTGACAATGGAATCAGGTGGGGGGTTGGGGGGAGAGAAAGACCACAGGGCCGCCTGCGGATGCACAGGAAATCTGCTGAGCTAATTTCTGAATGTATTTCAGAGCCACAGTGTGGACAAGTTAGTGCCCGTAAATGATGAAATGCTCACGCCGGAGCTTGAGCGGCGAGGCGCCTTTCTTCAAAGCTGGCCGATCCTGGGTGCCGTGGGGGCTCCCCCTGGCTCTGGTGGGTTATTGCAGTGGGGACAGTGCTGTCTTCAGATTCGCGTCTGCTCTGGTTGCAGACGAAAGCTACAGGAAGCATCTGGGAAATGAAAATACATTTATTCCCCTTGGGTAGTCTTAGAAAAAATGTCTTATCTCAGTCAGTTGAGGCCGCTCAGAATCCCACACACGGGGTGGCTTACAAATTAGGCAGCTCTGCAGGCCGGAGGCAGATCAGGATGCGGGCTGGTCTAGTGTCTGCTGAGGTGTCCTCACTGCGCCCTCTTGGGTTGGGAGAGGCAGGGAATCTCTTGGGGTCTCCTCCCAGGGGTACTAACCCCCTTCAGGAGGGCTCTACCTCATGACCCAATCTCCTCCCAGATGCCCCCCTCGTAATCCATCATCCCCTTGGGTGCTAGGGTTTCACCGCATGCATTGGAGGGACACAGACAGACCCAGCAAGTACGCATCTTTCCTCTTAAAGATGACGCCTGCATTGCACAACGAAGCGTGGGAATCTTACCCGTGTCCTGCCAGGAATGCTGGACCGTGGGCCCCCTGGAGGGCCTGGGGGTCTTGTTGAGCACAACCCAGGGTGCCTTGGGCAATGCCCACGGGAGTGGGAGCTCAGCTCTGGGCTCCACTGAGGCCCTGAAGAAGGATCCTTCTGGTCACATTGCAGGCAAGAGCTCTCTGGGTCCTATAGGGGCCCACTTGGCCTACAGAGCTGGTCTGAAGATTATTTGAGCCTGGAGATAGGTAACATACAGCGGATTCAGAAAGAAGCTTCGTCTGAGAAAGCAGCTTCACCCCCACAGGGAAGGAGACTGGCTGGCCCCAGGATGGGAAGTTGCCTTGGCAGACATGTCCACAGCGGCCACACCTCCCATCTCCCCCTAAGAATTCAATGTCTCCCCACAGCAGCCCTGTCTGCCCCCCTCACCCTATGGTTGGCACACGGACCCTGCTCTCTCACTGCTCAGGGGCAGTGAGAGAGCTCACATGTGCGTGAATAAACTTGCCCTCTTTTCTCCTGTCTGTTGTTAAGTGTCCGGGCCCCCGCCACTGGGTCTGCACCAGTAGAGGGAAGGCGTTTCCCCCAACGATACGAATCAAGAAGGGCAATCCTGGGGTTGGCAACACCCCCTCCGTGCTGCCCCCTGAAGACAGCTGTCTGCTGCCCCATGTCCGCCCACGTGTGGGTCGTGATGGTCTCTTCCCCGGAAGGTCCAAACCTCACAGGGATGCAATTCGAGAAATTTACCAGAACCATGAAACCCTGCGATTAGACCAAGTGGTGGCTTACGGGCACCAGTCGCAGCCCTGGCTTAACGTCCTGAGATGAGGGTCACCTTCTTTTTCAGCAGGCATTATGCTCATTGTTTATTTAGTTTTTTTCAGATCTTCAGAAATTCTAGTCTTTAAGAAGGTCTGTTTTTACAAGTCTACTCTTGGCAGGATTTAGGTTTGATTCCAGAGGGGCCAATGTTCCATTCGAAGGAAAGGTAGAGAATATTGTACGTAACGGAGTTTCAGTGCACAGATAAAGACTTACGGGACACTTTTCGACTGTATGGTGCGTAGGGGTGCCTGGGTGGCTCAGGTCATGATCTCGCGGTTTGTGAGTTCGAGCCCCATGTCAGGCTCTGTGCTGACAGCTCTGAGCCTGGAGCCTGCTTTGGATTCTGTGTCTCCCTCTCTCTCTGCCCCTCCCCTGCTTGCACTCTGTCTGTCTGTCTCTCTCTCTCTCTCAAAAAAAAATATATATATATATATGAAAAAATAAAATTAAATTAAAATAAAAAGCAAACCCACATGATGAGGGGAGAGCCCTGGGGAGGCCAAGGCATACATGGTCAGGAAAGCTACAGATTGTCAAGAGAGAAGCCAGAAACAGGGTCAAAGGCCACAAATGTATTGAGTGGCTGAAGTGACCGTGAGGTGGGTCCCCGGTGACGTGGGTGAGAGCAGTTTCGGGGCACGTGGAGGGCAGGCTTTCTGGAGGAAGTGGAACAGCTAGTGACCACGAGTCTTGTGGAGAATGAAGGAGTTTTAGCCACACAAGGGAGGAAGCCCCTTGCTCAGAAGCCTGCCCATCATGGCTCAAAATTCCAGCTGAGACTCAGTGAGGAAGAAGAAAACGAGAAACGTACAAGAGGAGAAGGGGGTAGTTCACAAGGTGGGCGTAGCCATTAAAGGCCAGAAAAAGTATTTTTTAATGTTTTTATTTATTTATTTTGAGAGAGAGGGAGGGAGAGAGCATGAGTGGGGAAGGGGCAGAGGGCGGGGGGAGAGAATCTCAAGCAGGCTGTCAGCACAGAGCCCAACATGGGGCTCAATGTCAAGAACCAGGAGATCATGACCTGAGCCCAAACCAGAGTTGGACGTTCAACCGACTGAGCCACCCCGGTGCCCCAGGAAAAGTAGCTCTTTCGCAGAGAATTAAAAGAACAAGAAGCCATCCGCTGGGAGACCGAAGAGGTAATCGCAGACGGGATAGCACCGTGTGGAAAAGACTTTCACGTACAGTGTCTTAGAAACATTCAGCGTCCACTCAATCTGTTACTGAAAAATCGAAAGCAGTGAACTTGGAGTTCCTTGTTCTCTGGGCACAGGGAAGGTCACTGTTTCACAAGAGGAAGTCGAGCCGGGGCATCTCGCCAGGGCCAGAGACAGAGGGGAGGGGAGAGGCCGGGACCTGACTGGGACTTGACTGCCTGAGGCCCCCCACGGCAGTGCTGGCCTCTCCCCCTCCTCTCTCTGTCCTCGAAGCCCTTCAGAGTTCTCCCCACAGACGCACATCCTCCAGGATGAGGTCCCAGACTTGAGGTCAGTCAGGAGGTGAGGCACAGACAAGCTGGTCTGTTACACAGAGGAAAGGAAGGGGTCACATCTCCGCTCTCGACTTGTAGCCAAATGGCGCAATGCTGCTGGAAAGGGACAGGGCGGCCGGGCACGGGTTCTCCTGGGAACAGCAGCACCAGCCATGCCTGTCAGAGCCCGGCTGGCCTTGACCTCGGACCTCCAGGACTGCGAAGGGATAACTGTGTGTTGTTTAAGCCATCCAGAATGTGGCACTGGGCACAGCCGTCCAGGCAGACGAATACACCAGGGAACAATGTGTCAACGTGCTTGTCCCCAAGGAAGTTGCAGTCTGTTCTGGGGACAGAAATGTAAAGACCCGTGTTCATCACAAGACAGACAAGGGTGTCTGAGAGATGCTTAAACCAGGGTCAGGACAGAACAGATGACCCACACTCTGGGGATCCGCCTATGGAATTACCCAGATTTGGATGAAGCTGAGCTAGGGATAGACAGAATGGACGCACTGGGAGATAGCACCAAGGAGGATGCTGTGGGGCTGACCCCAGACCAGTTCCAGCATTCGTGGGCAGGACCTAACTTCAGGTTTCCCCTAGAGTGTGACTCAGGGGTGGTGACAGCAGATGATGCAGAGGCCGGGCGGGCCACCGGGAAGACAGACTGATGGTACAGGGGACAGGATCTAAGGGGACCTGGGTGGCTCAGTCGTTAAGCGTCCAACTTCGGTTCGGGTCGTGATCTCAGAGTTTGTGGGTTCGAGCCTCGTGTCGGGCTCTGTGCTGACAGCTCAGAGCCTGGAGCCTGCTTCGGATTCTGTGTCTCCCTCTCTCTCTGCCCCTCCCCCCCAAATAAATAAAACATTTTTAAAAATTAAAAAATATATGTATTAGAAATCTACCATTTTTGGAATTTTGTATTGGCTTCTTTTCCATTTCTAAAAAATTCTTGAACTTTGTTTTGAAGTTTTTGGATAGTTTTTATGATAAACAGAAAACGAGCTGATGGAAGAAGGCATTGGTGTCAAATTAGATGAGATTCTATGTTGAAATCTAGGAAGAAGCAGATTGTGGAGCTACAATAGCAGCCTGTATTGCTAGTTAGATCATTGCCACTTTGGGTATTTTGTTTCACTTTCTTTAAGCTGGGAAGGGAGTTTTCAAATGTTCTCAGTCAGGTTCCCACCTCACCCCCTAACTTGTGTGCAGACGTTTATGCCGAACAAATAGTCTTTCTGTGACCGTGGTTTGCCCAGCAGCCCTAGAAGGGTCCCGAGGCATTGCGTCCCCAATCCCGAATCCGGGAATCCAGCCCTGGGGTCATCCACTGACTCCAAGGAAGGGAAGAGCAGAGACTCGGGGTGGCAGGTTCTGAAACTGAAACGGAAGACCGACTCCATAAACACCCACAGTTTCCTGCCCAAGCTGGGGTGGGTTGCTGTCCCCGAGGGCCTGATTCATCATGCTGAGTGCTGTTGGTGCCGGCTGAGGGGGTGTTGGTCGAAGTGGGGGGCTCCCCCCAGGGAGGGAATAGGGATCTGACGTCTCCCATGCACCCCTGTGTACAGGATCACACGCCTCCTGGGGGGGTGGGAGGTACCATGCACATTTGGTAGGTGAGAAAAGAGTGCAGGACCACTTGGAACACTTGCCCTGATTTGCTTGGTTAAAATGTAGCCAACAAGGTTCCCAATTCCATTCTCTTGTCATCTCTCCACACTCAGCTGACACCAGGCCTTCGGCAGTAAATTGAAGGGATCACGACGGATATTGAAATGGCCAGAAACTGTGCAGGAAAGATTGATACGTTTGGTACCTACAAATAAAAGTACACGTACGTTTGGGGCGCCGGGGTGGGGGGTGCTCAATTAGCTGAGCGTCTGACTTCGGATCAGGTCATGATCTCATGATTAGTGAGTTCCAGCCCCGCTTGGTCTCTGTGCTGACAGCTCGGAGCTCAGAGCCTGGAACCTGCTTCAGATTCTGTCTCTCTCTCTCTCTCTCTCTCTCTTTGTCCCTCCCCTACTCACTTGCACATGCTCTCCGTCATTCTCTCAGAATAAATAAATAAACATTAAAAAACTACCATCCACAAGGTTGACATGGTTGAGTTTTGTGTATGTATATATATATATAAACTTTTATATTTTATATTTCATAGAAATCCATTTACAGGTATTCGCTTTACATGTTTTGTGTTTATGTGTTGGAAATTCATTTACATATGATACACATAGGACTTCCAATCTTTTATTTTGAAGCATGGCAAATCTATAGTAGTACCATGATTTAAAAAAAGTGGTCACGGGTTTTTAATGGGAAATTAAGAAAAGGAAACCCACCAACGACCAGTAGATTTTTATTTATTTATTTATTTTTAAATATTTATTTCTTTTGGGGAGAGTGCAGTGGGGAAGGAGCAGAGAGTGGGGGACAGAGGATCCGAAGCCGGCTGTGCGCTGACAGCCTGTCAGTGAGGGCCCAATGCGGGGCTGGAATTCACGAACTGCGAGATCACGAACTGAGCTGAAGTCAGACCCTCAACTGACCAAGCCACCCAGGTGCCCCCTGACCATGGATTAAAAAAAAAAAAAAAAAAAAAAAAAAAAAAAAAGGTTATTTATTTATTTTGAGAGAGAGAGAGAGAGAGAGAGAGAGAGAGAAAGTATTTGCGTGCCATGAGTGCACACGAGCTGGGGGGACAGGCAGAGAGAGAGAGGAAGAGAGAATCCCAACGAGGGGCTTAATGTCATGAATTGTGAGATCATGACCTGAGCCCAGATCAAGAGTCAGACGCTTAACTGATTGAGACGCTCGGGCTCTCTGACCAGCAGATTTTTAAATAATGATTTTGACCTTACTGATGATCAAAGAAGCACAAATGGAAATGAGACCTACTTCTACCTACCATGTTGGTAAAGATTAAGCTTTGTCACTGGATATTGGGAGGGTGTTGGACAGACAGGGGAAATATTCAGCACACACGCTGCTATTCTGTGCAGAATCCCGTGCTGACATCACTACTCTCAGTGCATCTGCCCACCGAACCCCAGGGAGATCATCAGTTAGCCTTGGCAACAATTGAAGGCTCATTCGCCACCCAGGAGAAGAGAATACTGTAAATCAGTATTAACGGAAGTATACAATGAAATCATATTTTTGGCATTGAGGCATTTTGAGCAATGTCAGCTGAGTTTTTTACATGTGGGTGGCAGAAATTCCTGTCCCCCCGCCCCTTCTCCTTTTCCTAATTACAGAATTTTTATTTGGGTACATGATGACTCAGAGTAAAGACTACATTTCCCTGCCTTCCTTGCAGCTAGGTGTGGCCACGTGACTAACTCATGGCCAATGGGATATAAGCAAAAGTATCATGTGTCATCTGTTTGACACTCTGCCTGTCCTTCCTTACTCCTGCTGCTTGGAATGTGGCTGTGGTGGCTGGAGCTCCAACCGGGACTTGGAGGGTGAGAGTCGACTCTGAGCTGGCTGAGCTGTGAGCTGGAAGGAGTCCTGAGGATTTTGTAGAACAGACTGCCAGGCCAGCCCCAGATGGTCTACCTCAGAAATTTTTTGTGAAAGAAATAAATGTCTGTCTCTTTTAAACTCCAGTTATTTGGGGCTTTCTGTCCCTGTCAGTGAGAACCTCATCCTGACTGACGCAATTTACATATGCTTCACCTGGCAATTCCGGCTGCAGCAGATTAGTTTATAGAAATGACTGGACAAGTGGGCAAAACTGTCTCATATCTTAGGATGCGATGGCTCAACCCACTGTGTCCACGATAATGAGGGGTAGCATCTTCAGCGGCCGCTGGTACATGTAGAGAACACTTTATATATAAATCACTTTTGTTCTGAAGGGGAACCTGGGTCCTGTGGATGTGAACCACGGAGAAAGAAATGAATATTTTATGGCTGTGAACGTTGGGGTCCTTGCGTAGATGGCGTGGTGCAGGGCAGGACCTCTGATTTAGACATGGCCTCTGCCACAAGCCTCTTGATTTCGGCTCAGGTCATGATCTCACAGTTCGTGGGGTCGAGCCCTGCGTCTGGGCTCTGTGCTGGCAGTGCAGAGCCTGCTTGGGATACACTGTCTCTCTTCTCTCTCTCCCTCTCTCTCTGCCCCTCCCTCTATTTCTCTCTCCCTCTCTCTCTGCCCCTCCCCCGATTTCTCTCTCTCTCTCTCTGCCCCTCCCCCGATTTCTCTCTCTCTCTCTGCCCGTCCTCCGATTTCTCTCTCTCTCAAATAAATTTAAAAAAAGGAAAAAGAAAATAACCAGGAGTGATGTTCACCTCTGAGAAATTTAACGATGAATTTTATTTAAAAAAAAAATTTTTTTTCAACGTTTTTTATTTATTTTTGGGACAGAGCGAGACAGAGCATGAATGGGGGAGGGGCAGAGAGAGAGGGAGACACAGAATGGGAAACAGGCTCCAGGCTCTGAGCCATCAGCCCAGAGCCTGATGCGGGGCTCGAACTCACGGACCGCGAGATCGTGACCTGGCTGAAGTCGGACGCTTAACCGACTCTGCCACCCAGGCGCCCCTAATGATGAATTTTAAAGTGCATTGGTATTATTCTACAGCAGTGGTTCGGAACTGAAGGCCATTCTGCCCCCCAGGGGACAGCGGGCGTGGTCTGAACAGATATCTTGGTTGTCACCACGGAGAGGGTGTTAGTCCTCCCATCTGGTGGTTAGAGGCGGGGCGCTGCTACCCGTCACAGGACACCCCCCGTGCGTGTGGCTGTGCTGAGGTCAGGGATCCCTGCTCTAGACAGAGACGACTGTCGCCTGAGAGCTGATGAAGACGTGGGAGCACCCCGTTTTTCCGGATGCTTGTCCACGGCTCCTCTCTCTCCCCCTCCCATGCGCTCCTCCTGTCCCTCCTCCCCCCACTGTATCCCACGTGCAATCCACAGCAAATCGGGTAGATTCCACCTTCAAAACACACTCAGAGTGTAAACACTTGGAACATTCCTCAGTTATCATGCTAATCCCAAACCACCGCAGTCTCTCCCAGATGCCTCTGCCTCCACCAGGGCCGCAGCCACCTCAACACAGCAGGGAAGTGACCTTGTTTCTCTGCTCAGAATCCTTTGTCACCCTTTTACCTGGTACAGCGTCTAAGCCTTAGCCCTAATGATGCCCTCTAGGCCCTGGTATCCTTCTCTGCCACGCCCACCCCTAATCACAGCCCTGACGTCTAGCTCACCTCCTCTCTCCTCTTCTGGCTGCTCTGACCTCTGTGGTCCATCAAGCCCGCCAGGTGGGTTTCTGCCCCAGGGCCTTTGTACTCCCTGCTGTCTACCTGAATCCTTCCTCCTTTCTACAGATGAATGCGCCTTCAACTCTTTACCTCCTAATGCTTACAGAAACTCCATCTCGAAGACATCCGGTTTAAAATGGAACTCCCTGCGTTTACCGTCAGGCCTTGTTCTCTAGGTACCTTCCCCGTTTATTTTTTCTCCGTCTAATATTTAATCACTGTCTAAGACGGTATATATTTTGCTTGTTTATTTTGTTGGTTGCCTTTCTCATTGCTTGATTCCTAGGTCGGGGTTTAGAGCTCAGTGCTACAATTCCTACCCACTGAGAGAATAAATGATAGGTAAGGTTTGTTGTTTTGTTTTGTTTTGCTTTTTTTTTTTTTAATTTTCAGTTTATTCATTTTGAGAGAGAGAGAGAGAGAGAGAGGCAGGCAGGGAGGGGCAGAGAGAGACGGAATCCCAAGCAGGCTCTGCACCGTCAGCACGGAGCCTGATGCGGGGCTCGAACTCACGAACTGCGAGACCATAACCTGAGTCGAAATCAAGAGTCGGATGCTTACCCGACTGAGCCACTCAAGCGCCCCATGTTTTGCTTTGCTTTTTAAAAAGAAGAAAGTACTTTAAAAGGTAAAATTGTGGCACGGCAAGGTACCTAGAAACACTCCCAAGTTACTTTGCAAAATCCAACGAAAGCAGCCATATTTTCTCATTTCTTTTATTTTCACTGTAGACAGTCCCAGAATTGCTAAGTTTACATCTCTTTTAAAAGGAAACTGCAAAAAAAAAACAAAAAAAAAAAACAAAAAAAAAAAACCCAAAAAGAGGTTAGAGTGGGAGAGAGCCAAAGCATAAGAGAGTCTTAAAAACTGAGAACAAACTGAGGGTTGATGGGGGGTGGGAGGGAGGGGAGGGTGGGAGATGGGTATTGAGGAGGGCACCTTTTGGGATGAGCACTGGGTGTTGTATGGAAACCAATTTGACAAAAAATTTCATATATTGAAAAAAAAATAAAAGGAAACTGCATATTTTTCTTGGCCTGGGGAACGTTTCATCTAGCAATTGGAAAAAGGATTAGCCTGTTAGGCCAGTGGTTTAAATCCAGGCAGAGTAAACATCACTTGGCAGGTGAGTAGCTCCTTAAACAGACTCTTAACCCAATGTCTCCCTCCTTCCTCAATACGGCCTCCTGTGACCGTGACTAGGGTGATTGACCGTCTTCTGGAATTTTTTAGGAGTGGTTGAAATTTGACATGGAGACAATCTCTCATTTGAATGTAGTTTTTCAAAGTGCCGGAGAATTAAACATTTTTAACACTCGCTGAGTGGATTCTACATGCCAGGCACTGGCTGGGTGCTGGGATGGTCCGTCCCCTGCGAACCTGCTCTGAGAGCAGCTGTCTTCCGCAGTGGAGACAACATTCAGTTAATGAAATGTATCCAAATACACAATAATTGAGCACGGACCGTGTCTCGGTTCTAGGCACTTGGGACGCACACAGAACAAAACTCAAGGACCCTCATGGGCTCACAGCACCGTTTAGTGAGTGAGAGGGTAAGCTGAGACAAGCAAGGATGGCTGGGGAGGATACTAAGTTAGTTTAAAACCTGCTCCCTGTCTCTACGGAATTTGACAATTACTATAGGAGGTAAGAATGAAAATACAATGGTCTGCTTAGGAAGTGCAGAGGCTTGGAAGGGCTGGGAGGGGGGTGGATGATGTGGTTTCAAGTGTTGGGGGTTGGAGCCAACAACCTACAGAGTTCTCAAGATGTCTTCAGTGCAAAAAGGTGGTCTTATTAAAGCATGGGCAGAACAGGGTGCACTGGGGTTGTGACAGGTGACTGATTACAGACCTTCAGGTTGGGAGGGGGTTAGGGACAGCGTAAGTCTCTAAGATATTTTGGAAGCCAGGTTTCCAGGCTCCTGAGGGGGCTCACAATTGGTAAGGTTGCTTTTTTTCTTGTAAATCATTAAGACGGTTGCAAACTGACGGAGACTCCGGTCCTGCACAACTGTGATCTCCGTCAGGTTAACTATTTGTTTCTTTTTAGCAAAACACTGACCTTCAGACACTTGGGCGTTCCGGGAGGAATGTTAGACCCTGCCTGCCTCATTGTTAGCGGGCTGCAGGTTATAAGGAAATTTAATTTTATTTTCTTTCTTTTGCCTTTGTTCTCATCAGTGGACATTCAGAGAAAGGACTGTGACAGGAGTCACCGAGGGGGGCCTGGAGGAGGGGACCTGCTCACACGGATGAGGGGCTGGGTGGGGGGGCTGACAGGTGAGGCAAACCCAGTAAGTGAGGGTGGGGGGCAGCACACCTGGGCATGGTGTGTTTTCAGGACACAGCTTCCCGTCTCCCCAGGATGGTGAACTCCTCCGTCCTTTCCTGACTCGAAGCTTTCTTGAGCAACTATTGTGTGGCAGCTAGGCTTTGATGTGGAGCACAAAAGCAGGGGACAGGACAGGTGGGCAGAAAGAGCTGCACTGGGGTGGTGAGGAGTGACCGATTCTAGAAGATTTTCTACTCTATGGAGGGGAAGGTGGAGTCCAGCTCCCAGGAAGTTGAATCCACGAGTTTGTGGAAGTTTGGCTGTTGATAAGATTGCTTTTTTCTTGTAAATGAAACCTACGTTGACTCAAGTCCTGCCTGCCTGCGACCTCTGTCAGTAAACCACTAGTCGTCCTCTCTGGCAAAGCGTTAACATTAAAGGCAGTTGGGCGTTCCCGGAGGAGTGCTCTATTCTGCCTGACTCAAGTTATGTGTCACTCAGGTTATAAGGAAATTGAATTTTACCTGCATTTCTTTTTGCCTTTGTCCCCCACATCAGGAAGCAAGGCAGGTCTCTGAACAGGAGAGGCAGGAGTTAGGAAAGGTCCCGCTCCCCAGACTCAGGAGGAGGGCGGTGCGGTCACACCTCTGCACACCTGCACCCGAGCACCTGCTGGGCCAGGTCCTGTTCCCCCTTTACGGCGACCTGCGGCACACACAGTGCCCTCAGCAAACCACCGACCCGGATTCAAACTAGAGCATCGAGTTCCGCCTCAGCAGTTTTTTTCTAAACTAAATACCAAATCCCACACGCTGCACATTTTAGAGGCGTTTCAAGGTTTACTCAAAAAGGAGGAGAGATTTTGGCAGCAGCCACGGCAACTGACAAAGGCAGACTGTGACTCCCAAGTTTCAACCGGTCACGGCCGCGCACCTTTTCAGATACAAAACCGCGCAAACGATTTCTTGCAAAAGTGCAGAAAACAAAACCGAAGCGACCCTGGAGGCGCCCCTGCTCGGCCTCCCTCCCCTCCAGATCCCCGAGCCTCCGCCACGAGGCTTTTTTCAGACGCTCCTCGAAGGTGAACTTCTAACGGCCTTGACCGGTGGCTACATTTGCGCACCCGCAGATCAGGGGAACTGCGCGGCGGGGCGAGCGGCCCTCGGCCGGTGGCGCCGCGGGGCACGTGCGTGGGGGAGCCGCTCCCCGGGCTCCGCTTCTGCGGCCGCGAGCCGCCCGAGCGACCCCCAGGCCGTGCCCCGCCCCAGCCCCGCCGGCGGGACCCGAGTCCGCCGTCCAGCGCGGCGGCCGAGGGCGGGGGCGCGGCCAAGGCGGGGGCGGGGTCAGGGGGCGGGGCCGGGAGGGGCGTGGACGTGACCAAGGGGGCTGTGACCACGGGGCGTGGCCTGGGGGCGTGGCCGGGGCGGGATCCGGGGCGACCCAGACGGGTTCGCACTGCAGCGGTCTGGAAGCCTCAGGTGGGCGCCGGGTTGCGTTCCCCGCTCCTGTCCGGGCTCGGACACGTGCCTCCTCTGTCGCCCTCCCAGGCGTCTGAGCGGGAGGACCCCGGCGGGTCTCCGCGAATTCGGGGTCCTCGCGAGCCCTGGTCCCCGCGAGTCCGGGTTCCCGCGAGTCCGGGTCCTCGCGAGTCCCGGGTCCTCGCGATCTGGGGGCGGCGGCCGGCTGCTCCAGCGGCTCCCGGGGCACACGGGCCGGACGGGCACGGAGAGCAGGAGACGGGGGCCTTCCTTCGGGAAGATGAGGAAGCCCGACGGGAAGATCGTGCTTTTGGGGGACATGAACGTGGGCAAGACGTCGCTGCTACAGAGGTACATGGAGCGGCGCTTCCCGGACACGGTCAGCACGGTGGGCGGTGCTTTCTACCTGAAGCAGTGGCGCTCCTACAACATCTCCATCTGGGACACGGCAGGTGAGGGTCGCCGGCACCCCCCCCCCCCCCCCCCCCCGGGGCCACTGTCTCGGGGCTCTGCGGAAGAGGTGTTTCCGGTAGGAGAGAAGCATCCCCCAGGACCGGGGTCTCCTAGGGCAGGAGTCCCCAGGGCAGGGTTCCAGTGCAGAGTCCCGCCTTGGCACGACATGTGACCCCATCTCGGGGGGTCAGACCCCTAGTCACAGTGCGAGGCCGCCCTTGGCCCCTCTCTGTCCCTACTTGGTCTGTTTTGCTGGCGGGGAAAATGCTCAGCCACTGGGTAGGTCTTAGGGACAATATAGGTGACTTAAAAGCACCCCGGGCTTCGAAGAGAGAAGCCCCTGTTGTCTCCTGAACCTATGGTGGCGTCTGGCTCCTGAGCCGCAGGGTCCTGTGCTAAGCCTGCTAATGGTAACAATGGTAACCAGGTTCTCATGAACGTGATCTCATGTGATATCCATAACAACCTTGAGGGCTGAGCAAAGCTGGTAAATTACCGCTTCTTTATAAAAGAGGAAGTTGAGCCACTGAGCATTCCCTGCAGGGTTTGGGGAGGGGGAGAGCAGGAAGCAGGCAGAGCTCAGGTCTCTCCTGGGAGTCCCGAGCACATCTGCATTTCCCACCATGGGAATCATCTGCTTGATATCAGTGCTTGGGATGAGCTGGTATCTCCCATGGGGGGGTTTGAGGTAGTGTTCTGTAGAAGCATTTTTAAGAGAAGTAATGAGTTATTTTTTAGTGCATGTAGCGTTTGTGATTTTTCCAAAGGAGGGATGGGGGTCTTGATTTAGGCTTTTAGTTTGTTAGCCCTGCAAAAGTTCACTGGCAATTATAGTTATTGCTATAGTGGCTATGGTATATATAATATATTGCTATAATAGCCATTACGATAGAATTTATCTCCTTCTCCATGAAAAGGAATCAAATGCTTGAAGTAGGTAAAGGAACTGTAAATAGGATGGCAAATTTTCAGGGAGCGCACCTTCTAGAAGCCTGAAACTTGGAGGTCTGACTTTTTTTTAGGCCAGCACTTGAAGAAGTGATCAGTATACCCTCAGCTCCTGTCTAGAAAACTTAACTTACTAGCTTGGGCGCACCGTTCTGCTAAGTGAACAAACTTAGAACTAGTTCTGTGTTTAAAATGGAATTCATGAAGTCTACCCATGTACATCTACCCTTCTCCCTCCATCCTGCGTTTTCTCTTTGAAATTTTTTTAATGTTTATTTTTGAGAGAGAGAGAGAGAGCGCGAGCATGAGGAGGGGAGGAGCAGAGAGAGAGGGAGACACAGAATCCGAGGCAAGCTCTCCGAGCTGTCAGCACAGAGCCCGACGCAGGGCTCGAACCCATGAACCGCGAGACCGTGACCTGAGCAGAAGTCAGAGGCTCAAATGACTGAGCCACCAGGCGCCCCTTCATCTGCAGTTGTTTCTTGTTGTTTCTTGTGTATTCTGGCGGTTAATGTCTGACTAATTGATTTGCAACTGTGCCGTGGGAACAGTCTCCCAGGTACGAATGTCCCGGTCCCTGCTCTTCTCCAGCTCCAGGCTGCAGGGAGGCTCCGAGGTCGTTTACCTAGGCTGACTTTCTAGCACTAAGCGCTGGTAGGGACAAAACACAAACTCTGGAAGTCAGATCAGATGAAAGTGACTTGTCTGTCTGGTGTGCCGCTGGCCCCTCAGATCCTTCAGCTGACTGGTCGTCGTTGGTGTACAAGAGGATAGCATGGGACTGGTGTTGCAGTCCCACACCGGGAAGCCCTGTAGCGGCTGCTGTCAGAGGCTGACCTTAACCGTGTGGTGTGGGGTCTCTGGGACGGGAGCTGACCTTTGGTGTCGAGCAGGCGTTCCTGGCGTCAAGGGTGTATGAAGTAGCAAAGTGATTTTGACTGGCCACTTTCTTCAGCGACCAGGACGTGATGCAGCCGGAATCTTGAATGCTGGGGGATTTTGTAAGACAGCAGATGTCACGTCCCAGACGTGCTGTCGGGCTCCCGGGGGCGGCGACTCATTTCCTGGCTGCCGCTTTCTTGTTCCTGGAACTCAGCGTGAGCTCGGTCAGCCTCCCGGGGCAGTGGGGGTGGCCGGGCCGCGTGTCCACATTGCTGCCCTGTGTCCACAGGCGTAGGGTGACCGAGGCTGGCGTTCAGCAGTGACACGGGCCATCTCTGTGCCTGGCACCCCAGCCACTGTGGGGTTTTGGGCAACTTGGAAGGAGATGCCCACATGAGTAGAGTCCAGGTACCTTTCCTTTATCTTTGTTGAATTCTGGAGGGGAGGCTACTTTCTTCCTCCTCTTGCCTTGTTCTTGAACTTTCTCTCCATTCCACAGATGTCGTTTGTTAAAGTTGTTCACTTTACTTTTTGTAACCAAGGCAGAGGATAAGGACCCACTGGAGGCTGGCTGAAGGGTGCCCTTGGTCACAGGAGGTGGGTGGGGTGGAAGTGTGGGGCGTGCGGGGTATCAGGACACCCGAGGGTAAGGCTGAGAGTTGAGCTCAGAGAATCTCACTCTCGTTCTTTCTTTTTAAAATTTTTTTTTTCAACGTTTATTTTATTTTTGGGACAGAGAGAGACAGAGCATGGACGGGGGAGGGGCAGAGAGAGAGGGAGACACAGAATCGGAAACAGGCTCCAGACTCTGAGCCATCAGCCCAGAGCCCGACGCGGGGCTCGAACTCCCGGACCGCGAGATCGTGACCTGGCTGAAGTTGGACGCTTAACCGACTGCGCCACCCAGGCGCCCCACTCTCGTTCTTTCTGACCGCGAAGCACCTGGCAGCTTGCAGCTGGAGAGGGGAGGGGAGATGCGCGAGGCTGGTGAATGGGTCATCTTACTCAGTGACACAAGAGGCCTTCGGAGAGGGAAAGATCACTTCCAGGTTAGGGACGGGGCAGTGGAGACCGTCCGGAGCTGAGAAGGGTCCAGACTTTGGTCCGGTCCAGGCGCCCTGCATGCATCGCCTTGGCCCTTCCTCACTCTGACGCTTGCCTAGTCGGGCAGACAGAGGTGAGGCTTTCACTGCGAAGGTTAGGTGAGTCCTGGGAGCAGAGGACGGTTGCCCGGAGACGAGAGGGGCCCCCGCAGAACCCGCCACCACTCTCCTCTCCGTCATTTCCTCATCAGTCTCCTGCCCCGTCTGAGCAGTCTGAAAAGACGTCGCCCATCATTCAGCAAATGTAAACCTGGCCCCTGCTACAGGCCTGGGGCCGCTGCTTCCGCGGGCCTTCAACCCCAGAGGGGCACAAGGAAATGAGTGGCATCATTTCACATCTGGTTATTGTCTAGAAGAAAACGCAAGATGGGGAAGCGACCGGTGTGCCCCAAATAAACTGCACCCACAGGGCCCGGGAAGGCTAGATGCCCCCTCATTTATTCCTCCCTCAAGGCTGTAGTCCCTGGAGGGGGGCCATGCGGCTCACTTTTGCACCCCCACCCTCTGTCCTGGGAAGACAGAGCACCAAGTCCCCTTTCCTCCACCTCCAGGGAGCAGCTCCCATTTCCATCTGAGCTCCCACTGCTCACACGCTTACCGTCCACGTTTCCTCCTGCTGGCTCGCGTGGCCTCCACAGATGACACGGGTGTTCTCTACCCTCCCTGCCTCTCCGAGGCCTCCCCAGCGGGGCTGGCAGTAGCCGTGTCCCTGCGGGTCTGTGCCAGGCGATGCGGGCTCTGCCGTCTTGACTTCTTCCAGCCTCTGCCGCTACCCAGATCCAGAGCCCCGCCAGCTTTGTCACAGCAGCCGCTTTGTCACGGCACCGAGTCTGCTCTAGGATTTTACTGCTGCTCCGACAATTGCCACCCACTTAGTGGCTTAGAGTACGCGGCTCAGAAGTCCTACCTGGGTCTCACCGGGCTGGAACCCAGCTGTCTGCAATCCGCGCTCCTCTCGGGAGGCCTTGGGGGAGGGTCTGTCCCCTCGCCCTTTTCCAGCTCCTGGAGCCTGCCCCCTCCCCCCCAAATTCCTCATCTTCCACTCCCAAGGCCAGTGGTGTCTGTCATCCTCGCTGGGACCCTGACTATCGTGCCCCCTCCCACATTTAAAGGACCCCTGTGATTTACCCTGGGTTCATCCAGCCAATCTCTCAGCTGGTTAGCAACATTGAGCAACCCCCCCCCCCCCCCCCCCCCCCCCCGCCGGCCATGTAACTGAACATAGTCACAGGCCCCAGGGGCTAGGACTTCTTTGCCGGGGAGGGAGGCTGTCATCCTCTGCCGGCCGCAGCCCCTGACCACATGTGTGATTTGGTGGCTCTCCTCTCTCTCCACCTCCTTTTCCTCATCTATAAATGGGGACAGTTGTAGCACCCGCCTAACGCGTTGTTAGGAATCAATAGGTTAATATTGGCAAAGTGCTTGAACGGCATCTGGAATGAGGAAGCACAGTGTTCGTGTTTAATGAGTAAACAGCCATCCAGTGCTGCGCGCTTCTGGCCGCGATTACCACCGGCAAGCATGTCACCGAGGGACAAGAGCGGCTTGAGTGGGCCCCCAGTAAATAATTCTGCACTAAATGGAGAGCTCAGAGAGACGGGGATTCCGAGCAGTTGGTGTTATGACGATAGCTTCATACTATATAGTGTGACTGCTTTGTTCTTTTTTTCTCTGGGTTTCCTTGGCTAATTGGGATCTTTCGTGGTTCCTGATAAATTTGAGTGTTTTTCCTACTTCTATAAAAAAATGTCATTGGAATCTTGACAGCGATAGCATTGAATCCAAAGGTGACTTTCGGTAATAGTGACATTTTAACAATATTAATTCTTCCAGCCCATGAACACAGAGTGCCTTTCCATTTATTTGTGTCTCCTTCAATTTCTTTCATCAATGTCTTGTAGTTTTCATCCCAGAGATCTTTCATGGCATTAAATTTCTTCCTAAGGATTTTATTGTTTTTTTTTTTTAAGTCTTTTTTTTTTTTTTTTTTTTTAAGGGGCACCTGGGTGGCTCAGTCAGTTCAGTGTCCAACTCTTGGTTTTGGCTCAGGTCGTGATCTCATGGTTCATGAGTTCAAGCCCCGAGTCAGGCTCTGTGCTGACAGTGATAGCTCACCCTCTATCTCTCTGCCCCTCCCCTACTCTCCCTCCCTCTATCTCTCTCAAAGTAGATAAACATAAAGAGAATAAAGTCTTTTTTCTTTAAGTTTTTATGCATTTTGAGAGAGAGAGAGAGATTGAGAGTGAGTGCATGTGCAAGCGGGAGAGGGACAGAGAGACGAAGAGAGAGAATCTCAAGCAGGCTCTATGCTGTCTGCACAGCCCAAACCCTGGGATCACGACCTGAGCCGAAATTAGGAGTCAGATGCTTAACTGACTGAGCCACCTGGCTGCCCCTATTTTATTGTTTTTGATGCTATTGTAAGTGGGATCAGTTTATTTCTTTTTCAGAAATTAGTCTATGGAAATGCTACTGATTTTTGTATGTTAATTTTGTGTATTGTATTCATTGACTGGATCTCACAGTTTTTCTGGTTGAGTCCTTAGGATTTTCTCTTTATAAAATTAAGTCACATGCAAACCGAGGCAATTTTACTTCTTTCTTCACCGTTCTGATACTTCCTATTTCTTTTTCTTGCCTGATTGCACTGGCTGGCACTTGCTGAACTGTGGTGAATAGGAGGGGTGAGAGTAGACAGCCTTGTCTTGTTCCTGATCTTAGAAAATAAGCTTTCAACCTGTCAGCGCAGAGCGTGATGTTAGCTGTGGGCTTGTTGTGGATGGCCTCTGGCATGTTGCGATGTGTTCTTTCTGTGCCTAATTTTGTTAATGATTTTTATCATGAATGAATGTTGAGTTTTGTCGAGTGCCTTTGCTACGTCTACGGAGATGATCATCTGATTCTTCTCTTTCATTTTATTAACAGGACATGTCCCATTGATTGGACCACCCTTGCATCCCAGGGTGGCAGTTGGTTTTAAGATCATTCCCTCGAGGGGCGCCTGGGTGGCTCAGTTGGCTAAGGGTCTGACTTTGGCTCAGGTCACGATCTCAAGGTTTGTGAGTTTGAGCCCTGCATCGGGCTCTTGGCTGTCAGTGCAGAGCCTGGAGCCTGCTTTGGATTCTGTCTCCCTCTCTCTCTCTCTCTTTGTCTCAAAAATAAATAAAAACATTAAAAATTTAAACAAAAAACATTAAAAAATTAAACAGCTAGTGATTTCTCTTTGTCTCAAAAATAAATAAAAACATTAAAAAAAAAAAAAAGAACTTTCTCTCGAATAGCTTCAGTGCAGCCCAGGAGAAGATGCTGCTGTCCTGGGTTATGAAGTCATGGTGCCTGTGACGTTAGCTCAGAGGTCCTGGCCGCCTGTGCAGAGCCCAGGGCCTCGGCCCGGTCTGAAGGATGGGGTGGCACACAGTGAGGATGCCAGGTGAGTGCGCCCTCCTTGAGGACTGTGAGCCCCCGTCATTTTCCTTCCACTCTGGGTAGAAGCCACGGCCCCCTACCCCCACATTTAGGCAGCTGCTCCTACATCCGGGGAACCGTGGCAGGGATGCTTGTCCCAAGTGAGGTGGGTTCAGGTTGGAAAAGATGGCGGTGCCGTGGATGAGCCCGAGGGTGGTCTCTGGGACAGGGACCGCACCGTTGCTCATCCTTGATACCTTGGACTGGCCTGTGAGGGCCATGTGGTTTGGACAGCCTCAAGGGATCGGTGCAGAGCAGGTGCACAGCCTGTGCAGAATGTGGAACCCACAGTGGAGGACTCAGATCTCAGCTGAATCTCTTACCGTATTCCCGCCTGCTGAGTGGTTTTGGTGGTCCTGATACCCTCTGCCCAACAATTGGTATTTGTGTGCCGGGACAGCATCTGGGGAGCTACATCCGCTTCCTGTGGATGAGCAGACCCACCGGGCCCTCCCTGGTCATCATGAATAAAGTTTTATTGGCACACAACATGCTCTCACACTGTCCCGGTAGAGCCCCGTTGTTGCAATAGACACCATGTGGCACCGAGAGACGAAAGTGCTTACCCCTCCTGCCCCCTCCTGCAGAAACTAGGCCGACCCCCGGTTTCGGTCACCTTGAGCGCAGACCGCTTCTCTAAAAGTCTTTTCTCTGGTTGCACAGACTCCCCACAGAGTCGCGCATTCCGCGGCGATTTAGGGAACCCTGATCAGTTCCACTCAAGCCGCGGCCGCGCTTCCCTGTGGGTCCTCTCGGGGCTAGATGGGGATGCGGGTGGGGTCGGAGGTCAGCTCCACGCGGGCCCCGACAAAAAATAGCTCTTGGAAAAATAACCTTAGTTTACATGCGAGATCCGGAAGTCACACCTGCAAAGCCTGTGTTGTGGGGGAGCCCGTATCTTTGGAGGTGGATCCACGTCTATACCGCTACCGTGCACTTTGAGTGGGCGCCCTCCGCGTGCACGGCCTCTTGCGCAGAATGCCTGTGTTTTCTCGATCAGAAACAGTGGCCTGAATATGAATGTGGGTACTAAGACAGGTGGAAGGGAGCCGACCCCGGGTTCAGCAGGGCAGACAAAGCGCCATTGTGCTGAGCGACTTCAGAGCACAAAGCGAGCCTGTGAGCAGTGCTCGCGCTGGGAGTCAGCCCAGAGTCCGCCTGGAGGGGGCGCCGAGGACTCTGGGGGCGGGAGAGGTATTTTCGGCTGGTTAGTGTGGTGTCCATTCAGGAGAATTTAACTAATTCAGGTCAACCATGCTCGTTAACTAAGCCTGATCGCATCGAGCGTCTCTGGAAGATAATTCCAGGCTTTATCATTTCAACTCGGACTTGCCTGCCCGCTTGCTTTGTCGAGACTTCACATAACTTCCCTTTCTGTGAAGAAGAAATCTTAACCACAGTTGCCCACATGTGTACAGACACACAAGTTTAAAGGGCCGTTCATTCTTAGAGGAATGGCTTCATCACCTGCTGACAGATTTTCCCGGTCCTGCTGTCCTGTGCCCGCTGGCCGAGGAAGATCCCAGCATTCATTTCTTAATTTTTTTAAATGTTTATTTATTTTTGAGTGAGAAACAGAGACAGAATGCAAGGAGGGCAGGGCAGAGAGAGAGACACGCAGACACACAGAATCGGAAGCAGGCTCCAGGCTCCGAGCTGTCAGCACAGAGCCCGACGCGGGGCTCGAACCCACGAACCGTGAGATCATGAGCTGAGCGGAAGTCAGATGCTTAACCAACTGAGCTACCCAGGCACCCCAACCAGCATTCATTTCAAAGGTGGAGAGAAGGCAGGCCAGCTCGGGATTTCTGGGTCCACAGAGTAACACAGTGGTAGGCTCCCTGGGTTCTCTTTTTGCCTCATTTATCCCAAACTTCGAGCTGAAGAAGCCAGCAACCCAGAAATGCCAAAGGGCACAGACAAAACAAAACAAAATTAAAAGCCTGTTCTTCCACCAAAGGATCAGCAAAGGGGTAGCCTGGTGAGGCAGACCTTTTCAACAATAACTGTGGTACTCCAGTCAAACACTCAGAAAAAACCGGGGCACCCCTGTCCCCATCATCAAGGTGGGAGCCGGGCTTACGTCCCCACCAGCTGCTGAGGAGCCCTCCCCGCCGTGTGCCGGTGGAGGCTGCATGGGGAGTCTGGACTTCTGCCTCCACCGGCCCCAGTCCCGGCCCCCCCCCGCCCCCCCCCCTGCCCCCCGGTCCCCCACTGCTGGGGTGAAGGATCCAGCTCAAACGGGAGATTTAAGTGAGACCCAGTATCTCGTAGCACAAGACGGAAATGTCCAGATTTCAATACAAGAGCCGCTCTTCGTACAAGCACCGGGAAGATCTGTAGCAGAGTCGAAAGCGACAATCGCTGGATGCCAGTCCAGAGCTCTCATAGATGGTGCAGTGACCGACAAGGACTTTAAGGCGGCCGTCCTAAGCATGCTTCGGGGAACAATCCGGAGCCCTTAAACCCAGGAAACAAAAACAGAGAGCCTCAGCAGAAACAGATTTAAAGGAGACCCAAATGGCAATTTCTGAACTGAAAAAAAAATGCGATAACCCAGATAAGAAGCTTAGTGGATGGACTCAGCAGCCCAGCGGAGGGGAGAGAAGAAGGAGCCGCGAGCTAGAAGACAGGGCAGTACACAGCACCCCAGCTGTACTACAGACAGCAGCTGGGGGAGGTGAGCAGAGCGTCAGGGACCCGAAGGCCTGGAGAGCCAACACTGTGCCGTCAGAGTTCTGGAAGGAGAGGAGGGGAGTGGGGCTGACAAGGGGCCACCAAGGGAAGAAATCTTGGAAGCAGCCGGAGGGGAAAACAAATCAGAGTGACAGCCGGTGTCACATCAGACACCATGGTGTCAGAAAGAGGTGGCTTCTGTTTTCAGGTGCTGAAAGTGAAGATGCAGAATATTGACACATAATTCTCGTCCGTCGTCAGTCCCAAACAGTGACTCTGGGAAGACGTGGTTCTTTAAAAAAAAAAAAAAAATTTATGTTTATGTTTTTTTTTTTTTTGAGAGAGTGTGAGCAGGAGAAGGATGGGGAGAGAGGGAGACAGAATCCAAAGCAGGCTCCAGGCTCCCAGCTGTCAGCACAGAGCCTGACGCAGGGCTCGAACTCACGAACCTTGAGATTGTGATCTGAGCCGAGTCGGATGCTTAACCGACTGAGCCACCCAGGCACCCTGGGAAGACTTAACTTCTGTTGCGTTTGCACCAACATTGACTTGGGACTTTTAACTTGTCCTGTTCTTTAAGTTATACCTATAAATGCTCTTTCATACTTAATATGCTATTTAGGCAAACCTGGGATGTTCCCGCCCCCTCCCCCCCTCCCATGAATTTTAAAAGCTTCTGGCTTTGTAGTTTAAACATTGGCAACAAATTTTGTATAGATAATAGCTTTGTTTTTTTGGCAAAATTGTCCTGGTTTTGTTTTATTTTTTAGTAAGGCTTATTTTTTTTTTAAAGTTTATTTACTTATTTTGAGAGAGGGAGAGAGATCAAGAGTGAGCAGCGGAGGGGCTCTGAGAGAGGGAGGGAGAGAGAGAATCCCAAGCAGGCTCTGCGTTGTCAGTGCAGAGCCCGACGTGGGGCTCGAACCTCCAAGCTGTGAGATTACGGCCTGAGCCCAGATCAAGAGTCGGACGCTTAAATGACTGAGCCACCCAGGCGCCCCTTTCCTGTATATTCTTCGGAAGTTCTTAATTTCATTAATTAATGGCCTTTACAGGCATCAAGAATCCATCCTGGGGTAGAGTAACAGTTACACCTCCTACAGGAAGCCTTTTTGTTCAGGTTATACCAGAAACACATGCCTGTATTTGAAAGTAAACATTCGGGAATAAAGAACAGATCGAATGGCATGATTTTGACACTGTGTTGGCCCATGAGCTACCCTGCAGTCCTTCAGGGAGGCACCATCACAGATTGTGGCCAAATAATAGCTGCTGCTTATGTAGCGCTTACTGTATACGCCAGGGCCGTTCCCAGCTCTGTGTGTGTAGCGCTTACTGTATATGCCAGGGCTGTTCCCAGCTCTGCGTGTGTAACACTTGCTGTATACGCCAGGGCCATTCCCAGTTCTGCGTGTGTAGCGCTTACTGTATACGCCAGGGCCATTCCCAGCTCTGCGTGTGTAGCGCTTGCTGTATATGCCAGGGCCATTCCCAGCTGTGTGTGTAGCACTTGCTGTATACACCAGGGCCATTCCCAGCTCTGTGTGTGTAGCGCTTACTGTATACGCCAGGGCCATTCCCATCTCTGTGTGTGTAATGCTTTCTGTGTACTCCAGGGCTGTTCCCAGCTCTGTGTGTGTAACGCTTGCTGTATACTCCAGGGCCGTTCCCAGCTCTGTGTGTAACGCTTACTGTATACGCCAGGGCCGTTCCCAGCTCTGTGTGTAGCGCTTACTGTATACGCCAGGGCCGTTCCCAGCTGTGTGTGTAACGCTTGCTGTATACGCCAGGGCCATTCCCAGCTCTGTGTGTGTAACGCTTGCTGTATACTCCAGGGCCATTCCCAGCTCTGTGTGTAACGCTTACTGTATACGCCAGGGCCGTTCCCAGCTCTGTGTGTAGCGCTTACTGTATACACCAGGGCCGTTCCCAGCTCTGTGTGTGTAGCGCTTACTGTATACACCAGGGCCGTTCCCAGCTGTGTGTGTAACGCTTGCTGTATACGCCAGGGCCATTCCCAGCTCTGTGTGTGTAACGCTTGCTGTATACACCAGGGCCGTTCCCAGCTCTGTGTGTGTGTTAACCACAGGGTCACAACCTGGGTCAGTCTACACAAAGCCCGGAAGTGGTTGGACCGGGCAAACTGCCCAGGGTTTCTGCAGTTGGTCACCCAGCCTTGTGTGTCCTTCACTGAAACGACATCTAGTCTAAAGGGACAGTGACCTCGTGAAGTGCTCTGTGCGAGGCGCAGTCTGTGCCTACACATGACGTGATGATGTGCCAGTGTGCCTGTGAATGTGGACGCGGTGTTGCACCCAGCAGTGGTAGGATAAACATATCTCTGGGGCCGCCGGGTAGGGGGGCGCTCAGTCAGTTAAGTGCCTGACTTCAGCTCAGGTCATGATCTCACGGTTCGTGGGTTCAGGCCCCATGGCGGGCTCTGTGCTGACAGCTCAGAGCCTGGTCTGCTTCTGATTCTGTCTCCCTCTTTCTCTGCCCCTCCCCCCACTCGTGCTCTGTCTCTCAACAATAAATAAACGTTAAAAAAAAAATTTCCAGCCTTTGGGCCATGGGTCTCAGGACGGGATTCATGCATCAGCAGGCCTGTCATCCACTCTTTCCCACGGGGAATCCCCTGAACCTCGTACACCTGTCTTCATGTCTGAGATGGCACTCTCATTTGTACTGAGCCGGTAGGGCAGTATAGCGTTCGACCTGTCCTTGAGACAGAGGTCCCGAATCTGTCACTCCCCTGACTCAGCGGTGCTGTTTCTGGGCAATCTTGTTCGAGAAGGGCCGGTGGGACGCCTGCTGGACACCGTGGACCCGTCAGCCTCTCTTGGTGACCGTCCAGGTCTCCATGTCTGGGTCCCAGAGCAGGACAAGCACGCCCTGTGGTTTGTGGCACTGAAGGTCATCCCGTCCTGTTGGCAAACTCCCTGGGTCCAGAAGAGCCTGTGTGCCGGGAAGCCACCCAGGGCCATGTCCCCGCACGTGTCAGTGCCTTGCTGTGCCCTCGCTGGAGGCGGAGTTTTTGCTCAGAAACAGAAGGCCGATGTGTGACCGCGCGTCTTGTGGAAAGCCATCGTCTTGTGGCGTTTCTTGGAGTGACGCGTCCCACCTGAACAGACTTAGCCGTGCCCACCTTTCCACGCACAGCTGCGCTGGCGGGCTCAGCAGATTTTTATTTATTTTTTAGCTGAATCAGTTGGGATGCTTTTTAATGAGGATTTGTCCTTTCCGTCTCTGAGTTTCAGTGACCTTGTCCTAAAATTGTGGTAGAGAACCTGGTTTACAGGGTTATGCTGAGGCTTAATGAGGATCGTGGATGGGAGGGGGGCACACGGTGGCTCCTTCCTTTCCCTGGTGCAGAGTAAGAATGCTCAGCCTGTGTAAAGGGGGCGGGGGGCAGGTGGCCAGATCTTTCCCTGCACCTTTCTAGTGGCTTTTCTCCGACAGGCTAAGGAATGACTTTTGGGATTACTGATGGGTGTGGTTTGAGTTGGACATTTAATTTTCATGTATTTTGCCATATGCTGACTTCCAGCTTCAGCTGAAGACCAGACTATCACTGTTTCCACGGAGTCAGATTATCCAATAGGAATAAAGAATTAAAAAAATGGTAACAATTTTGGCCAAAGTCCAGGTATGGTAATCATTAATTGCTTAAACGTGAAGAATGGTGGATGTAAAGAGGCCCTTTTCTTAACATTAAAGGGCGTATTTTATAGTCTCTTACTGGGCCCTTTGCACATATTGCTTTGTGCTTGTTCTTGGGGGGGGTGGTGGTGGTGAGGGTTTTGTTATCTCCCCGACTTGGCGCTGACTCTCAGTTCTGTGCTCGTCCGAGCTCGAGGAGTCCGGTGTGGCCACCGCCAAGCTCCCTCTCATTCTGTGTCTCAGGGTGAACCGTTGGTTGGTGTGAACCGTCCATTCACACACCCAGTCGACACTGCGCTCCTGCTCGGGGGCTAGCAGTGACCGTGGTGGTCTTTCCTCCTGGGAGCTGAGTCGTGGAGAGGGATGGTGGCTGACAACTTTGTGCTTGAAGGAAAGGGTGGGCTGGTGGAACGGCACTGATCGGCCCCGGTTTGGACTTGAGGGTGTGGTGGCTTGTTGTCCCCCGTGGAAAAGAGAGTTCTGCCTCCTTTGCACATTAACTGCCTCATCCTCTGTGTCTTTCTTTAACGTGCATCCTGTGTTACGCAGTGTTCCCATTGTGCGTCCTTACACGGCTGTCTTCTTGATGTCTTCAAGACCTCTGTTTGCCTCCCTCATTAAATGAACTAAATAACTAAGTAAAGAAATAAATAAAGATCCTGAATGTATATTTACTAAATTCAACGAACTAAATAAAGATCCCGAACATATATTGACTTTTTCTTTTTAAAAGTAAGTTCTAACGCCCAACGTGGGCCTGAACTCATGACCCTGAGGTCAAGAGTCGCATGCTCCACCAACTGAGCCAGCCAGGCACCCCTATATTTACTTGTCCCCCCAAATTTTTATTTAAATCCAAGTTAGTTAACATACCATGTAGTATTGGCTTCCGGAGGAGAACCCAGTGATCGTGTCTTACATATGACACCCAGTGCGCATGCCAGCAGGTGCCCTCCTCAGTGCCCATCACCCTTCTAGCCCATCCCCCACCCAGCTCCCTCCAGCAACCCTCAGTCTGTTCTCTGTGTTTAAGAGTCTCTTATGGTTCACCTCCCTTGCTCCCTGCTCCCCGCATATGTTCATCTGTTTTGTTTCTGTATTTACTTTTTTTTTTTTTTTATCTGTTTGGGAGTCATGATTTTGCCCTTCCCTGAAAATTGCCTTTTAACATGTTTCAGAGTAGAAATTGCTTAAAAAAGTGCTTGACCAAATATCCTAGTACTTTTCCTAACAGAATTTAGAGGCCTGCCCTTGCCGCTCAAACACTTACTGCCTGGCATTTTCGTACACAGACCATTCATTCTGCTGCTGGTGTTAGGAGCAGCTGACTTCTTGGGGGTCCTTGAGCAGCTGTGTGAGCGCTCTGGGCCTCTGCTTCCAGATCTGTGAAATGGGCACCCAGATAGTGAGGAGAACAAAGTGCCCGTGTGTGCATGTGTGGGTACATGCGTGTGAGTGCATGTAGGTGTACGTGTATGTGTGCATGCATGCGTGTATGCACGCATGTGTGTGCACGTGTGTGCGCGCACATGCTTGTGCGTGTGCACACATGTAGGTGTGCGTGTCTATGTGCATGCATGCGTGCATGTGTGTGCATGCACACGCATAAGTGTGTACACGTGCACATGTGCATGTATGTGCATGTGCGTGTGTGCAGGTAGGTGTACATGTGCACAAGGGCGTATAAACATGCATGTGCGTGTGTGCATGTAGGTGTACGTGTCTATGTGCATGCATGTGTGCATGTGTGCGTGCGTGCACACGCGTGTGTGCACGTGCATATGTGCATGTATGTGCATGTGTGCATGTAGGTGTACATGTGCACACATGTGTATATACATGCATGTGCATGCGTGCACGTGTGGGCGCATGTGCGTGCATGCATGTAGGTGTATGTGCATGTGTGTGCGTGTGCGCATATGCGTGTGTGCATATGTGCATGCCTGCGCGTGCACAAGATGTTCTGCCTGCACTTGGAGCAAATCTCAATCGAAGTTTGAACTGCTCTCACAGCAGTTCTCAGAGGGAGTGAGACTTGGTTAGCAGAATCAAGGACACTGGTGAGGACACTGAGGCCCCTGTGTCAATAATGGAGCACAGAGGAAGCAGTTCTCCTAAACCACGAGAAGCCAGACTGAGTGGAGGATGTTTTAAATGCTTCCTGAGTTTATATCATAACTAGAACTTATCTTTTTAAGTTTATTTATTTATTTTGAGAGAGTGTGTGTGCACACGAGCAGGGGGAGGGGCAGAGTGAGGAAAATCCCAAGCAGGCTCCTCGCTGTCAATACAGAGCCTGATGCAGGGCTCAAACCCACAACCGCGAGATCACGACTTGAGCCAAAATCAAGAGTCGGACTCTCAGCCAACCGGGCCTCCCTGGCACCCTCTATCCTAACTGGAACTCTTCTGCTGTGAGGATCTTGCGTTATGAGTAGCTGGGAACAGTGTGTGATTCACCTATCACAGGGCCTTGTGAAGTAGCAGTGTGGTCCCCTGCAATTGTACAGCGTCTGAGGACACTTTGTTCCCACTTTTCAAAGCGTGTTGACCTACTTGCTTAGCTCTGCACCTTTTCCACAGCAGCTGCGGAAGCACATTCCAAACCGAATTTTTTCTAATCTGATAAACTCTGGTTGGTTACCGTGTAGCCCAGGTCCCTGCTGCTCAAGAGTGAAGCTCTTGGTGAGTGGTGCCTTTCAGCTTTCCTGGGTTGAACCCCCTGCAGCCTTCTCCCCCCTCCCCCTGGGGAACTAGGACCCGGTGCAGAGTCTCAGGAGAAGGCACTGGAGGGGTGGAGTGTAGAAATGGCAAATGCAGGTTTGAGTTGCATCGTTGGGTTAAAACTGTATCTGGTCCTGGGTTGATGAGAGCTGCCCTGGATCCCTCAAGGCTTTACAGTCTTGCTTCCCAGAGGGAGGTCTGTGGGCTGGAAGAATCCAGCAGAATCCAGGCCCCACCGAACCTCTTGAATCAGAATCTGCATGTAAACCACATCACCAGGTGATTCTTGTTCCAGGTGGACAAGAATTACTTTGTGTTTGCTGCAGCTACTGCAGAAATGAGCTGTGAAGGTGCAGACAGGCAGGGATTTGGCCATTTGGGTTTTCCGGTGTTCTTAGTAGGTGCTTTGTTTTATGTACAGTTCTATGTCTCCATCTCTGTCATCTACCTATGCTCTTTCTACCTATCCTCTCTCTTTCTCTAAGTATACACAATTTTTCTTAAAACCTTTTTTTTTAATGTTTAGTTATTTTTGAAAGAGAAAGAGACAGAGCATGAGCAGGGGAGGGGCAGAGAGAGAGGGAGGCACAGAATCCAAAGCAGGCTCCAGGCTCTGAGATGTTAGCACAGAGTCTGACGCAGGGCTTGAACTCAACAAACCTTGAGATCATGACCTGAGCCGAAGTCGGACGCTTAACTGACTGAGCCACCCAGGTGCCCCAGACAATTTTTCTATTGTGGTAAAATACACAGAACAGAATTTATCACTTTAATCAAGTATATAGCTTGGTGGCACTGAGTACATTCCCATTGTTGTGCAGCCACCATCATCTCCAGAACGTTCTCCTCTTCCCGGCTGA
This sequence comes from Prionailurus viverrinus, assembly GCF_022837055.1. Taxonomy (NCBI): domain Eukaryota; kingdom Metazoa; phylum Chordata; class Mammalia; order Carnivora; family Felidae; genus Prionailurus; species Prionailurus viverrinus. The sequence continues at coordinate 80,725,683 of NC_062561.1, read as the reverse complement.
AGCTCAGTACCCATTAAACACCAGCCCCAGGCCCCCTCCCTCTGGCCCTGGTGGCCCCCCTTCTGTGTTCTGTCTCTATGAATTTGACTGTTCTAAGTAATTATTTAGAAGTTTTACGTTTATGTACACTATAATATTCTATTTAAATATTAAATGAGCTCCAACAAAATATTTCAATGTGATTGATTTCAAAGGGCTTTTGCACCGTTCCATGGGTGAAATAATTTCCAGGAACTCCCAGGTTGACCTGCCATCCGCAGAAGGCATTTCTGGTTTACGGTATCTGTCAATGAATAATGTACTTTCCAGGGACTTCTGTGAGAACATACCCAATCTGTTGAGCAAGAGATAGCTAGACGTTGTAAACATCTAGCTGTAAACATCTATCTGGATTCCTTAGAATTGCTCAGAAAAGGTTTAATGTGCTTCCCTCGGGATGGAATTAACAGAAAAGCAATTGTTCTCTGCTGTGTATTTCTCAGAGGACTTTATATTACGGAGAAGAATAAAACGTTGTTCTGGATCGCAGAGCTGTTAGACATAACTGGGGTATTTACTGAATGGGCTACTCTAGATAAGAGGCTATTCTAGATAACTTGATATTTCGAGAAAGCTCTCTATAAAGTTAAAGAGTTTTCTTCATACGCTGTTTGCAGTTGAGTCTCGACTTTGAAACAAGTTAAAACTTGCTTTAAAAAATCTGAAATAAGGGCGCCTGGGTGGCTCAGTCGGTTGAGCGTCCGACTTCAGCACAGGTCATGATCTCGCGGTCCGTGAGTTTGAGCCCCGTGTCGGGCTCTGTGCTGACAGCTCGAAGCCTGGAGCCTGTTTCAGATTCTGTATCTCCCTCTCTTTCTGACCCTCCCCCATTCATGCTCTGTCTCTCTCTGTCTCAAAAATAAAATGTTAAAAAATAATTTTTAAAAATCTGAAACGATTTTAGTCCCCTGCTTTAATAAGTAGAGAATTTAGCAAATAATTGAATTTTTCTTTCTTTTTTTTTTTTAAAAAAAAATTTTTTTTTTAACGTTTATTTATTTTTGAGACAGGGAGAGACAGAGCATGAACAGGGAGGGTCAGAGAGAGGGAGACACAGAATATGAAGCAGGCTCCAGGCCCTGAGCTGTCAGCACAGAGCCCGACGTGGGGCTAGAACTCACGGACCGCGAGATCATGACCTGAGCCGAAGTCGGCCGCCTAACCGACTGAGCCACCCAGGCGCCCCAATAATTGAATTTTTCTTTGTTAATCTCACTCTAAGAGTTAATTATCACAGGACAATAGAATATCTGTTGGAGGTAAAAGAGATTGGATTAAATATGTTGGTATGTGAGAGGTTTTTATTAAAAGCTAAATCTGTTACGTAAGTGTATTTTCTTTGGAATTGCCTCTTTCGTAATATTAGATTGCTAAAGATCATATCTTTATTTGAATTACTTGGTTTTATTTGCTGAATTATTTTTAGTACACTCCTGTCGGAGGAGAGTGAGGCAATTTGAGAATTAAGCTCTAGTTATTATTATATAACCTTAGTAGTTATTTCAGAAAGCCCAGTTGGTGAGTCACAGACAGAGGATTAATTTAGGTGCAATTAATTATTTGGTTCACTTGGGCATATGACACGTTCGCTGTTTTTGGTTGAGTCTTCAAATTATCAAACAGAAACAACAGAAATGACACGCGTGCGTGTTTGGGTAAAAGCACAACGTGTGTAAAGAAATTCATTTTTCTGAAACACCCTTCCTGTGCCCCATATGTTGTTATTCTATTAGTTGGAAATCATCGTGGGTTTGGACAAGAGGAAAACGCCTCCTGTAACAGGCTCGGGTCTTTGTCTTTAAAATGTTATTTAATCCCCTCTTTTGTTGGTGTAATTTATTACTTGGTGTTGGGCTTTTAATTCTTCCTCCTGGCAGAAAAAAACCCCCATTAATATGGAGTGGGCTTTTTTTCCTTTTAAATTCCTACTCTTTGATGTCCAGCTGATGGCTATTGGCTCAGGTCTTTCCCTGCAGTTTCTGGGAGGTTCTGTGAGCAGACGTGTGAGCGAGACCGGGCTTCGCCCTGCCCGTGGAAGGGCCTGGACGCACAGTGCACGGTGGTCCCGTCTGTCTGAGAACGGCAGACGGTTCATTCCCACCCGTCCACACTGCCGCCTGGCTGGGAGGGAGCGTCTGTCCCCCAGGGAAGCCAGTTCTTCAGATGCGGTGTTTCACTTTTTGTGCTTACCTGGCCTCTTTGGGGCTGCTCGCTTTCTGATAAGAGGATGACAGAAATCAACCCGTTTCTTCTAGATTTTGAAACACTGGCATTCTTTTCTCGAACCCTGAGCCTCTCCCTGAGCCATGCTCGTGTAGGATTTGGAGCTGGCTCCTGGGAGCGGGGCCTCTGGACCCTGATGGCCGTGGCCCCTGCCCGCGTGCGGTGCCCGAAAGGTGACCGAGCGTGTGCGGGCTGTGTGCAGTGCCCACAGAGGTAGGTGCCGTGACAGTGTTGCTGCTGGGGGTTAATACCCCGTGTTGTCGCATAAGGGCCCGAAGAACACGCGGCCAAAGCAGCCCCCCACTCAAGGGGTCTCCGTCCCCTGACCTGACCCGCTTTGGATGGGTCACCTGTGCTTCTGACGACAGGTGTCAGGACCGCTTCCCTCGTGGTGCCTCCGGGTGGATAATCGTTAGTGTCTCGGCGGTTACCCCCTCTTCTTTCTCGAGTTTCTCTAGCAAGACGGGCAGCCGGACCGGGGTGCACGCTCCTTCTCCGGTCGATCAGATCAGAGGCCCGAGGTCCTTCCCAGAGCAGCGTCCGGTCGGGCTCAGCTGCGGGACGTGTTTTCAGGAAGCCGGCAGATTTGCTGACCTTGCTGGGGACACTGCGTGTGCATGGGCTGGGGCACGTGCGGTCACTGCCGTCGGAGCCCTCCCGTCCACTTCTCTGCCGTGGGCCACTGCAGGGCACAGATGCCCAGTTTTTCTCCTGTGCATGGAGGGGGCGGGAGAGGCCCCCGCACGTGGGTGTGCTTTGGTTCCGTCTGTGACTCCTGGCCTCTGTGAGAGGCGAGGCCTCGGCCCGTGGCCCCGTGGCCTCCGTGGACCGAGTCCTGTGGCTGCCACACGCCGGGCAGCTTGCAATTCCCGGTTGCATCCCCGTCCCGGATGAAGGTGTTCTGGATCCCGACTTTGGAAACCCTGTCTGTCTTTCCCGTGTTTACTGTTCGGGTGTTGAAACCCAGGCAGGGAGGCTGGTGTGTTTGTGGGTGTGCGCTCTGTCTCACAGGCAGCACAGGGGCTCCCCTGCTGGGTCTACGTGTAGCGAGGGAGGCGGTGGGGCCCAGGAGTGGGGCAGACCGTCCTCAGCGAAGAGGCGAGCCGTTTGGGTCACGGCGACCCTCACCACTGCTGGAAACCCCTTTCAGGACACTTCCCCTTTTCCTGTGGACAAGCGGCCAGTGAGCTGAGAGAATTCCTTTTTACTTTTTTAAGTTTATCTATTTATTTTGAGAGAGAGACAGAGCGAGCAAGGGAGGGGCAGAGAGAGGGAGAGAGAGAATCCCAAAGAGGCTCCATGCTGTCCGCGCAGAGCCTGTTGTGGGGACTGATCCCACGAACCGTGAGATCATGGCCTCAGCCGAAATCCAGAGTCAGATGCTTCACCGACTGAGCCACCCGGGAGCCCCCAAATTCCTTTTTCTCCAGGAACTCTCGGTCTTTGCTCTTAGGCCTTCAACTGATTGGGTAAGGCCCACCCAAGTCATGGAAGGCGATCTACTTAAAGTCAGTTGATTGCAGATCTCAAAAAATACCTTCATGGCAACATGTACACTGACATTGGACCATGTAACTGGACAGCACGGCCTGTGGCCAAGGTAACCACACATAGGTATTGCGGGGGTGGCAGACTGGAGCCTCTGTGTGGACAGTGGGTCCCTGGATGAAGTGTCCTTGGGTCTTTGGTGCGCATATATTGTAGAGGCAGCTGTGCCCGGCGCTGGCCTCAGACGGCCAGGCCCTCTTCTCAGCCCGGGAGGACACGTGCTTCCTTTTTCTCATTGCACCAGAAGAGCTTTAAACGTCTGTGCTTTTGTGAACATTCCTGGGGGTAGCTGTTTCTACGGGCCATTCTCCAACCACGCTCACGATCCATTCAGGACAAATAAACTAAAAAAAAAAAAAAAAAAAAGAAAAAAGAAACAGCTTTCTGATTCTCACATGTTAGTGACTGGCTTTTACTTGACTGTCACCTCTGGCTGCACGTCACATGTGCCAGGGAGCTTCTGACAGGATATTGGTACCAATCCCCCTGTCACATCCTGTTTTATGGGCTCTGGGGTGAGGGGCCCGAGCATCACTATCATTTTGGAATTAATGAAGCAGTACATGCACATGTTTCAAACGTGCAGCCCGTGTCGCAGCGTGATTTCTGACGGCCACACCATGCGTTCAGTTGCTTCCGAGACCGTGTTCAGGGTAAAGGGGGCGGGTGGTCACCTGGCCCGAGGACGGCTGCAAATAAAAGCGAAAGCAATGGAGCAGTTTGTGTCCTGTGGTCCAGAGGCTGCCTGGGACTCCCGCGGGCCGCTCGCCGACTTGTGTCCCCGGGGCTGCAGCTGGGTGGAAAAGCTCCACTGATCCCACGCGGCAGCTACGGGACGAGGCGCCCCAGAACGGGAGAAGGCCATCTCTGAAAGTAAGGCTGGTCAGTAAGACAGGGTAGGGGACTGGTCGGCCGCCAGAGTGGCCAACAGGCCCCGGAGACAGTCTGTAGACGTGCTGATGAAGAGACCAGGATGCGGGGGCCTGGGAAGGTGTTTATCCTTGGGTGGGCAGGGCTCTGACCCTCCGTCTATTTAAGCAGCACCGACGCGGGGCTTGGCGGGAGCAGGTGCACGTCTAGGTGGTTCCTGTCCCGGTTATGTCCTCTTGCACGGCCGCCCGCTGGCGGGACTGTCCGCGTTCCAGCGATCGGAACGGAGGCCCAGCTACTTGCCCAGGGTCACACTGTGGGGCTGTGAGTGCGGATAGTCTGTGCTTGGAGCCAGGCTCTCCCACGGCTGGTTAGACCACAGACTGCCTGGTACCTGGGCTCCCGGCTCCTGCGTGCGTGGGCCCCTTGCTGTGCTCTCTGGTCTCAGTTTCTCCCTCTGTAAAATGGGGGGAGGGGGAGGCCCTCTTTGTGCGGTTGCTGGGAGGACCTCGTGGCTGTGTCCACCATCCCCATGCCGACCCTGCTTTCTCCCGGTCACTGCCCCTCCCCCTCTCCCCTGCCCCCAGGTCCTGGCTGCCACCGACCCCTACTTGGAGTCCACCAACCGGTATTTGTCCCGTGACTGGCTTGTGGCCCTTCTGTGTTCCCTGCAGCATTATTCGCAGTTCCTAAGGAATGGAAACACCCCAAATGTCCTTTGACAGATGAATGCATAAAGAACACGTGTCTGTGCGTACAATGGAAGATTATTCAGCCTTAAAAAAGAAAGGGTCTGCATTATGTGAGTATGTGGGCGAACGGGAGTGATTTGCTTCACGGACAAGCCAGGATTCCTGGACAATCACACGCGCTCCCGGCCCCCAGCCCCTGCGGACCCCCACGGCAGGGGCAGCCCTGGATGCTTCCTGGAGGCGTAGGAAGCTGGGCCCCTCCCCGGCCTCCTGCCTCCAGCTCGCTGGCAGGCGGTCTGGCGGGGCCACTCCAAGCCTGGCAGCCTGGCTTCCCACCTGGCCTGCGGTTTGGCCCTCGCTGACCCGCACCCCCCTTGACTGGCACAGGTCAGCCGCTTCCCAGGCGTCCCCAGAATCGGGCCACAGGGCTGTTAGTTCCTCAGTGTGAGCCAAATAGAGGAAACTCCTGGAATTCCCAGAGCCTCGGCTGTGGAGCTGGCGTAGGGACGCAGGCTGGGGCAAGTGGGTGAGAGAGAGAGAGAGGGAGAGAGAGAGAGAGAGAGAGACACCCTCCTGGTGGCCACGGGAGGGGAGCTTGTGCCCTGCTGGGTCCCGCCGCCCACGTAGGCCTGGAGCAGGTGTTTCCCATGTGTTAACGGGAGCCTGACCTCACAGCCCAGCTGCGTTCACAGACCTGCAGAAAACTTACAAGGTCTGGAGTTCAAACTCACAGAGCCAGTTCTCAAAGGCCGAGTCTTAGGGAGCCACCCCTTTATCGTTGCTGTGTCTGGATGCCGGAAATGCCGGGGCTCCCGCTGGCCCTGGGCCAGGGCTAAATTCAGAACCTCTGTTCCCGGTGCGACTACCCCGTGCCCGTGTGGGCACCGCACTCTTGTGACCGCCTACCCGCCGCGGATTGTGTCTAAGCCAGAATGTAAGGATTTCGGGTGCAGAAACCGCTCACTCGAAAATTCTTTGGGTGCCAGGCCGCCACACTCTGTCTGCGTTGGCTCCTGGGCGAGCGGTTGGGTGATCGGAATAGCAGCTCTGGTCTCCTCTCCTTTCAGGCTAGCGTTTGGGATTCTTCCATTCTTACTTCCTTCGTTACTCTGAGATTTTTCTTGGTGTGTCAGTATTATTTACTTTTTTAGTTTTTTAAAGGCAAATCAGACATTTTTGTCTGGAAAGGAAAAGTATTTTCGGCATGGGCTCAAACACAGTTGCCCTTTTGTCCCCAGTGAAGTGCGTAACAGACGGACAGACGGTCCCCCCGGGATAACTGGAATGCCCTTTCACTCTCCCCTCATCGGCCTTGTGGGCTCTGGCATGTGGGGCTGGTCACCTCTCCTGTTGGAAGATCTCACGATGCCCGGATCGTTCTAGATGATTAGTGTCTGAAAGGAGAGTCCTAGTCAGTGGTGGTGGTGGGGAAGCGTTTCTTTCTTTTCTTCTTTGTTTATGCATTTTTGAAAATGTTTGATTTTTGAGAGAGAGAGACAGCGTGCGAGCAGGGGAGGGGCAGAGAGACAGGGAGACACAGAATCCAAAGCAGGCTCCAGGCTCTGAGCTGTCAGCACAGGGCTTGAACTGTCGGGGCTTGAACTCACGAACCATGAGATCATGAACTGAAGTCAGACGCTTAGTCGACTGAGCCAGCCAGGTGCCCCCCCTCTTTTTTTTTTTTAATTTTTCTTAGTGTTTCTTTATTTTTGAGAGACAGAGACAGCATGAGTGGGAGAGGGCAGAGAGAGAGAGAGGGAGACCCAGAATATGAAGCAGCCTCCAGGCTCCGAGCTGTCAGCCCAGAGCCTGACTCGGGGCTTGAACTCACAGACCACGAGATCATGACCTGAGCTGAAGTCGGACGCTCAACCAACAGCCACCCAGGCGCCCCTCTCTTTTCTTTTTAACTAATGCCTGCTGTTCCCAGTTTTAAAGTTGGTTTTTAAAGACTTCTTGACCATCGTCTCCCAGGGTGGGTCCAGAAAGCGATGGGAGAGCACAGCTGAGTTTCTGCCTGTTGGCACGGGGCGTCGTTTCACGGCAACTTGTGATGAGACGATCTGTGTCAGGGCTACGTCGTGCTGATGCTCACGGGCAGGAAGGCTGTTCTGTGGGTGCTGGATTCCAGAGCACACACCGCTGGTCAGCAGGCGGCCCTGGGAAACTTGCTTTCTGGCACATCACTTTGACCTTCAGCATCTCTGCAGGGCGGGACACGTCCCTCCAGCCCCTGCCCGACCGGGCCTGGGCGGCACCTTCTCTGCCCCTCCCCCTCCGGATCATTTTGGGGGGACATGTGGGGCCTTGCTGGACAAGAGGGGAGCCCTGGCTTTGGGTCTGGCTCTGTGCGAGGGGAAGTCAGCTGTCAGGTGTAGGTTCACGCCGTCTTTCTCAGCAGGCTGCTCTCCACCCAGAACTTAAAGTGAGGCAGTCAAGGCCATTTCAGAATAACTGGGGATTGGGGTGGCAATTGGTTGTGTTTCTTTGGTCATTTAGCTGAATGAAAACAGTGGTTTATTGGCAGAGGACATGTGCTTTATGTGAATATACGTGTGTAGATAACAACCTGCCTTCAGCCCATGCTCCTGAGACCCCCCGGGCCAAAAGTTCTTCCTTTCTTTTTTGTCAGGGATCCCTTCCTACCAGGTAGTGTGAGCCCATGACCCTTTCTCTGAATACTGGATTTAAATGCATGCAGGGGCGCCTGGGGGGCTCGCTTTCGATCTAACTCAGGTCCTGATCTCACAGCTCGCGGGATTGAGCCCCGCCTCGGGCTCTGCACTGACAGTGTGGAGCCTGCTTGGGATTCTCAATCTCTCTCCCTCTCTCTCTGCCCCTCCCCTGCTCATGCTGTGTCTGTCTGTCTCAAAATAAACAAACTTAAAAAAAAAATGCATGCAGTAAAATTCAAAGCTTCCTTTGCAGACCAGGCTTCCTGTAACAGCAGGTCCAACAGCTGTCGTTCCAGAGCAGGGGGTGGTGCCCCCGGGTCCCTGAGGGCCTGGACACTCACTTCTTTTTATTTTATTTTTTAGTGTGTGTTTATTTATTTATTTATTTATTTTTCAACGTTTATTTATTTTTGGGACAGAGACAGAGCATGAATGGGGGAGGGGCAGAGAGAGAGGGAGACACAGAATCGGAAACAGGCTCCAAGCTCTGAGCCATCAGCCCAGAGCCTGACGCGGGGCTCAAACTCACGGACCGCGAGATCGTGACCTGGCTGAAGTTGGACACTTAACCGACTGCACCACCCAGGTGCCCCGGTGTTTATTTATTTTTGACAGAGAGAGAGAGAGAGAGACAGAGCATGAGCAGGGGAGGGGCAGAGAGAGAGGGAGACACAGAATCCGAGGCAGGCTCCAGGCTCTGTGCCATCAGCACAGAGCCCGAGGCAGGGCTCGAACTCACGAATCGCGAGATCCTGACCTGAGCCGAGGTCGCATGCTCAACCGACTGAGCCACCCGGGCGCCCTTAGGGATGCTCACTTCTTTGTGCATGCCAGTGTCTCGATCAGGCCCAGCTCCAGCCGCACCTGCATTCGGGGTATGGCTCCATCGTCCCTCTGGGGTTGCCGACCTCGGACGAGAGATAACCTGCATGTCTCTTTTCCTCTTCCGGCCAGGGCGGGAGCAGTTCCACGGCCTGGGTTCCATGTACTGCCGGGGAGCGACCGCGGTCATCCTCATCTACGACGTCAACCACCCGCAGAGTCTGCTGGAGCTGGAGGACAGGTTCCTGGGCCTGACGGACACAGCCAGCACTGACTGCCTCTTTGCCATCGTGGGGAACAAGGTGGACCTCGTCGAGGAGCCGGCTGCAGAGGACCAGCAGAAGGACGGGCGGGGCCCTGGGGTGGCTGGGCGTGGCGGTGGAGCGCCCAAAGCGCCCAAGCAGGTGCAGCCAGAGGACGCGGCGGCGTTGTATAGAAAGATCCTGAAGTACAAGATGCTGGACGAGAAGGATGTGCCGGCCGCTGAGCAGATGTGCTTTGAGACCAGTGCGAAAACCGGGCACAACGTGGACCTGCTGTTTGAAACCTTGTTCGACCTGGTGGTGCCTGTGATCTCGAGGCAGAGAGCCCAGGGGCCGCCGCAGACCGTGGACATCACCAGTTATAAGACGCCCGGACAGACCCCATCTGGGTGCTGTGCCTGATGCATGGGGGCGCCGAGCCCCGGGGTACACGATCGGCCAGGGGATGACCAGCGCGGTCGGAGGGCGGGTGGAGAGCCCAGCGTGTTCCTTAGTGGGACCGCACACCAGGAGGAGGTCCCGGGGCCAACGCCAGCTGGTGGTTTTGCGGCCGCTGGGAACGGTCCCTCGGTCTGTGTCACTGTGCCGGGAGGTGGGGGGACAAGCGAATCCCCTGCAGAAACCACCCTTCTGAGCTGAGATGCCCAGAGACCGGTTGCCTCTTCCCTAACAACCCGGCCTTGCCGGAGGCCGTGGCCGGGCTTTGGAGGGCACCCGGCGTGGCCCCCGCACCACTCTTATGTTGTTCTCAGACATCGGTGCCTCCTGGGTCCTACCATTTGGTACTTGTGTCCTGAGGTATCACGATGATTCTGGACATGTTAGCTTCTACGCAATCAGGAGTCCCTGCTTCGACGTGGGTGCAGCTGTATGAGTGCGCGTATTATTAAAAAGGATTATAGGAAGACCCTTGGTGTGGAGTCTGTGTTGATTTAGACTTTATTTTCACTGCTGGTGGACCCCTTGCCGGGCTCCTGGGAGGTGGCTGTGAGCTTAAGGTACTTGTCTTTCAGGGCGCCTGGGTGGCTTAGTCGGTTAACCGTCTGACTTGACTTCGGCTCGGGTCATGATCTCATGATTCGTGGGTTCAAACCCGGAGTCGGGCTCTATGCTGGTGACGCGGAGCCTGCTTGCGATTTTCTCTCTCTCTGTCTCTCCCTTTCTCAAAATAAATAAATAAACTTAAAAAAACAATGGGAGTATCTCAGCCAGCTGGGGCCACTTGTCGCAGACCCTTAACCTCTCGCAGCCGTGGGGGCTGGATGCCAGAGGTCCGGGGGGGCCAGATCCGATTTCTGGTTGGGCCCCTTCCTGCCTTGCAGACTGCACCTTCTCACTGTGTCCTCATATGGTGGAAGGAGCGAGCTCTGGTCTCTCTTTCCTCGTAAGGGCACTGATCCCATCATGAGGACCCCACCCCCAGACCTCCAAAGGCTGTCACACGGGGAGGGGCGGGGTCTGGGCTTCAACATCTGCGTCTTGGGGGAAGCAAGCATTCGGTCCATAGCGGAATGCAGAGAGGCAGAGACCAGCCTGAAAGCAGTGTGTTTCGTGAGTCGTTACTTCCGGAGGGTGCGGGGAGGCGTGCGGTAATTGTGTTCAGTGCCCACGACTGGTGTGGGGGCCTCCAGGCCGGCCTCCTCTGCTCCCGTGTGCCGCCTTTTCCGGGGTGTGCGCCAGCTGACCTGCAGGACGAAACGAGGCACGGCCCCCTGCCTCTGCCTGGGGCTCCCCAGGGGGGACGCCTGTTACTGAAACCCACCCTGAGGCCTGCCTCCCATCCCACAGCGGGGCTCACTGGACACTGAAGATGAATCAATGTATCATCAGCTTGGTCGAATTGTATCTTTGCTAGATACACCTGCCACCATCCAGGGGGCCCTGGAATTTGTCTCCAAAGGCCATGGACGCGGCGTCCCGTGAAACCGTCTCTGGTTCTTGCTGGAAGGCGGGGCCGGATGAGTCCCCAGGGACCTGTCCCCCTGAAAGTTCCTTGCGTGTGCTCATCTGCTCTGAGCACCCCCAGCTCGTGTCCCCGAGTGGCCACACTTCCTGGGGGATTGCCTGGGATGGCACGTTCTCCGCCAGCCAGGCGTAATTTCAGCCTTGGTTGTTGCCCTAAAAATACACTTCACGCTGGGCTCTGTCCCAAGTAGGTTTGGGACACTGGCCCAGTTCTGGGGTCGGAACCTGCTCACAGGTTTTCAGTCTGACCATGTGGGCCCAGTTCCCACCCGGGGAGCCAGGTAGGCCCTGGGGAGGCTTCAGGCGGCTCAGGTGGGTGTGGGGGAGCCAGCTGGTGGAAAGAAAGGGGGTTTCTCGGCTGGGTGTGGGTTTGAGCTGGCAAGCTCGAACGTTCCTTCTGTTTTGCACAAATATGGCTGCTGGGGGGCAGGGAGGCCACGGACAGCCCTGTGACCTCCCACTGTGCCTGGTCTCCGAGCCACCGCGTCAGGCTTTCACCCAGGGCTCTCTGTGTCCTCCCACGGGTGAAAACCTTTTTCTCGACATTTCCTGGGTGGATATTTCCTGGTGCCCGAGGGGCCGAGCGAGGCAGCTGCGTCAGGGATGGTTGGGGAATGTCGTCTGGGTCGTGAGCCCTGCTCCCCCCTTTCCCCAGGCAGCCGGGCTGGGTTCTTAAAGGTGCGACTGTCATTTTCAAGCCTGGTGGAATCAGAGCCACCTGCCGTGTCTGGAAGCCACACCTTTGCCTCTGGTGCCCAGCTTCCCTGCAGGCCGGCCCTCGGCTTCAGGCGCCTGGTTCCGGGAGCTGCCGTGTCCTCTCCCCCGAGGTGGGTTCCATTGTCTACCTGCTGCCCCAGACGAGGTGCGCCTGTTGTATGCCCCCACCTGCTTGTTTCCCTGGGAAAAGCCACGGAGGCCTCACAGCAGTCCTGGGGCTGATGCGTCCGGGGCGAGGTGAGCGGGGTGGCCTGGCCAGGGGAGGGTGCCCCCCCGCCCAGGACAGTGTCTCCAGGGGCACTTCCCCCTCCTCCCACAGCCTTGCCCTCTGGTGGCCTCGCTCACATGTTCATGCCTCACATGTTTGTGTGTGTGTGGGTGTGGGTGGGTGGGTTCCTGTCCCCTGGGCAGGGAGGGGGGGCAGGAAGACCCCCAAACAGTGTCCTCAAATCCGGACACGAGAATCCACTTTCCAGGAACTCTGCAGGGATCACTTACTTTTTCTTTTCTTTTTTATGTTTATTTACTTTTGAGAGAGGAGGGGAGGGGCAGAGAGAGAGAGAGAAAGGGCGACACAGAATCGGAAGCAGGCTCCAGGCTCTGGGCTGTCAGCACAGAGCCCAACGCGGGGCTTGAACTCAGGAACCGCGAGATCATGGCCTGAGCTGAAGTTGGACGCTCAGCCAACTGAGCCCCGCCAGGCGCTCCAACATTCGTTTTTTCTAAGCATAGAAGTAGGGATAAGTCAGCTCCAGGAAGAGCATGGGAACCCCCCACTCCCACCACAGGGAAGCCAGACCCTGACCCCTGTGACCAAATGGCCTCTGTGGAAGCAGCTACAATTTCAGGGCTGATTTACATCATCACATGACCTCCGTCCAGCCGCCCTGTGCTCTTGAACCTGAGCTGTGGGATGGAGACCAGCCTCCTGTGAGTCTGTTTGGCAAGGCCCGGCCAAGGGTCAGCCTTCAGGCAGGGCGGGCATCAGGGGCCCCCGGGGAGTGTGTCCCACCAGGGAGGATGCTGGTGCCCAGCGCCCCGACCTTCATGGCATCACACCTAAGCCGAGTCGAGCAGGGATCTTGGGGACTGTGCCGCACTTCACAGCCGCCCCCTGATCGTGGCGACCGGAGTCTGGAATGAACAGCTGCCTCCCACAGGGGGCGCCGTGTGGGCCGCTTTCAGGCCCTGGCCTCACAGCCTCACATCCCCTGGGGGGGTGCTGTGACTGTTGCCATGGAAGCCATCTGTGAGCAGGTGTAGGATACAGCACCCACGTCAGCTCCACTGCTTCTCTGCCGCGTCTACCTGGGACGCCGCTCAGCCCTGCACACACGGGAGAGCCAGGGACCTGGGGGGGTGGGCAGCCCATGACCCCCCGGGGCGAGAGCTGGCGGAGGGAAATGTCCCCTTTCCATGCCTCGGCTGCACAGCTTGAGGCTCCTCCCGTGGCCTTCCTGGGGGGGTCCCTGCAGGACAGAGCCCTCAGTACTGCATCCTCTGCTCGAGTCACTCTGCCAGGCCCCCTCCATCCTCTGATCGGGACTCATGTCCCCAAAAACCCTCCTGGGCAGAGTCCTTGTCCCTGTCAGCTGCTGGGGGACAGTGCAGGGTGGTTGCTCAACTATTTCGAGTGACAGTATCATGCGGAATACTTGTTTAGTTACGTGGAAACAGTTCCTAGAAACGTTTAATACGAGGTGCTTGACTGGCTCAGTTGGAGGAGCGTTCAATTCTTGATCTCGGGTCAGTAGTTTGAGCCCCACATCAGGGGTAGAGGTTACTTAAAAATAAATGAAATCTTTTTTAAAAATTTAGCATGAGATTGCATTTTCTGTAATTTTTTTTTAAGTTTATTTTTGAGAGGGACAGAGACGGTGTGAGTGGGGGAGGAACAGAGAGAGAGAGAGAATCCCAAGCAGGCTCCAGGCTGTTATGAAGAGCCTGACGTGGGGCTTGAACTCACAAAACCATGAGACCATGACCTGAGCTGAAACCAAGAATCAGACCCTTAGCTGACTGAGCCACCCAGGTGCCCCAATAAGAGACTGCATTTTAATTTTTTTTTTTTTTTTTAATTTTTGAGGGACAGACAGAATGAGAGTGGGAGAGGGGCAGTGAGAGAAGGAGACAGAAGCCGAAGCGGCTCCAGGCTCTGGGCTGTCAGCACAGAGTCTGACGCGGGGCTCGAACTATGAGATCGTGACCTGGGCCGAGGTTGGACACTTGGCTGACTGAGCCAGCTGGTGCCCCAGGACTGCATTTTAAAGGCTGGAAATAAATTCTGGCCTGGGCTCCCAGAGGCCTGCCAGGTTCCAGAGATGTGTCTTGGGGGTTTCTTGGAAATACGGAGATCTGACCTGGGACGTTCTGTCAGAACTAACCAGATGACTTGGGAAGTGTGTTTGTGAGGCGCCCGTTCTCTTGAGCCCCGTGAGTGGTGGCTGGGGTGTTTCCTGTGGGCCCTAACACACTGCAAACACAAACACCTCCCTGACAAGCCACACCACAGACCCGGGGAGGGGCGTGGCGGGTGTGTGGGGTTCGTGCAGCAAACTGTGCTTGACAGACGTGGGAGAATGAAGACCGTCAACACCTTGGGGTATAAAAAGCTCAAAACCAACTTTTATTGTGTGTTTGTTACAGAGGTTAGATATGTCATAGGAGTATGAGTCACCAAGAATGGAGGGTAAGTCCCCGGGGCCACCTGGGGCAGTAGACACATCACTTCTGACTACAGTGTGCCACATGGCGTGGCTGACAACAGGTGGCTAAGAGGTCTCCCGATGGTCTGTGAAGACGCGGCGGGGGGGGGGGGGGGGGGGGGACAGAAGAGAGCTCATGTGGGACCATCAAAGTCTTAAAAGGCACACCTGGCCTTCCTGAGGGGTTAAGAGGCACATCCTGGGTCTTTGGGAGGAAACAGAGCTGCCAGCACGGAGGCCCGGATACCCGCGGGTGGGAGCCGCACGAGGGGTTCAGGAGCCCTTGGCGACACGCTTCGCTTATCAACACCACCCCATTAGGCGGGTTCAACAATGCGGGGCGTCTGTGGGGTCTGGAAGCGCAGTGACTCTAAGGGCACGTGTGGAGACATCAGGTACACCCGGTGCAGAGCACTGTGGCACGGCCTGATGGGGGTGCTCGGGCGGGTGACCGTTCTGTTGGGAGGCAGGTGTCGCCAGTGCCGAAGCCCCTGCGGGTGCCCACGGGCTGTTTGGTGTGAGCGCTGGCACTCAATTCCTTTGGCAGCCTTTCCGTCAGAGTTTGAAAGAGAGGATGAGATCGGTTTTGGGGGCGGCGTGTGAGGTAATAAGTTAAGAGTGAGCACCAACGTGGCCCCCCCGGCCGAGTGTAGCCCCCCGAGAAGCGCGTGCAGGGTGCGGCCCCCCGCACGTCACAGGTTCTTCATGCACACCTGGCAGCGGCTGATGTGCGTGCGGATGAGCCCCGCCTTGAGGGTGTCGGCGGACGGCGAGCCCTGGAAACTGCGCTCGGGGATGGTGGTGAGCCAGAAGCTGTACTTGTTGGCGTAGTAGTGGCAGGTGCCACGGCCCCCGTTGCACTCGATGAAGGGCGTCGCGCGGAAGTCCTCCAGGCAGCTGCCCGGAGACACCAGCGACTGGCCACCGCCTTCGTCGCCGGCCGCCGTGTGCTGCACAGAGGGAGACGGGGCAGGGCTGTGAGCGCGCCCACAGGGGGACGGCCCGGGCTCTTTGATGCACCGTCCTCCCCCCACCCCCCCAGCTGAACACCCCCCGGAGTTTGTCTGCGCTTTCAATACAGACCGCCTGCAATAAACCAGGGTGGCCCACGCACCAGGCACGGTGCAGGGACAGGGACGTGAGCCCACGCGCACCGTCTGAGCTTAAGGGAAGCCCAGAGCAGAAGCAGGTTATAACCGGCACACGCGGCTGACTCGTCTTGGGGAAAAACACTGTCTCCCGAATCATCTATTC
Source organism: Prionailurus viverrinus (assembly GCF_022837055.1). Lineage (NCBI taxonomy): Eukaryota > Metazoa > Chordata > Mammalia > Carnivora > Felidae > Prionailurus > Prionailurus viverrinus. The sequence continues at coordinate 80,709,910 of NC_062561.1, read as the reverse complement.
AAAGGATGAAGTGTGTTCACCTGGCAGGACAGATGCCAACGTGTGAACTGCTTTTTTTTTTTTTTTTCTTTTTTCAAAGGAAAACTAAAGTCAACATGCAGGGCACACGTGAGGCTGGTAAGGTAAAAATAAGGCAGAAAGAAAGTGGCCTCGACAGCTCCTCCTCGCTTGCTCTTCTGGAGAGAGACTGGGAGTGGTTCTGGAAATCTCCACTTGCTGGTGTCTCGATAGCCAACAGGTACTACTTGTGTAATGATTGTTTTTTCAATCAGAGGGTTGTTAATTAGGCAGCTGGTCACCTGAGAGGACCATGTGGCTGCTGGCCGGGAGGCGGGAAGCGTCAGAGGGGACCTCGTTTTCACTTCTGTCCCCTGCTACTTTCTCGTGGTGTCACAAGTGCGGCTTGTTAAGATGCACGGGACCACCGGGGCCCGAAGCTCATAGAGAAATGGGCCGCCAGGCTTGGTGGGACACACACTGTCCCTGTGGCTTGTGGGACAGGGATGTGTCTCAGCCACAGTGTGAGGGAAAAAAAGGAGGCTGTTCTGGGGCGTCCTGGGCGGGTAACCCAGGTCAACCTCTTTAAACAAAGCCACAAGCACAAGAAGCTTTGAAAAAGGCTTGTGCTCACAGAATGCAGGAGCCCCCCCAGCCCAGAGCCCCACAGTCCATTTGGTGTGGGAGGGAGCCTCAGGCCCCACTTGGCATGAAGGAGCGGAGGCCGGCCTGGGGAGGGCCCCGCCCTGGAAGGACACCTGGAGCGAGCTGTTGGGCCAGGGTCAGGAGGAAGCACCCTGCAGGAAGCCTCAGAGCTGGGAACAGCTTGGCCGGCAAGGGCTCTGACTTTAGTCCGCACGCACACACACACACACACACACGCACACGCGCACACACACACACCTGCACACATGCACACAGACGCACCCCGATGGCACGTGTAACCACACAGGGTTGTTCTGTCCTCAAAAGTCACCTTACGTGGCCGTGATCAGCTTCTTGAAAAGTAGGGAGGTGCCTGTCTGCACAGAACTTAGTATTCTGTGCTTCGAATTATTGCAGCAATGATACCTCTAAAAATATTAAGAATGAATACTTACTTTTTCCTATCGCTTACATGTTATGTTATTTATATGATTTATGACTTATGGCAGTTATAACGAATATAAACACAAGGCCTACTGTCGTCACTGGCCTTTCCTTTCTCCCTACAGTGGTGGAGTAAGCAGGAAAACCGTAAGGGTTGCTATCATGGTGGCCCAGTTTATCCTAATTGCAGCCTGTACAGTGGCCTGATGGCAAATTCACGGGCCCCTGTGGGTGGGGCAGCCCATGCCTGACATGGCTCAGTTCGCAAAGTGCTTAGGCAAAAGTGCAGGCTGTATTCCAGCTCTCATCCCCTGGGCCAGATGCCCTTGTGCAGTGTGCAACCTGAACAACTATCCCGTGTGATTATTCTTCCAGAGGCAGGCTGTGTTGGGGAGAGGAACTAGATTTCCACCCAGTTCCATGCTCAGACAGAGAAAGCAGGCAAGTACCACATACCATGAGGAAAGAATATCCAATCCACAGACTCCGCCATCCAGCTGGGCAGTGGGGGATGGAGACATCTTGACTGTGTACCGCTATGGCGACGGCTGGGGCCTCACACACGGAACAGCGGCTGATGTAGGGCTTGATTTCATCCTCGGCCACGGGCATCATGGGCAGCGGGGCCGTGGTGGAGAGCCAGTAGGACTTGTCGTTGCGGCTGGCGTAGTAGCACACGTCACCCGGGTTGCAGTACAGAAAGGGCATGGTGCTGAACCGAGCCAGGCAGGAGCCCGCCAGCCCTGTGGAAAGAGGTCGCAGCTGAGTGTGGCTGGGAAGACGCCCCTCCAGGCCGGGCCAGGTCCCAGAGGCCCCACGTCACGGACCTGCCCACCAGCCACCCGGTGGGGCTCAGATCTGCACAGGGGACTGAGCTAGCGGTTTCCAATTCCTTTTTTTGGAGTCTGCCCTGCCATTTCAGCCTTGCGCTTCTAGAAGTTTTCACACACATCCCTGGATGGAGTGGGGTCTTCATGAACTAGCACCTGGCTGAGGCCTATGTTGTTTGGGGGTCTTCAAGACCAGCCCCGAGAAACCCCTGATGGGACCCAAGATAAGGGCCTGGCTTCCTGCACCCTGAGGGGCCCTCTCTGAAGGAACTCTGGCCATACGAACCCCAAACACTCCCCTGCTCCTGGGTACAAAGGTTGCCTTTATCTCAGGGCAGAGAGGATGAATTAGAGCTGCACAGTCTTCCCTGCTCACATGGGCTGCTTACTGGGCTTGGGGACAACGTGTGGGCACCTGCCACCAAGCCTGCCCAGCGCGGGGCCCACTGCCTAGGCCCTGCTCCTGGCTCTGCGTTTTAGGCCCTGGCCCTGTGCGTTTGTCCCGCTTTGTGTTCTGTTAAACTTATTTCGGAAGTGGAACCTGTAGACGGGAATGTGCACACAGCGTCGGGGTCGGATTGAGGGACTCCCCACCCCTGTCCCTACCACAGGCCCCTCGGACGGAGGCACCCCTGCCCCTCCCCCACTTTTCACGTGTGCTCGCTGCACTTCCTGTGTGCTTTTAAGTCCTTTCAATTCCTTTTGGCAACCAGGCTTACTTGAATGTGCATCTGTTCTCCCGGGGGCCCTGTGTGACCCCCCGCTCCTCACGGCCCCAGCCTGACCGTTTACAGAGCCTGCGGCGAAAAGCCAAGCTGGGGGTGAAGCTTCTAGTGGCCTCCAGGGCAGGCGGGGCCACCCCTGAGCCTGTGCAGGCCGCAGCCTCTGTGGTCCTGACCTGAGCTTTGGAGGTCTCAAAGGCCATTTTCATCTCTTCTGGAAGCCCAGGGATGTGGATGGGCCCAGTGCCCTCGATCGGCAGGAGCCCGTCCGGCTGAGAGCTGCCGATGCTGACCAGGAGCCGAACTGGCCGGGGCTGGCCGGGTGGTACCTACCCAGGTCCTGGTTGTGCGCCTTCTCCTGGCCTTCGAAGTACAGCAGGCTGTACCCACTCCAGAGCTTGTTCATGCCCACGGGGCACATGGGCTCCTGGTCCGTCTGACTGTGCTTCACCAGGAGGTAGCCGATGCTGACGCTGCGGCCGGGCATGCCGGGCAGGCCGGGGGTCCCCGGGCGGCCTGGCTCCCCTAGAACCCGGGAGAGAGTGGCCGCCTTTCAGCTGCTGTGCGGACCTTGGCCTCTGCGGCTGCTGCCCGCTTTCTGCCCGAAGCCTGGCCCTCACTGGCTGTGCCCCTTGGAGGACCTGCCAGGGCCCTGAACGAGGGGCTGGTGCGGAGCCAGTCGAAGGGCCCAGAGGACTGCGGCTCACCCCCACCCAACAAACGGGCCTCCTCTGTCCCAAGAGCCCCGTGGCTGGGCACGTCTGGGTTAGAACTCTGCCTCCCACGATGCCCACCCAGGGCTCGAGTCCGCCCCTGGAGCATAGCGGAACATCTACTGTGCCTCCAACAAGACGACCCTTCAAACACTGGGAATCAGCTGTCCGTGCTGATCCTGCCTTGCTCCCCGCCCCTCCCCCCAAGGGACACTTCCACTCGTCACTTGTTCCTCACGGGACGTCCCCTCCACCTCTGCTGCTTGGTCTCCCAGCCTGGATGACTCCCCTCTGCCCACGTGTGTCCCTGGACATACATCCCCCACGGAGCCCGCAACCTCCTGGCCGTGGGTGGGTCCGTGCGCAGGACAGCGGACTGCACACTCCTGTGATGGGGACACCGGTCGTGCACCCCAGTTGAATGTGACTCACTCCTACCACTGTTTCCGAGTGAGCTCAGGGGGGACTGAAACAAACCTACTTCTTTGTGCACAAATTGCTGGTATTTCTGGCCTATCCCGCCCTGCGTATGTACAGATCATTTTAAGAAATCAGTGACACCAGACTTTACGATGGCTGCCACTAACACAATTGCTTTCCTTCAGCTCACTGGCCCAGACCTTTGAGATCATTACAAAGGCCATTTCTCGAAGTGTGTTGATTGGCTCCTTCTCCAAGCCACCTGCGGACGTGTCAGTGGAAGGAAGGGGGCCGGTCTGTCTGGGGACTCTGGACCGGGTGCCCTCATGGGCACAGGTGTTGTTACCGAGTGCCACAGCCTGGGTGAGGGGCAGCGTCTTTTTGCTCATCTGGGTGCTGGCTCATTCCTCCCCACGCACCACAGGACACTAGTCAGACCCTCAGTGGACCTGGAAGAAACCCCCTGCCCTCTGCCCCCTTTCTGTCCGTCACTCACCTTCCTGGCCGATGGGCCCCTGCTGTCCCATGGGCCCCTGGTCTCCTCGGAATCCAGGAACAGCAGAAACGCCACCTCTTCCCTGGGGCCCTGCCTTCCCTGGAGCCCCACGGAAACCTGCACAGCCACGAAACGGGTGTGAGCACCATGGAAGGCGTGACCGTGCTCAGTGTCACTGATGCTCAACACAGGCTTTCCGGGGAGGAAACCCAAGCGAGAAGAACGCGAGCAGGAAAAGGCATTTCCCTGGCGGCTCTCCGGCAGGGCTCCTACCTGGCTCTCCTGGGGGGCCCTGGGGCCCCATCTCTCCCTGTGCCCCCGGGGGGCCTCTCCTTCCGTGTGGACCCACTGGCCCTGGCTGGACGGTGATCCTCTGGGGGATTCCCACAATCCCAGGGGATCCCACAGAACCGGGGGCACCTGGAAAGGGCAAAGAAAGGCCAGTTGACACAGGGGCGCTCCCGGCTTCCTTGCAATGATCTGTATTCCATTGTTTTCATCCGTTGAAACCAATCTTGGAGCTTTCTGGAACCATCTTGCCATCTAGAGAATAACCCGTCTGCGAGGTCGCTAAGGGCCTTCCCTTCACCGGCGGCTGTCAGTCACCCAGTCACGGCGGGAGCCACAGCGGGTCCCAGCGTGGCACTTCAGAGGGAGGCCTCGGAGGGGTCCCCCAGCCCGGAGGGCCAGGGATCGTCCTGAAGCCCAGTTCTGGGGCCACCCACCTGAGATGCTGGCTGTGTGGGTGTGCGAAGGCCACTCACCTGGGAGTCCCCTGTCTCCTTTGGGCCCCTTGGGGCCTGGGTCGCCCACACTCCCGGTGGCTCCTGTGTTTCCCATGAGTCCTGGCTCCCCTCTGGGTCCTTCAAGACAAGCAGGACACAGAGGACTCACATGTCTGTGTGGGGGCTCCAGCCCTGCCCCCCGCCCCCTGCCCTGACTGGTGCCGCCAGCCTCCCCGGAAAGAGGAGACAAGAGGAGCCCTCCCTCCATGGGCACCGTTACCTTTTTCTCCTGGGAGCCCGAACACGCCAGGCCGGCCCTGGGGCCCGGGGTCCCCGCCCCACCCTTTGGTCCCGGGGTTTCCTGAGGCTCCTGGGTTGCCCTCGTCTCCTTTCCTTCCAGGGAGAGCAGCAGGTCCAGGTGGCCCCGGGGGCCCTCGATAACCTGTCGACATGCGTCACCAGAAAGACGTTACACAGGAGGAGGGCGCGGGCACGGCCAACCAGCACTGGCATGTGTTGCAGGACGTGCCCGGGGGGGCCAGGTGTCGAGTCCCCTGTCTGGGGGCGTCTTTGGCATGTCTAACACTGGACGAGTTTTCTTTATTGTGGTAGAATATACATAACATAAACCTTACCATTTATTTTTTTAATTAAAAAAATTTTTAATGCTTATTTTTGAGAGAGAGAGAGAGAGAGAGAGAGAGAGACAGAATCCGAAGCAGGCTCCAGGCTCTGAGCTGTCAGCACAGAGCCCGACGCGGGGCTCGAACCCACGAACTGTGAGATCAGGACCTGAGCTGAAGTCGGACACTTAGCCAACTGAGCCACCCAGGCGTCCCCATTTCAACCATTTCTAAATGTGCGGTTCAGGGGCACTGAGTACACCTGTACTTCAGGGCACTGAAGGACCTGTGTGGCCATCGCCACACCAGAAGGTCCACCTCAGACCTTCTCATCTTCCGGAAGCGGGGCTCTGCCCCCATTCACCTGCGACTCTCCGTCGCCTCCCCCAGCCCCGGCTCCCCCCATTCTCCCTTCCGTCCCTGGATCTGAATGCTCTGGGGACTCGTTACCAGTGGCATCACACAGTGCTCATCCCTCCGTGCGCGTGTGGCCCATTTCCCTTTGCACAATGTCCCTCAAGGTGGCAGTGAGAGTCTGTCCCATCCCTACAGTAATCCGGTCACCGCCGGGTCCTGCCCCACAGATTGCAACACACAGAAACAGGAGTCCTGCTTACCTTCTGGGCCAAATATGCCCGGCGCCCCTTTGTCACCAGGTGACCCGGAGATGTTGGAAGGTGGGGTGATTCCTGGAAATCCCTGCAGTCCCGGACTCCCGACTGGGCCTCGTTCCCCTTCGGAGAGAAACAGAGGAAGTCAGTTTTGCCATCACCGTCCAACTTTTCAATCTATCGTTTCCCCTCTTGTCCAGGAGCAGAGCCGCCAAGGAGGGGCGGTGAGGGGAGGTGGGGACCGTGCCACACTGCAGGCGTGGGGAAGCTACTGGCCCCTCCTGCTGCCTGGAGGGTCCCACGGATCTTGCTCAGCCGATGTGGCTGTGGTACTTGAGGACGGCCCCTGGGCCCTGGAAGGCTGGCTCTGTTGCTGGCTAGCACTTGGGTTGGGATGGAAGGTTCCGGGTGTGGCTAGCACTCGTGTTGGTCCAGAAGGACCACACGGATGCTCCCAGTCTGCCCTGTCGCCCTCCCTTCAGTAGCCTGGGTCCCAGCTTTGCACAGCCGTCCTCGCCGCTCGAGGGTTCTGCGCTCGCCGATCCGCGTACTCGGCGGGGTTTATTGGCGATGCGCCCTCAGTGCCGGCGTCCCTCCCGGACAAGCAGAAGAGGCAGACCCTTCCGTGCCTGCAGATGTCCTCGTTTCAGCTCCAAGTGTCAACAAGGATTCTTCCTGTGTCTGTTTAGTGCTGTGGTTTTTACATTTCTGGGCTTCCTATTGGTGATTTCACTGTTAAATTGTCCCCCCTCCTCCCCGATCGTGCTCACAGAGGACACGTGTGTCACAGGGGCTTCCTTTGGGCAAGAGACCGAGCCGGTGGCCACGAGGTCCACGTCAACGTATCAACAACACACATCAAATAAGGTGTCTTTCAACAGAAACACATGAGAGCAAAAGGTCACGTGTAGGTCGGTCGGTGAACGTGTGACCAGGGGCTGTCAGGAGCCTGACTCTGCATTTCCATGAGAGTCCCTGGTTCAGAATCTCTCACTTGGTATTTGCTTCGCAGAACAGAACTGCGGCACGGGACAGGACCGACCTCAGGCACTGACGGAGGACAGACGGTGGAGGACAGTCCCCATGCGAGCAGATCTGTGGGAGCCCCCCGGTCCCGCGTGTCGGCCCACATGACGGTCACAGGTGCCCGTCCGTGCTCGGCGGGCGTGGGAGCTGCCAGTGGGGAGGCGGTCGGTTTCTCTCCTAATTGCCAGACTGGTGTTTGTTTTCTCCCACAGTCTGGAGGTGCAGAGAGGCGTCCGGGTGTCCCGGGACTGTCACGTCTCCTCCAGGGCGGACGGTGAGCTGGGCAGCACGGGGCAAATCCGCGTGACCGAGGGGCCAGCGGCCGCCTCCTGTGCCCCCCACGCAGCCTCCTGGCTGGTCCTCAGCCACACCGCGGCTCCGATACCCGTCACGGCGCGTGCCTCTGCGCAGCGGACGGAGAAACGCGCCAGGGGGAACACTGAGAAAGGTGTCGTCTTTGTCTCAATTACAGGCAATGGGCAAGCGGGTTTACGAGGCCTGTGGGGACCGGCCAGCTGCCGTGTGTAGTTTGACAGAAAACGACACCAACTGAGCTGTGTCTAAGTATTGTAACATAGTGACCGAAACAGGCGGTGAGTGTCAGTGGATAATGGCAGAAACTCTCGAGTCAGAAGATCCAGAGCGGCCGGATTCCCACAACAAACCGCAGTGACTGGGCCTCTGTTAATGACACTCTGAGTGAACCAGGCTCAGTTTGCTGAAATCAGGGTCAACACAAGCCCATTCCCTCCTTGGCGCCCATGGATCTTCCTAAGTGTTGAAAGAAACCCCCGACTGATGGAAGTTTGATGAAAACCCGTCCTGCACAGGCAAACCATGAATTGAGCCCCACATCAGCGGCAAGAGGGGCTTCGGCTGCAAATCTGCACTTCTGGCCTGAGGTGAGGCCCACGGGAGGGACAACGATGGCTCACGGTCACCCGCCATCCTCGGAGGACAGTGTGTCCTCACCGGCCTGCCTGGGGATGTCTCCGTGGGAAGTCTCCCTCCCTCACGACGGCCAGAGGCTGTGGCCCAGTGGGCAGAGCCCAGAGTCTGCTCAGAAACCACCAGCTCGTTGGGCTGCCGTGATTCTGATGCGGGACGAGGCCCTCGCAGGGGATAGCTGCTTTACAGAGAGCTGCGAGGCCTCAGGGCCGTGTGGGAGCCCGCACGTTCTGGGTCCCTCTGATGGAGTGCGGGGGGCTACACTGTAGGTTCAAGAATTCTGGGAAACAGATGGCGCACAGTTAACGTGCGATGGGATCGTGGGGCGGGGTGGCGGAGTCTTTCGACTTTGTGGCGGTCACAAAGAGTTTCACAACATTCTGCTCCAACGAATGTCTGTGAACACTGACTCTGCAGCAGGCAGCTTGCCGAGGTATAAACAGGGGAGTAAGAGAGGTGATTTCTGTCCTGCTGGGAACCGTAACCTATCCCTTGTTGCCCGTTTCTGAGCCTGAACATGTGCCGTGTGCATCAGTCGGCATGCCTCAGGACACAGGGCGCAGCTGAAGTCTTGTGAGCACTGTCCATGCCTCTCGCTTCCCTCTGTCCCCTGGGCCCGGCCTCACCTCCATATCCCGGGCTGCGTTCCCCCGCCCCTTTCAGAGGGCAGCTCCTCTTACGAGCAGGACTCTCTGAAAAAATGCTAATTGGAGGCCTTGTAGAGAAGCCAGCGAGCGTTGCTTTCTGGGCCTCTTTGTGTAAGAGCCTCACCTGTATTATCTCACCGCATCCCCTCGATACCCAGAAGGTGGGCTTCTACCTTCGTTTTATAAGCAAAGCCATGTGCAAAGTCGTGCCAAGTGAGAGGCAGAATGAGAACACACATGCAGGCATCTGACTTCAAAGTCACGGCATTGCCAGCACCCCGGGGGGCTCTAAGGAGGCTTGTGCCGGTGGACCAACCCTTACCCCCCGAGTGGGGAATGTGCCGGTCAACAGACCCTGACTGAGGCTGCGTGAGCACCGTGCAGCCTCTCAGGGCTCATACTAAGGCCCCGGCTGGCTGAGCCTCTCCTCATTCTCTTGCCTTCAGGTCAATGCTGTGGAGCTCAGATATCAGGGAATTCTGGAGTTTCCAGCTATTTGAAAGAGGGGCAGTGACAGACCTTGGAGAATCAGGCGATGTGGTCGGTGAGCCTCTGGACACTGGCTGCCCTCCGTGGGGGATCGAGTTGCTGCCTTCCTTGGGTACTGACTACTCTATGGGGTTGCTGGCTCTAGCTTACTAGAGTATCCTGACCGAAGCATGCCCTGGGCCACTGTGTGACAGGCCTGCGCCCATGTGCTGGGTGTGCTGGCGGCCACGGATTGTCAGTAAGCAATGACGATGCTCAATGCTCAATGACACTGTAATACTTTCAACACGCTCTGCCCCTAGATACTGATCAGACGTTTCCCACCTCAGGTCAGGCTTAAGCACGTGTGCCGGGGGCTTGGGTGGGAGTGGGGCCCTTTCTCAGCAGGTGAGACACCTTTCCCTGGTTGGCTCCTACCACAGGCCAGACCTGCCTGCGGGGTTCAGCTCGGTGACTGTAATGCTTGTGTTTACGTGTTCGTCTGACACTGAGAGCTTGTGACGGGTAACCACTGTGCAGGTGCCCCGGAGACATGGGGCAGGGGACAGAGTGTGGTCCCTACAGGTGGGAACGTGTCCTTCCCACTAGAGAGGGTGGTCACTCACTAACCCCTGATGGATTCTAAGAGTATAAGGGTGGAGGGCTGGCCAAGGGGTTCTGCAGCAAGAAATTGTCTGCAAAGCAACTGGCACTTTCTAGGGACCTTCCCACATCCATCTCTCGGACTCACAGACACCCCAGGTCTGGTGCCGCTGGCTGGTCCTTGGCCTCACCTGGATTTCCTCGCTCCCCTTTCTGTCCTGGGGCTCCGACAGGGCCTGGGCGGGTGTTGGCCTCTCCTGGGTCACCCCTGTCCCCAGCAGGACCGGGAAAGCCGGGGTCTCCGTGGGCGTCCACACCTGCGGCAGGGTTAACACAGCGGTGACGTTAGCATCCTCAGCCATGGCAGGCTGATCTTCGGAGGCAAAAGACCAGTGATGCTGTGCACCGAGACTCGGGGATGGAACCAGAGGCCGGCCGTGGAGATCCCAGCTGGCCGTGCGGCCTCAGTGTCCCGGATGTGATTGTAGTTGGAACCTCTCTCAGTCTGCAGCACCACGGGGGAGCCCAGGTGGCCTCCGGGAGGGCCGCACAGCCCGCACGGAGCCATCCTGCTCCCTGAGCCCCCAGGTCCAGGACGTCCCCCACTAGCCCCTGCCCCCCACCACTGGGTGTGGTCACGTGGCTGGGGCAGGATTAAATACCTGGGGATCCTGGAAAGCCTTTGGTGCCCGGCAAGCCGTGGAGTCCGCTGATGCCTCGGATGCCCGGAAAACCTGTGTGGGTTTCACTCACGGTTATTTCATGCACCGGAGAGCAAAGAAACTCTCGAAGCAATTCACACCTGGTTTTGTTTGCTGTTATACAGTCATCCATCTGGTTCACTCAAAAGCCCGGCAAACAGCAAGCAGTTCTGCACACTGTGACTTGCACATCACTTTCGTGTCACCCAGGAGAACCATTTAACTTAGATTGTTTTCATGGAATCTTTTTACAGGCTCGTTATGGCCGTAAGGGAGCTGGACGGAAGTGCGGCGTTTCTCCTGATGCTTGAGTCACTGTACATATGTGGTTTGTACAAGCTGTGCTCGGAACCAAGGCTCTAGCATTATTCCATTCCCTCCGGATTCCCGAGCATAAACTTTTCTAAGTAGGACATGTAAGGCTGACGGCCAATGAGCGCGATTCTTCCTGGGATATGGGGAGTGAGTGTGGGTGGGGGTGGCCCCTTAATGCTGGGAAAGACAGCTCCTGAGGGCCTGGGTAACCACCCAGCTCCCGCCAAGAGCTCGGCCAGACCTGGCTCAGCCACAGCTGGAGCCCTGGACAGGACAGCAGGGACACTGGCTCCTGTCCCTCTGTCCCACCTCTGCATTGCTGTGAGCCGACCAGAGAGAGACCAACCTGGCTCCCAGTGCCCCTCCCTAACCTGCAGGCCTGGCTCTGAGTTGGTGCTCGTGTCTGCAGAGGGAGAGACGCTCTCACCTGGTGAGCCTGGGATCCCGGGCCAGCCATAGTCTCCTTTGTCACCGGGCGCTCCTGCCCGCCCCGGCTCTCCCTGTGGCCCCTGCAGCCCTGTCAGTCCTGGGAAGCCTGGGGGTATAAACACACCCTTAAGTGGGACTGGAACCCCCAGCAGCACCCAGGAACCCCAGGGCCTCCCTGGTCTGTAGCTCGGTTCTGCCTGGAGGAGGAGGGCCTTTGTGGGAAAGGAAGAGCCTTCCTTCCAGCTGGAAACGTGCCCCACGTATGGGCTGAGGGCGGGTAGCTCAGCTTTGCCAAAGAGAGAGTGGCCTTTGTTCTCCCAGTATTGTCTTGCCATCTGCGTGGGAGTCCAGAGGGAACCCAGGAAACCCTGAAGGATCAGCCTCAGGATTCCCAGGTCCCACGCAAAGCAAGGCAACAACAAAACAAAAGCAGCAACAAGGAAAAAGCGGGGAAGTAGCCCCCCTGTCTGCTTTCCAAGCTAACTCGGGATCCGCAAACATGTTTCTGCATATTCGGATGCACAGAAGGGGTGCTGTGACCAGAACTCAGCCTGCGTTCACAGGGAGACACCGGCCATAGGAACTCGTGCGTCAGTTCCTATGCATGTCCCCGCGGCAGGCCGCCTGGTCCTCTCCACGAGCTCGGTCCTAAGGCAGAGCTGGGTCACGGGTAACACGCAAGGGCCAGCTTCCTGGGGCGCGGTGTGATCATGGCAGACTAGGACACAGGCACACCGGCCACCTCTGTCCTGGGGTCCTGAGGTTTGGAGGCCCAGCTGTGGGGGGAGGGCACACATGGGGAGGCTGCGTGACAGCAAGAGATCGTACCTGCTTGCCCTTTAGGTCCTGGAGGGCCTTGGACGCCTGGCACGCCTGTTATCCCAGGGAAGCCGACTTCACCCTCCGTTCCTTTTTCCCCAAAGAATCCCTTTAGACCTGTAAGCACAGAGTTCTGATTGGAGCCGAGCAGACACTGCCTCCCTGGGGCTTAAAGGGGACGCCAGGTAAGGGATGCTGTCATTTCACACGGCTGCTTCTGCTGTGAATGGCTCCTTATCTCAACATGTTCCTTCCCCGACTCCTGTTTTACCTAATTCAGTGGCCCCACGTCCTAGTATTCATGCCCTTGGGCATGGATGGGGCCGACGTGGGTCACCCCAGGTCACTGTGTCACTTCATCGGCCATAGAATGTGTCATGCATCCCTGTTTTCACTTTGTCACCTCTTTGGGTGGCTGGCTCTGGAGAGGACACCCAAGCTGCTCAGGGAGAGGCCCACGTGGTGAGGGGCTGAGGCCTCCCGCCAACAGCTGCTCTCGGGTGCCATCTTGGAGATGGGCCCTCTTGTCCCAGACCAGCCCGGGGTCAGAACCACGGCGCTCCTGAATTCCTGGCCCCTGGGGACCATGAGATACTTCTTGTGGATGTTCTAGGCCACTGTGTTTTGAGCACCTCGCCAAGATCACCACCTAAGGCCCCTATCGGAGTGGTTCTTCATGTGTGGTGTGTCGGGGACAGCTGGGGAATCAGTCATACATGTGTGAGCCTCTGTCTCAGGGATGGCTTAGCAGGCCAGGGGCAGTCTGTAATCTGCATCTTCAACTAGCACGTCAGGAGACTCCGCCATGGCCATCAGGCGGACTTAGAAACCCTGCCTTCGCCAGTGACAGTATTCCGGGTCAAACGTTTGCGGTGTTTTCTGGCACGCTGGAGGATTTTGAAAACTTCGGATCAGCTTACATCCCACATAATCACTTTCGTCCAGGGTCTCCTCAATTCTGAGTTGCTCATAAAAGGTACTGTTAACATTTGTGTGGTCTTGAAGCAGAGCCACCTGAGAAGTTCTGCTTCTTTCTATCAGTTATTCTAGTGTTTTAAGAATCCTCTCCAAACCCCGACCAGCCGCGTGCTCTCCCTGCAGACAGTCCCGTGTACCTTCATTCCGGGGATGCCAGCCTGAGCCCCGTTCCCCCCCCACCCCTGCGCCCCCAGTCCCCCGAGGCCCCTAATGCGTAGGAGCCGGTCTGACCAGGGCCCCTCCGGCCACCCCCTCTGCTGCTGACCTCTCAGGCGGCCCTCATTGGTCCGAGGGAGATGGACCCCACGGTCGCCTGATACACGTGTTATGGCCCCTCTGCGCCTGGGACTGATGTCCTGAGACACAGCCCTACTTCCTGGGCCCACAGCTAAGTCACCTACACGGTTGAGGGGTGACAGCCAGAGTTTTTGGTGGGGACAGCCTCTTTTCCCCGACATATTTTCAGGTGAATAAATGAGGTTATTGTTAGTGACCACGGAGCAAAGATGGTCTCACGTTTCTGCTTTTATAAACCAAATTGTCCAAAATTCTGTAGAAGGGGAGATATAGGCAGCCCAGGGTGCCTGTGTGGCTGGGTGGAAAGCCACCGTGAAACCAATGATAGATGTGCAGTGAGCCCAGAACAGCCGGGAGGCATGGACTGTCTCTGGCTCCACGTGGCCTGAATGCCCCAGTCACACGGACAGACGCTTTCCCCCGACCAGCGCTGTCCCTAGGAGAACTTGGGGCTCCAGGCAGCTAAGGCAGTGAGGGGTCCCCCGAGAGAAAATCCCCGGAAGGGATGCATCTGTCCCCGGCGCCCACTAGTGGGAATGCTGACCTTGGCCTCAGGGACACTCAGAGAGGAGGAGTGAGCTACTGTACCACGCGAGGCACCCCTCCCCCACCCCGTGACATCGGGGGCCTTGTCACCCTGCTCAGGGCATGCGCCTGACTCCCGCTGCCCTCCTGCAAACCCCTCGCTGCCTATCACACACTCTGGCCATTGTGTCATTTGCTTCGTGTCCTACCGTGTCTCTCTCAGGGACAGAGAGAGCTTTCTTAACATTGTCTTCAGGTTTAACTGAATTAAAAATTCTTCTTTGCGCATTGGGCTTGGAGACCTCAAACTGTTCCCTGGAATGGGACCCACGGTGCTACAAGTGGAGACACATTGGGCCGGGCCAGCTCTGGAGTGAGGCACACCCAGTGCTCAGGGCTATCCTGAGAGGGGAGACGGGAACGACTCAGGTACCTGGTGTTCCAGCGACGCCTCGCTCCCCCTTCAGGCCTGGGCTTCCTGGCAGGTCTATGGTGTCTCCAATGTCACCTGATGTGCAGAAAGGATGGTTGACAACCATTCTTCTGAATGGCAGGGGGTTAGCTTTGCAACTTCTGTTGTGTTACTATTCATTCATTCATTCATTCATTCATTCATTCATTCAGCTTCATGCCCAGCATAGAGCTCAGTGTAGGGCCTGAACCCACGACCCTAAGGTCAAGACCTGAGTTGAGACCAAGAGTCGGATGCTCAACCGACTGAGCCACCCAGGCGCCCCTGTGTTATGTTCTTAAGATAAAGAATTTGCTTCAAAATTCCTGCCAGCATCTCCGGGGCTCGTCACCACACCCGCCCGGAATGCTCTGGATGGTGGACACCCTACGGTCATGATCCAGGCAACACTCACCGAAATCACCTGTGGGGCCAACCTCGCCGTAAAGACCCGCTCTCCCCGGAGCTCCCTTGTCGCCCTAGAGCAAAGTCAGACACGGAAACATCTCAGGAGGCTGTTCATGAAATAAGTCTATAATTTAGGAGGGCTAGGGCGTCCAGCTACTTGGTTTGCTAAAACCATATCTCCCTGTTTGTTACATCATCATTTTGTAGCACCCCCCTCACGTTTTTCTGCATGATAGCAGGTGGTTTCCTCCCTCGTTCTTACTGAGCGGTAAAGCTTTACTGAAACCAAGTATGTAGATGATGTGGGTCACTGTCATGACGGTGGTGGTGGCACTCGTGGCTGATCGCGTCCCACACTCTGCTCAGCTGTGCACGGGCACCCGTGTTGGGTCCTGTCTCAGAGGCAGGTATGATGAATTTGCATGTGACAGACGTTGAGGCACAGAGAGGCTAAGTAATTTCTCAAGGTCACTCAGCTAGTAAGCGGCAGAACTGGGATATGAACTTGGGCTGCTGGATTCCCAAGCTTGCTCTGGATGTTGCACGGCTGTGCACTCCATCTGCAGACGTGAGACTTCCCTCCAGCGATGCTGATTCCTGATAATGAACCTGGGGTGGTGTCTGGGTGGCTCTGTGACCATGCAAACCATTGGTTTCCTCTCTGAAGGGGCTTCTTCCTCAGATGGAGGGCGGCCCCCTGGTCCACCCTGATCCTCTGGTCTACACGGCAGCGTTAGTGGGGACTTGTGCACGGTTACCTCTCCCAGCATGGCTAACTTGAGTCTCTGGACCACGAGAGTAGCTCCCCTTTGGGTGGGGGGTGGGTACGCTGTGCCAGAGGCTGCATCATTGTCCACATGATGATCTCTTTTCCTTTTTTTTTTAAGTTTATTCACTCATTTTTGAGGGGGGGAATGGAGGGGCACAGAGAGAGGGAGATAATCCCAAGAAGGCTCCATGCTGTCTGCACAGAGCCCAACGTGGGGCTCGATCCCATAAGATCCGTCCCACAACCATAAGATTGTGACCTGAGCCAAAAACCAAGAGTCAGCTGCTGAACCGATGGAGGTTCCCAGGGCCCCCTCCCTCTTTTCCTTTCTTAAAGCTTCCTGTCCTGAGGAGTAACACACACCAGTGTGATGAACTCATCTCAACCGCTCCGTGACCTTGTATTCATGTCCCACCCAGATAGACACACAGAATATTTTCAGCATTCCAGAAGGTTCTCTTGCGCCATTTCCTAGTCCCTAATCCCTGACCGACCTCTGTCACATCGTCTGGTCGGTTCTGGACTTCTACACCCGTGGGATCGCATCCTTTGTACTCTGTTTCTGGCTTGCTCGGTTCAACGTGAAGACTGTGACAGTCACTTGGGTCGGTGCATTTATCAGCACTTCCCCGTTTACCACCGAGTGCTCGTCCACGGTCGGAACGCGCCGTGTCCGCTCACCTGTTGGCCGGCATTTGGGCTCTCCCAGTTTTTGGCTGTTAGGAAAGAAGCTGCTGGGAACACCGTCCTCTGGGCCCCTCGGTAGACACACGCATCCTTTCTAAGCGACCCGAGTAACGGCACACACTTGCTGCACAGGTCCCATCAGGTTCCGGGTGACGGAAGGAAGACACCCGAAGAACTCAGATGGCGTCGCGTACGTGAAGGTGGGCGAGACACAGGCCAAGCTGGGCTGTTACTAAAGGTTTACCACAGGGTGGCCAGGCCTTCCGATCTGCCCAAAATGGGCGAACCCCATTGTGATCGTCAGAAACGAGTGCATCACGTGCTGAGGACTGTGAGCGTAAAGTACCTTTAGCCGTAACAGGTTGAAGGGGTAATTTTGTGAAGTAGAACCGACCGAGGGCCCCTCTGTGCCACGTTACACGGACCACGCCCCACCTGGCCAGTGACATCGCAGGGTAGCTGTGTCGTGAGCCTCACAGACGAGGAGGCAGGTGTGGAGAGACGGGAGCCCCGCCCGGGGTCACCGTGCGTCTGTGTCACCCCGAATCGGCGCCCGCACCCAGCAAGCACTCAGAGCGTGTGCATGGGGTGAAGGAGCCAGTGAACGGCAGGCCAGGGTGATGTCCACGCTGTGACCTAGTAACGGGTCCTCAGTCCAGATGTCACACATGATCACGTGTAGAGTTTGATGGCTGTACATTCACATGTAGCTTTCCCAAGGCCGCCATGAGTGAGTGTGGAGGCCACGCCTCTGCCAACCAAGGCCACCAGCAGCGTGGGCGGCACTGAAACCACCACTGGGGCTGGTGTGAGCAGCGTCCCCTTACACCGAGCCGGGGACCCAACTCCGGAGCTGTCCCTCGACCACTCGCACCCCAGCAAATCTCTGGTTGGGAGCAGAGGTGGGGCTGGGAAGTAAGAGGTGCCACTCACCCGACTTCCTGTGAACCCGGGAAACCCGATGATTCCGGGGGGGCCGGGCACGCCGGGGAATCCTGGCAATCCGGGCACGCCCGGGACTCCGATGTCTCCTTTGACTCCTTTGATGTGGCCCGGCTTTCCTGGCAAGCCGGGGATTCCAGACAGCCCGGGGATCCCTGGCATCCCCGGGACACCTGTGGGGAGACCCGAGTGTGAGGAGGCAGCACCCGCCCCAATCTCTCCCATTGCTGCGGATCCTAAAGCGGGAGAGGGAGGCTACTCAGGTGGCAGGGAAGCTGCGGGCCCACCTGCTGAGGTGTCAGGGGCCGGGGGCTGGGACACGGCAAAGCCTGTGTTGGGCGGAGCAGCGTCTGGCGTAGACCCTGCTGCTCCTGAAGCGGAGAGGGGTGGGCGGGGAGGGGCGGCGATGCTCACCTTTTAGGCCCAGGTAGCCTTTCAATCCCATAGGCCCCTCGTCTCCTTTCTCCCCTTTGATGTCTTTCATTCCTGGCTGGATGATGGGAGGTGGTCCTGGGGGCCCCGGGTCCCCGCGGCTGCCTGTGAGGGAACAGGATGCGATCTCGCTGTGGGCCTCTGGGCCACTCGCCCGCTGCGATCCCACCAAGCGCGTCCCGAGAGGCTCTGAGCCTCGGGGCGGCACGTTCCCTGGCAGCCCCCACTGGGCCTGAGCCGGGCAGGGGCCTCCGAGAGAGGCCGAGGCTGATGGAAAACGCCTGTCTTCTCCCACAGCCCCTTCTTCACGCGAGCCAAGTGTGGACCCACGCCCCCCACCGCTATCGTACTTTAGGACATTTTCATCACCCTGGAAAGAAACCCCGTGCCCATCAGCAGTCACCCCAAGTGCTCCCCACCCCCAGCCCTGGGGGACCACTAATCCACATCCCATCTCTAGATTTGCCTGTTCTGGATGTTTCATGTAAAGGGAAGCAGACCACGTGCGGCAAAATGTCCTCAAGTTTTACGCACGTTGAGCGTGTAAGAGGCCCTTGTTCTTTACGGCTGGCCGGCATTCATGTGACACCACATTTACCCATGACGCATATCCAGGGTGTTTCTGCTTTTGATTGTCATAAACAAAGTTGCTCTGAACGTCCGTATACAAGGCATGTTTTCACTCCCTCGGGACAGAAGTGCTGGGTGCCTGTGTTGATCTTTCCACGACACCGTCAAGCTTCTGTCCACACTGGCCATGCATCTCACGTTCCCGCCAATAGCGTGTGATACCCACGTTCTCATCAGCACGTGGTGTTATAATTACAGGTTTAGAGGCCGTGATGACACTTTCAGAACAAGGGCGTTTGAGCAAAAGTCATGAAAATGTGGCTCATTGGAATACACTTCCTAAACAAGGAGCCTCACGCTTGGGGTCTTGAGATGCCCCCGCACTGGGGTTTGAACTGGCCTCACGTCTGTGGTCACAATTTCGTGGGCACAGTCCCACCACCAGGAACACCGGGTCCCCATTTGCCAAATGGTGCTCACCTCCTTCAGAATTTGTCTTCTGCTTTTCACCCGGCTTCCCCTGACCTCACGCTTACCGTGGGATAATCATGGTGGGACGTTTCTTATGACGCATTATGAGATCCTTGATGCGGCCGCCTGTTTTGTTCTTAACAGTTTCCTTTATGTAAAATATACAGGCCATGGGGATGTGATGTGCCATGTAGTGACCATGGCCAATAACACTGACCTGCGTATCTGAAAGTTGCTAAGATCGTAGATCTGGAAAGTTCTTACCGTAAGAAAAAAAATCTGTAACTATGTATGGTGACAGATGTTAACTAGACTTATGTGGTGACCGTTTCACAGTATATACAAATAATCGTTATGCCATGCACCTGAAACTAAAGTTGTATTCAATTATACCTCCATAAAAACTTTTGCTGAATACCAAACAAGCTAGTTTCCTTTGGTTGGGATTCTTCCTTTATTATACTGCTGGTGGGTTGAGGCAGAGATAAAGCCTTCTGATTTTTGTTAGTTTTCTTCTTTTCTTTTCTCTTTTTTTAAATGTTTATTTAGTTTTGAGAAAGAGAGAGACAGAGAGAGATGGTGTGAGCAGGGGAGGGGCAGAGAGAGAAGGATACACAGAATCGGAAGCAGGCTCCAGGCCCTGAACTGTCAGGACAGAGCCTGACACGGGGCTCGAACTCACGGACAGCGAGATCATGACCTGAGCCGAAGTCAGATGCTCAACCGGCTGAGCCACCCAGGCACCCCAGTCTCCTTCTTTTCTAGTTGTGCCCAGCTTTGGGCTCCTGGAAGGTTCGGTCCAAGCAGCACTACGCCCCACAAAAGTGGGTCCCAACCTTGTCAGGACAATGTTAAGAGAGATGGACATACCTTTCACACCTGGCTCACCAGCCAGACCCTTCAGTCCTGGAATTCCAAAAAATCCGGCCTCTCCTTTGTTTCCCGGAAGCCCAGCTCTTCCCTTGAGCCCAACCATGCCTTGGAAACCGTCCATCCCGGGTGAACCTCTACTGCCTTCAGAGGAAACGAGAAAAGTGCTGGGTTAGGCCTGGAGAAACACACGGGGTGTTTCCATCTTGCTTGTCTGAGACATTCCTGAGGAGTGGCTCGGGTAGTAGGGTGCCTGACCTAAACTAGGGATTTCCGGGGCCCCATTCCTCAGGTCACCCGCCGGCTGACTGCCCCCAGGGACAAGGCATCAGGCAGATGTACATGGTCACAGGAAAGACACAAGGCAGCCGAGGTCCTTGGTGGGCCTCAGGTGGTAGCCGAGGTCCATGGGCCTCAGGGAGAGGACGCTAACACTGCAGCCAGCACGGGAACCGCGAAGGACCGAAGGACCGCAGGACAAACATCTCTGTGTGGCCCCACAGTCAAGGGCCAGGGGCTCCCCTTCTAGGAAAACTGGTTTGTGTACAAATAAGCCCACCCTGGTGACCAAGCGTTTTCCTGGTTTTGGTTTTGTATTAGCCAACCGGCCTCGGGATATGCAACCAGCCTCCGGGGGCCTCCACACAAATCTCCCACGCAGACCCCAAGTCTGCTCCCTCGCTCTCAGGAAATTAGGACACGGCATTTGGGGGCATGTCCGTCACACCCAGCCTGGCAGCACGGGCCGGCTTTCCCAGGTATGACACCTCCTGGGGGCTGGTGAGGGGCTGGCCTCTCCTGCAGCCATCCTGAGTTCCGGTCACCCCGGTACCCGCCTGGGGGAGCGCCCCGTCTGCCGATCCTCACCTTTGGGTCCGGGGACACCGGGAATTCCGCTCATTCCTTTAAATCCGGGGCCTCCTGGGGGACCCCTCTCACCCAACAAACCAGGGTCACCTCTGTCGCCGGAAAGACCCTTCATGCCCACAGGGCCGGGGATGCCTATGTCACCTGGGTCCCCTCTGTCCCCAGGCAGACCTGAAAGGCAGAGGAGGAAAGAAAGTAGAAAAACACAAATGAACTCGGAAGAGCTAAATGCCTCTCGGACCCCTCACCTGGGACAGCACCCCGCCCCCCGCCCCCAGGGCCATCTGGGCCCCAGCCTCCAGGGCTGTCTCTTGGTGGGGGGACCTGGGGGGGATGGCCTCTGGCCTCCACTTGCTTCCTGCCCCCCTTTCCCCCCAAGGAAGCTCCTGTTCTTCCCCAGTTCTCTCACTTTCAGAAAACAAATAATTTCCCCCCTTCAGAGCACAGCGATGATTCTGCAGTGGAAATTTCACGTTTTTCCTAAGTGACATCTTAGCCAGAACCCCAATATACACGAGGTACGGAGCACGGGCAGGTCTCGGCCTGTGTGAACTCTCGTTTGGCACAATGCGTGTCCTGTTTCTGGAACGTGTTATGGGCTGAACTGTGTCTCCCTCCCCTCCCCTCCCCCACCAGTTCCTATGTTGAAATTCTAACCCCCAGTTAGGGGAGTGTGCGTGTATCTGAAGGTAGCACCTTTAATTAAAGTGAAATGGGCCCTAATCACATGTGACTGGTGTCCTCATGAGAAGAGACCAGGACCTACACACAGGGGGGGACAAGCACGGGAAGGAGTGGCTAGCTGCTCATTGCGGGTATTTTCCAGATCCTTCGCAGCTCTGGGGCGGGGGTGGGGGGAGGGTCCTTGGGGCCCAGTTTGAGAACTCCCCCAGGGAAGGGTGGGGCCAGTTCACTTGTGCAAGTGAGGCCAGACCCCTCCCCCTCCATGGGATAGGGGATCCTTACCTCCGCGGCCTGGGGCACCTGGCAGCCCCAAGGGCCCCTCCTGGCCAGGAGCTCCTGGGAAGCCATGCAGTCCTGGTGGCCCGGGCAGGCCTGGCTGGCCCAAGGGTCCTGGGAAGCCCGGCTGGCCCTTCAGGCCTGGCATTCCCGGCATGCCCTGGCTTCCTGTGGACACCAGATAAGCCCCGTGAGGCCGACCCCACACCCTTCGCTGCACACAGGCCATACCTCTCAGGCTCGTTCTATACAAACAGGACGCAATTATTTTCTAGACTGTAAGAAGCCCGGAAAATACACAGAAGTATCAAGGGTATTACAGTAGCTCAGGCTGTCCCCCAGGGGCCACCACTGACAGCTCGGTGTATGTCCTTCCGGCCTCTGTTCACACAAACACACCTGGGAACCGAGGCTCACAGACCTCATCCCTCGCTGGGAGTTCAATTTTTGGCTTTTTTCTCCCCAGCTGACATTACATTTTGAGCATTTTGCCACATTTGATCATGACCTGAGCTGAAACTAAGAATTGGACGCTCAACCAACGGAGCCACCCAGGCGCTGCCCCCCCCCCCCAAAACATTCTTCACGTTTTAAACGGCTGCCTGAGTAATAGCATCACGTTGTGTGGACACACGCCATGCACGTCTTTCTTTGCTCTTACAAACGGTGCCGTGAGGAAGCTGATTTTGGAGCACAGAGCTGGGGATTTCTTCGGGAAAGTGCCCTAGAAACAGACTCCGTGGGTCAGAACTGCCTTCCACACACACTACTGCACGGCTTTCCGGCTTCTGCCCCCCGCCTGTCCTGGGTGGCTCACCCGGCGTGGGGCTGGTGCTGAAGGGGTCAGAAGCCTGGCAAGGAAGATGCCCATCTGCCTGCACGTTGGTGTGAGTAACGTTTCCTTCTCCTGGTGTTCGCCTTCTAATGCGATTTTTGTTCTGTGCTTCTACTTTCCTTTGGGGATTTTGATATTTTTATTATGGATTTTAGCATTCCTCATACACGTTGGCTACTCTTTCTTCGTAGCTATCGTAAAGTTTACTTTGCTGCCCAAATTCTTCTCATTGCTTTTGACATGAAGATTAGCATTCGCGTGAAAATTTAATGCGGTGTGCATGCATGTGTAGGTGCACGTGTGTGCACACACCCGGGCACGGTTTCTTCCCTTGCTTTTACGTTCAGAATATCCTGCCGTACCCAGTAGTCATGTGAGCATATATCTTCTAGTTTTTAGATCCTAAGTCCCCCAGCTTCCTTCCATTCAGGCATTTTCACCTTTCTTGGACTTTGAGGTTGGCCACATCCATCCAGTGAATAGGAGGAGGGGCCGTGCCCACCATCTCACAGTGCTTGTTGGGTGACCTTTAAGTGCACCTGCTCACGTATCCCATGACCACCCTCCCGAGTGTGTAGGCTGACCCGAGAGGAGGAGGGACCAGTCGGGGGACGGAGGGGAGGGGCATTGGCAAGAGGGGCCAAGCCGGTCTTGGGCCAACTCAGAATCCGACTTGCCAGCCTGAGTCCCAGTTTTATCTGCTATGTGGGCAGAATGGGGGAGGAAGGTCTGCAAACAGCGGGGCGGATTTGGGGCAGAAGGCTGCAGAAAGGAAGTCTCTGGGAAGGCACGGATGCACATCCTCCCGTTTTCCAGCTTCACAACGGGATCCAAGGGCACTGTTCCCGCTCTGCTTCTGTCTCTGGAGGGAACAGCTCATGGCGCCGAGGGTGTCAGACGGCAGGCAGCGTTGCAGGCGCTCAAGTCTAACCGGGGAGTCAGGATCCTGCCGCGATGCCGTGCTCCATGAGGCGGGCAGGTACCTTCACCCGCAAGGACCCTCCAGGCTGGTGAATGGAGGCAGCCCAGCCAGGAAGGTCACGGGAGCCCAGGTTGCAGGGGAGAGGGCATCCGGGCACGGTTTCGGGAGCGCCTCCTTCACAGGAGTGGGGAGTGGGCAGGACACGATGCAGGGGAAGGAGGGAGAACCGGCCGCTGCTACTTCAGCGTCCACCTTAAAACAATCCGGTGTGGTGGCCTATGCCTCTGGCTTTCTGTTGTGATCCTGGAACTCAAGATTTTAAGCCAACAGCCATTTCCAGAACACGGGCCAAACAAGGAACAACTACCAAGGATCCGCTTCCCTCAGCAAAATAGCATCTAACTCGTGGACCCGCACCCCTACTTCATGCAGGGGTTCCACTCTGCCAGGCTGCGTCCGGGCTCCACGGGGCCTCGTGCACCCCACCTGCCATGGCCCCATGGCCCGGGCAGGACGGATGACATGGAAACAGGTTCTCAAGCCTCCGATGCTTCTGAGGTCAGAGCTTGTACTGACAGTGTTTCTGCCTGGGCAAGCTGGACACTGAGGTGGCCTCGGCTGTGGGAAACCGTCACACGCTTGAAAGTAAACCTGCCGTCAGTTGCTGTCCTGCTGAGGTGCCTTGACATCCGCAGGAAACAGTTACATTTAGAAAATCCATCACAAGTGCCCCCTGTCAAGAGCCTGTGGGCAGTTTCTGCAGTGGACAGCAGCCCCGACTCTTGGGGACACAGTGCCTGCCACGCCTTTAGACAGCCACCAGGGAGGCTGACGCACGTGGTCCCCGGTGTCCACACTCGCCGAGTTACGCCGTGTGTTCCATCCCTACCAGCAGGTGGCCAGGTTGGCAGGGACAGCCCTGGATGTCCTGGCATCGGGTCCCCACTGCTTGATGGTTCTACACAGGCCTGTGCAGCTGATTGGCTGTGCGTAAGAGGGAGATTGTGTGTGTGAGAGTGTGTGGGCACACATGTGTGGGTCTCTGTCATCATGTATGCACAAGCAGGTGTGTGTGCGTACAAATGTGTGGATACATGCACACGAGCACGTGTATATGAGTGTGTGGGTGCATGAGCATGTGTGTGCACACACATGGGTGTGTGTGTGAATTGTGTGAGTGTGAGCACGGGTGTGTGCACTCTAGCCCTCTTAGGCTCCTCCTTCCATTCTTTGGGCCTCCTCCCCGTGGGTCTCTACAGTAAGCCCGGCCCCCACACTGGGGGTTCTCCTGGCCAGCCGACAGGGCAGGCGTGATCAACATGGAAACCCACCTGCCCCGTCTCCCCTCCCCGCCCCAGCCCCAGGCCTCCTAGAGCCTGACGGGCTCCCCCAAACACCACTGCTCTCCTGAGCTTGCTGAATTCGCCTGCCTGTGGACAACCGGCTTCACCTGCCTGAGTGTTCGTATAAAGGATGCGGGGTGAGGTCTGATGGCACTGGAGGATGGGACGCCCGCTCCCTGCCCCACAGGAAGCCCCTTCCACCCGGGTTTGGGAGCAGACATGTGGTGGATACGCAAAGTCACGGGTCTGCCTGCATCTGGGTATCTGAACAGGAGCACCACTGGCCTGGTGTCTCCCGTGCGCGGTGCACTGAACAGAAATGCTTGGTCTTTAGTGACGGTCGTTCATAGACGGAGGGCGTCTGCGGTTCTCAATGCCAGCTCTGCATAGATTGGGTACTTCACTCCTCAGCCAGCAGCCTTCCCACTTTGCTAAACGTGCACTGAGGATATTGGGAACACTAAAGTGTTTTACATGAGGGGTGCCTGGGTGGCTCCGTCGCTTAAGCGTCCAACTTCGGCTCAGGTCATGATCTCGTGGATTGTTGGTTCAAGCCCCACGTCGGGCTCCGTGCCGACAGCTCAGAGCCTGGAGCCTGCTTCGGATTCTGTGTCTCCCTCTGTCTCTGCCCCTCCCCCACTTGTGCTCTGTCTCTGTCTCTCAAAAATAAACATTAAAAAATTTAAAAAAATTAAAAAGCAATGTTTTACACCAGTCCGTTTTTACACCATCCAGTTAAAGCGTGTCCCAGCTCAGTTCTGTCTCCTGCCTCGCTCTCTTCCCAAGCTTGGCCCTCCTCTCTTCTCACCACCCAAACACATTCCCTGAAAGCACCAGCGAGCCCTCCCACCCCCCATTCATGCCCCGCTGGAGAGCAGAGGGTGTGTCTCATTAATCCGCACCTTTGAGTCTCAAATGGCCATCTTTCTTGGCTGTGAAAAGGTAAGTCACAGGACGCTGATGACCATCCTAACTCGTTTCAAAGGAACACTGGTACTGAGCATGGGGCAGAAACCACGTGTGTTGTGGCTTCTCATCAAATCCTCAGGAGGGATTTCAGACCCACACTCGGAACCCAGGGTGTGGTGGGATCGGGCCCCCCGCTCTCCTCCCACCGCCAGGACTTACCCCGGAATCCAGGTGGACCTCTCTCTCCCGGAGGGCCTTTCAGCCCAGGGTGTCCGGGGAGCCCAGCATCTCCCCTGGGCCCAGGCTGGGCTCCCAGAACTTCTCCAGGAAGGCCCCTGTCCCCTGGGGGCCCGACGGGTCCAGGCAGACCGGTGGGACCTGGGTGTCCATCTGGGCCACGGAGGCCTGCCACACCTTTGGATCCTCGGGGCCCCACGAACCCTGAAAGGAAACACAGGTTAGTACCATGATGGCCCAAGAGAGGCTGAGAGGAGAGGAGAGAGGCTGGAGACAGCAAGATTTGCAGTCGGGGGGCCTCGGCTCAAGCCCCGGTCCCATCACTTACCTTGGGACCACAGCATTCTGCCCCCTCCGCCATCTGGCCCCCAGCCCTACCATTTGGCTAAAGTGAAGGCCTTTAGAACCACCTGCTTCTTGGATACGAATCTTCCTATTTGATGGGCTCCCTTGTTGATCAAATAATCCCCAAAGAATGGCTTCTATGGACCTTCCAAGTTATGTGTGCAAGTGGGGACAGAGACCTGGGGTGAGAATGACATGACCAGGTCTCTCGAGCCCGAGCTCCACCTCCCTGGTCACAAGTCCCTGACCATCAGTCCATTTGGAAATGCTCTGGAGGGGGCCAGTCGCCCTACTGTTTTCACGGTCAACTGTCCACGTCTGGATAGAAGCATGGTGGCTGTCACATGCCAGTGCCTGTCCCGGACGACTTCCCCTTCCCGTGTCCTCATCCCTGATGTGACCTGACACTGAACTCTCAGAGTGGACGGTCACGTGTCTGTTCAGGAGGAAAGCTTTCTGAGGTCATTACTGCCGTGGCCATGGAACGCTGGGAAGGAAGGGTCGACCTGACAAAAGAGACCCCACACGCGGGGTCCGGGGCCTTTCCCAGGACAAGGCTCGCCACGGCCCACCTGCAAGATGGGCTGACCCCTACGGCCGTGTCTGAAACACGGAACAACAGATCCGGACTTTATGGGAGTATTAATGAGCGGGACCCAATGCCAGAACTTCAGTGATGTGATTTATTCACAGAAAGTAGAGACTCGGCTTTTACAGAGACGTTCAAAGCCGTACGTGGGCACCGTGGGCTCAAATCGTGGGCACGTGTGTGTATGTGGATCTGACATCCGGAGTAGACTCTGTGTTCTGCAGCCTTCAAAGTTGGGCATTTGGTTTTCTTCTGCACGTGGCACATTCCGTGTCATGAAGAGTGACACGTGCGCAAAATCAGAGTATGCCAGTTCCTCACTTACCCCTTTCCTCCATTCTACCCCGATCTCCCTGTTCACTTACGGGCTCACGTTTCAGTACAGAACAGGCTTCCCACCAACACCGTCCGCCCCCCGTGTGTGCTGGTGACGGGCACATCCTGCTCAGTCTCTGCCGCCGGAGTGCGCTCTGGACAGCTCACGCCCGCCTGGCTGGCACCTAGCTGGTGACCGGGTCCCCTTCCCACGCAGGGCAAGCAGGTGTTAACAAACTACTGTCCTCTCAAGAAATTCACACTTTGCTTTGGTATGTGTGACAGGACCGAAGTGACCGTGCCCTAACTCCTCAATGTCTGGGTGCCCCCAGAGCAGGGCAACAGGCTGGTCCTCTGGTGCTGGCATGAAAACTCTCCCGTGTTTGTCTCCAGTGCAGGTTTTCACCAGCCCCATGCTGCACAGGGAGCACGCCCCCTCTTGTCACAGGACACGGAGATACTTGTCGCGAAAGGTAACAGGGCGAACGTTCCCTGCGGTCCCGTGTCCCCAAGCACCCCCCGGCACAGTCCCATGTCCGGAGCAGTGAGTCTGGGGGGGAAGAGGTACCAGGACTGACCCAGACTGGTCCAATTAGGGTTAAACCAACTGCCAGAGTGTGACACAGGGAAGGGGCAAAATTCAGACAGTCTTTGCCGAACATATCTGCTGAGGGTCTAAACCTCAGGACACCACGGTGCCTGGCTCTGTGCGATCGTCCAGACGTCTGGACTGTTCTGTTTAGTTTCCCCGAGACTGGTTTGTAGGGAATGCAGACGAATCCGAATGCTGGAGGTCACGTTATAAAGAGACGGTCTGCACTCCTGGGGGCAGTTCTGTCCCGTTCGTGTGGTGTGTAAGGGGACATGTGGCCTCTGTCTCCAGCTGTGTGGGGGATGAACTTGCTAGAGGCAGATTTCACTCCTCCCGATGAGTGATTCCAGCAGAGGCTGGAGGGGCTCCTGACCAGGACCCTGCAGGGGACATCTGGACTTGGGCCAAAGCGACTTCCACAGTCCCTGTTTCAATAACACGATTCTAGGGGTGCCTGGGTGGCTCAGTCGGTTGAGTGTCTGACTTTGGCTCAGGTCATGATCTTGTGGTCTGTGAGTTCGAGCCCCGCGTCGTGCTCTGTGCTGACAGCTCAGAGCCTGGAGCCTGCTTGGGATTCTGTTTTCCCTCTCTCTCTGCCCCTCCCCTGCTCATGCTCTGTTTCTCTCTGTCAAAAATAAATAAACATTAAAAAAAATGTTTTTGGGGTGCCTGGATGGCTCAGTCAGTTAAGTGTCCGACTTCAACTCAGGTCACGATCTCGCGGTCCGTGAGCTCGAGCCCTGCGTCGGGCTCTGGGCTGATGGCTCAGAGCCTGGAGCCTGCTTTGAATTCTGTGTCTCCCTCTCTCTTTGCCCCTCCCCCGTTCATGCTCTGTCTCTGTCTCAAAAATAAATAAACATTAAAAAAATCTTTTAAAAAAAATAACACGAATCTAAAACTGTGTGCCTCTGCACACCAAGTAACACAGCCATGTCCGCTCACACTGCTGGAGCCACAACTGCGCGGGGCACCTGTGCTTGGGCACACGGGACCGTGCCGGGGGGTGCTTGGGGACACGGGACTGTGGCGGGGGTGCTTGGTTGGGGACATGGGACCGTGCCAGGGGGTGCTTGGGGACATGGGACCGTGTCGGCAGGTGCTTGGGGACACGGGACCATGTCAGTGGGAGTGCCGACACGTCTCCCCACAATCAGTTACTGGCAACACGCTCACTCCCTGCCATCTTATGCTCTCTTAGCCACCCACAGTTTCTGTAATTCTTTGCCGTGTCAAATGTAGATGGAACCATTTGCTCAGACAAGCGCCCACTGAAGAGTGAGCAGGCAGTGCCATGAAAAGTGGACACAGGTGTCCTTTGTGTGGTGTCTGGTGCGTGATCAGCAGATTGGAATGGACGACCGAGGGCTCCATGCCTTTGACAGTCCCAGAAGAGGGGAGCGTTGTGTTGCCCTCAGAATGTTTCACACCAACCAGAGGACATCGCTCTGCACACCCACCTCTTTTCTCCTCCGGGAGCTGCAGGGGTCTCATGCAAACTCCAGCAGGACATTAGTGATGGGAACGTCAAGAATTTAATTTCCCAACCACAAGAACAAAGTGGTCACTGAGCACACGTTGAAAGCTTCTAAGTGTCCAAAGACAATAGAGCTGGGGCACCCATGCCACACACAGTCATTTCCCGAACCTAAGGGTCGTGTGGGGGTCCACCCCTGCCTTACCTGGGGGTCCTGGGAATCCTTCACGACCTGGGTCTCCTGGGAGACCCTTGAGCCCTGGTACTCCGTCAGCTCCTGAGGGTCCTGGTATCCCTGGGAGGCCCTTGGCACCTAAGCAAACCGAAGAAAGCAGGACACAGGTCAGAGCCCCATGTGCAACCCCAGCCGGAAATGCGTGGAAGACGGTCAGGTCTAGCACCTGACTTAGCATGGTCTAGGAAATGATGAGGACGGGGAATGTGAATGTAAAATGCCACATACTTTTCTTAAGTTTATTTTGAAAGAGAGAGTGAGAGTGCAAGCGGAGGAGGGGCAGAGAGAGAGAGAGAGAGAGAGAGAGAGAGAGAGAGAGAATCCAAAGCAGGCTCCTTGCTGTTAGCACAGAGCCTGCCTCAGGGCTTGATCCCACGAAGTGTGAGAAAACGACCTGAGCTGAAATCGAGAGTCGGATGCTTAACCACCTGAGCCCCCCCAGGCGCCCCTCAACACTGGGCACTTCCGACCTCTGGCCACATCCCACTGCAAACCCCACAGACCACGGCAGCTGTATCGGTCAGTCGCTACCAGAATTCACTTGAAGTCTTCCCTCGAGTTTGTTGCATCCAGAGCCAATTTATCCAGATTTGAGAGATGTTGACTTATACTACTTGTAATGAATGTGTTAGACTCAAAACCAGACGAAACCTCACACCAAATAAATGAACTAATTCTTTACTACCGGACGTTGTTGACCTGAATCCTTTCCCATGGGAAGCAAACTTGAGGGATTTTTCCCCGGGCATCTCTGTGTCTGTCTGGTCCAAGCCTCAGAGATTCCCTTCCAGCAGAGGCCTCGGAAACCACAGCCAGTACACCTGCCTACTGCAGGTGGCCGGGCACCGGGAATCACCGAGATTCCCTGCAAACACTAGTGAGAGCAGCAGCCTCCTCCCTGCCGGGTGCGAGGCAGCGTGCAGGGCAGGGGCCGGTGAGGGGATGGGCGGGGAGGTCTGTAGGTTCACTAGGGGTTCTAGCTTCTCCAGCTGCCGTCCCGTTAGAGGTGCCCTTGAAAGTATGAGGCTGGGCTGGAGCTTTGCCATCACGTAGACGGGGCCAAAGCCAGCCTCCTGGAATTCTCAATATTTTTCTATGTGGGGACAGAAAGATGTCATGAGAAGATTGTGGGCACCCTTCCCTTGGGGCAGGGGAGCAGGGGGCCACGTGTGGCACCCAGCAGGCCCCCTCTGGGGCCCCATTCCCTGACACTCCCATCGAGGCAAGGCTGGACTCGGGAGGTCACACGGGGTGAGGACACAAGCTCACCTCTACTCACTGCAAATAAATGCACAGATTCATTCCACTGATGAAACGTCTCCCTCAGATCACCAGCTGCTCAGCACAGTTAAATGACTTTAAACAGACCCCTACGCTGGGCCGTGGAGATGGGGAAGGCTCAGTTGGGACCAGAAGTCGCTGTCAAATGACGTCCTCGCTAACACATGACTCCACAGGTCTAATCCTGCCGCTCTATGACGAACGGGGTGGGCTCAGACCCAGAGACACAGCAACGTGCTCGTTCAGAACTCCGATATGCCTGGGAGTCTGTGACACGAGTGAGTGAGGAACAGGATGACAGGGCTGTGCACAGAGGACATCCCATGCGAGCACCAAGTTCGACAGACAAGACAGGACAAAACAAAGCAAAAGACACACTTTCAGGTTGTCTGAAGTGAAGGTGCGTGAGGTGAGTCCGTTTCTGAAAGGAAACCACCATGGGGTCTGAGGGCGGGCGCAGCCGAGCCCCAACAGGACACACAACCCAGCACGTGGCCTCTGGGCTGTCCTGCTGCTACGGGGCCACGGGCACGTCCCTTCCACAAGTGGGAAGCACCACAGACCCTTTTGTGCGTCACCTTCCAGACCGAGGGTTAGTCTGCACCAGACATGTGGACTCTATGAGCTCCTTACAGCTTCATGTCCTTAAAATGCAATCAAAATCCTCCCCTCAGACTCAATTCCTGTGTATTTTGGGCCCTGCTTCCACCCAGTTTCTGCCGAAAACGGTCCCTCTGCAGGCTGCTGACCCCAGGGCCCCGGTGTTAGTGGCCGTGTGAAAGCCTGCGGACGGACAGACGTCCGGAGCTAGAGCAGGGAGGATAATGCAGATAACGGAGTGAGGAAGACACACGTTGGGCCCTCAGAGGACAACACAGGGACATCTAACACTGCTTTCCGTGCATATGACACTTCTGCATTTCGTCCTGTTGTCCCCGGATCCCGCATCACCGTGAGTCCTGGAGATGCCCTTAGGATCTGGGGACGCACACCGTGAGGCAACATACTTTCCAGTTCTGACTGTTGTCTCGCACTGGCTCAGCACCGCACTTCACAGTTGACACTGGACCTCACCCCCAGCGCATCGTTTGCAAAGTGGGAGGAGTCTAGAACGCCTGTATTAGTCCTCTGGTACAGCTAAGAGGACAAAGTTCCACAAGGGAGGAGAGAGATGCTCAAGGCCCCGCTGCCAGTTAGCGTGAGAGCCGGGCCCCACGGCAGGGCTCTGGCCATGCGCCCCACGCTCTCAGCGCCGAGCGAGTTGTTGAGTGATCGAGGCTCTCGCCCTTGCCCGGAGGAGGACCTGCCCGGGGCCCTGACCTGAACTGCTCTGTCCTGGGCTGACGGACACAGACATCTGGGCGTCACCCAGTGGTGGGGCTGCCCCGCCCCCGCCCGCTATCTTTTTTGAAAAGCCACACACGCTGCAGGTGGGCGTGGACGGCTTCCCACACTGGGCTCTGCCACTGAGAGCCTTGCTCCAGTCACGCGGGTGCTTGGTTGGGTGATGGGTCCGTGCCAGTAGCCACACGGGGCTGCCGAGATGCACCGCTGGCCTTGTGAACTTCTGTTCCCCTCCGTCAAAACCCAGAACAAACAATCCCCTCCCAGAGGCTCGTCCCACAAAGGCTGGGACACCAAGGGGGAGAAGTGGCACAGAAGCGAGCTTCCTCCAGTCCAGAAGCGGCGGGCCAGTCTCTGCCACTCTTTGGTGCCCACTGAGGCTGGTGCCGTGGCGGGGGCTGGGTTCTGTGCAGTAAGAATTCACTCCTCTAGCCTGGGGCTCAACTAGGCGTCAGTCGCCACATGCATTTTCCACGGTGAGGAGGAAAAGGCCGCCTCCCTACCCAGGTGACCGAGGTCTGCGGTCATGTGCCAAGGTTGCAGAACGCGGCAACGTCCAGAGGTGGGGAGGGGTGCAGGGGCAGCAGGGGGATGAGCAAAGGGGCCAGAAGGATGAGGAGGACACAGGGGAGGCTGGAAGACACTCCGTTTACCTGTGGGGCCTGGGGGTCCCCGTAGGCCTGGCGCTCCCTTGGGTCCTCCGACGCAATCTGGGAAGAGACAGGAAGAAAGACAGACAAGCTGGGGCGCGATCATTCACACCGACTCTCACGGCTGTGGGCCCTGCCAAGGTCAGAAGCACCAGCCCTGAAAACCGGCTACCACTCTGTGATCAGAGTAACTTAACGATTTAATGAATCTTGATTCTAACGTAAAGGAAGGTTTAGTTTCACCTGCAATGAATCGGAATATCAGTACTAAGGCCAACGAAGTCGACCCAGTCCAATAAAGCCAGCACGGGGCTGGCGATGCTACATCCCCACGTTTAGGGCGACACCTGGGCACAACTGAGCTAGTCTGGGTCCATCCTAGTCTGTCAGTGTGACTGCCTTTCTTGTGTCTGGGAACGGTCACCAGTGGATTGAGACAGCTTGCAATTTCGAAAGGAATTCTTTGACTTCTGCTTTGTGACTTTGAATAGTTTCAGAATTGGCCGCGTGCGTTAGCTGCTTTGAGAAATGAAACCCGGGCTGCAGCCACTTTCGGGCGGTGTGGACGAGGGTGGGGGCATCACGTGGTGGTACTGTGGCCTTCGTCTGAGAGAGCCCCTCACAGACACAGCAGCTCTCCAAGACGTGTTTTGTCTGTCTGCCCGGGCCCTGGCCTCCTCTGACGCACTAGGGGTCCCCGAGGCGCATGCTGGCCAGCCCAGCTCATCAGAATAGAGGGACAGGATGTCCCGAGGGCACAGCCTCCCCCCCAGACCCTCATGCCCAGGGACGCTCCCACCAGCTCTCCGAAGGCCTGCAGGTGACGTTCCTGCTCTGCACGCACGTGCCTGGTCTGTCCCCGCATGTCGACCCCACCTCACGCAGGAGACCCACATGTCCTGATGCTATGTCTCCAACCCTGACCTTGATCCCGAGGCTCACACCCAAACTTTGGTCAGCCGCTTGGGACCTACTGCTGCCACATGTTCTACGAGCATCCCGAACTCTGCACCAACCTCTTTGCCGGTCTCTTCAAAACCCTCCCGAGGCTGGCACGCCCTTCGTACTCTGGACACCTCCTGGCTTCCCACTGCGGTTCCTGACATGCCCTGGAGACTCTGGCCCTCTGTGCCGGCTGGGCCCGCCTCCGATGGCATCTCTCCCCTCTGTTTTGCCACCACTAGGTCTCGGCACAGGGTCCCTGCACATCCCTTTGTTATCGGGCAGCCCCTGTGCCTTCTAGCACTCATTCATCGCTAGACCACACTCTCTTCTGACAGACATCTGGAGCAGTTTTCACCACACACAGCCAGCGAATACAGCTCACACACACACACACACACACACACACACGAATGTATGCATACACTCTAAGTGTGACGGTATTTTATCAGCACCGTAGCCTGGGGCTTCGCACTGGTGGGAAGCCTGGCAGGTCCGTGTTTCACCGTGCGTCCCCTCCCCCGGATGACAAGCTGACGGAGGGGTGCCAACCTGCGGGAGCTCACGGCAGCCACTCACTCGTTAGTGGCTCATCTTACAAACCCAAGGCTTTCAAGTGTCCTAGAGCCTCCTGGTCTCTATCACGGTACCTGGCCGCACGGTCTTCTGTCCGTCATCTCCGATGGGCCTTTTCACACCTGTATCGCAGTCTGGGAGCAAGACACAATGCAGGGGTGAGGCGATTCTGAAGCAACCGAGAGTTGCCAACCTATCCAAGGGCGTGTGCCGGGGGGCCGGGGTGGGGGGCTGGGACGGCAGGGAATCCAGAAGCACACGCCTGAACGGTGTGTGGAGCCCCCGTGACCAGGGCACCGGAGGGACAGGCCCACCCGAGGGTGACCTGACTGTGGTCGGCCAGGAAAACCCCGCATTGGTTTGTCTGTGCCCATGACTGATGGTGCAACATGGATTGTCCCGTGACGCCAGGGGAATTTATACATTTGCTGAAGAAGGGGAAGGTCCCACGACTGAAAGATACAGAGAGGACTCCTCCGTACCTATCTGTCCGGGAGCACCCGGGGGACCAGCGGGCCCGGGAAAGCCTGGCGGTCCAGGTGATCCCACATCTCCGGGGAAACCGCGCTCGCCTTTGGGGCCGGGCAGGCCCAATCCCGGGGAGCCCCTCTCTCCTGGGGCGCCCTTCGTGCCTGGTGTTCCTGGGTAACCGATGTCCCCTGGGGGGCCTGTGATGCCGTCACCCTGCGTGGAAATTCGGTTTATCTCTTAAAATACGTGGGAACCTCAACAGCCATATCCCGGTTCTCCTTCCCATTCCCCTGAGTTGTGTGTGAGGGACACAGAGCCGAAGAACGGTGGAGAGTCACAGGTGCCTCAGTCACAGTCTAACCGAGCTTGGGATGAAGGCAGGTTTTGTGCACGAGTGACACAACGGGAGACACACAAATCTGAGTATTTGCTTTCCTCTTCCCAAGCCTCTCGCCCTCCTCAGTCGGGACCTTCATTCACAAGGAAGAATCCTGAGGGGGAATTAGGTGCAAGCCCAGATCATCAACAGGAGTAGGAACAGACTGTTCTCACTGTCACGATGAGGCAGGTGTGACATGTCCACTGTCCACAGGGGTGATACGTCATTGGAGAAAGGAGTCTGGTTTGGGCCAGAAGGAGCAGTGCATTCACTGGAAATAAGGAGGTGAGACAGGACCAAAAAGGCAGGGTGCAGGGCGCCGTGGGGGCTCAGTCGGTTAGGCGTCCGACGTCAGCTCAGGTCATGATCTCAGGGTTTGTGGGTTTGGGCCCCGCGTCGGGCTCTGTGCTGACAGCTCAGAGCCTGGAGCCTGCTTCGGGTTCTGTGTCTCCCCCTCTCTCTGTCTCTCTCCCACCTGCACTCTTTCTCTCTCTTAAAAATAAATAAGCATAGGGGCGCCTGGGTGGCGCAGTCGGTTAATCGTCCGACTTCAGCCAGGTCACGATCTCGCGGTCCGTGAGTTCGAGCCCCGCGTCGGGCTCTGGGCTGATGGCTCAGAGCCTGGAGCCTGTTTCCGATTCTGTGTCTCCCTCTCTCTCTGCCCCTCCCCCGTTCATGCTCTGTCTCTCTCTGTCCCAAAAATAAATTAAAAAACGTTGAAAAAAAAATAAAAATTAAAAAAAAAAAAAAAAAAAGAAACAACCCACTCGATGGGGATGGAGGTGGGTTGAGGGTGTGTGTCCAAGAGCCCTATTTAAAAAAAAAAAAAAAAAAATAAGCATAAAAAACAACAACAACCCACAGGGTGCTCCCTGTGGATGAAACCACCCAGCAGGTGTGGAAGGCAGGGGGCAATGGAGAGATAAGGGGACTGTGGGCACGGGGGTCAGAGAATGGCTGTCAGCAGGTCAGGGGCAAACACAGCGGACTTCACGCTGGGCCTATCTGGATGAGCCGGTGCAAAGCCATGCTGGCGAATCCCAGCCCATCTGTCCAAGCGAGAATGAGGCCGGGATGCGCCCACGGCAGGCGGCAGCCCGTGCAGGGCAGAGCCCCACCTCCCCAAGCCCCCGAGGCTCCCTGCCCAGCTGGGATCCTAGGACCTCAGGCTGGACCCGCACTCAGCACTGACAGGTGACGGCCCCTCGCTGTTTCCCGCCCATCTCAGGCATGACTCGGAGGCGGCAGCGTGCCAATGCAACGGGGCCGCGCGAATTCTTTTTGGAAACGGTTTTCAGGGTTGAAACTAAAAAAGCAATACTAGGTTATGAATAATCCAGGTGTTTCCAGGGAGCCCACGAGAAGCGCACCGGGAGCGTGCGAGGGCCACAACTGGAAGTGACCCACGTTGGGCACAGCGGAGGCCTGGCTTTTGGAACGCGGCAGACAAGCCGCTACAGGGAACCGTGGCGTGAGGCTGAGAAGGAAATGTCGCGGGGTGAACTGTGTCCCCGCCAGACGCTGGAGTCCTGGTGCCCCTGCCTGAGAGCGTGGCTGCTCTGGACAGAGAGGGCGATCGGGGTAAGGAGAGGCGGAGCCCTGCAGATGGGAGTGCCAGATACAGACAGATACGCGGAGGGAAGCTGATGCGACGGCACAGGCAGGAGACACGAGGGACAGCCGCGGCCACCAGCACCGGGGGACAGCCTGGAGGAGGTTCTGCCTCGGGAGGAAGCGGCCGCCACCCCAGGCTCCCATTCTGTCCTCCACCAGGAGAAACACCTGTTAACTGGTTGGCCTAGAATGTTCCCTCCGGGCGTGGCTTCCGACCTAACTCCCCGCTTCCTAACGGACAGGATTTGTGCTCATGAAACCACACGGGCTGCACCGGGTGGACCCAGCCCCTCACTCGAGATACTCACAGGGGGGCCTGGGAGGCCTGGGAATCCATCCAGCCCGTCGCGCCCTGGGACACCGTCGTCACCTTTCAGACCAGGCACGCCTGGGACACCTGGCTGTCCCCTCTCACCTGGGAAGGGATTTGAGGTGTGACTGTACTCACCCAGATGCTGCCACGGAAGGACCGTGGGTCCCGGAACTGCCAGACCCCGAAGACTGACCTTTGGTGGTGATTGCCCGAGAATCGCCCTTCACCCCTTTGGGCCCTGGAGGCCCGACGTTGCCAGGGGCGCCCTGTGGGAGCAAACACACAGTTTCTGCCTCCTTCACACTGTTAAGGACGCCAGGGAAGATGACAAGTTTCAGCTCACACAGCTCGGGAACCTCTCCAACGTCATGCCTGGCGCTGCCCCCGAGGATCTTCTGCCCTGCGTGAGATGCTCTGCACCTGGTGGTCCAGTCCGGGAGCCACCAGCCACAAATGGCCACCGAGCGCCCGAATTAAAGTTCAAATAATGAAAACTTAACAGAAGGAGCCATACGTGGCTGGATAGTGAAAACCAGAATCTCGCTACTCAAAGTGTGGTCCGCAGACAAGCAGCATCGGTCTCCCCTGGGAGCTCATTAGAAATGCAGAACCTTGGGGCACCTGGTGGGTCACTCGGTTACGGGTCTGACTCCTGATCTCGGCTCAGGTCATGATCTCATGGTTTATGAGTTTGGGCCCCGCATTGGGCTCTGCGCTGATAGCGTGGAGCCCGCTTGGGATTCTCTCTCTCCCTCTCCCTCTCCCTCTGCCCCCCTACTTGTTCTCTCTCTCTCTCTGATAAATAAATAAACTTAAAAACAAGGCACAACCTTGGGCCCCACCCTGGGGTACGGAACAGGAATGTCTGTTTTAACAAACTCCCAGGGATTCACATGCTCGTGAACTCTTGAGAAGCGGTGACCTAAGACAAACCCAAGGCCGCTAAATCTTCACCACATTAGTTAGAATCCAAGCCTCCACGTACAAAGGAGGCAAGTTTGTGCTCATTCAATACTGAGAAGGACAAAGAGAGATTTGTGGACGGCTCATCTTCCAGACTGAAATTAAGGTTGGGAAAAAAAATCATACTTTAGAGACAAGCTTATGGCAGGGACATCACATTTTATGTCACAAAATCCAGTCTAGGTTCAGTGGGGAGAAAGGAGCAGGTTCACAGGCCAGGATGTTAATATGTGTGATGTGCTAGTTTCTGGAAAATCTTGCCTGTTGTTATTTGCAAGAATATGAGAACTTGCAGTGTTGGTCTAATGAA
Source organism: Prionailurus viverrinus (assembly GCF_022837055.1). Lineage (NCBI taxonomy): Eukaryota > Metazoa > Chordata > Mammalia > Carnivora > Felidae > Prionailurus > Prionailurus viverrinus. The sequence continues at coordinate 80,671,862 of NC_062561.1, read as the reverse complement.
ATGGACTGTTCTGAAAAATTCCACAGATACTTGATTTATTGATTTAGTTCTTTGCGGAAAAGGGCAACATTCTTTCCGAGTCCGGGAGGGCGCGTGGCACACAGACAGCGCTCAGTCTGTAGGTGCTGGGCAAACAGGTGGACGGATGAACTCACTTACTGACTGACTCCCATGCTTCACTCTCCCACACTCTAGCAGCACAGGCAGTAAAAAACCAGAAACCATCCCTGGCATTTCTCCTGTAGCAGGCTTGCCAGACACATAAACATATAATTAAATGCAGGACAACAAACACGATACCCGAGGTCTCTGAACAAAAATGCCGTGGGTGTGTGTGTCACACAGCTGGGGGAAGTGTGTACCCTTGGAAGATGTCAGACACCCCCGGTGCACAAAATGGGATCCTTTTGGCTTCTAGGAGATACTCGATCATTTTATAAACAACCGAAGATCCTACTAGTTTGGCCAGTAGTAATTGTGGAACTCTCACCGCATATGCATTTACATGGTGAGACCTCCCTGATTGGGAGACGCTATCATTTAAAACAATTTTTTTAACATTTATTTATTACTGAGAGACAGAGAGAGACAGAGCATGAGCAGGGGAGGGGCAGAGAGAGGAGGAGACAGAATCCCAACGAGGCTCCAGGCTCTGAGCCATCAGCACAGAGCCCGACACGGGGCTCGAACTCACAAACTGCAAGATCATGAACTCACAAACTGCAAGATCATGACCCGAGTCGAAGTTGGACGCTTAATCGCCTGGGCCACCCAGCTGCCCGGAGACGGTATCATAGCCCCTACTGTTCTAGTTGGACAGTACTGTGTTATCCTGAGGAATCTCAAGGTGTGAAGCAGAGAACAGGTGCTCTGGAACTCCTTTTACCCTCAAAGCTCCTGTGTCACAAAGCGATTATAAGTCAGAACCTTCTGTATCAGCAGCTGCGTGTGGCTGCCTTTCCCCGGCACCAGATCACACAGCCAGGTCATTCTGTCCTTGGTCAAGTGTCCTGAGCAACTTTTCCCCTATTGGCTGAATAAGTAAAATGATAGACTTTCCACACTATAAATCTATTGCGATTGTCTCTTATGTAAAATAAATGCTGTATAACGTCTTTGGCTTTAGCTGATACTGGCTTTGAAGTCACTGGTTAAAACCTCTTGCCCAGGAAAGATCTACAGATGTTCTTTTCATCGGTGTGAACTAAAATCCTAGGCGTGATCTAAAATAAAGGTGTGATACACACAAGGAATCCATGGGCAGGTAAGTTCACACACTCGTGTAAATTCATGATTTACTTGGGGGGGGGCCTCACTTTTTAATCTGGTTCAGAGAGACTTCATAAAATGCTTAATCAGTTCTATACCAAATCTGAATGTTCTGTAAGGAAGACGCTTTACATCCAAAATGCTAGGTTTTTAAAATTTTTTTGAGGTGTAATTTATACACCATAAAATTTACCATTTTGAAGCACGCAATTTGGGGTTTTTTTAGTGCAACGAAAACAACTGCAATAATTGCGAAATTGTGCAACCGTCACTATTATATAATTTCATCACCTCCCCCAGAAAACCCAGAGCCATGAAACACTCACTGCCCCTCCCCTTCCCCCAGCCCCCGGTGACTGCTGTCTGCTTCCTGTCTCTAGATACGCCTGTCCTGGACACTTCCACAGTGGCCACGCCGTTCACATTCTCACCAGTGAACGTTTCGAGGTTCCTCCCGGAGCATGTGGCCTTTTTGGATGGAGCACTGGGGGGGGGGGGGGGGAGGTGAGCGTTGCTGGTCTAAATCTGCATTCATTTAATAGACAAAAGCCGTCAAGGACATCCTATCAGCTCTGATGGGACTGGTGTCTCACCTTGAACCCTGGGAACCCAGGGATGCCATGCTGGCCGGGGTCTCCCTGGCTCCCTTTCTTCCCAGGCTCCCCGTTGATGCCTGGAAGGCCCTTGGGTCCTGGTGGCCCCGGGAGGCCCCCGATGAACTGGTCGCCTTCTGCGCACTTACAGTCCCCAGCGTCACCTGCAACACGAGGGAGGCGGGAAGGCTCACTATGTGCTCGTGAAGCACGTGCTTTGCCGGGGGCAGAAGTCCAGGGAGGTGGGGGCTGGACCGAGGAGGGGGCACTCGGGGACTTCCTGTGCTCGGGGGACTGTTACCCATTACCCCCGTTTCCTGGATGAGGAATGTGAGTTACTCCCCGGGACGCAGAACCCTGCCACGTTTACCCAACATGTTACCCAACAGGCCGTTTACAGAGCTGTGTGTGGAGCTGAGGAACAGGGGCTCCAGAGGCCACCACGGGCCTCCCAGGTCAGGGACGGGGGGCAGACAAGGCTCCAGGGTCTGGGACAAAGGGGGGCCATGGGTGGGGGGGGTGTGCCTGGCTGGAGCGGTGGGTTCAGAGCCAGGATCCTGGGTGGGAGGGAAGAAATCTGTGACCTCCCTTCTTTGTGTGCCTGAGGCCGGGCCCGGGGAACCCACTGTTGGTGGTGGGTGCTCCCCAGGGCACAGGTGGCAGGCGGGGGCTCACGGGAGGAGTCCTCTGCAGCCCTCCATGGTGAGTGATTCTGCAGTCACCACCTCCCCTCCCCCAGGTGCCAACACACCCTCACGTCCCGTGTGAGCCACAAAGGTTGGGGTGTGCTGCTTGGGGCCCCTGGGCGGCCGCCTCCCAGAGACGGAGCGTCCCCTGGGCGCGGCATATTTCGTACACAGAAACCCCTTTGTTCTGCTCGGTCGACCACACCTCCACCAGCAGTGGGGGGTGAGCCCAGGGCACCTGCCCTGCGGTGACTAGTCCCTAACTCGGGGAGATGGGCAGCCAGGCCTAGTCTAAGGGAACTCCGTAGCGGACAAGCTTGCGCAGGTGCTCGTTACGCAGCCTTGGCGCTGAGCCCTTAGAGGAATCATGAATTCATTGGCTCTGTACCGGGCTCCGCACTCCCAGAAGGTTCAGTGGTGCAGGCGGAGACACAGGCGGGAGGAGGGAGCGCAGACGGAGGGCCGGGTGGTGGGTGCCACGCACCTCGGCTCCGGTAACACCGTGGGAGAAAGGAGGCGCAGGGGGACGCGAAGGGTTGTCTCACGTCAGAGCCAGTGAGAGGGGTCATGGCCTCCCGCCCTTCCTCCGGTGCTCTCGACGTTCCTTACCTTTCCAGCCTTTCTGTCCGCGAGCCCCCGGGAAACCAGAAGGGCCAGGGTAGCCCACATTTCCTTCTGCTCCTTTAAGGCCGAAAAGGAAACCTAAGGAGAAGATCCAAGGGCGGCCCGTGAGCACGGTGTGGAGACCCCACGTCTCCCCGGACCCAGTGCTGGAAGGCTTACCGCGAGGTCCCCCAACAGGGTGTGACTCCATCCCAGGACACCCTCTGGGCCATTCTGTGGCCACAGCTCCCAGGGATGCAAGGGAATGAGAGGGGCTAGGTGTTCAGCTTTTCTATTGAAGTCTAGAGATAAAAACCTTTGCTTTTGGGAAATGTTGAGTCCAAGGAAAGGCTTTCACTTTCTACCATGTATTTTATCCCACTAAAAAAATTTTATTTATTTTGATACAGAGAGAGAGAGATAGAGCATGAGCAGGGGAGGGGCAGAGAGAGAGAGAGAGAGAGAGAGAGAGAGAGAGAGAATCCTAAGGAGGCTCCGTGCTGTCAGCACAGAGCCTGATGTGGGGCTTGAACCCACAAACTGCGAGATCATGACCTGAGCCGAAATCAAGAGTCAGAGGCTTAACTGACTGAGCCACCCAGGCGCCCCTTAGTTTATTGTTTTTCAAAAAAAGTGATTTATTTTTTAGTTTCTTTTTTTTTTTTCCGATTAAAAATATGGAACGCTTCACGAATTTGCGTGTCATCCTTGCGCAGGGGCCATGCTAATCTTCTCTGTATCGTTCCAATTTTAGTATATGTGCTGCCGAAGCGAGCACTATTTTTTAGTTTCTTAAGATTTTATTTTTACTAATTGTATTTTTTTCTTTAAATTTTTTTTTTTTCATTTTTTCAACGTTTATTTTTATTTTTGGGACAGAGAGAGACAGAGCATGAACGGGGGAGGGGCAGAGAGAGAGGGAGACACAGAATCCGAAACAGGCTCCAGGCTCTGAGCCATCAGCCCAGAGCCCGACGCGGGGCTCGAACTCACGGACCACGAGATCGTGACCTGGCTGAAGTCGGACGCTTAACCGACTGCGCCACCCAGGCGCCCCTGTATTTTTTTTCTTTTTAGTCTTCTATATAGTTTCAAACTCTGAACAGTAAACACATTCTTCTATAATAATTAAAAAAAAAGCAATTTACATGTAAAAAAATTCTATGGGCATTTATACATCGTGGGGACAATTGGTATCTTTACAATATTTCTGTGTAATCGACCACATATCTATTTACGTGCTAAAGGCTTGTAATCCAAAACCAACACAAGTTTGGTGTCCCCAAAAGACAGAAAACAGAATAAGATATTTTTTTTATTTTAATTTTTTTTGGGGGGGACAGAGACAGACAGAGCATGAACGGGGGAGGGGCAGAGAGAGAGGGAGACACAGAATCGGAAACAGGCTCCAGGCTCCGAGCCATCAGCCCAGAGCCTGATGCGGGGCTCAAACTCACGGACCGCGAGATCGTGACCTGGCTGAAGTCGGACGCTTAACCGACTGCGCCACCCAGGCGCCCCAACAGAATAAGATATTAAAACTACCTCGGTTCCCTAACGATCCCCCTGGAGCAGGTGCACAGCCGGGTTTGTGTAGTTAATGCAGAGAACAGGGGACCATCTGGCTCCGGCAACCTCACCTCCCCTTTCCCGACCCTCACCCCCAGTAACTAGGCTCAGGGCCCCTCAGAAGCTCCGCTAATTCCGCGAGCAGGGATATGTAGAGGGATTAGAACCACCCACCTTCTGGCCTCGTCTACTGGACGGCAGCGCCACCTTGTGGTGGGAACGAGCCAGGCACTCCTAGACACCAGCAGGGTCCGGAAGGACTGGAGGGTCCCCCACCCTGTCTGTCCTCAGGGCCAAACCCGGTGAGGCTCGCAGCCTCAGATCCAGACCTCCCCCGCCCTACACTGGGACACATGCTGCCATTCCGCAGGGAGGGAGAGGGAAACAGGCCACTAGGGAGACCGGAAGGAGAGGAAACACCCGTGCTAACGCTAAAGTTTGCTAACTGCTTGGCAGAGGGACACCAGCATTTCAATGTCAGCAGCCTCCCAAGTAGGGATAGATATTTATGGAAGGGTGGCAACGACTACTGTCCCGTGTGGCTCGCTCTCCCTACGCATTCAAGATGATCACTCTCCTTCACTCTTGGGTGTCCAACATCTGTCCCGTCCAGCACCTGTGTGAGCCAGGCGCCGCGTCTGCAGCTGGAGAGAAAACCGCAGACCCTCACGGTGCCTACGGTTTACGCGTGGACACACAGCAGACACACATTAGTGAACAAACCCACACAGAAGTTCAAATGAGGGCCGGTGCCACATAAACAGGGAGCTGTCAGGGAGAGCAGTAGAGAAAGCCTGCTCAGAATGGGGGGGTCAGGAAAGCCCGGTCTAGGCGCTGGCCCAGGACCCAAGGAACAAGAGGGAGCTGGCCGAGGGTGGGCACCGGGGTTCTGGAGAGAACAGCACACCCGAGAGCCCCTGAGGTGGGAGGAAAGCCAGGAACTGGAGGGGAATGCCAGGGGCTGGGGTTTTCTCCAAGGGCAATAAGGAGCCATTAAGGAGTTCTGAGGGGGGACGTCACACAAGTTTACGGGTTAAAAATCTACATGCTACCCCTGCAGACAGTTGAGTGGAGGCTGGTGATGAGCAGGCTGACTATAGCAGACATGCGTGATGTGTATTTGAGTATCACAGGGGGCGTGGGGGAAAAGTGGTGGACAGACTGCAGAGGCAGAGTCCGTGGGACCTGGCGATGGGTCCAGTGTGTGGGTGAGCGAGGCTGTGGTCCAAGCTACGGGTCTGTGTGTGTGCGTCGGGGCGGGGACGAGGCCCAGCACGGGGCGTGTCGGGTCGGGGAGCCGGGCGGCAGGAGACCCAGAGTTCAGTGTGGACACACAAAGTTCGATATGTCTGTGAGACAAGCCAGGCGGCCATGTGACGGATGACAGTTTGTGAGAGTCGGGGGCTCAATACAGAACTGGGTCGGGGACACAGGGAGTGCCGGCAAACGGCCTGAGCTTAAGGTCACCATAACTGGGGGGTCCAGTGGGTGGGGGTACAAGACAAGGGTCCAAGACCAAACTTTAAGGAACCCTGTCACCTTCCAGACTGTGTAGGCGGGAGAAGGAGGGGCCAGCAAAGGTGCCTTGAAGAGAACAGCCAGTGAGATAGCGAGAGGGGGGGCACAGAGGGCCAGCCCAGGAAGAAAGCCTGATATCTGCATCCTGTGCCCATGAGCAAGATGGAGCCCTGGGACCTGCTCCTCAGGTCACTGGCGACCAGGCCAAGGGCATTCAGGCTGCGGTGACTTTGGGGGCTTTATTTTATTTTATAATTAAAAAATGTTTTTAATGTTTATTCATTTTTGAGAGAGAGAGAGGGAGAGACAGAACGCAAGTGGGGGAGGGGTAGAGAGAGAGGGAGACAGAATCTGAAGCAGGCTCCAGGCTCCGAGCTGTCAGCACAGAGCCCGACGCGGGGCTCAAACTCACAAACCGCGAGATCATGACCTGAGCCGAAGTCGAACGCTCAACCAACTGAGCCACCCAGATGCCTCCTTTTTATTTTATAATACTTTTTTTTGTGGGCTTTATTTTACATCTCCTGAAGTTGTAAGAAGTGCAGAGCACAGGTAGGCGTTTGACCACGGATATCTCGGGGATGTTGGCATTTTAAGTTTGACACAAACCCTGGGTGTTGCTGACACTGCAAATCCAGTCACAGAGGCACCGCGTGGCCGTCGTAAGGGGCCATCCTGCCTCTTTCCTAAGTGCTCTCTTTGCCTAATAAATTCGTAACTTCAGACAAGTCCTATAGGACAGCAGTGCACCTCTTAGACATTTCCAGGATGATTCTCCTGAAGAGGCCAGTGACCACGACAAAGCTGTCAGCATTCTGACTTATTCTAGAAGACGACAGGACTGCCCCCATCCTCGGTTCCGTGAACTCGGCTCGAACCAAGAGCGAGCAAAATATTTAGCTGAGAAGAAAAACTGCCAACACGGTTTGATTCTACAGGAACGGCAAAAGGCTAAGAATTCTGGTTTTCATTAGTAGCAACACATAAAGCAGGATGAAATGCGGTTAAAGAAAGGAATCCAACAATGTCATTCCAGGGGGAGACTTGGAGAGCTCTGTGGGAATCAAGGTCACTGATATTACATTATGCACAAAAATCCTAAGAGGCCATTGTGGTTGGCTACTTCTTGCGCAAGAGATCGCTTTACAAAAGCAACTGGGAAACAACGTGTCTCACAGGGGAGAATAAATATTTCAAGGAGAACTTAAGTTCTATGCTTTTAATATCGTAAGCTGATAAAAGTTATTGGACACTATTCTATGTATTTTGTGAATAAAATACGCACAAGAAAGTAGTTGATTTGTTTACAGCTAACTGACGTTAGCAAATCACGGTCTTAACCGAGCAGGATTTGTAAAACAAGATGGTGTTTGTATCTTTAGCGATGCGAAATTTGGTTACAGGAATTGGGGCAAGGTCAGCCTTCAGTCAGTCTTCTGAAGAGGCAAGTCTTCGTGCTTAAAAAAATTTTAACACATCAGGTTCTGTTCCCAGAGAGGAAAACTTAACAGATAACATTTGCTCAGGAAATATCATGCTCACAGAAACTTAGCCATTATCAACGATGTCACAGGAATAAATATTACTTCCAGGCTAAAAATATATTAAAGACAACACTGCTCAAATGATTTGGCAAATTCCAGGGAAATATCTGCACCTAAAAATTTCCAGAAGAATGTGACAATTTGGCTTTGCCGGTCGGAGGAGAGTTGGAGCAGGAGAACCACATTACATAGAAATCTGTGCAACACCAAGTGGAATCAGAGAGGGGACTGCTCATATTTTTACAGCTCTTCTATTAAAGTTTATTGATTCTGGTAGGGGGGATGGACAGAGAGAGAGAGCGAGAGAATCCTAAGCAGGCCCTGAGCTGTCAGCACAGAGCCCCAAGCGGGCTTGAACTCACGAACTGTGAGGTCATGACCTGAGCCAAAGTCGGAGGCTTAACCGACCGAGCCCCCCAGGCGCCCCCGGGACTGCTGATTTTTCAATGGGAGGAGTATGTGCAGATACACTTCTCTAACCCCCAACATCCTTCCTCTAGAGATGGCAAAGAGAAGCAGTCTTCCCAAAGCACCGAAAGCACAGATCTGAACCTGACCTTTGCACTGAAATCCAACACTACCTGTTGGCAATGTGAGGCTCCCCCTCTCCGAAGAGAGGAAGCTCCCAGAGATTATTGGGATGGGGCAGGGTGCCAGGGAACTGAAAGTCAGATGTTTCGAAAGGAGACTGACAAACTATGGACCATATTACAAGGGAAGAAATTGGGCGCTCACGTTTTCTTCCAAGGCTTCATATATCCAAACTCTTGAGGGGATGGAACGCTCCCATTAGGGGATTTTACAATGTCGAAAACAGCCCTTTAAACTCAGAAGCTGCAAAGATCACTGTTTTTGATGGCAAGCGCAAAGACAGACTGCCCGTCTCCCTGACTCCTGGGGGCACCCTCAGCTAAAAGATGAGCCAGGGTAACATCGGAACCTGGAAGTTCCACTCTGCTATGGTTCAGCGACACCCCCAGGCAGCATGGGGTCCAGAAGCTCATGGTTGTCTGGTTTACAGACGCTCAGAGTCTCGCGTCTCGACCTTGGCCAACGGCGGCCACTTCCTGTTACGATAACGCAGTCACCTCTTCCTGTCTACTATTCTCAACTGTTCAGTGAGGCTCCACGTGGGCTGAGAAGACAGATTATTGAGTCTGCTTGGATTGTTAGTAAGACAGAGGAGAGAGGCTACAAGTCAAGGCAGGAAGGCTCCACCCTGGAAGAAGGTGATGGAACGTACCACACAGACACCTGACAGCGTTCAGCATGCACCTGCTTCCAGACTGCGCGGCTCAGGTCTTCCACTGGAGAGCTGACCTCACTGGACCCACAGCCAGCCAAACCCTACTGGGTCATGTCCGCGGGCCTGCTGATACTCAACAGATTCACCAGGCTGTGCCCTCCTTCCATCACCAGCCTTTCTGTTTGCATCCCAGAGCACCTGCCACGCCCTAGTGTGATGCCCACCGCATTGGTTCATGGAATTATTTAGCAGAAAAACCCCAGGAAAGATCTGACTGGGGCCAGGCTTCTTTGTCTGAACACGAAAACCACCACTCTTGAGTTTCCTTCCACTTACCGTCTGGCCCAGGTAGTCCAGGAGGCCCTGGCGGTCCTCGGGGCCCTGGCTTTCCGTCGGTTCCCGGAGGGCCGGGGTACAGCGCGGGGATGCCTGGGTCTCCTATGAAGCCTTTGGGCCCCATTTCACCTGGTAAACCTCTCTTGCCATCTGAAAATCCAACAGTGACCACCGGCAGTATGAGACTTGTGACGTGTAACATGTGTGTTGGCATTCCCGTCCCCAGGAGGCCACCAGGACTCACGGATTTACAGTCTGGTCAGGACCTTAAGGGTTGATGCCGTTGGAAGGTCCCATCACCGTATTTCAACTTTAAAAAAGCCCCTCCTCTCGCCCCCCGACAATGGTCTGAGAGTTGTAAGTGTGGCCACGACGTCTGAGGGCTGTGCATGCTCCTCCCGGCCAGCTGACAGCATCATGCTGGTTACTTGTCAACCTCAGAGCCCGGCCCTGTGGCAGGGTGCAGGGCGGGGGGAAGGGTCACTGTCATAGGCCCAACGCTCCCGGGAAGACACTGGGTGCATGCACTTGAGTCCGTTAGAGCTCCTGAGCCTTGTCTGTAAGAGACTCCGGCTGCAGAGCTGAGCAGTCAGTACGGGGACCCGAGGGGACGTACGTTTGGTCTTTTGACACCAGGGAGCCTTTACCTTCATCTCCGATGGACGTGCCAGGGGGGCCTGGTGGGCCCGGGTCTCCTGGTTCACCCCGGCTTCCTGGCTCCCCGTGGGCCCCTGGGAATCCTGGGTCACCCCTGACACCTGGAATCAAGACAGACTTTGAAATGAGAACAGGACGCTGTCCAGGACCCACCTCAGACGTGCACACTTTCACCAACCAAACACGTATTTTCTCGTTTATCTCATACACCGAAGGATGGCGGGGGTCTGAATGTTTAATATATGGGGGTCTCTGCTTTCGAGGAGCTCATTCCTAATCAAATAGGAGCGATACAAGATTCCCATAAATATCATAAAATGACAGAGAGGTTTAAAAAGGGGGAAAGATTATTTTGGGGAGAAATCGGACATTGAGGGACCGTAGAGATTAAAAATAATAGGAACAGGTGACATTGTGGAACTTTTGCTGTGTGCACTGGGCTCGGTGTGCAATACTTGACTGATTCTCATAAAGCTGTGGGGGACGGGGGAGAGCTACAGCCCCACTTTTATAGACACGTGAGGCTTCATGCCCACCGGCACTCAGGTTTCACGGACACGGCAGCCTGGCAGTTGGACACGGGTGCCCTCTGAGGGGACAGGAGACGGGAGGGACAGGGCAGAGGACGGTGGCAGAAGGGGATCTGGAGAGGAGATCAGCCAAGTGGAAAGCAGTGAGCAGGGGAGCGTCTGCTTCTGGCGGGAGTGCTGGGGATCTGTGAACAGGGGTCAGGCTGGGAGAGCAGCTGAGTCTAGAGTGGGGATAAAGAAGGAAAAAACAGGCCTGGGGATCCCCCCGTGCACCAGGCTCCATGCAGGAAGACCAGGAAGTGAGGAGGGTGGCTTCCTGCGTGAGGCCCCTCATCCCCAGAGCCCCAGCCCAGCTCCGCTTTTCCTGGATGTCTGCTGGAAGGATAGCGTACGTGAGCACTCTTACAAACCCTATCCTGAAACACACACACACAGACACACACACACAGCGGCCTCGCTGTGTTCTCTGCAGGTCAACAGCAATGCTTTACTGTGCAACACATTTTTTCCCCTGGAATACACCTGGGAAAGATGAGAGAAAAGATGAGACAATATGACATTTTACTGCATAGGGATTACCAAGTGTTAGGAAAGCCATCACTCTGCACGGGATCTTTAATTTTTTTGTTTTGTTTAATCTCAAAAGCAAGTCGTTGAATTAAGGATGCCTGTGTGCCTGCATACAAGTAGGGTGGAGAGTGTGAGTCTGGGCTACCTGTGCTGGGGCTCCGCTCCCTGCGGAGGGCGGGGCAGGGGAGGAGTGCTGGGCTCTGCACAGGGGTCAGGTGGGCGCTGAACGCTCCTCCTTCACTCATTCTACATGACCTTGGGCAAGTTACTTAACTTCCTGTGTTTCAATTTATCCACCAGCAAAACAGGACTAACATCAGGCCCCCTCTCTCAAGGGGTGGTTAGGAAAAGTAAATCAATTAACAAGCATAATGGTCTAACAACTCAGACCCCTGCCCAGGCTCCGGCGAGCCCTAAAGAAACGCTGGCCATGAGCACGGAGTGAGAGACGACGATGAACGTGCAAACCACAGACCCTCTCATTTGTTTGGAAGAAGAGCAGGACTTGTTTCAGTTACTTTGCAACCATTAGGGAAAAAAAAGCACAAGTATCCTCCACCCTTTGGGATTCGACGAGCTCCTGCAAAGCTACTTTGTGAAGATATTTATTTTCCTTTCTTCGCTGATGCTCATCAGCCTGTGTCAGGAGCCCTCACCTGCCAGCTCACTAATTAAAAAAATTTTTTAAATGTTTATTTATTATTGAGAGACAGAGCATGAATGGGGGAGGGGCAGAGACAGAGGGAGACACAGAATCGGAAGCAGGCTCCTGGCTCTGAACTGTCGGCACAGAGCCCGACACGGGGCTTGAACTCACGAACCGCGAGATCATGACCTGGGCCAAAGTCGGACACTTAACCGACTGAGCCACCCAGGCGCCCCCCCAGCTCACCAATTTAAAACCATCGCCTTCCCAGTGTGGTTTTAGAAATACAGGGTGGTGGACGGGGGAAGCTAGATCAACGCCGGGCTCTTGGGCAGTGAACGTTTTTGAAAAATCGCCGAGGTTAATTTAAAAAATTATGTTCCCAAAGCCTCAAGGACAGTATTTCCATTTCACCAAAACCACTGACAGTACATCAACCTCATGTTCCTCTTCCTGGGGTTTCTGGCCTGGCAGGCGTGTCGCAGTCCATGGACACCCCATGGACTCCATGAGTACCAGCCGCGCAGGGAGGGCGATCTGAGGTGTTGAGCAGGGATTCCAAATATACCCATTTACCGGTATGTGTTAATTCGCAAGAATGCACAAAACACAGCTGTTCTTGCGGAGGGAGGCCAGTGGTGTCCTTTCAATGCCACCCTGCAGAGAACTCCTTCAGGGGCTCTGCCAGGATGTCCTTAGCCCTGTGCTAGTGTAAGTTCTCACCAACAGCGGATAAGCACATGCAAAGGCTGTTCTTAAACTGACAGATGGTTCGCACCAAGCAGGTGCAAGTCCTTGACCCGCGGACACATACTGGGTGCAGGAAGAAAACATTAGACCATCTTTAGTTAAACTCTTTTAAAGTAAAAGTCTTTCCTGATGTGTATTATTTAGTACATACACTGTTCAGCCATTCAGGTAACCTACTCTCTGCCTGGTCCTGTTCTAGAAATTGGGGATACAGTAGTGAACCATAGCAGCTAAAATCCCAGAGCTTTGCACAACATAGGTGAATCACCCATAAGTAAATATACATACGATTACTTAGAGGGGGCACTGAAAACAGGTTTTTTTTTTTGAACCTAGAAGGACTCACATTCAAAAAGGTTCTGAGCCCACTGCTCTTCTCACAGAATTAAAATCGTATTTTGGTACGATCCTGCCAATCTGGGAGGCTGAGTGAAATCACGAGATGGGCATTAGCTGTGACACATGCAAAACCTTTCATGTACACTCAGGGGTCAACTGGGGCACCGGGAGCCTCTCCTGGGCAGTCCATCATGCACAAATACCTGGGGATTCCTCGAAGGTTGAAAGGAGGTGGCTATGTACAGATTATGGATTATGGCCAGTTTCCGGCTTCAGACTGGCCAGCAGGGGCCGTAAGCATCTTGGTGCACATGGGGCAGTAACCAGCAAAGGCGGCTGGGACTCCCGCCGTCAGGGAGGCCAGATGTGCCCAAGGACTGGATTTCTCCAGTGACTTTACAGGTGGCGAAACCAGAATCTGCACGACGTATGCAGAAGTGCAGGGCTCGCCCAGCAGAGGGCGCTCTCTTAGGCACAGGTGAAACCAGCGCCTCTCTGTGACACCACGTTTAAGCATTTAAGCTAAGTTGTACATGGGACTGACATTCTCCAAAGGTTATGTTCTAAACATCTTTTGTTTTGCTTTGCTTTGTTTTACTCAGAAAGCCTCTCTTGCCAGTTTATGACTCTGTGTCCGAGACAGAAGAGGATCCCGTACGATGTAGAACCGCAGGAGAAATCACACACAAACCTTTGGCCAGGGAGGGATGAGGCGAGTACGCAGGGGCACCTGGGGGGCCGCGGTCGCCCACTTCTCCCTGGAGGAAGAAAGAGGAGAACAGAAGAACGTGAGGCCCGCCTTTTGGAGTTTGGGAAACTACGCTTAGTACTAGGGAGTAAAGCTGAATGTGGACCGTCTGCCTTGTGCTGTGGTGATGCCTGGGTATCCCAGCCACCAGCCGGACACACCAAGAGGCAGCAGTGTGGGCAGGGCACGAACCTCACTTTGAAGTCCTTCTCAAACACCAGAAGCGGGCAGGGGACGACTTTCTGCAGGGCAGACTGTTCCCCTGTTGGTCACAGTACCCCAGCCACCCATCGGATACCAGGCTGCAGCCACACCCAAGCTGGGAACGATGCAACTGTACCCTGATCTGGATTGTGACACCGAAACTTCCAAGTGCTGCCTTGGTGTCATCGAGCCTCCCGGGGCCCCCGAAGGCCTGACTGCGGAGTGCCCCTGTCCTCACCAGATACGCTCCCCACCAGCAGGAAAGTCTCCCCGCCTGACTGGAGCCCCATCACCCGACCAGCTGCACCCCACCTGGTCCTCAACCTACTGGTCCTCACCTCCCTGCCAGCCCATTCTTCGAGCAAGCCAATCATACTCCCCCCTGGGGACAGGGGATACCCCACCCTCTTGTTACTACAAAGCCTGTCCCCACAGCCCCGCTGGTCCCCTCTGCTCCCGGGTGCAGATCCCGAGTGTGCCCTCCATGTGCCTTGTGTGCCTTGTGTGCCCAGCACTGTGAGGTCTGGACACGTGACCGATAAGTCCGTGTCCGTATCATCTGTCCAGTGCGGGGTGTTGTGTGTTTGCTTAGCGAATGTTAAACAGGGCAGAGGACACCTCCTCCAAAGGGGTGGATGGCAGGAGACCACACCTCCAGCCCCAGGAAAACTGAGCTCACCTTGAGTCCCGGGGGTCCATCCGGGCCTTGATAACCATCCAGTCCTTTGCTTCCCTGCAGGAAAGATGTTCGGGGCTTAGTTTTACTGCTAACACAGAATTTAAAGAAGTGACCATGATACCATTATTACGGCTGACAACACTAAAAATTAAAATCATTAAAATCATTAAAATTACCTACCACCCACTCTGTGCCCAATGTTCCCTGATTGTGGTCTCAAAGTCCAAACGTGACCTGCGGCTGATAAGCCTCATCATTATTTTGTTTAATTAAAATTTTTTTTAGCGTTTATGTTTTTGAGGCAGAGAGCAAGCAGAGGAGGAGCAGAGACAGAGGGAGACACAGGATCCGAAGCAGGCTCCAGGCTCTGAGCTGTCAGCACAGAGCCCGATGTGGGGCTCGAGCCCACGAGCCGTGAGATCACGACCTGAGCCGAAGTCGGATGCTCAACCGGCTGAGCCACCCAGGCGGGATTTTGAAAAATTTTTACGAGCACCAAATAGGAGCATTAATGCCCCCTAATTTAGAATTTTTCTCTTCATTTAGAAAGTGCTCAGTGCTGCTTTCTAATCCCCTTGAATATTTATTGAAAGAGAACGTTCACCCTCGTGAGCCACATCATAGCTGGATATATATATGTAAAGCTTTTTAAGAAACCTAGAAGTTCATTGCCTCTTGCCAAAGAATAGGTACAGTGAGGCCCCAAGTTCGGAATACCACGCGCCCGTGGTGTAAAAAATGCAGCCTGGTTATTTCACAGGATGTTCTGGAACGCGGGAGCACACATGCTGAAAGTCCTGTTGTTTAGCGTGAGCAATGACGGGGTTGGTTTTGTGCTTTCCACGCAGGCCTTTCATGCCGACGGACTTCCTTTCACGCTAGATGGAGCTGATGATTCAGAAGTGAAGGGAAACTTCTCCGAGGTCCCACCAATCTCCTACTTGGAGGCCATCTCTCGAGACAGGCACGGAGTCCTGAAAGAGCGCGCCGACGACGGGAGCAGCTAGGCGCTCAGTTCTCAGCGGCCTGCGCGCCAACCTAACAACTCAGCCCAGACGCCGCGCTGGATGCGGCCGGACGTGCATTCGTGCTACGTGCCTGAGTGCCGTCCGGCTGGGCGACGCCATCACTGGGCAGTAGTGGGTACCCCCCCACCCCCTCCGCACAACGTGCTCACCACCTGTGCTGCATAAGCCACAGCAGCACCAACGTTTCCGAAACACGTCTGAGCAAACGTTTGGAATGAGCCGGGGGCTTCAGAAAACCAACAGGGGAAAGGGCAAAATGGAAGAGTGCTCAGGATGTCTCTGACTATTGGCTCTATCGATCCACAGGTCTCCCTGTTGGCTGCTGGAACCCCAAAAAGCCAAGACAATGATCTAGAAGTTTCCCTGTGAGTTCTCAGCAGCAGGTGAATTGACTGGGGATGGGGGTGGGCTCAGTATTATGTAGGGCTCAGCAGAGTAAAAGGGGGATATTGTACTTAGGTGCACGTGAGACCACAGGCAGCTGGAACCCTGATTGTCCGGCACACCAAGAGTCAACACAACCACCTAACGGGTTGTCTTTGTGTTTCTGTGCAGACATAACAACAGGGGTGGCAGTGGGTGGGGGCAAGGGCTGTGCGGTCAGGGAGGAATTATCTGGGGACTAGATCAGTAACTGAACAGGTCGCTAGGAGTAATGGCAGCTTGTCAAGTAAGACGAGGTTCAGCGGTCACGTCTGAGGTGCCGCGCGGCCTAACAAGCAGGGACTCTGCCATCTGTACATGTCCTGGGCATTTCCTATTTGTATGGTTGAGTAAACTGTCTCCCCACAGAGACGTCCCACTTGGCCGGAAGTGTCCCCGTCTTCCCCTGGAAGATGAGGGCCTTCCGTTCTAACATCTGGCCACAGCAGTTAGAGGCCCCAGGTGGTCAGTGTCTAACTGGGCGTCTTGTCTCACATAAACAGCGAGTTCCAGGGGGCAGCTGTATCCAACTGCATTAAAAAAATATCTGTAACTCCTGAGTGCCGGGTGTAGAAAAAACCCGTAATTATAATTTCCCTGTCACTGGCAAGCGATGAAAGTTTGAACGACAGAACTTCGGTTCCACAGGCGGTGGAGACGGGTCCCTGGTAGACGTTGCCTTCGTTCTCTGTCTCTTTGCTTGATTAATGAAATCCTTCCACTGGAATTTGGCCTTCTGGCCTTCAGTTGGGGTACGCCTGGACAGCCGTCCTCCAGGAACGCCGCCTTTGGGGGTGCCCGCATCAGTTATGAATGTCATGAGAACGTGGATGCAATTAGGGAAACCCTGGTGTCAGCTTCTCGGCCTGAGTTTGGGATGAAAGGACAGGAGCGGGAGGAGCGAGACAAGCCAAGGTTGCAGGAAGGAGTCGAGGCTGGTCCCGCTGCGAGCGGGTTAGAGTGTCAGCAGAGCCTGGGTCTAGGGCTACTGCCGGCTGGAAGCCGGACCCGGAGGCCACGTCCATCTGAAGTCCCCAGGGAGCTCCCCGCGGAGACTGATGAGCCCCACGTCCTTGTTGTCCACATGGCGGTGGAGCCCTGGCAGGATTCAATGGAGTCATGATTCAGAGGCT
Source organism: Prionailurus viverrinus (assembly GCF_022837055.1). Taxonomy (NCBI): domain Eukaryota; kingdom Metazoa; phylum Chordata; class Mammalia; order Carnivora; family Felidae; genus Prionailurus; species Prionailurus viverrinus. The sequence goes on along the minus strand of NC_062561.1, from coordinate 80,654,791 downwards.
GAACTGATTTCTAAAAAGCCTGTCTATGCACTTCCTAGGACCGAATGATGGAAATCCTGGCCTATGGGCGCCAAGAGGTGTGTCCCATACTGTCGACCGTGTGACGGCTGCAAACAGCAAGCAGCTGGGAACCACGGTGAGGGGTCGTTAGGCACACGGTGCATCCTTTTCCCGCAATGCTGTGCAGGTCGCTACCAAAGCTCTGTGGATGTGTCCGTGCTAATGTGGAATCATCTCCAAAGCACGGTGGTGAAATAAACAGGCGCGTCAAACTTACCTTTTGTCCTGGTGAACCTTTCTCGCCATCGAAGCCAGGAGAACCCTGGGTTGGGACGGAAAACGGAAGCAAAAACATCTCAGAATGGACAGCAACATTTCCCGGAGGGCTCTGTTACCGCCCCTGACATGGGCTAACATGAAATGCTTTACTATGAAAGTATCAAAATTATTTTCTGAAGGAGGTGGGCCATCACGCCTACTGCCTAAAGAAATACGAAGAAGTCTAGAAAGACGGTATGGTTCATCCGGTGGAGGTGTTAAAAGACCTGCACTCCAACTTTCTCAGGGGTCTCTTATTTTCCAAGATTCTAACACGTGTGCTTTTAGTGGCGGTGGCTACCAGAGAGCCACCGCAAGGCCACTCTGCCTTTGTTCTGGCCACATTTCCCAGTGCACTTGCAGTGAGGTGTGGCAGGTGACCGAGCTCTGGCTGATGGAGGGAGGACCGAAGAGGCAGGCGTCATCTGAGGCCACGCTCTAAGGATGGAGGTCTGCCCTTGGGCATGGGAGCCACAGGCGCTGAATCTCCACGGGGGAGACACTCCCGTGACCCCCAGCACCCCACCCACTGTCCTAGACTCTCAGGGAAACAAGAATCAACTTCTTGTGTTGGGGACAGTCTACACTTCCGTTACCATGGGTTAAGGCAGCCTCACCGGCATTGGCAGAGATGTCTCTGTGTTCTGCCCGCCCCCCACCCCCCTCCTTCAGTGGAGTCTCCAACATCATGGTTACTGGGGGGGAGGGCGTGTCCATCACTGTGGGCTCGCCCGCCGCGTTCAGCGGGCCACTCTGGCAGGGACGCTGGGAGTGGGGAGGCTGTGCGTGGGTGAGGGGAGAGGGTATGTGGGACCTCTCTGTGCCTCTAGCTCGACTTCGCAGGGAACCTCAAGTCTGCTCGGAGGAATCCAGTCTACTTAACATGCAAACCAGAGCAAACTGCAGTTATGGGATGCATCGCTTACCCGTGTGCCCGAGAAGCCCATGACTCCTTCTTCTCCCTTCAAGGCAATGCCCTAGGAGGAGAGATAAGATGTGAGGGAGCTGGCCCGTGCACTTTACCCCCTCGGGTGTTCTAGCCCCCTGGGACTCCTGGGGTCCCCAGTCCAGCCCAGCACGATTCAGGGTCACAGAGAGTCCCCCAGGTGGCCTGCACTAGCATCACTCCAGGACACCACTGGCATTGTCACGTAGCAGGTGACGCCCAGGAAGGCTGGGAATACAGGGCAGGCATGATGAGGACGGAAGACAGCATAGCAACGATGTGCTGGCCCCAGAACTGAAGCCACTGCCAAGCCCGCTGTCCCTCCGCCTGTGCACCTGCTCTCCTAAAGCGCCGACGTTCAGGTCACAAACCCCAGAAGATGTTGGTTAGCTGGTGTGTATTATGCAAAAGGGGAGACATTCTAAAATTGTTTTCTGAAAAGAAGTGTCAAAGTGCCACCCGATGTCACAGGTGGATGCTGCTAGAGCCCTGTGCGTGGTCACCGGGAGTGGGGGCCGGGTGGGGGGCTGGGGGGACCCTGTCAGCGAGAGGAAACCCGGCCGCTGCTCGACTTACCTTTCTTCCCGGCTCCCCCTCACTCCCCTTTTCGCCCTGCGAAGACAGTGAAGTGTCAGAAAGAGCATTAATTCAAGAGCAGAAAGGATGGATGGGGTTCACCATCCAAAAAGTAGTTAATGCAACGGCAAACAGTGACTACGAGTGGCTCATAATAAACAACTCCCACGCTGTGCAGCTTCAAAGTTCAAGAGAAAAGAAGTATGACTTTTTCTGGGCTTTCCCAATATCAGTTAAATCCCATGCTACGTCTGGTGGAATGGGGAGGCTGCCCGTCCGCTCTCTGCACAGCCCCCCCCCCCCTCGCCCACGGCACAGGCCCATGGTGACGTGCAGTGGCAGAGGATGTGCCCGTGAGAGGCCCCCAGCGATGGCGTTCATTTGAATAAAAGAGCCTTAGGAAGGTCCTCTCGGGGGAAAGGACATGTTTGGAGCATATTAAAACCCCAAGCTAAACAGGCTTTATTTAGGAAGCAGGCTCAATTTTATATGATCGCTTTTTCCCACTCTTCTTGGTCTAAAACGGGGGAAGAAATGCAGTGACCACTGGGTTCTTTCCCTCATTGCTGCTGAGATGGCACCTGGGATCCCTGTCACTCTCAGCAGCCTCCTGCAGGCTGGCCGGGCCCCCGTCGCCCACCCATCTTGTTGCAGAAGCTGAAGGAAATCTGATGCAGAAGCTTGAGCACCTCGGCAGGGATCGCACGTCCTCTGGCCTCACTCCCCCCTTGGCTCCTGTCCTGAAAATGAACAGAGGCCCTACCTGGCTGATGGCGAGGGCACCAGCAGGAGCCAGAGTCCCGTCTGGATCCCACCTGATGACTCAGTGGGGTCCCCTTCCTGCCTGGATGTCCGGGAACATCCTGCTCTAAGCTCAGATGGCTCCTGACACGCTTTCCTCGGCGTTCTGCCTTACATCAGCCACTGCCCAAGCCCCTTCTGTCAACGGTCACGTGGCTGTGAAGTCAGGCACAGCTGCCTGGAGCGACTTTCTCCCGGAGGCCTGCCTTCTCCCAGCCACGGTCGAGCACCCAATCTCCATCTGGACAGATACTTGAGAGTTGGAATTAGATCCCATGTTTGGGGTTTTCACTTTGGTCCCAGGCACTGTCTGTGACCTCAAATTGGGGACTTTGCCCTGACGGAGTGGTCTCCACTCAGCAGCATTATGAGGTTGAGTTTATTGACCACCTTCCTTTGGCACAAGGGAGCCCGGACACTGGGGAAGGTTCACTGGCCTGTCTGAGTGAGTGAGTGGTAGAGTGGGTGTTAATTAAAAAAAAAAGTTTATTTATTTTTTTTGGGAGGAGGGGCAGAAAGAGAGGGAGACATAGAATCCCAAGCAGGCTCCACACTGTCAGCATGGAGCCCGACTCGGGGCTCGAACTCACGAACCGTGAGATGGTGACCTGAGCCGAAACCAAGAGTTGGGCGCTTCACCGACTGACCCACCCAGGCGCCCCTGAATTTTTATTTACATGCCAAGAGTACACTTTTAATCAAAGAAAATGTTAATGGAAATTATAAAAATCAGAAAACTGACTGATGGGAGAACGCCCACAGTGATGCTCCATTGTCAGCAAAGACAAAAAGTAGGTTTCTTTTGCGGAACATAACACTTTGCTCAGATAGTTCCCATCCTGGCTCTGAATTATGCTTGGACCATTAACCTGTGCCTGCACAGGAGATGTGTATACTCAGGACAGATCGGAGACTGTTCGTGAATTCTGCTGTTGTTGCAAATTTGTCAGTTTTTTTTTAAGATGATGGACTAGTACACCTGTGTGATTATGGGTGGTGTCTTCATGTGTGATGAGCCAGCTGGGTACTAAGACTTCCCCACTTTGTGATTGTTTTAAAAGGATCAAAGAAAATTCCTTTCTTTTAGTTCAACTGGAAACACAGTCAACTTTGCTGAAGCCTCTTTACCTTATACTGATCTGGGTGGAACATCTCCTTCATGGGCCCGATGATGGCATGGTGGATGTCTGATGGAATCCCATTGGGTCCCGGCTGTCCCATGTCGCCCTGGGAATGGTTTAGCAAAAGTAGTCAGCTTTAAATTGCAAAGACACCATCAGGTGTGAACAAAAGCACCACTACAAACTGCTATTCCTACTTTTGTACATTACAAAAATTACACCAGTTTTGTAATGTTATAATCATGGTATAAAATAAAATCATAACGTAAAATTATTTGTATCCTCCTTGCATTCATCATCATTTGCCATTTATTCATAAACAGTGTTGAGGTTGTTCATAAGTGTGGGTTACATTTGCTTCTGTGGAGTTATCTCCTTATGATGAATTCCTGTACTAGGGCTGAATGTCGCCACATCAATGTTTTCCTCTATTGGGTCCCAAGATTGGGACCTCGACCCTTTCCCGAGAAAGGAAAGACTACTCCAGTCTTGCCACTGCTATGCCCGTTAAGGGTGTTCTTATAGAATAAAAAGTAGCATCTTCAACAGATAAAATATCTCAGGCTTTATTTGCACTTTTGTCATTAGCAAGAAACACTTCTCACTTGGTGCACAGATCCCAGAAGGAATCAATCTGCAACAATTAGACGAGGATTCTTGCATAAGAAGGGGCTTCATCTGCCAGAAACTGACACAAAAAGAAACCTATTGTCTTTTCTTTGGCATTTCCACAAGCAGACTATGGAATACAAATTTGAGCCCAGATGTCATATAATGTGAACAGGAGCAAAGTGACACAATGTAGTATTCTGAGAGTCTGCTAACATTGTATCTAAGAATTGCCTGGAGGTCTTGGTTCGTCTTCCTTTACCTATCCAGGCCTCGATACTCTATTAACATTCGACTCAACTCTTTGGAGATGATACACATTCACTTCTTTTCCATCCTGTCTAAAGTGATGACTCTTCCTTCTGCCCAGTGATTTCTTCCCAGATTTTTCTTCTTCTTATGTTAGTTTACTATTTTGTCATATTTCATTGTATAGGTGTGTAACTTTTTATGTGTTCGGATTTTTCAACGTTTTCCTTTGTAAATTTTTTCTACGGTATTAGCACAAAGAAAAAGTCTTTCTCTTCGGACCTGAGCAGTACCGGACTACACTTAGTGTACTGTGTGATCAAACAGCCCAGTGGAAAAACAAAATGAAAATTCATCAACAATGAAGCCACGGCACAAAGTTCATGGTGGCCAGTGGGTTTTGTGGTGAGTGTGACCCGTTACGTGTTGGTGAGCCTCTGCTTGTGTGAGCCACCTGCCACGTTGGGGGTCTCATGTGCATGGCCTCAAGTGACGCTCTCGAAGGCCCTTGGTCTTTGCGTGTTGGTGGTGCAGGGATTACAGATGCCCACGTGGTTCCTGATCGCCTGTGAGCCCGGTCCCTGAGTGGGCTCCACGTTGGCTTGTGGTTCTCCATTCAGTCTCTGCTCAGTTACCTCGAGGGTCCGCACGTTGGGAGACACCTCGGGCAATACTTTTACTTTGTGGGTGCTGCTGACGGCTGAAGTCACTCACGTCTGTGTCACAGGTCTGTCCGGGGCTAACCTAGACTGTTGTCTCAGTGACCCATCACCGTAACTGGAGCGTTTCCCATAGCCCAGCATTTTACAGTGATCATTTCCTATGCAAGTGGTCAGAAGACGACTGCATGGAAAGCAGTCATCAAAATGATTTATTTCCTAATTGCTAAGCAGGGCTCCGCTTTAATCTATTACGTTTCCTTACCTTCTCTCCCTTCTGTCCATAAAAACCAAGTCCTCTGTTGCCCTGAAAAGAGAAATGGTTTTTCTGAGTTTTTAAAAGTCATTAACCACAGAGAAATATATATATATATATATATATATATATATATATATATGTGTGTGTTTATATATATATGTGTATATATATACACATATACATATTTAGAAGAAGAGATGTAAGCTCTATCTATTTGCAAAATACCAAACAATTATCTTTGCATAATATTCTGGCATCCCCTCCCCAAAGCTATTTGACACAAAAGAAAATTAATGTCTTTTCTTTTGCGAGTTTCACATACAAACTACGTAATAAAAGTGTGAGCCCAGAGATCACATAATATGAATGGGAGCAGGCTGGGGTCACGTAGGAGTTACGGAAAGCGGCACCTCACGGTGTATCTTGAGTGTGATGAAAACAATGGGCTTTGGGAAAATGCTGTGCTATTCTTGAATACAGGTGTGCTTTTAGGGAAAATCCGTATTTTATACTCTAAGTGAAACCCTGAAAATAGCGGATTAATGGCGTTTTTTCTGGACTCTGTCACCGCTGGGAATGTTTTAGCTTGCTTTTTGAAACATATTCTGTTGTTCAACCATCCCGAGGCTCCCGAAGTTGGCTGTGTCATTAATTCTGCACCTGCTGCGTGAGCCAGGGCTCTGCGGCGTTTAACCCTGTGCAGCGTGAGATGAATGAAGATACCGCAGGCGTCTGGCCGTGGCCTCCCTGCTGGCATGCGGCAGAGCCCAGACCTGATCTCGGGTCTCTCGGACTCGGTAGCGCACCTGTCGTCTCCATGGATGAGGGTCTCAGCGTCTCCTCAGACCCAGGAAACAGCCACTCCCCCCCACCCTGGATCCCAGATCTCAGGATCAGGATTCAGTCTCCCTTCCGCCTCAGCCTTTTGTCATTTTGGTAAGATAATCCTGATTCCACAAACACATCTGACCCTTTTCATGACTTTAGGGGCTGGGGATTCTCTGGCTGGGGCCCCCGACTTGTCACGTACTTAATAGATTCACAAGTGGGGGGGACATGTGTTCGAGAACTGACTTGACCCCCAAGTCCAGGAGCAGCTGTGCTACACACTTACACATGTTCTAGAAATAGCGCTCTTTTCTTTGGCCTGCAAACAACTCGGCTTCCTCCCCAGGGCCCCCACATTCCCACCAAGACAAAGGATGGCGTGGGGCCGTATCTGCTCCTTCTCTCTGCAGTACCCCGCTCCCCCTCCGATGCCCAGATATTCTCCAAAAAACACAAACAAAGCCCCTAATTAATTTTTGCTATTTTGCTCCTTTCCCACCTGGCTGGGAGCTGAAATCAAAGCACAGCAAGGCAGCCGGGCCAGATCAGAATGCGCTTTGCCGGGGGCCCCCGCTGTCCCTCTGCCTCGCGAGCCGGCCGCCCAAGTCCCCAGGAAGTGACCTGGTGGACGGCGAGGGTTGTTTGTGCTGCAGCCAAGCGGGGATCTGAGGCGACCCTGGGGCTGGGCGGCCCCGTCCCACATCCGCTTCTCTTGGCTCGGGGCCGTTCCCACCCTGCTCGTGGCCGCGAGACAGTGGGGAGCCCAGCGGTGGGGGCAGCAGCCTTAATGAGCTCCAGCCCCAGCCGGAAGCCAGGTCAGAGGTGATGGGAGCAGAGGAGGGGGACGGTGGATGCTGAGGTCCCCCGGAGGCCAAAGAGATGAGGTTTCCGTAGAGCAGACATGGGAACATGCAGGCTTGGGGATGTCCCCGGCCATGCGCAGGCCACGGGATGGTCCTCGCACACTGGCAGCTGCAGCCCAGCATTTCTGATCACCCATCCCCTTCCCCACCTGCCTGCTCTTGGTCTTAGACATTTATCCAACTTTCCCCGTTGACACTGAACCCTAGTTCCGTCTATAGGTTCTGACAAGCCACCTCCTTTCTTGTACTTCATCCAACTTAATCATCTTTCTTGGGTGGGAACAGTATGGCCTTGGGCTCAAGCCTGACTTGAAAATCACGGACTAGCTCCCTGGGGGCTGGTGTCACCCTCCGGCACAAAGAGCTTGGTTACATCTGGGCAGGAATGCCGCTGGCTCCCCACCCCGCACAAACACAGCCACATTTTGTCCCCTCTGGTGCACTGACACATTCGGATACACACGAGCTGGTCTTGCGTCTACATTGCTAATCAAACATTCATCAGTGTGATTTCCACACGACGGCAGTGGGATGTGATTTTTTTGGTCTTAAAAACCTACAGAATCATTTTCATCACGAAATAAATGATACGTCGTTGTCAACCAAGTAGTCCTATGGTCAGGAAAGGTGCACACAAGTGTGTAAGCCACCCCGCCCCCGTCACCGACTTACCGGCTGTCCTTTAGGTCCAGGGGGTCCAGGCGGGCCCTGCACAAATACAAAGAAATCTGTAAACTGTTTTCTTTATCCCAGGACCCAGATAACTTCTGCTGGAAAGCTCTGGGAAAGCCATTCTGTGTATATTTAGCATACCGTGTAGTATGTAGAGAGGTTTCTGGTCTACCTGCCTCGGTGGGGAGGACGGGCTGGAGGGCAGAGGACCGGGGACGGGCCTGCCTCTCAGAATTTGCCAGCTGTCCACCTACAGCTGTTCTGGGTTTGCTCTTCTGAGTTCAGACTTTTGACTTCACCCGGGTCCTAACTCCTGCCTGCTCGGACCCCCCGCAAGGTCCCAGGCCCTGTCACCATGGACACTGCCTCCCCTGACCTCCTAGCATGTTTTGCTGGGGGGGTCAGCAAATGTTCACGGGCAGAATTAACCTGCGGGTCCGAACTGCAAGGTTGAAAGTCCATCTGCAAACACCACCGTCTTTCTGCAAAGTGTTCAGCGTCAACGCCACACTTAGGATGAGGTGTTAAACACGCACGAGACGGGCGGTTAGCGTTTAAGCACAAGGAAGCGTGGGTGATTCTAATGGCCCGTAGAAAAACCTGAAGCTGTCAGATCAGCTCAGGACACGGCGGGGACAGGCCCTGCTTCAGATTTCCCCGAACTGTGTATTTAAAGACCAACCCCTGCCCATGTGGCGTGTGTACTGTGGGCGGGCCGACAGCTGTACGCGGCGGGGGAGCAAAGAACCTGGCATCGCGCGATCCTTGCTTCTCCGGTTTTCTGCGACAAGGTCTCTCTCACCTGGACCCGGACCTCCCCCAGTGTTGTTCAAGGCCCATTTGTCTTGATGCTAAACTTCCAGGGAACGAGGGGCAGACACCCAGTGGGGGTGGTTTACTGCCGGGCCGGTGGGTGATGGGGGAAGTGGTCTGGGGGGCTTCATGGGCACCAGCACCTCTGTTTTCTCGTCCTCTCCCTCCCTGCAGCAAGCCCTCCTTCACCCCCGTGTTGTGCGGGTGCCACTCACTCTGTCTGTTGAGTTGCATGGGCCGGGAACCCCTTCAGGCGGCCACTGGGGCCATTTTGCTAACTGATGTGTAACATCTCACTGGCAATGATGGCCACTCCCAGGTGTGGCACACCTGTGACGATGGCCATGCCCAGGTGTGGTACAGCTGTCACAATGGCCACGCCCAGGCAGAGACCATTTCTTCTTATCCACCTGTCAGACTTTGATGTGCTTGGCCCAGGGGTGACAGCCCCTCCCCCGCCTCCCCCCCCCCCCCCCCCCCCCGCCATCAGCTGGCTGGGTGTGGGGCCGAGAGAGCTCGTCTCGACTGGAAGGGGGCCCAGCCAGCACCATCTCCACACTGGACATGCTTGGTGATGATCTAGTGCCCACAAATGTCAGGTCCTCATTCTTCAACCTTAACAGCAGCAAAATGCATGCAAAAGAGGACCTGTTTTGTCTCGACAGTCTCCATCGTGACCACAAGCATCCAAGATGTATCGTGACGCTTCCACATGCATCAACAACTGAAGAAGCCGTGTGTCCAGGGGACACCCTGATGGCCCCCTGAGAATGAGCCGGGCACCTGCTACTTACTGGTCTTCCTGGAGCTCCAACTGGACCCATCTGTCCCACAGGCCCGTGGCGGCCAGGAGGCCCCTGCGTACAGGCAAAAAGGAAGGTTGTTAGGAGAGGGACACTGGTATGTGCAGTCCTGAGTTCTTGACATTCTGCTTGGAACATTCTCTAATGAAAATAGACCTTACCTGGAAACCGACCAATCCAGGCTCCCCAGGTTCACCCTAGTTGAGAGAAAATAATTTTAAGACCTCTGGTTTTTATTTATTTATTTATTAAAAAAAATTTTTTTTAACATTTATTTATTTTTGAGACAGAGAGAGACAGAGCATGAATGGGGGAGGGGCAGAGAGAGAGGGAGACACAGAATCTGAAACAGGCTCCAGGCTCTGAGCCATCAGCCCAGAGCCTGACGCGGAGCTCAAACTCACAGACCGTGAGATCGTGACCTGAGCCGAAGTCAGATACTTAACCGACTGAGCCACCCAGGCGCCCCAAGAGTTCTGGTTTTTAAGTGTCTTTAGGTTTAGTTACATTTTATCACAACTTTGGAAACAAATTCGGAAACTATATCAGCCCCGCCAGGGGCTTGGTAATGCTACCCTTTATCTGGGGCATTGTGAATATAGACTGGAAAGGTGTGCACCCACAGGTAAATGTCACCCCGATGGGAAATCGATGATTTTTTTTAAGTTTACTTATTTTGAGAGAGAGAGAGAGACAGAATCCCAATCAGGCTCCACACTGTCAGCACAGAGCCCTATCTGGGGTTTGATCCCACGAACGGTGAGATTGTGACCTGAGAGAGTTGGATGCTTAATCGACTGAGCCCCCCAGGCGCCCCAGGACAGAAATCGAAGGTTTTTAGCTTCTTCATGGTGCTGGGCTGTTCTACCACCCCAGAGGCACTTGCTTATAGCTCAGCCATACTAGGGAAGTTTTGTTATTAATCAGGAATTACCCTGATAGCTCAGGCACGAGTCCCACCTCTAGCGAACATACCCTGTATTTGTCGCGGTCCACACTGGAAAGCGCGTACGGCTCACCTTTCTGCCCCTTGGGTCCTTGGGGCCCCTATGGTAGACAGGATGTGGAAGACAGAGAAAACACAGAAAGGCCCGTGAACACTCAGTGCAGTGCTAGCCATGTGGGTGATTAGACATTGTCTGTTACGGGCAATGTCAGTGGTCCTTACGGCTTATTTGGGTTATTCTGAACACCAGTCCTACATTCAGCCACAAAGATGAGACTTTCATATTTACCCAATAGTATCTTCCTTCAAACTTAAAATGGAAACATTTTAAAGGACTTAGGTTATTTACAAAAACCCAAAAGGATGCTCAGTAAACGAATCCTTCAGGACACCAACATGTTGTTTCTCTTCGTAATAATACATTTTGTCTTTAATTGGGCATTAGGGTGCTAAAGATATTAACACATATGTTCTGAAGCACCGTTTTTGGGAAAGATGCTGGGTCATTCTGGAAAAGTGGAATTGTAACAAATACACTCAGTACGTGTGCACATCGTATGTGGATGAATGTCTTTCAATGCCTGTGTATAAAATCAGTCTTAAAAAAATTTTCTTTTTAAAATTTTGTCTTAAGACACATGGAGAGACAGAGTGCGAGAAGGGGAGGGGCAGAGAGAGAGACACACACACACACACAGACAGAATCCCAAGCAGGATCCAGGCTCTGAGCAGTCAGCACAGAGCCGGACATGGGGCTCGAACTCCCGAGCTGTGAGATCAGGACCTGAGCCGAAGTCGGACGCTTAACCGACTGAGCCACCCAGGTGCCCATATAAAATCAGTATTTTAAAGTGATGGTTATATTTATTGATAATGATAGTTTCATGACATTACAGCAGACTGGAAAGTGATGGTCCTCGTTGACAAGGTGACCCACACATAAAAGACAACCCAGGGAGAGGACTGGGGAGGAGAAGTGAGAATAAGAGAAATCCATGAACTTCAGGAGGAAACACGTGGGGAGGAATGTGTGAATACTCTTCCCCAGTCTTAGAAATGTTTTCTTAAATAAAGAGTTTTACCAAATAAGATGTTGGCAAAACCCTGACTTTCCAATATTTTGATGGCAAGAAGGCAGCCATACAGAAATGGAAAACACTTCAAGATTCTTTGCAAAGACCTGAAAACTGAGTCTACAAAACAGATGAATACATGGAAGTTTTCCATTAAAAAGAAAAAAAAAAGCACACTTCTACCTGCAGGGGCTGTTTCCATGTCACAGAGGAGTTTAGAATCTAACAAGACGGGGGCTAACGGCATCCTGTCAAGCTCTAATTAAGCCTTTTGATTTTGTTTTTGCTCTTGCCCAATTCTTCCCTGTTACTTGAATTGTAGCATGGGGGGAAATGCAAGGACACAGGTAAAACTGCACGATACAAACCACACGGATTATTTTCTATCTTGTTTACAGAATAAATTTGGAAAATGAAGTTCTCTGGACGCAGGGAAATCATGCCGAGATGTCTGCAGGAACGTGTGCATCCTGACCGCTGCCTAGGGACAGGGGAGCACCTGCCTGGGGGTGCAGGAGCCGGGCTGAGCACACCTGCCCCGGCCGAGGGGTCCACAGGAGCCAACCTGCCCTCCTTGGAAAGTCTCTCTGACACAATTTCTAAAAGGGCCTTCTGGATGGGCCCGTGAAAGGCACACCACACATCCTCCACCCGTCTGCGGACAAGGGCCGGCCCCCCAGCTCCTGGAGTTCACCACCCCAGCCGCACCCGCTGCCCTGATACTCACAGGAGGGCCAGCGAACCCCCCGGGGCCGACAGGTCCCTGGCGGCCCACGTCTCCTCTCGTCCCGTTGCAGCCATCGTGACCAGGTGGTCCTCTGGGCCCACCTTGCCCCGGGTGTCCCTGGGAGAGAAGAGTAGGTGAGCCTTCTAGCACACGGTCTGGCGTTCTCATGAAGAGCGTGATAAAACACTTCTAAATCTTCCCACCCTGCATGAACCCAAGGGCAAAGAGAACTCAAAACCAGCAGGTGGGTGAATGAAAGATTAAGTAAATGGAGGCACACAGGTTCGGTTCTGAGCAGCAGAAAGGCCTTCAGGACAAAGTTCTGTTTGCCATGGGCTGGGTAAAGAAGTCCATTACCGCCGGTCTATCGGGAGGTCGGTGTCAGCAGGGACGGGTCACGGTAGATTTAAAACTTCTAGAAGGCACTCTGGAAGCGGCTAGGTCTTTCAAGGACAACAAGGGGCCCCATCTTTTGTGCCCAACTGAACTGTAGAGGGTGAGTTGACAGACTCACATCCTACACAGGAAAGAGATTCACATTCCCCCCGCCCCCCGATGGGATTTCATCCGTGACTTCGCCGTATGTAGAAGAACTGATTTCCTCTTATTTGCTTTTGAATAAAGCCAATAAAAGCAACATCTGATGTTCAGAGATGTCGGGGTGGGGGAGGGGAGGGAAGGCAGCATGACCAAATGTCTTTTGAATAGCTAGGAAGTCAGGCTGAGTTAACGACCTGCTGCTTACGTACTACGAGACCACGGCCTATTTTGCTGTTTCCTCCCACGGCACGTGTTTAGATATATGCCATCTTCTTAATCTCTCTAAAATTTTGCTTTTGTTGACAATGGACCAAGCATACATTCCAGAGTGGATTTTTTGAGGCCCCATTAGGATGCCTTTTACACTTACTTTGAGAAATTTGGGACATTTCAAGAGAAATGAACGAATCCTACATAGAGTGCCTGGACCCTGAACGATATTAAGAAACACAACGAGAAGAGTTGCATTTTAATTTCGTTGTCTACCTCTCATCGCTCTCCTTTAGACACTCAAAGCCGCTGCTTTAACTGGGACCCTCAGACAGGCACAGATCCAACAGCCAATCCCCTGGTAGACGAGAGAAATCCCCGCCGCCCTGGAAACCACGGGGTACCATCCATCTCTCCAGCTGAGAGTGCAGCCAGCTGCCTTGGTAGTGGCCAACTACAGGCCTTTTTTTAGGGGTCTCTGAAAGCCGATCCTTCAAATTCAGCCTGAGAAAACAAGCCCGGTGGGTGCTCTGCTCACGATCTGTGCGGTCTTCCGTGATGCTTTTCGTAACTCGAGTTCTTCACTCCTCTCCGGAGTGATCTGTCTCCTGTGGGCCTTTCTTGCTCCCTTGGAACTGATCTAAGTCATGTGACATGGCGTGTCAGTCAGACGTTAGTTGGAGACTGTTCTTCAAAGAAAAATTGCAATTACCTTGAACTGACTGCCCGTCTCGTGTTCAACATCTAACTGGACACGGCTCTTAAGATCTGACTGCACATCACATTTTATATATGGCTCCTAAGTGGCTAAAATTAGCCTGGGGGCAGATGGCACATGGGTCCACGTATGTGCAGTTCCAGAGTCCTGTGGTCAGCGGGCAAGGCCATTGTCAGCAGCACGGAGATTCTGTGGAAACCGCTCGGTTACCTGCTTACTGTGACACTCTCTCATGTGAAGATACTGCCTCTCCAACTTGTGAACTATTTCGTCCTCAGAGTAAATGGGCATACAGTGGAAAAACCAAATATGACTCAGAGCAGCCATACTGTTTTTCCACATCCCTCCTTTTAAACTCAGATTTCGACTTCCAGAAGACAAAACCGACAAGGCGGCCCAAAGAGCTCAAGAAAGCGGTTTAAGAATAGGTGGTTTCGTTGCAGGCGGTTGGTAGGAAAATGCTATCATTATTTGTTTATCCCTGAAAATCTACAGATTCTTTGACTCTGACTAATGGGGAAGTGACTACCTTACTTGTTCACACAGCTGTGTGTCCTAACTGGTGCGTGTGAGCCCCCGTCCAGGGGACGCTCCGGGTCAGGTCACCGTCACGCGGGCCTCAGGTCTGCGTGTGGCCTGTCTGTAGCCCTGACCGCCTTCCTGTACCGCTGCACAGCCTCCTGGGTGTGCAGCTGGCATTCTGAAGAACCTCCTCTCTGTGATGCACAGCCTCTCTGTGATGGCTCTTCTGTGTTCCCTCCTACAAGGCGGCTGTCCTGCTTCCACAGCCCCGGGAATGCATCTGTTACGTGTGCACATGCGTGTAGATGTGCGTGCTAACACAGGGGCAGGGGGTGTGGGCATGTGGGGTAAGGGCTCGGATGTGTGCACATGAGGGAGGTTCCTGAAGCAGATGTTCTCAAACCTCAGCAGCAGGCAAAAACATGTGTCATAAACACATCTGTCCCCGCGGCTGGGATCCGTAGGAGGCAGACCCTGGGAATCTGCTCACGGATCCTTGTGAAAGAGGTTGAGAGACAGGCCGCTGTGTTTATTATTTTTTTTTATGCCACAAGAAGTAAAGTAAACTAGGTTAGAAAAACACATTTTATTGCATTTTGAGATTTTCTCATGGACAAACCCTGTCTTTTCTTCTCACTTACGCATGGTTCACTAGAGAACTGGGGAAGCGTCACCAACGTCCAGCAGAGGGCGTCCTCCCACCCACCATCTCGGCCGTGCCCCTTTATGTTCAGGTCGCTTTACGGTTCCAACAAAATGTCAAGCCGCATTCTGATGGAGCATATCTAACGTGCTAGCCTTCCGTTACAAAACCAGGTCCGGTTTTCGCCGAAAACCGGCTTCGATTCCGAAGCCAAGTGCAGAAGAACATTTACAAAGGAACCAATCTGTGCCATATTTGACTGGACTCCAGGGGAAAAAGGATGCACAGAGAGCCCTACTTCATTTTGTAAACTAAACAGGAGGCCTACGTAGAATGCTTCTGTAACTCAGGAGCTTGCTTAGCATGTGTTCGGTGTTTAAAAATCCTACAAAATCTTACAAAACACTTACGGGAATTCCGTCGGCACCAGGGAATCCGGAAACGCCTCTTGCTCCCTGTAAGGAAGGCAGACAAGCTTACTGTGGGCCGGGACACCCACTGCCCGTCGCAAAAGTGGAGGGAACATGAGAAGTCATCATACCACATCTCCTTTCGGTCCTGTGATCCCTGGTGACCCCCTCTCGCCCTTGTCACCTTTGCGGCCCTGCAGTCCTGGGAATCCCTGCAGGCCTGGGGGCCCGGTGTACCCCTGGGGGCCCACTGGCCCTGGCTGGCCCTGCAGAAACAACAGAGTTTAATCACGGTTAATAACAACAGACGAGCGTTTTCCAGCGTGCTGCTTTTGAAACGACGCTTTTCATTCTCAAAGAGCTATGATGTCCAGGGAACGTCACATGTAGACAGTTCTATCTCCTGCCACAATTGCCACAGAGTGACTTCTGGCTAAGAAAGAAGGCCTAGAGTGTTAAAAGAAAAAAAACCATGTTAAATGTGAGAAAAAAATATCATCCTAGATCACTAATGTCGCGTTACCGTGAAATGCTGGCATTAGGTTGGGATGAAAGAATCAGCTTACTTGGCTTTTAAAAAAAAATTCTAATGTTTATTTATTTATTTTTGAGAGAGAGAGAGAGAGAGAGAGAGAGAGAGTGTGAGCAGGGGAAGGGCAGAGAGAGAGGGAGACACAGAATCTGAAGCAGGCTCCCGGCTCCCAGCTGTCTGCACAGAGCCCGACGCGGGGATCGAACCCACAGACCGTGAGATCGTGACCTGAGCCGAAGTCGGACGCTTAACTGAGTGAGCCACGCAGGCACCCCTTACCTGGCTTTTCTTTTTTTTTTTTAAATAAAAAATGTGTTCTCAGTTAACAAGAAAATTCCAAACAGATTTCCAATATTTTATCTCTACTCAGTATAATGCCTGTAACAGGATGGAAATGTATATGGCACTCAGGTATCAAAGTGATCCCCAGATGTTTAAGTGATCAGATAATCTCCCGTCTACACACATACCACATGCACACACAGAGAAACATTAAAGGTGTCTGAAGCCTGTAACAATCCACGCCCGTGGCCATCGGACATGAGTGGCCATTATTTAAAAAAAAAGACAAAATGATGTGCTGGTGAGCACATGGAGAAATCAGAGCCCTCGGCACTGCGCGTGGGGACGTAAAACGGCACGGCCGACTTGGAACAGGATGGTGGGTCCTCAAAAATTAAACAGAGAATTGCCATTCCGTCCAGCAACCCACTTCTGGGAGAATCCTCAAAATCGCTGGGAGTGGAGACCGAACAGGTGCTTGGACGACTTGTGTTCGCTGTAGCATCTTCCCCAGCAGCCAAAGGGCAGACGCACGGCGTTCCCTGGGAGACGGTGAGTATACAAAATGGGGTCCATCCACGCCACGGGCGCTTATTCACCTGGCTGGGGGGTGTGGGGGCCTCACCTCCCAACACTGCCGACGCCTGTGGACGTGGGGCCCAGGTGCGGGGGAAGCAGTCAGAATTTCTCTGAGGCGGAAGATATGGATGGAGGTTAAGATCGAGTTGATGGATGAGACCTGCCCCGAAGCTCGGGACCCCTGCCTCCTCCAACAAAGGGTGTTTTGGGATGCCCCCTTAGGGCTCCCTCTGGGCCAGGTCAGTTCTGGAGATGATGGGTTTTCTTGCTCTACCCTCCTCGTGTTCCGGAGGGTCTGGTCAAGGCGGAACTCACCAGATATTCCGTCTGAGTGCAAGCATCACAGGCAGTGGTGAAGCCAGGGTATTTCGTGTCTTTGAACAACGCGGTAAAAGGGGGCTATCGCCACTTTCTTGTCTCCCCCTCGTTGAGGAGGGTTGTGCTGGAAGGTGGGTAGCCCTGACCATGAACACACGAACCCCAGGCTCACCCTAGGCTAGCGCTCAGGGCCTTCCACATGCTACATTTGCTGGAAGTGTGGGGACAAAACGTGCTTTGATTCTGATTTTTACGGATCTTCTCCAGTCGTAATCGTTTTTGTTTCGTTGGCACTGTTAGAATACCACCTTCTTGTGATTATGCGGTATGCCCCAAGCCCTCGAATGCCCCCAGTCATGGTGAGGCTCGCACAGCGAGCGTCCTTTTGGGCGTAAAATGTTCTTCAGTAACACTGTCACTTTTACCGTCTACAAAGTTCATCCCCATCTGGGGGGCTCACTGCACGCCTCCAACTAGGAGCAGCACCTACTGTTAACCACAGCAGAACATGTGTGTCTTCATGATGAAAAACCACATTCTTGTCGTGCCTTCAGTAACCTCTCCTTGGTTCCCTTTGATGGGAAAAGTGATAGCGACATCATGTACTCACTTTCCTGCCATTGTCAGTAAACTTCTTTTCAGCCTTTGTTTCTTGGATGGGAAGTCTGGCTTTTGGAATGAGCCTTTCCTCTTCTGAGGCGTGCTATCACTGTGAAATTCCCATAACATAACACAGACCCTTTAAAGGGGCTTCTAGCACATTCACAGTGTTCTCTACCCACCAGTTCTATCTAGGTCTAGAACATTCCCATCACTCCAAACGGAAACCCCGTACCCACTGAGCAGACACTCCTCACTGCCCCTACATTTGCTGTTTGCTCTCCGTGTCTATGGGATCTATCCATTCTGGGTATTTCACATATATGGAGTCATATGTATGATACGTGACCTTTTGTGCCTGGCTTCTTCCACTTACCATAGAATTTCTGAGGTTCTCCCATGGGGTAGCACCTGCAGTTCCCCATTCACTTCCACGGCTGAATCATACTCATTGTATGGAGAGACCACAATTTGTCCATTTCATCCATTCACGGGCATTTACGGGGTTCCCACCTTAGGGCCACTGTGGTTCGTGCACGTACAATTACCTGTGTGAGTGCCTGTTTTCGATTCTTCTGGGTGCAGACTTCGGAACGGAATGGCTGTGCCTTCTGGCAATTGTCTAACTTTTTCAGGAACTGCCAGACTGCTTCCCACAGTGGCTGCATCACGTCCATTCCCAGCAGCAGTTTGTGAGGGTTCCAGATTTCTCCACACCCTTGCTAGCACTCGCTCTTTTCCCTTTCTTAGAAGTTCTAGCCATCGTGGTGGGTGTGAGGATGGTGACATTCTGAGGAGTTTATCTTGAGCTTCTGACAGATGGGACATTTCACAAATTCCATCCAGCTTCTGCCCTGGGGAAGGGCCAGGAAGAGTCTGGAGAAAATCTGAATCAGACCTTCGTCCCCACGGACTGGACCCTCGCTCTTGCCCACAGTGCAAACGCTGTGCTGCTGAGGCGAAGTGGACATTGACGTCAAGGTCAAGGACCTTGCTCTGAATGTTTTAGTCATCAGGCCTGAGATTTCCCCGAGGATATCCTGCCGGCCAGGGCATCCAGTGTGTCTGTCAAGAGCAGTTGGAATGATCAGCTAATGAAAAGGAGCTTCCTCTGTGCTAATTATCACCAACTTCCACCCTTAGTGGGAAAGTCACGGTCGGAAAACCTATTTCCATCTCTTCCCTTCCTTTTGTTCTAAGTGACGTTAAAAATAAAAATTACCCCAGAAGGAGACGTCTAGTTTGAATGTCTCTGCATAAACCTCAAGGGCTCCTGAGAGTCTTGCGGTGCACTTGACAAAAGCATTCCTGAGAAACATTTCTTAAAAGCCAGCAGACGCTGTGAAAGGAGTGGAGGGACCATGTGCTGTGACCCCCGTCCCGCCAGGCGATCTGATTCAGATCTACGTGTTACTCGCTGGGAGACAGGACAAAGGAAAAAGCATCATTAAATCGCGTATCTTCTGGGATGAAGTGCCTGTTATAGGTTTTATTTTTAAAAGTCTTTAAAAACGTTTCTATTTTTGAGAGAGTGCAAGACGGGGTGGGACAGAGAGAGGGGGACAGAGGATCTGAAGCGGGCTCTGCACCAACAGCCGTGAGCCCGACATGGGGCTCGAACTCACGAAGCAGGAGATCATGAGCTGAGCTGAAGTCTGACGCTCAACTGACTGAGCCGCCCAGGCGCCCCCGTCTTGGTTTGAAAAAAAGGTTTATCTTATTTTACCCCCATGCCAAACACATGACAACTGTCACCCCCACTTGAGAGGAGACAGCGGGGGCTCTGGAAGGAGCCCAGTATCGTGAAGTTGGGTCGGGGAGTGGGCCGGTTCTGAAGCTTCCGTGTTCCATTACATCATTGCTGCTCTGAGTGAGGTCCTCGACATGAACCAGCTCCATCTGGGAGCGTGAGAGAAATGCGGAGTCCCAGGCTTGGCCCGGACCCTCCTGGAGCTTCAGTGACCACCCTCCCCGGGGGTTTCTTTGTACAGTAGCCCGGGAGGCTTACTGCTCAACAACCCTCCCCCTGTGACGTTCTTACAGAAGCAGGTATCTTTTAATAAAAATCTCATTTAATAAAAAATGAAGTCGGGTCTTAGAAGAACAGATGAGTGTTTACTGCATGAGGCAGAGGAAGATCTAATATTTACATTTGTTAAGTACTATTTCTAATGAACTTTTCTGGGTCTTAGGCTTCAGTGGGATCTGCAACAGGCCAGAACCAACTTTGCTCCCTGTGAGGACGGAAGGTTGCTCATCATGTCTCCTTCTTGAAATCACTCCTGGAGCCCGTGTGGGATCCAGGGTCGGCGGTGGAAGCTGAAGTCTGAAAAGGTGGATAGAATGCGTCCAGACTTGAATACACATTGCTCAAATACCGCGGCTGCGGCCAGAATGCACTTTAAGGCCTGAGACTCTTACTAAGCTTTCCTGAACTTGGAATTTTCACTTCTGAGAACAGGGCAGAATATAATCAGCTATGTGCACGCGGGGGTGACTCCGGGCCTGCGGACGCGGACGCGAAGGTGGGGCGCTGATCATGAAGTGGGGCCCGAGAAGCGTGGCCTCACACGCGGCCCCAAGGGGGTGCCTGTTTCCATCCGCAGCTTGTTAACCTTACAGCTCTCTGTGGGGAGGAAGGTAAAAAAAAAAAAATAGCTTCCTTTATCAGAGAAGGATAAAGAGAAATGTTTCCAAGGATAAAACCCTGCTTCACTGCACATCAGGATTTTTAATTTACAGTACAGTATTTTCCTGCTCGAATAAGAATAAGCTTTTCACTTACTGGCCAACATGTGAATAGTAGGAAATCCCTTCTCTTTCTGAAGTTGACTCTTCCTGTCTTGCCTTTTATGGGCAGTGGGCCCCAGCAGACACCCCATATCCTCTCCCGTCCCCTGGGGGGCCCCTCCCTTCCTCGGCTGCTGGCGGTGCGTTCCAGGCCTTCCCGGCCTTTCCGATGCTGCCCTTCTCGGTGACCCTCTGGGGATTCCAGCCCAGGTCCCAGCTCATTAGAAAATACGTCAAATGGCCCAGAAGCTGGGCAGGGCTACCTTTTAGGATCCGAGAAAACAATTCCTTCAGCTACAACTCAGACTTTGCCGCCGTTCTTAGGGTGAGCGAGTTTTTTTTTTTTTTTTATTTTTTTAATTAAAAAAAAAATTTTTTTTTTCAATGTTTATTTATTTTTGGGACAGAGAGAGACAGAGCATGAACGGGGAAGGGGCAGAGAGAGAGGGAGACACAGAGTCGGAAACAGGCTCCAGGCTCTGAGCCATCAGCCCAGAGCCTGACGCGGGGCTCGAACTCACGGACCGCGAGATCGTGACCTGGCTGAAGTCGGACGCTTAACTGACTGCGCCACCCAGGCGCCCCACGAGTTTTTTGATGGCCCTGGCCGGGTGAGTCTGTACCATTTTCTGAGCTCATGATAACGTGGAGGCATCGGAACAGGACAGAACCTGTACGATAACAATCAGCAGTAACGAGCAGCCGCCTGATCCACTCGAGACAGAGCCCGTGGTCGGTCCGCCACCCTTTGTCTATGGCTTCTTTGGTGTAACAGAACACCAGCCCTGCCCCAGCTACCATTCCAAATCACGGATTCCACCTATATGAGGTAGAACTATACTGGCCTTGGAAGTCCTGCTCTCCAAAATTATTTGGCACTGACCACAGCACCAGCATCTATGCAAAGCAAATACATCCACATGTAAGGAAATAAACCGTGACCCTCATCTGGCTCCACGTACACATGTGTGGTCAAAAAGGGTCACAGACCCGAGTGTAGGAGCTAAAACTCTAACTTTCTGAAGGAAAGCACACAGGGAAGAGTCTTAGCGACTTTGCATTAGGCAACCGTTTCTTAGACGCACCCCAGAGATCATGAACCATAAAAGAAAAATGTTGAAAACACCAGAAGGCTTGATCTTAAAGGCACCATCAAGAAATAAAGAGCAGCTACAGATGGGGGGGCATATTTCCAGAACACATATGTCTGATACGTGACTTTTGTCCAGAGTACAGACAGAACACCCAGAAATCGAGGACAGAGACACTCGATATGAGATCTGAACCCACTCTTCCTCAGAGAAGACGACCAGAGGGAAGCCAGTCCACACTGCTGCCACCAGGAAGGGCTACGGTCAGGACAGCCCCCCAGGGGTGGGTCACCCGGCAGGACGGCGTGCCAGGACCATGCCGGGGAGGCTGCCGGTGTGATGCGGAATGGGCAGCCTCTCTGGGAAAGTGTGGCAGTTTCTTATAAAGTTAAACATCCACTTACCGTAAGACCTGTAGGTAAACGTTCATAGCGGTTTGGTTTATTTCAGCTGAAACCCTGTTTGTCCAGCGGCTGATGAGTGTAGGAACTGGTACGTTCGTAAAATGGAAAACCACTTAGCAACACGAGGGGGGAAATGACCTGATGTGTGCGACATGGAGGACGGATCTCGGGGCGTCATGGTGAGGGAAGCTCATCCCACCCATCCCGCTGGTAGGATGCTATGCTGATATCTGACTTACGACATTCAGAGAAAGCCAAACTAGGCACAGGAAACAGAGCAGTGGAGGCCGGGGGTGGAGGAGAAGAGACTGAGACTTTTGGGGGTCATGGACGTGTCTTCCTTCACAATTACATGTACCTGTACACGACTGTCAGTATCCACTAAATTGCATGCAAAACATTACCTCGACAAAATTAACCTAAATACCAATGAAGAGAAGAGTCTGGTAAAGACACACATTAAGAAGACAAGTCTGGGGGCGCCTGGGTGGCTCAGTCAGTTGAGCGTCCGATTTCAGCCCAGCTCATGATCTCCGGGTTCATGAGTTTGAGCCCCACATCAGGCTCTGTGTGGACGGCTCGGAGCCTGGAGCCTGCTTTGGATTCTGTGTCTCCTCTCCCTCTCCCCCTCCCTTGCTCACGCTCTGTCTCTCTCTCTTAAAAATAATAAACATGAAAAAGTTAAGGGGCGTCTGGGTGGCTCAGTCGGTTAAGTGTCCGACTTTGGCTCAGGTCATGATCTCATGGTCTGTGGGTTTGAGCCCTGCATTGGGCTCTGTGCTGGGAGCCTGGAGCTGCTTCGAATTCTGTGTTTCCCTCTCTCTCTGCCCCTCCCCCACTCATGCTCTGTCTCTTTCAAAAATAAATAAATGTTAAAAAAAAAGAAAAAGAAAAAAAAAAAGAAGAGAAGCCTGAAGCTCATGGGCTTGTTGGATACGACTAAGTCCTTGTGGAACATTCTTACGAATGAATTTATAAGGTCACTAATATTTCGGAAAGGAAGAGGGAAGAGGGGACACTTTTAAAACGCCTTAGTAAAAAAACACTTAGCCAAATGTTTTTAAAAAATGTCTGCCAGGGAGATGAAAAAAAAAAAAACACCCCAAACTGCAGAAACTAAGGGCTGGTCTGGAGTCCAGTCCGGAATCTGGTCTGTGGTACGTGATGTGGACAGCAAGGAGGGCCGTCCGCACTCAGCCCGCCGAGTGGCTGGACTGGAAGTGGGTCAGGCAAAGAGAAGGCCAGGCGGTCCTGGCCTCCACGATGCACAGTCTTCAGAAAGAACACACCAGAGGCATCACCTCTACTCGTAAGATGCTGCTGTACAGTTTTACCTGAAATGAGTCACATTTTACAGCAGAGGAGAAATGGGTCATCTCCCGGTCCCCACCCACAGGAGCAGGACGTCTGCAAACTCTGCTCCTTCTTCTAAAAATAGGCAGCACATGGGCCGTCCCACTCGATGGCTTTTACCCCAATGTGAGGCCACGCTTTTTACAGTCTGGATGTGACGCTGCCTGGCATATGTCAGAAAAGCCGAACTTCTGGGAAAGCCTTCCCCTGCTTTCGGCAATAAACACATTTCGTTTGCCCGAACGCGACTGCTTGCCTAACACACCGACTTGGTTTCTCAAGCCTCCTGGCCCCCAAGAAGACACGGAGTTGGATGTGGATGAACTGAGGGCCTCAGGGAGCCCAGAAGGCAGCCAAGAATGGGCTGGAAGAGCAGATTCTGGGACCACAGGTGTCCTGTAGGCAGGAAATGCTCTAACTGAGCTCTGACTACATGGAAAACAGTATTAGTGCCCAGAGTAACCGCAGCAAATGGCCTTCGTGTCCTTATGAGTGATACAAGGGCTCCTGGCTATACTTAGGTATCAGAAAGTGACAACCAGAATACGAGGCGATTTTGGAGTTACCAAATCAGGCAACCGCAGGTAACTAAAACAGCCGTCTACGTGTACGGCCTCAGTAGAGACCATTCATTTCCACGTGCCAAGGCTCTGCCGGTCTCCTTAGATCATACTCCTAGGCCACGCTCGAGTGTGACGTGACTCATGGCAGGCCCTGTGCGTTTCTCTCACGGCCCCGTGACTGGCAAACAAGCCCTGGGGGCGATGCCTGCACACAGGGGAGCCGCAGAAGACACCCGTGTGTGGGGCCTCCCGATGCTGGCTCCCCTGTTGAGGTCATCGACTGGCCGGCAGGAGTGTGGAATGCCTTTTGGATGTTGGTGGCATGGACCAGGAGCAGGACCAACAGTTGTATCTAGCTTGCTTTTAGACTAAACACAGTCACCTGAAAGAAAACTATTCTCGAGATTGGCATTATATTGATTTTTTAAAATATTTATTCTTGAGAGAGAGAGAGAGCATGCACACGAGCAGGGGAGAGGCAGAGAGAGAGAGAGGGAGACACAGAATCAGAAGCAGGCTCCAGGCTCCGAACTGTCAGCACAGAGTCCGAAGTGGGGCTCGAACCCACAAACCATGAGATCGTGACCTGGGCTGAAGTCGGATGCTTAACTCACTGAACCACCCAGGTGCCCCTGGAAATCCGTATTTTTAACAAGGTCCCCAAGCAACTCAGATGCAAAGTCAGGTTTGGGAGTCAGAGGACAAATATAATTCTCACACAGGACAGGTGAGGGGACAGCCCAGGGAGGTGGAGGTCTTAACCCACAGTTCTGCTGGCCCTCCGCCCGAGAGCACCTCATGATGTCCTTCTGATGACGCTCCAGGTGTCCCTGCCATGGTCAGGATGACCCCCTCCACTGACTCTAGGGGCCTGTATGCTTGTGTTCGTCAAGTGAATGTTAAGACCTCCTCTCACTTTACAACCCAAGGACTGCTTCCTCACTCCCCTGCACAGAGGACTGTGTGACCCTCCCCAAGGTGGACAGGAACTGTAGCCCAGCAAAATGCGTCAGGATGGAACTTTCCATATTTTCAGCATTTACAATGTTTTTGCTTCCCAGAGTTAAAGAAGAAAACTCCCGAGGGTCAGTGACCTTATTCCAGTGATTGAAAAAACTCCAGCAGGGGCCATACTGGTTCACTCTGGTTGCTTTGGGTCTGATGATGCTCCTATATCCAGTCTTTGGAGACTCCCGGGGTCCCCTTGGGAGGACCTGAAACCCCCACCACTCATTTCAAAGGGAGCCGGTCTCCACAGAGCCCAAGAGCAGACTGTTTCCCAGAACGCTATGTAGTTTGGGGCCGTTCTCTTGATCCCTTGCAACATTTTGTTTTCTGAGGATAATGATTTCACTCCCTTTAACAAAATGGGACATCCCTCACCTTTACAAAGAAAACCTGGCTAATGTACCCCAAAGTAAGTCATTAGAAGTTTTAAGAGCAGTAACCATGTTTTATGCGCATTTTGTGAGAAGGTGGAAGTGATGAGTTCAAACAACGGATGCAGCTATGCATTTAAGTTCAGATCCAGCTGCGGAAAAGCAGCTTGGCTCGGAGCAAGTCAGGGCTGATGGAGGTTCCCCGTGGTCACAGGAAGCATCACTGTGTGCACTGTCCTACCCTAGAAGGCTGGTTAAGCCCTGAAGGTGGTGGTTTGTCACTTGCGTAGGCCTCAGGGCTCCTGAGTGCGGGGTGACGTGGGACGCTCCCCGCCAAGTGGCCTGACGGACGTTCCCAACACCAACGTCCCTTACCTACAGGTGTTGGGAAAAGGCTTTCTGCTTGTAGACCACTTTTACGACCATTATAACGAGTTCATGGTTTCTGGGGCACTTTTGAAGCACAGTGCCAGTGCGTAAGACTGTGGGGGGCTATCGCCCTCTGGTTCTGTCCCCCAGTATGCCAAAGTGTGTCACCTACAGCCTTAGATCCCTCCCTCACTCTGCTCCAGCCCGCGGAATTACTGACTACCGGCCGGGCAGGTAATCTGGTTCTGCACTGTTGGGGAGAGGGCTTTTCAGGCGTCAGCGTGGATCACGAAGGCAGAGCACCCAGACTCATGGGGAGGGATGCCGGCCTTATCAAAACTGTGTGCGATCAGATAAAGAAAGATCAGCCGCCGAAATCAAGACCTAGGAAACCAGGCCAGGGTTTTGGAATGCCAGGACTCCCGCCCCCAGGGATTTACTTCTGGTAATCTTTGAACCACGCTGTTTTGAGGACAACTGTTAGCGATAAACGGAACACGCTGGAACCATTCTGCACAACCACCGTAACTCAGGAGGAGCAGAGGTTACGGACAAAAGGGGTGTTTCCCAACGGGGGTCTGGGAAAAGCTATAAAAGGAAGCTTTTCGACACTAGCTGAATGTTTCTTTTTAGAATAAAAATTTCACTCTGTATCAACAGAAGACACCTTCTCACTGCCTCCTCCTACACTGCCTGTCAGAGGAACGCGGTGCAGTTCCCGCGGCTGGCACTAGGTGGCAGTCAGTCGCGCTTTTGGGAGTGAGACCCCGCCCCACTTCAGACTTCAGGTTTGTCGCGTCCAAGATTTTGGGACTGTTCTGGGTGACGATGACCCCCTTCCGTGGGACAGAGGGCAGGCCCCTCAGTTGTCACGGGGAGCTAAGCTCCCAGGGGGAAAATTCTGATGAAAATGTTCACGGCAGAATTCCAACGGTGTCGAAAGAGCGTATCAAATTCCGATTTTCTCTTCACGGGGCACTTGAACTAACAGTAATTAATTATCTTGTACTTCCCTTCCCTTTTGACTTGCCCAAAGGAATGTGTTCTAAGTACACAGAAATAGCGGAGGACCCGTTAGACCCAGACCCAGTGCAGAGTTCCGGGAGACAGCAAAGTAATAAGTGCAACCAACATTTCTAGAGTGGAGCGTTCACGGTGCGGAAAACTTTCCACCAGCAAACGGATTTAATCCCCACGGCACCTCTACGGGGCAGGTGCTGTTCCCATATTGGCTCCGAGGACGGATTCGTGCCCAGCTTTGTGGGACGTGCCCAGAAGGCAATGTCGAGGCACCTACGAACGCCCCTTGAGTAACGGACATGACTTGGGACCCTGAATCATCTGTTTCACTGATCTTCACGAGGCTACAACAAAGCCAAAAGCAATGGGCAAAGTGACAAAGCCAAACAGATGTACGCCTGGGGTTCGAGAAGACCCAACAGAACAGAGCCAGTCACCTCCCTGGGAGATTATCTGAGAACCTGCTTCTCTGCTTTAACCCAACGCTGCTCAATTGCTGCCATTTCACAGCTCATTAATCCGCCTCCTGCTAGAAAGTGACCGGGGCAGAAAGAGAAGGTGAAACTCCAAGTCACTTCTGTTACTTTTTAGCAACTCTGGTCAAGAGGTATGCGGGGAGGTGCGGGGGCTGCAGGCTGAGACATCAGGACACAGGAAGGGGGGCAGCTGGACGCATCCCATGACTGCGCTCTCTTTGGCACCCATGCATACTCGCTGTTGGGGGAAGACCATGTTAGCAGATTTCTCAACGGTTGAGGAGGTTTTTATGGTAAGAAGATTGGATCGCTAAGTATTTCCTGAACAAAGGGTACGCTGGATCTGTGAGAGTAAGTTTTCAGATACACGGAACTTGCTGGAAAATCACCTCTGGCAAGAATAAGTTCCTCGGGGAGAGGCCCGTCGGGACAAAGCAGAGCCCGAGACAGGAAACAGGGCCACGTACTGCCAGTGCCATTTATTTTTCTTGTTTTAAGGTTTTTAAAAATGTTTATTTGAGAGAGAGAGAGAGAGAGAGAGAGAGAGAGAGAGAGAATCCCAAGCAGGCTCCACACCATCAGCACAGAGCCTGACGTTGGGCTCAAACCGGTGAACTGTGAGATCATGACCTGAGCCGAGCTCAGGAGTCAGACGCTTAACTGACTGAGCCACCCTGGTGCCCCCACCAGAGCCGTTTCTAAGGGGAGGCGAGACTCCCCTGGAGGGAGGGAGGAGACCATGTCAGAACTGGCAGCTACTTGGTTGGGAACACAGTAAAAAAGTGTGAAAGTGGCTTCTAATTGGATGTGGCAGAGATGTTACGGGACAGAGAATGGGAGCTGTTTCCAAGAGCAGGCGTAGAAGGAACCCCCATAAGAGGCGTGTAGAAGACGCTGGCAGGGGCCCGGATCGTCTGCATCGGGAGTGCAGGGCGTCCACAGTCCCCAGCCGTGTGGGGCTGTCCCAGCAGGGGCAGATGCTGGTGGTCCACCAATGACCGAGTTACAGATTTGTGCAGAGAGCTCAAAGAACCCCCAGGATGTCAGAAGCACATTAGGACATCTAAACATAGATTTACTTATGGACATGTGGAATTGTAAGCTTGGGAACAACTCCTAGAGAAGGACATAGCCTAACTTGGGGCCCAAGTGGTCTGGACCCGGTAACGTGGCCAGGTCGTGGTGAGCGGCCGGCCATATTCTAGTTCATTAATTTTGCACACTCCACGTTACCCTTGAAGTTTGGTGCTGGGGGAGGTTACGTGGCAGATAGTGAAACCAGATCAAAGTTCAGTCTCCTTATTTACATCTTTAAAAGTGTCTAACATTTTGGAAACGGTTCCACAGAGTATTTGTTGCAAAGATATTATCAATAATGACATCTAGGGGCCCCTGGGTGGCTCAGTCGGTTAAGCATCTGACTTCGGCTCAGGTCACGATCTCACGGTTTTTAGGTTCGAGCCCTGCGTCGGGCTCCGTGCTGACAGCTCGGAGCCCGGAGCCTGCTTCGGAGTCTGTGTCTCCTCTCTCTCTGCCCCTCTCCTGCTTGCACTCTCTCTCTCTCTCTCTCTCAGAAATAAATAAACATTAAAACATTAAAAAATAATAACATCTCGTGCACTGGTGGAGATTCTGGAACTGCTGAGCAGAGGCACGTGATGACGGCGACTGTCCTCGGCCACAGAGTGGATGTGTGAGCTGAAGGTCCGTGTCCGCCATCAGGGTTAAATCCCGCTAACAAAGGGCTGGCAAGCACAGTCGTGTCTGACACAGCAGATGGCTATCTGGACATCCTGGACTTCCCTCCGAAGACTCCCCGGTCTAGAGTGGCTATTTGGATCAACACTGAACACACATCCGCAATTAAAAAAAGAACAACAAACCACGAGAAATTGATCTTTTTTCAGTCTGGTGGAAAGATAATGGATGGCTCATTTGTACAGACATGAAACCCGGGGTCCTGGGCGGGAGGAAACCAAATGACATTAACACCCATTCCAGAGAAGTGACTCAGCTATGTGCTGTCCTCCTGACAGGGGCAGAAACAACCTCCAGAATGCTCGTTCTTCTCAAAGCCATTTGCCGGGAAGAGAAATAGCAATTTTCATCCACAAAATGGGAGGCGACCACGCCACACAGCCACCCCTCCAAGGCACATGCTCACTGCTGATGTGCTCCTTCGAAGACCGTGTGGCCCGAGACAAGATGCACACGGCTCACCGAAAAGACAGGGAGCCGCGACGGGAAGGCTCGGAACACAGACCTGGAGGCTGGCCGATCGGCACGCATGGTTCCTGCTGTCTGTGGGAGCTGGAAAAAACATGGCAGAGTTCATCCATCACACGGCTGGAGCCCAGCATCCTTGCGAGCTTCCCCCCAGAAAGCCCTGCCCTTCAGTCTTGGGAAGATGTTCCCTTCTGTGCTGCATGTGGCCGTGTTGTTGTCCGTCACGGTCACGGCCTTGTCGGTTGGTCCTGTTCTGCACGTGGTGGGCCACAGGTCGGGGTAACACCGTGAAGGTTAGGGGTTTCCTCTCCGCCAGTCTGGGTTGCTGACCCTCCAGTGGATTCCAATCCTAAACGCAGCGGAGGGGAAGAAGAACATCCGCAGAAAATACAGAAAGAAGAACACACGAGCAAACAGGAGATATGGACCACGAGACGTCGACCCTCGTTCCTACTTGTGCACGGACGAAGGAGGCCACGTCCTCACTGGTGCAGCCTCTCATGCGTTTCTCTGATTTAGACGCGCTGCTGGTTATGAATGACACTCACTATCTGCTTCCCATCGGGGATTTATGGGCAACGGCCGCTCAGTTCGGCAGTGATTTCTTTGAGCCACAAGATTCCTCCTTGTCAAGCAAAACAGCGCTTTCTGGGACACCTCCATCTGATGCGCCAGGAAGGAATTCAGGAGGCAGAGGCTGGCATGGCTTTTCCCTCTGATAGTGATTCACTGGAAAATGATTTCCCATCAAGAACGGGCTTCCATTTCTTTAGTGGCTTTTCTGCTCACCCTTCCATGCCCAGGACCACAAGCTGGCACCTGCTTGCTCCTGGGAAGGTCTCCAAGGGACACACCGATTGGCATGAACATCTGCTAACTTTAAGTCTCCTCTCTCTTTTTGTTTAAATTTTAACATTCATTTATTTTTGAGACACACAGAGAGAGCATGAGCAGGGGAGGGGCAGAGAGAGAGGGAGACCCAGAATCTGAAGCAGGCTCCAGGCTCTGAGCTGTCAGCACAGAGTCTGATGCAGGGCTTGAACTCACGGACTGTAAGAACATGACCTGAGCCAAAGTCAGATGCTTAACCGACTGAGCCACCTTGGCACCCCTGTAAGTCTCCCCTCCTATAAAAAACCTCCAGAAACCAAAAACCAAGGGGAAAAGTGAGGTGATTTCAAATGGTCTAAATTAATTCAACTGGACCTAGTGAACTTCTCCAGCCACCGCTGCTGCCTCTGAGCGCTGGGCTGGGACTGTGGCACGCGGGTTGGGCAGGGTGGAGGGGTGGGGATCCCCCTGGAACCACCTCGTGGGCATCTCCCCCCATGCATGAGACCCCAGGCGTCCATAGTCCCGGGTACTTGAGAGGCTCCATCACCATCCCGCCATCCCGAGCATCCCAGGGGCACCTGCCCGCGTCAATCCCCTGCTGGCTCTCTGAGCAAAGACCGTTTTCGAAGCACAGCCCACCTGTTTGGTCTCTGAAATGATCTGCTGCATTGGGATTTAATAGGAGTTTTATAATTCCTCCAGTCCCCACTGCCTGCCAGCCGTCCCCCTTTCTCTTCTCAACCCCTGGCCTGGCCGTGTGATGTCAACCAGCAGCGCCTGCCCCGTGGCCCGCACCCCGCTTCCCTGCTAGGAGAGTGTCCTGCCCTCTCCCCTGGGGGGGGGCGCCATGCCTCAGAATCTGCGTCTCCCACCTCCCCACAGTCTGGCACGCGTGCTGGTCACATTTGTGAAGGATGAAAACATACGGGGCTTTATGAGTATTCCACTTTACAGCAAGGGTAGAACCTTCAGATACGTGTCGGGTTGGAAGCGCTCCACTGACCCAGCAAGTTTCCTTTAAAAAAGCAATTAAAGGGGCACCTGGGTGGCTCAGTTGGTTGAGCGTCCGACTTTGGCTCAGGTAATGATCTCGCGGTCTGTGAGTTCGAGCCCCGTGTCAGGCTCTGTGCTGACAGCTCATAGCCTGGAGCCTGCTTCGGATTCTGTGTCTCCCTCTCTCTCTGCCCCTCCCCCATTCACGCTCTGTCTCCCTTTGTCTCAGAAATAAATACACATTAAAAAAAATAAAAAAATTAATAAAGCAATTAAATAAGAGAAACCGAAATAACTCATTATCATATGATTTGCTACCTTACGCTTTTTTGCTTTGCACGCTAACCGATTCACAGAGACACAGTTCACGAGCTTTCAGGCCAAGAGGCTATAAGCTGAGCCAACCACCTGCAGGTCAGTGAGGTGAGGAGTCAGGGTCCAGCCTGCTCTGAACCAAGGCTGCTTGAAAAGTAACAGAGCTGAGCATTTTCCTAACACAAAATGTGGACTTTGAAGAAGCTTTTTTAAAAATAGGTTTTGTTTGCTTTAGTTCCCACAGCCGGGCCGGTGTGCAGCAAAACCCCAGTGTCTCTTCTCCACACATCCAGTCAGGTCCCCTCGAGTCTCCACGGCGAACACCTTCGCGAAATGGCATAGGCCACCCTTCGTGTTACTTTCGTTCCCTCTGTTCTTCATTTTAAAGGACACGGACCGGACCGCGCTAAAATGAGTTGTTGGTTTGGCTCCTCTGAGCAGAGCCCAAACCGACAGTAAACAGCACCAAACCCACCCTCGTGACACACTGGGTCGTAGTTTGATGACGCTTTTACCTGCGAACTCGTTTTCCGCGTCTCCGCCTCCCCGACTCACAGGAGGTGGTCAGGACTGTGATGATGGGATACACGGATGGATGCAAATTTATAATAAAAGGCAAAACCAAACAACCATGGACGGAACAGTCCGTTACAAAATGGAGCTGTGCTAAACCAACCCAATGGTTAGGAAAGAAGTTGGAAATGTGTGGGCGTGCTCTCAAGGTCTCAGAAAAATTCAGGAAGTGCACCAGATGTCTTCTGTTAAGAGGCGTTGGAAGTCCCAAGAGCTACATCTTTTTTTTTTTTTTTAAATATAAGTTTATTTGTGAGAGTATGTTTTTCCTCTTAAATAGTTCTCTTCGAAAACTTCCCAAATGGAATGCTGGCCAAAAGTGGTGAACCCCTCAGGCTTCAGGGAGCGACTCCGAGTGTGTGCACTTGAACGTGAGAGTCCCTACAGGAGGCAGAGATCTAGGTCAATCATCTGAAACACTTCATTTTCTGAATAGCTCTTTTCTCTTACTTACTGAAGCAGAATCAGGGCTTTTTCTTTAATCTAATCGGTCAAGAGTCGTATAGTGCAGGCTCAGAGGTAACCATATTTTCCCTCTTTGGGAGGTGATATAAGAGGTCATAATGGTAAGCATGCTGGTATTTTTGTGTGTTTTTGACATAAGCATTGATAAATAAGGATCACATTCAAGGACTCAGAAATCAAGTTAGTAAAGCTAGTAAAACACTGGGGTTTTCTGCGTTTTGGTTATAATTTTGAATGTATGTTTGAATACGAATGAAATGATACTTTTCTTAGTGTCATTTTTTTTTTAAGTTTTATTTATTTTGAGAGAGAGAGTGCATGAGTGAGTGGGGGAGGGCGGAGAGAGAGACAGAGAGAGAATCCCAAGCAGGTTCCGTGCAGTCGGTACAGAGCCTGACGTGGGGTTTGAACCCACGAACCATGAAATCATGACTTGAGCTGAGATCAAGAGTCGGACACTTAACTGACTGAGTCACCCAGACACCCCTACTTTCATTGTTTTGTAATCGACTTTGGGCTAGAAAAGCTGCCTTGAGCCCCATTTTGTCCAGTTATCAGCAGGAGAGGGACAGAAATTTCCTTTTGACCAAAGTTTCAAAAGCCACAGAATGAATTAACGTCCAGAAAACATCTAACATCTTATTGCAACGGCTTGTCCGCTCAGAACTTTCCCACCTATGGTGCTCCTACAAGTTGGTCACACACACCAAGCGTGTACGACGATTAGGTTATGTAATGAACATGCACTATATGAATGAATGAAAATGGAAGTCACCACCCTGCCTGGCCGGTCCACGAGGCTGTAGGAACAGCCGGTGCGTGAACCCTGGGAGAGGTTAGAAACGCAGCTGGTGTGTGTTTGGGAGAATTTGTCTGGTTACTACACATGGTTATTGGATATATTATGAATATGGAACAAATTCAAGAACATTAGATTCTCCTAGCCTTGTGGCGATTACCAAAGTCATCAAGAATTTTAATCAAGCATCTTACGGAAGGAACTTGTACAATTATCAAATGACAGAAGCTGTGACCGAAGCCAGCCTCATTCAAATCCTCCTGTCTCAGCCTTGAAGCAGTGCTGTTCCCTCTGAAGGGGGCAGGTGGCCTCCCATCTTCCTGGCAGGAAGACCATGGACCGCAAATAGAACTAGATTAAAATAAATTAGGACAGTTGTGTGGGAATTTACATTTTCAAACATTTTCACAACCAATCCCTCCAAACTTAAGCCATTTCCCCAAAGTTCCAATATTTTCATATATTACACAAAAGTGGATTGCGTCGCCTGAGGAATGGCGGGCATCTGGAGAAGGGAAGGTTTCACAAGCCCTAGGCTGGGACCAACCCTTGTTATTTGTGGAAAAGAAAAGAAGTCAAATGGGTCAGATAGGCAAGACTGCAGGTCTGGGGCCAACCAAACTCACAGAACCACTTAGAACCCATTATGGGGGCGCCTGGGTGGCTCAGCCGGTTGAGCGTCTGACTTCAGCTCAGGTCATGATCAGGTCATGTTTGTGAATTTGAGCCCCACGTCAGGCTCTGTGCTGACAGCTCGGAGCCTGGAGCCTGCTTCAGATTCTGTGTCTCCCTCTTTCTCTGCCCCTCCCCTGCTCATGCTCTGCCTGTCTCTGTCTCTCTCAAAAATAAATAAACATAAAAAAAAATTTTAAAGCCTCATTATAGGTAAAGCTAGATTATTTCCCTCCCAGAGTGGCTGGGACGGGATGTTTCAGATTTGCCCCAAATGGCAGCATTAATCTGTCCCTGATCTGGGACACGTCTGGCAGGGGCTTTGGATTGTTTCTGGACTGGGAGCTCCTCAGCGAGGTTTCCAGCCTCACAGGCTTGAGGATGTGTGTCCAGGAAGAACCCATTTTCTGCCTGGGTGACTGTGGGCAAGTGGTTTAACCTCAGACTCAAGGTCTATGAAGTGAGCGTTTCGTGGGGACCCGGGGAGTCGAGCGGCTGGCTAGGCACGTGTGATGTCCACGGCTTCCCTCTCCTACTTCTCTTTCCTCCCGCTTGTACCTTAAATGTCCTTCACAGGAGCTACTGGAACACCTGTGTATGGTGGCTGCTTTACAACCTGTGTGTTCTCTTGATTTTCCTGCCAACGAAGAAGGTGCTTATGACTAAAAACTGGCAGGAGTTTGTGGTTGATCTCTCGATAAAATGGCCCAAGCAAGCCAAGACAAATATGGTTAGACGGTCAAGGGAGAAGATACAAAACAAGCTTTTTAAATGGGTTTGGACCAAATAAAGTGACTTTTTAAAAATCAGTCTAAATTAATTTGGTTGGTGGTCTCACAGGCGGCTGGATGACTTTCCACCCTGACCTGCCTCCGGGCTAGATGCAGCCGGTATGATACCAAGTGGATGGCACTTGTGTTACTCCGTTCCTCAGGTCAATGATGGCCCTAAATTGTATCTTTCATCCTTTGTTGATTTATATTTGCTGCTGTTATTTAAAAATTTTTAAATGTTTTATTTATATTTTACAGAGAGAGAGAGACAGTGGGGGAGGGACAGAGAGAGGAGGAGGCACAGAATCGGAAGCAGGCTCCAGGCTCTGAGCTGCCAGCACAGAGCGCGACTCGGGGCTCAAGCCCACGGACCGTGAGATCATGACCTGAGCGGAAGTCAGCTGCTTAACCGACTGAGCCACCCAGGTGCCCTAGCTGCTATTATTTTAATAGGCTGGTTGAGTTTTTCCTCATAGCAGACAGGCATTTTATTATTTTTAGTTGCACTTAAGTAAATGCACTTCACACTTTGCCTTTTTTTTTTTTGCCCTAAAGCAGGAAATACAAATATTAATGGAAACACCCAAGACGGAGAAGGGACAAGAAAAGGAAGCAGGAGCGAAAGAAGAAAGCTGGTTTTTGGCTCAGATTTGTGCACGTTTCTAAAAATAACATCAAAGCCCTCAGAACACGTATGGCCTGGGGGCGCCTGCACTTGTTGGATGTTTCCCAGGGTGTCCAACAAGGCTGCTTTCAGCAAATAGCAGCCCATCTTTTCAAATTAGAGGGCTGTTAAAACGTGGCTTTAGAAAATCTTTTGCAGGACTCAAAAGAAGAGATAAATCTATGAATCTGAAAACATGGCGTAAAAGTCTTATTCTAACTAGTGTCCTCGGCCCCCAAGCTCAGAGCTGGTCTCTCCTCTATGTCCACAAAGCACGTGGAGTTGGTATAATTAGTTTGGGGCTCAGGTCACATGGTCGACCGCTGCTTCAGCAACATGCTTTGCAAGGGGCAGTCCCGTTCGGAGACCGTATTTCCACTTTTGATTTATTCCCCAAATGTCTGCTCTTCCAAGGCTGTGAAATATGCCACCTACAGTGTTCTAAAAAAGTGAAAAAACAGTTCACCAGTCTACTACTATAAAAATACGCATCCATCATCAAATGAAACAGGAAATGAGAAATTCATTCTGCAAAGTTCTCTTCTAATAGGTTCCTCCTACTCCCCCCCAGTCAAGCCCATTGATATTGGTGACTTGAGCGTTCAGATGACAGGGGCACAGGCCAGGGACACGGGGTGGTGGCTGATGATGCCAACAGGGTGTCTCAGGTTCCGGGGCAGCACGGGGCACCTCCCTGTTACAGCTGTACTTGGCAGAAGCCCTGTTAGCAGCAGCCCAAGACTCTTGTGATGCAGCTGTAAGTAAATGGACTGTAAAATGATCTTCAGACGAATATCAATGGGGGTGCATAAACAGGGGACCAGAAGACGTTTTCCAAAAAGTCTCCGCCTGTCATGTAATATTAACAAGGCTGCCCTGTGGTCTTGGCAGCCTGGGCTCCGGCCTGAGCAACGTTATGACCAAGGATGGTAAGGCTGTGAAGAAGCCCATATTAGTCATGACCCAGGAACCCGGGCTCTCACAAGAGAGTGCAGTGCCCCGGCCAAAACACGCAATCGGATCACAGGACATCTGCATACTTAACTTTTCCCTAAAATCTCGCTGTGCCTACAGTCTGACCTGTCCAACAGTTTAAAAACATGATGGGTGGCAAATCTTTGGCATCTGTAATTAAGAAACAGCAACCATTTAAATATCAGTGTTGATTTTATTTTATCATTAGGGATTGGAAACCCTGTTTAATTCTTTCCTTTCAGGATAAAAAGGTCAACCTTGTCATTTCCATTAAAAACTTGAATGGCTTAATTTTAGAGTTTCATGGAATTTAATTATAAAATGTTTAGTCTTTATCTTTTGGAGATCATTAAGGGGGTGAGTGTGTCTGATGATTTGCTAGCGAACCAGAGACGTGAAGGCACGTTCCAGAAAAAATTAAATGATTCTCTTTTCTAGGGCTTCTTGCTGGCTAAATCCCATTGTCCTGGGAGCCTGTCCAAGCAGAGAGCTCACCCCGGTAATTCCTGACACACAGGAACTCTGGGGCACCTGCCTGTGGGGGAATTATCACTACCCACCACTTAGGGGGCAAGAGAAACCTGCACATGTTTTCCCAAGTACTGGGTTGGTTGTTAAAAATCCCTTTCGATCTGCATTGTCCAATCCCACAAATCCTCAAAGACAGATTCCCATTTAAAAAGCATAATGGAGGGTCTAGATCGGTGTATCCGTTGTCATGAATGGACCGTCCTACTGGAGGATGTCAGCAATAGGGAAGCTGGGGGAGGACGGTGGGGGGACTGGGGGAGCAGTCTCAGTACCTTCTGAACAACTTTGGTGTAAATCTAAAACTGCCCTAAAATGAAAAGCCTTTTTAAAATAATAGAAGAGAGGGAAAAAGTACATTCCATTTATTTTAGCCTCATTTTCATGAGGACCTTTTACTTGTTTGGGGTTCTTGCTTATGATCTATTTTATTCCACAACCCTCAAGTGGAATTAAAGACTTGGATCTAAAGCGTCCATAGTGAGACAGCTTGTTGGGGAAGATTTTTAGTTATAAACAGAGTTTTATATGTAGTTGATATAATGGCCAAATCTAAAGAGGAGGAGTAGAGCCTTACGGGAGGAATGTGTCACATTCTCACGTAACTTTGCAAAGTGAGGGCTGGTGATGGGGGTGGGGAGAGGGAGAGAGGGGTGGGGTCGGGGAAGAGAGAGAGGGAAAGAGAAGGCAGAAAAGAGAGATCACCTATTGAAATTGGCACCTTGCTGGCCATTCTACCCAACATGCAAACCTCCCATCTGTGGCTTTCACACAGAGCGTGTCTCTCCACGATGGACGAAATTACTCTCTTTGAACCTCCTCTCTTTTCACACAACACGGTAGTTGCAATTACTTCATAGAAAGTGCTTGGAAGAAGAAAAAGTGGGCCGTTCCAGCATGGACAGCAAAGCTGGTTGTCTGGACAATCACTGGGCGGCTGGGGGCTTCCGAAGGGGAACGTTCACACGACCCGTCACGGATCGTACTCATGGACCTGAGGTCCTGCTCTCCCAAGGAGACGTGTCTCCACTGGTTACTTCCAAACCTGTGGAGGACTAGTCTGCACAGAACTGCTTGAGCAAGGAGCATTCTCTCTGTGTTACCATCAATAAGCCGTGGATAATTCGAGCATCACGAGATGTCTCTTGTTCTGGAATCACTTATGAATGAAAGCCAAGTGTATGGAAGATGTGGCACTGGAGGGGTTCGGGGCCACTGGCCGGGCTGCGTAACGAGCACCCGATGAGCCAGAAGTCCTGCTGGCTGTCTCCATGTCCCATGTGATGGGTTGCATCTCACCCTAGCAGAGGCACACACAAGCTAGTCAAACCCTAACCCATTGACTAGAAAGTACTGGAAGATGCCTAAGTGGATGTGTCAGATAGCAAGGAGAGGACCGCAGAGTGAACCCTGGCTGGAGTCACGCACCCAAGGACGTTCTTGAGTCACTGAGTACAGTGTTAAGAAGCAGATTTATGTCGGGACGCCTGGATGGGTCAGTCAGTTAAGTGTTCTACTGTTGATTTTGGCTCAGGTCATGATCTCACTGTTTGTGGGACTGAGTACCATGTCGGGCTCTGCGTTGACAGCACGGAGTCTACTTCAGAGTCACTCTGCCCCCCTCTGGTCTCTCTCTCAGTTAAATAAATAAACATTAAATATATTAAAAAAAAAAAGTGGATGTATGTCAGCACACCCGGGATGTGGGGCGTCGCTCTGGGGCGAGTATCTGGAAACATCCACAGCCCACGATACAATGGCACCATCAGGGAAAGACGTCTGACCCGGAAGTAAAAGGCTTTTCTGTTTTCTCGTGTGCACGTGCATACGATTATCTGTCAAGCTCTGAGCAGCCCATCCAAATCCCCGCTGTCAGGGCCATCCTTAAAAAAGCCCATCTGGTCACGGGGGCCTGAAATACAAGTACTCAGTGGCTTCCTTTCTTTTAAAAATAATTTTTTTTAACATTTATTTATTTTTGAGACAGACAGAGACAGAGCATGAACGGGGGAGGGGCAGAGAGAGAGGGAGACACAGAATCAGAAGCAGGCTCCAGGCTCTGAGCCATCAGCCCAGAGCCTGACGCAGGGCTCGAACTCACGGACCGCGAGATCGTGACCTGAGCTGAAGTCGGATGCTCAACCGACTGAGCCATCCAGGCGCCCCATCAGTGGCTTCCTTTCATTCTCAGAGAGGCCGAGCCCTGCACAAAGCCTCCCTCCTCCCGCACAGGCTGATCTCTGGCCCCCAGCAAGGCCCTTGGCCGCCTGCTCCTTGCTCAGGGCTCACACCCGCCTGGTACACCTGGGGCACGAGCCACTGCCTTCCTCCCAGGACCAAAGTCCTTCTGTCTTCAAACATTCCTCTCTTTCCTCCACCTCCTGGCCCTACTTCCCTGGCTGACCAGCCACCAGACCTCCTTGGCTCCTCTCCCTCCTTGCCCAACACCCCATCTCGTCTAGGCCCTGCTCAGCTGGCTGTGTGACTCTTTTCGGGACCATCTCACTGTGTCGTCAGCCTTCCCATCACTACACCTGGCTCCTTCAAACACCCTTTCCAGCACATCAGGCCACACAGCAGGCCTGTGGTGGCCCCCCACCGCCCTGCACAGAGCCTTCCCGCTGCACGGAAAGTCCTCTATCCAGACTTGGCCTGTCTCCTTCCCGCCCCTGGCCCTTTGCTCAGGATGCAGCCCCATGGGCGGGATGCACTCTGGTCAAGGTCATCTAGGGCCAAGCCCCCGCCGCACTGGTGCGCACAGAAGTCTCCAGCATAGACGCTTGCTGTTTAAAGGGACTTCTGTTCCACCCATCTGTGTTACCCAGACTCCCAGTGATTGTGCCCTTCCTTCTTATGTGTTAATTTTCTGTGTCTTTAATGGACTGTAAGCTCCTCAGGATGGGAATCATATTTCTTTGTGCTTTCTAAGCTTCATGCATTTATTTTAAAAATATTTATTTATTTATTTCTCAGAGAGAGACCGTGTGTGTCGGGGAGGGGCAGAGAGAGAGAGAGAGAGAGAGAGGGAGAGAGAGAATCCCAAGCAGGCCCAACTTGGGGCTCAGTCCCACGAACTGCAAGATCATGACCTGAGCTGACATCAAGAGCCAGACACTTCACCGACTGGGCCCCCCAGGTGCCCCCCGTTTATTTCTTATCATAGTGATCTGTGTGTTACATAAAACTTACCCTTTTAACCATTTGAAGCGTGCCGTTTGTTGGCATTGAGCACACTCACAATGTTGTACAGCCAACAGCTCATTGACGTCCTAAACGTAACAGCCCCCGTGGGACAACACCGCCTGTGTCTTCCCTCTTTCAGGCCCCCGTAGCCTGGAGTTTGCTTTCTGTCTGGAGAATGTGCCAGCTCTGGACATTCCACGTGTGAGCGTGGGCATACACCACGTGTCCTCTGTGGCCGGCCCCTTCCGCAGGGCTTGCTGTTTCCAAGGTTCATCCGGGCCGCGTGTGTCCGCACGTCACGCCTCGGCGGGGCCGAAGAGCGCTCCGGCGTGTGGATGTCCACACTCTGCGTCCCCATTCGTGCTGGCGGGCTCCTGGGTCGTCCCCAGCTTTCGGGGACTGTGAAAAGCACCGCTAGGAATGTGGTTTACACACAGCTGCTCAAGGCCCTGTTTTCAATTCTCCCGGGCGCATAGGTAGGAGTGCAATTGCTGCTCCCTACGGTGACGTATGCTTACTTCTTGGAGGAGCAGGACCCCTACTCCTTGCGTTTCTGTGGTGCCTCATACTGCTGGCGGAGGGTGGGAGGAGAAGGTTGGCACACAGCTAGTATTTCATGAACTCAGTGGCAGCAGAAGGCAGCGGTTCGCAGCACGGGCTCTGGAGCAGGGAAGTCTGGGATAGCAATGTTGACCCTGGGCAGGCCGACCTCTCTGTGCCTCCGTTTCCTCATCTGAAGGTGGAAGTGAGCAACCTGCCTCCCTGGGCTAGTGTAGCAGAGGAGTGAGTACATACAAAGCGTGAAGCAGTGCCAGGAACAAAGAAAGCAGTGTCCACGTGTCTGCTGTTGCTCTATAATGACGGTAAATTAGGACCCCCGTGCCCCCTCGTCCGGGGGTTAGGAGATCCCCGAGGATGTGTGCAAGAAACCCAAGCTAAAGACAAGTCAATCAGCTACAGCACGGGCGGTCGTAGCTTGACTTCTCCCCCACATCCTTCCAGCGTCTCCCTGAACCATTAAGGATGCGGGCGGGCCTGTGGGGTTCCACCATCACTGCCTTCTGCAGGAAGCCCTTCACCAGCCACGGGTCCCACAGTCAAGTTCCGGGAAAAGGCATTTTGCCTCTCATTATATCTGAGTCATGCATTAAAGGTCTCTTTTCTAAAAACTCTTAATAGTACGATTCTCTTGAAATGGTCCAGAATTACGGCACAAAGTCTAACTGAAATGGGGTGACTAAAATCCAACAGTAAAAACCTCCTTACCCAGAGAATTGAAGGGCAATTCAACAGAAACATCATTTCGTTTTTACATAAGGCTTGCGTCACACTGAATGACAGTCGTAAAATTATAATCCTCACATAATTTCCACACCCAAGTACTGCCATTTAATTTTGGAAATTACTCGTGGCTGGAAGAGTAATCCAGCATTAAGAAACCAAGCCAGTGGTAGGTGCGGTTAGATAAATTTTATCTTTCCTTTGAGAGTCTTTTATTATTTATTTATTTATAAGAGAGAACGAGTGAGCGTGCACATGCGTAAGCAGGGGAGCGGCAGAGAGAGAGGGGACACAGAATCAGAACCAGGCTCCAGGCTCCGAGCTGTCAGCACAGAGCCGATGCAGGGCTTGAACTCACAAACTGCGAGATCGTGACCTGAGCCAAAGTTGGAATCCTGAGCGACTGAACCCCCCAGGTTTTTAAATATGCTTGTTAGAGACACGAAAAAGACAATCACACAAGATGAGCTTTATTCACCGTTCTCATGAATTTGTGCTATTACAGGGCTCCTAGAGTCGTGTGCAGGTCACATGTCCCCAGGCGGGGGCCACCGAGGCCGGGTGTCCTTTCCTTCCTTCCTCACGACTGGGACTCTTCCCGTTGTTCTCTACATGGGGTGTGGGTGGGGTGACCCTGAT
Source organism: Prionailurus viverrinus (assembly GCF_022837055.1). Classification (NCBI taxonomy): domain Eukaryota; kingdom Metazoa; phylum Chordata; class Mammalia; order Carnivora; family Felidae; genus Prionailurus; species Prionailurus viverrinus. The sequence goes on along the minus strand of NC_062561.1, from coordinate 80,612,809 downwards.
CATAGCCACTCCAGGACTCGTGAACGCACACAGTCACTCCTTGGCTTTACCTTCTTTTCTTCTCTTTTTTAGAGACAGAGAGGGAGCAGGAGGGGGCAGGGGGAGAGACAGAGAATCCCAAGCAGTTCCCAGTGTGGAACTCGATCCCATGACCCTGGGATCATGACCTGAGCCAAGTCAAGAGTTGGACGCTCAACCGACTGAGTCGCCTGGGCGCCGCCACCCTTAGCTTTACTTTCTTGGCGCTCAGCTGTCTCAGAAGCCGCACGTCTGTCTTACAGGACTTGACTTGTAGTTGGAGAAAGAGGGAGTTGGGAGGGCGCCACAGGAGAGCAGATGGCTCCCAGGACAGGAAATATGCAGTAATTACTGCTGACCACAGTTAGACAAGGCGGGAGGGACGGGCTGTGGGGAGAGATTCTCGGCGTCCCACGGGGAAACGGGAATGCGCAGCATGGCCTTTCTTCCGCGCGGAGCGGGGCATCCGCTGCACAGTTCACGTCTGGGCAGAAACTTCATGAACACTCCGCAGACGAGGCGCCTACACATGTGCATGGCCTCCGAGAGCCCCACGCATCTGGGACATGGCCTGTGGCCCCTCCCAGTGAATCCTAGCCCCCATTCCCTCGGTCCTCGAGGGCCCAGTTCTGGTCCACCCCCAGAACCTACCTTCCCCTGCACCTGGGACATGGGGAACAGCCCTGACACGTTTATCCAAGCAGCGGGTCCTCTGGAACACAGCTGGGAGCATGTTAGGAAAGTCATTCTCTGGGCTCTTCTACTGGCTCCTTGCAGGGCTCTTTCCTCGCAAGGTGCTGGCTGACTTCTCTTCCTGCTAATTCTTTTTGCTCAAATCTTGTAATGTTTGATCCTGACTTTCAGTGTTGATTTCAGCCCCTTCCCTGTTCTGGAATCCCAAATCTGAGGTTCTTCACCTCCTGTCATTTACTGTCAAAGACTCAGATGCTTGTTTCCAACTCCTCCAAATTCACCCTGGGAGGGAGTGGAATGTGTGGTGGCCAGAAGAGAGAAGCTTCTGGAAGAAGTGCACACAAGGATTCTCACCACATATGGAGGCGTAAGGAGCACTGAGAAATTCAGGGTAAATATTGAGGAAGAGCAAACTGAGACTGACCCAGTGAGCTGGAGAGAACCACCACACCAGGCCCGCCAACACAGTCCACGGAGGGCAAAACGGGCCACGAGGGGGATGGCGGTGGCCACACATTATGACAGGGGCACGTGGTCACCATCATTTTCCAGGTACCAGAGATCGTCATCTACCTCTAACTCTGTGACAACATCTCGATTCCGTCTTGCAGAGCCAAAGCGTGGGGCCGACAGAGGCGGGGGATTTCCTCACGGCCACTCAGTCAGTGAGAGGTAGAGCCAATTTCTCCTTCATAAGCATTCTGAGTGACAAGGGACACATCATTAGTTCCCTGGAAATTCTTTTAACTCAGTGGATCACTAGCATCATCAAACATCCTGCATCGATAACAGCAAAGCAGCCACAGGCATCTGTGGAAAGGCGCCCCCAGAACGGCCAGGTCTGGTGACCTCTACCTGGCAAGGTTTTCTGACTGTCCCCGCTTTGCTAACTTGGAAATGGATGCTTCTAGTGGCTTTGCTACCTGAAGTCACACTATTTCCCACTGGCAGGACGGGCGCTCCTAGGCCCTGGAGATATTACAGCTATTTTCTTAATGAGTGAGTGTGATGGGTGCAGCCAGGCCGGCATTCTGGAAGCATAGTTGCCAACAAGATTCTTTGAAATGATAACAAAAGTAACAAAAACAACTCCACATCACTACTAAAAAAATAGTACTTTTTCTGTATGTGTGTGAATGAGGATGTATCATAAAAAGAAGTCTTCATAATTTACTTACAGCCCACATAATCGAATAGTTTGAAAAGACACTATTGGATACAAATAATGCAGCTCCTGCTTGATAGACATCCATCTGGAAAATAGATTTCCATGTCAGAAAGGAGTGTAACTTGAATTTGGCAGTGACCGCAAAGGCCCGGGATGCCATGGGAACAAGACCCGCCCACCGCAGCCGTCAGGCGAGGGGATTACTCACCCAGGTCTAACGGCAGGCCGCTCTGTGCTTTCTCAGGCCCCGCACCCAGCCCTGACATATAGGATCCCTCTGGGGAAAGCATCCCGACAATGTGTCATCCGGAATGAGCATCAGGAAGTCCAAGGGCATGAGAATGGGCTCTTCGATCCCTAAAGAATGGTTTGCGACTGCCAGTGGAGTAACCGCAGCCGAGTTTATACGCGGACTTACAAAGCATAAAACTGGGAACCCTAACGCAAAAGCTTTGAAATGCGATTTAGTGGGGCATTGACTTGTGGACGTGAGTCTGGACCGGGCTCTGTCTTCAACCTGTGGCACGAGGTTGGGGGCACCACGTTGTCTGCTGGGCTCTCACCCGCAGAACCTGAGTGCAGGCTCGAGGGTGTCAGGGGTCCCTCTGGCTCTGACGTTCGAGACGTCAGGGTTCTTGGTCCAGGTTATTACGTAACCCCAGGGATTCCGTGGAGACAGCGGAGCCACCCACCTGCCACAGTAGTCTTCCCGGGATTCCCCCGAGGTCAAGCAGACTACAAATCTCGAGTGGGGTGGTTGCGTCTTCAGAATATGGTCATCCTTGCACCTTGCAGTCTGTGCATACAGTACACGCCCGATACGCACTTGTGAACAGATGGGTGACATGGTAATGCCGACAGATTCTTCTCCAAATTACTCCATGCCAAGCAAAGCAAGCACTTACTAAACTGAATTGGTTTGGCCAAGTACATGGGATTGTCGACTACACGTATTTATTAAACATGGACCTTTGAGAGAGGTTTGGGTCAGTAGGAAAGTAGGATTTTTTTTTTTTTTTTTTTTTTTGCTTTAGAAATGTTTCAGGCAAAAAGCATCTTCTACAATGAACAAGGAGGGTGGTGTAGACCAGATATGGCCGGTCCTCCTCTCTGGGGGCTGGAGTGAGAGGCATAGGACCAGGAAGCAGCATCCCATTCCTGGGGTCGGGCTTGACTCCTGGGGCTGAAACCTTGGGAAGCACACGTCACGCTTCCCAAGATGTGTGTACGCACGAGGACACGCGGAGGAGAGGAGTCCGTATCCCGGGCTATTTCCACCACCTTCCCGTAAACAGGGGACAAAGGTGGAGGTGAATGTGGCCGAGGGCCCCCGCGTGGGCTCTCTTGCAGAGGCGACGCTCACCATGCTGACGACCCATTCATCGTGTGGCTCTGATGCCCAGCTCTGCGCGGTCGCTCGCTACCGTGTGACCAGAGCGTGGTCACGAAGGGTGGCTTCAGTCCAAACTGTCCATGTGCAAATCCGTGTGAGTGTATGTGCACACGTGCTAGTGCCACAGCATGATGTCGGCTACAGACTTGTGGCGTTTCCACGACTGTAAGTGCCCCCTAAGTGATGCATGGCTTCGCGGGACACAAAAGTGATAGGATATTCTAACTTGAACGCTAGGACGTGATGGTGACAGCGTCGGCTCCTCTAGCCCCTTCTCCACCCAGGTTTCAATTCCACCCCGTATGCTGGCCAGTGGTGTCTCCTCTCACTCTTGGATGGGGCCAGGTCTCCCTGAAGATGCTTGCCTGTGGGGACAGGTGCGGGGGCGGAGTCCTGCTGGAGCCAACATCAGCTGGAGATGTCATAGGCGGGGCGGGAGGGCCCGGGGGCCACGCGCCAGGACACGGTGAGATGACAGAGAGGGACAGTGGGACCCACCCCCCCCCCCCCCAGAGGGCTCCTAGTTATGGGGCCTTTGCCTCTTGGGCAGGTGGGCGGAGCAGGCACCTGCAGAGGTGAGGCAGGCAAGGCAGCCGCAGGCAGGGCAGAGGGACCGGGATGAGGGAGGCGTGGGAGCAGCAGGCACAACAGACCCACAGGGGAGCCACGGGCAGTCCCGGAAGCCGTGGAGACCACTCCGGTTTATCATGCACAACGTCTGATGTCAGAGCAAGTCTGTGCCTCACACGGGCACAGCTACGGCCCGTGAGCCAATCAAACCCCCGTTTATGTGAAAGGGGAACAATTTTGTTTTTTGCTGACTCACCACATGGGAGCTTTATGCCAGGTTAAAAGTCAAAACGCATTGCTCTCCGAGGGATAAAAGCTGCCCCTTCTATAAACACATTCCTTCCGACGGCATTCATCTCGCTCTGTGGTCTCCAAGGCGGCAGCCGCTCGGAGCATGACAGAGCACAGGGCTCAGCTCCTTCTCATTCAATGAGTAAAAATAAACCCTGAATTTTGGGCAGAGGCAAGGCCACGGTGCCAGGAGTTGAAACCTTCCCTTTTCAAGTAGTGTCTGGAGCACCGAGCCGCGCCCGGTACTCGGGATGCCAGGAAAAGTCCAGTATCTCTCCTCCAAGGGGCGGTGGCTTCCCGGCCGGTTAGGGCAGGAGCCCGGCTGGCCGCCCCGTCTGTTATTAAGTCCTGCTCCGGGGTTTCACGCTGCGTATAGATCTTCCCTTACAGCTTATATTTGGCCTCCCAGGGTACAGTCTGAGGAATTCTATTCAAGTCAAGCTTCAACAGGACCTGCCTCTAAGTTTTCTCCTTGACCATTTTTGGTCTTTTACTCTAAAGGTTGTACTGTCAGGTTTCCTTAACGTAATCATCAAGGGATACCAAAAAGTCTATTTTTGGCCACGCGATCAACATGGGAGCTTTATAAACATCCCTGAGGCATACATATTATAATTGCACCTAAGTCTCTACACTATAAAGTGCTGCTTCTCTAATAAACGTTGAACGACCTTGAGCTGAGTCCAGAACAAAGTTCCGGGATCTGCAGAAAGAGCGGTGTGCTGGCTCTGTGTGCAGAGCCGCGCACCTGCACCGGGGCTCCGCTTTCAAAGCCAGGGCCTGGGAAAGAGGAAGCCTCAGGACCGGGCCTTAGAAAAGGAGATCATGACTTCACTGCCACGAGCCTACTTATTTGGCCTCATTACTTGCCTCTGAGTCTCACGGACTGAGATGTGTTCTGAAAAAGCAAAACTGAGGTCCCGGAAGGCATCTATACTTAGAAACAGGTGCAGGCCCTTCCACCGGCCCTAAGTTCCTCTGCAGCTCAGTGCCACCGATGGCCAGCGGCCCCCTCCGTGCCCGGTGTGGGATTGCCGGTGGACAGGTGTGGGGTTTGGCCAATAGTCGGCCTGCCTGAAAGGGTACTGTTGCCCCACAGATTCCAGAGGCTTTCCTGATGCCAAGGGACAGGTGTAATGAAAGCACAAAGCCCATGAGCATATCATGGTTTTTCTTATCAGATGGATTTAAGGAGTGGCTCTCAAGACCTTGGGCAGTACAGATTTGGCCATCAAGGAGGCAGGGCTTCTGATGTTTAGAAAATACCACTTACGACAGTGCACCTGTTATATAGGAGTATTGAGAGGATCTATTTAGGTGACTTTTCTGGATAAACATTTATCCATGTAACACCTGACCTTGGCTCACTTTCAATGGACATCTTTCTGAAAGCCCTTGACCCAGAAGGCCAGCATGGGGGGCCTTGGTCATTCTTTTGTGATAATTTAGATGTGCTTGCTCTCTGCTCTCTCCTGCCTCTCTGCCCCAGACTGTGATCTTCCTGAGGGTAAGAATCTTACCCATATCTTTTTTTTTTAATTGCTGTACTCTACACACAAAGCACTCTGTTTATGTCTGTGGGCTGGATGAAGAAGGCGGAAGAATGACACAACACTTAGCCACCCCACACGGCACGTAGTTGCCTTATAAATGTCATTTCTAATCTCCACGTCAAACCTGTGGGGTGACCATTTTAATTTCCACTTCTATAGATGGAGAAGAAGGGCTCAAAGCTATTAAGGAGTGTGCCCAGATCACGTGGGTAGAAATGAAAGTCTCATGTTTTCCCCTCAAGTCTTTTAAAATGTGCTGTGGAGGGGCGTCTGGGAGGCTCCGTCTGTTAAGCATCCGACTTCGGCTCAAGTCATGATCTCATGGCTGGTGAGTTTGAGCCCCGCATTGGGCTCCGTGCTGACAGCTCGGAGCCTAGAGCAAGCCTCAGATTCTGTGTCTCCCCCCTCTCTGCCCCTCCCCTGCTCATGCTCTGTCTCTCTGTCAAAAATAAATGAACATTAAAAAAAATAATAAAATGTGCTATGGAAAGAATGTATTCCATTCGGCTCACCAGCAAGGATGCTATGGTGCGTGCAGCTGCTCCTGAGAACAGAGGCCCTCCCATAGGCGATCACACCATAACTGCTCTGCTTGAAGACACGTGAAATGGAGACAGGCTTAGTAATGCAGAGAAGGGATTCTCTCCCTGATGTATGATTTGCTGCGTGCCAACCCTCTCAGACCGGCTAACCGGCTTCTACTTCCCGAGCTGTTAGTGGGGTCGTCCAGCGGCAGGACACAAAGAAGCCATGAAGAATGTGGCAGTGGAAAACACAGTGGTTGTGGCCCACTGAAATCACTAAATCATCACGCATGGCATCAAGTTCCTGGAGGAATCACAACTCAGCGGAAGCAGCGATGTTATAAAATCTTGGCATAAGGATAAGAGTGATAACGATAACCGTAAGCTGATGATAAAGATGTGCTGGCCCTTGGCTGTGTGTATTATACACCTCACCCCATTTACCTCTTTGGGGTGTCCATTAATGTCTCTGTTTTCCCAGCGGGCACGCTGGGGCCCATCCCACAGGTGATGAGGGCTGAGGCCAATTCCAACCCGGGCTGGACCCGAGCACTGACCTTTGGACAAAGAGAGGATTCCTGGATGCAGATCCAGGGGGGTTAAGAAGCAGTTGGTTATCTGAGTCTCATTTTCTGACCTGTCCCTGAGCCCTGTCTGGTGTTCAGTGGCGGGTGGGGATCACTTGTTCTAAGGACTCACTTGCCAGTAAGACGTGTGACAGGAGTTGACAGCTCGTCACTCTTGATGAACTGGCTTACCTGTCGTTTCTTTCCCCTAAGGAACGACAGCATTTTAAGTTTTAGGAAGACTTAATTTTTCTAAAGAATCCATGGTTATTCAGATGTTTATGTGAGTAAGGCTAGGGGGCTTCGGTTCTGCTGCAGGGGGCAAAAGGGAAAGGAAACCAGAAATACTGGTACAAATTCTTCCATTCTTAAACACGCGCGCGCACACACACACACACACACACACACACGTGCGTGTGGGCAGGTGTAGGTGACGGTCTCACCTCTAAGGTAGTGCGAGGCTCCAATGAGCTAGCACACGTTCAAATACACGTATACTTAACATGCTGACATTTAAAAGATTAATATTTAATAAAAACTATTAAAGCTGTAGAGACGAGTAACTACAATTCCTGTGGATTGGGCAAAGGCAGAGAAGTCCCTTCTAACAGATTTCTATAAAATAAGAAATGATACTAATACATGATGTCCATGCTGTTGGAAAAACAAAAGACCTAAATAATGAAACTTATCAGCTTCACCCAACCCTCAAAACAGAAGCACCTCAGATTTCTTTCAAAATCTGCCCTTTTTAAAAGTTTATTTATTTTGAGAGAGAGAGAGAGAGTGGGAGCAGGGGAGGAGCAGAGAGAGAATCCCAAGCAGGTTCTGTGCTATCAGCACAGAGCCCGAGGCGGGGCTTGAACCCATGAACCGTGAGATTGTGAGCTTAACCAAGACCGAGCCACCCAGGAGCCCCTCAAAATTTGCCTTTTAAGAAACTCAGTGGGGTTCATAGGTCCCCTGCTGAATGCAGATCTCCCCCCGCAGGATTAGGGCCTTGGAAAACTTGCTCTTTATTATTTATTTATTTATTTATTTTTTAATTAAAAAAAAATTTTTTTTAACGTTTATTTATTTTTGAGACAGAGAGAGACAGAGCATGAATGGGGGAGGGTCAGAGAGAGAGGGAGACACAGAATCGGAAACAGGCTCCAGGCTCTGAGCTGTCAGCACAGAGCCCGACGTGGGGCTCGAACTCACGGACCGGAAGATCGTGACCTGAGCCGAAGTCGGACGCTTAACCGACTGAGCCACCCAGGCGCCCCAAAACTTGCTCTTTAGAGAAGTCTAGCTCAATCAGTAATCTAGGCGTGGCAGGAGCACAGAGGGTGTCAGGAGGGTGTGAAGCCGGGGAGGCTGGCAGGAGGGCTGGCCCGCTAAGGGTTCATAACAAAGGAAAGCTGAGGGTGACCAGGGAGGGGGTGCCACTGAGGCCGGAGAAGGGGGAGGAGGCGGGCAGGGGGGTGCACAGATTGGCGTGAGGCTCCTGTGGGCAGATGAGGTTAATATGCGGCCGTTTCCTTCCAGCAAATATGGAGCTCGGCCATGCCTCCTGCATAAGCAGGACCCCGACCCTGGAGCAGGCCCTCTGCGTCCCCCATCCCACACGTGCTCTGTTCCAGGCCTGAGACAGCGGTGCCAAGGGAGGAAACAAGGTGTCATGCACGTGGGACGCAGCATTTGACCGCAGTGTCCTGGCTCTGGGCTCCGTGGCCCAGCTGTTATGGCCCCTCCAGACTCGGATCTGGGGGTGCGCCAGCAGGAAGGCATCACAGAGCTACCGCTGCAGCGGGGACTCTGCAAGCCCCCTCCTGTCCCTACCCCCGGGGCTTGGTGCACAGTAGGGCACACAAACATTTGCTGAAATGAGGGCTGAAATGAGCAGTGAGATGGGAAGGGGGCCGTCCTGGGCTCTTGCAGTGCGTGGCCACTCGTTCTCTCCTTGGGGCTCCAGCCCACCACGCTTGGGCCAGATAACTGTCTCCCGTGGACTGCCCCTCGCGGCAGGTGCTCCTGGCACCCCCAGCCCCTACGTGCCAGGAACACCCTCTCCTTACTTGTGACGCCAAAAATGTCTCCAGACTTTGCCCAGTGTCCCTTGGGGGGCAGAACTGCACTGGGTGAGAATGTCTGGTGCAGCCACGTGAGGTCTCTGCCATGCCTGTGGCCTAGGTGTGTGCCTACACATCACGGCCAAGTAGTTATACCCAGGCTCACCGCTGCCGGGTCTGTTATCTCCCTCACAAACCTGGAGAGCAAACCAGGAGGGTCCTCCCCAGGACAAATGAGCAGCTCTCATCTGTGATTTTGTCTACTGGTATCAGCACAGGGCTGTGCACAGTAAGCCTGGGAGACAGCAGTCTTGTCACCACGGTGGGGATAAGGAACGCACCAAGGGATCAAATTACTCGCCTTAGGACAGGGCAGATCAGATAGGAGATATTTTTCCTGGTCTTTCTGATAGTTCGTATCTCCTAAATAGCACACAAAGGCTGTCTGTAGAGAACACCGAACTCAGAATGCACCTGCTGGGGCTGATTTCAAAATGAATTTTGTCGCAGACAGAATCTGCATTAATAATTTCCTTGTAAAACAGATTTTACTGATCATTTTTGTGGTTTGTAATCAACTTGTTTTGGTTGCTGTTTTCTCCCAGCTCTTTAGATCAACTTTAAAAGGCTGCCTGATGTGTTGTAACTGTTTTTTAAAATTTCACTTATTTTTTATTTGAGAAACAGAGAGAGAGAGAAAGAGAGAGAGAGAGAGAGCAAGAGCGCGAGTGGGGCAGATGGAAAGAATCCCAGACAGGCTCCATACTCAGCATGGAGCCCAACGCAGGGCTCAAACTCACGGCTGTGAGATCATGACCTGAGCCGAAATGAAGAGCCGGATGTTCAACGGACTAAGCCCCCCGGGGGGCCCCTCATTTGTTGTAATTCTATAGTCTTGTTCCATCCTGGGGAACCTCCGGGAGTGCAGAAGTCCCGGAAGGAGGGCCTCTAGATGAGGGTGGGCCTCAGTTTCCTCACCTGCGGATGACACTTCCTAGCGGGATAAGGTTCCTTCTAGACCTAAAAGTCTCTCAATTCGTTCCATGTCTATTTTCCTTTGGACAAAACTTTTTTCCTGTTGTCTATATTTCCTTATGTCCATGTTTTATTTGCAAACCATGTGATGAACAAATCTCCGACACTCATCCTTCAAGAGCAAAGAGCCAGTATAAACGAAGGTAAAACCCAAGAGGCATGCCTCTCACTTTTCAACAGAGAACACAGAAAGCACTAGTCGCAGGGAACAGAGGCCTGACGAAGCCTGTTGAAATTCTCGATTTCACGTTACAGTTTGATTCAAGACAGCTGGGCTATCCCCTCTGCCAGAGTCATCTAAAATGTGACAGAGGTTTGAGCGTTCTTGCAAGACGTGCTTAGGTCTCTGCCGGGTTCCCAAATGCCTGTTTGTTCTCTGTCGGAGCAAACCCTTCTCTTTTCCAGTCTGGGTTTTGACGGCTAACAAGGAAAACATTTCGACAACGTGCACTTTTTTTTTTTTCCAACCAGAGATGTTCTGCAAACAAAAGCTTTGTTTAAATACACTTGTAATATGTTTAAATTATGTCAGTATGAAACTATTAACTATAAATTAGTCTAATTTTTATAAAGTATATATTAAGAGGATTTTACTTTCTTTTTTTAAAGTTTATTTGTTTTGAGAGAGAGGGAGAGAAAGAGAGAGAGAAAGGCAGAGAGAGAGAGAGAGAGAGAGAGAGAGAAAGAGAGAGAGAGGATCCCAAGCAGGCCTGATGCAGGGCTCAAACTACCGAATCGTGACACCATGACCTGAGCTGAAAATGAGAGTTGGACACTCAACTGACTGAGACACCCAGGGGCACCAATTTTATCTTCTTGAACATGTTTTTCTATCACCTGAAGTTTTAGTATTGCTTCACCAAGTTGAGCTCAACTTGATGAATCTCTCCATGATCGAAGCAGAACCAGGTGTGTGTGTGTGTGTGTGTGTGTGTGTGTGTGTGTGATTCTCTGAAGAGGTGGCCACTGGGGCTTCTTTTGAAAGCTCTTCCTGTGATCAAGTACTGCCGTTTTCAGTGGCCCAGGTGTTCCACCCCTCCCGACGGCACAGGGCTAACCGTAAGGATGTTCATCCAGAAAGCCAGCCACCCCCCGCCATATCCAGTTGACTCACATTTTCCGTGATAATAAGGACGCCAGGGAGAAGTAACACATCCACGGTAATATCCACTGTTTGTTGAACACTGAGAGCATGCCAGACACTGGACATTTAAGCATTGAAGAATATTACTTCTTTCGAACTACCTCGGGTGGGTATTACTATCCTACTTTACAGAGGAAGAAATTGAAGGCCAAGGAATATATGTGAGTCCCCCCTCCCCCCCCAGTGAGTCCCCCCCATTACCTGCCCTTCTCACTCCCACATACTAAGACCACGTTACATCTCAGAGTGAACGCTGTAGTGCACGGACACCGCATTTTCTTGTACCGTGGGATGTCTTCCATAGGCCCCGCGTGAGTAGGTAGGTCCTGACGTGAAAGGGCTCTAGAAGGAACAGGGCTTAAAACCAGGGCTTATATGAATCCATTCTGGGACGGAACAACGCTACAAGGAGGTTTATTGGCAGAGCTGCTTAACATCACCCCTTGATCTACTAAGAATAGTCTTAAAAAACTTCCAGTCCATTCAGGGGGTTCTTGAACTTTGGGAATGCTTCCGAAGAGGACAGAAAACCATGCATTTAATGGAACTCTGGTGGTGTAATCAGGACAAGGTTACAAGAGTCGGGTGGGGCGGGTGAACACTGAGAGGAGCAGGGGGGCGGAACCGGGTGGGAGCAGGGCAGCTGGTGCTGAGGGAAATGAGGAGAACATTTGCCATATTTGGAGAGCCTGCTGGTTTTCAAATAGGAGATCTGCCAATTCATGGAACAGAGCTGCCTCCAGAGGAGAAGAGAGAGAGAGCATAAATGCAAGCAGATGTGGAAAGGATGGATTTTTAATTTACAAAATTGTGGCTTTATATATTTTTGTTTCTTCTCTGGCTTCGTGGTTTTGTTTAGAAAAAGAAATCGTTGATGCAGAAATTATAGGTTGAGGAAGAAAAGATAATTAGGAACAACTGAGTTTCAAATGTGCAACCTCATACCCAGATTTTAAAGGAGGCCCTTCAGGAAAAGTCAAGAGTACGAGCTCCTGGATGGGCTTCTGATTTGGTTTCCTCAACTCTAATGATGGAACTTTGGACAGCTCACTTCATTGTTCTCCATTTGATTTCCTCAACATACACCAGGGGCCACATCACAGGCTCTTGGAAGGACTGTGAATTAATGAATGCAAAACACTTAGCAAGCACCTCGCCCACAATAAGCCATCAGTGTGTGCCGGGCACCATCATAACACACGGTGACCCAACTGGGCCCCATTTTCTGTGTTTTCCCTTCACGCACAGCATGTGCTAAATTTGAACATGATACAACTGTCTTATTAATAAAACTTCAGTCCAGTTGCAAACTCTCAAGCTGGGTAATTTGAGGAGTTATTCCAAATTCTGTAGTCTATGGTGCAGACACACAAAATCTCTGTCAAGTGCTACGTTATGTCCTTGAAGAACTCTAGAATCCACAAGAGTAAAAATAGAAGGGATGCTCACCTTAGCACGTGCCTCATCAACTTACAGTTAAAAAGTGGTAAAAAAAAAAATCACAGAGATAGGAAGAAGCTGATTTAACAGATGCTGAATGATGGAGACGTTAAGATGTGACGGACTTTCATACAAAATTCAGCAGAGTTAGAATTTCAGGGGTACCGCAGATTCCCAGAGTCCTCAAGCTCTGCATGGCAAGGCTCTGTGAGCCGTGGCTCTATGGGAAAGCATGCTTCTCAGCCTGGGAAACCCCGCGGGTGTACTGAAGCCACACACAGAGACAGGAGAGAGTGAAGCTCTTTGTTTAAATCCAACATGTTACGGAATTTCTCAGCACAGTGCTTTGAGGGTGATGGCTGCTCCATATCTGTGATTAGCTGATCCCGTGGCGGGGGGAGGGTTAGGTCATCAGGATTCTTTTGTTAATTGCAAAAACAGGTAGTGGACATCCCACCTCTGAGAAATACTATGCATCCCAAAATAAATGTTTAGTCACTAAACCATATGGCTATTCAAAAATGGAGTAGATTGCTCCATAGTGGCCAACACACGACAGGAATGCACACCAAAGGTTGGAAGTAAAACCATGTGAACCAGAACAATAATCTTCCATAACAGGCATTGTGCACACCCCAGACAATGGGAAATTGAGACACACAAACAAAAGACAAACAACAAAACCTGCCAAAAAGGCATAGGAAACACCTGCTATTTAGAAAAAAAAAATGGAACAAGATACTAATGGTTATTTCATGTGCTTTGCTAGAGTGGCCACAAGATGAGACTTAAAGCATTGTGGAAAAATATCAGTGCAAGAATAAGTGTACTTTAAATAGGACATTTTGTCTTTTCAGGTTACCTCTGTTGGTAGTAGGAGAAAAGATCGTTATAGATGAAAAAAAAAAAAGCTTACGTGCCTTCCAGAAATAGCACATGTTAGAAATGAATCACAATTACATACAAACAGTAAGATGCCTCTGAACTTCAAACAACAGAACACTAATTATTTTGATTAAAATGGCACTTTTTCTCATCCTCGCCCTGACCTGTCAGAAGGAGGCTCACTGATTCTGAAATAGCTTACGATACACAGGGAGGAAAAACGGGTCAATCTGACTTGGTCTGCAGAGACAGAAATGTTATTATCTTTTTTAGGACAAAAAAAGTCTGTGGAGAGGTTTTGGGAAAGTGTTTCTCTTTGTGCGTGACCCCACCCCGGGCGAGGGTCTGTGGCCCCCCTGCCAAAGGAACCACCTCCACGGTGCTCCGTGGGGCCCCAGGGTGTCTGGCTCAGGGAAAATCAATGGCACCCTTGTAAAGAATTTCTTGAAATATCCAATTGTACGTGTTTCTTTTATGTTCTAAATTTCCGTGAAATACAGTAAGGACACTTGGAAACTCCCAGAGTAGGATGTAGCATCCTTATCTAAAAACAAAGCAGAAGGTGAGGGAATCCCCCCAGCTGCCTGGGGTGGGAGTGTGGTCCTGGCTGTGCCCCCAGCCCCTGCCTCCCTTCCTATCTGCGCGCCAACTCCCTGCCGGTTTATTCTGGGAGTTCCTGTTGACGCACAGCCAGCAGAATATAGAGATCACTGGGGCATATGGGTGGGGATGGGAACGACAATGAATTCCTGGAACAGCGAACGTCAGTCCAGAGGAGGAAAGTTGGATTCTAGCGTTCTCCCCTGTGACAGTGACACCCGCCCCCCCCCCACCATGTCTCCCAAAGGACAGGGGATATTCACGCCCAAAGGAGAAGCAGATTTAAACACCTGATGTTGTCAAAAATAATCAATTCTTGTGCCTAGTGTTTAGGAACATCAGGACTAGGTTTGATATAAAAACCTGACAAATGTAAAAAGGCAATAGTGTATTCTAATAAAGTTTCAGCGTATTCAAAATACATGCCAGACTTCATTTCAATTTGTGAGATAAGATTAAATGCTAAAAATAACTAAAATCCCATGTTGAGCATGTGATAAAGGGTTTTCTATGGTAGCAAAATGCTTTTTTTCCTGGAAACACGCACACATAAAATATGTATTTAATAAACATAAAATACACTAAATGAAAATCCGTAAATGTGCACACGCATATGTACACACACAGATAATGTGCATATTTCAAAATCCTGGGGTTATTTTTTGAATCTTTTATATGTTAATTCTAAGAAGAATGATCTTATCCTGGAAGCTTTCTCAGACGGCCCCCGTGTCTGCTGGAAAGGGGTGTGGGGTGGCGGTACAGGGCCCCTCGCCCTCTGTCAATGCTAGTTTCATGGGGCTAATCTATTCATCTTTCTGATCCACATGGGATTTCCATTACTCATCTTTCCTTCCAAGATAACTGACATTTTTGAAGGGCAACCGTTTTGTTAAATTTTATTTCCTTCTACTAAAGAAGTCTTTTTAATCTTCTGGAATTAAGGAGTTCATTTTCATCCACAAAGTTCTTTTTGTTTACTTCCTTAGTCTGATTATTCTACTCAAGGGTATGCAGATGGCTACATACCCCTTTTCATCGATGCTATCCTCAAAATAAAAAGTCCTAAAAATACCAGCGGCAATTAACATTTAGAAATCTCCTTTTTGGTTACTAGCCATCTTCATGGAATGTCTGTGTTTGAATTAGCTCAGTACTGGACAAGTAGGAGGGACAGAGACCCGGGGCAGGAGAACGCCTGTGTGTCCCCATCCCCAAGTCGGAAATGCTGGCTGTATCTTGTAACAACTTCACAGCAATCAAAGTAAAACCTTGGATTGGGGTTTAAAAATTAATTCTACACATGGAAAGCTGATAGTCAAAAAGCAAAACCAAAAAGGAACGTGACAAAAAACTTACATAAAAAATGGATTTGGGGGGAGAAGTATATCCCTTGTGAGCCCATGCAAGAACGTGTTTGGTAACAAAGGGGTGACAGGATTTTATGGTGGGGTTCAGAAGCATAGCATCCAGATCCAGAGAGGAAATAGCTCCAAGCACTCACTTGGGTCAGGCAGCTGCTCCAGGACTGAAGGAGGAAAGGGAGAAACTTAGGAGACCATCTTCACACAAGCAATGGGTCAGGAAGTCAGGGACCCAGTTTATGCAACACATGATAGTTTAATATGAAAAAGGTTAGGAGATTGTGTGCTTTCCTATAATCTTGCTCAGATCAGTAGATGTGGGGGAGAAGGAGATTTGACTGGGGGCTGGTAAAGGGATGCAGGAAGGGAAAGCTCACTGGGGCCAGAGGGGCTTGGGCTGGAATGGTGCGTGGGCACTGACATCTGGTACATCCATGCTTGTGTGTATGCTTGGGTGCGATCAAGGGAGGGCTCCTTCCTGCAGGGACACGGGCACGTATCAAAGCTAAGCTTTTGTCCAGGGCAGCATCCTCAAGAGCTCTGGTGGGAACAATTACAGCACACACCCCAGTGCAGGGCCACCTCTCATGTGCTGTGATGGGGTTCTGGTTGGCGAACCACTTGTCAGTAGTGTCCAACAGTGTTCTCTTCGATGGCACAAATTTTTGTCATCTGATGATGGCTGACACTCATACAAAACTCCCCATACAGCTATGCTATAGCACATGTGTTACCTCAGCCTTCTTGGATTTCAAATTAAACACCCTAATGCTATTACTTAGTTCAACCTCTTTCTCCTCGCCTCTAGTTTGACTGAGTGCTTAAAAATGACTGTTTACGTATAACACAGTTGTGGCACTAACAGAACTTTCTTCTGTGACTTGCAGAGACTAAGTCTACCTTTCCAGGATGATCTTAAGTTAACCTCCTGTACAACACTTGAGAAGCAGGCTGATGTCACCGTCCTGGCATCTCTTGCTTTCAAAATCCACTCTTTCAGGGCAAAACAAACTCATGAAAAACACCAGCTACAGGAGGGATCAACTCTTACGAAAAATGTGAAGTTCACAAGGCACAGAAAGAAATATCCTAGGGGCTCAAACAGGCTCAATTCAACTTCTTGTCAGTGGTATGTCGACCACTGGGTCTCTTTTAAGTGAAGCTTACGGAATGAATCTTACTGTCTCGAAACTTTAAGTGGGTCTCACTGTTCTCTGCAAGTCTCAAAGGAAAACTCTGATCTCGGGGGAGAGCTGAACTTTTTTGGTTCAACTTTTGGTTAGGACTTAGATTCTTTTCTTTTGCAGTAATATACTACACTTTTCATTAATGGAGTTTTTAACATGTGCTTTACTCTGGACACATATAAATCTACTCTGAGGTGGTTTTTTTTTTTTTTTTTTTTTTTTTTTTTTTTTTTTTTTTAACACCCAAGAACAGAACAGGCTGCCATCAATCTCAGATGCCCTCTTCTCTTTTTCCTGGGTGTGACACCAGGGACAAAACTTGTCAACATACTACACCTGTAATTCTATCATTCTATGGAGAGAAACACAAATATTTGTAAAGTATCAGGTGTTAAAGGATGAGGAATTCACCCCCAGGCTCCAAGCACAGGAAGCCTGGCCTCATGTTTCAGGGTTCTGCTTGAATTGTCTGGGCTCCTGGTCAGTTCTCTCCTCCTTCAGACTGCAGAGATGTGGCCTGAACTGTGACAGGCTTGCTCGTGAGTCTCACCCTGGTGCCCCCCGGGCTGCTTGGGCACGAGACCTGCCTCCTCTCTAGGCCGGGCTGACGAGCAGAATGTTAAAAGCAACATAAAAAAGAGAACTGCTCCTCAGAGAATCACAGAATTCTGTTAATTTTGTTCTATCTCCTTGCAGACATGTGTGCCCTCAAAGGCTCTGGCAACGTGTTTTTTTAACCAAATCTGAGAAACGCTACTTTTGTTGACAGATGCTAAATCTGGGTGCGATGCATAAAAACTGATCTGGACGTTAGGGTTCTTTTGAAATATGAGCACTATCTTCACAAGCCTTTAAAAATGCCATTATCACCACTTAAAGTATATATTTTTAAAAGAAAATAATTACTCCCATGCAGAGCTGAAACATGCCAGTGCTTTAATTTTTATTACTGAGACCAGGCTCACCATAGAACTCATTCGTCCTTCTGTTTCTTTATTTAAAACAGACTTTAGGTTTGAAGAGTAGTTACAGTGCCTTGCAAAGACAACAATTTAATAAAAAACATCAACACTGACAAGGCAGCCGAGGACTATTAGGCCAAAGATATTATTTGCCCAGCATTAATGACTTCCATTTCACTTCCATTTTGTTTTGTCTCCCCCACCGCTTTCTGGTTCCAATCCTTTAGGAATTATCCATCCCAACAGTGTTTTGGATACAAAAACTTTTGTTCCTATGGCGGGATTTTTAATGCCCTCACAGTGGCTCAGGAGGAAACTGTCCTCAATACAAGGTCTGTATTGCATTACTGGGGCGGCTGTTCCTGCTTCATTCTTCCAGAATTTAAACTTTTAGGCTGGACACAGAGAGGGAAGGGACAGGGATATTTTGACCTTTCTCATCAGTGGGGACATATGCCCTTTTGAAGGCCTGCTTTGTGCTTCCCATATGAGTCAGACATCTGACGACTTGAATGATTTGGTTGTCTACACCACAATGTGCTAACTTGGGTGGGATGCCAGAGGGCTCAGAATCACAGGCTGTTTGGGACCTCAGGTTGGGCGGTTTCTTAAGAAAAATTTGAAATGCCTAAAAGCTGTCAGAAATAAATTGATCTTCTGCTCACCCGAATGCCAGTGATGAGTACAGTATCTCTGCCTGTGACTTTGAAGGACAAGGGTGGTTCCCTCTGATTTAAAAGGAAGAACACAAAGCAGAGATGAGATGACCCTGATTTCCTTCTTCCCAGGGCACCCCCCAAGTATGTGTCCATTTAGGCAGCACATTCCGAAGGCCCCTCAGTGAGGAAAGTGTGTGTAGGAAGAGTTCGTCTGGTCACTTCTGCCATTATTCTCTGGTTACTATTTAACTATCTCTGGAAGAAAACAAAAAGTATTTTCAAAACTTTGCCATGCGACCTACTGGTTTTCTCTTTGCTATGGAAGCAGTGTGATGTCTGAGTACTATGACGCAAGCGCACGGAGCCTCTGGTCAGATAGCTCACTTGGGAAGCACTTTGAGACGAAACCACAGTGGGCAGGTGCGACACGCATGCTTTCGGCACACGAAGACTAGACCAGGCCACGTGAGGCCCTATCTTCCCCTGTGTAGACAGATGACCAACTCAGAGCAAACATTTCTGTTTTCAGACTTGCTTTCAGAAAGCAGATCATGCTCGGTAACAACCTTGCTCTGGTCGTTTCAGAAATCCTGCAATTGTTTACTTAGAATGAATTGGAAGTGAATAAAACAAAACAAAGGTCTTTGAAGACTGGCGTTCTTTCTGTAACAGAGAGGGGAAATGCTTTAATGCTATACTTGTCAAAACATTCCATCAGGAGGTAGGAAAAATGAAGGATTTCTGAAGGCAGAGCTTTGGTTTGGTTCGGTTCTAGAACAGTAGAAATATTCATTTGTCTCTCCCAGTTTATCAGCCATCTATTGGCGTCTATGTGAGATTTTCAATCAAGACACAAAATCGTTACTACCATCATCATCCTGGCTGTGGACTGATGTGGTATTTTCCTTAAAGCCATGAAAAGCCATTTGCCCAGGATGGTCAGCTCTGGACCAGCGCCCACTTAATTATTGGGTCGCCACCCTAAGTGCCAGAGGCTGGCAGGGACGGGCTGGGTCCCTGAGCTTCCGCTGGCTCAGGCCACCACCCAGAATTCATGGGAAGCTCCTGGGGGCTCCTCCACCCACTCCGACCAGCCGGCAGACCTCGCAGGGCCAATTTTGTGCTTCTGCAGAAACCATACTTTCTACATACACACAAAATCTGATCACAGTTAAGGTCTAAAGCATTGGGGAACAGAGACCCGCCTATGTACAAAAAAAAAAAAAAGGTTTTCTCTCAACGTGGCTCCCTCTTCTGCGTGGGCTCTGAGAGTGTCTACTCTACGCTTCGTGCGTTTAGGTGTAAATTCCGAGGGGAATGTTTGGATGTGTGGTTCTCTCAGAACGAGATAGTGGGCGTCACCTCCCCCCAGTGTTTCCAGAGTAACAGACGCATTGTGGAAGATTTGTGGTGTCTGTGGCACCAAGGCAGCCATCTTTCATGGGCAACACCTGGACACTCAAGACCACAGTGCGGCGACAATGTGCCACGCAATGTGGCACGAGCTGCCCACGTGATTTTTTGGGTGTGTTTGTGTACAGTGTTAATTGGAGGAGGGAGAAATGGATGAATCAAGTAGGAAGACCTTTACAATTCTTCCTTTGCACTCAGGTACTAAAGACATCCGATGGGCCAATGCTTCATTATTCATCACTGAACATGTACCGCTCCTGCTTGCAAATGTGTTCTCTGCTGACTCCATCATCTGTCAAGTATCTGCTCCCCATCAGCAGTTGTATCATGGCCATTTCTGTTGAGGTTGATAAATGCTAGGCCACGACCACTGTGGTTAATTTTCACCAGTGACTTTCATGGTTCCTATTATTTAACAACATATTTTACTGGTAGGAAACAACCCAGGGTAGTTTGTCCTGGGGATAAAGACCATGATGATTTCGATGGTGACGAAAACATGTGTTTTCTCTAAGCACTGACTTTCAACCAGGAGATTCTGTCCAGAATGATGTTCTCTGAATCCATTCAGCAAGGCGGTATTAAATTTTGTCTTTTTAGGATCTGAATAATGTATTCTTCCTTTTGGATGAGCTCCCAACGGGCCCGTTTTCTGTCAAATCCTGACTACCTGTCATAATGGTCCTTGCAAAATGAAACAATTACCATCTGGGGCCAGGTAAAATGGGGAGTGGGCCTGAGCCACGTAACCGTATCTCTCTTCTCCAGCTGCACCACTAATGCGTTTCCACACAGTTTACTGAAAGCCCTGCTTTAAGAAAACGCTTACTTGATCTTGCCAGAAAGACAGCGAGAATAGCCTGATGTTCCAAAGCTGAGGGCTGGGTGAGCAAAGGTCTCCTGTACCAAAGCAGCTAGACAAGGTGTTTCTAGAAGGGGAGGCCCTGACCAGAGCTCACGCTGGGAATGCAGGTTTCCCTGAGGCTGTGGGCAAGGTCGAGGATGTGATGAATCATGTTCGGTACAGACACCACTTCCAATGTGCCCTGCTCATGGGTCTCTATATTTCTAAGATAACATGCTTTTAGTAAGATATAAGCAAGTTGCAATCTTGGTCTTACTTTCACAAAACCCTGACTTTATATTGTGCTTTATTTTTGTCTAGGATTTGATATCTAGAACATTCCTATAGATTCACAGTGAGTTCATTGTCTCTCCTACTCTCCACCTCCGTACTCCCTAGAACTGTGATCTTCAATATGGAAGCCATGGGAGCTATTCAATTTGAATTTTTGTTAACTAAAATTAAATAAAATCTAAAATTTCTCTAACTACATTTTAAATGCTCAAGTAGCCAGGATGGACAGCATAGATATAGAATATTCCATCTTTGCAGAAAGTTCTTTTGGAGATCACAGGGCTAGAAAGCTCCAAAAGATTAGGGATATTGATTGCTTTGTTTACTTCTGTATTCCCGGTGCCAAGACGGGACCTGGCGTGTGGTAGGTATGTAATCGCTGTGTGTCAAACGAATACTTTGGTTTTCAAGTTCTAGTTTCCAACTACGGCTGTGTATAATCTACTATTTCATGGTATTTCTTTGAGTAGACTAGATCACCAAAACATGAACCTCACCAGCCTCCCCATATGAAGAGCTCTGTGACTTGAGTTATAAGTTACATGACTTCTCTAAGGACATCCCTCAAATGGTTTCTCATCTCCCTAAGACTTGGACACAATCTTCTCGCCGCCCCTGACCTTTACTGTTGGACCTGGCCTCGCACCAGCGTCTCCCCTTGCTGCCCCTTAAGCACTCAGGGCACACCCTTACTTTGGGGTCTTCGCCCCTGCTGTTCAGGGGACCCCCCTGTTCACTCATGCACCCCTTTCTCTTAGACAAGTGCCTTGTTCGTAGATGGTACACAGTGCATGTTTGAGTGTTGAAGACATGCCAACCTCCATGGCTAAAAGGAAGCGGGGTTTTTCTCATGATGGCAAACATAAAAGCACATCACTACCTGTGATCTACAAGTTAGGTGGACCCTGTCTACACCTGCTGCAATACTAGTTTCACTGCAGAAAATAACCATGTAATTGAGATGCTGCAGCTACTGTAGCATCAGATGAGCCAGAACCACACCGCTGTTCCAACAGCACGCTAAAAGTAGCACACGATTTTGAAAGCAGGTGAGACCCATGTGTGGACAGGTATTACAAAAGCCTAGCACCCAGGTCATGTCCTGGCTGGTTCTGAATAATTCGTTGTCCTTTCTGGATTGTGATAGTTCATAAAACATTGGAGGTGGATTCTAATTTTTTTTAATGTTTATTTACTTTTGAGAGAGAGCAAGAGAGGGAGCGAGACAGCAGAGGGGGGCAGAGAGAGAGGGAGACACAGAATCCAAAGCAGGCTCCAGGCTCCGAGCTGTCAGCACAGAGCCTGATGCGGGGCTTGAACTCACAGACAGTGAGATCATGACCTGAGCTGAAATCAGACGCTCAAGCGACTGAGCCACCTAGGCGCCCCTGGAGGCCATTTCTGTCAAAGGTACTGAGTGTGCCATGAGAAAGTGCCAGGAAAACAGCAGCTGGTCTGAACAGACGTTTGCCATAGTGGCACCGACGTTCTGATCCCACACATGCGAGCATCTTCGGGGAACAAAGGTGATGGCCACGTTGCCACGGAAACCCGGGCGTGGACCACGTACAGCACACATGCTCCGAACTGAAGATCTCTCCGTAGCACTGCGTTGCTCTACCCGCTTTTCAGACTTGTAGCGAGCCATTTCAGAGAAGAAATTCCATAGTATTTTGCAGTCCTGGCTACTCACATTTAAGGGGAAGGTTTATGGTCTGCAACGCAGGATAGAAGGTACTCTTATCAGCAAGACTGACGCTCACCTTACAGAGAAGATGTTGTCAATCGCCTGTGGCTCGTAGCTGCTCTGCATCCTTCTACCCCTGTCCCTGGGGGCCAGGGCTCTGCTTCCCTTCATCTCTTGGTCGCTGCTCCTCTGAGCTGACAGCAAGTGGCCAAAGACAATGAACCTTTCCACTGTCGCAGGGCACCTGCTCCCTGCTACCCCTGCCAGAGTCCCCCGTCCGCTCTTCCCTGCTTCCCCTTTCACTCAGCATCTCTCTGGTTTCTTTCACTTTGATTTACATTGTCGAATGTACGGAATCTTGTGAGGTTAAGAATTGTTTACTCATACTTTGACTCCAGTCTGGGGACCCGCAGACTGTGGGAAACTCCTGGCTGCATGAAAACACGCAGCAGCTACACACAGCTTGGTGTGAGCTGTCGCTACTGTGCACGCGAGGGGCTCATCTCTGGTCCCGTGGTTGGTGCTGTCAGGCCCGCGGGGGGCGAGCGGGTGGCTGAGTGCTGAGTGGCGGTGGGGGGCAGGGATGCCAATGTCCTCAAGCAGGGGCTGAGGACAGAGCTCTGGGAACCAAAGCTGTGGGTTCTCTTTTTCTCACTGCAGCCCGACCATCTCCGTAATTCCCAACAATTTGGACCTAACAGCGTCTTGGTGCTTACCAATCTCTAAAATATCTGATTGTCTGGGGAAACAGGTGCCCTGTGAAGGCCGATGCCATGAAAAAGCTGCAGTAAGCTATCCGACCTGAGTTTATGGTCAAAAGTCAAAGGGCTGGGGGGAACACGAGCCTGTCTAAGGAATTGAAATAATGAATTAAAACTGACCTCCGTTGGAAAAACCTGAGAATTTCACAACCTCTGGGTAAGTTAATGAGCAAAGACAAAGATGTCTTTATTTGTTGAGTCGGATGCCTCACCGGCTCTCCTCACTGTTGTCTCTACTAGTGATTCTTGTATCACTGGGTGCATCCTGCTGTTCTGATGGAAGTTCTGCGACAGAAATGAACTCTAATGCTTTCCATCCAACAGACTTCCACCCCGTGAAAGAAAGAAAAATATAAAATATATGAAGGAAGAAAGAGTAAAACGACTAGAAACAGGCGAAGGGGCTGGGCAGCTGTGTCTGGGGCCGGTGACCGTAGGACCACTGGTGGCAGAGGGCTCGGAGAAGTTAGTTGGCCGGCTTCCTTTGTGCCCGTCACCCTGTACGATATCGGTGAGTCAGGACTTACAACTTTTAATGACTCCAATATATACACAATCGTTTATTGTATTTTTTAATGTTTATTTATTTTTCAGAGAGAGAGAGAACACGAGCTGGGGAGGGGCAGAGAGAGAGGGAGACAGAGAATCCCAAGCAGGCTCCACGGTGACAGCAGAGAGCCCAACATGGGGCTCGAACTCATGGTCCCTGAGATCACGACCTGAGCTGAAGTCGGATTTTCAACTGACTGAGCCACCCAGGTATCCAATACTTTATTTTATATACAGACCCTCAAACAGCAATAAATTATCAATTCATTTAGGGGTGCCTGGGTGGTTCTGTCAGTTAAGCGTCTGATTCTTGATTTCGGCTCAGGTCATGATCTCATTGTTTGTGACATCAAGCCCCACATCGGGCTCTGCCCTGATAGCACAGAGCCTGCTTGGGATTCTCTCTCTCTTCCTCTCTCTGCCCCTGCCCTGCTCTCACTCTCTCAAAATGAATAAACTTTAAAAAAAAGTACCAGTTCTTTTCTCAAAGTTCTGCTTCCCTCACTGAACCACTGAAGGGAAGGGTGGAGAACTGACCAGAGCATCCTAACTCATGCAGTGAGAGGGCCAGGACCCCTCTCATTTGGCCTGTGTCCTTTCCTTCCATCCGCAGAGAATCTCCTCCATGTAGGCTACCATCTGGGAAGAGGCAGGCACAAAAGATTACTCATCGAAGTCTGAAGACTTGACTTGTGTTCTGGACCACACTGGAGCAGGTCACTTACCACCCCCCCTGCCCCCCGCCCCAGGTCACTGTTCTCCTTCCCTGACGTGTGAACTAGGGAACAGGGCCCAGAGCACCCCTCCACACCTCCCAGCTCTGCCCAGGGAGTGAAGAGTGGGGCCTCAATTCCTGCCCTCCACACCCCGGCAGCTGGCGGCATAGTTTTTCCACAGGGCTGGACGGCCCTGCCTGCGAGAAACAGTCTTCTCCCTGCTATGACCCACCAGCCCCCAGCGAGGGCTGGGGAAGCTGCACACGTTTCACACTGAGCTTATTCATTCGGTAACATGAGAATTCATTCGGAATCAGAATCCACAGTACGTTTGTGATTTCTGCTTCGAGTCCAAAAGTTATCCAGTAACATACAGCTTCTGATGTCGGCTGTCACCATGGTGAGGAACAAGTGAACTCTACCCTGTGCCCATATAAGGCCGGGCTGCCCAGGGCCCAGGGAGCACAGAGCTCTGCAGCAAGGCATTGTCATCTGTGCTCCAGAAGCGCCGTGGGGAAAATATATGGCAAGGGACCCTGGGGGAGCTGTGGGAAAGAACAAAGTATGCACTCAGCTCTCTAACAGCAGACTCTGTCCAACTGCTATTTTTATGCATGACATTACTTTTAAAAAATATTATCAATCCGAGAGTAAGACAGAAATAGCCCTGCCGTCTACAGGAACACATCTGGGTAAATTTGTTAATTAACAAGTATTTAGTGTACATACACCAGGCTTCTGGAACTGAAACGGGTACCGCGCCCTAGCAAGCACACTAATGAGGTAGACGTAATTGTTCTAACAACAGGTATCTCCACTAATACAGGCTCACCCCATAGAACTTGATAAATGGTGCCATTTCTCTCTCCTCTGTAACTTTTTTCTTCCCATTGACCATTAGCCTATCATCTTGTTGACTAGTATCCAGTGGCACACCTGGGTCACCGGGGCAGCCCCGGAGCTGACTAAGACAACCCAACTTGTATCTGTAAGGTCCACTGCAGCGTGGAGGGCTGGGCAGTGTGAAGAGGGGGGCAAACGCGGCCTGAACGCTACATGTGGTGGGTCCCACAGGCCAGGCCCCAAAGTGGGCTACCATGTGGCTCTGTCTCTTGAGGAATACTCACACAGCTGTCACATCTCATCTTAATGTTATCATAATCTGTCTGAAGAATTAGAGGCAGGTCAAACTCACTCGGGCCTCTAGATTACTCGCATTAACCAAATTAACTGGAAGGGGTCAATTACCTACTTGGTCACGTACAGAAACAGTGTCAGCCTATGCTGTGGATGAGGGATGATGATAAATTAAAAGCTCTCAGTGCCAACTTACTGACTTAGAGAGACCTAGGGACCCTTAGAAATCCCCCCTTCTCATAACCACTCTGAGAAGACCCCTGGCATTCCATAAGAGCACATAACTACGTAGATGGTCCTGCACAGTAAAATAAAATACAATGCTAAGTGACATAAGTCAGCTGGAGAAAGACGAATGCTGTATGAGCTCACTCATGTGGAATTTAGGAAACAAAACAAATGAGCAAACAAACAAAAAAAAGAGACAAACAAAAACGCAGACCCTTAAATACAGAGAACAAACTGGTGGTCGCCAGAGGAAGTGGGTGGGGGAGGGGTGAGACAGATAAAGGGTACTGAGCACAGAGAAATGCGTAGAATTGTTAAATCATTATATTGTACACCCACAACTAACAGAGACTGTATGTTAGTTATCCTTGAATTTAAAAAAATAATAATCAGAACAAACTATCTTTACTGAAGAACAAAATTTGTATAAAACTGTTATGGGAAATGTTACCATATTGGTTCTGCATTAAGCAATCATAAAAAGTGAAAAAGTAACCTTCTGCTCTGTGTGGGTTCTGTTTGGCTGATCACATGGAGAAAAATGCAGAGTCTCTCTGGAGTGTCTCTCTGGAGTTAAATTCCCTCTTACACAGGCAAGTCCCACAGATATTTGTAAACCATTAATGTATCTTCCCCTTGCCCATATTCGGCCGGGCCAGGCCAGGCCCTGGGGAGGGGAGGCTCTTCGTCAGGCAATGGTCATCCCTGACCCGGAAGCGGCACTGGGAAAACCGATAGCAATGGACCCAGGGGGTTTCAATCTCATGAAATGGCTTCCATATGTTTAAAAAATACTTAATACTTGTTAAATGCTGATGCGTAATCTTTGATTAGCAAATCTTTTTTTATTTTTCAGTTTATTTATTTATTTTGAGAAAGAGTGCACACGCATGTGAGAGCAGGGAAGGGACAGAGAGAGAGGGAGGGAGAGAATCCCAAGCAGGCTCCATGCTGACTGTGCAGAGCTGGACATGGGGCTCGATCCCGTGAACTCATGTGAGATCATGGCCTGAGCCAGAACCAAGAGTTGGAGGCTTAACCAACTGAACCACCCAGGCATCCCTCACTGGATTAACAATTTTTAAAGCACGATGTCCCCATTCCAAGCAGAGGAAACTTTACTGAGTCAACAACAGCAACAACTGTCTTGAGGACCATAACTCATGAAGGACATAGCACGTGGGGACGGAAGCTCTGGGCGAGTGACAAGAAGCCTCCTCTATGGCGGTCTTCGGCCCTGAGAGGACGGTTAGTCAGTCCCACGGTAGTGAGACCAGCACCTTTGTGAAGGGGTTCCTTATCAATCACAGATTTTACATGTTTGACTTGTGGAGGGGACTCGGGTAGGAGAGGGCACGACATCCAGCCAGCCGCAGACTGGCTCCACCAAGCTCCGCTGAGGCCTGTCCTCCCTCTGGGGTGTGGGAGTGGAGAGTGGGGACTGTCAGCACTGACTTCAGGATTCGGGGTGGGGAGACACATTTGGAACGCCCCAGGAGCACTGTCAGATCTGACTCCACAGCAAAAGTGAATGCAGGCAACACGTCCCAGCTGCCTCTCATGACCTGGCCCCTGGTGGACGAGCAGGAGCCCCACGGGGAAACACGATCCCAAGACGTGAAGCCTCAAAACACTCAGTGTCATAAAACGCTATATGGTCCCCACGCGAAAATGGGCTTACACAGATAAATATAAACAATCTCTTTTTGAAATCAGTAACGCCAAGACCCAAACATCAGCTTTAATGGCAACGGGAAAGCCAGTCACTTCGACATACGGAACCCAGTATCAGTCCGTATTTCGGGTTCCGATGCGGGGTGACCTTTTTTCCCTGACTCATCCGAGGAAACGCACTACAGAAAGGACATTCAGGGGATGAGTGGAATGATTTTAAAAGGGAGACTTATTCTCCATGGCAGCATGCTTGTGCCCTCTAGAATATCAGAATATCTATACCGTGAGGGGGGAGACACAACCATGTCTGCTTTACGTAACACACATGTGTATATACAATCTCACAAGTAGAAGACGCCCTTCGTAACAATTAATAAGAGAAAAGATGTGTAAGAAAGTTATCATTGTTCTCAATTTGTGCGGAAAGTGGCATAAATTGACCAGACTTTGCCTCGTATCATTGCTTGTTCCGATACGGAAGAACATGTCTGTGTTAAACTTCTCAGCAAAGTATGCAATTGACTTAATCACGCGGTTTAAGGCGCTTGGGTTTAGGCACGAGTATAAGGAAGAGAGGTTGATGGCGACGCTGTGACTTACCCGCCCTCCTTTCTCAGGGAAACACTGGCAGCCCCCGCTACAGTCTCTGCCCCCGCAGGGCACGTCGAACTTCTTCACGCCCTGCAAGAACAACACGAAGAAAACGTTAGTCCAAACACCATTGGCTACAGCAGGTGTCACAACAGCATCTGCTGAGAGGAGGTCCAACTCCGGCCACGTGGTCTTTATTCAGAACAAACAGACTTCGGGGCGCCTGGGGGGGCTCAGTCCACTGAGTGGCTGACTCTTGGTCTTGAATCAGGCCTTGATCTCATAGTTCGTGAGCTCTAGCCCCACGTCTGGCTCTGTGCTGACGTCGCGGAGCCTGCTTGGGATTCATTCTCTCTCTCTCTTTCTCTCTCTCTGCTCCTCCCCACCACTCTCTCAAAATAAATAAATAAACTTAAAAAAAATAAAAATAAGCAAATAGACTTTAATTTTTAGAGCAGTTTTAGGCCCACAGCAAAAGGTACAGAGATTTCTTGTCCCCCCCTCCTCCCCTTCCCCCCAATGCATCCTCCCCACTATCAACTTTCCCCTGCAGAGTGGCACATTTGTCACAGTCGATGAGCCTGCAGTGACGAGTCCTCACCACCCAGACTCCAGAATTTACATGAGGGTCCCTCTTGGTGTTGTGCCTTCTATGGTCACTGTGCCTTTTAAAGGTGACAAATGCTGGATGCCGAGCTACGTCCTGGGTCTTGACAGTCAGGGAGAACATTCCCTGAGTGCAGGGATTCCGTGTGAAATGAGCCTGTAAGGACACTCTGTTAGGTAGTTCAGAGTGAAGGAGGAACTCAGGCACACAGGAGGCGGCCTTTCGTTCTCTGGGAAATGTGGGGTGTGCATCCCAGAGGAGGGGGGATCAGGGTGAGCAGGATTGGGCTACCTTCAATGCTGGGCCCCCATCATACACCAGGGATCCTGCTGAACTAAAGGGAGAGGGGCTTCCGATGGGGAGGGGGACCTCGCAGATGCACCTGTCAGGAGGTGCAAACCCTCACCTCTGCCACAGAGGTTCTCGACATCCCCGGTGGCGCCAGCAGAGGACAACCTGTCCCTTTGTTCTGTGAGACCCATTGGTCTGCGGGGGGAGGAGGGGATGGAGGGAAGGGGCTTTTGCGAGGATTTTGCAGACTTTTTGTCAGATGCCAAGACAGAACTCTTCAATGAAATGAGTGAGTAAGTCAGGGAGCTCTGTGCCTGGACAATTCCAATGGGATTCCAAGGCATTTCTTGCCCTTGATCTCAGTATTTCAGGTAAAGAAAGGACTCGGACTTTGGACCATGTCTGAGCCCTTCCTTTCAGACCACTGATAGTACTAAACATTTTGAGTGGGACAGACATGACAATTAGGTTGACCTCTTCCCTCCCCTTCCTGATGAGCCCTGTCTCTCCCATCTGCATGACAGGTGAGTTACAGTGGCAGCAAGCAGGGGAGTCCCTGTCTGTCACGTCACCCTGGGTCAGACTGCCTGGCTGGCAGGCACTGATACTCCAGGGGCTCCGGAAGTGGTCAGCTTCCGGTGAGCGCCAAGCCAAACTTTACCATGCACGCAACAGTCCCCAGAAAACAGATCGTTCCAACTTTACATACAAGAGCGTTTTGCCACATCTGTCCCATTCTCTTCTAAGTTAAGTCTCAATGACTAAACAGGATGGTCACCTGGGGACTCCCTCCATTAAGCTTTCTGTCTGTTTCTTGTGCTAGAGCGTCAGCCAGAATCTTCCCCATTCCTGGCTTGGTACTGATACTCATGTGGAAAGGGACACGGTGTTGCCTGGCCACCTCTGTGACATCTGCTAGTCTGTGACAGTCTTCCTGGACATGCAGCCTTGGACGGGCACACAAGTGAACTCTGACTCAAAACCATCTGGCTGGAGTTTACCCAAGATCACAATAACTACTCAATGCTCTTTTTGTAGACATGATAAATTCCTTTCCAGGGCTAGCAACTTTCTACGAGAGGGATCTTGTGTCCCTCCAACAGCCCTTTACCTACTCTAGTCTCTGATGCATCAGTCACTACTCTGAAGGATTCAAACAAATCTGAGAATCTCAGACCAACACCTCGAAGCCTTTTGGATCCCTTGCTTATCTTCCTGTGAGAAGAGCTTGAGTTCCACAGTGTAAAAGTAAACACATTTAAAATCCTTCCAGGCCCTCAAAGTATGTTTCTAGGTATTTGCCATTTTAAAAAAAAAAAATTTTTTTCAACGTTTATTCATTTTTGGGACAGAGAGAGACAGAGCATGAACGGGGGAGGGGCAGAGAGAGAGGGAGACACAGAATTGGAAACAGGCTCCAGGCTCTGAGCCATCAGCCCAGAGCCCGACGTGGGGCTCGAACTCACGGACCGCAAGATCGTGACCTGGCTGAAGTCGGACGCTTAACCGACTGCGCCACCCAGGCGCCCCTGCCATTTTTTTTTTTTTTATGGCTTCAATGTTTGTCTCTAGTGGGGCTCATTTTAAAATCCCACGATTTTGAATATTTGGTTTTTTGTCAGTCCAGCTCCATGCTAAGCCATCGGTTTTACGGATTACCCTGAATGCCAAAGGGAGACGTCTAGAGGGGTCACCACATTTCTGCTTCGTATTACATACGACTGGGATGTGAATAGGTGGCTTGGCAGGTGTCCCTGGTTCACACAGTAATTCATTTGCCAGTTGTCTGGAAAGGGTAGGGGGACTCCTCAGTCTGAAGGGTGAAGCATAAACTTACATTCTCCATCTGGTATTTCAGAGGCTATTTTTAATTTTGATTTTAAGGCCGCTTGCCAAATCCCTGGATATAAATCAACGGTTGAAATGATTTTGAAGGTTTTGAATCGATCTAACAGACTTTCTGTCCTAGGCTTAGGATATACACTGGACTTAGTTACAGAGGTGAGTTCTTCATAACCTGCTTGAAATTCAATAGCGCCGCTTTGCTTTGGAGCTGGGACTTGTAGGTCTGATAACTCCCAGTCTTGACACTTCCTCAACCGTGTGCCATGGCTCGGGTACCCTGTCTCAGGAGGTGAGGAATGATAGGTCATGGAGAGGCAGGCCTCCCTGTACAAGCCACAGCCAACTTCCATCATGGAGATTCCAGCCCCGTGTGCCTGTGTGTGTGATGTGATGTGGTGTGTGTGAGTGTGTGTATTTTCCCATCGACACCTGGCATCTTGCACATCCTGCAGAGGGAACCTCATGAATCCTGGTATCTAAGAGCTCCAAGTACCACGAACTGGAGTGTCAGACTCCAGGATGCACACAAGGATTTATTAGAGCACAGCGTGTGCTCCAGACGTCTCTTAGACACTGAACAAGTTTCAGACCTGAGCCTTGGTATTCCCTGACGGGATGTGGGCTCCGAAACATTCCCAGGATACGAATGCCCTCCTGAGGACCCCGGATGAAGAGTCTGTGAACTGCTGCGTGGGTCCTCTATGTCCCCGAACAGAAGAACACGAAGGGCTCCTACCAGCCGCTGCCCATGCTCCGAGCCCTTGGGTCACCGCCTTGATTCGAATGCTCAATGCAACTCAGAGACGAACCACGATCCTTCCTGTCACCTCCCTGGTAAAGATGGCCAGTTTCCCCTGACCGCGCACTCAACTCAAGAGTCCGTCCACCACCCTTGAAGATGGCAGGTTGGCCTGGGTCTAGGCCTTCAAACTCAGTGTCTCTAGGAGGTCATGCTTTCCGTCTGTGGCTCCGAGATTCCTGGGGACCATCAGGTAAATTCTCACGTCAAGTCTGAATTCCCATGGGCGCCATTCTGTACAGGAAGATTTCCGCACCCTGCCCCCACCCCTTATGGCCCCCTGCAGCTGTGCCTGTCACTGCACTCACTATCTCAACGTCCACAGAGGAGACCCTGTTCCCAGGGCCAGGAGGCTCCTGGGGACCCTGCTTGAGGTGTGGAAAGTGTCCACTGTCATGGAGCACGTTACACCCACTCAGCTGAGCTTGTCTGGACGTCCTTCATCCCTGGGCAGAGCAGGACTCGCAAATGGGACCAGTTATGGTGAAGATCCACGCAAACCGGGAAGGGCCTCCACCCCCTTGAGAATGCCTGAATCTGACACGCACGCGTTCACGCGTCCTCGTACTCACACAGAAACTGCCCCCTCCCAGGCTCCGGAACCACACAGGAGCTGGTGCCATGTGCCTCCCAGCTTGGAGGGATCAGGGAAACCCCCTCCCTCAGCTGCAGCAGTGAGAGAGCTCCCACCCCCCCCCCCCCCCAATTCCTGGCAAACATGACCACAGGAGGGGGCCTGGAGATAGTTTAAATCCACTCATTGGTTCCTTCCTTCATTCTTCTCCGAAGGCTTACTCTGGGCCAAGCACGGCGATGGGCCATGGGTGTAAAGTGGGGAATAGACGACGCGCACCAGTTGACAAGAAAATTCAGTGAACAAGCAAGGGAACCTACATACTTTAAACTATGGCGAGTGCCATGAAGAAGAGGGGCTGTGGGAGGAAGAGTCAGGGAGGTCCAGTCACGGTCATGGTCACGGAGGAACCTGACTTAGCCGGGCTCCTTCCTTGGGGCTGTATTGGGCCCACGCCACAGGGTGGGCGGGGCAGGGGTGTGGAAAGGGGGTTGACAGATTGCAGGCTGGGGCTCCCACCTCCTGCCTTAGATGTAACGTCTAAGAGGCGATCAGCCCGCCCTTGAAACGCTACCGTCCCCGTCTGGACCCTCAGCACCTCAGCGCGTTCCGTGGACACAGCGCCCGTGTCGCCTGGGCATTACTTAGGAACGCAGGCTCCACCTCAGAGGTCCTGCATCAGGACCTGCTTTCCAACACACTCTCCATGTTGTAGCGGCCTCCCGTGAAGCCACACCCTCCAGTGGAGCAGGAAGCATATTCCCCACGGGTTCCATGCTTCCACACCCAAAGTGGACTCAGGCATGTTGTTCTAGAAGAGTGCCATCCCCAGACTCCCTCTGACCCCAGCCACCTGGGGCCCGTTCAGGGAGGCTCTGGGCACTCAGGGCTCGGTAGCTGAGCTCCTCATCCATCACAGTGCCAAAAAGACGTTCAGTTCTCTCTTCCTTATGCAGAACATCCTGTTAGACTCTTCTCTTCTGAATTTTACCCTGCCCTGAACTGGTAGCCAGCCTTATTGTGCTAACTAGAAATTCTAGGAATTACAAATGACCTGGAATGCCTAAGAGCCAATTGGCAATGTAAAGGCACAGATAAATTTTCTAGAAACCTTGGATAGTCTGCTCAAGTGGAATGCCACTGATATTGCTCCTGGGGGCAACGTGGAGGCCTCTGAGCAAGAGATTTTTTTTGGTCAGCTTTTTATATGGGAATTCTTTTCTTCAGAACCTTATCTCCATTTTGGCATCATTCCATTTAGACAGATTTAAAAATATGTGTATTTGCATGGCCCTTCAGTTCATCCTAGACACATCCAAATCCCCCTCTGTGCAAGATCCATTCCTTGGGGAGTCTTTTGTCTCTGGGAGAAGAGGGGTCACGGAACCTTCTAAGAAGGCCAGTTTCCAGCTTCCTGGATCCGGCATCTGAGAATTTCTTGCCTTGAGCCACGGGCTCTGTGGCTGCCAACAGACTTCTCTGCCATCTATAAATGGAACCCAGTCTCGTTGGAGTAGGTATGTGTAGACGCAGCTGCGGGATTAAGGGAACATCCGGTCCCATGTGCGGCTGGCCCGGCCTCTTATCTGAGCAATCGACTCACATCAGGGGAGCGGAGAACCATGCTACCTTCTCTGGGTATCACATAGCATCAGGCAGAGAGGAAAGGCTTTCTTCTACCGCCCAGCCCAACAGACACATTCTTCTGGAGGTGTCTGAGGAGCGGCCCCCTTCTAACCATCGAGAAAATGGCTTTTCTCACTTCTCCCAGTGGCAGATTTGTCCTCATATTTAGGAAACTTAAAAATAGGTTTAAATAACAATCTGAATGCCAGGAAATAAAACACACAAAAGAGTTAGGCTCTTGAAGACCAGCTATTTCTGTAACCATCAGTGTGAACCGTCCGTGTATATTAAGGGAGCAAACCCGCGGACACAGATCCAGGTTTCTGCAGATGTGAGTCTTGTGTAAGGTTGATACAATATTTACAAATGAAACAAGAAAAAATGCTGGGCATTGTTCTCAAATTGCACATAAGAAATGAGGATTAACCAAATTTATATGAAGACCCAAGAACAAAACTCATTTGTCCTAAAACAAAGAATATTTTGTCCTCCACATATTCCAAGAAACTTCTTGTCCAAGAAAGTCTTTCTCAGCCAATATACCTCCAGCCAAAAAGAGCAAGTGTCTGTAGGGAATTTACAGATATTTTACCGCCGGACTGCCCCCAGCATCGAACCCAGGCTTCCTGTGCAGGGGGCTACTGAATAACCCAGTCTAACAGACACAGAAGACAGACATTCCTTACTGCAGAAAAAAAAGTAGTCCTTTTTCATATTTAAGGTAAAAAAAAAAATCTATACAAGTCTTTGTTTTTGTCACAAGTCTGGTCAAGCTTGACTTTATAGAATTACCCTTTTAATCCAAAAAGAGGCCCAAAACAAAGAAGAAAGCCAACTTGGGAACAAGGTTCCCAGTAAAATTCTATTAGTTTATCAAAATAGGAAATATAAGCCATTTCCGCACATGCAGCTTTAGAAATTAAGGAAATAATTCCAACATGGTATTAGCAAGCCAAAGCATATGGCAGAGGAAACGCGGACCACGGCCACTCCACACCGAACAAAGCCCTCCTTCCCTGTAAGCCGGGTGGGAAACGCGGCCCATTCAGTTTCCTTTGTTAAAAGCATTTCAAGGGCACCCAGGATAGATGCGCCACTCCGGAATGGTCCTGGGACTGTCACCAGGTAGAGGCGGTGAAATAAATGATGGGCAAAAGTGCGGACCCACGTAAAGCCAACAACTCCAGGGGCCTGTTTCGGACTCCAGCTAGTTCCAGAGCAGGCCTGTCCTCATGGGGCTGGGGGCTCGGGGAATA
Source organism: Prionailurus viverrinus (assembly GCF_022837055.1). Taxonomy (NCBI): domain Eukaryota; kingdom Metazoa; phylum Chordata; class Mammalia; order Carnivora; family Felidae; genus Prionailurus; species Prionailurus viverrinus. Next base: position 80,577,811 of record NC_062561.1, on the reverse strand, counting down.
CAGGAGGAGGGGAGGGCGCTGTGCTGGAAACAGAACCAGAAGGGCCAGGATGAGTTTAAAGTGCCGGTCTCTCAGGGTGATGGTCTAGGCTGACTTCGGGCCAGGCAAATACCTGCGGGACAGTGTCACCCCTGCTGACTCACCTGCCCAGCAGACGTCCCGGGAGGCCTCCCCTAGTCATCAGCCACGAGCCACGTGACGTTACATACTTGTATGTTTTTATGAGCAACGACGGGCCAACGTCTCCACCCTCTCTTGCCCTGCAGCCGGAGGTCTAGGGGTGTTTTCCACACAGAATCGCTACTTACGAGATGACCTGGGGCTGGGGCGCTGAGCCGCGGGACTGGCCGGCGGACCCCCAAAGCAGGAATCAGGCACGACGGGGTGGGCTGCTGGCGGCCACAGGGAGTGCGGGAGGCCCAAGGCCGAGGCCAGACGCTTCCCCGAGTTACATCACCGGCGCTTAGGACACCTACAGGCGGCCCAAAGGAGGGAGGAATGCGAGGTGTCGGAGTTGTGGAAGAGCAGCCCCAGGGAGGCCCGGAAGAGGCTGGCCAGAAGAATTGGCGACGCGGCAGGGGGCAGGGGCCGGGCAGGGAAGTGGCCTGACTTTGCTGAACTGTAGCACGCTCTGCACGGAGCGGGGACAATAATGACCGTGCCCCAGGTCTGCTGGGGGGATTCAGTGACGTGTTCATGAGGTCTCCCGCACCTTCCAGGACCAGGCCTGGCTCCCTGGCGGGGGGCCCCAGAGCCAGGAATGAGGGCTAGCACCCAGCCAAGGTTGCATGAGCCAATGCTTCCTTAGAAACCCATTGCCCAAGGCTAGAAATGATCTCAGCGTGTGGGTGGGCCTGCCTGCAGGTGAGGACACGCGGCGGGAACGGGTGGGCGTGGCCGCTCCTGTTGTGCAGGCTCTGCCCTGGGACCCTCCTCTGCTCCTGGGGCGACAAGCAGAGCCCGCCTGTGTGTCCTCCCCAGCGAGGAGGGCAGGGTGCCCCTGGGGGGCTCTGGCATGCGTGGGGTCAGCGCAGGTGCTGACATTGACAACAAGCTGCTATGAGTGCAGGTGACATGGGCTCTCTCCAGAAGCACCCCTCCCTCTTCCTTCACTGTGTCCTTTCGGTGGACCCAGCTGGCCTTCAGCCAGGCGGCACCAAGGCCTCATGGCTGGGTCCCTTATTAGGTGCTGGGTGGAGACTGGGAGTTGTCTCATCTTGAGTCACCTAGATGTCGAGGGCCCAGGCTGTAGTCGGGACGCAGGCAGGCACAACCAGGCAACCATGCAGGCTGGGGGTCAGCGGTCAGCGGACTCCACCGGCAGCCTTAGGAGACGACACAGTGCCGAGAGAGGATGCCTGGAAAGGCAGGTAATTTCCAGCCCGAAGCAGGAAAGATTCCTGTCCCAAGTACAAACCGCCTCTGTTTTCAGGTGCTTCCCCATCACCCAACGCCTAGCCCACTTGAGTTCTGGTGCTTTTTACTTCCGATTGCAACAGACTTCCTGGAATCTGTTCGCTATTCCCACCACATCCGCTGCCTCCCGCGGGACCTATAGCAGCCACGGTCTCAGCTCCTAAGACCTCTGAAGATTTATTCTTCTAGCAGTTTAGATACGTTTATGAATCTATTTTGAACTCGAGCTTATTCACTTGCCTCCAAAGGCTGCTCTTGAACCTTTTCCTGCCAGGGATTCCCTAGGTCTCCAGTTACAAATGAAACACAGTCTCCCAAGTATCAAACGAGAATGAGTTCTCTTTCTTTGCAAGCATTTGAAACGGCTCGTTGAGTTCTCCACACAGGTGCCTCCTTACCTGTCCCTGTCACTCTCCTGTGGCGGCTCCTCAGCCACCTACCCAGGCTCGCGAAGGCCAGGGCGCCGCCCGGCTGACCAATGTGCCAGTGCAGGACCCGGGCTGGGGTTCTCCCAGGAAGGTGGTCGCTCGGCGACTGCCCAGGCTCTTCAGAGTGCATAACTTGAGAGCCAGTATGCAATGCCAGCCACCTCGCCGGGGCTGGCATACCCAAGTGCACAGGTACACACGCGGGCGGAACGAGATGGGATACTGGATGCTTGTATTTGTCCCCTGACTACTGACCGGACATCTTCGGTGGGTCTGTCAACGGAGAAATTTCTGGAAGTCACCCTCCCTCCGCTCCTTCTACGTCTCTACCCTTAATGTAGATGCCGCCATTCATGCTTTTATTAATCACTAGTGCCTGGAGCCTCGGGCCATTTGGGCCGCTATAACAGAGTATCATAAACCGAGTGGTTTGTAAACAGTAGAAACTTATTTCTCATAGCTCTAGAGGCCGGAAGGCCAGGATCAGGGCAACAACAGATTCAGCATCGGGTGAGGGCTGCACCTGATTCCTGATTGACAGACAGCATCTCCTTGCCACGTCCTCACATGAGGCAGAGAGGGGGCCAGAGAGCTCTGTGGGCTCCTCTATCGGGCACTGATCCCGTCGTGGGGGTTTCACCCTCACCACCTAATCCCCTTCCAAAGGCCCACCTCCCAGTCACATCACCTCTGGGGTTAGAATTTCAACATGAATTTTGGGAGGACACAAACATTCAGGTCAAGCACCTGGCGAGGTGGGTAATTACGTCCTTCTGGCGTCCTTTAGAGCTCCCCCCAGGCTCAGTTCACAAGGTACATCCTCTGTGTGTGCCCTTCCTCTGGTCCCTGCACCTCACTGCTTCTCTGGACTACCCGCCTTGCTTCTCCTGACACCTGCCAGTCTACATGCTCTTCCATTCCATCCACTCCTCCAGGGCTGTCAAGGTCTCCTATTTCAACTCCAACCGAGTGCTTCATAAAATATTTTCCCACGATGGTGGAATGCTAAGGATTTTAAATGCATTGAACGTAACACCTCTGGGTCCCATCCTCCTCAGGGAACGCGCCTTGGTACAAGCTGTGCCTTCAGCCTGGAATGTTCTACCTCCCGCCTTGCCTTCCCCATCTGCAGAGCTGAGACCCACTCAAACACTCAAGCACAACAGCCACTCACCCTCTGGAACAGCAAAGTCAAACCTGTGTTGATTTCACATCTTGTCCTTACTCATTCTGTTTAAGTGTGGGTGTTTCTGCTAAAACCCAACATAGGGCTATTTCTGGAAAGCCTTTACATTCTGCAAAATCACACGCCAAACCAACAAGATCGTATGGGAAATAACAGTGTTTAGAGGCAGACCACTCAACACCTGCATGACTTTGTAACAGGGCACTAATAAAATTAGTCCTAATCCCAGTAAAAATAATAGCACAGTTGAACAGACATGTAAAATCCCTGATCGGTAAAGAAATACTACAGGAACTATAGGGCTTCATCTTAAAGAGCAGTGAAGGCAGTAATTTGACAGAAGGGGGCAGAAAGAAATGGTAAGACCCCTAAGCTGTAGAGAACAAGAGCTGCATGGCCAACATTGGGAAGAACAGGTGCTCTGGGGGAGGGGCATGGACCCACCAAGCCCAGGGAATGAAGGCCACCACTTGGGCGTCATGTACAGAATTAAATTCTTCGACAGCTTGCTGTGTTCACTGTTCATCTACTTTCCCTCCAGCTACACTGTCACTTGGCATGCAAACGACATGCCCGGAGTAGCACCATGCTTGACCCAACACGGCCTCCATTCTAGGCTGACTTCATTCTCCCGTTGATCTGCCATCGTCTATGGGCGGATCTGAGTTGGAGAAAATGCACTGTAGCAAAACAGACTGTACTTCCATATCCTCTCACTCGCTACTCATTCCTGTGTCAATGCTCTCACCCAACGAAGAAGGAGTCGGCCACGTTAAAGATTATTTCTGATGAAGGCTACTGTCATGTGGTCATTTCTTATCGCCTTGGGGATACAGTCCTCAGTGTCGAGGAAAACGACTCGTGGGGATCTTTCAGCTCTTGTTTGAGAGGCTACCTATGTGATTATAGGTAGGAATGAGGATCTGTACGCACAGCATAGCTTCTCATGTTCGACTTAGAATAAGCACCCTCAAATATGTGTGAACCGTTCTGTGTATGCCCTGCTCATCTAGTGGGACACAGCCCAAGACATCCTTTAGTGTCTGCATTACCTCACACATTACCTACACTACATTTTATTTATTTATCCAGCATGTCAGTTCTTGGTGTTGTCTGGCAATGAATAAAAACGTGTATGTTGTTAGTGCCGGCGTAGGAGCCAAAAGTGAATATTTAACATTGTTCTTGAGCGATGGAGTGGTGACATCTATTTATTCCAGAAAAGTATGCCCGGTTGAGAGTTTTATCTAAAACCCTCCCCTCATGCTAAATTTGGGGGCAAAATCCAAGAAGAACAGAATGAAAGAGCCTTAGCAGTGCTCTTTTGTGATACAATGAGATTTCTGTTTGGGTTTGGTAAGGACTGGTCCAGGCAAGGCAGGTGCTGGTTTGTGTTGGCAGGCAAGGAACAGCAGTCTGCCTGGGCAGGCTCGAGTCTAGACCAGAGGAGCTGAGTCTCTGCAGACCTGACATCAATCTGAGTCAAATCACAGCGGCTCTGGGGCCAGCGGAGGGTCCATACCAAAACCACAGCCACTTTTATGTACCTGCTGGCCTGGCTCCTGGGGAAGAATTTCTGCATTTCTGCTTGACTCTTTCTCTTGTGCGTACCCAGCCAAGTTAACCAAGCCGGGCAGCTTTTGGAAGGTATCTGTGTATGCCTTCGCACACTAGCAGTGACTTAGGATTCCCTAGCTGTGAGCTTAGTGGTTTTCTCTGCGCGGGATGAAGGTCTACTCTTAAATCACGGCAGAAACGTATTCTGAGGCCAGCAGCTCTGTCCGAGTCCTGACTGGTGCAGGCGGCCCTTAGTTACCCGTGTGCAGATTATCCGTGTGGGTATTAATCCGCTTGGATATCCCCACAGTGAGTTTCCAACCCCCTGCCTCTCTGCGCTTCTCAGTAGGCCACTGCACTTCTGTGCTGCCTGGAGACCTCGTCCAGCAGTAAATGCAATACTGACTTACCAAAAACTGATTTCCCAGGCACTAGGTTCAGACCAAGTTTTGGAGCTTACCTCCACTGAGAAGGCAAATTCAGAATCGGCACGCACACATTGTTAGCCTCAGGGGCCTGTTCTGTAATACCGGTGGATGAGGATAGTTTAGCCCGCTTTTTATCCTGTGTCTGGAGTGTCTGCAAGAGCACAGGGTCTTCCCGGGCCTCAGGGGTGCCACGGTTCTGTTTCCTGGGTCTCACTCGGGTGTGCACATATGCACGAGCACGCGCCCGGAGCGGCTCTCCGGGGCACCATGTTTGGAGGGAGAAACTTGGGCTGCAGACTGGCACCCCAGCGCTGTGGCCTGTGAGTCACCCCTATCCCACATTTCCACTGGTTTCCTCGTTCGCAAACCTGGTAGAATCCGACATCCCCACCTCTCGGGGTTGTCAGGAGGAAACCGGATGAACCCGTGGGAGGAGCTTAGCCACGGTGCTCAGCACAAGGCAGGAAGGATGTGCTACTCATGTTCTTAACCTTTCTTTTGCTTCACCCAGAGGACAAAGATGCCAGCCTCCCCTCCCCTGCGGTTCAGATCCAGTGATTATAGCAAGTGTGAACATCCTCGTTGTTCAGGGAGATTGTTTGTGGAGTCAGTGGAATCCTTCTAGGGTTTTTGCTCAGTAGGCATTCACACGAGGATGAATCTATACAGAGCTCATGGAATTAACCTCGGAAAGGCGATATTTTGCGAGGTACCAGCTTCTCTGAGTTAAGATTTTGAGAGGGAAATTTAGTATGCCAATTCCTCTTTAATAATGGAATTCTTTTTTTTTTTTTTAATTCAGTGAATAGTTGGCAGAGGCAGAATTTAAGCATCTCAGCTATGCTGAATGTGGTACCCAAGGTCAACCAATGAGTCAAGGTCACTTGGGACTCAAGCCAAGACCTCCTATTCACTTTCCGTCACTATGAGCCTAAGATAAAAATTCATGAATACTGTCTGAGCAACAAGGCTTGTAATTCCCCCAGTGTATCAAAAGTGCTCTTATCATATTACAAACAACTAACATGCTGAGACTGTAAACATTCAAAAGAGTGGACTTCCTCAAATACTTTCAGTGATGTCATCTGGCCCTTCTTTCACATCCGCTTTTATTATGCTCCTGTCCTTGCAAAACAGAGTTTGTGCCACAGCACAACAAAGGCCAGGAAATGTCAGGACTGTGGCCGTGAGGCGGACCTGGAAGCCAGGAGAGACTGATAAAGTACAAACACCTCCAGAGGAGAAGAAAGGAATTGCCATGGACAGCAATCTGCATGGCCAGGCTGAGACGGGCGTTCTGCTGCCCCCATCTAACACGCTTGGTTTGCTACGTCGACGGTGAACTACTGAGTTGTTTTATCAGTAGACAGACACTCCCCCCGAGGCGTCTCCTAGGAAACGTCTTTGGGAGCCCACCACCTGCCGCGCACGCAAGTATCAGGGAGTCTAGAGGTGACCGGGCAGGCCCCTTGCCCTTGGGAGATTACAGATTCATTGGTCTCCGCAGTAGGTACTCAGTGACACAATACATGCGAGAGTAAGGTGACACGTGAAGGAGAGGGACAAAGGGGAAATAATTCTTACCCGCATTATTGTGTTTTTAAGCTCAATCCTGATTGCTTATCTGCACTGTTTAAATGAACCTGCCCTACTGATTTAAAGCACGTTTTCAGTCCTTTCTACATTTCAGTCCTTTCTACTGTCCATGTATCTTGGTGTCCTTTGGAGTCTGTCCCATGCTTACCTGTGCAGACAGGTGCACCCTCAGCAGACAGATTTCCTGACCACAGATGGGAAAGTGGGGAGAAGAAGGCGACACAGAGCTTTGGGGTAGGAGTGGAGAGCGCGGAGTGTCGACACTATTAAGTAGGGGTTTCATCCTAAGGCGGTCCTCACCACGGTTCCCCGCCCGACAAACACACGTGCGGCAGACCAGTTGTGGGTCTTTGCCAACTCTGTGGTGATTCAGAACTTCCTTTCACCAGGCACACCACCCCCGGGAGGAGAGGCTGCCAGGAGCTACGGCTCCCTTACATACCATAAACAGTCAGGCCTGATGTGAATGGCAGCACTTCCTCCCACCAGCGCACTGGAGTCTTTGCCCTTAATAGACAACACTTCTCTCTCTGGGAGCAACCCAGAAACGTCTCAGATGCAGGATGGGATGCGGCCCTTTGAAGTCCCAGCCAGTGGTGCCCCTAAGGTCACTGAGCAGAAAACAGCAGGAGAAAGGCCTGACGATGATCGAGGGCTGTGTGTACACCCGCCAGGCTGGAGCCGCAGAAGCTGGAGTTTGCCATGAGACCACTTACGGGTCAAGGACAGGGTGGCGCTGAGACACTTTTAAATATTCTCTGCCCATTGACAATTCTTTGTACTTTAAAATATCCTCATGAATTATAGGAGGGCTCTGTTTTTTCCCAGAACTGGCTTGTAGGACTGGACTTTTGGGCCCCGGGCTCACAGGACCACCCTTCAGAAGATGCTGCCCAAGGAGCTCAGACATTGTGCCAAAATTAGGGCCAGTGGGAGGGGCCAAACCTGCACTTTCACTGGAAGAGTCATGGCTGCGAATATTTTCTTTTCATGTTACCACGGCCCCGTGTCTTCTCCCTGCTCTTTATTGCTTTTCTTTCTTTTACAACTTTAGAATGGAAAGTCTTTAGAAAGGATTGATGTGCTAGATTCGGCAGTCATCTGGTATAGGGACTGTGGGTTCATCTGTGGCTGAATGGAATCATATCTTCGGGCTGGGCTGCCCAGGTTACCGCTGGACCGGAGGTTCTCAGACTCTCAACCATGGAGGTCATTTTTGCCCTGCGTCCCCTTTTCACCCACCCTCAAGGACTCAAGCCACGCTCTTGGTATCCCAAACAGCCAGATAGACCCCCTTCCAATCTGTAAATAGCGCCAGTGTTCTGGATCGAGTCAGTAGAGTTCCCACAAAAGCAAAGAACTCTGATGCATTATTAGCTTACACAGCCTCATCAGACGGTGATGTGCAATTTCTGGAATGCTTTTGAGATGCTATAGACCATCTCTATTCTGGGTAGCCCAGATGCGTGATCCAAGGCAGTCCACTCCATGGGCCTCAGTGATGTTTCCTTCCACCTCGGCTACTATCTGTTATGGTGCCAAGCCCAAACATCAAAACTTTTGGAACTGGGGAAGATTGACAAGATGATTAATTCCAGGCTATCCCAGCTTCTTTTTACTGAGGACCAACTTTTGAGTGTATTTTATTTGTGTTTTTATAAATGTTTATTTATTTTTTGAGAGAAAGAGAATGAGTATGAGTGGGGCAGAGAGAGAGAGAGAGAGAGAGAGAGAGAGAGAGAGAGAGACACACACAGCATCCGAAGCAGGCTCCGGGCTCTGCACTGTCAGCACAGAGCCCAGCGCAGGGCTGGAACTCACGAACTGTGAGATCATGATCTTAGTCAGATGTTCAACCGACTGAGCCACCCAGGTGCCCAATAATTCTTTTTTTTAAGTCTCAGGCTTATAAATGAAGTCTCAGGTTGTGGTGGTGGTGGAGACTGAGGGCTGGCACCACTCCCACACTCAGGGTCTGGGGTAGCTAATGAGGGCAAGACTGACCCAGCCAGGCTTTGGATGCACGAGAACCCCCATTCTACCTGCATTTCTCATGAGAACACCGGGCGCTACAGAGACCTTAGATAACCCCCTGTGATTAAATACCAGTGTGCAAAACCCCAGAGCATGTGCATGCATTTTAATTCCCTCCTACTCCAGGAAACCTCGTAATGCCCGTTGTCAGGGTAACATTCTGCGTCTCCCATATCCTCTTTCAATGACTGAATTTGGTCCTCTTTTTCTATAAACAATGATTGTCTCTGCATAAACGTAGGAAGAAAAGTCTCAACTCCCTGACCCATTTAAAAACCAGCAACTGAACTTTCTTTGAGCCCCATGTATGCTCTCACAAGATAGTAATGTGAAAAGAGGTCGGAGAGCAGTGGCCCTATTGCCTCCACCAATGGTGTCCGGGGAGGACACGTCGCAGTCCCTGGGGACTGCTTGTGCAAGACTCACAACTGCCAGCCACAAGTCTCTGCTTAGAAGTCAAACACCATTTTCTTCCTTTTATGGGGCACGCACTCTCCCAAAAATTGTCCTGTAGATATTTAAGAAAACAAAACGAAGCCCCAAACAAAAATCCCTAACTTCTTACTGAACACGCGTGACCTCCCCGCTAGAGCACAGCAGCCTGGAGCTCTTTGCTGGTTGGGCCAGACCTGGGGAGTGGGGTGGGGGCGCCAGATGTTCTCCCAGCTCTTGTCTTCGGGGGACAGCAAACATGAGGCTTTCTTCCTCTTGCAAAAGTCAGGCTAGCAATTCAGGGAAGCACATCACCCCTCTCCAGGCTGCAATGTGAGGCCATTTCCTTGGCTACTCTGCACTTTTCCCTGTCATTGTTCAGATTAAGTGACCCCTTGGGTCTCAGTTTTACCTTCTCAGCAGAGGCCTCTTGTTTTCATTGCCAGTGACACCAGGACACCAAGCAGGGCCCGCTTGGAAGGCTTCAGTCTCCCCAGGGGAAGCGTTTTACCGACTCATACAACCTTTTCCACATCCTTTCCCTGGTCTTAAAATATCAGCATCTCATCTGAGCAGCCGTGCCCTTAGTAATTTGACCTGTCCGTCTACCTACACACACACACACACACACACACACACACACACACACATACACACACCATTTGTTCTCCATTTCATTTCTGCCCTCTTTCCCAGCTCACACTAACTGGTACCCACCGCTGCCTTCCTGAGATTCTCAGTGTGAGCTCTTCCTGCAGACTATCGGTTCGGCCTTCACTGCCTGAACAGCTTTCCTCCCATAAATTATGGAAGATTCTTTTCCTCTGATTATTAGAATCAACTAACGAAGTGTTTATGGATCATGAAATGCTTATAAAAAGGTGATTTAATAAGGATTTATGGAAAGATCTAACTTAAAAATCAGCTTAGGACATAATTTAGCAATAAACAGCCCTCAGAGGGGTAGATGGCCCCTTTGGGAAATGTTTGGCTTGTGGTTCTAGAGTCCCGTAAAACCACGCCACTAGCCTCATTGAACAGCAAAGCAACAAGAACTGTCACTCCCAGTTGTTGGTGTTATGCTGTTTACTTTCAAAGCATTTTTTTCGTTGAGTGGGCCACCTTTAATCTTCATGAATACCAATGCTTTATTTTTAACAGTTAAAGTGTTTGCCTTATCCTAAGCTGTCCTGAAAAATGTCTCAGGGGCACAGAAACACACAGCAAAGCCCGGGAACTTTCTGGAACCTTCTGGAACACAAGCATTTCGAATTCCTATGAGCACACACCAGTGTCAGTGTTGGAGGGCCATGGTGGTCAGCCACACGGAGTGGGAGCTTTAGGACCAGTAGGGTGAGGTTCCATGCAGGAGGTCGGTGCCCATGCCGTTGAGAGCACCTGGGTGTGACTCTGGACTGTGTGCAGAGCATTCCAAGGTGAACCTCCCTGACCTGCCATAAACGGGCTTCCCTCCTGACTGTGATCCATTTCCATGTCTGCTCCTTTCCCTGGTGCTCCTGCCTGCTGTCCTCTTGGCTCAGGGCCGGCGGCCGGCTCCTGGCCAGGGCCGATGCAGCTGGACCACGATCTGGGCCTGTCTGGCACGCTTGCCTCCCCTGCCCACCAGCTGTGGGCCCTTGCGGGCTCGTTTTGGTTGGGACACCCTGTTTTAGATGTTATTTTTATGATTCCAAATCACAGAGCACAGCGCCTTTTGCCCCAGACCAAGGATTTCCAATTACTAGCCTCATGGCGCCCCTGCCCTACTCCAGATCTATGGAATCAGAAGCTCTGGGGTTGCACTGTCACCGCGTCAGAAACTTGAATGTGTCTGTGTAGTGAGCATATATGATAGCCCTAGATGTACGGGGTATCATAAGTGTCCAACGTGGGTCATAGACAGACATAGACGGGTATGGTCTGTTTCCCACGTCCCCCTCGTTTCCGCTGGGCCCACTGGAAAGTCGTTGCTGACCACTGCCAGGACTCAGCACATCTGGGAGCTTGCGCCGTAACCCATGTGGGAGCCGGGGCACATACTGCCACCTGGGGGGGTGGCCTTCTGAGAAGCCAGCCCACGGCCTGATGGGAACGCCTTCCCTGCAACTGCTCAGGGCGAGCAGAAGATAAACCTCTCTCACGTGAGGCTTCCGAAGCTTCGTGTGCTGAGACTCTGAGTTTTAGGAAGGTGGTCCTCGGGCCCCAGGCTCTGTGTGTAAAATGTTCAAACATCCTTGGGAAGGAAGCTCACGGATGAGCTGTTTGCTGGTGTGATGCTGCTGCTGACACCAGGCCCCGCCTCCCATATTCCCCCTGCAAAGCGTGATACGCATGACATGGGACCCATTTGCTCCAGTAAAAGGATCAAGTGTGCGTTTAACTCCGATAAAACGGGGCCCATCTGTCCGGCCTGTGGTTGGGCCCATACCCAGGAGGCCCAAGACTAACTCAGCTTCCTCTGCAGTCCTCCAAAATGCATTTTATTTTAAGGATCCTATAAAAACCTACTGTTCAGCTTCATTTTGATATCCACTCCCCACTTTTTCATGAATTCATCTGTTTTCATGAATAGCACCATTATCCTTCACAAGTACGGCAGCATTAAAATTCCCTGCGCGTTCATAAAAGATCGGTTATGCTTGAGACATACAATCAGACACGTTATCAAAGAGGGTCGTTAGAATATTTTCCAGGAAAAGAGGAAGTGGTCAAATCTTAAAGTTCTTTACACCCATGTGACAGAATAGTGGAGAAAATAATTTGGGGTAGCTGAGAGACCAAAAAAATAAATAAATAGAAAGTTTTATTTTGGTTTTAAACTTTGGAATAGACACAGATGTGAACTTTTCTAATTTTATCTTCATATGTATCAGCTCTAGGTAGAAAGGTAGCTTGGATGTAACCGAGTGACCGTGTAAAGTGGGACCGGGATGCGGTGTCTTGTTAACAGGAGTTAATAACGTTCTTCCTTCCACAAAGGATGATTTAAGTGGGCGCAAGGCAAGGGACAGAGAAGTGGACGGTCCAGGTCCCTGGGAGCGGGGTCCCAGCCCTGCTAGCTTCCTCCTGTCTCAGATGGGGAGGGGACTCAAAGGTGCTGAATCAGTCTGGGGAGGACCAAGGGCCAGTGCCAGGCAAAGACTGGCATGCACCAAGTTTCTCCCTTCTCTCTTGTGTTTCTTTCTACACAACTGAGACCATATTTGGTGTAAAATTCCACACCCATATTTTTTCTTAATATGAAACACTTCTCCGTACTACTAAAAGCTCTTCCCGGACAAAAGCATTTATCCTACGTTGGCTGAGTAATATTTGTTCTTAAGAGATGCGCCGTGATCTTCCTTATCGTCGCCACGAGATTATGTACAGAAGTACTTTCCAGGTTTCCCAAATTATGAATCTGTACTGCAAAGGAAAAACCTGCTTAGTGAATAAACATCTAACGGGTGTGCCGTGGCCGTGATGAGCGCGAATCCTCAGCTTGCGAACGGGAACCTGCTCCCGAGTGTGCAACCTGGATTTCACTCAGATGCGAGATGTGTGTGGACACCCTCCACAGAACGTGGCCACGAACCTATTCACTTACGCACGTCATTAGTCTGTGGTCTAAAGGAGGCTTTGGGACAGAGTCATCTGGACACCATGCAAGTACATTCAGGCACTCGCCTGGCAATAATCCTCATTAAGGATTAAGATCGTGCTTGCCAAACAAACAAGCAAACAACTAGCTCACTAACTAACAAGAAGTCCTTCAAAAGCTAGGTCAGTCTTCTTGAATGTCGAAGCCAGAGATGATGGCCCCTGCCTGACTTCATAGCCAAGCCTAATGGCTTATGCCACTCTGCTCCAAAAAGAAGCTACGCATTTATGTCATCGGCGTTTGTTGCCCTCCTCCAGGTTCAGGCAGCGGAACAGGCACTCTAGGGCCACTCGCCCATGCCACATCCGCACGCTCCAAAAGCTAACACTGTAACTGGGAGCTCAGATGCGCGACGGCGGTGAGGCGGAGTCAAGGCTGCTGGCGTGGGGCTTGACCACACCACTCACCTAACTTTCTGGACCTCAGTGTCCTCGTCTATAAAATGAGGATAATGCTAGTTCTTACCTCACAGGGTTAGAGTCAGAGTTATTCGTTGCCGTGAAGGCACCTGGAGGGAATATGTGCAAGGCTTCGATGACATCCACTCTTACTATCTGTAACCACAGCTACATGTAGGGCCAGGCGGACGTGACTGTGTAAGGGCCACGGCAGAACATGTTTGGTCTGCGATGCCTCGGCCATACTCCATCTGAGAGAAGTTAGGAAGCGTTTGGAGAAGAAGAATTGTGCTTCCAAACATTGTCCTCTATGAAGAGAGTTAGTCTGGAGGCAGGTGGGGGAGGTACCCGGCAAGTGTGCAGGTATGAGGACGCGCACCTCACCGCAGGGAGTGAAGAGGCTAGTGACAGTACCACAAACAGTGCAGAAGGAGCTGGGCTTAGCCAAGCAGGCTGGATGTGGGAGGGGCGTTAGGTCCCAGGACGTCAGGGCTGCAAGAGGTTGTGGAGAATCCTTAGGGCATCCCAGGCATAGAGAGGATTTTATTCACAAAATGTAAACAGCTGTCTTTCTGTGATGATGTGAAGTACATTTCTTTCTGCCCGGGGAAGGGGCCAAGGTGGAATGACACTGAGGGCTGCCATATAGACATCTCTCCAAATGACAGACATCAGGGACCACTGAACGGACACCCCCGAGGTCATAAATCAGAGTGGAGCCTGGGGCATGGCTGGTCTTAGGGGTATTTTCTCAGGGTGGTGGGTGGGCTACACACTTTCCAGAAGCCTGGTTGGCCCCTGTGAGGACTTGGCAGGTGTGATGTCTCTGACATCCACCCTCTCGCTGTGACAGAATCAGGGATAGAACTCACATAGCTACCACTGGAATTTGGGCTTCTGGAAATATCACTGTGTTTAGATTGTGAAGAACTTCGACTGAGCCCAACAGCGGACTCCACCGTAACGGGAGTAGATATCATCTGAGGACACCGCTGGCTTGAGAAACATGTTCCAGGCCAGGTACGCAGGGACCCAGGCAACGCCAGACAGAGTCACTACCACCTTTCAAAACATGACTCTCAAGGATGGCAAAATATGCTATAAATATAGAAATTGATTCTTCTACCACAGGTGAACATACTAGAACACTAGATAGTCCGTACTTCTGTGAGCCCACCTTCCCTTGCCTTCTGTCTGCCAGTGCATGCCTTCTCAGGAACATGACCGACATTCAATATGCCACAGCCGACATCCAAACTTGGACAGAAGGTGGGGACAGGGAACATGTCATTTGAGGAAGGCTGTGTAAAGGGAGTTGTCACATCTGTCGTACAGCAATAGGGAAAGCATGAGTGTGTGTGGATGTCATTACCACTTAATTCCTGGTTTATTCTGTGTTTGGCTCTCTGTTCTAAGCCTAATTAAAGATGAGGAGGGCTTGGAATATCGTTTCCAATGGCACTTTCTTTTGGAAGATGGTCCAGAAAGTTATCTTGGGGATCATACAATTTGGAAGGTGAGCTTGGGTTCCAAAAATAGCTTGCGTATGTTCTAACATCCATTTTGAAGCCTTCTGGTGACCATGTTCATAAGCATTTCCTGGTTTAATATTGCTAATGTATTCTAGGCAGTATGACAAGGCATGAGAGAAAGAAGTAAAAGGTATCAGGACCAAGAGGAAAATGTAAAGCCATCTTTTAAAGATAAAGTGATTGCATTTATCGAAAAATACGAAACAATCTATAGTAAACTTTTGGAATTAGCGAATGAGTTTGGGAAAGCACTAACCATAAAAAAGGTGAGTAAGTGGGACTACATCTACATTTAAGCCATCAGCTCGTCAAAGGGCATCATTAAGAGAGAGAAAACTTGAGCCACTGAGTGGAACAAAGTGTTTTTAACACACGTACCAAACAGGGGCTTGCATTTACAATAGATGAAGAGTTCCCAAGTCCTCATGAACAGGGGCACCCAAGAGAAAAATGGGCATGAGACCCCCAACCAGCAGATTACAGGACAGAATATGCAAATGGCCAATACATACACACAAATCGTGCTTGACCTCATTGGTCAACAGGAAATACACACATTGTGAGAATAAATATGAGATACTACCTTCTGTTGGTTTTGAACCAGTTTCTGGAATACTGCTTCAACCTTCCTACTGCCCTTGGTCTCAGAAACTTGGCTCCATGGTTGGGAGTGGTTTGAATGTGACAGCTGGTGGGGTGTGTGTGTGTGTGTGTGTGCTGCTGGCACGTGTCCCTGCCCCCATCTCCCACCGTGGCGGTCAAGGCGGATGAGTGAGGGTCAGGCATGGGTTCCATGGGTCAAGGCAGCTGAGCCCAGCGGACTGCTTCATGGCTCTAGCTGTGTGTGCCTCTGACTGCCATTGACACAAGCAGGGGAAATGATGGCTTCTCCCTCTTTCAACAGCATGGAGATCTCTGACAGGTGTAAGACAGAGGGCTGCTGTGGAAAACCCATCATAGAGATATAGGGTGGACAACGTCCCATGTCCCCATCTCTTACTCTGCTATGGCCTGGCATTATCACCTGGTTTTACTGGTATATTTTAGGTCCAGTGTAAAATGTTCAGGCTAACCTTTGGAGGATGGTTTAAGAGCTTTGGGGTCTTTCTAGAAGAAACCAGTATCAGTCCATTTCCACTTGTAAAAAGCTTTGTGGAAAGCAAAAACTTTTACCGACCCCAAGAGAATCTGAATGCCCAGGGATGTTTAAATAGCATTTGATGAGTAGCTATTTTACGCGGAAGTTGAGAAGATATGAGACACACCACGGAGGAATGTTGGCGGGGAAGAGTCCAAACACCCTAATAGCCTGATTACCCAACTATGCGGAGAGGAATCAGTCAGCCAAAATAGGTCAAGACGGGCAATCCCGCTGCCAGTGGTTGGTAGAAAACTCTCCTTAATTGCTCTTTGGGAGACTAATTGGTCTTAGCAGAAGCATCCAACAGGAGGTCTTTAATTCGGGGGAGCAGGGCCAAGCCCTCTCCCTGTATGGTCCCTATATGGCACAGCCTGGGAGGCCCTCTACCACAGGTCCGAGGACCGCGCACCTCGGGGAAGTGTTCAGGAGGAAGGTGGACGTCCCATAGGGGAACCTGGAAAAACACAGATATGTACTTTGCTTTGAGCCATAAGAGAATCCCAGAAATATCGGCCTGAGGAGATTTTAGCCAAATTTTCAGAGTTGCTTACGTGAATTGTGAACAAGCAGATAAGGGGTCTCAATAGATTTCAGGGGATTTGCCCCAATCAGGCTGACATTCTGGCTGGGAAGGCTCTGGCACGGTCCTGCCCCCACCCCCTCCCAACACCTCCCAGCTCCGTTCCAACTCGCCACCCACCTACACAATGAAGCCACCCAAGTAAAACACCGTGTCACGGCAGTATCTTTCCATGCTCGCCCAGAAACCTTACCCCTTCTAAACGCTGACACGTCAGTTGTCTGCTTAGTGACCGTTATAATACTGAAAATTCCTTTATTTGACTTGCTTGAGATGAAGTCATGCAGCTGTAAGAGTGATTTGCAAAACAAAATCAAGTTCCATTCTCAGTTAAAGGGACCATGGAAAGCCCTGAAATCTCTAATGGTGAAACTTCTTGCCTATCACATTTCATTAAAGGTTATTACAGCGCTCCTGGCTTTTACACAGAGTAATTCACACTCACAGAAGAACAAAATACAACGCAATGTTGGTTTGGCAACTTAAAGCAATATATTTAATGACCCTGTCATCTTTGGCTCTGCCACTGAAAGAGCTGACAAGGTGGCTTCATAGCACAGTATCCTTAGACTTCGTGATCTCACTGTGGAATTATGCACTTGGCTGGGGGTCCCTGGGGAAGTCACTGCATGCCTCTCTCTTTTCCTGCCAGTGTTGTGGCTGTTAAAATAGCCCCCCATTTCTCTCCTGGGGTGACTGAGACTACCAAATGAGGGTGTCCACGGAGCTACGTGAATTTGGAATAACTTGCTTGGGACCAACCTTTCAGGCAAAAGAAGCCTTCTGACACCAGCTCTATCTCAACCTAGCGACGCTGGCGTGTTCCTGAATTCCTCTGTGCTTTCCCTTCTTTGGCTGTAAATAGGGAGGAGTGCACCTGTCCCATCTATTGACAAGGCTGCTATCAGGATTAAGGGAGATAATGGCTATGACACTTTGCTCGGAACAGTACAAAGAACTATGGCAAATATAAAGTATCAGCAACAAGGCCGAGGGGCAGCCTTTTCTATTGTGTGCAGAGCCACTGAGATCACCCCGTCCTGCGAACACCATACCACACGGCAGGCCGCCCGCTGGCTGATCTATTCTCTCTCGGTACCACCCATCCCAAAGTGGCCCCTTCCTCACGTCTTCACCATTGACTAGGACCTCTGAGAAAGCCCTGGCATGTCATGAGTCACAACTCAGCTTTCTGGATTCTCGAAATGAGGCATTCTCAGGAATTCAGGCTTTTGAGCTTCAAAAAATCAAAGCTCAGGTTGACTCAAGGTGATGTCAGGCGGGGGCATTGTTCTTAGATGTGAGCAGAGTGAGAAAAGATTAAACGGGGTGGTGCCTTACATTATTTTAAATGTCGTGTATCTTTCAAACCACTAGCCTTTACAAAATCTGATACCACAGGGATTAAATAAGTGACTTGTTTCAAGGTCTGAGCTTCTCTGTTTAATTTTCTCTTGCATTTTGTTACTTATCTCTCTGACTTTGTATGCATTGTGCTAAAGTAGAAGAGTTCACTTTTGCCATATGGGGCCTCAAAGGAGAATGAACTTTGTTCCATGACATAGTTCTCGGAAGATCGATGGGTTTTGGCTTGGTAGGATATTCCGTTCGCCATTCCCAAAATAAGCCTTTAAAAACAGTGAATCATGTCATTTACTCAAAAAATGATCTAATATGTAAAATGACTTAATTACTGAAATTAGATGACAGCATTAGTTTATTAAGGCTGACACCGGACCAGGGCTTGGGTTCTCAACTCCACCGGGAGCCAGCTGTGTGCCGGTTGGAGGGTGTCTGCACCTCTCTGGGCTGTAGGTTCCTCATCTTTAAGAGAAGTTTGGACGAGTCGGTCCCTAAGGTACAACCTGCTTCTGCCCTTTTGCAGCTAGCATAAACTCTCCACAGACAAATGTCCTTATGTATCATCCTTCAGAAAATACAATCATTTAATCCAATTAATCCAAATCTTAATCCAACGTGCTGTCAGCACACTGAGCTCAACATGTCTGCACCTTCAGTTTCTTCTGAAAGTCCAGTGTTTTATTTTCATGAAAGAGAGGAATGTAACAGAGAAAGATAATAAAATGCTTAATAGGCGAAGCCTCACTTCTACTACACTTGCTTCAGCAAACTTGATAGGCCTCGTCTGGCTCTTTCTTCTTCAATGTCAAACTGGAGAGAAAAATTTGACTAATTTCATTTCATTGTGGAAGGGTTAGATGGAAGGAAAAAAAGAGTCTGGATTGGGGAATCTTGAAAAGAGAAACAAAATCGGACTGATTTTTAAATGACAGCAGTTGGGCTAAGCGGTCATGGCCCTCAGACAGCTTCTCCTGCTGGGTTGTCACACTTCCCCAGGGACAGAATATGTGTCCTATGTAAATGAGCAGTTCAGAAGCGCCTCAAGGAGATGTGTTTTCATAAGCAGATTAAGCATCTTGATTGACTTTTTTAAGACTGTTCATACTAACTGAAGACCCCTTCCACCATACAGTTCAACTGAAGACAAAAATCATAATTATTAGTATAGATTATTGAGGTGTATGGTACACGATTTATACTCTATGGTTCTAGTATTACCTAACAGTCATAGCATACTGACTCTGTTCCACACGTAAAATTTCAGGAAAATATTACACAAATCTATTTAGACTTTACTAAGTCTCTGGGAAGTTATTCACACTGTGTATGTGACCGAGAAAAGCTGTTTCTGGTCACAATGTTGTTTTAAAGGGTGATTTAAGAAAGACGATAGCAAACAGTAAAACTTCGCTTGAAACAAGGGTCTTAGCTAACTCCGAAAACAGAATTAGCCGGGCGTGGGTCCTGGCGGGTGTCACTTCTATTGGGAGGATTTCAGAGCTTTGGTGACACCCACGGGATGGACGCCTCTCTGCGATCAGCACACCAGCCACTTCAAGCAGGACCTCCTGGTTTTCCACCCGACACCCCATCACCAGCTCTCCACGTATGAAAACACATGCACTTAAAAGTCACCCGCGGCTGTCTAAGGGGTCACCTGAAGCACTCTCAATTCCTGGTCTTTTAATGACAGGACTCAAATGCAAAATGCGGGCTCAAGCTGACCTTAGGATGGACGTGCCCGGACGGGTGGCAGCATGATGCAGCAGTTGTTTCTGGCTGGGATTCACCGCGGTCAGTGACTCGGGGACAAGTCTGTCTTCAATCCGTGCTGAGCCCTGGGGTGGGTGAGGCTCTGAGTGGGGCAGCGAGCCAACAGTGGAGGGAAGGGAGCTTATCCAAGTTCAGTAGCCGGCAGAGCCAAGGTGTGGACAGCCGGGAGCCCTCCTGAGGGCAAGCCACAGGGGTGGCCAAAACGGGGTCCTTTGGAATGAGGGCAGCCGGGCCAGGGGGACCAGCAGAAGTGGGGGGGGGGGCGCGTATGTAGGAAGATGGCAGGGGCATCTGAGTTGAGACTCTACAAGTGATGAAGTGAACACAGCTTCAAACTTCTGAGGGCAAGGTCGGGGGGACACTGAGCAAGCCTGCACCTCGAACCCAAGCTTATTATCCATCCATGGTCAAGTTTCTTCGGTCCCAAACTGGTCAAGTTTTCCAGCTGACTTAGGAGCTGCCCTCTGCAACTGTGAGTTTCATGGATTTTTGAGCAGTAACTCAACAGTCAGGCTGAGACAGTATTATTCTCACGTTGCCATTAACAGGCTGACAATCAGGGAGAGATGGACTGTCTCTTGAATCAGGATTCAAGAGCTGGATGGAGACAGATCCCACCGGGCATGACCCAATACAGTAAGTATCACTAAGGAGGCTGCTGGACCCGTGTGGGGTGCTGGGAACCGCCAGGCCCGAGGAGGAGCCTGGGTGTGGCATGTGGCCTTCTCTGTGTGACCTCTACCATTAAAGCCACAGGAGCCCGAGAGGGGGACCACGCAGACGGGGTCAGTGAAAACGCAAATGACTGCTGTCCACCAGCGGTCCACCTGAGACACTTCCTGTGGCCATTGAAGGAGCTACCTGGACACAAAACCTTCTGGAACTTTCCGGCCAAGGCTCCATGACACTGGGGCGTGGAGGAGCCAGGGGACCGGGCTGTCACCAGGGAGAGACGTGAAGAGGGGACACACTCAAGTCCAAGTGGTGACAAGTGTAGAGGAATCACAGCACGTGCAGGGTGTCTATCCTGCGGACCCACATTCAACGCTCCGCCAGCGCTGTGGAAGATGGTCCGTGGAGCAGCGCAGAGGGAGGAGTATGAGCTTACCTCCCAGAGAAGGGAACGGAGGTGTCAAGAAACTAAAGATCCTTCCCAAGATCATGGCTCCCGACTGATGGAGCCCGACCTGGAGCATGTAGGCTGGACTCCGAGGTCACAGATGCTCACCTCGGGGGGATGGGCAGAGTTTTAAGTTCTAAGCAAATGAGCGAAGGTGAGGGTTTGGGACGGGCGCATTCATCATGTCCCCCTCCCACAGACAAACCAAAGTACAAGTTGGAGGAGAGAGGACAGCCGACAGGAACGCGGGGTCTGAAGGAAGACATATGGGACAGAGGTAGTCTGCAGCGGGGAGCTTCACACTACCGCGTGGCCCTGGTCCTTGCTCCAAGCAAGCATTCTCCACCTTGAGGCACTAATCTTCCAGAGCCATTTCCCCTGTATACATTTACACGAGACGTTTGCCTCAAAGAACTTAATCTTTGCTTTTATCTCTAATATGTAGTTGTCTTACATGGAATTTTCCAAAGGATGCCGTTTGATAGATGCTTTACTCAGAGACAGTCAAACGCATGACTGACCATCGTGAGGGAAAATCAAGTGTCACTCCATGAGAAGCAGAGCTGCCCTGAACAATCTAGAAAGATAACAGGGGCGGGGGTGGAGGGGGGGGCTGTGCCAGCAGCCTCATTTCAAAGGGAAATAGGCTTCAAGTAAGCCCTCCCTGAAGCGGGAGGCTTGTTGTCTGTTTCCAGCGGTGGTCTCTAAACAGTTCTCCAGGAAGGTACTGGTTTCTGCTCACTGTGTATACCCCTGGTTACACTTTTCAAACTTTTTCATACTAAGAAGACCCGCTTTTCAGGGTGTTTTGGCCAGCTCAGGGTCAGACCTGCTCTCGGGCAGGGCATGACTGCAGAGGTTTGGACTTGTGGGTCAAAAGATAAAATGCTTTTTTTTCTTTGTTTTGTTTTGTTTTTCAAAGAGAGAAATTCCTTAACCCTTGCAGAGCAGAGCAGATGAAAATGAGGTTTTTTCAAGTCCGTGACTTTCCAAACTCGCCTGCACAGGCCAGCGTAACCTGTTGCCTGTAACGTTTCGGGAGCTGGGTACAACAGTTTGGGGGCATGGGAGCCCTGGTTATACATGCTATTGGTTACTGGGGAGCCCCTGTTCAAACCGAAGACAGAATCTCACGGCTCTGGAGACATCTTCCAGGGCCTGCTACCCAAGCTGTGGTCCCAGGACCAGCTGCACCCCACACCCTGGGAGTGCATTAGAAATGTGGGGCCTTGTCCCCCAGGCCTGCTGGGTCTGAAACTTCTAGATCAGATTTGGAGCCTGCACATGGTTCTCTGGCCTGGCTCTTCAGACCTGGCCGGGATCAAGGATCCTTCTGGTGCACAGGCAGGGAGGCATCACCTCCTGCTGGACTCTGTGTCGGGAACCAGCATTTACAGGAGAGAGTAACCTCGAGGACAAGTCCCTTCCCCATCAGCTACCTCACTGTCATGGGCCCAGCAGGGAGGGATTCGCGACTCTGGCTGACAAGTGGGGGGCTTTGAATGATGGCCCCCCAACCATTCCACTCGACTATGTGGTTTGGTCACTGGTCCATTTTCTGCACTCTTACCCTTGATAGACCACAAAGCCAAGTTTCTGCAAGCACAAAGGAGGCCACTGGCCAACTTCTGCCCTGAAGAAAAAGTTCACCTCGGCCCACAGACCGCTCATTGGCCACATGCCTGACTCCCCCTTGGGCCTGAAGCTCAAGAAAAAGAAATGCCATGAAGCAGGCTGGCATTTGGTCTTGCAGTGGAAGCATATTTTTCGTGAGTTTGACTCCACAGATAAGCCAACGTCTGTCCACCCCAGTAGCTTTTTACACAGTGATTTGAGTTCAGTGAAGCCAACGACAGAGGAACTCCCGTCAGTTGACCCCAGCTGTGTGTGTCTGAGGGATGTGCCTTTGGCGCTGAACCTAATCATTTGCGCCGTTATTCTGAACACAAAGTTCCCCAAACCCTTCGTGTCCGTTCTAACCAGGACTCCTGTCTTTCCCACTTTCTTCCGCCTGTCTGTCCTTGACTCGGAGCCCAGCCACCCCGCTCAGCCCTGCACTGGGCACTGGAGACTTGGGACACCTGGGACCCGGCCCCTGCGCTCCCGGGGTCATGCCCAGGTTGCGGCAGGAAGAGGAAGGCCTCCTTCCTTTGGGATTTCCTCCCCGCGCGTCTGTGTGCCCTCCTCCCTCGAGCACCGTGGAGGTGATCAGACACAATGCCCCGGAGACACTTGTGCCAGCTTTGTCCATGGTGGGGGGGGGGGCCCTGGCTGCTCCACAGCTTCTCTGATGTGCCCGCATCTCAAAATCAGGTTTTGTGATGGCAGAGGAACAAGAATTAAAGACACAAGCCTGGTATTGCTAACTCAAAAAGAATAAAAAGCACACAGCACCATGCCTGCCAGGAACCCTCATGCCAACATCTGGTGCCATCTCTGGGCAGGTGGCCGCCCCTCTGACCCTCTCCTCCCCTTGGGCATCGGGTCGTGGCCTGCTCACAGTTCCCCAACCACAGAGGGCAGAACTGGAAACCCCAGAGCAGCCAGCAAGCCTCAGACACATGGTCCCACCCCGCCACAGGCCCCAGCGGACTGGCCACAGGTTTCTAGGGTCGACACTTTCTCTAAGACAGAGGGGTAATTCAGCAGTGGGACACTGATCGAATGGGGGAGCTGGGGCTCAGCATGTTAGACCCAAACACTGGAAAGAGGGACAGAAAGGCCACCTTTCTTAAAAAAAAATTTTTTTAAGATTTGTTTTGGGGGGTGCCTCGGTGGCTCAGTCGGTTGAGCACCCGACTTCGGCTCAGGTCATGACCTCGCGGTCTGTGAGTTCAAGCCCCACATTGGGCTCTGTGCTGCCAGCTCGAAGCCTGGAGCCTGCTTCGGATTCTGTGTCTCCCTCTGTCTCTCTGCCCCTCCCCTGCTCATGCTCTCTCTCTCTCTCAAAAAAAATTAAACATGAAAAAATACTAGCAAGGGGTGTCTGGGAGGCTCAGTTGGTTAAGCATCCGACTTCAGCTCAGTCATGATCTCACGGTTTGTGGGTTCGAGCCCCACGTCGGGCTCTGTGCTGACAGCTCAGAACCTGGAGCTGCTTCAGATTCTGTGTCTCCCTCTCTCTCTCTCTGCCCCTCCCCCGCTCATGCTCCGTCTCTGTCTCTCTCTCTCAAAAATGAATAAACTTCAAAAAATAAATTAAAAAAATTATTTATCAAGAGAGAGAGAGAGAGAGAGAGAGAGAGAGAGAGAGAGAGAGAGAGAGGGCACAAGTTGGGGAGGGGCGGGAGGGGGGAGAGAATCCCAAGCAGGCTCCACGCTGTCCACGCAGAGCCTGACTTGGGGCTTGAACTCACGAACCGTGAGATCAAGACCTGAGCTAAAATCAAGAGTTGGACGCTTAACCAACTGACCCCCCAGGTGCCCCAAGACCACTTTCTTTCCACCTGTGTCTGGGTCTTCTCCCTCCAACTCTGCTGACTTTCCCTGGGTGGCCGGGAGCCTTCTGATCACGTCACCAGCCTCCTGCGTGTAGAAGTCTTAAACATGCTAAGCCTTCCTACAGAATGGTTAAATGCCACATTCATTTAAAAAAATCCCCCAGCACGTCTGTGAGGGTCCTGTGCTGGGGAGGACACATGTTTTGGGCCCTCGGGGAGCCCAGAGTCCACTCCAGTGACCTGAGGCAGACGCGGGTAAGAGGGATTTAGGCCCAGGGTCCCCACTGCTCCATATCCTGGGGTCTCCCCCACCCACCACGTCCGGACCCAGCACTGCGTGGAGATAGGGGCCAGGGGCCTGCAGCTGGGTGACCCTGGACAAGGCTTTAGTCTTGGTGGCCTGTGATGGCCTGACCGCTGCCCCCCAGGGAGACAGCCCCCTTCTGGGCTGCTGGGTGCAGCTCCTCCTGGGCCTCCTCCTGGCTCTCTGTCTCGATGCTTCACTTTCTAATGACTTCCTGAGGAAGCCCGTGCAGCCCCGGGCCTCAGCAGGTCTGTGACACCCACATCTGCCCCCCCCCCACCCCCCCAGCCCAGGCCTTACCCACGAGCATCATCACACCTGCATATCCAGGCCTGGAGTAAACTTGACCCCGCATGCCCTGCAGCCCACTGGGTCACGGCGCCACCAACATGTGCCAGAAAGCGAGCCACACGGCTAGAGGAGAGGGGCCACTAGGGAGCCAGGCAGGCCACGTGGGGAGACGGGTCTGAGAGACGGAGGCACGGGAGCCCGTGGCCGACCTGCCCACTCGCCCCTTTGGTTTGAGCTGTGAGTCACTTCCTCTGAGCCTGACACCAGCCGCTGGTGCCACCAACCAAGACGACAACACTGAGCTCTGAAACAGTAGGTTAAAAAGCACAGGGGCACCTCACCCTCATTCAGCCTCACCAAGGAAGGGCGTTCGGACACAGGCTGCACCGTGGATGAACCCCGAGGACGTCACGGCGCGCGGTAAGCCATCCACCGAAGGACACACATTGTACTGTTCCGCTTACACGAGGTCCCCGAAACAGGTAAACGAGGCTCGCAGACACGGAAGGCAAAACGGGGGTCACCGGGGTGGGGGAGGGGGGACGGGGGTTACCATGTCATGGGGACAGAGGTTCAGTTGGGGGAGATGAGAACGTTCTGGAGACAGATGGTGGTGTTTGCACAGCTCTGGGAGCAGGCTGGACGTCACTGACCGTACACTTGAAAACGTAGAGACAGGAAGCTTCATGCTGCGTGTGTCATATCACAGTGAAAACGTACAAGAGTCAACACAGGTGTGTACCATGTATACGAGAGATCCGAGGTGACATCAGTAAGACTGTTTTCAAGTGATTACTTTACAAACACTATATGTTTGTGACGTATGTGATATGTGAATCATGTACCAAGACCTTACTTTTTATTTCAAGAAATTTACCCAATTTTTACAATACTCAGAAAAAATACAGATGAAAAATACTTTTTTTTTTTATGTGAGGAATTAAATAAAGGAAACCTCACCAAGGCTGCCTTTTTTTCCTATGTTTATTCTTACGGACTTTAGTTAATTAAACCCAATGAGGAAGAAAAACCACCACGAAGGCAGAAATATTCCCTGAATAAACACTCTTTTGTCCTTAACTCAAGAGCTGGAAGAATACAGATTTGTTAAAGGTACTACAAAAAGGAGAAAGAGGCAATCTTAAACATGGATGAAATATTTGTGTATCTTCTTTTAAACAAACTTATTTTCCTTTGAGGCACTGCTCTGGCTTTTGCTCCGGTTTTCATACAAACAGAAGCAGACGGCTCCGGGTTAGATTTGTCCTGAGAGAACCACGCTTTCCAGTTATTTGAGTTATCAGGGTCCATCCATTCTGTGTTCTAGAACTTCTAGACAGGAGTCAGTACTATTCTCATCTGCTTTTACATCTTAGGTAAGGAGTTTCCGGGTTCAAGAAAAATCGGGAGTCCTTTCTCTCTGCCCCATCCCCACTCATGCTCTCTCTGTCTTAAAAAAATAAATAAAACATTAAAAAAAAAGAAAAAAGAAAAATCAGGACAGAGCCTGAATGATCTTACACCTCCTCCCCGCCCCGGAGTAAAGTGAGTCATTTATTCTAGGTACCACTCGGGTTGGAGAGCAAAGAAATCACCCCCAAATTGCAGCACAGGCTCACCGGAGGAGCTCGGATGAAGCGTGAATTGTACCCACTGGGTGCACTGGGTGGGACGTTCCCAGGATGGGGGCTGCCTTCAGCAGGTAGAGAGCCCAGGACTGGAGGACCAGAGCTTCTGGGGAGCAGAGCAAATTGTCTTGGTCTTAAGGGCAAAGTCAGTCTCTGCATGGGCTCTGGAATTCCTGTATAGTCTTCTTAGGGCCTGTTATAAATCCCAATGACCCTGGGGAGGGATGGGTTCCAGCGTTCTAGAAGATTCTCCAGCCCCTTGAGGACTGCTGCTTAATCCAGAGGTGGAAATGTGGATGTCTGGCCCCAGCCCAGAACAGATCACTCAGAGTATGGGATTTTACAAGTTCGCCCGGGGATCCCAATGCCCTGCCAGGCCCAGGTCCCTGCTTTCATGGGAAACCAGAGGCAAATTGTGCATACACATATGAGCAGGAGGGGAGACCTGCTCTGAGCAAAGTTTTAGATCTAGGAGAGCACAGGAGCTTGGTGGAGACGTTTTGGAGCACCGATGAGAAATCAAATAGAATCTACAAAGATAAGTTTTAGGGGCACCCGGGTGCCTCAGTCGGTTAAACGTCTGACTCTTGATCTCATCCAGGTCATGATCTCACGGTTTGGGAGTTTGAGCCCCAAGCCGGGCTCTGCCCTGACAGCTTGGAGCCCGCTTGAGATTCTCTCTCTCCCTCTCTGCACCTTCAGCTGCTTGCTCTATCTTTCTGTCTCAAAATAAGTACATAAACTTAAAAAAAGAGAAATTTTACTCTTTTTTTCCTGATTGGACTCCACTGATGTGAGTTGGGAGAGGAAAATTTTTGTCTGTCATCTCCTGTCAACGGAAAAGCAGAGTGGTTTGCTGTTACCACTGGTACTCGGGGCCAGCCAGCCAGCATGGGCACCCCTTCCAGGGGCTGGGGGTGTGAAGGACTGAATTTGCTTGCTCTGTGCACACATCCTGCCCTGTGCAGGTAGCCGGAGCCAGTGATTTGGGCCAGGTTCCATTTCCACCAAGAGCGTATCTGACAGCTCCATGCATGGTTCCTATAACCGAGCTGCTGAGGATCCTCCCAGAACCCTCAGCAGGAGGAGATGGGGACCGCATTCTCCTTCGAAGCCCCAGGAAATGCCTTGTCGTGCCCTGAGGGCGTGTGTTCCGTGAGGGTGGGAACCAGACCTGGAAATGTCAGCATTTACGAGCCTTCATTTTCAACATGAATGATTTTTGCTACGACTGTCCTCTTTGTTTAAACTTCGCAGCTTTCTCGAAATGCAATTAAAATGAGTGTGTCTGCCCTTTTGCAGTTTTATGACAGTCAAGGGCGGGCGGCTGAAGAAGGCTCACTGTGGCAAGAAATACATTTATTTTTTCCAACCTCTGGTATCTTGCTGTTGGGTCAGCACACACAAAAACTGATGTCTCCCCGTGCTGGCATGAGATCGACAAGTCATTTCAGACTCTTTGCTGTTACCATTCCCTGTTTTGCAACGGGAAGGGGAGGCTGGACCATAAAAGCTGGTGACTAAGATGAAGGAAATCCTGTCTGAGCTAAGATTGTCTTGGTGGGGGGTGGGGGGGCCCCACGAAACCTGGTAGGAATAAGCAGGAAACGAAGGTGGCGTTCAGATCGGAAGGAGACGATCTGGGCCCAACTTGGCGCTGTGTTGTAACTTGCGAGGTTGTTACAGTTGGGACAATGTTAGGACAATGACCAAGTAAGGAAGAAAGGGAAGGAGGTGGGCTTCCTTCGTGAAATTCCCAGCTGGAACCTTCCACCCACTGGCCTTCCTCACCTGGGTGCTCAGGAGGAAACAGGTCAGTCTGTGTGACCTGCCCACCCTGCCAGGAAATGGCAGGGGGGATCTCTGGGCTCTTCCAAGAGAGAAACCCTATCCTCGGATTTTACTGGGTATTTTCTATGCTGCCTCGCCAAACCCAAATCTCTGGAGTCTTCTTGCTTTGTTAAATTATACTTGGGTCTCAGAATTATTTGAACAAAATGTTCTTTGTAAGTCTTTCCATTCGTTCTGAGAATAATTTAGTTATACCTTGACCTAACTTTGATTAAAATTAAAATTCTTTCCTTCGTTGACATTTATCAAACTCCAGAAAATGGAAACAACTGTCCAAAGGCTTTGGGAAGATGCCCCTATGCCCGTGTCGCCTCGTGGGCCTTCTGGTGTCCACAGGTCACTTGCTGGGGTCACGGCTGCTCCCCGCCAGGCTGTGCAAACACGGTGGGGTCTCAGCGCCAAAGATGTGGACCTTACTCCCCACGATTCCTCCCGTATGTCTCAGCCCTGCTGGCCTGGTGTCCCAGCCCACCTCTCCCCTGTCCCAGCTTGTGAGCTGGGCAAGACCCAGTCCCCTGCCTTGGAGGCCCCAGTCAGAGAGCGCCCTGTGGGGGCAGTGAGGCAACAGCTGTTCTGTCCCCAGATTCTCATAGCACTTAACCTGTTTCTGTGGCTTCACGTTTTCATGTTTTGAGGAAGAAGACCCACCCATATTTAATTAAAATTTTTTTTAATGTTTACTTAATTTAGAGAGAGAGAGAGAGAGAGAGTGTGCAGGGGAGGGTCAGAGAGAGAGGGAGACACAGAATCCGAAGTAGGCTCCAGGCTCTGAGCTGTCAGCACAGATCCAGACACGGGGTGCGAACCCACGAACGGTGAGATCATGACCTGAGCCGAAGTCAGACACGTAACTGACTGAGCCACCCAGGTGCCCCTAATTAAAAAAAAATCCTAAAACCAGGTAGCCATTGGCCAGCATTTATCAAGCCCTACAAGGCTAAAATTGCTAAGATCTTTATATGCGATTTCTTTTTCCCTGAGAGCACACTTACAAGGCAGAACTATTTTTATTCCAGCTTTAGAAAAGCAGCTAAAGCTTGAAGGCTCAGTAGCTTTGCCCAAAGTCGTGCAGCCAGGAAGTAGCAGATCACACTTCGAACTCCAGACCCAAGCTGGCCTTCCTCTGCAAAAACCGACACCACGGTCCCACTCTCTCTTCCACGTGCCGTGGAACAGACCACGGCTCTGGGTCTCGAGTCTGCCTTCTACAGGTTTGCTGACGACCACAACCGTGTGGATCTGAGGTACCATAAGGCCTACTCGCCAAAGGAGAGAGAAACTTTGTCTCACACAGCGAGCTTCCTCTCTAAGTGGGGACGATCCCAGGTGGTATATTCAACTATTCAACTTCAAACATTGTCACACAGTTGGACAACTCCCCCCCCCCCCCCCACTGTGCTCTGAACGCCCCCATCCACTGCCCCTGGCCTGTCTCACTCCGGACCCAGACCTGAGCCCCCGGGAGGATCCATGTACCTAACGGCTCCCAGGACAATCCAACACATTCATTTGGTGAACGAATTACACAAAAACCATCTCACCGCGACCTTGCACCATGGTTACCAGCATTCCTGTTTTACCCAGAAGAAAAGGCTCAGAGAGGAGAAGTGACTTCTCCTGGTCACTGGCCCCAACCCCAGAAGCTCCAGCTCTGCCTGACTGACCACACCCGCCTGCCAGCTGGCATGTGGGAAACTCAATGCAGGAGGATCAGAACGAAAACACTGCCGTGAAAGCCGGGAATTGGTACCACCCAGGAGAAAGGGAACGTGTCTTCATTCCACTGCGGTCCAGGGGTCTCTGCACAGTCAGCATAATTTGGGGAGGGCCCTTACTCCCCAGGAGGGTTCGGTGAACCCTTCTCCAAGTTAAGACTAACACTTTCCCCATAGCCTCCTTATCTGCTGGAGATAATGCCGTGCTTACGCGACCCTCCCAAAGCCGTCATCCACACGCCTCCACGGCCTGGAATCTCCAAAAGGACCTGGAGAAAGAGATTTCCAGGAGTTCTATCTGTGGCTGGGATTCCCAGCTGCCCATTCGGGCCTCTCTGGGTCATCCTGTCTGGACTGCCACCTGTCCAGTCCGCTTCTCGGGGGTCCACAGGCCACTCAGTCACCTATGCGCACAGGCCGGCCTCTCTGCAGAGGGGCCCCTGGAAAGAACAGGTCTGCCTGACAGTTCCCTAGAGACAGGCATGCCCCCCTCCTTCCGCTGGGCAGCCCTTGTGGGGAAAGGAAGCAGGAGTATCCACGGCCGTGTGTGTGAGTGTGTACCCTACTGTTCTCTGTTTATCCATGATCTGTCTGACTCCACCCATATCATCCATCTACCTATTTACCTACCTATCTATCCATCTCTCTCTGTAACCTATCAATCATCTACGTCCATAATCCACCCATCAGTCTATCTATCCATCATCAATCTACGTCTGTATCTAGTCTGTCTCTATCACCTCTGTCTAGCTAGCACCTACATCTATCACCCATCCATACTCTCTGCAGATAAATAGCAGACACACCGATCTCCCACGTGATGGGCATACATATGCTTTATGTGTCCCACGCTGTGTGTATCTTGCGTATGTGTTCATATTCTGTGACGAGGGACTTGTCAGCCTAGCACAGTGGTTGAGAGCAGAGGTCTTGGAATAACCAAGTCCTGGACTTCACTCCCAGCCTCGCTGCTTACTGGCCATGACACGTGCCCTCACCTGGGTGTGCCTCAGTCTGCACACCTGTAAAGTGGGGCAATCGCAGTGCTGTGGGCATTTAGCAGGTACTGTGTGTTGGTGGCTTAGCTCAGTTCCTGGCACTGATGTGACCAGCAGGCAGTGGCTGCTGTATTTCTGGGATATTTTAGTTGTTCCTGGGGTTTCTGGAGCCCTGGGAGCACCTTCGGGGATCCCTCTTTCTGATTTCTGATCCCAGGAGATCCCACGAGCCCTCCCAGGGGCCCCTTCCTTCTCTCCAACCTGGAGCCAGAGGCCACCGGGTGCGGGCAGAGGGGGAGGGAAGTGTGCCCAGCAGGGCCCGTGGCACTGGCCGGTTTCCTGCGTCCTCCCTCCCACCAGCGCGTGGTCACCGCACCGCCACTGCTAATCAGCCTGTCTGTTCTCTGACGGACAAGCCGGAGTCGTGGAGGCATCCCAGGGAGCATGTCCTCCCTTCTCCTGGGGCCCTTATTACTCCACAAAGACAGTCACAGATCCGAGAGTGCTCGACACGCAGACATATTGTTACGTCATTTCTACCAGGTCCCAGAAAATTAGTGCATGGAATTCCAGAACACCCACTCTTCTGTAGTTCCCACATGGGAGATCGCAGAACTGGGCAAAAGCAGCAACATAGGAATTTCATGGGTGGGGCTGAAACAATCCCCAGGAAAAAATGCAAATCCTTCACAGACAGATCAACACATCCATTAGCATCACACTCAGCTAGTGCTATCCAGCAGGGGCAGCGCTTAATTTGGGACCCCCCACCCCCCACCCCCCCCCAGTGAGAAAAGCTACATTTTAATCTAATCTTTTATTCGTTGTTCCACGACTGTATTTCTCACCCAAAAGGTGTGTTGGAACCCTTTCAACTAACTGCATCACCACTCATTTCTGGAACACTTTATTGAAGGCCTACTGTGTTTCAGGCCCTGGAGCAAACGATGTATCCGTGAACAAACCCCAGACGAAACGCGCCCTAAACTTTGGATTGTGGCAGCAGCAGTTACGTCGAGGATGAGTGAAGAAAGTGTTGGATGTCTACATGGGTTATGAAAGATAATTTAAAATCTTGAATATCTTTTTAAATTTTATTATTTGAGAGAGAGAGAGAAAGAGAGAGAGAGACAGAGACAGAGGAAGAGAGAGAGAGAGAGCAGGAGAGGGGCAGGGGCAGAGAAAGAGGGAGAATTCCAAGCAGGCTTCATGCTCAGCATGGAGCCCAACTTGGGGCTCGATCTTACGACCCTGGGATCATGACCTGAGCCGAAATCAAGAGTTGGATGCTCAACCGACTGTGCCATCCAGGCGACCCTACAATCATTAATATCTAATGCTATTCTAAGTCCTGGCAGTCTGAGAGGGCACTTTAATTAGACCCCTAAATGGGTCTCATTTCCAAGGGACAGAGGCTCCGGCTGGGCGGGTGCAGTCCTTCTGACCTCTGCCTCTTGGGCAAGGGGGCAGGGTGTCCTCTGTGTGACGGGGCTGTGGGCTACAGCGAGGGGACAGGGTGTGCGGGCAGCTACAAAACAGAAGGGGCTAGGGCCAAGGGCCAGGGGCTGCTCTGTTCCTGCAGGGTGGTGACAGAGGCTAATGTGTGAGGTGACAGCAGCTGGCCACTGGCCATCCTTGCTGCTGGCCCTTTCCCGCAGCCCATGACTAGAGCGGAAGGTATGGCCACTTGGAGATGTGGCTGGTGGCACTCCAAGCTCTGTCACGGGGCCGGTGGCGATGCTGGGAGCCTGCACAGACGGGGCTCCAGGACCCCGGACACCCCAGGCTGAGCCGCTTTCCCACCCGGCTGTCCACAGGGTTTTCTAGGTGTGAAAGGTGGGGGTGGGGCTCTCCTTGCATATGCAGTGCCCAAGGGCTTACGGATGCCAGCCTGACAAATTAGCAGGGGCCAGGGCGTGAGCCAGCCGTGTTCAATGTCTTTCTGAGAGTGGCACCATCGTGCCGACCTGTCCTGCCACCACAAGGTCTGGAAAGAACCACGACGGCTTCCTCCCCGGGCAGTCAGTCAAGGACGGGGGGCTGCCGTGGCTCACCCTGGAGCCCCAACAACAGACCGAGTCAATGGAAACTCCATCGGGATGCCTCTTCTCCCCTGTCTTTGGAAAGCACTCCACCCGAGTTAGGGGGACAGAAGCTCTTGGCCAGGGAAGGGCTGCTTCTGCCGTACCTCCAAGCACACACGAGTGCCTTTTGTTACTTAGTCTATTGGAGAGAAGATGGGAACACTATTTCCCTTGTGCTGGCTACACCTGCTGCTCTCTAGTACAAGACCTGCCGCTTCTCAGCTTCCTCTAGTCCGCCTGGTGTGTGCTCGCCCAAGGAGGCTGCCCCGTGGCTTCTGAGAGCAGGTGTTGACTTGGAAATATTTAGATCTGCGGAAAAGGTGCATAGACAGTGCAGAGGGTCCCCGCACACCCTCCATCAAGAATGATGATGCTACATCAGCATCTTCGATAACCTCGGTGCGTTTTGTCAAAACGAGACATTAACGTTGAGTGCGTTGATAAACTACAGACTCTACTAGGCTTTTGCCAGTTTTTTCCACTAACGTTCTTTCTCTCTTCCAAGATCCAATCCAGGATACCACACTGAACTTAGGGGAGCCTATTTACAAAAGAACCCATTGCTTGGAAAGGCAGCCTCCCTCACGGCATCAGAGCCTGCTGTGTGCACCAGGAGCCCGGCTGAGTGCTGGGAAATGGGGGGGCACCCAGCACAAGGAGGCCAGAGCCGGTGGGTGGGGCTGAGCTTGCAGGGATGCTGCTGGGATTTGGGCTTCCTTTGAAGTGCACTCCTGACCATGTGGATGGGACTGGAGAAACTTGTGGGGCCCTCCTAAGTCTAGACATCCCCTTTTTCATTCATTCATTCGGTGTTAGAAGCCACTGACATCATGGTTAGTGAGTCACTTAGGCCTTTATCTGACCCGGAAGAGTCTTATTAACTGAGGGTTCAGCTACCAGGGCAAAAGGTAACCACCAAAAACCTGCCTGCTCTCATCTCAGCTGATTAAGTACCATTCACTCAATTCCAGAGGCTTCTCAGGCCCTGAAGATAAAAAGTCTAATGCAGTATGTTTATTTTTTTTTTTTAATTTTTTAACGCTTTTATTTATTTTTGAGAGAGAGAGAGAGAGAGAGAGAGCACGTGTGCAAGCAGAGGAGGGGCAGAGAGAGAGGGAGACACAGAATCCAAAGCAGGCTCCAGGTTCCGAGATGTCACAGAGCCTGACGTGGGGCTCGAACCCACAAACTGCGAGATCATGACCTGAGCTGAAGTCAGATGCTTTACCAACTGAGCCACTCAGGTGCCCCAACATATTTATTTTTAAGTCACATTCTGGAGCAGCGTACGTGCGTACCTGGAAAAGCGTTCCCCCTAGGGGCGCCTGGGTGGCTCAGTCGGTTAAGCGGCCGACTTCGGCTCAGGTCATGATCTCGCGTTCCGTGAGTTCAAGCCCCGTGTCAGGCTCTGTGCTGATGGCTCAGAGCCTGGAGCCTGTTTTGGATTCTGTGTCTCCCTCTCTCTGACCCTCCCCGTTCATGCTCTGTCTCTGTCTCAAAAATAAATAAACGTTAAAAAAAAATAAAAAAAAAAAGAAAAAAGAAAAAAAAAGAAAAGCGTTCCTGTGGCAGGGTTGCAGCTGGGAAGGGTGGGAGCCAGCTCAGCACACAGGGGAGGGTCTGCACTGGGTGTGGACACTGGAGCGCCCCAGCACTGGCATCCTGCAACACGACTCCTCGCCTTCCCCATGCCCCAGAACCAAGGTGTCAGGTGACTTGTTCTGGGGGCAAACAACCAGTTAGTAACCAGGCGGGGGTGGGGGCTCCGTGCCCCCAAGACTCCTGTGTGGTCAGTGGTTTCCGGGGGCCACCAGCCACTGCACAGACTGCCTGGTTTGCAAGGCAAATCAGCCTTTAGTGGCGGTGATGACGACCACCGACCCCAGCCGATATAGCAAGACGCGGCTACAGACCTTTCACTAAAGCTTCCTCATCAGAGATAAATATTCTTTCTCGGAGTAAAAGAACAGACGCTCTAAAACCACCTTGTGAGTCAAGACCGCCCCAACTTCCCTCACATTCTCCATTTAGTTGAAGCTTGTCACCCATTGTTTTTTAATCCTTTCTCCAGAAAGACCATCCTTTCTGTGTCTTCCATTTTAGCAAAGTCTTTGTTTTCTACTCGAGAACTTTTCACTTTCTCCCTCTCTCTGGCTCCAAACCATCCCACAGACAGTGAGGCAGTGCGAGGGCTGTGTCCCTGTGTCTATCCTTTGCTGCCGATTTTAGTTCTGCGACACTATGACAAATTCCTCCTGTCACTGACTGTGGCCAAGTCATACCGGCCACCCAGGGAGGTCTGCTTTCCTGGCCTCCAGAGAGCTGGATCCATGCTTCCTGGTTGTTTTTCCACAAACAGAGGAGGAAGCCTGTGATATTTCCCTTCTTCTTAGGGGCCCAGATTTCCAACAATGGGACTAGTGCTCTAGGGAATTGTGGGAAAGAAGCGCTCTCCTGGATTCCTGTGTCGCGCACTAGAGGCATCTCAGGACCACACATTCTTTATAGCTTACCGACAAGCCAAGGGAGAGGAGAAAACCTCAGAATACATTACTTTTTTTTTTTTTTTTTTTTTTTTTTTGCGAGGGGGAGAGAAAGGTATGGCTGCTTGCAGAAGCATCCCATAAATTTTCCAGGGCTTGGAGCCCTGGAAGGGGCCTGGAGGTTGAAGCTGGTGCTGAAGACAGTGTGGAGCCCAGCACTTCCTGGGGTGGGCACAGCACCTGCACCACAAGGCCCCCCTGGCTGCACCCTAATACCTGGGAGAATCGACAGTGTGCAGCCAGTCTCCCCAGCCGAGGTCGCAGGGTCAGCGCGGCCCACGGCATATTTGATCTCAGGGAAGGCCTTTGTTCTCTGGAATTCTCTTCATCCCAGAATCACACCAGACGGGCTCTTAGATCTTCAAGGCTGCTGCCCCATCTCTCGAGATAAGTAACAACTCAGCACCAGCTCAGCATGGGCTGCAGAGGGCTTTCAAGTCTCTACAAGGCCCCACCTCAGGAACCTTCCCTCCCAGGAGCCCGGCACATGCCTCACGCACTTGCCCCATGCCAAGCTCCAGCCTGCTGCTTTGGGGTCCATTCGCCCGACAGCCTTAGCTCTGGGCTCCCGCTCTTTCGAGCAAAGCAGCAGGGGACGAGGAGTGATATTTCCCTTTCCAGAAACCAGTGTGTGGGCTTTACTCTCCGTCACGGTCAAGAGCAAAGAGAAAGCAGAAGACTCAAATCCTGAAACTCAGGAGCGTTCCCACCATTGACTTACAGTCTGATCCCGGGTCACTTAGTGGGGAAGGTGTCTGGGTTCCAACCCCACATCGGCACTGACAAAGAGAGAGACCTTGAGCAAGCTGTCTAAACACATTGTGCCTCTGTTTTCTCATCTGTAAATTGGAGGTAATAATAGTTACCTACTCAGGTAGACGCAGTGTGTTTCCCATGAGACCTGTGGACCAAGACATGTGGAGAAGGCCCACAAGTAGGCCCATATAAATAACTGTCTACTCTCTTCGGTAACTGTTTTCAGCTGCTTCTGCTACAAAGCTCTTCCAGCTAAAAGAGCAGCCCCCTTTTTTCTACCCCAGGGAAGAGTCCTTGGCTCAACTGGGCAATGAGGCAGGGGTTCTGGAGCCTAGTAGACAAACAGGGGAGGAGATAAACTTGCCACAAAGAAGACCGATTTCTTAATGGATATCGTTAAGAACCAAGGTAATACCTACTAAAGCCAGAGGTCAACAAGAAGTTAATAAGTAGAAGGGCCGATGTTGAATACAACAAACTGCCTATCTGTTGAAGACTGTATACACCCATAAGCCTCTAGTAAAACGACTCAAAATGGCAAGTGACTCCAACCGCCTCCCTACCCAACACTCTAATTCAGTGGTTCCCAAACTTGGGCGTCAAGTAGAATGCACCTCCAGGCTCGATCCCAGAATGCCTGACCAGAAGACCTAGACTGGGAGCAAACCAGCCTCCCCAGGAGGGCGGAGGGGTCCAGGGTCCGTGCTCTGGGAAGCATGGCCAGACAGTGAACGCTCTCAGTCCCATCGTGAGTCAGAGGGCAGATGCTCAGGGGAACTGGCCGCATCTAAGCGGTTTTGGAGGAAGGCACAGGGGCCGGCGCCTGCCTCTGTAACAGGCAAGGGGGGCTCTCTTCCCGTTCTAAGTCTGGAAACTGGGGCCCAGGATCTGCGGGACCAGGGCAGAGCACCGTTTATGAGTCCAGTCTTCTGCCATGAAGCCCTTACCAGTGTTAGGATCAGTCCCACGTGAGACTCATGAGACTTCCACCATCCCCAGGAAGAAAACCAGGGTATTAGAAAAGTGGTTTTAGGGCCAAGGGGTGTGGAGACAGCACACCAGGGCACACGCTCTCAGCACGATTCAGCATGGCCTTTCTAGGTCCTCCTCCTTCTCACAGAGTGTGTATGCCACTCTGTCTCATGACTCTGGGCCAAGTCCTACCTGTCGTGTGTGCCTAAGGACCATAAGAGTCAACGGTTCCAGCACCTAGGCTTTCACCTTCCTCAACCAGGACACGTGGAGATGACAAAGAGACAGACTTGAGCTTTAAGAAAACTTTGGCCTGGAACGTTCTGGTGAAAGTCTATGGACTTCCCAGGCCGGGTCCTGAACTGGAGAAAGCAGAAAAGTAGAGCTAAAGTTTCTTTCCAAGCTGGAGTAGCACTTTTTCGCTCACCGCCTTTACAAGCCTTGTTTGTTTTACGTGAGGACAGAATGATGAAAATAACAGAATTTCAACCAAACCACGAAGGCAGCTTCCCAGGGTCCTGTGTGTGCACCCTGCCCACACAGGGAGCCTGCCACAGTCACCTGGGAAGTCAGGAATTCTATCAGAGCGTGCCGAGGGTGGGGTGGGGATACAGTGTGTTCCCTGGGATTCTAGTCCCAGTTGGAACATCTGTGTCCACAACGGAAGAGACTGCCAATGACCCATGTTCTGTCAAGTTTGGTGAAGAGTGGCTCCAACTACTTAAACCCAACTTACAAAATCCCATTTGCAATCACAAGTGCAGTGCCAGGGCTGGCAAGGCAGCTCTAAATGCACCTGAGCGCCTCCCAGCCCTGCTGTTCCAGGGCCAGACTCTGACCGGGGAGAAAACGCAGGGTTTCTGCCACTGTGCACCCACATGGGTTACAACGGATACACTCTGGTCCTGCTCGCCCCTCGCCCCGCCCACTCCCCCAAAGCCTCTCATTTAAAGGCAGGAGAAGACTCTCCCCCAAGGATGGTACCCAGACACCAGCTTCCCAAGGCCACAAACACGTTTCTCCTGGGTACCCCGGTGCCTCCCATGCCACGTGACTGACAGCCTTCCGTCTAGAAGCCAGAGTTTTGCTCAAGCTTAGGAGAGGATGCCGCAGGCTACGTTTTAAATTACTGGCTTTCGTGGGCGGCCCCCGCCTGTAACGCACACCACAGAAGTGGGGACCCCAAGGGAAGGCAAACTTGAGGAGTTCTCCGGGGAAGGCTAGCTCTCTGGGAACCTGGGCTGGGTCATGGCCGCGCGCGCGCGCGTGTACACACACACACACACACACACACACACACTCAGGTGAGCACGCATGAACTGCCTTGTGCTGAGGCCACTCTGTGTCCCTGCCACACTCTTGCCCGCGAATCAGAGCCCGTGAACGGGACCCAGGACTTACCGCCAGGACGCTCTGGGCCAGGAGCCCCACTGTCACAGCCCCCAGCAGCAGCCACCTGGAGGGAGAGAGAGGGAGGGAGAGGGAGCGCCATGAGCGCGCCGGCTCGGCTGGGCAATTCCCGGGTCACCCGCAAGGCCCCCCGCGCGCAGGACCCACGGGGACGCGGCCGAAGGTGGCTTACCGCCGCAGGGCAGGGCTGGACGCCGAGCACTGGTGACGGTCCATGCTTCCGATCCGGCCTCCCCGGGCGCCGCTCGGTCCCTCCTAGCCTGGAGAGCGAGAGACAAAGCGGCCTCAGCAGGGGCTGGGGAGGGAGCATCCCGGTCCCCCGGCCCCCGGCCGCGGGAAAGCTGGGCGCGCCCCCGCGCCCCTGTCGGGGTGACAGAGAGCAGTCCCGAGACCAGACGCAAGAAGGGGGAGCCCTCCACTTAGGCCCCGCTCGGCGCTACTTCGCTGAGGCCGCCCGGCGCCCCCCCCTCCTCCCCAGCAGAAGCGCGCATGGCCCCCGTCTGCTGCGGGCGCCCCGAGTCCCAGCCCCCGGCCCGGGGCTCGTTGTCCCCGGGGCCGCCCTCACCTCGCTCCCGGCGCCGGCGGCCGTCCGCGCGCATCCGCCGGAGCGGGAGCGCAGGCGGCGCGGTGGCCCTGGCGGGTCCCCGGTGCCCGCCCGGGTCCTCGGTCCTCCGCCCGGTGGGCGAGCGCGGGGGCGGGGGGCGCGGGGTCGCGGGGCGGCCGCCGGAGGGTGCGGAGCGCAGAGCCCTGGCGTCCCGGCGCGCGGCGGCCACAATCCCCGGGCCGCGCGCTCCCGCCGCCTCTTACCCGCGCCGCAGGGTCCTCCCCTTTGAGACGCCGCCCGCGCGCCGCCGAGGGGAGGGGGCAGCGCCAACAAATTGAGGAGCTCGCCGGGCCGCGCTCAGGTCTGCGCCGCGAGCCGCCGCGCCCCGGACGGTGCGCAGCGCCCGCGCCCCGGCCCTTCCGAGCCCGCCGCCCGCCGCCCGCCGCCCGCCGCGGCCCCCGAGCGCCGGCCCCCGCCGCCACCCGCCGCCCCCCGCCGCCCCGGGCGCGCCACCATGGGGCCCCGGCTCGGCGTCTGGCTGCTGCTGCTGCCCGCCGCCCTCCTGCTCCACGAGGAGCGCAGCCGGGCCGCTGCGAAGGTGAGTCCCCGGCCGGCCCCGCGCCCCGGCGTCGCGCCCCGCGCCCCGGCGTCGCGCCCCGCGCGGCCCCTTTGTCCCCGGACCGAGCCGCCCGCCCCTCCGGGGGTGGGGGGGGAGGTCGCGCGGGGGCACGGCCGGGTGCCCTCTCCGAGCCGGTCCCCGCCGGTGACTCCCAGTGGGCTGCGCTGGCGCATCCGTTAGGAAACCTCCTTTGTTGTGGGCTGGGTGGGGGCGAGGTGGACGAGTCCCCGGCGCCCCGGGCGAGCGCAGCCGAGCGGGGTGCGCCCCGTGCCCGGGACTCCGCGGGATTTGAACTCGCAGCGCGGGGGGCCTCGGCGGCCCGGCGCCCTCACCTGCCCCGGGCGCCCCCGGGTGGGCCGCGGCCCGGTGGGCAGGGCACGCGCGCCCACGCCGCTCACAGCCCCACACTTGCGCCCGGGAGTCGCTTTGGGCGTGTTTCTCCCGTTCTTGGGCGACTCTGCTGGTTGATGCTGAACAGTTCTGGGCCGTTTGCCTGGAAACAGCTGTATCTTTGCTTTCCCACGACTGTGCTGTTGCGGGAGGACCGGCCGGAGCACCAGTGGGGCTCCTGTGCGGCGCGGCTTGAAAAGTTAGGACCCCTTGCCTGTTACTTGTATACGTTGAACAGCTACAACCACGTTATATCTGGGAGCGAAAGCAAAGCGAAACTACATCTTAGTGTTCTAAGCACAAATTGTTTTCCTCGTTTTCATTTCCTCCGCTGTGTGTTTGCCCGGAAAGGATCTGGGAGCTCGGCTTGCTGGAGTAAAGGCTCCCAGCCCCGGTGGGTCCTTGATGTACTGCTCTTTCCTTTTTTTCCCTTCCCCTCAGACAGAATAAAGACGTCCGCCTTTACCCAGTGGGGGAACCTTGTAGACAAAACCCCGGGAGAGTGTGGCTTCTTGGCCCAGTTTGCACGGCTCCCCCCCCCCCCCCCCCCCATTTAAAATTATTTTGCTACTCTCCACTTTTCCCACTTACTGGCTCACTGTTTCAGATCCTTGCTCTTAGGTTTTGTTTGTTTGTTTGTGTTTACTTCTCTTCTGGAGGATTGATTGCCACCAGCCCCGTTACACTCTTCACTGGGTGTAAAATGTATTAACTGTTAGGTGCCAGGAGAAGCCGGTAGTTCGCACACATGCCTCATCATCCCAGACCTGACCCTTTACTGGCTGCTCCTTCATCGGTGTTGAAAAGGCTGGTGATCACAGCAGCAATTAACTGCAGACGATTTCTCCCAGCCCCGGAGTCGAGCCAAGCGCCATGCTCGGTTTAAACACTCTTCAGTAATGGTGACAAAATACTTTCAAAAGAGGAATCTCTAGAACACGTTATTTGGGTGCAGAAATACTGACCAAAAGATTTATGACTTCCAAGGAGAGATTGCTAAACTTGGTGGCAAACAAATGAGAGAAAGTTCTCTAATTTGGAACTACGAATCTCTGACTTAGAGTGTCTAATTGAAAATCTTAGCAAAGCAAAGCTAATTGTCAGAGCTAGCTTTTCAAACAGCCAGGACTTTAAAGGATGAGCCACTCACTTACAGGGACCCCTGTTCCTGCCTGGGAAACCAAACTCATTGCTCTTGAGTTTGGGATGCTTTCACTTCCCTTTAATTATTCTCTTAGGCCCAAGCACATTCCTTTCCACTGGCTTGACTCTAAGCCACAAGGTATCACATAGTATCTTAGGATATCTGGCATGTGAATGGACACTCTCTGGTCAATCACCATTGACTTACCAGGCATTATCATTGTACTTCATTTTTCCTTGCTTAATCAGAGATACATGGATATGAGTTATGGGTGTACACAAAAATCCAAAAGTAGTAATTTGTCTAATTTTAAAATTGTTTCACTCTTCATGCCATCAAGAACATTTTTTGCTCACTTCTTTGCAGAGTTACCAAAAAGTTGAAATGACTTCAATATTCATCCAATCAAAATACATTGAAAAGTACACTTGAATGCAAAGTGCTGTAAGTCAATCAAATCCGAACTCGGAAGCCAACACGAATGATTCTTGGGTCACCTGTGCCTTTGAAAGAGTGTCTGAGTCACACTTTTACCTGCATTTGTACCTGTCCCAACATCACCTCCTGTGCTGGGCGAGAAATGCACTCCCCACTCCCCATATGAAAGGCTATTTGATTTTACATTTGACCATATCTGCCGTGGCCCTATTGTTCATTTACTAGGAGATGGGTTTTATCGGCCAGTGACTTTTCCCCAAGCCGAATCTGCCCCGACTCTCCTGCACAGCTTTTCTTTCTGAGACAGCAAAGGAGGAATAGGGTGTAAGCCTGAGACAAAACTGTGCCCTTCGTGTTATGGCCGTGAGTGCCCTCTGTTCTCAGTTAAGCAGTCAGACGGAAGGGAGGTGTCCCCACCACACGCGGCCTTCAGACTCCTCCCTCACTGGTCCCAGGGACACCCCTTAACAGAGATTATTTCTCAGGATCAGAAATGTGCACTTTCCTATGTGTGTGGTGATGCCTGCCCAGTGGTGTTGGCACCGTCAGGCCCTCACTCACTCTCCTGGGACTCAGTGACCCGGAACTGCAATGAAGTGAGAGTTAGTTCCCGTGTGAGTATGGACTGTGTTCTGCTGCAAATGTAATTTAAACGAGAAGGCTGATTTCCAATTTAGACCCAATGACAGAGACACCACCAGCAGCCCAATATTTCAGGAGTGCCATTGGTGAAGACATGATCCAAACCATCGTGTTCTTAACGTATAGACTTGATCAGAAGGAAGGTGTATGTGACAACTAGGTAACAACCGGCAGGAAGAGTGTGTGTGCATTGTGAGTGTGTAAGGGTGGACCCTCACAGATTTATTAGTGGTGTTGATTAATCACATACGCAAAGAGCCAGTGCGGTTTAGGGACAAGACAATCTTCAATTTTATCTGCTTTGATTAAGCAAATGAATTTGGAGGACTCATTCACCCTCCGCCTCCGGCCCTGGCAGACTTGCCCCTTCTCCCAGGGACCCCTCCCTCCCTTCCTTTGTTCCACACATGTGCCCTGGGCCCTTCTTCATGCCCTGCGCTCTGCCTGGTGATGGCCGGGCCACAGTGAGGGGGACCCACCCCGCTTCTGGAAGCTCGCGGTTCGGCAAGAGGCTGGTCAGTGCTGCAGTCAAGGTAAATCGAGGGCCGGGAGAGCCTCTAACCAGCTCTAGGGAACTCAGGGAAACTTCCCTGAGGACATCCCACCTCCAAATCAGAGGGGAAAATAGAATTATAAGCTCAGTGTATTATTTTCATGAGTTGTTACGGTACATTATACTCAGAAGGGGGGATAAATCTACCCACCTGTTCTTTTGTATTCCTCCAGGGGTTTGCATTTAAAAATGAGCCTAAGGCTCCCTCCTGTGAGATACCAACATGTCATTGCCTCTGTTATTAACGTGGTAGCTGAACTTTCCTCCCGGAAGGGTAGAGACACTGAGGGACGAGGTCTCAGAGAACAGAGGTGAGAAGTGCCCAGCTCCCACCAGTGGCCCTGAAATTGGTGGTGTCCCCTCTCCTGAGGCTGCAGGCCCATCAGGATGTTTGGAAAGTTGCCGCATGGATGGCTGATTCTAGACTGGAGTGCCTTTAGGAACTGACCCAGAAAACCTACCCTCACTTGGGCAAGGACATGAGGGAATTCACAAAACCCTGCATTATTCATTAACAAGACTGTTGGCAAATGTCTTGGGACTGGTAGGGATGGTCATAACTTTACCAGTTCAGTTATTGGTTAAGAGGTGGTAAAGGTTTTGCAGACCAGTCGAACCCACCAGCGAGGCTCTAAGACAAACCCTTTTAGAAATCCGGAGGGCATCAAGACTGGAATAAGTTACAACACTTGTTTTGCAGAAGTATATACAATGTTTGTTATAACATTTGTTCCAGAAATTTAAAAAGGATTAACCTCATTAAAATGCCTCTCCAGCACATTCGGTATTTTGAATTCTTGAGGTGGAGTGAGCAAAAGCAACAATAGAATGCCTAAAATAATATCATTAGGGGATTGTTCTTCCTGCTATTATTAAACCACCACTAAAAAATGTCAACTGTAAAACAATACAAAAGAATATTCCTACCATTCTGACGTGTACAATGAAAGAGGATATAAACCAGAACACGTTTCAATGGTTAATTTCTTTGGAGGAGTTGAACCCCGTAAGAATGACTGGGGTTAATATTTTTCTCGTCTGGCAGCCGGTGAGCTGCTTCCAGCCTTTGTTTCCCTCCATTGTTCTCCTGGTCCCAGTCCAGTGACATGGGTCTCTTCTAGTTTTCTTCTGCGTCTCCCTTCTGCCTGTCCCCAGGCCTTCAGCGTGGCTGTGCCGTGGGGTCTGCTTAGCTGGCTCCTCTGTCCTCCCCATGCTATCTCCTCTCTCGCTGGGGAGATCTCCTGGAAGGATTCCTCATCATTCCCTGAAGGGGGCTCCAGACTTTTCTCTTGATTTCCAGTCTTGGGTCTTCATGTTCCTGTGGGACAGGTCACCTTGGCTCTGGTCTCAGACTCAGTGAGAGTGTTCAGAACCCAACTTGCTGCTTTTTACCCACCCCGGACCGCCTGCCCATCCAGACTGTGGTCTTTTGGTCGTTGATGTCCCTGCGGCTCCTGACGCTCAGCTTGGACACAGTGGCTTCACCCCGAGGCCTCGCCCTCTCTGCTTTCCCACCTACGCGTCACTCAGTCCCCAAGGCTGCATTGTCTTAGTTCTAGGGGCTTCACTGTCCC
Organism: Prionailurus viverrinus; assembly: GCF_022837055.1. Classification (NCBI taxonomy): domain Eukaryota; kingdom Metazoa; phylum Chordata; class Mammalia; order Carnivora; family Felidae; genus Prionailurus; species Prionailurus viverrinus. The sequence continues at coordinate 80,533,292 of NC_062561.1, read as the reverse complement.
TGCCTGCTTTCTTCTCCCACGGCCATGGCCCCCTTCCGGTCTGTGCACCTTGGGCTGGGTGGCCACAAAGCCCTCCGGCTCCCGCGCCTTGTTGCAGCCACAGGTTCTGTCCATTTGTCATGTTGTCATGAGGCTAACGGTATTCAGAGATCCCGCTTAGGACCACGTGATTCCCCTGACAGTGGCTACGTGCTGTCTAACCAAACCTTCCCTTCTTTTCAGCTGGGTGGTTTGTGTTTGTTTTTTAATAAAGACTTTATTTTTTATAGAGCAGCTTTAGGCTGACAGGAAGGTGCAGACAATGCCCCCCACACCCCCTCACCCCCCACTTGAGCACAGCCTCCCCTGTTATCAACATCGCCCGCCAGAGCTCTCCGTTTGTCGCAATGGATGAGCCTATGGTGATGCGTCATCGTCACCCAGACCCAGGGTGTCTGGTTTACATGAGGGTCCACCCTTGGTGTTGTGCGTTCTGTGGGTTTGGACAGATGTGCAGTGGCATGTCGCCATCACTGAATATCACACCAAGCATTTTCACTGCCCTCAAGATCCCCTGGGCAACTCTGCTCATCCTTCCCTTCCCCCACCCTCCTGGCAACCACTGATCCTTTTATTGTCTCTATAGTTCTACCTTTTCCAGAATGTCATATAGAACGTAGCCTTTTCACACTGGCTTCTTTCTCTCGGGGATACGCCTTTCAGGTTCCTCCGTGTCTTTTCATGACTTCATAGCTACTGTGTTTTTAGCACTGAGTAAGAGTCCACCTTCTGGACGTACTGCTGTTTATTCATCCATCACCTACCGAGGGGTGTCTTGGTTGCTTCCAGGTTTTGGCGATTATGAATAAAGCTGCCGTGAACATCCAAGTGCAGGTTTTTGTGTGGACATAAGTTCTCGCCTCCTTTGGGTAAACACCTGGGCATGTGATTGCTGGGTAGTATGGCGGAAGCATGCTCAGCTATGGGTGCCCACCGTGCTGTGTTCCAAGGTGGCTGTGGTCCCCACCGTTATCATTATGAACGAGAGTTCCTGTGTCTCCACCACACCCTCCTCAGCACTCGGCATTGTCGGTGTTGGGTTTTGGCCATTCTCCATAGTAAGTGTGTCTTGTGGTGTCTCATTGCCACTTTAATTTGGATTGGGTTTGCGTGCCCTCTGCAGCCCGGATCCGTGGAATTTATGTGGCCTTCTTCTTCATGACTCCCCAACCTAGAGGTTGGGTAATTGTCACAAAGGACCAGTCTCTGTGTTCCATGGGATGATGTAATTGCTTTGAGCCTCAGGTCCCTACTCTAGTAATACGATGTCCGTGGGAACCTTCACATTGCCCAGTGCAGTTGTGCCCTCAAAGCAGGTCAGAACTCAAGAAATGTGGGGTGTTATCACTGCCGCGTGGCTGGGATCTCATCGTCTTATGTGTGTTAGTCTGACGCCCCTGACAATTCTGAGACACTGGAGGACACGGTTTCTTTTGAAAACGCCCCCACTACGCGAGGAGCACCTGACCCATGGAGGGAAATCACTGAGCTCTTGTCATCGGTGCTAGTGTTTGTGGGTCGCATTCAACTCTCCACCCTGCTGGGACCCCAGGCTGGCACATGGGAGTGGTGTTTCATCTCTGTGGCGGTGTCGGGGAACGGGAATAAAATTAGTGCCAAACAAAGGTGTTTCCTCTTCATTTGGAATTTGGAGTAGTTACTGCACCATAGACTAAACATGACTTGGAAATATACACAGTGCTGAACTCTTGACGTAAATAGTTCATTCCGTGGTTTAGTGACATTCCTCGCTTTGCCATCTTTGATTTTTCATCTGCTCACTATAAGAACGTTTCATGTCACCTGAGTTGTGAGCCTTGCTGGATTTGTGGTGAAGCACAAGACAAACGAAAGCACCCAATGGGACATTAAAGGAATAGTCCATGTGCCATGTGGCGTTGGTTTCACCTCCTGCTGATGAAGGACAATTCTTGAACCCCCTCATCTTCTACTGCTCTTAGAATCAGTACTTTGTTCAGAGTTTGGGAATGACTTTGTTCGTTACTGAATACATAGCTCAGTGGCCTGTGGGCATTTCTTTCTGGGTCCGATAACAGCAGGTTGTGGCTTGGTCTGGGTGAAGCCGTAATGGGAGTCCATTGCTTTCCACATGTACTGACAGTCGGAGGAGCTGTTTGTACCCTCTCTCAGAGAGAGTCTAGCCACTTAAAGTAAATGTTGTGCAAACCCAGCGGAATATTTTGGAGACCTAGTATGCCTGTGTCTGACGTTTTCGTTAAAGTTGTTAAAAGTTTTATTGAGTGTTTACTTTAGAAAATCAACATATTCCTCCATGGAGAACAGAACCCAGGGCTTTCTAGTTGTAACTCGGAATGCCTCCAGAGCTGTTGGCACAAGTTTTCACGACAGCCGCTCACACTTGGTGATGGGAAGAGGTTCAGAGAGGTGGGTGGCACGCCACGGGGGTGCCTTCACTTGGGACAGGTGAATCTTCCCTGACATATGTCAGCTAGCACGTGGGGCATTTGGCAGGCCTCAGGATGTTACAGATAAACCGAGGATAACTATACTGGTCTATTCCTTTGTTTCTGATAAGGAAGTGTTAATGGATACTTATACATACATATGTAAGTGTATAATGTATCTATCAGTGGAAGATTGGGGGCTACGTCTCCAACAGTATTTTTTATAGAGTAAGCACATTATTTTATAATACAAAGAAACAACCACAGTTTATTCTAAAACCCCACAAGGATCCTTTCAAGTAACCAGTCGGCACAGGAGTATTTATTCCTACGTCATCCAAGAGCGTCAGCCCTAAAATGTCATTTTAAAATGCAGGCAACTCCTTTTCCTAAGTAGCATTAATTTTTCAAGTCACGTTTTAGAATTTTTTTTTTTTAAAGAATACAGTAACACTTGAATGTCACAGAGTTATTACTGAGTTGTGTGAAACTTACTTACCAAGTCCAGACCATTCCTGGAGAAAGGCTTGAGTGAAGGTAACATCGCTGTCTTTTTATACCTCTAACATGCAAGGTTTTATGAGGAAGTGAAAGGTCATGGGACCTATCACGTGGCCCATTTTCTGTCATGTCCATTTGGAAAATACTTGATCTGACTTTATGTCTTAAGTAGAAGTAATGGTCTATGAAGGGGTCAGCTCAATTCCAGGGACTCAGTGAGCCAGGCAGAAGCAGTGTGTCATTCTCTGGGACGCTTGGCTTGGGCTGTGCACACACCGCTTCTTGGAAAGACCATTGCGATGTCCCAGAGTCATCCGGAGAGGAGCCCTGCGTGGGGCAATGGACACTGCGGTTAAATTCAAGGGTGCTGGTTCCCCTCCTGCTGCACCTGTCCCCAAGCTGTGGGACCCTGTGCAACTTCCCTCCCTCTCTCCGCCCACATTTCTCCACCTGGACCGTGGCGATGGTGGTGGTTGGTGCCTGGCTAAGAAGACATGTATGCAGATTAAATGAGTTAATGTTTACCGGGCGTTTATACAGTGCTGGGCACCATTCTCTTTGTTAAATGAAAAATCAGCACTGAGGAATAAGTAATGAAGTAATTCTGTCATCAAGGCACCCCGAAAGTCACCTGGCCCAGTAGTTCTGGAACTTGTGCTCACAGCAGATTCTCCCGGGGCTTGGTGAAGCACAGGTGCCAGGCCTCCTCCTAGAGTCCCTGATGCGGGGGTGCGTTGTGCACCTGAGAGCTGCCTTTCTAGCAGGTGATGTGCGGCCGCTGTTCCAGAGGCTATGGGTCTTGTCCATTCCTTTTTCTTACGGGGCCAGCTGCTTGAGGATATGGGCTATCCACCTGCTCTTCTGGGCGTTAGTTTGTGCTCAAGTAGAAGCTGAACCGTTGTATTGAAAATGACTCACAATTCTCGCTTTCTTCTTATTGGTTGTTGTTGCCACTGGCAATCCCAGTTCTAGCCCTGTGGTGCCATTTGAAGGGGGAGAAGTGGGAAGAAGGTTCTAGAAGTATATATGTGGAGTGTCTGTGTTTGAGAGTTAATTTGAGGGGGTTTTGGCCGATGAGAGTTGAGAAGATGCTGGTGCCTGTGGTCTTCCTCTCCTCAGGACACGGGACATGTGTCTTCTCAGGATTATCTACCTTAAGTCAGAATTTTTGCCATCTCTAAGACTCTGTTCTCACACACACACACACACACACACACACGCACGCACACACACGCACACACCTGCTGAGAATGTGCACAGGCTGTTTGCTTACAGGCTGGCCGGGCCAGAGGGCAGGTGGGTTGTGAGGCTGGCCCCCCAGGGCGTGGCTGCCATGTCTTGCTGTGGCCCCCCGCCCCCCATGGGTCTCTGTTGCTTGCCGTCCTCATGAGGAGTTTCTGTTTCGTGTCCTATTACGGCTAAAGCTATTTCCTGGATATTAGAGACCATTTGGGGTTAGTGGTTTAAAATAACTCCTAAATTTTGGTCAGGAAATGGCCTATAAAATTGAGATAAACTTGCCAAAGCAGGAAGATGGGGGAACCACTACAGTATGAGTAGTTCAGCTTCTGGGTTGGACGTATTTTGGAGAAGAGTGCAGCCATGGTCCAAGCTCAGTTCTGTTCACTGAGAAACTGGGGAGAGGACGCTCTTTATTCCATAGGGTGTAGCGGGCAGTGTTCTTGGCTCATCCCTTGTCTTTGACAAGCATTTTGGCACGTAGATGTTATGCTGACGACAGATGCGTTTTATCAGTTGGTTCAAACAACTCCGAACAAACAGCTATCAGGCGCCTTAGTAATAATTAGATTTTGTTTTTCCAAATGCTGAACACAGTAAGATTGTATTTCTTTATTCTGGAATTCAGGCTCTTAAAACTTGGAAAAAAATTTATAGTTAATCATTTTTTTATAATTTCTTGTTGACCTTAGATAATTTCTCTGCTCTCATTGAGTGATTATGTGTGAGTATAGGATAGACTTACACGTCCTTCCCTTGACTGGATAATTCATTTAAAACATACCTAACTTTGGGCATTGTTTTAGGCCAGAAGGCGGATTTGTAATCAAAGCACCCCCCCCTTTTTTCTTACATCCTTGAAAATAAAATAAATAAAGCTGAGAATTCACTTAGGCACCTAGCATAAAGTAATGGGTCCATAACTCAGTATCTTGCTTCTGGCATTCAAAATGTGTTCCACAAATGTGTGTTGAACACTCACTAGAGGTCGGAAAATATGCCGGCAGTTAGAAGAGTTCTTACGCTTTGTACTCTGCTCTGTGCCCAAGTTAAGGTAAGGGCAATTCTAATAATGGTATAATAGATGTTATACTGAACAATGAAGATGTTCATGGTGCTCTTTTTTGCCCCCAGAGTTTTCACATAGGTTCTGAAACTGTAGAGAGATCATCATGCAGTCATAGACTCTGGGGCCAGACCACATGGGTTTGAATTCTGGGTTCACCGTTGACTTGCTGTTTGACCGTGGGCAGCCTTCTCAGCCTCTCTCTGCTTTGTCTTCTCGTTTGAAAGTAGGAGTGATGGTACTGTTTCTTTGTAGGATGGTTGTGAAGACAGCGTACGTGATAATACATTCCAAGCACCTAAATGAGGAACTGTTATATCACGGGTCCCGGACATGTCAGCTGTCATTTATTTCATGATTATAAACGATGTGGACTGAAAAATATCTTCCTTTTACCTCTACGTCATTCCTTAAAGTGCGGTAATTCCTGGGTAATTTACAGATTAGGATTATAGTGATATTCACGTATTTCAATTAATTGAATAAGTTTTTATTGCATAATTTTAAGGGTATAATTCTACACCCACGGTTGAAAACTGGGCTTTGAAGACAAGAATAAAACCAACACGAGCAAATTGAAAGGAAACAGTGTAGTGATTCCGCACGGGAATTGACCATATTATCGCAGTTTCTGACTCTCGCGAGATGCCCTGACGGTTGGTATTTGAGAGCCACTCAGAAGAAGGTGTCTTCTGGGGGTTTCTTCCTGCACGTGGTTAGTGTGAAAAGAGCATGGTTTAATAGAGTATTCTGCAAAAATGGGAACCGCTTTCCAGAACTTTCTGCCTGACCTTGATCACATGAGAAAGGGCATCTTATCCTGAGCCTGAGAAATGAAGGGTTCTTGGAGCTTTGTCTCCTCCACGTCCCAGATGCATGTGGTCTCTGGGAGTCTGAGACTCCACCTCAAGTGTCAGGGACTCTGGTAATTTTCCACCAGCACATCCGCAGAGTCCAGAGTTGATGGGTCTCACTGAAGACAACAACCCTATCTTTTAGTGATAAATTCCTCTGGAATCAGCCAGTCGTGGCGCTCAGCAAGCTGCTTCGGCCCGAGTGCAGATGTGGAGACAGATCCAAGAGGTGGCCCGCTCCGGTGCTGAGATCACATGTATCACTGGGCCTCATCCTGCAGGAACAGCAGAGTTTCTGTGAGAGACAGCGTCTACGGGGCTCCAGACCTGGGGCTTCCAGCCACATAACCCTCCGCTGCCGAGATCCGTTTTAGAATTCACAGAAGGTCGGGGTCAGGACGCCACAGACTGGGAGAGCATATGAAGAAAATCCAAACATGCTGACACATGGAGGATGTTTATCCGTTGAAAAGCCTAAGACGGAGAGAGCCCCATACATCTTGATAGAGAGCCTTTCTGCAGAGGTCTGTACGGGCCTTCGGGAAATGAGTCTTGCTTGTACATTTTACAGTAGAATGGTCATTTGGAGGATGTTAGGGTTTTCGTATATCAAGTACCTTCGGTTCCTCCGTATGTGTGTATACGTTTACGTGTTTGTATATACACTCGTGCGCATGACTTAAATGTGTTATATACATTGATGTAATTAATGATTTTTGGTCCTTCCTTCATGCATTCATTCACGCGGTAAGTATCGCACTGGGCTGTGGAACAGAACAGACGAGAATTGTTGCCCTCAAAGATTGTTTGTGGAATTAATACAAACAAACAGTTTGGGCCTTCCGTCGTACTGAACTAGAAAATACTTTAAAAGATGCCCCTCTTTGCTCTTTTAGGAGTGGCTCAGCCTCAGAAACTCAACTTTGTTAAAAGAGCTGTAAATATAAGGACCAAAGCTCTTTATTGGAAGTATTATCTACTTTGTAGATTATCTCTAACAGACCTTCAGGGCTGTTCCATTTATTTAGAAGGTAGGCGGGGGGCACCTGGGTGGCTCAGTCAGTTAAGTGTCCAACTTTAGCTCGAGTCATACCTCACGGTTGGTGGGTTCAAGCCCCACGTTGGGCCCTGCACTGACAGCTCAGAGCCTGGAGCCTGCTTCAGATTCTGTGTCTCCCTCTCTCTCTCTCTGCCCCTTCCCTGCTCGTGCTCTGTCTCTCCCTCTCAAAAATGAATAAGCATTTAAAAAATTAAATAAAAAAAGCAATTAGGAATTTCAAAATATCTCTAGAGTAGGGAATGAGTTAGCCTGGGTCTCCTCTCGCCCTGGGAGTTATGCAAAACTAGCCAGGGAGAACGCTTCGGATTTAGGGAGGACAAAGGCAGCAAATGTGGAAATACCAGATGTAAGAATGGAGACTTCAAAGAGCAAATGTGTTTCTACAGTGTTCATGACTTCCAGGCATTTTGATGAGAGTGGTATGTGTCACAACAGTAATGGTGCAAGAATATTGTCCTTTGCCTTAAAATTGCTATGTGGCCAAGTCGGCAGCATCCTGTGTGAAGAGGCTGGATGCAGACAGAAGAAGGGATGATGTTGTAATCAACAGAGACGTACCCGAAGGACCTCTAGTTCCAGAAGACAGGGGTCACTCCATCCCACCCCCGACACGGCGAGCCCCATGGGACAGGCTGCCACCGTGTGCACCAACACCGAGAAATGAAGGGCTCGATGTTCTCTACCTAACACATCCTTGAACTTGGAGGGGTTCTTGTCACAGTTAGCAATGAGCCCTTTTCTGTGGATTACGCTATTTGGCAAAATTGAAATTGTGCCGTAGGGACGTTTACCACGGTTCCTGGGCAAAACCAATCTAATGTGTGAGTTAGGGATAATGAATCGGGAACGCAGAGACTGTTTCTGTAAAAATATCGAGTGGCTTAAAGAAAGAAAACATGGGTCAAAGTTCTTGGCAAAAGATGTTGGGAAACTGTCCCAGGCAATTGGTAGGACACATCCTATGTCATCTTGCAACTGGGAAGAGCTATTGATACAGGGGAAAGTTGTAAAAATCACTGATGAAACATGTGATGTCGCAGAGCGTTTTTAGTGAGAAGTCATTATAGATCCAATCCTTAATGAGCTTAATTCCCTGAGTTGGCAATTCTCTTCCTAAATGAAGCCTCAGAGAGGAGAGAGGTGGGAAGATCAGCCGGTTTCCATTATGTCCAAACACCATGTAAAAATGCTGCCCTGAGTTTGAGTTCCCGTATCTGAGCGGAATTGCTTCTGACCTCAAGCCAGAATGACAGATGATGGACAGCTCCAAACGTTAACTCAGCTTGTTCTAGTCCTGGGTGATATGCCACTGTGTAATTTGAGAGGATATGGTATTAATTTGAAAGCTCTGCCTTGCAAAGCAAAATAATTAGGTTGAGTTTCTCATATTAATAGCTTCGTAGGCAGATGCAGTGGTCGCTGGCTTGTGTAGTGTTTTCTCTGTTCTTCCCAGATTCTGAGCCATGATGCATGTGCAAGCCATGGGCTGTGGTAGCCTGAGTACGTGCAAAGCAGAGGTGTCTTTCTATGCAACAGTTTTACGCAGTTTTGGTCTTAGTTTTTCAAAATTGGGGACTTTGCTAATCTGCATAGGTGTGCACTGTGGCACTGGGCAGTGAGTGTAACAGAAAATCACCAGACCTGGGCTCTCCGCCCATCCGGTTGGTCCTCCTGTGTGTGTCCCAAGCTGGATGAGGCCCTGGTATAAGGCAACTTTGAGTGGAACCCAGCATTTAGCACCAGTGGATGGAAAGTGACTGTATTTCTAAGAGCAGTTCTGGGGAAGAGTTCTAACTGGGTACTGAGATTTGTTACAGCACTCAGGAACTTCTCATAATCGCAGTCTACCTGTGAATGTGAGTTGTGTTGTCTTAGCTTCTACCTGAGATTGCCGTGCTGGTAACGGCCCTGAACACTTGCATTTCTCCTCACCCTCCACGTGGAGATAACCTCTCTTTGATGGCCTGCTGATCCTACCTGCTTACCCACCAGAAACCCTATGGAGTTCCTGTCTCTGTCCTGTACCAGTGCCAGGCAGGTGGGACCGTGACAGCGGGGGGCTTGGAGCCCTATGGAGAGAACCACACACAGGTCTTCCTGACCTTTGGTCCCTCTCTCTCTTTCTAGTTAAATTAAGGATAAAAGGTGGTTTGGGATACCCACTCCCAAATTAGAGGCACTGGAAAGATTAAATTCAAGAAACGATCTAGTGACCATTTTGTAGTGTTTCAGTTGAGCACATTGTGTGACTCAAACTTATACAATGTTGTGTGTCAGTGACCTCTCAAAACTGGAAAAAATATAATCAAACTTAAAAAAAAAATAAATTCAACTTACAAGTGAAAACTTATGGTCTAGACCACAGGGTGTTCTCTTCAGTTGGGGGTGGGTGTCCATGAACCCTCAGAATCATATGTATGTTAATGAGTCCGTGCATGGTGCACTTTGAAGGAGGCAGTTCCTGGAGGCCTTATCAGACTCCGGAAGAGATACAAACCGCAAACTACAGGTCTAAAGGCATGTTTTTGGTAGCTGAGTTTTTAAATTTTATTTTAGAGAGAGTGTGGGCAGGGAAGGGTCAGAGGGAGAGAGAGAGGGAGAGTGGGAGGGAGAGAGAGAGAGAGAGAGAGAGAGAGAGAGAGAGAGAGAATCCCAAGCAGGGTCCACACTTAGCATGGAGCCCAATGCGGGGCTCAATCCCACGACCCTGGGAGCATGATCTGAGCCAAAATCAAGAGTCAGATGCCCAATTGACTGAGCCCCCCAGGCGCCCTGGTAGCTGATTTTTATAGTAAGATCCATTGCACAAGATTCCTTATGGAAAAAGCCCTTGAATTTGGCAGAACAGAGCTAGGTTTGACCATCCCCCAAAGAGTTGGCTCTTAGAAGGAGGCAGGATGTAGGCACTTGTGAGGGTGACAGGAGAGCCTGCTGAAGGAGTACATTTTTGGCACATATGATCTCATTGTCTCCATCAGATGTTTGGCATGCATCTCATGTTCCTGGAACCACTGATTTCTTTGCGTGTAAACATCCAACACTCCCCTGCGTTTCAGCCCCTCAGTTTTCCTGCCATACCTTGCATGGTACGTGCCCATCGCTGCACAGGACTTACACCAAGCCAGGCTCTCTTGATTGTCAAGGCTGTGCTAGAGAAGCTGAAATCTTGGAGGTGAACCTAGAATTTGTCTGCAGATGGTGGAACTGGGCGATGACTTCAAGAACCCAGTTCAGAGCCTTGATGTAAGGGGAAAGTGAGGGGGCCATGGAAGAGGCCGTCTGACCCACAGGGGAAGCCTTTCTAAGAAAATAAGATGGAGCATGTCCTTACGAAGCCATGCTGTGGCTTCATGCCGTGGCGAAGGACTGCACGTTTGTGCAAGGCTGTTACACTCCAAGCCCCGTGCCCTGTACTGCTTGTCCGCCATGTAAGGCACAGAAGCAGGTGTGCAGAGGGCCAGCCCAGTCCACGCCGGTGACCCTGGCGTGGTTGTTAATTATTAATAGAGCTCCCGTTCACCCCCAGCAGTGTCCTGATCTGGAAGATTAGTTATAGCCTGATTAGTTATAGCCTGATTTTGAGATTCAATGCTGAGAGCTTTCCACCCAGTCTTGAAGAGGAAAGCACATTCTTTGGTGCTCAGAAGCCATGAAAACATAGAGTCAAAAGTCACGAAGAATTTGGGGTGCACTGTAAAAGATGGTCAGAGACCAGTGATTCTTTTCTTTTTAAGTTTTTTTTTTTTTAAGTTTATGTATTTGGAGGTGGGGGTAGAGGCAGAGAGGGAGAGAGAATCCCAAGCAGGCCCCACACTGTCAGCACGGAGCCCAATATGGGGCTCGAACTCATGAACGTTGAGATCATGACCTGAGCCAAAACTAGGAGTCGGCTGCTTAACCAGCTGAACCACCCAGGCGCCCAGAGACGAGTGATTCTAAGTCCCCGAGCGACTTGGGAGTCAGCGACGCTCCTCCTGGTGGCAGAATGTGCAGGCAGGGGTTTAGAGACACAGTTTTAAGGTGGGGAGGGGAGGCTGTCAGGGTTCTAGGTCAGGTAGGTGTTGGCCATTGTCCTGGGGAGAAAGGCACGTGGGGTGTTTGCTCCTCTGTGTACTTGTCCTAGGTCCCCACAGCCCCTCCTGCCCCCGATTTGCCCACTTCTGTGTTTGTCCGAGAGTGTAGACACCTGATCCTGGGCACACTCACTTACTCACAGGTTCCCGGTGACCCCTCCCCTGCTCACTGACCGGCCCTGGTGGAGACTGGCCAAGAGCCCAAGGTCATGGGCAGAATGACTGAGGGTGATGTCAGAAACAGTGGGATGCGGGGCGGGGGGGTGGGCTGGGTGGAGTTAGTGAGCTGCAGGTGATGCCAGGACAGCGCATTCCTTGTAGAAGGAGGTCAGCGGTGCCACCACGGCCGCTGTCCTGTCCTGTCCTGTCCGGGGGTCGGTCGGGTGGCAGCTGGGAGTGAGCTGCAGTCGGAGAACAAAGGATCTCAGAAGCCGAGGGAGCCTGTAAAAGGAATGTTATGGGCTATGTTGCCTTTTAAGGACAAGTCTGGTGTAATATAAACATGTTGTGGGTCATTAGATGTACTGATTAAGAGGGTAAATCATAAAAGAAATTAAGTCTTGGACATAAAATTTAAACAGCACAGTGACATTTTCATGATAAAACTAACACTACACGGATTGGCTTCCCTCTGGGGAGCCTGGAAGCCAGAAATGCAAAGCTCGTTCGATGGGGCATTTTAGCTCCCAGCGTGTTCCCACATATTGCATGGTTGAAAGAATATATGTTTTTTAAAAAATTATTTCTTCATTTTGAGGGAGAGAGAGGGTGAGCAGGGCAGGGGCAGAGTGAAAGAGAGAGAGAGAGGATCCTAATCAGGCTCTGCATGGTCAGTGCACAGAGCCCGACGTGGGCCTGAACCCATGAAACCCCTGAGATCATGACCTGAGGTGAAGTCTGACACTGAGCCACCTGAGTCCCCCAGGTGGCCCTGAAAGAACACACTCTAAAAGGCCTCCAACCAGGCTTTAAGTAAGAGGACAAAGGGTGCCCAAGCCTGTCCAGCACCCCGTAAGCTTACCGAATGTGACGCAAGACTCCTCTGCCTAGAAGAATACCCTGTTGCCTCCGAGCGAGTGGCTGCAGATGTCCAATGGCTCCTCTCCCCTTCCCACACGGTCAAGACCAGACCCTCTCTCACTACCTCCCAGGGGCCGTAAGACCGGCCTGCTCGTCTTCTACGAGGGTGTGGACGTGGAGCGTTAACAGTCTCCACCCTGGCGTCCGAGGTCTGTCCACAGGCAGGGCAGACTGTCCACCACAACATTCGGGAAGAGGAGGTCACTGCGATGAGTCTGTCCTGTGAGGGACGGCCTGTGGCATCGTGTGTACCCCTGCTCCTTTGCTGCTGGAACTTTCCACACAGAAGGAGCCGGAGGCATTAGTATTTGGCCCTGAAGGGGACTGTGCGTATTCTCCATGCAGTTATGGACTTGAGACCATCATCAGTTTCTTTCAAACCACATTAAATGAACTCCCACTTGAGTGACTTTTAAATGTCTGTGCAAAGGCAGTACACAGAGTGCATGATAAACATCGACACAGTCAAGTGGGACCAGTTCTGTCAGCTGCTCTCCCCACGGTTGGATCATCCTCAAACAGAGTGTGGTTGCAAGAGATGAAATTCTTATCTCTGCACCCATGCATTCTTTCCAGAAGTGACGACAGGCCTCTCTTTAGACAGGTTCTCCTACTTGGCCCCCAGACTCAAAACGAGCTCCAGACATCCCAATGCTTGCAGGCTCCGGGCGGGCTTCCCGCGTCCCCACGGCTCCCCATTCCCGCTCTGGAAGTCCTTTGCGCCTGGTGGCTGGCAGGTGCGGGGCTCCTACCTCAGGGCCTTGCAGGAGGCCTTTCCCTTGGAAGCAGCTGGGTGGCGTGCCACATGTGCTTCCTGCTTGGGAATGGTGCGGAAGCCCCCGGTTGTGGAAGAGTGTCTGATTTTCCACGGTGCGGCCTTGAGCTCCCGCCAGCCACTGCTGGGCAAGGCCAGAGGACACGCTGACTTCATTCTGCGTATCACCGCAGGACGGGCTGCCCGCACAGGTGACGGTTCACGGCTTCCAGCCACCCGGTCTCTGCAGAAAAGTTCAGTGAGCGCAAGAGCCCCGGTTGTAAACGCGTGACGCTTCGCTCCACGTTCACCGTGGAGGCCCCAGCCCTGGCTGCGGGAGCGTCACACGGACACCCGTGGCACTGGGTCCTTGGCACACATGCGGTGGGGGGGAGTACTGAGTTGTGCAGCTGCATGGGAAGGTTCAGGTAGCCACCGTGGCTGGCCTGGGGCCCCGGGTGGGGACCACGTGCTGCGGTTGGGGTGTGGCAGCATCCTAAAGGCATTCTGTTGCTTTTGTCGAAAGGTGGGACAGGAACTGGGGAGGGTATTCTTGCCCCTAGACGTTCGGTAGGAAAAAGAACGCCTCTTTTTGTCCATCGGCCCATTCTTTGGCCTCGTGACCCTGACGTGTGCCTTGGGGGTGCCGGCGGTCCTGCTCGCCTCTCCCTAGGTGGGTGGCCTCCCGGGGAGAGGAGTGTGGAGTGCGTCGTCACACCCTCCTCGCCCTCGGCTTCGATCGCTCCGAGTGCCGCTCCTGAATTTTCTGCAGTTTTGTGTTGGTTCCAAGCTCATTTTGAAGGAGGGCTTTGAACTCGCGTTATAGGGTGCAAAGTGGAATTCTTCCCAGAAACAGATTCCACGGAGCTTGTCTGTGACTGAGTGCAGGTCAGAGGTCCGATGGCCTGCGACCCAGGAAGACGCACGCGCCTGCCCGTTACTGCGCAGACCTGGAAGAAGTGGACGTCTGAGAGGGTGTTGGTGCCGCCGTGGTCCAGGCTGGACTCCAGTACCTAGTCTCCCCCCCGCCCAGTACCTAGTTCTCTGTGGCCTGCCCTGTGCTCGCCCTGCCACACGGAGGGGCCTCCGGGGCTCGGGAGCAGACTGGGGTCCCCAGGCTGCCTGTCTGGTGCTCTCGGGCACCTGAGCCCCTCCCATCCCTGTTCAGGCGTCTGCTGGGCATCCCCGGCTGGCCATGACCTGCTTTTCTCCGGCCACAGCCTAGTTCTCTCTGCAGCTGTTTCTCCTTCCCCGCCTCACTCAGGATGGATGTCCTGGAATGACCCACCGCTGCCTCTCCCCCTGCTGCCTCCCCAGCCCTCAGCTTCCCGAGGCTCGCCGGCCCTGTCCCCAGTGCTGCAGCCCCGCCTGCACGAGCCCTCGTCCGGCCCGGCCATCGGAGGTCGGCTATTCCAGGGCAGCCGCTTTGGCCCGTACCTTCTGAGATCGCCGTGCCCGCCCGCCCCCTGGGAGCTGCCGGGTGTCCCGACGCCCTCCCGCGAACGAACCAGATGGTTCTTGGCCCCGAGCTCCGGTCCCTTGTCCAGAGTGAGGTCACCTTGCCCTGCGTGTGCGGCCGGGGCTTTGAGTCCCACAGAACCCGGTGTCCTCGGCTTCGTAACCTCCCCGCTCTGTGAGTGTCTCTCACCGGGTCCTTCTTGTATTCAGGCCTTCCGTCCTCTCGGAGCCTCTCTAGGCTCGTTTCTCACCCGTCCTGGGGGTCCGTGTTGGCACCTTGTCCCGTGTGCTGTGAGAGTCGAGGGTCCCAGCGGCGGAGGCTGTGGGACGAGGCGTGGGATGGAGGACGTGACCCTTGAACGGCGGCTTCACCCGGCGCACTGTTGTGGCTGATGGTGTTAGCGGTGGGACCAGCGGCGACACCTTTTGCGGTGTCATTGGGGGCTGTTTCAGTGGCAGCAGCGTTGGCGGTATTAGCGGCAGTGGCGTCAGCAACGGGATCAGTTGATGCATCGGTGGTGGTGGTAGTCACAGCAGGGTCGGTAGCTTCAGCAGTAGCTGTCACCCTAGTGGAGTTAATAGTATCAGCGGTAGCGTTTGCAGCCTGAGTATCCACGGTATCCTTAGCGACGGTACTAGCCGTTGTATCGTGGACGTGTCGGTAGTGGTAGCTTCAGCGGTCGCGTTAGCAGCAGTATCGGTGGTATTCATGGTTGTCTGAGTGGTGGTGGCATCAGCAGCGGCTTCGGGAGGTGCGTCAGGAGTAGTAGGTTCAGCAGCCGCGTCGGCAGTGTGGTGGCATTAGCACCAGTGTCGCCAGACGTGTGATTGGTAGCGTCAGCGGCAGCATTACAGACATTATCGGTAGTATTCGTGACAGCAACAGCAGCAGCAGCGGCCGTGGTAATAACAGCATTACCCATGGTAGCAGCAGCGGTGTTAGTAGAGGTATTAGTAGCAGTGGTAGTAGCATTAGCGGCAGCATCGGTAATAGTAGTAACAGAGCGACAGCATCGGCAGTGTTATTGGTAGATGCATTAGTAGTAACAGTAGCATTAGCGCTAGTATTACTAGAGGTATTGGTATTAGTGTTAGTGGCAGCATTACCAACATTATTCGTAGTATCCGTAGCAGCGACAGGTGCAGCAGTGTTAGTATCAGTAGCAGCATTACCCGTGGTAGTAGTAGTAGCATTAGCCGTGGTATTAGTAGAGATATTATTATTAGTAGTAGCATTAGCAGCAGCCTTAGGAATGGTAGTAACAGTATCAGCAGTAGTATCATCAGATACATTAGTGATGGCAGTAGCATTATCACTGGTATTATTAGAGGTATTATTAGTAGCAGCAGCATTACCTGCGGTGGTAGTAGTAGCAGTAGCAGTGGTGTTAGTAGAGGTATTAGTAGCAGTGGTAGTAGCATTAGCGGCAGCATCAGTAATAGTAGTAACGGAGTAACAGTATCAGCAGTATTATTGTTAGATACCTTAGTAGTAGCAGTAGCGTTAGCACTAGTATCACCAGACGTGTTATTAGTACCATTAGCAGCAGTATTACTAACATTATTGGTAGTATTCGCAGCAGCAGCAGCAGCAGCAGCAGCAGTGGTAGTAGTAATAACAGCATTACACATAGTAGTAGCAGTAACATTAGCAGTGGTGTTAGTAGAGGTATTAGTAGCAGTAGTAGCAGCGTTAGTAGTGGTGTTAGACGTATTAGTAGCAGCGGTAGTAGCATTAGCGGCAGCATCGGTAATAGTAGTAACAGAGCGACAGTATCGGCAGTATTACTGGTAGATACATTAGTAGTAGCAGTAGCACTAGCGCTAGTATTACTAGAAGTATTGGTATTAGTGGCAGCATTACTAACATTATCCGTAGTATCCGTAGCAGCGACAGGTGCAGCAGTGTTAGTATCAGTAGCAGCGTTACCCATGGTAGTAGTAGTAGCATTAGCAGCAGCCTTAGGAATGGTAGTAACAGTATCAGCAGTAGTATCATCAGATACATTAGTGATGGCAGTAGCATTATCACTGGTATTACTAGAGGTATTAGTAGTAGTAGTAGCAGCAGCATTACCTGCGGTGGTAGCAGTAGCAGGAGCAGTGGTGTTAGTAGGTATTTTCCTAGTAGTAGCAGAAGCAGCAGCAGCAGCATTAGGAATAGTAGTAACAGTATCGGCAGCATTATTACTACCAGCAGCAGTATTAGCAGGTGCCTGAGCAGGAGTAGTATTAGCAGTGGTATTGGTAAGAGCAGTATTACTGTTACCAGCCACAGCCTCAGTGTTGGCAGTGGCGCTGGCCACAATAGTAGCAGCAGCAGCAGCGTCACTGGCCGTGTCAGTGGATGGATCTGTGTCCCCAGTGGCCTCAGCAGTGGTTTTACCTCTGTCGCGTGGCCCTCACGCTGGCCATGCTCCGGGGGCCCTAGGCCCCTGCCTGTACGGCCTCATGCGCGTGGCCAGGCCGGAGCTCGGTACTCCGAGGCAGCCCCAGTGATCGGCAGCTGCTGGGTGACGAGGCACATGCATGGGGTTCCGTGGGCACGTGCGAGGCCTCCTGCTGGTCTTCTTCCTTCCCGGTGCATCCGTGTCTTCACAATTCACGTTGTCGTTCCAAAACCTGTGCCTACCGGCTGCAGCATTTCAAGGGAACTGATTCTGGCTCACGCTGTAGTCTTGAATTTGGAAAATAACTCACGTCGGAAAGTTGAACCGTTCCTACGTTCTCAACGTGACAAGACGCGGCGCCGCTCAGATGCGCTCTTTCCTGGCCCTGCCCCCTGGCAGGTGGCCGTGCGCTGCTCCTCCTGGCCCACTCGGCACTCAGGGCCGTCTCTGGGCTGTGGGGGATGCTGCTGCCATAGCCTTTCTCCTCGACAGGGCAGTGTGGCTGTCTGTCTCCTGGCCACCGTGCTCAGTGGTCACAGCTACAAAACGCACTAGGAGAAGTGGGCAGAATGAGTGAGGTTCAGTCCCGGGGTCGTGTTTCTCTGACGTTCAGGGAATGGTCGCATTCGTTGGCATCTGCCTTACTGGCCTGATGGGGTGAGTGCAATGTAAACCCCCAAAGAACCAGGCAAAGCACTCTTGTTCATGTCAAGAGGAGGACAGCGCCATACTTCTGTTCACCGAAAAGGCCTTTTACGGAGAGGAGACAGCTAGGGGGGTTATTTTTGGTTTGTCTGAACCGCAGACCCCATCCACTGAATGCGATTGGTACCGCCAGGCGTGGTTAGGAAAACTCATTCATACGGTGTTCCTCCCGTGTTTTTTTAGACACAAATTGAGGGAAGACACGGGCTTCCACTTCTACACTGTTGAGGAGTGTGAATTAGATTTTCCTGTTCTGTAAGGGGTCAGAGGCTAAGATTAGGGTATCACCCTGACCTTCCAAGAGGCTAGACTAGCAGATCCTTGCAGCTTTCAGGTTATGCTTGTCGATTTGGGTTGAGGCGTAACTTAGGTAGTTCAAGCACATATGTCAGATGTTAGGGGCAGGGCTGTGGCTTTGGGTTCCTCAATACCGGAACGCCGGTCGTCTCCCCAACTCCCGGTTTTGGCTCAGGTTGTGATCTCATGGTTCATGGGATTGAGCCCCACGTCGGGCTCTGTGATGACGGTGTGGAGCCGGCTTGGGAGTCTCTCTCTGCCCCTCCCCCCTCAAATAAATAAACTTAAAAAAAAATAAATTGGAGACACTGAAGAGAGAAGCTCTGAGGGGGCCTTTGGTGAAATTCAGCAGCCCCTTTCCAGAAGTTTCTACCAGGCAGCGAGCACTCTGTGTCTGGGTTTCAGTCTGGAGCTGTGTGTACCCCATCCCCAGGGACAGCCACAGGCTTGGGTGGTGATTCACTCTGGCCCCCCAGCACCCCTCTCCCTTTGTTGAGAGCCGTCTCCGTGCTCGTGTGGGGGTGGGATAGGGCGGTCGGGAAGAAGGTGTGTCCAGAACTCTCTCTGTGTGTTGAAGGGGAACCCAGGCCCAAGAGTGAGAAAAAGCTTTACACTGGGTTGAGTCAGCACCGCAGGCTGGATGGGGCCCCCTGCACGCCTCTGGGCCTCTGAGCGGGCTCTGTGCTTTGTGGGGGTTGCCACAGGTGGGGGCCCCTCTCTGTAGTGGTCGGTCTCTACCCCGTGGCTGCCAGTGTCCCCGCTGAAGGCTGTTGGCCTGCAACCATCACAGCCTCCTGGGTGCTGTTCTCCCACAACTCACTCCCCTGCCAGCCTGAGACTTGGTTAGCCAACTGCAGGGCCTGGGGCCTTCGGGGCCAGGAAAGGGAACACGTTCCCCACAAATGCCACCCAGTGCTGCTGTCCAAGCAGCCCAGCCCATGTCCTGGCTCAGTGCTCAGCGTCCGTCCTGGGACACGTGCGTTGTGCCGTCTGGTGAGCTCCTGGAGGGCAGGACATCTTAAGGGCAGTTTGTGTGTGTGTGCACATGTACGTGTGTATGGTTGTGTACCTATGTGCACGTGCGGAGGGGGTGGGGGCCCAGACACCCTGGCCTTTCCCTTTGCATTTTCCCTGCTGGCTCTGAATGCTTTGTTTCATGCCCTGGGCTTAGTACACATTCTCTTCTTCCCGTATTACCAGCATAAACATATTTCACTTTTGGCTAATTAGCTATTTCTATTAAATATCAAAAGACCAAATCTATGATTTAAAAGCTAGCTGCTGACATAAAATTTGCTGCTCTACATGGTTCTTTGTTTTCTCCAATCTGTCTTCCAAATCTCTGGTTTGATGACTTCTCTTTTCTGAACATATTCTTTTGCTTGGTTTTGGGAAGAATCCTGTAACTACCCTCAGCTTCTGTGTTTCTTAGAAGAATGTCTTTCTTTCTTTCTTTCTTTCTTTCTTTCTTTCTTTCTTTCTTTCTTAAAACAAATTTTTTTAATGTTTATTTATTTTGAGAGAGAGAGACAGAGTGTGAGCAGGGAAGGGGCAGAGAGAGAGAGGGAGACACAGAATTGGAAGCAGGCTCCAGGCTCTGAGCTGTCAGCACAGAACTGGACGCAGGGCTCAAACCCATGATCTGTGAGATCATGACCTGAGCCAAAGTCCAACACTCAACCGACTGAGCCACCCCGGCGCCTCAAAGAAGAATGTCTTTCAGACGGAAAACAATAGATAGATAAAGTTGAACCACAAAGTAAAGAGAGGGAAAGATACCATTTAACTCCTTACATTAAGCCGCACCTTTATGTCTGGAGGTCAGTGACCACCCGGGCCCTGGGGCCACTGGAGGTGGTCAGGGCCTCTGCCTCTGGGCTCTGGGGTTTGAAACATGGAGAGGTGCAGGAAGACTGGAGATGGCCACTGTCATGGTTTTTAGGGAAAATGGGACAAGGCTCCATCGCAGAAATCCCACCCCGGTGGGATCCACGCAGGGGTTGCCCTCCCAGAGTGAGTCTTCAGCAGGAGGCTGTGAATACTTGGACATGAAGCCGCGGCCTCAGGGAAGCAGCACGGTGGTCCCCACATCAGTAGACACAACGTGTTTTGCTTTTGGCGCGTTCGGCACAGGAGCCGCTGTCACGGTGTGACCCCTATGGCAGTCTGGGTGCTTGCTGAGCTTCGCCCGGGTGGTGGGACCCACACCAGAGCCTCAGCCGCCTGCTCGCTCGGCGATCTTGGGCAGGGCCTCGCAGCTCTTCCCAGTGACACCCGTGTCCACTAGGAGTTGACTCTCGAAAGCAGCGTGCGTGCCTTGGCGAAAATGTGATGGATCTGCACTGGACAGGGGACAGAACGATGTGGACAGGATGGCAGGGAAGGCCCGGAAGGAGGGCTGAAGACAGCACTGGGGGGACTCAGGTGCACAGCGTAGGGTCCCCGGTGGACGTTGCAAAGTGATGATGCCCGAGAATGTTCTCTCTAGAGTACCGGACCGTGCTGACGGACTGTTGGACCCGCGACGGTGGCGGAGGTTTGGTGACATTTATCAGCACGAGAGGGGGGATATGACTTTGCTGACAGACTGGGAAATGGCTTTAACTCAAGAAATAAGAAAAGACCCTTAGTTTCCAGAAAATCTTTGTCTGAGAGTAACTAAAATGTTCCAGAAAGGAGAGGTTTTGTAGGTAGCATGTTCTCTGATGGAGGACACTCTGATTTGGCTTTACCCAAACTTCAAAAAAAAATTTTTTTAGTGTTTATTTATTTGTTTTTTTGAGAGGGAGACAGAACATGAGTGGGGAAAGGGCAGAGAAAGAGGGAGACACAGAATCCGAAGCAGGCTCCAGGCTCTAGCTGTCAGCACAGAGCCCGACGTGGGGCTTGAACCCACGAACCATGAGATCATGATCTGAGCCGAAGTGGGAGGCTCAATTGACTGAGCCACCCAAGCACCCCTGGTGGCTGATTTTTAAAATTTTAATATAGAGACAGTGTGGGCAGGGAAGGGTCAGACAGAGAGAGAGAGAGAGAGATGGAGACAGAGACAGAGACAGAGACAGGGAATCTCAGGCAGGCTCCACACTCAGCATAGAGCCCGACGTGGGGCTTGAACCCACGAACCATGAGATCATGACCTGAGCTGAAGTCGGATGGTCAACCGACTGAGCCTCGCAGGCGCCCCTGGCTTTACCCAACCTTAACTTCTAGTCTCCGTGACTACTTAACTTACAGACTTTTGATAAAACGGAGTTCTCTGAACCCACACGTTAGAGATGCAGGCGTCCTGCTTTGTGTTTGATGCTGTGCCCTCCGTGTTGCCTCAGGGGTAAATACTTCATCCCGTGCTGGCACTTCTTTGCGGCTGGTTGTTTTCAGCCGATGGCTCTGCTTTTTCCCATGGCCATTCTCAAGGGGCTAAAGATGCTAATAAAATAGTTTGAAATCATGTCATAAAATGTGCTTCAAGGAGCACAGAGTACTTTTTGGAATGTTGAAAATTGGTCGGTATTGTTGTTTCTCACGTTTTGTTTTGAAAAACAGTAATTCCAGCTGTGGGAGATGGGGATAACCCTTTCTAAAGTCTTGTCACCACGTAACAATGCTCTTACAGCTGTTCTCCCCAGAGAAGAAAGTTGGAGGGAGTGTCTTCCATGTCTGGTGGCTACACAAACCCATGGATGGTGTCAAAGATGTTGGGGCCCCTGGCCAGAGGATGTTTTGTTTACTGAGAAAGCTTGGAGCCGTACGATTGTTTTTAAGACCAAATAGCAGGGAAAATGGAACACATGGTTGGGTGAGAGAAGAAGCTTCTCTCTTTCACTGATCCCAAAGAATTGGGTAACTCTCGAAGCAAACAAGGGGTAATATGGCACCCTGAGTAGTTCCAGTGTTGGGCACACACACACATGTGGACAGAGATGCACAATGCCAGACACACCTTCCGCCTGGTACTCACGTGTATTTTGTAAAGAGTGTTTGACCAAGAATACGAGAAAGGCTTTAAGTCTTTAAAAAATTTTTTTTTAATGTTTATTTTTGATATATATATATATATATATATATATATATAGAGAGAGAGAGAGAGAGAGAGAGAGAGAGAGAGAGAGAGGCAGAGTGTGAGCAGCGGAGGGGCAGAGGCAGAGGGAGACACAGAACCCAAAGCAGGCTCCAGGCCCTGAGCTGTCGGCACAGAGCCTGACGCGGGGCTGGCTTCTGTCTGCAGAGGTGTGATGTGTGGACACCATGCCGCGTAAGATAATTAGGCCAAAGCAAACTCATGATTTGTGAGCAGGGACTTGAAGATTCCTGGTTTTACTATATAATTCATTTTTAGAATATTTTCCCCTGTCATACAAGCATGCAATTGTTTTCGTTTTCAATAGCATAATGGTGACTTTGTGATGTATTCGTGAGAATTATGAAGTTTGGAATGTGACTTTTATTTTAAGATTTGGAGGGAACTCCTAAAGGCATTTCACTTTTGACCTTTATATGAAGTTGTCGTTGACTGTTGCTGGGTAGAGGGCGTCAAGTGCGAGCGTGTTTGTTGTCTCCGAAAGGTTGTATGTGTTGCATAGGACGTCACGGGGTAAACACATAGAAAAATCAGAATGGCCAGTCGCCTTCTGTTTTTGCTGAACGCATTAACACGCAGTATTTCAGTTCTTTTAAGGTCTCGCTTGGAGAAACACAAAGCTCTTTATTCGACTTGGCAGATGTTATAATTTTGGGATGGATTCATAAATAAAAAGGGGCTCCAAATTAAAAAGGAGACATTGCCACTAGAAACAAAATGTTGATAAAGAAGAGGAATAAAGGAAAGGGGTATCAGAAAGGAAGACCCAAAGGGAAGTGCGGATGCTAGAATTGCTGAAGCAGGTGCAAGGGGGGAGCCCTTGGGGGCACCTGGCAGGTGGTGGCCGAGCTGAGGCAGGACAGTGAGCACAGCCAGTGAGAGCAGTATGGCCTTTTCGATGACAGCCCGCAGAAGACGGGCGAGAGATGAAAAAGAGATTTTCATCGAAGAATCATGCAGAGGAGGTGAATGGTTGTGGATGAGAGCACGGTCTGGAACGGTTAGAGACTTAAATGGCAACAGCAAAGGTCAATATGTGAAGTCTTGGTGGGGCAAACTGAAGAAGGAAATCCTGCGAAACACTTCTGAGTGGCCGGGTTTTGGTTCTGGGAAATTTCCCCCGGCAAGCGAGGATGTACACAGTAAGAACTTGGCACGTTTTGGTTCCCTCTGGAAACCCATAGGTGTGGATGTGGCCCTCGGAACCCCAGAGAGAGTAGGTTAAAGGAGTCCGGCACGCAGAACTTCATGAATGATGCTATGTGGTGTGCACACTCCGGGACCACCCAGAAACATGAGTTATTTCAATGATGTTGCATTGCATCCTGGTCTAAGATGGTACAGAGAGACCAGGCGGTCAGGCCCCAGCCGCAGGGGCACGGACGGTACACACCCGCCGAAGGGATGCTGTGGCCGCGCCAGGCTGAGTGGTAGCAGAGGAAAAGCAAAGTAAAAATGGAGGAGAATGAAGCAATCCCGGATGCAGTGCAAAAGGGAAATAGAGTGATGTGGAATGTAGAAACCCAAATTACTATCTGAGGGGGAGAAGGAGTGATGTATGTCTTGGTGAATGACAGGTTCCCTTTCTTGGTGTAGAAAATGTTGGCTACTTGATCGTTGCCTTAGTTCAAGATGTTGTAACAAAAATGCTCCAGACTGGGGGGCTTGTGGACAACAGATGTGTAATTCTCACAGTTCTGAGGCTGGGAGTCCCAAGATCAAGGTGCCAGCGGGTTCCACGTCCGGTGAGAGCCCGCCACCTGGTGCGCAGATGCCCATCTTCCTGCCGTGTGGCGGGGGGCGAGGGCCTCTGCGGGGTCTCCTTTGTGAGGGCGCCAGTCCCACTCGTGAGGGCTGCACCTGGTGGCCTCCGAAGGGCCCACTCCTGCTACCATCACACTGGGCGCAGGGTGGGATTTCAACCTGTGAATTGTGGAGGAACACCAGCATTCGGTCTGTAGCTATTTTATTAAGTAATTTACGGTTTTAAGACTTGGGAACATTTTATTGGAATGTTATCATCATTGAAGCCAGATGATGACATATTTGCGGAACATGATTGCAAAAAGTAATACAAGAATATGTGAGTTCAAAGATCTTTGCTTAAAGGGAGAGTTGAAGCTGTCCCCAAAAGGGATGGTGGGCAGAAGGGGGATGCGTGGGGGAAGAAGCGGGCGTCAGCAAAGCCTTGAATTAACGGAAGGCGTTTTACAGGACAAGACATGAGTTTTGGTTTGGAAAAAATGAGAAAAAAGAAAATCGGGATGTCTCTGAGCTGCTGAAGGTGATAACACAGTGGATGTAACCAGCATTCCAACGGTAGATAGGCAGACAGATTGAGAATGTGATAGTGTCGAGAGTTCTGTCTGGGAACAACAGGTTTCCTTGAGTTGCAATCCCGTTCTATGCTCGGACAACCTTCCTACGATAAGAAATGCAGCTCACTTAAATTCCAGACATTGCGTTGGAAAATAAAGAAGAGGAAATGGCCGTGAGACGTCAGTTATGATACCAGTCAGAGGTATCTGTTGAACATTTACTGTGTGCAGAAAACAGACATCCGTTGGGAGGAACACTTTTTTTTTTTTTTAAAGACTTTGAAGCCAGTGCGAGTGCTTTGTAGGTGCACATCGGATGGGTAAAGGAATCCATGAGTGAAATGAGATCACGCACGAAGGAAGAATCTGCAGAGTGGCTTCACACAGCTCCTTGAGGGACTCCAGGGAATTGTGTGAAGTGTACGACTTTCAAACTGTTGACAAATATTAGATCTTGTCAGAACCCAGAAGCTAAGTATGAAATAGGGTCAGAGAGAAGGTGGGGGGAATATAAAACTCCCACCAGCCTGGGCGGTGTCTCACTGGAAAGCACTTTACCTTTTCCATAAAATATAATGCTTCCTCTTCAGTGCACCTTCATTTACATCCAGCTACCATGTCTATAAATGGCTCCTGAAGCTTATTTTTAAGATCTTCTGAATCATTAGGAGAAAAATATTACTTAAACTTAGTTAATGTATGTACATCTCAGTGGAGGGGGCTGGAAACGAGAAAGCTAGAAGTCCATGGGTGATAGTTTTAAAAGAAAAAAAAAGGCAGAGGTAAGCATGAAGGAATTTAAAAAATTTCTGTCGAATGCAGTGTTAGGATGGGTTATTGTGTTGATAAAGGAAGTTAGTGATGATGATTCAAGTTTGCAAAAGGAGATTATTATGAAGAGAGAGTGAGTGCTAACAATTTGAGAAGATGATACGGGAACGAAGGGGGAAATGAAACCAAATGGATGTTGAGAAATCTCAAGAAAATAAAATCTCTGGGTTAAGTGAGAGTGAACTTTAACTTGCTCAGCAGGCCAAAACTGAGGTCAAGGAAGATATGAGGGCAGAAAGGGCAAAGTCTGCAAGGGCCAAATGTGCCAGGGAGTGGTGTGAGTCCCCCAGAGCTCGAAGGGAGCCTAGAAGGAGAGAGCCAAGAATTGAGCAGATTCTAGGATGGGGGGTGTGTGGGTGTGGGGGGATAGGAGTGGAGGAGGTGGGGGTGGGGGTAGGGGTGGAGGGATGAGAGTAGAGGAGGTGAGGTGGGGGGTAGGGGTGGGGGATGGGAGTAGAGGAGGTAGGCTGGGGGTAGGGTTGGGGGTATGGGAGTCGAGGAGGTGGGGGTGGGGGATGGGGGGTTGAGAATAGAGGAGGTGGGGTGGGGGTAGGAGTGGGGGGATGAGAGTAGAGGAGGTCAGGTGGGGAGTAGGAGTGGGGGGATGGGAGTAGAGGAGGTGAGGTGGGGGCAGGGGTGGGGGATGGGAATAGAGGAGGTATGATGGGGGTAGGGGTAGGGGAATGGGAGTCGAGGAGGTGGGGGATGGGGGGTTGAGAGTAGAGCAGATGGGGTGGGGTAGGGGTTGGGGGATGAGAGTATAGCAGGTGAGGTTGGGGGCAGGTGTGGGCGGATGGGAATAGAGGTGGTAGGATGTGGGTAGGGGTATGGGAGTCGAGGGTGTGGGGGATGGGGAGGTTGAGAGTAGAGGGGTGGGGGGATGGGAGTAGAGGAGGTGGAGGTAGAGTGGTTGTGGGGGATGGGAGTAGAGGCAGTGGGGTGGGGGGTAGTGGTGGGGGGGATGGGAGTAGAGGAAGTGGGGGGTGGGGGGTAGGGGGGCGGCCCTTTGCTGAAGGGGAGATGGTGCCCATCTGGCTGGGTGCCCTGGTCACCAACTTACCTGGTTGTTCCACAGGAAGGATTATTATATAAATTAATCTGAACTCCCTGGTAGAAGATATTCAGAAAAGATGAGTCATCATATCAGAGATTTCGGAGAGAGACCGACTGGGGAAGGAAAAGAATGATGAAGAAAAGGAAATTTGGCCTCAGTGGCTAGTTTTCAAAGGATGGATTTGTTGTGTGCTATTCAGGGGAGTGGCTAATTAGTCAAAATTGAAATGTGCTATTAGGATTGATAATACAGGGAAATCAGAGGGTAGCCACCTGAGGGAGGGCTCCATTGGCCTGGAATACAGCTCCAGGGTGACCTTCCCGTAAACGTACGTGTGGACTTCCTGGAACGCACATTTCAGTGATTGAAGCTCACTCAGCAAGTCCACTGTAAATTGACGAGCTAACCTGGAGGTCCTTCAGTGAGTGGCCAGCTCGGTGACAGAGCTTGCGTCCCAGCAAAAGGAGCCCAGAATGGTCCTGCTTTTTACAGGTTAAGCATTAGAAACCTGGAGTCTCATTTTTTTTATTAAAAAATTTTTTTAATGTTTTTATTTATTTTTTTGAAGGAGAGAGAGAGAGAGTGTGAGCGGGGGAGGCACAGAGAGAGAGGGAGACACAGACTCTGAAGCAGGCTCCAGGCTCTGAGCTGTCAGCACAGAGCCCGATGCGGGGTTCGAACCCACGAACCGTGAGATCATGACCCGAGCCGGAGTCGGACGCTCAACCGACTGAGCCACCCAGGTGCCTCCTGGAGTCTCAATTTTTAAAATATTCATTCTAAAAACTGTAGAATATGGTTCAGGCCACGTGAGACGTCTGGAGGCAGATTCCAGCCCACGGGCCACCACTTTGCTATCTGTGTTCCAAATCGAAAACGCTGGGATCTTCATATCGAAGTGTTTTGTGTTGTGTTGTGTTGGTGACGTATAACTTCTGGTTAGAGCTGGCGCACGGTGGTGGGGACCTGGATCGTTAGGGCCAGCGTCCTTTCTGACTGGTTGGTATGGCATATCATACTGGTGGGCTGATATTTTTGACCATTATTCTGCATTTAAGTAGCTCATTTATGTATCTAATGTGGCACATACTAGTTAAGATTGAGAAATTCGTTATTAACGTATAGTGAATTCTCTATCTTGTGTAATGTTACTAATATGGTAAGTCATTACTGCGTATAATGTTCAGGGTTATCTGGTGCCAAACGTTATGCCAAAATTGCAGACCCTCCCCGAACAACCTGGATAGAAACGCCGAGGGTGTGGTGGTGCCTCGGCTGAGTGGAGGCACTTGGCAGGACGGTGAGGTTTTGGCACAAAGGCTGGGATGTGTTCCTCAAGGACCCAACAGAACGCTGGGCAACATCTGTAGTAACTTACTGAATTTTTGAGTTATTGAAGGAAAGGACAAAATATCTGGGTCAACAGTAAAACAATTGTGCCGATAGAGGTTTTACTCTGCTCCATCAGACCGTTTCACAAGTGAGGGTTGTATACATGCGTGTGCTCTCTGTAGCTCTGCTATGAAAACAGAAGTGTGAAGGGTGAAACATATGGTGTAGTTTATCCCCACATCTACCTGAAGATGTCTTAGAATTTAAAAATGCCTAAAAATTCTCTTGAATAATTTAAAATTTTTTTTATAACATTTATTTATTTTTGAGACAGAGAGAGACAGAGCATGAATGGGGGAGGGGCAGAGAGAGAGGGAGACACAGAATAGGAAACGGGCTCCAGGCTCTGAGCTGTCAGCCCAGAGCCCGACGCAGGGCTCGAACTCACAGACCGTGAGATCGTGACCTGAGCTGAAGTCGGACGTTCAACTGACTGAGCCACCCAGGCGCCCCTCTTGAATAATTTTAATGCATGTTCCACAGGTACCCACGCACGTACACACACGTGCACATTTACGTCTATATCTGAAATAGGTGTAGAGATTTCTGCTCTGAAGGATTCAGTACTTGCTGTTTTCTTGGTGTTTGTCTAGGGCTCTCCAGAGACACGGGGCGGATAGGATGTATAGAGAGACGTATAAGGGGAGATTTCTTTCTTTCTTTTGTAATGTTTATTTACTTTGAGAGAAAGAGAGAGAGAATGGAAGAGGGGCAGAGAGAGAGAGAGAGAGAGAGAGAGGGAGGCAGAGAATCCCAAGCAGGCTCCATGCTGTCAGCGCAGAGCCCCCCAGGGCCTTGATCCCATGAGCCATGAGATCACGACTGGAGCCAAAACCAACGGTCAGATGCTTAACCGGCTGAGCCCCCCAGGCGCCCCAGGAGGTTTCTTTTAGGCGTCGGCTCACAGAGGAGCTGGAAGCCGCCCTATCTACCATCTGCAGGCTGCAGAACCTGGAAGGCGGGTGTGAAGTGGAGCTGAACTTGAAGCCTGAGGTCCAGGGGCCTGGAGGGTGCAACCCAGGTCTGAGTCTGGAAAGCCTGGAAACCGAAAGTGCCAGTTTCAAGATGCTGGGGGCACCGTCGGTGCGTGGACACATGTATCATTTCAGCTGAACAGGCTGGGTGATTGTGTCCCCACTCTTCTGTGGGGGATGGGGGTCGGGGGCTCAGCGACTTGCTCCGAGCCAGACGGCAGGTAGGCAGTGTGGCCAGATCCAGGTCCCTCTCCGGAAAGCTGCGTGTTCTCCTTTGAGCACGTGGCTCACGATGAATGGTGTGGTCATCAGAGCAAAACGTCTAACAGCTAATGGGGGAAAAGGGCTTCTTAAGGCAGAACCACTTAATATGCCCAGATGCATATTTCACAGCCTACCCTGAAGATTTCAGAGATTTCAGTTTGAGTTGTGTGTATTTGAAGGTGTAGACGTCTCTCCCCTTGTGTCCATGTTTCAACGTAGCAATTAGCCGATAACGTCGTAATTTGTATTACACCATCATCTCCCCGTTAATTGAGGACAAAGCCTTAGTGTTTCCCCCTGTTTCCCCGTAGCACTTTGTATAATATTTTGCTCAGTATTATTGAACAGATAAGCAAATGCATAATTAAAACAGTTTTAACAGCAAATGTTTAAATAAGAATTAGTTTTTAATTTGGCCTAGCCCAAATCTTACTGGTCTTTTTGCCTTCCAATATAATAATTTTTAAACTTATTGGGAAATTAAGGAAATGGGATCCTTTGGTGATTAAACTGCTGTAAGTTCTTTCCAAGTGTCTGCACTTCAGCCGAGGACTTTTGTCACGCTGATGCTCATTAAAAAGAGGGTCTGTGTCTAGGCAATGCCGGTGGACGTTGGGGTCATCTTGAAGGATCATTCTGTCCTCGTAACCAGAAGGTGTGGTTTGATGGACTTTACACCCACTTACTCCCTTGTGTCTGTCATTTGAAAAAAAGAAAGAGGAGGGATAATTGTAGTTCTTTCCTTATTACTCGGTTGTGTGAGACAATTTAAAACCATTTCCCCAATGAAGCATTTAACTCTGGGATCTGAGTTTCTGAAGCAAGCCCTGGTTTGATTTACAGACTTTTCCTTAAAGAACACTGCCCTTTGAAGCTTTCAGAGTTTATGATCTTGTCTTTAAAATGAGGATTTGAGGTAAGGGAGGAGAGGTGGGTTTAAAACAGGTCTTGCTTGCAGATTCTATTAATTATTCAACAGCTATTTATTGAGCACCCACGAGGGACTTCACGAGCGGTAAAAAGCTTGTTTTCTGCAAAGAGCTGTGGGTGGGGCTAGAGCTTGCACTCAGTGGTCAAGGAAGCATTTTTTAGACACGGGTGGGTCATGTCGTTGATTGTCAGGGCAGACCTATACCAGACCTTAGTTCCTTCTAGGTGTGCATCCCCTGATAGCTGGGGACCTTGTCATTGTCTGTTCTGGCACCTAGAACCATGGCCGGCAGTAAGAGGGATTATGTAGGCCTGTTGAGTTCATGGATACATGAGCGATTAACCCAGCCAATGGTGCCGGAAAAACCTCAGAGGTGGTCTGGATCTCAAAACGCTTGTGCTCTGGGACAAGTTCAGGTAACCATTTACTGTTTATAATACACTTGTTTAAATTTTGAAAATTTTAACTAGCTTACTTAAAATTTTGCCAGTACACACACACCCGCGCACACACACACAGACACACACACGCACTTTTTTTTTTCCTTCAAGGAAGGAGAAAAGAGACATTTCAATTTGCTTTAGGTTGCCCTTTATGCCCTGTGAGCCCAGAGCAATCAATGACTGTGGGCTCCCGTACCCCCTCACCATGCCCACGGGCTGTCCTCTTGGTGGGGGACATGGGGTAAGGGATTCTGACCTCAGCCATGTCATGTTTGTATAGCAAAGGCCACCTTGGAATGTGGTTTCCATTTTAATTGTTTAGGGTATGGAGAAAATCAACTCTTCCCCTTGCCCCCATCTTAGTGTTAACATCTACCTTTGTGTTGGCGAGAAAGGGGGTTTGGGCAGGTGGCGTGAGTTAGGTACCCCTTCCTCTGTCCGTCCGCTGCAGTTTCACAGTGTGCGCGATGTAGAGCGGTTGACGTGTTTGAGAAGGAGCTTGCCGTGGAGTTGGGGAGCCGAGGACCCTGGGAGACACAGATGTGCAGCACAAGCCACACGCCACGGCTGATAGGAGTAGCCGCACGTGTGCTCAGTGACTGGGGACTGCTCTGCAGGTCGAGGTATTTCTTAGAAGTGTGTGATTAGCATTCAGAGTTTGGAGAGTGTTTTTGTTTCAAAAATGTGAAGTTCAACATGTAATTGTGAAACGCCTTTTCAGAAAAAGCAGAGTTAGCCTTTTGCTTTCCTTGCATGTTGCATGTATGTCCCAGGATTGTGTTGTCCTCCCTTCCCCAGCCCTGAGGCAGCCTTCCTCCTGAGAGTCCTGTTCCTTCTGTTGAAGAATGGTGTTTAGAAACCAAGACGTGAGAGGTGGGTGTGCTGACGGCTACTGTGTTGCCATTGCCTTCTAGACTCTGACTGGTGCAGTTAATACTTTCTATTAGAAAAAGGGCGTCTCTAACAAGGGTAGAATTTCAGCCAGCATCGCCTGCCGTGTCCTGTGTGTGGCTTCATAGAAGGCCTCGTGTCGTGGTGGAAATTCTGGGCGTGGATGCCAGAGACACCTGGCCTCTCCTCTTACTCACCCTGAGCCTCAGGGGCCATGAAATGACCCTCCCGTGGTGGTAGGTGGATGCGGGAGGGGAGAACACAGCTCTGTCTTGGGCATGTGCATCATATCCTAGTAGCTGATACTTCCACCATCGTCTTGATATTATCTTCTTAATCCTTCTTTCTTTCCATAATCTGATTAGGAGGTTTCAAGAGGAAAGTTGGCATTGTTATTAAAAACAATTTTAAAGAGGAAATACTTAATGTACTCTTAGTATGGTAGAATGATCGCAGATCAGTTTCTGGCAGGTTAATCTTTCTACTGCTTATCTTTGCCATCTCGGTAAGGCGGAGGGACTGACTGGTTTCTGCTCCTGAATGATCACGTTTGCCTCCGTGGCGGCGTGGAAGTCGGCCTCACCATCCAGGTGAGCTGCCGTGGCATCTGGCCCATCCAGGTTGAGAATTTCATGCCCCAGGCAGGAGGCAGCAGGGTTGGGGGAGGAACATACTGTCCTTGAGAAGCTCTGGTCTCATCTTGGCATCTGCCAGAATTAGGTCACACGCATTCCAGCCGTCGAAGCATTTCCGTGTTTCTGGCTTTACAGTGCCAGTCCCCATTGGCATTTTAGGTATTTCGCTGCATGTGTGAGGTGTCGGGACCCTTCACCCAGGCGAACAACCTAAAGTGGTTCTTTCTATTTGTTTTGGACCCGGAAATAGGATCTTCATGGTGCTATCACTTCAGAAACGCCCTCAAGGGCCCCTCAAAGTTAGTGTCATCTGGTGAAGCTGCCTGGGACATGCTGTGACCTGTGGTTAGCTGGGGCCCACCCTGCCATGTGCGTGCATGTCCCATCACATGTCAGTGTGATCCTGTGTGTGGGAGTCACGGCCAGCCCTTGTGAATTTGGTTCAGATGGACATTGCCACGTGTCTTGTGAGCTCCAGAAGCTAGCTTTGCTTTTTCGGCTTTCTTGATTGCTTCTGACACTGGTTATCATCAATGTATAGGCTAAGTGTAAAATGGGGTAACTAACTGCTGTCTTCATAATTCCAAAGGGCCTTCATCTTCTAGATTCTGTGGTCATTTAATGCATGGGAACTGTGGGCCCAGCCTCTCAGCATTGGCCAAAACCCTTTTATGACAATTTCCTCCTACATGGTAAGAAACATATATAGGCTCTCCTGATTTTATAAAGGTTTTTTAGTGTGATTATTCTATAGTTTCCTATATTATTATTATTATTTTTTAAAGTTTATTTTGAGAGAGAGAGAGAAAGAGAGCGTGAGCAAGTGGGGGAGGCAGAGAGAGAGAGAGAGAGAGAGAGAGAGAGAGAGAGAGAGAATCCTAAGCAGACTCTGCACTGTCAGCACAGAGCCTGATTCAGGGCTGGAACTCAGGAACGGTGAGATCGTGACCTTAGCCAAAGTTGGACACTGAACCAGCTGGGCCACCCAGGGGCCTCTTTCTTATATTATTAAGTTATATCATAAACAAGGTTTTTGTTTGTTTGTTTTGTTTTTTAGCGTATCTGTGAGCACTGAAGGATAGAAGCACCTTATTTTTTGACATCAGGGAATGAGTCTTTCTTCTGGATAGGAGCCATTTTTCTAAAGCTTTCCTTAAATTGTTATAATTATTTAAAAACTTTCAGCCTCTGATGTCTTTGGTAAAATGTGCTCTCAGTGGAGCACACTGTTGATAACTGAAACTCTCTGGAGGACTTGGGCTCACGTGGGAAGTCTCACCTGCGCTGTGCTCCAGGAGGTGGGTCTGTGTGGCCACGAACTGCCCTGGGCAGGGCCGCCTCCCTCCTGCTCACCCCCCTCCCCCAACCGCCTCCCCCCTGCTCTTGCCTCCCTCCCATGACCGCCTCCCCCCCTGTTCACACCCCTGCCCACCCTGACCAGCCAGGAAGGGGCTCATTGGGCACAAGGTGGACGAGGCCCTGGACACCAGCAGTGTGGATGGCAGGGGAGCCGCCGCGCCCGCGGGTGACCGCAGGTCCTTTCTCTCAGGGCGCTTTGTGTCATTTGTGCCTCTGTCAGCAGCCGCTGCCCTCACCGGGAGGCTTTCTCTGTAGCC
This sequence comes from Prionailurus viverrinus, assembly GCF_022837055.1. Taxonomy (NCBI): domain Eukaryota; kingdom Metazoa; phylum Chordata; class Mammalia; order Carnivora; family Felidae; genus Prionailurus; species Prionailurus viverrinus. The sequence continues at coordinate 80,499,920 of NC_062561.1, read as the reverse complement.
CACCCTCAGCTGCTCCAAAGGGCTTGCTCTACATTTGCTCTGTCGCCACTGTCCCCCGTGGACACTGCTCTGCTCCTCACAGCCTTTCCTCCTTTTGGTGTCCTTTCCCACATTTTCATACTCCTTTACCCTCCTTAAAAAAACGTATAGGAAAGTTGCAAGAACTCTGAAATTCGCTCCTGAACATCGGTTGTTGACCTTTTACCGTCGTTTGTCTCCAAATTATTACTACTCTTCGCCGAGCCATTGGCGCGAGTTGGTGGCCGTCACCTCCCGTGGCCCCTAAACGTGGCAGCCTCACATCTGAGATCAGGGTTCTGTCACTGAAGTGCAGCGTGCTCGCTAAATCCAGGAAGCGCATTGTTACAATGCTACATCTAGCACCAGCATCCGGTGCAGGGTGACACGTGCTGGCCTGTCTTCCTCGAGGCCACAGCTCTTCTGCAGGATGTGACCTGATGTTTTCTTACCGCAGCCGGCTCAGGGGCCCCCTTCCCCTCAGCGGGAAGCAGGGCCGGCATGGAAGATCCTGGGGGTGGAGTCCCTGTCCCTCTGCATGCCGTGAGATCCAAGGTGACAGTGATGGACGCGCTCAGAGAGCTGCTCGCGACATGCCGGTCCCACCGCGCGGTGGGAGTCGACTCTGCGGCCCCCGAGTCCTTGGGCGTTGCCCGAAGCCTGATGCCCTGTGCATGCGGCCGGGTGTCAGCTCATTTCCAGACTCTGCTGCTAAAAGAGCTGAATCGGGGAATTGCTTTCAGCCCTTTATCGCGGTGGCGATCTTTTGCTGTGTAGGATTTCCCCGGCGCAGGCCAGGGCATGACTTCATTCTTTAGAGCACGCAGCAGCCCCCGCTCTGGCTTGCTGTGTGCGCGCCGGGGACCGTCACGTCCCCATCGGTTCCCCACCCCCCCCACGCGGTGGGCAGCGCGACTCCCAGCGGCCAGCACTTGGCTCCCCAGGTGTAATCCCAGCGGGCGGGCGTGTTGGTGTCTGGGATGATCGGCAGGAATTTGGGGCAGTCGGCTGAGCCTGGGCTCCTGTCTGAATCCAGCCCCTGATGAGGAAGCCTGGCCTGGCTGAAGTGGAATTAAAATGACCGGTTCGGTTGGCTTCCTTGGGGCAGCTTCCGGACTCAGGATCACCCTCAAGACAGAGTGCCATGGGAATGCGCACGGTGATTCAGAAAATGAATCTTTTTGCTCATCGATGTGCAAGGAGGCGGGCACCATGTGGGCAGGAGAGGAGTCCCTCTGTCCTGGAGGCTGGAGATGGTGCCCTGTCCTGCTCCGGCCCGAGGTCACCTTTGTTAGAGCCACTGGCTGAGCTGTGCCGCTAGCCTCCAGTCTCCGTCTCTCTTGTCCGACTGTGTGGTGCCCACATGTTGGGTGCTGAGATCTTTTATCTGGTGAGAGTGGGGGTGTTGGTCACTTCTGAGTTGACAGTATGAACCTAACTGTGTGGGACTCTAGGTAAGGGTGTCCCGTGTCCCTCCACTGTTTGGGACTGTGGCTGTCTTCATGAATCCTCCCATTCTGAGCTGCACTCATGCTCTTAGGGCTTTCGAAAGCTCTCCTTGGCCTCCTCTGGCTTTGCTGACGTCCTCCGGTGAGTGTGCAGGAAAATTACGCAGTCCGCTCCTGGGAAATAAATTTATACTGCAGTTCACCCATGATGAATCATCTTTCTGTGATTTCTACCTTCCTCCTTTCTTTTTCCTGACCTTCTCTGCGTTGAACGGAAATGAGGTCAGGCTTCCCTTGCCCCCAGATTCCTAAATCTGAACCTGGGGACTGAGAGGGTAGAGCAGGGCTCCCTGAGCCGGGAGGCGGATGGCAGTGAGACGATGACGCAGGGCCCGGCACCTGTCTCGCCGGGGCCCCTCTGTGCCCCGTGCGGCCAGCGTTCCTGCACACGCTGGTTATTCGGTGACAGAGTAGGAGGGAAGGAAGGTCTGTTAAAACAAGCGGTAGGAGATAATGGGACAGTGGAAAGGCATCCCAGGTCTCAGGAGGCCTTATTCCCTTGTGCCTCCGGCCAGTGGCCCTGGTAGCACACAAGCCCAGGAGGAAATTGAGGAAATTGCCCCACGCCTGCCCCAGCCAAGTGCTGCATAAAAACAGTCTCCTTTTGAAAGGTGAATTCATTTTGGGATTTAGAGACTTCATGTATGGAATTTCCCATTTCTTGATATATTCAGAAAAGTGAGGGACGGCACTATGGTCTTTGACTTCTGTCTCTTCCCTGGCTCTGTCCCTCACGGTCATTTGCGCTGGGAGGCAGGCGGCAGGTGGGGCGGGTGAGCGGGGATATTGCTAAATTTGGGGCCTTGGCGGAGACCCCGTGTGGCGTGGGCAGCTGGCACGGTTGCCTACAGGGAACGGAGTCCGTGATTCTCCCCGGAACGACGACCGTGTTGCCGAGGACAGACAGCTGTGGTTTGCAAACTCCTTAATGGTCTCCTGCTCCATGAAGAAGGAGCAGAGTCTCTGGGTTTCAGCCTCAGAAACTAATTAACCCAGACGCGTGAGAAGTGTGGCTTCAGTGCCAACTTGGAGCTCGCGTGGGATTCCTGATGGGGGCAAGGGTGGGGGACGCATTCTCCAGCACTGGGAAAGTCTCTCGCGTTGAGAGCGAACTGGGAATACAGCTGCTGCACTGACATTACCCCAGGCAACATCAGGGAGGAGGATGTTCTGAGCTCTGTCTTTTGGTACAACTTTTACAGATGTCTTGGCTCTGGAAAAAGATCTGCCCTACTTTTTTTTAGGGTAGGAAACTTTTAACCGTTTCATTTCGGATTTTCCTAGATTTATAATTAGGAACTTATTTTTACTTGGTCCTGACATAGCTCAAGCTTGTATGTCTTTATAGCTTGTAAAATAACCCTAAGAAGCATTTACGAGACCTGATCTGCAAAGTAACAACACCATTTCAACCATTAAGTTTATGTTTTCGCGAAAGATGCAATTGATGAAGGTTTTACTACTCCCACACAAGAGAGGCAATGTGTCATTCATTTCAAAAATCACCTTGTTCCCATTTGGTGATAATAAGAACAATGCAAGGTTGCTTATTTTAATGCAGGGTTCAAAGTGGGTTTTATTTATTTATTTTATTTTTTATTTTTTTAAATTTTTTTAAGATTTTTTTTTCAACGTTTATTTATTTTTGGGACAGAGAGAGACAGAGCATGAACGGGGGAGGGGCAGAGAGAGAGGGAGACACAGAATCAGAAACGGCTCCAGGCTCTGAGCCATCAGCCCAGAGCCTGACGCGGGGCTCGAACTCACGGACCGCGAGATCGTGACCTGGCTGAAGTCGGACGCTTAACCGACTGCGCCACCCAGGCGCCCCAAAAGTGGGTTTTAAAGGGGTGATGCACTTCAGTTTCTGTTAATAATCTGCTGTGTATGTGACCCAGCAATGGCCAGGTAGTTTCTGGCAGTTACTGATGGCACGCACTCCCTGTTCCTGTCCGCTGAACTTACGTCCCAGATTTGGAAGTGCCAGACTGGGGGTGTGATGTCCTCCCTGGAGATCAGAGCTTACCTGGACTCACTGGACCCTTTGGCTGTCTTCGGTCCAGGTGGTTTGCTCTCTGGTTTGGAGCAGAGGGGGACACCACAGAGGGGGACACAGCACATTTTCTTTGGGTCCTTCACCAAATGCATGCACGTGTTCCTGGAAGGGTTGAGCATGTAGAGTTCCGCCAGCTAATGTCACCTGCCGGGGAGAACTCTGACTCATTTGATTCAAGTTCAGAGCTACAACGTTGAGCGCAAACCTTGACCTTCCACTTTCCATGTCAAGAGTGCCTTTACACTTGCAAGGTCTGTGGGGTCAGTGCCCGGAGTGCATCTTTGGGCAGGAAGGGCTGACAGACTTTTTGCAACACTTGAAATACAATATTGATTTTATAATGCAGCCCTCGACTGGAAAGGTATCATGGGGGAGACAGACTTGTCAGGTGGAAATCTTTAGGACCAAGTGGAAAATTTAGAAAAGCAGTAGATTATTAGGACAGCTGGAAATACAGACCCTTAGCCTGGAAATTCCAGGTAGGTGATATTAATTAGTGCAGCGGAGTCAGGAGATATGTGTTTCCCCTGAAAAGGTGTTCTTTATACTCTCCTTCCCACTGTGTGAACCCCAGCCCCTGGGAGTCCCGGGTACCACATTTCCTCCTCCCAATATGGTAGCAGGACTGGGGGCCAGGCAGCATCCACCGGGCAGTCTTGTCCAAATACAGACTATGACTCACAGTGACGAGAGGAAAAAGAATTAAGGAAATCCCACATGAAGTTACACACACACAGAAAGCTTCTGAAAATGACTTCTGTTTTGTGATTTACCATAAATAACAGTCAATTGGCCAATTGGGTGGTTTCATTGCCACGACCTGGCCGGGGGTGAGGGCAAGCATATTTGGAAGCCCACCTTCTTACCATCATCCGTGGGATAGTTGGCGGTGTGGGTGCCTTTGCAGAGTCAGCTCATTGTGGAAAGAGCTAGGCTGTGGAATTAGGTCCCAGTTTGGACCTTGGTGCCTCCACTCTCTGGCTGGGTGATACTGGGCTCTGCAGATCTGTTTAGTGAGCACCTCTCAGGGTTTGGTGACCCTGACCGAGAATCTGACCATCTGTTTCCAAAGGCCCCGCAGCACACAGTAGCTGTCTTCCCTTCCCCCTCTGGGGGTTCGCTCCATCCCGTTAGACGTGCGGGGGAAGTGCCCTCCGGCAGGGCAGAGGAGGGAGAGCCCTGGGCCACCTGTGTTTTCCCAATTCTGTTAATCAGATTCCGTGTGTCCTCACTTTCCAGCTACCCTGCAAGCACCCCATCAGGTGGTCTTGAAATGGGTCACGTCCCTTCCATTCTGGGCCGGTCCGCTCAGGTCCTGCCAAAGGCGCGGCCGTCTGCTCAGAAGATGCCACAGTTCCCGCCACACTCGGGAAGCACTGCACAAGGCTCGAGTGGTGAAAATAGGAAGCACCAGGCATGCTGCTGGAGGTGACAGCCAGGGCCTGGGTGCCACCATACCTGTGTCCCTCATTGCAGGGTCCGGATGCCACCACACCCGTGTCCCTCACACCAGCCTCTGGTGGCAGATCTCATAGGAAGGGGTGAAGTACTTTCAGACATGGTTGCTCACAGTGAGAATGCTCCAGCCCCATGCCGGGGCCCCTGCTGAGGCAGGTCCTGGATGTGTGTGGGGTCCTTGAGCAGTCCCTGTGGGCCGATTCCCAGGGGGCCAGCAGACAGCAGGGCTGTCTAGGAGTATTGAAGTCAGCGCGTGTGTCTTCCTTCTTGGTGTGGCCAAGTCGGGCTTGAAATACGTTGGGGGGATCTGAGGAGACACTCGATTTAAAGGCTCAGGAGTACTTGGGCTGCAGGCAGTTAAGGAAGAAGTTCTGGGGCCTTCTTTCCCCAAACACAAGAAACGGTAGAGCTTCAGAAGACTGTGGCCCAAAACGAGCATGCCAACAGCTCCCCAAATCTGGTAGGAGGAAAGAGAACAAACGTCAACATCTTCTTCCAGGGAATCCAAAATTAGAAGCTCCAGTGATGAGCGTGGCTGTGGGTTCTGTGGAAAGACACGAAGGGGTGGGGGGGCTTGCTGCCCACCCCGGTGGGCTATCTTCTGTGACTATGGGTTCCCAGCAGGAAGGACTGCTGTAGGACATCGAGGTTTTGAGGCTAGCTAGTCAGATTGTGAAAACTATTTCTCACTTTTTTTTTATTGGCATAAAACATGCTTGACAGAATTTACCATCTTAACCATTTTATTACTTTTTTTATTTTCAAAATGTTTTATTTATTTTTGAGAGAGAGGGAGAGAGAAAGAAACAGAGTGTGAGCAGGGGAGGGGCAGAGAGAGAGGGAGACACAGAATCGGAAGCAGGCTCCAGGCTCCGAGCTTTCAGCACAGGGCCTGATGTGGGGCTCGAACCCACGAACTGTGAGATCATGACCCAAGCTGAAGTCAGTCGGATGTTTAACCCGCTGAGCCACCCAGGAGCTCCTGCCATCTTAACCATTTTAAGTGTATGGTTCAGTGGCTTTGAGTCCAATGTTGTGCAGCCATCCCCACCTTCCATCTCCAGAACTTTCTCATGTCCTCAAACTGCAGCTTGGTCCCCGTTAACGCAGAACAAAGTTAACGCCCTGTCAATGTGACGGGAGTGCACTGGGCTTCTCTCCAGGGCGTCTGGGAAGGACGGTCTTGTGTTCTCCCTGGTGCTACTTGGTTTTCGTGGAGTATAAACACTGAGGATGCAGGAGTGGGGTAACTTACCTGCCTGTCCTCTGTCCCACGGGGCACGGGTGGCTCCTGGCTCTTGGGTTGGGTTGCGTGGTGACATGGTCACAGGGGCAGCATCACCCTGGCACCCAGACACAGCCACGTGTCCCCCAAACACAGAGAAAAAGGTGTCACCTGGGCCTGTGGGGTTTCGATGTGCGGCCCCGCCTGTGTGGTGCTTGCCAGCTGACAGTGGGTGACCTCTGGTTTCCGTGGCCCTTAAGTGAACAGAACTCAGAGTGATTGACTTGTTCTGATTTCAAACGATAACATTTTATCACATTCTTCAACACATTCTTGAAAATAAACTTTTGCTGTCACCTTTTTTATGAACCAAAAAATATGAAAACCGTTCACAGATGACTGGACGGCGAATTTCCTCCCCCGAAGGGCGCAGCGAATGGTTTCAGTAAAGAAACGCTCTGGTTTTCAAGGGGGAAAGCTTGTGATCTGCCAGTTTCCTGTCTAGTCGACACAGTAGAACAAAAGAGGACAATTTGATTCCTTTGACTCCTTGGGCTAAACTAAGATTTCCCATGACATGTTTGCTCTACCTGATTTTGTAGACAAGCCTTTTTTTAAATTAAAAAAAAATTTTTTTTAACGTTTATTTATTTTTGAGACAAAGACAGAGCATGAACAGGGGAGGGGCAGGGAGAGAGGGAGACACAGAATCGGAAACAGGCTCCAGGCTCTGAGCCATTAGCCCAGAGCCCGACGCGGGGCTCGAACCCAAGGACCGTGAGATCGTGACCTGAGCTGAAGTCGGATGCTTAACCACCTGAGCCACCCAGGCGCCCCGACAAGCCTTTTTAAAAAAAAAAATTTTTTTAATGTTTTTATTTATTTTTGAAGGAGAGAGAGAGACACACAGAGCATGAGCGGGGAAGGAGCAGAGAGAGAGGGAGACACAGAATCAGAAGCAGGCTCCAGGCTCTGAGCTGTCAGCACGGAGCCCGACGCGGGGCTCGAACCTACAAACCGTGAGATCATGACCTGAGCCGAAGCCAGATGCTCAACCGACTGAGCCACCCAGACACCCCCCCCCCCGTTTTTTTTTTTTTTTAAAGCACTACTGTTGATGAAATACTTCCAACGTTTGCTTTAGATTTGCACGAAGTAAGCATGTCATGTCAGACTAGAGAGTGAATCATGCAGCCGGCCGCTGATGGAACCACCTCATTAGGGTCCGTGAGCTAAAAACAATACAAAATAATTGGGGCTGGGCTGGTGGGGGAGGAGGAAATGGTGGTTTGTTGGAAGCAAAACAAGGTCTGGAGAGTATTGCCTTAAAAAGGCAAAACATACAAATGGACAGGAGGGTAAAGCCCAGTTGTGTGTGTTTCTGGAAGCTGGGCGAGGTGCAGACTAAGGTATGGAGCAAGGACTCTCCTCGGGGCTGGGTGGGGTGGTGGGGACGTTCAGGCCAGATGCCACCTGGAGCTGGGTGAGCCGCAGAGCAGGCCCTCTGGGTTGATCAGTGCTGCCAGTGAGCATGACCGATAGATCACGGTCTATCTTATCGTGGCTGATAGATCAAGGCTGCGTATATCCTACGTGTCTTTTCCACTTGTGATGCAATGAAATGCAATGAAATGTGTGTACCCTGAAACTGTACTGGGCACCACTTCGTCTTTATTTTTTGAAGTTACTTAATAATTTAAGGGTTTAAAAAATATGTATTTTGGAAACCACTGTGTGTCAGGTTCCTTCGTATGGTCAGATTAGCAAAAGCCCTAGTGCAACTAAAAATTGAAATCTACAACAGCTTCAGCTAGTATCATCTATTAGCTTCTGTAGTAATTCATTGGTAATTCATTAATTTATTAATTCATCAGCCGGTAATCCCAGGCTGTATTTTTAATGGAGAGAAGGCACATGGTTGTAGTAAATAGACTGAAATAAAAAATTCAAAGTGTATATCACCATCTAAATTAATCCATTGGATTTGGGATACTTTTATTTGTCAGACACTAAAAACAAGGTGTGAAGCTGTAATTGACCCACACCAGTCTTCTATGTCACGTGCTCCATGGCTGATGCATGTTATGGCTGAATAAATGTGCAGACTGAATGAGCGTACCCTTCGGGGAAACACAGCACAGACCACCGTGAATTTGTTTTCAGTCTGTGCAAGGCTACGAACAGAAATTTCCATCTGTAACACTCCATCTGTTCAAAGTACACTTCATCCTGATGTTTAGGGACTGGATTCTGGTAACTCTAAAATACATCTACTACGTCTCAACCACCCACCTGTGGTAATGCGTGTTACCACGCGCGGTGGGGTGTGCTCCGGTCAAGCTCTGGCTGCAGGACCTCCCTGTGGGCGCGGACTCACTCATGGCCTCAGATGCTGCATCACAGGCCCGGCACATGACGGGCCACCAATCGATCTCAATCCAGGGGGTGAGAACCCCTGTATTTATTCTCTGAGCAGCCTATTCAAAACAACTCCACTTCTTTTAATGGCGAAAACAATGGGATTTGTTGGATTTCAGAAGTAGATTTCCAAGTTCAGGGTTCTGTAGAAGTACATTGTGAATTGATCAAAAAGGCGAACGAGAGGCTTCAATAATTAGCTCATTAGAAAGGAATATGTCATGTATGCACACAGACGTGCACAGAGACACATAATGCCTGTATTTCTCTGTGCAAATGAGGTCAAGAACAACCACAAAGTTTATATTGAAGCAATAACACACTAGAAAGTATGTGATGAGCCTGGAGACATTGTGGTTCATATATGAACTAGGATGCTATTGATTTTTTTTTTTAATGTTAATTTATTATGAGAGAGACAGAGTGCAAGCTGGGTAGGGGCAGAGGGCCAGAATCTGAAGCAGGTTCCAGGCTCTGAGCTGTTAGCACAGAGCCTGACATGGGGCTTGAACTGTGAGATGACGACCTGAGCCAAAGTCGGCTGTCTTAACTGACTGAACTGCCCAGGTGCCCCGTGGGATGCTATTGATTCTTAATGTGATAGTGATTTATGGCCAAAATCTCTTTGATAATTTAAGAGAGCAGTGACTTTGGATGCACTTGGGTTGGAAGTTGGAGGCACTTGGGTTGGAATCCAACAACCAGAAACAAGTAAAGGACAAGGAACCCGGAAGAATTGGGTTGTCACCTCGCATTTTCCCTGCAAGACATGACATCAATTGGAGTGGAGGCCAGTTCTGCCATTTTAACCCGAAAATCCACGCCGATGCTCTGAACCATCAGTGACACCACCTGTAGAGAAAAACCGGGTCGTTGCCGGTTGGTCATGAATTTGGCCGATTGTGTCATTATGACTGTAATCTCCTAAAGATTCCAGGTTTTAGGTGTTGTTTGGCCAGGTCCTCCTCTGAATATTTGTATTGGCCTTTGGCTTTTCCATACTTGATTTTGCCCAAGAACTGGCTCGCTTCACTGCATCCAGGGTATCTTCCTCCCCATGCCAGGTGCCTCATCCCGTCTTTATTCCTTAGTGTCCCCTTCGACCAGTGCCTTGTTCTCCCAGATGCAGAAATAGTAATGGGCTGCTCTAAAAATGAACCTTTGCTTAGAAATTAGGGTAGACGTTTGAACTCTACAATGGGCAGCTCCTAGCAGAGACGCTCCAGTTTTTCCAGGAGAGAATTAGCTGCCATCTAGCACCTGAAGATGTCCATCAAAATGTGGAAATATAGTCGCTAAAAGCACAAGAGTGGTTTTGGTTTCCGAGGCGATATACCTCCCCAGAAAGTACTTGTTCTGAATCGTGTTCACAGCCCAGTTCACCCTGACTCCACATGGGTTCTCTTTAAACTCCATCCATGGTAGCAAAAGGTTTTCTCGAATTTTCTAGATGTTAACATGCTTGCTGTGGGTGCTGTACCATTAAAAACCGTATTTTTGTTCCCACAAATCTCCCTGGGCTCTGTTGTACTGTGTGCACAGTGTCTCTCTGGGGAAATAAGAATTTAATGAACGTAAATGAGAAAGAGAAAGTAGGGGTATTTGTGTATCCTTCCAATGGAAGGATCAGGGAAATAGAATGAGTGCTCGTTTTCATATGTTATTTATTTCACTTTTATAATAAATTATGAATGGCTTAAGTCCGCTTAATATTTTTCTTAATTCTCTTGGGAAAGGTCGGGGTTTCTGGAGTCATCACACATTTTGATAGCTACGGACATGTGTATGTGGATTAGCCCGTGTGGTTTTAGGAGTTGCTGGCAAACTGGAGGGTGTAGGAATAGGGTTCTGCTCAGGGACAGAGTGGGAGGTGTGGTTTAGAAATGATGGCTCTGCACAAACCAAACATGTGCAGCTGACCTCAGGGCCGCATAGGAACCTCAGAGGTGTCGTGGGGCACCCTCTCTCGGCCACAGCGTAAATACCAGAGCTTGCCGCCGAGAAACCACTGCCTGACCACCAGGCGCTTCACTTCCTCCTGTGGTTTGCCCCATTTTCTCTGCTTTAACCATAAGTGCTGTGCTTGTGTGTTTAGGTGGGTCCTTCAGAAGTGCCACTAGTTTGCAAAGTAGCACTTTTGGTTTACCGTCCATTATGCTCCATGAAAGCCCGACGAACTTGTGGAAGGTTTTAGTGGAGGTCTTGCTAAAATGCGCGTGGGACCCAGAAATACATCACGTAGCAAACCCCCACACGGATCCCCGAGCTTCTGTCAAACGCAGAGAACGCCTGCTGTGAGGAGTTCGGTCACCCGCTGGGTGTACCATGTGACATTTCTGTTCACGTTTTGCTTAGCTTTTCAACTCTGGTTTCAAAGATACAGATCAAGTAATAACATCCTTGGTGGTGGGGGGGGGGGGTGGTGGGGATGCTTCGTCTGGGTGTGGAGGACTGGACCGAGACATCTGAGAATCTATCATTTATGAAGAGTGTAAATCTGCCTTTGAAAAGTGGCTTTACAGATGAGTCTGGTATCTGAGACTGAGCGCAGTTACGAAAATGACCCTTCGGTGTCATTCTGGCTGGGATTAGCCTCCGCGTGCATGTTGTTCCAAAGTGCGTCCCGCATCTGACGCAACAAATGAACAGCTGTGATGCCACTGTCCTGACGGGGTGTTTTAGTGTCTCTGTGCGATGGAAGTAGCATTAAATCCGTGGACACTGTCATGTGCACTTATTTGCCGGGCTGTGTGGTTAGGTCGTACCCCACAAGAAGGACTATCTGGATAGTCTTTGCTACTGAACACCCCGTACGGCCTTCCCATGGTGGGGCACGGCGTCTTGCCATGCTGGGGAGGTGTGCAGACTCTTACTCGTGTGGCCGAGAGCCGCATTCCCCACCATGCGCTCCTGGGGTCTGGTCCTCTGTGATTCCTCTGTGATTCCTGCCTTCCTCTCGTTCCTCTGTGCATGGTTCATCTGCTTCCTCCTGGAACGTCCACGTTTGCCCCTCCAGGCTGTGCCATCTTCCCCGCCGCCTCCGGGAAGCCACCCGGAGCCACCCTGATGAGGCCTGGCCGCCGAGCAGCGACCTCCCTCCTCCCACTGGGTGTATCAGCTCAGTCCAAAATAAGTTTCTCCTTCTTGCGTTCTCGCAGAGGTAGTAACATGCATGCTCCTGACTTCTTTATTTTGGGGTGTTTTTCTCCTCCTGGACTAGAACACGCCTGCAGGAAGGAGCCGTGCCTTGGGCACGGTCCCTCATGTCACCGAGGACGGTGCGTGAACATCACCCGGGCTTGTGCTCATGTCAGTGGCTCTCGGACATTTCATGGGCGACTGGCCGAGATGAATTTTAGGGATGGTCTGCTGGATCTATAGTATTTCTTGCTAAGGATTTACATGATTTCTTGCATCAATGAATAGGATTATGAATTAAACTTTGATAAGATATGAGATCTACACTTTGGCAGAGAATAAAATCTTAGCTTGAAATGAGGCTAATTGAGGGACGCCTGGTGGCTCAGTCGGTTGAGCATCTGACCCTTGGTTTTGGCTCATGATCTCATGATCTCACATTGGTGGGTTTGAGCCCCGAGTCGGGCTCTGCACTGACAGCTGGCTACCTGCTTGGGATTCTCTCTCTCCCCCTCTCTCTCTGCCCCTCCCCCCACTCGTGCTCTCTGTTTCTCTTTCTCAAAATAAATAAACTTAAAAAAAAAGAAGAAATTGCTCTAATGGACAGAACTGCCAACCAAGAAAATGAAAATTGGTGACCATTTCCCATCATGAAACAAGATACATTGCTTTCTTGCCTCCTTTCCCCTCCCTTCCTGTCTTTCCCCTCCCCTTCCCTGTCTCTCCGCTCCCCTTCTCCTCGCCTTCCCCTCCTTGGGATCAGGCTCTTTGGAGAATATCCTTTCCCTACTCTACACCTAGTGGAGCTGTAGCTCCTGTGACCCTCAGTCCCTGACCCCTCCCTCCCCTCCTCTACCTCGTCCTGCCCCACCTCCTCTTCTCAGAGCTGCCTCCTTCCCTTCCCTCCCCCTGTCGCCTGCCTCCCTCAGGGCCCTTGCGCCCACACTAACCTCACTGCCAGCAGGGAGGGAATTTCTCTCCCTCGGTTCAGAACTTTTCAACGTCCCCGTGGCCGGTTGAATGGCACAGAATCCCCTCTGCGGGCCATCCAGGACCCACCAGTTGGCATTCACCCAGCCTCTCCAACATCTTTTCTCTGACACCCTTACCTTATTTAAGGCTGCCTCTGAAGCCTTGGCACCTGACCTTTCCTCCATTGAGAGCAGGCTCAGGCCTGAGCGTTGGGTCACCTCTGTGTGACTCCTGGAGAGCGTGAGTCCCGTCTGAGCCCCCCTTTCACCCTCTGAAGTAGGAGGACAGAGCCCAGCATGTAAGTGTGCTCATCAGATCCTTACGGCAGGGGGGGTGGGGACGGGGGCGAGGCCTGTGCGGCCAGTGCACCAGACCACGGTGTGCCCAGAATTCCCTAGAAAAGGAGAGCTTCCTGCCTGCTTTGACAAGGAGAATGTATCCTGTTAGGATGGAAACAGAGCGTCAGGGAGTGTCACTCAAGTTGGATCACATTCCAAGAGACTGGAGGAGGTTGGTGGTGTCGCTAATCTCGGGAGAAATTAGCAAGCATTTAAAATATTTAATTGTCGCAGGAAAAAAAAAACGTGGCAATCTGGTGGCCACTGGTTTAGTCAAGCTCTGGATTCAAGTCGCAGGTCAGTCACAACGGTGATGCTTCGCTGGTCACTTGGGCTTTTGTGTTTCCATTTTAAGCGTGTTACGAACTGTTGGCGTCCCTAGAGGACCAGGATGTGGAGCACGATGGGGCACGATGGGAGACATAGAACCCTGACCCCACCTTTCAATACACAGTATAATGCGGGTCTCCGTGCCTGAGTGCCCGTTATCCGTCACTTCCCTAGAACACGTGGAGCCTCCGGGAGATCTCTTTAAAGAGCCCTGTTGATGGGAAAACTGCCCAGCATAAATCCCTCTTGACAGCTGCCCAGTAGACATGCAGCGGGGCTTTCGGCGGGTCCGCTTGTTGGGAATTTTTCATTAATGTGGTAAAATGCAGCGCATTTTCTGGGTCATGATAGGAGAAGCATCTGAAGTTCACTGAATGCTGTTTTGATTTCACATTTAGGTGCGGTTAGGAGTTTTTCGGAAGGTATAGTGCCGGCGAAGGTGCTGGGTGGGGGCGGGCTGAGCAGGGGCTTCTCGAGGCCGGGCCGTCCGTCCACCTTCCTGCGGAGGCGTGGCGCCCTTGCCACAGTATTGTGGAGGCAATGTGTTGATGTGATGTTGCCAACGCTGTGATACAAGGTGTGGGGAGAAATAGTGTGAATCTGGGATTCAGGTTCAGGGTGAGCACAAGAGACTGGCAGCAACATGGTCCAAGGGACCACTTTTATTTTTTGAAGTTTAGTTATTTATTTTGAGAGAGAGAGAGAGAGAGAGAGAGAGAGAGAGAGAGCAAGCAGGGGAGGGACAGAGAGAGAGGGAGAGAGAATCCCAAGCAGGCTCCGCAGGGTCATCGCAGAGCCCAACGCAGGGCTCAAACCCACGAACCGTGAGATCATGACCTGAGCCTAAATAAGAGTCAGATGCTTAACTGACTGTGCCGCCCAGGCACCCCAAGGAGCCCCCTTTGAGGGTTCTTGCTGTCCAGGCCGAGAGCAAGCAGGACGGGGCCTGGGGCTACCCGCTTCACATCCCCTCCTGCCTCCTCTCTCTCTGTCCCCTTTCCTCCCTTCCTCTGCATCTGTGTTTCCTCTCCAGCCCTTTAGGGCATCCTGGAGCGCAGCCCTGTCTTGCTTCTCCCACCCCAGGGGCATCGGATCGTACCCATGGGTGTGCAGAAAGCACACAGCACTTGTGCTTCAGAACATGCTTCTGAATTACATGTGAAGCCTGGAGACCCCATGAACAGTATTAAGCGCTCTTCTATTTACGACCAGGAATTAATGAAGAAGGCACCTGTTACACCCAGCTGTCGGGATTGAGGTCGTCCAGGCAATGTGCTGTCACTTTAAGACAGCGATTATAGATTGATTGGAGTCAGAGTCCCTGGCCTCCGAGAGAGTAAACACAGAAGCTGGGAAGGGCCGGGGCTCTGCAGGGAGTCAGCTACGCCCTTTTCACCCAGACCTCCAAATTTGACTCCCCACCAGCCTCAGGAATGTGTGTTGTCACTCATCACCTGCCCAGCTGGCACCAGTGCCCACCCCGACCAGCCTCCCATGCCAGCTCTCCCTCATTCTGCTTTGTGCCTAGGACAGCACATCCTCTTGAAGCATGTCTTTGGGGCTCTGTCTCCACAGCTGCCAGTGTCCCCCTTGTGCCCCAGCAACTGCGTCCCACACCCCGGGGCCGAGTGCCCTTTTGCTCCGCTTCGTTTCCCCTTCGCCTCTTTCTTCGCAGCAACACCCCCTCCCCGTGTTCTGCCCTCCCCCTCCAGGCCAGCACCCCCCAGTCTGTCATCTCTATACTGGGACCTGCCCTGGAGATCCCTCTGCACTGGGACAGGGCGCAGGGCCCCCCCCTCTGCATCCGTGGGACTCCGCTCCCCTCTCTTGTAGGAGGCGACCTCTTGTCATCTCACGCCTCCTCATCCCGCTTGCTAATGTGCTTAGTGCTATGAGTGCCTGGCCTGTGTCAGGTGCGGCAGGTGCCGTACTCCGACCACCCATCAGGTCAAAGATGAGTCACGCTGGGGACTGAGACCAAGTGTGGGTGAATGGGTGGCTCAGGCCCATGAGGGAGCGGCTGCGTCCTGTGGACTCACCCCCTGTGGGCTGGTCTGGGGCTTCAGAAATAAAGGCGGATGTCTGACAGGCAGTGGCAGGACCAGGGCATGGAAGCAGTCAAGTGTGCTTTGTGTTTTGGAGCCACAGAGAGAGGAAGGATGAAAAACAAAAAACAAAAATAGCCAGAAGAGCCCCACGGACTTCAGCCCAACAGAGGCTTGCGCATTTTCCCAAAGCTGGAGAAAATTGTCCAACTTTTTTTTTTTCCCCTAGCCTGGCTGAGTGAAACGTTCTGGGCTTCAAAGAGTGGCTGGGAAATGTGCGTGTGGCACTCGGGAAGGGGTCTCCGAGGAGGCAACTGGGCGGACACGGTGTGTGTGTGGCAGGGGGAAGTCGAGGCAGTGGGGCGGGGCTGGCCAGAGGGGTTCAGGAGCTGGGGGGACAGTAGCCAAGAGCAAGAGTTTTATTGGGGGAGGGCTCCTTCCCTCCCCCCGCAAGTAGGAAATGTGTTCCCTCTGAGGCCAAGGAGCCCCTGAGTCCACACCTTCGCCCAGGACGGCCTCTTGCTCTGGAGGAACATTCGGGGAGCGACTCAGTGGGAGGACCCCTGGGCTGGAGACTCACATCACCTCCCCGGAACTGGTGAGTCAGCAGCACCAGGGGGAGCCCCTGGCCTCCCGGTTCTGGCCTCAGCCTCGCCCCACCCATGTGTCCCAGGGGACACGCCGGCCCACCAACTCATTTCACACAGAGACCTCTGAGCCACTGTCATGGGGCCGCTAATTATAGTCACATCTGCTTGCAGCTGGACAAGACATGACCTGGAGGTGAAGCGAGGCCCCAGCCGTTCCCTCTGGCCCATTCCATTCCCCAGGCGGGGACCTTGAACGTCCACCCCCACCGAATGGAAGAAGGGGCGGAAAAGACATGAAAATGAGACCACATAGATCGTAGGGTGGGTGACATCTGCACAGACCCACGATCCCAGGCTGACGGTCAGGCGAGCCAGGCAGACACCCCCCCCCCCGGCTTCCTCCTCGTGCGGTTTTGCTGGGAGCCCCCGCAGACCCCACGGGCCCCAGCCTCCCACGCACTGCGCTTACTCAGACGTGCTCATGTCACAAGTTCAGTTTGTTTCTCAAAGGTTTCATGCTAATTTGTTTTTTTGCCAAGAATGCATCAACACTTGCAGTTGTTTTCAAATGGGAACAGAAAAATTTTGTAAGTCCAGAGAGTAGTAAGGGTATTTGGTTTCCATGTTTTCCATGATTGAATGAAACAGAAATGTTATTTTAGTTAAACGGAATTCTCCCTTCCATTGAACTAACGACGCAGGATAATTTTCACATCCTTTGAATCGCATCTAACATTTATCAAAACAAAACGAGGCCGATATAATAAAACACACGCAGATAAGAGAACATGGATGGAGAGCCCCTTGGAGATTAATCATCCTTACATCCATAATGCCAAACATAGTTCTGGAAGTTCAAAAATGCTGCACAAATGTAAGCTTTTGAGAAATTGCTATTTGCACTGTAACATCTGGCCTCTATTTCGCTCTCCAGTTTGCTAATAAGTTTTAAACTTTCTGGGGGGGGCGTAAATTTTATTGAAGAAACGTGTGAAATGATACAGACACAGTTGAGTGCATCTTGCACAAACAGAACACACCCACCAAACAGAAGCCTGGAAACCCCTTGGTCCCCCTTCCCCTCACCGACAGCTCCTGGGGGTAGCTGGCATTCAACTTAATTCTGTTCAGTTTTCAGCTTTGTATCAATGGACTCACCAGGCTCGCTCTGCTGCCCCGGGCTTCCCTTCACTCAGTGTTGTGTGTGTGAGGGTCCCCCGTGTTGTGGTCGCCCACGCCCATGTGTAAAGGGCTCCCTCTGAATATGACCATTCTTGAATATGCTTTATCTGATTTGATTGAAATACAACAAAGTACAAAAACTGTGAGTTCCCAGCTCAGGGACCTTTTGCAAATGGGAACCCCTGCCCCGTGTAGACACCCGACTCATCAAGCAGAGACCATGTCCGGCACCCAGGAACTGCCCTGGGTTAGGTGACCCCCCACCTTTCGGACTTTTTCACCCTGGATAGTTTCACCTGTCCTTGAAGTCAGTGCAGCGGGACCAGTGTGTGTTCTTCTGAGAGTTAAGGTTCTCTTTCAGGGCTGTCCCGTCTGGGCAGTGGGTGCGTGGAGGTGTGGAGGGCCATTTTGCAGAACCTCGTGGCAGTAAGCAGCATTTACGATGTTTTAATGTCCAAAAAGAAGGTGGACTCTTGATGCGTTTCTTTTGGTGGTCCTCTCTGATTGACCACATCAGCACTTTCCTGGTAATGAAATAGAACGAAAAATAACGGAATGGCAAAGATCAAAGTCTGGTAGCATGTGATAAGGGAAATGTGGTTAGCTGCGCGTGAGCATGTCTCTCGATGATGTCCCCGCGATGCACGTGAACACACACACACACCTGTGGGGCACATGCCAGGCGTGGAATCATCTAGGAAAGCCCCCGTGTGTATGTTCAGGCCCTGAGACACTGCCGAACAGTCGTCCAGCATCTGTCCCATTTGACAGTCCCATGGTGGGGGGAGGGGGGAGGTAGGAGAGCCCCACTGTTCATTCCTGCACACCTTTAATTTCTGCCCTAGCAGCTCTGAAATACATGCCTTTGTCTCCACATATTTCTTTGGTTGGATAATGATTCCAAAGCTTCCCTGAAGAAGTGCTACAACCAGGAAGAAAATCGGGATGGTAATATCACCACAAAACTATTCTGACATTTTGCACAGCATGGGGAATGTACAAAGGAATTTGAAAGATAAGCTGTTTAGACTTGGCAGATGTCCACATGTCCCTATTTGGTGGGATGGGAAACACATAAAACTTGTGAAAGCAGTGATGTCAAAGGTCTACCTTCCATCAGAAGCAGGAAAGAAGCGGGGAAATGGAGGACTTCATTGTTAAACCCATTCCGAATATGCCTTCCTGCAAAAAGTTATGTCACAGCTGGCAGATCAGTGGGACCGAGCGTATGTATGGGCTTGCACTCTGTCTCTCACCCACACCCCTCACCCCCCACTCACACACGCGTGCATGCACACACACGCAGAGCACTTGGCATCCTTCGGTTAAGCAGAAAGGCGCTCTCCAAACTGAATCCGCGAGCCTCCCCCCTCCCTGCATTCCCATAGGGAAGTCACTTTAATGTTGAGGAGACCTCCCTGTTGGTCTCAGAGAAGGGCCGGAAATAGGCTTCATTTCAAGCTAGAGTCACTGACCTCCATGATCTCCTTCCTTCTTTGGCACTAGGACTGCAAATCCTAAATCTTAGGGAATTTTTAGAACTTAACGTACTTCATAGCACTCATGCTGGAAATTGGGGCATGAAAGAAAATGTATATAATATTAATTAATTTGTCATGTCCTGAAATGTATAAACAGACTGGACAGGGGCACCTGGGGGGCTCAGTCGGTTAAGCGTCTGACTTTGGCTCACGTCATGATCTCGCGGTTTGTGGGTTCGGGCCCCACGTCGGGCTCTGTGCTGACAGCTCAGAGCCTGGAACCTGCTTCAGATTCTGTGTCTCCCTCCCTCTCTGCCCCTCCTCTGCTCATACTCTGTCTCTCTCTCAAAAGTAAATAAAATATTAAAAAAAAGAGAGACTGGAACAGACTAGAAGAGACCGTTGTTCTAAAGGCTATGTTGTTGTACCGTCGCTTTCAAATTTTATCATTAATTGGCCCTTAAAGTGGCCACTGAAGTTGTGTGTGGACACGTTTGTCTGCCAGACTCCATCTAGAACAAATGTGTTTTTTTCTGTTTAAAATGCAGTTAATTAAGTTCAGCTCCCACTGGATGTAACTTCTTACAATCCCATGGTGGGTTATTGGCTGTGGGTCCTGCCGGGAAGAGGCCAGGGGGATCGTCAAGAGGGACGTGGTTTTCATTAAGTTGCTCTGCACCGTTAGGGGGTTAGGGGTATAGATATGATGTTTTCCCCCTGAGAGCTGGCTGGGATTCTATTCTCCCCGTGTCTAGGTGCCCTCCCGCCCAGTGTTGGCCATGGAGATCCCACTTCTGCAAGAGAAACCAAGACCCACAGCCCCCAAAGACCAAGAATTTGGGGTCTTCAGCCACATTCCCCATGTTCGAGTGGAGAACGTCTTTAACCAGCTTCCTCAGCCGTGACCTCTTGGTTTGAGCACTGCTCAGCAGGAAAGCACAGGCTTTCCTCCTAACTTGGAGCTGACTTACTCGATGCTTGCACCCCAGTGAGGGGAAAGGCACAAGAAAGAAGTAGGAGTACTTCACAGAGGGTACAGATTCTTCCCGTTCTAGAATCTGGAACAGATGGATGGGAGCTAGTTGATGGGGCCCGATATGTTCCAGACACTGGTAGAAATGAGCAGCCCTCATAAAGTCCACTCCCTCGACGTGCAGCCGGTAGGGAGCTGTTGGAGTCGGTGAGATCCCTGCACACCATGATTTTGCTGCAAGGCCCAGATGCAAAATGTGCTTCCTCAGGAAATCATGACATTTGCGACGCCATGTTTAACATGTTAGGTGGGTCACCAGTGAAATTTTGGATCCGAGTAACTTACATAGTTCATTTGCCCTTTTAAACTTAGTGATTCACAGCGGAGAGTTGGGATGTACATTACTTAAGGCTCTTACTTTATTTAGCTATTTCAAAATCATGCATTACACCTGATTAAAAAGGGATCCTTAGAGGGGTGCCTGGGTGGCTCTGTTGGTTAAGCATCCGACTTCGGCTCAGGTCATGATCTGGCTGTTCCTGGGTTCGCATCGGTCTTTGTGCTGACAGCTCAGAGCCTGGAACCTGCTTCAGATTCTGTGTCTCCCTCTCCTTCTGCCCCTCCCCTGCTCTCTCTCTGTCTCTCAATAATAAATAAACTTTTTTTTTTTTAAAAAAAGGGGTCCTTAGAGCATCATTGGTATTCTTTTTAGCAGCATACCCTTAAATCACAACTAAAATACCTCATGTGCCAGGGTGATATCCAGCATGGGCCATTATGTGCCGACAATGTTAAGAACCAGAATGAGTGATATTTCAAAACAGATTTTAGGGGCGTCTGGCCAGCTTAGAGGACCCTGAGACTCTTGATCTTGGGGTCATGAGTTCGAGCCCCACGCTGGGTGTGGAGATTACTTAAATAAATAAATAAAAACTTTTTAAAAAGCAAAATAGATTTTAGTTAGCAAAGTAAACATGCAGTTTTTAATTTTCTTAGTCTAAAAATTAGTTTTTTTTTTTAATAGGGCCATTTACGTAAAATGCTAGGCCACCCAGAAAGTGAAACAAAAGTCATGGTCTAAAAATGCCTTTTGTTCTGAAAGGCTGACCGTAATCTAGGTATTATTAGAATTATTAGTCCTTTGGAATTGCCTTGTAGGGCCAGCACTGGTAATAAAAATTTCCTACAAGAATAAAGTAGAAAGGAGCCATGAATGTCTTTTGTCTAGGATTTTTTTTTTTTTAATTTTGCTTGATATACAGTATGAGGTAGTGGGGGCAGGGTGGGGATCTCTTATTCCTATAATAGAGCCCGTGATAAAGGCTCTAGTCCTGTATTTCTTGTCTCAGATTGCCCTGAGAGTTTGTCATGACCCGCAGCCTTGCCCGGGATAAAACTGGCCATTTGTTTACCCATGCACGCTGGCTGTGTTTCTGTAGCAAAGGCACCAGAAGCACGTTGACCCCAGCGTCCACAGTCGTGGCCCTGTAACCTCTTATCTGGTGTCCCTTGCAATTAAAGCATTTGCTGAGAGCTGAAGGGAACAGTTCCAGGAAATTCATGTTTATAACTTCCTCAGACTGAACGGAGATAAGCTTCTGAGATTTTATCAACATTTCAGAAGAGAAAACCCAGAAAGACCAAATAGCCATTTTTGCCTCAGCCACATGATGCTTTGCCTAATCTGGAGTTTAGAAGAAACCGTACTGAGCTGGGAGTAGAAAAGCCCGCCTTCCCGCTTCAGGCTGTTGTTGGGTTTTGGCCAACGAAGCCTGGGTGGTAGGTGGACCTCTCTTTCCTACCAGATAAATGAGTAGCCTGGGTGATTTTCCCTTCTGGCATCTGTAGGAGTGGGATGGGGGTTAGCAGAGTTTAAAGAGCAGAGGCGTGTTCCTGAACCTGGTTCAGGAGCAGGAGTTTATAGGGCTGGGCTGGGAGCCGGCAGTGGGGGACGGGGTGGGGGGCGCGGGTAGGCTGATCCAGAGCCCTAGCGACTGTCCTGGACAGGCACCCTGTCCTGGTCTGGGGGCTCACCCAGCACCCCCGGGAGCCCCCTCCTCCCTGGCCGGTCCCACTCTCCTCACCCAGTTTCCTCTTTGGAGTATTTACCCACAGTGCTGTTAGTTAGGCAGTTATATGTTGGGAGCTGATATACCCGTGTCATTGGATTGCTCTCTGCACCTGTTATTTAAGGTTGGTTAAATGGCCACCACCAGCAGCAAGCCCACAGTAACTGGGTAGGCACTGCTCTATTTCCTCAGTTCCAAGATGCCCATTTATTAATGCATTAAGTCTGAAGCTCCAGTATATCTTCACGATGGATGATGTGTCATTGTGTAATCCGTGCTATTCTTTATCTCTTGGTGTGAGTCTTACAACCCGTGTAGTCTCAGATGAGATACAGTCTGTGTCAAGCTTGGTGTGATTCTGGGCCTGCCCCCCAAATGTTCTCAGGTCCTGGGGAGGCAGACGAGGAGAGGGTTGTGAGGGGCATGGGACAGGTGTCTCGGTAGAGGTCTGTCACCCCACTGTGGGAGCCCGGGTGGGGTGCAGCCACCCGTCATGTGGGGAGGAGGCAGGAGATGGTGATGTTGTTAGGAACATCTCTTGGGTCTCTGAGTACTTGGATTTGGGCATTTTGGATGAACCTTCTGGAGCACAGGCTTAAGATTTTGGCTTCCTGTCTTTGGAAAACTCTGAGTGGTCACCAAAACCCAGATTGTGAAGCAAAACTGTGCACATGGCTTGATGTAGGATGTTAGGAGGTTATGAGATTGCACGCTGATGACTGCCACACGTGTGAGTCAGGGAAAGAGAAAGACCATCATCTACGGAGTCTGTTTGGACTGTGGTCAATTGTCCCCATTTCCAAAATATAAAATTAATAACAGCTCACTGTCTTGGAGGCACTTGCTCAGGTTTCACTTTATGAAATAAATATCCCCAGATGTAGTTGTTTTATGCAGAAGATCTCCACAGCAACAGGGCTAAGGCTTGAGGATATCGTTCAAGAAACAGACTTCACGTGATCACAGTTCTATTAATAGTATTGTTTTCTTTTTGAGAAATGATCTCTTGAAGCAGAATTGAAGCACACATTGTATCTCAGACTTCATACACAGCCTCTAACAAAGCGTATTAACTAAAGTTTTTCTTGTCACACCCCCTTCCATTCTGTCTCCGATACCTGTGTCTATCTTGGGTTAAAATTTGGGTTTGTCTAAGGAACTTGCGAATGTGCGTAAGCACCTTCATACTTTTATCTCTTAATGTGCTGGCAGTTTTATGTAATGGAAGTTGGTGGTGGGTTCTAATTTCAACCTTGTCCTAGCATGTTATATTCAAGCTCCAAAGTCAGTTCTTGCATCTGAAAAGTGGGGATAGTAGTAGCACTTACCTCAAAATAACCGTCAGCTGATTAAATAAGATGATGGCAAATTTTGAACACGTTAGTTCCCTTCCTTTCCAGCTTTCTTTTCTTATAGGATGCTAGTTTAGTTTAGTTTAGTTTAGTTTAGTTTAGTTTAGTTTAGTTTAGTTTAGTTTTTCATCAGAACAGGTGTATTCCTTAATCCCCATTCCCCCACCCGCCTCCCCTCTGGGAACCATCAGTTTGTTCTCTGTAGTTAAGAGTCTCTTTCTTCCTTTGTCTCTCTTTCTTTTTTTCCTTTGCTCGTTTGTTTTATTTCTTAAATTCCACTTACAAATGAGATCATATGGTATTTGTCTTTCTCTGACTTATTTCACTTGGCATTATACTCTCTGGTTCCATCCGCATCTTTGCAAATGGCAAGATTTCATTCTTTTTATGGCTGAATGATATTCCACCGTATGTATACATCACCTCTTCTCTATCCTTCATGTATCGATGGACCGTTGGGCTGCTTCCATATCTTGGCTGTTGTAAATAATGCTGCAATACACATAGGGATGCATGTATCCCTTTGAATTAGCGTTCTTATATTTTTTGGGTAAATACCCAGAAGTGCGATTGCTGGATTGTGGGATAGTTCTATTTTTAACTTTTTGGGGAAACTCCATACTGATTTCTGCAGTGGCTGCACCAGTTTGCATTCCCACAAAGGCGCACGAGGGGTCCTTTTTCTCCACAACCTTGTCAGCACTTGCTGTTTCTTGTGCTTTGATTTTAGCTGTTCTGACAGGTGTGAGGTGATATCTCACTGTAGTTTTTTGGTTTATATTTCCCTGATGATGAATGTTGTTGAGCATCTTTTCATGTGTCTGTTGGCCATCTGGATGTCTTCTTTGGGGAAATGTCGGTTCATGTTTTCTGCCCAAGTTTTAATTGGGTTGTTTGTTTCTTTGGGGTGTTGAATTATATCAGTTCTTTATATATTTTGCATACTAACCCTTTATTGGATATGTTATTTATAAATATCTTTTCCCATTCAGTTGGTTGCTTTTTAGTTTTGTCGACTGTTTCCTTTGCTGTGCAGCAACTTTATTTTGATGTAGTCCCAATAGTTTATTGTTGGTGTTATTTCCCTTGCCTCAGGAGACATATCCAGAAAGATGTTCCTATGGCTGTTGTCAGAGAGGTTACTGCCTGTTGTCTCTTCAAGGATTTCTGTGGTTTCAGGTTTCACATTTAGGTTTTTAATCCATTTTGAGTTTATTTTTGTGTATGGTGAAAAAAAAGTTTCATCCTTTTGCATGTGGCTATCCATTTTTCCCAACACCATTTGTTGAAGAGAAGGTCTTTTCCCCATTGTATATTCATTACTCCTTTGTGAAAGATTAACTGACCATAGAATTGTGGGTTTATTTCTAGGCTTTCTATTCTATTCTATTCTATTCTATTCTATTCTATTCTATTCTATGTCTGTTTCTATGCCAGTACCATACTGTTTTGATTATTACCACTTTGTAATGTAACTTGAAGTCTGGAATTGTGATACCTTTGCTTTTGTTTTTCTTTTTCAAGATCGCTTAGGTTATTTGGGGCCTTTTGTGGTTCCATACAAATTTTAGGATTGTTTGTTCTAGTTCTGTGAAAAATGCTGTTGGTATTTTGATAGGGATTGCATTAAATGTGTAGATTGCTTTATGTAGTATTGACATTTTAACAATATTTGTTCTTCCAATCCATGAGCATGGACTGTCTTTCCATTTCTTTGTGTTGTTTTTAATTTCTTTCATCCGTGATTCATAGTTTCAGGGCACAGGTCTTTCTTTCACCTTTTTGGTTAAGTTTATTCATAGGTATTTTATTTTATTTTTTTGGTACAATTATAAATGGGATTATTTTCTTAATTTCTTTTTCTGCTGCTTCATTGTTAGCCTTCATTATATTGAGGTATCAGAGGGTTTTGTATCATGAATGGATGCTGTACTTTGTCAAATGCTTTTTCTGCATCTGTTGAAATGAATGTATGGTTTTCATCCTTTCTCTTGTTGGTATGATATATCATGTTGATTTGTGAGTATTGAACAACCCTTGCATCCTGGGAATAAATCCCACTTGATCATGGTGAGTGATTTTTTTTAAAGGTATTGTTGGATTCAATTTGCTAATATTTTGTCGAGGAATTTTGCATCTATGTTCATTAGGGATATTGGTCTGTAGTTCCCTCCCCCTTTTCTTTTGAGGTGTCTTTATCTGGTTTTGGTATCAGAATGATACTGGTCTCAAGAATAAATTTGGAAATTTTCCTTCCTCTTCTAATTTTTGGAGTAGTTTGAGACTAGGTATTAACTCTTCTTCAAATGTTGGTAGAATTCATATGTGAAACCAGCTGGTCCCAGACTTTCATTTGTTGGGTTTTTTTTGATTACTGATTCATTTTCATTTCTGGCAATTGGTCTGTTCAAATTTTCTATTTCTTCCTGCTTCAGTTTTGGTAGATTATATATACATCTAGGAATTTATCCATTTCTTCTAAGTTGTCCAATTTGTTGGCATATTATTCTATTCTGTTTTATTGGAATAATATATTAATATTATGTCCTAATATAATGATTTAATAGAATTAATATTATATCATAATATTTTATTACAATTGTTTGTATTTCTGTGGTATTGGTTGTTATTCTCCCCTTTCATTAATTACTTTATTTAGATTTGCTCTCCTTTTCTTGATGGATCTGGCTAGAGGTTTATCAATTTTGTTGATCTTTTCAAAGAAGCAGCTCCAGGTTTCATTAATCTGTTCTCTTGTTTTTTTAGTTTCTATTTATTTCTGCTCTAATCTTTATTATTTCCTTCCTTTTGCTGGGTTGGGGTTTTGTTTGTTCTTCTTTTTCTAGCTCCTTTACGTGTAACATTAGGTTGTTTATTTGAGATTTTTCTTGCTTTTTGGTGTAGGCCTGTGTTGCTGTAAACTTTCCTCTTAGAACCATTTTTGCTGTGTTCCGAAGGTTTTGGACCATCATGCTTTCATTTTCATTTGTTTCCATGTACTTTTTTAATTTCTTCTTTGATTTCTTGATTGACCCATTCATTGTTTAGTGGTGTGTAATTTAACCTCCACGTATTTGTGGTCTTCCCAGATTTTTTCTTGTGGTTGATTTCTAGTTGCATTGCATTGTGGCCAGAAAAGATACATGGTATGATTTCAATCTTTTTGAACTTGTTGAGACTTGGTTTGTGGCCTAATATGTGATCTATTCTGGAGAATGTTCCTCTTCTCCAGCTTTTATTACATGCTTGGGTTCTTTTCATTCAAGCTTTAACTGAATTGAAAATCAGTTCTCTTAAGGTTGGGCTTAAAATAAGCTGCTTCATTTATTTCCTCTTTGCACAAACATTTTTTGCATACTTGTGTGTCCTTGGGAATTTGGAGGACAAAGCATGGACTCTGCTTTCCTGGGGCCTCAGTTTCCCTGGTCTCTGGTCTGAAACTCCTTAATCAGTATCATAGCCTTGCAAATATGGGTGATGCCCTGTTAAAATCATCCCTGGAGAGGCGATTCCAAGAAGTATAAATAGAAGCCTTCAGTTTGTGGAGCAAGTAATGCTTTGATTTGCTCTACTCCAGGATTACTATTTCATCTATGAGGGCAAGAGAGAGGAGCCAGAGGCTACATACATGATAACCCCATGAGAGCAAGTGCAGATCTCACATTTTGAGGTCGTACTCCTCATAACGGGGTAGGACGTTTCCCATAAATAGGTGAAGATGCCAAAATCATTTCAATTCAAAAAGTGACCTCAATTTGCAAGAGTTCTTCTATTTAAAGACGTTTTTCTCTTCCTTCCAGGGCGGTTGTGCTGGCTCTGGCTGCGGGAAGTGTGACTGCCATGGAGTGAAGGGACAGAAGGTAAGTGGCCAAAACTTAAATGGTAACAGTTTGTTTTGAATTGCCATCGATATGGAAATCATGAAAAACTGCATTAAACCTAACCAAATCATCAGCAGTTCATCTTAAAGCCTTATTACTTACTATTTTGATAATTTCCCCAGAGTGATTCAAATGAAGCAAAACCAGGCTTAACATTATGTCTAGGGGATCTCAGCAGCAGCTCCCCAAAGACTGTGATAATTAGTGGCAGTTAATGCAGAAAAACAGATTTGGTTTCTTTCCTTTTTTGACTCAAGAAGGGACACGTGTATTGGCAGAAAACCTGTCAAGTCAGTAGTATTCTTTGGAACCCATGTGTAAGAATGAAACTTAACACGTTTCTCAAAACAGAAAAAGTTTCTATTGCACCTAAAGTCTTCAGATCAGTATTTTTAACCCCACACTGACCCAGAATTATTTACAAAAACAGTAAATATTTATTGTTCCCCAAATGTAAATTGAATTATATTTTTCTAAGCAAGTGTTCCTGCCTGTCATTTAAGAGTCACAGACCTGGGTAAATCCTTTTCTCTGGAGGGCAATCAATCTGTGCGTTTCAGTTGTTTGGAGAGAGGGTGTCTGCCTGGGTTTCCCCGGGGACAGTGCAGCACCCTGAAACTGCATGGTTCTGTACATCAGGTGTGGCCATGAGAAGACATGGCCAGTAAGCCAGTTGGCCTGTGACGAGTGGGGGCCCGAGGCAGGCGGGGGTGTATGGAGCAAGGGAGGCCCATGGACCACTGTCTGCTCCTCGGGCGCTGAGGGTGTCAGCCAGGCCTGGATGTCCATTCTCTACTTCATGGCCTGCTGCAGGCTTATCAGGTCACAAGCTCACACTCTTGAAATTCAGAGAATTTTACTGTACAGAAAATGGTTTGGTTTCTTTTTAGCTACTTGCTAAAGTACCAACATTCTTATTAGTTTTTAAATACACTCATAGTTGGTGGTACCAGTATTAATGGATAGTTGTGTGTGTGTGTGTGTGTTTTTTTTTTAATGTTTATTTTTGAAAGAGAGAGAGAGAGAGAAAGAGAGAGAGAGACAGAGTGTGAGCTGGCAAGGGGCAGAGAGAGAGGGAGACACAGAATCCGAAGCAGGCTCCAGGCTCTGAGCTGTTAGCACAGAGCCTGACGCAGGGCTCGAACTCACAAACTGTGAGATCATGACCTGAGCCGAAGTTGGACGCTTACCTTCTTAACCAACTAAGCCACCCAGGAGCCCCAATGGATAGTTTTAAAAAAAAAAAATTTTTTTTAACATTTATTCATTTGTTGAGAGACAGAGAGCACAAGCAGGGGAGGGGCAGAGAGAGGGGGAGAAATGGAATCCGAAGCAGGCTCCAGGCTCTGAGCTGTCAGCACAGAGCCCAACCTGGGGCTTGAACTCATGAAACGCGAGATCATCCCCTGAGCCGAAGTCGGACGCTCAACCGACTGAGCCACCCAGGTGCCCCTGGATAGTTTTTTGAACAAATGCAGTATGTGAAAATATATTGATAGCTTTCATTATCAACCATATCAACTATAATCCACCTTCATGGTCTGTTCATTTTCTTATTTGGGAAGTTTTTCTAGCTAGTTCCAGTGTGCATTTGCAAGAGTTATTTTATAGTGGGGGAAAGTATGTTCATACCACAAGGAATCTCTCTCTCTGTCTCTTTCTTTTTTCCTTTGATCTAACTTGAGTTTTACACATAAGCACACTGAGCTAACAAAGACATTCTTAAAACTATAAAAAGTAGAACTTTCCTATGTCAACAAATAGGAACTGAAGGCCTGTATCAACATCACAGTGTTTTTCTTGTAACTTAAAGCATCAGGAACTGGAGGGGAGGTGGCGGTAACGAGTCTCACTCTCAAAGAGAGCGGAGTCCATTCCCCCCACTTTCCCAATCTCCCCTCTCATCCAGCAGCTGCAGACTCCGGTGGTGCCCCCCCCACCCCCAACGGCTCTGCTTTTTCAGACTTCCTATTCCATGCATATGCTTTCCAGCCTGACTCATTTTCATTTTTACCCCAAATCCACCCATTAATAACATGTAACCAGGCAGAATAATCTAGATATAGCTTTCCAGGTATTTTTGGCTGAGTTTTCCGTGACTTGAGAACAGCTACTCAGGGACTTGGTTCACTTTAGTTCGGATTTGGTTAAATATCTTTAGAGAAGGCGGGGGTCACCTCTGAGTCACGGCCAGCATCTAGCACCCAGCCCCGCAAGGAAAGGGTCTTTAGACATTTCTTTTCAAAAGCGAGCATCGAGGAAACCATTGAGCATTGAGGGAACCCTTGAGGTGGCTGGTACACTCAGGTGAGGCCAGGTCTGTGTTTATCTCCACAAGGAAACATGCCTGCTTCCCACTTGGGCACTGGACGGTCAAAGGGAGGAGGCATCGAGGGTGAAGATGTGCCATTAGATTGTGCCCCTTTCTTGTGATGTGGTCTCAGGCGAGCCTCCCACTGAGACCAGCCTGAGCCTTGAAATCAGAAAACCACAGAGCGCCCCCTTGGGGGTGGGGTGGGAAGAGTAGAATTCTGCTCTCCCCCCTTGCTGACCATCAAGAAGATTCCCAGCCAGCAGACCAGACATCTTCCGGGATCCAGGGCCTCCGTGACCTTTCCTGGCCGGCCCTGCCCCTCAGCACCCTGTCTCTGCCCACTTGGGATTTTTTATCTTATCCCTAAAACAAGACTATTTAAAATGAAATACTTGTAAGCTGTAGGTTAAACCATTCTGAATTAGTCTTTTAGAAGACTGTAATTTTCCAATGGATTCAGAAGGCCCCTTGAAATCTAGCTAAATGGTTTAGTATTACGTCTTTTCAACAAAAATTGAAGATGTGTCTTGAGCACAAATATTTCAGGCCCCACGTTTCACATAACATGACCAAGGAAGAGGTCCTTCCCCCTCGCCCCCCATGGAAAGAGAACATTTTAACCTCCACTCATTGTCTTGAAACTGATGTCGGTCAGTGTTAATGACCCGGAATACCTGAAGTGTGGTTGAGCCGGGATTTCAGACGTGGTTCCCCCTGTCATGCCCTCCCCCTCCCCTCCCCTCCCTCTCCCATCCCGAGGTCAGACAACAGAGGATTTTATTCTCAGCTGGCACGTCAGTGACAGGAATTGGCCCTTCTCCACCGCCATCGCCCCCTGCCCATTCTCAGAGTGAGGCCTGGGCATGCTAACGGGGTTTAAATGCAAAATGAGCCGAGGGTGTCGAATCACAGCCCCTAGATCTAGCAGTTTGGATCACCGGCCTGCTTTGGAGCTCCTGCCGGATGGCTTTGCTTCTCCTCTGAGTTATTTTGCTATTCTCAAATGCCTGCAAGTCAGATGAATTTTGACCTGTTTTTTAAAAATAGGATAGTAGGAGCCACATAACTCTGAGACAGTTAAAGTTACCTAAGTGGGACAGAGTGTCAGCCGCCTTGGAAATGTGGAAATCGTTGTTTCTGACACATGTCTTTTCCACGTCTCCTCGAGGAAAACTTTCACATGCTGACTACTTAGAATCCACCGGCGGACCCTGGAATGTCTCCGGTCTCAGTTGCCAAACCTTTTCTGGCTAAGTCCCGTGTTTGAGGGAGATGTCATTCCTGGGCAGAATGTCTTCTATTCTCCAGTTGCCATAAGTGAGTGTCAATGTAGGGGGTCTTTGGGCATGTTCTAATCTCAGTCATCAGGCTAACCCTGGGCGTCTTGCTCTGCGTTCACGAGGCTTTCGCAGGACGTCAGGGGCCCTCGGAGATGTTTGTCTCCCCACTCCCCTGGCTGGCACGAGTATCTTCAGGTGCTTTCTCTTAGGTAATTACTTCGGGTTTGTACCGGTGGCTTGGTGTTCCTCCGGAGGCCTCAGCCCTGTGGGAACGGTGGCTGCTTAACCTGATTAGCGTTTTGAATGCTTGCTTACTCAGAAACAGACAAAAGTTGAGCTCTTCTTTTGCTTGAGAACCTGCTTTTCGCAACTCCGTGAGATATTAGGAAAGGCAGCACATTCCGAAGAGTTATTGCCGTCTGCTTGGGAACTGGCCGTTTGTGTTTTGCCAACATAGAGCTTACAGAAGAAGTCCTTCAGATGTTTTGGCCCTGGGAGCCCCTGTTGATGTAAAACACGCATTCTCTTCCGCGACCCCGCAGCGTTCAAGACAGGGAGCTCCCCACCAAACCAGGGGTGAGAGGTGTGCAGACGAGGCAGATAGCCAAGTGGGGAGCAAGCAGCCGAATCGCAGGGGGTGCAGAGAAAACAGGTGTCCCGGTTCTCAGAAAGGAGCGGCCCCGCGGCCCAGAGGTGGCCCGGGGCTGCGAAAAAAGGGACCACTTCCCGGTGAAGTGCGGTGCAGACGTATTCTGTGTCCACTCATGGGCCTGACATGCTTGCCTAGGGAGCAGGGTCACTCACAGGCATAAGGACACACACAGAGCTTACCCACACTCATCTGAGAAAATGCCTCTTGTGGCCAGTTGATAAACGTATTGTTGAAAAGGCCTGATGGTTCCTAATTGGGTGACTCTGGGAAGGGGCTTTCCCCACCACGGTCTGAAGCAGGGTCTTCATGAAACAGAATTGTGGCATTTCTGTCACTAACAAGAACTGTGTGGGTGTCTCCTCCGTGTACTCTACCCTGCTGATGCCTCGCTGCTTGCCAGCAGCGTGGGAAAGAAGCCCCGTGTCCTGTGGTCGCTGGGTAGACTGTGAGTCAGAGCCCCACTCCGCACGCGGGTCCTGCACAGTGTGATGCATCATCAGCGAGGACAGCCCCAGATCACCCGCAAAGCAGAGAGCTTTGAAAATGGAATTTCTGTTGGGCTGAAATGGGTGCCTTATCTGATTTGGAAGGGTGGAGGAGTCTGGCCAATCTGGAAGGCGTTCTGTGTTGGGCCCTGGAAATCTGGGAGGAAGTTTGCGTCACTCTTCTTGCGGGACACTCTTTTCTTTTATTACGGCGGATGGTTTGGGGCTTCGCCAGCCATTTAGTTCCCATATGTGTGTCATGCAGTCAATAAATATCCCACATCGGGCCGCCATATAAACCTGTCTGTCTACATCTTGACATTAAATTGTAGTGTCTGCCCATTCACAGCCGATCTCGGCAGAAGAGGAAAATCCTGGCTTTGGAATGTCAGAGCAAGGAAAAGGGTCGATGTGTATTGAACATCTATGTTGGGTCAGGCGCAGTGCTGAATTTTTTAATGCTTCTTCTTCTTATATTTGTTTTATAGTTGAAGAAACCAGTGAATCCAGGGTTTCTCACTTTGGCACTATTCACATCTTGGGTGGGCTAGTTTTTGTTGTGGGGGGGTTCCTTTGCATGCAGGATATTTAGTAACATCCTTGGCCTCTGCCCACCAGATGCCACCAGCACCTTCTCCCCCATTTGTGGCAACCGGAAGGTCTCCAGGTTTGGCCAGATAGATGTTTCCACAGGGGGCGGGGGGGTGGGGTGGGTGGAGGGGAAGTAGAATCGCTCTGGATTGAGAGCCACTGAACTGGCCCCATCTCTTTTAGGGAATATAAGGCAAGGCACTGGTCAGAGCACTTCTCAGTTTCCATTGTTCCGGATAAGAGGATCTTGATCTGGGGGATCCCAAGGAGAGGAATTCGGGGTTCAGAATATTGAAGTCTTGAGCAAGCTCCCATTGCTTTAAAACTCAGTCCACGTGGGGTATGCTGCTCTGCTGGCCACCTGCCTAGGAAAGCGGACCTTCCAAAGCCTTTCTCTGGGCAGTGGTGATGGAACAGATTGCTGGAGAACCACAGAGAAATGGACGTATTCCTTTGGGACCACGGGCAGACCTCCCAGTTCCAGTTCCAGATGAGCATCCACTGGGTTAAACAAATAAGCACAGGGAGCCACCTTGTCTGTGACACAAAGCAGGTCAGAGGTCGTGTGGCCACATCCCGAGTCCCGCTCCCCACCTGAGGAAGGTTAGGGGAAGTCCAGCCCAAATAACCAGCATTCGCTCCCATCCGGAGGATGTTCATTTCATACGGCATTCAGAATAAAGCCTTGAGGGGAGGGCGTATGGAAGGGAGGTTTCTCTGGCCAGCATTAGGACCCCTTCCTCCAGGAAGTCCTGGTGCATTCTCTGTCCTGTAGGAAATCTGTCACCCTGGTCCAAAGGGAGTGACTTTGTTATGTATTGGGCACGCCTCCTTGATTTCCCAGGAGGTAAATATGGCCACATTTCTTACACATTCTGGATGTAGTCAGAGACTAGGGTCATCAGCTTATTCATGGCCCCGTTGACATCTGGGAAAAGCCATCTTGTCTCTGTTTTCCACGGGCTGCTCAGAGTTGTGGCAGTCAATCAATCAGCACGCACTTCTCAGCCGTTACTTTGTCAGGTACCTTGCGAGAGAGCAAAACAAGCATTTTCAGGGTCCTTCTCTCAAGGGCACACGGTACATAAGGAAAAAGTGTAAAGAACGCGCTGATTGTAATCATGTCTGACTACAAGAGAACAGGCAACACTTTCCCGCCTTCCTGATTCTGTGTGCCCTTTTACATTGGTTTTTCCCATCGGGTCCTGTTGGCAGAGGCCTTGCTTGCTGGGAACTGGAGACACCGGCCCGTGCCCCTGACAGCCCTCAGAAATGCCTCAGGACCTCAGTCACCTTTACGACGAAGGGTCTCACTTTCTCACGACCACCACCGTGGGGCACACGTTTACTAGTGTTTCCGTATTAAGTGAAATTCTTTTTTGAGACAGGGACTACATTGTGTTAGTATTTTTTGGGAATTCAACAGTCTTTAATTTATTTATATATTTCTTTCATTGGTCTTTTAATTTATTCATGGCTAATAACAGACATTTTTAGCCATGATTTCATTACGAAATAAAAAATAATAGGGTGTTTTGTATGTTGTACTTTATATTATGACCAGTTGCCCTCTTTTCACTCTTAGCATAAAATAATAGATATATTATATGTTATCTTTCTATTATTCTTTTGTCAGGGTATTGAAAATCCCTTTCTCATAAATTAAATTATATTAACCATCATTCTAAACATTAACGGTGTCATATTTATCCCTCGTTAATGTTTTCCTCAAGTAAATGAAAGTAAATATTTTTATATAAATCTTTGAAACTAGATAAATGAACTGATTTGGACTACTAGTAATGAATTATTGATAATAACGACAATTTATTTACAAAGCACTTACTCTGTGAGAGGCATTGCATTGCATTTGGATCAGGGAGAATTTTAAAATCCAGTATATTGAAAAAAAATACATTTTTCTACTCATAAGATTTGAAATCTAATCTATAAAGTCAAAATGCAGAAGAGAGTGCTACTTACTACAAAATATTAGGAGGTTTATTTAACAAAATTGTGGTTAGCGTATTTGAAATTACTTCCAGTATTACTGAGACTGATTGGGTATCTTTATTTTTATCAGTGTTTTGAGCATTTCTAAAAGGCAATGTGTAGTTTGGCCCTTCCCAAAACATGAGTCTCAGAGCATCTTGAGATGTTAATAGATGTTTCCTTTGGGATGGAACAGGGAAAATGTTCCAAGGACAAATGAGTGTGGGGAACACTGAGTTATGGCTAAATGCTTGTTTGTTGTTTCCGGGCCAGAGCATCAGCTTTAATGACTTAGGATCTTTAATAAGTTTGTGAGCATTCAATGGGAGGCATATGACGTACCGTTCCCCGGATGTGCTCAGTCATAGACCCTTTTATCTCTCGGATGGGAGGCAGCCTGTAGGGAAGAATGTTTTGTTGAATCAAAGCCTTCCTTCTGGTGTGACCTCCACCATCTACCATGAGCTGAGTGTATCTCATGCAGTTACTTAGACCAGGTTACCCTCAGGAAGAGGAAGGTGGCCTTTGACTTGTGGCTTCCCAGGGCTGCTACAGGGGCACATGGAAGGCATTGTGCCCAAAAGCACTCAGGAAATTGAACGTGTCACATATGCGCACGTGTCTGCTTAGCAGTAGCTGAGTTTGAAGGGTTAGGGTTATGAGGACAGGCTTTGCTGGGGGGGCCAGCTACGGGAGGGTTCCTGGACATATAGAGAGATGTGGAGACCCCTCTTCCCAGGTGGAGTCTGCAAGGCCAAAGACGCTGACCGGTTACACCTGTGCCAGAAGCTCTCCAGAGCCTCAGTTAAAGAGACGTTAGGATGTTTTCAGCGCAGAACCATTGTTAGGAGGCATGTTTGTAGCTTTTGGATGCTTTTGGTGGAGGAAAAATGAGATGGCTCACTTGGGAGGTCTGTCTGGAAATACATCCAGTTTCTAGTCAGTGTCCTGATTTCATCACCCATTTCCAGAATCCTTATCCCTTAAAACGTAAGGGGAAACAATTCTCTCTTTACGCAGCCCAGATACCGCTACAGGGTTTTGTGAACTGCTCTTCCTGATGTGCATGTAATTACAGGCGTTGTCCAGGCTCATCCCTGCCCCCAGCCAGCTGTCCCTGTTCTAGATATTGTAAAAGGGGAACTTCTGAGAAATGTCCTTTATTTTTGCCACATGAGGGATCGAACACCCAAGCGTCTACTTTAATCACTTTGGGAGCCATCGGTATTCGCCGCAGGGTCCCATGGCATGTTCCTTCTCTTCCGGTTAGCGGATCATGTGGGCTAATACACCCTCTTTTCCTTTTCCATGTTTTCTGTGGTGTCTTGTAATGCCAAGATTTTTTCCAGATGGTTCCTATTTCCACATATTACACATGACTCATCTGGCAGAGTCCTCGTGAGAATCAACATGGGTTCCCACATTCACCTACTTTTGTCTTTTTTATAGTGCTTTGAAAACAAAGAGCTTTAAAAACTGTGTTTGAATCCCAGGGTTAAGATACTACCAGTATTCCAGAGGGGAGTCACTGAAAACGGATCCACGTTAAGTGGCTTTATCTTATTCTGCACACAAGCCCCACCATGGACGTCTCATGGATGTTTCACCACTTCAGTACCCACTGGCCTCCCCTAGCGCAGGAGGGACGCGGGCTGTGCGCTCCCACCTTGCACCCCTCTGTCTGTTTCTCTCCGCTGCATAAAGTCTGCCCTTTGTCATGTGCTTCTGGGGCTTGTGAAACTCGTGATAGATGACAATCATCAAAAAAAAAACCTAAACCTACATTGTTTTTCTATTTGCACCTCTATTTGGAACACACCTCATTGAGCACAGCTTTAAAAATAGTGATTTGATCTTGTTTCCATGTTTAGAAGGAGGAGTAGGAATTCAATGTCTTGAATGCAATATTGTGTCCTGTGACTTTTAAGGCCTAGAACACCTCATGTGAGCGAGTGGGCGCTGTCGTCATGATGCTGGGCCCTGATAGCCCTAGTCTTGATGACTGATGGGGAAAAATTGTTTTGTTTTTTTTGTTTTTTTTGTAAATAGGATGCTGAGGAAACATTGGTTGTCAGGAACCATGGCTTTCTATTTGAAGGAGCCAAATGAGACTGTGTGTTTTAATTCAAGATCAAAGGCAACTTAAAACAGGCCCTGATAAATGCGAACGGGGCATTTGGACTTCTGTCGCTGAACATGGAACACACGAGCACTGCGAATATGTCTCTAGATGGCACGTAATGATGTGAAGTGCTTATGGAGTGTGGGCGTGGACACGGCACCCGCAAAAATGATCTTAGCAGAACCCTCGTCCTTGTGAAGTGGTTCAGCACAATGTGCAATTAAACAAAGGAAGAATTAGTCAGCGGTAACGAGCAAAGCAGATCGCCCCGGGAAGTGGTGCCCCCGTGTCTTCTTTCCCTCTGGCAAACCCATTAGAAACGTTAAAGGTATGGCTCGAACACGTCTCCCCGGTGGCTTAGCTGCCTCCTCTGGTTAACCACATGGTTTTGCAAATGCACGATGCTTATCTGGCCCGAAATTTCATTGACTCTCCATTTCTTCACAGGGGAATCCGGGGAGCTAACAATGAATGAGTCTTGGCTGATTGCTACAAGGCCACCATGAACTCATTCCCAGTTAAAGCCCTTCGGTGGGGGTTCTCCTTCATTAGCATGAGGCTGTGCGGACCCTGTGCTTACAGACCAGCCTCCAAAGGGACGTAAGGTGCTCCTGGTAATAAAGACAGATACGAATCTCTTACACGCATCCCATGTGATCATGAGGTTTTATCCGGACATATTTTATGGATGTCCCATCATAGCACATGAGGGCCATGTGTGAGTTCACTGATTCTAGGCAAGAAATCTGTGCTGTAAGTTGATGTGAATTCTGAGACCTTTAGGGTCTGGCTATGTGCGTGATTTGGAAATGGCTTTCCCTGGAAGATTGGTTAAGGAAGTAAGGAATTAAGTCTACCCATAAGTAGATCCAGTGAGCAGTTGGAGCCAGAAAACAACGTCCACCACCCCACCCCATCCGCCTTTCGTTCTGGGGGCTTCTGTTCCACTTGGCAGTGTGCCGATGGCCGGAGGTGGTGGTTAGCAGGACAGGCATGACACAGGCTCACGGAAGAGGGAAGTGTTAAACAAGCAACAGCACCAATAAACCCTGGACTGAACACTCTGTTACCAGCTCTGGGGGAGACAGGGTTGTGAGACTGAGCCCCCCGGGGACCAGAGATGAGCTGGGGTCTCGGGTCAGGGAAAGGCAAACCCAGCTTTTCACCAGCAGGCACCTCAAATTCAGGCAGCACTCTCGGGGCACAAGGCTTAGACCCCCAGTGTTTCACATCTGCTCAGATTTGGGGTGGAAAACTGGACACTTTGGGAGACTGCCGTGGGCTACTGAACCCCCCACATCCCCATCTCATCTTCTCTTTTCCACCTGTGAGACCCCAAATCTTTAAGGGACACAGTTTCATGAAAGTGGTTTGGCCAGAAGCAGAATGTGTGTCCTTCCGTGAGCCCTTGGGAGTTATTGTTTTCTTAGGCTGGGCCTCCCGCCTCGGGTCTGGTCTGTGTTTCAGGGACGAGGGTGGAAGGAACCCAGACGAAGCTCGTTCCCACACTGTCTGCTTCGCAACCCGGGAGGCCTGGGAGGCCCAGGAGGCCACGCTGTCCTGTGCACTGGGACACAGCGCTTTTTCTCCTGGTCCAGGGCGTGCTGTAAGCATCGCTGAGGAACCCTCTGGCCCTGGCCGGTGTGCTGCCGGCGTTTGGTGGCTCAGGCCCAGAACGGAGGCGCCGGGTGGAGAACAGCACCTCCTTGGCGGATTCGAGACCACACAGGCTGTGCCCTGGGAGCCCAGCAGGGAGGCCACGACCCCGCAGTGTCAGGAGGGCCCCTGGGGGCGTCCTGCCTTCCGGGGCTCTGTGTCCCCTCTGGATGTGGGGCGCGCGGTTCTTTACCAGAGACGGTCACCTGGCAGCTTGTTGAATGTCTTGCCTGCCAGGGCAGAAGTGCTCTCTGGCTGCGGGAAAAGCTTCCAGTAAAAGCTAAGAATAGTATTCTAAAGTATGATTTGCAGTCATGAAGCAGAGCAGTGGACATTAGATGGCTGACCTGTGCCCAGGAACTCTGCCCCTTGGGCCCCTGTGGGTCTGGGGCCGCAAGGACAGGAGCTGAGGCCTCGCAGGGCGTGGGGCTCCCTCTGGGGGCTCTGAGCACATGACATTGTGTGTGTGGGGGGCTGTGCTTTCACAACTCGCTGTGTGGGCACGAGGTGCCTCTTTTGTCTTTCTTTCTAGAAATTTGGTTCTCCCCCTCCTTCCCGCCACAGGTTTCTAGTTCTTTCCCATTGCTTCCTGCTCTTCCTGTCTGCTCACTGCCCAGGAACACCTCGTTCACCTTCCCCAGCCCCATGGCACACATTCCTGGGGCCTGCCTCCTGCTCACCTCCTGTCTGTGTTCATGTGCGTGTGAGCCACATGTGCACATGCACACACACAGCACGGTACACACGTAGGCACACATGCACACACAGCACGGTGCACACATGCACTCGCACGCACATGCACATGCACATGCACACACATACACACATGTGCTCAGATACATGCATTCACGAACTCATAGACACGCACGTGCACACACGCACACACGTACACAGCGGGGCACACACATGTGTGCACATATGTGCACATATGCACCCAGACACGTGTGCACACAGTGCACACATGCGCGGACACATGCAAACACACATGTGCACACGTGTGCATACATGCACACACACACTGACACGTGCACACACACATATATACGCATGTGTGCACATGAGGAGGAGATCTGCCAGCTGTGTGCGCCCCGTGGTCTTGTGATTGGGTGCACATTTCTCAACCAGACGGTCATTCTGTTTCCAAGGCGAAATCTCCAAAAGGAAGCACCGGCCCCTGGGCATGAAAGGATATCTGGGTCAAAATGTGGGCAGGCCGCCCCCGGAAATGCCGAAGGCCCCTCGGTGCTGCACCCTTGCCGACCTTGCTGCAGTGAGCTGCCGTGTGAGCAGCAGGGGCTCTGGCGTGTGGCGAATGTCAGGACGCCCGGTCAGTCCGCGCGAAGGAAGGTCAGGCCCCCAGCGGCTTGTCCCTTTACCGGCTGATGTCTCCGCCGTGCCGAATGCTTGCTCGGGGGTCTGCGGAGGAGGGGGATGGTGGCTCGGCGGCTGTATCTGGTGTAGCCTTCAGCCTGGGTGTTTCGAGCCTGCTGGTGTGAAAATGTGAGTTTCTTGAGCCCTGTTTGCCTCCGGGTTCTTCTCCCGCTGTTCCGCTTTGAAAGAGCTCGAGGTGCCCGCGTGAGAGTTCCCGTGGCTCCGAAGGCCTTCTTGGCTTCCTCGCTGCCTTTCCTTTCTCCACTTGCTAATCTGTTCGGTTCTCTGTATTTCTGAGATCTAACTTGGGGCCAGGGGCCGGTGCTTAAGTCACGTGCGACTTTCTAGAAGACCTGCGGTGGTGGTTGTCCCTGCCTGGCAACAGTGGGTCACGCGTCCCCTCTTGCTCTGGGGTAGGTACCAAGCCCCAGGAGTGAGGAAGATCGTAATTGTGAAAACATTCCTGGCAACAGCCATTAATCTCCTTTCATACCTCACTCTCTTGCCTTGATGAAGTTGTACTCTTGCCCCAAAGGGTCTGTCTTAGAAAATTTACCGTTAAAATTCCCCTCCTAGGGGGCTGTTCAGACTCTGGGGACATAGTCCCCTCCGGGTTCTCTGCCTCACTGAGGGACACACAGTAGAACACACAGTGAAACAGGTGCCTTCCTGTGACCTTAAGGGCCATCCTACACACCAAATGATGCTTCGAGCAAAGCGACCTACTCAGGGTGTGTACTTTAAAATTCCATTTATTTATTTATTTAAATCCAAGTTAGTTAACATACCACGTAGTCTTGGCTTCAGGAGCAGAACCCAGTGATTCATCACTTCCATACGACACCCAGGGCTCATGCCAACAGGTGCCCTCCTCAGTGCCCGTCGCCCATCCAGCCCATCCCCCCCCACCTCTCTCCAGCAACCCTCAGTTTGTTCTCTGTGTTTAAGAGTCTCTTATGGTTTCCCTCCCTGTCTGTTTGTACCTTATTTTCCCTTCCTTCCTCCTATGCTCATCTGTTTTCTTTCTTAAATTCTACATGAGTTAGATCGTATGATATTTGTCTTTCTCTAACTGACATTTCTTTTAACATAATACATTCTAGTTCCATCCACGTTGTTGCAAATGGCAAGATTTTCTTTTTGATTGCCGAGTAATACTCCATTGTACATATGCACCACATCTTCTTTGTCCATTTGTCACTTAATGGACATTTGGGCTCCTTCCATGCTTTGGCTGCTGTTAGCACTGCTGTGAACATTGGGGTGCATGTGCCCTTTCGAATCAGCATAAACTTCTGTTCTTTTAAAAAGGAATTTGTTTCGCTCCACGACGGATAGGAAGGTACACATGTCATTTTCTGTCCCATTGAATGTTTTGCCCCTGACACAGCCCCCTCTCCTGAGGGTGTCCTGTGCTCCGTCACGTATTGAGTATGAGTTCTGGAAGGAGTGTAGGTAATCTCATTTCAGAAGCAAATCCTTTGTCGCTTACTCGGCAGTTAAGACATTCAGCTGTGGTTGTTTCACTCCATCAAGAACAATGCCTGTTCCCTGATTCAGGACTGTCAATGGTGGGGGGGTGGTGCCAGGAAGCCCAGGTGGCTTGGCCCTTAAAGAGCGAGTCCAGGGGCCCAGGAAAGCGGGTGGGCCATGGCCCCAGCCATCCACAGACTCCTCACGAGCCCCGAAATGGGGCCAGTGCCTGTCACTGCTGTATTTGTTCTTCAGAAATTCTGCACCACAGCAATCAACCTCGGTGTTTACACATGCACAAATAACTGTCAGATGATAGCTTTTCATCTGATTCTGACAAAAAAGGTGCTCTTTCTTCCTGTAGAGAAGCATGGAGCTTGGAACCTCTTTCTTCTCTTGAAGATGCCTGGTGGGTTCCCATTGGTTAGAAATTCCCATGGGATCTCGGAAATCTTACAAAATTAGCCATTTTACGTCTGGGGCAGGGACAAGGGGAGGCCATTTTAGGTGGTTGGTTGACCAGCGTCCTCGTGTCAAGGAGAAGTCGCCTCGGTCATTGTGTGGGAGGCTGTACGTCCCTTGGAGTGTGGAGCAGAGGGGCCCTGGCAGCAGGTGTGGCCTGGCATGCCTCTTCCTGCACCCCTCTCTCCCTTTCTCTGTCACGTCTACACTCGGGGCCATCCATCCTGTAACTGATCCTTTAAAAATTTAGTTATGGAATACAAGGTAAAATGTCACACGTTGAACTCCACAATCTGTAATTTTTTTTTTTTAAGTTTATTTATTTATCTAGAGAGAGAGTGGAGCAGGGGAAGGGCAGAGAGAGAGAGGGAGAGAGAGAATCCCAAGCAGGCTCCACACTGTCAGCACGGAGCCCGATGCAGGGCTCGAATCCACGAACCGTGAGGTCATGACCTGAGTCGAAATCAAGAGTTGGACACTTAACCAACTGAGGCACCTAGGCGTGCCTGTAATCTTTTTTTTTTTTTAATGAGAACATTAATTTTTCCAGTTTACAAACTGTAATGCAATTTAGGCAGATTTCTGCATCCTGTCTCCTAGCCAAAGGACGTAGTATTTTAGTCTATTGGCATTAAGTAATTAGAATAAAAAAGCAAGAAACTGTCTTGTAAATGCAACCTTAGAAACCTCTAAAAAATATATAGAGTGAAAATGGCATTAAATAAGATTCTACTAACTTACAATTTTGCTGTAATTTGGCTATTGGGTTAAAATAATCTCCACGTTATCTTTTGGAGACAGGTTTGCCAATTCTGTGACCAACCCTGTGGTGAAGGGACCCTACCTTTTCAGGGAAGGCTGCTTTCAAGTATTTAAGACGTAGTTACTTGTTGCGTTAATTCCGCACCGTGGTTTTTGTACTGATGGTGCACTTGTACGCTTTTCGTAGCTATTCAGTTGTCAGATCAAAATCTTGACCCCCAGGGGCGCCTGGGTGGCGCAGTCGGTTAATCGTCCGACTTCAGCCAGGTCACGATCTCGCGGTCCGTGAGTTCGAGCCCCGCGTCAGGCTCTGGGCGGATGGCTTGGAGCCTGGAGCCTGTTTCCGATTCTGTGTCTCCCTCTCTCTCTGCCCCGCCCCTGTTCATGCTCTGTCTCTCTCTGTCCCAAAAATAAATAAATGTTGAAAAAAAAAATTTAAAATCTTGACCCCCCAAACACCCTTCTGTATCTTGCTTCATTTCTTTCCCTGAGTAACTCTCTATGTTTTAAAAGAATTAATGGAATTATTTACTGAATATATGGAGTAAATGGAATGGAAGAATTATTTACTGAAAATAGGCTAAACTGCAGTTATTTACTAATTCAGATGGATCTGACCCCTTTTTCCAAGTTAACGAGGGTCAGCGAGTTGTGGGTTCTGTGAAACCTCAGGCCCTCCCAGTATGGCATTGCATTATATGGGCAAAATGGAATTGTCATGTTTCAGCCACTTTGGAAC
This sequence comes from Prionailurus viverrinus, assembly GCF_022837055.1. Classification (NCBI taxonomy): domain Eukaryota; kingdom Metazoa; phylum Chordata; class Mammalia; order Carnivora; family Felidae; genus Prionailurus; species Prionailurus viverrinus. Next base: position 80,456,987 of record NC_062561.1, on the reverse strand, counting down.
TGCTCTTATCTTTTAGATTCTGAGTATGATTAATGATGTCTTGAAATTATTGCCGCGTGCTGGGGGAGAACATTGTTAGCAATGCAGCACGGCCAGGCAGCTTTGTCGGAGGATGAGGAAACAGAACACGTGTGTGTTATCGGATACTTGCGAGCAGGGCCCTGGGGCTGGTGCACGGGGTGACTGTACAGACTCGGGAGAATAAACAGAGTGTCCGGAGCTGGAAAAGAATGAATATCAGATGTGTTCATTGAGGAAAAATAAAAAAAAAAACCTTATTCATAAGATAAGTGAGGAATTTCTTAAAAAAAAAGAAAAACAAATTGCCTTATCTTTTCAATACCCAAAAAATCTTTATTTCCCATTGTCAAATTTAGCCTCAGAAATAAGAGTGAGATAATTCATGGGTCGTGACCACTGGGAAGGGAAAAAGGCGACACTGCCTTTTCATTCTCTTTTAAAATACTGTGTGGCTTTTATAGGAAATGCAGTCGACTGGATGGGCTGAGAAATCTTTTTTTAAAAAAATTTTTTTTTTCAACGTTTATTTGTTTTTGGGACAGAGAGAGACAGAGTATGAACGGGGGAGGGGCAGAGAGAGAGGGAGACACAGAATCGGAAACAGGCTCCAGGCTCTGAGCCATCAGCCCAGAGCCCGACGCGGGGCTCGAACTCACGGGCCGCGAGATCGTGACCTGGCTGAAGTCGGACGCTTAACCGACTGCGCCACCCAGGCACCCCTGAGAAATCTTGATAGTAAGTGCAAAATATGTGTATTTAAATAAACAACAGCCAGACCAGGTTGGTCCACGAATCATGGGTCCAGTGTTGAATACAGCGGGAAGTCAGGGAATACCCAACGGTATGATCCTTTCCAGGATCCAGCGTGACTCAGTCGTCCCATCTTCTGGCCGGCCGGCCTGATTCTCAGAGAGTCTTAGGGGCTGGGGCTACAGACACAGTCTCTGGCTCGTTGGCCAGGGTTCTCCCCGATATACAGCATTATCAGTGCCCTCACTGTAGGAGGTGCCCCAAAGCAGAGCAACCATGCCTCGTGTTTCTGTCAAGTTTGGAAACCAGATCTCTAACCCCGTGTCCTCTTGGTAGGTTTATATTATTTCCTTGGAATCTTTTTTTTTTTTAAGTTTATTTATTTTAAGAAAGACAGAGACAGCATGAGTGGGGGAGGGGCAGAACGCGAGAATCCCCAAGCAGGCTTTGCACCGTCAGCGTGAAGCCCGATGCGGGGCTCGAACCCGTGAAGCCCTGAGTTCATGACCTGAGCTGAAACCAGGAGTCGGACACTCATCCCACTGAGCCCCCCCAGGTGCCCCTTTCCTTGGAATCTTTAATATTTGGCGTTTCCTGATTCACTCCTGAAAATACTTAGTGAACACCTACTATGTGCTGTCTGTGCTGGGTGCTGGGGAGCAGGGACACACATAAAACCTACTTTTGATAGTTGCATTTAACTACATTTTTAAAGAAAAAACAGAAAAAAAATTTTTCTTAATGGACAACTGGCAATTTTTCTGAAGGTTAAACCTGACCGATACCTTGCGTGTCTTTCATGTTATTAACTATGATGATTATTGTCAGGGCATTTCTTTTGCATTTTTCATTTTTATTGTTAACACAGACCACACACACACACACACACACACACACACACAAATGTCTGACCTAGATTGTGGCACTTCCTGACTTTTATGTGTCCCGATTTTGTTCAGGATGCACGCACTTCCAGGGCTGTGTCACACACCCACATACATTTCCAGGTTCAGGTGAATAACATCCTCATTATGGTAACATGAAAACCCTCTAAGGCTGTTTAGGTTTTGTGCACTGATCACTCTTTCTCAAGTTTGCTGACGACATGGAAGCCATCTCTCCAAATCTCAAGGTGGTTGGCGATAGTGAAAACAGAGCAAAGTATCTTCTTTAAAAAAAATGTTTATTCATTTTTGAGAGGGGGAGAGAGAGAATCCCAAGCAGTCTCCACACTGTCAGCACAGAACCTGATGAGGGGCTTGGACTCACGAACCATGAGGTCGTGACCTGAGCTGAAGCCGGACGCTTAACTGACTGAGCCCCCTGGGCGCCCTGCAAAGTGTCTTTTGAGAAAAAGATGTACTTTTTCTGTCCACATCCTCCAGAGCTGCTGACTCTGCTACTTCTTAATAACCTTGTTACTTTGCTGTCAATTAGTTATTTTCCTGCAGTGTCTCTCCTTCTCCCAATCTTCAAGGTATAACATAGAATTTTGATAAATCCCATAGAATGTTAAAAAAAAAAAAAAAGAAGAAGAAAAGGCACTTGTGCTGGTGAGTGGAAGCACAGCTCCTCTTAGGCAAGATTATTCTCTTTCCCCGGAGTGCAGCTTTGTAAGCATTCGTTCATAAACAGAACCCCTTTGTAGGGTCTATTTCTAGCTTGGTGGTTTTGCTGGTACTGAGTTTTGCCCAGCTCTGTGCCTGTTGGACCAGCGCCCCCTCCCCTCGCCGGGCCAGTGCTGAGCTGCAGCTGGATTTCGCCCTGTACTCGCTGCAGTGTGTAACATGCACAACCGTCCACAGCCACGGTGAGGGTCCGAGCCGCAATAGAGCTACCTTTTATGTCTATACTGTTTTCTGCTTTAAAACACAATCTTTAAGTCTGTGTATGACAGACAGAACAGAAGGTAGTAGGATTAGGCACAGGCATTTACGGTTCTGATTTTCACACGAGCTCCATGTCAGTAAATCAAGTTTTCAGCAAGGGAGATGTTAATCATGTTTTTTGGAAGCCATTAAAAATTGGATGAATTTTTTGCCTTCACAAATGGCAAAGATCAGCAGAATGGATTAAATCACCTTATGTATGTGTTTCCTATAAACTTGAAGTAGAAGGGACCAAAGAAAAGAGAATTTTAAAGAAATTCTCCTGTCAGCCTCTACCTGTTTTATGAATGTTTTGTAAGGATTTAAAATTTTTTCCGTGTGTGCTATTTTCATGCCATCATTTAGAAAGCTGAATTTACTTTTTTCCTGTATTATTGTTCGATTCAAGTACTCAGTTTATAAAATGAATGGAAGAAGCAAATTGAGAACTAGCCACCATTCTTATTACTGGTGGGTTCATCAACACTCACCTGCCATGTTATAGCCTTCATGTTCAGGCTACTAGTCTCAAATTTAATTTTAATTACATTTTTAATTCTTAAAAAAATTTTTTTAAATTTATTATTGAGAGACAGAGAGCGTGAGCAGGGGAGGGGCAGAGAGAGAGGGAGACAGAGAATCCGAAGCAGGCTCCAGGCTCCGAGCCGTCAGCACAGAGCCTGACGCGGGGCTCAAACCCACAAACCGGGAGATCATGACCTGAGATAAAGTCGGATGCTCAACCGACTGAGCCACCCAGGTGCCCCTACATTTTTAATTCTAAGTAAAATTCTCTCTTTCCCTGGGTATTGTATCTTTTAGGCCTTATCAAACTGACTTCTCTGAACTGTGCCCATGCTAAGATCTTCAACAGCACTGAATATTTAATATTAGTCCATTAATATGATGAATAGTAAAAAAGGCTGAAGGCTTCAGGTTCCAGAAGGGTTTAATTTGAAGACAGCATAGTCCCCTAGTGCCCTCTTGTGGCAGGAAGCCAGAGTTGTGGGGCTTTCTTTACATGCGCCTCTAAAAGCCCATTCCCCCTTTGTTTATTGCCTCTTAATTGAGCTGGATTAGTTAGATGCAATTGTCTTCTTCAGATCACCTGCATCTAAAAGGTCTTCCCCAAGGAAGGGATGTTTGGCTGAGATCCGGGGATGTGTCGGGTGCTGGGGGATGGTAAGAGGTGGGGTATGAATACAAACGTTTCAGATGGGAACATCCATCTCTGAGCCCCACTGGGTGCTCCCGGAGGCGGGGACCCTGGCCGGGGAGACGGTGGAGAACCAGGGTGTAGGCTGGAGGGGGACAAAAGTGCATGTGAGTGAAGGGCTCCTGGGTGGGGGTGGGGGGAGGCTACAGGAGAACCCATCCAGAAATTTGAACCTTCTCCTTGAAATTTGAATGAGTTAATAGAGGCCGGGAGGGACAAATGTTTCCCAGAGAACGAACGGCCTTTGGTTGCAGTTTGCTGGGAAAATGGACATAAGCTATGGGTGAATGATAACATTGGGGAAAATGTTATCACACTGTTTCTCCTCTTCCCAGTTTGGGCAGCTGACTACTTCAGGGGAATGGCTTAAAATATTTACACTTCAAAGTATTTTGAGCAGATGCCTGCTTCAGAGGGAGACTTAACGAAAGCATGTTAGCCTGGTTTTTCAGAGAGAGCGTAAGAGACAAATTCTGAAGCACACGTTTGCTGCCGAAGATCCTGGCTACCGCTTACGGCTTTCGAGCATGTCCGCTGTCCGCAGTATTCAGCTCTAATTAGGGAGACATGTCAGGAAATTTTACAAGTCCTAGGGGCCTTTGGAAGATTTTAAGGTGGTTTTTTTGTTGTTGTCGTTTTGTTTTTGTTTTTGTTTTTTTCTGCTAACAATTTGTCAGCACTTGATTTTGCTGTTTAAAAAGTTTTTCCCACTAGAAGGGTGAAGTCGGACATTTGGCCCTTAGATGGCCGTAGGCGAGCAGTTTAAATTTATGAAGACAACACCTAGGACTCTTTCACGTTATTCTTGCGTTGAATGATGGTTCTGTAGAAAGTATTTCGTGAAGAACTCTCTGTAATTCCTTTTTTGTTTTCTTCCAAGTTGATGTACAAAGTGGATTTTTGCAGGTCAGAAAGTATCGAGGGTTCTGTTCGTTGCCAATGTTGATTAATCACACATCCATATTGTGCGCTCCCCTGCAACCGTCCTCCTGCTCGTTTTGTGTTACGCACGATTTGAGACTTTGGCTCCACCAGCCGGCTTCACGGCGGTGCTGAAATTCCGAGAATTGTGCTAGAGTGTATCGTGGGCTCAAATAATGTTTCAGTATCAGGATTTATCCAAAGGAAATCTGTCCTTGAACATGGAGACTTGGAGAAGTGCTGTATCTGTGGGCTGTCTGAAGCTGGGGAGCCATCAGCTGGGCCTAGGTGGGCCTTATCCACGAGAGGGATCCTCTCCTCAGGGTTGGGAGTTCCTGCCCAGGAAGCTGGTGGCAGAATGACCCACGTAAAGCTGCAGAGGGGAAAGGGCTCCCAGCCAGCTGCCCTCCCACGGTTCAGCATGCAGGTCTGCCCCATTCTCCGTGCAGACCTGACCATCCGCAGCCCCAGAGTCATAAGCCTGGTGGTGGCCATGTGGCAAGAGGTGGGTGGGGTTAGAAGAGGCAGGATGGGTCCAGAACCCTCCTAGGAATGGAATGGATCTGACAGCACATGAGGTCATGAACTCCAAGGTCACCGGTTGGGGGATTTTTTTTTTCCCCCAACACGTTTCCGAGTCTTCTCTTCCCTTGAATTTGTAAAGGACGTTCTAGAAATGCCTTCGTTTCTAGAAACAACCTCTTAAATGCTCATCTTTACTCCCCCTCCCTATATAATTGCTCAAGCTCTTAACACATATTTGCTGGAGAGCCGCAACGTAAAGATTCTGAATATTGACCTTTGAGCTGAACATCAGCGAGGGCTGGAGAGAGAAAGAGAGAGTTTGGGGAAGAAGATAAAAGATCAGTAGCCAGGCTTTTTGAGCAGCATTATTTTTCTCTCTCCTGCTTCAATACTAAAATTTTTAAATGGGGGCGCCTGGGTGGCTTGGTCGGTTAAGTGTCCGACTTCGGCTCAGGTCATGATCTCACGGTCCGTGAGTTCAAGCCCCGCGTCGGGCTCTGTGCTGACAGTTCAGAGCCTGGAGCCTGTTTCAGATTCTGTGTCTCCCTCTCTCTCTGCCCCTCCCCTGTTCATGCTCTGTCTCTCTATGTCTCAAAAATAAATAAACGTTAAAAAAAAAATTAAAATTTTAAAATGCAAGAAATAATAGCAGTGTTGGAGTGGTCACGTGGAACAGTCTTCGCCCCATCTTTAACTCACTCAAGAAACATAGTATACGTTAAATTAATACACGCGTGTTCGTGTAGGAATCCAGGTACGTGTCTCCTACTGCCAAGGAGAATCAGTCTTTACGTCCTCCTCTTTGGAAAGCGTGTTCAGGGCTCCAGCTGTGTATTTCCCCTCCCGCCGGGGCGCCAGGGCGGTAGTCCCACCACAGTGGCAGGCCTCGTGGTGTGGGCGGAGCTCCCAGTGGGGCCTCGTCAGAGTTTTTCCAGGACCCCGTGACACTTCCCACCACTTTCCCACTGTCGGCATTCAGGAAATGGCCCCGCAGATGGTTGTTGGGCTCAGCAATTGCTCTTGTGGAATTTTTGGCCGAGTCCCCATGTCACCCATTGACTGACTGTGACCTGTCATTTGAAATCGTTTCCCCATCGCTGAATTCTTGGTGAGTCCTGGCTCCAAAAGTGAATGCTTTCATTCCTTCACTCATTTGCAGCTTTGCTTGGAAATGGAAGCCTCCAGGCGCCCAGTGACAGAAAGAAACAGCTGATCCGGGGTCCTGTCCTGACCACAGCTTGCTTTTTCTGTTGCTGCTTCGGCCGCAGGCACATATGTCAGCCGGGGTTCCCACGGCGCCCGCATGGCTTCAGACCTGGAAAGGGGCCCCGTGGCCCAGTCACCATCCTGTACTACGCGTTGAGTTTCTAGGGCGCACGCCCATACGAGCGTGGTTCGCTACTGGCTAGTTCATCCATCCGCTCAGCGATTTTAGCGAATTCAGAGAGGGTGCTGATCACGGTGAACGAATAAAACGATCTCACTGTATTTACTTCTAAGAGGTGGAAACCCAGCTACAAAATGTCTCCAACTGACACCGCTTGTGAGGTCTGTTCTGCTTTGTGATGGATGAACCCAAGCGCATGGATGGCTCTACCCCCCTGCAGTCAGCCCTCCTGGGGCCAGGAAGCCTGGTGCTCTGGACACACTTTTCTTGTGCTTCTGTCCACTGTAAAGATCCTCGGTCATATCATTTTAGATGTGAAAACTTAATTTAAAACTCAACTAAAAGGATGTGATCCCATGCTGACTGTTGAAACAGGCATGCTACGGCCTCTGATAGTAGGACTTGACCGCTTACTTTAGGTTTATGTTGTGTTAACTTCAGTGTTTGTGGTTCGTAACTGTATTACCCTTCGAAGTTAGAAGCTTTACAACTCTTCCAATTTCAGCCAACCAGGGGGCTTCGTTTGTATTTGGATTTTCCTGACTTGGACAGGAAGGGGTGTCACGTCCTAGCGTTGGAGTTCCATCTTGAGCTTGTTTCCATAAGCATTTTAAGAGGAAGGGGAGTAATTGATATTATAACAGAATCTTTTATCCTCCTATCTGATGGAGTTTTAAAAGTATGTCCTTGCTTTAGATAATACATACGTTATGCAAAATTTGTAAGTTACTCCATGCATGAAACTGTATTTCATGCCTAATTTAGAATGGCTAATTTCGATGCCAAGATTATTCTCCATGGCTGTATTCTTTCATCTTTATAATGATGGCATTTTGCTCTTCCTCTTCAAACTCTGAATTCCATCATTTGAGGACACATTGGTAATTGGTTCTGCTGTTGATGCATAGACGTTTTAAAATGAATCTAATACAGTTGCACTGATGTTGGAGAATAAAAGTATGAAATGCAATTGCATCCACACTTTTGTGTCATATTTTACCAGCTTCTCTGGTCTTCCCTCCATTGGAGATGCTCATTACTGTGATGAACAGTGGTCGGGGATTCCATTTCTGCCCGGTACGGGTTAGGTGGCCGCCATGGCCTTTTGGACCTTGCCTTGTTTAAAAAAAAATTTTCTTTAACGTTTATTCATTTTCGAGAGACAGAAAGAGACAGAGCGCAAGCAGGGGAGGGGCAGAGAGAGGGAGACACAGAATCTGAAGCAGGTTCCAGGCTCTGGGCTGTCAGCACAGAGCCCCGACGCAGGGGCTCAAACTCACTAACTGTGAGATCATGACCTGAGCTGAAGTCGGACGCTCGACCGACTGAGCCCCCCAGGCGCCCCTTGGCCTTTGCCTTTACCGCATCGTGGGGTGTAGATGACTCAGTCCTGTTTCTCAGGGACGCTGACAGCACAACCCCTCCTGCCTTGACCCCCAGTGTACAGGTGGCCACAGTCGAGGTCTTACTTCTACAGCTGCACTGCCTGTCTGGATCAGCCAATGCTTCCTACAACGACAGTGGGGATTTGCTGAAAGCTCAGAGGAGTAATTTGGCCTGCATTCCGCGCACGCTGTGTGCCAGCTAACTGTATAGCTGTTTGAACGTTTATCCTGTCTGCTGGCTCTGCTCGGGTGCCCATAATAGCCTTGGACGGGGCACGGGATATTGGATTATTCATGTGCACTCTTGTCTGAACAAAAAGAGTGGGAAAGTTAAAAAAAAAATACGTGGGAGATAACAAGAACCATGTCAATGGAGGAGTCACTTCCTTCGTAGCTAGTTAATTCCAAAACTCTTGGGATATATGGATTGCTTAAGTGTTCCAGGGACATTTGGGAAAGAATGTGTTCTTGTGGTGCAAGCAAAGACTGGAAGTCTGATTTCTGTGTTCTGTTCCCAGCAGCGTGCAGGGGTCACCCGGTGACATGTGACAAGTCAGTTCCGTGTCAGAATCCTAACGTCCCTGTCTGTGAAATGGACATAAGAGGGGCGAACTTCACGTTGGTGAATCGTTCAACAGTTTGCTGGGAACCAGCTTGCTCTAGTGACCTAGAAAAACCATGCACTGTGGTGCAGGCTGACCTCATTTCTATTTTTGGCTTTAGCGCTGACTCAGTGAGAAACTTGCAGAACTCAGCGAATCTGGCTCTCGGCCTCCATGCGTTCCATGGTTAAACTGAGAATTATAAAGTCTTCTCTGCACTGGGTCTCATAGCAATAGAGCCAAATACTAATGAAGTTCTAAAAATATGCCACCAAATACATGGGAAGGCTCTTACATCGATGCGCCTCTCACACGTCCTTCCGATGTCCTATTAGGTTATCTGGGGAGACACAACTCGGTGTTCATGTATTTTTTTCAGCCAGCTCTTGGCAGTTCAGTTCTATTCTGTTTTGGGTAGAATTTTCCCACATCCGAGTAGTAGCGAGGAGGTGGGCACGATGACGAAGCATCTCTATGGTCAGCGCTCTCTGTGGTTGGAGCCCACGGTTCATTATGTTTCAGTGTAAGAATGAATATATTTGAGTAGCTTTCCATGTGAACAGGTCTTGGTCTGAGAACGCTTTCCTTTGCCGGCTGTCCCAGTTCTCGGGAGGAGGAGCCAGCCGTGTCAAATCCTGTGCCGAGGGCTCCGGGCACGTTAGCATTTGCTCCTCTGGGTGGAGTCTCTGGACGCTGCTGTCCTGAGGGCTGTGCCAGGCTGCACGGCTTAGTTTTCTTGAATCCCTTTACCATTTCATTGTGTCTTCTCGAGTTAGCACTCATCTGCACATTTGCTCACACGCTGCTTCTGGACTCCCGACTTCCACTTTCAGCTAATCCTGCGGTCCACGGAGGGGGGGCGGCGGTGGAAGTCCCAAGCTCAGAGCCCCATTCTGCGCTTCTAAAAATGCAACAGGTGCCGAATTTGCCAGCAATGCCAGGACCGGCCAGTGGTGTGGAGAGAAGGGCAGATCCTAGACCCCTTGCCCTGTTTCCCTCCGTCTGTACGACGGTGAAACTTTCCAGTAACTCTCGGGGACCTGCTCTTCTGGGGGTTAATGCTTATGTTGTATACCGTATAGCTCGCCTGTTTAGTTTTGCTTTGGGCCGATATGACTGAGAAAGTACTGGGTGCTAAGTAATCCATAGGACCGTCTGCTTTTTCAAGTCAGCTGGCGATGGCTGTTTCATCTGCACCCTTTGTTCTGGAAGATTGCAGTGAAGTCCACGTACTGTAAAGCACACAAGTTTTCATGATTTCAGGTCGCGATTGTGGGTGATTTTATCTTGGCAGTCTGAGTGTGGCGATCTTCCTTCATTGTCGTGGCATCAGGTCACGGGCTCGCTGATGCCTCTGGGAGAAATCCTGTTTCCGGGTCAAACGTTGATGTTCTGCTTACTCTTGTGCTGGTTGTATTTTTTTTTTTTTAGTTTCTTGTGCTCATGGGACTGAGGTCGCCCTCATCGCTGCCTGTTCCCCACCTTCCAGACTCAGTGACTCCTCTCTTTCCTTCACATACGTATTTTGTTTTCATCCTTCAAGCGCCAGCTTCGGGCTCAGAACCCCAGACATTTGGACCTTTCTTTTTCCTTTTTGAGTGTATTATGACCGCCTGCACATGCACTGAATGATAGCATTTTATATTTTTATTTTATTAAAAATTTTTTAATGCTTATTTATTATTTTTGAGAGAGAGATAGAGGGCAAGCAGGGGAGGGGCAGAGAGAGAGGGAGACCGAATCTGAAGTAGGCTCCAGGCTCCGAGCTATCAGCACAGAGCCTGACACGGGGCTCGAACTCATGAGCTGTGAGACCATGACCTGAGCCAAAGTCACATGCTTAATGGACTTAGCCACCCACGCACACCCCCCCATTGAATGATAGTATTTTAAAAACAATGTTTCTTATTTCTTTTTGCTCCAAGAGCATTGGCAGAGACTCTAATTAAACTTTGTGCCTTTGCAAACAAACACTTTTTAAGGACACTTTTGAAAGCCCATCGTCCGATTGTTGATTGCACAGAGAGGTCTTAGCATCTCGTGTGGAAGCTCACACCATGACCTCTGCCTACACACCTCCTAGGAATCCGAAGGAAAACTGTGATGCTCTGCTTACAGATTCTCAGTGCCGCGCGTGCCGATAATAAGATCCCACTAGTTGAATGACAGCATAATCAATTCGGTGAAAAAAACCCAACTAGCCATTATTTTATTTACCCGGTAAGTTACTGAGCATTTAGAATATAGAACATAGAAAGCATTGTCCCAGGTGTCGGAGGTGAACACTCCTGTGCTCAAAGAGCTTGGCACGCAGTGGAGAAAAGCCTCCTGGAACGGGAGTTAGTTTGGAGCGTGGACCTTCAGGTGCCCGCAGGGACTTGTGCGGTGCTGGACGGTCGTGGCAGGGGTGAGTGCCGATCCCTTCCCTCCATTTCTGCCAGCGCACCTCCCTTGTGACCTCCTCCTTCTCCCCCGCAGGGCGAAAGAGGCCTCCCGGGCTTGCAGGGTGTCATCGGGTTCCCCGGGATGCAAGGACCAGAGGGACCGCAGGGGCCCCCGGGACAGAAGGTAAGCTTGGCTGTGCCACTGCGGGGAGGAGGGTGTGAGTTTAAGGTGGTCCACGTTCTTGTCACGGTGGCACTTCTGTTTGCTTGCAGGGTGACACTGGAGAACCCGGACTGCCTGGAACAAAGGGGACAAGGGTGAGTACACCTGTCACCTAAGTCCGTGAGGCTGTGGTGATGTGTGATACAGTGATGCCTCCGCTTGAGGGCCCTTCACCCCTTCTCACCTCCCAGCAGCCCTGAGGGGTGCCCCCTCTGCCCCCCATCCTTGCCCGTCCATCTTCCCAGAGCTCCGACCGTGCGGGGCCAGGGGGGCTGACGTGAGCCCCCTGCTCCGACCCCCGCCCTTGTGGTGGCTTTTCCTGTCGGTTCTGTTCTTCCAGAGGGTTCTCGCACACACGGTGTGCTTTGGGGGAGGGGCGATGACATGTCTACAAGTCATGGAAGAAAAGGGCTGCCATTATCGAGAAAAGGGCGAACCTTCTCAGCGCTCACTTGGGTCTTCCTTCTTCACACTGCACTCTGGTTTTGCTCCTTCCATTCCTGGCAAATGCAAAGAGGAAGACCTCTGAAAGCACGTTCTGAAAGCAGAGAAACAGAGGCGCTGTAAACGTTTCATTCCGCTGTTCTGACACAGTCCCCGGCACCTTGGGCAGGAGGTAGAGGAAATGGCCCCGGGGGTGCCCATGATGGAGCAGATCCAGACTTCCACTGGGAAGGACTGGGCTGCCCCCTCCCCCAGTGAACCGAGTTCTCTTACAAATGCTTCTTCCCAGCAGTTTGCGATTTTAATGTAAATTGTGTCTATATTTATATACACGTAACTTGTGTGCGTTTGCACGTATACTACGTATATAACGTGCATGTTTACATACACACTATACACATAATAAAGAATATATTTTACCTACAAATCACCCAGTGTGGAATGAGGACAGGGTTATTTTGTGGCTGTGCAGCCTTGGTCTTAGAAGTACAGTAAAACCTTGGTTTGTGAGCATAATTCCTTCTGGAAACACACTTGTCATCCAAAGCACGCGTGTATCAAAGTGGATTTCCAGAACCACAGGCTCAGATGTGATCACGTGACGTTCGGTGTCACGAAGGACTCGTATTGCAAGACACCGCTCGTTTATCAAGTTAAAATGTATTAGAGGTGTTTGCTCATCTTGTGGAACCCTCGCAGAACCAGTGACTTGCAAGCCAAGGTTTTGCTGTAATTAGCATCAGCTTTTGGTATAAGAGTTGCTGCTTCCGGGGGCCGGGCCCTCAGCTGCCTGCCCCCAGAATGCAGTGTGTGCTTAGGGTGGATGCTCCGAGCCCCAGCGACACGGGTGTGACACCCTGAGCCAGGTGGGTGTGGTGGGAGGAGACGAGGTTCCCCCCGACTCACTGCACTCTCTCATTTCCATCCTTACAGGGACCCCCAGGAGCATCAGGTTACCCGGGAAACCCAGGACTTCCTGTATGTATCTTACTTCCTGTATGCTTCCTTAAGGAGACTTCTGATGTGCGTGACCCCCACCATCATGTGATCCTCTGTTCTGGCTACTTTTCACTTTGTTAATTGCAGGGTATTCCCGGCCAAGATGGCCCCCCCGGTCCTCCAGGTATCCCTGGATGCAATGGAACAAAGGTAAATTTGGAACACAGGCCCTTCCCCCCGTGCTCTGGTTACCCGACTCGTGTTGAGAAGTCCTATGACACGGTTTTCGTTGCCACAGATGGAAAGCTGTTCGCCTTAAAGTGTCCTTTAATTGATGAGGAAATCAGTTTCCCCGTATTTAATATTCGCAAAAGGCATAACTGTGCCTTTTTGTGGACTCTTATCCTGCTATCGCTATAAACACTAAATTTCTTGCCTCTAATCTGTTGCTGAAGCAAATAAGGAAATGTTATTATTACCCCTTGTCCCTATCTGTTATATTCTCATGTATATTTCTCCTGTCACCAAGTAGCACTGAGCAGGGTAGCTGCCAACAGGTAATTGTTAGGAGGTCCCAACAAGTGAAGGATCTGTGAAGGGAAGGACAGAGTACCTGGTGTGGGCGTCTGGGAGGATGTGCTGTGTGCCTGGCCACACACCCGAGTGACTTTCTGCTGTCCCCTCAGGGTGAGCCAGGGCCTCTGGGGCCTCCGGGTTTGCCTGGATTCACTGGAAATCCCGTGAGTATAGCATCGTTTCTTTCTTCGGTTATAGTTCTTCTCTTCTTGGGGCACCTGGGTGGCTCAGTCAGTTAAGTGTCCCGACTTCAGCTCAGATCATGATCTCGCGGTTCATGGGTTCAAGCCCCGTGTCGGGCTCTGGGCTGACAGCTCAGAGCCTGGAGCCTGCTTCCGATTCCGTGTCTCCCTCTCTCTCTGCCCCTCTCTTACTCGCACACTCCCACTATCTTTCTCAAATATAAACAAACATTAAAAAATATTTGAAAAAAAATTCTCTTCTTCACTTTCTTTCCCTTTTTTTTTTTTTGCACTTGTGTCCTAATGCTAATGCTGTTTTGAGAGAAACAAAACTAATACCAGCCTTTTCTTTTATAGGGACCACCAGGGTTACCGGGAATGAAGGTACGTACTTACACTCGACTGGGTTCATCACGGGTGCCTACATAGAGCAGATGCTGTAGACACAGCTTTATTGTATGTCCTTGGGTCAACTGGTGGCCTGGTAATGCGTTTGTCTAAACCCTGCTCTGTTTAAAGAGTGTCTGAGTCATAGGCACAAACTTAAATTTTGGGAGGTAAACTTTAGACACCAGGGGCAGTTTCTGAATCGGAAATAAGCAGAAACAGGGAGCATGGTGCGATGTGAGTGATGTGAGTCCAGTCCAGATTAATTGTCTGTGTAGACAGACTGGGTGACACTCCTCTTCCAGAGCCGTGGGCAGAAACACTCAGACTGTTACCGTGTTTAATTTCTGTGGTTTCACTTGAATACCACCATCTTGTTCTGTGGCCTGTGATCTGGAGACACTGTCTTATAAGTTCTATAATTCCTGCAGGAAGACCCCAGTTACTTTAGGTGAGACCCTTGGTGTCCTGCCCACCCCCCTTATTCAGAGCCAAACCATGGGCTTCGTTAGCTTGATTGTCCCTGTGTCAGGGTGGCCCCAGACCCTCTGCACATGGTGAGGAGGAGAAGCCCTGAGCCCTTCCCGCTGCGGCGTCCAGAATAACGGGTCCCTGTCCTTCATCCACACTCGCACCTTGAGCAAGCTCGGAGTGAATCCGTGCAGGTGCTCAGCTCTGTCCCAGCCCCTCCAGCATTCTTCTCTGGGACTTGGGGGGGCGGGCAAAAGGAACCTGACCCACGGGTCCTGCCCAGACAGGTGGGTGGTGATGTGGCCGGGGGCTGTGGTCACACCGAGATGACTCAAAGCATGTGCCCACTCCCCGCCCCCCTGCGTGCTGCAGAGCAGTTTGGGGGGCAGGGGCATCTGGGTGTTGAGAGCAGCCCTGTAAAAGGACAAGTTCCGGGTTTTTTTTCAACAGCCACACTGCAGACGACCACATATCCGAATGAGGTGGAGTGTCCCTGTGTCCCTGTGTCCCTGAGAAAACCTGAGAAATAGAATCCTCACGATAGTCCTGTATTTTAGTCGGGGCTCTGCAGAGAAGCAGAACCAGTAGGGTGTGTGTGTGGAGTGTGTGTTTGCACACGTACAGGCACAGACGTACATCCTGCTAGAGGGGTTTACTTTAAGGAATTGCAAGATTGTGGGGGCCTGGCGAGTCCAGAATCCGCAGGAGAGCAGCCTGGAGGCCCGGGGAAGAGCCAGGGTCCCAGTTCAAAGACTGTCTGGAGACAGAATTTCCTCTTCTTGGGGAGGTCAGGGTTTGTTTTGTTTTGTTTTTTTTTTTCCCCTTCCTCTTGAGGCCTTCAGCTGATTGGACGAGGCCCACCCACATTAAGAAGAATAATTCATTTTACTCAGAGGCTTCTGATGTAAATGGTTATCTTATCTTAAAAATACCTTCCCAGGGACATCCAGACTGGGGCTTAACTGAACATCTGGGTACTGTGGCCTGGCCAAGCAGACACATGAAATCACAGCCTGTTTTATACAGATGCTCATCCTGGGTTTGTTTGTGAAAGATAAGCCTTATCACATGAGAACAGATGGAGCCTCGGCCCCGATCTGCGCTCTGTCTTCAGGCGTGGGGCACGGCCACGCACAAGAGGGGGGCTCCTCGTGTGATGCCTCCACATCCAGTCCTGGCGCAGCCGAGTCCAGCTAAGCGTGGCGCTTGACGCTGGCCATGGAGGCAGTGGCAGTGAACGTGGTGAACGTGGTCGTGGCCAGTGTGCGTGTTTCAAGCGTAGACGGGCTCTCAATCCCAGACATGGGCTGATTCGGCACCACTAACGCTCGCCTCTTACGCAACGGGTTCTCGGTTTCTTTCTACGAATATCAGTTTTCGTGACTTTCTTTCCTTTTTTTGCTCACCCCCTAGGGGGATCCAGGTGAAATAATTGGCCACGTGCCTGGGACCCTGTTGAAAGGCGAAAGAGGATTTCCCGGACTCCCAGGAGCACCAGTAAGCGTTTGCTAAATCACTAGAAGCACATGCAGTGTCTCTTCCTGGCTCCCATCTCATTCTCGCGTTTTCACTAAATTGCAGGGCTCGCCGGGACTGCCAGGGCTGCAAGGTCCTGTCGGCCCCCCAGGATTTACCGGACCACCAGTAAGTTTGGGGGAGGATGTCTCTTGGAGTCGCTCATTCAGTGAACAACACTGTGTTTGTGAAAATAAATCCGATTTCTTGAAACCTTTACAGCGTCGCGATCTCTCTTAATTTGGATCGGGAGAGAGAGCTTCTTGGGAAGATGTGTGGCTGGCACTTGGGGTCCCTGGGGAAAACCATGGCAGCTGTAGTGCAGGCCAGGTCATCCCCCACACACGGCACCCTCGCCGGTGGAGGGGCTGGGGGGCTGCCGATGATACTGTTGCTGGAGGAGGCCGAGCTCAGAGCTGGACAAGGCAGCCTGTGCCCTGCCCGCGGACGCGTAGGAACAGTCATCCCAGAGGGCCTGGCTTCGCGGGCAGCTGTGGACACAGACCGGGCGGCGGCGGGGACTGCGCCGTGCTTGTGATAAAGGGCGAGCACCCGAGACAGCCCCCTGGAGGCTCCGCTCCCTGCCAGCCTCCTGCACAGCCCGTGATTCCCAGGAGGAGGGCCCATGTCCCCCACTCCTACTGTTTGGGAGCACGAGACACTTGGCAGTAACAACACTTCCCTACTTGTCAAGTGCCTTGTGCCCTGGCAATGAGTAATGCACCTCGGTGTGCTGTCCTCGCCCGCCTGCCTGCCGGCCTTTCAGGTTCGCCTCCCACCCTCCCTCCTTCCTTCCTCCTCTCTCCCTCCCCTCTCCCTCCCTCCTTCCTTCCTTCCTCCCTCCCTCCCTCCTCCTCTCTTTCTCCCTCCCTCCCTCCTCCTCCCTTCCTCCTCCTCTCTTTCTCCCTCCCTCCCTCCTCCCTCCCTTTCTCCCTTCCTTCCTCCCTCCTTCCCTCCCTCCCTCCTCCCTCCCTTTCTCCCTTCCCTCCTCCCTCCTTCCCTCCCTCCCTCCTCCTCTCTTTCTCTCTCTTTCCCTCCTCCTCTTTCTCCCCCTCCCTCCTCCTCCTCTCCCTCCCTCCTTCCTTCCTCCTCTCTCCCTCCCCTCTCCCTCCCTCCTCCCTCCCTTCCTTCCTCCCTCCCTCCTCCCTCCCTTCCTTCCTCCCTCCCTCCTCCCTCCCTTCCTTCCTCCCTTCCTTCCTCCCTCCTCCCTCCCTCCTCCCTCCCTCCTCCTCCCTCCCTCCCTCCTTCCTTCTTTCCTCCTTCCCTCCCTCCTCCCTCCCTCCCTCCTTCCTTCTTTCCTCCTTCCCTTCCTCCTCCCTCCCTCCCTCCTCCCTCCTTCCTCCCTCCCTTCCTCCCTCCTTCCTCCCTCCCTCTCTCCCTCCTTCCTTCTTTCCTCCATCTCTCTCTCCTCCTTTCCTCCCTTCCTTCTCCCTCCTTCTTTCCTCCTCCTCCTCTCTCTCCCTCCCTCCCTCCTCCCTCCCCCTCCCTCCCTCCTCCATCCCTCCTTCCTTCCTCCTCCTCTCCCTCCCTCTCTCCCTCCTTCCTTCTTTCCTCCGTCTCTCCCTCCTCCTTGCCTCCCTTCCTTCTCCCTCCTTCTTTCCTCCTCCTCCTCTCTCTCCCTCCCTCCCTCCTCCCTCCCCCTCCCTCCCCCTCCCTCCTTCCTCCATCCCTCCTTCCTTCCTCCTCCTCTCCCTCCCTCCCTCTCTCCCTCCTTCCTTCCTCCCTCTCTCCTTCCTCCTCTCCCTCCCTCCCTCCTTCCTTCCTTCTTCCCTCCCTCCCTCTCTCCTTCCTTCCTCCCTCTCTCCCTCCTTCCTTCTTTCCTCCCTCCCTCTCTCCTTCCTTCCTCCCTCCCTCCCTCCTCCTCTCTTTCTCCCTTCTTCCCTCCTCCTCTCTTTCTCCCTCCCTCCCTCCCTCCTTCCTTCTTTCCTCCCTCTCTCCCTCCTCCTTTCCTCCCTCCCTCCCTCCTCCTCCTCTCTCGCTTCTCCTTTCTTTCTCCCTCCCTCCTTCCTTCTTTCCTCCCTCTCTCCCTCCTCCTTTCCTCCCTCCCTCCCTCCTCCTCCCTCCCTCCCTCCTTCCTTCCTTCTTTCCTCCTTCCCTCCCTCCTCCCTCCCTCCCTCCTTCCTTCTTTCCTCCTTCCCTTCCTCCTCCCTCCCTCCCTCTCTCCTTCCTTCCTCCCTCCCTCCCTCCTCCTCTCTTTCTCCCTCCTTCCCTCCTCCTCTCTTTCTCCCTCCCTCCCTCCCTCCTTCCTTCTTTCCTCCCTCTCTCCCTCCTCCTTTCCTCCCTCCCTCCCTCCTCCTCCTCTCTCGCTTCTCCTTTCTTTCTCCCTCCCTCCTTCCTTCTTTCCTCCCTCTCTCCCTCCTCCTTTCCTCCTTCCCTCCCTCCTCCTCCCTCCCTCCCTCCTCCTCCCTCCTTCCTTCTTTCCTCCTTCCCTCCCTCCTCCCTCCCTCCCTCCCTCCTTCCTTCTTTCCTCCTTCCCTTCCTCCTCCCTCCCTCCCTCCTCCCTCCTTCCTCCCTCCCTTCCTCCCTCCTTCCTCCCTCCCTCTCTCCCTCCTTCCTTCTTTCCTCCTTCCCTTCCTCCTCCCTCCCTCCCTACTCCCTCCTTCCTCCCTCCCTTCCTCCCTCCTTCCTCCCTCCCTCTCTCCCTCTTTCCTTCTTTCCTCCATCTCTCTCTCCTCCTTTCCTCCCTTCCTTCTTCCTCCTTCTTTCCTCCTCCTACTCTCTCTCCCTCCCTCCCTCCTCCATCTCTCCTTCCTTCCTCCTCCTCCCTCTCTCTCCCTCTCTCTCTCCCTCCTTCCTTCCTTCCTCTCTCCCTCCCTCCCTCCCTCTCTCCCTCCCTCTCTCCTTCCTTCCTCCCTCCTTCTTTCCTCGTCTTCCTCTCTCCTTCCTTCCTTCCTTCTTTCCTTCTTCCTTCCCTCCCACCCTCCTCCCTCCCTTTCTTCTTCCCTCCCTTTGACCCTTCCTTCCTTCCTTTCTTCCAAATCCAGCAACTCTAATGTCCATTCTTGCGAAAGTAACCTCTTTTATATTCTTGCAAATAAATGGGCTCATTTTTGTGAAAGAGAATGACTAGGCTTTTTTTTTAATGATTAAAAAGCATTCTGAAATTTTGCTGCAAACACAGGAAGGTTTTTACTTCACTACAGTCTATGCACTTGAAGAAATCGTTCAACTTTTTAAGATAAGTAGTTATATCCAAAGTGGACAAACGTGACGTTATTTCCGACCTGGAAACCCCAGGGCTCTCAGAGAGTTTGGCTGATAATTTAAGTCATCACCTGTTAGCCGGGCACATTGTTGGGTCAGTGGATTTCACGGGGAAGTGCCTAAGATTCTGAGGTGTTTCCATCCCTGGTAATTATTGGCCTGGACTAATTCCTAGTTATTTTCAAAATTTTATAGCTCCGAAGCACAGGAATAAAATTTAAATATTTAACAAATATCATATTAATCATGGGAATCTTAAGATAACCTCATTAAAAAGCATTTAAAGCTTACCAGGGTTATGAATGATATTTAATTAAAATGCTCTTTTTTACAGGGCCCTCCAGGTCCTCCTGGCCCTCCAGGTGAAAAGGTAAATATATTTTTCATTTGAATTTCTTCAGCGTTTGTATAAGACTACCACAAAATCACCATAACTCGCTGTTTAGTCTCTATAAACAGTTTGAGAAAGTTATTTTTTTTGTCTCTATTTAACATCTGTCTACCCACCTGCCCATGTATCCGTATACCCATCCCTCCATCTATCCATCTGTCATCCATCCATCCATCGTCTGTCCATATGTCTGCCTGTCCACCCGTCTGCCTGTCCACCCATCCATCCATCTATCCACTCATCCATTTCCATCTATCCATCCATCTATCCATCCATCTGCCTGTCTGTTCATCTGTCTATCCATCATCTATCTATCTCTCTGTCTGTCTATCTGATCTATCCATCTGTTCTGTCTTTCCTTTCACCAGTCCCTTACTTTGGAATCATTGATCTTTCCTTTAGTTTTCTATAGTCTCATTTTATTTTATTTTATTTTATTTTATTATTTTATTTTATTTTATTTTATTTTTTATTTTATTTTATTTATTTTTGAGACAGAGAGGAACAGAGCATGAACGGGGTAGGGGCAGAGAGAGAGGGAGACACAGAATCCGAAGCAGGCTCCAGGCTCTGAGCCATCAGCCCAGAGCCCGATGTGGGGCTCGAACTCACGGACCGCGAGATCGTGACCTGAGCTGAAGTTGGACGCTTAACCTACTGAACCACCCAGGCGCCCCTATAGTCACATTTTAAAAACCTTAAATTAAAAAAAAAGTTTTATAGAATTATTTTTCAATAATACTTTAAAAAACGTTTTTAATAGCCACTGAATACAGCAGGACACAACTTTGTGGAAAATGTTATGATACTTCTTGGAAGCAGCTCCTGCCTTGACCCCACCTTATAATTACATTTTGTGTGATTTTGAGCAAAGTGGACAACTCGAATAACAGAAGCCTAATTTTTAATCAACAGGGGCAAATGGGCTTAAGTTTCCAAGGCCCAAAGGGTGACAAGGTGAGTACACGTGGCTCTGGACTGTTGTCACGTTTATTTTTTATTTATTTTTTTAACTTATTTATTTATTTTGAGAGACAGCGGGAGCAGAAGAGAGGGTGAGAGAGAGAATCCCAAGCAGGCTCTGTGCTGTCAGCACAGTGCCTGATGTGGGACTCACACTCACGCCCATGAGATCATGACCCGAGCTGAAATCAAGAGTTGGATGTTCAAGCAACTGAGCCCCCCAGGCGTCCCATGGAGTGTCGTTATGTTTAAAATCACAGTTGTAGGGATGATAGAATTTCAGCCTCTGGACCTCCTCTTGGACCTTCTCAACCGCAGTTCCCCTACTCTGCATGTTCTTGAATTTATTAGTGTTTTCCTTAAAATGCATGGCTAGAAGTCACTGAGGTTTTCTACGTGTGGTCTGACCAGCAGAGAATACAAGGCCATTCTAGTTCTAGTTCCCTGTGCGTTGAATTCAATCAGAATGTTCCCAGGCAGTAATAAAGCCAGACCCAGACTTTATTATAAAAGAGGCACATTTAGGACTTGGACGTTAGTAGCACAGCTATACTAAACCCTGCAGAAACGGAAGGCCGTCGTACGAGTCGGGAGAGGCAGGGAGGCAGAGACTGGAGCAGGGGAGAAGGGAGGCCAGCGGTGGCTCCCTGATCCTCCAGTGATCTCTCCACCAGTTTCCCTGCGTCAGACTAGCCACATGGGCACCAGCCAAGTGGGGATTCCGGGCCTGTGGTAGCACCTGCCGCGGGGCCCACGTTCTTCTCCATCGGAGCCCAAGTCGGTGTAGAGACCACCACCGGTGGGCGCTAGGTGCACCAGAGGCCTGGGCAGGTCTGCGCTGACCTGCGGCCTCCATGTTTCACCCCAGATTTGGTCCAGTATTTCCATAAACCTCCGAGGAAGGTGACCCCGCAAATTGAATGTTTTGGATCTCACTCATCGTGCGATGACTGGGATTCTCTGTACTTCTAGTTGCTTCCAGCTGTCCGAGTTCCCGAGGGAGAACATTCCCGATGGTTCCCTTCCTTTTCGTGCCCCTAAAGATACGTCCTTTCCTCTCAGGCTGTGTTAGCAGTCTGTGACCCTTCCCTCCGTGCCCTCAAAATGCGGGAGGACAGCCTCTGTGTCCTGCTACGTATGCATGTACCGCAGAAGTGCATGTGCGGTCCTCACGTATGCACGCGTGCAGAGATGTCTCATAGCTGTTCAGGTTCCATTCCTGTTACCTGAGGTAGTGGCTTTCCTGACCCCTGAGAGGTGAGAGTCTCCCGGCTTCGTGTCCTTAATGTCCCATCTTCCTACTGACGCTGCGTTTTGTGCTGAGACGGGGATAGATTAGAACAGAGTATGATTAGCTTTTTGAAAACCAGATGTTCTATTTTGCCTCACCAGGGTGACCAAGGGGTCAGTGGGCCCCCGGGGGTTCCAGGACAAGCTCAGGTTCAAGAAAAAGGAGACTTTGCCACTAAAGGAGAGAAGGTAGGAGATGGACTTTCTTAGGTGAATGCCGGCTTTCGAATTTGGGACAAATTGGAGGGATGCAGAGAAAACAGGTTTATAGATTGTCTGTCCCGCAAAATATGAGCATAGGGGGAGCAGAGGCAGCTGAACTGGGTTGGGGCAAGGCTGAGCTCCACGGGGGGGCTTCTTAGATGCACCAGGTTGAGGCCAGGCTGGGTCTGCAGCAGGGACAGAGGCTGAGGGTGAGGGCGGAGGGTCCCAGCTGCCGTGGATCGAGCATAATGACGTGGTCTTCCTAAAGCCACACCCTTCTGGGAGTTAGGACACGAACACGGGAGACCAAAGAGAATTTCCTTGTTGCCGTATCGGGAAAAGGCATTGTTTTCCTTTTCCATGTTCAGTGTGGTGCGTCAAAATCAATACAACCGTTATTCCTGATGGCTCACTCTCTTGCTCTCTCTTTAAAACTTCTTTTAGGGTCAGAAAGGTGAACCTGGATTTCAGGTAAGGCCCACATTCCTATTTGTTTATCATCATTTTGTGGGAACGTTCACGACGTGTTGGGTTGAAGTTATGAATTTCTTCACCTTCAGTATAATATCGACTCAATTTAATATTTTACTTAAATGTCCTAATGAATCTTTCTGTTCTTTCAAGGGAATGCCAGGGGTTGGAGAGAAAGGGGAGCCCGGAAAGCCAGGGCCCCGAGTAAGTGCCTCCCAAGTCCTTCTGTTCCTGACTGTAAACTCATGCTCCTCCCTTTCCTAGAATCCCAGACTTACAGAAACACGAGCGGAAGAGGTCTGTCCTCTCCGGAAGGGCTTTCTCAAAGCCCTTGTAGCAGGAAGGATGAGGCCACCTCCACCTGAAAATCCCCCCGGCAAGGCTGAGGCCTCCCACCGCAGAGAGCTGGGGCTGGGGGGCTCTCTGGACAGCCACCCGCCTGCTGGCTTCTCACTGAAAGCCCCCGGTCCTCTTGCTCAGAGTGCTGGGTGCTCTTTTTGGCTGCCTCCTGAGCCTGCTCGGGGCTCCGCCCGGAGCCCAGACTGCATGGCCTAGACGGGAGGTGTTCCGATGCTTCCCACCCCTGAATCCTGGGGACGGGAGACCCACCCGCTTGTAGCGGCCTGAGCCCGTCCTGCTCCTACCCTGAAAATGATGCGTGCAGACCCCCATAAAACGAGTCCTCTGCCTACCTGCCACCGGCCCCTTGCCATTCAGAAAACCTCTCTGCTGTTAGCTCTGTCGCCAAATGTAATGGTTATCTTGGGAGATTTGGGGCTACTCCAGCTCCGTTTTCTAAAAACTGGAAAGTCCTCTTTGGCTGTCACTCCACAGTTATTCTCTGTATACCGCATTACTCGTTAGTGTGGTGTGGGCAGCTAGCTCACGTAGGGGTTCAGAGCCTTGGTGTTAGAGCATATTTATTGTTATTTTTATGAAATTCTAATGTCTAAATCTTTATTGTACAGGGAAAACCTGGCAAAGATGGCGAAAAAGGAGAAAAAGGGAGTCCAGTAAGCATTTCTCTGTAATTTTCTTTCTTTCTTTCTTTCGAAAGGGAAAGACTTTTTTTTATTTAAGAAAAAATTTTTTTTGATGTATTTTTGAGAGAGAGAGAGACAGAGTGTGAGCTGGGGAGGGTCACAGAGAGAGAGATACAGAATCTGAAGCAGGCTCCAGGCTCCGAGCTGTCAGCACAGAGCCCGACGTGGGGCTCGAACTCACGAACTGTGAAATGATGACCTGAGCTGAAGTCGGATGCCCAACTGACTGAGCCACCCAGACGCCCCGAGACTTTTTTTTTAAATGTTTATTTATTTTTGAGACAGAGAGGCAGAGCACAAGGGGGGAGAGGCAGAGAGAGAGGGAGACACAGAATCCGAAGCAGGCTCCAGGCTCTGAACTGTCAGCACAGAGCCTGACTCAGGGCTGGAACCCACAAACTGCGAGATCATGACCTCAGCTGAAGCCAGACGCCTAACAGCCTGAGCCCCCCAGGTGCCCCCGTATTTCTCTGTAATTCTTAAGAACAAACTGTTGCCCTTGTTTGCTGATTACTGTTCTCCATGTTTCACTTCAGGGCTTCCCAGGTGACGCAGGGTACCCAGGACTCCCCGGACGAGAAGGTTTCAAGGTAAGTGGTGACACTACTTGGAGCTTTACCTTATTTTGTAGTTCAGCCCAGAAGTTGTTCGTAGTGTAAAGGACTGTGGACTCAAATAATAAAAAATATTTACCTTCCCTACGAGCAAATCACAACTTAATTTTGTGGTTTTATTTGTGTGTGTGATTTGAAAAAATTAAAAAAAAATTTTATTCAAAAATTTTTATTTCTTTCTTTCTTTAAGGTTTATTTATTTTGACAGAGAGAGTGTGAGTGGAGGAAGGGCAGAGAGGGATAGGGAGAGAGAGAATCCCAAGCAGGCTCTGAGCTGTCAGCACAGAGCCCGACGTGGGGCTCCAACCCATGAGCCATGAGATCATGACCTGGGCCAAAGTCAGGTGCTCAATGGATCAAGCCACCCAGGCACCCCTGCGTATGATTCTTTTTAAAAGAACATAAAATGTTCCACTCATTCAAGTTTTTATGCCTTATTTTTGGTAATAGATGAATTTTATCTGGCTACAAAACAGCTGAAAAGGCAGAGAGAGTGAAGAAAAGAAGGCTTATCTGATGGTTCTGTTCCCCTCTCAGAAACGGAGGGCACCATTGCCCCATGTATCCACACACACACACCCTGTAAAACCACGCCCTGTGTGTGCACAATTGCCCTGTGCGTACACACACGTACACCCTGTAAAATAGTAATGTGTGACGCCTCTTGGCCTCCTTGCTTAGTGATACGACGCGGGTGAGGATGTCTGCACGCGCGGCCACGTGGGAATGTACTCTGTGCCCAGGCCTTCTGCATGGCATCTGGGTCACACCCACGTGGGGATGGGTACAAGTATCTGTGCTCACTTGTCTGCTCGTTTCCATGTCACAGATTGCTACAAGTGTAATTTGGGGGGGGGGGTCAATGTTTACACTCTTTTTTGAAAGTTTTGCCACAGGCCACCAAATTACCCCTGGAAAAGAGCAGCCATCTGTCTGGGGCCCTTTTTTGGTTTTTTATGGCAACTGCTTGTTATCAAACCTTAAAAAATATTTGTCAGTGTGGTAGGCAGAAAACTAGATAACATAAATCTCTGCTGAAGTAAGAAGTAGTTTGGAAATATTTCTAGTGGTGACTCATAGACCAGGGAGCAGACCTCATGGTTCGTTCATGAAAGCCAAGGAAAAGGGAAGTAAAGGAAAAATCCTTTACTGATACTGTAACTTTTTAAAAAAAAAGTCAAATCTTGTAGATTTTAAAAGGTAAATCCATTTAGAATATATTAGCTAAGATATTTTTTAAGTCCCAAAGATGTTTCTAAAGCCTCTTCTCATATTCAGATAAGAAAAATCAAAATATTGAATTCTGGTTTACTCCTACGTTTATTGCCTTGGTTGAAAGGGGAAAACTACATTAAGGGACTATGTGCAGATCTTAGGACTTTTAAAGATACTATTATGATGGCTTACATAAAAACATTAGATATAACAGGATTAATTTTGTTGAGTTTGTCGTCTTATATGAATGAAATTAAGCCTCAGAGTGACCAGAATTTATCCCCCCCCCCTAACGTTTTCAGATAATGCTGGGTTTTAAGGAGAGAGGCGAAACCATAAATACCCTTTTACAAGGACTCTGAGGCAGCCTTGGACATCCTTTCACCTAAAAATCTCTAATAAAATGATTTCTTTAAGAAAATACATTGAGAAATCAAAAGCTTCCATTGCATTTCATTTTATTGAAAGACCACCACATTCTGACTCAACTCACGGATGGCTCTCTGCGAGTTGTCCAAGGGAGCGTGCAACCAACCAAACACAGCAAACATTGTGAGCGCCTTCGTCCTGTTAATAATTGCGCTCCCGGTTATGATTTGTAGAAATCCTTATTTCCACGTGGCACGCTGCACAAAGCAGAGTGAAGTGCATTCGTGTTTGTTATGACAGGTCCGGAGCACTTGAAGGTCCGTCCTCACAGTGAGGAAAATAATTTTAGTGTAAGTGGGCACAGTCTTTATTTTTCCAGGAAAAAAGAAAAAAGAAGTTGAACACTGCTTTCTGCAAGACAATCCATATCGTCAGAAAAAGCCACGTATTTTTTCTTTTGTAGGGAGACAAAGGTGAAGCAGGTCCCCCAGGCCCACCTGGAATCGTGAGTAAAAATAATGTCTGGTCATCTGTGTGGGCGTTTGACAGTGAAGAGAAGGGGGTTGG
Source organism: Prionailurus viverrinus (assembly GCF_022837055.1). Taxonomy (NCBI): domain Eukaryota; kingdom Metazoa; phylum Chordata; class Mammalia; order Carnivora; family Felidae; genus Prionailurus; species Prionailurus viverrinus. Next base: position 80,430,860 of record NC_062561.1, on the reverse strand, counting down.
GGCCACGGCATTCCTGCACTTACATTTGTATATAAAGAGGGTGCTTAGTTTTGAAAAGAATAAACTTATACTTTGTATTGCGTGGAGTTGGGCACTTACATTTTATTGTATTTGGATCATTTCCACATCCCCTTGGCCACGGAGAATGGAGAGATTTGCCCGTGGATAATGATACGAGCAAAACCATTTGAAACTGGCCTGTTAGGCAAAGTGTGAAGAGAAACAGGTCGCCCATAATCTGTCTGGAGCACAACAGTTTTTGTGTCTGCAAAGAACATTTTACCTCTAGTCCACGGGCATAGCTGTACCCGCCTGCGCTCAGTGCGTGCAGTGTCTTTTTCTTTTTAACAGTGAGCGTTCTTCATGTTTGCAAGTTCTCTGGGAACGACCGTTTTCAGTATCCTTCCAGAGAGCCGTGCTGTCGCTGGCTTAACCTGTTTTGTCCCCCCCAGTCTTCTTTGGAACGATGAAAATGTTCCCATTGCTTCGTTTGCTGCAGGTGGCGGGATGCCCAGTGCTCGCACATGTCTGCGTGTTCGCACGGCACTCAGGGACTTCTCCTTAGGGGGCGTTTCCTGGACTGGGGTCCCTGCGGCAGAGTACGGACCCCCCCGACTGCCGTTCACACCGCCACACAGGCTTGGGGTTCCCCTTTCCATACCTGTGATCAGGCAGCCACCTTCGAGTGGCCCGTGTGTAGCCTCATCGGCGGATTTTAATCTGTTCATTTCGTCACTACCAAATTCTATTTTAAGGGAAATATGCAATATTTGAGCTTGCCATTTCCCTTGAATGTCTGTGATTTAGAAATGGGGTGACCTAGTTCACTCCCTTGTCATGAGGCTGATGGTGTCGGCCTGTGTCCCTAGGCCCTTGAGGACGTCCCCACTGTGGTCCAGTGAAGTCTGCCTGTGCTGTTCCACACTGCCCGGGAAAATCTAATAGCCCTCTTTAAAGTAGACTCTTCGTTTTATGGCTTGTCGGGACATTTAGAAATTCCAAACCCGAACCTCAGAATTAGTGTTTCTCTAACCTCACCTCCCTGGCAAAGCTCCCACCGGGCCAATCATATTACAGGGGGCAGAGGGTCTGCCAGGAGGGCCCAGCGGAATGTCCGTTTTTTGTGTTGTCTTGACTGTCCCCTCCCTCCCCTTCCCCCACGGCTGTTTCTTTACTTCCACCTTTCCTGAAATCTCTGGAAGATGTTTGTTTTCTCTCTGCTCTTCTGTGATGCGCACCACCAGCTGCCCCCACACACCTCGGTCTCTTCTCTTCTGCCCCCAGGTGATCGGCACGGGACCCTTGGGAGAAAAAGGAGAGCGGGGGTACCCAGGGTCTCCAGGGTTGAGAGGAGAGCCAGGCCCCAAAGGTCAGTTCCTGTTTCTCCTCCGTCCTCCTTCCTCCTCCTCTGTCCCTCCCTCCCTCCTCCTTCTTACCTCCGCCTCCCCCTTTCCTCCCTGTGCCCTTCCTCCTGCCCCTCCTTCCTACCTCCCCCTCCTCCCCCCACTCTGTCCCTCCCTCCCTCTTCCTCCTTACCTCCCCCTCCCCCTTTTCTCTCTCTCCCCTCCCTCCCCTTCCTTCCTACCTCCCTCTCCAACCCCCTCCTCTGTCCCTCCCCCTCCCCCTTTCCTCCCTCTCCCCTCCCTCCTCCTTCCTTCCTACCTCCCCCTCCAACCCCCTCCTCTGCCCCTCCCTCCCTCCCTCCTCCTTCTTACCTCCCCCTTCCCTTTTCCTCCCTTTTCCCTCCCTCCCTCCTCCTTCCTCATCCCTTCTGTCTTTTTCTCCTTTACCTTTCCTCCATTTTCAACCCTACACGCTCCCATTTTGGTGACACTGACAGGCCTTGCACGACCGCGTGGTGACAGACCTGCTCAGGTCTGTCCTTTGTCCTGGTGCCAGGTCTCCCAGAGCCCATCTCTGCCTGTCTTGGTGGGGCCAGGGGCGCTGTGTTTCCCCCAACGCTCTTCCCTGGTGCCCGGCCCAGGGCCTTGTGGGCACAGATGCTCGGGCTTGGGGTGTCTGACTCTCCCCTTCTCTTTCAAGGTTTCCCAGGATTACAAGGCCAGCCAGGCCCTCCAGGTGAGTATCCTTGGCCGATTGTTTCAGATAACTGTACAACGTCTGTGTGCTTCATGTCTGGAACATGTTTGTTGTGTATGCCAGGGTCTGCCAGAAACGGCTGGCGATTTTGTGCATGTTTTTCTAGTTATGACAGCAAGGTGTGTGCACAGCTCTGGTCCTTTACTTTGTAAGTCACAGGCGGCCCTGCGGGTGTGTGCTCCTGGGGGTTCTCATGCCTTCTCAAGTCCCATAGTTCTCTCCCTGGTTTGGACCGGCCTCCTGCCCCCGCCGACCCCCAGGCTCCTTCCCTCCACCCACACCCCGTCCACTCAGGTCCCCAGTGTCTGGCAGGCCCCGCCCCCCCCCCCCCCCGCCTCACTCACCCCTGCCCAAGGATGCAGATCCTGTGTGTGGCAGGCCCCTTCACGCCCCCCAGCCTCATTGCCCCCCCACCCGAGATGCAGGTCTGCAGCGTCTGGCAGACCCTTTAGCATCGGTTCCCACAGTCCCTGTCTCTGGGGTGACTTTGTTTCTCCCTTGGGACTAGAATCAGGGCTGAAGCCTCCCTTACTGATCTGAGCACCTCTTCTCTGTGGAATCCCACAGCTCTTGCTTGTACTTGGTGTGTGATTGCATCACACCTGCTGCTTAGCTAGTGTTGGATCCTGTGTGTGTGTGTGCATGTGAACATGTACGTGTGTGTGCATATGAGCATGTATGTGTGTATGCATATGAGCGTGTGTGCATGTGAACATGTGTGTGTGCATGTGAGCATGTGTGTATGCATGTGAATGTGAGTGCATGTGAGCGTGTGTGCATGTGAGCATGTGTGTGAACATGCGTGCATGTGAGCGTGTATGTGTGTGTGCATGTGAGCATGTGTGTATGCATGTGAGTGTGGGTGCATGTGAGCGTGTGTGCATGTGAGCATGTGTGTGAGCATGTGTGTGTGTGCTCGTGAGCATGTATGTGTGTGTGCTCGTGAGCATGTGTGTATGCATGTGAGCATGTGTGCACATGAGCATGTATGTGTGTGTGTGTGTGTGTGCAGGCAAGCATGTGTGTATGTGTGTGAGTGTGTGCATGTGAGCGTGTGTGAATGTGAGCATGTGTGTAAGCATATGTGCATGTGCACATGGGAGTGTGTGCATGTCTGTGCACGTGCGTGTGTACGTGCTCTCCCAGTCCCTGGAGTGGGTCATACAGGCTGCGAGGGAAACCCACATGTGCCCTAGAATCGATACCACAGCCAAGCGCCTGGAATCCTTACATCTTTGGTTTTGTTTTTTATTTATTTTTGTGTTTGATTCTCTTTTGCTTATATTTTGCTTTCCCCTTTCTGACAGCGCTTTGGCTATAATGTCCCCCAAGCTCCTTCCTTGTCTCTGGAACAGACTGTACCCCAAGTCCGTCCCGCATTGAGGATTTGCCTCAGCCATTCTCAGGCAGGGCCTTCTCTGCCCGCTTTCCTGCTTTCCAGCAGAGCTTTTGGGTCGGCCTCTAAAATCACCCCATGTCTGTTTCCACCCACTTTCTTCCATGTGCTTAGGAACCATGCTGGGGCTTCTGTGTCCTCGTGAGCCTGTCACTTCCTGTCTCCCCTGGCATTCACCACATTTACTTTCCAAAACCATTCATCTGCCCGACTGTCTCCTAACTGACGGTGTTGGGAAAGGTCTTTGAAACTGCTCTGGCCTCATCTGCTCTCCCCTGGTTGGAGCCCTGCTGCGGGCCCAGAGCCCCACCCCCCAGGCCGCGGGGTCCCCTTCTGGGTCTGCAGCCCAAGCCCCAGGGACCGCCTTCGGTTCTTGCTGCACTGAAGAATGGGTTTGTCATGGATGGCTGCAGTTCCGCTCCTGGGACCTGTCATCCCTCGTATCCCTCGTGTCTGCGCTGCTCTGCTCTTGATTGAAGGCTGTGTGACAGTCCTGCCTCTGCCCTTGGCTGTCAGTCCCCCACCTCGAGGCCAGGGTAGAGCAGCCCCTGAGCTGGTGTTCTGCCGGCTCTTCTTGGTGCGCATCCCAGGGGCCCTGTCATCTTGTCCTGTAACATTTACAGCAGCCGAACTCGGCTTTCACGTTCACGCCTGACCTCAGGCTCCACCAGACCACCTTATTTGTCTTAACTTTTTGGCTGTTCCGTGTAGATTGCCGACGCAGTTCCCGTCCCCTAGGCCTCCTGTCCCACTTCTGCTTTTGTTCGGTGACATTTTTATGCCTTATCCTCTACGTGGAAATAGAATTGAGCCCCAACAGCCTTTTCATTCATGCAGTGGGAATACTATTTGCACCAAGAGAAACTCACAGGTTTTTCGCGTCTGTGTGCTAAGTCCTTTTCCTTAAAGCTAACTTGTAGGAGGCATTTGCCTGGCAACCTTCATGTGGTGGGAGGCCTGAAAATTTAGCTCGTTTTTACTTACCTAGAGCAGTTCCCCTCTTGGTGATGGGGACACCTTGTTTTACCCTGAACCGAGTTAGGAAAATTTGTGTGGCAGACGCTGAGCTCACACGATGATGGTGACATTTTGCTCTGGTTTCAGGCTTCCCGGTACCAGAGCTGGCAGGTGCTCCTGGCTTTCCCGGTGAAAGAGGGCAGAAAGGTGACCAAGGGTTTCCAGGCACGTCTTTGCCGGGACCAAGTGGAAGGGACGGGCTCCCGGGTCCCCCCGGGCCTCCTGGGCCCCCTGGACAGCCAGGTCACACAAGTAAGTTCTTTCCAGGACAGTTCACGTGTGTCTGGTGTGGGACGGGTGCCGGGCAGAGCTGCCTGGGTGTTGCGGGGAGGGGGGGCTGCGCTCCAGGGTTCTAGTGGGATACAGAAGGCCGGGCGTCCCAGGCTTTGTGAGTGATTTGTGTCCCACTTAGCATCTTTGCAATGCTAGTCATGCTACGGGATGGAACTATAAAACAGTAACCCTGGTCAGAGGAATGAGAAACATACCAGCCAGTTCTGAGGCTCTGGGCATCGAAATGAAAAGGCAAGGCAGCTGAAAACGGGACGCATTCCTGTTTATCCAGAGACACAGATTAGCACTAAGACACGCGCGCGCGAACAAAGAGGGGTCTGCAGGGGATGGAACGCACGACTTCTAAGTCGAATGGTACTTTGTGTGGATGTTTCCCGCATCAGCTCACTGTCAGAGCTGAGCACGGGATGTTAAACTCTTGATTCAGTAAATGGGGTCCTGGGGCCCCAGAGTGACACCAATGCAGAATGTAAGACTTCAGAGGAGTTAACTCCAGCGGGAACATGTGAGATTCTCATAAGCAGCATGTGCGCCTCGAGCACTGGAGACCCTGGTCTTCTGTGGGGCTGACGCAAGGGGGGGGGGGGGCCATGGCTGCAAGTACCAGGCGGCTTATTTGCCAGAATTCAAACACGTCTTTTTTTTTTTTTTTAATTTTTTTTTTCAACATTTATTTATTTTTGGGACAGAGAGAGACAGAGCGTGAACGGGGGAGGGGCAGAGAGAGAGGGAGACACAGAATCTGAAACAGGCTCCAGGCTCTGAGCCATCAGCCCAGAGCCCGACGTGGGGCTCGAACTCACGGACCGTGAGATTGTGACCTGGCTGAAGTCGGACGCTCAACCGACTGCGCCACCCAGGCGCCCCAAACACGTCTTTAAGAAAGGGAGTTCTCTTGGGCGAGGCTCCATACGGAGGCCAGATAGGAACTGGAGGGAACAGTTGATTCCAGGTGTGAAGCTTTACTGGGAAAGGATCAGCATGAATTTTCTTTGTCAAGGTGCCCAGGGCGGGGGTGGGTCTGTGACTTCGCAGGGATGCCCCCCCTTTTTCCCACGGATCTGGGAAAGGTGGAGAATGAAGATGATAGTGAAGTCCTATGACATTCAGCCCCGAGTCACTTTCTCTCCATGTGTCTGAGAGGGTTGTGAGTGGCCAAGGGGCCTTCGGGGTCACAGGTTTACTCAACAGGTACCCCAGGCACTGTCACAGTCCTGCCCTCCTGGGTGTGTATCCCGTGGGGGAGTGGAAGCCAAGTGAATTATGTGGTCTGCAGGAGTGACAGGTGCGGGCTAAACACGAGCAGCGAAGGGACCGCCAAGTTCTGGGTGAGGGTGCTTCGGGTCATGGGCCTAATTTAAGTGGAGTGAGAGGCAAAAATTGAAGGGGATGAGGCATGCAACCGTGGGGAAATCTGGGAGAACTTTTTTCGATACGTGTAATTTTTTTTCAGTACCAAAATAAGAACAAATTTCATGTAAAAACATGACCTTCCCACTGCTGTTAGTTGAGGAGGATGCGTCAGCTGAGTGCAGTGTGACATCTGCCATCCCCATGCCATGTTGTCCCATTTTGTTTATGTTAATTAAGTAATTCATCTGCATAACTTTGGGTTTTTTTTTTAACACTTATTTTATTTTTGAGAGAGAAAGACAGAGTGTGAGTGGGGAGGGGCAGAGAGAGAGAGAGAGAGACAGAATCCGAAGCAGCTCCAGTCTCCGAGCTGTCAGCACAGAGCCCATCATGAGGCTCGAACCCACAAACCGTGAGATCATGACCTGAACTGAAGTTGGGCGCTTGACCGACTGAGCCACCCAGGCGCCCCTTAAGTGATTCATCTATAAATGAGATTTTTGTTCAGTTGCACAGTGTATGTTAAAGAGGCGATGTCTTAAGATGAATTGCCCCCTGGGGGCCTGTCAGTAGCTCCTCAGCACAAGGCAGAGGTCTCTGCACCGCCCTGCCCTGTGCTCACCTGTGCCCACCGAGCAGTAACAGTCCGGTCTGGACTTGCGTCTTAGAACCGCTCAGAAATCACCACCATGTTCTTGCTTTAGACTTGAGGTTATTAAAAAAAAATTCTTTTTAGTGTTTATAGTTGAGAGAGATGGAGCATGAGCGGGGTAGGGGCAGAGAGAGAGGGGGACACAGAATCCAAAGCAGGGTCCAGGCTTCAAGCTGTCAGCACATAGCCCTATGTGGGGCTCGAGCCCATGAACCGCGAGATCACAACCTGCGCCGAAGTCAGAAGCTTAATGGACTGAGCCAACCCAGGCGCCCCATCTTCAAGTTGTTTTAAATTGATTTTCACAAGGATGTAAAGTTGCTTTCTTACGGGTGTGAGGGATTCTGCCTCAGATGAGGCTGGCCGGAGATGCGTTCTGGAAAAGGAAAGAAGTGAGTGATCAAATGTCTGCCCGTGTCCATGTGCCTGCAGTTGTAGGATCAGGGAGCTCACACTCCCCAGTGCTCACACAGCCTGGCGGTGCTGGCTCCTCACGGTCAGATAGTGTAGGGGCTGCTCTTGGAAGCATAAAAATGACAAGACTTTGTTCAAGAGCGGGAAGGGCCCAGCAGCCGTGGGCGGACCCTGGGACAGAGCAATCGCCACCTCAGGGCTCCTTACCGCCAGCGCTGTACCTCCAGGAGCCCCCCGGGAAGACATAAACCCCGAACCCACAGACAAAGCAAGAACTCTCTCTGTCTCCCTTGGACTGGAGTTTGCACACACTTGAAACAACCAGTCTCTTCTGAGCTCTGAAGGAAGTCATCAAGCAGGAAGGTTCAGGCCCTCTGTCCGGCCTTCTGTTTGGGAGAGCAAACCCACCGTTGCCCGTCTGGTGCCTTGTGCCCTGGAGAGAGCCGGGATGGGGGGCAGGAAGGTGATTCTGGCTGCTTCATTCAAGTCAGGGTGTGGGGACGGGGCATCAGGTGAGGGGCACGGCCTCTCTGCTGGCCGTCTCCCCTCCTGCTCGGACGCAGCTCGCTCACCAGGCTCCAGTCTGCAGTGAGGACCCGAGCGCCCAAGGGGGAGCCCTGGGGTGAATTGTTGGCTCTGTCGTTCTTCTTCCAAGATACTGGACGAGGAGACGTGAACTCTATCACCGCGTGTCTGAGCTACGAAGCAGTGCTTTTTCTAGCAGAACCCCCGACAGATGGTGTTTCCACGAGTGCAGTTTGTTTTCATGCCTCTTTACGTGCGTGGTGCTCAGAATTGGTTAGAAGCGTGTCCCCATGGACAGCCTGCATCTCTGAAACAATGATGACTTTGCTGTAAATTTGCTGAGGAAAAGAAAAAATAATAAAGTTCTTCAAGTCTCGGCTTTCAGTTCGCAAATGTACGGCCTCGCTTTTCTGGGCTAGTTTTTCAATCTGTAGAATAAGGACCCAGGTGTGTACCTTACAAGGTGAAAACGAAGGAAGGTACAGGACAGGGCTGATGAACTGAGAGGTGCTTTAGGATCGTAAAATCGATGTTTTAGCAGTGACGGTGTTGAGAGGTTGGATGGGTGCTGTGTGGGCCTGTGTTCAAATTAACTTTCCAGGATCGCTTTAAGGCAAGCTGAAGCTGAATTTCCGGCACGAACCAAATAGCCTGATGTACTTTGGTATCGCAGTAGGGGTGGGGTGAAGAGGGGGTGTAGATACCTGGTTTCCGTCTGGTGGGAAGGGTCCTGTAACTTTGAAAATCCATTCCAGATGGAATTGTGGAGTGCCAGCCTGGACCGCCAGGGGACCGAGGTGCCCCCGGAAGTCCGGGGCAACCAGGGCTGACGGGCGAAGTCGGAGAAAAAGGTAAGAGATGCCGATGTTTAAAAAAAATGATGATTGTGCTGGGGGATGTGACATATTTCTGCATACGGGGAGCATGAGCGTGCTCTTCCCTTATTCGGAACTCCTGTCCAAGTCTGTTTCTAGGATGTGTCTCCCTATAGCTCTGTCGGGATGTCCCATTGTTGGGTTTCCAGGAAAGAGAGAGAGAGAGACAGAGAGAGATGAGAGAGAGAGACAGAGACATAGAGACAGAGAGAGAAACAGACCAGAGAGACAGACAGAGAGCTATCAGCTGGGAGGCAACAGGGAGCCCCGGTCCTGACACGTAACCGCTCTACCCTCTAACGGCCAGCAGATTAAACCCTAAGACTGATATCTTAGCTCAGTCTTTTGGTTCAAAGTCTGGAAGATCCATTCTCAGAGAACGAATGGCTTTCTTTCAAGTGAGTCACAGATGTGTGTCCAGAACACTCCCTAGTCCTCTGAGCCCTGTTCCTGTAATTGGTGTGAGTGAACCTGCCGGCCTGGGGTGGCCGCCCACGCCCTCGTCTCTCAGTGTTAAGGTCACCATCTCCCAGTGCCTGCCGTAACGCCAACCCAGCACACAACAGCCTCTCTGCACACTCGTGCCGACAGTGGATTCTCATGGCACCAGTGGTGCCATCTGAGAGTGCCATGCCCCTTGGACGGTCCACTCTTGATGAGTGTCTCAATAACTAGAGAGTAGAGCCACTGGGAGACTGTCCCCAAAGCTAACCCCACTGGACACCATTGGTGGCCTTCCTCTGCAGATTTCTTCCTCTTCCAAAGTCAATGGCACAAATGCTGCATGGAAAACAGTTGCAGCTAACATCTAATTTGGGCAGCCACGTAAACCTCACAGGTGGAAGTGGTCTTAGCAGTCATCACGGAGGGCCACCAAGCCTTCGGTGTCATTAAAAACCAACGCATACTTGGTTTGTAACGAATGTCTCTCGTTACCAGATGGTTGGTACTTCCTGAGGTGGGACGTCCCTCCTTACGACACAGAGTCGGAAGCTTCTTTGTCCTGAGACCTCCACACTCTTGCTGTAGAACCACCACGTGTGAATCCCGTGCGGCCCAGAACTTAGCTGGCTGCCAGCTGACTTGTGCTGTCCCTGTCCCACAGATGGGCTCCTGTTTGTCCAGGGACACGGGCTGTATGTGTTGGTCCCATTGCTGTTCCCAGCAGCAGGTTCTGCCAGAGGGGAGCAGGCTTAGCAGTGCCGGGGCTGTGGTGCACCAGTCCGGGCCAGGCCAGCGCACGCGGGCCAGCCCGTCACTGCCCGGTAGTAGGGGCTTCTCCTCGCGCCGTGCCCTGATGAGTCCCTAGAAGCCAGGCATTTTAAGGTTTAGGACACGGGTTTATCTGAGACACCATATGGCCTTGTGGCTTAGTTTGAAAATCAAGACCTAAGATGTTAGAATTTCCAAAAAAAAAAAAAAAAAAAAAAAACCACGAGGCATTTTCTCCCTTTTTATCTGTGCTGCAGTCTCTCTCCCTTTCCGTCCTCAGTATCGGGTCACGTATGTGTTCCCGTTTTCCTGGCTTTTCATTCCCATTGGTCACCCATCAGCCTGTAACCAGGTTTAACGTCCAGGAGTTACAGGTGTGGAGTTCGCTAAAAAATGCAACATCAGAGAGAAAGGTGATGGGAGGTTTTCAAGACGGAAACAAAACTAGAGCAGCCAGATCTTTCCAGGCTGTGAGCAAGCTTCATTTCCAGATCACCTTTTGGCGAGGCAGCGCCCGTCCTCGTGCAGGGCAGAGGGTCCCGGTGCCCCGGCAGTGGCCTGTGAAGTGTGCGGAGGGTGGCGGGCGGGCCCCGGGACGGGCACACGCCACCGGTTAGCACAGCAGAGGTGTCTGGGGTGGGTATTGGATGACCAAGGACACTGCACCGAAGCAGGACGCCATTAACAGTGGCTCCATTTTCTGTTCTGCCACCGTGCTGCAGACACTTGCATTCTCGCGTGCATGTGAGGACCTCTGTGTTCCCTTTGCAGGTCAGAAAGGAGACAGTTGCCTCATCTGTGACACAGCAGGACTTCGTGGGCCCCCTGGACCACAGGGACCCCCGGGAGAAATAGGTGAGACCCCGGACGTGAGCGGGACCAGGCCAGAGTTTGCTTCTGCGGGTTGGAAATCACACTGAAACGAATCTTACGCCATGAGAGACCACACATCTCTGCATTTAAAACTAAAGCATAAAACAGAAAACTTTCGGTCCCACTTCCAGGATTTGCCTACTTTGTTGAAGGTCGTCCGGATGACCTGCAGTTTGGCACCAGAGAGACCTTCCAACAAAAGGGTGATAGCATACAGTTCCCTTAGCTCCACAAATTGAGTTCTCTTGAACGAAATGAACAGAAGGTTTCTGGTTAAAACGGTTCCTGGCGTGTGGGTGGGGGCACTTGTCACCAGCTGCTTCAGTGGCTCTTGTCCACATCTGGGGTCGCTTTTCCCCTTCCCGAGTCCACCTTGGGCACGTTCGTTACTACTGCATTGGGAGTCTTCAAACACCATCTGCTTCTATGAAGGTCCCTCTATGCTCTTGATTCTTTTTTTATTACTTTTTGACTTTTTTCAATGTTTACTTATTTTTGAGAGAGAAACAACATGAGCAGGGGAGGGGCAGAGAGGGAGACACAGAATCTGAAGCAGGCTCCAGGCTCCGAGCTGTCAGCACAGAGCCCGACATGGGGCTCAAACCCCCAAGCCGTGAGATCACGACCTGAGCCGAAGTTGGACGCTGAACTGACTGAGCCCCCCCAGGCGCCCCTGTGCTCTTGAATCTTGAAAAGGAAAGGTGTGGGGTTATTAGGATGTGTCTCATCCATGATGTGTCCTACCTCCCTTGTCTTCCTAAAGGTTTCCCGGGACAGCCAGGGGCCAAGGGCGACAGAGGCTTACCCGGCAGAGATGGCCTGGAAGGACTGCCTGTAAGTAAAGCCGTCTGGTTGGAGTACTTAGTAAAAGTAGCTGCCGAGCCAGCTAACAAAGGTGTATGCTGCTGCATTTGTGAGCATGGTTTCTGCAGTGTTATTGGGGTGCTGGCCCAGTGTGGCTGTCTAGAACAGTCTAGAACAGTCTAGAATCACTCCACATGTCCACCCGAGGGTGAGCAGGACTGTTCAGGCCAGAATCCACATCTCAACCGCCTCTCTCCTCACCTGGCCAGAATTCAGTTGCCATGTCCCTGTGTCCAGGGGCAGCGGCTGCTGTGTGTCACCTCCCCACAGGGTCTCTGGGGACTCTCGAGACCCGGGGTACCACAGGGGCCCCTCCAAGCAGCCGCGCTCCTGAGGTCGGCCGCCGACCTTCTGCGTGAGCATTGCCCGTCACAGCAGTAACTTAAAAACGCGCCATAAGTTCAGCACGGGCAGTTTCCGTGGAGAGACAAGCACTGGCCTGTTTCCTTCGAGGAGTTTGGAACATTTTCATTCTTCGTCTCCCAGAGGTGTTCGGAAAATTCCTGTCACCTGTATCTACCGTGGGGGTGCTTTCCCGCATCTGAAAATGAGATGCCTCTCTTAAGTCGATGTGCAATCTTTCAGTTAAATGAAAATCAGCTCCTAAACTTTTCTCATTTGTTTAAAAAGAAGCCATTGAAGGGAGCGGTCATCATCTCAGACACTGAAGGGCGCTTTTGGTGCACGTGGTCCGCTCTGTCTCTAAAGCGTTTAAACCTGAAGGCCTCGTTCTCGTATTTTCTTTGTTCCTCTAAGCTTTGCAAGCATTAATGAGTTTCTCCACTTCCTTTCATGACTTTTTTTCCATTTTTCCTCTCTTTTTTCTTCTGTCAAAGTCAAATCTTCAGCGTTATCCTTCTTTGAGGTAGCTCTTTAACTTTGCAATCTTTAAGGATGTCGCCGGCAGCTTTTATGATAGCAGGTCAGGACAGAAGTGGGCGTTGACATAGCCATGAAGCAGCTGGGATTGAGCGATGCGTTTTCTCCTTTTGAAGTTAGATCTTGGGATTCTGCTTCCAGAACGTCCCTGGTGCCTGGGGAGCTGAGTTAGAAGTCGCAACTGTTTAAAATATTTCTAAATAAATTAGAAGTTCCCATAACTGGGAAGCCATGGCTCTGGTGGGGATCAAAGACAGAAGAGCTTTGAAGAAGCAGAAGAGGATGCTTTTAACCTCTGGACAGGGTCCTTATCTACTTGGCCTTCCTGGAAACTTCCTGCCTTGACTCTGCCTGAAACCCCATGCAGACACCAGCCCCCCAGCCCCCAATCTAACAAAAACGGGACAAGAGGAAGAAGGGAGAAGGACAGTTGAGGACACGTCCTCATGAAGAAGAAAATAAAGAGAATGTACGACGGAACTTCTAATCCCCACGCCTTCCCCATTGGGAACTCCGAGCTCCTTTCTTTCTGCAGATGCCAGAGGTTTCGAAAAATTGTTTTATGGGTAAATAGTTTAATCGAGAAGGTAGTAATTTTCCTTTGATTTGAAGCTGTCCCGTGACTCCATGGCTTACCTGGCTCACAGATGGGGTCCTCTTATTTCAAATGTGTCTGGGGGCTGGTGGAGGTGCCCAGGAACCAGCAGAGCATCCCGGCAAGCAGGTGATAATGACAAGAGATGAAATGCTCTGGCTTCCTATTTGATTTAGGTAGCATTTCTGTGACATGTCCTTTTGCAAGCCGAGTGTTTGATTTGGGGACCAAGGGACAGGCTGGCTCCTGATGGGGACCTGAGCGGCTTTCGCGGTCATCGGGATGGTCTCTTGAAAGGAGTTGTGCTCTTTAGAAGCAGCCTGTGTAGCCGCTGGATCTTCTCTAATTTACGGAGCCAATGCCAAGTTTTCAAGGCAGTGTTTGATTCCTCGTCACTTCTCTCAAGAGATGTGGATCCAAAGACCTTTGAATCGCCTAGGATTGAGATGTTCCGGGGCAGGGAAACCACATGAGGTGTCCTCAGATCAAAATGTCACCTTTCAAAAAAGAATCAAGATTTCTTCCTTGAAGGATAGCTGGCGAGGTCACCATTATGAAGATAAAGAATTATATTTCCTCGCCCTGTGCTTACAGAAAACTGTGTTCCTAGGCTGTGAATCTTCACCGTAAAGGAACACTGATCTTTCCAGGTTGAGAAAAATCTACACCGGTGGTGATTTCTTACACTGGTGTTCATTTTTTACTGGTGAATATTGCTAGGTCTTCTCCCCCTTCCTCCAGTCCCCCCTAGCTGCAGACATTCAGGACACGAAGTTAGCCTTACGCCTGCCCTCCATGCCCTGAAAGACGGATGGGAGAGAAAGGTGTGCAGACACGCGTTCTTAACAAAGCAGAGCAGTTTCTGTAATGAGGACCGAGCTCTGTACCATGGAAACACAGGACACTCGTCAGGAAGGGCTCCACAGAGGAGTCTCGGTGTAGCTGGGACTTGAGGATCCACAGGAGCTAATGTTCCCTGGGGGGAAAGTGCTCCAAAATACCACAACCCCTTTTAACTAAATAATGAGTTTTCCACACCCCCCTGCCAAAGTGCTCTGCGTGTTCGTCCCTCACCTGCTATGTGCTTTCAGTCTCTGCCCTGCGCAGTTGGATGAAGAGTCGGGAGTGACGTGCCGAGGGCCGTGACCCATGGTGGGTACACGATCGATGGTACCTGCTTTAAAACCTAGAGATTGTATGAATTTAGGTCCCGGCCCCTTCCTTTCTTTCTGTGTGCGTGTGATTTGCGTACATCCAAGAGCCATTTCCAAGGGAGTGGTGAGACGGAATTCAAGTGAAATGAATTGTCCCCAGAGTCTAAATTCCGCCAAGTCGGGCAGGGAGGCTGAAGGGCTTTCTTTCTCAGGCCTGAGGGAACAAACACTTGAGATGATGATTTGAAACCTTGTGAGCCCGGGTTCTCAGAGCGGCCAGAGGAAAGACCATCTGTGGGTGTGGGCGTTCCTTGATTTAACTTTCCAGGAACTGGGGAATGTGCTAGGCTGTGTCTCTTGGGAAAGTCCCTTCTGTTCTGCTGACTGCTCACAATGACAGTGATGGAACTGGCCCGTGCTCACACCCAGACTTTGCTCTCCTTGTTGTCTGTCCTGTCTGCACCCAGAAACCCTCCTCCGGTTCCTGGGCCTAGGACGCCCCGCACTCAGCAGCTTCCGACAGTCGCTAGAATGTTCGTGTGAACGTCAACAGTTGTAAGCACAGGCAGGTTATCTGGGGCCTGCTCTACAACGTGGGCACCACTCCCCCCTCCCCCGCCCTAACCTAGTCTCTGTGCGGGATACTTAGTACAGAGTTTTTGCCAGGCGTTTTCAAGAGGAGCACAGGAAGCGAGGTCAGATCAGGGCTTTGTCACAGAGCTGTTGACTGCTGCGGAATGAAGGAGCTGAAATAGGTGACCATTTTTCGGGGAGGTGGCTTCTTGATATCACTGTGGACTGAACCCCGCTCGTGCTGGGTCACTCTGTGGACAGACGCCTTTGCTTTGTGCTTGCAGGGACCGCAAGGTGTGCCAGGGCTGATGGGCCAGCCCGGAGCCAAGGGAGAGCCTGGCGAGATTTACTTCGACGCACGGCTCAAAGGAGACAAAGGGGACCCGGGCTTCCCAGGCCAGCCCGGGATGCCAGGCAGAGCAGGCACTCCGGGGAGAGACGGCCACCCGGGTCTGCCCGGCCCCAAAGGCTCCCCGGTATGTTCATCTCCAGCCTTGGGAAACGCACATTAGAAGCAGGTCTGCAGAGAACGCAGGAATGAGTTATTTGAATCATGTCTACGTATTTTTGTTTGGATGGGTCGTTGTTACCCATGAACTAATTCAGTGGCTCATGTAGAAACTGACGGGTGTGAACGTCGGCGTTGATGCTGTTGGCTGGGGTGGAGGGGTGACCATGCATAGGCGTCTCCTGATGTGTTTCGGGCCGCCAGAGAGACGTCTGTGTGTCGGATTCCGGGTGTCAGGTGGGAGGTGGCGTTTCAAGTTAGCGGGGTGCGAGACATCCTTGAAAGGTCAGTTCCAGATACAAATACTTCAGTCTTTGAAATGTATCCTTGTGTGGGGCGGGAGGGCGAGTGCCCAGCCTGGACAAGAAAGCCAGGGTCATTTATTAACTGCCAGATGACCCTTGTCGGAGGGTGGGAGTAAATAAATAGCAGGAGCCAGCTAACCCCTGGTACTTATTTACCAAAGACGGTGGAAAATGTGACATGAACGTGTATTGGGATGTCTGCTGATAGCGTGTCTTTTTCTCTCTGCCGGTCAGGGTTCAGTAGGGTTGAAAGGAGAACGTGGCCCCCCCGGAGGAGTTGGATTCCCTGGCAGTCGTGGCGACATCGGCCCTCCTGGGCCTCCAGGGTTTGGCCCCATCGGCCCCGTTGGTGACAAAGGACAAGTGGGTTTTCCAGGGAACCCTGGACCCCCAGGCCAGCCAGGTGAGGCCCGAGGTCGCACAGAGCACAGGGCTCGGGAGTCGGGTGTCGGTTCTTCCAGGAGGTGGACGTAGCCCGGGCCCTTCCGTCACATGGCCGTACCGTCAACGTAGAAGATGGGCCAGGCTGGGTGACGTGCAGAATCTGGCTGTAAAGAATTTGACTTCGTGGGTGATTTTTCCTACAATAAGTACATGGTGCCTTCCAGTTAAAGTTGGCCTGTTGTGTGGAAGTGATGTCAACGTGAGCCTGCTTCCCTACGTATTTTCTGTGTGAGCGCTGCGCTGAGCAGAGAGAGTGTGGTAGACGGACAGGCGTGACCCTGCCCTCCCGGAGCTCAGTGTCCAGGGCTTGGCAGCATGCACGGAGTGAGGCCGATGTGAGGGTTTCCCACGGGTGTTCTCCCCCCATCCTCACGCCCCACGTGTTCCCAGGGACGAATGGGGAGAAGGGGTGGCTCAGGCCTTGCACACCCCGGGCTCCCGGGAGTGCCTAGTAGAACGTGATTGAGCGTAGAGATGGCATACTCCCGTCATTCCCTAGAAAACCCTGGACTAAGAAGAGGAGAGGCCAGGGACGGCTTGGGCACAGGGGAGAGAAGGAGGAGGGTGTGACTAAGAAACATCACGAAAGTTGTAAAGATGAACAAAAGGACTTCAGATGGTTCAAACTGTGTGACTAGTGAACCTTGAACAACGTAGTTACTGGATAGTCGAATGGACCAAAACAAGAACTAGGCAGGAGAGATTTCACAACGGGCACCCCCTCCCCAGGACCCCTGATACCCCTGAACCCCCTGGACGCCTGAAACCCCACGTATGCTGTTTCTCCTGTACACACAGACGTGTGGCCCAGTTTCACCTGTAACCCAGGCCCAGTAAGAGATCACCAATGGTACCTCATAGTGAAATAGAACAGTTAGAAACATACAGCGTTCTAAACATTGTGTGAATGTGTTTCTCCCTCAATGTACCTCCTTGTCCTGTACTCAACCCCTCATCTTGTGACGACGGGACAGGACAAAATGCCCGTGGCGAGGGGTGAGTGATGCAGGCGTGTGCGCAGACCTTCTGTGCTGCGTCATCTGGTCCCGGGCCCCGGTTGACTGCAGGCAGCTGAGACACACAAAGTGAAGCCACTGACACGGGCGGATGACCGTGTGGCCCTCGCACTCACCAATCTGCTGATTCTGTCACAAGCCATATATCCAGCCCAAGTTCTTTCAGTTCCTATCCCATCGGGAGCTATTACTTCCTGAAGTCGTAGTGTTAAGATGCGCAAGGTCTCCAGCATGGAAACGTCAGCCTGTCTTTGCTGGAAGTGCAAGTGGCCTAACGTGTATCTTACCATCATTCTCGTGTGGTGGTGGGGTACCTAGCAGCGGGCTACGGTTCCCTTGATAGTTGTTCTTTGTGTAGCAAGCATCCCAGAAATGTTTCTTTTGTGACTCCTTTGGGGGCAGAGAGATTTTGACCTGGGAAGACCCCCCAATCGTGGTAAAGGGACGTCTGATCCGTTTCCCCGTAGCCATAGCCCCTGACTATGCTCAAGTGCTCTTTGAGCTTGCAGGGTCTGGAAACTTGCAGAGTTGTAAAAGGGAATCAGACTCTTCATGGCCAGAAACTAGCATCAGAGAAACCATCTGGGGCAGCCACAGACGCGTCCCGGCAGTGAGGGAAGGAAGGTTCCTGAAGGAGGTGTTGATGGCGCTGTTGGTCAGCTGTCCACATTCTGCAGGGTTCCATCCAGACCCGGTCAGCTTTGGGGTTGAAACCCAGACTTCTTTGATCTGCCAGAGCCCTGTTTACTCTGGTGACATTAAAGGCTTATTCCCAGGGTGGGACTGATGGCAGATATGTGTTGGAGTCAGTCGGCTGGCATTTCCCAGAGCCTTTAGCTAAAGAATGTGGTGGCTATGCCTGGGAGGCCCTGTATGTCTTAAATTCCGATAGGGCGTGTGAGGAGTCCACGCGGTGTCCTTGGAGGTGACCCCGTGGTGCTTTCCGAGCAGCTGAGCCCTGACCCCCAGTGGATCTCTGAGGCACCAGTGCCTGTACCATTCACACAGCTCACAGCTGCCTGGCTGCAGTGTTCCAGATCATGCCGGATCGCCCAGTTAGCATGTCCTAGAGGTCATTTACTACTAGACGAGCAGAACTGAGGTCGGCTTCAAAGCAGCTTAGAATTGGTTTTGTCTGATAAATTGAACAGTGAAGTGTTTTGGCTTTGAGTCAGGCTAATTAACAAATTACCCATGGTCATCTCACCTCGTTTTCTAGTTTTGTGACCCTTACTTTGGACTCTTAGAGAATTCATGTGTCAGGTATCTAGGTTCTTCTGGATGTAAATTTTGGGGAAAACAGGAAGAGCTTGCTGTGAAAGATTCTAGAAAAGTAGAGAGAGGAAGTGGAGGGATCCACATGGGGCTTCTCTGTAGGTACAAAGTGTGCTCAGGACAGGATGCGGGCTCTCACTGTCCTCACTCAGGACAGGATGTAGACTGTCACTGTCCTCCACTCAGGATGGGATGCGGGCTCTCACTGTCCTTGCTCGGGACAGGATGCAGGCTGTCACCCAGAGTCCTCACTCAAGACAGGATGGTGGCTCTCACTCAGTGTCTATGCTCTTTCCTCAGGTCCCAAGGGTGAAGCTGGACAAGTTGTGCCCCTACCTGGTCCCCCCGGAGCACAAGGGCTTCCGGGGTCCCCGGGTTTCCAAGGACCCCAAGGTACATTTAGTGTCCTAGTTTGTCTGGAGATACAGTTGGGACATTGACACGTTTTTCTCACCCTGATGGTTGGTTTTGCTCACAACAGGTGACCGAGGTTTTCCTGGAACGCCGGGAAGGCCAGGCCTCCCGGGAGAGAAGGGTGCTGTTGGCCAGCCCGGAATCGGATTTCCAGGGCCTCCTGGCCCCAAAGGTAAACCCGGAGGACAAGCCCCACCCAGAGTGGGCCCATAGCTCTACTCATGGCCCACACAGGCCCAGCTGTCGGCACCGAGGGCTGTGGTCTTTCCGTTGGTTTGCATGTAAATTTTAGGAGAGAAAGAGGTGAGGGATACAAACACACTACTTGAGGTAGTGATGTGCCATTAAGGGAAGATTGTGAAAGTCTGGAGGGCGGTGAATCCACCCACCAGGGCGCTGGGTGACGTGGTGCCTCCACACCGCGGGTGTTGGTCACGAGGGGCTGGGACCTTAGGGGCCCAGCCGATGCCCGGGGAGCTGACAGAAGCTCTTTGGGGTGTTGGGGGCGCTCTCCTCATCAGTGCAAGAGGTACACAGAGCAACGGCACTGTGCCGGGCTGGGTTTGGGTCTCCGGGAAGGGTGCTGGGGAATGGGAGGAGGCCCCCACAGCACGGAGCCTGGATCCCCACGGGACTGGCATTTCAGAAGCAGCATTTCTTTCTGAAATCTGTGAGGTGGTGAGAAGGACAAAGTCCTGGGTGTGTCAACCCTGCAGGCAGGCCCTGGTGGGGGCACCTGCCATCATACACCTTGGTGCGGACTGAGCAGGCACTGTGAGCAGCGAGGGGCACCTCTTTCCCATTTGGGCCGGCATCCTGTCCCCTGTTTTACTGGCCATGTGTGCAGAACCTCATGGAAAGAGCTCTCCAGGCCCCCAGCTTCTTGTCCAGAGGCTCTGCGTGCATCACACCCACTGTCAGGGTTACAGGCCTTCACACTCGTCTGGGAG
Organism: Prionailurus viverrinus; assembly: GCF_022837055.1. NCBI lineage: Eukaryota > Metazoa > Chordata > Mammalia > Carnivora > Felidae > Prionailurus > Prionailurus viverrinus. The sequence continues at coordinate 80,411,172 of NC_062561.1, read as the reverse complement.
CTGCGTCACACACGCACACGCATGCACATGTGCACACACATACATGCGCACGCGTGCCCACATGTATATACGCACGCACACACTCGTGCACACACGAACACACACTCTCATGTGCATGTACACACATGCATGCGCACACGTGCCCACACGTACACACACACATGCACACATGCACACACACCCACACGTATACACACACGCATGTGCATGCACGCACACACGCACACGTGCCCACATATATACACACACATACATGTGCACACGTACACACACACTGACATGTGCACACACATGAACACACACTCTCTCATGTGCACGTACACACATGCATGCGCACGCATGCCCACACGTATACACATGCATGCACACTCACATGTGCACATGCACACCCACCCACATGTATACACACCATGTGCATGCACGCACACACGCACATGTGCCCACACATATACACACGCACACAAACATGCGCACATGTATACACACACGCACACTCACATGTGCACATACATGCACACCCACCCACACGTATACACACTCGCATGCACACGTGCGCACACGTATACATGCATGCACATGTATTCACATTTGCACACGCATGCACACACACACACGCACACATACACAGTGACCTGTGTCAGGCTTAAAGACCAGAGGCTCTCAGCCACCCTCAAGGTCACAGGGACAGTGCCTCGACCTTCTGCCTGTCCATGAACCCTGTTCCCAGTGAGCCCCATCTCACCATCATGACAGGCAGAATTTAGTGGTAAGGTCTCCCAATCGGAGGCTCTCTGCCCACTCGCACGAAGTGGTTTGGAGATGCAGATGCTGGTGGGCAGTTAGGTGCACCGTGTGTCCAGCTCCCCGGTTACAACCGCCCCACAGCACCTGCTTCCGCACACTTACAAATCCCCGAGCGTCGGGACCCTCCACATCCCACGGGATAGACTTTGTGCACAGTAGAGCCCCGGGATAGCCCTTAGCCCACCAGACCCTCTAGGGTTGGGACCCAGACAGCCTCCGATGCCCCACGCACCTCCGGTGGTGTGGCCTCCAGTGGCTTGAGAAGCAGTGGTCCCCAGCGGGGCTGCTCAAACTGGACCGTGTTCCGGAATCAGAAGTCCCGCGGAAACGCGCGTCTGCTCTGGGAGGTGTGGGTGGGCCTCTCCCGCAAGGCGGCCCCTACCTTTGCTGTGCTGGGGACAGTGGAGCCAGATGCCACCCTAGGCTGCTTGTGCCCTTGGGGGTGGGGCAGGCGGAGAAACCGAGGTTAGCGAGGAAAGGAGGAGGGGAGGGTCGGGGAGAGGCGGCAGGCACGGGCCTGCGGTCCATGGCGCCCAAGCCGCTCTGACTGGTGCAGGCTGATGCCCCACCCCGTGGCTGGGGTGGCCTCAGGCTCCTCTTAGAAGCTCCTCAGAAGGGCTCCTCGTTGGTCAGTCCAGCCAGTTCGGGGGCATATGAGCGAGTGTCAGGGCAGTGAAGAAAGTGGGGACCAGCATTATGACAGTAGTGAGTGTTGACTCTTCAAAACAGGTGTCGATGGCCTGCCTGGAGACGTGGGACCTCCCGGGAGCCCAGGCCGCCCAGGATTTAATGGCTTGCCTGGCAACCCGGGTGTGCCCGGCCAAAAGGTGGGTACTGAGCATTCCCCGGATTGCTCTTTCCCCGTCCTTGCTGTTCATCAGACACATAAAATGTGGCGCGCGGAATAGAAAATAAGCACACTGTGTGTGGCGGTTGATGTTTGGGGGAGAACCGTACGTTTCGGCTCTGTGAGTGTGCTCTTGCCTGAGTGTGAACTGTATCTCAGCGTACAGTGCGGGTCTTATTGTGAGCGACAGGACAAAGCCGCATGAAGGCCACTGTCCTGAAAGGCGTGATGGCAACCCAGGAGGGTCTAGCTTTACTGATATTCTGGTCCAGTAATTCTTCGTGGCGGGGGCTGCCCTGGACATCGTGGGCTCTTTAGCCACCTCCCCCTTGGCCGCTGCCCACAGTTACTGAAGGAGCACCCCACATCCGCCCCCAGTTGTGACAACCAGAACTGTCTCTCTGGACATTATCAGATGTCACCAGGGGAAACATGGCCCCGGTTGGGGACCCCTGGGCTCGAGGGACTTAAGGACTCTCCTGGCCTCAGACATCCCTCTGCCACTTGCTAATACTTGAAATTCTGCTCATTGAGCATAGCTGACCAATTTCACCTTGCCAACAAAAGAGCTGGCCTGGCCTGTTCCTTTTCTGTTAGGAGGGTGGGCAGAGGCCGTGGGGATTGGGTAGGGGTGCACAGGCAGGCAGAGGCCGTGGGGGACCGGGCGACGGAGGCAGCTGTGTCTCAGTGACCCCAGGGGAGCGCTCTCTTCAAACACACCTGATCTCACGGTGTCCCACTCCATCTGTGTGGCTGATGCGGCTTCCCCTCATAAACTGCACTAGATGCACTCGTGAAACACTAGTCCGTGGTGGTGCCCTGCGGGTTGCTTCGCACACGTGAGGCTCATGAGTTAGTAAATGCAAATGGAATTGGGATAAGGATTTGGCTCATGATTTAAAGTATTGTGCTTTTTCAAAAGTCCCTTGGATTCACTTCCTTCTGTTTTGTGAATTTGCTGCTGGGACGCGTGGAAGAACCTCCAGTGGCCACTTCCTCTGGAGGTTGTGGCCACGGTGGACAACAGGGGGGCCCGGTGACATAGTGTTCCTCGGGCCTTCAGGGTACTTCCTTCGTTGTCAATCGTCTGCATTTATCAAAGCCCTTAGATTCATGACATCCTTTCCGTGTTTAATTTGAGGCGAAAGCCTTCACTGAGACAAAAATCTCAATAAATGGTGTCTTGGTCCCATCCTGGAACATTGCCACCTCGTAGGAAGCTGTCTGTTAGCCGCTCACAAAGCACATTGGGCATTTTGTCCATCACTTGGACTCCACTCCTCACAGACACAAAGCAGAGTGGAGGGCCGGGGACCCGGGTGGGAATCCTCCCTCTGTGACCTGGAAGGCGTTCAGCCTTGGGGAGCCTTGATTTTCTTCCTTCATAAAATAACAGTAATAAAAACGAACCATCTCCGATTTGTATTGACATCGGAAGGGGGATGGGTGCGTGAAGGCTTCGTAGGCTGGAGGTTGGACAGCTTCTTACCGACCGTCTGCACTTATGCCGTTGGCCGGATGGAATCCCGGCCTCTCCTGCTGAACCGGCTTCTCTGTGTTTCGGGAATTTCCAGGGAGAGCCTGGCATCGGTCTGCCTGGACTCAAAGGGTTGCCTGGGCTTCCCGGCATCCCTGGCACACCTGGGGAGAAGGGAAACATCGGGGGACCAGGCGTTCCGGGAGAGCATGGTGTTATCGGCCCCCCAGGCCTCCAGGGAATCAGAGGTAACTTCTTCCAGACAAATGTGGACTGTGGTGGAGTCCTGTGGTGGAGGCTGGGCCTGTTGGTTTGGTGTCCACGGGGCACCTGTTAGGTTCTCTGCGTTTGTTGAAAGAATGATGAAAATCGCAGACGGTTAGAGCTTACGGTCCTGTGTTGTTGTGGCTGATTGTGGGGGTGGGTCGTATGGTCTGTGTGCGGTTCATTTACAATTTCTTCCCATCCAGGTGACCCAGGACCACCTGGATTACAAGGTCCCAAGGGAGCCCCTGGAGTTCCCGGGATAGGCCCACCTGGAGCGATGGGCCCCCCTGGAGGACAGGGACCACCAGGGTCCTTAGGTGATTATCCCTTCCCCACATCCCACTCCCCAAGGGGAAGGGGCCGGCTCGGGAGCCTGAGTGAAGTGGGGACTAGAGCCCCCTAGTGAATAAAGGGGGGAGGGGATTCTGTTTTGGGGAGACTGGTCTGATTGCCCCCTTAACCAGAGTTTGTGGAGATCTTTCTTTTCCTCTCCCTGAGCTTGGTTTACGTGCCAGAGAGCACCCCCCCACCCAGCCCCACTTCGTGTGTATTCAATGACATTTTCCTTTAATTCAGAATGACTGGTGTCTCCACCTTACCTTTCCGTGGGGGGTTGGTAGTTGTGGGTAACGTATACTAACTGGTCCTGGAGCCGCCCTGGTCTTCGGTAACTAGTCCCAGAAGGGAGAAGGTGCTGGGGGCCCACGAGTGTAGCCGGGAACACAACTGAAAAGCAGCTGGTCTTGGGTGTGGACACTGGGGAGGGCCCGGGGAGGGGGAAGGGGCTTGGCAGGAGGGAGGGCTCGGTCTGGGACAGTGCTCGTGTGGCTCCCCCGTGGCTCCCCCATGGCTCCCGGCACGGCTGCCCGAGACGGTGGGAGTTTCCCAGCCCCCTAGGGTGGACCACACACTCATGTGCCGCCTGCAGAAAGGGATGGCGGGACACAGAAGGGCATACCGCGGAGCCCCCTGCTCACCGCTCCTGCTCTCCACCCGCTGTAGGCCCTCCTGGACTGAAGGGAGAGAAGGGCTTCCCCGGATTTCCAGGCCTCGACATGCCGGGCCCCAAAGGAGACAAAGGGTCCCCAGGGCTGCCCGGCCTGACAGGGCAGTCTGGGCTCCCCGGTCTTCCCGGACAGCAGGGCACGCCTGGCCTTCCCGGCATTCCAGGTGAGCGGCTTGTAAACGCCTGCCCCTGTCTGTCCCTGACTCCCTGCATCTGCAGTCTGCATTCACAGCCCCTCGTCTGCCGCAGGTCCCAAGGGAGAGATGGGTGTCATGGGGACCCCGGGGCAACCCGGCTCGCCAGGCCCGGCGGGAGTGCCAGGATTGCCCGGAGAAAAAGGTAGGGGCTGGTCACTCCAGAAGAGCCCGTCTTGTGTCTGTGTCTCTCTGTCTGTTGGAAGCTCTGGAAGGGTTGAAGGTGCTATTTCGTACCAAGAGGCAGAGGAAAGAAGAAGGTGAAGCAAGGGTCGGGGAGACCCCTCTTCCAGTAGGAGCTCACGGTGCCTGTGCCCATGCCCGTGCCTGTGGGGGCAGGGGCTGTGCTCTGCCCCAACCAGGGAGAAGACCGGTTTCCAGATGCTCCTTCACCTGCACGGTTGAGGTGTTTGCTCTTTTTAGAGCCAGTGGGATCTCCCGTCATGCAAGGTCACTGGCACGGAGTCCTTAGAATCACGTTAGCAACAGGGGCAAATATATAGGCCTTAATTTTTATTTCTTATCTGGTTATTTGAAATTGGCCCCAAAATATGTTTTTAAAGAAATAGACTTTGTGAGACATAAAAAGCGTCTTTTGTTTAGTAGAGTAAGAAAACGCCCCATTTTCTTATTTTGTATAGAATTGAGAGGCACTGTGAACAGGTGAGATAAAGCTTCTTAGGAAAGAGGGGAGATGTGAATTATTTAAACTAATAATAAGCAGAGTCACATGCATGTTTGAGTTATTCGCAAATAATGAATTCTAAAAACTGGGCTTTACCGTTCATTTACCCAGGGCCCAGATCCTTCCAGTAGCTCAGACGCTTGCCTGGTGATGCTGCCTTCCTTCTTCATTGGCGGCTCTGCCCGCCAGAAGGAGGGCCAGGCCTTGTCACCGCTGTGTCTCACCAGGTGCCTTCTCTTCCCTTTGCAGGGGACCACGGCTTCCCGGGCTCCTCGGGGCCTAGGGGAGACCCCGGCTTCAAGGGCGACAAAGGAGATGTGGGTCTCCCTGGCAAGCCTGGGTCCATGGATAAGGTGGACATGGGCAGCATGAAGGGTCAGAAGGGAGACCAAGGAGAAAAAGGTGAGCGGACGAAGCGAAGGCACGTCCACCTGTCTGACCAGCTCTTCAGTGGTGCACCAGCAACGTCAGACCAGCCTGTGTTTCTGCAAGGTTGTCTTTTAGGTGGATGTGGTCATCATGATTCTTTTCTGTGACCTTCAGGACAAATTGGACCAACTGGTGATAAAGGATCCCGGGGAGACCCTGGAACCCCGGGAATGCCAGGAAAGGACGGCCAGGCAGGGCATCCTGGGCAGCCAGGTACGGAGTGAAGTTCAAGCCCAGTATGCGCCAGGAGCTCACGCTAAGGGAATGTCACCCAGCACTCTTCATAGGCATTAACCTGTTGGGCTTTTCCCTCTGTTCTCCTAGGACCTAAAGGTGACCCCGGCATCGGCGGGACCCCGGGGGCTCCAGGGCTCCCTGGACCCAAAGGATCGGTTGGTGGAATGGGCCTGCCAGGTACATTGGATTCACAAAAGGGGTCTTCTTTCTATAGAACAGAACGTCCCGTCCCCGCGCTGGCGGGGACAGGTCTGCAGGATGGCATGCGTCTCCCCGAGGGCATAGTCCAGGCATGTGCACTTTTTACCCAAGTGCACATCTTCAGTCCTGTATGGTCCCCTGCCTCGGGATCAATGGCACTTGGCTGACACTGTGACCATTACTAAAAAAAAAAAAAAAAAAAAATCACAGTTCAATCAAATAAAACATGGGCTGTCTACCATCACCTTTCGATCACCTCCAAGTGACTGGCCACCTGGCCACCATCTCCCTGGTGTGGTCTGGCTCCCCACTCGTCTAGGCCAGCCTCCAGTGCCCTTTGGCACCAGCCCAGAAGAGTCCTCTGGGCTCTGCTGCCCCAATCCTGACCTGGCCTCGACTCCCGCGACGGGGCTGGAGAGAGGTGGAGAGCTCCGGCCTCGGGTGGGTCTGGGCTAGCACGGCTCCGAATCCACAGGGAAAGGGGAGCCGAGGCAGGAAGCCGGCCCCCTCCCTACGCACGAGGCACGGTATCGCTCCATTTGACATGTAGAAACATCTAGCTTGCTGTCTACACCTGCTTGTAAACAGGTTTGGCTGCCAGCATACCTCACGAAACCAGGTATGCATCTGCTTTCCTTGGCCCACCGCATGACCCGTCTGATCCTTCTGGATAACGGGAATTGATTGTAGAATAAGGAACACGAAAGTCATTTTTCATACTACTGCCAACGTAAATATGCCAAGGAGTTACCGTATGTCTGCTCTGTCTTTGTAGAATGATGGTCTTTAAGAGACAGGAGAGTCACTTCCTAACATGGCACTAATGTGCGGGTGACGGCGTCTGCCTGCGCGACTAAGGGATCGATAAATGCAGGCACACACGTTCCACCTCGTTCTTGGTGGCTGTCAGGGCGCTTTTCCATGTTTAATATTAGCACCCGCCAAGCACGCACTCAGGTGTTAATTGTGTGTGTTTACAGGAACACCCGGAGAAAAAGGCGTGCCTGGGATCCCTGGCCCGCAGGGCGTCCCTGGCTTACCCGGGGAGAAAGGCGCAAAGGGCGAGAAAGGGCAGGCAGGCCTCCCTGGCATTGGGATTCCGGGCCGGCCTGGAGACAAGGTAACCATGTCCTGCGTGGACACTGCCCCCTGTGGCCACCTGAGCGTCTCCACACACTCGGTGATTCAGAGTGGTCTCCCCTGATTTACTGCACATTGTCCCTCTGGCCCCCTCTGTGCACCTCCCCTGCCTTGGCAAGAATCTGGAGACTGTTGAGAAGCGGGACAGCCAGCCCAGGGCTGGAAGGGAAGGGTGAGGAGACACGTGCGGAGAAGAAACAGAATTGGCTCTTGTTCTGGGCTTCCCACTTATCCCCGGTTTTCAGACGTGGACTTTAATTCTTCGCTAGAAAGCAGAACGTGGAATCCGTATAGTGTTATCCAGAAAGGGCCCACAGACACGTGCCCGGGGACAGGTACGAAATTAACGGGTTCGATGTCTGCCCACAGGGAGATCAAGGGGTTGCAGGATTTCCGGGAAGTCCTGGAGAGAAGGGAGAGAAAGGAAGCGTGGGGATCCCGGGGATCCCTGGCTCCCCTGGCCCCCAAGGATCCCCTGGGAGCGTTGGCTATCCAGGTAGGTGAGCCGGGCCTCCTTCTGAGCTTGGGTCCAAAGACAACAAAGTCTCGAATTGATGGCATTCTGCTGTCTTGTTTCTTCCTCTAGGAAGCCCCGGCTTGCCTGGGGATAAAGGGGACAGAGGCCTCCCAGGATCGGCTGGCATTCCCGGTGTCAAGGGAGAGGCAGGTAGAGACCTGAGGACACAGGAGACAGAGGACACACGGGGGCCTGTGGGGATGAGGCGGGGGCCACCGAAGCTGGGAGTTTCCCTCAAGGTGACAAGTCGTGGACCCCAGAGTGTCACGGGTTGGCACACCCCTCCACTTTTTAGATGGACAGACCGAGTCTAGAGTCTAGGGGGGCTCATGGGGCCTTTGTAAGATGTGGCCCCCAGTCAGGAGCCAGAACCAGAGCTGCTGAACTGGCTGCATTGCGGCTCCAGTAGGTTCTAGAAGCATGTTTGTGTTTGAGGTGCATTCCTCGAGGATGCCGGGTATGCACGGGGTAACGGCTCCCTGGGGAACTGTCGGGAATGAGCATCTTGTCGTGACAGGGTCCAGACCTGACTAATGTGGCTCTTCTCTCCGAGGTCTTCCTGGGAAACCTGGCCCCGCGGGCCCAGCCGGCCAGAAAGGGGAGCCTGGCAGTGACGGAATCCCGGGGTCGGCGGGAGAGAAGGGGGAACCAGGTATGGTGGCCTCTGCTCCCTGTAGAGCGAGATAAATGCTCCTCCGGGGTCAGCATTGCTCAGGGGTTGGCGTCGCTCCAGGGTCGGCATCACTCAGATCTCCAGTCCACGCTGAGTGACCGGGGCTGGGCACAAAGTGGTATCTGTACCACGTGTCCTTATGGCTGTTTATACACTCGTGTGGACAAGGGGAGAGGCCTGGATAAGAAGAGGGGCAGGTCCTGTACTGACGGGCCTGACCCAAAACACCTGGACTCCCGGGGGTGAGTGAGACACACACAGAACGTCCAGGCTGTCCCTCCTCTGCCTGGCTTTTCCCCCTTTAGAGAAAGGGTCCTGGGAGCAATTCTTGCCCTCCGATCTGCTCCCATCCCTTGTGGGGGGCTGCAGGTTCTGACGACAAGAACCACGTACACGGTAATGCCTGTGTGTAGCAAGAATGACACCTGCGGTCTGAGACGGGTGAGCCTAAGGCAGGGGTGTGGGTGTGGGTGTGTCGCTGGAGAGGAGCCCTGGGGCATCTGCTGCGGGCAGGGCTGGCCCCTGCTTTTTTTTTTTTTAATTAATTAATTTTGAGAGAAAGAGAGAGCAGGGGAGGGAAAGAGAGAGAGGGAGAGAGAGAATCCCAAGCAGGCTCTGCACTGTCAGCACAGAGCCCGACTCGGGGCTCGAACTCCCAACCCTGAGATCGTGACCTGAGCCGAAGTCAAGAGTTGGACGCTTAACTGACTGAGCCACCCAGGCGCCCCAGGGTTGGCCTCTTTCTAAAAGTTCGTTGTTTCATTCTGTACCCCTTATGTTTCTATTGCAAACATTCATTTTCTCATAAAAAATAATTCATAAAAATGCCTCCATACCTCCCTTCCCCCCACGTTCATCCTCCTGCAAGCCCCTTACTCACGTTTCTGGCCTTTCCGGTGTTTGCTGCCCCCCAGTCCCCAATACCACCAGCTCTCCCTACCTCCCTCGAGAACGTTGTTAGCTGGACAGTCGTCTGGGAACAGCCGATTTGTTAGTGTCTAGATGGTGGTAGAAAATCAGCACTTATTTGTACAGAGCATTTCTACTAAATGCCGTAATGGTCGTGTGCTGAAAAGTACTTAAGAAAAGTGCTAAATTATACACATCCCATCCAGGACTTCTTAGAACAACTGCAGAAACGAGATTTTACTCAGGAGTGCAAGGAGCTGATTTCTACGTGGTGGTGTTGCAGAGTCGACAGGGTTTTGTGCTGTACTCGAGGACCAACTGTTTGAGGACATGTGGATGTGACTTCTTACCCTTGTCTTACAGGCCTGCCTGGAAGAGCATTCCCAGGGTTCCCAGGGGCCAAAGGAGAGAAAGGTAACATTCGCTACATGCGTACTTCCTTTCCACTCGCCGCTGACGCACGTGGCCCAGGCCGAGTGGGTCGGGCAGTTGCGAGGAGGCAGTGGGCAGCAGTGACAGGATGCTGGGTCTGGGGCACACGCCTTCTCCTGGCCCCTGACAGACCAGCATCTGGTGACGTTGTACTTTTGAAAAAGCAAAGGAAGCGTCACAAGAGAGGCCCGATGACCATTTTTGGCCACGACTCTATTTCCCTCCTTTCTTATTGTTTCTTAATAACCTTGAAACGATCCTGGAAATTTGGTATTTTATTAGTCACGTCTGGGTGGTATGTTGGGAACTAAACATGGAGGAATTTTGTTCCCTATAAGTTCTTACCTTGAAAACTTCAAAAAATAGCGTATCGTCGTATTTCTGTCATTGACATACCGTAAGCTACACGCATTTATAGAGTGCTATTTGATGTCTGTGTTTGATAAGGTTTGATATATGTATAATCTGTGAAAATATCACCACACTCAAGATAGTGAACATGCCTATTACCCCAGAGTTTCCTGGACTGCCTAATCATTTCCGTCCTGCCCTCCCACCCCACCCCCCAACACCATCATCCCTCAACCCCACCCTTTGCTCTGTCTTCTGGTACTGGAGATTAGGTTGCATTTTCTAGAATTTTCTATCAGTAGGATCCTGTTTTATTCTAAGTCTGACTTTATTGGCCCAGCACAATTAGTTTGTGATTCACGGGTGTTGGAGCTCATACCAGTAGTTCCCTCCCATTTCTTGCTGAGTAGTGTTCCACGGTGTGGATAGAATATCACTCGTGTATTCATTCACCTGTCGATGGAGCAAGCCCTTAATTTAGCAGTGCAGGTGCTCACAGACCCCTCTCAGCCTGTATTCCAATGGCTTTTCGGCAGAACACTTCCTTACAAAGTATGAAGAATGACAGGTGGCTCTCATACTCTAAGCTTACTCTTCCCCAGGTCAGCCATGGTCCGCGTCCTGTGTGTCACTCAATAAAGAGGGGAAAGGGCACCCGGCTCTGGTTTTCCCCTGCCCCTCGCCCAGCTCCCTCCTCCTCGACGTACAGGCTTTCTCTTCTCCCCTGTGCTTCCCCACCATCTCAAACTGGTTTTGTTGTCTAGGTTCAAAGGGCGACGTGGGTTTCCCGGGACAAGCCGGGAGTCCAGGAATTCCCGGATCCAAAGGAGAGCAAGGATTCATGGGTCCCCCGGGGCCACAAGGACAGCCGGGCTTACCCGGAGCTCCGGGCCACGCTGTGGAGGGGCCTAAAGGAGACCGGGGCGCACAGGGTCAGCCTGGCCTGCCAGGTAAGGGTGTCTCACCGGGGCCAGAGTCGGGACTGAACCAGAAGGCACAAACACACACACGAGTGTAAACGAGATTTAAATACTTAAACCTTCAATTGAACTTTTTTACTTAGAGGTTTGTAGCATTTCCTATAACTTGAAACTGCTTACGCTATTTGGGGACCCTTGTGTTTTGGCCTCTGCTGGAGGCCTGTGTCCTTTCTGTGAAAGGACACGGTAGATATGAAAAGTGATTACAGGTAGACTAGACGTTATTGGAAAAGACTGGAGCATGAGAGCCACCCGTGGCGGCTTGGAACATGGTCATTCTGGCGTGCCCTGCACTGTGTGAGACAATACCCCGGCACTAGACGCTCGGGCCAGCGCATTCATATCAACATTTTCTGCCCGTTGAGCAGGTTGTCCCTTTGAGGACCTGCTGGGTTTCTGCTGTGCTCACATGGCCTGATCCACTGTTGTTGCCCCTGGTTGGGGACAGCTGGGCAGCGGGGATGACAGCCAAGCCCAAGACACTTATCCATAAAATCACCCTCTCACCTCAGATTGTCACTTCTGTGTCTCCTGTCAGGGCTTCCGGGACCCATGGGGCCTCCAGGGCTCCCCGGGCTTGATGGACTGAAAGGTGACAAAGGAAACCCAGGCTGGCCGGGGGCTCCCGGTGCTCCAGGACCCAAGGGAGATCCAGGATTCCAGGGCCTGCCTGTGAGTTGTCTGTTTGTCGATCTTGTGTGTGAACAGGATCACAGCACGGTGTGTGTGTGTGTGTGTGTGTGTGTGTGTCCACCTGTCCACGGGTGTCACAGTCCTAAATCCTCTCCAGGACTGGAGAGGGCTCCTGCCCCTTGCTGGCCATCAGCTGTCTTTCCTGACATCGTAGTAGGCTGCTGTTCCCACGTTCTTTCTTGTGCAGTTTTACAAGGACTGTGAAAGGGGAATGTCACACAGGATCACCGCTCAGTGCCTGGGTTAAAAAACCTGTTTAGGGACCCCTGGATGGCTCAGTTGGTTAGGCATCTGACTTCAGCTCAGGTCATGATCTCACAGTCCATGAGCTTGAGCCCCACATTGGGCTCTGTGCTGACAGCTCGGAGCCTGGAGCCTGCTTCAGATTCTGTGTCTCCCTTTCTCTCTGCCCCTACCCCGCTCACGCTCTGTCTCTCTCTCTCAAAACTGAATAAACAGTAAAAAATTAAAAAAAAATCTGTTTACACACTTGATGAAGACAGCAAGCCTCAGTGACAAATACACTCCCTAGTTCTGGTGCCGTCAGTGGCTGGCTGTCTGTTTCCATGTACATGTATAGACGCGTGTGTATGTGTGTGCGTGTGTGTATACATACCTATATTTGTGTGTGTTTTCGTTAGGACACTTTTTTTTTAAATCTTTATTTTTGAGAGGGAGGGGGAGAGGCAGAGAGAGAGGGAGACACAGAATCTGAAGCAGGCTCCAGGCTCTGAGCTGTCAGCACAGAGCCTGACGTGGGGCTTGAACACACAGATGGCAAGATCATGACCTGGGCCAAAGTTGGATGCTCAACCGACTGAGCCATCCAGGCGCCCCTTGTTAGGACACCTTTTTAAATAAGGTAAAGCAGAGACACAAATACATGTGAGAAACAGTACAACTTACTATATGTTGAGAAAGGAGCTAGAGAAGGAACTGTATTGAAATAGCCAGAAAAATGAGAGAATACATTTCCAAACATGAATGTTGCTATATTAGAGAGAAAAGTAGAGGTGCCTGGGTGGCTCAGTTGGTTAAGGGTCTGACTCTTGGTTCTGCTCAGGTCATGATCTCACAGTTCATGAGTTCGAGCCCTGCATCGGGCTCCCCACTGACAGTGCAAGCCTCCTTGGGATTCTCTCTGTCCCTCTGTCTTTGCCCCTGCCCTGCTCGCATGCTCTCTCTCTCTCATAACAAGTAAAAGTAAACTTAAAAATAATCCTCCTTAGTATTCGTTTTTTTCTCTCCACATTTAAAATCACTTTTCAGATAAGATATTAAACTAATTCTAAAGAAATTTCGTTACGCTTGAGTGTCTGGAGGAAAGTTTCCAGAAGGTAGTTTGGCATTGAAAGATTGACATGTTGCCACGACAGTGTTCAGAAAGTCCCAGATCTGTTCTTGGCCCTGTGCTGTGGGGGAGGGCGGCAGATCGCGGGCCTTGCACCTGCTCTGGGAAGTCACCACTCAGACAGATGGGGACAGGGGACAGGGGAGCGAAGCAGCACGTGCCAGTTCCCAGCTTCCTACTGCGGCTGCACATAGGCCCCATTTGTTCACAGAGCCTCTTTGGGGAACACTGAGGGGCTGCCCCAGCCTCCCGACTTCCAGGCTACTTGAGAGACTTACGGTGTCCTAGCGACTCCCAGCTGATGCTCTGTGTGTGTGTCTAGGGAATCGGTGGCTCTCCAGGACTCACGGGCTCTAAGGGTGACATAGGACCTCCGGGAGTTCCAGGATTTCAAGGTAAGACAGTAAAGGAGGTGCTGCTTGAAGACAGAACCTGTCCGCTGGCACTTTCACACCGATAGGCCAGCTGGGTCACAACGCAAGATCGGGTTTTCTTTGAGTTAAAAATGCCGTGTCTGTGTGGCAGCCTGATTTGTATCATCCTATGAATGGCTGTGTAAAGACGCTCTGATTTTCTTATTAAGAATCAGTTTACAGGGGCACCTGGGGAACTCAGTCGGTGAAGCGTCCGACTCTGGATCTCGGCTCAGGTCGTGATCTCACAGTTTGTGGGATCGAACCCCACATTGGGCTCAGGGCTGACAGTGCGGAGCCTGCTTGAGATTCTCTCTCTCCCTGTCTCTCTCCCTCTAATAAATAAACTCAAAAAAATTAAGAACAGAGAATCAGTAGATCATTTGTATGTTAGACATCATGGATTCGGGGCACTGATTTATAACGTATTAAGCCAGCATGTACTGGCTGCCTCCCGGCTCCCAGGCACTGCTCTTTTCCTGCTGAATCAGATACATATGAACGACAGGTGACTAAAACCAGTTCCCAGCTTACAGGTGTCTTGGGGTCTATCTGGGGACATGGGTGACCCAAACTGTGACCCCAGCAGGATCATGTGCCTGTCTGCTTTTTGTGGTCATTTTATGGTTTGGGAACGTTTGCACATTGGGAAAAATGTGACTTCCAGGTTCTAGAGGGGAGAGTGTCATTAAAAAGTTTACATAGCTGACTGGAAGGAATGTTCTTTTCTTCTCTGACAGTTGATTGGAAATATGTTCCCTGCGTGTGTGTGTATGCGTGAACGCGGACGTGCGTGCATACGCCCGTGCTTGCGTATCGTTGGGGATTCGGGGGTTCTGGGAAGAGACAATGTTCTTCTTTCTTCCAGGTCAGAAAGGCCTCCCCGGCCTGCAGGGAGCTAAGGGCGATCCGGGTGACCAGGGCTTCCCTGGAAGCAAAGGTAGGAGCACGTGCTGGGCTGGTGGGGCCTTGCCGACGGTGTGAACGCGTGGATCAGGGTTTGGTTTTGCCCATGAGAAGCGGCTTGAGTATCAGTGGCAAGCAGCTGATTAAGAATTCTTTGGTAGCTTGTCAGGACTGCTGTGTGAGGCTACCCTAGTCGGCATTTTATTAGCGACGCATCTTCAAAGTCAGGCTGGTGAATCCAGCCAGGGAGGGTCGACAGACTCAAGACTCGCAGTCCTACAGGCTCTGCTTGGCGTCCTCAGGTTAAGGTGGGGCCTGTGTGAAAGGGGGCTGGGCAGCAAGGAGTTTTGCACAAGAAAGAGTCTTCTGTGGCTTCTGCACCGTCTGTCCCCCCCGCATGCGGCGACTCCCGGCCCCCAAGACCGCCTCCCGAGATGGGAGGAAATGGTCTAAGTACAACAGGCATCCAGTTCCAGTTTCTGCTGGTCTGACCACGTTTCTAGGGTTCCATGATTTTTGAAATCATGTTTCGAGAGACAGACTGAGCCAGCAGAGTGCATTAAGAAGTACGATGGGTGGGCACCTGGGTGGCTCAGTCGGTTGGGCGCCCAACTTCGGTTCAGGTCATGATCTCACGGTTTGTGGGTTCGAGCCCCATGTCGGGCTCTGTGCTGACAGCTCAGAGCCTGGAGCCTGCTTCGGATTCTGGGTCTCCCTCTCTCTCTGACCCTCCCCCGCTCACATTCTGTCTCTCTCTCTCTCTCTCTCAAAAATAAATAAACATTAAAAAAATTGAAAAAAGGTTAGGGGTGCCTGTGTGGCTTAGTCGGTTAAGCATCCCACTTCAGCTCAGGTCATGATCTCACAGTCCGTGAATTTGAGCCCCAGCATCAGGCTCTGTACTAATAGCACAGAACCTGGAGTCTGCTTCGGAGTCTGTGTCTCCCTCTCTCTCTGCCCCTCCCCCACTCACGCTCTGTCTCTCTCTGTCTCTCAAAGATGAATAAATGTTAAAAAAAATTTAAAAAGTACGATGGGGGAGTGAAAGACATGGGGACAGTGTGTGGAAGGCAGGACAGGACTGGCGATGTCTGGCTGAAGAAAGCGGGGCCAGGGCTGACTGAGAGCCTCCGCACTTCTTCGCTGCCGCTCATCTTTCAGGAGCTGTCGCGCAGAAGGATGAAGTTTTTGCGTCACTGAGGGATGAAGACTGTGGTTAATAATGTCCATAAGGCAGATTTCAGAGAAGCATAAGATGAGACCTAATTGCACATGCTGTAGCTCTCCGGGTCGGGGAGGAATCCCTGGGAGGCATGGAGCCCCACCTGCTGGCCCGCGGTTGTCAGGGGCTCCGGGACCCAGCTCCCAGTTTGTAGTAATGACCCCAACATCGGTCAGTCCCAAGGATTCGGGACTTTATGTTGAACAGTAGCAAGGCGTAGATACGTGTACGTCTCGTGAAGACCTATTACATGTGTTTTTGATACTGAGCGACTTCTGAGAAATGTGTTTGGATTGCGTTTCATGCTGGAATCTGCTCCAGCGAATGTTGACAGTGGAATTGACCAGTGGCCCCCCTGATTCCCACAGGCCTCCCCGGGCCCCCAGGCCCCCCAGGGCCCTACAACATCATCAAAGGAGAGCCAGGACTCCCTGGTCCAGAGGGTCCTCCAGGTCTGAAGGGGCTTCCGGGACCACCAGGCCCCAAAGGACAGCAAGGTAAGAAAATAGCAAAGGGGAGGCGTGGGGTCAGAAGGAAACAGGGCAGGGTCTGCTTCTCACCAATGTGTCCCAAGCCAGGGTCTCTGGGTGACGGCCGTACAGGTGTATATTTGAATAGGACTTTCTTGATTTCCTTTAATGGATATCAAAACCTAATGAAGTTTCTAAAGGGAACTCAGAAGCCAGAACAAAATACAGGAGAAGCCAGAGGAACGTCCAGGGACCTGTGCTCACTCGGGAAAGACATGGGCCGTAGCACAGAGACCATCTTGTTCAGCTGGAAGACAAGAGGTGGCTGGAGGCATTGATCTGGAACCATGAGAATGGGCCTTGACAGTGGCCTGTGCTTGTGCTTGGGGTCCCCAGACACCCAACCTGGCACTTGCTGCTTAGTTGGGCTGAGCCCTCCCTGTCTTAAGAGCTGCTGGTGAGGGGTGGCTGGACGGTAGAGGGGAAGGAAGACTCTATACTTAGGAGGAGGCATCCATGAAAATTTCACTTTAAACTTCCTGGGAAGAAAGGCCCACATGGAATCAAAGACCTGTCCACGGGTCTGTCTGTCACGTAAGAATTACTTGGGGTGTGGAAACACGGCCTGGGGAAGATGATTGAGAACACAAAACTGGCCTCCCAGCAGGAGGCCGGCCAGCAGGAAGCAGGCCCTCCCTGCCTGCCACGTCACTGCCTTTCCCAAAGCCAGGTGCCACAAGGTAGCAGTGAGCAGCCAGGTGGGGGGGGGGGGGGGGGCGGCGCGCGGTCTGGGTTAGACGGTGGGGCCCGCGCCCTGCGAATGCCAGTTTGGATGCGGCCGGTGCCAACAAGGCTTCACAGGAGGGGCTCCAGGCTGTCTGGGAGAACAGTGTCACTGCTGCTGCCGGCCTTAGGCTACGGAGACATTTCACAAAGGAGGACAAAGTGGCACCCGCCTGTGCTCCAGGCCTTTGTCACCAGCTCCTTTCACTTTCCCACAGGTGTGACAGGATCCGTGGGCTTGCCTGGACCTCCAGGTGTTCCCGGTTTTGACGGTGCTCCTGGCCAGAAAGGAGAGACGGGACCCTTTGGCCCCCCTGGTAGGTTTGCTGCGGCACCCTGCCCTCCCCCACCCCCGCCACACCCCACCAGCTGCCCTCTGCCCGCATCTCTGGGTCACACGCTGAAAGTCAGGTGTGCAGACGCCTGCAAAATGGAATTGAAAACATTGCCTGCAAGATTTCTGAGGAAACCTTTGTGTGTGTGTGTGTGTGTGTGTGTGTGTGTGTGCGCGCGTTAAGGGCAAATAAGCTCATCTAGAAGAGGTAAAGTTGTCATTTTTTCTATGTGGAGAGACAGATGTTGATCTCAGCCAGTGATTTACAGATGTTGTTAGAAGATGGCCAGCAGTGACGGCCTGGGGCTTCCTGTGGTGGGGGTGGGGGGCAGGCTGCAGCCACAGAAATTGTGTATCAGCAGTGGACAAGAGGGTGGATGACGATGCCAGTGGTGGCCGAGAGGCCACCATCCGGCATGAAATGCAGTCGGTGTGCTGCCCAAGGAAGCAGACACTCCGCTGTCCCATGTTGACTGAGATGGTAAAGGCTGAGGCCTCCACTGGAAGGGCGGGGGTGGGGGGGTCCGGGGGGGGGGGTGCCCAGCCCAGCAGGAGGCCGGCCAGCAGCATTGCAGACAGCGTAGCTACCCAGGGGATGGGGAAGGACGCGTCCTCACTACCCTGTGTCCTTGCGCGGTGCTGGGCTGCCGTGGCAGGAAGCCACCTTTTAAAAGGAGTTTTTTTTTTCTAGTAATTCTGTGGTCCTTCCTCCCTGGAGGAGCCCCCAAATGTTGTCTGAATGACACATTCCCTCATATATTCCTTTTCACATATTGTGTTTATATTGGACTCCATTTTCTGAGCGTCTGCTTGGCACCGAGCACCGTGTTTCTCAAGCATCGTGGGGGGTCCGTGCGAAGGGAAAGAAAGGGGGGCAGCGTGGAGGCGGGTTATCCCAGGGCACCTGTCTGCACCCGGGGAAGCTCACTCCTCTCTGTCTTCCAGGTCCAAGAGGGTTTCCAGGCCCGCCAGGCCCCGACGGGTTGCCAGGATCCATGGGTCCCCCAGGCACCCCATCTGTTGATCATGGCTTCCTGGTGACCCGGCACAGTCAGACGACGGACGACCCGCAGTGTCCTCCTGGGACCAAAATTCTTTACCACGGGTACTCCCTGCTCTACGTGCAAGGCAACGAGCGGGCGCACGGCCAGGACTTGGGTGAGACCGCGGGGACGCGTGCATTCATCCGACACAGACTCGTGGCGTGCCGAGGCCGGCAGAGCTGTCCCCGGCCCCGCACGTCAGGGCGCCACAGAGACGTCGTTAGCGAGAAGAGGGCCTGGTTCCGCTTCCCTCCCCCCTCACACGACCAACCACCAGCTCAACAGCTGCCTCATTAGCACAGGGAAATGTCAAGGCTGAGTCTCTGAAAGCTTTTAAATTGATAAAACTTTTGATCTGGTCTTCAAACTATCAAGTAGGTCAAGATTTCCGGAATGCATGCTTCACAGCTAGTGTCGGTCTTCTTAAAATAGGGCAGCTTTACAGGTGCTCTGGCTAAAATCCGAGCGTGCGCCCCTATCCTGAGTCTCTCTGCAGGCTCCAAGCCCCACCCCCGGTGAGTCTCCATGGGACAGCTGTCCGTTGGCTGTCATTTCTCTCGTCCCCACCGGTCGTCCTTCACCAAGTTAGTGCAGTGTCACACACGTTAACCTTTATGGAGGTTGGAAAGAACAAGCCGCCTGTAAGGAGAATCTGTATTTTTGGCAAGATAGTCATTGAAGACATTGTCCAGGGTTACTGTCCGCTGTACCAGGAGCCACGTGTTAAATTTCCTTTGGAATTCAGTTTTTTTTTTTAATTTTTTAGTGGTTATTTATTTTTGAGAGAGAGTGTATGAGCAGGGCAGGAGCAGAGAGAGAGGGAGACACAGAATCGGAAGCAGGCTCCAGGCTCCGAGCTGTCAGCACAGAGACCAACACAGGGCTTGAACTCATGAGCAGTGAGATCATGACCTGAGCCAAAGTCGGACGTTTAACCGACCGAGCCACCCGGGCACCCGTTTAAAAAAAAAAAATGTTTTTTAACGTTTATTTAGTTTTGAGAGAGAGAGAGCATGAGTGGGGTCAGGGCAGAGAGAGAGGGAGACAGAATCGGTAGCAACTTTGGGGTTCAGTTTTATAAAAGATTTTTCTCTACTGATAAACTGGTGTGTTTCCCTTACTCAAAATATCCTACGTAATTCTTAAAGGGTTTCTTCTGCCTTGAATCACTTTAAATTTAAGTTAATGCTCATTTACAACCATACTTGCCTGTGTGGTGTATTTGCCTCCTTTCTGCCTGTAATTGAAAGCAGTTTTATTTCCACCTTAATGGTTGTGTTGTGCGGAGGCAGACTGATCACAGAGCCGGCACTTGAACCTGTGTCTCCCTGTGGCTGTAGGCACGGCTGGGAGCTGCCTGCGCAAGTTCAGCACGATGCCCTTCCTGTTCTGTAACATCAACAATGTGTGCAACTTCGCCTCCCGAAATGACTACTCCTACTGGCTGTCCACCCCTGAGCCCATGCCCATGTCTATGGCGCCCATCGCCGGCGACAATATCAGACCGTTCATTAGCAGGTGAGTTGGGCACTTGTAGGAGCAGACGTATATAATCGAAGAAGAAAAACCGCTTGTAGTCTAGGCAGAGGTTGTTGCTTCGTTTTTTTTCCCCAAAGCTTTTGACTTGTTGCCAGCTTATTGTTTATGATATCAGAGTTTTGTAATAGAGATCAGACATAAAATCATTTGGTATAAAAGTTAGTTATTCTCTCTCTTTTTTTTTAAGTTTATTTGTTTAGAGAACGGGCGGAGGCAGAGAGAGGGATGGGGAGAGTCTCTTAAGCAGAGAGAGAGTCTCTCTGTGCTATGAGCACAGAGCCTGATGCAGGGATTGAACTCATGAACTGTGAGACTGTGACCTGAGCCCAAATCAAGAGTCGGACGCTTAACTGACTGACCCCTGCCCAGGTGTCCCAAGCTATCCTCTTTCAGAATAACAGTGTGATGCCTTCAAGAGGCAATGCCCAGCTTCGGGGCAGAATTCCTATTCTGTGTGACTCACTGGGGTGGTCTGGTCGCCCTTTCCCCCATGAAGCAACATCTCTGGAGTCCCCAGCAGGCCTTAGAGCAACATTCTCAACTTTGTTTTCTTAAATAGTTATCTCCCCGAGGAGCCTTTTAATATTTTTTTTCTTCTGAATCGCCCACCACTTTGAAATTTAAAAATTTTGTTGTTATTTTAATTGTAGTAAAATAGACATAAAATCAATCATCTTAACCATTTCTTTAAAAAATATTTTTTTTAATGTTTATTTATTTTTGAGAGAGAGAGAGGGAGACACAGAATCTGAAGCAGGCTCCAGGCTCTGAGCTGTCAGCACAGAGCCCAACACGGGGCTCGAACCCACAAACCCTGAAATCATGACCTAAGCCAAAGTCTGGTGCTTAATCGACTGAGCCACCCAGGCGCCCCATCATCTTAACCATTTCTAAGTGCCGAGTTCAGTGGTATTTAATGCAGGAGCTCAAATATGGGTGTGAAGTGTCTCTATGAAACTAATACCGCAGACATTCTGTATATCTGTGCTTTATACACAAAGATTATACAGATTTGTTGTATACATAAAAATGTATACCTATCGAGATTTTTTGTACCCCCCCCCCCCACTAACTTTTGTTTCCTTAGGGTAAATTCCCACTGACAATTCACGTGTTTGACCAAGCAGCTTCCCAAACGAAGTGCTTTCCACACTAATTAATATCTGGAGCATGTTTTCAAGTCCCCCAGAGTCTGCCTGATAGGAACTAATACGGGAAATTGGAATTAGTATGACTGAGAAGTGCATGGAGGTCCTATTTTTGTCTCATTCCTTCTAGTTAAAAGCTGATTCCTTAGCTGTACTCAGAAGTAATAGAAAAGTGACAAAGGTATGAATTCATGTGACCAAGAAGCCGTTCTATAGTTTTACTTGTTAACACACTAAGGTAATAAAGGATGAACAGAATAACCATGCAGGACAAGTTTGCTTCAGGAAGGTGAGAGTGGGGACTAACTTGAGCCTTTCTACACTCCCTTTAAAGAACCAGGCAGCTTTTGACTATGAAGAAGGGTAAGGCAGGGTCCTGTGGTCAGTGGGAAGAGGGAGCAGGAAGTAAGCGCTGGAACCAGTGCTGGGAGCCCCAGGCCGTGGGGATTTGGGGGAGGATTTCGGGTTCTGGTACCTGTCTCTGGCTCTGCGGTCCTGGCAGATCAGTCTTATTCAGGGACCTGTACCACACGGGACCCCAGGATGGAAGGGCTGGGAGGTGCCCTAATATTAAAATACAAAAACTGTAGATTGACTTACATTAATCTATCTCCTGATAGCTTTTTTGGGTTTGGTTTTTTTTTTTGGGGGGGGGTTTGTTTCTTTTTGAGCTGTAAGAAACTTACTTTATGGGTCTTAAAATGGAAAAAAGGTTCTTCACACTTCTGGGCGGCACCTTTCAAAACAGACAGTCGTTTACACATGTCAGCGAGTACCTGTGACTTTCACTGTTGAGGCTTTCCACGCTCAGGACCATGTGGGCTGTACCGGAAGGAAAACTAACCACCTTTGTATTTTTGTTCAGCTTCCCTTGGACGACAGGTAGAAAACGATTATTCACGTTTGTTTGCTGTTTTACCTCCTTGATAAAACTGACCTTTGACCTCCATTTGCTTGAGGGAAGGGGCTGTGGCATGCGTTTGTGATGTTCCCAAATCAGCCTGGGTCTCAGATTTGTTTTCCCCTGTGGCCCCCTCACTTTCAGAAAGACCCCCCCGCCCTGACAGCATGCTTTGGTGCCCCAGCCCTGTACATTTCAGCTCCTGGCATCTCTGCTACCTGACCCCCAGAGGCTCAGCATGCAGGGACTTTATCAGTCATGTCCTGGAGCCCGTGGATCCTGAAACCTGCCCCCCCTCCCCCCCAGCCTGCTGTCTCACGTTCCCTTTGGAACAGTGCTTCCATTCTGGTCTCTGAGCCCACAAGTTTCCATGGTTACTTTCACCCCATGGTTGTGTGAAGTCTTGGGCCTTTCGGGTTATTCTGGGGAGGTCCTAAAGCTTAACCTTTCGAAAGAGTTAATAACACGGAATCCTTCTGTTTAAGCAGAAAAGCTGGCAACTTTTCTGCCTTCATCCTGAGAACAGGGCAGACATTTCTGGCTTCGTGTCGACTTGAGTTATCGCACGCTACTGATTGTTTAATTGTTCTGGCGGAAGGGCCACTGTTAGGAGAGCAGGGCTGCTGCGCCCCAGTTCTGGCTCTGACACGCTCTCTGTGGCCTCAGCCTTTGCCGGAATAACCCGGGGGATTCAACCGTCTGAATTTCAAGGGGCTGTCCAGCTCTTCCAGTCTGTGACCCTGTTCCCTTATCCATCTGATGGGGCGGCGTCCGGATGACCTTCTCGACGAGCCCCCCTCCCAAACCCTGAGCCCAGAGAGAGCCTGACATCAAATGCCGTCCGTCTGCCACGCTCTATTTCTGCTTTCCGTGTCAGGCAGACAGATGGTAGCAGATGTACAGGCCAATTTCAGTAACTGTTGTTTAACCGAGGCTTTTAATTCATCTGCATTTGCGTGAATAAAATAGAAAGCTGTGCGCACGCACGCACACACGTCCACGGAAAATCGAATGACTAATCTAGGCCTCTGCCCACTTCTCATCCATTTTCATGCAAATGTTCCGGCATAACTAGGTGTAATTATTAACACCATTTGTAGTCATTCGTCAGCATTGCTAACCCTCTGTTCATTTTGTGACTTGAATGTAATTATTTTACTGCTAGTGCTTAATTCTTTTTTCTTGTACAAAACGGTGTCCTGCCATCGAAGGGTTCCCTGAGTTGAGCGGGTCTGAGTCAGAAGATTGTGCGTTGTTTCCATTTGTTCCTGGGTACGGTCCCAGTGGCCGAGTGTCTGGCATCCCAGCTCGGGAAGTTCCTGTCCTAGAGAGGGTTCTTTGGGGGTCACTCCCACTGCAGTGTCCCGCTGTCCATCCCCGCCTGGAACAGACAGGGTCTCGCCACTGGTCTGTTGGCATCGAGTCTGGAGTACGTCCAAGGCAGGCTCACATGGGCATCCAGCCTCCGATGCATTATTTGTTAGTTCCTCTAAGTCACTACATGTATTTCTTAGATCGAAGATGATTCTTAGCTGAAAACAAAGTGCTGAGTTCTGGAAGCTGTAGCACTTGTATTTCACCAACTCTTTCAAGTGTTAATTGTGTTTGCTAAAGTCCACACTCATTGTTGAAAGTTTGGAAAACACTGGAATGCGCAAAGGAGAGAATGAAAGTCAGTGGTCCCTCGGCCCCTCCACCAAAGCAGTTGGTTAAACAGCAAGTGTTGGGTGTCTTGGGGATTTATCATTCTAGTACTGAGGTGGGCTTATCAAATCAGTGAGAGTCAGCTGTGGGCGTGTCAGCCGTGTTGTAAGCATGTGGTTGGGTCAGAAATCGGGAGTGGAGAGGAGGTGTGACAGCACAGGAGAAGAGAACAAACAGGTTTCGTCCTGTGCTGTCCCTGTCCTGCTGTCCCTGTCCCTGTCCATGCTCAGGGTCCCTGCTCTGTACCTTCCAGGTGTGCGGTGTGCGAGGCTCCAGCCATGGTGATGGCCGTGCACAGCCAGACCATCCAGATTCCGCAGTGCCCCAGCGGCTGGTCCTCCCTCTGGATTGGCTATTCCTTCGTGATGGTGAGCATTTGGGGAAACTCCCTGCACCCCTGAAGAGCCTCCCGCTAACACCACCACTGCCCCCATGCTCCCACCCTCAGTTGGCTGGCTCATGCCGGGCAGGCCTCTCCTCCCTTGCTGGGCCGCCCAGTCCAAAGCATTCCCAGGGGCCTGGCCTGCTCCACTGTGGATGGCAGCTGTTCCCGCACCCGGCCGGAGCCTACCTCCTGCCTCCCAAGGGGCTGCTCCAGCACTAGGTGGCAGGGACACCAGGAGAAGGTTTCCGGGAGTCAGAGCGTCTCCCCAGGAGGAGAGGAGACAGGTGCCCATTCAGGCAGCTCATGCAAGCCTGAAGCAGTGGTGTGCATCGGGCAGAGGCAGCAGGGGCGCTGGCCAGTGTCTGGGAGCGTGAGGACACTCTCCTGCCACTCAGCTGTCCCAGACACCAGGTCCCCGATGTGCCCACCCCTGAAATACCAGTTAACACAGGAAATATGGCACCTGCTTGTGATCCCATGGTGGCTGGTTACTTTATTTTATTGCCTCAGTTTAAAGAAGTGATTGCATATATGAAGGCTCTGAACCGGTCAGGTCAGGTTGTACCGGGTAAGCCACAGTAAGGGCCCTGCACGGAAACCTTCTGGCTCACCACTAAGCCCCGCCCCTCCTCAGTCTCAGGTATGGCCGCCTGGACGTTTTGACCCCCAGATGATCTCTAGCCTATTATTATATATTGACTGGGAAAGTGGCTTCATAACTGTTTTCTTCTGCTGCAGTGATCCCAAGTGCAGAAGGTGCCAGAAAAGCAATTTTAAAGCACTTGTGTCTGTATTCACGTTTGGTTGTGAGATTTCCTGGGTTGATGATGCTTCAGGTAGACTCTTCAACAGGACCAGAGAATTTGCAGCCACACAGAAAGTTAGTTGCTTTGATGATTCTAAATACTGCATGGTAACTACTTGATTGGGAAAACCAAAAAGTTAGAACTACAGTGTAGAGAAGTCAAGATACCAGCAGTGATGAGACAGATTGAATGTTTTGCCTGTATAATCATAAGAAATACTCAGCAGAACCTCATGATGACACAAGTAGCCCCTGGCCCAAGGAGTAAAGAGCCTCAGGAAAGCCTTTTGTCCTACAAAGATGTGAAACAATGATTGCCCATAATTTCCCTAAATCAAGAGCAAACTAAAGTAATGGTGTCCCAGGGAACAAGTTCTCCATCACTTCCCAGGCTTAAGGGGCGTTGTGGGGAGGTGGAGGGGCTCTGGCCCCACAGTCTGGAGACCCCTGTTCTTGTCTCAGCTTGGCCTCAAAACTGGGACCATTGTCAGATCCAGAATGTTCTAGCGTCATCCAGTCCTCATCTGGGAATGGAGGGCGTTAGCTTTGTCTTCAAAGGGCCCTGAAATTCTCATGTCTGAAATTATAGTCATGGTGGATTTTGGAATGTCTTGTCTCATTTGGGGTCATTTATCTTATGGCCCTGGTTTCTGAGCACAGGTAGATCCTACTTGAACCCATTAGACTAAAGTGCATTTTAAGTTACAGTAGTGGTTACTTTTTTTCTTCTTCTTTAAATGATCTCTCTTTTTAAAGGCAAGTAATGGGTGATTGTTCTTTACCTTATAAAAGGATACATAGCATCCAATGCAGCAAATTCAGGATTTTAATTATCCTCCAGGATGTTGATTAGAAAGCTTGATTTCGCATGTATGGGTTCCAACATCATTTACACATTTTGGCTGTTTCTTCTGTCCCAAGTTAGAGGAGGTGTCAAGTGTTTCAAAAATAATAACTAGGACAGCATTTCTCTAAGTGCTGATGAAGCCGGACTGGCCATGCCGAGTTAGGGGGCGGCGGCGGCCCCGCTGGGTCCTGTACAGCCCCGTGCCACTCGTGGAGCCCGGACCGGCTTGCAGGCGGTCGGAAGTGCGGGCACTGGGGTGTTCCGGGGATCTGACCCACGGCTCACGTTTGCTCCGCAGCACACCAGTGCTGGTGCCGAAGGTTCTGGCCAAGCCCTGGCATCCCCCGGGTCCTGTCTGGAAGAGTTCAGGAGCGCGCCATTCATCGAGTGCCACGGACGTGGGACTTGCAATTACTACGCGAACGCGTACAGCTTTTGGCTTGCCACGATCGAGAGAAGCGAGATGTTCAAGTAAGTCTGGGTGGCCCTTTCTGCTGGGAAGGGGCCCTCTCTGGTGTTGGGGAGGGGCCTCTCTGCTGGGGTCGGGCCTCTGCTGGGGCAGGGCCTTCTCTGCTGTTGGGGTAGGGCCTGTCTGCTGGGGCGGGCCTCTCTGGTGTTGGGGCGGGGCCTCTCTGCTGGGGCGGAGCCCTCTGTTCTGCTGGGGCGGGCCCTCTCTGGTGTTGGGGAGGGGCCTCTCTGCTGGGGTCGGGCCTCTGATGGGGCAGGGCCTTCTCTGCTGTTGGGGTAGGGCCTGTCTGCTGGGGCGGGGCCTCTCTGTTGTTGGGGCAGGGCCTCTGTTGGGGCGGGGCCTCCCTGCTGGGGCGGGGCCCTCTGTTCTGCTGGGGCGGAGCCCTCTCTGCTGTTGGGGCGGGGCCCTCTCTGCTGGGGCGGGGCCTCTCTGCTGCTCAGCCGCCTTTGGGGCTTTCAGTCTTGGTCTTCTGGATGGTTATAAAACTGATTAGGAACGTGTGTTCCACAGGAGGTAATGAATATTCGATTCTGTTCTGTGTGGACAGATAACCGGGTCAGACTTCAAAGGCAGATCTCAAGTTATGGGTTCAGTTCTTCCATTTTTGTAGGTGGCGCCACTACAGTGTAGTTAAAGCATCTGGAGTCTTTAAACAGAGCATTTAAAAATATTTGGGGTACTTCGGTGGCTCAGTCAGTTAGCTTCTGACTCTTGATTTCTGCTCACGTCATGGTCTCACAGTTCGTGGGATGGAGCTTTGCATGGGGCTCAGGGCTCTGACAGCTCAGAGCCTGCTTGGCAATCTCTCTCTCTTTCTCTCCCCCCCACCCCTGCCCCTGCCGTCTGTCTCTGCTGCTCCCCTGCTTGCACACACACACTCTCTCTCAAAATAAATAAATCAAACATTTTTAAAAATTCAAAAAATAAAAATATTGCACATTTAACATCGGTGAGAGAGGAAAGGGCAGTATTTGCCTTCTAGCAGTTGTAGTGCCGACTCCAGTGTATGTACAGGGTGAGTTCTGAGGGACGAAGCAAGACTTTATTAAACCCATGCAAATAAACATGAATTTTGGCACAAGTGCAGCTGAAATTGATAGGGAGGACCTTACCTTTCTTTTCCGCTAGCACCACTTCACCTTTATGACAGCTGTCCCAAATGGCTGCTGACCTTGCTGAAGTCAGTGTGGGGCCTGCACGGTGGGGATGGAGGGGAGCACACGACGAGTCCTCTGTCCTTTGGCAGCACTGGCCCCATCCCCTGCTGGGGCAGACACGAGGCTGATGGAGCCCCAATGCTTACTGTTCCTTCCCGAAATAAGTGCCGCTCGCCCCTGGGGACAAGCCTTTCTGCCTTCACCTTTTCAGAGAGAATTTTCTGGAACTCTGTTGTGAGCCCCTCTCTTCCTGGGCTTAGATCATAAGAGACAGAGTAACACACTCTCTGTTTGTAATTCTTTAAGCACCAAAAAAGTACCAGGGACCTAATTCATAGCGTACATGAAACCCTGCAGGCATTTGGAAGCTTGACATCAACTCTCCGGATAAAGCTTAACCATCAGCTGCCTAACTGAGCACTTGGCAGGTGTATCAGGTTCTCGGGCTTCCATTATAGGGTTAATAGAACAGCAGCCTGGTACGATGAACTAAAACAAAATTAGATAAGATCCTATTAATTTAAATAATTAGTTTGGGGGCAATATGGTTTTCATAGAAGTTGCTTAGAAGCAGCCTTAATTTGAGGACAAGTTACTTGTTTTCTGTGGCTACCTTTTTAGTAGAATTTGGTTAGTGCCAACTTTGGTTCTGATTTCACCCCACTAACGGTCAACTTAAGACAGAACTCCTAGGATCAAAGAGCATTTGGGACACTAACTGTCTTCCCCTCTGGCCTCCAGTCCGACCACCTGCATAGAAATCTGGCAAAAGCTTATGAAAGTATTTCGAGGTCTGGTTAATTGTTCCAGATTCATTGCTCATCACACCCTTCAACCAATGTTTAATGAGCTCTCCCTCTGTGTGTGAAGGGTCACAGAGAAGAGCACCTTCCTCCCTGGGAGGAGCGAGTGGTCTGGTCAAGGAGAAAGGCTGGAGTGGGAAAGTCACAGTCCTAGGAGGCTGTGCGGTGCCCTGGGAGTGGCTCAGACTTTAGAGCCCAACAGGCACGGGATGGCTGTGGCTGTGCCCTCACCTGTGCGTGCAATTGGGCCGCCACCAGCCTCACGGCCGCGCATGGGGGTGAACGTGATGTCGTGCACGGCCCCTGTCCCTCCCCGCACTGTGAGGGCGGGTGACACCCAGCGCGGTGCCCACTAGGTCAGGGCGAGCAGTGGTCGCTGCTTGTCATGGGCTGGGCCCACCCCCTTCATCCGGCCCCTCGGGGGGGGGGGCTCCAGGAAAGGCGGGGGCTGCTGAGGGGCTCGCCTGCCTCGTGGAGCAGCGGCGCTCACGGCTGGTTTCTGGGTTGCCTTGTAGGAAGCCCACGCCGTCCACCTTGAAGGCGGGGGAGCTGCGCACACACGTCAGCCGTTGCCAAGTCTGTATGAGAAGAACATAATGAAACCCGGCCCTCAGCTAACGTACAACATGGTGCTACTCCCTCCTCTCCCCCTTCTCTTGTTAACAGCAACGAACCCTAGAAATATATCCTGTGTACCTCACTGTCCAGTATGAAAGCCGTAAAGTGCCTTATAGGAATTTGCCTAACTAGCACACCCCGCTTCGGTGGCCTCTACTCGCTGAAGGAGAAGCAAAGAGCATGATAAGCTGTCATAGTGACGCACCAAATGGCACTTTTGATGAAATAAAAGTGTAAGTCTGTTCTTGAAGCCAATGCACTGATGCGTGAAGTACGAACTCCATCAGAAAACCAAAGGGTGCTAGCAGGTGCGCGGGGCCTTCCATTGTGTCTGAACGCCTGTGTCCACTCTTGTGTTGGGACAGGTGCATTCCCTCCCCCGGATGGGATGTTTGTTTACGTCACCGTCAAGCTGTTTCCAAGCGCAGGTCCCTGGGCCCGTACACGAGTGGGTCCCGCGAGAACAGTGTTCCGGGCCTGCTGATGGAATGGCTCAGCCGCCGAATCTTCCAACCCCCAGACGTAAATGTAGGTCTTTCTGCTCTGTGTGGTACTATGCAGCTGCTTGTGCAGAAATCACAAATTTCCTGTGGAATAAAGATGGTCCAAAAGTAGGCGGAAATTAAATATATATATTATTTTAGTAATTTATATAGATGTCAGTGATTAGGTCAAAGGTTTGTTTCATTTCCACTGTTAAAATAAAGCTTACGTAGTTTCTTCCTTGAAAAGGCTGTGTTGTCCTTTCACATAGATTTTTAAACACCCGGGTGTTGAATGTGACACATCCCGTTTTCGTTGTTCACCTCCAAACCAAAACGTGTGTATCGCCAAAGCCAAACCCAGGTCCACGAGCGCGGCGTCTGCTCCAGTGAAACATGTACTCTGAGCTTATTGTTTGTATTCTGTATTAAATGTCTTCAGGGTTTTAAACACTAATCACAACCAAATGACCTGACTTCAGAACCAGCAAAACCGTAAAAGGCCTTCGTTTACTTCGTATTCGTCGTTCTGCGGCCTGGTGTGCAAAACAGCTCAGTTGAACCCTAGTATCAGTATTCCCCCCGTGTAAGCGCCTCCGGGTGGCTTGCTCGCTCCGGCGAGCTGCGTGCAGACGTCAGCAGGGAGCGGACGGATCACAGGAGAGCAGGATTGACCACTGGCAATGACCTTGCACTGTCAATGCAAGGCAATGACCTTGCACCAAAAGTCTCCAACACGGTTTTAAGACTACTAAGGCCTTTTATGTAATTTCTTTACATGTGTATTTCTTACAAATTCAAATTTGTAATAAAACTATTTGTATAAAAATTAAGCTTTTATTAATTTGTTGCTAGTATTGCCACAGAAACATTAAAAGTTACCGCACCGGCCACTAATAAATTTGTAAGCATTGCGTGCCTTAGATCATTTTTATTTTGCAGTTATTCCAAATGAGAGCCAGACTGGGTGTGATTCACAGAAATTGCTACAAAGAAAAAACCGATTGATCTTCTTCACCTTTCCTCCCTCCCTCCCTTCTGTCCATCCATCCATCCACCCACCCATCCGTGCACTCATTCTTTGTGTACCAAGGATTTGCCACTCTTCAAATCCCAGTTAGATACAAGATAAACAGATAAACAGATATGAACAACATACATTTCCAGCCACTAAAAGTAAGATTCGGTAGGGATTAGCACCGAGATTGTGGTTATGCAACGATAGGTGCATAAGTCTTACTTAAAGTTGGAAAGAAGATGCCAGATTCTTTAAACCTGGTTAAAACATGATCCCTGAAAATGAGTCTGACCCTGTGTGTCCAAGAAAAAGATCTACGGGCTCCCGGGTGGCTCAGTCAGTTGAGCATCCGACTCTTGATTATGGCTCAGGTCGTGATCTCACAGTTCATGGGTTTGAGCCCCACATGGGGCTCTGTGCTGACAGCGTAGAGCCTACTTGGGATTCTCTCTCTCTCTCTCTCTCTCTCTCTCTCTCTCTCTGCCCCTCCCCCAACTCTCTCTCTCTCTCTCAATAAGTATATAAACTTTAAAAAAAAGAAAGGAAAAGCTCTAAATATTGCAATATTCTGGGCTGTCGTATCTGCCATTGCTGTAGTGAGGTTGATATGGGACAGTGTGAATGTGACTTCCCATGCTTGATCAGGAAACATCATTCAAGGTGTAGGTTCAGTCACCTCCCACCTATCTGTGATAAAACTGGTGAAAAAGAAGGGTTCATTTGCTTCCCTTGATGCATGGGATGGTGCAGAACACTGAAACCATCAGGCTGGGTTCTTACTGAAGGAACAGAGGTGTGGCGGCCATTGGGAGAGTTTGTTTCTGCGTCTAAAACTGATTGATTATAAATCACTAGTTACTAGATACAGGTGTGTATAGATGGGAAAGTGCAAAGAAGATGATAATGACACCTTGGATCCCAACATTCAGATCCTGTGCATTTTTATTTTTTAAATGTTTATTAATTTTGAGAGAGAGAGAGAGAGAGAGAGAGAATCCCGAGTCAGGGCTCGACCACACAAACCGGGAGATCATGACCTGAGCTGAAATTAAGAGTCAGACACTAAGCCAGCTGAGCCACCCAGGTGCCCCAGATCCTGTCCATTATTCTGAGAGCAGCTTTTATGTTTTATTTTTAAAATTCTCCTACAGTACAATTGATTTATGTTGATGGACAGGTCTACAGATTGTAACATATGGGGAGGTCCATGTAAGCATAATCCAAATCAGTCCACAGAAGAGTTCGAGCCACTGAAATCCCCCCTACCCTAACCCTGGCATCCAACCACCGAGCTCCATCACCGTGATACACCTCTTTAGGAACAGAATAATAGAGTGTGTAACCTTGGAGACTGTCCTCCACCCACTGTGATGCATTTGACACTCCTCCGAAATTATCGTGTGCATTGATGGCTTATTCCCTTTCATGGCTCAGTGGGATTACCTAAATACACCACATCGTTCACCTGTCGAAAGACATGTGGGTTATTTCCAGTTTTTGGTGATAATGGATAGAGAATAAACATTCATGTTCAGGTTTTTGTGAACACAGGTTTTTCTTTTTTTTTTAAATTTTTTTTTTTAGTGTTTATTTTTGAGAGAGAGAGACAGAGTGTGAGCAGGGGAGGGGCAGAGAGAGAGGGAGACACAGAATCTGAACCAGGCTCCAGGCTCCGAGCTGTCAGCACAGAGCTCGGCGCGTGGCTGGAACCCACGAACCGCGCGATCATGACCTGAGCCGAAGTCGGAAACTTAGTTGACTGAGCCACCCAGGTGCCCCGGGTTTTTATTTCTTTAGGGTAAGTACCCAGGACTAAGATTGCCGGGTCATATGATAATTGTATGTTTGACAGTGTGAAAAACTGCCAGACTGTTTTCCAGAGTGGCTGTACCATTCTGCATTACTTCCAGCAACGTGTGAGAGCCCCACATTCTCCCCAACGTTTGGAATTGTCAGTGTGTTTTTGTTAGCCATTCTAATAGGTAGTGGTGTGTGGTCAGGCTTTTAATTTGCATTTCCTGGATGGCTAATGACGTCAACCATCTTCATGGCATTTGTGCGTGTGTGCGTGTGTGTGTGTGTGTGTCCATCAACACCTCCTCTTCTTTGAAGTATCTATTAAATTTTGCCCACTTGAAAAATGTCCCTTTTCCTACTGTTGAGTTTTAAAAATTCTTTGGATGCTCTGCTTGTCAGCCATTTGCTAGATAGGTGATTTGCAAATTCATTCTCCTAACAGTATCTTTCACAGAGCTGAGGTTTTTCATTTTGATGGTGTCCAATTTATCCATATCTTTTCCATGGGATATGCTTTTGGTATTGTGTTTAAGAACTTTTTGATTACTCCTAGGTTACTAAGATTTTCTCCTGGTTTCTTCTGCAAGCTTTATGATTTCACTGACTACATTGCGATCTGTGACCCACTTGTAATTTTTTTTAATTGATGACATTCACATAACTTAAAATTCACCACCAGAAAGCCAACCCTTCAGTGGCATTTAGGACAGCCGCAATGTGAATTCACTACGTCTAGTGTTAGCTAGAGGTATTTTTCATCACCCTGAATCCAGAGCCAGTCAACAGTGGCTCCCAACCCCTGGAAACCACCAATCGGCTGCAAGTCTGGATTTTCTGACTCTGGATTTCATGCAGTGGGATAATCCAGTGTGTGGCTGCTGTGTCTGATTTCTCTCACTGAGCATAATGGTTTGGATGTTCACCCACCCTGTGGCACGTGTCAGTTCTTCGCTGGTTTTGACGGCTGAAAAATGTCCATTGGATGGATATACCAGTTTGGTTAGCCGTTCATCCACTGATGGGTGTGTGGGCTGTTGGGACCTTCTGGCTATTGTGAACATGACGGCTCCATATTGACATCCCTGTTCTCAATTCTTTGGAGTAGGTAACAAGGAGTGGCCTTGACGAGTCCTGTGGTTACTGGAGTCTAACTTTTTGTGGGACCATCAGATTCTTTTGCTTTGAAGCTGAACTGTTTTCCACTCCCACCAACAATGTGCCACGGTTCCCATTTCTCACATCGTCTCCAACACGTGCCATTTTCTGTTGACTGTAGCCCTTCCACTGGGTGTGAGGTGGTATCTCCTTGTGGTTTTGACTTGCATTTCCCTAATTTCTGATGATGTCGAGCATCTTTTCATGTGCTTGTTGGCCATCTATGTATGTTCTTTGAAGAAAGAGCTTTAAGTCCTTTGCCCATTAAAAAAAAGTGGTTTTTTTTTGGTAAATGTTCTTTATTCTGTATGCAGATTCTTACCAGATACACGATTTGCAAATATATTCTTCCGTCCTGTTGGCTGCCTTTTTACTTTCTTGATAACGTTCTTTGATGCACAAAATTTTACAATCATGATTAGTTACAATTTATCTATTTCTCTCTGGCTGCTCGGTCTCATGTCATATCAAAGAACGCATTTCCAAACCCACGGCCGTGAACATTTACCCCTATGTTCTCCTGTAAGTGTTTTATGATTTTTAGCTCTTACATTAGGTCATTGGTCCACTCTGAATTAATTTCTGTACGTGGCGTGAGGGTGGGAACCAGCTACACTCTTTTGCGTGTGTGTATCCAGTTGTCTTACACCATTTATTAAAGAGACAATCTTTTCCCCATTGGAGAGTCTTGACAGTTTTGTCAAAAATCAGTTGGCCACCAGTGTTCTATGATCCATTTGACTAATTCTTTAAATGACATGTAAGTTTTAGATTATTATTTCACATATGGCTATCCAATTGTTTAGTTGTTGAGAAAGGCTACTTTCTCTCCATTTAGCTGACTTTATATTGCATTGCTGATTTGTGCGGGTCTGTTTTTGGACTCTATTCTGTTTCATCAGTCTGTGTGACTGCCTTCACCAACACTGTGCCCTCTTGGTTAATTTAGCTTTAAAGTAAGTCTACATCAGTTGGTGTGATTCCTCCTGTTCTGTGCTTCCTTTCCAAAATTGTTTTAGCTACTCGAGTCTCTTTGCTTTTCTGTATAAATGTGGGATTTGGCTACAGAAAAATCCTTCTGAGGTTTTGATTGGAATTGTATTAAATCTATTCATCAATATGGGAAGAATTGTCAGCTTTACTATACTGAATCTTACATTCCAAGAACATGGTATGTCTTTTCATTGATTTAGGTCTTCTTTGATGTTTTTTTTTAATGTTTATTTTATGGTCTCCTTTGATGTTTTAATTATCATTTTATAGTTTCCAGTATACAGATTGTGTCCATTTTGGTTAGATTTGTACCTGAGTGTTTTTTAAGAGCCATTGTTAGAGGAATTCTTTAAAAAAATTTTTGACTTTCAATCGTACCTATCTAATCTACATAAATATGATTGGTTTTTCTATGTATATTGATTTGGATCCTGTGACATTCCCAAGTTCACTTCATAGTTCTAGGAGGATTTCTTTTTGTAGCTTTGTTAGGATTTTCTGCATAGACACTCATGTTTTCTATGAAGAGGGACCCTTCTATACCTTCCTTTCCATACTCCAGCATCTACTCTGTTCTTTTCCTCGATTTTTTGCACCGGCCAGCACCTCGAATCCAATGTTGAATAGGAGTGGTGGGCCTGGACATACTTCCCTTGTTTTTGACCCTAAGGAAAAGGCACTTAGTCTTTTCACTGTTAAGTATGATGTTACATGTAGGTGTTTATGTAGATGCCTTTATACTGGAGAGTTTTTATCGTGACTGGATGTTGAATCTTGTCAAGTGCTTTTTCTGCATCAGCTATCATGGGAGATTTCCTCTTTAAACTGTTAATATTGTGGATAACAGTGACGAATGAAGGGCGCGCCAGTCTTAAATTTCCAGGATACAGCACACTTGGTCATGGTGTATCATTTTTACATTTTGCTGGATTTGACTTGCTGATATTTTAACTGGAGGTTTTTGTGCTCGTGCTAGTGAGGGAAATTCATTTTTACCTTTCCTTTTTTGTCTTGTTTTTGCCTGGTTTGTGTGTCAGGTAATGTCATGGTAAAAAAAAATGAGCTGGGAAATATCCCCTCCTCTTCTATTCTCTGGAAGAGTTGGTGGTATTCTTTAAATGTTTAGTAGAAGTTGCCAGTGAAATCTGGATGAGCAAATTTCTCCTGTGGAAGGTTTTTAATCATAAGATCATTTAAAAAATAGTGACAGGGCTATTCAAGTTACCTATTTCATTTTGGATGAGTTTGATAGTTTTTCCTTTTAAGAAATTAATCCACTGCAAGTTGTCAAAATTATGTGTGTAGAGTTGTTCTCAGAATCCCCTTTTCCTTGTGTTCATTGAGCCTGTCGTGACATCCTTTATATCTCCCTTGATATTGATAATTTATACCTTCTGTCTTTTTCTTTGTCAAACCTGTTAGAAGTTTATCAATATTATTGATCTTTTCAAAAAACTAGATTTGGTTTCACTGATTTCTATTGGTGTTTTTTGCTTTCGGTTTTATTGTTTTTTTTAAAACTCATATCTTTATTATTTCCTTTTCTGTTCTTATGTTGAGGCTATTTTGCTCTTCTTTTTCTAGTTTCTGCAGGTGGAAGTTTAGATGATTCATCTGAGACTTTTATTCTTTTTTAATACAAGCATTTGATGCTACAAATATCCCTGCGGGCACTTATTTTTGTATCCCACAAATCCCATGATATCGTATTTTCATCTTCTTTCACCTCAAAATAATTTCTAATTTTCTTTGCTACTCCCTTAGATCCATGGTTATTTTGGAAGTTAATTGTTTTGTTTCCAAGTGTTTGTAGATTTTCCCGTTATAATCCCGTTTTCGATTTCTGGTTTATTTTGTTACAATCACAGAACCCACTGTGTGTGATTTCAGTGATCTTACATTTGTTAAGGTTTATTTTATGACCGAGGGTAAGATCTTTCTTGGTAAATGTTCCATGTTTGATTGGAAGGAATACGTATTCAGCTAGTGTTCATAGATTGTTCTATGAATGTCAGCTAGAATCCATTTGATTGGTGGTATTGTTCAGTTATTTTATATCCTTAAATTTCTATCAGTCATCGAGAGATGAGGGTTGGAGTGTCTGATGTTACTTAGGAACTTTCTAACTTCTTCCAGTTAGGATAGTGTTTGCCCTGTCTTTTTTTTTTTCTTCAAGTTCTGCTCTTAGGTGTACACACATTTAATCTTGTTATGTCTTCGTGATGAGTTGATGCTTTTATCTTTACACTCTGTGCCTCTTTATCCCTGGAAAGTATTGTTTTGCTCTGAAATCTACTTTGTCTGATATTCATCAAGCCACTCACTCCATCTTTTCTAGTCTCGTACTTTTAATCCACCTATATCATTATATTTGAAGTGAGATTCTTGACGACAACGTATAGTTGAGTTGTTTTAAAATTTCCCTCTGACAATCTCTGTCTTTTAGTTGGTGTGGTTAGCCCATGTTCATGCGTAATGTCATGACTTGTGTGTTTGGCTATTGATACAGCTTTTTATCATTTGTTTTCTGTTTGCAACATCTTAAAAAAAATTTTTTTTTTTGCTCTCCTCCTGTATTCCCGGCACCCCAGGCTTTCTCTTGTGTCTGAGGAACCTCCTTTGACAATCCTCTTAGAGTAAGTGCGCTGGCAGCAAGTTCCTGGAGGTTTCCTTCATCTGGAAATATCTTTACTTCACCTTTCCTGAAGGATTTTTCCTCTGCCCATGGCATTCTGGCAGCTTTCTTTTTCTCGGAAATCAAAACTGTGTTTCCTCTTCTTCTGGTCTCTGCAGTTCCTGATAATAAATCCCCAGCCATTCGAACCATTACTCTTCTAGAAATGATGTTCTCGGGCTGCTTTGAAGATTTTTCATTGTCCTCAATTTTCAAGTTATTGATTATGGTACGTCTGGGCACGGATTGGGTCCTCGGAACCTTCTGAACCTGTAGATTCGTGTCTTCCTCCTGTGGGAAATGTGGATATTTCTGGCAGGACATCGGTCTGGTCAGGGTCAAGACTCCAGGTCCCAGCTTGGCTCCCGTGGTCTGTGGTTCCAGGGTCACATCCGCTTCTGCAGCGCCACTCGGATCTGTCCTGCTCAAATGCCACCCTGTGCCTCCTTGGGGTGTGAGTGGTGGGGTCAGCCTTCCATGTTGTTGGCATGGCCCTTAGAGCCACAGCGTCATCTGCACAGACCCAAGACGGGTCCAAGCACTCACACACAACTTTGCAGACTTCTTCTTGAGGTCTGTCCTCCTTGTCACCTTCCCAGTACTTGCCAGTGTTTGGAGGTCCCTCTGTTTGATCTCTTGTCCACAATACCTTGGTGTTTACTTCCTTCACTCTGTGCACACTTCCTGGGACTGCGGCCACAGCAGGGCTGAAGGGGGATGGGAGCAAAGGAGAAATGTAGTGAACTCTCCCACTGCTTTGGTGGCATGTCTCACCCCGGTTTTTTTCACTGGTCTGTCTGCTGCTGGTCCTTTATTGGCTACTGCATCGTGGAGAGACAGGCTGGGGTGTGCTCACTCAGTCCTACCTGCAGCCAGTACCAACAGGATCCCAGTTCAGAAGCGTTGAGTACTAGTTTTGATGGCGGCGAGAGTGACGGTGAGGCACAGAAGAGGAACGAATGGTTTGATTTTGCTCATCTTTAGTTTTTCCCACACTTGTTTCTAGTGCCTGAATGCGTGGTAAGTCGTTGATTCGGTTAACTATCACACGGCGGCTTTTCTGGTAATAGATAATGCTGGGTCTTCCCAAACGCTTTTTGGTTCTATGCTTCAACTATACTTCAGTGACATTCACTGGCCTATGCTCGTGTCGGGGACCATCATCTTCACACCAGACCTCCCACGCCCTGGCGCTCTGATGCTGGGTCTGTCCTCCACAATCTGTACTTGAATCAAGGGTCATTCTGTTGTACTCGTGCAACCAGACAGCTCTGACTTCAGATTCTGACCCTGCCACTTACAAACTCATGACCTTGAGCAAGGTATATAACCTCTCAGAGGCCTCCATAACCTTGGTCATTTTTATTTTGCAGTCCTTCCAAACCAGAGTCATAGATTGGGAGGAATTGATAAGAAAAGGAAAAAGCTGTTTTCTGGCACTCACCCTGCTCTCCCTCCTCCATCCCTCCCTCCCTTCTTTCCTTCCTCCTTTCCTCCCTCCCTCCACCCATCCAAACCTCCCTCCTTTCCTTCTTCCTTTCCTCCCTCCTCCCTCCCACCCTCCATCCGTCCATCCATCCCTCCCTCTTCCCTCCCTCCTCCAGCTATCCCTCCCTCCCTCCTTTCCTCCCTCCCTCCCTTCTTTTCTTCCTCCTTTCCTCCCTCCCTCCACCCATCCATCCCTCCCTCCTTTCCTCCCTCCCTCCTCTCCTTCCTTTCCTCCCTCCTCCTTCCCTCCATCCTTCCATCCCTCCCTCCCTCCCTCCTCCCTCCCTCCTCCCTCCCTCCTCCCTCCCTCCTCCATCCATCCCTCCCTCCCTGTCTCCCTCCTCCCTCCCTCCACCTCTGCGTCATACATATACTATGTCCTTACTGTTTCCCAGGTACCCGGTTAGGAACGGGATAAATAGGAATGAATAACATCAACCCCTTAAGAAATTTTCTGTTAAATCATTATGGAAGAAATCTGTAACTCTCCAGGTATATGAAATGAGGTTATAGATCTGGAAGCGATAGTAATGCCATAGACGGGTGTGGGGATGGGGGCCCGATGACAAATGGGGATCTTGAGGGCTGCTGGCTTGAAGATGAAGTGAGACATGGGATCAGTGAGAAATGTGTACAGGGAAGGGCAGACGGGGGTCTTCACTCATCCAGGCCCCGCGCGGGGCCGAGGCCCGGCTGGGCTCCCAGCACATGCTTCTGCCTTGAGGACCGAGGAGCGCAGGCCAGCGATGGTCTCCTCCCTCTTTCTGCATCTTCCTTGGGATTTTGTGAACATCCTACCCTTTAGAGGTAGGATCCAGCCTCCTCACCTCTGTTATTCCAGATCTCAGGTATTTCCAAGTCACTGTAGACGCGCCTCATCCTGTCAGGTGAGTTTGTCTGATGCCACTCCTTCCCCCAGGGGGTGTCACAGATGGAAATGGTGCGTCCCCCAGAGGTAACCAAGCAAACATATATTAAGCACCTCTACTCTCCATGCCCACTCCTGACCTCCCACCCCGGGGAGAGACAAGACAGGAAAGCCCATCTCCCCTTACAAGTTCAGATCACCTGGATGCAGGAAATACTCATAATTAGGGCCTTGTAGGATGACAAGTTGGCAGTGAACTTCCAGACTTCAAGCCCCTCCTCTCTCACTTGCAAACCACACCTGCTCACGCCAGAGACATGAGAGACTGTCTCTTAAAGATATCACCGGGGGGGGGGGTACGCCTGGGGGGCTCAGTCAGTTAAGGGACCGACTTCGGCTGGGCTCAGGTCCTGATCTCAACGTTGGAGGGTTTAAGCTCTGCATCCGGCTCTGTGCTGACAGCTGGGAGCCTGGATCCTGCTCCGGATTCTGTGTCTCCCTCTCTCTCTGGCCCTCCCCTGCTGGCGCTCTGTCTCTGTCTCTCAAAAATAAACGTTAAAAAAAAAAAAAAAGATCTCAAGGGAAAAGTATCTTGTGAGCCCGTTTGGTACCTTCCGGATATGAAGTTTCCGGTCTGTGCTCCAGCTCTCACTGGGCGGCCGGAAAGGGCTTTCTCC
Source organism: Prionailurus viverrinus (assembly GCF_022837055.1). Taxonomy (NCBI): domain Eukaryota; kingdom Metazoa; phylum Chordata; class Mammalia; order Carnivora; family Felidae; genus Prionailurus; species Prionailurus viverrinus. The sequence continues at coordinate 80,371,280 of NC_062561.1, read as the reverse complement.
TCCTGCCTGCCCCGCCCCCCCGCTCCCCCCCCCCCCCCCCCCCCCGCCAGCTCTCACCCGTCCAGAAACAGACGGTGCGCCGCCGCCTTTACAGCCCTGCATTCACCCCCCACCATGCAGCCAGCTCTTCTCAGAACCGTGTTGAAATGATTCTGAATCCAGGACTGGGTCCTCCCGGGTCCATCACTGAGCCTCCGTCTTGGGAGTTGTTCTTACACCTGTTGCCGCGGGGTCACCTGACCCTAGAGGTGGGATGGGAGGGGACGCCCGGGATCTTCCCTGAGCGCGGCTCCGGGCGACGTGCCCACCCAGCGCCCTGTCCTGCAGACCCCGGGGTCATTCCCCCTCCCCCCCCCCCCCCCCGCCCCGAGGCACCGTTTCCCTGCTACCCAGGCATTTCACATTTGTTTGCAATTTATTAGTAAAAAGCGTCACATTTTTTTCTCTAAGTTAAAACCGAAGCTCTGGAATCCGGAAACCAAGGAGCCGAACTGTACTGACGAGTGCGTTGGGCCCTCCGTGGATGCGGCGGAGAGCCTGGTCTCCCGGCCGCGGGGCCTCCGCGGTGCAGCCTGACCTGCCGCGCCTGCGGGGCGGGGGGGGGGGGGGAGGGGGGGGGGGACAGGGTCACCTTGACACAGCTCTCGCCCACCTGCACGAGGGCTTGGCCGCCCCTCCAGCCCTGCCCCTGCCGGCTTGCCTGGAGAGCCGGCTCGGCCCCTCTGAATCATCCCCACAGGCTCCTCCCTCTCGTGAACGCCCCATTTGTACTTCCCCGCGCCCCACCCCCCCAGTCCCCTTTCCTGGCCCCCAATAGCCGCGCCTTCCCAGGGCCTCGCCTGCCCTGCCTGAGCCACCGGGAGCCGCGCTGAGTCACGGTGAACCCGGGTCACCCAGCCGTGATCGGGAAATGCCCCCTCGAGCCTTCTACTCTGGAGCACAGCCGCAGGTGACTTCCGGGATTCCGTTCTGTTTTGTCACCCCCCCCCCCGCCCCCCCGCCACCGGTCGGTCCTCGCAGAAACCTTCCCCACTGATTTCCTGTACTCGCTGCCAGGGGCAGGTGGCACAAAAAGGACCGGGACACTCTGCCTTCAGGGGTGTTTATTTCTCGGATGCAAACGGGAAATCCCTGCAGACTGCTCCCTGCTGGCCGTTCAGTGAAACAGCACGTACATCTGATCTCTTCCTGTGTAGGGGAAATTTCCGGAACAAACTGCAGAGGGCACCCCACCCTCCCGTTGCGGAGCGCCTCCGCGGGCTGCAGGGTTTGCTTCCAGCAGTAGCACGATGCCTTTTTCCTGGGTGTCACTGTCCCGAGGCCACTCTGCAGCAGATGGCCGGGTGCTGGCGGGACTCCGCGGCCAGGCCCCTTCGTTTTCAGGGGACGGGAATAGGAAGGAACGTGGATGGAGAATTATTCCAAACATGCAAAACGAATTCTTTTACCGGAGTTTGTGAATGTGAATTGTAAGATTGAAAAGGCAATGAAAACCCGCATTTTTAAAGAATCACGCAGGGCCGTGGCTTGCACTTGTCTGGTGGGGGCTGGATTCCTCTCCAGAAGCCTTCCTTGGTACTTCGAGAAATCTTGTCTCCATGCCTCTGTCTTCCACCCCCCACTGCCAAGGGCTGTCCCCGTAGGCTCCCGCCAAGTGTGGGACACAACCCTGCGGTGCAGCTGCTGAGGAGTCTCGGAAGGCTGACCTGAAGGTGGGGGTTTGGTGAGGACAGGGGTCACCTCCGGAAGCAATGTGGCCTGGACCGCGGCAGTGGGATGCTGAGAGGGACTTTTCCTGCCACTCCAAACAAGAGGCATCCAGCGTCACACAATCTGAAGACAGCTGCCAACAACTGGGGGGGGGGTGGTGGTGAGTGGGAGGGCAGATTCCTATCCAGCAGGAACACCCCGCCCCCACACCCACACCCCTGGAGCCGCCCACACCCCTTCCAGGAGGAGGAGAGGAGGAGAACTGGGCGGTCCCAGGAGGGGTTCTGTCATTTCCCTCCTCACTGTGAGGCCTGCCCCCACCAAGCCAGGGCACCGAGGGGACTTTGCAGACTCGTTGCCCATCCCCCCCCACCCCCCCCCCCCCACCCCCGAGGTGGAGAAGGGCATCTGTGCCCTGGCTGGGGAAGGAGGAGGCATGGTGGGCTGGGGGCAGGGGCTTCAGGACACGACCTGCACACCATGGCTTTTGTGGCCTGGAGATGAGAGCTCCGTTTAGGGGCCTAAGGGCAGGGAGGTGGCTGGAGTTATTCTGGCCCTTTCCAAAGAGGGCCGTGTCTGCAGACCCAGAGTTGCCTCTCTGGAGTGGAGAACGAGGAGGTTCGGAAACTCATTCCCAGGCCCCTTGAGAGCCAGCCCCGGGGAGCTCGGACGGCTCAGATCACACGGACAGCGGATGGGAAGGATGGTGACCCGCCCTCACCCCGCCTGGCTTCATCCCTGAGGGACCAGGACCAGAGGAGGGAGAAGGGAAGGCCCTACCTGCTGGTCCTCTGGGGTCCCAGACTGTCGTCTGTTATTCACTTTCTGTGATAGGGACCCTTGGGCACTCCAGCAACACCAGGGGAATTTTTCTCAGAAAAATTGTTTATTTGAAAATGCATATAGCAAAATACATGTAGAACATTATAAAGAAACCGATTATTGAATGCACTTATCAAAATGCTTAAAAATATGAATGTAGTAACACATGTACTTCCATTTATTTATTGGTGGGGGGGGGAGGGAGAGAGGGAGGGCGAGGGTGAGACAGAGACTCTCAAGCAGGCTCCACACTCTGAATCGACTGAGCCACGCAGGCACCCGCCCATGCATGTACTTCTTTATAAGTACACGAAATAAGGGATGTAGAGGCATAATTACATCTTAAAGTGCCGATGAACACAAGCGATGTTTCACCCTATCTGAAGTTACTGCACTGTCACACGATAAGATCTGCTTTTGCTTTTGGTGACCGAATCACAGATTCTGCTAACACTGTGGTGGCTTGTGGACTGTAGTCATAACAGAGAAACGCTACACTTGTGGAGAGGTTGGTAAAAATAAAATGTGTGCCGTTTCCTAAGTTCATGGGTTCTGAATTCCAGGGAGCCAGATCGAAGGATGTCTGAAAGAAAGGACGGTCACCCAGCCGTGGGCCATGGAGTCGGTGGGCGCCTGACAGGACGGGAGGGAGGACAGTGTCTCTCTTCTCTGGGAGGCCGGACTGCTCTTTGTGGCTGGAGGGAAACGGACGGTCCTGCATTGGCCCACGTTTCTACGGAGGGACAGGTGACTTTGCCCGGGCACCATTTGGACAATTGGAGGAAACTGAAAACTTCTCGTGTACATTCTCTGTTGAGTTTACATTGAAATATTGGGTCTTTGGGACTCCCGGGTGGCTCAGTCGGTTGAGTGTCCAACTTTGGCTCAGGTCATGATCTCATGGTTTGTGGGTTCGAGCCCCACGTCAGGCTCTGTGCTGGCAGCTTGGAGCCTGGAGCCTGCTCCCACTCTGTGTCTCCCTCTTTGTTCTGCCCCTCCCCAGCTTGTGCTCTGTCTCTCTCTCTCTCTCTCTCAAAAATAAACATTAAAAAAAAAGAAATCTTGTTTTTTTATTTCATTGTGAACATGTTTGTTGTACCTTATGTTCAGGAGGAAAGTACCGGCTTTGAAATGAGACTAAGTTTGACTTCTCGACAACTGCTTGCTCACTGCTGCGTTTCCTCCTCCGGGGGACTCCACAGGGCTGCTTGCTTGATGGGCTCCAGAGGGAACGTGGTGCGGTAGATGCTGGGTGCCTCCGGGGTCTTTCCTCTGTGCTCCCTGGGCTGCACCCCATCCTCACCTCCCACGCATCTTCGGGTTTGGAGAAGAATCGAAATCATCCTGTGACTTTCCAGCGCATTGTGTGATCCATTGCTCAGCGCCTTAACCGTTGCTGCACTGTGAGTGCTCTAGTAAGTTCTGAAGGGTAAGGCCTGTTTTATCAGCTAGTATTCAGGACTGTGTATGATCCAATTCCAACATAGTCAACACAGCAGCCGTCCATTTACATCCCTTAATGTCCTGCTTTATAATTTCAGATTTATGGCAAAATGACAATCAACCTCACGGCCTTTCAATTTTCCCAGTTGTCTGAGATGAATTATAGTAAGGAGAGTCTCTCTTAAAATACAAAGCTCCCTCCATTTGCTGGTCTGTTCACACCCCCTACGGTGTGCACACAGGAGCACAGTAAGTGCGAAAGTACAGGAAGCTGTACGTCCAGTACAAAACCCTTACCAAATACGGAACCCCCGGTTATGTCTTGTTTTACTTTAGTTGTTTTCATGATGGATCCTCCTGCCCACGTTTGTTTCCCCTGTTCTTTCCCAGTGGGACAGTTCCATTAACTGAGCACAATTGTGTAGGAAATGGAGTTTGCTGCTTCTAAAAAATTGAAGTCTATTTCAAATAGTCTTCTTTCCAATCATGTTGAAACTTGTTTGCACAGTAAGACCCATCCTTATCGGGGTGCCCAGGTGGCTGAGTCGGTTAAGTGCCCGACTCTTGATTTCGGCTCAGGTCATGATCTCATGGTTCGTGAGTTTGAGCTGTGCATCAGGCTCTGCACTGACAGCAAGGAGCCTGCCTCGGATTCTCTCTCTCTCCCTCTCTACCTCTCTCTCTCAAAAATAAATAAACTTAAAAGAAAGACCCATTCCTACAGATCTCCCAAATCCAAGCACAACTTGTGACACGTCCCCGTGTCCCTGTGACACGTCTTCATTGTCCCGGGAAAGAGCAGAGCTGAATTCTATTTTTAGTGTTTCATACCCCTCTTCAGACTCTGTGTCTATCATTTGACCTTTATGATTTTGCTCCGTCGCCATGGAAAGCACGGGAAGGGATGTCTGCATCAGTTAGCTGTGGCTGAATAACAGACCACTCCAGACATGACGTAAGCCCATGGATTTGCTGATGACTCTGTTGGGGGGGGGGCTCCCCGGAGGGGGTCTCACTCAGGCATCTGCAGCCTGTGGTATCGGCTGGGGAGGCTGGGGACAGAGGTGTGTGTCCCTCATCATCCTGAAGGGTCGCCTTGATGCCTTCCTGCAGCACAGGGCACTTTGTGAGCCCCTGCTGTCTTACACGCTGATTGATGTGGACAGAATGTTTGTGTTCCCCCGAAATCCCTGTGTTGGAACCTAAGCCCCCGTGTGACAGTATTGGGAGGTGGCCTGTGGGAGATGCTTGGCTCACGGGTGGGGAGCCCTCCCGACTGGCATTAGTGCCCTTTTTTTTAAGTTAAAAAAATTCTTTTTAATGTTTATTTATTTTTGAGAGACAGAGAGAGAGAGAGACAGACAGAGTGTGAGCGGGGGAGGGGTAGAGAGAGAGGGAGACACAGAATCCGAAGCAGACTCAAGGCTCCGACCTGTCAGCACAGAGCCCGACGCGGGGCTCGAACCCATGAACCATGAGATCATGACCTGAGCCACGGTTGGCGCTCACCCGACTGAGCCCCCAGGCGCCTGGCATTAGTGCCCTCACCAGACACTGCAGCTACTTCCACCTTGATCTTGGACTTCCAGCCTCTAGAACAGTGGGAAATACAGTTCAGGGCACCTGAGGGGCTCCGTCCGTTCAGCATCCGACTTCGGCTCAGGTCATGATCCCACGGTTCGTGGGTTCGAGCCCCATGTTGGGCTCTGTGCTGACGGCTCAGAGCCTGGAGCCTGCTTCGGATTCTGTGTCTCCCTCTCTCTGTGTCCCACCCCCGCTCACACTTTGTCTCTCTCAAAAAATAAAGTAAAAACATTAAAAAAAAGAAATACATGTTTGTTGTTTATTAGCCCATCCATGTTAGTCTGGAAGAGCAGCCTGGACAGACGGAGCCACTGATGGTGTGTCAGCCACAGGAAGTCACGGTCACACAGCCAACCCTACATTCAGGTCCTGCAACAACCAGCTTTGCCTCCTGCCTGGAGGAGGGGGCTTCAGAGTCAAGGGGGGGAGCGTGGGTACAGAGGGGTCCGGGGCCATTTTATCTGTCATAAGATCCTTACATAATATGGTGTTAGATTAGATTGGTCATGTAACCCTAACAGAGAAATAGGATTACACAATCCTAATCCTTTTACAATCTTAGTGACACTGTAAATACTTGTGTAAGTTTCTAGACATAAAATGGAATTCTTATTCCCAAGAACGTGTGATTTAATTTATTTAAAATTCTGTTTTGGCTACTTCCCCCGTGTCTCCTGTCCCCTTTACTAACAAATTACGGAAACTTGGGAACACAAGACGAAACAGAGCAGTCTTGCGGGTGCTGGAAAGGCAACCTTCTCGGTGATCAGGGCACCTGTCACAGACATCAGGCGGGACTCGGGCTCCGCTGTATTTCCCATCATTGGGCATCTGCTCCAGAAGCAATTACTTCCCAGCGAGGCGGACGAGAAGGGGCCCACGTGGGGTCTCCCACTTCCGTTGAAGGTGTTTCCCCTTCTGGTGGGGGGCGGGGGCATCCATCTGAGCTGCTGCACAGACACGCTGCCCCACTGTGCCTCTGGGATAGGAGATGGGAGCATGGGGACGGGGACGGCCGGTGGGGGCGCTGTGCTGATGCCCTCAAGCTGCGGCTCATGTCTCTGCGACCCGGGACACTGTCCCTTCCCTGTTCCCCCCCCCACCCCCACCCCGCTCCAAGGCTGGAGGCCCCGCTATTGCTCTGAACGTTACTGCTGCCTTGAACCCAGCCCCATCCTGGCCAACAGTGTCTCGGTCAAACCCTCCTCCACGATAACGGCTCACCTGTGCCTCCTGGGTCCAGCAGGGCCTTGACTGATACACATTGGAGACCAAAACCAGAAATGAAGATGGGAGGGGGTGGGATCAGAAACAAGCAACAATAGGGTAGTTTAAAAGGCCACAGTTATGATTTGCACAAAACACTTAGGTGTCCCCTGCTGTGGGCTGACTTGTGTGGCCTCCCACGTCCCCCAGTGTGACTGTGGTTGGAGATGGGGTTGGTGAGGAGGTGATCGGATTAAATGAGGTCATGGGATGGATCCTAATCTGATAGGCTGGGTGCCTTCTAAGGAGAGCAAGAGAGACACTCGTATGCACAGGGTTTGAGGAGAGGCTGTCTGTGTGGGGTCACCATGAAGGGTGCCCATCCACAGGCCAGGTGGGGGCTCTCATCAGAACCTATGTGGGCGCCCTGACCACGGACCTCAGCCTCAGAACTGTGAGAAACACAGGTCTGTTGTTCAAGTCCTGCCCCGTCTGTGGTCCTTTGTCAACGGCAGCCTGAACGAAGACACTGCCAATTTCATATAGGTGCCCGAGGTGATCCACAAATTTGACCCCAGGGTTCTACAGCAAATGAAATACAGGATTTGTTACAGAGTTTCTACTATGGTTCCCTTGCAATGTGATTTTTAAGTGCCTCTCTGTATCCCCAGTTTTATTTATTTATTTATTTATTTAAGTTTTTATTTTTTATTTTTGAGACAGAGAGAGACAGAGCATGAACAGGGAGGGGCAGAGAGAGAGGGAGACACAGAATCGGAAGCAGGCTCCAGGCTCTGAGCCATCAGCCCAGAGCCCGATGCGGGGCTTGAACTCACGGACCATGAGATCGTGACCTGAGCTGAAGTCAAGACGCTCAACCGACTGAGCCACCCAGGCGCCCCTATATCCCCAGTTTTAAATTATCTTCAGTGGAGAGTGTGTGTGTGTGTGTGTGTGTGCACACCTTAATACCTCTTGGAACAACCTCTTAACCCTCTTAACCCATTGGTTTCATTCATATACATTAAAGTTATATACACATTACCCATCCCATACATGTCATATATGTATATAACATATCCAAAGTATTATATATAATAACATTATACTATATAATGTTAGATACATGTCACCTGTTTTCTATACATCATATTTTCTGTCCATATCACCTTTACATTCACCTTTCAAGTAGTATCATCTGTTACATATGCAGCAACCGTTATATACACATCACTCGCTAATACATAGCACCTGGCTAAGTGGTTAGCTTAGGGGTAGATGGGCTAAATTTGGCTTCAGCCAGATCCTATTTAATTAGAAAATGGCAGAGTAGAAATATGTCTACTTAAGGAGGGGACACATCTAACTGTATGCAGCCTGGACAATATTAAGTACAAATGGAAAGAAGCAAGTACAAAATGCCTTTGGAAGCAGCACCAGAGGGGAGTGGAGGGCAAGGCCATTCCTTCTCGCTAATGTCTTCTCCCTGGAGGTGCCTGCGGGGTGCACTTGCAAAGTGCAGCCAAAATCGCCCCCGGTGAGTGCTGGTGGGAAGGAGGGCAGAGGGAGACCCAGTCCTTATTGTCGAAATGAAAACCCGGAAGGGCGGAGACCGGGACTCTCTGGGTGGTTCAGGGTCAACTGAATAGAAATCCAGATCCTGCTGGGGACTCGGATTGCCCCCAGGTAAGTGGATGCTCAGTGCTGGAAGTTTCAATGGCGCCAGCCCACCATGGCCAAGGCCTAGAAGGAAGGCAGCAGGGATCCACAGAGGTGTAGAAAGAGTCACTGTGGGGACAGCAGAAGCAGAAGCACCTCCTTGCCCCCAGCACTACCCCTAGCTCAGAGCCCCCAGCACACCCGCCAGCACCACCCCCAGCTCAGAGCACCCAGCTCAGAGTACCCAGCCCACCTGCAGATGTCTGAGAGCCGGTTCACATCTGTGCCTGGAGACCACAACCTTCCATGGTGTTGACGGCATGTATGTGCCTGTATTGGTTTCTTTGGGCTGAAAACAACAGGAGTTTACTGTCTCGCTGTGCTGGCGGCCAGAAGTCTGAAGTCAGGGCGTCTGCAGGGCTGCGTCTCCTCTGAGGCTCTGGGTGGAGTCCTTCCTTCCTTGTCTTCCCACCCCTCCTGGTGGCCCACCATCCGTGGTGTCCCTTAACTTGTAAATGCGCCTCTCCAACCTCTGGAGGGAGGGAGAGAGAGAAAACCAAGCAGGCTCTGAGCCATCAGCACAGAGCCTGATGCAGGGGTCAAACCCACGAACCATGACATCATGACCTGAGCTGAAATCAAGAGTCGGATGCTTAACCGACAGAGCCCTCCGGGGACCCCCGCTCTCCTGTTCTTATGAGGACACCAGCCATATGGGACCAGGGCCACACTACTGCCGCATGACCTCACCTTAACTAATCACATCTGCAATGATTCTTTTTACAAATAAGGCCACATTCTCAGGGTCTGGGGTTAGAACTTTAACCTGCCATGTTTGGGGGGACACAATCCAAACCATAACGATGCCCAAACAAAATGCTTTTATTTGAGCGGATAGGCCCTTGAGTTTTCTCTCTGAGGCATCTTTCCCTAAGGATTGCTGACAATAGTTTATGCTATGGATTGAGTTTATTTTTCACTGCACTGATTTAAAAAATGTCAATGCTTTGGCCTGACGACAGGGTGAGTTTGCTTTTATCCTTAGGAAGGACTCTGTGTTGCTGTCGAATGTTGGCAACTTTATTTTTAAGCGGACAGGAGACGCATCTAACATGTGTGCTTACCTGTGGGCTATCCCTCCCCGGGGAAGGGTATTGTTAGAAAACCACACTGGATTTGGAGGTGAGCTTGGGTTGAATGCCACACAAGTCTGCGTTATAATTGTTCCACCTCTCTGCAACAGATTTTCCAGAACAACCTTTCTGCCCATCGGAACTGGAAACCTTCCAAGTAATGGTTCCATGTATCACTCACAATTTGACAGCATGGCCACTGTCTTTTACTTTATTTGCCTTAAAATGAAAGGTCAAGAGGTTTTGACTTAACCTAGGGTTGAAGTAAAGGTAGCATGTCCACAGAGGTGAGCTGTAAAGTGAAAAATAAAAAACCCAGGAGGGCTATGTTGCAGCCACCTGATGTTAGAGCCATTGCTATCGGCTGAAGCAAGCATCCAGTTACTTCTGTGGGAGGGAAATAGTTCAATCAAGATATTGTCTATGTTTCTTATTGCTTCACAAGGGGGCCTATGACTTGGGGAAGTTTGATTCTTTTTTTTTTTAATGTTTATTTATTTTTGAGAGAGCAAGAGAGACAGACAGACAGAACATGAGTAGGGAAGGGCAGAGAGAGAGAGAGAGAGAGAGAGAGAGAGAGAGACAGATTCTGAAGCAGGCTCCAGGCTCCAAGCTGTCAGCACAGAGCCTGATTCAGGGCTTAAACTCACAAGCAGTGAGATCATGACCTGAGCCAAAGTCAGATGCTTAACCGACAGAGCCACCCCAGGGGAGCAATTTGATTCTTAATAGAACTCTTCTCTTGGACAGACGGCTTCTATTGGAAAGCTGGTGCTAGGTTGGCCAGTGTTTTAGAAGACAGCAAGGCAACCCCATCCTAGTTCCGTGACAATGTAAGAATGAGGTCCGGGAAACGTGACACTCTCATGCAAAGTGACTACCAGTAGGGTTACCTGGTTGGGCAGCTGGGATTTGTTCCTTGGCCCTTATTGGTATGTTTGCCTTGAGAAACATTTCTCTGAACAAGGTCTGTTTCCCCATCCTCTTTAAAGGCTACCTGGACCAACGAAGGTGAGCCAGACCCAAACTCTCTCACTCCCCAAACCAAAACTTTTATTTCCTGTTGAAATAACATTTAAGGAATTGTTGACTGAGAACAGGTTGTGTTTTTCCCTCTGACTACACTTAATTTGTTTCGACAAAGAGCCTAGATTTCTTTCTGCTCTGTCTTGAGTGATAGCTAGGAATGACTCAACCTTCCATGCTGGTAAGGGAAGTTCTCAGATTCACACTATGCTCAATGGCCACTATTTACTAAGTGCCTACTGAGTGCCAGATGGCCACTTACTGAGTGCCTATCGTGTGCGGGGTCTATACGACGGGTTTTGCATACACCATCTCATGTAACCCTTACGAAGCTGGGTGAGATAGACAGTGGGCTCTACAGAGAGGCTGAGAGATTGCCCTGAGACCATCCACAAACCTCTGTGCTGAGGATCTGAGGATCCACCCCTCCACATTGGGCCATGACATTCTCGGGCACAGGTGAAGAACCTGCCTTATTCCTTGGGCTTCCTGGAAGGACCCACAAGTCCCGAGCTATTGGGACTATAGCTTCCCTGTTTCCCTTTTAGGAAGGGGGCTTTCTGTACAAGACAGACCCCATGACTCCATCCAGGAGCAGTTCCCAGTGAGATCGCCTCCCATATTCAACAGCATCAACCATCACCAGAACTGAGGACCTCTTCGGGGGACCCCCTAACCCTCTTGTCTGCCATTGTAGCATGTCTGCTTGTGTCTGCTCCCCAGACTCAAGACCAGCCGTGAATGGGTGGCCCACCCTGGCCCAGGACTTCAACTAGGAATGCGTCTTCAAAAATCCCCTCCGGAGCCCATGACTGTGGCAAAGCAGGTCACACAGGAGGAGGCTGTGTCTTGTAGCCCCCCCTTCTGTACCATGCAGGGCACCGCCCTCCCAGGAGGGGGCTGCGGAATCTGTCTATGTCGTGGTGATTGCTCACGTGATTCGGAAAGACAGACTCTGGGGCCTGAAGCAGGATGTACCCTTCCATGTCTTAACTGCTTCCAAGAATGATCAGATGACTGCGTTCCTTTGAAAGATCCATGAGAATATGCTGAAGTGTCCCAGCAAAACAAAAGAGAGTTTCTGCATGGTTTCTATTCTCCTCTGGCTCTGTTGATGGGCATTGAATGCCCGGGGAAGGAGTAGGCTGATGGGAGACGGGTCCCCTTGCGAGGGGCGGGGGTGTGGACGGGCCTCTGAGGGAATGTCTCCCTCCTGAGGGATGCGAGAATTGTTCTAATTAAGATGGGGATGTATGGCTTCCACCACACAAGGCCTGAGCCCCACCTCCAGCGACACTGGCTGAAGGGATGAGAAAATGTGAAGGGGTCTCCAGCCCGTGTCTCGGGAAGTTTGGGCGCATAATTTATTGCCATCCTGTTACAGAAACTCCTGCAATGTGGCAATTCGGAAAGGTTAGGCTGGTTTTACGCGGAGATTTTTAGAGGCTTAACCACTTTTGTGAATCAGAGGTGACTCATTTCTGCCTGTCCTCATGACCCACTGGTCCGCACAAGTAGATACTTTTGTAGGGGAAGAGAAAGGAAAGGAAAAAAAGAAAACAGAAGAAAATACGCTCTCATTTTGCACATTTTGGGGGTGCTTTTATGTCAAAATTACTGGGGGAGAATAGCCAAAGCAAGGTTTTCTGGTATGACTGTGGCTTCCCCCTGAGTTTGGGTGTCTATGTTTGCGTTTTCAATGGAGAACAGATTTCTTTTTGTGTCCAGGAGTCAAGGGTGTCGAGGATTGCTGTCAGGGTCAGGTGCTCAGGCCACAGTGAGCCAGTGTAAGAAGGACATTGGCGTTGGGCTCTAAACTCCTAGGGGCAGGTGCAGGTGCTAAGTGCCCTTGCAGAGAGCCCAGGGGACACTGCGTCCAGAGGGAGTTCATCAGTCCCTTACTTCTGGGTGCTACGGAGCTGGGTAATGGGGCTAGCACAGACGTCCTGAGGATAAAAACAGTGGTGTCTGAGTGTTTTCTCGAGGCCGAGTTGAGGTGCTGAGCTCTTTTTTTTTTTTTTTTTTTTTTTAATTTTTTTTTTCAACGTTTATTTATTTTTGGGACAGAGAGAGACAGAGCATGAATGGGGGAGGGGCCGAGAGAGAGGGAGACACAGAATCGGAAACAGGCTCCAGGCTCTGAGCCATCAGCCCAGAGCCTGACGCGGGGCTCGAACTCGCGGACCGCGAGATCGTGACCTGGCTGAAGTCGGACGCTTAACCGACTGCGCCACCCAGGCGCCCCGAGGTGCTGAGCTCTTAAAGGCAGGAGGTTGGCTTAGAGAGGAAGGAGTCTTCAGAAGATTAGGCCCCACGGTCGTCTGAGGCTCTCTGGCCATACTTGTGTTGACTTGTTTGCCGGATTTACGTCCCCGTGTGTTTAGCCGTCCGGTTGTAAGGGCTAGAGAGTCTGGGGCAGATTCCATGGTTGCTCCCAAGAACTCACACCCTCCCTGGACTAGACCCATCAGCATGGGCTGTCAGCAGCCCCACTCCAGCAGGGGGGACCCTGCCGGTGTTGGGATTGGTCCCGTGCCACATCAAGGATGTGGGAGGTGCTGTGTGCTTCTGCCCCCTTCTCTTGCTCTTCTGACCTTGGCCCTGAGATGAGTGTGTCTCAAGCAAGCTATGGGTCAGGGAGGCTGAATCCAGCCCAGCCTGCCCACAGCAGAGCAGAAGGCTCCAGGCCCCCATCGTTTGCGAGCATGAAGGAGCCTCTGAGTTTTAGAATTCCTTTTTTACTTTTTTTTAATGTTTATTTATTTTTGAGAGTGGGGGGAGGGGCGGGGGGTTGGAGCAGAGAGAGAGGGAGACCAAGAATCTGAAGCAGGCTCCAGGCTCTGAGCTGTCAGCACAGAGCCTGACGTGGGGTTTGAACCCACAAACCACGAGATCATGACCTGAGCTGAAGTTGGATGCTTAACTGACTGCGCCACCTAGGCGCCCCTTTACTTTTTTAAAAAGTAGCCTCCACACCCAAGATGGGGCTTGAACTCAGGACCCTGAGATCAAGAGTCACATGGTCCACTGACTGAGCTAGCCGGGTGCTCCTAGAACTCCTTTTATCATGCAACACAAACTGATGAATTCAGGATCTTCGGGCGCATAGTGAGGAATCCTGGGTAAGCCTGTTCTGTGTGGAGGGTCGCCGGGCTGGCACAAAGGGAATTCCGCTGGGCCTGAGAACAGCAGGGCCCTGGCTGCAGAGACCGTGGCCCCCAGACGAGAATACACTCCAGGGAAGGCCGGGAGCCCACGGTCAGCTCCCGGCTAATCATTTCTTCTCTAAGCCCGATTACAACAGCACACACAGGCTGCATCAGTCTCCAGGAGTCCTTCCAAGGGAGCCACCGTGACACACGGCCCTCGTGTCGTCTGGGTGGTATGCACCCTATTAATATTAATCATCTGACCGAGTCTCAGGAACCCGTCCACATCGCTGGCCTTCTCAATGATCCCCATTGGACCTCCCTCTTTGAAGTGGGTTTATTTATTTTTTCTTTAATTTTTTTTAACGTTTATTTATTTTTGAGACAGAGAGAGACAGAGCATAAATGGGGGAGGGGCAGAGAGAGAGGGAGACACAGAATTGGAAGCAGGCTCTGGGCTCCGAGCCATCAGCCCAGAACCCGACACGGGGCTTGAACTCACGGACTGTGAGATGGTGACCTGAGTTGAAGTCGGACGCTCAACCGACTGAGCCACCCAGGCGCCCCAGAAGTGGGGGTTTGAGAAGCAAATTGACAGCATCATTTGGGTGACCGGCTGGTTGTTGTAAAAAGGGTTAAGAAGATTAGCTCAGCCCCGGGACAAGATGTGTGGGTCGCACTGCTCCTTGGCGCCCGCCCCATCATTAATCTGTACTGAGAGCCACTTCCAGAAGCGGCGGGGAGGCCTGGGAGCCGGGGCGCCCGCACAGCTCAACAGCCAGGCCCTTTTTCAGACCCACATTCTCTGCAGCAACGGGCCTCCGTCTGCACGACAAAAGACATTTTCCTGAATTATGGGAGGCAGAGTCCATTAAGTGCAAAACCACGGTACCAGAATGGTTTCCAGTTTCCTGAGAGGCGGCCCTCCCCGTCATGCCGTCGTGCCACGGCCGTCCCCTTTCGGAGCAACACAGATGCCTCCCAGGGGATGCACGTTTCCATGCTTGTGAGCCTTATGCTGATGCCGGGGAATGTGCATGCACGCGTGTTTAAGATGTGGACACCGCACGGGGCACCTGGGGGGTTCAGTCGGTTGAGCTTCTGACTTCGGCTCAGGTCATGATCTCACGGTCTGTGGGTTTGAGCCCCTCGTCGGGCTCTGTGCTGACAGCTGGGAGCCTGGAGCCTGCTTCAGATTCTGGGTCTCCCTCTCTCTCTGCTCCTCCCCTGCTCGCACTCTCTCTCAAAAATAAATAAACATTAAAAAAAATTAAAAAAAAAAAAGAAAAAGATGAGAACACCACACTAAGAGACCATACGGATGAGTTGTGTTTCAAAGCTGCGCGGGTACATCCGTGTTTTGGAACTCCTGAAGTGAGGCACTCTCTTAATAGACAAGTTCGGGAAGGGCGTTTGCATTCCCCGGGCCCCTGACAGCGGGGTCCGTGAAGCCCGGTGCTGGCTTAGGACACGTCCTGCAGAAGCCAGCAGAAGGCTGCTAACTGTTCTGTCCCCAGAGCAAGGGACTGGGGACGCCAGAGAACATGCAGGACAGAGGTTCAAAATGTCCAAAATCACTGACTGAACCGGCAGCGGGAAGCGTGCCTCCCACCTCCCCTGTTGGCCCGGGCTCTCCCAGAAGTGGGGTTGGGTATTTAGGGCCTCGCCAGGAGCTGCCGGAGGAGAGGAATCCGCCCGGTGGAGCTGAGAGGCGCTCCACACTGACACTGTCAGTCCTCTGTCCGGGAGTCCACACAGCCCAGATCCACGAGGTCCTGGGCCTCCTGCGGCCAAGCGCCCCCCTTACAAGGCCCCGGCAGCCGTGCTGTGCATGCCACCCCCACCCTCCGGCTTTGCAAACCCTTTCCTGTAAGGGCGCTTGCAGCTTTTACCGACATTTTTTTTTTTTTTTTCTCAACCCCAACCGGGCCCCACGGGATGGGCCAGGGAGGGTGTCCAAGGCCAGTTTCCCTGCAGTGTCTTTGTGACCAGTGTAGTTGACAATCGGCTTTCAGTGCTCTCAGGAAATGTGGTCTCCCAGGAGTCAGGGTGGCCCCTAGGGGCATGACCTGCTGGTGAGCCCGCTCCGGGCCCGGGGATGCCCAGGCTCATTGCAGCCCGGGCGACTCAGCCTCACCGGGGTCTGTGCCTTCTGCCGGAAGTTGGATTTGTTTGCACCTCGTTACTCTTCTCAGCTCATGTGGGATCAAATCCGAATCCTGGTACTGCCAATGTACGAAGGGAGGCTTCTTGTCAGACACAGCCCCCGATGTGCATGTTCTCTGAAATCAGCATTATAGATCAGGGAAAGAATAATTCTGTGACCCCGTGTCACAGATTCTTATCTAAACCAGACAACACAGAACGTCCAGCCCCCTTATCACGTTCCGTTAGGGGTTGAATAGTGTCTCCCAACGAGATATTTACATCCTGAATCTGAGGTTCCCGTGGATGCAAAATTATTTAGAAATAAAGTGGTTGCACATGTAATTAGATGCAATGGCGGGGTCACGCTGGAGGAGGGTCATCCTAATCCAGCATGACTGGGGTCCTTATATAAAGAAGACAGCACCACGTGAAGACAGGGACACACAGGGAGAACGCGCCGAGACGATGCAGGCAGAGATTGGGGTGTGCACCTGCCTGGCCAGGAGCGCCAGGGGTCGCTGCCACGTCCGGAGGCGGGGAGAAGGCGAGGAAGGAGTCTACCCAGAGTGTCAGAGGGCGCTGGCCCCAGACACCTTGCTTTCAGACTAGCTGCCCCCACGCCATGGGAGAAGACATTCCTGTTGTCTGAAGCACCCCCCTTTGTGTTGCTTTGTTACGTCAGCCCTAGGACATGAGTACGTGGTTTACCAAACACACTCCCCCTGCCTGGTAGGCGATTACCCCATTTGATAGAGGGAACACTGGCCTCAGAGAGGTTGAGAATCTCTCTGATGTCACACAGCCTGCGTCTCTGAGTGGAACTGGGACTTGGGCTCTTTGCTAGAGTTCTGACCTCTCTGTTTTGTTTTCTTTTCTGATTGCTAGGAGACGCCATGCTTCTAGTGTGTGATGTATGTGATGAAAACGATCAGAAAATGATTAGCCACATTTCGAGGCATTTTTTTAGAGACATTAAGTATGACAACGAGAGGCACCCGAGCGGTTCAGTCGATTAAGCATCCAACTCCTGATGTCGGCCCAGGTCGTGATCTCATGGTTTGTGGATTTGAGCCCCACATCGGGCTCTGTGCTGATGGTGCAGAGCGTGCTTGGGATTCTCCCTCTCCCCTCTCTCTCTCTGCCGCTCCCCCCGTCACACACATACTCTCTCTCTCTTTCTGAAAACAAATAAATACACATTAAAGAAGTATGACAATGAGTTTTGACAAGTGCATACGCCAGCATATCCCCAGTCATAGCAAGACAGGGAACCTTCCATCACCCAGAGGGTTCCCTATTCCCCTTGTTGGTGGGTTTGTGCTCCCCGACCCAGGGAACCGTTTCCTGGTTTCTGTCGGGACAAACGTGTGGCGGAACTTGGTGAGGAGGCACCCGTGCTCTCCGTCTGCTTTCCTTCTGTGTGAGCCGCAGACCCATCCCTACCACTGGCTCGTTACTGCCGCTGGTGTATCTCTCAGGATAGGACTTCTTCACTCTCCATTCACTCTCCTGATGGCAGGCATCTGGGTGGTTTCCAGTTTGGGGCCGTTCTACTTAAAGTTGCGCTCAATCTTCCTGTGGATTTGTCGATATTGTTTCTTTGCTTTCGGGCAAGGATCTGGCAGAGAAGCTGCGGGGCCATCCAGTAAAGACACGGCTGGCTTTACGAGCACCCGAGAGGCCGGGCACGAAATGACGCGCGAAGCGCGTGGACGCGAGGGCGTGTGGCGGCCCCGCCTCGACAGCCCCGCCCTGCCCCGCAGATGCAGTGTAACCAAGGGACAGGGCGCGTTGTCTCGGCAGGTTGCCGCCCCGCTGCCAGGCGCACGCACAGGCCCGGCACACTCGGTTCCACGGGACCACCAATCCGTCCGTGGAGGGGCGAGCTCGTGGGGAAAGCTTTGCGGACGGGCACACGGTGTTCTGCTTAGATACAGAATTTGCTTCCTGGATCTCACAGTTGCCTGCGTCCCATGTAATTCAAGTCTCACGGGAGCTGCAGTAAAGGACGTGGGCTACAGAAGCTCGTGGCCTTCAGTCCACCAGGAACACGCGCAGGGAGGCCCCTTGCTCTGCACCACACGCGACACGCGGCCGCGGGGGAGGGAAGGACGAGGGGCTGCTCCTGCCCCCCGGAGCCGGCCGGGCGCAGAGGAAGTGAGGTGAGGGGAGAAGGGTCCAGAACAGAGCTGGTTGTGCAGAAGGAGAGAGCCTGGCAGAATGAAGGCGCTCACCGCCCCGCCCAGGGCCTGCACACACTGGCTGTGTGCACGACTGCCGACTGCCGGAGAAGGGCCGTTTCCAAGGGGCACCGTCTGGCGGCAACATCCAGGGGGGAGGTGCCCGTCGCGGATGGCTCCGCTCACGTTTGCACACACGGCCTCGCCCATCCCCTGGGGCCTGTCGGAGATGCCGCGTGAAGCTGATGCCTGGTTCCGGGTCTCCAAACCCCGGCTTCTCCCCGTGCCTGCCTCTTCCCCGTGGTGAGACACCTCCCTGCTACGTGGGCCGGGGTCCCTCGGGTCAACCATGTGCCCTGGGGGAAGGCGGGGCCCAGTGGCGTCATGGCAGCCTGTGGACTCCTTGGCCCGGGAATGACCTACAGTTGGAGCCGAACGTCTGCTCCACACTAACGAAGTGCGTGAACTTGGGCCAGTGCTTCAGCCTTTCTATGCCTCAGTAGATTCCTCCATGAGATGGGCTTTGCATCCACGATATAATCGTGGATGATAGGACATGGAGACTGCCTCCCCCAGGACCCAGTATGTAACACGTGCTCCACGCACTATGGACGCTTCTTTCCCTAATTTAGTGTCTGGAGGGAAGGAGCAGAAGGAAACTGGCACTTAGCTACACGATGCTATTTCTATCTTTACGGAGGTTGCCTGAGACAGGGCAGGTGCACAGCAGGTCTGGAACTTACCAGCTGAGACCCAGAGAAACTTGTTTAACCTGTTATTAAAAAATACTTCATGCAAATTTTTGAATAAGTAACATATTCACTTGGTTTAAAAATATCTCCAAAGGGAAACATTGAGAAATCAGCACCACTTGTCTCCTCTCGCCCCTCCGCATCTCGCACCCCCAAAACAACTATCGTTAACTGTTTACAGGCTTCCGGTGCTAATTAGTGCACAAAAGAGAAAATGAGAAACTTACATTTTAATTTTCCTCTCTTGATTTTTGTAAGGGAGAAGTTTGTATAATAGGCCCACGTCCGTATGCTGCCTTGTAAAAATTAATTTGATCTACTTTGGAGATCTTTAATCACCTCTACACAGGGAAGTCTCTTTATTCTTTTATTTAAAAGTTTTAATTTATTTATATTGAGAAAGAGAGAGAGAGAGGCAATAGGAGCAGATAGAGAGAATCCCACGCCGGCTCCTTACTGTCAGCACAGAGTCCAATGCGGGGCTTGAACTCACGGACCGAGAGATCATGACCTGAGCCGAGATCAAGAGGCTGACGCTCAACCGACTGAGCTGCCCAGGCGCCCCTCTCTATCCTTTCTTACAGCTGCACATACTCCACGATATGGCTAGATCATACTCTACTGAACTATTCCCCTATTTAGGGACTTTTGGGTGGTTTAATAATTTGCTGTCGCCAAAATCCTGCCATAAATAACCCAAAGTACAGCTCTAGGGTAACTTCCCAGAAACTGATCCCTGGGTCAAAGAGTGTCAGCACTTCACATTTTGATGGATGTTATGAATTTTCCTTCTGGGGGGAATTTCCACCAACAGCGGGCTCAGATGACTTCTCAGCCTCCGTGACACAAGGTACTCTTCGTAGAAATGTCTATAGGTCAGAAATACCTATTTTCGTTTCTCTTATTATGTGTGAGGTTGGACATCTTTCAATACAGTGAAGGATTCTTTGGTTTTTCTATTTTTTTTAAGTTTATTTATTTATTTATTTAATATTTACTGAGAGAGATAGAGAGAGAGTGCAGGGAAGGGGCAGAGAGAGAGAGAGGGAGAGAAAAAAGTCCAAGCAGGCTTAGCACTGTCAGCCCAGAGCTTGACACCGGGCCCGAACCCATGAACTGTGAGATCATGACCTGAGCTGAAGTCAAGAGTTGAACCCTCAACCAACTGGGCCACCCAGGCGCCCCTGATTTCTCTTTTTCTTGAAGCTATGGTTCATGTATGTCATTTTGTAGTTTTCTATTGGGTTGTTGGTTTTATTAAAGTTATTTAGAGAAGTTCTGCAACAAAATTGCAAATAGTTTTATTAGTTTTTGTTTTTCCTATGGTTTTAGAATTTGAAATTTAATCTTAATTTTGGAATGTAGAATTTTTGATGTAAATTCAAAGTTTTCATCTTTTTAAAAATGGCTTCTGTATGTGGAATCGTTACTTTGAAAGTTCTCTGTCTTGAGACATTAGAGGAATCCCCCATGTTTTCCCCTGAAACTTTTATGGTCTCATTATTTATCTTAGACTCCATATGCAGTGATAGGCTGGAGCCTGCTTATACCTGCTCCCGAGGGCTTCAAATCCGCAGAGGACTAATTTACAGCATGGAAATGGGCAATGCTGCATAATCATGAATTTAAAACTTTTTTTTAGAGTCCGTTATTAAAGCATCTGGGAACCCAGTCCTGCCTCTAATCTATGTAGATTTTTATTTTTATTTTTAAAAAAAAAATTTTTTTTTCAACGTTTATTTTTATTTTTTGGGACAGAGAGAGACAGAGCATGAACGGGGGAGGGGCAGAGAGAGAGGGAGACACAGAATCAGAAACAGGCTCCAGGCTCTGAGCCATCAGCCCAGAGCCTGATGCGGGGCTCGAACTCACGGACCGCGAGATCGTGACCTGGCTGAAGTTGGACGCTTAACCGACTGCGCCACCCAGGCGCCCCTAGATTTTTAAACAAATAATTTACTTGACCACTTTAGGGTTGGCGATCTCATCTGGGGCAGGAGGCGGTAAATGGCAAGCAGCCATCATGCAGAAGGTTCTTGGCCAGGGCAGCCACTGTTGTCCCTGACACCTGCCATCAACCCCGTGAGACACCCTCGTGGCCTCTTGTCACAGGCACTGGGCAGGCAGAGGCGTATCCACACTGCACGGCGGGGGCGGGTGGGGTTGGGGTGGGGTGCAACTGGCTCCCCATGCAGGTCCACGTTACCCCGGGCTCACTGGTGCTCTTTTTCTCTCAATACAGTGTCATGTTGAGGGCCACGCTGACCGTGTTGGGGAAAAACATGGTGTTGGAAAGGTCGACCTGAGAGTATTAACAATTATTGGATTTTTTCACACCCTATTTTACCCCACTTTGGGATGGGTGCCTAGTCTTGCCTCGATGTTCAGGCAAGTGGGGCCAGCGAGGCGGCCAGGTGAGAAGCAGTCACAAGCATTAATAGTACTAGAGCAGAGTCGCCCAGGGGCAAGGGGTGGCGGGGGGGGGGGGGGGGGGGGGTGCTCAGTCGGTTGAGTTGCTGACTCTTGATTTCCGCTCAGGTCATGATCTCATGGCTGGTGGGATCGAGCCCTGCATTGGGTTCTGTGCTGAGGGCGTGAAGCCTGTTTGGGGTTCTCTCCCCCACTCTCTCTGCCTGTCCCACACTCATGCTGTTTCTCTCTCAAAATAAATAAACTTAAAAAAACCGGTCCTGGTGCGCTCCCTCTCCCCTCCTGCCCGTGGTAGGGGTGACGTGGCAAGGGCGCCCTTCTCCTTCTGCCTCTGCTCACCAGGCACTGCCCAGCTGTGCTGTTTTCTTCCTGTTCTGTTTAAGCGAATTCCCTCCTGAACACGTGTTGGGTGGAGGCTGGCGGTGCCAATGTGATGTTGTCGGAGCCTCGGACTCCTTGTGTGATGGCCCTGGGTGGGGTCGTCCCCTCTGCAAACTGTTTTGAAAAATTTGGGTAGTTCTCATAAAAATGGCCTTTTACTTGTGCTCGCACACAAAAACCATTTTCCCTCTTTAACTTTCTTCCTTTCTTCAATCGGAAAACACGGTGGACACTTCATAGGAACTTTCCAAACATTCCAGACACTGCTGTGCCCTGAGGCACCCGGCTTGGCCTTTCATTACTCTGCACCTTTCTTCTTGTCGCCCTCTCCGTCCACCTGGGGACTCTGGCTGATCTGCAAACACACACGTCATCTTGGGTCTGAAGCGCCCCTTCTCCACCAAGCCTGAGCTCTCTCGGCTGGATGCCCCCTGCACCTTTTGTCCTCTGCCTCAGGGCACCAATCCCGTCCCACCACCTGTTCACCAATCTCGTCTTGCTACACGCTCACCAATCCCACCCTGCTCATATTCACCAATCACGTCCCGCCGCACGCTCACCAATCCCGCCCTGCTGCATATTCACCAATCCCGTCCCGCTACAACGCTCACCAGTCACGTCCCGCCGCATGCTCACCCGCCGCCCGCTCACCATGTGTGTGTCGCGTTTTCCTCTTTCTCCTCTGTTATCAACTTCTTGAAGAAGGGTGTGTACTTTAAAAAATTTGTTTTTAAAAATGTCCTGACCCTGGCTTAGTGCATGTAAAACACTCTGAACGAATGGTTGCTAGTTGAGTGAATGCGTGAACACACACAAGACCTTTGCTGGCCAGGGAGAAAACAGAATGAAAAGCAATTAATGTGCTGCGAATTTCCTTTATTTAAATATTGGAGGTAATCCTGGTAAAATAAGATTCATCTTTCCCTGTGTTTTCCTCCCTATCTTGCCAGCCCTTTGTCTCCCTGGGATCTCTGAAAACATATGCCTGGGGCAAGGCTATTGCTGCTGTAACAAATCACCGCAGAGCCAGCGGCTTGCACAAACACACATTTATTATCTTACAGCTCTGTAGGTTTGCAGCCTGAGCGGAAATCAAGTTTTGTGTTGGGCTGCTTCCTTCTGGAGGCTGCAGTGGAGAATCGGTGCCCTTGCCTGTTTCAGTGTCCAGAGACTGTCACGTTCCTTGGCTGTGACCCCTTCCTCCATCGTCCATGTCAGCGATGGCTGGTCAGGCTCTCTTTACATCCCTCCAGGCTGCCTCTGTGGTCACATCTTCCTCTGACTCTCTTCATCTGTCTCCCACTCTTATGGGACCCTTATGACTTATATTGGGTTCTTAAGTCTTAAGGACCCTTATGACTATATTGGGTTCATGCAGATAATCCAGGATAACGTCTCTATTTTGAGGTCCATTAATTAGCCACCTTAATTCCATTTTTAAATCTTCATAGTCCTTTGATAGGTAAGGGAACATATTCAGGGATTCCTGGGACTAGCACGTGGACATCTTTACAGGGTCGCTATTCTGTCCACCACAGAGCCCACAGACCTGGCTTGCTGCTTTGGGCAAAGCAGGAGAACACAGCCTTACAGTGAGCCAGTGCCACCACAGGGCATCGCTTAGCCTTGCCAGGCACTTGGGCATGCCTTACACACAGGTGTGTGATGTGAATTTGGAAGGGGGTCACTCAGTTCCAGAGTGGTAAAGCCACTCTTGTGTGTTCTGTATCTTCACCCTCATTTTCACAGAACCACGCAGAACAAGAACACAGGAATGTCTTCACTAAACTTGGACATAAACCTGGAGGTGCGAAAGTTGGGCACAGACCTGGGACAGTGGTTGTCAAAAAGCTTGACGCAGTTCACCCGTCACAGATCTCCATTTCCCAGAAGATAACTATTTTGGTGATAATAACGGAGTGTTGCATTGTTTGTTTTTGTTTTTGTGGGAGGGGGGTGATGAATGATTCAACTATTGGAGCAAGAAACAGTGGATGAAGCTTGTCTGAGCTAGAAGGAAATGAATTTTTCATGTCCACATTGGAAAACTATACACTAAAAAATATTGCTAATGCAACTTTGAATCACTAACCGCTGTCAAGTTTACAAAGTTCCCCATGAACACATTTACAAATAAGTGAAATGTGATCATGTGGAAAACAGGATTAGAACAAAGAAACTGCTCATAACAGCCTCTGTTCAACCTGTGGCAGAGTCCTGACATTTGTCTGAATTCTAGAACACGTCAAACAGGACTTTCGAGCCAGAGTTTTTAGTTAAATGCTGAAGTAGCATCTTCAGGACACTCTGGAAAGGTGGGAACTTTAATTCACAAATTTCCACTGAAGTCCCTCTTCGTTTCCTCTCACTAGATTACCAGTGATTGGTCCTCAGTCATATATAGAGTAAGTATCTACCTACGTGAGCATCATTTGCCAAGAGCCACTAAGGGAATGATTACTTCCTGGCTTTGCCCATAGGTGGGCTGTGGACACATTTTGAGAATCACTACTCTATAAGTTAGAAAGGAATAATTGCCGATCAAACCATAAAACCATAGAATTTAAGTGATGGATGAGACCTAAGAGTGTACCTTCTCCAGGAGCTCTTGAGCTGATTTGGAGAGGAGCCTGCGTTTTCAGCTGGCAGCCCCACCTGATGGTGGCTGGAAAGCACATGAAGAAACAAAGAGATGGTTAGGGGCGCTTGGGTGGCTGGTTAAACGTCCGACTTCAGCTCAAGTCATGATCTCACGGTTCCTGGGTTCGAGCCCTGCATCATGCTCTGTGCTGACAGTTCGGAGCCCGGAGCCTGCTTTGGATTCTGTGTCTCCCTCTCTCTCTGCCCCTCCCCTGTTCGCGCTCTGTCTCTGTCTCTCTCTCTCTCTCTCTCTCTCAAAGATAAATAAATATTAAAAAAAAAAAGTGTCTCCACTTTTCCCTTCCATCTTTGCTGCCTGCGCCTTCTTTTCTACCAACACAGCACTCTCCACACCTTGGCTTGTCACGGACATACATGTGTTCCCGCAACGTATAGGCACGTGCCAGCACACACATGCAGGCATGTTTTAACGCTGGTATAGATTACATGCTGTGTATTGAAGGTACTGTTTCAATACTCTGTGGTATTCTAGAAAGTTCCACGCACTCTGCCATTTGCATGAATGCGAGAATTTTGATCAGATTCCGTTGCTTCTCCTGATCTGCATCTGTAGGTTGTCTGACAGATGATCTGCGGGCAGCATCTACTTAAATGCTAACCATTTCAGGCACCTGCCTTCGGGATGAGGCAGCCTAGTTCATCACTAGTCCGATCATGTTTCTGGAATGTTTTTCTTCTGTTGGCCAGCCTTGCCCTTCTTGTGTCTTCTTGGCACTGGTCACGCCCTACAGGGCACAGGATGCGTCTGTGCCTCACGGTTTACTATGACATCTTCCGAGCACTTGTAGCCGGTGAAAATCTCTCCCTTTTGCCTGCTTTTGCTCAGGCCACATAGAGGCCTCCACGGGGTGAAGGAAAGAAAAGAGCCCAGTTATGGCCTGAGCAGGTCACTTACTCTTCCTGGGCCTCAGTTTATTTGTTAACAGAGGAACAGTCTTGTCCTGCCTAACTCGAAGCGTGACGCGACTGATTGACATAATGGTCATAAACAGCAGAGTCCTTTCTTGAAGAGAAATGTGAGACGTTGCCTGGGCTACCCCAGGCTCTCTCACTGATCCTTATGGTATCCACGACTGAAGTCATTACGCTGGATGTGGTGCCCCCATTCAGAATATAGTGGGACCGTTATCCCCACACTTGGGACACACCTCACGTCTCTGTGCTTCTCGAAAAATGGCAAGAACTCTACCAAGTTGGAAATAATCTTTACACAACAGGTAGAACATGTTGCTCTATGACGTGGGCCTGCCGAAAACATCCATCAACTCACACACGTAGTTGCTGAAAGCTCGGTGTCAAAGCCACGAAGACCAGATGGGCAGAAGGCACGGTCCTGCTCTCGGGAGTTAATGGGACGGTTGAGAGATCCGCACATGAGACCAGACAACAATATAAGACCCTGCCTAAGGATGGATGGGCCATCCGAGGAAAGCTGTGCAGCCTGGAGGCAGTGAATCTAGCCAGAAGACACAAAAGGGCCAAGTTCCCAAGAGAAATGACACTGGTCCATAACAGGACAAGGGACAAATGCCTTGAGTCAGAACAGACCTGTGCCAGGAGAGCTCATATAAGCACGTGGGTGCAGGAAGTTGGGTGTTGGGAGGATATAGTTACAGGTGGGAAATTTGCCCCTTCCCCAGGTGTCTCCTAGACATGCTTTCAGGGACTGACCACTTAACTTTCCCCCGGTCATTTAGCCAGAATATATAACTTGACCGTCCCCAGGGGACAGATGCTGGGGACATAGTGTCCGTGTGTCTGTGTCTCCTTTTGAGGAACTCCCGGTCTCACTATAAAGAAAAGCACATACTCTCTGATTTTAGCATCACATACTCTCGGCCTCACTCATGTCTGGGGTGATCCTGGTAGTAATTCCTCGTGCCGGATGAGGGCTCCGGGAGGGGTTCACGTAGCAGGTGGCATCGAAGCTGACTGAAGATGGTGTTCCCGAGTGTTCCAGAGATAATGCGGACAGGGGGCTAGGCAGACCAAGACGGTTGCCCAAGAGGCCCATGGAGACGCCACGTGCCCTGTGCCTGGGGGCGGTGCAGACCTCAGCGAGGCCCTGGGGCGGTGCCTCCTGGGCGTGTGGATTGAAAACCACCTCTCCTGGTGCTTCTCATGGGAGCCTTTGGTTAAAAAGCAAGGGATGGGGCTGAGGGACTTGGGTGGGGGTGGGGGCAGGGCTGAAAATAGAGCCTGGTTCAGCCTGTGTGGTAGTTTTCAAAAGCATCCACAGAGTCTCTTCCCTTCGACGGGTGGAGCTCAACTCCCCCCCCCCCCCCGCCCCCGCGCCGGACAATGCGCTGGACTCAGTGATGTGCTTCTAACAGAGAAGACACAGGCGGAGGGGAAGGTGTGTGGGTTCAGAGACAAGGCCATAAAAAGTCCCCACGGTTCCTCTAGGCATTCTCTCTGGGATCACGCATGCTGCGGTTTGCTGGGTACGTGTCATACAGACACTCAAGCGACCCTATGGAGAGACCGTGTAATGAGGACCCCAGCCCTCCAGCCACCCGCCACGGGAACCCTCAGCTCTCTCAAGCCGTGAGCCAGAAACACCCTGTACTAACCATACCATGGTTTTCTGTATTTTCTGATGTTTTGACATCTGGGGCCTTGCTGACCTTGGAGACGCTGCCCTTCCCAGGGCTGGCCAATTCCTAGAGGCTGCCAAAGTCTTCGTCCATTCGGGCCACTGCAGTAGAATACCACAGACAGGGAGGCTTGTAAACAACAGAATTTATTTCTTGCCACTCTGGAGTCCGGGAAGTCCAAGAGGTGGGAGCCTTTTCCTGTTCCTTCCTCTGTGGTCCCTCTCTGCAGGCACAGCGTGTCCTCCTCCCGGGATCTCTGAGTACAGCTTCTCAGTGGCGGCTGCTGTCTCCTGGTCTGCTGGCCTCACCACACCTGGGTACAAATAGCACCTGCATCCGAACACATGCCCAGCTCAACTCTTCTGGAAACTGTGATCACACGTGTTTGTTGTCTGAAGCAGTTAAGTTTTGTGGCAATTTGCTATCAGTAACAGCTATCTAACACGGCCTGTGAAGGCCTACAGGTTTAGAAATTAGGGAGATACCGTGGTTTTTAAGGGGAGCCACGTGCTGAATTTTTTATTAGAAAAGGCCCCTCTGGTAGCAGAGATGGTAGGAGAGTATGTTCCTCCAGGACAGACAGACCCACGTGGCAAGTCTGACTCTTTATCTTGTTAATACGACAGCCTCAACCCTGTGGTCTGAGTCTATAACTTTGTTTTTTTTTTTTTATTTTTTTTTCAACGTTTTTTATTTATTTTTGGGACAGAGAGAGACAGAGCATGAACGGGGGAGGGGCAGAGAGAGAGGGAGACACAGAATCAGAAACAGGCTCCAGGCTCTGAGCCATCAGCCCAGAGCCTGATGCGGGGCTCGAACTCCCGGACCGCGAGATTGTGACCTGGCTGAAGTCGGACGCTTAACCAACTGCGCCACCCAGGCGCCCCTATAACTTTGTTTTTTAATGTTTATTTTTGAGAGAGAGAGAGAGAGAGAGAGAGCGCAAGTGAGTGGGGGAGGGGCAGAGTGAGAGAGGGAGACACAGAATTGGAAGCAGACTCTAGGCTCTGAGCTGTCAGCACAGAGCCCGACGTGTGAACCCTGAGATTGTGACCCTGAACACAAGTTGACACTTAACCGGCTGAGCCACCCAGGTGCCCCCTGAGTGTAGAACTTTGAAAAGAATGTAGAGAGGGTTTGACTGATTTTTTTTGCAACTTTCCAAAGCATTCGATCATCAATGCCTCTCATGGCAATGTTTATTTTCCCCTCCAGTGTCATCCCAAGAAGGATCTAGTTGACAGGGCACGTGGGGGGCTCAGTTGGTTAAGCCTCCAGCTCTTGATTTCTGCTCAGGTCATGATCTCACGGTTTGTGAGTTTCAGCCCCACATCAGGCTCAGTGTGGATGGAGCCTGCTTGGGATTCTCTCTCTCTCTCTCTCTCTCTCTCTCTGCTCCTCCCCTGTCTGCACTCTCTCTCTCAAGAATAAACTTAAAAAGAAAAAGAAAGATCTAATGTGGGCAAGTGCCCCTTCTCACCTGATTTTCCCCATCAGTTTGACAAGTCCAAACACTTTGTGACACTTTCCTTCCCTGAGGCCTTTACCTTGTTTGTTGAGTTTAGGGACCTGAGAAGGCCACACCCCACGGTGGGCACTGCAGGCATGGGCGTGGGTGGGGTGGGGTGGGGGGCACCTTCAGAAAGTCTAGGTGGTTAGAGATCAGGGACCAGGACCCTGGTTTGCTGCACTGGGGGTTGAGCCGGCAGCCTCTTCATGCGTCCTGCGAGGCATCCCCTCCGAGGACAGGGCTGAAGCAGGCAGGGTTTCTCTGCAGGAGGGGGAGTGGCCGGAGGGCCTGGCCACCTGCACGCAGGACAAGCTCGTTAAGTGCCCCGGGGAGCTTCGCAGGAAGGCTCAGCAGTAGCCTCCTTCTGCTGGTCGCGGGCGCTGGCTGGTCTGGGGGGGGGGGCAGCGAAACACTCCTAGTTCCCCAACACCTGCACTGTAGCACGTGAGACGGTACCCGAGCAGGGAGTTTTCATAATGGTAGTAGTAGAATAATAATAATATCAATATCAATAATAATAATAAGAAGAATAAGAATAAAGCATCAGTCCATGTTGTAAGCACGCTGAGGCAGGGAGAAGTACGCTCAGAATTAACTGATTTACAAATGGCACAATGCCATTTTCTTGGACTGTCTGGAAGACAGAAGTGTGAGTCTGCAGGTGTCTCTCCGGGGTGCCCTCCGGGGAGGCCCGCGAAGGCTGCGGGGATGTCCAGGGCGGGGCGCGGGGATGTAAGGTGGCGGCTTCTGACGAGACAACCCAACAGGACTTCGTCCCCCTTCAGAGAACTGGCTCGCGTCTTGCTGGCCGGCGCGCAGCCGCAGGAGGATACGTTCCCTAGGCACGCGGGAGGCGACAGAGCAGGGGCGGCGGGCACCACCCAGCCTTCCAAACGCAGGAGGCGGCTGTTTGGGGAGAAACGCGCCAGCGGGCGCTTCCGAGTGCGGCCTCCGGCTCTTAGCTCCTGCCTGCCCACCTCCCCGCCCGGCGTCGGCCCTCGTCCCCGCGCAGGGACAGGATCCCCCGGCCGCAACGAGCGGCGTCCTCCCCCAGGCCGGACACCGCCCTCCCTCCAGGTGGCAGCACACTCCGCGGAAAGCGGGCGGAGCCTCCCCCAAACCCGCGCCCCGTCCCCAGGGGGCGGCTCCGCGGACGGAAGGCGGCCGTTCCAGTGGGGCCACCGCCGGCGCCCCCATCCCCACCCTCCGCGCTCGCGCTTGCGTGCGCGCACACACAGAGAAGCACACGCGCACACAGAAGCACACGCACACACGCGCTGTTATGGTCTGATTGCAGTGTCCTCCCCAAGTTCACGTGCTGAAATCCCTCCGCGTGACGCTATTTGGGGGCGGAACTTTGGGAGGTGATTCGGGTCAGGTGGGGTCGTGAGAGGATGAGCGTTCCAATCAAGGAGATTCCCTCCCCCCCCCACCCCCCCGCCGAGCTCCCGGGGCCTTCCACGGGGACACATTGCCAAGTCTGCGCCAGAGGGGGCCTTCCCGGCCCCCCCATCCTGGACGGCCGCCCCCAGACGTGTGAGCGATGCGGTTCCGTTTGTTCGTGAGCCACCCTGTCCGCGGAGCCGCGTTCTAGCAGCCGGCCGGCCAAGGCGCCCACGGGCCGCACGCTCACACGTGCGCGCACCCGCAGACTCACTGCTCACGCTCACGGGTGCGCGCGCACCCGCAGACTCACTACGTGTACTCACACCTACACACACACCCGCAGACTCACTGCACATGCTCACACGTGCACGGGGGCACACGCACACTCCCCTGCCGGCACATCCCTTGGGCCACCCGTTCTGTCGCTCCGAAGGTTAGGGAAGTAGTCCTCTGGCTGCCCCGCCCTTGGGTCGGTCTCAAGCGTGGGTCAACATCTCCTGAATGACTCATCAGCGTATTAGGTGACACAGGAGGAGGCATTTTGCCTCCTGGCCCAGACCAGAAGGCTCGGGCTTGTCAGGGTGACGTGGGGGTGCTGCCCGGTGCCCCCCACACCAGCTCTATATGAGGGGACTCCGGCTGGGAGCCCTGCTGCCCCCACTCTACACCCCGGGTCTGCCTGGATGTCCCCTGGGGGGTCGCGTCTTTGGATGCACAGAGAGTAACCAGGGAAGCCAGAAATACTGAAAACTCCATGGGGGGGGGGGGCTGGCACCACCCTCTGAACCTGCAAACACTGAACCACGTGACCGTGGCCCTCTGGATCCTAATTCTCACAGCTTCTTCTCTGGCCGCTGCTGCACACTTTATCACTATGATAACGGGCGCCTGGGTGGCTCAGTCGGTTAAGTGTCCCACTTCGGCTCAGGTCATGATCTCGCAGTTAGTGGGTTCGAGCCCCGTGTAGGGCTCTGTGCTGACAGCTCAGAGCCTGGAGCCTCCTTCAGATTCTGGGTCTCTCTCTCTGTCCCTTCCTGCTTGTGCTCTCTCTCTGTCTTTCAAAAATAAATGTAAAAATATATGTATCACTATGATAAAGTGTCCCTTAGTTCAGGGCCATGAGCCAGCCCTGGAGAGGAGATGCCAGTAAGACCCTTTGGGCCTGGGCACTTCCTGGGTGGACTGGGGAGTCAGGGACAAGGCCTTGGGTCCATCCAGGGGCATGTCCTCTGAGTGGAGTGACATGGTATTCTGGGCCTCGCAGTCCTCACTTGGAAAATGGGGGTTGCAATAGTTTCTCTGTTCGCTGGGGGCGGCTGAGACACAGTGCGGCAAAAGGGGGGCCGGACAAGAGAGTTTACTGGCCTGGTTCTGGAGGCAGGAGGTCTGAAGTCAAGGTGTTGGCGGGGACACGTGCCCTCTGCAGGCTTTGGCAGAGGACCTTCCACTGCTGGGGGCTGCTGGAGCCTGGGTCCTCCTGGGCTTGAGGCCCCCGCCCCCCCCCCCCCCCCCCCAGCCTGTGCCTCTGCTCACACAGCCTTCTCACTGCCTCCGTGTCCAGTGTCCCAGTTTGTGTCAGGACCCTGGCCACTGGATTAGAGCCCCTCTACTCCAGTACGCCCTCCTCTGAACTTCCAAACAGGGCCACACCTGCAAGTATCAGAGTTGGGACTCATATCTGCGCTCAGGGAACCCAGTCAACACGATTGTGAGGGCTGGAGATTCCACATCACTGGAGCTCATTAATCAGGGTGCGAGAAAGACAGCCTGCCTCCCGCCCCCATCCCTGGAGGCTCCAGAGCTGCCCGGAAGCCCCCTGGGGCGAGGGGGAAGCCCGAGCACCTCCCCTGGGCTCCTGCCACTCAGGGCACCTCAGTCCCCTTTCAGGCTTGGCTCAGCTCCAGTTTTTCTGGGCCGCAGAAGTCTGGACTTCCTTCATGAGGACCTAGGGCCCTGGAGAGGGTGTGGGTGGAGCACCTTGCTTCAGTCCCGTGGGCAGCCGCTTGGAGCTGGGAGCTGGGAGCCAGGAGCTGGGAGTAAGAAGCTGAGAGCTGGGAGCAGGGAGCAGGGAGCTGGGACCTGGGACCTGGGACCTGGGACCTGGGACCTGGGAGACTGGAGCCAGGTCCCAGGTCCCAGCTCCCTGCTCCCTGCTCCTTACTCCCAGCTCCCAGCTCCTGGCTCCCAGCTCCCAGCTCCTGGCTCCCAGCTCCCAGCTCCCAGCTCCAAGCGGCTGCCCACGGGACTGAAGCAAGGTGCTCCACCCACACCCTCTCCAGGGCCATCGGTCCTCATGAAGAGACTGGAGCCGGGAGCTGGGAGCAGGGAGCAGGGAGCTGGAAGCTAGGAGCAGGGAGCTGGGAGCAGGAAGCTGGGACTGGGACCGGGAGGCAGGAGCAGGGAAAAGGGAGCAGGGAGCTGGGAGCAGGGAGCTGGGAGCTGAGACCTGGGAGCAGGGAGCAGGGAGCTGGGAGCTGGGAGCAGGGAGCAGGGAGCTGGGAGCTGGGAGCAGGGAGCTGGAACCTGGGACCTGGGAGCAGGGAGCAGGGAGCAGGGAGCAGGGAGCTGGGACCTGGGACCTGGGAGGCAGGAGCAGGGAGCTGAGAGCTGGGATCTGGGCGCTGAGACCTGGGAGCAGGGAGCTGGGACCTGGGATCCTGGATCCTGGAGCTGGAGCAGGGAGCAGGGAGCAGGCCCTGGGGCCTGGACCCAGCCGCAACCGCTGACCACACAGCGCCAGGCACCTCAGGCTTCTGGGGTCTGGTTAGCAGTGTGGTCCAGCCCTGGGCGCCCGGGTTTCAGAGGCCACTCCCAGGGTCCGTGTGGGGTCTGGAGAGCCTGTGGGGCGGCGCTGGAGGTTTGCCATGGGCAGGGCCCAGCCCACGCCTTCCCTGCTGCCCCCCACAGCGGGGCACCCCAGCCAGCCCTCTCTTGCGTGCCCATTCCACATGCCGTTTCTCGACAGGGCGCTCTTCACATCGGTGTCACTTCTGCCCCTGCAAGTAAACTACGTGCTCATGGGCAGAGGTCAGCCCCCAACCACATAAAAAGACCACATATGGACCACCGTGCATCAGGAGCTAGGCAGTCTGTCCTTGGAGCCCCCGTCCACTGCCAGTCTCGGGTCAGAACTTAGCTCTGCAGCGAGTACTTCCCGACTGGTCATGGGCTCCTCTCTCCTCTCTCTGTAGTCTGTAGACCAGGCTGGCTTCCAGAGAAACCAGTGGTTGGCACTTGCCTGTGGATCACTGGACCCAGCAGGGAGTCTGGCTAGGTCACCTGCCAGTGGGAAGGGGTGCTAGACCCTGGGGCCTCAGTCTGACCACCTGTGCAGTGAAGGTGCTGAAAAGACCTGTCTTCTTTTATAATTTTTTTAACATTTATTCATTTTTGAGAGACAGAGCATGAGTGGGGGAGGGGCAGAGAGAGAGAGGGAGACAGAATCTGAAGCAGCTCCAGGCTCTGAGTTGTTGGCACAGAGCCCAACGCGGGGCTCGGACCCAGGAACCGTGAGATCATGACCGGAGCCGAAGTCAGATGCCTAACCCGCGGAACCACCCAGGTGCCCCATGGAAAGACCTGTCTTCAAGGTCGGTACCCCCTGTGGTAGCTTGTGTTTCTTAGCAGTTACCTGGCACATAGAAGTTCTTGGTCAGCTACTTGTTACAAATAATCACACTCATTAACAGACACAGAGGGAGCCAGTGAGACACAGTGATAGAAAAGCCCAGAAGTAGGGTTTGGAATGGAGTCTTTCACTCTCCAGCTGGGTCTCCTCAGAAAAAACTTGTATAACTTCTTCCAGTTTCGGCCATGGCCTCTATCACGTGGGCCGATGAAGGTCCTTGCACAGGAAGCCATGAGTGAGCGTGAAGACGTGGAAGTACTGTCCCAATATTGCTTGTAATCAAATAAGTTCAACATCTGTTGCAGTCACGAGAAATAGAATGAACAAGGCTGACAGGTGCTGAGCTTTATAGCATGTAGGGGCCCGTGAAGATGACTGATGCGGAGGCACAGTGGGGATCATCCCAGTGGCCTGGTAGGTAGGTCCTGAAAAGGGGGTGAGCCTGCCTGAGCCTCGGGACATAGGACTTGAGTGTGAGTGGCTCATTCTTCTCAAGTAGGGGTACAATGGGTAATTGTGCCCTGTGTGCCGAGGGACTTTGGGTTGACCTCCTCTGAACCCCCTTGGTGAGTGTCCAATGGGCCACATGCCCCGGCAGCCCTGTGTCCTCGTCCCTCCCACCCATGGCTCCTGTCCTGTTGTTTAAAATATCACATCTAGGAAATGCAAACAGGCTAGTACACTGTGGGCTAATCTCACCATGGCCGTGACCTTGGCAGGCTGTGACAGCTTTTCATAGAAAGTGCAAGAGGGCGCTCCGTGTGTGAGTATTCGTGCCATAGTTGGGGGGGGGGGTGGTTGGAGAAGACACTTTTCTAAGATATCATGGGAACTGTGTGCCAGGCACACAAGGCTCTTCGTGGTGCTGGTGGTGGCAGTTACCCGTCTCGAGCGTCATTAAAAAGGCGTGAAGACAAATCCACAGAGGGCTTGCTAAACAAATATCACCGGAAGCCACAAGGTGCTGGACGGCTCCTGAGAAGGAGTAGGCGTGCTGGGAGCGTGGGGGGAGGGCTTGAAATGCACAGGTTCTGGAGTGCAGGGTGACGGTGGGCTTCTCCCCGGCGACCCGCCTTCCCTTTCACCCCGGTGGGCAAGGGGAGGGCATTCAGAAAAGAGAGGACACCACCTCTGGCCCCAGAGTTCATTTCTTCCTTCTTCTCGAAAGCAAGCAGATGGTTTCACTCACTGGCTCCCCACATGTGGTCCCCGGACCAGCATCGGCATCAGCTGGGAGCTCCTCCCTGATGTGGGTTCCAGGGGCACAGCCCGGGCCTTCCAGATGAGCAGCTCCGAGGAGCGGAGACCCAGCCACCTGTTTAGCGGCCTTCTCTGTGGCTGCCTGTGAGAACCCCTGCTTCATGTAAGTGTCATCTGAAGACACAAAGGTTTACTCAAAACCCCAGGAGTGGAGTGTCTGGGAGGCTCAGGTGGTTAAGCGGCCGACTCTTGATTTCAGCTCAGGTCACGATCTCAGTTCGTGAGTTCGAGCCCCATGTTGGGCTCTGTGCTGACAACATGGAGCCTGCTTGGGATTCTCTCTCTCCCTCTCTATCTCTCTGCCCCTCCCCTGCTCATGCTCTCTCTTGCTCCCTCTCTTAAAATAAATAACTAAAACTTAAAAAAAAAAAAAAACCACGGGGGTTAAAAATAGACTTGCTTTTCATCCGGTTATTCCCTCTCCAGGAATTTATTTTCATTCCTAGGAACTTATTCTATGGACACACTCACGTAAGTGTGCAAATAGGGCATGAGTTCTGTAAACAATGGAAAGATCGCAAAGCTGTGTCCGACAGAGCCATGGTGAGGGGAGAGGCGCATACCTGGGCGTGAGGGTCTGTGCCATCCAACGATGAGGTAACACCGTGCGCAGCGGTCTGTACAGGTGCCTCACGTATGTGGTTAAAGGAAATAGCAGGTTGCACAAGAGTGCAGGATGCCCTCCCGTGTGCTTGTAGAGGAGGGAACATGTATACTTTCCCAAACACGCTAATCAGTTTGTGTCTGGAAAGTGCACAACAGGCGTATGTATTTAGTAATTTTAAAACTACCCAGGGAACAGAAACAAAACCCAAAGGTTAGGCAGAGAGAGGGCATGCGAGCCCACGACATTCGGCCGGGCGCGGGGGCCTCCCTCCCCATCCCGGGCACGGCCTGCTCTCCGCATCACTCAGACACAGAAGTTTATTTCCTCGGGTCCCTCTTCCGTGGAAACCGAGTCGGAAGGCTTCATGGTGCTTGAAGCTATTGAACGACTTCACAGCATTTATTTTCAGACTAAATAGTCTAATCTCGCTCTCTGATTTCTCCTCAGAAAACCTGAGCTCGTCTGAGGTTCTGCAGAACTGTGTTTGGTGGGGCCGATTTGGAGATGTTGGCCCGATGCATCATTAATTTCCCCGGCTGGGTTAATTACACTAAGGTGGCTGTGAATCAGTGGTTCATCACAATTATAATCTTGGTAATCGCTGGCAGAGGGTGGTATTCGGTTGATAGGTAAAAAATAAGTAGATTTAAAAATGGAGCGAGAATGACGGGATGTGAGAGATTAAGACAGACAGACAGGGACACAGACAGACAGAGGGAGGTGAAGGCACGAATTTCCACCATCAGGCCTTGGCCCTGAAACGTGCTGGAATCTGTGCCCGACATAGCCCGGCCATGCTTTCTGTTGATTTCTGGTTGCTGGGACCACAAAGCACCCACAGCGACGGCTGCCTGCACCGAGGAGCTGTGATTCCCCAGTTTCGGGGTCCTGCCAGAAAACCCAGAGGAGGGAGCGTGGGGGCAGGATTCTGGATGCCACAACGCGATGCCCCCTCTGCTCCAGCTGGAGATGGCGGGCCATGGGGCAGGCTCACCTGTGTGCTGTGCTGGGGTGACAGGAGACGGGTGGAGGGTGTAGCCATACCCGTGGTCTGTCAGTGATCAGTACTGTTGCTTTTTCTTTTTTACCATTCTTTTTTTTTTTAAATGTTGTTTAAAGTTTATTTATTATTATTTTGAGAGAGAGAGAGAGAGCAAGGAAGTAGGCGGGGAGCAGAGAGAGAGAGGGAGAGAGAATCCCAAGCAGACTCCCCACTCTGCACTGAGCCCCACACGGGGCTTGATCCCACGACTTGGAGATCATGATCTGAGCCAAAATCAAGAGCTGGACACTCAACTGAAGGAGCCACCCCGGGGCCCCTTTCCAACACGTGTTTCACAAGTGCCTGCCAGGCACAGGTGCTAGGCCAGGTGCTGGGCGAGGTACAGGTGAGGCACACACAGCCGGCGTGCCTCCCCTCTGCCCCGAGGCCTATGTCTGGAAGTCAGACAGATAGAAGCAAGGGAAGTCAAATGTAAACGTGGTATTTTAATGCCTGCAGGATGGTGTCTGACATGGGTGGTGACGGCGGGCTCTTTCTCTGACGTGGGAGCTAAGTGGACAGTCCCTCTCAGCGGGAATGCAAGAGCAGGCCATCCAGGAAGAGCACCACGGAGGGGGCTGGGGGCTCTAACATGCGAGCAGGGATGGGCAGCCGGACCCAGGGGCCGTGCCAGAGGGCACTTAGTAACGGGCAGTGTAGCGCCCGGCTCATGAGATCGGCTTGTTGCCATGTGACCTCTGCCCTGGTCCCCAAGCCGCTCAAGTTCCTAAGTCAGTGCCCGCGTGGAGGTTCTCAGACCTGCTCCTCACAGGGGGTTCCGGCCGACACTGATGGCCTTGAATTTCTGGTGGCCATGCTTGCTTCGGCGTATGGCAGAGCGCGCGCACACACACACACACACACACACACACAGGCCTGCTGGGACTCTGTGGGGCAGCTGGGACCACTAGGCACAGGGCGTTGAGGGGCTGCCTGGCGGTAGGGGATGACCTGGTCATGGCCCCCAGAGACAGCCGTGCCTGAGGGACTCCCTGGCAGGAAGGAGGCGGCTGGGTGACAAGACACTCCCAGGGCTCTGGAGAACCAGAATAATTCCCACTGTCCCTGGTGCAGTGTCCCCAGCCCTGGCGGGGCCTCAAGCATGGCCGTGGGGTTGGGGGTGCAGGGGGGATGTGGGGTGATTAGAGAGGCCTCAAGTGAGTGAGCAGCCCAAGGCACGTCTCCAGGGGCTGAGGCTGAGGCCGCCAGGGCCCCACGGTGTCTGGTGGGGGGGGTGTACCCCACAGGGGCCCCAGGAGCCAGCGGGGGCAGGTGAGCACGCGGGGGGGGGCATGGCCACAGGAACAGCTCTGCCCCCTGGAAGGTGCCAGAAGACCCCATAGAGCCGGGCATCACGACGTTAGTCCCAGAGGGCCCTCCGGGAGGAGGGGACAGAGGGGACAGTGACTCCAGCTCCCTGTGGCTCCGCGGGAGGTTCTTCCAAGAATAGTCATCTGTGGGTGGTGGGCTTCTTCCCCAGGCACAGGGAGCCCAGAAACAAGGGGCCGTAGGGTCCCACTGCCCCTCTGTTTGCAGGCTCATGGGCACCTCGACCGGGGTCCTTGCCACACGGCTTGTGTCATGACACCGGTGAGAGCCCACAGAGGATTTCACGAGCCCTGTTGCCATTGTGCTTTCCCTAAAGCAAAATTACTATCTAGTGAAGTCACTTTCTCAGATTTCATTGTTTCTGGTGCCAACTCTTAAATTCGCACAGAAATCCCCCAATTACTTCATTCTCCGTGTTCTTGTCTTGGTTCGACTTATGTTTTTGTGTTACCATTGAGGTGTCAGATGCCAGTTCATGGGGCGCAAGGGTCAGGGACAGTGCAGGGAGTAAGTCACACTCGGGCGGGGGAGGGGGGAGGAAGAGAGACAGAAAGAGCCACAGAAAGATACAGAGAGAGAGAGAGACAGAGGGAGGGAAGGAGAGACACAGAGACACAGACACGGAGAGCCAGAAAGAGACAGACAGAGGGAGGGAAGAGAAACAGGGGCAGGGGAGTGAGGAACAGAGAGACAGAGAAAGACAGAGAGAAGAGACACAGAGAGACAGAGACATGGAGTGAGACAGAAGGAGGGAGAGAGGAAGAAAGAGACAAAGATAGACAGAGACAGATGGAAGAAGAGAGACACACAGAGAGATACAGAGAGAGATGGATGAGGGTGGGGGGTGATGGGGAGCAGAGGGAAGCATCAGAGGGAAGAAAGCTTCAGGAAGGAGCTGGGGGCAGACACACAGGGCTGGGGCCCCAGCTGCACAGAACTTCTTGCACTGGGCCGGTCCCCGGGGCCTCCTGGACTCTGACCTCTTCCCCTCAGGTATACTAAGGAGGATCGCATCCCCTGCATCTGATTCAGTTCCCAGCCTGCTTGTGTGAACGCCGAACAGGAAGCGTTCCTGCCACAGACAGGAGCTCCAGCCCCAATTTTCCTCCTCTCGGGAGCACTTCCCGTCATCCTCAGCAGCGTTGTGAGATTTGAAAGGAAAAAATCGCCCCCTACATCATTACGTTCAAAAGGTGGGGTTTGAAGCAGAGCCGTAAACGGACACCGAACTCTGGCGGAGGATGCACAGGTACGAGCGTCCAGGAGCAGGTGCGCTCACGTCCGAAACCTGCTTTGAAATACGTAACGAACAGGAGAGTGGACGCAGGGCTAGAGAGGGTGGATGGATCACGGTGTGAGAAATTAGGACTTGCGGACTCCGGGCGGTGAGCACAGGCGTAATGCACCGTGTAATGCCTTCCGTGTTTCCGGGGTCTGACGACGTTCATGATAAGGTGTGTGGAAATGAGTAGTGTCTACAGTGACTATGTGTGTGGGGGGGGGCGGGGGGAGGCAGGTGGAGGGGGACAAGACGTGCCCCACAAAGCGGGGGGATAGAGCGCCACCTCGGCTCCTGGCCCTGGGCACCCCGCTCTGAGGCTGGTCCAGCCCCTCCCGTTCTGAGGCTGGTGTTTCTGGAAGGCACTGGAGCTTCGGAGCTGTAATTTCTCAAACGCTGCGGCTGCAAAAAGGAGGCATTCTAGCAGACAAGTCCAGGAAAGTGTCCCCGTCCTGTGTGCAGGACTGTGTCCTCTCTGTCTCCTCGAGCACGACGAGGACCCAGCCAGACTGCAGACATCAGTTCTGAGACCGTCCCCCATTCTGGTGGTGATTGGCCTGAGGGTGCCCAGCTGTGAGCACGGCCCCCGTCCCCGGCCCCGGGCCAGAGCAGAAAGGAGGGTGACCGGGCCCAGCCGAGATGCTGCAGGAGGTGACTTTGGTCAGACAGGCGGGAGCTTTGGTCCGCGTCCAGCACAACCGTGGCCTGTTTCTCGGAGCTTCAGGCCCGGGAGCTTCGGAGAGCCCTAAGTCCTCAGTGCCCTGGAAGGTTCTGGCAAAGAGTACAAGGGAGGTAACTGTCACTGTTACGTTTGCCGTTTCAAACAGGCCTGGCTGGCCTTTTGAGGGCTCAGCAGACAAAGCCTGGCACCATGGAGGTTGGGGTCTCTGTCATGCAGAGACAGGACTGGCTGCCCAGGGGCCAGACGTCAACAACTTGCAGCCTTTGACCACACAGAGACCCTTGGGCGGGAGCCCCCAGGTCCAGGTGCCGGCAGGCCTGCTTCATTCCGAGGCTTCCCTCCATGGTTTGCAGACAGCTGCCTTCTTCCTGTGTCCTCGTGTGGCTGTCCCTCTGTCCTGTGTCCTCAGCTGCCCTTCCAGTCATACTGGATTAAGTCCAGCCCAGGTGAACTCAGTTTACTCTAATTACCTCTTTGAAGGCCCTACCTCTGAGGGCAGCCACCATCCGATGTGCCGGGGCGGGGGGGACACAGTTCGTCCCACAGTGGTCCCCAGACCACCGTCACCATTGCTAACAGGCAGCAAACGTGCCCCATGGGGGTGCCACGAAACAGTCTGAGGTGACGAACACAGCACAGGCTCACGGATGCGGCCCTGGGGGCCTCAGAGATGCTCAGGTCACCGACAGGGAGACGGAAGCATGGACAGGAGAGAGCATAGCACCAAATGCTGGGGAAGACAGGAGTGGGCGGAGCCCCCATCACGGCTGGCGGGAGCACAGACCGGCACAGATGCTGGGGAAGACAGTGCTCACAGAGTGGGACATCCTCTTACCAGAACATCCAGCCACCGCACTCCTGGATTTGCCCAGAGGTGAGAAATTCTACCAAACATGAAGACGTCCTAGCAGGCGTCAGAAACGAGCCAGTCTGAAACAGCCAAAGACAAAACTAGTGATTGTGGCTTCTCTTCCCCCTGTGTACAGACATTCTTTTCATAGTCACCTCTTTGCTTTAATGGGGTTTTTGCACATACTTAGAACCTGTTCATGATCAGCCTTACGAACGAAAAAGAAATTTTCCTTCTAACGGAGAGTTTTGCACCTCAAGTGAAATGTAAGGGCCTCGAGGACACAAGCAAAATGACAGGTCGGTGAACTGCACCGTCTCCTGTTAGCACGAAACCTATTTTATTAGTGGAAAGCACACACAGTACTTGGGAATCCCACGACACAAGTCCCCACTTAGGCAGGTCTCCGGAGCGTGGCCAGCAAAGGGGAGCGATCCAGAGCCAGTCAAGAGTCCACCGCGGACAAGTCCACCCCGGTGGTGCTGCCCAGGATTGAGTACCTGGGGTTACATTCCCCGCGGGCGCCAGGAAGGAGTCTGCACAGCCCAGCGCCACGCCTCGGGAAGGGGACCCGAGTGGCAGTGTCATGTGCCGAAACACCGTTGGCAGGAGAGTGGGAGTCTAAGATATTGGGACCCCGTCTAAAGGAGCAGAAACCTTGGTTCCCCTGCCCTGCCATGACACCGTCTCCCTCCAGGCTGTATTTATTGAATGGAAAACCGAGGAAAGAGAATACGGAGGCAGAGGGTCTATGTGGCAGACCTAAAGAAGCAAGCTGTGGTCTCTGGTCTCTGAAGCAGCCAATGGCTCATGCACAGCCGGCTCTCCGGCACGGCCCCCGTGTTGGGTGGCTTCTTGCCTGGTGTCACGTTAGGCGCCCCAGCCTTCTTCAGGCAGAGGAAGTGCTTTTCCGCAGGAAACGCTTGTTTCTGGGAACCTTTCTGGGGTTTAGCGCACTATGAACGTTACCTCAAATACCCCCATTTCTTTGAGATGTACACTCCAAATATACGTGGATTTCTTAGGAGTCAGTAAAACATTCGAGCATCTCTGGAAACAATCTCAGAGAGCAAGCATTTGAGAAGCACGGGGATGGGGACGTTTTGTCGCT
Organism: Prionailurus viverrinus; assembly: GCF_022837055.1. Classification (NCBI taxonomy): domain Eukaryota; kingdom Metazoa; phylum Chordata; class Mammalia; order Carnivora; family Felidae; genus Prionailurus; species Prionailurus viverrinus. The sequence goes on along the minus strand of NC_062561.1, from coordinate 80,329,715 downwards.
GACGCTTCCCGACATTAACCAGCCATGTGGTCTTGACTGGTCACTTTGTGTCTCAGGCACTCAGGTGTCCTTCTCTACCTGCAACCAAAGGCATCAGACGGCGATTCCCAGGATGCCTGCTGGCTCAGCAATTCAGTGGCTCCACTATAAGGCAGAGATTGGTAACGAGTCCCTGGAGGAAAACATATAAAGCTGGAGACTGGTCCAGAGGACGGGTATTTGTGTTAGAAACAGGGAAGGAGGAAAGAATGGAGCTCCGATGGTCCTCATAGTAGGTGCCAGGGTGTCACAAGAGCTGCTCTGTCAGGAGCACCCCGTGACAGACGGTATTTGAAATCTGATGCTTTATACTATAACAGGAACAACATAACATATCCAGCTTTGTGAAATGTAAAATAGTTTCCCCTAAGGGCATTTCAGAAAGCTGCCCCATGCTGATCTTTATGGCATCAAGTATCATCTGTCCCGTTACCTTAAAATTTTTTTTGTTAATGTTTAGTTGTTTTTGAGAGAGAGAGACAGAGCTCGAGTGGGGGAGGGACAGAAAGAGAGGGAGACACAGAATCCAAAGCAGGCTCCAGGCTGTCAGCACAGAGCCTGATGCAGGGCTTGAACTCACAAAGTGAGCCAAAGTCAGATGCTCAACCGACTGAGCCACCCAGGCACCCTTGTCCCATTACCTTCTACTATGGTTCAACGTTTTGTAGTTTCCTGCTGAAGAGAAGTAAGTCATGAAGTGAGATAATGTGCTCCCATTCCCCCTCCTCTGGGATAGACCAATGGCTGGTTTTTGGAGTTAGTGTCCCATTTGAAAACATTATTGTAAATTGTTCATCAAGGCTGAATATTTGGGCAACTGTCACCAAGCGAATGCTTTGTGGATTTTTGTCTGTGAGTTCTCTTGTAATGAGATTCTTGGAAGATGTATAATCACAAGGAAATCTATTGATTCCTGATCTCTCAGCATTGCCAGTGGCCTCAGGGTATCTTATTCAATTGGCTTTTTTTTTTTTTTAATGCCATCAGACGTGCTGTTTTTGCACACAGAGCTTGGAAGTGTCTTTTACTGGACAGCATTATCAGAAGCCGGGATTCTCTGGGTCTCCTTCTATCTTCTTGCAATCCCCAGTCACCTGTGCTCCCACATGTTACCTGGACCAGGACATGGGTTCCCCTCTTTGCTGGAGGACCCAGGGCCCTGGGGTGTGGCCAGTGGGCTCTTCTCAGGAAAGTTACCTTCGGTCAGGTTGTGCAGACACAGAAGTGACAAGGAGCCACGTCGTCTTCGTCATGGGCTGCGTGTTGGAGGCGAGGGAGCTTCTTGCCTCCCGAGCGCGCTGCAGGGAAAATCAATTAGAGCTTGTAATAAAAAGCTACTTCCTTTTGTTTGCTTTTTGCAAAGCAAATTGAGTGTGCTGGCCACCATAAGTTTAAATTAAGAATAGGGAACAAAGACCAAGCTAAAACTAATAAAAATACACCGTGGTCATAGAATATGGTCAGATAGCAGCAAAGGGGAAGTATAAAATATGAGAAAGGAAGGTAGGCAAAAACACAGGTGCACACATAGAACAACGAGCAGAGGCATCCGAGCAGACGGACAAGCAGATACTTACCTGGACTCAGACACTCGGTCAGTGGAGTCCGTGATGGCGTGTTACCCCACCTCCTGTCTTCTGGGATGCTGGCAGCAGGGACTTTTAAAGTCAGGCTGCCTTTTCACGGTGGGAGAGACAGAGTCCCTGTTGGCTTCCTGGAAGACAGGTGCGGTGCTCACACAGAGGCCACGCCTGGCGTTAGTGGCCGGCTCTGCAGTCCCACTCCCTCGGGGATGCCGGGTCAAGGTCAGCCTTCAGACCTTCCTGCAGCTCGCCCTCAGGTTGGAGACCCGGTACCGAGTCACGTCAGAGACCCCCAGACCTGGCATCAGTGCCCACTGCTTCTGCGGCTGCCGTGGATGTTCTTTGGGAAGAAACGCCAACAACGTCTTTTCTGCAGGCTCAGATTCTTCCCTTTGTGGCCTTTGTGGCAAACGGCTTTCCCCACGCACACCCCAGCCCCATTCGCCCTGAAATCCTGTGGCCATCTGTCTCACCTCCAGACAGCGACCCCCACCAGTCCCTCCTTGAGAGGGGCACATTCCTGGGGGCCAAGGAGCACCTGCTTGTGAGAGCCTGGGAGCACAGGGCTTGAATCTCCGCTCTGACATTTGTAAGCTGTTGGCCCTGGGCTGACTGCATGTGCTCCTGGCTTTACCATCTATGGAGCAGGATTATGCCGCCTGCCTTTGAGACAGTGACTGGGCGCCTGGCCTGGCAACCTTCTTCCTCAGCTCCACCCCTGCTGGCACCTCTTCCCTGCTCGACCCTGGTTGTGTGCATTTCTGGGGATCTAGCTGCAGCTCTTATCTAACCAGGGTGCATCTTTGGAAAGGGTCCCAAGGGTCCCAAGGGTCCCCTTGGAAAGGGGCATTTGGGGCTGCAACCCCGGACCCTGGATGTGGAGACGACTGGCATTTTCCAAAGGTTTGCTTGAATCCCTAGGGTGTATAGACAGCCAGGCCTGTGGGATTCATTTCCTACCATCTTCAGAAACAAAAACAGTTCTGTGAGCTCATGCGAGAGACCAGGAGCCACGGAAGGAAGAATGGTGGATGGTCCCTGAACTAAATTGCTCTGTCAGATGGATGTGAATCCTACCTGAGTCCATGTAAAGATCAGGCACTGATCTCGAGGCTTTTTGGCACGGAGGGCTGTGACGTGCTTGGGTTGTTCTGCACCGTTTATTTTTCCCTGCGGTAGTTTCAGGGTTGGACTTGGCGTTTGGAATTGAGTTGTCAAGGGTGAGGGCAAAGGCGGGTGCCATCATAATTGGCATGTGGGGTGAGAGGCAGGACAGAGGCTGGACTGGGTTTTCTGTTGGTATTTTAAGCAGTTTGCAGGACTCCATTATTACCTGTTCCCTTCGTGTCCTTTTCATCTCTGAACGAGGATCTCTTAAAATTTAGTTCCTACTCAAGACTGAAGTCCAGAATGTTTTCAGGCAATGTTTTTATCTGAGGATTCTAAAGATCCTAGAACTTTTGCACTTATCTTTAAGTAATCTGAGATTTATACTCCAATATAACAGGAAGCCTCAGATACCTTAAATTTCTGTTTATTTTCACAAAAATCTTTTTAATATTGGGTTTCTAAAAAACAACTAAATATGAACAATCAGGAAAAATGATGAATTTTATTTGAAATATCTGTTAGAAGTTTCCTTCTCCTCCACGCCACTCTGTACAGTGTCCCCTTCTTGGGCACAATTCCTTGGGCTTTGCCTTCTTCTTTGTTGTAACTACCTTTATGGACTTTGAGTCTCATCCCATTTTTGGAAGCAAGGAGGGTACAGGGATGGTTCATCTTACTGGGCTAATATGGACCCTCAGGAGTTTACTAACTTCTTGGGAGATGAGAGGGAGGTGGTTTACTTTCGGTGTCTTGTGCTTAGAATGGGCGTAAAGGACACACCGTTGATTTGAGTGGGAAGACCCCACCTGAGATTTCTAAAACTTGCTCTCAAGCTGTGAACACCTCATGATGTTGTTAGTGCAGTAAAAGGGGAGTCTGTGTGTTTCTAAATATTACTTTAAATTAAAAAAAATTTTTTTTTAATTTATTTTTGAGACAGAGAGAGACAGAGCAAGAACAGGGAGGGAGACACAGAATCCAAAGCAGGCTCCGGGCGCTGAGCTGTCAGCACAGAGCCCGACGCGGGGCTTAAACTCACCGACTATGAGATAATGACCTGAGCTGAAGTTGGATGCCTAACCAACTGAGCCACCCAGGCGCCCCTCTAAATAGGACTTTAATCGAAAGAGGCATCCAAAGTAGATTACAGGAAAGATTTTTAAACTAGTTATCTAAAAGGCAACTACTGTGATTTGCAATTTCTTAGTCCAATTGATAAATATCAAATCAAATACAAGAATGCATTAGGGTAGCAGAAAGATTGTTAGCTGTCTTTATAGCATGAAGCGAAGCAAATAATTAGCAATGTGGGGTTGAGGAAAGGTTTGGAGAGAGGAGGCAACTTGGTAGAACAATAAAAATCACTCTTGTAAACACGCTTTACCTGTCAAAAGGTATGAAATCAGATATTTGAGAAATAGAAATCGTGTTTCCATTCTTTTAAAGAATTTTTTTAATGTTTATTTATTTTTGAGAGACAGAGAATGAGCACAAGCAGGGGAGGGGCAGAGAGGGAGACACAGAATCTGAAGCAGGCTCCAAGCTCTGAGCTGTCAGCACAGAGCCCGATGCGGGGCTCAAACTCACGAACCGCGAGATCATGACCTGAGCCGAAGTCAGACGCTCAACCCACTGAGCCCCCCAGGTGCCCCATGTTTCCATTCTTTTAAAATCCAGAAGAAACAAAGACAAGATCTCCAGGAGGCAGGGAATGTTGAGGGATTCCTGCAAGAGGGAAAGCATTTGGGGCCAGGGGTGGGGATCTAGAGCAAAGAGACTCACTCACAGCAATGGGGGAGAATGTCATGGGCCTTCCCAGGAGATCCCAGAGAAGTTTCAAGGCAGGCATTGAATATCCAATGATGGGCGGGAATGATTAGTTGAGAAATGCTTAGCGCAGCGGTCCTTGGGTGCCCTTCTCAGAACCTTCAGCTGGTGCTGGCACACTGCTCTCTGGAGGAAGCAGCCCCCGAGCCTGGAAAGGCCTGGAGACAGAGGCTGGTCCTTATAGTCAGCCCAGTCCCTGTGGAAGACAGAGAAGAGAGGAAAGTTTAAAAAGACAGCAGCTCCTTCCAAGACAGAAATACAGGGAACCATCATACTCCAGAGTCACCTGGGGCTCAGGACAGTGACTGAGGATTCTCTGGTAGCTCCCTCCCCACAGTCCATCAGCAGAGCTCATCTTCAGTGATGCACAGTGAGCCAGGTGCCCTAGGGGAGCCCTGTGAGAGGCAGAAACAATATAGCCACAAAAGCAACACACTCCGACTGCCTGAAGTAGATGGAACAGATCTTCCCACAACACAAGAAAACACCCCCAGGATCACCAGATATCCAAAGCATTCAAGAGCTTGACGAAAAGCAATCATGACCCTCAAGCAAAACAGCCAACCCTTGAGGAAGCATGAATACTTCACGGAACAGAAAAGAATGTGACACTTTCTAATGTTTAGCGAGCAATGAGAGGATAACTCCTCCATAAAACATGAAGAGTTTGCTTTTAAAGAGGAGCTATAGGAGAGTAAAAAAGAGTTCTTATCAAATAGGATCGTTGAAATTAAAGCTGTCTGGATGGGCTAAATGGCAGAATGGATTTGGCTGAAGAGCCAGTGGTGATCTGGAAAAGAATGTTAAGAAGATTTCAGCTCATCAGACAGACATGGGAAGCTAAGAGCCACGTTTTGAGGTGTGGGAAATAGATTCAGGACTTTCAGAGTGGAGAGTGGAGTTCATGGAAAGAAAGAGTAGATCAAGGAGAGAAAAGGGGAAAGGTGTCCTTGAGCTGAAAGAGATTTCAGTTTTCAGCTGGGAACAGCTAAGAAGAGTAACTTACAAACAATGAGCTGTCCTGGAAACACGACCTGTGGCTTGGACAAGCGAGTGTGAAGACACAAGCCCAGATGCTTACAGAGTGAGCCAAGCACACACACCAGTCACCTAGGGCATGACAAGGGTGATGTCAACACCAGAGGACTTGCTTCGAGGGGATACAGGAAGACAGCAGGACAGTGGCTTCCCAGTTTCCTCATTTATCCAACAATGGTATTTATGATATTTATTTTTATTTACTCAGTGTTTTCTATGTGTCAAGTGCATCTCTGGACACATAGCTCAGACGGGTAATGTGCAGATGGACGAGTAAGATACATCGATTAGTAGATGATGTTAAAGGCTTCAGAGAGAAAAGAAGCAGGGAGAGGGGCTGTGAGGTGTTGCCTGGGGAAAGAGCGCAGGTGAGGTGTACGGGCAAGGCCTCCCTCAGAAGCTGCTTTCGAGTGCAGATCCCAAAGACGTAAGAAGGTACGCACGCACCTCCTGGAGTAAGAATCTTCATGGAGGAGACAACAGTTAGCATTGAGTCTGCCCATGAGGGACTGGTCTATCCAGCTTGGTGGCAAATGGTTTTGAGCTGAGCATTCCATGCTGAGCTAATACCCAGCAAAGTGTTGGGCAACATAACACTATTTGGCACCTGCCAGCACTGGGGGAGCTTTTCGTCTTCACACACACGTGCAGGCAAACACTTACCCAGATGCACTTGAGCAGCATGGAACAGCAGTGCAGGAAAGAACGGGACCCGGGATTTAGGAGTAGTGACAACTGAAGCTGGCTCAGGAGGAGCGCAAGACAAACCCAGAACAAAAACAAGAAATCAGCCAAACAAATAGGGACATAAATGAATTTAATGTCACTCCCCCAAATGTTCGGTGGGTGGGCCATTCCCTGGCAATGATATATGATGTATGATGTTATACATGATGTCTGCATGATGACTGATGCGATGCAGGATATATGTATGATGAATGATGCGATGTGTGGTGCATGTATGATGTGTGCATGGTGTGATGTATGATGTATCACACATGCACGCAACATATGGTGTATGTATGATGTACAATGTGATGCAGGATGCATGCATGATGTGATACATGACGTATGATGTGGTACATGTGTATTTATGTTATATATGATGCGTGCATGGTGTATGGTGTGATGTATGATGTGCACATGTGATGTATGATGTATGTATACTGTATGCATGTGATACAAGATGTGATGTATGATGTAGATGTCTGTGTGATATATGCATGGTGTATGATGTATGCATGAGATATATGATATATGTATGACGTGATGTATGATGTGTAGTCTGATGCATGAATTATACATGATGGATGACGCAATGCATGATTATGTCTGATGTGTGATGAATGATATCTGTGTGATTTATGCAAGGTGTGATGTATGACGTGTATTTGTGATGTATGATGTATGTATGACATATGGTGTGATGCATGATGTATGCGTGATGTCTATATGATGTATTCATCATGTATGATGTGATGTGTTATGATTACACGTGATGTATGATGTGTGTATGATGTACGATGTGATGTATGATGACGTTTCTTGCTCAAGAGTCGGACTGCACATTCATTTCTGCGGTGGCGATGTTTCCATAATCCTAATGTTGTAAATGTGATTATAGCATTTTAGTTTAAGACAGTCCTTTAGATAAAGTATGGATGATTTGTCAAGGCTTACAGAGTAGAATATAGTTGTTGTACAGTAATATAAACCTAATTTAACATTAAAAGTGTGATTCAATAGACATTGCCTAAAGTGATATGGTTAAATGTGTAGTTTTAAAAATTGTAATAGAGAACACCAGAGGAATGAAAGATAAAAATGTGCACTTTTTAAATCATATTAATGCATTATTTTTATGATTAAATAAAAATGAATTAATATTTGAATGTTCTGTAGTGGGGCAGTAGAATTTTAAAAACCAGGCATTTCTAATTGTAAAAAAGCCCTGATTAAAAAAGAAAACGAAATAAAATGCATTCAAAACCACTTCAACTTTGCAGTGTTTTGTGGAAGAGGTTGCTGATGAATCTCAAAAGAGGTGAAAGAAAACAGAAAAAAATGAAATGTATAGTGGGACATTTTTTTACTTATTGGAAAAATATCATTAGGAAGCCCGGACTAATCTATTGCATCAGGAGATAATCATACCTTTTAAAGTTCTTTGGAATTACATTGTAAGTTACTTCAAAGTAATTTCTACAAAAACATGCCAATTCAAAATGAAATAAATGTGATGTTAAGAACAAAATATCACAGGACTTCAGAATGAAATTAGCATTTTATCGGATTGGTCCACATGCTGAAATGAGGACAATAAGGTAACTAATAGTTCTGATGAAACAGTAACTGCCAATCTGTGTGCGATACGCACAGAGAATATAAAATCTGTCTTAATTAGTGAGACATTCTTGGGTTTGTCAATGTTGAAGAGACCCCTGTGGCTGATTTACATCAGGTTATGAAGACCTGTTTGTTGCATATCCTGGTTGATATCAGTGAATCCTAGTTGATATCAATGCAATGTTGCACATCCTAGTTGACATCAATACAGGATCAACGCAGGGCGATGCACCGCTGGACCCCGGACCAAGGGTGGTGCCAGGGACACAAATGGAGATTCTGACAGGGTTGTAGCACAGTGTGAGGAGGAAGGGCCAAGGCTCGACACACTCAACATTGTGTTCAGGTAGTGCCTGGAGCAAAACACGATTCAGGGATCAAAATGCTAAGTGCCTGGTGACATTTAATTGTGGGTGGCCGTGAAAATGCATGGTGGTTTGTAAAAGCAGAGTTATGACCTCTGAGGTTTCAAAATAAGGATATTTTTGCAATATCGCCAACCCCTCCCCCCGGACCCCAAGTCATCAGCTGGTTTGATGGCAGGAAATTCATGGTGACACCACTTAGGACACTATGGTTGTGCTTACGCTGCATTTACAACTGAGTTTTTCCAAAGTTTCCACTTGAAAACATTCTGTGCTCTAATAATTATTCCGGTCAACACAGAAGCACCATAGCAGTGGAAATGACATTCTTTTTTTAAGATTTTTTTTAACATTTATTTATTTTTGAGACAGAGACAGAGCATGAGCAGGGGAGGGGCAGAGAGAGAAGGAGACACAGAATCCGAAGCAGGCTCCAGGTTCTGAGCTGTCAGCACAGAGCCCGACGCGGGGCTCAAACTCATGGACCGCGAGATCATGACCTGAGCCAAAGTCGGACGCCCAACCGACTGAGCCACCCAGGTGCCCCTGGAAATGACATTCTGATAGCATGTTCCCATAGATGTATCTTGGAAACTTATTTTGTGGAACTTTAGGAATATGGCAGGTCATTGCATGATAATACCTTAAGAAACTTCCACCCTTGAACCTTGGGACAGGTAATGTCCTTGACTGTTATCTGGGAGACAAAGAGTACTTTGCTTCTCTATGTGTCTATTTTTTACGTCTTCTGTCTTTTCAAGGAAATGAAAGACTGGACTTGAAAGACACTTCTCAGATAGAATAAGCAGATTTCAAAAACTTATTAAAAAGTGTTTATTTTAGGATAGGCAAGAATCTGGGTTGATGGCAAGACTCTCATATTTGCTATCTTGAGTGCATGATGATGATGATATTACTAGCCAGGATTGAGAATACAAAAATTAAAATGAATTTTTGAGCAAGGAGTAGCGAGGAAGTCCCATTTGGATATAAAAAGTTAAGCCCTGAAGGATATCAGGGCACATCTGTCGCTAAATGACCTGTTCATGTTCAGTGTGGAGACCCAGGGAGAACAAGAGTTGAGCACCAAAACAGCAGTGCCGTACCAGCAGCTGAATCATGGTAGATGGAAGCATCTAGGGAAATAAATGCCCGGGAATGTGAGGGACTACGTGCCATCCTCCAGAAACCATGAGGTCAGCATTGGCAAAAGGGCCCAAATAGAGAGGACAAGGAGTATGGTATGAAAGAGACTGAGGAGGAGGTAAGTAGGAGGCCTAGGATTCAAGAAGTGGGGACATGCTTGGAGAGGGGCAGCCTGCTCCTACTGTGGTGCGTGAATGCAGGCTTTGGACCTCTGTATTGTGGGGGCCATGGGATTCCTCCCTGGCTTCTGTCAACTCTGAGGTTCTCTGCATAAACACTACTCCTAATCTGTCCTGTTAAATATAGAGTGATAGTGGAATTAGATGTATGGGGTTTCCTCCCAAAGCCTTGATCACAGACAACTTGATGATTGTCTTAATATGAAGGAAAAGCACATGCTAATTTTAGAATGGGGATGGGGGAAGTTAATAGAAATGTTATGGTGGCTGTAGTAGGCAGGATAATGGCCCCCCAAGATGTCCACACCCTGTCTTGGAACCTGAGCATGTGTTACCTTGCTTGGCACATGGACTTTGTGGGTGTGATTAAGGTTAAGGACCTTGAGATGGGAGAACATTCTGCATTATCCAGGTGGGCCCAATGTAATTGCAGGATTCCTTAAGATCTGAGAGCCTTTCCCATTGCCAGAGAGCCAGGGAGATGTGGGGGTGACAAGGGCCTGGCTTGCCTACAGGCACCTGCTGTGAGATGGGGGAGGGGCTGCAAGCCAAGGAAGGGGGTAGCCTTGCAAAACCGGAAAAGGCAAGCAAGCAGATTCTCCACTGGAGCCTCCAGAAGGACCGAGGTCCTGCCTACGTGACTTGAGCCCAGGAAGACCCATTTTGTATGTCTGATCTCCACAATAGTAACATAATAAATTCGTATTGTTTAACAAATTACCGGGGCGCCTGGGTGGCGCAGTCGGTTAAGCGTCCGACTTCAGCCAGGTCACGATCTCACGGTCCGTGAGTTCGAGCCCCGCGTCGGGCTCTGGGCTGATGGCTCAGAGCCTGGAGCCTGTTTCCGATTCTGTGTCTCCCTCTCTCTCTGCCCCTCCCCCGTTCATGCTGTGTCTCTCTCTATCCCAAAAATAAATAAACGTTGAAAAAAAAAATTTAATAAAAAAAAAAAAAAAGAAAAAAAAACAAATTACCAACTCAAGGGTAATTTGTTACAACACAGTAGAAAACTACCAAGTGGCTTTTTAAACGCATAGTGCAACATTTGTATCCTTAGATAATGTTTGAATACATATGTGGAGGGATTGTATATGTTTTTAAGCACACACAACTATTTGTATACAATAAAAAAAAAAGTATGGTCTCAGAGGTGGAATAAAAAAAGAAATTGCAAAATAGGAGGAGTCCTTATTTTTCTTAAACAACCCTAGCGCTTTGCTCCCAAGGAGAAAAACAAAAGCTGCCCTGATTTTGGGCCACCTGTGTCACACTATGATCATGTGACACTGAAGTATTCTGGTTCCTGAGCTAAAAATAAGTTGATGACACTCTGTTCCATTAACAAGTATGTGATCTTATCAGAGGACTGTGGGCTTTGATCTGGAGTTCATCCGCTTAAAATCTTTATAATTAGCGTTCCTTGGGAACTCAGGCCTGCCTTTCTTAGTCTTTATTTTTTCCCCCATCGAATGATCCGTAAACCCTGCTTGTTATTTTGCACATATGGTTGTTGCTTCCCAAAAGGAAACATTTTTCCCCCCTCTAAAGTCTTAAATGCAGTCTTGTTTGTTCCTGTCTTACTGAAAACACTAACAATGCCCATCACCATCGGAAAGAACTAGCCCAGATTTTTTTCTTCAGTGGGGTCAGGTCGGTACTCTCCTTTCCAGACAGCTCCAACTCGCAAATGGGTCCTGTCCTATAGTTCACGCTCTAGTCTGTTGTGTGGAATTGGGAACAGATCTCCCCAGACAAACAAAGAGGATTTGCTCCCTAGGCTGCTTTTTGCGGAGTATCTGAACGGTCCCAACCTAAGTGCTAGGATCTGGGAGCAGAGGTCATTCCGCACAGAAGGGAGAAACAGGGGACCTCAGGCTTCCAGACTCCAGAACCGTGATATGTAAATTTCTCGTGTGTATATGGCACACAACCTGGCGGGTTTTGTAGTAGGAAGCCAAACAGACTAAGACATCAACATCCCAAGGAGTTTTGTGGGATGGGCCTGTGCGGACTCCTCAAACATTTTGTTAGCAAGCCTGTGTGTTTCATAGGGGACCGTCTGTTCCAGAAGACTGTGCGTTACACTATCACCAGCTAAGTGTCCCCAGACTCCTGACCATGTGCTCACCTAATCACGGGCTGCCATGTTTTACACCATGTGGCTCTGTCAACTTGGCCACAGCGGACCGGACCGAGGATGGACAGCTGTCTCAAAGAGGCCCTCGGTGGACCACCTTATGAGCACGAGAGAGCAGCCTCACAAGGAAGTTCCACTCCTGGGCTGCCCCAGCATGCTGGTCTTCCTAGGACAGCTCAAATGTGCATCTTCAGTCCCTGAATTAGTTGCTAAGAGGGTCCTTTGCACGCCCAGGAATGATCGGTTCAGACAGTAATCACCCTACACTGCTGGGCATGTGGCCGAATGGTGAGGCTTGTGAGGTGTAAAGGGCAGCACGGGGAGGGAGTCAGGGGGTCCAGTGCTGGAAGCGACACTGGGGCAAGTCGGGAAGGGCCACAGAGCCAAGTCTGGTGGGGCCCCTCAGACGTCCTCTTCTAAGGGATGGCCTCAAGCTAGATGAGTCTACTCCTTGATTTAACCGGTATTTGTTGAAACCACCATATCTGGTGGACAGTGCCGAGATCAGGGGGCCCTGCAAGGAGTGGCGAGTGTGGTCTGATGGCCAAGCGAGTAGCAGACCCAGCAACGTGACTGGTGTCCTGGGAGGGGAAGCTGTTTGTTTCCAGGCAGCGTGGATGAGCAGACGAGGGGGTCAGGCAAGGCTTTCTGGGAGATGGCCGACACACCGAGCCCGGGAAGGGGAGGCGAGAGGAAGTCAAGTGGAAGAGGAGGGGCGGAGCAGAGTGGTGGCAAGTGCCCAGCCGAAGGGGGTGAGCCTGGCAAATGAGAAGGGCCCGAGTGACTCCCTAGTCTGTACCCACTGGTGGTACCCAAGTAGGGTCCGTGGACCAGCAGAGGCAGCACCCTGGGCACTTGCAGGAAGTGCACATTCTTATCCTTACCCCGGACTTCTCAGGCAGAAACTTTGGAAGCAGGGCCTGTGGCCTGCGTTTCAGCAAAGCTCCAAGAGCGAGATGTCTGCTCAGGTGTGAGCACCCCTGCTGCAGCCTCCCAGAGCCCGTGCTGCTCCCGCTGGAGCCCCTGCTCTGGGGGAGCCCAGGACCCCCGTGGGGAGGTGCCCTCACGCTACACCCTCTGCACCAGGGTCTCTGCTACCTGGGAATCCAACTCCCAGCCACTCCCGGCACCCTCCCCACGGTGGGGCCTCCAGTGCGGGACACTCATGGCTTCAGATTTGAGAACCTACAATTTTCCCACCATGTCTGAGACATCCTCTTGTCTGCACTTGGCTGGAGAACAGTGAAAACTCGTCTGTCCGGGCATGTAGCTGTAGCGAAGGAGAGGGAGGGAGGTGTGGGCTATCTTTTCCAAGGTGCTGGCTCCTTGACACTCGGACTTCATACTGGGAAGAGACAATCCACAGGATAGGGCATGCGTGTATCCTGCGGTGAAGGGCACAGATCCTGGAATCAGACTGCCTGGCTTCGAACCCCAACTTCATTACTTACTCGCTGTGCAGTTAAGGGCAGGGCACTCGACCTCCTTGTGCCTCAGTTTCCTTATCTATAAAACGGAGATGATCCTTCCTACATGGGGGGTTATTGTGAGTAATGCATTAGTTAATAGATGTGAAGCCCTCTGAACGGGGCCGGGTGTAGGACACATACTCAAGGAGCATTGTCTCTTGTTTTCGGCTCTGTGGTATCTCTCTGTACGTCACAGTGTTGTTATTGCCTCTTCCCCGAGCAGAATATTGGGACCGCACCCTTGCAGACTGCCTCTGTGAGGCTCTGTTACTCACGGACATAGGAACGCTTGTACTTTTCTGCTTTTTCCTGACTTCTCGAGTGAAGACATCCCCAATCACTGACACTGATCAGTGGCCCTGAGGCAGGTGTCCTGGTGAGCTCATTCGCTCTAACGTACAATAGCTGTCAGTGACTTGGCCCTCCCGGGTAGGTAGTTATTTGGTGCTTATTTATAAAGCGAATGCCTCACTCCCTGGCTGCAGTTTGGATCAGTTTTTGACCAATAGTCAAATAACTTTAGGAGTCGTCGAACAAAGGATTACGGGTTCTTCCCCAGCAGGACCTCTCAGAACTATGTACAGAGTTGGTGGGTGTAATAGGCAATGTTTCCCAAACTTATCTAATCTCCTAGCACGTTTTGTCCCACGGGGCCACACCTCAGAAACATGGCTCCTCCCCCACCCCCACCCACCCAGGGGCAAGTGCAGGAAGCCCTGTGGGGAGGGGCTGCCCCAGCCATGCCAGTAACTGTTCGTGGTCCTGAACCGTTGCTGTGGGCCAGCGGCGGGCTGGCCCCTAGAAACCCGGGTCCTTGAAAGCCTCTGCAGACTCTTCCACGGATTCGGAACTACTGGAGGGTAAAGGTAGTTCAGAAAGAGAACAGAGAGATGAAGGGTTGAGAAAGAGCCAAGCAGAGTCCTGAGAGGCTGGCAAGAAAAGAGAAATAAAGGGAACCCTTTCACCACGGTTTTAGAATTTCAGTTCCTGGGAAAGCAATCACACATGTACCACGCCAGAACTTTGAAGGACAAGAGGAGAGTCAGAAACTACTGTGCGAGGTGGTTTAGACACAACCGGTGCTGACGTGGACAGAGAAGCTTGCCCATGTCGGTGCCCCTGAGTTGCGGCAAAGTGCTCATGGTTTTCATTAGTATTTGTTTTAATTTTTTTAAATGTTTATTTAGTTTTGAGAGAGAGAGAGAGAGAGAGAATGAGTGAGGAAGAGGCAGAGAGGGAGGGAGACACAGAATCCGAAGTAGGATCCAGGCTCTGAGCTGTCAGCACAGAGCCCGGCGTGGGGCTCGAACCCATGAATCATGAAATCATGACTGAGCCAAAGTCAAATGCTTAACCAACTGAGCCACCCAGACACCCCTCACTAGTATTTTTTTAATGTTTAATTATTTTTGAGAGAGAGAGAGAGAAAGCACAGCAGGGGAGGGGCAGAGAGAGAGGCAGACACAGAATCCGAGGCAGGCTCCTGGCTCCGAACTGTCAGCACAGAGCCTGATGTGGGGCTCGAACCCACAAGCTGTGAGATCATCCCCTGAGCTGAAGTCGGATGCTTAACTGATTGAGCCACCCAGGAGCCCCAGTATTTTTTAACATTGTGAAAAATTTCTGTTTAATGTAGGTTGAAGCCTCTTTCTTTGCTGTAACATTTAAATAACGTCTTTCATGCTGTGGGGGGTTGTGAGAGAATGCGCCCACCTCACCCCTCCTGGCCTTGAGGCCAGTGGATGCTCCTGGTGATGGCCCACAGCTGCTCCTGGTGTCAGTGCATGTGTAGCCTTGATCCAACCTGTTCCCTTGGTGTGGGGCACGTGATCGAGTCTGCTCTCCGTCATCTGTGGCTTCCTAAGCAAATCAGTGTCAAATATCACAACGTCTACTCCGTACTTCACACTATGAGTCCTTCTAGGATAACTCTGCCAAAGGGAAACACATATTTTCATTTTTCCAAATCACTGGAGAAAAAATTAAGTCCAAAAATCCTTTGTAAGCCTATAATTAAAAACTAGCTCCTGAGAGATCTGTGGCTTTGAAAATAAATGTTACTTTTAATGTTCTACTGCTCGTGAGAGTGGTTCCCAGCTTGGGGCACGAGTGGGGTGGATAAATGGGCCATTTCGAGGCTCCTTTCCAGAACATTTGTTTCTCCCTTGGGACAGGATGGTGGGCATTGGAAGGAGCTCCACACTGAATATTCTCCGGGCTCTTCAACCTTCAGTGTAATGTGGCAAGCCAGATACCTCCAAAATGATATTTTCTACTTTTAATGGCCTGAAATGTTTTATAATTGATTTCTTGCAAGGGGCGAGTTGGGTCCTGGGTGGAGGTATTTCTCCTATATTCTATCCACTCCACTTTAAACTATTTTCTGGTATTGGAGTAGAGGAAATAAAACGCTGAGCAAGTGAGAACAGAAATTAACGAACCCAAGTTTGGCGGTTTTGGGTGGATGGCAGATGAAACTCTGGCCACAAGCAGGAGAAGGTAACAATCTGAAAGAGATTTCGTGCCTCTTCTACTCCTGCAGAGGACCGCAGCCACTGCTTGAAACTTCTTACATGGTAAGTACAGTGTCATGGACTGGCTAGATTAGGGACAGACCTTTACGTCCAGGAGCAACGGTCTACCTTCTCACCACAGACATTGACACAGGTGCCCAAATTGTCTGAATACCCCCTGCACAAGCAAAATCGACTGCCATCTTACTTTGCTTTGGATTAGAAGGCTTGCATTTGGCAAAACAAAAGAAACGTGAAGAATGTGTCGTTTTTTTTTTTTTAAGTTAGTTTATTTTGAGAGAGAGAGTGAGCATGGGAGAGGCAGAGAGAGAGGGAGACAGAGGATCCCAAGCAGGCTCCACACTGTCAGCACAGAGCCTGATTCAGGGCTCGAAACCACGAACCATGAGATCATGATGTGAGCCGAAATCAAGAGTCAGATGCCTAACAAACTGAGCCAGTCAGTGCCCCCACCCCATACCTTTTTCAAGCCAAGTCATCTGTGTATATTCAGAGTGCTAGAATATGTCAGTATATAAGGGCTATCATCACATTTAATGCAACTTTTCTAATTTTTCAGTCCGTTTCTTATTATACAAGTGATGTGTCCTATGGATAAAATTTCAAATGTTACTAAATGGCCCAAAGTGAAAAGCAAAATCCCCCCTTCTGCAACCCCTATGAACATTTTTTTGGGTGCATTCTTCCAGAAATTTTTACCTAAATGCTTCTTAAAATTTATTTATTTATTTATTTTTAATTTTTTTTAATGTTTATTTATTTTTGAGACAGAGAGAGACAGAGCATGAACGGGGGAGGGGGAGAGAGAGAGGGAGACACAGAATCCGAAGCAGGATCCAGGCTCCGAGCTGTCAGCACAGAACCCGATAGGGGTCTCAAACCCACGAACCGTGAGATCATGACCTGAACTGAAGTTGGATGCTCAACCTACTGAGCCACCCAGGTACGCCCCAAATGCTTTTATATTATGCATTCCCTTCTGCAATTTGCTCTTCCCGTCTCCCCATTTAATATCACTTAGACTATTCTCATGTTTTTCTCTCTCTTTTATTTAAAGATTGCATGTCCTTCTTTGGGAGGATATTTTACTATAAATCTGATGGACTTAACCTTGCTCCCAGTGGGCTCCCCAGTTCCAAGACGGCAGGAGGGATGCCATAGAACACAGGTCTGCATATGTGTTCAAGCAGGGGATACGTTTTTGCAGGTGGATTTGTGAGGACAAAGGGGATGTGCATCTTTGGTTCTTGAATGCAGCTGTGAGGTTGCCTTCCAGGGAGGCCACAGCTGGTCCTACTAAAGTATAAGGATGTTTATTCCCGGCCTTACTCAATCCTTAGTCACTGTGATGTTGAATATCTTTACATAATTTATTATCTATCTATATTTTTAGCTTTACCTATTTTTATGTAAGGTGGTTTAGATTTCTTTTTGTTGACTTGTGAGGAGTATTTGTGTAGGAAAGAAATTAGGCCTTGATGTATTTTCTATGTTTTAAATATTTTTCCTAAAATGATATTTTTAAATTTGAGTATGGTATTTTTAAAATGTTTATTTTAAGAGAGAGAGAGTGCACACATGAGCGAGGATAGAAGGGCAGAGAGACAGAGAGAGAGAGAGAGAGAGAGAGAGAATCCCAAGCAGGCTCTGCACTGTCAGCACAAAGCCCGACTCAGGGCTCGAACTCACCAACCATGAGATCATGACCTGAGCTGAAATCAAGAGTCAGACGCTCGACCGACTGAGCCACCCAGGTGCCCTTGTTTATGTTTTTTTTTAAAACATACATTAGATTTAAGGGTGTGTGTGATCATATGTACTAATCTTTTCTTCATTTTCTTCCTGATTTCTGGCTTCTAGGAGAAAAAAAATACTTTTTAAAGTTTATTTATTTTCAGAGAGAGAGAGAGAGAGAGCCAGAGAGAGAGAGAGAGTCAGAGAGCAAGCAGGGGAGGGGTGGAGAGAGAGACAGAGACACAGAATCCAATGCAGGCTCCAGGCTCTGAGCTGTCAGCACAGAGCCTGATGCAGGGCTCGAACTCAAACCTTGAGATCATATGCTGAGCTGAAGTCAGAGGCTCAACCCACTGGGCCCCCCCAGGCTCCCCAGGTTCTTGATTGCTACTTTAAAACTGCCCTCTCCTGAGGCCTTGGGGCTCCCCTGAGGACAGTCCCTGAAGGGCCTTTCCAGGCAGTTGTGGGATCTAAACACACCAGAGGAAGAGTGACTCAGACTGGGGGAAAAGTGAAGCAGGATCCTGTTTTTACATGCATTTCTTTGACAGCTGGTGAGGTGAAGCCTTTTTTACGTGTTAACGGCCTTTTTGTAGTTCTTGCCCCGAAACTTAAAACCAGTGCCTCTAAAGCTTGCGTTAAGGGACTCGTGTTTAGGCAGCTTCCTCTCCTAGGGCCCAGGGCGCACGGGGGAGGGCAGGAGAGGAGACGTGCGCACAGCAGAGCCATCCGGCCCCACCGGTCTGCACGGCAGCAGGAACCTCTTCGTCTGTGGGAGGGCTCTGGTGACACACGGCCCGTGTTCTTGCAGGGCTTTACTGAGGGACAAAAGCGATCACACCCCTGGACGTGTTGCTGAGCTTGTAAAGCTTGCGTGGATGCGACACGAAAATGAAACGCAGTCAGAAAACACGGTCCATTTCCTCCTGTGGGAATGATGATGCTGTCGAATCGGTGGTGTCTACAGGATCTTTTCTGTTCCCACAGGCTCAAGACCCAGGTTCCTGTCCCTGACCCAAGTCATCATGCGCGTTCTCGACCCCAGCTGATCTGAAGGAAGGGTCTTAAGACTCTCCTCTGGATTCTAGAAATTTCTCAGGGTGCAGCTGAAGGCCACCCCATGCCCATGAGGAGTCTTCGTAAATGGATTTTCCTCCTTGGATTCTCCTAATTTGCAGGCCTCACAATTTAAGTAAATGCTACTACTGCTTGAAAACTTATTTTGTCTCCTGGTGTTTCTTCACAATGTGGTTCTAGGATTTATTTTATTAGATGCCACCCCTTTTTGTTACTTCTGTAGATTATAAGACTACTGTGACCGTTAACTGTAGCTGTCACTTGGCTAGGTTATAGAATCTAGAAATCAAACACTACTCCAGATATTGCTGTGAAGACATTTTGTAGATGCACTTAACATCTACAGCCAGTTTACTTACAGGAAAAGAGCATCCTCCATACTGTGGGTGGGCCTCATCCAATCAGTTGAAGGCCTTGAGAGCCAAAACTGAGGTTTCCCCAGAAGAAGAAATTCTTCCATGAGACTGTAGCACTAATCCCTGCCTGAGTTTCCAGCCTGCTGGCCTGCCCTATGAATTTCAGGTTTGCTAGTCCCTACGATCAAGTGAATAAGTTCCTTAAGATCTGTCTATCAATTACCTATCATCTGGGTATCTATCCATCAATTATCTATCATCTATCTAGCTATCAATTATCTATCATCTAGCTATCAATTATCTATATCTATTATATATCTGTTATCTATCCATCATCTATTACCTATCATCTATCTATCAATTATCTATCTATCTATTTATCTTATCTATCATCTAGCTATCTACCAATTATCTATATATCATCTATCTATCTATCAATCATCTATCTATCATCTAGCTATCAGTTATCTATATCTATATCTATCATTTCTATCTATTATCTATCTATATATCTATCAACTATCTATCATCTAGCTATCAATTATCTATACCGATTATATGTCTGTTATCTATCTATCATCTATTACCTATCACCTATCAATATCTATCTATCTATCTATCTATCATCTCTCTCTCTCTCTCTATCTGATCATCTCCTATTGACTTGGTTTCTCTGGAGAACATAGCTAACACAGTTATGGGCAAGGGTCATCAGCTCCAGGGCACCTAAAGTCTTCCCAGTCCCCCAGTGCTTGGGGATGTCTTTCCATACTGACACTAAAACATGTCTCCTATTTCTTGCTCAAATCTTTGCTATCAACGAGCAGACTCCCTGCTCAGAGAAACTACTCTAACTCCACAGTTTCTCCCTGTTTTATAGGTTCAGAGAGCCAAATGCTGCCAGGACCTTAACCATTCCTGAATCGAAATGAAAGTTGCCGGTGGAAGAGAAAAATGGCCTGGGTCTGCAGAAGGGGCAAGGTATCATCGTTCATAACCTGAACAGATCCCTTCAGCGGCCAATCCCAGTGACCCAGGGTCTGGACTTCCAGCCCAGAATTTCGGCAAGGAGAGGCAGCTGCAAGAGTCGGGTGTCTACACTGTGGCCTTCACTCTGCCTCTGGTCCCCTGGGCCACACGGTTGGCTGAGGTTCCAGCTTGGAGATTGGGTCACTGACATACACATTGCCACCCTCCAGCAGAGGTGAGTGGCCCCGCCGAAGTTTTGGTGGGACTGTGGTTTTCTCTCTAAGCCAAGGTTTTAATCTGAAGTCGGCCCCGTCACAACAGCGCACTGAGTAGATATTAACTGTCTGCCCCCTACTCGGAGGGCACTGGGCCGGGCCCTCAGAAGATGCGACATGAAGAAGGCACACAGGATTCTCGTGTTGGTGGAAACGGGAACAGAGTGCAGCTAGATTTGTTGGGAGTGTAGGCTGAGGAAGATTTGGTCATTGTGGTGAGACCGGTTAAGACAGACAGGAATGTAAAGTAAGATGGTGAGCCATAAGCAACTAAAATGTTGAACAAAATATGTAAAGCAACTGTTTTCAGACATGAGAGAATACTTTTGTATCATTTTAAGCCACGCTGTTTGTCGTAATTTTTTATGGCAGCCCCAGGAAATGGATGCAAAGCCATACACATAGATAATTTGGAGAGATCACAGATCTAAATGTAAAAGCTGAACCTATACAGTTTCCATTAAAAAAAGAGAGCATTTTCCTGATGTTGAGGGTAGGCAATTATTTCCTAGATAGGGTACAAAAAGCACTAACCATAAAAGAAAATAATGAATAAATCAGACTCATGAAAATGAAAAACTTCCATTTATCAAAACACACTATTATGGAAATGATTAGGCGAGCCACATGTTAGGGGCAGATATTTGTCACAACATACTTGACAAAAGATTAGTATTCAGAATATATAAAGAATGTCTACAACTCAATAATAAAAAGACAAACAAACAAAAACTAATAAAAATGGGCGACAGTCTTGAACGCACAATTCATGAAGGGTGAATCTAGGAATGGCCGATACGCATAAGAAAAAGTGCTCAATACCATCAGCTAATCAGGTTGGAGACGTGAGAAAGACAAGCACCAGTACAAACTTGCTACAATGGCTAACAAAACAAAATCCTTGGAAACAGGAGCTGTTGGTGAGAATGTAGAACAGCAGGAATGCTAATGTTCCTGTGCCCACCCCTTCCCGGGTGGGATCCTTGCGGGGACTAGGAAGTGACTTGCTCCTAGTGGCAAGCTCAGCGTGTCATGAGGAAGAAGGCACTGGATGTCCGTTGAAGAGGTGATGTTGAAGCTCTGTCTTGCATTGTTGGCTCCCACCTGAGAGTCTTTTAGCCTCTCCTCATTATCATTTTAAGGTAAGTTGTTGTGACACAGCTTCATAGAGGGAGTTGACCCATGGTTCTTTGGGGAAGTCTGCATTGACTAGAGTACGTGTGGATTGGTTGGGACTGGAACTGGAGGGGAGCCAAAGGGAAATTGCACTCAGGCCCCATGAGGGACTGTGAAGGGGCTTTAGTAGGAGCAGATCACAGATTGAGAGGGATCTTGAGGCTACCAGCTCCATCCAAGTCAGGGGGCAGGGGCCAGACTACACCAGGGATGTGGAAACAGTTCCTATCTGCACCTGTCTGTTTCTAGGATACCTGTCTGGAGGCCCAATTTTTAATCTCGTAGTTGTGTGTACTTGTGTCTATGTGGTGGTTCGAAAGCTCGTATTTATTGACTCCGTGTGTATGTGAGATCTGGAAATCTCAAGACCACAAGTATAAAGCACTCCAACAATTTTTTAAATTAAACTAGTTTGCCCAATTGCTGAGGAGAGCATGCAGAGCGGCCCCTCTGATACTGTGTGCACAGAGGTGCCACTGTTTACACATTGGTGATCCGTGTTCATTTCTGAAACAGGGATGAGAGTAAGATGCAAATCTTATGTTGAAAGTAGGCTTGAAACGTCATTTGATATCTTGAAAATCACTACGGTATGAACGAGATTGTTTACGACGGATTGTTTATTGTTTACGATGGCCTTGGGAGAGGTAGGAGTGGAGCTGGATAATTAAAATGTATTTGTCCAATTTGGCCAGCACAAGCATTTCCATCATTCACAAGTTTTTGGAGAGTGGCCACTTGGATAAAGTGTGTGGTTCTGGGTATCAGGCAGAGTCTAGGTTGTTGTCTCCTTAGTAGAGGCTCCAGGACCTGCATTGAGCTGTGAACGGGTGCCTCTCAGACTTTCAACTCACATGGTACAAAAGCACGTCAGTGTTGGAGCTTGCTCTGTTAGACCATGAGTTCTTGGAAGACTTGTTTGAGTAGCTCCTTTTGTGTGTGTGTGGGGTGGGGGGGCGGTGGACAGGGCTTACTTGTTAGGGAGGAGAAGCTGTGCTCTTCCTTTCTTTATTTTGTAGACACCATGATATAAGACATTGCTCAAAAATATTCCCAGGTATATGCACATATTTTGAAAGAAGTTTAGAAATGATGTTTCTACTCAGATGTTTTTCTGGGCGGCGTGTGCTGTATGTTTTGTACAATAGGTCAGTATGGGGTGACGTGGAGGCAGCTCGCTAAGTGAGTGGTGTTTTCCAAGCATGAGTTTCTCTAAGCCAAGATTTTAACCAAATATGTAAAATAAGGTTCATTGTTCTTCCTTCTTTGTGCCTCCTCTTATTGACAAATACTTTCCATTTGGTCTTTGTCTTTATGTACACAGTGCTGTTGGAGGAAGTTGGCCAAGTAATGACTAGAATCTGCGTAATCATTTAAAATACAGAGATCTGTTGGTATGTGATTAGTCAAAGTGAAGGGTAGCCCTGGGAGGCTGAGGCCAGCCTGACTGTGAGCGAGCGACCAGCAGCAGTGCAGGAGGAAGATGGTCTTGTTCCTGGACGACATTCCAACTGTGCCCAACCAATCCTGGACCTCCCTCCCCATGGGGCGGATGCCAGACATTTCACTTGAAGGTTCAATTCTGGAATCGTACAGCTGTTCCTAGTCGGCAGTAGATGATCGATGAGTGTTCCTCGCATCCGGTAAATCCTGTGAAATCGCAAATGCCCAAGTGAGGGTCATTCTCTGCTTTTTCCTTTGAACGAACCAAAGTGAGTGTCGAACTGAGAAGTCAAAGCTCCTGCCCCTGTGGGTTCAGTGGAACCCCCAGCAGGGTGGGTTTGGGGCTGAGAGGGGATCTGATGCCTCTGGAGGAGGAGAGGCAGCCAAGGAAGGAGGTGTGCTCAAGACAAGATGGAGAGATGTGAGGAAAATCCAGAGTGCTCAGTGTCCCCACCATGCTGTCAACCTCATGAGCCTCTAACACACTCCCAGGAAGTTTGCCCTAAATTCCCAGTGACTGTTTCTGAAACATGTCTAGCCTTCCTTTGGCCCCTGGTCTTCTCCCAGGGCACCTCCAGCAGTTCTGGGGCAGCAGGGGCGGGGAGTGAGGTTAGCTCTGTGCTCGAAAGACAGGTCTTCCGGGCTTCCTGCATCCGTGCAGCTGCCAGAGGTACATACTGGTTTCGATTATTTCTTGTGCTTCAATTTATTTACTCTTTAAAGAATCCCATGAATAAAATGCATCCTACATTGGCGTAGAGTGATTTTGGAGTCATTCGTGGATTTCTGGAAAGTAGCGGACAACCTGTGCATGTGACAAAGCCAGGTAAAGGTAACATAGTGGGGCTCCCCGTGAATATTGCAGGACAGGCCCTGGGGACAGTGCATAGGGACGGTGCAGGGACCGGCCGTGACAGCTGAGATTCATGGGCTGGCTCTCTGGCTGGGTTGAACTGGCTCTGCTCACATTCGGAGCACAGAATCTTGTGCAGTGTGTCAGCCCAGTAACGCCGTCCGGGAGGTGTTAGCACAGGTGCCTACACCTGACACTCACATTCATGAAGTCACCCTCTCTTCAGGAAAGCTGAGGTCATGAATTCTCCCTGCAACCCTACTTCCGGAGTGGGGGGCAGGCTGTAACCCCGTCCGGACACTGAAGGACTGTCCTTGTGGCACAGGTCAGATATTCCACTTTTGTTTTCACTCTTTCCCTTGGGCCCGAGACCTAGAGAAACCAGGTGTGGTATCTGGTCGGAGTGACAAACAGGTCGCGTCTTTACTTACTGCATATCACAGGAGCGATTGAGGCCCGAGTGACAGTTACTCTGCTCAGGAGACAGGCACGCAGTCGCCTGGGCATGATTAGGCGCATGGTTGCCATCCAAATACGGAACTCGGTGCAGGTGTCAAATGTCACCTGCTTCCACCATCACATTAATTTGCCGAGTGATGAAGGATCCTGTCCTTTGTTTTTAGGAGGTACTTTGAATGTCCCACCAACACGGGAGCGGTCCAGCAGAGACTTTCAAGTGAAACCATTTTTGGTCAGATTTCATCCAACATGGATGTTCTCTTAGGCTTTTAAAGTAAGTTATTATTTATTCGTTACTGTCTTCACTTCATCGCTGACATGCGATGTTATGTTAGTTTCAGGGGCACAACACAGTGACTCGAGAGTTGTGTCCAGTAAGCTGCAGCTACCACCTGTCACCAGTGTGACATTGACACTGTCAATGTCATTGACAATGTCACTGTGTTCCCCGTGACTTAGTAATTTTATAACTGGAAGCGTGTGGGGGCGCCTGGGTGGCTCAGTCCGTTGAGTGTCTGACTTCAGCTCAGGTCATTTTTGAGAGAGAGAGAGAGAGAGAGAGAGAGAGAACATGTAAGTGGTGGGGAGGGGCAGAGAGAGAGAGAGAGGGAGAGAGAATCCCAAGCAGGTTCCACACTCAGCACAGAGCCCAACTCAGGGCTCGATCTCACGACCCTGAGATAATGACCTGAGCCAAAATCAAGAGTCAGATGCTCAACCAACTGAGCCACCGGGCACCTCTATTCCAGAATGTTTCTGAGAGAGCTGAGCCAGGGGGACAAGAGGCTGGTCTCCTACTGAAATTGGGACACTGCAGGGGCCAACAGACCCAAGCACAGTGTTTGGGAGGCTCTCAGAGCTGCCAACCGCGCCCCCCACCCCGCCCCATCACAGCGAGGTGGAGAAAAGAGAAAGCCGCTTGTCCTGTAAAAGGAGGACGGCTCACACTGAGGCTGTAGGGTGATCCCACCCTCTGGCCAGCAGCCCAGTGTGGTCTCCCATGGGCCAGTGTGGGGAACAGGGCAGGTCCCCACTCCTGTCTGCATGGAGAGGGGGGCGTCTGTGCAGCGAGTGGGGCTGGCGAGCGGCCCAGACTGCAGGTTCTTGGGGCCGCCACAGGCTCAGGCACACTAGCTCCCCCTTTGAGCTGACCCGCTGAGATCTGTTCCTGATGATCACCCTCCCTTTCTTCATGGGACAGACGTGAAGGACACAAGTACCCCAGAAGCACATTCAGCGAGAGAGTCTGGGGAGCTTCATTGGCCTGGTTGGGGAGGCGGAGGCTCAGGGCAGATGATTGAAAGTTTCTCAGGCCGGGAGGGGTTTAAAATCATGTGTTTCTCCCCCCTGGGACTTGGGAATGATGGCAGACGTCATCATCTCCACCTTGTGGCCCCATTGAGGTGGAAGGGAGCAGCCGTGGGTGCTCTGTGGATCCAGAGCAGGGGCCCCAGTGTTGGGGGCAGGGAGCGGGGGGCTGCTTGGCTCCGTTCTTTTCTCTGGGACTCGGGAAGGGGATAAGCAAGTGCCCAATTTGTGATTCGTCCTGTGGGTTCAGGGAGGTGTTTCAGCAAAAGCCACTCACCACTGTGTGGACACAGCAGCACTGGATGTGGTGGCGCAGACTCTGAGCGCGGAGAGGCGGTGATCGGGGGGGCCGCAGCTGAGCCCCTCTCTGCACGGATTTCCGAGTCTTGATGGAGCCACCACCTTGCCTCTGTAAGACTGAGCTAGAGGAACACAAATGTCCTGGAAACACTGGCTTTCCGTGTTTCCATAAACAAGAATATGAAGGAATAATCTCGGGCACCAGGGGGGCTCAGTTGGTTAAACATCTGACTTCGGCTCACGGTTCGTGAGTTCGAGCCCCGCGTCGGGCTCTGTGCTGACAGCTCGGAGCCCGGAGCCTGCTTCCGATTCTGTGTCTCCCTCTCTCTCGGCCCCTCCCCTGCTCGTGCTCTCTCTCTGTCTCTCAAAAATAAATAAACATTAAAGAAATATTCTGATTCTCAGCACTGCTCACTGTATCATCCCACTGAGGCTTTCATAGGTTTCCGAAGTTTTTCGGACAGGTACAGGTCATGGGAGCTACACACACGCTTGTCTTCACGTATATGAGCATTTGTATGTGTGTGTATGAAGTTACTGTTTCTGTAGACTTAGACATTTTTTTAAAAATCCAACTTCTTGGGGCGCCTGGGTGGCGCAGTTGGTTAAGCGTCCGACTTCAGCCAGGTCACGATCTCGCGGTCCGTGAGTTCGAGCCCCACGTCGGGCTCTGGGCTGATGGCTCGGAGCCTGGAGCCTGTTTCAGATTCTGTGTCTCCCTCTCTCTCTGCCCCTGCCCCGTTCATGCTCTGTCTCTCTCTGTCCCAAAAATAAATAAAAAACGTTGAAAAAAAAATTAAAAAAAAATCCAACTTCTTGTGAGACTCTAGAATGGAACAAGATTTTGAACACGATTGGCTTTTCTTCTTTCCCCTCAAACTTAGCAATCAGCTGCAAGGCTGCAGAAGCTCTGTGGTTCCCTTAGCTGTACTTATTCTATTTGGGGAATCTTACAGTTCTTTTGTGGAACAGAAGGTGGGCCAGCTTATTTTTTAACTCCACTTGAGAATTTAGATGGCACTTGACTCACCCAGTGACTCAAGAAAGGAGCATATTTAGGGGTTGATTATGGAGGTGTTATTTCCCTAATTTAAAATACAGTACAATGTCTTTGCCCACGGAGAGCCTCCACTTACCCTGAGTCATCAGGACTCCTGTGTCTAGACAGGAACGAATGCACTCACTTTTGAGCCAAGATGGTAACAGAGACTTAACCCCAGGAAGTGTGTATACGTGTGTGCGTTTGTGCACGCATGCACACGCATGTGTGCTAGGGAGATATTTAGAGCTATTTTAGTTGAGAGAGAAATGTTATGTTGATTTCTACTAGGTGACCTATTTGGGTTTCCTGTTCCAATCACACCAGGTTGTTTCCTGCCAAACGGTCCTCCTTATTCAAGGCAAATATGTTTCAGGGAAGAAACTTGATTTTCTCATGGCACTTCAGTAAATTCTCCATTCCATTATTATTTATTTTTTATGTGCTTATTTTATGTATAATTCATAGTC
This sequence comes from Prionailurus viverrinus, assembly GCF_022837055.1. Classification (NCBI taxonomy): domain Eukaryota; kingdom Metazoa; phylum Chordata; class Mammalia; order Carnivora; family Felidae; genus Prionailurus; species Prionailurus viverrinus. The sequence goes on along the minus strand of NC_062561.1, from coordinate 80,302,483 downwards.
AAATTGGCTAACATACAGTGTGTAAAGTGTGCTCTTGGTTTTGGGGGAGATTCTCGTGGTTCATCGCCTCCATGCAACACCCAGTGCTCATCCCAACAAGTGCCCTCCTCAATGCCCATCACCCATTCTCCCCTCTCCCCTGCCCCCCATCAACCCTCAGTTTGTTCTCTGTATTTAAGAGTCTCTTATGGTTTGCCTCCTTCCCTCCCTCCCTCCCTCTCTGTTTGAAACTATTGTCCCCCTTCCCTTCCCCCATGGTCTTCTGTTAAGTTTCTCAAGTTCCACATATGAGTGAAAACATGATATCTGTCCTTCTCTGACTTATGTTAATACCTTCCAATTCCATCCACGTTGCTGCAAATGACAGGATTTCATTATTTCTCATTGACAAGTAGTATTCCATTGTATACAGAAACCACTTCTTTATTCATTCATCAGTTGATGGACCTTTGGGCTCTTTTCATACTTTGGCTATTGTTGAACGCACTGTTATAAACATTGGGGTACATGTGCCCCTGTGCATCAGCACTCCTGTGTCTTTTGGGTAAATACCTCATAGCACTATTGCTGGTCATAGGGTAGTTCTGTTTTTAAATTTTGGAGGAAACTTCACACTGTTTTCCAGAGTGGCTGCACCAATTTGCATTCCCACCAACAGTGCGTGAGGGTTCCCTTTTCTCCACATCCTCACCAGCATCTGTTGTTTCCTGAGTTGTTAATTTTAGCCACCCTGGCCAGTGTGAGGTGGTATCTCAGTGTGGTTTTGATTTGTATTTCCCTGATGATGAGTGACATTGAGCATCTTTTCATGTGTCTGTTGGCCATCTGGATGTCTTCTTTGGAAAAGTGTCTATTCACTGAATTATTTGTTTTTCAGGTGTTGAGTTTGGTAAGTTCTTTATAGATTTTGGATACTAACCCTTTATCTTATATGTCATTTCCAAATATCTTCTCTCATTCTGTTTTAGTTTGGTTGATTGTTTCCTTTGCAATGCAGAAACTTTTTATCTTGATGAGGTCCCAATAGTTCATTTTTGCTTTTATTTCTCTTGCCTTTGGAGATGTGTTGAACAAGAAATTGCTGTGGCTGAGGTCAAAGAGGTTGTTGCCTGTTTCCTCCCCTAGGATTTTGATGGTTCCCTCTCTCACATTCAGGTCCTTTATCCATTTTGAGTTTATTTTTGTGAATGGTGTAAGAAAGTGGTCTAGTTTCATTCTTCTGCATGTTGCTGTCCTGTTCTCCCAGCACAATTTGTTAAAGAGACTGTCTTTTTTCCATTGGATACTCTTTCTTGCTTTGCCAAAGGTTAGTTGGCCATACATTTTTAAGTCTATTACTATTTCCTGTAAATAAAACTATGGACATTTTTTTATGTCTGTCTGTTTAGGGATTTAGCCTGCTTTAGTTGAGTGTACTCATGATGATAAATGCGATTTATGAGGTCACCTGCCAATTTTATTTACATATTATTAAAAAAATTTTTTTAATGTCTATTTATTTTTGAGACAGAGAGAGAGAGAGAGAGAGAGAGCAAGCAGGGAGTGGCAGAGAGAGGGAGACACAGAATCCAAAGCATGCTCCAGGCTCCAAGCTGTGAACACAGAGTCCGATGTGGGGCTCAAACTCATGAACCGTGAGATCATGACCTGAGCCGAAGTCGGATGTCCAACCGACTGAGCCACCCAGGCACTCCTACATATTATTTAGAAACATCCTTCTAAGTCAATGCTTGAAAAAGCCTCAAAATAGATATTTCAGGTGTCCTTACATAATAATTCTCATGTAATACTGACCAGATCATTCTGAGCCAGACATTATGATCTCCACTCAATTTTCTGAGTGGTCTGTGGGCCTGAACTTCTCTGGAGCTACGCAAGGCCAGGAGATAGCGGCCAAGCACAGAGTGTGTGTGGTCAGAGCCGTTGGAGGCCCTCACTTTCCAGGGGAGCCATGGAATCTCCTATGTGTGGATCAGTGAGCAGAAGTATTGGAAAGTGGTAGCATCTTGGTTTGGCGTGACCTAAATTCACAGCACTGCTTGGGTCAAAATTAACCGCAAATTCATTTTGTCTACTGCTCAACCTTGTAGAACTAAGCTACATCTCTCGGGTTGTCTGTGCAGAGTTGTGGCCTTCCTCGCTTCTTCTCTTTTCCTGTGCTCTTGGAAACACCTGCTTCGGTGGACGGGCCCTGGGCATTTGTCAAGGATTGCTCTGTGGGTGCTGAGCTTTTGCATTTGGTAAACTTCCTGTCCCTCTGTCTTGCCTGTGTCCCACTGAGTGGATGCTGTAGAGTAATGCACATGTTTATCTTTCAAATCAGTACAATTTTGAGTGTGCTAGACCTGATGAAAACAGTTCTTTCTTTCTTTCTTTCTTTCTTTCTTTCTTTCTTTCTCTTTCTTTCTTTCTTTCTTTCTTTCTTTCTTTCTTATATTTCTATTATTTTTTAATTTTTTAAAATATAATTTATTGTCTAGTTAGCTAACGTACAGTATATACAGTGTGCTCGTGACTTCGGGAGTAGATTCCCGTGGTTCATCACTTACATGCAACACCCAGTGCTCATCCCAACAAGTGCCCTCCCCAATGCCCATCACCCATTTTCCCCTCTCCCCCACCAGTAAATTGTACTTTAATTGGAACTTAACAAATGAAGCAGTTAATTGACCAATATGAATACCCCTTAAATAGAGTCAAAATTTTCTAATGGAACTGAGGTAAACAAAACCATTTATCCAGAGGCTTGGACTATGCCAGATCTGTTGAACTTTATAAATCATAGTAAATATTTGTGCTCAATTTCATAAAAATAAACCTTGATGAGAGAAGGGTCTGAAGTGGAATTCTGCCACTTTTTATGCAATATTTGATTTAAATTCAATTCCTGGAAGCCTCAGATGAATGGGGTTCATGTATCAAAGCACTGAGTTTAATTTATTGTGACCTTAAACACACAGCTAGCTTACATGTGGATGAATATATATATATCAAAAAAAATCTGTTCCCTTAAAAGGAGTCAAGGGATACCACATATCAAATTTCTTGGCATGTTGTGAATATTAATATCCCCAAAGCAACGACGTCAAATTATTTGACTTGAACTCGCAAAACCAGAGTGTCTCACTGTTATTAAACAAGGCTGTCTCATCTTTTAATCTGGAATACCAGCAAGATCTCAGACACTAGTTGTTTATTGTTCCTTTCCTCTCTTTTTCTTTAAGTTCTAAACAAGCCTCCCCATTTTCTTTGATACAATATGGCACTTAGAAACCTAATTTATCTTTACCTGTGTATAAATGATAAAAATAAAGAATAAAGAAAGTCAATAATTGTTAAGAGAATATTTTTGGCTTTAGAATGTCCTTGGAGAGAGCAATAAATCGGCTTTGTATTTGTGTTTTATTTTGTTTAGCATCAAAATTCCTTTGCGATGATGGATGGTAGGTGAATACCCTGGAGATGGGTTGTCTAGGACTTCTCTTTGCTAACAATAGGGAGAATGGAGTCATTTCCAAAAATACGGAACACCGGTGACTTGGTCAGATGGCAGCTTTCTCCGACTGAGCCTGCTGTTGGGGGCGCCCTCTGATGCATCCCATGAGAAGCTGCGGTCTGGCAAAGCTCCCGGGAAGTGGGTTTTGGTTTCGAGGGGCTCACAGTCCTGTGGCCACACTGCTTCGATTTGCCAGAAGATGCTTTAAGTGTCCAACGAGAGAATCGCCATTTATTCCAACACTGACAGTTGCCTCTTAAAGTAGTGAGTTGTATTCTACTGTTGCCATGGCTCCATTTGGGATTCACAGAATTGATTATTGAAAGTTTCTACCTCAATTTATTTGTTTTCTGTCTTTTTTCAGGACAAGGGTATGAAATAGGTAGGTTTCTACCACAAGGAGAACTTTCCCTTTTGTCTATGACAACATCTGAGAGCAGACATGCATCTTTTAAAAAAGACGTAAAATGTACATGAAGTAATTAAAATTCTTCCTGTCATTTCATTTTCACTTCTGTGGAAGGTTGTCATCCATAATTTTGAGATCTCATTTTGGGAGTTGTATCTTTCAAACTCTGAATTTGCATCATCATAGCCATGCATTTTTAGTTTTGATGCAGATTCCCCCAAGGGACACACTTTTGCAATAGAATTTAATGGTCAGCAATGAATGAGCCATAGAGAAACAGCAGGTTTATGGCTTTTTTTTTTGGTGAAGGGAAAAAAATTAATGTTCTCCATCAAACCTCGCCTTTCTCCCTTCATTCTTCCCCTCCATCCACCCTGCCTCCCCTTGGGATCTCAACTGTGTGATTGGTTTGGTTTCCACACAAAGGAAGATTTATTACTTTAATGTCTTTGTGATTTAGTTGTGTGTAATCTTACTTGGGACACCAGGGAGTGTATTCCCCCCTCTTTCTGTATATGCTGTAAACCCCTTTGAAGCAAAAAAGAAATGCACACATGTAGGGGGGAAAAGCAGCCCTCACTCTCTTCTTCAGTCTTATCTTGCTGAGTTAAACATTTGGCATCAGCAACTAAATAAGATCAAACATTCAGAACGAGAGACATAGAATACCAAGAACATAGAAAACACAACAGTCGAAGCAACTCACGTCTTCTACATTCTTCTCCATGAACTCTGTGGCTTCCGTGTCTGAAAATGTTTACCAAGTGGAAACATACCTCCATAAAAGGACAATTCCACGTTTTCATTGCTTCCTGCCTTACTTAGATGTCACACTGAAAAATGTAGTTGTAACCTTGAATGATAGTCTTTGATTTATTTGAGATTAAAAAAATACACAGAGGGGGAAATCGTGGAGGCTGGGGCCACTCAACCACCTTTCTGAAAGTGGTTTCTTTGGGAGGTCTTGCCCCTGTGTTGAGGAGTGACATATGAACTTGGACTGACAGCCACAGCTTTAGCATACATGGGACGTTTTTCAAAGTTATTGATGATCTGCCAAATATACCAATAATTTTATGTAAATGGATAAGTTGGCTTTATCTTCCATTATTCCACTTGAGCGAATATTAGTCTGGCTTGGTACCTTGTACCTTGTACTTCATTGAAGCCAATCATCCCCATTGTTGGGTGGAACCCTCCTGTTACACCCCAAGTTTGCAGCTGATGAATCTGAGGCTCAAAATGAATAAACAACTTCTCAAGATTAAGGTTCGCAACATAAGTGCCAGACCACCAAATTCTTCAGATGTTAAGTCCTTCCCATTTGTCACTGGACTGGAACCCTCAAGTGGAGGCTTCTCAACACTGTTGTCCTTCAAAAGACTTGGCTTCCAAGGAAATTATATAAAATGGTTTGAATTTCTTGGGACTTTCCTCCGATAAAACAGATGTCAGTTAGGACTCATTAGGTGTACAAATAACAGAGAAGCCAAATCCAGCTGGTTAAGCGTTGGAGGTGACTCTTATTCTGACTTCAGGAAGCTGAAAACGGAGAGGAGGGGAAGGTTTGGCACTGGTTGACTGAGAAGCTAGATGATGTCATTGAGATTCTGGACAAAGTCGGCCTTTTAAGGTTGTATTTCACCTGAAAGGTGGTTCCCCTGTTTTCTGGCAAGGACTTAGTACAACCTGCAGACAGAGTGGGGCTTCCATCGTGTTGCTCCAAAGGACACTCCTGATAGTCACCCTGAGTGACTGCCTATCAAATGAGCAGACATTGTGGCCAGAGAAGGAAAGGTGCTGACCTAGTCACTTTCGAACCTGGGGAAGAGTCAGCCTTCCCAGAGGCTGTGGGGCTGTGTGGAGCAGGGGTGGCTGATGGGATGAAAATATGTGTAGTATCCTTAAGGAGAAACAGAAGCATGGGAAGAGGGCACAGGGGAGTAAACTGGTAACGACCCATCAAGTGTTAAAATCCTACACACATTAAAGCCCGACTGTCCTAGTTTTCCCATTGAATCTTCAACACTAGAGTTTCAGTGTTTCCCACTTGGAAAAAAAGGATGACAAGGGGGAAGTTGATCTGACTTTTGCTAATTCATGTTTCACCTGTTGGCGGACAGTGGCTGGTGGCTGTCATGCATGCTTAGAAGCGTTGGGAGTATTCCATCCAAATACTGATTTTGAAGTTTTCTGTGGAGCACATATTCTCTCTTCTCTTTCTCTTTAAGTGCTTTGGAAACAGGGGTCTTTTCATATTTTTGCGTCTCTCATAGTGTTTAGCAGAATGCCTTGCATACAAGTAGGTGCTAATAACTGCTTACTATACTAACAATACTTTAGGACCTATCCTATAATCCTCTCAAGTTAGGAAAGGGTCTTCCTTGGATGGTGTTTTCTAGTTTTTGACCAACACGATGAAAGGAAAGCTAACATTTCCTCTCTAAGAATTTGCTTAATTCCTGGGTGCCTGGGTGGCTCAGTCGGTTAAGCATCCAGCTGCGGCTCAGGTCATGATCTCGTGGTTCATGAATCCGAGCCCTGCGTTGGGCTCTGTGCTGACAGCTTGGAGCTTGGAACCTGCTTCGGATTCTGTGTCTCCTTTCCCCTGTTCACATAGTCTGTCTCTCAAAATAAATAAACATTGAAAAAGAATTTAAAAAGAATTTACTTAATTCTAGTTTGGCAAATTTTTGGTGGTATGCCGACAGTATGGCCTGAAGTATTTTAGGTGGTAGAGACATTTAAGGTGCCAGGAAAATAGCCAAGAGCCAACTCTTGCTGTACAGAAGCTCACAGAGTTGTGACGGCCACAGGTAAGGAAAGAAACGTATAAAACAACACAGAAAGTGTCACAGTAGAGCTTTGTTCTTGGTTGTGGGGGCAGTGGTGAGGCAGCACAGGGGGCCCCTTAAGTTCCAACATTGAAACTTGGCAGATATTTGATCTGATTTTATCTGGTTTTCACCCAAAATAGATTACTTGAGATGCCCCTTAACTCACCCTCCACTCCCTCCTAATTCCCTAAAAGAAGGTCCAAATGGAAGAGACTTGTAGGAACCGGAAGTCATGGGTGAAGCAGGTACATGTGGCTGCAGATCCTGGGTGTCGTATGGAAACAAAACTTAAATAAGCACAAATCTTAGCTGTGTTTTTGGGGGGGTGGGGCAAGGGAGAGGTTAAAATCATATTTGCACACTCTGTCAATGGAACACGCACAGGTGTAACAACGCCTTGACACCACCTCTCCAGTCTGGCTCTCGGCGGGCGGTGGGGGGCAGTGGGGGTGGAGTTTGGAGACAGGCAGGGGGGCTGGAAGTTGAGGGGTCTCAGGGACTCACCTTTAAGTTCCCGTTTACCTTCACTGAGTGTGAAAATGTCCCTAGGATTTGCTGTTCTCAACATCCCTCTGGAGACCCAGCTTTTCCTCCAGGAACCAGACGTCCAGGAGTGAGGAACGTGCTGGGTGCTTTAAGATGATACCTGGCAACTGTTTGAATTTAGAAGTACCTGCAATCTCCCAGCCGTCTCTTATGAGCATCCCCCTGGAATCCAGATGTTGAAGTCCTAATGCCCAATGTGACTGTATTTGGGGCCAGGTCTTTAAGGAGGTAATTAAATGAGGTCATAAGGATACAGCCCTGATCCGATAGGACTGGGGCCCCTGAAAGAGAGGAAGAAAAACCAGAGCTCCCTCTCAAAGCACACACACACAGAGGGAAGGCCACATGAGGAGGTATAGGAGACAGCCACCGTCTGGAGCCAAGAACGGTTCTCCCCACCAGCAACTTGGCCTTAGACTTCCAGCCTCCAGAACTGGGAGAAAGTAAGTTGCTGTTGTTTAAGCCACTGTGGGTGGTATTGTGTTACGACAGCCTAGCTAACTGGCACACCACCGGAACAGACCACCTTTATGCTCTCCAGCACGGAGGGAACAGCATAGAAACTTCCTACACTGGGCATTTTCTAGCAGCTTGGGGCTCTCTGTGGGAGATAACGCTTTCTGGAGCTTTAGTTGTTATACTCCTATTTCTAACAACTATTCTTACCATGTTTTTGAGAGTGACAATGAGCCTAATATACACTAAAGACTGTTAGCCTGCCACATTGTATTTGTGCCACTGTTTGTCCACATTGTCCAATGTTGCACTTAGCTGCAGCCATGTGTGCTCGTTACCATGGTCATGGTCAATGATGGTCAACTAGGTGACTCGCATCTGACCCACGGATGCTGGTTTCTGGATTCACAGATGAGTCAGAAACTCCGGAATTGGCAGGGCTGACAGTCCTTGGATAATGAAGATCACTAATGACATGTGTCTTTCTCCAACTTACTGCACAGGAGGGATACATGACTGGCCCAGTTCCCAGTTTGACAACTTTTGAGAAAGTTTTGTCCTTTGCCCGTGATTCCCTTGAGCTTTTCACCCAGGGGTGGCACACCTGTCACTTACCGTAGCTCAGGAAGTTCTAGGAGATGTATTCTGTCCAGTTGCTGGCTTTCCTGCCCGTCATGGCTGGCATCCTCCTGGTCAAAGGGGTTGGAAAGTTTACAGACAGTTGAGGGTTTACTTCCTCTCCCTTCCTGGAGAACACTTTCCATGTCAGGAAATGCTAGCACTGTGCTGTGGACAAATGGACACCTGGATGAACTCATTCAGAGTTCTACAGTGGCTATTGATTCTGCTTAGATAATTTTATGAAAGTAGGCCTGGTAAATGGACATTAAAAGAAAATTCTTCTAGTTTCTTGGAGAGGGAGAGTGTCCTGAGCTAAAGCACCATTTTCTGGTTCCTGCATAAGTCCGGGATCTGTTCCACTGTATGTGGTTATGGCCGTGGTAGGAAGCTGACCTCCTCAGCCCTACCTCCTACTGTTGTTTTTTTTTTTTCCGTAATAGGAATTTCAGTGTTTTAGGGTGCCGGGAACCAGAGCCTTATTCATCTGGCAAACTCTGACCTTAAGACTCAAATAGTTAATGTAAAACAGGAACCCCAAAGGCGAGTGCCCAAGCTGATAGGTTATGTGATAGGTTATGATAGGCTATGTGATAGTGATAGGTTATGTGACCCACATATGAGAGTTAAAAACACGTTCTCCAGGGGGTAGCAGGAGAGTTACTGGGATCATAGTGATGGGCTCTGTGTCCAGACTGTGGTGATGGAGACGCCAATGTGCACGTGTGATGGAATTGTGTAGAAGTGAGAACACACACATGCACACGTAAAGTTGGGGAAATCTGAGTAATATGGTGGGTTGTACCAATGTTCTGCACGATGGTTTGAAAATATTACCACCGGGAACATTGGGTGAGGTGTATACAGTCAACTCTCTCCTTCTTGTTTCTTACAACTGTGTGTGAATTACAGTTCGTGTAGCTAAACAACCAAGTTAGCCTCACCTCCTGAATCTACTTTCCAAGTCTTTAAATGCTAGCCTAGCAATGGTGGACAATATCATCTGATAAAACAAAACAGTGGAAATAGTGCTCTTGACTATTTTAACTGTGGATAATGTTTTCCAGACTGTTCCACCGATAAGCACAGAAATTGATTAACACACTCTGGTGAGGCTCAAACATGGTGTCCCGTGGGAGCCCTGGGACAGGCAAACAAGGAGGTTTGAACATTTAGAGCTATTCCATTGAGACCATTTCATTTTTTCTCTAATCACAAACATCTGCTATTTATAGCAAATTGGGAAAATAGAATAAGGCACAAGGAAGGAAAACATATATAACCTCGAGATTGCGAGATAACCCTCATTGACATCTTGTTATAGTTCTACTGGTCTTTTGGTCTATTCAAATATACATTTACACATAATGAGTATTTCCCTACTTTTGAGGAAAGTCTCACAAACAACATTTCCAAGGCTTTATAAAGCACATTCTAAGTGTGGTTGTGCAAATCGGATATATATGCAACCGTATAGGTTCCCAGTGTTCAGCAATCTGTCTCTCAGCTTTTCTGATGTTACAGATAAAAATTGGTATTTGTCTCATCTTTAAGGTCCAGTGAGGTCATTTTCCTCTTTGTTTGCTAGTCATTTGTATTTCCTGTTTTAAAAAAAAAATTTCAAAGTGTTTATTTTTGAGAGAGAGAGAGAGAGAGAGAGAGAGAGAGAGAGAGAGAAAGTGACTGGGGGAGGGGCAGAGAGAGGGAGACACAGAATCCAAACAGACTCCAGGCTCTGAGCTGTCAGTGCAGAGCCCGATGCGGGGCTCGAACCCACAAGCCGTGAGATCATGACCTGAGCCTAAGTCGGACGCTTAACCGACTGAGCCCCCTAGGCCTCCCTGTACTTCCTGTTTTGTGACTCACTCGCTTGCACACTCTATGTGTTGGGACTGGGTCCAAATCATCTAACAGTAACATTACTTGTCAAGAGGATAAAGCCATTAAGGGCTTCCTTTGAGGAGAACTTGAGTCCTTTGTAGCTGCTTAAACATGTGAGGTACTCTGGGGGCACTCGTGAGTGTTTCTTACGCTCAATTCTCATTTTAATAGATCCTTATACCGTAATATTTCCATTTTAGACGAGAATACAGTGTGCAGGAGGGCAAAGTATGATTTGAAGGCCTAAATATTCAAGCAAGGGGACCAGAAGGTGAATAATGTTGTTCAAACCCAGACTAGAAGCTCAGCCCACTGAGCCAGGTTAACCCGAGGGAAGATGCTGGAAAGAACAAGAGCCACCTTCTGGACCCTGGCCTCAGCTTCCTGAGTCCTGCTTGGTCCCCACCCTCTAGAGTCAGCCCACTCTACCCTCTCACTTCCTGCTCTGGGACTATGTTCCCTGAAATCGTGTTATCGCGAACACGTGGAGTTCTGGAGCACTATTCTTTTTTGGAGATTTTGCATGTTAATAGAGTGAAGCCCTTCCGACAAATTCTGGAATCACGTTTGGACTTCCTGGGCTGCAGCCAGGAAACCGGGCAGGATTTTGAGGCTGTCCTGCTGCTTTTGAGTCAACTCTTGAGTCCTGTCGCCTCTTAAAGTGATTTTCTAAAAAGAATGATTGGAACGAAGTCAGAAATGAGTCCTTGAGAACAAAAACGTGATTTGATACCTTGGAGCTTCAGAATACATTCGAATACGTTTAGGATACATTGGTGCTGCTGTTGGCCATATTGAATACCAGGAAGAATCATCTTTTTAACCAGATTTATCTATGCCCAAATCATGTCTCTACTTCTTGGACCAAAAAGAAATGAAACAAATGTTTACTTTTTCCATATAAATAGGACATGTGGAAAACTGGGGTTTTAACTCTGGAGTCATACAATTTTATGGTTCACTCATTATTGCCTTTAGACCCCAGCATCGAAAGTGGCCCAGATACTTTCCCCTGGCGCACCCAGAGAGTACAACGATGAACTTCTTTCATTGGTTGGAAAGAATAGCAGAAAATATGTTATGTATTATCTCTAGGAAGAGGATGTTTCTATATACTTTGATTTTGCCCATGGAGTGAGTCGATGGGAAGAACCATGTCTTTTGCCTCCTGGTTTCTTCTAAGCGTCCTTCAAATCCACACTGAGGTGTCGCTTTGTCTACAGAGCCTTTCCAGACCCCTGCACGCCAAGGTCACGGCCTCTCTGGAGGCTGCACCGCACCTGCACCATTTCCGTCAAATTCTCATGGTTACCTGATGAGGTGGCTGCAGTCTTGGTTCACCAATGAGCAAACGCAGCCTCCCACTTACAGGCTTCCTCCCTGGGGTCACACAGCTAGTCTGTGCTGAAGCTGCCCCTCCACGTGGGAATTTCTGCTATTATATTGTCAGCTAGATTGGCCCGATTGGGGGTGCTAGGCCAGGCCCTTCTTGATGATACTCTGTCAAAGGTTCTGTGGGTGCCAAGATTCTGTTCCCTCTGAGAGAGGACCGGGGACCCATGCAACCCTTTGCTGTTCAGCGAGGTTGGCGGGACGCAGACCATCTTCCCCACTCCTTCTGGAAACAACTTGGAGCACAATGAGTCTGCCCAGGGCTCTCCCTGCTCTGCCGTATATGGCTGCCAGCTTTCCAGGGCAGCGCCATGATCCCCAGGGTCTTGCATGCAGGGCAGCGATTAGCAGAGGTGTTTACATGGCTGAAAATGTCTTAGGCTATAAATAGAAGCGATTTTCCCAGCATCCTGTGGCCCTGGGCTTGTTCTTTTCCTTTTCAATTTCTTCCCCATTTGTCAGCTTTAATAAAGAAGAAAAGGAGCAAAGGGGAAAAAATAACCTAGCCACCAAACAAGTTCAGATTGACAGAAACAGTATTCACTTAAGATTCTCAGAAACATCTATGGCAAATCTCCTGGCCCACAAAAGAGGGGACTGCCAAGGAAACACAAACTCTTTGAGAATGAAAGTGAGAAAGGGGTCTGGTAGTGCCAGGAGTGTCCCACATCCCCGAGGGGCCACCTCAGAGACTTCTCAGCTATTTCTGGTAGATTCTGGAACTAGCACTCAGCATACCTTCTTGGCTCCCTAGGTCAGCTTTATTCCTTGGAGTCTTAGGGTGTTAGTTGCAAATGCTGTCTTTGTGCAGCCGGGGATCCAGGGGCAGAAAATACTGTGGGGTTTTGCTCTCTCCCTGCTTATCCGTTTTCCCAGGTAGGGCATGGAGGCCATTCCTTAACTTGTGGTGGAACTCATTCCCGACGGGGAGTGATGCACCAGGGACCCAAGGGGACACGTGTCCTCACTGACGCGGGCAGAGCACTCTCATTATGGACAACTACTTCCTTACTTTTCCTAAATCCATGGGCAAGTATTAGGGTAAGAGCTCGTTGCACAGTCCTGCATGATGTCCTTTTTCCCGACAACAAACCGAAGAAGGAAGAAATAGATAAAATATTATTTTGTATGTGAAGAAATCAAGGCAAAAGGGATTGAGTTACTTACCTGAGGTGATAACACTAGTAAATGGCGCGGCCAGGTTTCAAATGTGGATAGTTTACAGGCCTTGCTTAACTGCCATACAGTGTTGCGTCTTTAGTCCTTGGGGCTGACCTTCTCCACAGGGACACTGGAAAAAGGAATAAGAAAGCTTCTGGTGAGATGTTGAGAGAAATTATAGAGGTCAGTCCTCAGCAGTTTCCAAAATGTAGAGCAAAATGAAAGCATCATCGCATAGTAAGGTACCAAGGGCTGAGAATCCAGAAAGAAGAAATCTATACTGAGTACAGAGTCATTGTGGATAAACCTAAATGGCCTTCCGTTCAGAGTCTTTCTCTCTACCACACTCAACAGCTAGATGACTCTTGAGAGGTTAGGAAAACAAAAATAAATAAGGGAGAAAAGATATGAATTTGGTTCGCCAAGTTAACCATGTTGGTTGGGCTGAGGGACCTTTGTGGCTCAAGGTGTCTGGGGACAGGAGAAATGTCTTTATCTCAATTCTTCAAGGTGGGCATTGAGTTGCTCCACACGATGCCGTAGAAGGAGAGGGTTCTGTTTCCTCAGCACCAAATCTGGGCACAGCACTGTCTCCCCCGGTGCTCTCCAGGCCATAGTTCTTCAGTCTCCTTCAATCCCTCCATCCACTTATAGCCAAATCTATACACGATGCTTCATCAGAGGGTCTGTCCTTCTTAGGCTGCTGGGTGGGAGTGGTATGCAGATCACAAGCATTCTGGAATCTTCTACCATTTCTTCCTCCTTCCATCGCTGTGTTGGGGCCAGTGCAGCTTTCCTTAAGTGCCACATACTTCTGAATCCCGTGCCTGAGTGAAGGGTGAGGGTCTTTTGGGTGCGTCCCAACTGACCTTAAAGCGCAGTTATTATTGACACTCCTCAGACCAGGAAGGCCCTAGGGGAGGAAGAGTCACCTTAAATTTATACCCATAACAGGGAAAAACAAACATAAGTTAGTTTCTCCTGCAGGTTTTTTTTTTTTTTTTTGCCACAAATGTTTACACTACTTTCAAGTATTCCATCAACTCAGAATATATCAGATTAAGATATGGCCTTAAAACAACACTTGGCTCCAATTATAAATGTTTCTGCCTGTGTTTCTTCTTGCTCTGAGCACACAATGGTCTTCTAGCCTGCAGTCCTGCTTCCTGGAATCATCTTTCATTCTGTGGCTGGGAGAGTTTTCAAGTAATACAAATATATCCCCTTCCTTCCACTTAAAGTATTTCCATGTCTCCTCCTTGTCCGTAGGATGAGACCCCAACTCCTTTGGCTGCTCTTTGGACCCTGGCTCTCTGGCCACTGCTTTGATCTGCATCTGACACTCTAGCTAGGGAGCCCACATGTAGTCCCCCACCATAATTTACAAAAGCCCTTCCTTTGTGTCTTTCCCTTGCTACGCAGAGAACAAATGTCTGCTCACCTGCCAAGCCCAGCCACACATTCACTACCCCTGGAAGCTCCCTTACTTCCCCAGAGGGAATTTACTGCAGCTCTTTTGTGGCCGTGCTGGAATTTGATCTAATTCTCATGGCATTTATTACACTTCATTGCAATAATATGTGTGCATCTCTGCTTCTATTTACTGAAAACTCCTGAGGGCAGAAGCTATTTGTTCATTCATATTTATTTGCCTGGTGCCTGGCCCAAGTCTGGAAACATCTCACTTCTCAATGAACCGTGTGTTGAGTGAACTGTGGGTCCCTGAATGGGAGGGCTGGAGGTAGAGTGACTATCCTTCCCAGAGCTGGACAAACAGAAAGAACAAGAGGGAAGAGACCATCGTCTTTGTTCCAAGACATCCTTTTAAAAGAAAGTTGCCTTTAATGTCTTCAATGAATAAAGTCACCTGGGAAGACCAATGTTTTCACCTCTGACTGTTTCTTAGTGGGAGACTGAAGTGGCAGTCAGAAAAGAAAACTGTCTTAGGCAGGCAGAAAACGAGTTGTTAGACATTGGGCGTGAGCTGTAGAGACATTATCCCACTCAACACTTGTTCCATAAAGATGATGGTCGCTTCTCACTATTATCATTATCATTAATGGGGTCACTGGTCTGAGGTGCTTGCTCACCACAATAGGTGCCACATTTATTAAATTCTATAAAGACAGGAATGAAAATGTGATGCAGGGTAAATCTGCAGATGAAGCTCTCAGAGGAAAGGCTCTCTGTCTATTGTGTGCAAAGTACTTTAGATAAATGCAAAGAAGGAAAGTACCAGGTTGTGTTACTGAGAAACCAAGAGGTGAGCACACTAATTTGCTTGGAACAAAAGATTGGGGTACATATATTAAGCTTGGGCTTAAATTCTACCCCAATTCAATGTCTACTGAAGGTGACATAACCAAAGTCCTAGTTTCAAAGATTTGGTATCAACCACGAGGCCACCCTGAGATCAAGGACATTTTGGGGAGAGGGCATGGCGATCGAGTCGGCACCATCTCAGTCAGGAAGCAAAGGGGAAACAATGAGAAGGGCATCAGTCATGGCATCCATGAACTTCTCTGAGAAGACACAACTCTCTTCTCCAGCAGTGGTGCTGTGGACAAGGTGTTCCATCTTGTCCAGATTCTGCTTTCTGATCTGTAACATTATGGTATTGAGTGACAGCCTCAGCAGTCCCTGTGAATCTTCCAAATTCAGAAGTCTGTACTTTTGTGGTTCCAGAAATAGATGTTGAGGACAAGGTTGAAGGAAGAATCAATGGTGATTTGGAGATATTGAGCTTGAATGAATGAGGAGAGGGACATTGTTTCTGACAGAAGCAGTGAGTTTTGCAAGGGACTGATACATAATTACTCTAAAGCAATGAAGTTTTGGGAAATGCAGTTTTGTGGAAATACAATTCTGAAATGACAGACACTATGCTGCTTTCCCTTTCAAGGTCTTCTTAGAGGTGGATCCTTACCTGAATTTGAAAGGAAGGGAGGATTGGTTGGTGAACTGTTCAAGAAATGAAGGAAACCAGATGGCTTGACATCTCTGCATTAGAAACTCATCTACCTGTGTTTTTCTCACTTTTTTTGTTGCCAGGGACTGCATCCAGTGATGAGGGTGCTGTAGAAATAAAACTAAAGAAAATATTGATGAAGGGGGTCACTCCTGGGATAGGGGGAGGAGGTACCTATTGTGGTAATTCGTATATGACATGGCAAGAGCCTGGTTGAGAAGGGGGAGGGAGAAAGGAGCAGATCCAAGAACCACAGATTATTGCCTCTGGGTCAAAAGCTGCTGGCTCATGTGGGGTCACTCAGTGTGTGGTTAACATTGGGCTTAGAGTAAGTGTTTAGTCCAAGCTGATGATGTTGAGACGTCATAGAACTTTCAGCCCCTTCTGTTGCACACCAGTGTAATGTCTGATGTTGAGAAAGTGCTTAGCGGCTAGTGTGATGAGTGCTGTATAAATAATGGAGTGGCACCAGCCCAGGAGCTACCACACATGGAGCCCAATGTAACAGCAATACCCTGGTGTTCCCAGGTCTTGTTGGGCCCCATACATAATTGATGGAATACCTGAGCCCTTGGGTTTCTTTTGTTTGGGATGTTTGCCCAAATCACCTTACTTAGGCACTGTTGATAAAAGTAAGAGAAATAGGGGCACGTGGGTGGCGCAGTCGGTTAGGCGTCCGACTTCAGCCAGGTCACGATCTCGCGGTCCTGGAGTTCGAGCCCCGCATCAGGCTCTGGGCTGATGGCTCAGAGCCTGGAGCCTGTTTCTGATTCTGTGTCTCCCTCTCTCTCTGCCCCTCCCCCGTTCATGCTGTGTCTCTCTCTGTCCCAAAAATAAATAAACGTTGAAAAAAAAATTAAAAAAAAAAAGTAAGAGAAATAATGTAACTTGAGTCTCTGAGTTGAGTTATGCAATAGGCATTTTGTCTCTGTATAATAGAAAGAATGCTTTATGCTTTCCCTAAACTTTGCTGCAACACTTCCTTGACAATACTAGACTGAAATTCTGGGGAATGATCTCACCTTCTATTCTGCAAGGATCCAAAAGAACTTTTGCTGACATTGACTGATTACGCTGCCCTGCGTGTTGAGAAGGCAAGAGGAAAAGCCATACAGCTCTCTCAATTTATCTGAAGAAAGAAAGGTCCCAGTCTCGCTTGATGATGCAAACATTTCAAGATAGGAGTGTGAGGGGAGCAGAAACATTTGGAACCTCAGAAATGAGATACTGGAAAAGTGTGGTGATTCTCCTTATTATCTTTACATCTTCAGAGAAACGTTCCCACTTCCCCAAAGAAGGATCATAAGCATCACGTGACCCCCAGCAGCCCAGGGTTGGCCCAGAGGCATCCTGGGAGCCTTCTCTCTGTAGCAAGCGTCTTGTGTTTCCAGCTGAGATGACTCTGGATTTACTTAGGACAAGTCACCAACTTCAGATGCCTACCACCCTGTTTTAGCCTGGTGTGTTCTCACCCAGGACAGAGATTTCCAGAAACCACATACGTCCAATAGTCTTCATGTTTTCTCCTAATAATCCTTACAATAGAAATCCCCAGATTGATCTTATGTTTAAAAATAATAGAAAAGAGAGTACAAGTGATAAGTTCACAGAAGAACTAAAGTTTCAAGAAAACACCTGGAACCGAACGATGCTCGAATTCATCAACACAAAGAAACTGAAATGAAAGTAACAAGGAAGCCCATTGGTTTCTGTGGAGTTGGGTTGGAGAAGAAGATATACAGTTGTGATCGTGGCGAATTCACACTCTCATCCATAGCCGGTCAGAGTTAATATTGATTAAAACCTTCTGAGGGGCGCCTGGGTGGCGCAGTCGGTTAAGCGTCCGACTTCAGCTCAGGTCACGATCTCGCGGTCCGTGAGTTCGAGCCCCGCGTCGGGCTCTGGGCTGATGGCTCAGAGCCTGGAGCCTGTTTTCAATTCTGTGTCTCCCTCTCTCTCTGCCCCTCCCCTGTTCATGCTCTGTCTCTCTCTGTCTCAAAAATAAATAAAAACATTAAAAAAAAAACCTTCTGAGAAGCAAAGTGATGATGAGAATCTAAAGTCTACAAAATTGCACAGCCTGAGATCTTGGTATTCCATTTGGAAGATTTCATATTTAGCAACTCTAAATGGATGGTATTATGAATAATACTATGGATAGCACCCTGTGTTCTGTTTTGAATAATACAAAGTCAAAGAAAGCAATGGCGCCCATCAAATAGAAGCATATATTTGTTGTATAACATGAAATTTGGAGGTAAGGAGCCAGGGCTAGACTGGTGGCCCCATGATGCCATCAAATCCAGTTTCCTCCCTGCTTTCCACCACTCCCTCCTATGCAGGTGGCTTTCATGGTCCCAGGATGGCTGCCTATCTCCACTCATTGCATCTGCTTCCCAGGCAAGAAAACAGGAGCAGACAAAGCAAGTGCACAGAACCATGTGAATGATGGGAGCCACATGTGTTCTCCCACCAAAGGGCTGCCACAGAAGTACCACTTAGCATCTTCTGTTCCCGCTGTATGGACCTGACTTTGTCACAGGGGAGGTGAAATAATTAGCTGGGGATATTCCCACATTGAACAAAATCAAAATCATGTTAGCAAGGAAGAAGAGAAAATAGATGTTGGGTAGGCAAGTTAGTCTCTTTGACAATAAGTATGGAAGATTGCACATAAATTTTCTATGTACCATTTATCTAATGTATAGAAAATACATGAGATAAGCACCTAGATGATAGATAGATAGATGATAGCTAGCTAGTTAGATAGAGGAAGTAGAAGCAACCCAAAGACTCCAAAATTAAAAGTGTGGCCCAGAGAAATGGTAACAATCCATACAATGGAGCACTATACAATCAATAAACATCGGGCCAGAGAGGGACATTTCAAACTGGGTAAAACTTTACAAGGTATTGTTAAGAGAAGACCCCTTGAAAGGAGTACAGAAAGACAGTATTAGGACGGAAAACCTGAAGTGTGCATGTGAACACAGAGAAATAACGAAGATGTACCAGTGTTAATGGTGATTATAATGGCGGGGAGTGGAGTCTTAGGAGTATCAGATGATTATAAACATATCTTCATGTTTTTATGAGTTTTCCAAGCTTTGAGCATTGAACAGATACTACTTTTGTAACCTAAAACTAAAAAAAAGCTATGAAAAAAAAAAAGGGTTGAGTTTAACTTTTCCTGATGGAGTCCCAAGGAAATGAGTCGCTTCATGGAATTGGGCCAAAGTAATAGAAAGCTGGTCTCTGGATTTGGACAGTTAATGTCCAATGAGTTCGGGGCTTATTTGTGGAAAGCAATCATGTGGCCTCCTTCCAGATGCTCGCCAACACCCACATTTGCTTTCAGAACAGGTAAACAGATGGAAATGAAAGTGCTCTCGTTTGTTTTTCATTTAGTTTTACTTTCTTATCTCATTGAAGGCTTACCTGTATTAATTTTAAAAACACTTGGTTAAAATTAAAAAAATGTAGAATGCTACTATGCACTAATCTTAAATTTTATTGTTCCTTGCAAAATGAAGTTTTCTTTTTTTAACTTCTCATTTGAGATCTTTTCCTTTGCAAATGTAATCGGAACTTCAAAAAAGTTGCATTTCCTGCGGGGGGGGGGTGGGTAGTGCGGGGAAGGGGGGGCATCCTCTTTACTGAAATGAGTGAGCTCTCTCTCCCCTGTGCAGAGAACACAGCACAGAATGTGCTGTAAGGGGATCTATATTTATGTCACGTACACATCTATATTTATATGACACACCTCCTAATAAGGGCGTCCTATAGCTCCATGACCAGCTGGACCCCTTCCGTCTGAATCGTTTAAAGTGCTACTAACATCATGTTGAAAAGGGACTACCTTACACAGGGTCTAACAGGTGCTGCCTAGTCTGTGCTCATTCCTTGTCGAAACCAGCCCTCCCAGCGAGCAAATAGCCCTGAGACCAAAACAAAGAGGTCCCTTCTCTGTCCTGTGTGCCTGGGTTGCTTACCCCAGTAAATAGAACAGCAGAGTAGACCTGCCCTGTCTTCAGTGGGAAACCGTCATCTGTTTCATAGGTGAGGAAGCAAAGGGAAAAAAGTGAACCTTTTCTACTAAGACACCCGTAAACCACGTTGGGCTGATTTTCATGTTCACTTCATTTTCAATTACAGCATATATCTCCCCATTTCATTCTCCATCACACTCGGGGGACACAAGAGGGTAAGTGACCATATGACATTCGAAAGGTGAAAGGTTTGATTGAGGCGCCCAAATGAGACAATGCTTTGTATCCAGGCTGCCCTTTATTATCTGACAGAGGCATGAAGCAGGCAGAAAAATCTTATTTTAGGGGGGCAGGGGATAGAACACTGACTTTGCAGTTTAAGATCTATTCATATTGGGGGGAACACTTGTGAGCACTTGTAGGATTTGGGGATATCCAGGCCGATAAAGGCTGCCTCCCCCAGCTTATGGAGCAGGGAGAAGCAGGGACAAATGAGGTGAG
Organism: Prionailurus viverrinus; assembly: GCF_022837055.1. Taxonomy (NCBI): domain Eukaryota; kingdom Metazoa; phylum Chordata; class Mammalia; order Carnivora; family Felidae; genus Prionailurus; species Prionailurus viverrinus. The sequence goes on along the minus strand of NC_062561.1, from coordinate 80,282,229 downwards.
TCCACATTCCAGCAAGGGTGACGAAGCAGAGAAGGGGCCGGGGCAGACATGGGAGTGCAGGGAGTGAGTGCTGGCTGGGGCAGGATTGGGCAGAGACGGCGTCTGGCAGACAGTGACATTTAGGCAGAGAAGTTTACAACAGGATGCGGCCAGGCACGGAAAGATCTGGGCAGGAGCACCCCAGGCGGAGGGGAGAGCAAGGCAAAGGGTCTGCAGGGAGAAGGGGACCAACACGCTGGAAGGACTAAATGATGATGAGGTAATTTTTATGGTCCTTTGGCAATACGAGAAGATGAGATTTGGAGAAAATAATACAAAGGGCTCCTAAAACGTTGGCATGGAGGAAAGGATAGAGGAAGGGAAGATGATGAATACTGTTGTCACGGTCTTGCTTAGGGAAGATCCCAGGCCAGTGTTTCCTTGGTAGTGTCCAGAACAAAAGTGCATTGAGTGTTCTACACAATAGCTATTATGGCATAAGCATAATTTATAAGCTAGTTATTCAAATAGTTTACGCAGAACTTTTACACATATTATCTTACTAAATGAATTCAAACCCTCAGTCATTCATTAATCTAGTAAGCCAAAAAATATGAGTCTACTTTGGGTCAGATTCGCTGGGACCATGGGACAAGTTACCGTTTCGGTCTGTAGCATGACAACACACTGGAGCTGCTTCTCCCCAGGTCACTGTCTCGCAGATGAATGTTTATCTCAACTGGTTACGTCTTTCAACATTTACTCCTATTACTTTGCATTTTCCAAGCCTATCCTGCTGACAGTGGATGATCTTTGGTTGTGAATAAAAGCTGCCTTTTAATTTTTCTCAAGCCTTATAGATTTATCTCGTTAGTTTGTTGTGAAGATAAATGACATCATAGGTGGGGCCACCTGGGTTTATTTTGACCCTCTTTAATCTTCCATGAGATTATGGTACTGAGTGAATGAAAACAGTGTTACTGTTTCCAAAAAAGTTTCCTATTCTCCGTTGGAGAATGGAGGTTCTTATTGTCCTGATGGAAAACACAGACTTAACTTGTTCTTCACCTAATCTCTTGAACATTGTTAAGTGGAGGCTTCAGATGGGCCCCATGATGGTGTCCTTTGAGGGCTACCCGCAGCCGGCTGTTGCTTCACCGGAAATCCAGAAACGCAACGTTCCTTCAGGCGCTATTCGTGTGTATGCGATTGTCATCTTAATTCAGCTCTCCTACACATCAAAGTAGAAAAGAAGAAATCCTGTTACTTGAATACTGTAATGAAAATAAGGATTAAATTTTATTTTAATCCTTTTCGAAAGGAGGGTGCAAGTACTCTTATCCACTGCCGAGCCCTACAGAGAGTTATTTATGGGACAGAAAAAACTCAAGAAGACACTTGGGAAAAAATGAGACAACGAGTTCTGACCAGGGGAGGGAGAATTGTAATGAGATTGGCTTTCTTCCCCTTTAAAATTCTCAGCTTTACACAGATGGAATGCTTTATGTTGTAAATAAAGCTACATTTAATCCCTTAAAAATGCATCCCTGAGCCATTATGATGGGGTCATATTTGTCATGGATTCTACTGAGATGTGTTCATTTTGCACCAAAAATATGAAACAGAGGATCTCATGGGCTTCAAACGTTGGAATTCATTATCTATACTAGGAAAGGAGGGCTGAGCCAAAGGGTTTCAGGTTGTGACTAACAACTCTGGAAGAGGAGGAGGAGTGGACATATGATAACTTGTCTTTGACTCACCCAATCACTTTACCACAGGAGGGGTTTCTGAGATCTCATGCACTGTCATTGTTTAGTGGCTCATCTTATGGACCTATCATTCTCTTCAGCCTAGTCCTCCGTAGTTATATTTTTAATATTTATTTATTTTTGAGAGAGTGAGAGATAGACTGAGCATGAGTGGGGGAGGGACAGAGAGAGAGGGAGACACAGATTCCGAAGCAAGCTCCAGGCTGTGAGCTATCAGCACAGAGCCCAACGTGGGGCTTGAACTCACGAACTGTGAGATCGTGATCTGAGCTGAAATGAAGAGTCAGACGCTTAACTGACTGAGCCACCGAGGTGCCCTTCTGCTCCTCCTTACTTCTTATGGACCACCCACGACAAGAGACTTGGGACAGCCCAGGTACAGAATGAGTGCTGCTGGTGGCATGGGAGATAATTCACCTACAGGGACAGTCCGAGCCTCTGGATGTGTTTCTCAGACATGCCTGAGAGAAATGTTGTCTATTGGTAGAGTGGCTTGCCAAGAGAGCGAGAGATGATGGTTCAGCCTGTGGTTTCTTGGAGAAGTCCGATGCCGCTCACTTCCGAGGATGACAACATTTTAACCCTAGTGGCTGTTGGTCCTACAAGATGCATCTTCTTCACCATCTAGATAAACCTGTTTGTTTGTCAACATGAAAACTGAACAGTCCCATGGCATTTTCAGATATTTGATTCTTGTGGCTTGCTTGGTGTTAACTGCCTCCTTATGGTTAGTGTCAGGGGGATGTCAGGGCCATGTCACATTCCTGAGTGTCCAGTCTTGACTGATTGAAGGTGGAAGCAAACCACCTTTATCAGAGGCAAATACATTCCCTCCAAATCACTTCCATCCCATAATAGTTTTTTAAGCTGCCATTGCAACACACTTACATGGTTTTATTCCTATTACCAAGTTTTGTGACAATACCAGTGTCTCCTTTTAAAATCAATTAAACATTACCAGACGTCTCATGAAGATTACCCTCCATACTACAGCCCCAACAGTCAAAAGATTTTTTTCAGCCATATTTTGTTTCATTACCTCCCTCAGTGTATTGATATTTTATTACTTAGGAAAAAACCTGCTCCTTCAAATGACTTGTTTCCTGAACATGAAGAATGAAATCGGGACAGTCTGTCCTCATAATGTTTTCTGGACCAAAGCAATTCAGGATGAAGACAAGCTTTTGAAGAGAACAAACCACTTCAGTCAATTGCATTACCATTGATTTAAGCAAGGGTACTGGTGAGGAGAAAGACTACGGTAATTGAAATCTCAGAGCCCTTTGCAAACAGAGCAGTGTCGAGTGTGTAAAATAGCTTTCACTGAGAGTGGAGAGGGAGGAAGTGTCTATTTCTTCTTACTTCGGAGCTTGGACCAGACTGTCCTGTTCCCTGGTCCTATTTGGGTTTCCAGTGAATTGGTTCCACAGCGCCCCCTACCGCCCGCCTGCTGCCCCGTTAAGCAATTTGGTTGTTGCTGTTGAAAACGTTCTTGAGTGATTTTAAAGGCACGTGTCCTCCTTTTGTTTTGGGAGTTGAGCACACTTCCTTTCACTCATACACAACCTGCTCCAAAGCTTCTAAAAATGCTTCTGTGAAGAGTGTGGTTGTTTGGATGCAGCGGTATCTTTTAAACGGTGCCTTAGAAGCAGGTGTTCTCCGTATCAGGGGTGAAGCTGGGGTCCCCATCCTTGAACTTGACATCTTCAGCCTCCGAGCAAAAGCTGAAAGGAGTATGTTGTTACTCTTCTGTTGATGGATGGACACAATAAATCAAGGTACTTTCAGCATTCTTAAGGGACAGGAGTAAAAGGGTTAGGAAAAAATGGAAATAAATGAGTGCTTTTCAAAGGCAGGAGATTAATAGCTCTGGAAATACCAGAAATCACATCAGGAAACCTTTTCCAAATCCCTTAGTGACCCTGACCCTTTCTAATTGGCACCTCCTTTGGCAGTACGTCCTCTGACTGGTCCTTTGTGGCAGCCTATGCTTCCTGTGGCTTTAATTCCCACAGCTGAAGTAGGTAGTAGTCCCTTCTAGCACATGGGGGTGTGCAGAACCAAATTCCTGTAAGAATATGGGATTTACCGCTTAAAGGATATCTATCCCCTTGCTTCCTAAGTGGTGAGGACTAGTGACTGCCACCAGGAAGGCTCCATTGACCAGCAGCAGGAAATGGTGGTTTCAGATTCTTGACGTACATCTCTGTGGGTGGAAAACCTCTTTCCAATATCCCTGCTTCCTAAGAAAGTGAAGATTGCCCTGTGGACCTCTCCTAACGATATGACCTTTACGGCTCAACCCCGTTTATGTCCTCACATCATGAAGACTGCCAAATTTATCTTTAAAATGTCCCAAGATCATAAGACGATGTAGCTTCAAGGTTTTAAAATCCAAAAAGAACCTATCGGCTTTCTCCTGAATAATTCATAAGCTGATTTTCACAGCTCTGACTTTGTACTGACTGATACCGTGAGGCCATGTTTGAATTTATATCATCCACATTCTGAATGTGTTTTTTCTTTTCTTTCTTCATTAAGGTGATATGTCCATAGAATGATGACCTCTCATACAAAGTCACCAGGATGTCAGAAGAGTCAAGACCTCTCACAGGGACCGAGGCACATTCTCTTCATCTTAGGACAGTCTTAGCCACACGGTAGAACTTCAGTCTTACCACTCCCAAGCAACATTCCTAGCCTTCGAAGTCCTCAGAGGCTACTCTGGGACCGAGTTGACATACAAATAACAAAATGGAGATAAAACACAGTAACTTAACAATGGAAATAACTGGGAAGTAGCTTTTTGATCTATGGCACTTAAGAAGCAAGCAAACTCTCACGAGGCCACGGAGAAATTCCCAATTAGACAATGTTGATGGATGGATTGTATGAGGTAGCATATATACCTTCTTGGGATTTCCAGAGATTTATCTCCTCATCTGAGGGCTGTGGCTAGCTACTTCTTCCTTTGTCAGCGATTATACATGACTAGACCCAGCACTAGATTTTCTGCTAACAAAGATTTCTATCAGTTCTTTATGAAGTTGAGCACAGACAACCCTGAGTGATAATGGGATTTTACTGCGGATCATTAACTGAGTGTGCAAAACATCCTGATACAATGCCCCCTCTAAGAATGTAGGAATGAAACGCATGTTAAAAATTCAAAATATTACCTGTGTTTCAGGCATAAAGGGAAGCAACAAATCAGTCTGACATTCCATGAGCAATGAGCCCTGGAATGAGAATATGCTTTGAAAACAGACTGCTTAGAAGAACAAAATGTTACAGTCTAATATAACCCCAGTAATTTTTCATTGAAACTTTCCACCCACTACTTCTGAAAGGAAAAAGTGCTCTCGTGTCCTGTGTCACCCCTTCTGTACTTACTCTTTCCTGAATCAGAGATGGCATATTACCTGTTCAGTAGGATGCTCTGAGACTTCCTACCATACCTTCCTCATCCATTTTCCATTCTATGAAGTGGTATTCCTTGTTCGTGACGAGGTAGAAAGTGCAGGCATTGTAACTCACCAGACTTGCTCATAAGAAATACAACGATAAAGAAATTAAACTATTTTTTTGTGTGCCTGCAAAGGCATTTTAATCATTAGCTAAAATAGCTCAATTCTCAGGGCGCCTGGGTGTCTTGGTCTGTTGGGCGGCCGACTTCGGCTCAGGTCATGATCTCATGGTCCGTGGGTTCGAGCCCCGAATCGGGCTCTGTGCTGACAGCTCAGAGCCTGGAGCCTGCTTCAGATTCTGTGTCTCCCTCTTTCTCTGCCCCTCCCCTGTTCATGCTCTGTCTCTCTCTGTCTCAAAAATAAAATTAAAAAAACGTTAAAAAAATAAAAAAAAATAAAATAGCTCAATTCTCAATCCCTCTACCACGTCTGACTGGGATGATTTCTTGACTAATTATTAGTATGATGGAATAATTTAAACTAATGTGATAAAAATTGATGTCTTCTGTTTTGAGCTGTTAGAATTTTATTAGAAATTTGGAATACGTCATTGAAAAGATTCCTAGCAACCAGGCCACATTCATCATATTTGGTCTACTGTTTGGAAGGGCCCACGTTCCTGTGTCCCTGAACTCTTATAATGCTTCTTGAATAAAATGAGAAGGTATTGGGAGCCATATAGGATGTGACCTCCTTTTTTTCCCTTTAGAGAGAGTGAGCAAGGGAGAGGGGCAGAGGGAGAGAGTTCACAGAGAGAGAGAGAGAGAGAGAATCCCAAGCAGGCTCCACACTCAGTGCAGAGTCTGACATGGGGCTTGATCTCATGGCCCTGGGATCATAACCTGAGCCAAAGTCAGGTGTCAGACTGCTCAACCGACTAAGCCGCCCAGGCACCCCAAGATGTGGCCTCCTTGAATTCATAACGAGGAAACCAGAGACTGCACTGTCTCTGTGACAGTAGCCCTCCAGGATATTAACTTTGTCAAATTGTGTCTCATAAACTTGGCTAAATCATTCTGTGGGTGATGTGAAGCCCCTCTCTCTTGCCCTACTACCAATTCTCATCTGACTAGTAGAAGAGAAAAAACAACAACAGAAAAGTATCTGCAGCGATATGTGAAATTTGCTTCATTTTTTGTAGGGAATCAAAACTCATGATAAAATCAAATATTTGGATGATTTAAATATTTGTATTACTATTGTTTATTTACTCTTTTTCCTTGTGGACTATATAGGCAGGTCTTACTGAAAATATCAGTGAAGATAATCAGCCTATGGAATGCAATCTGGAGAAATAGCAGATTGGCTCTCACTAATCCACCCATCCAGTTATTTTTGAAGCAAAAAATGGCAGAATTACCTTCAAATCAAGGCTCTGCCTCTAACTGACCATACCATAACTGAGCAAGCTACTTTGCTTATCAGAATCTTAGTTAATTCATCCCTATGATAGTCTACTTTGTAAGGTAATGTGAAACACTGGGATTACCTAGAATTTAGCAGGTACTCCATAAATTGGACTTAATACAATACAGGTCAACAGAAATGGACCAAATGCTCATGGATACATTCCTCCAAAAATTTTGTTGTCATCTATTCTTCACATATATTTGCCTGATTTTCAAATTTTCTGACATATGGCGTTTCTTAGCACTATTAAATTCTAGAGTACATTTTAGAAAAGGCACAAACAAAATGAAGAGCTCTTATGAAAACCATCACAACCATTGATCTTACTAAAGACTCTATTCCCATTGGACTTCTTGTTTCTTCTCCCAAACTCTCGTGTAAACCTTGGGAAACTATTCAATGAGCAATCCAATAACTCTACAATTTCCAAATAGTTCTCGCTTTGTAGATTTAACACTTTCCACTCGTGGAAACCATTTGTTTTCTCATTTGATCTCATTATGATAGATCCAGTTTGTGTGCAATCAGAGCCTTTACGGGTGAGCCTTATGATTATTTGGTCCATGTGTGCTAACATTTTTAAAGTCAAGAAGCATACTAATTATACATGGCTTCAGAGTAAAAATGCTAACATTTTTAAATTCAAGAGGCATACTAGTTATACATGGCTTAAGAGTAAGACGAGTGCCTGAATAAGAAGACATTTACGACTTCTTGGAGCATAAGGGCACTCAACTCCCTTTTGGAGTGGATAGAGTTGGGCTACTGAGGTTCCTCAATCTACATGTCTCCTAGAGTCACTGATCGAAGTGAGACCTTGTGAGTCTTCAGTGAGTGGAGAAGAGGTTGAATGGGGTATCTATTCTGGCTTGTGAATACGAGGTTACATAATGGAAGCCAGAGACAGAAGCCCGGGGGCTCGGTGGTCAGCATGTAGCAGCGCTTTGGGGAAGGGCCCGAGGCTGTGCCCCTCTATGTCAGAGACACAAAGAAATTGGTTTGCTCAAAAACAAGGAAAGGCATGTTATCCCCTTGGCGAGACCAGACATAATACTTAACACACAGTCTTTCTGGCAGAGAGACTACCTCCTTCAGGTGCTTCCAGCATGGAGCTGTTGAGTCATTACGTGTTATGGAGCACATCCAGGATGATTACAATGGGAACCATTATGGCCAGGATCGGCTATGCTATTCTCATTTTAGGATCTATTCGTTATTCCATTATACAACCTCACTTACCTCAGACGCCTCACCTCTTTTTTAACTAAAGCTTGGTAAAATTTTCCTGGTAGTAAAAACTTCCTTGTGTTTCAAAGCAATTTAGTGCTATGGAAGTGGGGAAAATTTAGACTGTGGCGTATGGTGCCCCTGTGTAAACCCAAGATTTCTTACTGGCATTGAACGGATGGTAGCTTAAAATAATGTCTACTGTGCGCGCTAGTTGACAGTCTGTTTTGTACTCATTGGCGGATTTTAAGATGTTTTCTCCACGTGAGTATGTCGTGTGTAGGATTTATTTGTGCTAGCAAGTTACCCAATGGACTAGCATGTAATACCCAAATCCCGATCTCAAAGGATGTTCCCATGTTCTGGTTAAGATACTGTGCTTTATTATATCAATAGATCAACTCATAGGTCAAGCCAACCTGTTCGTGTTGTAGCATAAATCTGAATAGTTGGCTGATTTATTAGGGGAGTACAGATAACCACCCAAATGATTAAGCCAAAAATTCTGCTTTGAGGCATGACTGGATTGTTTGACCATATATATCAGCAGAAATCACAGGGAAGTTGTCCAAATCCATGGACCAGGCCCGGATACTGCTTCCCCACCCCCAGCCCCCGTGTTCCTCCCTACAGATGGGTTCCTCCCCCACCTCATCACATGCAGCCTCTCTCTGGCCTGGCCTTGTCCAGGCACCAGGACACAGAAGTCTAGGGAGCGAGCTCCAACTCTCTGGTGCAGACCCCATATCTGCTTGTCGTCCTGGAACGCCTCACCCTCCTAGCCCCAGCCTGGCTCTGAATTCAGGGCCAGCTGGACCCTAGTGCCCAGAGAACTCTTGGTGTGGTTCTGACAGCCAAGAGATGCGCACTGTGTGTCCGGCAATGACTTTGGGCCACGTGTGTTGTGACCAGGATTGTATTTTGTTCCTGGCACAATTCCAAGTACCCGCTTTCCCTGGGACCACCCTATTTTCACACTTAAACCTCACAGTAGCCCGGTGAAGCGGCCCGTCATTGTCCTTAGTATTCAGATGAAGCTCACGGGGATTTTGAAAAGTTGCTCCGGCTCATAGCTAAGAGTGCAGGAGCCGGGACTTAAATCCAACGTGAGGTACAGCCTCCTTTGTCCCTGGTTGTGATGGCAGCTCTGGGACAGGGCTTTTTTCTGTTTCTCCATTACCATCCTCATTCCCAGGAGCAGGGTCCCAACTTTTCTTTGGCACAAGAGTTTACCGACAAGCGACTCTGTTGTCAACAACCTGCGTGGGTCTCCAACGTCACCTGCTCCTGGTCTGGGGTTGGAGAGTGGGGTCCCCAGACTTCTGGTATCACCATTTGTTGCTTGTGGTCTGGAGACGTTACTTAACTGCTCTGTGCCTCAGTTTCTCCATGGTAAAGTGGAGATGCTAGGTGCCTCAGGGCTGTCGGGAAGATGCAATGAGTATGATGGTGAAGCCTGCAGAATGACACCTGGCCCGTGGGCAGCCTCAGTCAGTGTCGGCAGGAATTACGATGCCTCCTAGTGTCTGCGTTAGCCTTTGTCTTAGAAAACCCCACATGCGCTTCTGTAGCCCCAGCTGTGGGAGCCTCCTGCCTGCAGACACCCCTGGGGACCGTGCTTCTCCGAGAACCTAGAGATGGTCTTGGGTCCCGAGTCCTCCTAACTCCTGAAGCCGCCAAGGAGCTGGGTCTGCCTTGACTCAGTGGCAGTCTCCCTCTACGAGAAGTTGGCTGATGTGCCGAAACGCGTAACGCAAGAGATGCTGTGATGGAAGGTGGGCCTAAAATGAGCTGGTGTGAAGACTGAGCTGCTCACCTCCTTACAGGTCACGAGCCAGAACTGCAGCAACTGCCCGCCCCCTCCCAGGGGGAGCCTTCAGCATTTTGTCCACCCCCGAGGCTGAGAAGCATGACTGCCATTGGTAAAAGCCACTCGATTGGTCCCAGAGATGATGAGGTCCCATAGATGTTTGGCTTATATATGGAGAGAGAGGGAGGGAGAAAGAGAGTGGGAGAGAGGGAGGGAGAGGGAGAGGGAGAAGGAGAGAGGTTTTGAGGAGTTGGTTCACACGAATGTGGGAGCTGGCAAGTCCAAAAGCTTCAGGGTGGGCCAGCAGCCTAGAAAGCCAGGGAAGAGCCACTGTCACAGCTCAGACCTGAAGGGCATCTGTTGCCAGTAGTCCCTCTTTGTCAAGAAAGGTCAGTATTTATTTAAAGCTTTCAACTGATTAGATGAGGCCCACCCGCATTATGGAGGATAATCTACTTTACTTGAAGTCTGATTCACATGTTAATCTCATATAAAAAATACATTCACAGCAACATCCATCTTTGGCCAAATATCTGGGTACCACAGCCTAGCCAAGTTGACACATAGAATGGCCTTTGGAATGGACTGGATGCCACACACTCTTTCGTTCTTCATCTGGGACCTCTGTGCCCTCATATTCCTGAGATGAGTCATTTTGGGCCAAAATCGCTTTGTCCAATCTGAAGTTGTCACGGTAATTAAGAAAGCATCCCCTTTGGGATGACCATGGGGCTTTTCAAATGGCCAGATGGCATGCTCATGAAAATGGCAGACTGATCTTTGTCGAATATTCTCCAAACATGGGATAGGTTCTTCTGTGGCTCTTATTTATTTTCTGTGACTCTGATTGACAGCAGAATCTCCCTCCCTCCCTCCCTCCCTCCCTCCCTCTCTCTCTCTCTCTCACACACACATACATATACTCTCTCTCTCTCTCTCTCTCTCTCTCTCTCGCACACACACAAACACACACACACAGCCTTTGTGTTCAGAGAAACAGAAAGTTCTCATTGGAAAACTCTGTCCTGGATGGGAAATGGGTGGAATTTTTAAGTTAGACCCATGAAACCCCGCTTCTCCTTGGCGGATATATGTAAAGAAAGGACAATTTCTTGTTATTGATTCTCTGGTTGAGGAAACTCAGGAGACCGTGTTCTGTAGGGGACTGACATTCTGCGTTGTGCTGCACAGGCTTCTAATGACCTAATGAATTATTATGAGAGCAGAGAACACTTTGGTGGTTATGATATGCTTCTGAGTTTTTATGGATGCTGGAAGGAACAAAAATATGATGCCTTAACACTCCAATTTGTACATGCAGTACAAATTGTAATTGTTTGGGAAACGGCTCTTTTGTACTTTTATAGGAATGATATACATGGACAAACATTTTTTATGTCAAATAGGTAGTAAACTTGTACAGGGGCTGGGAGATCGGAGCGTGCAGGGAACTGCAGAGCCCGGACCTCCTTGTTATCATTGCTGAGCACATAGTTCTTGCCCACATGGGACTTGCGGCTATTTTGAAAGCATGTGGACGTGGGAGTCAGGCGATTTACTGCAAATGCAAACTGTGGCCCTAAAATCAAATGTTCTGTCATGCCTGGGAGAAAGGGGAATGTTAGTGGGTTTAAACTTTGCAGGATGACACCTGGGACTTGGGTGGGGGTGGGGGAGTGGTTCTCGTGTGAAGTCTGGCTGTCCTTGTCCTCCAGGTGGGGGCCGGGGGCCATCTTGGTGCCGGTCTCCGGCACAGAACCCGCCGCCCGGTGGTCACCTCTGTGGCCTGCCCCACCCACGCTTCTCTCCAAAAGGGGCCCCTTCTTCCTCCACCTCTGTCTTTCGGTCCATACGCTCCCTGGCTTATAAGTCCTTTGCTTGTAAGACCTAAACAAAGCCCACATTCTCTCATCACTCCAGACCACCTTCTCTACTTTTTCTTTAAAACATACATGGCTTCTCTTCCCCAGAAGCCACCTCTTCCTTTCTGTCAAGCACTGGGGACCTTGCTGGTGAGCAGTATTGTTTTTGCTTGCGGACCCGACGGATCTGAAAGGCCCCAGGTTCCTCCCGTGGATGGCGGCTAAGAGGACATTCGCCACTCTCTTCTATATATATCCAGCAACAACCGCAGAGCCTGGGCCCGAGATCCCTTGAGCACTTGTGTGATTTAATTTCCATGGAATGTTCTGCACAGGGACATACATCAATGTGTGTTTTCCTTGTCGTGGTTCATGGTACACACAGAGGTGGGCTCCTATGTGAGGAATTTGGAAGTAGACCATTTTACAACAACACTGAAACCCAGGTCATTTTGATTCTCCCTGTACAGCGATCCTTTAATTATCTGGGTAATTTCAGTGGATGCCGTGGGTTCTCTGTGTCCTCTCTTTAGGGGAAACAGACAGCGCTGAGATCTGGGACACTGGAGCCGAGCTTGTGGGGCATGACTGAGCCAGTGAGTGCCTGGAGCTGGATGGGGATGCCCCTGCCCAGCCCAGGTAACCCCCTTGCACTGGCCCCCGGAGCTTCCTGCCTCTGGATATGCTTACACCGCACTTTGAGGTTGGGACCCTCCGTCCGTCACCCGCCGTGAGCTGGTCCAGCCGTTCTGGACCCCCCTCTTCTCCATCCACTGAGTGTTTACACCAGCTAAGTCATCTCAGGGCAGCCGAGTGTTGGGTCTGTGCTGACCATCTTGCCATTGTCCCTCCCCTCCCCACCATGTGCTAGGGCAGGGATCGTGTGGCAGAAATAAGCACCTGGCGGCTGGGAAGCCTGCCCTTCAGGGGATAACAGCAGAGTGCGTCAGGATCGTGCTTTTCAACAGAGTCCCCATCCATCTGTCTTTCTGATGAAAATGAAGGAAATTCACTGAACCTCGTGCTGGTGCCCCTGCATGGACTGTCCTGTGTCTGGATCCCGCCCCTGCCACCACTACGCCCCCTCCCCCGGCTTGGTGCCCCTCACTTTCTCCCCATGACCTGCCCTGCTGTGGGGTGACTCCCCACAGCCGTGGGGTCCTTCCCCATGCACGTCCCGCATGCAGGGTGCACTGAGGCTGCACACTGGCCGGCATGAAGACAGGGGCACTGGGTGCTGCCCCCAGATGAGGGGTGTCCCAACCTCCCTGTGGTGAGCGGCTAGCTGGGCACCTGCTGGGGCCAGGCCTGGGCTCTCTGCTCTCCGACGAGTCTGTCTGGTTCTTAGAACCCCAGGGTGGCGGGGGGGGGGGCTCTCTTCTGCTTCTGCAAACCCTCTTGTACAACAGCCTTTCCCTGGGGCACCTGGGGGGCTCCGTCACTTAAGCCTGGGATTCTTGGTTCTGGCTCAGGTCATGATCTCATGGTTTGTGAGTTCTAGCCTCACTTTTGGCTCTGTGCTCACAGCATGCAGCTTGCCGGGGATTCTCTCTCTCTCCTCTCTCTCTTGCTCACTTGCACACTCTCCCTCTCTCAAAATAAATAAACTTAAAAAAATTAAAAAAAACTCCACAATTCTACATAAGAAATAAAATAAAATAAAATAAAACAGGCTTTTCCTTGTGGGCCTTTCCAGCCTGTGGCCCCAGCCACCTTCCTGCTCCGGGGACGACAGGGAAAGTATGTGCCCGCACCAGCGTGTGTCCCCGCTTCACACCGTTTCCAGACACGGAATGGCCCGGCCACTTGGGATGCCGTCCAATGGCCTCCTGTCAAATGACTCAGCTCCACTCTTTCCAAACCGGCGGGGACGTGCCAGGCCGACTCACCCTGCTCTCCTGTAGCACAGAAGCCGGGACGCTTGGGCGGGGCCGGCACCCCCTCCCTCGGGGGCACCCCTGCACCCCCTGGAGATACCCGAGTGAGGCCACAGCCCTGCGCCCCGGGCGGACTGTGCCTTTCCCATCAGAGCCGCCCTGAAGTCCACAGCCGCGAGGGCAGGGCATCCTGTTGCATGCCCTCTGTGCTGTGTGTCCTCCGACCTCCGACAGACACCCAGTGATTTGTTCACAGCTTCCAGAGCTCGTGGGCAGGACTGTCCCATGCTGGCCGACAAAGGGCAGACCAGCCTAATGAGCTGTGGGAAGTGACAGCACCAGTCCAGCCCGAGTCTCTTGTGACATCCTTTTATAGGTGCCATTGATTCCCCCTTCCCTAGTCCCCAGGAATTAGTATAAGGGCGCTCAAATATTTGCAAACTCTGCATCTCTGTTTCCTAGCAAATTTTGTGGGGGCATGTCAGATATTCATTTTCAAATATATTTGGGGGAGAGGAAGTGAACGAACATAATTAAAATTTGGGCTGCACTGAAGAAGTTCAGGACACGTATCAGGCTTTGCTCTAAAAAGTACCTTGGGTGGCGCCTGGGTGGCTCAGTCGGTTAAGCGTCCAACTTCAGCTCAGGTTACGATCTCGCGGTCCGTGAGTTCGAGCCTCGAGTCAGGCTCTGGGCTGATGGCTCAGAGCCTGGAGCCTGCTTCCGATTCTGTGTCTCCCTCTCTCCCTGCCCCACCCGTGTTCATGCTCTGTCTGTCTCTCTCTGTCTCAAAAATAAATAAAAAAATAAATAAATAAAAAGTATCTTGAGTTAGTGCCTGCTTGGTGCAGATCGCAGAGACCCCCACTGTTTTAAGAAAAAAGTCGAGGTTTGTCATTTCCCACAGACATCATGTGAGAAAGGAGGAGCAGGGGAGGGAGCGTGTTTGCTTCCTGCCGTCACTTTTGAGTGCACCTGCTGTTTCCCACACAGCCAGGTGGAGCGCTCTCATCTGTAATTAAGCAGAAGCCGTTTTAGGAATTTGTGAGGCCAGACCAGGAGGCTCGGGCGCAAAATCTATGTTGGCATTACGCGTCGAACGTGACTTCCTGGCGACAGGGTCATCGATAAGAGAAGATGGGGCGGGAGGGAGGTGCACCGGAGGTGATCTAATGGGCGATTTGTCAGGGAAAACCTCTCAGTGGGCCAGTGGACAAAAAGGGGCTCAGGGTCGGGAGGCCACTGAGGTGTGTGATGTGGCCAATTGCGTTACCCGGAGTGATGCCTCCAACAGTATCTTGGAGCCACTCAAGCCGAGTGGGCTGATCTTTGCTTGATAAACCCCGGGGCTAATTCTCCCACCGAGTGGATTTTCCTCCAAGTGAGAAAAGGTTGAGAAAACCTAGCGGGTTTTCCCCCAAGGGTGTTTGGGCACTCAGGAAAAAGGCTGTTGTTTCTAAAGAGGCAAAGTGCAGATTTAAATCTTGTCTCCACCTCCCCCGGCCCCATAAGATTCTCGGAGACCAACGTATCTCTATGCTCTGTAAACTTACTCAATATCATGTCTTGGGCCACTAAACGCGTTTTGTCTTGGGGATGCTGGACAGGAGCGTTTGTACATAGAAGAGCATGTTGACGTTTGAGCCTGGTGGGATGAAGCGGGAGAACTTTTTCCAGCGTTTTATTATGAAAGTTTTCAGGCATGCGGCAAAATTGACTTTCAGTCAATATTTGTACAGACTTCTGCCATTGACATTAGACTATGTGGGCTTTGTCAATCCATCTAGCCCCTCCCTCCCTCCCTCTCTCTGCCTCATATCTCATTATCTATCATAGTCATTCATTAATTCAACTTAAATTTAAAAAAAAAATTAATGTTTGAGAGAGAGAGAGTTGGAGTGCCAGCGGTGGGGAGGGGCAGAGAGAGAGGGAAACACAGAATCCGAAGCAGGCTCCAGGCTCTGAGCTGTCAGCACAGAGCCTGACGCAGGGCTTGGACTCAGGAACTGTGAGATCGTGACCTAAGCTGAAGTCGGATGCTCAAGTGACTGAGCCACTCAGGCGCCCCAATTCAACTTAAATTTTATTGTGCTTCCCCCTAAATACTTCAATGTACATATCATTAGCTAGAGTTATACATCTGTGTTACCAATCTTTATCAAGGCATAGAACTTTACCACTATTATTCCAGAAAGCTCCCTCATGCTTCTTTTAAGCTAACCCGAGCTTCGTTCACTCAAGACACAACTGCTACTCTCATTTTCTTTTCAAGCGCCAGAATTTGGTGGACACTAATCTGTCTCCTTGTAAGACTAGATGTCAAAGACCATGTTAAGTGTAGCCTAAAATACCGTTCATAAATTGCCGAATCTACTGTCTACGTTTTAGGAAACGAGAGAAAAATAAACTTTGGCAAAGGATAGCAAGATCTCTGCCCACAGTAAAGGGATTTGACCTTCACCCACGCTCACCTGGGGTCCCAGAGTGTATTAGAATCTAAGTTTGCTGTGATTTTTAAAGTATGAACTTTTTAAAATAGCATACGTTATAAAGTTTTCATTTTCCTGCTGGAATCATCCAACAGACGTATACACTTTGTGAAGCCATTTTGTATTTACAATTAAAGCAACTTTCTCCCAGAGTACAAGGTTTGAGGGAAGGGGCTTTGCAGGAGACAGCGTCCCTTGGCTCCTATAACCACCAGCCATCACACCGTTTTGTTTTCCAAATTGCCTGAAAATAGTATGTTTGACCAGCTCTGAGGTTAGTTAATAAAACTCTTTTTGACTTGCATCAAAACAGCCTGAACTCAGTAGCAGGGATCCTGGGGTGTGACCTAGGCAAGTGGGGACCAGCCACGCTGCGGTGACAGGTCGGGGCGGGATGCTGTTGGGTCACTGGGTGGGTTTGAGAAAGAAGAAGGTTCGAGGGTTATTGTCCTGTGCAGTACAGCTGTGGAGTGAGTGCATCCTGACACCTGACTCTCCATCAAAGAGAGAATCTGAAATTATTTAGTGCCCCAAGGCCTCCTTCAAGTTCCACTTAAACATCAGAGACCCGGGAGAAGTTGTTTTTCCGCAGCTTGTACATCAAGCATCAGTAACAGGTTCCAACGCTGTGCAACACGCATCTAACCAAGAGCCTCCTGTACCAGGACCTCATATTATGGTCTTTGTAGGAAACAGAACCACTGGCCTCCAGTCTTTGGGGGAATGACGTCCTGTGCTAAAAAGCAGTTAATCCATTTTAATTTTTTTACTTCATTGATTATTTCTGTTTTATAGACAAAGAAATAAACAAGTAAGTTATTGTGAAGAATTTCCAGTGTGTGTTTTTTTTTTTTGTTCTTGTTGTCTTCAGATCTGGACTGAGCTTTTCCCCGGTTCCTGTCAAGTTATTGTGTCCTTATTCGTGGACCCGGAACTCCTGCCCAGTCCCGAGGGCCCGGCGACCTGTGCTCACTCCTTCAGGACGACCTTCGCCGCATGGCTGTGCCGTTGGTGCCAGAGCCGGAGCTGGGGAACGCCGCCACGCGCTCTCTCCCTGGACGTCCGCCCTTGACTTGACCAGCCCGCCTGCCCTCTTGCAGGATGGCCACTCTCCCAGCAGATCTGTTTACTCCCATGTCTGTCTCCTTCGGCATCTCGAATTTGTTTTCACTCTCAGATATGCTTGCCTGCCCTGGACCGGAGGAACATCTCTCTGCAGAGCACCTGAAATCCAAAGAAGATCGGACAGTACTCCTCCCAAGCCCTCTCCTGGGAAGCTGCCAATGAAGCAAGGAACTCCCTCCCTCCAGACACAAATAATGCCTCTCATCCTGTAATGTAGAAAAGCTTCCTTACATCCATGGTGTTCATTACTAATTTTCACCCCAAGTCTCATTTTGGCCTCTGAAGAAGGCAGGTATTTAATTAGGTAGGCTAGTAGAATTGTCAATATTAATGAACACCGAGAAACCCCCCTTTCGCGTGTGTTTGCTGTGCGTGTATTCGCAGAGGCAGACAACACGAGAGAAAAGCAAGAGGAGCAACTGTGCCAGCATTGAACTAATCAGTCCATCCAACAAATTTCTACTGAGTGTCTTCTACGCGCCCAGGCTCAAACGGGTGCTAAAAATGAGCAGGAAATCATCCCACTGCTCACACTCACGGGAGGTAGGGAAGTTTCTTAAGAAGTGGCCAAAGTGAGTGACAAAATAGATTGAAAACCCACACGCTGTGGAGTGGGGAAGGAGGGGCGCTCATTCCGTCTGGGGAAGCCGGAGGGACGGCACGAAGGTGTGCGGGCTGATGGAGCCAGACCTGGAAGAACAGGTGGAGGGATGTGTGAGTAGGGAAGGACGTTGAAGGGCGGTCCCCAAGAAGGAAGCAGAGGACCCCAGGAAGGGAAGTGAGGGTTTACAACACATCCTTGGAATAGTGAAAGGGATCGTAGGTGGATGGTCTGGAATCAGAGGCCCTACATTCTGTCTGCAGTGTGTCGCTCAGGAGAGGGTTGTCCCCAGCAGCTCTGAGGTCTGCTTCCTGTGAGCAGGAGCCAACACATCACAGGGATGGGAGGGTGAAGGGAATAAGGGGCCGAAAGGTGAACGCACGTGGGCTGGACCCACCAGGCCGGAGGCATGAGCTCACACGGTCCAGCGGGCCGTGGGGATTTGTGTAGCCTGAGCCCGGAGCCAAGTGCGCAACTTCTGTGTTAAGCCCATGGGGAGTGGAGACGGGGGACCACACAGCAGAGACACTGGCATTTTCTTAATTACTCGGGGGAGCTAACTGATGTTCTCCGTGTTAACTAGTTGACCCCCTCTGTGACGTGGAAGCTGGTGAAGGCAGGGAGGAGACAGAGGGCAGGGAGGGCGTTCGGGCATCTCTTGCGATTATTCCTGCAAAGAAAGCCCCAAACCCTAAGTTAAAAATACTTCTGGGGCATCTGGGTGGCTTAGTTGGTTAAGCACCGACTTTGACTCAGATCATGATCTCATGGTTTGTGGGTTCAAGCCCCATGACAGCGCAGAGCCTGCTTGGGGTTCTCTCTCTGCCCACCCCCACTCATGCTTTCTCTCTCTCTGAAAATAAATAAACAAATAAACTTAAAAAAATATTTCCATAAAAGTGATACATGTATGTAGTATAGACATTTGGCAATCAGAAAAGAGGGAAAAATCAGCCACGATTTTCAACCATCGACAGGTAGACAGTCATAAACACCATGGTGCGTGTTGTTGAAATCTTTTTGTATGAGTTACATTTTTTTGTTCTCCATAATTCTGCTTTTGCTAAATCCTGCTCACAGAATCCCCTAACACTGTGTCATGTATATGTTTCTACATTAATGTACATTCTCCTAAATCCTTTTTGAAAGATTAAATAGTTACTGTAAATCTGTAATGAACATTTTTGTGCCTTAAATGTTTTCCCATATTTCACAGCTATTCTGTGAATGGTTTCCAAGAGGTGAGGTTAACTGATCAAATTATATTTACCTTTAAGAAGTTTTGAGTAAATCTGTGTGCTGACTATCGATATAAGGGAATATTATATATTGATTGACAATAAGAAAATAATTATTATTATTATTTTATTTTATTAAAATTTTTTTAAATGTTTATTTTTGAGAGAGAAAGATAGACTGTGAGTGAGGGTGGGGGGCAGAGAGAGAGGGAGACATAGAATCCGAAGCAGGCTCCAGGCTCTGAGCCGTCGGCACAGAGCCCGACACAGGGCTCGAACCCACGAACGGTGAGATCATGACCTGAGCCGAAGTCAGACACTTAACCAACTGAGCCAGACAGGTGCCCCTATTATTATTATTTTTAAATATTATTTTAAGAAAATGACACTACTTTCTGTTTTAATTTGCATTTCTGTGGGAACATTTTCTCATACCTTCTCTTGTATATTTCTGTCTATATAATTTGAGTAATAGTGAATATTGATGATTTGCCTAACAGCGTGTTATCAAGACAGAGTACTGGGCTCTCCCACTTCATACATTGTGCCTCAGACCTGCCCATTCGTATTTTCTCATTTTTCTCCTTCATTCATCCAGTGGTTTAAAAGCTGCTATAAGGCTATCAGCCTTGAGTCCTGCATTAGCTCGCTGTGGCCTCTACTCTGCTGGGAGCACCGCTTTCTGGGACACTGGAGTGTGCAGATGATTTATGCAAGCACGTGTGAGTGTGCGCAGGACAAGACAGTCTAGCCCAAATTGCTTTTGCAATGTTCACTCCTGTGTTTTTGTAAAGATTTTTCTTAATGTTTCATTTTATTTTTGAGAGACAGAGAGAGAGAGAGGGAAAACCCGCGTGTGAGTGGGGGAGGGGCAGAGAGAGAGGGAGACAGAGGATCCAAAGTAGGCTCCGTGCTGACAGCAGAGAGCCCGAGGCAGGGCTCGAACTTACAAACTCGAGTATGCTGAGATCATGACCTGAGCCGAAGTCGGACGCTTAACCGACTGAGCCAACCAGGTGCCCCTCCTGTGTTTTTTTAAAAAAACCCTTCCGGGGCGCCTGGGTGGCTCAGTTGGTTAAGCCTCCGACTTCAGCTCAGGTCACGATCTCGAGGTCCGTGAGTTCGAGCCCTGCGTCGGCTCTGGGCTGATGGCTCAGAGCCTGGAGCCTGCTTCCGATTCTGTGTCTCCCTCTCTCTCTGCCCCTCCCCCTTTCATGCTCTGTCTCTCTCTGTCTCAAAGATAAAGAAACGTTAAAAAAAATAAAATAAAAATAAAAAAACCCCTCCCTTCTAAGTTACAGATCGGAAGAATGTGGATGTATTTTAAAACGATGGCTTCAAAAGCTCTGATCTGTAAGTATGGGAGAAAACAAATTCACATCAATTACTTGGCTTTAAGAACCGGCAGCATTGAAAACTAGCCAACGTTATCGCCCTGTGAGTGAGATCTCTGCGGGTGGTGGTGGGGGGGGGAGAAACTGGTGTCCCCTCAGCCCCAATGCTATCTCACCTTTGGTGAAAAAACCCACACGGTTCTGTCGCGCTTCCCTCCTTGGGCACAGCGGCAGCACCTGACGCAGCGAGACAGCGGGTGGCTGCAGGTGCAGCAGGGAAGGCCTCTGGTGGAGAAGGCCAGCCTGCAGGCTGGACGTCAGGTGTCGGCGGGGGTGAAGCCTGGGAGGCGGAGAGGCTGCTGGTGTGCAGGCGGGTCGTGTAATCAGGAATGCTGAAGCATGGGCTGCCAGCCTGCGGGGCCACTCCCGACCCTGACATTTCTCTGCTCTTGAACCGCAGCGCACGTACCTCTGGCACCGCGTAAAGCCCATGTTAGGCTCATGTTCACGGTGGCAAGTAATTTCCAAATTAACTTATTTTCTTTTTGTATAAACATCCATGCCCCAAGCTAATTGCTCATTTAATTAAAGCCTTCAGCCTTAGTCGGGAGTGCCTTGTAAGGAATCCACACGTACTTGAGAAGTATCGACAGCTTTCGCTGTTCTGTGCCTGAAACCCAGACAAGACTGTCCAGTAAACAACTCAAGAGACAGCATTAGAGACAGCAGCTCAGTCAACAATACCTGTCAGTAGCTTTTTCTGAAGAGTCGGATTGACTCCGGAATGTTCTCTGCGGGGAGATGTCTTTAGGGCTTTTTAAGTCATTACCATTTTTTTTTCTCCCATTTTAGTCTTACAACCCCGCTTTCTGGCTTCTGCTTCTTTCCCAGGGAACATTTTCAGGAGTTTAATCTCCAGACCGTCATATAGTCTTTCAGAACTGAACAAGAGACTGGATAATGTGCGTCATGGTCTAATGAAGTCATGGATCCCGGGGGTATTTAGAACCTCGCAGGGAGTGTGTGGGGACTCTCTGGCAGGACCAGTTTCAGGTGGTTGGGGGCGGGAAGGGCTGAGGCGGTGGCTGTGCTGGGTGTGGTGGGCGGGGAGCTGTCACCGTGATCCAGGGGTCTGTGGTGGATGAGCGTGACCTTCTCTAATGATTGCTTTTCTTCCTTCCAAGATATCCGTGTCAAAATTTGCAAGTGACTGAATACACAAAACAATCTGCATTAAAGGGAAATAAATCATGGTGTCACATAGTGCAAGAGTTTATGGGCGACGCTAACTTCATACCCGGCTGGATTAGGGGCTTGAATCACGGTGTCAGGATGCAGGTTGTCGAGCTGCCTGGCCCCGCTCTCCCCAGGCTCAGCTTCATTTTCAGAGGTCACGAGGTGGCGAGCAAATGTTGGTGCCAGCTCCACCAACATTCAACACCACAGAGAAAAGAGGGTGCCCCTTGTCCCAGGAAAAGTCTCATTTGCTCTGTGTGGGTCCCGGCCATTGACAAACCAGGGCTATGGCCAGAGGAAGGCAGTGCACACCCATTGGGTGGGGACGAGTTATAAGCTACTTTACCCCAATGATCTGGGCTTGAGGTCAACTCTGCTAGAAATTCCTTGGATTGAGATCAAGAAAAGTGGGTTGCTATCCAGAAAAAAAATTAAAATATTATTATCAGAAGAAACTTGAGTGATTACAGAAGAGCAAGAGTGACACATTCATCTGGGGATAGGGATTGAGGATGAGACTATGTGTATAATATTCGTATATTGTACAATATTTGTATGTTTGTATGTTTATACAAATATTGTACGAAAGTAGTCAATTCAAACTCTTTTAAATAGTTTCTCCTGGAGTCTCCTTGCACTTAAAATGGCAATGGGGGTTGGAGGCATATCTTAGAGAGCTGGACCTTCACTTCCTCTTTCCCATACCTGTGCTATATTTGGAACACGGTACCTGAGTTCTGTCTCCTCCTGGTTAGAAGACTGAGAAACTCAGAGACTCGGTCTGGTCTCCAAATTGCAAAATAAGGACTATTGTGTCCATCCTGCCAGCGTTACAGGGAATGTTTCGGCACCAAACAAGAATGCACAGTGCTTTGTTAACAGCGCGCATGTTATAATTGAACCAAACAAAACCGAAGATCTTAAACCATGATGTTCTAGACTCTTGGTGGTCTCCTCTCAGGTATTTGCTGTAACATGATTTCTTTCTGTCCATAATTCACCAAACCTTTGTGTTTGGGTAAATTTCACAGAAGCAACACCAGTCAATGTCATGGGACTTAAATCTCATGGGTAGCACCTGAAATAGAACCAGAACATTGTTGACTACATTATAGAAGTCTGGTTCTGTCTTGAAGCTGCACTTTGGAGGGACTTTTATTTATTTTATTTTATTTTATTTATTTTTATTTTTAAATTTTTTTTAGAGAGAGAGTGAGAGTGTGATTGGGGGAGAGGGGCAAAGGGAGAGAGAGAGAGAGAGTGAGAAAATCCTAAATTTCGATGCAGGATCTGATCCCATGACCCTGGGATCATAATCTGAGCTGAAATCAAGAGTTGGACACTCAGGGGCGCCTGGGTGGCGCAGTCGGTTAAGCGTCCGACTTCAGCCAGGTCACGATCTCGCGGTCCGTGAGTTCGAGCCCCGCGTCAGGCTCTGGGCTGATGGCTCAGAGCCTGGAGCCTGTTTCTGATTCTGTGTCTCCCTCTCTCTCTGCCCCTCCCCCGTTCATACTCTGTCTCTCTCTGTCCCAAAAATAAAATAAACGTTGAAAAAAAAAAAATTTTTAAAAAAAAAAGAGTTGGACACTCAACTGACTGAGCCACCTAAGCGTCCCTAGACAGCCTTTTAAATAGAATCCTATTCTCATCCATGGGATTTCCAGTGAAGCCCATCAGAGAAACCCTCTTGCCTGAGATAAATTTGATAGGTGGCTGGAAAGAGAGGGTGATGGACCAGTGCAACTGGGTCATGGAGCCTCTTGGAAGTTGGGCTTTTCGAAAATGGTGGGAACTCAGGAATACCTCTTAAAGGATAGGGTGAAATGATGAATGTGGTTTTAGGGAGAAAGTTCTGACTGATATTTTCTGTGTACAGGCAGTAGGGAGAGACTGGCCAACCTCATGGCCATGACCAGCTGACTGGATCTAGGAAGACAAGCTATGGGCAGCCTGAAGAAGAGGTGGGGCACTTGAAGGGAAGTATGATGGTCTGAGTGGTCCTTTCCCCCTGATGCTCTTTGCTCACATTTTCTTTGTAAAAATGGGCATTCTTTTTCTGCCAGTGTGGGTGGAGTGTTTGTGGACAGGTTGGGGACTGCTCTAGAGGACAAGAGCTCTCATCTCATGTGGCTTTGGGGCTTCAGCCTGTCCCCAGGCACCATCTTTTTTTTTTTTTTTTTTTGAGCTGCCTCTTCAGCTCTTTCGGTGAGACAAGCTAAGATACCTGCAACCATCCGTGGGTGAACTCTCTGCATCTTCAAATACATCTCGTTACCAAGGAATAAGATAAAAATGTGCAGTGATGTCACCTACGGTCCCGTGTTTCACAAAGGGATCCTACAGTGTAACCATCAGCCTCGGGTGGTTTTAAAATCCAGTGTTGGAAGCTGGGGAAAATCCAAGGTTTCTACCTCCACAGAAAAACTGAATAGCAGAGAACAGAGATACCAGCAAGTGGGGTTTTTAGTCATTTGAGTTTGAATTTGGACTGTTGATGGCCTCCCACATGGAGCTGAATTTTACCCATATTACGGGAATTACATTGAAATATGCAGAATGTGTCCTGTCTGGACAACCAAAGTCCCCAGTCATCTTCGAAAGCAATATTTATCTTAATCATTGAAAATGCTGAAACGGTCCAATCATGACTCTAGTCCACACCTAAATGCCTGAAGTGAAGGGATGCTGTAAGCAGCATGGCCGGTGTTGACTGCCAAGAGCAAATCTCAACCAGTGTTGGTTGAATGAGCGAAGAACAATCTTCTTCACGCCACTGATTGCTGTTTGAGGAAGGACTTGAAATTTCTCTTTAAATGTGTTGAGAGCTTACTGGAGAAGAGGCGAATTAGGGCGCCGTGACTCAGCTTGTGTATGGAGAAAGGGGCGTGCTGTCAACAGTGGGAACTCCAGCACTTGGCAATGAGCCGAGGAATCTCAGGGTCATCTCACAGACCCCCGGCGCCTCGCTTCTTCTCACACCCTTCCCGCAGACACATGGAAATGAGAACTGTTTGCAGGTGTGAGGCAGCCCAGGGCCACCTCGTGGGACCATGTGGGCTTCTAGTCCAACACCCAGCCCTGGCTCTCGGCGAAGCTCTATCGCTGTTGGCTGCTTGGCTTCTGGAGCCTCAGTTTCCCCATGTGGGAAATGGTGGTGCGGGGTGAAGCGGGAGAATGACAGAAAACACACGTGGCATTTAGGGAAAAATGATCGATTCCCTCCCACTCTGCTTTCAAAACAGTAGCTAGATGTCAAAAGCGGGAGTGCGGAGAGTGAGGAAACGCAAGCGTCTTTGTTCCCTGTGCTTACTTTTCTTGGGTTCCTTTCTCATGGCCACTGTCCATCGTTCATTCTTTTTGTTCATCCCAGCTGTCTGCGTATGTCTAGGTTACTCATTATTCCTTTATGTTTGCTTTACTGGAGAGGTGATGGTTGGAAGTGCTCCTGGCAGAGGTGGCTGGGGTGTCCTTACGGCCGAGAGATGCACACCTTTTGGGGTCTCTGTCAGACACCTGTGCATTTCAGGCAGCAGAGAAGCCGTTGGAAGGGGCTCGCTGGGGTGGATCTCCTCAGAGGGAACCGGAATTCACTGACTCCCTTAGCAAGCCATTAGGCTTCTGGATGGTTCTTTATCATTGTGGAGCTCATAGCAAAGCTTCAAACAGGTGCTGGACTGCGAATGGTTGCAGGGAGGGGGAGAGCAAGTTCGTGTTTGTAGTTTTCCCGTTTCAGGGTTTTAGGAGCCCCAGCCGGGCAGGGCCTGGACCTCCAGCTATATTGCCTCAGTGAGTGGGGAACCATCCCCAGTGACTGGAGAGTCCGACCCCGGAGCAGCCAGTATAGCCTTCACCTTGGGAGCTGAGAGGCGGCAGAGGCAGGGAGAGGTCTATGGCCCAGTTCCCTTCCCCTTGGGGAGGGAAAGACCCCTGCACCACATGTCAGATATGTGCAGAGTTCAAAGTTCAGTCCTGCAAAATTAATGTGGGGGTAGGGGATGCCTTGGTGGGAGGAAGCTGCTCTGTCCGGGATTCGATCCCTCAGTTCCCAGGAGACTGGGACTTGTGTGGAAGCCATAGCATGGGATCACTGGGGTGTCTCAGAGAAAAGGGATAAAGAGACGCATAAGGTCAGTGGAATGGGACGAACTGAGAATTTGAATGACGGACATTTCTGGGTTCTCGTTGTTGTTGTGGTTTCATTTTGTTCTTGTTTTGTAAGCGAATTAATTGTTTTCTTTTGGGTGAATTTTTTTCTTTCCCCAAGCAATGCGTGTTTATGTTAAGAAATACAGATCAGCAGAAATGCCCACGCCTGGTTTTGATCCCAGTACCTGGAGACACCACTGAAATGGTTCTTTTTCCCGGCTCTCTCTCCTCATCTACTTGAAGGCATTCACATGCACTGTGACCTGCTCTGCTCTCTGCTTTCCCAGCAAACAATGCACTTTCTTAAAAATTTTTTAATGTTTATTTATTTTTGAGGGAGAGAGAAAGAGGGAGAGAGAGACAGGGAGAAAGAGAGAGAGGGAAAATGAGCAGGGGAGGGGCAGAGAGAGAGAGGGAGACACAGAATAGGAAGCAGGCTCAAGGCTCCGAGCCATCAGCACAGATCCTGATGCAGGGCTTGAACCCATGAACCGTGAGATCATGACCTGGGCCAAAGTCAGAGACTTAACTGGCTGAGCCCCCCAGGGGCCCCCAAACAATATACTTTCAAAACGTTTTCATGTCTTTATGTGTATTTTACCACGGAATTTTCAATAGCTGTGGAACAGTCCACGGTACAGGCATCCATAATTTAATTATGCCACAGCAGCTGGGCTTTCAGGCTTGCCCCGTTTTTCTCTATTATAACAGCGTTTGAATAAACATATTTAAAATTCTATGAACGTTAGTCTCTGTTCACCTCTTTAGGTAAAGTTCTGAGAGAAAGAGGAATTGCTGGGGTTGGAGTTTGCCCGTTTTTAAGATTTTAGCATATATTACCAAATCACTCTCTCGGTTGTTAGAACATCAGGCTTAATTTCTTTCAGAAAATTGCTTTTATAACTTTAACGTCTACAGAATAAGATCATTCATATGGGTCACAGAAATGACAGCAGCAGAAACAAATGTAAAAGAAAAAGAAAAAAGAAGAAAACCACCCTGAACTAAGCAGACAGAGCTTATAGACTGGGTCTGAAGCCAAGGTGGGGGGGGCAGGTCCTTATAGATGGGGGTCTGAGGGTTGAGGGTGGTCTGTATAGACAGGGATCTGAGGGCCTCTGAATGGGTGGGGTCCATATGGAAGGGTGGGGGGAGGCTGAGGGCTGAGGGGTGGTCCATATAGACGGGGGTCTGAGTGCCATGGGGTGAATGGGGTCTGTATAGACCAGGGTCTGTATAAAGGGGGGAGGGTTTGAGGACTGGGGGGGGGGGCGGTTCCAGACCTACCCTCGCCCCTCTCAGCTGGAGCTCTCAGGACCCCTATCTTCCCGTTGGTCTTTATTATACTGGGGGCATAGGATCACGTTGGTCTTTATTACACTGGTGACCCAGAGTGTTCTGGAAGGAGATCACAGGTTCCTGGATGGCACACCACTGCCATCTTTACCTTTCTTTTGCCAAAATAGTAGGGAATGCTTATACATGCTCACTGGACAGACAGATGCTTTGTCCTGGCCTCAGAGTGCTCCCCAGAGTGGCGGCACCTGCCCGGGAGACCTGTCAGGTCTCTGAGAACTCCGGCCTCTCCGGGAGCCTTTGCAAGCAGGTGAGAGTTTCCGGCCAAAGAAGCATGGCTGTTACCCCATCAAAGGAAACCCAAGCCTTTTTGTGCGGAAGCTCGGTTCATCTCAGTTCAGCCGAGGTGTTGAGAAAGCGAGAACAGATATCCTGTTCTCAGCTGAGTTCTGGGTTAATTTGTCATTTGACTGTATTTAGAGAAGCTGTTTTCTTTTTGGAGTCTACTTAGGGTATTTGGAGAACTGTGACAAATATTTCTTCCCATGTGTCCTGCCTGGTTGTCGATGTGCAAATATAAAGTGTGTTTCTTTCTAATGGTTATAAATACTTGAGAAAGAAATATGTGGAAGGAATAAACAGAGTCTAGGCTCTTGCTTGCTTCCCTAAATTAGAATGTTTGCCTCTATGAACTGAGTGATATAAGCGATAAAACTCTGGGTAAGCATCAATATTTCTTAAATAACATATTATGGGTGGGCTCTTATAAGAATGTTATCTATGATAATTTGCGATGAAAAAAATATGGTAGTCTGTGCAGAATGAAGTTGATTTTAGACAATTGAATGCATAAAATATATTTTAAATCAGGTCTGTTGTAGACACAGCCCATATTTAAGGAAATTGTCAGAATTTATTTTAAAAAACGGTGTGGCTACATGATTTTTGTGATTTTTTAAAACCATGTTGAAGTTTTGACAAGCTCTTGGCCTATTCCCACGATTCTCCATCTGGGCACTCGGAATGATTTCTTACCTCATTTAGCATTTGCTCTCAGACATCATTCCCTTACAGAGAGCGCTGTGGGTTAAAAGGGATAAAAAACATTTTGCTTTTTTGCTGTCAGAAGCATTGTGAAAGAAAGTTCTCAGTCTCCCTAGGAGTGTAATTAAAGACTTCAATAACCTTAAAACACTTTTCTCTACTTTCTTCACGTATATTTGAGTTCTTTTTATGTGTCCTATATGGGACCCTGGTATATTCGAGCCAATAAAACCTTCTGGTTTATTGAACACCTTTTATTGAAAGTTCACTGTGTGTCTGGTACTGTGGGAAGGGCTATGATACATGATTGTATTCAATCTTCATAAAACTCCTCTGAAGTATTTAGTCTTCAAAATTCTTTTTAATCAGAAGGGGCAACTGAGTCTCAAAAAAGTTGAGTGAATAGCTCTGTGATTTGGATTAATTTACATAAACTTTCTAAGTCATAGTTTCCTCCATTGAAACAAGGGCGGTGGTAGTATATCCTGAGAAAGATGACGTGACGTATGAGTGAGGTCAGGAGTGAGGAACACAGCCCAAAATAACCTGCAGATGTTCAGCGCAGGTAGATTTTCAGCGATTACTTGATGGAAGAAATTCCTGCCTTTGTTTCAAAGAACAACACGTATGAATCTCAGCTCCTGCCAAACACATTGAACCCACGGGGAATGACTGGGAAGGAGGCGTCCACACTTGTTGCCCTCCCGTGGCCAGCCCGTGAGACACAGCGACAACAACAAGACCCAGCAGTCGCACAATCTGGTTTTGGGGGGGGGGGTGTGGTCCCAGCACAGGATGTGGTGATGCCACCCACGCTGGAAACACAAAGCACAATAGCATCACATCCAATGTGAATCATTTAGGGGTGACTTCAGCGCGAGGCAGAATAGTATCAAATGATTTTCAGGTCTTCCACAAGTCTACCCTGATTGTCTTTAGATTAAGGATGATTTTGCTTAGATGGCTGATCAGAGATTTCCATTTAGTGTCCTGTGGTCTTTTTCTATTGGATGAAGCACACTTCCTTCTGTGGACTGTCCTACCATTTAGATACACTGTCAAAAATTAGCAATTTGCCAAGCACTTCCTATTTGCGGGAACATGGGCACTAAATGTGGGTTTAGAGCCACCGAGAACTTCCACTACTTTTTAGCAAGGCATGAAGTGTTTTAACGATGTTAATATTTCAGCTCTGCAATTCTGTAGTTTGTGCTAAAAGAGAAAAGTAGTGACATGGTCTGAACATCCTGCCAGAGCTCAAGGCCTCCTCCCACGGATTTCATTCCAACGTGTGGGAGTCTGAAATACAGTGGGGTGGGCCCAAACAATGGGAACTATGGGAGTTAAATATAAAAATGACATCTGTTGGGAAGGCTGAAACAATAAGTAAGTCCACAATGCTTGGACCCGCAGACAATGGTGACCGAATTTAATCTTGAAATCCCATTAATTGGGGAAGGTGGGCAGAAACTGATTTCAGATTCCTCATGGATGGTCACCACTGGGGACACCTCCATTGTTTCCCACATCTGAAGACCTCATCGTGCTCTCAGGCAGTGAGGCATCAAATCTGGGATTAACGTAACCAGATCTTCCGCTGGGTTGCAGAATGTTTGAGGCTGATGGGTCGTTCTAGGGTTACCCAGCCCCGGAAATCTGCTTCAACTACAGTGGCACCATGAAGTGAACTCTGGAGGTGACATGCCATGAACTACTCTTTTTTTTTTTAACATTTATTTATTTTTGAGGGAGAAAGAGAGAGAGAGAGAGAGTGGGGGAGGGGCAGAGTGAGAGAGGAAGACACAGAATCTGAAGCAGGCTCCAGGCTCCGAGCTGTCAGCTCAGAGCCCGACACAGGGCTTTAACCCACAAACCATGAGATTGTGACCTGAGCCACAGTTGGACACGTAACTGACTGAACCACCCTGGCTCCCCAATCATGAACTATTCTTGATGACATTAGAAAACAAGATACTCCTATCCCAGCCAGCTCATTCACTAAAATGTTCAGTAAATGCTTGATACTATTTGGGATAGGGACTGGACATTATTTCTTCACAGTGATGGGCCATACTTTTGTACCTGCTGAAAATCACAGTTCTAGAGGCTGGAGGTCTGAGATCAAGGTGTCGGCATGGTTGGGCCTCTTCCTCCCTTGCAAATGGCTGCCTTGTCTCTGTATCCTCACAGGGTAGGAAGAGAGAGCAAGCTCTGTGGTGTCTCTTCTTAGAAGGGCACTAACCGCATCAAGAGGACCCCACCCTTGGACCCTCACTAAACCAAATTACCTCCCAAGGGCCCTCATCTCCAAAAGCCATCATGTTGGGCTGAGGGTTTTAGTATATGAATTTGCAGGATGCCATTCGGTCCATAGCAGTGGTTCATATGGGCCCAGCAGCATCTCTGCCCCAGGTAAGCAAATGCTCAGTTCTTACTTCTTCACCCCGATGCCAGTTCTCTCTCTCGAGTCCAGGTTAGTTGTTTGTCCTGTAACCCCAGTTCTCTGAATGTTTCAGGAGAAGTCTTGACTTTTAAGTTTGTTGCACTTTGTCTCCTGGGAGGGTGAGGGCAACACCTATCTCTCCACATCTTCGAGTTGAAACTGAACTTCAGCCCCACATTTACCTTAAGCTTTTCTGATTATTTTAGTTTTAGGTATTCTCATTAAAAAAGGATTTTTTTAAAAATGTTTTATTTATTCTTGAGAGAGAGAGAGCATGAGCAGCGGAGGGGCAGAGAACAAGGGAAACAGAATCCGAAGCAGGCTCCAGGCTCCAAGCTGTCAGCACAGAGCCAGATGTGGGGCTTGAACTCATGAACTGCGAGATCATGATCTGAGCCGAAGTTGGACGTTCAACTGACTCAGCCACCCAGGCGACTCAGGGTATCCCCGTTTTGCCCACAGAAACTCAAATTTCCAATTCTCTACCTCCTTCCTCCAGCAAAGGTAAGCAAATTAAAAAAAAATTGAATTAAAAAGCAAAATGAAAAAGAAAGGAAACCAAACTTAAAAAAAAATTTTTTTTTTTAACATTTATTTATTTTTGAGAGACAGAGAGGCAGAGCATGAGCAGGGGAGGGGCAGAGAGAGAGAGAGATATAGAATCCGAAGGAGGCTCCAGGCTCTGAGCTGTTTGTTAGCACAGAGCCTGACGCGGGGCCCAAATTCACAAACTGCAAGACCATGACCTGAGCCGAAGTCAGATGCTCAACCGACTGAGCCACCCAGGTGTCCCGAAAGGAAACCAAACTTTAACAGGCCTGGTATAAAGAAAAATAAGCTAGTCTCTACAATGTAATATAAATCACATTTTTTGCATAAAATTTCAAAAGAATTCTAAAGCTGACTGTCATCCTTGTTTGCATGAACGAGGAATACGCCCTATCAAGACGTGGAAGAATGTGGATTATCTAAACTCGCTGTCACCCAGGAATTGCTAACGACTCGGTCAGTCCTTCCTTGAAGCGAAGTAATTTAATAACTTAGCAAATGTTTATTTTGAAATTCTGTACAAAATAATTTTATTCCCCGGCACATTACATGCTCGTACTAATGTTATCAGGGTAGGATGATAATTTTATATGGCTTCGTATCATAGAATATTCTGAGTTAGCCTCGGTTTTCACTGAACCCTATCTATTCTCGCGCGCTCTCTTGGTGTTGCAGCAAGAGAAAAAGGATCGGTAGCCAGCCTGTCGGTGAAGAGCCACCATGCAGCTTCTTCTACTTATGAGTGGATTCCTGCTGAGATCGACAGGAGGGGACATAGAAGGTGCAAGGAAGCACCCGCTCCTTTATAGGAAGGAGGTGGCGCCTGCCTGGGCACTTTGACCAAGAAGTTCAGTTGTTAAGGTCATAATCAAAGGTCCTGAGGTGACAACAAGGCTTGCGTTCACCTGTTGCCATTGCTAGCGTGAGCCCGTGGGACACGAAGGTAAAAAACTGTGCAGAAAA
The DNA here is from genome assembly GCF_022837055.1 of Prionailurus viverrinus. Taxonomy (NCBI): domain Eukaryota; kingdom Metazoa; phylum Chordata; class Mammalia; order Carnivora; family Felidae; genus Prionailurus; species Prionailurus viverrinus. The sequence goes on along the minus strand of NC_062561.1, from coordinate 80,250,361 downwards.
TCATTTGTGCTGTTGGGCCACAGCAGTCAGATAAAACATGGCCACACAGGACCAATGCAATAGTTTGCTGGGCCACCAACGGCAAGTACCAGAGACTGAGAGGACTGAGAGGGGCTTAAGCAACAGGGATTTACCAGTCACAGTTCTGGTGGAGGAAGTCTGAGGTCCAGGCGTGGGCAGGATTGGGTCCTTCTGAGGTCTCTGTCCTGGGTTTATAGATGGCTGTCTCCTCTGTGTGTCTTCCGGTGGTCATCCCTCTGTGCGTGTCTGTGTCCTAATCTCTTCTTACTAGGACACAATCATATTGGATTAAGGCTCACACTAACGATCTCATTTTACCTTAACTGACTTTTCATAGGCCCTACCTCCAAGTGCAGCCACAGTCTCAGGTGCTGGGGGTAAGGACATCAGCCCATGAATTTGGGGGGGGACACAGTTTGGCCCACAGCAGTCCCCAGATCACCCTTACATTGCTAACAGGCAGCAAATGTGCCCCCTGGGGGCACCATGAAATAGTCTGAGGTGACGAACACGACACAGGCTCACGCATGTGGCCCAAGGGGCCTCAGAGACGCTCAGGTCACTGATGAGAAGACAGAAGTGTGGACAGAGGAGAGGACCTGCCCAAGGTGGCAGACAAGTTAGTGAAGGGCTGGGGTGGCCTTGGGGATCTCCCCTATTTCAGGGTTTCCACATGCAGGATAGACTGTTAAGGAATTGCTCAAGGAAATTTTAAAGTTCTCCAGTTCTCTGGAGGGAGGATTTCTGTAGGTCTGAGAGCCGGAAGCTCCTAGGGGTTCTGCTACTCAGGTGGGATTGAGGATCACTGCTTCCTCTAAAACAGGGGGCAGCAAATGTTCCTGGAAAAGGCCAAATAGGACATACTTTTGGCTTCATGAACCATATGGTCTCTATTACAACTACTCAGCTCTGGTGTGTAATTTGGAATTACAACCGCAGTTGTCAGTCAATAACCACCTAAAAAAATATGAATTATAAAAATGCAAAGGACGTGCAAAAGCTTGAGGAGAACGTAGGCACACAAGTCTAGGCCTCCACACACAGCAGTGATCGGATGCACACACGTCCACACCGTGGAGATTGCCAGCAGTGGGCACTGCTTCCTGCTGAGGGCCACAGGGAGGGAGCTGGTCCGGGCCTCTCTGCTTGGCTTCTAGATGGCTGTCTTCATGGCATCTTCCTTGTGGTTCAACCTGTGTTGACATTTCCTATCCTTATAAGGATCTGTCATATTGGACTAGGGCCTAATGACCTCATTTTAACTTGACCACCTCTGGAAACTCTGTCTCCAAATACGGTCACATTCTGAGGTCCTGGGAGTTCAGATTTCAACACTTGAATTTAAAGAGGACACAATTCAACCCCTAATGGTCGACAAGAGTAAAAGGCTAATAAACAAACAGAGGGTGGGAATCATCGGGGAAACCCTTGTGCGGTCACAGGTGAGGGGTGCTTGTCGAGGGCTCACTAAGGTGGCCTTTGAAACCAGGAAGGGAAGTGTGTAACTGCCTCCTCTCTGTTTCTTAAAACCACTTCTAGCCTGTCGGGAGTCACAGACATGCCACGTGCATTTGCGTAGGGGGCAGATGTGGCCCCTCTTGCCACAGTTGATGTAGGTTCCTGGACAGACTTGGTGTTGGATGAACACTTACGTCTCCCCTCGGCCTGGTGCACGTGGGCTGTCTTACTGGGGGCTGTGGTAGAGACTGGTCAGCCAGAAACCCTACGTTGGCTCAAGGCTTATAGAGAGAGAGTAGGAAGAGTTGCACTGAAGCGAATGTATCATTCAGAGGCTCAGCACAGGCTCCAGGTCAGGTCCTGGTGCCAGCAGAGAGAGACTTGGCAGGAAAGCTTGGGGACAGACCCTGGGAATCTGCTGCAGTGCAATTGCTGAGGGCAGTGGAAGGGAAAATGGCGGACTTAGGGCTCAGAGATGATAGCATTCTTCTTCGTCAGAAAACTGGAGGACAGCAAGGAAGGAGAATGACCCCAAGGTTGGAGCCACAACAGTAGCAGCCCTGGGCAGGGCTGGGCACACCCCAAGGAATCCTTCGTGCATTCCACGTGTGCCAGTCCAGGTACATGAGGTGGCCTGACTGTGCTTTACGCCTACGTGGCTGCCCATGTTTTCTCCCGAGGTAGGTTCTGGAAGAAAAAGGGAGAGCGTGTGGAGCACGGAGCAGCAGAAGCAACCCACTGTTACCAGAGCGTGTCCAGGCCTGGTATGTCACTGTCCCACATAGCCTGGCTTGCTCTGTACCCTCCAGAGCCGTGTTCTGTCCTGGGCATCTGGAGGGGATGGTGGTAACACTCAGTGTTACTGTGGAGGGCACATCGCAGGGGCTGCTGATATTTAGTCTACAGGTGCTTTTCTGGCCCAAGGGGCTCTCCTTGCAGAGGGATGTAGTGGGGGAAGGGCCCTGGAGGCAGAAAGGGTGGAAACTCCCCATTTAAGCTGAAACATCGGCATCTCGGGAGGAGGCGGTGCGTGCAGTATTTATATTTGGAAACCAAAACATGTACATACTGTTTTCATGATACAAAAATAGAAAGCGACGGCAATAAAATCTTTGTTTTATGTCATGTGCATTGTGCAAGTATGGTACAATTTATCCTACATCCTATACATACCAAGAGCTTTCTCTTTTAAAGAAAAGGATGCTTTTATTCAACTATAGTGCTGACTCTCTTTTACTTTAATAAAAAAAAAAGGTGGGTGCACAAAATTGTAATATTTAACAAAGGGGAGCATGGGTTTTAAAAGTTGCAAAAACGTTCATGGAGAAGGAAGTTTTCAGTTTCCAATTCCAAGGTTCCCTTGTTGGCCCTGAGTTAGAAATGTTAATCAATGACTCAGATGGAAATATTTAATAACAATGACAAAAATGCAGAGCATTTCACGGGTTATAAGGCATACTTCCTCTACCTAAAGCAAACGCATTTAATTTATGAATAGCACAGAGCTCCGGGGAAGGGGATGGTTTGAACCAGGACCTCTAAAGATCTCAATGTGTTGAAATGTAGGCAATGCTATAATTGGATAAAATTCAATCGTGATAAGTGCATTTGCTAACAAAAATCCTGATTGCGTTTCAGGTATGGGGAAATCATGGCTTAACCAAAGCTTATGTAAAATAGAACTTAGAGGTTTAAGCAGGCTAAATACTAAGTATATTAATAATGTGCTGTGGTTGCCAACAGAGCTAATGTAACTTAAGCTGCATTAATAAAGATACTAACTCTAGACCAAGGAGAGACTCTCATCTTTTTTTTTTTTTAATTTTTTTTTCAACGTTTATTTATTTTTGGGACAGAGAGAGACAGAGCATGAACAGGGGAGGGGCAGAGAGAGAGGGAGACACAGAATCGGAAACAGGCTCCAGGCTCTGAGCCATCAGCCCAGAGTCCGACGTGGGGCTCGAACTCACAGACTGCGAGATCGTGACCTGGCTGAAGTCGGACGCTTAACCGACTGCGCCACCCAGGTGCCCAGAGACTCTCATCTTTAATCTTGACCAGACAGGTTGCTTCTAGAGAGGTAAGGCAGGACGTACAACATGGAATTGAAGAGTGTGGGTTCCAGAGTCCATTTGTCTGGGTTCAGATCCCATCTCTGCTATGACCTAGTTGTGTGAGGACCTTGAATAAGTCACGTAACCTCTCTCTTCCTCATTTTCCCATCTGTCATATGGAGGTTAAAATACCTACATTTTGAGATTGCTTTGAGGGTGAAGAAGGCATGCCTGAGTCTGCTCTGGCTACCATGGCGATATACCACAAACTAGGGGCTCTGACAACAGAAACTAAAGTCCTGGAGGCTCAAAGTAGCAGATCAGGGTACTGATCAATCTGGTTCTGGAAAGATCTCTCTTCCGGTGTGTGGATGGCCACCTTCTCACTGCATCCTTACATGGCAGAGAGAGAGAGTGTGCATGTTGTGGCGTCTCCTCTCATAAGGACATGAATCCTCTTGAGTCAGGGCCCCACCTTTATGACCTCACTTAACCTTAATTACTTCCTAAAGGCCCCCCTCTCCAACATCTCCAAATACAGCCCCACAGGGGATTAGGGCTTCAACATACAGATTTCAAGAAAACACAATCCAGTCCCATTTAGAATAGAATCTCACGCAGGGTCAGTGTTCATTAAGTGATAGTTACTACCATCTAGATTTTGTAATTTGAGTCGGGGCGCTATTGTAATAAGACACAACTTTGGGGACATGTGCTAGCTGTCTCGCTGTGGGATTTGTTCCAGTTGACCGTAAGTGTCAGAGCAGGGACACGGAGGAGTTCCAGAAAGACGTGCCCACACAATGTGGGGAACACCTCGGATTAGCTCTCTATAGCTGAGCATAGATGGATGCTTTTTTTTTTTAAGAGGACAATTTAGGGATAGAGATCAGAAGTCTTAAAAATGTGTATGCCTTTTTCACCCACCAAATTTATTTGAAGAGCTTCTTCAAAAGGAAACAGTCAAGTGCTTATGTACGTAGAAGGTATTACACCACGAATTGTGAGAGCAAAATATGAGAAGTGACTCAACTTTCCCCAAGTAGACGACTGAGTAAATAAATGAAGGCACTCTCCAGAGAAGAGAACGTTATGTGAGAATTTCAAATAGGTGTATGTTCCCAGATAAATTTTGAAAAGCGGGAAAAATATTTACAATAATTGTATATTTAAATAATATACAATTTTTAATTGTATATTCACCCTGAGGTTATAAGCGGGAAAAACAGGACCGAGTAGAGCATGTTGAGAGTAATCTAATTTTCAGAATGTGAAAAAAGAGGAGGTGACAGCATGAGCGTATCAGCAGGGACTCGTACCTTAGGAAGGTGGAGCAAAGACATCTTCAAGATGCTGAAGGAGGTTGAGACAAGACAATGGGATTATGGGCGCTTTGTCTTTTCCTTTTCTGTATATTCTATGTTTTCTATAATGAACAGCGACTACTTATGAAAAAGTAAATATATACCTTAAAAATAAAATGAAGTTGGGACGCCTGGGTGGCTCGGTCGGCTGGGCGTCTGACTTCGGCTCAGGTCATGATCTTACGGTTCGTGGGTTCCAGCCCCGAGTCGGGCTCTGTGCTGACAGCTCGGAGCCTGGAGTCTGCTTCGGATTCTGTGTCTCCCTCTCTCTCTGCCCCTCCCCGGCTCGCACTCTGTCTCTCTCTCTCAAAAATTAAAAAAAAAAAACATTAAAAAAATAATAAAATGAAGTTGGTGCTTATGGATTCAAAGACCTGAGACGTTGAAAACAGTCCCATGATGACCTGATCTCAGGAGAGTATGATCCCGGTTTTGCAGTGGGAAATGGCAGGTGCAGTAACCATGCTGTGGGCCAGGTGAGCCCACCAGATCACCTGCGACACTTGGAACCTCCAGCTCCTGCCAGCTTCCCATCTTACGAATGTCCTTGCCTTTCACATTATGATTTGTGGGCAGAGTATCTTCGGTCCATAGTCCGTCTTCTGCACCATTCGATCGAGCAGCTACCAGCCATGTACATTTAAATTAAATTTAAAAGGAAATAAAGCAAAAAAGTTAATTTCCCGGCTGCACTAGCCACATTTCAAGTGCTCGATAGCCATGCGCCACTGATGGCTACCACGTTGGACACTACAGAATTGTAGAATGTTTCCACCAAGGCGGAGGCTGTGTTGCATGTTGCTGCCTTCTGTGCACACAGGCCATGGGGATGCATAGTTGAAAGAACAGAACTCTTTGGCAGACTGACCAACTGACTAGACTTGGAGCTCAGTGAGGACAGGGACCCTACTCATCTATCCCTGGCTCCCTTCAGTGATCGATGAGAGTAGACATTGCATCAATATTTATTTATAAATGAATGAAAAACGTAAGTGAAGATCCAGCACAGAGTAGCAACTACATTAATGTGGCCACCATTTGGTGGGTGTATTTATTTTTTATTTTTTTATTTTTTTGAGAGAGAGAGGGAGAGAGAGAAAGCATGAGCAAGCAGGGGAGAGGTCGAGAGAGAGAGAGAGGGAGAGGAAGAATCCCAAGCAGGCTCCACACTGTCAGAGCAGAGCCCGATGCGGGGCTAGGTCTCACGAACCATGTGATCATGACCTGAGCAGAAGTCAGGGGCCGGACACTCAACCGACTGAGGCACCCAGGCACCCCTGGTGTGTGTATTTGAAGAAGGAAACACCCCTCCCCACCCCACCCCAACATCCTTCTTTTCCCAGCGTGGATTAAGGTATCGATCATGAAGCTGTCTATAACATGCTCTAGCAAATATCTCCAGGATAAGGTTACTCACTAGACACAGACATTCATGATGTTGCTAAATGCTTCCTGCCATGAGCAATTTGTCAAGAACCCATCTACCAGGGAGCACGAGAAGTATTCTAATAGGGAAGTCAAATTGCCTAATCCCTTCCTGCCTTCCATGAATGATCAGTCCTGTCTGCTCGGTAAGGCGAGATGCGTGTGCGTGTCTACGAGGGGAATAATCACTGCCAATGGCTCGTCACGTCTTCAGAATTCTAACTCGGCAGCAGATATGTGTGCCGGCAGAAGACAGGCGCACGTGAGGAACTAAAATAAGACGCCTGGATGTCCCGGCTTCTGCCGGGGAGACGTGGGTTTCCTGGCACCACAGCAGCGGGCAGATTTAATTACTCCATTTTTTTCCTGCTCCTCTCTGCATTTGGCACATCTCTTGTTTTAGGTTTGAATGTCTCATTTGAATTCTGCTGGGGCTACTCGTGCTGTACAGATATGTCCCTGCCTCATCCTGTGTATCTGTCACCCCTTCCCACATCCATTTTAATTGTCCCATTTCTGCCACGATTTTTTGGCACTGGGGGTCTTTGTAACAGGGCCCAGAGAATATTCTATTTCTCCTGATTAAATCTGTTAGATCTTTTTTTTTTTTTTCCTGGGCCTTATTTGGGTTCTTTTAATTTCCTCCTGTTTATTACTTTCCTTGTCAGTGACATTACTATTCCATGAGTTGCTATGGTGTGGGTGCATTTAATTACTTGCAAATGAACATACAGGAGGATAAAAGAGATAATTTAGAAAAGCAGTGCTGACTTTTCAAAAACATTGTCAGTCTTAGACCTTGGCTCCTGCCATGCTCAAGCAGTATTTCCATTTGGTTGCATTTTTTTGAGCAGCTTTGGGACATGGTGGGGTTGGGGATGGAGCTCATCAAAACCTCGAGGTGAAGGAAGCTGGCTGAATCATCCCTTCTCTTCCTGCCTAGTTACTGGCATTATTTCCAGTGCTGCTTCGCCTGGCCATCTGGAGATGTGCTCTCCTGGCCTCATCACAACCCCCCCCCCCCCCCAAATTGAGCTGAATCCATTTCTCTGGGCTGTCGTGCTTCCCTTTCTCCTCGGCAACATACCATAGTGTAAGCGTCCTAGTGCGTATTTTCTTCCAGGAGACAGGTGGCTTACCGTAGCTAAACTGGTCATCTCTTTCGCTGGTACACGACAGGTACATATCCCAGGTAATGTAGAGCGGGTGCCTGTTTGGATGCCATTCGTGGGCAGTAGCTTTGGCAGGGCTTAGAGGGAGGGCGTCAGTCCCACCCACCTCCCACAGGTGGGATGACTCTAGGATAATGGAGAATGAGAGCAGGGCACCGAGCAGAAACAAGTCTGCCAAGCGCCTGAGATCACATAAATGCACTGATTTCTGAGACTTTCCGATGTCTCCTCCTTGGCCTCCTTCGCCCAGCCAACTCCAGCCTTGGGTGACCGCCACTGTGTACTCACGGAGTGAGTGATGGCCGACCATGGCACAATTGAGCACATGGGCCGGCCATACTGGCCTTGTCTATTTCTTTTTCTTTTCTTTTCTTTTCTTTTCTTTTCTTTTCTTTTCTTTTCTTTCTTTTCTTTTCATTTTTTTATTAAAAAATTTTCTTAATGTTTATTTATTTTTGAGACAGAGAGAGAGACAGAGCATGAGCAGGGGAGGGGCAGAGAGGGAGACACAGAATCTGCAGCAGGCTCCGGGCTCTGAGCTGTCAGCACAGAGCCCGAAGCGGGGCTCGAACTCACGAACCGCGAGATCATGACCTGAGCCAAAGTCAGATGTTTAACTGACTGAGCTATCTGGGGCTCCCCTCTATTTCTTTAATAAGCTTTTGTCACTGTCCCCGATGCCTACTGGGTGTCCTTCCCTCTATGTTGAGCCCCCCATGCCCTCCTTCCTATCCTGGCTCTGGCTGGTGACCTGATCTGGCTGGTGATGCTTCACCAAGACATCAGACGCCATCACGTGAGAGAGAGCACCCTTCAACCCCATGATGATAAATCTCCCTACACTGACCCCCACTCTCTTTTTTTCTGCTTCTCTTCCTATCTTTACGTATGCTGTGGACTCCTCCCACCTCACCTATTCTAAGAAGTGCTGGAGTCTGGGGTGTGGTCCCTCTTTTGTGCTATGTTTTGTCTCCTTCTCTGAGAGGTCATTCCCATTAGTAGTCCTGCACATTCTGGGAGCTTCTGTCTTTAAGTAAATACATCCAGGGCTCCGCTTCTCCCCTCCTTAGACCTGCTCACCTGTCCCCACCCCTCACATTGTTCAGAAGACCCATCCACATATGCCACCAGCCTCGCACCTCAACCTGGACACTGATAGGGCTCCTCAGACCCAGGCCTGCTCACGTTGGCACCATGGAGGGCCTCTGCGTGGCCAACTCCAGAAGATGCTTGTGTGTGCTCTCTCTCCCCACCTGTCACAGTCACTCCGCATAAGCTGATCACACTCTCCTGGGACTTAATTTCTCTCAGAGCAGGAGCCTGTCTCTTGACCACCGTATCACTAGCAGCAAAAAGTTCCTGACTCAGGGGGCGCCTGGGTGGCTCAGTCGGTTAAGCGTTCGACTTCGGCTCAGGTCATGATCTCACGGTCCGTGGGTTCGAGCCCCACGTTGGGCTCTGTGCTGACAGCTCAGAGCCTGGAGCCTTCTTCAGATTCTGTGTCTCCCTCTCTCTCTGACCCTCCCCCGTTCATGCTCTGTCTCTTTCTGTCTCAAAAATAAATAAACATTAAAAAAAAAAAAGTGCCTGACTCAGGTGGCCCAAACGTATTTGTTGAAGGAACAGTGTGGCTTCACCTGCTCGAGGCTTACACTCTTAGGGTTTTCCTCTTGATTGGTAGTTCCCTGCCCCCATCTCCTTACCTGGACCCCCTTTCCCTCTGCCATGGCTTCAAACCCTGCACCCCCAGGTGCATAGGTTCAGCCCCGTCTCCCCCGAGACCAGGTCCTCTGTGTCCAGCCTGGAGTGCACACCTGGATTCAGGTCGCACGCACACCTGCATTTACTCAAAGTGGAACCCTTCACTTCCCTTTCCCCTCTTCTCTTCGTTTCCATCCATGACCATACACCTGTCGTTCAGGAAAGAATTCTCCATTTTCTATGCTTCCTTTTCCATGTCCCTGTCACCCACCCCATCAGCCGGCCCTTCCGCGTCTCCCTGAGGTGATGTGACACCTCCAAGTACTTCTGTCCTGCCTCCTGTGTCTCCCACGCCACCCCAAGAGGCTTCGGAACAGGCTTCCCTGCTGGCTGGCCCCGTCCTATGCTCCCGTCCCCCCGCAGCCTCTAGTCAGACCCTGAAAGCTCACTGGGTCCTCTCCCTCCCCTGCCGAGGATACTCCATGACTGCCCAAGCTTCCCCTGGCCCCGTGTGAGCTGGCTCCTTCCCTCCTTCTCAGGACACCCAAGTCCTGCAGCCTTGCATCTCCTCGCAGGTGCTGTGTGCCCACTGGTCGCCTTCTGCCCCCGCCCCCCCGCCTCCCGTGGACCTGGGTGCTCCTAAGCTTCTCAGGCCACATCCTTCCCGTGGCCATTCTCCGCACCTTCTGAGCACTTACCACGGTTTCATCCAAACAAAATTTACTACCGGTTTATTGACCATCTTGCTCACAATTACAAATTTCGTGAAGACAAAGACCACACTGGACTCACTCCTTCTGTAATCTCAGCGTCAGGCACCGTGCGGCGGGGAAAATGTGCCCCCGATTGTTTTTAAAGTAATGAACCGTGTTAGGATTCAGTCGCATTCATGGATTCACTTCCATTATGGCGTCAACATTTTGCCTTTTAATTTTCTTGTCCGTCACTCGGTTCCCTCTCCGTAACTTCCAGAATATTAATGAAAAAAAGAAAAAGATGACGAACCTATGTCAATATCGGTCTTACAGTTTCTGATAGAAAGCATGTTTTATTATTTTCAGCCTCAAACATTTGTCTGACCCAGAAATGTGCCCCTGCAATTAATTTTGTTGTCAAATGATTAATCACCCACACATAATATTTATTGATATTCATTTATAATATTAATGTTTATTCATCAGTCACAAGACCACTCTAAAAGCTGGTCATGGATCTGAACTGCCAGATGCTCTGATTTCCTCGCAGCCTCTTGCCGTCTGGGGTGGGACACTGCCTGTTTGCCCGGACTTTGTTTGAAGAGTATGCCCTGTGGTTGTCTTGGTAATTCAAGGAACTGAGTGGATTTAAAAAGCATTACCTTCCTTTTTCATTTCTTAAAAAAAAAAAAATTTATTTATTTATTTTTGAGGGAGAGAGAGCAAGCAGGGGAGGGGCAGAGAGAGAGGCAGAGAGAAAATCCCAAGCAGGCTCCACACTGTCAGTGCAGAGCAGATGTCGGCCTCGAACTCACGAACCGTGAGATCATGACCTGAGCCGAAATCAAGAGTCAGATGCTTAATTGACTGAGCCACCCAGGCGCCCCTTCTTTTTCATTTCTAATGCAAGTAAGAAGGAAAGAATAGTTCTAGTTGACCTTTGAAAAGCACAGTCCTCCATGGCTGCAATGGTTGGAAAGCTCTGGAGAGATCCGTGTAAATGAGGCCACCCTCATCAACCTGCACAGACTCCACACTGCTTTTATCCATATCAATGCTTAAATAGTCAAATTCCCTGGAGTCATGGAGTGAGTAGTAAATCAAAAAGGTAGAATAGATCATCCCTGCTGGTCAAGATAACAATCGCAAACCAACAGAACAACACAATCTAGACCTGTCCAGACAGAGAGGTTTTATCATGTGGCTGCCGTGGGTGGGTGAAGCCCCTACTGAGATCTGAAGGTGGCCTTGTGCTGGTGGACAAGACAGAGGAAGCAAGGGGTTTGTGGGACTTGAGGCTGGGGTCTGCAATGCCCACTTCTCAGATATGTGGGAAGTGATGTATTACCTTCTTCGAAATCACTGCTCCTCATCTGGAAAGTGGGGGGTTAAATATGACCCTCCTCAAAGGCCATTGGTAGGATTGAAGGTCACTGCTCAGGTAGAGGGTTAGATGCTCAGTTATTATTAGTATTATCATCAGTGTAAATTCTCTCTGAGACGGTAATACAACTCTCATTGACTGATTGTGCTTACAATTTTATACTCCAAATCCTTCCTTGCATTAAGATCTTATGACTGAAGCTGTTTACTTAAGAACTGCCCCCTAATTCTTGCTTAAACTCACCAATTTCTCAATATCCTTTAGGGCAGTGGCTCTCAATCAGGGCTGTCGTCACCCCTCCCTTCCAAGGGGCACTTCCAGCAATGTTGGGAGATGTTTCTATTTCGCGTCATCACACCGGAGGCAAGGTGCTCTGCACCCTGTAGGCTGGGTCCAGGGGTGCCCCCTAAATACCCTGGGGTGCCTGGGGCGGTCCCATGGCAGTAATGTATCTGACCCCATGTGCTGATGGTTCAAGTTCAGAAACACTGCTGTGAGGCATTACGTGTCCACAGAGCCTTTTCTGTTCATTTGTCCCTGTTGACAAGACTAAAAATGTAAGTGATTATCTTGGAAATTTATCATTTTGTAATCTGAAAAAAAAAAGATTGCATTTTGAGTATCTAAATCGCACAAACAGATGTAGGTTTTTTTCAAACTGTTTATTTTAGAGTTTTAAAACGTATTGATTTTAAAATCACGTTCCAGGGAAAGCCATTCTTTTGATGACTTCATTGAGGAGCCCAAGTATGGACTTTAACCCCAGGCCCCCGGGGAGGTTAGCGGTGCAGGAACATGCTCACAGTCATTTCAGATATTAGCAATTAATTTTCTGAGTATCCAGAATGATTGCAAGTCAGAGGTTATAGAGAGGGGGCCTCACACATGACATAAACAGGAAGGGGGAAAAAAAACATGTATTTGATAGGACGCCTGGGTGGCTCAGTCGGTTGAGCATCCAACTTTGGCTCAGGTCACGATCTCGCAGTTTGTGGGTTCGAGTCCCACGTCGGGCTCTGTGTGGACAGCTCACAGCCTGGAGCCTGCTTTGGGTTCTGTGTCTCCCTCTCTCTCTGACCCTCCCCTGTTCATGCTCTGTCTCTCTCTGTCTCAAAATAAATAAACATTAAAAAATTAAAAAACAAACAAACATGTATTTGAGAGCAACTCAGGCAGAGATGGCATTTTCTAATTTTTTCCCCTTGCATGTGTTTTTCAAGTCCACAGCCGGTTTCTTGAGCTTTGTGGAAGCCTTGTTCCCAAGGTGTAAATACGGGGCTTGACCCAGATGCTCCCCGGCCCCCTTCTGCACTGACACCCTGGGGTCACATAATACTTCCCCACTCTGGAAATGGTGCAGATTTGTATAGATGTCAGAGACTCGCTTCGTGCCTGATTTTTCCCCCTAAAACAAAGTGGTTTCCCTCTCGACCGGCGATGTCTTTTCCCTTGATCTCTGCAAGACTCTGCTGTCTTTAATATGTCCCAGGAATCAGATGTTTTAATGCACTTTCATTTCAAACCCGGAAGCTTTTATCTCTGATCAAACAAAGACTGACATGCATGGAGCGTGCGTTTCCTCGGCGGGATGTCACCGTCGCAGGACGGCTTTTAGAAACTTACAGTCCCGTGATTTGCAATGTCAGACGTGTCAGCAAAGCCAGCATACGGCCCTCGGAGTTATGTTTTGACGGTTCCTCAAATGTTCCGGTAAGCTGGATGAAATGACTTTCCGGAGCACAGGCCTCAGCGACTCGGTGACGAGGAGGTGGGTGGCTGCTTTGTTGAAATCTGCGTTGGTTCTTGCAGTCGGAGGACATCCAGTAAACAGTATGAGGACGTTTTACAGTCACCCTTGCGTCGGAAATTCTTCTTCTCGAGAAGCGAAATGGCACCAAAGCTCAGGGCGGGGACGTGCCGTGCCCCTGGCCCACTCTTCCCGCGGCTTCCTTGCCGAGCGCCATGAATTGGATCCCAGAATCAGTGGGGAAGGAAGCGAGATCACAAGTGCAGTGGGTTTCTGTGTGTACGAGTGCGAAACATGCTGTGCTCAGATGTGCAATGCGGCAAACCTCACCGTCTCATCCCTGCCTTCAGAATACTCCATGATGCCAGCCTGAAATCGGCTCCTTCGACAACGGAACTTGGTCTTCAAGTCGTGTAGACACTTCCTAGCTCACATTCTACTTCTAAACATTTCCTTATCCCCATGACAGCTCTCTGTGAGGAGCAGGTGGGCGGCCACTGCTGGCCCTCGAGTCTCCCAGCGGCCCCCGGTGACCCTCCCTGGTACCCATCTCTGATGTGGAGCTGTCTGCACTGGGGTTGGCCCCCACCCAGTGTTGGATACCACCATGAAGGAGAACTTCTGCACGTGTCAGGAGCCCCTGTGCATGCCCTCGCCAACGTGCTGGCCCCAAGGATGAGCCCAGGAGTGGCCCACTTAGCACTCAGCCTAGACTAAAAGAGCACATCAGACTAACCGAATCCGTGTGACCAACCTGTTGTGTGTGACAACCTGGTGCCTCTGCTTCTTTCTGATTAAAGAGGCCGCGAGCCACATTACAGAATCGATTTGCAGCCAGACACCTCTTCATATTTTTGTCTAAATCCATATGGCGCGTCTCTGTTGTTAGTATTTTAAGCTGCAGTCGGCGATACCATTTTCGATATCCTTTTATGGAAGGTATTATTTATAGCCAAGGTGGTTTGGTGTTAAGGAGAAACAACTCAAGCGAGAAAATTAAAACAAACAAACAAAATGTTCCCGGGGGGTGGTTCGTGGTGTCTTATGTGAAGGAAGCCCCTCTGTGGCCCGGAGAACTTGGTCAGCGCAAGACAATCTGCTTGCTGAGGACGTTCACCAGGAACCCACACGGGTGAGGCTTTGGAAGGACCACACTGGGCAAGGTGATGGTAGAGACCTGGACACTGAGGAGAGAGGTTACCACGCACGTCAAGACATTGAATGCGCGTGCATCCCACGCACAGAGATGGTGGCCAGAGATCCACCACTGCCCAGCCCTAGACAAGACCGCACCTCCCCTCATTCTCACAGGGCTCTCTACTGCACCAATTTGTTCTATCTTAACCCAGAACGAAAAGCTGGCTGTTGGGACCCTGTCTTGTGAGATCTTCACTGGCAAATGGTGGAAGGAAATACGGGTCAGTTTCCTGGCCGTTTCAGACAATACCCTCCTCTTGCTGCTAAGTGATCTGGGCAACTTGGAGCAAAAGTGGTTTTGATTTTCTCTACTGAATTATCCGGATAAGGGCCTCTACTCTGCTCTCCCGGCCCTTCAGGATTTGATGCAGAACAGAGATAACCTGAAAGCAACCACGGTTTCAAAAACCTCAGGGTAAAGGTGGCATGCAGGGTGTTTTACTCCACAACTTACATTTCTTTAAAGCCGGGAAGAGAGAGCCAGCCTCATTTCTGCCAGTCTTTAAGGGCTATTGTCTCATAATTGTCTTTTCTCCTCCTTAGTCCCAGAGCGAGCGTGAGCCAGCAGCACTGCTGGGGTTCTCTTGTCTGCAGCGCCCCCAGACCCTGAGACCCCGCTCAGCCTCCCTGTAGCTGGTCAGGTGTAAAGCACTCCATCATTCTCTCCGTTCGTCTCCTTTGGCTACTTTTGAACCATTAGGTGTGGATCATGAATGTGAAAGGACTGAGACATCCAGTCCCTTGGAACCAGCGTGGGGAGCACAGGAAAGGGGCAGGAGCCGGGAAGGTGGCCTGTGATCTGTCACCACTCCCGTGAGGCATGGCCACTAGAACAATGGGTCCCTGGGTACACCAGGGGCTCCGGCCACTTCTCACCCTTGGGAAGTGTTTTATACTCTTGTTAGGTACCCACGCTTCTCAAGTGGTTACTTAGCTCCCTGGCTCCCAAATCCACGTGCACAGTTCTTTACTCCTGAGGCATATCAGACTGTGAATGGGATTTCATGCAGGAAGTGACGTGCTTTGAAATTACATTCGGGGGACCTCAGTGGGATATTGTATGTGGGAATCAAAGTCAACGTTACAGCCTGTGCCCGTCTGCAGAATGTCGGCATGAGAGAGTTGTTTGAAGCACTGGAGGCAGGATGATAAAGGAGACTGCATACAATGTATTGATGGATGGTCCTTCTCTGCATTAAGAAAAAAAAGATGTTTATTTATGTGAGCGGGGGAGAGGGACGGGGGAGAGAGAGAGAATCCCAAGCAGACTCCGCACTGTCAGCACAGAGCACGATGCGGGGCTCAGTCTCACAAGCTGAATCAAGAGTCGGATGCTTCACCAACTGAGCCACCCAGGCGCCCCAGTCCTTCTCTGCCTTGATCAGGGTTTACTAACAGTCTTAGACATTAAAAACCATTTTGTTACTTGTGCGTGGATGTGAGGAGTGGTTACCCTAAAGCCAGAAAAAATGTCTATATGCTCCCGAGTCCCTCACAGCAAGCTGACTTAGAACCCCAGCCGAGTTTCTCCCCGAGTGATAAGCAAGATGCCCACCTCTGTTGCAGCTTGCCCGACGGCTTGGGTGGATCACGGTGTGGAGAACTGCTCAGGCCGGGGCCACGGGCCAGGGTGGCCCTGGTGGACCAGGAAAGGGCAGAAGCCATCGCTTCAGGGATAGCTCTTCCTCTCCAGCAGGCATCCGTCCCCCGCACAGCCTTGGACTCTGCACTTGGCGTGGGCTTGGTGAACGGTCAGCAGAGGGAGGCGATCAGACCCGGCTGCCTTTAGTCCTCCCAGAGCTGCTCTCTGCGGGCTTTGCTTCATCACGACAGGGTCGTTAGGGGTTTTGAGTGTTAGATTAATTTTCTGTCTAGAGAAGCTGGGCTGGGGCTGGAGACAGAGAAGAGGCTGACAGGGGGAACTTTGAGCCGCTCCTGGAAACCATGGTGGCACTGGTGTCCCCCCGGGGGGAGGGGGGGGCACTCGGAGCCACGCGGTGGAGAGGATGTGATGTGTTTGGCGGCTCTCTGAGTGCTCGTTACTGTTCATTCTTCAGCAGGAAATGAGGACTGACGTTCCTTGTGGTGCCAGGAAGCCTGGAAAAGCCAAGGGGAAACCCCTGGCCCCAATCTTCCCACCCCCCTCCCGAAAGCATCACCCCGTGTGAGGATATTTGTAGGAAAACTCCTGCAAGCGTCAGAGGGCATATGCTTTTATGACTTTCATACACACTGGCACATTGCCTTCCTCAGGGCTGTCTTCACTCACGTTGCCACCTGCGATGTACGAGAATAGTCGCTTCCCCCAGCGTACTGTAACGTCAGAGTTTTAAATCTTTGCTGATCTTCTAGTAAAAAAAAAAAAACAACTGTGGTCTCTCAGTGTAAATTTAATTTACACTTTCCTTTTTGTGCACGGAAGTGAGTGTATTTTTTTTTTTAAATCATTTTAAGAACAAGACTTCTTTTCTAGAAACTCTCTGTTCATCTCTCTTTTCCATTTCTGTGTACTTGATCTTATTCATTTGTGGGAACTTTTTATATATTTATGAAATTAGCCCTTTGTGATCCAAATAGCAAATATTAAAAAAAATTTTTTTTTGACTTTTATTGACGTTTTTTGACATTTGAGAGAAAGAGAGCATGAACAGGACAGGGGCAGAGAGAGAGGGAGACACCAAATCCGAAGCAGGCTCCAGGCTCTGAGCTGTCGGAGGCACAGAGCCCAATGCGGGGCTTGAACCCACAAGCCGTGAGATCATGACCTGAGCCGAAGTCCGCCGATTAACTGACTGAGCCACCCCGGTGCCCCTCCTTAAAGTCTGAGTCATGGCCAGATGGACCCTCCCACTGAGAAGTTACAGGAAAAATTCTTCTACTGTTTTATTCTAGTTATATTTTGGTTGCTTTTTTGCTTTTAGATCTCTTACCAATTTGCAATTCATCCTTGTTTATAGTTATGATTGTTAAAATTATGTATCATCTTGGGTATATGTATATACATACTACAGTACCCAGTTATTTAATCAAACACCAATTTAGGTGTTTCTATGAAGGTACTTCCTACACGTGGTTAACATTTACTATCAGTTAACTTTAAGTAAAGGAGATTACACTCAACGTATGGGTGGGCCTCATCTAATCAGTTGAAGGCTTTAAAAGCAAACACCATGGCTTCCTAGAGAAAAAGGAATTCCACCTCAAAACTGCAGCCTGGAAACTTGCCTGAGTTTCCAGTTTCTGGACATGTACACATTGAGCATCTGGGCATGGCCTAAATGTGGGTCTCTGCTCAGAGCCTCACAACTCACAGACCGAAAGCAAAGTGTTGGCCAGGGCTGAATTTTCACTGGAGGCTTGGGGGCCTCTTCCAAGCTCCCCGGTTGTCTGCAGAATTCAGCTCCTCAGAACTAAGGCCAGAGGCCCTCTGCTCCTAGAGATGGCTCACATCCCTCGCCCAGCAGGACTCTCAGCAACCAGCTGGGAGAGCCTCTGGTCTGTGTGCTGCGAGATAGAGCCTAACAGACACAGGGGCATCACGAGCGACCTTCTGTCACCCTCGTCCTGCTCCTTGGCTAGCATCACGTCACCGGTTCTGCCCACACTCAGGGATGAACAGAAGGCAGGGTGGCTGGGGTCACCTTGAGGGGGGGGGTCTGTCCACTGCACTCCTTAAAATGCTTCATGATCGAGTGAAGGGAGGGCAATGCTTCCTCTCTCTTGTAATGAGGCTGCACGTGCAAATCGTAGTTTCCCGGATCCTTGTGGGGGAACGATTACATAATCGAAGTCTTTTCATTTCTGTTTGATGTTGGTGTCAGAGTCCTCTAAATTACGCTTCTAGTTGTGCTGTATCAACTTTGTCTCCCCTTTGCTGCGAGCTAACTGGCAGATAGAGACTCGGTCTAGTTTACCTGATTCACATACAACCCGTGACACAGCACACGTGATGGTTAATCGTCCACGATAACGTCGATTCATGAGGGAGGTGGACGGCGAGTTGAGTTTCAACGATGGAGCATCCACTTCCCAAATCACTAACATTTCTTCTCCTCCATTCAAAAAAAAAAAACACAAAAAACAAAAAACCAATGCCGTTTTGGAATTAAGCTCTGTGGTCCAAAGAAGAAAATGGGGCTTGCGTATTAGATACGTCTGCAGGAAATGAAGGGAGGAGGGCCCAGGAGAGCCAGAGAAGGAAGACAAGCAGGACAAGGAGGAGAAGAGGGAGCTGAGAGGGACGGTCAGCGGTGGGCACGTGGCTTGTGACAGTCCTGGAGGCCTCCGGTCTGCCTGAAAGCCAACGGGACAAGGGATGACCTGAGACGGTCAGAAGAGGTTAGAATTCGAAGTAGCAACAGCAATGTGGTCCGTCTGTAAATGACGCTAAAGCCCCTTAGGTAATTGTGGTCGCCTGTGACAGGCACGAACAGCAGACAGAACTCGGGGGACTCCGAAAGTGAATAGACAGCACAGAAGGATCCCAACAGGGGCAGGAAAGGAACGCCCAGGGAGGGGATGAGAGGCAGAGTGAATTTCGGGGAGACTAGGTTTTCAAGCAGAGGGGGAATTGCAAGTACCCGGGATGAAAGGCAGACAGATAAGAGAGGAAAACCATCCCTTGGCTTTGGGAATCAAGAGGTCATTGGCGACCCTTGCAACAGGGCTTTCAATGATGTGCACCAGATTATAGGGTTTGAAGAGCGGACAGGAAATGAGCAAGTGGAAAGAAAACAGAGACTAGTTTCTAATGTGCTCTGCTGATAGAGGAGGGAGAGAGACAGTAGGTGGAAAGTAGACACGGAGTTCCTGGGCTTTTCTTTCTGTGTTTTATTCTGTTTTGTTTTTTAGGATGAGAAGTTTATAGATTGGGGGTGGGGAAGAAGGCGAAAAAAGAAGGAGAAATTGATAATAGAGGAGAGGGATGAAACAATTGATGACTGAACATCTCTGAGGACACAGGAGGCTGAGAGTGTGGTACTGGACACCCTTGACAAGGGTCTGAGCTTCTGAGAGTAGAGAGGGGGGAGAGGGGAGTAAGGTGGGGGGAAGGGGGAGGGTTGGAGGAAGGGAGTGAGAGGGGGAGGGGGGAGGAAGAGTGGAGGGGAAGCGGAGAGGGAAGAGAGGAAGGGGGAAGGGAGGGGGAGGAGGGAGGATGGAAGAGGGGAAGGCGAGAGGGAGGGGGGAGAAGGGAGGGAGGACAGAGGGGAGGAAGGAGGGAAGAGGGGAAGGAAGAGGGGAAGGGGTGGGGGGAGGAGGGAGGGAGGACAGAGGGGAGGGAGGAGGGAAGAGGGGAAGGAAGAGGGGAAGGGGAGAGGGAGGGGGAGAAGGGAGGGAGGACAGAGGAGAGGAAGGAGGGAAGAGGGGAAGGAAGAGGGGAAGGGGGAAGGGAGGGAGGAGGAGGGAGGGAGGACAGAGCGGAGGGAGGAGGGAAGAGGGGAAGGGGGAAGGGAGGGAGGAAGAGAGAGAGAAGAGGAAAGAGGGGAAGGGGGAAGGGAGGGGGGAAGAGGGAGGGAGGACAGAAGGGAGGAAGGAAGAGGGGAAGGAAGAGGGGAAGGGGAGAGGGAGGAGGGAGAGAAGGAAGGGACACCCCCAGAGGTTGTAGGAAGTGGGCAGGACTTTGTGGCAGCTGGTAGGTTGTCCAAGCTTCTAGATTTTTCTTCCCCAATCTAGAAGATGGCCAAGGGGTTAGAGCACAGTGGGGAACTTGTCATGCTGAGTGAAAGTTTTCAGCCACCGCACGAGGCAGGCAGGGAACTGACCACCTGGGGTAAAAGGTTATTAAACACTATTTAAATATGGCTTCGGGGGTCCTGCAATTTTAGTATTTCACAATGAAAGCATTTTGGGGGGCACATCTGTGACATTACTGTGTGTGTTGGACTCTGTGGTCTCCACCAGGGAGCCCTTCCTGATGCCCTGGTCAGAGGCCTCTCATCGCTCTGAGCCTGTACACCACTTTGTTCTCCAGTGACGCCTTCGAGTGTGCTAGGTGGCAGGAGTGTCCCCAGGTCCCCGCCCCCCTCACTTCCCAGTGTCTTCCCAGCCCACCTTGCAGAGCACCCTCCACTGTCAGCTGACCACATGACTTCCTTGGCCACTGGGACTTCAGCAAACCTGACAAGCGGTTGGCGCTGCCCTCGCCCTGGCTCGGGGCCGTGGCCGTCAGAGCCTGTCTGAACCGGCCTCCCAGGGAACCAGGGGGGTCACCATCACCGTCCGTGGAGGCCGTCCTGGCCCAGCCCACACCCAGCTGATCCCCAGATGCGGGGGTGAGTACGGCCGGCCAAGGCCAGCAGAACCTTCTAGACTGGCACACGCCCCACATGAGTGGACCCACCAGAGAGCGGTCCAAACAAGTCCAGACCAGCTGAAACTCAGGGAACAGTGAGCTAGGCATTTATTTTTGTATTTCATTGAGTTTCTGTGGCTGTTTTTCACTCGGCATTATTGGTGGATAACTGGTCATCGATACACTGGGTACCTCTCTCGGATGCCAGAGACCCATGAAGGGCCAGGCTGTACCCACCATGCAGGTGACAAATGTTGAGAAGCAAATGGGGTGAGTTAAGGCAAAACCTCGGAGTGAGGGACATACCCAGCTGGCCCACTGGAGCTGTTCGGGCCCATCAGACCCCTGGGACACGGTCTGAAACCCTGATTCATGGATGAGTTAATTAAGTCAGCCCTTGTCGACCACCAAACTCGCATTTGTAGGACTTAATAAAGCAAACACGGATGCTGAGCCGTCCAGGGTGGGGGTTGGAAGTTACCCAGTGAAGTCAATCCTCTCCTTAGTTACACGAATTCCAAGGGTTTTGGTGATTAATCTCAGTTTGATTAAAAGCTTATTTTCCAGGGCGCCTGGGTGGCTCAGTCAGTTGAGCATCCAACTTCAGCTCAGGTCACGGTCTTGCGGTTCATGGGTTTGAGCCCCACGTCAGGCTCTATGCTGACAGCTCGGAGCCCGGAGCCTCTTTGGATTCTGTCTCCCTCTCTCTCTCTGCCCCTCCCCTGCTCTCACTCACTCTCTCTCTCTCTCTCAAAAATAAATAAACATTAAAATTAAAAAAAAATAAAATTTAATTTTAAAAAAATCTTATTTTCTCACAAAGCCAAGAGAAGGCACAGAAAGAAGACAGAATTCTAAGAACACGAGGGCGGTCTTCACGGTACGCACGCGCACGTATTCCCGTTTGGCGTTACAGAAAGGCTCACACGTTTGCCAAGGTTGCTGCATTCCCTGCCTGTTTAAAAACCCCGAGAAAGGTGGTTTTAATAAAAGTTTTCTAATGTAATAGAACAAGCAGTAATAACATCCTGTTGGAAATCTCTGAGAAAGAAAAAAAAAGCTCCTTCTTGAAATGTTTTTTTCAAGAATTGTTTTCCACTAACTACAAGAGGCAAGATGAGTGTCGGGGAGCACTGCCTGGGGTGCTCCCCGGGATGTCACGGCCGTGGCCTCTCATCTGCTGATTGATGACACTCCTGGGGGCTCAGGATGACTCTGTCATCCAATGAAAGGTCCAGAAAGCGAGGAGCAAAGAGAGGCCTTTGAATGCGGCCACAAAGGGACGTAGGTTTCCCATCTCCACCTCCAGTTACGGCGGCAAACCTGTCCACGTCCAAGGCTGTGAGGCGGTCCCGCTGCTGTCAGAAGCTGGACGCTTGTTCCCGCGTGAGGACAAGCAATCCTTTAAGTAAAAGCAGTTACATAAGGGCGAAGAAATTTAATGCTGATGTGTTTGCTCTAACAACGCAGCCCTGGCGGCCTGGCAGTTATGACCTCAGTAACACATCATAACGCTCCGGGCGTGTGGGGCTGTGCGTCACCCGAGCAATTCATCGGTACCTGTGTCTCGATGCTACTCAAGGGAGTCGACGCAGCAAAACTTTATTTATTTTTGTATGGGCTTTATGAATTCTGTGGGTCTTCCTTCACGCTGACCTGGATATGCTGTAATTGGATCTGTCTCGCAGACCTACTTTCCTAGGAAAACACTGCGTTTCAGTCGACCGGGTGTTCCTAGAAGGGAGTCAGGGTTTAAACAGGAGGCTCCCCTGCCAGGCACCCGGGCTAACAACAGGAGGCTGTGTGTGCTTAACGGAAGGGGGGCGGGAGGGGGGGTGATGGCGGGGAGGGGGAGGATGCGGCCTCAGCTGACCCCATGAGCACAGCCTTCTCTGGCTGGCAGAGGGGGACGGCCTCCCTCTGATGGTATCGGGCACCTGTTTGCTAGCCTGTGGAATGGTCACGAAGTAGGACAGGTCCCAGGGGCACATCGTAACGGGAACCCCATCCTCCAGATCGGGTCTGTGTGGCCGCCACCTTGGGCCAGAGCGGACGGTCTCCTCTAGCACCTGCATCAGGGCCCTCGGCCTCTCCTCGCGGCCTCCTGTCCGGTCAGCGTGTGCCCGGCCCCAGGGGGCTTGGTGGGCACAGAGCACACACATGATTCTTTCAACAACTGTTATGAATAATTTTTACTGTTCTCATTAAAAAAAAAACAAACCTGTGTTTTTAACGTTTATTCATTTTTGAGAGGCAGAGACAGAGAGTGAGCAGGGGAGGGGCAGAGAGAGGGAGATACAGAATCCGAAGCAGGCTCCAGGCTTTGAGCTGTCCGCACAGAGCCCGATGCGGGACTCAAACCCGTGAACGGTGAGATCGTGACCCGAGCCGAAGTCGGACGCTTAACCGACTGAGCCCCCCCAGGCGCCCCTACTGTTCTCATTTTGAAGACAAGATGACAGAAGCTTGTAAAGGTGGCCCCTTGCCCGGGCTACAAAACGAGGAGGCACACGCTCCAGGTCTGCCTGGATCCACAGCTATGTGACGTGGACATGGGTGACCGCATGTGTCAGCTTGGCCAGGCTATTGTGCCCAGTTGTTGCGCAAACAGCAGTTTAGACGTTGCCGTGAGGATACTTCATAGATGTGGTTCACACCTACAATGGGTTGACCTTAAAGCTGATCACCCTCAGTGATGTGGGTGGGCCTCATACTATCCTTAACAAGTCCTTAAGAGCAAACTCTGAGGTTTCCAAAGAAGAAGGAATTCTGCTGCCTCTGTAGGTAGGTAGGTAGGTAGGTAGATAGATAGATACATAGATAGATAATATATGTCCTAATGTGGATATCTATCTATCATCTATTATCTATCTATAACCTATTATTTATTTATCTATCATCTATATAGTATCTATCTCTCTATCATCTTTCTTCTTTCCCTTCCTTCCTTCCTTCCTTCCATCTATCTATCCATCCATCTATCCATCCGTCCATCCATCCATCCTGTATGTCTCCTGTTTCTTTGGAGACCCTAGAAGAGACCTCCATTGCTACTTACTTCTCACCCGTAGCACACCCAGAGTCTTTAACATTGTGACGAGAGTATAAGAAAATAGCAGAGTACAAACCATATGAAGCTGAGGAGTGAAGTATCATGTGAGTATCATGACACTATCTGGTTAGTCCCCTCAACCCTGAAAAAGTTAAATAGCATCGTGAGGCTTGGCCACTGATGCGTCACTCCTGACCAAGACCTTGTCCTGAGCCCTGTGCCTGTGACCATCAACTAGTCTGGTTTATCCAGCCCTTCACACAGCTGGACCAGAGCTGAGTCTTTCTTTCCATTTGGATTCTGGCGTGATTGGACATTCTTCCAGTTGTCGCCTTGATTCTCTGCCATTGTATTCTCCAGAGAAACGAAATCGAAGGAGTCAGATACGGATGCACGCAAGTATAGATATGTAGATATATAGATGTGGATATGTAGGTCGATAGATACAGGTTTATAGACAGAGAGACACAGATATGCAGAGATATAGGCATCTAAACAGACAGATATAGACAGACAGATAGATGTGGGTATAGATTTGTTATAAGGAATGGCTCCTTTCATTGTGAGTGTGGGCCAGGGGGCTGCCAGCTTGGGCAGGGGCAGGGGTTGAGGCTGCAGTCTGGAGACAGACCCCTTCCGTCCCTGGAAAACCTCCGTGTTTGCTCTTAAGGCAAATGCTGGACGGGTTCGCCCAGGGAGTAGGTGAGGCCCGCCCACATTACCTGCTTGCCTTGAAGTCAGCTGGCTGTACTTGTGAGCCACTTCTACAAAGCACCTGTCCAGCAACACCTCGTTTAGTGTTTGATTAGATTATCAGGGACCCGACCAGGCCAAGGTGACACATGGGACTGACCATCACAGCACAGACTTCAGGATCTCAGCCCAGGGGCGTTCTTGAGCCCCCTCCTGGGGAGAACTTGAGGAGTCTGCTGCTTGTTGTGGGCACTTAGGTCCTTACTAATGTTGCCATATTCAGCAGACTATCCCTAGGGTGACCGTCTGTTTATTGTCCAAAGTGGAACACTTCTAGGAATTACAAGGATGCAGGTGCCTGGGGGGCTCAGTTGGTTGAGCATCTGACCCTTGGTTTTGGCTCAGGTTCTGATTGAACCCCGCATTGGGCTGTGCACCCCCTCAAAATAAATAAACTTTAATGAGAGAGAGAGAGAGCGAGAGAGAGAGCTCGCATGAGCGGGGAAGGGGCAGAGAGAGAGGGAGAGAGAATCCCAGGCTGAGCGCAGAGCCTGATGCTGGACTCAGATCCAGGAACTGTGAGGTCATGATCTGAGCTGAAATCAAGAGTCAGATGCTTAACTGGACACTTAACCGACTGAGCCACCTAGGTGCCCCTAAATAAATAAACTTAAAAAAAGAACTAGAAGGATGCTCTTGATAACCCCACCAGACTTAGTTGAGGACACAGGGCCATGTTTTCCATGTGCCCCATGACCTAGCCCTGCGTAGCTCCTTCTCCAGAGAGTATCCTTAGGGCTCCTGTACAGAAAGTCTTCAAAGAAGGATGTCGACATTTTGCAGTCCACTCCACTTGTATTCCACATCGTGTTTCCATCTGCTCAGCGCTGAACTCTGATGTTTTCTGGTCTATTCTACTTCATTAAAAAAAGGTTTCATTGTCCGCCAAGATGTGATCCTGATCCAGTAATGAATTGCAAATTGCAGCTTAAAAAATATTATTATAGTTAACTGTTTACTCCAGGTGACCACTCACTTGTTCCAAAGCCTATGACTCTAAGTACAGCAAAACCTTGGTTTGCAAGCATAATTTGTTCTGGAAACATACTTGTTTTTCTTTTTTTTTAAATGTTTATTTATTTTTGAAAAAGAGAGCGAGAGAGAGACAGAGTGCGAGTGGGAGAGGGAGAGAGAGAGAGGGAGACAGAGAATCCGAAGCAGGATCCGGGCTCTGAGCTGTCAGCACAGAGCCTGACGCAGGGCTTGAACCCACCAACTGCGAGATCATTACCTGAGCCAAAGTTGGACACTCAACTGACTGAGTCACTCAAGTGCCCCTAAACATACTTGTAATACGAAGCACTTGTATATCAAAGCAAATTTCCCCATAAGAAATAATGGAAACTCAGATGATTCATTGCTCAA
Organism: Prionailurus viverrinus; assembly: GCF_022837055.1. Taxonomy (NCBI): domain Eukaryota; kingdom Metazoa; phylum Chordata; class Mammalia; order Carnivora; family Felidae; genus Prionailurus; species Prionailurus viverrinus. The sequence continues at coordinate 80,224,681 of NC_062561.1, read as the reverse complement.
TTCCAAAATATTCATATAAAAATGATAATACTGTAATATTATACCAAATAATAAAGAAAATAGAAAACATAAAGAAAAATAAACAAATTAACCTGTACTTCCCTTTGAAAACCTTCATGGCTAGAATGAGGGAGATGAGCGAGAGGAGGGTTATTTTGTAGGAGGACTTTCACGATCACTAATGGAATCACTGCTATCTATTGGCTCAAAGGAATCTTTTCCTTTTCTCTGCAACTTTAACAAGGAACTTATCCAATGACACTTGCTTTTGCCCCCTTTTGAAGATTTTGCAGACATGTGACATTGCATTGATGATCACCCACAATCCTGCAGCGAGGGGGAGAGAGGAGAGAGAGAGAAAGAGAGAGAGAAAGAGAGAGAGAGAGAGAGAGACAAAGGGAGGGGTAGAGAAAAGAACCATCAGCTCAATTGTGATCATATGACATTCCGCGTCACATACGAATCATATTGTAAGACATCGCTCGTTTATCAAGTTAAAGATTATTAGAAATGTTTGCGTGTCTTGTGGAACCCTCACAGAACAAGTTACTCACAACCCAAGGTTTTACCGTATATCTTTCTTTCTTGTGTTTCCCCCCTTTTATAAACAGAAACCCACTCTCACCTTTAGATCCCCTCCCTTCCCCCGCTGCCCAGGACAGGGCAGGTGGTCGGTCTCTTCCTCACGGCACAAATCTAAGGGGTATCAAATCCGTGATCCTTATTTTTTTTAAGTAAGAAGGGCTTCAAGAGTGACATGATAATTGTAGAAAATTTGAAAAACATAGACATGGCCTCGATTCTTCTCCTTTCATCTACACCCTTGGCTGCTGGCTTCTGTGTGGAAGAAGGGTGATCTGCCTACTCCCTAAAACTGGGTTTGCTTAGGCCAATGGGGTGTTAGAAGGTGTGACACCAGCAGAGCCCTAAAAGGGGTCTTTATGGCTGTGCTTGGTCCCTGCATCTCTCATGTAGCCAGGAGGAGCCGCCCAGGACACTGCCAGCCTTAGTAGGAGAAGGGGGGTGTGGAGGGGAGCCCCAGGGCCACCTGCCACAGATGGCCCAGCCCTGGACCCAGGGAGCCCTGCTGAGTCAGGGGAAACAGCTCCCCTGTAGACCCCCTCACAGACCTTCAGTGGCTAAATTTAATGTCACTTAGTTTTGGGGAGGTTCCTTACACAGCATTATTCTGACAATAGATGGTCAATTCACCAGAAAAGAACTTATATTACATTTTAAATGAGCATCCTGACAACCCTAATGTAAATGACTTGTGGGCCAAAGTTTGAGAAAGTCTAAATGATGATACACTTTAGAGAAGTAGCTTTCTGATCTCGCTTTCCTAAAAATGTTGGTTTCCTTTTTTCTTTCTCTTTAACCTCAAAATGGACAGTGTATCTTTTTTGGATGCCTTTTCCGAGGAATCTTCTTTGATGATTACATGGTTTTTAAGCTCTGATAACGTGATGTGTTAGATCAAAATACCCTTCTGCTCCTTGAGTCATTGTACTTGATTGTGAATGGCCGTCACGTGATGATAGACTTGGTCTGGACTTGCTAGTATTTTTTTTAGAATGTTAATAAGCCTTCCATTTTCATTTCTGGGCCACTTTTGTCAGGCTTGGGGATCCAGACTGTGTCGGTTAGTGAAATGAGCTGCGAAACTTCCTGGGATCTCCTCTGCTCAACCCCGTGATGGTCTGTTCCTTGACAGCTGGAAAGAACTTAGCCCAGAAAAGTCTGGCACCTTTTCTGGAAGCCATGCTTTGATAACCCTGCATTGTTTTTCTGTGATCGTTATACATGTAGATGGTATACTTAGTCTTCAATAGGTGTTGGAAAATTACCATTCCCTAAAATAATCACCCATTTCTGCAAGATTTTCATATTTGTTATCACAAGTTAACCATTTTCATTATAACAGGGTGAACCATATTGTTCATTTAATTTTCTATCCAGCTGTCTTCCTGTCCCTGATTTTGTATGTCTATATTTTCTCATTTTTCTTTAAGAGATTGCCAGATGTTTGGCATTTTAATTAGTCTTTTTTCCCCTCAAAGTTATGAGCTCTTGACATGTATATCAAATCTGGTTTTATTCTACCTCTGCCATCAATTTTCTTTTTTAAAAATGACTTCCTTCCTCTGGCTTTGTTTGCCTTATATTAACTTCCTGGGCTGAATGCTTTCATTTCTTCTTGTTTAATAATAAAAGCTTTTACGGATATAAATCTCTCTTTGAACACAGCTTAATTTTATTTCACTGTGGTCAGATTACTTGGCGTGCACGACTCCTGCCTCTTAAAATTCAGTGAGGTTTTATATGTGGTCTGATGCATAATCAATTTTTGTGAACACTTTGTGGATCCCAGAAAAGATGTTTTTCTATAGGAAACAAAATCAGAAATATATTATTTCATTTACCCTTATAATGACATCATCACTCAGGCACCCTCCAGACTTATTTTGTTTTCTCATTCTTGATCTGTTAAAGAGTGGAGAAGTTTTCTGATAGTAAAAATATTTACTTGGTTGAGTAGAAATACATTCAAAATTTTATATACAGGCATTTCCTTCCATCTTTTATTTCTCTATATTTATTCCCTCAGCCCCCTCACAAAGAATAAAATAAAATAAAACAAAACAAAACAGTAAAATAAAATAAAATTAAATTAAATTAAAAAGTAAAATAAAATAAAATAAAATAATAAAATCTACCATAGGTAGTCCCAGGATTTTCTGTATACCCACTCTCAATTTATTTATGTAAATCAAAGTTATACAGACATACATTTCTACCGTTCCACATTTATGCCAAAATCTTTTAAAACAACTTACAGACGTCATGATATTACACCCTAAAATACTTTAAGACTCTTCTAAAAAATTAGGAAGTCTTCCTATGGAGCCAATGTGGCGTTCTCACACGTAAACGCTGGTGATTTTTTATTTTATTATCTTCTAGAACTGAGCACATGTGCAAATTTTCCAAACAGTCCAAACCTGCCCTTCTGCCCTTCTGTCCCCACCAGCGTGTTTGCTCTACATCTGGTTATTTCATCTCCTAAGTCTGTTGTTTTTCCAGCTTTTTGGAGTATTTTTTCAAGTGTTCAGAAAAGCGAAAGGAAGCCCTGCTGATGATGGCAGACCCTCGGCGGGAAGGCGCGGGGGAACCAGGACATGCGGTCGCTACGTGCGGCACCCACACCCCGTGGTGGCAAGGATGGTGTCTTTCCCTCCGCCTCCTTCTCCGCAGTGACCTCGATCAGCGTTTCCAGGCTGGTCCAGCCGGTACCCGTCTTGATGCTACCATGGTGCACATGTGGCCGGGGTGGCCCCTCAGCCTGGCTCCTGCATCCAGAGCATCCCTTGGTCAGTGCCTGGACGCCTCTGGCCCTCGGTGCGTCAAGATGCTGGAGGCTGTGTGGGCGGTCGGCCCGGTGCTGGGAGCGGCAGGTCTGGGGGCCCTGGTCCCTCCAGCTGGGACTATGTCTCAGGAATGGAGCTCTGGGAGTCCGTGGTCATCGTTACCAGAAGCCAGTGCTTCTAGGCCCTTGTAGGGAACAGTTTCTGTGCTACTGGAACGACCTCACTTTCAGGGGGACAGACAGTTGCCCTGCGTAACCGCCTAGGCCTGCTTTTCAGGGATAAAGTTTTCTTTATTTCTTCCAGGGCAATTCTCTGCTCACTTGGTGTTCTCTGGAAGTCCTCTTTCTAATTTTTTTTTTAAGTTTTTAAAGTTTATTTTGAGAGAGAGAGAGAGAGAGAGAGAGGAGAGGGGCAGAGAAGAGAAAGACAGGGAGAGAGAGAATCCCAAGCAGGCTCCACGCTGTCAGCACAGAGCCCGATGTGGGGCTCGAACTCATGAGCTGTGAGATCATGACCTGAGCTGAAATCAGGAGTTGGACACTTAACCAATCATCTGAAGCACCCAGGAGCCGCTCTATTTTTAAAAATATGTTTTTTAAAAAAATGGTCTCTTCTGATTTCAAAGTCGTCCTCTGTTTTGAGGATGCTTTCTGTCATTTTTAATTTTGTGTTTGTGTTCTTCTCCCCTCTTCCTCCCTGGAAGGGGACAACTCAGGGCTCACCAGTGGCACCGCAACGGCAGGCAAAGGGGTTTTTCCATTGGTTCTACTCTTCTTCTAGCTTGTGCTTTTATCTGGATTCCTTCAGTGTAGTTCAATTTTCTGCTGACTCCTTAACTTAGATGTTTATTTCGTTTATTCTTAGTCTTTTATTCCTATTGACCTAGTTTTTGAGACTATGACTATTTCCTGCCTGGGCTGCACGTCATTGATTATAACACATTTTTGTTAATTTTTATTTACAGGCGATAAAATTCGTTTCTCGCGTGCAGTTCTAGGAGCTCTGATGGGTGGGGTAGTGTGTCCACTGCTGTGGTCACCCTGATCAGCCCCACCGCCCAAATTCCTTCTGTGCCGCTCCATAGCCTCTCCCAAGACCTTCTCCCCCAACCCCACCTGCTGCCAGGCAGTTCCCATCCCTATGGTTTAGCCTTTTCTTTTCTTTTCTTTTCTTTCCTTTCCTTTTCTTTTCTTTTCTTTTCTTTTCTTTTCTCTTTTCTCTCTCTTCTCTTCCCTTCCTTTACCTTTCTTTTCTTTTCTTTTCTTTTCTTTTCTTTTCTTTTCTTTTCTTTTCTTTCTTTTTCTTTTCTTTTCTTTCTTTTCTTTTCTTTTCTTTTCTTTTCTTTTCTTTTCTTTTCCCCTTCCTTTCCCACCCCTCCCCTCCCCTACTTGTAACACCCAGTGCTCATCTCCACAAGTGTCCTCCCTGATGCCCCTTGCCCATTTAGCCCATTCCCCCAACCCACAACCCCTCCAGCAACCCACCGTTTGTTCTCTGTATTTAGAAGTTTCTTATGTTTTGTCCCCCTCCCTGTTTTTATATTATTTTTGCTTCCCTTCCCTTGTGTTCATCTGTTTTGTCTCTTAAAGTCCTCATAGGAGTGAAGTCATGTGATATTTGTTTTTTTCTGACTGACTAATTTCACTTAGCATAGTACCCTTTAGTTCCATCCATGTTGTTGCAAATGGCAGGATTTCATTTTTTTGATCACCAAGTAATCCTCCATTGTATATATATACCACACATCTTCTTTATCCATTCATCCGTCCATGGACATTTGGGCTCTTTTCATACTTTGGCTATTGATAGTGCTGCTATAAACATTGGGGTGCATATGCCCCTTTGAAACAGCACACCTGTATCCTTTGGATAATTTCCTAGTAGTGCTGGGTCATAGGGTAGTTCTATTTTTAATTTTTTGAGGAACCTCCACACTGTTTTCCAGAGTGGCTGCACCAGCTTGCATTCCCACCAACAATGCAAGAGATCCTCTTTCTCTGCATCCTCGCTGACATCTGCTGTTGCCTGACTTGTTAATGTTAGCCATTCTGATAGGTGTGAGGTGGTATCTCATTATAGTTTTGATTTGTATTTCCCTGATGATGAGTGATGTTGAGCACCTTTTCGTGTGTCTGTTGGCCATCTGGATGTCTTCTTTGCAGAAGTGTCTATTCATGTCTTTTGCCCATTTCTTCACTGGATTATTTGTTTTTTGGGTGTTGAGTTTGATAAGTTCTGTATAGATTTTATATACTAACCCTTTATCTGATATGTCATTTGCAAATATCTTCTCCAATTCCTTCAGTTGCCTTTTAGTTTTGCTGATTGTTTCCTTCACTGTGCAGAAGCTTTTTATTTTGATGAGGTCCCAATAGTTCATTTTTGCTTTTGTTTCCCTTGCCTCCAGAGACATGTTGAGTAAGAAATTGCTGCGGCTGAGGTCAGAGGTTTTTGCCTGCTTTCTGCTCGAGGATTTTGATGGCTTCCTGTCTTACATTTAGGTCTTTCATCCATTTTGAGTTTATTTTTGTGTATGGTGTAAGAAAGTGGTCCAGGTTAATTCTTCTGCATGTTGCTGTCCAGTTTTGCTAACACCATTTGCTGAAGAGACTGTCTTTATTCAGTTGGGTATTCTTTCCAGCTTTGTCAAAGATGAGTTGGCCATATGTTTGTGGGTCCATTTCTGGGTTATCTCTTCTGTTCCATTGATCTAAGTGTCTGTTTTTGTGCCAGTACCATACTGTCTTGATGATTACAGCTTTGTAATACATCTTGACATCCAGGATTGTGATGCCTCCAGCTTTGGTTTTCTTTTTCAGGATCGCTTTGACTATTAGGAGTCTTTTCTGGTTCCATACAAATTTTGGGATTGTTTGTTCTAGCTCTGTGAAGAATGTGGGTGTTATTTTGATAGGGATTGCATTGAATATGTAGATTGCTTTGGGTAGTATTGACATTTAACAATAGTTGTTTTTCCAATCCATGAGCATGGAATCTTTTTCCATTTTTTTGTGTCTTCTTCAATTTCTTTCATAAGCTTTCTGTAGTTTTCAGTGTATAGATTTTTCACCTCTTTGGTTAGGTTTATTCCTAGGTATTTTATGGGGTTTGGTGCAATTGTAAATGGGATCAATTCCTTGATTTCTCTTTCTGTTGCTTTGTTATTGGTGTATAGGAATGAAACTGACTTCTGTGCATTGACTTTACTTCCTGAGACTTTGGTGAATTGATGGGTCAGTTCTAACAGTTTTTTGGTGGACTCTTTAGGGTTTTCCATATAGAATATCATGCCACCTGTGACGAGTGAAAGTTTAACTTCCTCCTGGCTTATTTGAATGCCTTTTATTCCTTTGTGTTGTCTGATTGCTGAGGCTAGGATTTTCAGTTGTGAAAGTGGACATCCCTGTTGTGTAGGGGGAAAGCTCTCAGTTTTTCCCCATTGAGGATGATACTAGCAGTGGGTCTTTCTTATATGACTTTTATGATCTTGAGGTATGATCCTTCTATCCCTGCTTTCTTGAGGGTTTTTATCAAGAAAAGATCCTGTATTTTGTCAAATGCTTTCTCTGCATCTTTTGAGAGGATCATGTGGTTCTTGTCCTTTCTTTTATGAATGTGCTGTATCACATTGATTGATTTGCAGATATTGAACTAGCCTGGTATCCCAGGTATAAATCTCACTTGATCATGGTGAATAATTCTTTCAGTGTATTGTTGGATCTGGTTGACTAGTATCTTGTTGAGATTTTTTGCCTCCATGTTCATCAGGGAAGTTGGTCTGTAGTTATCCTCTTTAGTGGGGTCTTTGCCTGGTTTTGGAATCAAGGTAATGCTGGCTTCATAGAAAGAGTTTGGAAGTTTTCCTTCCATTTCTATTTTTTTGGAATAGCTTCAACAGAATAGTTGTTAACTCCTCTTTAAATGTTGGGTAGAATTCCCCCGGAAAGCCATCCGACCCTGGACTCTTCTTTTTTGGGAGATTTTTGATTACTAATTCAATTTCTTTATTGGTTATGGGTCTGTTCAAATTTTCTATTTCTTCTTGTTTCAGTTTTGGTGGTTTATATATTTCTAGGAATTTGTTCATTTCTTCCAGATTGCTCAATTTATTGGCATAAATAATTGCTCATAATATTCTTTTATTATTGTTTGTATTTCTGCAGTGTTGGTTGTGATTTCTCCTCTTTCATTCTTGATTTTATTTATTTGGGTCCTTTCCTTTTTATTTTTGATCAAACTGAATAGGGGTTTATCAATTTTGTTAATTCTTTCAAAGAACCAGCTCCTGATTTCATTAATCTGTTCTACTGTTTTTTTTGGTTTTGATAGCACTGATTTCTGCTCTAATCTTTATTATTTCCTGTCTTCTGTTGGTTTTGGGTTTTATTTGCTGTTCTTTTTCCAGCTTTTTAAAGTGTAAGTTTAGGTTGTATATCTATTACCTTTCGTCCCTCTTTAGGAAAGTGTGGATTGTTGTATACTTCCCTCTTATGACCATCTTTGCTGCATCCCAGAGGTTTTGAGCTGTGGTGTTATTTTCAATGGCTTCCATGTACTTTTTAACTTCCTCTTTAACTTCCTGGTTAACCCTTTCATTCTGTAGTATGATGTTCTTTAGTCTCCAAGCATTTTTTGTCTTTCCAAAGTTTTTCTTGTGGTTGATTTCAATTTTCACAGTGTTGTGGTCTGAAAATATGCACGGGTGTGATCTCAATCTTGTTGTACTGTTGAAGGCCAATTTATGTCCCAGTAGGTGATCTATTCTGGAGAATGTTCTACATGCACTCGAGAAGAATGTGTATTCTGCTGCTTTGGGATGAAATGTTATGAATATATCTGTTAAGTCCATCCAGTCCAGTGTGTCATTCAAAGCCATTGTTTCCTTGTTGATTTTCTGCTTAGATGATCTGGCCATTGCTGTAAGTGGGGTGTTGAAGTCCTAGTATCATGGTATTATTGTCAGTGAGTTTCTTTATGTTTGTGGTTAATTGATTTATATATTTGGGTGTTCACATTGGGGGAATAAATGTTTACAATTGTCAGATTTTCTTGGTGGATAAACCTTAATTACGATATAATGTCCTTCTTTGTCTCTTGTTACAGTGTTTATTTTAAAATCTAGATTGTCTGATATAAGTATGACTATTCTGGCTTTCTTTTGGTGACCATTAGTATGATAGATGGTTCTCCATCCCCTTTCAATCTGAAGGTGTCTTTAGGTCTAAAATGTATCTCCTGTAAACAGTATATAGATGGATCTTGTTTTCTTATCCATTTTGTTACCCCATGTCTTTTGATTGGCGTATTTAGTCCATTGACATTTAGAGTGAGTACTGAAAGATATGAACTTATTGACATTGTGTTGCCTATGGAGTTGGAGTTTCGGGTGGTGTTCTCTGGTTCTTTCTAGTCTTTGTTGCTTTTGCTCTTTTTTGTTTTGTTTTGTCTTTTCTCCCCTCAGAGAGTCCCCCTTAAAATGTCTTGCAGGGCTGGTTTAGTGGTCACAAACTCCTTTAGTTTTGGTTTGTCTGCAAAACATTTTATCTCTCCTATTTTGAATGACAGCCTTGCTGGATAAAGAATTCTCGGCTGCATATTTTTCCATTTCAGCACATTGAATATATCCTGCCACTCTTTTCTGGTCTGCCACTTTTCTGTGGATAGGTCTGCTGTGAACCTCGTCTGTCTTCCCTTGTGGGTTAAGGACTTTTTTCCCTTGCTGTTTCATAATTATTTTCTTGTCTGTGTATTTTGTGAATTTGACTATGATATGCCTTGTTGATGTTTGGTTTTGTTGAATCTAATGGGGGTTCTCTGTGCTTCCTGGATTTTGTTGTCTGTGTCTTTCCCCAGGTTAGAAAAGTTTTCTGCTATTATTTGCTCACATAAACCTTCTACCGCCTTTTCTCTCTCTTCATCTTCTGGGATCCCTATGATTCGGATGTTATTCCTTTTTAATGAGTCACTGAGTTCTCTAATTCTTATAATGTGCTGTCTTGTCTTAGTTTCCCTCTTTTTCTTTTACCTCTGCAGAAAAGGATTTTATGCTTTTTTCAACCACAGCTTCTTATTATCATGATTCTAAATTCAGACATCTTGCTTATATCTATGTTGCTTAAGTCCCTGGCTGTCATTTCTTCCTGTTCTTTCTTTTAGGGTGGATTCCTTCATTCCAACATTTTGGAGGAAGAAAAAGTATTAATAAAATTAAAAATAAAATGAAAAAAATTGAAAACAACAGAAAAGATCAAATGAAGGAAACTAGATCCTAGGTGTGTTTCGGTCTGGTTGTTGAAATAAGCTTGATAGAAAAGAGAAAAAAGGGAAAGAAAATAAAAGAAATAGAGTAAGAAAAGTTTTAAAAATTTAAAAATGCATACAATGAAATAGAATAAAATGAAATGAAGAAGGTAAAATAGCATAAAAATTTATAAAAAAAAATACAGTAGAAAAAATTAAAGAAAAATCTTTTTCATAAAAATGGAAAATAAAAACAAGTTTTCCTCTCTCTGTATCCAAGAATAAGAAAAGAAAAAGAAAAAAAGTGAATAGATGGACCAGTGAACAAAATGAAATACAATTGAAATTACATCCAGTTTCCCCTAGAGGTCAAACTGTGAAGCACTTTATGTCCATACAGTAAGCGGGCGGAGATACTTGTGGTCCTCTAGTGCTTGGTTGGCACAGTTGGATGGGGCTTGGTGTCACAGCTCCATTCTCCACTAGGTGGTGCTGCTTAGCTTACTGGGGCAGATTGGTATGGCACATGTCTACATTTATGCACATGTGCGGGAGAGGCAAAAATGGTGTCACCCAGCTTCCCAGACTCTAGTATCAGAACTCTGTGCTCTCACTGACCAGCCATCAGGCCCCCCTCCTTTGTCTCCATCTTCCGTCCACTCCCTGCTTCTGTACTGTCTGCGACCAGGCCATCAGCCAGACAGGTGGCACCTCCCTCCTGAATTTTATCTCAGACGGGGCTGTGTTTCCAAACCCCTTGCTTCTGAGGGCCCTGCAGCTTGGACCCACTCGGATCCTCTGAGGGAGGGTCTTGCCACACAATGACCAGGTACAGGTCCACCCCCAGGAATGCTTGTGCAACCACGCTGCTGCAGATACCCAGAGACTGCAGCCAGGTACCAGCCCACCCCTGAAAAAGTGCATGTGATTGTGCAACGCAATGGTTCAGGGACTATGGTGAAACACAGCACACGTGTGGTGCCAGCCTTCACCGCACCCTAGCGTCCTTGTGCCAGCACCGGCAAATGTTGCTGTTCTCTGGGGTCCACTGGGACCTTCTCCCCAGGGGAGGCCACACAGCCTCTACCAAATGTCCTCCCATCAGGGGAGCTGCCTCTCCCTGTGTGGCCCAAGGACCCCTCAGACCTCACTGTCTGCTCCTGGGGATTCGCCTTTCCCATGAGAGTACCGCCAGGTATTGAGCTGCAGAGTTTCCGACTGTGCTCCCCCTGATTATAGAGTCTTAATGGTATTGAAGCCCTCTCCTTTCTCCCTTTCTTGTTCAGTACCTTGAGGGTGTTTCCAGTCTTTCTCTTTCTCTCCAGCTACTTTCAGGGGGAGTGATTTTCCTAAATTCTCCCCGCTGTCTCTGTCCTCTCTCCACCAGCAAAAACAGCTCCCTGCCCTCTTTGGCTTCTCTCTCCCCCAGTCTGCCTCTCCGCGCTGCGTACCCGCCGAGTTCTGTGGCTCAAGTTATGGAGATTGTCGTGTTAATCCTCAGATCAATTTTCTAGGTGTGCAAGGTGGTTTGGTGCTGCTCTAGCTGCCTTTCAGGGGTGAGAGAAACAGAGAACTTCCATGCGGCTCCACCATCTTGGCCCCTCCTCTGAGGTTCTTTACGTTTGATGCAGAGCATCTTCCTTGTACAGATGTAACATAGTTTGTGCAGCCACTGACCACACATATTGAGGAATATCTGGGTTGTTTCCAATGATTGCCAATTTTATTTTATTTTTTAATGTTTATTTATTTATGGAGAGAGAGAGGGAGAGAGTGGGGGAGGGGTAAAGAGAGAGGGCGAGAGAGAACCCCAAGCAGGTTCTAGTTCCTCATCCATTGGGCTTTGTGCTGGCAACATGAAGCCTGCTTGGTATTCTTTCTCTCCCTCTCTCTCTCTGCCTGTCCCCCGCTCACACTTGCATGCATACTCTATCTGTCTCTCTCTCTCTCTCTCAAAATAAGTAAACACTTAAAAAATAAAAATAAAAGTGTGATCCTAATTTTCCTAACATTTGAACATTTTCGAAGGATCTTTCTGTTCTTGCTCTATCATTATGTTTGCAAGGGAAATGACTTTTCCTGATTTAAATCCTTTTAATTTTGTTTAGGTTTGTTTTGTGGCCCAGAATATGGTTTGTTTTGATGTGTATCTATGTGCACTTGAACAAAAATATGCAGTTTGCTTGTTGACCGTGGAGTCTGGAACGTCCCTGAGGTAAGATTGTCAGGTGGGGGTTGTGGGTCTTTCATTTCCTCACAGATTTTCTCTCCACTTGTTCGATCTGTCATTGTGAGAGGACCGCTCACATCATCATCATCACTTGTGGATTTGCCTATTTTTTTCAGTTTTTGCTTCATTATCTTGGAACTTTGTTGTTAGATGCGTACACATTTAGGATTATTATTTACTTTTGATTAATTGACTGTTTATAACAATGCAGTGTCTTTCCGTATTCTTAGTAATTTTCCTTTCTCTGAAGTCTACTTTTTTTGCTATTACTGTAGCCACTTTAGGTTTTTCAATTAGTATTTACTTGGCACACTGTTATACTGTCTGCTTACTTCTAATTTACCTGTATGATTATGTTTGAAGTAGATTTCTTATAGATAGCATATAATTATTTCTTAATAAAATTCAGTCTGTCAATTTCTTTTCATTAGTGCTATTTTAGGCCATTTCTATTTAATGTAATTATTGAAATAATTGGATTTAGGTTATTGTTCAAATGGTGCTGGCTTTGACATTTGGGAACCTCTTAAAATTGGCTTCTTTTTTGTGTGTGACATAACTCCACCACTTTGGGGGCACCTCCTTCCTTTCTGGTACCACAAGATGTTCCAGGCTCATCTTATATTTTCCCTGCCCCCACTTTGGAAGAGCTATTTTTCTAAAGAGCTCTAGTTATCACTGGAAGATGATGTTTAGGAACCAAGTTGTGTGCTGTGCTCATTGCTACTTTAGTATCATTCATTGTTTCTAGGACTCCTTCATGGACAGATCAAAAAATGTGTATAGGCATGCAAATGCGCACATACATATCTTTACCTATTTCAATATCTATCTGTGTATGTGTGCGTGTTCCTTAGTTCGTGCTTTTGGTTCCAATCCAACATGCTGGGGTTCATTTTAGGATTCCGCTTTCTTCATTTGTAACTTATTACTCTGATAATGAGAGTCTCAGCTGTCCATTCCCTAAAAATATTTACTTAGTTTTTCAGTCTTGGAACACACAAAAACCAATTTCAGAACTTCCATGACACATCCCAGTGAAAAACAACTTTACGAACTAGAGTACAATATTTGTATACCATCCTATTCGTCTTAATCTTAATGTCCCTAAATTTTTATTAATATATTTTCACAGCCAACACTCCGGTGTTTATCAGTCATCCATCTACTATGGATTTGCTCCACTGAGGTATGTTTTCTTGTTACTGCAGCCCAGTCATGTTATTGGGTGGAGAACTTATTTTTGGATAGTATGAAATACACTTTTGCTAGAAATAATGAACTAACATGGTACAAGTTCCAGAAGGCAGTGCTCCAGTGGCCCGTCCAAAGTCGGCACCTTCCTCGGCCAGCTTCACATTCCACAAGGAAAGTGCTAGCCAAAAGCCATTTTTTGCCTAACTGGAAGCTATTGAACAAATATAAGTATAGTGGGAGGGAAAGGATCAAAATGATCCCAGACACCTTAGAAAGACGCTTTGTGTGATGGGAACGTCCCTCCCCAGTAAGCGTGCATGGCAGGGAGGGGGGAGTGGAAATTGCTTAATTTCCTTGTGAGGGATCAAGTTATTGTAACTCTGTCCTCATTTCACTTTTGATTCTTAGAAATTACACCTCTGGTCTGGCAGACCTTGAGATTTCTGTGCCCCATTTCTTTTGAAATAGTTTGTTTGCATTTAAGAGAATTTGAAGAGAAATTTGAGGGAAGTTTCTTCTAAAAACTAGCTTTGGTCATAACAGTCATGGAGCCACCATCATACTCTGATGCTAGAAAGTTTCTGTTCAGTTTCTAATGTGTGACCTTCCGGAGACTCTCGACTACATACAGCCCTACATTTTCAAACTCTTTTTGGAAGAGGAAAACTATTTTGCTACTGTATTTTTGGGACTTTTGGAGCTATGCCATTTGGCGTGAATGGTGTCAGTCTACATTATTGAAGTCATCTATCAGTTATTACTGGTTTTGTCAGATTTCAGTGACTAATTAAATATTTAAGAATGAGGGCTTTTAACATTCATATCAGCACTTAATATTGAAAACTTGATGGTTTTTTGCTTTAGAGGGGTTTTCTATGAAATTAGAATGTATTTCTCCCCTATGCACAGGTAATGGGTAATTTCATCATCTCAATACTCTGCACCATCCATGTACGTGTGTAACTGAAAGACACATGAGTGTGACTTTTCATTGGCTACTCTGTCTTAAGACAAAACCAGAACTCAGTGCAGACGAGTAACGTATAGGCCTGTGGAATCACTACCTTCTCCACCTGAAACTAATATAACGTTGTCCATCGTCAAACATTTTTAAAAGATGATAGCTATATGGAATGGGATTTAAGTAAACACCAATGCAAATTGGATGAATTTCATAATTATTCTTAATGATTGTTATAATGTATGACTTACGCTAACCTGAAATTTATTTGTAACCTTGAGAAGAATATATTTTTCTAATGTGTAATTTTAATATGTCCTCAGGCCATGTTATTCTGTAAATGCTCAAAGTTGAAAGAATTCTACCAGGAACACCTGTATGCCCAACCCCTAGATTCAACCATTAACATTTCAATGCCTGTCTTATCCCACCTCTATCGATCTATCTATCCATCAATATTTATTCTTTTTAATGAGCTCTTAACTTGGAGTCAGACTTTATCTTGAATGACCCTTGGACTTCGGGTAGACCTCATACTAATATCCCTTGGATAATATTTGTCTTCAGCTTCCGACAGTTTTAATCTGCCTCTGTTTACCTTGTTGGAGCTGTTGGCACCAGTTGAAAAGTGACTTTACCATGTGTGTCTTAGTTTTCTGTCTCTTCTCTTGTCAGAGAGGCCTCCCTGGAGGCATGTCGCAGGCAGTGTCCTGCTTCTCTGCGTCCATTTGCTTTGTTTTGTTTCAGCACTTAGCATCGCGCGGTATTGTTTTGTAACTCTGTGCACCCAGACTGGAAACACACAAAAGGAAATTTTCGTTTTCATTTACACCCGACGAGTGCTCAGGTCTGTGCTGGCTGCAGAGTGTTCAAATCTGTAAACGTGAAGGGCTGTTCCTCTGACCTCTGGTCTCTGCTCTGAACCACTGTTTTGTAACAATGAAGTTTTAAAACATGCTTCTGTCCCAAACAGTGTTAAGGTGTCAGCATCTACTGCAGAAGAAACCTCACAATTATTAATCACTAAGCATCCATTCCCTTCTCCGAAAGGTGATTTATAGTTCTTCTATCGAATTGCTGAAGGGCATAGGACTGTCTGCAAAATCTCCCCGACAGAGGCTTCTCCAGCCTAGCAACCCAAGCTAAATCTTTTCTCACTTTGTATTTTATTAATTGGCTTTCCAGTGCAATTTCTCTTTGTGCTTCAGAGATTGTTTCATTACAAATTAACTCTCAAGTCATTTGTATGTGTATGTTTGTTCTTTCCCTGAACATAGCCTTTGCCTACATAAGGTGGCCCATTATACCTCCAAGCTTCTTTTTCCTTGTGAATTAAATAGCAGGACATCACTAATAAAAGGGAAAATCTTACTCAACTAATTTAAGGGTCATCGTCCTTCAGGAGAGGAGCAAGCCTCTTTCCTGTCCCACTCACAGAATATAGGTACACAAGGAGGTGGTCACACACGGCAGTTCCTGGCGATGGCTGCAGGGGGAGGCAATCCTTCCTTCTTTCTTTTAAGTAGGCTTCATGCCCAGTGTCGAGCCCAACACAGGGTTTAAACTCATGACCCTGAGATCAAGACCAGAGCTGAGATCAAGAGTTGGACACTTAGCCGACTGAGCCACCTGGGTACCCCCCTGGGAATCTAAAAAAGAAATGTTCTCTGGCTATGATGGTAGAACTATAGGGTCATACCTCATTCTCTGCTGAAATATGATGGATCAGTCAGAGTAGGACATGAGGTTTGACCCAGCAGATGTTCAATTTCTTACTTTTTACCGTATAATATTCTAAAGCAGCAGGTTTAACATTTTTTTTATTTTTTATTTTTGCCAACCACGAAAGAAGCTTGAAAGGCTGCAGGATCTACTCTCTTTTAAGACAATAGCTAAAGATTCTATTTAAAAGTCCTAATTGTTGGGAAAATTATGATTTCTGGTGTCCAGTGAATATTGACTTTTTAAAATAAAAGTGGTACATCACTTTAAAAAATGGACCCAGTGGGGGGCGCCTGGGTGGCTCAGTCGGTTAAGCGTCCGACTTCGGCTCAGGTCACGATCTCGCGGTATGTGAGTTCGAGCCCCGCGTCGGGCTCTGTGCTGACTGTTCAGAGCCTGGAGCCTGTTTCAGATTCTGTGTCTCCCTCTCTCTCTGACCCTCCCCCGTTCATGCTCTGTCTCTCTCTGTCTCAAAAATAAACGTTAAAAAAAATTAAAAAAAAATGGACCCAGTGGGATCTAAGTATCCTAGTACTCTGGTTACTCCATCCTCCATTTAAAAGGCATATGAACAAGTTCTTTTACGATAGAATGATTTCTACTATTCTTTTTATTTGCAGTTTCCCACAGATTTTATGTTCTTGTAATATATTTTACTGTCCAACCTATATAATTCTTCTCAAAAACCGTATATAAAGTCTTGGGGCACCTGGGTGGCTCAGTCAGTTAAGTGTCTGTCTCTTGATTTTGGCTCAGATCATGATCTCATGGTTCCTGGGATTGAGCCCTGCATCAGGCTGTGCACTGGCAGTATGGAGCCTGCTTGGGATTCTCTCTCTCCCTTTCCCTCTGCCTCTCCTCTGCTCACATGCTCTCTCTCTCTCTCTCTCTCTCTGTCTCAAAATAAATAAATAAACTTAAAAAAAAAAACCCTGTATATGAAATCTTATAAAACTCTACTCATTTCTAATGACCAGAGTGCTCTACGTTTTCTTCTGAATTGAGTCATGACAATTATTAACTGAAGAAATTGATCAAAACAACAAACATATTATAAAATTGTATGTATCGTGATTAAACATAAGAAAGTAAGGTTTTATAGGAAATGTATCTGTTGATGTGGATGGGGCTTTTGTGCCATTTAGCGTACATGACCACAGATGACTCCTTTTTATGAAAAGAATGAGACAAGGTTTATCATTTCAATTCCTGATTTTTTAAAAAAAAATTTTGATGTTTTTATTTATTTTTGAGACAGAGAGAAAGCACAAATTGGGGAGGGACAGAGACAGAGGGAGACAGGAACCAAAGCAGGCTCTGCGCTGTCAGCAGAGAGCCTGATGTGGGGCTCGAACTCATGAGCAGTGAGATCATGACCTAAGCTGAAGTCAGGCGCTTAGCTGACTGAGCCTGCCAGGCTAAAAAAATTTATTTTTATAGTTTTAAGTACTAAAATATCTTGCTCAAATAAATTAGTGTTTGGAATTGGAAGGAGTTTCGTTATAGCAATGCCATTCGATTATTTAGACTTCTTTACGGTTGTATCCAAAAATATTACCTAGAGATCTGTCATTACTCTTTTGCTTTGGGGCATTCATTTTTTAAAAACTCAAAATACCAGAAGATTTTAGTGGGGCTCCTGGGTGGCTCAGTTGGTTAAACATCTGACTTTCTTTTTTTATTAAAAAATTTGTTTAATGTTTATTTATTTTTGAGAGGGAGAGACAGAGTGTGAGTGGGGTGGAGGGGGAAGCAGAGAGAGAGAGGGAGAGGCAGAATTTGAAACAGGCTCCAGGCTCCGAGCCGTCAGCACAGAGCCTGATGTGGGGCTAGAACTCGGGACCAGAAAGATCATGACCTAGGCCAAAGTCGGACGCCCAACCGACTGAGCGCCCCACATCTGACTTTTGATTTTGGCTTAGGTCATGATCTCACGGTTTGGGAGTTTGAGACCCATGCCAGGCTGCACGCTGACAGCACGGTGCCTGCTTGGAATTATCTCTCTCCCTCTCTTTCTCTGCCCCTCCCTTTTTTTGCACATTCCCTCTCTCTCAAAATAAATAAACTTAAAAAATACCAGAAGGTTTTAGGAATAGAGAAATATTGTTAATTTCAATACACCTTTACCACTGCAGGATGTTTTTCATAAAATGGGATTATTTTGTCATACATTTAAAAAATATTTTCATCAGAACCTTGGAGTAGCAAACACAAGCCGAGGTGTGGGTGAATGAAGTTATTCTCTGCATTCCTTGTTACCAAAACTGAGTAAAAGGCAGAGGGCGTGTTCAACAGCAGATTAATATTGGCAAACACAGTTTTCAACAGGTTGTGGCTCCTCTTGTCACGGGCAGAGGGAGCATTCTCAGCCCACCATGGGCTGACTTCAGTATTTCTTATCCCCGTTTTTGTTGGGTCCTCTGGGTAGGCTCCCACACGTGAGCAAAAATCAGACAAAACTTTAGGAGATGGAAGATATTATGCCATTTAAACGAAAGTTGTTATTATCACATTCAGCCCTACAAGAGATCAAAATTCAGATGCCTCACCATGGCCCTCAAATACCCTGCCTCTAAGCTTATGTTGTGCTCTTAGGTGAAATGAGATGTATCAGACAGGCGAGTGCAATAAGGTGGTGGAAGCTGCTGTTTTCCTTCTCTTCCCTTGGTTTGGTAGGAGGAAGGCTTTATGCCCTGTGAAAATGTACTTGCCGGGCGTTCAGAAAGGGAGAAAGGAGAAACCTTCTTCTGGGAAGGATAAGATGGTCAGTTGTGAAACTGAGTGGAGAAGAAACGGGGCATTGGCAGGTGCAAGTTTGGGGAAAGAGCACCCACAGAAAAGGGTGTCTGGAGACTTAAAACAAGTTGTGCCCCAAGCACCTTGGAAATCACTTGTGGAAATGCATATGGCAGCGTGCAGACCACTGTTTCATTATTTTTATTTTTTTCTTCTTTTTAAAAATTTATTCTCAAGTTAGCTAACATACAGTGTAGTCTTGGCTTCAGGAGTAGATTCCATGACTCATTGCTTACATACAACACCCAGTGCTCATCCCAACAAGTGCCCTCCTCAATGCCCATCACCCATTTTCCCCACCCCCCAACCTTCCACCCCATCAACCCTCTGTTCTC
Organism: Prionailurus viverrinus; assembly: GCF_022837055.1. Classification (NCBI taxonomy): domain Eukaryota; kingdom Metazoa; phylum Chordata; class Mammalia; order Carnivora; family Felidae; genus Prionailurus; species Prionailurus viverrinus. The sequence continues at coordinate 80,205,832 of NC_062561.1, read as the reverse complement.
TGTATTTAAGAGTCTCTTATGGTTTGCTTCCCTCTCTGTTTTTATCTTATTTTTACTTCCCTTACCCTATGGTCATCTGTTAAATTTCTCAAATTCCACATATGAGTGAAATCATATATTTGCCTTTTTCTGACTGACTTATTTTGCTTAGCATAATACCTCCCAGTTCCATCCATGTTGTTGCAAATGGCCAGATTTCATTCTTTTTGATCACCAGGTAGTATTCCATTGTGTATATATAAACCACATCTTCTTTATCCATTCATCATCAGTTGATGGACATTTGGGCTCTTTCCATAATTTGGCTATTGTTGATAGTGCTGCTATAAACACTGGGGTACATGCGCTTCTTTGAATAAGCACTCCTGTATCCTTGGGAAAATGCCTAGTAGTGCAATTTCTGGGTTGTAGGGTAATTCTATTTTTAATTTTTTGAGGAAACTCCACACTGTTTTCCAGAGAGGCTGCACCACTTTGCATTCCCATCAACAGTTCAAGAGAGTTCCCTTTCTCTACATCCTCACCAACATGTGTTGTTTCCCGAGTTGTTAATTTTAGCTACTCTGACTGGTGTGAGGAGGTATCTCAATGTGGTTTTGATTTGTATTTCCCTGATGACGAGCGACTTTGAGCATCTTTTCATGTGTCAGTTGGCCATCTGGATGTCTTCTTTGGAAAAGAATCTTTTCATGACTTCTGCCCATTTCTTAACTGGGTGATTTGCTTTTCAGGTGTTGAGTTTGGTAAGTTCTTTATAGATTTTGGATACTAATCATTTATCGATATGTCATTTGCAAATCTCTTCTCCCATTCTGTCGGTTGCCTTTTAGTTTTGCTGATTGTTTCCTTCCCTGTGCAGAAACTTTTTATCTTGATGAGGTCCGAATAGTTAATTTTTGCTTTTTTTTCCCTTGCCTTTGGAGACTTGTCAAGTAAGAAGTTGCTGTGGCCAAGGTCAAAGAGGTTGTTGCCTGTTTTCTCCTGTAAGATTTTGATGGTTTCCTGTCTCACATTTAGGTCTTTCATCTATTTTGTGTGTGTGTGTGTGTGTGTGTGTGTGTGTGTGTGTGTGTTTGGGGTAAGACAGTAGTCCAGTTTCATTCTTCTCCCAGCACCATTTGTTAAAGAAACTGTCTTTTTTTCCATTGGATTCTCTTTGTCTAAGATTAGTTGACCACACACTTGTGTGCCCATGTCTGGGTTCTCTATTCTATTCCATTGGTCTATGTGTCTGTTTTTGTGCCAATACCATACTGTCTTGATGACGACAGCTTTGTAATACAGCTTGAAGTCTGGGATTGTGATGCCTCCTGCTTTGGTTCTATTTTTCAACATTACTTTGGCTATTCGGGGTCTTTTGTGGTTCCAGACAAATTTTAGGATTGTTTGTTCTAGCTCTGTGAAGAATGCTCGTGCAATTTTGATTGGGATTGCATTGAATGTGTAGATTGCTCTGGGTAGTATCGACATTTAAAACATATTTGTTCTTCTAATCCATGAGCACGGGATATTTTTCCATTTCTTTGTGTCTTCAATTTTTTTCATAAGCTTTCTATAGTTTTCAGCATAAAGCTCTTTTACCTTTTTGGTTAGGTTTATTCCTAGGTATTTTATGGGGTTTTGTGCAATTGTAAATGGGACTGATTCCTTGATATCTCTTTCTGTTGCTTCATTATTGGTGCATAGAAATGCACTGATTTCTGTACATTGATTTTACATCCTGCGACTTTGCTGAATTCATATATCAGTTCTAGCAGACTTTTGGTAGAGTCTGTTGGGTTTTTCAGGTAGAGTATCCTGTCACCTGCTAACAGTGAAAGTTTAAATTCTTCTTTGCCAATTTTCATGCCTTTTATTTTCATTTTGTTGTCTGACTGCTGTGGCTAGGACTTCCAATACTATGTTGAATAACAGTGGTGAGAGTGGACATCCCTGTCGTGTTCCTGACCTTAGGGGGAAAGCTCTCAGTTTTTCCCCATTGAAGATGATATTAATGTTGGATCTTTCATATATTTCAAGATCTTTTATGATCTTGAGGTATGATCCTTCTATCCCTACTTTCTTGCAGGTTTTTATTAAGAAAGGATGCTGTATTTTCATTAATAGAAGAAAGGATAAGGACCATATGATCCTGTCAATAGACGCATAAAAAGCAGTTGACAGACCACTATTTTAAAGGACTAGATGAGCTTGAATGAGAAAGGAAGCAAAATGAACATTTACTGAATAGACATTATGAGCACTGCAGGGAGAGCAATTTGCAACTGTTATCACAGAGTTGAAGATTATTTATCAGCAGGAGTCAAAACAGAGAAGGAGCCAAATAACACAAGTGTTCCAAAAACATTTAAAATACAGATCTTTTAAAAAGTCAAAAATGGCTGTAATAAATCATGGAAAGTTTATTTGCTATCACCCGTGGCCCATGGGGAGGTGGACACCACGGGATGATGCATGGTTTACGAGCCAAGTGATCTGGGTGGGAGGCGAGGGTCTTCATGCAACACTGTGGTGATGCTGGGGGTTTTGTCAACACTGCTTGACTTTCTATGATTGTCTTTCCGCTTGTTTTGATGAATACCAACCACATGAATGTTCTGGTTGCAATGCTTCAGGTTTGGGTCATATACTTATTCATTAGTCCATGTGACTGGAGGGCAAACCAAGAGACCACATTTGGGTGTTGGGGCTGGGTCATATCCTTTTCCAAACGTAGTGCTCATTCAAACATACAAACTTCAAAAACAGCAATCACACAGAATGGGCCACATCCCAGACCCTCTCAGTAAATGACTTTTATTGGGTTTTTGTTCTCAACAGAGATTGTTATTCACATTGAACAAACACACACACAGGGAAAAAGTCCTAAGCCTTGGCAAGGAAGGTCTTAGAGCCAGTATGTAAGCTGGAGATCCCACTCCTATCTGTGGGGCCAAAGCCTGGCTTCTTTTTTCCATTATGCTTCAGGGAGCAAACATGGGGGCGAGGAATCATGAGCACAGCATCCCTAACTCAGATATTTCCGAGTCAGCGGAATCCATTTTTGGCCTTTGTAGGAAATATTTGAGCCCCAAGGACGTTGTGGAGTTGGAGGCTGCTCAGAGATTCAACTCTGGGGTGTCCATACAGATCGGATGTTGTTCTGGATTGACCTCATCGCTGGCATCCCAGAAACACTTTCAGAACTCTTTCCGAGGTGATCCGGGAAATAGAGAACCCTGTAAATGAAGGGAATTTGTAGGGATGGACTCGATTGTGGCAAATTTAAAAGGCACATTCGCTTTTCCATTTCACTGAAAGAATTCTCATTGAACTAACAGTAGTGATTTTTTTCTCCCCTAAGCGGTTTGGTTCACTGATGCTCTTAGATTACGGTGCCACCAATTACTGCTTCACGGTCTCTAATTCTATCCTCAGTCAGTTTTCCTGGTACCTGAGTGAGACTGGTCAGCCTCTAATTCCTGGCATATCCCTTCACTGTCCTTTGCAAAATGGAAATGTAGTAAGTTCCATGTTACCCCCTTTCCAACTGTCCTTCTGAGAGGCTTTCACGTGAAGACTTGAGATCGTCGAGTTCGGGCTATTGAGAGTCAGTTAAAGCTAACTTCCAAAATGAGTGGACAGAACGCACAGCCAGTGGATCTGTGGTCTAGGTGTGAACAGAATAAAAGGACGTCAGTGTCCGGCCCTGACCTTCCTCTGGCCCCATGTGACAAGAGCTGGCTCTTCCTACCTCCTTCCAGCTGCCGGGGAACCATCTAGTGGCCCAAACCCTGGTTAGCTTATGGCGAGGACACCAGGCGTCTTACCCTTAACTTTTCTCAGCGCTTCCATATAATATTCCAGTTACTGAAAACAATTGAGTTAAAATGAAAACATTGTCCACTGAGGTCTTGGCTGGACAAAAGCCCATGTCTTTCCATTCATGGGCACAAATCAAGCTTCTGACGAGGAGCATGCGGCACCTGACTGTGGCATGCGTGGTGAGGGTGCTGAGACTGTCCCTTTGCCAAAAATTCTTCCTTCATTCACTCCAGACTGCTCCCCAGACTCCATTCCCGTGGCCTGTACCGGACTTATTACAGTGCGACTTTAACAGGAAGGCTAATGCCTTACTTAACCTGCAGTGGTTCACGCTATTTCTGGATTTAGCTGGTGCCATCTGAAGTTGAGGTCGTGGTGCCGGGGCTGGACCGTGTGTGGTGGGGACAGCACTTGCCAGGATGGTGCAGAAAGGCCTAGAAACGGCAGGGGAGGGGACAGGGCACACAGGGCAAAAGGGCATGCAAACTGGAACCCACCTGTTGAAGGTGTTCAAATCCAGTATCTGAAAGCTTGTGGTAAAGTCGGGATGTTCTTACTGAACTCCCCAGAGGGGTACATTGCCAGACACACAAAGAGACGTCTGAAGCACCTGGGACCCGTCCTCCAAAGGCCCCTTCATTGTGGTGTCTGTTTCGGCTACGGGGAGCCCAGCAGCAAGCCATCGTCTTCCTGAAGATGCTCCCCGGAGAACCGTTATTCGGACCAGCTAATTCCCTGACTACACCCATGAAGCACACCATGTACTAGCCCTGATGCCAAATGCAAAGGAAAGAGTCTCTCTTTGCTCCTTCCTTAAATCAACCTGAAGGGCGAGAAGCAGACTCCGAGCTCATTTAATTCCTTTTTGTCACATCATGTCAGCAAAAATTCTGGCAAAATGCAGAAGTCACGTGCCTGCGATCTCAGTCCACCTAAATGTGATGAACTTGGATAAAACAGCTCAATGTAGTTTAATGCCTTAAAAAGTAGGGTGACATCTGCTCATTCATTGTGCACTCTTCCACGTAAAATCTAAAGCTGGGTGATGGCCCTCGGTGGAAAGTGAGTGAGAGATCGTTTTGTCCCTGCCGGCTCGGCCCTGGCTTTGGAAAGGAGGTCGAGACAGTGAACTCAGGCAGCATGGCCCTCGGATGTGATTGCGGGGGGCAGTTGCTGTCAGTCGCCCACCCAGAGAAGGTGGCACCAGTGTCTCAGGCCCTCGGGGCTGGCCGGGGCCCCTTCTGCAGTGCAAGCATGTCCCCAACAGCAGGTGGTATCATAGTCTCTGGAGGAACATTACTGAGAGAGAGGTTGGCTGGTTCAGGGTTTAGCCCAAGTGACGTTGGCGTTTCGTGTGCTTTCTCCACTTTGAGCTCACTGTCCTTGTCAACTAGGTATTTGTGCCTGGGACAACAATTGTCTCTCGCCATCTAACTCTGGTGCTTACTATAGATGACTTTCCTTTCCTTGGCCCGGACTAGTTGGCAGAACAACAAAGCGGTGGCCCATCCAATTCTGTTTCTCTTCCCACCACGTGTCATGCTCTCTGTGGAGCACACATATTACTGCAAGTGTAGGCAAATAATTTCTTGTGAGATTGGCTTATAGTTTAAGTACCAGCGAGAACTCACATTTTCAGTGGTTGAGGCTCTGAAATTCATATTTGCCTTTGTCTGGCTCCATGTGTTTTGAGATAAGAAGTTGTAATAGAGTTATTTCTCTGACTTTGGTGTATAAGGTACAGCACTTTCCTCTTATGTATTATGCAAACATGATATTAGTTACAAGCCCAAACTTGGGATGTTTGAGGGAATGACAGAAGACTCTGATTAGCGTAACTCCCAAATTTCCTCTTGGAATGTGCTAGAGAACATCATCGATGCCCTAACTCAGCAATACAAATACTGCCCGATGGAGGACCCATTGTGACTATGAACTACGTAATGAGCAAAACCTGAGGCATCTCAGTGGGAGGGAAGCTGACCCTGAAAGTGTCCTGAGCGTCTGTGTGTGTGGGGGGGCCGTGTGGTAGGCGGGAACCTCTCTGGTTTCTATGCCAGCTGCCACCAGTGGGCACCTGAAAAGCTGGACCCAGCCACGTGGATATTCCCAATCCATATCAGGAATGCAAATTCTATTCCTCCTGGAGTTATGTAAAGACCACATTTTTTAAATCATAAAACCAAATGCACCAGTGCCTTTTGAATAATCGGTTGGTTTAGAATGCATTTATGAATGGCTGAAGCCATCATTTGGGCATCACCACAAATGTTACGATATGATATTCATGGAGACTGGCCCCTTTGCTGGGACTCAGCCCAGCTTCCTGGGTGTCACAGTCTCGAAGCTACATTGACATGCGGGTTTCTGATTGCTTCAGCTTATAAATATGCTGATGACCGCCCTCAAGTGACCATGAACACATATCTAAAAAAGATTTACAGGCATATAAGAATAAAATGAATGGCACCGTCAGCACTAGAGGAATGCGTTAAAATTGAGGTTAGGACACGGTGTCCACAGGCAGCCGGGGAGACAGAGACACTGCTGAGTGGGGTTCGTGACAAGCCTGAGCGGAAAGGGTGCACCTGGGGCAGACCCAGATGCTGGGAACCCCTGGGGAAAACATCTTCTGCCAGCTGTGATGCCCGAGTCAGCCACAGAAGTGAGGAAAACACAGCTTTGTGGATTAGGTGTGAGGTTAACTCCTGGTGGGGCGAGGTCACCCAGCTCCCCTGGATGTTCCAGCCAGAGTCTCCTTCTTGGCGTGCCCGGTAGAGCTGGGCCAAGACCACCCACTGGATGTCCCCAAGGGGAGAGCTGGCCTTGAAGGGACCAGACACTCAGGGGAGGAGACTCTCGGCTGTTGGCCACCCCTCGGTTCTCCTCCATGTGCATTGTTGTTGGGAATGGAGACATTTCTTCTCTGTGGCCTTTTGTCATGCTTGCATTGGCCACTGTGTAGTCAAATACCTTTTCCAGAAGGGCCACAAAGAAGCTTGGAATTCTCACTGAACAGACCTGTTGAAACCCACAAAAACTACTACTAATTGTTGTCAGTGGACAGAACACAGAGTGAAATAAATCATACAATGTGATTTTAACTTATTTGTACAGTATTTTTACACAGAACTATTTCCCTTAGGGGCACCTGGGTGGCTCAGTCGATTGAGTGTCTAATTCTTGATTTTGGCTCAGGTCATGATCTTGTGGTTCATGGGTTCGAGCTCCACATGGGGCTCGGTATGGACAATGTGGGGCCTGCTTGGGATTCTCTCTCCCCCTCTCTCTCTGCTCCTCCCCTGCTCACTATCTCTCTCTCAGAACAAATAAATAAGCATTTAAAGAAAAGAACTACTTCCCTTAAAATTGGTCTGAGAAACAGAAATTAGACAAAACCAAGAAGATTGCAAGCCTTTAAGAGGAAGGCTGGTGTCTAAGCACCCAGGCAGCTACATTCATAAAGTAACACTGAGCATCTTTGTCGGCACGTGGGTCCGGCTGGAGCTGGCAGGTGCGGGAGTGTGGCACCGGGTTGCCTCAGGGGCGTCACCAGGAGACTCTCCTGGAGCTGAGCAGGGACAGTGTTCTCAGAACGGCACTTGTCCTTCAGGAGCCCTGGCCTGCCACTGAGGGGCCCACCCTGGGTGCCCCCTTCACGGGTTTCCTGGCTTCCCTGTTTCTTAGCATTTCTGAGTCTGTAAGTGTCTGCTCCATTCTCCTGTGGCTCTGCTACAGCTTCTAGAAGATGTTTCTCCTTCTTACCCCTGGGAGTGCCCTCCCCATGGCAGCTTGCCATGACCTATCATGCCCCAACCCCACCTTATGGAATCTTCTGGCTTTAGGTCCTGGGGCTTGTTGCTTTATTCTCTTATTTCTACATCCAAACTCTCGAGGGAGGAGTCTGACTGGCCCCGTCTGTGCCTGGCAACTGCTCTGGTGGCTGGTCGGCCACGGAATGGCTTCCAAAGCTTCCACATGCTCCCATGGGCATGCTGTCAGTGGGGAAGGGGACATCCACACGGCAGGCATGATGCTGGTGTGTCCAGCTGGACGGGGCCACGGGGCAGGGTACAGGGGACAGAGGAAAGAGAGAGCAGGGTTTCTGCAGGAGGATGCTCCCAGGAGGTGAGCACACAGAAGGCACTTCTAAGTGAGGTGAGAAGAGTGAAACCACAAAGGGCAGACAGAGTTGTGTCACCGGGAGACACTGCTGGTTTGAACAACCGCCCGATCGAATCAAGTTGGAGACGTCACTGCTTGAGCTCAGTTTCAAAGATGGCAGACCCCAGCCCAGCATGTGGCAGAGGGGCAGCGGCCCAGGACTCTGTTTACCTGGAGGCCCTGCCTTTTCCACCGTGAGAAGGTGCCGGGCAGGTGTGTGGCTTGAAGCTCCATAAACATGTTTGAAAGGTTCAACCAGCTCAGTCTTGGCTCAGAAATGACCATTTCTGTACCGTCCTTACCTTTCCCAGTATTGCGTCCCACACCCCCACATACCAAGTCACTGAAATGCGCTTGAATGCAATCCCCTTTCTGTGTTTGTACCCTCTGAGTGAGGCACCAAAAAACACAGGCCGACAAAAGCCTGAAAAGAAAATACTTTAATAGTATCCACATTTAAGTGATTGAGAGTCAGTCCCTTCTTTCCAAAATCTGCCAAATATTTTGGAATGAAGTCAAATTTTATTGAAGGAAGGCCCTTGGGGTTTTCTCTTTAGGGGTGTGATGTCTTTGGGTGCAGGCACTGTGTCTTCGGCATTTTGGCATCTCTAGTATTTACAAGGACTTCATCCGGGCACGCATGTGATGAATACTGAACAGGGAAGTCCACGGTCTGGTTCCAGCTGCTCTGTGTGGTGTGTGACATAGTGGTACCTTTCTGGGGAGACAGCACTAGCTTGCCCTGTGCCGAGACCCGGGATACGCCTGTGGCGGAGGTTTGGGACCCAGTGTATCCTGTCCCTGCTATCGTTAGAGTCAATCTCCAACTCCAGATTTGGAGACCAACATTTGGACTGTGAGTGCAACTGCTGTTTCTGGAGCTGGCTGATTTCACCATGATGTTGTAACAGCAGGACATTTGAATGTGGACTCAGGACTCCTGAGGTCATCCCAAGGAGCAAAAGGATGGGGCTCAGATGGTCCGAGAATAGGAAAATTCAGGGTCTTTTGAGAAATGGTCTATCAGTTATCATGCCAATCATGGCTATTTTTTATATGCTCACAAATACTCTTATTAGCTGCGTGTCAGAAATCTGGCCATGTTTATGGGTTGTACATGAGGAAGCATTAAAGTTAAAGGCAAGTCACAGGGGTGGGGGGCTGGCAGCTAATTTGTGGTTCTGGTGGCACAGTGGGGTCAGAAGCCTGCAGACCTGCCTTGGGGGTACCTCCTGCTGATGTTCCAGGGGTCTCCTTCTCTGCGTCCACGTTTTCCTCTGAGTTTGAAGAGGGCTGCTTTGACCCCAGGCTGGAGAATTAGCCACCCCCACCCCAATGACAATGATGTTCGAGTACAATGACAGACCAGCCCCACTGCCCCCAGGTGGGTCACCCTGAAGCCTGTGATTTGCCCCCGTTTTCCCAGCGTTTCCAGCGGGGCCTGGGCTCAGCTGCCCAGAGCGGGGAAGGATGTAATATCAACACACCTTTCTTGGCTCTGTCCCTTGCCTCTGTCCCCTCCTGGTGCCTCATTCCCTCTGCCCCATCAGAGCCAAATGCCCCCATCCACTTCTCGGGGAACCCACACTGAGTGTGGTCAAAGAAACAACCTGCTCATCGAGCGTCCAACTGAAAAGCAGGAGCAGGAGGGTGGCCACCACAGGCTGCAGGCAGGGCGCCGTGAAAACTAAGCTGAGGCCATGAGTGTGCAGTCAGGCTTTCCCGGGCTGAGAGGTAAACCCTCGAATTTTGGACAAGTGATAGCTGGTGCTCTGACTGGCCTCTCCTCTCTGTTGGGAACTATTGCCCAAACTGGCTCATCTGGTCCACACTGCAAGTGCATGAGTGGGAAACAAGGAAGGAAAGGGGTCGTGGGCTGTCTTGTCTCAGACTTTCTGGGGGAAGCATTCTCTGATCCCTAAGGCAAAGTTGGTGGCTTCTTTCCCTAAGTGTCCCTAGAGTCCTGCTCATGCCAGATGCCGGCTTCCTAGGGCAGCTGTGACAAAATCCTCCAGATTTGGTGGTTTGTTGTCTCCCACTGTGGAGGGTGGAAGTCCCAGGTCAAGGTGTCTGTCGGTGGTCCCTTCTGAGGTCCAAGAAGAACAGGATGGCTCCGGGCCTCTCTCCCTGGCTGCCTTCCCCGTCTTTTCACGTTGTCTTCTTCTTTGTGTCTCGTTTCTAAGAACGCAGTCATGTTGGATGAGGACCTGTCCTAATGACCTCATCTTAACTTGATTTCTTCTATAAAGATTCTGTCTCCCAGTGAGGTCCTGGTGGTTAGGATTTTAACATGGGAGCTCGCAGAGAGCACGGTGTAGCCCCAAACTCTCCACTTTGAACACTTCACACTAGCACTGTTCTTTGCTTTTCTCTCTCAGTGCACAGTGAGCTCCTCAAGCTGTCAGAGGTTTGGTCTTTGTGCCTTCAGCACAGCAGTGGGAGTGTTCCATGCACTCAGAAAACGTGTGGAAGAGAAGGAATCAATAAAAAGTAGCTGTTTAATACATACTGTTGAACAAATGAACTGTCAGTAAATTCATACTAAGGTGCACATGACTTATATCAGACCCTTTCTGAAAGCAGGTTTCTGTTTGCGTGAGGAGTTGGTGTTCAGGAGAGAACAGGGACAAAGTTGGAGGAAAGCAGCAAAGGTGGGATCCTCGGAGAGAAAGGGATGTCCCAGGACAATAAATACCAATTTTGAGTTTATTTTGGTGGTTTGGGGGGGAGGGGGAGCTGGCCCTGTATTTGGGACTTTTGAGTTAAAATCTTAACCTCCTAACAAAAGCAATAAAATGACATCTTAGCCTCAAACTGGAGGTATACATGATTTGGTATAAGCGATTTAGACACTCCTGGCCAGGGCAAGTTGGACATATCATTTCCTTCTTCCTGACTCACATAAGATACTCTCTAAACCCTAGGCAGTTAATGGCCCAGCACAGATTTCTGGGTGACACTGCTGTCCCCATGATCTTATCAGCTGGCTTGTCATGACTCATTTTGCTCCCTATGCAATAGCCATACTGGGCCATCGTACTCGCACACAGTGCAGATTCCCTGTGTAGGCAAGAGGGGACGACAACCTGAGGGGAGATCATTCACGCCGGAGTCCAGCACCCACATGCTAATGACACAGGAGCACACACGAATCGTGCACACGTTTCTCGCATCCTTCCGAGCCTCCTTCTGCTTTGGTGTGACCCCTTGGGACAGTCCTCCTGGAGAGCATTCACCTGGAAGAGCTGATTTAATGCCTTCTCATGCTTTAACCTTGTAGTATCTAATGCAAAATGTGTTTGCTAGGATTTCATAAATAAGAGTCTTGATTTCCACAAGGGGATTATTATTTGGTGAATAGTCTTACACTGACACACACACGCACACACCCATACACACACACAAAAGCTCTATTTTGCAAGACATCATAGAAATTAGAATGCAAACAGCAGCTACGTTCATACTAGTTGTCACTTTCAAGTTGAGCACGTTGGAAGGAACGCCATCTTTATGCCATCCTTAAGAATTGTCCTTTGAAATTCATGACCCTGCATCTTTGGTAGAGCAAAGCAACACAGGTCGGTACCACATACGTCTGACAGAAGCTGTACCAACAGGTAGAGAAATCATGCTGATTTAAAAAATACCACTCTTACCTATGTTGTTGGATCTCAGGCAAGTTGTCCCTAAATATTTCTTCAGTATTTCTAAGGTCACTGTTGGGAGAGTCAGTGTTGCAGTTCGATAGAGGGAGGCTCATGTCCGTGTGTTCATGGGCTGGCACACTGAAAACACCCAGAAAGTGTTTGGGGATGAAAAGGCAAAGCCGCAGACTCGCTCGTACGAGGTCCTAGCTTCAGGGGGCTGTTCAGCAACACCTTGAAACACCAAGTTAAACAAAGACTCCCCACCTTTTTAAAATATTTTTTCATATTTATTTTTGAGAGAGAGAGAGAGAGAGAGAGAGAGAGAGCACGAGCAGGAGAGGGCAGAGAGAGAAGGAAACACAGAATCCAAAGCAGGCTCCAGACTCCAAGCCATCAGCACAGAGCCCAACGTGGGGCTTGAACTGATGAGCTGTGAGATCATGACCTGAGCTGAAGTCGGACGCTCAACCGAGTCATCCAGGCGGCCCCAAAGATTCCCCTTGTGATGAAGTCACTGGGAAGCTGAGTGTGTAGAAGGAATAACCAAAATCCAACCAGTTGGCATTGTTCCCCCTGCCCCCAGCTTCTTTCTGGCTTCAGCCAGTTAGCAAATATTCACTGGGCACCTCCTGTGTGTGAGACCCCATAGCAAGCACGGGCAGGAAAACACAGATGTGGAAACACACGCTGACCACCACCAGTTAAAACCACCTTGTAAACCAACACCCTCTGTACCTGGAGTACACAGAGATCTCTGCACTGCGTTCTTCTCTTTCTGGGCCTCAGCCAAGAGCAGGGCTATGATAATATGACAAAGCACTCAAGGAGAAAAGTGGACTTTCGTCATGCCATGGTCTGAGGTCTCAGCTGCTCACTACACACTGAGCATGCAGTGGGTAGGGGCGCAGTGGACTCTACTCAGAAATCTGGTATTTTAAACAGTCTCATTAGCTCTGAATCACATTTAAGGATTAAGGGGAAAGTTTTATTATGAATCAACTCTCACATCTGTGAGTGTATCTGCAAATACTGTACTTCCTTAGCACATTTGTTGTATCACTCACAGACTTACCTGGAAGCTGAACATCTCGTGAGTAAGAAGACAATAGACTGAAGAGAACTGCCTCGTAAGTGGAGTTACCATCTCAGGCACTGCCTGGTCTGCAGACAGAGCCAACCGGGCATAAACAGGTGACGTATTTTGCTTAGTTTAGGTTCACACAGTGCCGACTCAAACCCAGGAATCTAGCTCCAGAGTCTTAAGCTTTTAATCACTACTTTATGCTGCCTTGTTTTTTAGGCGACTCTCATGGTTTCCGAAAAACTTCTGCAATTTGCTAGTCCAACGCAAGAGTGAGTCTAAGGATTAGGGACTGGAGACGCTCCAAGCAAATTAGTTACCTTCCAAATTGGGAGGAAAACCCACATCCAAAAGGGCATTAAGGAGCACGAACAAATTTTGCTTGTAAGCTCCGTGCAGGAAGTGACGGACCAATCTGGTTATCATCTGAGCTACAGGAGAGCTGAGCCCTGTTCTGCCAGAGATAGGATTGCCCGTGGCACATGGAGGGAAGGCCCAATAATTCCCAGGGACCGGACTGAAGATTTCCGCCCAAGCAGAACAGAAAATGCCTAAGGTTTCGAAAACTGGAGCCAGGGAGGAAGATAAGGTGGAAAGCCGCCAAAGATCAAAGAAGAGTCCAGAGCAGCCGGTCCAGCCCTGCCAGCGAAGCCAGCCGCCAATCTGCAGCGAGGCACTTGAGGGGGAACTGGAGGCCAGCGTCCAGGGGTGTGCGCTCTGGAGCTGGCTTTCCGAACAGCTACATGCTGCTCCTTGGAGAAGAGCATTTGGGCGCTCATGAGACACCTGTCATCAGGCTCACCTTTGAATATCTGTGATGGCCGAGGAGGGGACCGGGACCCCTTCTAACTCAGAGGAGAAGCCCCTTGGCACTTTCTCCAACCTAGCTTCCACTTTCTCCTCCACCCACATCTGGCCGTACCTCGCTTTCAGATATGTATTTAATTTCTATGAGATATGTATTTAATTTCTGCAAATTCTGTTGCAGGTGACCTATTTTAGGCGGGACTCAATCTTATCGAAGAGGACGCAGTTTTAGCCAGTTGAGCCTAGGCGAGCAGGAATGGTTAGGGGAAGTTCTTAAGTCAGGGTACTTCAAGCTTGGCCCTGACGGGTAAGCTGGGATTGGCCGAGAATCTGGGTCGAGCCTGGCCCGGTGACCCAAAACATGCAGGTGTCAGATGGGGACTCAAGCCCTTATTGACCAGTCAGCATGTTTGCCCCATGTTGGGGTGCATTCACCGCTCCCTGGTGGGGAGATGGGACTGGAGGTCGGGGCTCAGCTGGGCAAGCCCTGGGGGTGCCCAGACCAGAGCAGTGGCACATGCTGACATCCTGGATAGTTCTGGTGGGACTGAAGAACTGTATCCGGGTTAGTTCCGCTGGATGAGTCCAACTTGGTTCAATAAGGAGAACCTGCCTGTGCATCAGAAGCTGGGATGTGGTGCCACATGGGGTCAGAGACCTAGAAACAGAGAAACTGAACGCCCTTGGTTTGGATTAGCAGTGACCAGGAGGTGGTCTGTGAGAACGTCCCATTTCCTTGGCCAGGATTGGTTTCTTTAAACCCCTGGCACACATTTCTGCTGACATCCCAGAGTCCTTATCTGGGGATATCCCATGGGGACATCATGCCATGGATGCCCTTGACCTTGGGATGGTGAGTATAGATGCTCTTGCCGATCACGCTTTTAAATGCATTACATAAGAGGGGCGCCTGGGTGGTTCAGTCGGTTAAGCCTCTGACTTTGGCTCAGGTCATGATCTCTGGGTCCGTGAGTTCAAGCTCCACGTTGGGCTCTGTGCCGACAGCTTGGAGCCTGGAGCCTGCTTTGGATTCTGTGTCTCCCTCTCCGTCTGCCCCTCCCCTGCTCACACTCTGTGTCTCTCAGAAAATAAATAAATATTAAAAAAAATTTTAAAGTGTGTTACACAAGATGTACAGGATTGTAAGTAACTCCTTTGTATCAAAATCAGTTCTATCCCCACATCCCCTGGATGCCAGGTTAAAATCCCAAAAGGGTCACAGTGACAGAGAGAGGCAGGTGTTCTCACACCCCCGGGAGCCGATGGTGTTATCTCTGGGTCACACGTGAGGAAGGGAAGCGGGTCACTTGCTGACAACCGGAGGGACACCTAGGTGTGAGGGATTCCAGCTGGGACCTAAGGATGGCTTTTCTGATTCCACAGAGCTCATTCCTCCTTCTACCCCGTGCCTCCAGTGACGGGCGAGCTAGGCTGGCGAGGGACCCAGAGTCAGGGCGATCTGTGGATCTGCCGTCCCACAACAGGGACCCGGCTCCCAGTGCGCCTGCACCGTTCTGAGCCTCGGCACCACCGATGTTCTGGGCAGGCGCTGAGCAGCGGGGGCCCCTTCTGTGCACTGGGGGTTGTAGGGAGCATCTTGCTCTCGTCCCACTCGCCCTCAGGGCACCTGCCTCAATCGTGACAGATGAGAATGTCTCCAAGATGCTGGAGCCTCTTTGTGGCCAGTGTCTGGAGGAGACACCCCCCTCTGGCCAGGCCAGGTAGTGACTAGAAGGCCCTTCCACGTAAGCCCAGTCAGGCCCCCCGGGGACCACACAACGTCACCTGTCAGAAGTCCTTATCTCCAGGACTTCAGCTGCTCAGGGTAGCCGGGGAGGCTTGGGGCCCGCGTCTCTGCCTGCACCCCCAAACCCCCAAAGGTTAACCTCCGTTGAGCCGAGGCCAGTGAATATTGAGCTTGTGGTTAACTATGATCCCCAGGAGCATGATCCCCTGTGTGCTTAGAACTCACATCTCTTCTGCTGGTCTCACAGGTCACCCTGGTGCAGGAGCCCGTGCGTGTGCTCAGAAGAAGGCACTGTACCGTGTTTTTATCATCAAGACACAGCACCTGCTACTACCTGGCCCATCAGAGGGGTCCAGTCAGTGTTTGCTGAACACTCAGTCAGTGGGTTGATTGTATTCTCCAGGTAATTTCATTCTGTGGTTGGGTCCACCCCTCTACCTTGAACTCTTCTTTGAAAACGATCTTTGGATTTGGGGAGAATTTTAGATTTACAGAAAAGTTGCGAAGACAGTATGGAGAGTTGCCCCACATCCCTGACCCGGTTGCCTCCCTTGAGCCTCGTCGAGGCCCTGGTGCACCGGTCTGGCTAAGAGTGGCCATGGTGTTAGCGTTCGCTAAGCTCCTGGTTCTCAGTTTTCCTATTTCCTTACTCCACTTCTGTTCCAGGATCTCATCCAGGCTATCCCTCCGTGTTTCATTGTCGTGTCTGCCTAACCTCCACTGCTCAGTGACAGTTTTTCAATCTTTCCGTGTTTCTCATGACCTTGACAGTCAGGGAAAGTTCTAGCCGAGCCTCCCCTAGAATTCCCCCAATCTGTGATCGCGTGACGCTTTTTGTCGTGATCGGACTGGTGGTTAGGAGTTGAAAATGTCCCTTAGAAGACATGCAATTCATTTTGCCTTTTGTGTCTTCGTGTTTTTTGCAGGTGATGTTGGAGACTTCTTCCTACATGTTCTCTAAGTTGTGACTCAAGTGGAGACATTTGCTTCCACTGGTCCCCTCCTTCCCAAGGCCAGTCTGCAGGCTTGGCCACTCCCATCTGCCTCCAGGGCCAGAAGGGTTCAGGTCCAGGGTTGTGGCCTAGAACACCTGCCAGCGTCTCCCTCCCCTGCCCCCCAGGTGCTGGGCTGTCCCCGCAGGTCCCCTCTTACCGACAGCTCTGGGCTCCAGGACTGCCTGCTCCAGGGAACGTGGCAGAAGATGTACTGCCTTCCACATCTGGCCTTGGAAGGTTCAGGGCATTACTTCCGCCATACTCCACTCATGGAAGAGTCCTAGCTACCGGCTTCAGGGGAAGTCATCAGGTTCTACCTGCTGCTGGGGGAATGGAGCAGTCACGTTGTGGAATGACATGGGACAGGAGATGCTGTGGTAGTCAGTTTGGGAACTTGCCACAATCCACCACAGGTAGCGCTCCTTCAGGGTCGGGACTTTGTGGCTGTGAGACGGTCCTGCCAAGGCCACTGTGAGAGCCTCCTGCTGGGGTACTCCCCTCCCTCCCTCCCTCCCTCCCTCCCTCCCTTCCTCCCTCTCTCTCTTCCTCCTTCCCTTCCCTCCTTCCCTTCCCTCCTTTCCTTCCTCCTCTCTCCCTCCTTCTTTCCTTCCTTCCTCCCTCCTTCCTCCTCTCCTTTCTTCTCTCTCTTCTCCCTCCCTCCCTTCCTTCAAGACACAGTGCCTGCTACTCCCTCCCTCCCTCCCTTCCTCCCTCCTTTCTTCCCTCCCTTCCCTCCCTTCCTTCCTCTTCCTTCCTTCCTTCCTTCCTTCCTTCCCTTTCTTTCTCTCTCTCTCTCTCTCTCTCCCTTGTTCTCTCTTTCTTCTGTTAGAGAACTCCTTTGTTGTGGTTTTCTTTCTTTACTGATTCAGTTTTTCCATAGGAAAAAATTCATTTGAAAATTCATCCTATGGCATACAAGACTCCTAATTCAAAGTTTCGGTTTCATAGGACTCTAAAGGAATCATGCCAGGCCCTGGTGAGATTTACGAGAAAGTTTTTGAAAACAAGAGAGAGCAAAGCAAAACCAAAGTCCTCAAATGCATGTAACAATTCAGTGTCCGTGCTCAAAGAAAACCACTATAAACAGCTTTTCGTTTCAAAGAAAATTGCACAAATGCTCATGTAAAACTCAGAACAAAATGTTTTCATCTCGGGGAGAGAAGATACAGGGCCTATTATCCATTAGAAAAGAAACTGCAGATAAGTCTCTTCTGTCATGCAATTATAGGGCTCGCTTCCCCAACAGTAATTCAAATTCTTCCCAGGCCTCAAAGATACCCTGTCCCTCTCCCCTCCCCATCTCCGCACTGCAGGATATTCTAGGTACAATTTTCCCCACAAATGAGGCAGGTTTAGGGCTTTACCCGTGTTTCCCACGACAGGGTTTCACCTTCTGATTCTCAGTTCACAAGGGGCAAGAATCATCCTTCATAATTACCTGCATGTGTTCTTTGGCGGCTCCTAGACCCTCCCACCAAGAAGTTTGCCTCCTTCCAGGAAAAGTGGCTGCTGTGATGGCTACTGAATGCCCCCACGCCCCCTCCAGTGCCCACTTGGGGGAACATGACCTGGAGGCCCCTAGGAGTTCAGTTGAGAACTGATTTCTTAGCCCATGCCTCTGTCTCACCGCGTCCACATCAGAACCCAGAAACAACATGTCTCCAAAGAGGGAGCCACACATGTGATGTCATGGTTCACACTTCCAGCCCATCCCCTGTCACATCCCGTGTGAAGTCTGGAGAGTTCAGTCTTTTTTAAAAATTTTTTTTAATTTTTGAGACAGGGAGAGACAGAGCATGAGCAGGGGAGGGGCAGAGAGAGAGGGAGACACAGAATCTGAAGCAGGCTCCAGGCTGTGAGCTGTCAGCACAAAGCCTGACGCGGGGCTCGAACTCACGGCTGTGAGATCATGACCTGAGTTGAAGTC
Organism: Prionailurus viverrinus; assembly: GCF_022837055.1. Taxonomy (NCBI): domain Eukaryota; kingdom Metazoa; phylum Chordata; class Mammalia; order Carnivora; family Felidae; genus Prionailurus; species Prionailurus viverrinus. The sequence goes on along the minus strand of NC_062561.1, from coordinate 80,187,660 downwards.
GGACGCTCAACTGACTGAGCCACCCAAGCGTCCCTGGAGGGTTCAGTCTTAATGTTTATATAAAAATACATGCATTTCTCTCTTTGGACCCATCTCTCTATCTTCTTGAATGAAATGCCACGTTTATTTCTGTTTCTTTAATTCTTAATAATGAGGATGAGTTGTGTGCCTCTGAATACAACTTTAGCTACACCTCCCTAATTTCTCTCCAGGGTGGTCTCAATGTTTTGCTTTTAAAATAATCTGCGGCTCTCGATTTTATTATCTTTTTGGCCTAAGTGCAATTTATTAGAATTTTTATTTCCAAGTTCTGTGTTTTAATACAGCAAGAAAATTATGAAAAGGAAACACAAAGCATAATGAAGCCATGGCCTGCCTTCCCAACACTCAGAATGAAACACGGTTACCATCGCTCAGTATTTCTCCAGTGTCTTCAATAACTGTGCACGTGGTAGACATGTACATTCTTCATAAGACGAGGGGAAAGAAAGAAATACGACAGGCAAAGCTACATTCTCTTTCGATGGCAAAACACACAGTCCCCTTCCTACCTCCCAGCCTCCAGGGCTCACTAGCATGAGTTAGCAATGTATTATTTCACTCATTTATATACTTTTATATTTCTAAAATTTTTTTAATGTTTTTATTTATTTTTGAGACAGAGAGAGACAGGGCATGAGCAGGGGAGGGGCAGAGAGAGAGGGAGACACAGAATCCAAAGCAGGCTCCAGGCTGCGGGCTGTCAGCACAGAGCCCGACGTGGGGCTCGAACTCATGAACCGTGAAACCGTGACCTGAGCCTAAGTCGGACGTTTGACCGACTGAGCCACCCAGGCACCCCTACATTTTTATATTTCTTTATAGAAGTCCATCAACTTCTGCACCGTAATTATTGGTTTCCCTACTGAGGCCCCGTGTCCCCTGCTGCCCCATTGTTGGGCAGGACCTCTCACACCTTCTCCTGTTGTGACCGTGGGCCGTGTTTCCTCGAGCCGCACGAGCCACGTGGGCCACGTGCACGGAAGTGAAATGCCACATGCAGGTCATGCCCAGTTCTGGCTCTCAAACTGGAGAGCAAAGCTGCCCATGGCCCTGCGAAGTCTCTGCTGCAATTTACCTTCCAGGCTGGGGTTTCAAATGTAATCTTTCATTAATAGTATCTGGGTTGCAAATGCACAGGACGTGTGGCTTCTGTTGTAGAGCCCGACAGTAATACGTACCGTGCCATTACATTCTTCTGGGGTTTCTAACAGACTTCACATTTGTGGTATGCTGTTTTTGATGCCTTGAGTTTGTAGCCCTCTCCTTTTCAGTCTGGGTTTTCCCCCTTATCAGTATTAGATAACCTCAGCCCCGTGTGATATGTCTCTTGTACATCCTCAAATCGTGTTGTTACACCAATGCTCTGCTTTTTTGGGTTGTATTTGCTGAATTTTTTGCATGATCGGTTTCTCCAACCCTCGATACTATACAATATGTTACATACTCTATTGTCTCCCAATGTGTCACTTGGGAGAAAGAAAGGAAATTTAAGGGCAAGTTTGATATCTGTCCCTTGTAAGATACCGTGTTTATGGCCTGCATGCTGGTGGGAATTTTTTCTGCGATTGTGGTAAGGCTCCGACATTTCCCGATGTTTCCTTCCTTGCGTTTTTCTTCAAGTGTGTATTTCAGTGTGTGTTTCCAAGTCACTTCTGTCGTGTTTTCACTCCCCACTCTACATAAGCTTGCATTGTTATTTCTTTACAATACTGCCTTTTTCTCCTGCATTCTGGAGTTTTTCGAGCTCGTCCTGCCTTCCTGATTCATTTTCTACAGTGTCAGTTCTACTTGTTCTTCCGTGGGCCAATTTGCTTGTTTTATTGCATTTTTTTGAATTATTCTAATTTCAGTTTTGTCATCCACTTCCTTTTTACTGACTTTTCCTCTGGCTTCCTGGAGACCTTTCTCACACCCCACGTGAGTCATTAAACCACTTAGCAAGTGGTCTTCTAGGCGTTATGTTAAGTCAATGTTCAGGGGCTTTTCCTGCCTCTGACACTGGAGGGGGTCAGCGCCATGTCCTGCTGGGTCATCCCACGTTTTCTGTTTGGTGTATGTGTGCATATACTCAACCTGGAGAGAAATGTGTTCACACCCAGTATGTATCAAATGGCAGCACAGACCGAATGCTAGCCCCTCAGCGTCCTGGTGCCCTGTGCGGTGACAGATGGCCTTCCGCCTGGCCTATGGGCTCTGGGCCTGGCATCTCTGTTAGTATGGGCTGAGTTTCCGCTAGGGTGGTCTATAGAGAGGATCTTCTCCGTGCCTCGGTGGGCCGTTGGGTACCCTGAACCCGTAGGATGTGCACAGGTCCCATTGGGCCTGGCGTCTCTCTTAGTATGGGCCGAGTTTCCGCTAGGGTGGTCTATAGAGAGGATCTTCTCCGTGGCTCGGTGGGCCATTGGGTACCTGGAACCCGTAGGAGATGCACAGGTCCCACTGGGCTTGGCCACCGTGAATTCCGCTTCTGTGAATACATTACTCCTCAGAACTACACTGTCCAGAGTCTTTCAGAACTCATATTCCTTCTCACAATAGGGTGTGTCTTCATTTTCCTTATTTGTACCCATACATGGGAAGAATATGAAAAATGGCGGCTGTGGCGTTGTGTTGGTATAGGGGAGAGCTGTCACTGGAGCTGTCACTGCAGAACCACGCTCCCCGGGGGGGAGGCTTGCCAGCCATGTGGTCTCTTCCCTGAGCAGCGAGGAGGGAAAAACACGTCCCGATCCCTGTCTGTCTGGAAGTTTTCTCTATTTGGGGCCGGAAAGAGAACATGTGCAAGACAGTCATTTCAGGGTCTTCAATTAGCACTCTGTGGATATGGTTTTTTTCCAAGATATGTGTAATAAGTGTCATCATGCTTTGCCAGCTTGAGCTTTGCCTCGGAAGGCTGCTTCGGAGACTACTGGCTTACACGCATCATAGTAGCTTTTCCGGACATCTATTATAAGCGATTTTCATTAGATATGCACTTAGCATTGTTGAATATCAAATAGTTATCAAATGGCATCAGTTCATGCAACAGTTTACGTGAATTCATCATGGACAACTCTTTGAGATAATGAGTTCCTGGAAGTCAGAGATTCGCTAAATTGTGATTGGTGCCCAGGAATATGGGTGGGCTGAGGGACTGAGCTTGCGGAAGGAAGGAAAGGAGAAAGGAAGGAAAGAGAAAGGGGAGAAGGGAGGGATGGACAGGGACAGACGGATGGAGGGAGGGAGGGAGGGAGGGAGGGAGGACGAGAGGGAAGGAGAGAGGGAGAAAGTACGCCTGCAAAACAATTAGATTCCCAAACCTGGCAGATAATTAGAAACACGCATGAAACGGAGCAGCAGAGCCTTTCTTACCTGTAGATCAATGTAAGTAAAACTTTTAATTTGAAAAAGAAAATGCGACATCAAAATGAGCCAAGTACATTTGGTTTTATGTGCATATATGCTAATGTTTTATGGTTAAGAACCACAGCCAGAACACAAATTCCATCCGGACAGTTTTACTGATATTTTTGTTATAAATTTAGAAGCGTAGGGCATACTATGCTTTTCATAAACGTCACAGCTTATAAAGTCACTGGAAAGCTGGCGACAGTCCACAGCTCTTCCGTATTTCAGTAATAATTCCCATGCTGTTCTTTTGTGTTTCCCCTTCTGCTGCCAAATGCCTCCACCAAACAATTCATTTATTTTGCATTAACTTCAGTCGTGCTCTGCTGTTACTTTATCCACAACCTTAAAATATGCAGTTCGGCTCGCCAAGTATGTTTGCATGTTTCTGCTTTTTATGGCTTATCTCCTCGGTTCTCCAGCTTTTGATTCCAGATGTAAGTAACACAAGAAACTAACTCTCAGCTGCGCACTTAATACATGTTCTCTACAGACTGTCTCTTTGGAGGGGTGTCCTGCCCATACAGAATTCTTCTCTGACGGGGTTATTGAAAAGTCTTCCCGATCAGGAAAATTGTTTCCCCAGGGAAATCACAGCTTTGTGCCAATAGATCCGACATACAGCCTGGAGGGTCCCTATCTGTGATTCAGGAGTAACGTTTGATGTTTACAAAAGTGGCTTCATTTGGCCATAAGCCTACCATGCCCTGAAATTGCCGGAATATTACTAATGATGATGTCTTGGTAGGAAATCCTGTGACTTTTCGCAAGAAACACGCTAAAATCACAGTATCTTCTACCTGCCAGAAATATAATTAATTAGCTTTAAAGTTACAACGTGTACCTTTTTGTCAGAAATTGTACTCACGAAGGAATGAGAGTTGATGGCTTTTCATGTCAGCCTAAGGATCTATGAGCAAGTCATGGCCCCCAGAGTGTTTGCAAGACATCGGTCTAAATACCATCCTAATTAACATCGCTAGACAAAGATTAATTAGTTTACCATGGATTCACAGGGCACCTGGAATATGATTGTTCATTATGAAGGGGGGAAAATTCCACTACATTTAGATGAAGTGCTAATTCTGGAGTTTATATAAGACCTGACAAAGCTCAAACAAGCTAATAATATTTTAACAAAGATTTTAATAACCCAGTGATGAATAAGGCCAATGGGAGAGCGTTTTCAATTATGGTATGACACACTCTTGTCCCTCGGACTATAAATACGAGGGTCACGGACAGTCACTCACCCTGTGGTGTGCCGGAATTATTTACTGACTGAGGTCACTAACGCTCATTCTGAATCACAGGTTAATGACCCAACATTTTTTTCTAGAAGGAATGAGGGGAGTGTGTCTGTGTGTGTGTGGGTATGTGTGTGCTAATTATTATGTCAGTTGCTAATTCGGTTTCTCTCTTCGTTAGGTCTGAGTCTATTTTCAGCAAATGATATCAATAAAGTTGATAGAAAGGGCACACAGCATCGCCCATGACACCTGCATGTGAGCAGGCTGTTTGCGGTTTTCTGTGCCAAGCAAAGGACTTTGGCCTTGGTAATGAGAAATACACAATGACTTACAGCAACACAAGGGAAGCCCACTTATTAAGCACCAGTGACCTAAGAGAAGCCAAGCAAACATGCTGTGAGACAGGCCTTAGAGGGCCACGAAATTCAGAAAAATCCAGCTGTATCATGGCAACCTACCAAAGTCAGTCATAGTTTAATTTTACGTTCCCTTGGAGGCTAACAACAGATAGTGCCTCTACGTGGAGACTGGGAGACGTCACAGAAGGAGACGGTCAATGCTCGTCTTTCCTAATAACGCCTTTCCCATTCTGGAGGAATTTTAAGGAACGTGGAAAATTTTAGAAGAGCATAATGGCTTAGTGACACGGCATCCTTCAAAACTTTCCTTCTTCCTGAATTGTTTGCAAGGCAAAATGTAGCTCCGATGGTGGGGAAATCTGAAATTGTCACACGTTGATACTGACACTCACCTCGAACCTCTGAAGCGCCACAAACTTTACTGGCAGTATGTTGTCATTTAAACCTCCTAGCAACACACATGTGCCATTACTGTCTCTATGAAACATGCTACTCGTTGAGAAAAGTACCAGGTCCAAACAGTTTCACGGGTGAATGTCTCCCAAACTTCAAGGATAGTGTCAGTGCTATTTAAAACCATTACCAGGTTTTAAAAAGTGTTCCTTTTTATAAAGTCAGCAATGCTACAATCCCAAAATGTGATGAAGATATCACCCTGATACACACACACACACACACACACATACACACACACACACACACACCTCAGCCTAATCTAAATCCATAAAAACCCTACTTGAAACAATAGCAAACAGAATGAAGCAGCGTGGAAAATGTAGTTCTCTGTGACCAAGTGTGATATGCTGGACATACAAAGAAAGCTTTCAGCTAAAACATAAATAATATACATATTCAGGTGCGGGAGTGAGGAAGAGTGCTCCAGCTCACGTTTTGGGTTTAGCTCTTCATATCTTTTGTTTAAAGAAAAAATATGTTTATGTATATTTATACTGTATAAACATACAATAAATGAATGTTTCCATCTCAATATTAAGAAGATAACCCAACAGAAAACACCAGATTTGGGGCACCTGCCTGGCCCAGCTGTTTGGGTGTCCGATTCCAGCTTGGATCACGATCTTATAGCTTGTGAGTTCAAGCCCTGCGTTGGTCTCTGTGTTGACGGTGGGGAGCCTGCTTGGGATTCTCTCTCTGCCCCTACCCTCCCCCCAAATAAATAAATAAATAAACTTTTCTTTACTGTAAATACTGCATGAATGTGGTTCTTGTTTAGAAAGAGCAGAATCCGGGGGTGCCTGGGTGGCTCAGTCGGTTAAGCCTCTGACTTCGGCTCAGGTCATGATCTCATGGTTCGTGAGTTTGAGTCCCGTGTTGGGCTCTGTGCTGACAGCTCAGAGCCTTGAGCCTGTTCAGATTCTGTCTCTGTCTCTCTCTCACTGCCCCTCCCCTGCTCACATCCATGTTGTTAACATGTCCCCTTTTATTGGGGAGTGGTGCTCTGGGGTACGGTACGTCTATGTTTGTTTGTCCTGCTGGGAGGTATCTCGGTTGTTTCCAGTTCAGAGCTTATACAGATGAAGTTGCTGGAACATTTGTGTGCAGGTGTTTGTGGGGGCTTTTCACTTCTGGTGGATAAATATCTGGGAGGGAATAGCTGGGTTGCATGAGAGAGATACTTACAACTTTTGGAGAAACTGTTACAGTTTTGCAAGGTGTAGGGTTGAATGAAGCCAATTGAAATGTTTTCACCCAATGAAGTTCGACCTCTCCTGAACTGCTTAAACAAGCTCTCATTCCCAACACTTGAAGTTGTCTTGTCGAGACATCTGTGCTGACAGCTTTAAAGTGTGATCCTTGGGGCCTCTGGGGGGCTCCATTGGTTAAGCGTCCCACTCTTGATTTGGGCTCAGGTCGTGATCTCACGGCTCGTGGGTTCAAGCCCCGCGTGGGGCTCTGCGCTGATGTGCGGAGGCTGCTTGGGATTCTCTCTCTCCCTCTCTCTCTGCCCCTCCCCTGCTCGTGTGCGCTCTCTCTCTGTCAAATAAATAAACATTAAAATAAATAAATAAATAAATAAAGGGCGATCCTCATACTTTATCTGACTCCATCCATCAGACGTCTCTGATGCAAATGATGCCGCCTTTGCTTTTGACCCTCTTTTCCTTCCTCCCAAGACCCTTCCTTTCTTCTTCCTTCCTCTTGCTGTCCTGTTTATTTATTGCCAGTCTGCCCAGCAGGATCCCCCTCCTCTTCTAAAGGTCCAAATTCAGACCGCTATAGGACTGGAGGCTTGGAGCTCTGGCCTCCACATCTATCATGTGGTGGTTTTCTCACCCATCCCTGTGCCTTTAAATGCTGTGGCTTCTGTGATCTGTCTACGCCCTCTTCCATCTGGCTATGTATCCACCTCTCCTCCCCCTCCTTCGTTTTTTACCTTTTCTGTCTCCAGGCTTGATCTCTTCATTTCAGCCCCAGAGTCATCTACCCATGTGCCTATTCAATCGGTATCCAGAGGGAACATCTAGGAGGAGGTGGGTATTCAAAGAACACTGGATTTCTCCCCCCACTCTAGACCCCCAAACCTGTTCCAGTCTAGACCCTCCCTTACTTTCAAAAATCACAGCTCCATCCACAAAGTTGGTTAGATCCAGAAACTACAAGCTGGTATTGATTTCTCATTTCTCCCCACACCCTAGAGCCAAGGGGTCAGCAAGTCTTTCAAGTTCAAAATAGAGTCGGGGGTGTGGTGCTTCTTACCATCTCCGCCTGCTCCTCTAGTTCACAGCATTGCTGACGTCCAGAAGGGTCTCCCAGGCCTTCTCGTGCATTTTTGCTCCTGGCTGGGTGTCCTCCACCTGGCGGTTGGACTGATGTCCTCACAATATAATCGGGTCACCCCACACCCCAGCATAACGAGCACAAGTCACTCAAAATCTCCACTGTCGTGGAACCAGGTCCTGCGTGACCTGCCCGCCTCTTGGGCCCCATCTGGTCCGGGACGTGTCCCCAGCCTTGGTTTGCTGGCTGTCATCTGCCCCTCAAGGAAACCATGCCTGTCTGGCTGCTGGGGGTTTGCACCTGCCCTTCTCCATTCCTGGAATGCTGGACTTGAACCTCCTCATGAACCATCTTTCTTGTCTTCCTTCAGACATCTGGACTCTTGAATAGACACTCCCCTACGTCACCTACTCAGCTCTCCTTGAAGCTTTCCTTCAGGGCATTCTCCCACATGAAGTGACCCAACACTTGGCCGATTCTTTCTTGTCCATCTCTTGCTGGGACGTACACCCATGTGGCCATGGACCTCATCTGTGGTTTCGGGCAGATGGTCTAGGCCCTGCCTACAAATCACCTGAAGACTCATGCCCTTGATGACACACACACTTGTCTCTCCCTCACGACGAGCTCACCGTGGTCCCGATGTTCTTGGGGCCGCAGTCCTGTGTGCGTGGATGCAGCCGTCCCAGCTGTCAAGACTCTGGAAGAAACCCAATGGAAGATTATGCACTCGATCTCGAACACTTTTGCCTAGAACTGACACAAGTTACTTCTGCTCAGACCTCATTTGCAAAACGTGCCCTGTGACCACATCCAGCTCCAGGGCGTGCGGGCCGGAGAAGGAATGGAAGCACACCTGGGCTCAGACCTCAGACCCTCTGTTTCACCTGTGCCCTCCTGTTCCTGCCACCCCGGCACCTGGGCCTTGGCAAGCGGTGCTTGGCTTAGAGCAGATGCCTCCACAGACGTGTGTTCAGGGAGATGAGCCACGCTCACGTCCTGGTTCCTCTTGCCGTGGTCGAGGGCCCTAAGAAAACAAACGACCTTGTGGCCGCACCTGTGGTCTGCCCCAGCTCCCCACTTCCGGCCTCCTCCGTCAGACACGCAGTTCTCTTGTGTGCACTCACCTCCTGGGAGGGCCGTGGTCGCTGATTCATTAACACGGTGGTGTGGGTTAGTTGTGGACCCTCCCGCCAAGGAGAGTGGACGTTACGTGCCTCCAGTCTGGGAAGAGTGCTTTTTGTGGGGAACACCCTTCGCTGCTTCCAAACTGCAAAACAGCGGCAACTCCCTATGTCTACCAGGATCACTTTCTCCAATGCTTCTTGTCCTGTTAGTTTTAATTGCTGATCATGCCACCTACTGATACTGTGCAGTTTATCAGAGCTCAGCACGATGACTCAAGTTAAAAAAAACAAACTCACCTGTTTCTGAATGCTCCTTAATTCTTATTGTCATCAAACGGGTCTCGTCTGTGCAAGGAATGAGGGACTCTGCGTGCTGGAGGCCCGAGAGATCGTCTACTCTACTTACAGACCAGCGAGGTGGGAGCAGGGGTGCTGGCGGGGGGCTGCCTAGGGTCTCACAGCTCATCAGGAGAGTTATGCATGAGAAGTTCAAGTCCATTTCTAGCCAAGAGCCAAATGGTACAAAACACAAACAAAACACCATATAATTTTCTGTGTACTGATCCTTTTTTTTTTTTTAACTAATTCTTTTTTTCTTCTTTTTTTCTAAATTCTTCTTCAAAGGCCATTACACTGTTGATAGCATTATCTGCTTAAGCAACACACTCCAGACAAAAGCAGTCGTGTGTGCAGCATGGGGGATGCGTTCCGCAACCAGACTGTACGTGTGGATCCCACCAGCTCTTACCAGCTGTGAGGCCCCCACAAGCCGCTCTGTGCCTGCTTCCCCACCTGTAAAATCAGGATGCTAGAAATAAGGACACCTCCCCGCAGTGTTGTTGGGAGGTGAGGCTAGGGGTCAGACCCCTGCCTGCCACTGGTCAGGGCTCTGGCAGCTTTCTGTAGTCTCTGGAGCCACTTGACACTGCTCGCGTCCCATAAAGCCCTGCCGGCAGGGCCACCCCGTGTTCTGTGGCAGGAATAGAATGGCCATCCTCCCAATAAATGGCATTGGGTGCCCACAGCCACCATCACTGGGTGGTGAAGCCTGGCATCTCAGGCTTCAATTTCATGCACGTGATTTCATGCCGGCTAATGTTCAGTGAGCACAGAGGTCATGGGGGCCACCCCCTGCCAGAATCCTGAAAACCCATGGTGTCTAAAGTGGAGTGTGTGTTATTTCCTTAGAAATGTCCTCATGCTCTGTCCTCTGTGCTCCCTGGACGCCTGGCCTATCTGACACGTGCCCCTGGTGCTGCCTTGTCTGCAGTTCTCAGCATCTACGTGGATGAGTGTAGAGGTCCCTCCACCAACAAGGTCCATGTGCCCCAAGTCCAAACACCAGCAGGGCTGAGCACGCCTGCACAGATGTAAAACAAGGTAAGATCATGGGGCGCCTGGGGGGCTCAGTCAGCAAAGCGTCCGACTTCGGCTCAGGTCACAATCTCACAGTCTGTGAGTTCGAGCCCCGCATGGGTCTCTGTGCTGACAGCTCGGAGCCTGCAGTCTGCTTCGTATTCTGTGTCTCCCTCTCTCTCTGACCCTCCCCTGTTCACGCTGTCTCTCTCTCAAAAATAAATACACATTACAAAATTGATAAAAAACCAGATAGGATCATGAAAGGCTCCCCATTTTCCCCAGGTTAAGGCCTTTTGCCCTCCAGCCCTGGCATGGCTGACCTGCCCACCCCCTTCACAGGGGATTGTCCGTGATCCTGCAAACCTGGGCTGCAGCCTGACGCACACTCTGCCGCTTGGAACACCCCATCCGCTGCCGTTCCCCGGTTCCTGCGAAGCCCTGAGGAACGGATACCTCTTGTTTTCAGCCGTTCGGTTGGCGCCACGGCCCTGGGCTCACAGCTCTGCAGGCACAGGCCATGCTGCCTCCTTCCCCAGTCAACTGGGAGCTGCTTGACAGAAGCCAGCACGTGTTCACCGTCGTGTCCCCGGGGTCAAAGCTGACACACTCTGAAGCCTCAGTCGACATTGTTAACGGGACCATCATCATGGAGTCAGGCCGGAAGCAGCCCTCACTCCAGGGCCTCTGCTCACCAGACTGCCCCAAGAGCCCCAGCCGAGCCGACCCTTTGTTTCAGGGGTTTGTCATCCTCAAGTGCAACAGGAAGTGCGGCCTTCGGAGTCGGGCTGGCCGGCCGCACTCTTGCCGTTTGCTGACCCCCAGGGAAAGCCCTGCTCAAGTACAAGCACGTAGTACAGACAGGCTGGCCTACAGAGAACGTTCCAGCACTGCTTCCCAAGCTGGTCTGCACGTTGAGGTCATCTGGGGGCTCCCGCAAGCCCTGGGCTGCCGCCTGCAGTCTGATGGAATCCCCGTGCGTTCTGACCGGCACACATTTCAGACCGGCTGGGGTACTTATTGTTGCTGCTGCTGCCATGATGATTGCTTTAATAGTATATATCAATTTCGCATAAAATAGGTTTAATATACATGATACGATCTAATTGTGTCCAGAGACCTCAGATGTGTTTAATGCAGATTTTGCTTGGAAAGACGGATTTATTAAGGCAGTTGTATTATTTGTACGAGTCTGGATTAGCACATAAGATTGTTTCTATCCTCTCTGAGGGAGAAGGATCTAGGCTGCATAAACTGCACTGAGTGAAGGGAAGAGAAAGATCTAGGCTGAGTAAACCACACCGAGTGAAGGGAAGGGAAGGATCTAGGCTGAGTAAACCACACCGAGTGAAGGGAAGGGAAGGATCTAGGCTGGGTAAACCACACCAAGTGAAGGGAAGGGAAGGATCTAGGCTGAGTAAACCACACTGAGCGAAGGAAAGGTCAGAGCTGGGGCACAGGGTGGCCTGCAGCCCATGTCCTCTGGCAGTGGTAGGCTCATCTAACAAGGGCCAGGGGACCACAGGATCTGCAAGCAGAAAACAACAGATACTGAGGGAGAACACAGGTTTCCAAAGTGTCGCTTCAGTTCTGTTTGCCCCACAGTTCTTTTTTTATTTTATTTGAGAAAGAAAGAGAGAGAGAGAGAGAGGGAAGGCGTTGAGGGTGGGGGGGAGGGGAGATGGATAGAGGGAGAGAGAGAGGATCCCAACCAGGCTCCACACTCAGCACAGAACCCGACACGGGGCTTGATCTCATGACCCTGGGATCATGATCTGAGTAGAAATTAAGAGTCAGGTGCTCAACTGAGTGAGCCACCCAGGTGCCCCACCCCTCAGATCTTTACAATCAGACAGCAGAGTGTTGGTGTGGAACAGCTGAAACCAGGCCAGCCTTTTGCTGAAGCGCCATGCTAAAATGCGTGTGGTTTATACCCAAGAGATGAGTTCCAATCCTTCCGGTGCATCCCAGCTGAACCCCTGACCAGGCTGAACTTTTGAGTTCTTGTGTTTGAAACGGCTTCCTTTCCTTTCCTATCACCCCCCTTTGTACAGATTGTATGTTATCCGTCTTTTATGAGCAGAAAGCTTTCCCCATCTTCCGGCCATCGTGCTGGCTATATTAGTTGGACCATCTTCATTAGAAAAGAACCCACACTAAGTATTTATTGTTCTTTAAAAGGGTAGAATATTAGTATTTATAATTGTAGGAAGAAGCACCTACATACATATTTTGTTTACATAATTATAGTTTCCAGACATATCTTCTATAGAATAAACAGAATTGCTATGGTTTTTCTGTCAGTGTGCTTGTCAACCTAAATTATGTGATAGGCAATTTTGAAAATCTCACAATAATAACAGTAAAATCCCAGAGAAACTGAGAAGCATTCAACAATCAGTTGATAAAATGTTTGTCTTGGAAAACATTTGTGAAAAAGAGGTATAGTGGGGCCGTTAAATGCACAGCCAAACTCCAGGTACAACCGGGTGGAAATGTCACGTTTCAATGGGTTTTGTCTAATGAGACACAGAAGTGGGGGAGGGCAGGTCTGGAAGTGGAGTGTCCCCACCCTGTGAAGCCTGGCCTGGGGCAGGGAGCAGGAGTCGTCTCGTGCATACGAAGATGTCCCCACTTCCGGATTCCCGAGAACTTGATAAGTAGGAGGATGTGTAGGCTGGAATCCTTCTTTTAAAAAAATTAAATATCTATTTGGAACAACACGAACTGGCAAGGCTGCTGGGAGGACACGATCTATAAATAGTGCCTCTATTCTTGCTCCCCACCACATCCTATCTGTGACATTTGGATGCCTCTTAGGGACAGAGCACTGGCCGTGGCTGCCTTCTTGGTCACATGCAGGGCTGGGGGCATGTCCGGGGCAGCCCAGGGGTGCCCCCATGACACCAACACCGCAGAGTAAGGACTCACTCCCCTGTCTGGCTGTGTTGACATTTGCTGCCCCAAAAGTCTTCATGGCGAAGACACAAACCTCAGACCAGCTTCTCATGCTCTTGCTGTAACCTCCGTGCCCCTTCGTGACAACAGCGAACTCAAGATATCAAAATCGTCTGCTACTGAGTGTCCCTTGAGGGCAGGGACTGGGTCTTGTCTCTCTCGGTGTGGCTGGCTCTGAGCTTGGCACCAGGGGGCACAATGAGTGGGCGATCTGTGTTTCTCGAACACATAAATCCTTTCAAGGCTTTATTTCTCAACCCATGTGAGGGCACTGGCGTCCCCTGAACTTGTTAGAAATGCTGAATCCCAAGCAGAACCCCAGTGCAGAGCTATGGACTCAGTCTACGTGTTGGCCACATCCCCGGGGACATTGGAGAAGCACTTTCCTAGAAGCGTGAGGGGTTAGCCGGACCGCACCAGGTGAACCCCTGTTCAGGAAGGTCTTTGCTCCCCCGGCACATTTTAGATAACGGACTCCCAGGGGGGCATGAGGACAAACAGTAAATCCGTGAATCTCTTGTTCCTGCCTCTGATATCACCCTACCATCAGCTGAGAAACGAGGTGTCCTGACGTGAGCGCAGCTATTTCTGTCCACGTCACTGAGCGTTTCCATTTCGAAGAAAGGACACCAAGCTTCCGTGTGTCCCCGTCTTCAGCTGACTGTTGTGTTCAGTGCTAAGCCTGAGTCTCATGAAGGGAAGGGAAGGACTATTCTCTCCTCCGATGGGAAGGGACAACAGAAAACTGGCCACGCGGCCTCGGCTGCGAATTTCACTTGCAACTTGACCCACTTTCCGGACCCGTGACCTCCAGTTCTGCTGATCTGTTCGCTCACACTTGACACCATCCCAAACTGCATTTGGGTGGTCTTACACACACACGTACACACTCACAAGTGCGTTCTCACCACACGTTCGGACAAAAACTAAGGATGCGATACTTTCCACTGTGTGTGGTACTGGTCTGGAACGATTCAATTTTGCTACAACTGTTTGCGAAATTGGAGCTGCATTTCAAGCTAAACCCCTAGGGAGGCCAAGCGGTGCGATTGTTTGTGTTGTCCTTGGAATGTCTCACGTTCCATGACCAGGCGGGACCTGCTGGCATCCAGTGTGCAATTCTGCACACACCTGGCCATGCCTAAATGTGACACGTGGGAGTGTGAGGACCAACACGCCCTGTAACCCTGCCCTTCATGCGGAGAAGAGGAGCCGTCACACGGGGGTCTCAGTTACCTGCGGTCACCTGAAGCCCCAAACAGATGATCATCCTTCTGACATGTTCTCAGGTCACTAAGAGCCTGATGCAACATACTATTTGGAACCTTGATGTCAAATGTCAGTGCAGGTGAAGAGGAGAGACCTGGTTTAATTAAGAACAGGTCCAGGGGTGCCGGGGCAGCTCAGTCAGTTGGGCATCCGACTTTGGCTCAGGTCATGATTTTGTGGTTCATGAGTTCGAGCCCCACGTTGGGCTCTGTGTGGACAGCTTGGAGCCTGGAGCCTACTTTGGATTCTGTCTCCTTCTCTCTCTGCCCGTCCCCACTTGTGCTCTCGTTGTCTCTCAAAAATAAATAAATGTTAAAAAAAAAAAAAAAAAAGAAGCAGGACCAGGAAGAACAGGTCTTAAAATACTGAAAACATTGAAGGGATGAGTTTTTGAATTTTATTTAAACATGCCTAAAATTTCATTCTTATTTTTTAAAGTTTATTTATTTACTGAGAGAGAGAGAGAGAGAGAGAGAGAGAGAGAGAACACACTCATGTATGCAAGTGTGGGAGGGGCAGAGAGAGGGAGAGAGAATCCCATGCAGGCTCAGCTTTGTCAGCTTGGAACTGGATACAGGGCTCGAATTCACAAACTGTGAGATGGTGACCTGAGCCAAAATCAAGAGTTGGATGCTCGGGGCACCTGATGGCTCAGTTGGTTAAGCACCCAGGTTTAGCTCAGGTCATGATCTCACGGTTTGTGAGTTCAAGCCCCATGTCGGGCTCTGTGCCGACAGCTCAGAACCTGGAGCTTGCTTCGGGTTCTGTGTCTCCCTCTCTCTCAGCCCCTCCCCTGCTCACAGCCCATCTCTCTGTCTCTCTCTGTCTCTCAAAAGTAAATAAGGATTAAAAGAAAAGAGTTGGACGTTTAACTGACGGAGCTCCCCAAGTGCCCCTAAAATTCCACTCGTAGGAAGCATGACACCTGCTTCCTGACGTGGTAGGTAGGCACCAGGTATGTTTCACCTGCCAGCATCCATGAGGTCAGGAGCCCTGTGACCCCTGCTCCTCTTTCTTGGGGAGGATAATTAGGAAACAAGCATTAAACTAATTTTACTCAAAATCCAACTCATTCTTTTAACCTCTGACCCTCTGACCTCTGGGACGGCTGAAGTGACCCACCCCCTTATGGGGGCCTGTCTTTGGCCTCCTCACCTGCCTACCTTGTCTGGTGTCTGGGGCAGGGCCTCCCTCCCAGTGACCCTGGGCTCTGCGTGAAGGTGGTCCTCTCCCAGACCGGAATTCTGTGGCCACGAAGGAAGCTGGAGGGGCGCCTGAGCTGAGCCGTGTCTCTCCAGTGCCCCCACACATGGATAAATAAATACACACCTATTTTAAAGCCTTTTAGGCATGAGCAGTAAATCACAGACCTCGCCCTTTTTCCGTGACCTGCGTTTGGAATCACGTAAACGGCCTGCTTCCTGCTTCGGGTGGAGGGTCCTTCCCACCACTTGCACCCTGGGCCCTGACTTTGACATCGACCAGCCTGTCCCGTGACACCCCCCTCTGGCCGTTCTGGGATGTCGTAGCTCCCGTGAGCTCCCACAGCCGAGCGGCTTCCACAGACCTGGCGTGGTGCGTCCCCGTGAGCCACGTGCTGGGACGGGTGGGCGCCTTCTGTCCGTGTCTCGCCTGGACGAGCCCGTTTCACACGTGCGTGCGGTCTCTGTCCACCTCGCATGTGGCAGTGGCAGCAGACGGCCTGCATCCCACTCTGGGTGTCACTGTCAGGTGTACCTTAGCCCTGGAAGAGGCCTGCGGTCTGAGGTTAGACCCGGAAGGACACCTCAGATCCATCTCACTGACCCTTCCCTTCACAGCCCAGTTGGCTTCCAACCGTCACAGCCAAACCTCAGCTCAGACCTGCTCGCCCTTTATCCAAGAGTGACTGAATATGACATAAATACCGGGGGTCAACTACGTCACGCCACAGTAGCAGAGTAGAATGGTAGCAAAATGCAGCAGAAGGAAGCATATCCGTGTTCTTGGTTTTGTTCCATAACTTGGTCGCTGTGATCTTTGAGCAAATGTCTTCGTGCTTCTGACACACGGTTGCCCCCTTGGGCAGATGAATCTAATCTCCCCTTACCTGCCTGTAAGGGCAGAGCTGGATCCATCGATGTGTTTCGGTTGCGTGTGACTCAGACTGATGACTCATGGAAAAGGGCGTTCTCTGCTGCGTCCAGACAGAGCTCCTGGCCAGCGGGTGTGCGCCCGTGCCACATGCTGGCCAGCCTCCTTCCTGAACTCAGGATTTGTTAACTATTTGGGTATACTTGTCCCCTCCAAAGTGCCTCACACTTCCTGTGCTTTCCTTTAAAGGTGTGTGAATTTGAGGGAAAGAGTTTCCCTTCTAATTAATTTGATCGGAAGCCTTAAGCAGCTTCTTTTTTGGGTAGTTCCGGGACTCTCGCGAGTAACGTCTGCTATAGAAGATCATCAGCTTGTTACATCTGTTTTATTTCTTACTTCTCTCCAGCAATATCCTAGATCTCTGTCCAGATTTTTCCAAGATGCATCCTAAAGCTTTTCCAATCCATACATTTCCCTGTTTGTGCTACATTCCTTCAGAAAAGGAATAATGCTAAAGTCACTCCATACACGTGCTTTTTTGATTTTCTGGATTTTAAAAATATTCTTGAATTGTCTGCTGTGAGAATTTCATCTTTAACTGGAACAACAAGTATTTAACCTTTATAGAAATACATTTCTGCAGAATAGGAAATGTCATAAAATTTAGTTGGTTTAATAATAGAAATACACTGCCCCCAAAAAAGAATTTAAAATTCTAATTATTTCAAGAAAAGATGATAAGTAGCGTATTGAGTGTTTGAAATACCTAATGTGTGTTCTCAAGTAAGCGAATAGCCAGACTTCGGTAGGCTGTATATTCCAAAGATGGCGACACTGACATGTTTCCCAACCCCCATGGCTTCGCTGTGTGATGTTGATAGCCTTCCCCTGAGGCGTGGGCCCTGTGCCTTCCCACACTTGTAACTGCTTCAGGCAGTAGGGGGCGGTAGAAGTGATGGTTTTTAAGGCTACCGTGGGAAAAAGCAATATGGCCTCTTTCTCTTTCTCAATGGTGGCCCTTGGAATCCGGCCACCATATGGTGAGGAAGCCCTGACCACACAGCGAGTCCACATGTGCAGAAAAGGGCTCTGCCTCATCTATCCTGCATCTGAGGGGGTAGTCCTCTGGGGATTCCAGCTCCTGCCTTGGGGTGTCCCGGACGACCTCCACATATCCAGGATCTGAGATATGCCACACCCCCTGTGTCCTGTCTGAATCCCTGACCACAGAAAGCATGGCGGGTACCTGATTACTGTTGTATCAAATCACTAAATTTGGAGTAATGTAGTGTTATAGATGGCAATAGATAACTACAACAGGCTTTAAGCGTTCCTTCCCGAAGTATGTCAGTTACAAGTGAATGTAATGTGTATGTAATTAAATGTGAAATACCTACAAACTCCAAGTATGTAGATTCCTTATGGTCACAGAGGTCGGGATAAACATAGAATTTGCTTATTTACACACCAGTTTGTTTCATGTCATTGTAATTCCAGTTCTAAAATACATGTGTATTTAAACACAATTACGAAGTTTTAAAATTTAAACACAATTTGGGGGAGCATTTGTCTTACTGATGCTTTTGTTTATAAATTAACCTTGTTCTTTATTTTGCATTTGCATGTCAAATGGCTAAACATCTAATTAACTAAAAATTCATACCTGACACTGATAAAACGTGCACTCCAAGGATAAATAAATATTCATGCTGTGGGAGCCTCGTGTGGTTTCTTGAAGATTTATTATGTCCATGCTTAATTAGGGTTTAGTGTGATTTTTGTTTCACATGGACTTTATACATATAAAATATACAAATATATTTATACTATATATAATATCTATGTAAAATACGCTATATAGATTATACTTACATACATAAACTATATGTAAAATAAAATGTATGTACATATGTGTGTGTGTGTGTTTATATCCATGTGAAATGTGGAGGGTAACCAGGTTATCGCTAACCAAATAATGATCCAATAGAATGACATATATTGTCATATATACTAACATAATATCGTTATTTATTGTAAAATTCAACCCACAGAGATTTCCAATATATATGTACATTTAAACCACAGATGATGGTCAGAAATTGATTTCTAACATGGCTAATTCAAATTAACTTTGCAAAAATGTTGACCAAAATGTAGGGTTATTTTTTGATGAGTCTGGGCCTCAGACACATTCTGAGATTCCATGGAGCTGAGGACACATATCCTTCTTATATTTATGCTTTTTGTGTGTGTGAAATCTAACTCTCAAAACAGTATTTTACTTAGTTTCTATGGGTAAAGTATTTCTATTTCTTCTAAAATAATTCCTTTGAAAAATGTTTATTTATTTTGAGAGAGAGAGCAGGGGAGGGGCAGAGAGACAGAGAGAATCCCAAGCAGAATCTGAGCTGTCAGCACAGAACCTGACACAGGGCTTGAACCCACGAATTGTGAGATGATGACCTGAGCCGAAGTCAAGAGTTGGACACTTAACCAAGTGAGGCGTCCAGCGCCCCTAAAATAATTAAGTTGATGAAAGTTTAAGGATCCAATCGGAATAAATTTCAAGACCCTGGTATGACTGCGTGACTGATATGCACTGTGAAAACCTCAAGCCCCCAAACCGTGCCTGTGTAACACGGGTTATTCCACTAGCACGTGGGCTCCACTTCTGGGCCACAGGTCCACCCCGAGACTTGTACTATTTTAAAAATTAGTATGTCCCAGAGGCTCTCAAAATTTTGTTTCGGGTTAGTTCGGGACACTGTTGTTTATCCCGGAAGGAAACTAGGAAAGTCACAGGTGCTCTGCTTCAAAGCTCAGCTTTCTTCTATTTCTCTACCTAAAGACCCTGTCCCTGCAGAGCCTGGGGTCCTGGGAGGAGACATGGATTCGGAAACCCCGAGCAGGAGCATGGAGGCCACCACGTGGCAACCACTCTGCTCCAGGGTCCTCACAAGAAGCCCTTCAGATGGCTTTGCAGGGCTGTCCTTTCAGATGGGGTGGGAGGGTTGAGCGCTGCCAGGGGCGGGGACCCCCACTCATGGATCAAAGATGGGAACCCCCAGCTCAGGGGTTGGGTCGCCTGGGTTCGGGAAAGGATACTGCTAGGTCACTATTCAGAAAGACAACGTGGCATTCCCCCCCCCCCCCCCGAATCTCACAGGAATCCCGTTTGCACACGTAAAATAAAAAGTGATGGAATTAATAACAAAATGCACTATTAACCAGAAAAAGATCTGTTAATTCTCTGCCAGTTGGTAGATACTTGGGCTGGAGAGGGGCCTGGAAACACACAGAGAACCCAGTCTGTCCCCCAGTCCTGGCCTCTTGCATGGCCACTCTTGCTCTGCACCAGGATGTCCCGAGGCAGGCATCCCCGGGTACCCCTCACCCTGTGGGACACGGTGGCTGTGCATGTGGGAGCGCTTGCAAGCTCAAGAATGACAAATGTGAGCCTTCTGTTTGGAAACCCAAATGTCCATTCTTAGTGATCAAATCCTGGCACCTGTCCCAAAGGGAAGCGACCTGAAGGAAGGGAACTAACTTCCTGCCTCCCTCCCTCCCTTCCTTCCTTCCTCCCTTCCTTCCTTCCTTCTTCCCTTTCCTTGCCTTCCACCCTTCCTTCCTTCCTTCCTTCTTTCCTTCCTTCCTTCCTTCTTTCCTTCCTTCTTCCCCTTCCTTCTCTCCTTCCTCCCTGCCTCCCTTCCTTCCTTCTTTCCTTCCTTCCTTTCTTCATTCTTCCCCTTCCTTCTCTCCTTCCTTCCTCCCTCCCTGCCTGCCTTCCTTCCTTCCTTCTTTCCTTCCTTCCTTCCTTCCTTCCTTCCTCCCTTCCTCCCTTCTTCCCTTCCTTCCTTCCTTCCTTCCTTCCTTCCCTCCTTTATTCTTTCCCTTCCTTCCCTCCTTCCTTCCTCCTTTCCTTCCTTCCTTTTCATGCTCCCTCCCTCCTCTCTCCCTCTGTCTCTCTCTGTCTTTCTGCTTTGCTTCCTTTTCTCTTTTTTATTATCTTTTTAGTCAAAGCGCTCACTGTCTCCATTAAATGCATTCCAAAATGTTATTTTGCGACGCACGATGCATTAACTCAGCTCTGGTCTCTAACTAGGGCAGGCTGTCCTGTGCCACCAGCATTAGGTTTCTGCTCAGCAGGCCACCGCAAAATGAAAAAGGCTGTCCGCAGACAATAGTCTTCATTTACTGGTGCAGAGACGATCCGGTCTCTCTTTTTGACATCTGTCAAAACCTTGCCAGAAACCAAGGACAATCAGGCCTGTTGTGGTTTTATTTTATCCATGAATCAGTATCGAAAAGTACTGGTGTGGTTGACTCTTGAGTTTCTTGGATTTTTGAGATGTTTCTCATACCAGTTAAAAAGATTATTTTATCAGTGACCTTTGTAGACTAGCTCTGTAGTAAACAGGAAAATATTCAGCCACTATGAATTATGTAATACTTTGAAATTGTCTAGACAGTGTTAGGAGGGTAACAGATGGAGTAAATTCTTGGAAATGAAATGCGATTTAGCAACAGAATTCCAAAGCGAGACGATGTCCACCTCTCCCTCGGCACCTCTCATCTCCACATTTGCTCCTCAACCCTCTGGCCCCAGAACACAGAAGGATTTATTTGGAGTCAGCCACGCTCTACCCTTTCCACTGACTTAGTAACGGGTACAATGTCAGCTATGTGCTCATCTGCCCTATTTCTTTCCAGTCCTCTCGCTGCCTGGTGAAGTCGTAAGTGGACAAGAGCAGGGTTTTACACATGGTAGAATCCACAGCCGCGGAAGTGACAGCCATGGGCCTTATGTGCATCATGGGAAGACAAGGGAAGACGGCGGGTGACTGCTTCGGGTCATGTTGCTGTTTAAACAGGAACATCCTCCTCCTCGCTCCAGTGCTTTACTCTTCTTGTTATAGAAGATGGAGTGTGTTGGTGGCTTGTCTTTGAGAAAATTTACGTGATGGGAGTAAATTAAAAGATAAGAAAAAGTCAGACCTGGGGCATATGGGTGGCTCCGTTGGTTGAGCATCAACTGTTGATTTCAGCTCAGGTCATGGTTCCCGGCTCATGGGATAGAGCCGCGCATTGGGTTCTGCATTGAGTGTGGAACCTGCTGGGATTCTCTCTCTTCCTCTGTCCTGCTCTCATTCTCTCGAAAGAAAGAAAGAAAGAAAGAAAGAAAGAAAGAAAGAAAGACATAAGAGATCAAGTTCCCTCTGTGCCCAGGTTGTTAGAGGGAGACTTGTGGCCAGTTGGAATGGAAGCTGAGCTGGCCACTGAAAGAGGTAAAGTCTATGAGCACATTAATGAAGAAGTGCCCAACTTTGAGACTAGGACAGAGATCTGAAGGTAGGAGATGATGGTCAACAGGAAGGAGGAAGGATGGCAGAGGAGAGGGGGTGAGGGCAGGCTGGGATCAGAGTCCCGGCAGAGCCAGGGTAAAGGGTACGGACCAGTGTCCCGTGAGGACACCCCCCCGGATTGATACACAAGCTGTGTGAGCTCACGTGTGCAGGGTGTGGGGTCGGTACCCCTGTGGTCCCCTCCCTCTTCGTAGCTGCCTGGAGGGCAGTGTCTCCCGAGGCTGTCCCCAAGCGGACCAGGAGACGGGCGTTTGTGTGCAGATAGTTTCAGTGGAAACACGACAGCAGCTGGGGGTAAACAGTGGATTCTCCAGGGACTGAGGCTCATTTCTACACATGGCCAGGGTGTCATGGCCTCAGTGGGTCAGGAAGACAGTTATATCCCGCAGGCTGGGGACTAGAGGGCCACCACATACCCACTCCGTTCTCTAGGCTCCTGTGCTGTCAGGGGGCCTCTGTGCAGTGACAGCCTGCGGGATGGAGGTCGGTCTGCAGGTGCTCTGGGGGAAAGGCCCCGAAAGCCGAGTCCGGACATGAACGGGCTGGGAGTCCCACGCCCCTCACACAGTACGGGCTGCAGGAATCTGGCAGTGTCCCCCAGTGAGTGACTGTGGCTTTGCCCGCAGCAGTATTCTTCCTCCTGATGGAAGCAAAACAACACACGGCAAAATCACCATTTCTACAGAGCTTCTCTTCTGGAATTTTTTCCCCCAACTGAGTATCCCTGAGGTTTGCCACTGGCTGGCACCACGGACTACCCGTGCCCTGGGGTCGGCGGCTGGAGGTCGGCCCCTCTGTGGGTGGTGCCACCGTCTCCCCCTGCCTGAGGGAGTCTGAGTCAGAGCAGGGGCAGAGGGAGGCAAGCAGGGCCTGCCCTGTTCCTTGTTCCCAGTTCTCCCCCAGAGGCGGTAACGAGAGTTGGGTATGAAAATAGCTGACAAGTGTGCAGGAGGTGACCGGGGATGGGACTGGAAAACTGAGTCTTTGGGTAACTGTCTCTCTCGGAAACCTTCGTAAGAAACGTAACGACATATTACCTCCAGGTAAGCTCTGTCTCCACCAGGAGGAAACTCACAGTTTTTGTTTTGTTTTGTTTTATTTTGTTTTGTTTGTTTGTTTCAGGAAACATACGACTTGATGCTGATACGCTGTGAGAATGGACAGCGTCACTTCCACGCCCCTTCTGAAACGATGTGGGTGATCCCATCCATGGAGTCAATTAAAAGGGACCAAGAAGCCCCAGGCACTGCAGGTTCAGATGTCTTTCCAGCCTCTCACCTTGCCTGGACTGGAAATCAGCCTCCTTGGGGCTGTAGCGCCAGAAACATTAGCAGGGTCTTTATGCCATCATTGGAGGGAACAAACGCCACCAGTTTTTTCCATCGGCCTTTAAAAAAACAACCTTCCCTCTTAGCGTCTCCAAACCAGGCAGTGCGTCCCCTCCCGGTAAATTGCTTCTTTGTCAAAGCTGTGACTGAGCCAACGGCATTCAAACAAGGCTGCACGTGGGACAGACGCCGAAGAAAAGGAGGTGAAGGGGTCGCCTCATCCTCTCTGGTTACCTCTTAGTCCCGACTTTCAGGGGTAATGTGAGTGTTCCCCGGGCAGGATGCTGATTTACATACACAGCTACAATTCACCTTGCTGACCTCAGAATAGCAGTTAAGAGAAAAATGGGGGCGTGTATTTCTGATCTCCTCTCTTGGCCGTTTTGAATATAAATCTGCAAGGTGTCTTATTGTTGCAAACGGCCATCGCGTTCAGGATTGCTGCCCTTCACCCTTCTCGGTGCCAACCCGTGACACACCTGGCAGGTTGATTTTGCACCTCGGTCCCCACGTCGAGGGCCCGGACCGATGGAGGATGCGATCCACATCTTCTCCTTGGTGTCCCAGACTGCGGTCGCGAGCGTTGCCACGGGACGGCTGGCCATCCACACTCCCTGCTCTTTCGCAGGAAGGACTTTTGAATCTGAGCTACAAAATGAACAGGAAGAAGGAGTCTCTCCTGGGGCCCTCTCAGCCATGCTGTATGCACCCCTGCAGCTGCACCCAGGGTTCATTTAACCACTTGCTGACTGCTCGCCACAGGCCGAGAGGCAGGATAGATGAACACAGTTGGCTTTCTTGAGCGGCTCAGGGTCCACCGGAGGGGACACCAGACTGTACCCAGGCTCTTCCCTCGAGTCCCCTCCTCCACCGTCACCTGGTTTGGGGGGTCTTATGTGAGGCATCACTTCTCCTGGAGCCCCTTTGGTTCTCATGACGCACATATGTCTCCTCGTGTTCTTGGGATCGCCCTTGACCTGTCCAAATTCCTGTCCTACCTCCTTCACTGAGCAGGGGGCGGGGGGGAGGGGCTATCCTGTCCTGTACCCGGCCCATCGCAGAAAACCCACACGTGTTTCATGACAGGGAATGAAATCAGCAAGCACAGCTCGCTGTGTCAAGCCACGGGATGGGGTGTGCGTGCCGTGGAGATTTCCAAGCCCAAAGCAGCACAGAGTTTTGAGGCTAAGTAAGAGTTTGTCCCACAAAGAGCAGAGAATGGCCCCAAAGGCAGAAAACCGCTATATGCAGAGACACTACCCTGTCACACTGCCTGCCGTGGACGCCATGGGCCCCTGAGCAAGACAGCAAGGTGGGCGAGGAGGGCTGGCGGAGGGGGAATGAAAGGGTGTGGCAGGGTGGGGTGCGGGGCGGAGGTCCTACTTCTAAGGCGGTCACCGATGAGTGGAGAGACTTCGGGCAGTTCGCGTGATCCAGAGCTTCTGAAATGAGAGTCTGTGCCCTGTGCCCTGGAGCGCTGTTCCCTTCAGGGTCTCCTGGGGGCTCTTTCTACAGCAGACATGCAGGTGGCCCCCCACGCAGTCAGTGCACTGACCAAGCAGTTACTAGCTCTCGGGCGCCGTTTAGCCCCTTGTCGCAATATTCAGTTTAGCCCTCCTGACTTCCCTGGGCGGTGGTTCTGTGCCATACGGTGTCCAGTTGGGGAGACTGAGGCCCAGGGGTGATGTGGCTTCTATGAGGTCGTGGAGATGCTGAGTGGGCTGGCACCTGCCAGGGCACCTCGAGGTCATTCCCAGCAGCAGCCGGGTTTGGGGACAACAGTGACCCGTGGCTCTTCCTCCAGGGCACAGGCAGTGCGGTGAGGGGCATGGACGGAAAGATCCCCACTCTTTCCTTTCCCTGCAGACACCTGCTGACGCGGTATCACTTGTATGAAGCGTCACAGTTGTGCACCTGCTGATAGTTCCCTACTGGGTGGAGTCTCGTGGGACCCTGGGGAGTGAAAGGAGACATTCTGGTTCCACTCAGCCCAGCCCTTCCTTTCTCGTTCCAGCAGATACTTCCTGGTGTCTCTCGTCCGGCTTCTTCTTCATGCAGTGTCTCAGAGTTTGTAATTTACTCTCTAAGAGCAAAGAAAGGCCTCCTGGAGACCAATGAGAGATGGCAGTCCCTGCTTTGTGGGCCTCCCTCTGGGGCCACACCTCTGTCCTCATCTCTGTCCTCCCCTTGTCCACGCCTCTGTCCACGCCTCTGTCCAACCTCGGTCCGCACCTAGGTCCATGCCAGGCCAGAGAGATGACAGCGTGACTCTTGAGATGCCCGTCTTCTCCTTCGTGGCTTTTCTTCACCCGGCGGTCTATGTGCCGCAGACAGCTTACGTGGGGCTGATGCCTGATTGTTTTTCAAGTGACCGTTCATTTCCAGAAACGTGGCCTTTCTCCTTCCATCTGGAAGGAGACCGCAAGGCCTGCCTCGGGGAATGAACGAGAGGAGAGGCTTCAGAAGAATGGCATTTTCCTCGGCTTCTCGGTGACAGAGGCCATTGGGCAGATGTGTCCCCCTGTCTGCCCCGCGTCCTGCACCGAGCCTCCCTGACTAATGGGGACACGGGGTGAACGGGACAAGCCCGGGCTGGGGTTTCATAGAAGTTGTGATAGTAACTGGATTTATTCCTCGTGTGTCTTCAACAGGTGCTCACGTGACAGTCCATCCAGCGGGCTGACAGGGGTCAGCCTAAAGCCAGAACGCTGCTTCTGTGGGGGTGACCATGGTTTCTCAGGATTTGTAATCCTTTGCTCCAGTATTATCAAGGCAATACGAGGTACGTCTGAAATCCGATTACCTAAAGAGTCACAATTCCTTCTGGGAATTTTCTGAGCCATATGATCTTGGGCAGGTAATAACACTGAGAGCCACTGTAAGGTCACCACAGAGAGGAATGCCGTCTGTGTGCCCAGCACGGTGCTAAGTGCATCCAGGGACCGGCAGGTTCAAACCTCACATTGAACGTTGGGAGGCACGTGAGCCACTCCCCTTCTCTCTCTTTTTTTAATGTTTTTGTTTGTTTGTTTGTTTTTGAGAGAGAGACAGAGCACAAGTGGGGAGGGCAGAGAGCGAGGGCGACACAGAATCCAAAGCAGGCTTCAGGCTCCGAGCTGTCAGCACAGGGCCCGACGCAGGGCTGGAACTCACGAACCGTGAGATCTTGACCTGAGCTGAAGTCGGACGCTCAACCGACAGAGCCCCCCAGGCGCCCCTCCCCTTATCTCTTTAATGCATTTCAATACAGAGATGACGAAAGGGTCCTACTAAACAAGGAGAATGTCCTAGAGACCAAAACAAATGGCCTGTGTGAAAGCTTTGTTCTCTCCAAAGCACCTGCAGACGTGACCTGCCCTGGGTCCCATCCGGACGCGTCACTGACGCACCATCCGTGGTTCCAGGACACAAGGGGATGCTGCTGACAGCAGGGCAACGTCGATGCTACAGAACCAAGCACACGCTCCTTGTGGGGTCTGTGCACCCCTGGGACCATGAACCAAGCAGGCAGCTTGGGGCACGAAGGGAGCATGGTCACCCTCGAACCGGTACCGCGAAGACCCGTGGCCGCGAATCAGAAATTCCACCGCCCGTGGCCCATCCAAAGCATTGATTCCAGCAATGTTTTCTCAGTTTTTAATCAAACGCTGGCACGTCTCTGTAAAACTATGTCTGAAACAGCGATGGAATCAAATTATAATTTCTACCAGTGACACCATTTCCTCCACTGAGTAATTTTTGATTAAGGACCAATAATTCCACTCAAAAAATTATGTTGGACCATTTTCAACGTTTTAGTCATACATCTAGAGCTAAATTAGCGTGGCCGCATTTTTTTTATTGTCCCAGGTTGTGTGTTAAACACAAAATGTATATGTATTCTGAACTGAGCTGTAAAAATTTGCCAGTATGTGTTGGAATAAAATCGTATTTTCCACGAACAAGCTTTGATCAAAAGGCAGGATTTCTTTAAAGGACTGCAGATATTTTATAACATTCTTAGGTGTGTGCCTACGTGTGTATGTGTATCCACACAGATAGGTAGTGTTACTGGCTGAATGATGTTTCCCCCCAATTCAGATGTTGAAATCCCTACTCCCAGAACCTCAGAATGTGACCTTATTTGGAAATACGGTCTTCACAGATGCAGTCAAGGCAGGATGAGGTCATCACGGTGGGCTCTAATTCACTGTGACTGTGTCCTTATAAAAAGGGGAAACTTGGACACAGAAGCACATGCACCGAGAACACCGTGTGACCAGGGTGATGTGTCTACATGCCAAGAAACACCCCAGATCACCAGCAAGCCACCAGAAATGAGAGAAGAGGGATAGATTCTCTCCCAGCCGCAGAGGGAACCAATGTGCCCACGCCTGGATCTCACTTCTGCCTCCGGACCCTGAGAGGACAAGTTCCTACTGTCTCAGCCACCCAGGCGGTGGTGCTTTGCTGTGGTAGCTCTAGGGAACTAATGTGAGTTTATAGATGATGCAGAGACAATCGAGAGAGGGAAAGATAAACGATAGACGATGGCCGGATGACAGGTGCAACAACACATTTTATATCCACAATCTTTTTCTTATCTGTTTTAAAATATATTTTTCTTTTTTTCTCTTTATTAAAAATTTTTTTAATGTTTATTTTTGAGAGAGAGAGAGCACGCACACAAGCACACGTGCAAGAGTAGGGGAGGGGCAGAGAGAGAGGGAGACACAGAATCTGAAGCAGCTCCAGACTCCGAGCTGTCTGCACAGAGCCTGACTCAGGGCTTGAACTCATGAACCGTGAGATCATGACCTGAGCTGAAGTCGGACGTTTAACCGACTGTGCCACCCAGGCACCCCTAAAAAAAATTGTTTTAATGTTTATTTTTGAGAGAGAGAGAGAGAGTGGGAGAGGGTCAAAGAGAGAGGGAGACACAGAATCCGAAGCAGGCTCAAGGCTCTGAGCTGTCAGCACAGGGCCCGATGCGGGGCTCGAACTCACAAACCGTGAGATCATGACCTGAGTCAAAGTCAGACACTCAACCGACTGAGTCACCCAGGCGCCCTTATATATTTTTATTCTTGAAGTTAATATACATTCTGACAACCGCATATATCACAAATGCACAGACTGATAACTTTCCCAAACTGCACACACTTGTCTCCCCCCATCCAGACTGAGGAATAGAACATGGGCAGCCCCTCAAGAGGCCGTTTTCTTCCCCCCCCACCCCACTCACTAATCTTCCCCCTTCCCAAAGGCCACCACTAACCTGATCTCTATCAACATTGGATTAATTTACTGGCCTGGAAAGTTATAAATATGGAATCATATAAAATGTAACAGTGCGTGTCTGACATTTTCTCTAATATCATGCTGTGAAAGGCATCCAGGGTATTGGGCATGCCTCCCTTCCATCCACTTTCATTGTAGGTAGTGTTCTGTCGTGTGTCTACATCACAATTCATTTATCATTTTACTATTGAAGGACACAGGGGTTGTTTGCAGTTTGGGACTCTTACAAATAATATGGTTAGAGATATTTTCATTGAAGGCTTTGGTGCACATTTGTATGCATTTGGGGTGAACGTATATAAGGAGTAGAATTGTGGGATTGTGGAAGACACAGTGTTGAGGTTTAGAAGATATCACCAGCTCACGGGAGCCCCAGCCCTCCTGCACGCTCCCCAACATCGCAACTGCCATTTGTTTTTTCTTTCTCTCTCTTTTTCTTCCTTGCTTACTACTTTCCTTCTCTTTTCTCTGTCTCTTTTTTCCTTTCCTTCTTTCTTTTCCATGTTTTATAACTGTAGCCACTCCGGTGACTAGGAACTGACATCTTACTTAATTTTATTTTCATTTCTCTGCTGAGTTGAGCACCTTCTTACGTGCTTATTGGCTATGTGGACAGACTCTTCCAGGAAAGACCATTTCACGTGCCAGCTTTTTTTTTTTTTTTTAATTTTTAAAAATCTTTTTTCCTGATAGATACATAGGGATTTTTCTTTAATTCTGACAAGTCTCTTGTTAGCTATGTGTATTTCAAAGCCTCTACCCACTGGGCAGTTTGCATTTTTTGAGTTGTTAATTGTGTTTTTTCATGAGCAGAAGTTGTTAACTTTAATGAAGGAAAGTTTATCTTTCTCCCTCCTTTCCAGGCAGCACATTTTCATTCTGTTTAAGAAATATTTGCCAGGGCGCCTGGGTGGCTCAGTCCGTTAAGCGTCCGACGTCAGCTCAGGTCATGATCTCATGGTTCGTGAGTTCGAGCCCCATATTGGGCTCTATGCTGATGGCTCAGAGCCTGGAGCCTGCTTCAAATTCTATGTCTCCCTCTCTCTCTGCTCCTCCCCCACTAATGCTCTGTCTCTCTCTCCTTCAAAAATAAATAAAAACATTTAAAAAATTAAAAAAAAAAGAAATATTTGCCTACTCCAAGGTCATAAAGGCGACTTACATTTTATGTTCAGATCTACAACCCACGTAGAATTGACTTCTGAGTACGGTGTGCGGTAGGAGTCAAATGGCTTTGCACAGCAGGGGCGTGCCATGGATTCTCAACGTTTATTGACAAGAATATACTTCTCCCACTGCAATATGACCTCCCCAATTTTGTGTTCAACAGATGCACGTGAGTGGGTCTATTTATTTATCCTGTGATGGCAACACACTCTGCTCATAATTGTGGTGTAGTAAGTCTTGATATCTTTTAGTAGTTCTCCATTTTTTATTATGAAATATAATCACCAGTGTTCTCTTAGTGTCAGGTGTACAACTTCGTGGTTGGACAATTCTGTCAACTACTCAGCACTCATCACCGTAAGTGTAGCCGCCATCTGTCACCAGACAACACTATTACAATATTATTGACGGACTTCCTATGCTGTACTTTTTGTCTCTGTGATTTATTTATTCTACAACTGGAAGTTTGTACCTTGTAATCCCCTTCACCTATCTCACCCCTCCCCCCACCCCTCTCCCCTGAGGCAACCACCAGTTGTTCTGCTTGTTTTTGTTTTCTCGGTTGCTCTGTGTTTCAGATTCCACATGTAAGTGAGATCATATGTTATTTGTCTTTCCCCATCTGATTTATCTCATTTAGCATCATACCCTCTGGGTCCACTCATGTTGTCACAAGTAGCGAGATGTCATTGTTTTATGGCTGAGTGATATTCCATTGTGTATATAAATCACATCTTTATCCATTCATCTATTAACAGATGGTCGGCTTGCTTCCCTGTTCTATATTCCATGGCTATTGTAAATAATGCTGCAATAAACATATATGCATATATTTTTTCAAATTCATGTTTTCATTTTCCTTGGGTAAATATCCAGTAGAGGAATTACTGGATCATATGGCATTTCTGTTTCTAATCCTTTGAGGAAACTCCATACTGTTTTCCACAGTGGTTGAACCAATTTACATTCCCACGAACAGTGTACGAGGGTTCCCTTTTTCCATACCCTTGCCAACACTTGTTGTTTCTTGTCTTTTTAATACTAACCATTCTGACAAGGGTGAGGTGATATCTCACTGTGGTTTTGATTTGCATTTCCCTGAGGATTAGTAATGTTGAGCACCTTTTCGCCTGTCTGATGACTAGCCATCTGTATGTCTTCCTTGGAAAAGTGTCTGTTCATGTCTTCTGCCCATTTTTTAATCTGAGTGTTTGGGGTTTTCCATTTGTCTGTTTGTTTAGTGTGTTTTGTTTTTTTTTTTTGGTCTTGAGTTGTATAAGTTCTTTGTTTATTTTGGATATTAACTCCTTACTGGATATATCATTTGCAAGTATCTTCTCCCATTCACTAGGTTGCCTTTTTGTTTTGTTGGTAATTTGCTTGGCTGCACAAAACTTTTTTTTTTGGTGAAATCCCAATAGTTTACTTGGATTTTGTGTCCCTTGCAGGAGGAGAAATATTCATAAATACATTGCAAAGACCAGGGTCCAAGAGATTACTACCTAAGTTTTCTTTTAGGAGTTTTATGGTTTCAGGTCTCACATTTATGTCTTTAATCCATCTTGAGTTTAGTTTTGGGTATGGTGTAAGAAAGTGGTCTTGTAAGAAAGTTGTTTTGCATATAGCTCCAGTTTTCTCAATACAATTTATTGAAAAGACTGTCTTTTCCCCATCGTATATTCTTGCTTTCTTTGTTGTAGATTGACTATATATATGTGTGTGTGTATATATACATATATATACATATATATATACTGTATATATTCCTAAAATATACATATACATATACATAAAATTACATATATATACATATATACATATATACTGTATATATTCCTAAAATTTGTATGGAGCCAAAAAAGACGGCTAGTAACCAATGCAATCTTAAGAAAGATGTATGTCTATGTATATATGTATTATATGTATGTGTATATACATGTATAAGTTTATTCCTGTTCCATAGATTACTATAGTTTTGTAGTATATCTTGAAATCTGGGATTGTGATACTGCCAGCTTTGTTCTTTCTTAAGATTGCAGTGGCTACTCGAGATCTTTTTTGGCTCCATACAAATTTTAGGATTATTTGTTCTAGTTCTGTGAAATATGGTATTGGTATTTTGATAAGGATTGTATTGAATCTTTAGATTGCTTTCAGTAGTATGGACATTTTAACAATATTAATTCTTCCAATCCATGAGCATGGTATATCTTTCATTTATTTGTGTCATCTGCAATTTCTGTCACTGTTGTTTTATAGTTGACAGAGTATGGGTCTTTCTTCTCCTTGGTTAAATTTATTCCTAGGTATTTTATTATTCTGGTGCAATTATAAATGGGATTGTTTTCTTAAAAAGACTTTTTGATGTTTATTTATTTTTGAGAGAGAGACAGAGCATGAGCAGGGGAGGGGCAGAGAGAGAGGGAGACACAGAATCTGAAGCAGCCTCCAGGCTCTGAGCTGTCAGCCCAGTCAGCCCAGAGCCGAATGTGAGGCTTGAACCCATGAACTGTGAGATCATGACCTGAGCTGCAGTCAGACACTTAACCGACTGAGCCACCCAGGTGCCCCAAATGGGATTGTTTTCTTAACCTCTTTTTTTGCTACTTTGTTATTAGTGTATAAAAACTCAACAGATTTCTGTATGTTAATTTTGTATCCTGCACAAGTTCTCCAATTTTGTAATTCTTTTTAAAGATTGTTGTAAGTATTCGTATTTTTTGAAACACCTGAGGGTAATTTTGATTGTGGAATCTATAGATCAAACCACAGATCACATGAACCTAGTGTATGCCTCTATTTACATAGATATTCTTTGATTTACTTCTATAAAATTTTTAACTTAATTACTTTTGTTAGATTAATTCTTAGTTGATGTTTTTTAATGCTATTATATTTTGTATCATGTCCTATTTGTTTATTCCCAGTATATAGATATACAACTGATTTTTGTGTGTGAACTTTGTTACCAGTGGACTTACTAAATTGGGCATTAACTTTAGTCATTTGTCTGTAGACCCTTTTGGATTCTCTACACGTATAATCATGGTGTCTGTGAATAAGTACAGTTTTATTTCTTCTTTTCTAATCTTCATATATTTTCTTCCTTTCCTTACCTTAAAACGTTGATTAGGAACTCAAGCAGAATATTCAATAGAAGTGGTGATAGCAGGCATACTTTCTCATTTCTGGTCTTGGGAGAAATATTTCAATATTTTATAATGAAAAACGATGTTTTCTGTAGATTTTACTTGTAGTTCATTTTTATCAGGTGGAAGAAGTTTTTTTTTTTCCATTCTTAGTGACTTTAAAATCCTGTATAGATGTTGGATTTTATCAAGCAATTTATTTGTGTCTATTAGGATGACCTGATTTTTCTTAATATAGTGAATTACCATGATCGATTTTTGAATGTTAAACCAACCTTCCATCCCAGGAGTAAATCACAGCTTACTTGATGGATTATACACTTCATACATTGACTGATTCAGTTTTCTAATATATTGTTCAGGATTTTTGCATCTATATGAAAGAGATAGCTTCTGATTATCCTTGTTTGTAATGTCTTCATCAGATTTAGTATTATGATTATGTTGGTTTCATAAAAAGTTGAGAAGTACTCCATATATTTCTATGACCTGGAGTAGTATGTCCAAGATTGGTGTTTTTCCTTCCTTAAAAGTTTGAAGATTTTTGCCAGTGAAGCCACATGGCCTGGATTTGTGTGCCCGTGGTGGGGAGGGGAGATGAGGGTTTCTAATTAACAAATTTATTTGTAAGATATAGGATTCCTCAAATTTTCTGTTTATTTTTGTCTTCATTTTGGTAGACTGTGCTCTCTAAGGACTTCATCATTTTTTACATAAATTTTCAAATTACTGGCAAAAGAGTGATACATAATATCTCTTACAATCTTCTCAATACCTGTAAGGTCTAAAGTGATTTTCCTTCTTTTATTCCTAATTTTGGTAATGCTAGTCTTGTCTTTCTCTTGCTTTCCTATTCTCTCGATCTTTTCAAAAGCTTAACAATTTTATTATTCCTATGAAAACACTGACTTTTTGACTTCCTGCCATCTTCACTTGGTTCTTATTCATTAATTTCTACTCTTATTGATATTATTTCTTTTCTTCTCTTTTTTTGGGGGGCATGGTGGGTAATTGGTTTGGGTTCTCAAACTCCTTGAGAGTTTACAGAGACTATTTAATACTTAGCCTTTTTTTCTTATCTAATATACAAACTCAAAGGTATAAATTTCCTCCTAAGTACTGTTTTCACTTCACCCCACAAGTTTTATTATGTTGTATTTTCATTATAATTAACCAAAAATATTTTCACATTCCCTTTGAGACTGCTTATTCAACTCATAGGTGTTCTACAAGCATATTGCTTAATTCCCAATAGCTGGAAATTCCTGGTTATATTTTTTATTGATTTCTGGCTTATTTCCATTTTGGCCTCAGAAGATAAGCTTCATAATTTCAGTGTTTGAAGTTTGTTGAGACACGTTTTATGGCTCAGCATATTTTTGGTTTTGGTAAATGTTTATATTTGCTAAAAAAAAATTTTTTTTTATTCCTCACATTCTTCATTTGTTGGTTGGTGACTGCTAATTTATTTTTGGTGCAATTAAAGAACACCTGTGTTCCTTGATTTACTCCCTTGGCTTCCTGGAGAAGAAGAAAAGAAGTTTGAAGTTCTGAAAGCGGAATTGGCCATCAGCTAACAGACATGCTCTTCTAACGGGACATGATGGTGGCCAAGCAAGGTGGTGGCCCCATGTGTGGACCATCGGTTTGCTGGTCACTGGAGGTGCTGTACATCACCGAGGGGCATACAGTTTGAGACAGACTTTCTCTTTGTGGAAGAGTGCAGAAATATCCCAGGGTATTCGAAACGTGTGCTCTCTCTCTTGTGTTCCAAAGACTTTCCATGTATCCTTCCTCTCTTTCCCTTTTGCCTTCATGTTCTTTGTTCAGATGCTCATCAACCCTTCTCAGAAAGGACAAGCTCAATGCCCATAGCTCTATTTTTCACCTCTGCAAATAAGATTGTTCTTAAAATCCAGGTAAGGAAGCATCACCCCTAGCCTTACGCTCCTTCAAGTGGCTTTGTTCAATCTACACAATAAAGTCGAAACACATTATCATGCATATCATGCCCCATGGCCTGGCCCTACCCTTATGTCCTACCTCATCTCCTTGTGCACAACTCTGCCTGGACGCTAAATATTTAACACAGCTCATGCGCTCTTATGGTTTCATGGTTATTCCTCCAGCTTGTGAAATGCTTGTCCCTTCTCACCAAGCCTATTTCTTCTTTATGCTTCAGCTCAGTCTTAGCATCCTTTCTGAAAAATTTCCTAAATCCCTTCACAATCTCATATTCTGTCCCTGCTCTGAGATCCTATCCCATTTTGTCCCTATTGTTCTGGTTTCTTTTCGTGCCCAGTGTCTTGTGTCTTTCTCTACCTGACTCCCTGGAGGTACAGTTTCTAAAATACAGAGCCCTTGCGTAAAGCATTTTTGGTATCCCCACCAGTATTTTACATGGGTCTTTGCAGACTCACTCAGTAAATGAATGTGGAGTTGAATCCCCCAGAGTCTTATAGGAACTTGTAAAAAAATGCACTTCTTAGAACCAGTTTTTCAAGTGAACTGAGTCATCTGAAGGTCAGCCTCTATCAGTGTGATATTTTGTAAGTAAATCTAAAGCAGGAAGCATTAAGAAGGCAGCAACTCAGAGTTGGGGATAAACAAGATTAAGTAGAGAGGGAGGCATGGGTAGCCTTCTAACTCAGAAGATTAGAATTTCCACTTTCTGTGCATTAAAAATAAACCTACCATCTGAAATCAGAGGATGTAGTCGAGAAGTGTTCCCTTTCTGCTCTCCTCGAGGGGCTGTACTTCCCGACGGCCAGTGTCAGATGTGCCTCCAAAGTCCTGAGTTCAGATAGATCAGCTGTAGCTTGGGTTTCTTGAGATGGGAGTTATTGCATTGCCAAGAAATATTATAACCAAGAAAGACTTGAGAAGATTCTCCTGATTATATGTCATGTTCTTAACTCTTTGTGGAGGGAGAGGGAGAAAACTATTCTACTGCATATTGCATATTGCATACCATCATTCAGTGGGCTTCTCATCAGCCCAGCACCTTGCCTATGTGGTTATTTCTTCCTCTGTAATGGACCTCAAATTGTTTATTTTCTTCCCGTTCTGTCCCTTCTAATCCCTCCCACCCCTGCACCTGCACTGTTTCCTGCTGGTTCTCTCGCCTCTCAAACTGTGTGTCTGCACTTATCTTCTTTAATTAGGCTTTAATTGGGTCATTCTGTTCCAAAGAGCACATAATGGATCCGTATCACCCGTGCAACCATATTCTG
Source organism: Prionailurus viverrinus (assembly GCF_022837055.1). NCBI lineage: Eukaryota > Metazoa > Chordata > Mammalia > Carnivora > Felidae > Prionailurus > Prionailurus viverrinus. Next base: position 80,151,580 of record NC_062561.1, on the reverse strand, counting down.
TTTCCTCTGCCTGTCAAATCCACTTCTCACCTGGGTCCACCTCACTCATCCAGCTCTTGTCTCCAAAACACAAAATCTAGTTCAGACATCGCAGGACATAATGGTTGCAAATGTGAATTTGGCTCCATCACTTACAGCTGGGACACCTACATACCCTCTACCTGCCTCAGTTTGCTCACAGGTAAAGTGGGTGTAATCGTATTGCCTTACAAAAGCATGGTGAACATTAAGCAATTCCTTATATGAGTAAGGAACTGAGGATAGTGTTTGTCAACGTTACCAAAATGAAGAAGATGGTATGCACTACAATCCAGTAGGTCTACTTACTTTTATCTGCCCTGAATTTGCTCCTCTCTCTCCTTTTTTTCTTTCTTTTTTCTTTTCTTTTCTTTCCTTTTCTTTTCTTTTCTCTTTTCTTTTCTTTTTCATTAAGTAAGCTTCACACCCAACACCTAAAGTGCGGCTTGAACTCAACAACCTTGAGATCAAGAGCCACATGCTCCAATGACGGAGCCAGCCAGGAGCCCACTGCCCCACCTCCCCTTTTCTACAGAACTTCTCCTTGTCTAGACCCTACCCTTTGGAGACTGACCACCGCCCACAACACGCTGCTTCACTTTTCCATTTTGGTGTTGGCATCAACTCTTCAGAGACAGACACACCACCAGATTCTTTTGTTAAGGGTTCATTTTATGTGTCAACCTTGCCAGATGTGAGCCGCCCAGCCTAAACATTGTTTCTGGGTGAGACCTTGAGAGCGGTTCCGGATGACATTAGCAGATCTTGGAACTTCTCAGCCTCCATAATCACATGAGCCAGTTCCTTGTAATTTGTCTATCTGTCTATCTGTCTGTCATCTTGCTGGTCGTTTCTCTGGAAAATCCCAACTACTACATCTTTCAGTAGGTTATGTTGATCTCCTCAGTTAAATTTTTATCTCCATTCGCTCATTTATTAATCTATTTTATTAAGAAATATTTTTGAGACCATGTGCCTGACTTCACAACCTTCTGTTCAATAAATACGTCCTTGCTTTACCTGTCATCTGTGACTTTATGATATGACAAGAAGCCACTTTGTAAAATGTATTGTTGCCATTTTTATTCTAGCAAATATTTACAAGCATTAGATATGCAAAGACAAGACAAGGTCCTGCCCTCAAAGAGCCCACAGTTGAGCATGAGATACAAACTTATAAACTTATCATTTTAATATCATGTCTTCAGAACTTAAATTTAATTATGTCCTGGGAATGTTTGAATTTGTATATGCTTTCTTTTTTTTGTAAAATATCCTGTGTGTGTGTGTGTGTGTGTGTGTGTGTATTCATCCACATATAAATTCCTTAGTTATATAGCTCTGTCATGTATTTTAGGCTTTCCCACATATTCCTGCCAGTGAAAAATGCTCATTGGTTAATCCTGCACTGTTTTAGAGTGCAAGGAGGGGCTCCCATTCAAAGAAGTTTTCGACTAGTAGCCTCTTTGAAATTTACAAGGATCATCAGTAAGTCAAAGTTCTAAGCAAGGCTTCAGGAAGAAAAAATGATTAACTATGTTTAACCTAACATCTTCCACACTTTGACGACCTTAGACAGTTTTTTTCCTGGGAAAGGGAGTGCTAGAGTAATTATGACTAAAATGTTATCTGCTAATGAGGAGTTATCATGTGATTTCGTAGAATTGAATGTACTCACAATGGACTGAAAAGATCAGATATTAAATGAATACCCATGCTACCGTGGTAATTAGACTGTTTGTGTAAACATATGCATGCATCTATGAAAGTTAATTATCTGATTAAGCTTTTTATCTAATATTCTGTTTATTCATTACCTAGCTGATAGAAGTTAAAACCACAATGGTGTGTTAAAATACATTCCTAGAATATCCAAGTTTACCTTTTTTACTATCTGTCTTTTCTGGAAATGTTAGGAGCCTATCTGATTTGGCTGTAATTGAATTTGATCGGCTAATAATTCACCCCAAAGTGTCCATCGTTCCCCCGTGGTAGCTCTAGTTATATTTTACTTTGAATTCTCATAGGAAGTGAAGAGCCCATCCTTGGATTTTTAGCTGATTAAAGTAATCTACAGGCTTTTACCATAAATTCGTACACAAAAAATGGCCTTTGAGAGGTGTGGAAGTTTGGAAAGACCACTTTCTTAGGAAATACTTAAGTAGCGGGCAGAATAGTGGACCCCCAAAACATCTCTGTCTCCAGAACATGGGAGTAAGTTACATTACACGGTGATGTAAGGGGAAAGGGAGTCGGGGTTACAGCTGGAATTAGGGGTGGGGAGGGTATCCCACGTTACCCAGGTGGGCTCAGTGTGACTGGGAATCTCTTTAGGCCAAACGGGGACTCGAAATTCAGAGTCTCAGCGATGCCACCACAAGCCAGGGAATGTGGCCCTGCTGGCTTCTTGACTGGGCCCATTTTGGACTTCTAGCCTGCAGCACAGTGAGGTGAAACCAGGTTTGGATGGTTTCTTACAGCATCGAGAAGAAAGGGGGAGGCTCTCGGTGATCTGTGGGAGGGTGGTTGGAGGACAGCGATTCTCCCAATGGTCCCTTCCCTGTTCACACAGAAGGTTCCCGAGGCTCTGTGCTTATTAAAGCGAGGGAAATACCCGTACGGGAGGCCAGGAAGTGCGTTCAGGCAGGACTGGCCCTACAACCAGGCCGCACACCTGAGCTGCTCAGGCACAGTCGGGGCATCCTGTTCCCACCACGCAGCCGCCTTCCCACCTCAGTCTGGGAGACCTGAACCACCTGCGGAAACTCAGGGAACCCCCCCAAATCCCACCTGCTCCTGTTCAGCACCCTCAGCCAGGTGCAAAGAGGTTGCGGACTTACTTTGTGAGCCCACCTCTGCGTTTACAAGGTGACTGCGGAGGCCTGTGTCATCTGCCTCAGTGGGGTCATCCCTCCCAGCGCTCCGGCTCCATCCCTGACGGTGGCCTTCACCCTCCCGCGAGCCCTCTGGACGCAAACACCCGACCAGGTGTCCCGCCAGCCTGCCTGCGCCCTTCCGTGTCACTGGGGCCTATGGCCAAGCTGTCTGCCCAAAGTTCCAGTTGGCCCTGCAGCTGGGGATTGCCTTTGACAATTCGCTTTTCCTAACCTGCAACCCTGACCCCAACCCTCCACTTTCTCCGGGATCCAAACGTCTTCTTCTTAGCAGCTGCCCCCTACTCCCTCACCAAGGAAGTGTGCACCTGACCGCTGAACCCTCTCACTGCTCAGAAAGCTTCATCTCCCAGCTGATGGCTGTGAACCCATGTCTCCCTCCTTCCTCCATCCCTGCAGACCCATCAGGCTGTTCCACTGCCCCTCCTGCACAGGTCATGGCCCTGGGACTTTTCTGGGTCTCTTGATTTTTCTTTTTGAAGAGGGGATTTTTTTCTGTACATTCTTCCTTTTTAAATTTTTGTATTATTTAAAATTTTTTTAAATTTATTTTGAGAGAGAGACAGAGTACAAGCAGGGAAGGGGCAGGGAGGGAAGGAGACAGATCCCAAGCCAGCTCTGAACCATCAGAGAAGAGCCGACATGGGGCTTGAACTCATGAACCTGACATGGGGCTTGAACTCATGAACCGTGAGATCATCACCTGAGCTGAAGTCAAGAGTCAGAGGCTCAACCGACTGAGCCACCCAGGTGCCCCTTTGTCTTTTTTTCCTCACTAATGTTTATTGGAGTAAAATATATATAACATAACGTTTGTAATTTCAACCATTTTTAAGAGTGCAGTTCAGTGGCATTAAGGGCATTCAGTGTTGTGTGGACGTGTGCATTTTTACAAGACCCCAGGTCCTGTTCTATGCACATCAAAGTTCAAGAAGCATGGTGCTATGGGATTTTAGCCCATGGACAGCCTCTCTTTCCCACAGCAATCTTGCCCCTGGGCGTTTCCAAACACCATCCTCTTGGGACACACATCCTGAATCTCTGCGTGCTGCTCTCTACGTGTTTGCTTTGTATCCTCCTGGGTTCTGTTCTCAGCTTTCTTCCTCCCAAACTCTAGTCTTCTTCCAACATCATGGCTTCCTTCCACTGTCCCTACATGGCCATGAACCCTGATGCTGTGTGTCCAGCTCAGGGCTCTTTCTTGAGCTCCAGGTCTGCCAGCCAGAGCTCTCCAGCCTCACACTGTGCGGAGCTCACAGGGCAGAATCACGCCCATCACCAGGCTGTCACTGCCCCTTCTGAAGGGACATTACTGTCTCCCCAGGCACCCTCCAGTCCCCTGCAAGCCTTTGTTACCTTATTGCGGTTAGTAACCAGGGCCCGTCGGTTCTAACAACCTGATCCTGTCAGACTACCCAGAGAGCTCCAAACCTCCTCCCTCCCCACCTAAGCTGCATGGTTTCCGAGGGCCCTCTGGGACCCTTCCCCACTCGAGGAGTGTCTCTCTCGCCTTATCATCTCCTGGAGCCAGAAGGCACTGCTGTGGTGCAGTCACCTTCTGTTATCCCTAACTGGATTCTCGCCTCTAGTCTGTCCATTGCTATCTGCTGTTTTTCAAAAATATATATAATCCTGTAATTCCCTTAATTAAAAACATGCAGTGCCTCCCTATGACCTATCAACCAAGGTCCAGCTTCTTAAGAAAGACGCTCACGGTCCTTCACAATCTATTGAAATCCCGTAATTTTTCTTGGCCTTGTCCCCCAGGTCTGTTCTGGATCGGCGATCCTCAGTGCTGTCTGTCTGTTAGAATCACCTGTGGAAATTTAAAACACCAAAGCGTCAATGCCCGAGACCCGCCATAAATCAGAAACTCCGGAGTGTTTCCTCCAGGCGCTGGCGGTATGAATATGAGAACGGGAGCCAGAGTTCCTGAGTTTCAAAGACGTGCTGCTTCCCGTGGCCTTCTGGCAGATGACATCTTCAATCCCACCCGATGGCAAAGAGCCACCTCTATTTGCGGGAAAAACAAAAGAGAGAGAGAGAGAGAAAGAGAACATTCTTCCTTTTGCAAAGGCAGCCCTTCTTGTAATGTCCATAAAGGGTTTCACCTCATTCCACTTGAGTAAAGAGGAAAGCAAATGTAAGAAGTCCAGTAAAATACGATCTTCCAGGAATTAAGACCTGCCAGGGGATGCATTAACTTCATTGGTCTATATTAATAGAATAAATGAAAGTAACAAATGGTCTTCATGATGTATCATAAAACATAGCTGTTGTCTAGATTTAAGAGAAAATCTTACGGCGTGTGTGTGTGTGTGTGTGTGTGCACATGGGCATGAACATGTGAGCGTGGCAGTCTGTGAGCATGTGTGAGTGCACATGCATGAGTGTGTGAGCATCGGTCTCAAGCTCCCTTTTTTAAATTTATTTTGTCTTTCAACGCTGACGCCACTGATGTTTTAACTTGGAAGTTTTCAAATCTTTAGTGTTACTAAGACTTAACTGATGTTCTCAATGGTGAAGATCATTTAAAAAAAAAATCCCAGGGGCGCCTGGGTGGCTCATTTGGTTGAGCATCCGACTTCAGCTCGGGTCATGATCTCATGGCTTGTGAGTTCGAGCCCCACATTGGGCTCTGTGCTGACAGCTCGGAGCCTGGAGCCTGCTTCCGATTCTGTGTCTCCTTCTCTCTCTGCCCCTCCCCCATTCATGGTCTGTCTCTCTCTCCTTCAAAAATAAAAATAAACAAGAAAAAAAAATTTTTTAATCCCAAACAAGTAAAAACAAACAAGAAACAAGTTTTGCCTGATAATTAAGGTCATCTTTAATTTTGCAAGATATACTATTGCCTTTTCCATCATATTTTATATGATGATTTTTTTGACTCTTTCAAATGGTAAAATATGTTACTTTCAGTATTACCATTTTGCTAGATTACCATCTACCCCAATAAACCAGCGACTGGCTGAAAAAATATTCCTTAGCCTTTTATTCCAAAGGGGTGCGTGTGTGTGTGTGTGTGTGCATACATATATATGAATGTGTATAATGTATGTGTATACACACACGTATATTCCAAAACATTTCAAAATGATTCTTTTGGAAGATGGTTGTGGCAGTATAGTTAGTGAATCATCTGAATTTCTACCCACTCCCTGGAGAAATCTCCCAATACAAAGCTCCCAGTACCACATAACAGAAATTATACAATGTTCACCACAAACTAGGACTCCCATGCCTCTCAACATGCCAGAGTGGGAGAGACCAAAGACAGCCCCAGACCTGGGTGGAACCAAAGTCTGTTTGGGGCAGGTGGGGGGGAAGCAGGGGACAGAAGACAGACGTGAAAACAGGACAGCCAGCAGCAGCCTCGGGGTCCTCAGTGGAAGCACAGGGGCGGGTCTGAGGGCAGCTGAGCACACAGGAGACGCTCTGCAAACTTCCCCTGATGGGCCAGCACAAGGGGTCTACTCTCAGACTGACTAGCCAAGGTCCCTTCTAGGACAATGTCCCACGTAGAGGACAATGTTCTGGGCATAGAATCCAGAATGAGCAGGACAGAGACAACCAGAGAGAAGGGGAGAGGGGATGGTAGTGAACGCGGCCAGGACCAGCCACCCTGGTGGGTCCGGAAGGCAACAGAGGGAGCTCTAGAGGGAGCAAGCCGGAACAGCTCTCGGAACCCTCTCCCTCCCCAAACCCAGATAACCTCATCTCAGGTAAAAATAAGCAACAGCCCAATGCTGTACAAAGTTACTCCCAGAAGAAAGAGAATAAGGGACAGAGTGAAGTTCCTGCAGTCATGAGGCTGTACCTGAAAGTCACGTCCACGGACGCGCCACTGCACGTGAACTAAAAGAAACCGGGGCAAGTAAAAAAGGACGTTAAAGATCAACACAATCAGAATGCAGAACATCCAGGAGTGTGGTGACGGTATTCAGGGAGGGATTATAATCAAGAGGAACATTATTTTAGAAATGAGATCCAAATGAGAAGAACGGCGATGACGTCACAGAAGATGAAAAGGAGGAAAAGTGTGGCATCGAAAGAAAAAGATCCAAGAGAAGGTGGGGGAATGTGGACCACAGGCAAAGAAGTTTCTAACGGAATTTCCCAAAGAAGGAAGCAATGCGAGGCTAAAAACCATAGCTCCATCCATCTTTCCTAGAATAAAAACAAAGACTCAGCTGCATGGAGAGTCAGGCACCACACCCCTGAGCACAGGGAACCAGCAGGACAAAACGGGCAGGCAGGGAGAGAGCGGGTGGCTGTCCGTGTGTCTGACCCCGTGTGTGAGGACACTAGAATTTGAAAACCAACGAAGAGAACTAAAACAGCAAAACCCTACTTTGTTTTGAAATGAGGAAGCGTAAGGTTCCTGTGGTTTCTATCCTTAGGAATTCATCCAGACCCTCCATCCAGGAAAGAAATCACGGCGATAAGTCGGTATTGCCCATTTAGCACATTCGCTTTCCAAAAGCAGTGTCCAAAGACCCATCAGGAGAGGAAACAGACACGGTAAGATGGGCTGGCTCCCACGGCAGTAAATTAAGAGGCTCCCAGGGCAAGCCCGGCTGAGTGGTAATACTATTTTCCTCCCTTAATTAAAAGAAAACAAAACTGTGTGGGTTGAAGTGTTTACTTATGGCTATTGACATTTATTTCCTGTTTGGAAATGTCATCGGATTCAGGGAATCGATAACACTCTCACCTACCCTCCTTTCCTGTGACAGCTATTTGACAGCCTGGTAACAAGTAAGAGCATTTCCAGGTCACAGCCACGTTCACTACAGCACTTGAGAACGTTCCCTCACCCTTTAAAACAAAAACAAAAACAAAAACAAAAACAAAAACAAAAACAAAAACAAAAAACAGTAGAACCAAGGGATCCAGTCGGTGCAGAATTGCAAATTTCCTTCGGGTGCGAAAAATAAAGAATGGGGATGTTTTGAAAAGTGCCTTGCAGGCACAGTTTCTCTAAAAACAGCGAAGACACTGAGGCCGGTCACTTAGTGAGCTCTCTCTGTGCAACACCAAACGATAAATGAATTGATAAGGACAATCAAAAATGGTAGAAAAATAAGTTTGCCACCTGTTAGATCAGAAAATAGACAAGGTCTAACTGTATGCATGTTTCAGTATAAAATTCCCCCAAGAAGGGAACTTAACAAGGGAAATAACTTTTTCATACTAGAAATAAGATTGGGAAGAAATACACAAGATTTATTTACTTTATTACCTAACAAGTAAGCAAACTCTGAACCCTACAGGTAACTTTCCAGAAAGGACATTCTAGGTAAGAGGATTACCAGAGTGGATAGTACAACTAAACCAAATGAGGAAGGATTTGGTAAAGAGGGTGTGTAAAATTTTCCCACGACTTACTAGTCCACAGAACATAAATGGGTTCTTATGAAATGATATAATGTATCTCACTGAAGTCATATACTAATACTGATTTAAAAATTTTTGTAAATGTTTTATTTATTTTTGAATGGGGGGGGGGAGGGGCAGAGAGAGAGGGAGACACAGAATCCAAAGCAAGCTCCAGGCTCCGAGCTTTCAGCACAGAACCCAACACGGGGCTCGAACCCACGAACTATGAGATCATGGCCTGAGCCAAAGTTGGACGCTTAACCAACTGAGCCCCCCAGGTGTCCCCTAATATCGATTTTTAAATATTAGATTTAACTTAAAAAAAAATTTTTTTAACGTTTATTCATTTTTGAGAGACAGAGAGAGTATGAGCGAGGAATGGGCAGAGAGAAAGGGAGACACAGAATCCGAAGTAGGCTCCAGGCTCTGAGCTGTCAGCACAGAGCCCGACGTGGGGCTCGAACTCACGAACTACAAGATCATGACCTGAGCCGAAGTCTGACGCTCAACTGACTGAGCCACCCGGGTGCCCCCTAATATTGATTTTTAAATATTAGTTTTAACTTTTGAACTTTGTAGGTAGATGCTAAGTTTTAGCACTATCATAATGACTGATGTTGCTTTTATGGAAATGGAAGAATAGGAAATAAGGAACTGTTTTTCATGAATACCCATGGGAGGAACAGTCTGATGCCTTCTCATTAATACTGTCTTTGGGATTGGGGCGCCTAGATGGCTCAGTCGGTTGAGCATCTGACTTCAGCTCAAGTCATGATCTCGTGGTTGACGAGTTCCAGCCCCGCGTCAGGCTCTCTGCTGACAGCTCAGAGCCTGGAGCCTGCTTCGGATTCTGTGTCTCCCTCTCTCTCTGACCCTTCCCTGCTCATGCTCTGTTTCTCTCTGTCTCAAAAATAAATAAACATTAAAAAAAAATTTTTTAAACACTGTCTTTATGATCTCGGGGCACCTGGGGTAGGGGGGGCTCAGTCGGTGAAGTGTCCAACTCTTGGGTTTGGATCAGGTCATGATCTCACAACTCGTGAGTTCGAGCCCTGCATCAGGCTTGCTGCTGTCAGCACAGAGCCTGCTTCAGATCCTCTGTCCCCCTCTCTCTGCCCTGCCCCCGCTGGTGCTCTGTCTCTGTCTCTGTCTCTCTCTCTTTCAAAAAAAAAAAAATAATAATTAAATAAACATTAAAAAAAATGCTGTCTTTCTGATCTCACCACCATCCATCCAGTTGTGGGGGGGGGTGATTAACCCCCAGGACAACTCTGTTTGTCTTCTCAATGGGCCATATTCACCTGGCTGTGTCCCTCCCCCTCCAACCACGTGTGCTACTCTGTGGCCGGACCCATCTTTTGTCAGGAGACCTGAGAATCTGCATCCCACTCAGGTTTGTATCCGTCGGGGTGCATCATGGCATTTCAGCCTTTTTCTAAAGCTATTTGAGAAAACATAGCTGGGTCTTGAAGATCATCCGCTGAGTGAGATGTCAGGCAGGCACACCATAGGCTCTCACATGTGGAATCCAAAAGAGCCGAGCTCGTAGCAAGCAAGACTGGGATGCTGGTCCCCTGGGTGGAGGTGGGAGAGATGAGGAATGTTCGTCAAGGGGGCCAAATGTGCCACCAGCAGATGAGTTAGTCCTGGAGATGCAGCGCACAGCACAGAGGCTACAGTCAACCATGATGTGCTAGAAACTTCCGAGTTGCTAAGAGACTAGATCTTAATTGTTCTTGCCACGGAACAGAAACGTGACAGAGGCGTTAGCTAACACTCTGGCGGTAAAATCATTGCGACACATAAACATATCAAATCGGCTCTTATACACCTGAAACGTACAGTGTCCTCTGTCAGGTCTATCGCAATAGAAATAAACAAAGACAGCGAGTGGCTTCTGTCCTGGAAGTTACACCCAGGTTGATCCATCCGTTACCTCCCGAGAGAAATGATGACGTTTCAGTAAAAGGTGTCTGTTTTTACTAAAGAATGTGGAGCCGGGTCTTTGCATCTGGAAATTACCTGCTGCTTGGCAGGATGCTTCCGGCGGAAGGATCACCCACACCTGTGACCTCGGGGCTGCTGCCCATGTGGGGTAACTAACCCTTGGAGCGCCCGGCTGGGCTTAGATGCGCTGAGTTTCAGTGGTTATCTACCAGGGGACTTTTGTTTCAGTCGCAAAGGGAACCCATAACTTAAATTGGGGAGCGTCCTACACCCCCTCGGACCCACCAAAAAAACACCAGGGTTGAGCAAGAGGGCAAGAACAGGTGCTACGAAATGTGTTCTCAGCTGGCACACCGCAGAAGCAATTAGATGGTAAAGAATTCTTGGTATTTCAGGGAATACTTGTGCGGTTTGAAAATTTTGTTTGGTTTTCTTTTGCTGCCTGAGTTTGCCATCCCTGAGATCGTTCTGCCCTTTGGCCAAACATTCAGAACAACAGGGGGAAAAAGTTGCGGTTCTGGCCTTTTTCTTCTTTTTTTTGTAAGAGATTTGCTCTAGGTTAGACGCACTGTAATAATGGGCTATCACGAGGCTGTGCGGGGCCTGGAAAAGAGAGCAGATTGTGGGCCAACAAGCCCGGATTGAAATTGCAACGCTGGCGTTTATTGGCTGTGCCACCTTCAGTGGGTTAATCGACCTCTCTGAGCTGCGATCTCGTTCTCTGGAAAAACAGGGGTGGCTGCAGCCCCCTGCCGATTCGGAGACGGAGAGCACCCAGGGAGACGCAGGAAGTCTTGGTTTCCTTAAGCTCGGCACCTTTCACTCAGCCTTGCTGCCTCATTACCATAGGCAATTAAACGTGGGCTGGGATTTTATTTATTTGAAGACTTTCATGGCCCTGCATGACTCTCTGGTCAAATATCAACTCCCTCAAAATCTTCTCGCTCAGGAATGCGCGGCCGTGGCACCTCGCACGGTGGGACTGGGGGGCCGGGCCCGGGCTTCACCCCTCGAGGCCCGCTGGACCAACCTGCTCCGCCGAGTCAACAGGTGCTGGGGGAACCGCGATCCTTCCTGCTATCCCCCTCCCCCCGGGTTCCTGAGCCCCGCCACCTGCCCAGTTTCCCCACTGCGGAAGGTTTCTCTCTTCCTGCTTTGGGTTTCATGCCTGTCAGCCGGGGTGGGCCCTCAACCACCCAGTGGTTTCCCTCCGGGCACCACGCATAACTCACGTCCTTCCCAAATATGGCAAAGGCTGAATTCCTTCCAGAGCTCCGGTGCCGGCTCATTCTGGTATAATTGGCACATGTTTTGTGCCAGTTTTGTCCCTTATGAACTAGCTGGCTAGCATTCACTAGATGAATTTCATTCAAGTGGCTTTTACCAAGGGCCCTGGCTTTTTTTTTTTTTTTTTTTTTCTTAAATAACAGAACAGAGTATTGGACATTTTAAACTACGAACCTAACAAGAGATAGAAAGTGGCTGAGGGCTGGCCGGGTAGGTGCAGAAACCGGATGTTACTGAGCAAGCCCCTGAGTGCACCTCGGTGTCTGAGATTTCTTTAGGGGCTACAGTTGTGTCTGTGTAACTTTAGGCCTCGTGTCATTGGGGGGGATGGGGTGAACGGAACGATTCCAGCGATTTATGCCCTGGAGCCCCTGTGCTCAATGAAAAGCAGCAATTAGAGGTAGTGTTCCAAGCCGTCCCTGCGAGAGAGCAGTTGGGACCTCACTCACCACACTATTTTTAATAAATGAGGTCACAGAGTATTTATACGCACTCTTGGGGCAGGCCCCGGATTGAAGCAGAAACCAACAGCCTTATACTTTAGTGACCCCGCCACTCATGAACTTTCGGTCCCATGACATTCAGAACATCGTGCTATCTGGGGGCAAGGCAGTGCAGAAATGAGGCAAGACTGAGAAAATTAATGGCCAAAGAAAGCGTTTTCTCTTTGCCTTCCTCCAAGAGTGTCGTTTTCTTCACTTAAAAAGAGAAGGCAGACAAGCAAACTGCGGTACATCCAGGCAATGGAATATTATTCGGGGATAAAAAGGAATTAGCGATCCGCCCCCCCCAAAAGACACACAGGACCCTTAAATGCACATCACTGAGTGGAAGAAGCCAGCTTGGAAAGGCCACATGATGTATGATTCCAGCTATGGGACGTTCCGGAAAAGGCGACATTATGCAGCCAGTTAAAGATCAGGGGGTGCTGGGGCTCGGAGAAGAGCTAGGGATGGATGGGTGGAGCACAGAGGACTTTCAAGGCTGTGCAAGATGCTGTTTGCAGCCATCATGGTGGATACATGTTATCTTGCATCCGTCGAAACAGAAGGCCCGGCACTTGGAGTGAACCTTAATGCACGTTACGCGCGTTAGCTGATGGTAAAGTATCAACATCAGCTCATCAACTGCCACCAACAGTCCAAGATGCTGCCCATAGGGAGAGGTACGGGGACTGTAGGGCGGTCGGGGGATGTATGGGAACTCTCTCTCTGGTTTCCAGACAGTTTTTCTATAGACCTAAAAATGCAATCCATTAAGTTTTTGAAAACAAAGACAGCTATTGGCAATTTTGGAATTTCTCAGGGCCGTCCTCTGTGCTCTGAAGGGCAGCCCTGGGGCCTTTGGCTTCTGCCCCCCACGCCTGATCCCCCATGTCCCGGCCCCAGGCTCCCTGCAGCCAGTCCTGGGGAACCGCGATGCGCTGAACTTAGCACCTTGGCTCCTGGGTGATTGCTTGCCTGGTCCAGTGCTCACCAGGAAGACGAGGGCCAGGCCGGAGCTCAAACCCGCTCTGGGAGCTTCAAGCCCCTTCTCCACTTGGCTTTCTAGTGAGAACGTGCTCCCCTTTCTGGAGGCTTTGGTGGAAAAGCAACATCGTCTGCTGCGAGTGGAGCACGGGCTGTTTCTGTTTTCCTTCGAGAAGACGCGCCCTGGGATGGGTGTGAAGCACGGGTGTTTCCCACTGCTGTGTCTGTGCTGTTGTGTCCTCGGCCCTGGCGGCAGGTGCATGATAAGCACCTCTGGCTGCGCTCTGGTGGGCACAGCCTGGCTGACACCGACAGGGCCCCAGGGCAGGAGTGCTTCCTGCCATCTTCAAAGTGCAAGCCCCGTGCCAGGCAGGGGACGGACACACGGGGAGTTAAGATCTACCCCCGGGAAACTGGGTAGAAAGGATGAATCCAGGGGCACGGGAAGGGCTACCCAGAGAAAGGGGGTCTGCATGCAGGGGTGAGCGGGGCCAGCCCTGGGGGCATGGGAGGAGCCAGCCAGCCCCAGGGAGCGGCACAGATGGAAGCTCCGGCCCCTCAGATGCTCCCCCTGCAGCACTCACGGCAACAGGTAGCTGTTCTCCCGTTCCGCCTGCTCCCCCAGCTCAGACCAGATGCCCCGGCAGGACCTCGGGGGACACTTCCCAGCAGGCGAGGACACTGCTTTGCCCTCTGGTCCCCGCCCTCTGAGATCTTCCATGGAATATTCTTCAAGGGACCTTTTCAAAGCTCTTCGGGGTGGTCACATTACATTCCCACTTGTAACTCATCTCCTCGCGTAGTAGTAAAGCTGGAAGGAATCTCTGGAAACTTCCGTACACCTAAGGCTTAGGGAACGGAAGCCGAAAGAGGGTAAGGGTGGGTAGGGTTTTCCCTATGCCACAGACACATTTCTCAGAAGCACGGCAGGAACAGAGAGGAGCTGTGGAAGCATTACCTCACTGGGGCACATGAGCCTTGAGCGAAGATGTATTTATCATGTGGAGGGCACAGATCCTCTATTGGGACAAGCCCACAAGCTACCACATATGCACATGAGCCCAGACATCCTCCAGATGCTGTCCACACTTCCTTATTCCTGATTCCCCTGGGCAGAGAGCGCAGGTCCGGGGGCTTTTCCTGGCAGGGGACATTTCCCACACAAGTGACTCTAGGCAGGTCACCACCCCTGCCCCATCAGCAACGAGATTCAGTGGTGCTGACCAGAATCCCAGGGGCCGGTTCCAATCGTCCAGCAATTATGGGAGCAGTGTCCACTGAGTCAAGCCTTATTTTGCCTGGATTTGCCTCTTGGGCTCCAGCCGTTGCTTTCTGTTTGTTTCGTTAGCTTCCACTTTTCTTAACTGAAGATCAGTGCGTCACAGCCCTGAAGACATGGGGAAAGGCTGTGCCGCGTGGCTGTAGCAGGAGCAAAGCTGAGAAAAAATACCGGTCATCACATCCCGGGGTGGGTGGGACAGTACAACCTCTTCAAGCAAAAGGGTCTACAGAGGGCAGATCTAAATGGTTTTTTCCAAGACAGAAAAACCAACAACAACAAAAAAACCCTGTCATGTAAAAAATATAAGTTTTATGATTCCAAACTTTTAGTTTTTCTAATGTTTATTTATTTTTCAGAGAGACAGATAGACACAGCATGAACAGGGGAGAGGCAGAGAGCGAGGGAGACACAGAATCGGAAGCAGGCTCCAGGCTCCGAGCTGTCAGCACAGAGCCCGACGCGGAGCTCAAACTCACGGACCGTGAGATCGTGACCTAAGCCAAAGTCGGACATTCAACCGACTGAACCACCCAGGCACCCCTATGATTCCAAAATTTTCAATTAATTTTGTAATTGTGAGAAAGGGAAGTTCTATCGTGCTCTGTGTGTGTGTGTGTGTGCACCAAGCTTGCTATCACTAATGTCATATTTTGGCAATAAATTCCATGGGTTCTTGATCTTGCCTGACTCATTCTAGTAACATTCAGAAAGGGTTTGCACAGCCAGTGGGAAGCAGGAGCCGGGTGGCCGTGCTGGGCAGGCCTGACTTACACCCCTGGGGACTCCCGAGCCACCAAGTGCCCAGGCCAGCTGCGTGTCTCAAGTTACAGCCGTGAAGCGGCTGTGGTGTAAACGTCACCACCCAGAGGAATCAGGGACTTTTCTGGAGAAGGTGAGACAAAACAGGAGGCCGTTGTCTCCACGGACACCAGATTTGCAAACAGGTGTGTGTGCAGCCGAGGTGGCCCTCATGTGCAGGCTCGCTCCTGCTCTTTGGCCTCCGGGAGGCCCTTCCCAAATGGTGACGATCACCTTTTTTGAGAAGAAAGTGGGGCGAGGAGCTGGCGAAGCCTCAGGGGTGCGGCTCGGTCATCCCGGAGACGAGGCTCAGCGTCTGTACTTGTCTTCTGTCCTCTGGAGTGGAAAGGACAGACGCGCCACGTGGGGTCACTTGGCGTCTGCTGCAGTCTGACTTTCCCCAAACTGGCCTTGCCTCTGCTTGCTGGGACGCGCAGTTCCCCTTTCTGGGAGTCAGCTGGGATGCGGGCTGTGGGAAACACGTCTATCCCTAAGACACCCTGTGTGCTATTCCCTCCGTGAGCCCCAAACCTTCCTGCAGGGTGGCGACATCACCATGGGTGTCTGACCTGTCTGTGCCGCCACACCTGAGCCCTGGAGAGCAGAGATCGGGTCCCACGTCCCCGTGTCCCCAGCACCAGCACGAGCCTGCTGCATCTACAGGTCCAAATAAATACCCTTCTTCACGAGGTTCATCTGACACAAACAAGAGCCCGCGGACCATTATCAGGGTATCTGTGCTGACAGCCAGCGCCTGGCCTCACGCTCGCTCTCGGGGCCCCCCGTGAGGCTCCAACTCCCAGACCACAGGAAGCAGCTCCCAGGCACGAGGGTGGCTTTATTGGCTCCACTCTTAGACTAATCATCCCTAAACATTCTTCCTGTTTCCCCTTATACGCTTCTTGTCTTCCCCAATTATATTTTTTAAGATGCTTCCTGCGTCTTTGTTCTATTGACATCAGTTCTCTTGATCACAAAAGGAGGCTGCCTTTTTAGATTAAGTTTTGTATTAGCCTGTATGGTGTCTGAGTTACAGAGCAGATATTGTTTGAAATTAAATGGCAATGGAGGTTTGCCCCCGCTGAATTTCATGTTATACCACAGGCCATTTGCTCAGGTTAACTGATCCACGGTTCAGTTACTTATTCAGGACAAATGCACAAGTTTGTATTTTGGTCTCTCATGATTTCAGTAAAATGTCTTTTATTTTAGTGTATTCCCTTCCCAAAATGGATATGTTAGGCTCCAGCCACTAAGGAAGGATATCATAGAACAATACCTAATCACATAGGAAAAAGCTGGCCTTACATTGTCCATGAAATAGATTCTCTTCCACATTATGATCCCAAATGTGAAAAAATTAGCAGTGATCCTGGGTTGGTAGGATTATGGATGATTTTAACTTTCTTTAGGTTTCTCTGGATTAGGGAGGTTTTTTGTTTTTGTTTTTGATGAACAGAAAATTCTTTGTGTTGAGGCAGAGAGAAATTTTTAAAAAATTTTTTAAATATTTATTTATTTTTGACAAAGAGAGAGACAGAGCATGAGCGGGGGAGGGGCAGAGAGAGAGGGAGACACAGAACCCGAAGCAGGCTCCAGGCTCTGAGCTGTCGGCACAGAGCCTGACGTAGGGTTCGAACTCACAAACCGTGAGATCATGACCTGAGCCGAAGTCAGACGTTCAACCGACTGAGCCACCCAGGTGCCCCGAGGCAGAGATAACTTTTAAGAAACCTTTGGCATTTTAGAAAGTATAAGCTCTCCTTTTCCTTGACTACCCAAAGTGTGGGGTCCCTGATTCGCAGAGAGACGAGAAGATTCCTGCTGGTCTCCAGGGGTGTGGGACATCGCAGGTGTCACCGGGGTCGGAAGGCTTGTGAACTTGGATTTGGGAAAGACAAGAGCTTGAGAAGTGGTCTGAGGTTTCGGCTCAGGAGGCAAGAGCGTGAGAAATGAGTTCGTGATAGCTTCCAACCCAGCAAGGTGACAAGCAAAATTCTGTGACTAGACAGGTCACTGATGAGCAGGAGAGTCCATTCACGGGTTCAACCGTGGGCCAGGAACTCACCCATCCAGTTGAATCTAGGGGATCAGCCCTCCAGGAGCAGTGGCTGGGCCAGTCCTGGCCTGTCAGCCCCCTCCTGGTGGTCACCTGCTACCTCACTCACTGGGTTCTGAGCTCACCACATGTGACGGTGCTGGGGTCGTCCAGGGGAGGGTGACACAGCTGGTTGGTACAATAGGGCGATTGGAGGTTGAAGCCAGGTAGACTGTCCATCACACGTGTCAGCTCAAGATGCCTTTAGAAAAGGAGAAGATAACATTTCCATGTATCTCCTTCTATAAACCGGGCATTTTACCCACAGCATTCTGTTTAACGTCTGTGAAATAATCTCTTCCCTCTGCCGATGGGGAGGTGGGGGGTGACACCCTTAGAGCTAGAAGGAGGCGATTATACTTCACACCTGGGTTCCAAGTCCATCCAAATTCCATGCTTTCCCCGATCTCGTGCCCCAACGAGATGAGGTGAACCCCTTGAACACAACAGCGTCTCTGAGCTTCAGTTTCTGTCTGTAAAATGCGGTGAGTGAGTTGAGTGGATTTTGAGGTCTTCTTGGGCCCTTGCATTTTATGATTCTTTCCCGATTTTACTCATACTAGAGCGACAGCTTAGTACAGTTTTTAATGAAGTGCCACATTCTTTCTGGCATCAACTTCACACAGTCCTAAGAGCAAAGCGCATCAAAGTTAGGTGTTCAGAAACATGGAGGGTTCTAGAAAGGTCACAGTTAGAACTGCGTTCCAGGGGCACCTGGGTGGCTCAGTCGGTTCAGCCTCCGACCCTTGATTTTGGCTCAGGTCATGATCCCAGGGTCATAGAATCGAGCCCCACATTCGGTTCCACACTGAGTGCGGAGCCTGCTTAAGATTCTCTCTCTCTTTCCTTCTGCTCCTTTTCCCTGCTCTCTCTCTCTCTCTCTCTCTCTCTCTCTCTCTCTCAGATACAAACAAAAAAGGACAAACTGCATTCTGGAGACCTGTGCCCTCCTCTGCCATGCAAGATAAAAGCATTGGTGAAATGGAGTGTTCCCTACGGTGCTGGGAAGGAAGTCTGTGGGTCTACAATTCATCAGGCACGTTTACCACCCCTTCTCTCCCCTTGTAACTTTCACCGGCTGTGTCCAACCTGCGAGACACATATGAACTTTTCATTTGGAAATACTAATTTCCTCGAGGTTTTGACACACGACTTCCCAAAGGCAAACGGAATCACGCACATCTCCACGCTGACACGAAGCTATGACCAAAAGGAATGTGTCGGTCCCACAACCACCAAATAACAAGTGATTCCACGAGCTGCCGGGTCTGGGTCTGTGACACTGGGGCCACCCCAGCAAGGTGACAAAGGTGACGCTTCAGGGAAATTTGCTCAGTAAGTGCCCTTTTAGGCTTTTGTTGTTCAAGTTCTGCATTTCTGTGGACTCGAGTTTCTCTGCTTGTTGTCACTACTAGTGTGTGAAAAGAAGGCTTGGGTGCAAAGATGTCAAGAGAGGTTTTGTTTTTTGTGGATCCAACAACAGAAAAGGGAAGTTCGGTTCATAATTCTTTTTGAAACTGTGTTTTTAAAGGCATACAAACTATTTTAACCAATTGCTGAGTATTGTTGAGAAATAGAGCAGATTTGGCTTTTCCGGGTGAAGACGGTGAGGCAGAGTTTGTAGACCGTATTGTGATCCGGGGTCTCCAGAAAGTACCTGGTCTGCTGGAGCCTTCGATGGCCAGAGGGTTGGCCTGGGGGCGGGGGAGGCTCCGTGGTGACCCCAGAGGTCGTGGGGAGAGGCCATCTGGGGGATTGTTTGGAATCCAGCTCTGGGCTCAGACGGACCCCGGTTTTCACTGGTTCTGCCCCTTATTTGGGTTCTATGACCACAGATGTTGCAGACACCAGAACCTCCATTTCCACTTCCGCGAGGCTGGATCACTGACTCTGCATCTTGGTGAGGTGGGAGTGTGGACATCATTGGTCAAGGTAGGCTGCCTGGCAGGGGGCGAGCGTCCAACAAATGCTGGCGTTGGTGAGGACCAAAGGGGACGCGGCATGAGTGTCCCTGTCCTGGGAAGCAGGGTGAGAGCAGAAGCCCTGAGGCTGGAACGCAGGGGTGCAGGGGGGAGGAGCAGGACGCAGAAGACTGCGCTGCTCAGAAGGTGGCTGAGATGTGAGGCATGGAGCTGGGCTTTGCCGGTAACACGGCTCTCTCACTTTCTCGCTCTCTCGCGTGGGTCATTTGATGGCTCTTGCCGATTGCTCATTCTCACCTCAAGAAGTAACTCATTTTCTTTCCTTGGTTGAATCAGTCCTTGGTCTGGGGTTTGCAGGAAATCAGGTTTAATAGAAGCCTCTCTCCACCTGCTACAGGTCAAAGGTGCTGTGTCTTCCTTGGTCTGGGCCAGGGACATGTACAGGCTGGAAGAGTTAATGGACCAGCTGAGGCTATTAGCCCAAAAGGCTGCTGCTGTGGTTAAGGCAGGCCTGTGGCTATGAGGAGGCCCAAAGCCCAAGAAGCTGCATGGGCTCCTGGGCTCAACAGGCCATGGGGTAGAGCTGAGAGAGCAGTGGTCACCAACGACATGGCAGAGGGCGTGCTGAGTCCCATGGCCAGCCCTGCCCAATTACAATTTAATCTCTCTTTCCCACCACTGGGTCACGGCTCTTCCCTGATTGGATGGCTAATCTTTGATGGCTGTCAGGAAGCTTCTAGAACGATTTTGTCACTTATAAATCTGAAATAACACACATGACACCAAAGATACTCTTTATAATTTGAGGGAGGAAGAGGATGGATATAATTGCGAAATTCCTTTAACAGTGTCAGACTGGGTTAGATTGTGAGTTCCATCATCCACAGACGGGCTCAGAAGGTGGACAGAGGAATTTTGGTAAAAGGTCTGAAGTCTTGCAATACTAATGAAAGGAGGTTAGTTTGCAAAATTCTGCTTTTACAAGGGTGGAATGGTCATGGAAAGCCATGAAGCAACAACTTATGAGTCTAAAAAGTTAATCATTTTAGAGCATCCGAAGACGTCTCCCCAAACCCATTTCCTATTTATTTATTTATTTATTTATACTTGAGAGAGAGGGCTAGAGTGTGAGCAGGGAAGGGGCAGAGAGAGAGGGAGACACAGAATCTGAAACAGGCTCCAGGCTCTGAGCTGTCAGCACAGAGCCCAATGCGGCGCTTGAACTCACGGACCGCAAGATCATGACCTGAGCCAAAGTCCAACACTTAACGGACTGAGCCCCCTGGGCACCCCATCCCCTGAACCTATTTCTTATTGAAGATAAGCAAAAGGACAGATGGGCAATGTGTTTTTCTGACTGGTTGTGCCATAATTTCACTTTCAGTGAACGTTCAGGTCAGGATCAAAGGCTCACCTGGTAAAAATAAAGCGATCAGGTGGGTACTTTCTTAGAATGGTTCCATTAACTGATTTCCCTGGCCGTAGTATTTTCCCATTGATTTATTCCTGGGGCGAGAGTGTTATGTGGAATCTGAACTATCACAGAAGAGCTCTCATAAGACATACAACCATATGATCCATTATCCAGGGAGTGTGCCTGATTTATAAATCTCATTATAACATCAGAGATATAATTTTTAATATTATGTATGCCTCGGATTCTGTTAAAAATATAACATCCAGAACAATTTGGATTAAACTGTGCTTTGGTATTTTGTCCTCAGGAGTATGATGAGTTTTTGATGACAATGGGGAAAAAAGTGTGGATTTTGGAGTAAATTGCCCCAAAAGCCTAGTTAAAAAAAAACTTCTTAAAATGATTAGGCATATGGCTCATTTCCACCGCATCAGCAAACAAGGAAACTGAGCCGCAGGAGGGGCCCAAGCTGTTCCATTCTGTTTAAGAAAAGAAAGAAAGACCCAGGTGTTGGTGTGAACAGTGCCGGGGAGTCGGGAGACACAGGCCCCGTCCTGCAGAATGAGACGGTGGGTCGAAAGAGCGTTCCGTCAACCGCTCGTTTGTTAATGAATTTGACAGAAAGCCGGTGAAGTTTCCTTACCCTGAGCAGCCATGGCCGTTCCTCATTCTGCCGCCCCCTGACGTGGGGGGTTTTTCAAAACCCAAATCTTGGATGCTTCTTGACTGTTCATTCAAGCTCTTCGTAGTTGGACGCCATTGATTTGAACCGCAGCTCCCGTTGGTCAATAGGCCTTCACTTCCTTGTGATGGGAGTTTTGCCTTCCACCCCAGTGAGATCTGCAAGCAGGGAAGAAGAGGCCAGAGTGTTGCCACCAGAAGCGGAGAACCCATGGAGGAGGCGAAGGGTGGTGAGCTGGAGTGTCTACTGGGCCATCTTTAAAAGCCTGGGGAATCCCAGTGTTCTGGTTGGGAACCCTGCCCTGCGGCAGAGAGTCACATGCTTGTAAAATTGTCCTGTGCGTTGGACAATATTTCAAAATTTTTCTTTCTTTTCCCAAAACTGTTTATTTATTTATTTTTGAGAGCAAGAGAGAGACAGAGGGAGAGAGAGAGAGAAGAGAGAGAGAGACAGAATCCCAAGCAGGCTCTGAACTGTCGGCACAGAGCCGGACGCAGGGCTCGAACCCACGAACTCAAGACCTGAACTGAAGTCGGATGCTTAACCGACTGAGCCACCCAGGTGCCCTCGTTTTCAAAATATTTCTTATCAGCAGGGCTTGCCCTCAAACAAAGTCCTAGACAGGTGTCTAATGCTACAAAACAAACAGTGAAGTTACAGGAAGTTCTGCTCTAGTGAGAAGGGTAGGGAGCCCAGGGGGGCTCCATCAAGACGGTTCTAGATGCCTCTCGGTCAGCGTCGCACCCTCAAACAGCAAGGAGGTTGCTAAAGCACTGTTTTGTGGTCCAGCTCGTTGGAAGCAAAAGTGCTCCTACAACCCAGTTCCTTTTACAAACTCATGGGGGTGATGTTCTTACGGGGACACATTGTGTGAGGAAAAACAGGTTCGGTTACCCATGGGGTATATAGTGTATAAGAGGCCGGGAGCTCTGCATTTCAATTTAGAAAACTTTCCAGTAAGTGGCTGGAGTAATACACCAAAGGCTGAAGGATGCATTTTTACTTACTCAGACAACTTATTCTCACGTGGGGAAAACCTCACTTACTGATGCTGGGTAATATGTAATTTGGTACACGTGTTGATAAAAATACAAATGGATTTGCTTGTGTTTTTTTTTTTTTTTCAGGGGCTGGAAACCCCCAACCAACTGAAAGCTCCCTTTCCCCATCTCCTCCCCACCAGCACCACGGCTGCCTCTCGTGGGCATCCCTGGGAAGCCTCCCGTATTGAAGGTCCTGTGTTCAAGCCGATGCATCACCCACCAGCTTCTCTGCAGGTAGGGAGACTTCTCTGTATGATTTTTGCAATGCGATGCCTTGATTCTCTCTATAATTACGTCAAAAAAAAATTTTTTTTTTTTTAAAGAGCCCAGGAGTCTTCTAGTTGGGATTTGCCTCTTGTCTCCACCTTTCTCAGGGACCCCCACCTCCACAGCCCAGGTGGGCTGGCAGCGGTCGCCAGCTCTGCGGGGAGCAGCCTGGGTCATACTGGAGCCCAGAGAAGCCCGGGGTGGCCAGAGGCACTCTGTCCCTGCACGTCAACCATATGGCCGGGACACCCAGGACTTCACAACATCTTTTGCCATTTTGCATGCAGTACCCATGTTCAAGTACGTATGTGACAGACCTCTTGAGATGGATTTCTTGTTTTTTTATCAGAGATTACCTTGGAGCAGAAGCTTACAATATTCTGGCTTTTAAAACAACATGGCTTTCTAGGTACTTTGCAGTGTGGCACACGGGGCCCTGTCGCGGTAACACAGCTAATCAGGGGACGCTCCTTGGGTTCACGGTGCGGCTACGGGCGGGAGTTGGTGCCCCTCCTTCCTCATCCATTTGATTGGAGGTGTAGGAAATCCAGGTACTTTTTTCCACTAGCACTAAAGTCCTGTGCAAAATAAGCAAAATCACATGACGGTGGGAAAACCCAACCAGAAATTTTCAAGTGTTTTCCTAAACACTACTCCTCCGTAAAGTATTTGCTGACAGTGGTCACATTGATTAGAATATTTGTGCCCATGCAGCGGTGTGCACACAGAGCTCTTCCCTCTGAGACACGCGGGCCAGGAGTGTGCAACCTCAAAGCGGGGCGAGAGCCTCGTCCACACTGCAAGGAAGACACGGCAGGTCTGACAAGTGGTCACAGCCACTGTTACTTCTAACCCTGTGGTCCTTCTCATCATTGTCAGATCTGCTACTTAGAAAGGTTCAGCATTGGTGCCTGGGGGGCTCAGTCGGGTAAGCATCCGACTTTGGCTCAGGTCGCTGTCTCGCGGTTTGTGAGTTCGAGCCCCACATTGGGCTTTGTGCAGACAGCTCGGAGCCTGGAGCCTGCTTTGGATTCTGTGTCCCCCTCTCTCTCTGCCCCTCCCCTGCTTGTACTCTGTCTCTCTCTCAAAAATAAATAAACGTTAAAAAACAATTAGAAAGGCTCAGCATTAAAACTGTTTTGGAAAACAGTGCTTTTAAAATTCTTAAACCCCCATTGGAAATGAAGTACATTTGAAATTTTCTTGCAGGGTGTGGGGGGCACCTGGGTGGCTCAGTCGGTTGGGCGTCCGACTCTTGATCTCTGGCTCAGGTCATGATCTCTTAGTTTGTGGGTTTAAGCCCCGAGTTGGGCTCTGTGCTGACAGCATGGAGCCTGCTTGGGATTCCCTCTCTGCCTCTCTCTCTGCCCCACCCCTGCTCATGCTCTGTCTCTCTCTCTCCCTCTCAAAACAAATAAACATTTTTAAAAAACAAAAATGTCTTGGGGATTTGAGTAAATTATTACTGGAGAATTGAGAGTAAAGGGAAATGACTAATCCTGGCCTTTGAAGTCCATTTGAAATTTAATTGACCGCTAGGCCAACAGCTGTATTGGCGGAGGACCGCTTAATAATGAGAAGCTCAACCTCACATTAGGAAAGGGAGTGATGTGATCCATCAGAAGCTACACACCATTTACAGTGTTTTCCATGGAGGTTTCTTGGGGAAAGTGCAGAACGCACAGTCTTAAGTGATTTATGGGCTTCTTAGTACTATTACAGCAATCGAGTTCTGGCAATAATGAAAATGTTTGTCAACAAGTTTGCTTAAATTTTATTTGACTCAGGCCATAATGGTACCTTGTCTCCTGCCTCAGAAGCTCAGGCTCCAATTAATGAAGTCACGGGGGGGAATGTTTTGTAAATATTTAGTAATACAGATAAACGTAAACATCGTAGGTGTTTAAACCAGGATAAAACTACCATCTTGTATGCAAACAAAACTAATTTGTTAAATTGCGTTGCTATTCTGACAAATCTCATTTGATCCGTATGGACCCAGTTATTAAAAATATCAACTTAACAGTTAATTTTCAGACTTGAAAATTACTCTCACATTAACCCTATGATGTGCTTACAATAAAAAGTAGGATCGATGCCGTTGTTCGAAGTTTGGATCTGAGAACGACCATGACCCTGATCACCAGTGGGCTCTCTATGGTAAGGACACTGAATCGATTCCCCAATCCTCTGCTCTGAGAGGCCCAGTGAGATACAGCAAAGTGGGGATTCTGCAGGCTAGACACTGACCTTCCCTCTGAGGAATGCCGTATGTCCTTGGCTGATACATACATGTCATTGGGACTTGTGGTAAGTTTACGTGTAATGCAGTAATCACAATACCATCTGAAAATTCTGAGATTACCATCGGACATATACGAGAAATGGAATTTATTCAGTCTATAAAACCATAAGAGCTTTGGCTTACTGAGAACGTAAGGGGTAGGCATTGTGTTACTTATGTGCTT
Organism: Prionailurus viverrinus; assembly: GCF_022837055.1. Classification (NCBI taxonomy): domain Eukaryota; kingdom Metazoa; phylum Chordata; class Mammalia; order Carnivora; family Felidae; genus Prionailurus; species Prionailurus viverrinus. The sequence goes on along the minus strand of NC_062561.1, from coordinate 80,126,609 downwards.
GATGTTATAAAGGTACACTATTAACACACTTATTTTACAGATGAAGGGACTGAGGCTTTGAGAGATTAATTAACTTACCCAAAGTCACAGAGCTAGGAAGATGTGGACACACTGAGCCCTTGCAGATTACCCCAGACTCCCGGACCCCCACACGCCCAGCCCACGTGTTGGTGTGGCCTCAGAGGACAATTCCAAGTTCCATCATTCCATTAGTATGCTTGACTGTAATCCCTCTTCCAATCGCCATGTCAGATGACAAGACCATGCCTGTTTTATTTATTCCAAAGCATTTACTTGGTTTGGTGCAACGACAGATTCTGGATATAAACACGACATAAGACATCAGCAGTTTATTAAGTGCATAGGGGAGCCTGTCATTGGCCCGTAACGTGTTTCTACCCGATTCCGTGTCTTGCGCAGAACACTTTGGATGAAAATTTTTTGGAGAAACTGGCTTCAGGTGAACAAGCAAAGATGTCTTGAAACTTCTTATCACGGATGCTCCTCTATTATTTATCAAGTGGTGCGAGTGCTCAAATTTAAGGAGCTTTCCAAGGAAAACAAGAGCCAAGTCTTCCCGCTTGCCCTAACATTCAACAAGACATTTCCCGTGGATTCTAAGTTATGGGCATGTTGTCCTCCCACAACCACGCGAGGATACTCACGGTGATGTAATTAAACACGTCTGATATGATTTTAAATGCCTCTTTAGGACAGAGGCTTATTTTCTGCTGTAAGCATTGGACAGAGGGAAGACACTGCTCTTAAACTTATACCAAGAGAAACACCCTCCCTCTGATAATGTTTGTGTCATAACTGGAGCTCTGTTCCCTTGAAGCAGGTTTGTACTTGATCGATCCCACCTATGACTCAACAGGACTGTTTTAACTACCGGGTTAAGTGTTGTGTTGGTGGGGGGAGGGGGCAACAACCACAAATACAAATAAACCAAAGGCATGTGTTTGACCTCATTGTTATTCAAGGTTGACCCTTTGTCTGATCAGTCAATGCCTTTCTAATACCTACGCATAGAATGGTTTTCTAGACTGAAAAGTCTCCGCGCACACATCATCCTCACTATGAATAATATTAAATTGTTCCAACTTGGAATATTTTAAGGTACTTATATAAATCTACTTATGGAAGTTATTTGCATATGGAATGTTATTTAAAAGAAATTGTCATTCCTAATTATTTTTGCAACCACATCCTTTATTTATTAAATTGAATATTTACTTCAAATGGCCCACAGAGACACATTTTCCCTACGGGAACCCACGCACTCTGGAATACTTTCATGTGATAGAATCTTCGATGCCGAGAGCTCCCCATTTCCCAAGTTCTATTTCCTATTTGAAATCTGACCAACAAATATTTACTGCCACTTCATGTAATTTAACGCGCTACAGAAATTTTCCTAACTATGCCTTTAATGAGCGGGAATATTGTCTCAATGGTACTCAGATTGAAAAATTGATAAATGCTTGAGGAAAGTGTCTTGAGATGCATGAATATTAGTGACTTCACTGAAAACACAGCAACAAAGCCCCTCAACCCCGTGTGTTGTTTCTAGGGACAAAAAAAAAAAAAAAAGAGTAAAATGTACCTTTAAAACTTTTGAATAACTCCATATTTCACTTGCAAATTTTACTAATGAAATCCATCAACTCTTTTACTCTTGACCAAAATAATACATCCTCAACATTTTACATGTATGTTATTATACACACATGCACACACACACACATACATATTTTCGAAGTGCTATACTTAACTTGTGGCTCATTACATCATTTTGAACAAAAATAGAAACCAATAATTTTTTCCAAGGGGGTAGGTCCTCCAAAGTTTTTGATCAATTCCAAGAAATGTTGGAACGAGTTGCCAAGTACATTGGTAAGTTACATGGCTACTGAAGGCCACTAGACTCCAGACAATCAGCGAGTTGGTGAGCACAAAAGATGTGGAGTCTCTCTTCCCCGTGGGAATGCACGGCCAACAGTAGAGATCATCAATAAACATATATTACAAGGTACAAGGTGACCTGTGTTACGAAAGACAGAGCAGAAGATGGTACAGAGAATCAGCGAAGGTGGAATTCTGTCAAAGCTTTCAAGGAGACAGGAAGATGTCAGGGTAGGGTCAGCAAGGCGCAGTCATGGCCCCCCGGGGTGCCAAGACACCAAGTCTGTGGATGTAGCAGGAGCAGAGAGGGGAAGAGTTAGAAGACATGGGGGAAGAGGTCCTTGTAGGCTACTGCGTAGCCCTTGGATTTTCTCCCCAGAATGAAAGAGAGAGCCAAGTGGAGATCTGAAAATAGTCTATGCAGGAGGAACAAAAAGGCACCATCTTGCTTGTAGGGGATTGAATTGTGTCCCTCAAAAAGATACGAGGAAGTTCCACCCCCCAGTACCTATGAATAGGACCTTATTTGGAAATAGGATCTTGGCAGATGTGATCAGGTTAAGGTGAAGTCATTAGGGCGGGCCCCAGTCCAGTGTGACCAATCACCTTCCAGGAAGAGACACGCAGGGAGAACCTCACGTGAAGACAGGCAGGGGTTGGGACACTGGATCTTCACACCAAGGATGGTGGCAGGAAGGATCCTCCTCTGGAACCTTCAGAGGGAGCCATGGCCCTCTCCCCATCCTGATGCAGACTTTTGGCCTCTAGACTGCGAGAGAACACACATCTTTTGTTCTAAGTCCCCCCGATGGCAGTGTGTTGGCACCACAGTCCTGGGGAAACTCACACATGATCCAAGAGTGAGGGTGGTGGAGGGGTGTTGGGGGTGGGCGGAGGGGACCTGGATCACAGGGACACTGGACAGCTAGCGGTGCAGCCGCCAGGGCTCCCGTGCTGTCCGTGCTGGGGAAGTTGGTGAGAGACCCGGCAGTGTGGTCTGTGTGTTCTCTGGATGTCCTTAGCTATTGGGTGGAACTTCCCAAGGGTGGGGAATTGCACGTATGCACAGGTGGGTGTGTTACGGGAATTGCATGTATGTACCAGCAAGTGAGGGACAGGGTGCAAGGCAGTGGGCAGTAGGTGCGAGGCCGTGCTGGTCTTATGTTGACTGCAATTTTCCAGTTGGGTGCAGAAGCCATGGCTTGAGTGATGATGAGGACCTGGGAGCAGCAGTGAATGCTGAGCCCCACTAAGTTGCTTTTCATTTTCCAATTCCTGGCAGAGTACCCCACGTATAATTTTTGCCTAGTAACTCTGAAATGGAAATAATAACAGACCCAAAGCTACAATTTCTTACAAAATTAGAGCTCTGGGTTTGAACACTTTAGGGGAATGTAATTTTCCCGACCAGGAAAAAGCCTTCGCCAGCGTCTGTGCGTGTGTTTAGATGAGGAAATACTTAGCGTGAGCGTGCTGCCTGTAACCACACAGCCGTTAGATCGCAGAAGCAAAAGTAGAATTCACGGCCTTGCTTGTTGGCTGGTATCATGCCACATCTCTGACTCGCTGGACCTCAGCATCTGTCACACACATGATGGAGACACATACATCCCCATTTGAAATGCAGCTCCTTTAAGGCGTCTGTGATCGGTTGTTGGGACGGTTTGCTTCCCAGAACACATTTTAATAATCAAATAATATTAGAATGAAAAGGAACCATATTGTTGTATCTACATTCTATTTTGACCTATTTGCTTTTCCCACTAAATCACACCTTTATACAGAAGGGGAAAGACAACCATCATGATTGCGTCTTCCGGTAATATCCGCAAACGCAGAGCCGCGAGGTGGTTTCTGGAAGCAGGATGGGTGTGGGCAAAAGGGCTGTATCTCATGTAGTCATTTGCATTAAAATGTATGCCAGCTGCCTGGTGATAATTTATGGACCGTGCGTTCCCTTGCATTCCCTGGGCTGCCGCACATGGAAGAAAAATATTTGTCATATGTGGGGAAATCTGCACTATTGGCCATAGAGAGTGCGCGGTTCTGTTTCAGTAAGCGACTTTGGAGTGGGCTGGAATTTCCAGCCTGGCTGAGCACCTGTATTGTCGACCTTCAGTTCACTGTTCTCCTGGGCAGTTTACCTATTTTGAGAATGTTAACGTAAACTCAGTACTTCTAGTTGCCCCCCGTCGGCATCTGTCAGCTCCAGGCTCCGTGGTTCCCAGACTGGAGAGGTGGGAGCTCATTTCTGCTCCAGTGACGATGGCGGTCACATTGAATCTGGAGCCTCTTGTGTCCTGTGACCTCAGACTGCTCCCGTGGCACTCTGCTTAGGCCCAACTGTGCTCTCACCCACCAGCTCTCCAAACAGGGGACAACTGTTATTTCGTTGGCCCCCACATGTCTCTTTCTACTGGATGGTTAACTCTGGGGCCACAGTCCCCGGCCACTGACTGAGGCTGGCCGTCCTGGTGTCTCACTTGCCCTCTGCAAGGACGGGTTCAAGGGGCAGAGACAACACCAGGCAGGTCCAGGGAGAGTTCTTGTGTGACAAATGGCGCACACGTGGGAAGAGAGAGGCGCCTCCCCCTTAGAATCACCAGCCTTAAAGGCGGGAGGCTGTTGGGACCTATCCTTCCTACACTGGGAGAGCCTCTTTGCAGCAGGAGACAATAGAGCCAACCAGAAAAAATGAGAGGAGCGGGGAGGGAGGCAAGAAGAGAGAGCAGATTGTACCATGCCACGCAAGCTCCAGATTCCAAACGTGTGCTTAGTCCGTTCTAGCGCTGGGCTTAGAGCCGGAGGCCAGGCAATCCTGCTGCTCATTAAGCCAGTGCGGTCAGGGGTACCGCTGATCTTGAACACCTTCTACATCTTTTCCCATCTCTGCCTCCTAAAGATACCTTAACCAGGTCCCATGTCTCTTCTGTCACTCTTGGTGATTGGAAGGCTCCCATTCGCAGACATCAAAAGTCTTACCCCCGGTCTAAAACCAAACCTTACTGTGCCTTCCTGTTCAGACACTTCAGCTTCCCAACGCAGGGACCCCTAAAATGCTGGGCTCGGCACTTGTCCCTCCACTCCTGGGGTTCTGTCTGTCTTGCCCCTTGCTACTCTGGCTGCTTCGGAAGAGAAGGGGGAAGTCCTACTTGGACATAGTTCATAATCTGGTTGCTTACTCTTTCTGTCTCCGGGTGTCTCTCTGGATTCTGGATTTAGGAGAACCCACCCTCCGCTGAAGACGGTCTCCTGGCACTGCTTTTCCTTTGCGGTCCTCCTGGGAGAAGTCTTTTAGTCGGGCTCTAGCTCAGTGACTGACCCTGGTATATCCATCTGGACAAGGAGGAAACTCGGCTCACTCCCCCAGCCACCACCAAATCTGGGAAAAGCAAGTGTCTCCCACATCTGCTCCCGCCATCATGGGCTGCTCTAAGCATTCTGCCTTCCTGCTTGTTGAGTTAAGAGTTGACCTCTTTGTTCGAATACGCCCGCCAGTTCAAGGCGATGGTTCTCAGCCCCCCAGAAGATCCTGGCAAGCACCTCTTAATGTCACGCCCACCTGTGAGATTTCACAGAAAGCCTCCCCTTCCTGAAAGTTCATCTTGTTGCTTAAAGACTCCTCACTGGACTTGGGGGAACAAAGGCGGTAAAACCCAAACCAGACCAACCACTCTCTTCCAGGAAAGCAAGCTCCCTAGCCAGTCCTCGAATGTCCTTCTTCTACAGCGGCTGGCGGTGGGCAACGGGCAAAGGATCTCAGAAAGGACTTTTGGCAAGTCCTGTGGTTTTTCCCATTAGCAATGAAGGCAACCCTGCCTGGCCGCCCTGAATCTCCAAGGCCCTGGGGAAGTTCCATTTCATATTCCATTCCAGTGACTTCAGCTCGAGTTGGGTCAGTCGCAAGCCAAGGAGTCGTGACGTGCACACCTCCTGTTTCTCATTCATTTCCAAGACCTTGGGGTCTGCTGTTTAGAGAAACTTGCGCCTGCCCTGGTACGTTCCTGTAAATGCCAGGCTTATTACCGCTGTGTTTCAATTCCTTCCCATTCATTTGGCAACCCCTAGGAATTCCCCTCCGCTTACACAGAGGCCCTGAATATTCTCTTTCCCATTCCCTGGCAACAAGTGCTTGATGAATGCGCACACAAGCAAGTGAGCACAGGAACCCATGCACCGCCATCATCCTGATGTACTCAGGCCAGCAACTTTCCACGTGAAAATTCATGACCCATTTTCAGTACTACCGACTGGGGAGACCGTTTTCCCACCCACCGAGAAAAGTGTGCACCTGTCTCTATGGACACAGAAAGGTAAACTCTATCGTATGGTCAAAAAGACAATAGGACTCTCCAAGAAAGCACGGTGAGTTTCCAGCAGCTTGAAAATAAGAAAATCAGAGCATCCTTTGGGACAAGCCCACAAAACGGGTGCCAGCACACCGCACAAATGTAGAGCTCTGTGAATTGTAAAGCCAGCCCGTTTGTCACAGCAGCCAGGTCGATGCTCACAGCTGTGTCAGCCTCCGCAGAAGCCCTGGGTATGTCCTTATCCCAATCATAGACTCTGGCCCACTCCAAAGTCACCAATATCCTGACTTTGAGAGAGAGAGAGAGAGAGTGCGCGTGAGCGTGGGAGGGGCAGAGGGAGAGACAGGGAGAGACAGAATCCCAAGTGGGCTCCAGGCCCAGTGCAGACCACGATGTGGGGCTCCATCCCATGACCGTGAGAAATCCCATGACCTGAGCCGAAATCAAGAGTCAGATGCTCCGTGGACTGAGCCACCCCAGCGCCCCAATCCTGACTTTTATATTAATTACTTCCTTGCACTTTTTATTGTTGTACTGAACTTGATATGTCCTAAAACCTACGTGCTCCCCTCACCCGTCTCATTCTTCTTCTTACGGTGCACCTGTTGAAGAATGTGGGCCAACTGTCCTATAGATTTTCCCGCAGACTAGGTCTTCCTGACTGTTGACTGCACATGGCAGTTACCTGTGTCTTCTGTGTGAGGCTGGATTGGGAGGTTTGATCAGATTTGGGTCTGATTCCTATGGAAAGACCCCAGGTGGTATTGTCCTCTATCATCAGGAGGCACTTTCTGTCTGGTTTTTGCTCCTTTTCAACAAAAACAGCCATTAGCGCTCAGTGCCTCGGTCCATAGAGCCTTTGGGGCCTGGAAAATAGTTACCTTCCTCTATCATTTTGTTTTCATTTATCGGCTGGAATAAACCTCTGAGAAGTCCTTTCCCTTCATCTGATTTTTAGTTAGGTATATACAGTTGATTAGGATAAGCACAAGACGTGCTTGATTCTTTCCTTTTATTTACCGAGGTTTCAACATGATGGGTGCGTTAATCGGTCTCTTCAAAAAGTGACCAATTTGGTTTTTAAAAATACCATTATAATCACAAAGAGGTAAGGCCGTGTGATACATGTCAATTTTTGCCATTTCTACCCTTGAAACCCAAATTGCACCCTTCTGGACGGTGGGAGATCTGTCAAGCTGGCTTCGTCAGTTCTTCTGAAATCAGCCTTCACTGCCTCCTAATTTTCTGGCATTACAACATGTTTCAGGCCAACTGTATGCATTTCCCAGGGCTTCCACAACGCAGCATCATAAACTGATGGTTTGGAGCAACAGACATTTATTCTCTGAGCTCTGGAGCCCAGAAGTCTAAAGTCAGGCATCGGCAGGGCCGCCCTTTCTCCGAAAGTTCTAGGCGACAATCAGTTCCATGCTGTTCTCTCAGCTTCCGGCGTGGCTGGCCATCACCCCAACGTCTGCCTCACTGTCCTGTGGTTTGTCCCTGGGGGCTCACATCACCTTCCTTCTGTCAGTGTCCATCTCTGTGTCTCCTTTCCTCTGGAAGGACACAAGTCGTGCTGCGTTCACCCAGCTGATACTCTACGACCTGGACTGTGGTTTCAAAGGGAGAGGCGTGTACCCACCTGTTCTCACCCTCCACGGCTTGGGAGTTGCCACAAGGTACACCGACGCCCTTGAACATCCAGGGGGTACAGGCATGAGTGTGAGGAAGACATTTCCTTGTGTCTTCAGTCTCAGCAGAGTCCAGGGAGAGAACAAGAGGGGAGTGGGGCGCCGTCAGCGCGAGAAGGCTGCAGCCTCACTGCACTGACAGTGCCGCTGTGGCTGGGGTCAGAGATGAGGCTGGGGGCTGAGAGGCTGAGAAACTGAGAGACTGGGAGGCTGGAGGTTGGGAGGCTGGGAGGCTGGGAGGCTGGGAAGCTGGGAGGCTGGGAGGCTGGGAAGCTGAGAGGCTGGGAGGCTGGGAAGCTGAGAGGCTGGGAGGCTGGGAGGCTGAGAGGCTGGGAGGTTGGGAGGCTGGGAAGCTGGGAGGTTTGGAGGCTGGGAGGTTGGGAGGCTGGGAAGCTGGGAGGTTTGGAGGCTAGGAGACTGGGAGGCTGGTAGACTGGGAGGCTAGGAGGCTGAGAGGCTGGGAGGTTGGGAAGCTGGGAGGCTGGGAGGTTGAGAGGCTGGGAGGTTGGGAGGCTGGGAGTCTGGGAAGATGGGAGGCTGGGAAGCTGGGAGTTTGGGAGGCTGGGAGGTTGGGAGGCTGGGAGGCTGGGAGGTTGGGAGGCTGGGAGGCTGGGAAGCTGAGAGGCTGGGAAGCTGGGAGTTTGGGAGGCTGGGAGGTTGGGAGGCTGGGAGGCTGGGAAGCTGGGAGGCTGGAGGTTGGCAGGCTAAAAGGGTGGGAGGCTGGGAGGCTGAGACACTGGGAGGCCTGGAGGCTGGGAGGCTGGGAGTCCGGGAAGCTGAAAGGCTGAGAGGTTGGGAGACTGGGAAGCTGGGAGGTTTGGAGGCTGCGAGGCTGAGAGGCTGTGAGGTTGGGAGGCTGGGAAGCTGGGAGGTTTGGAGGCTGGGAGGCTGGTAGACTGGTAGACTGGGAGGCTGGGAGGCTGGGAGGCTGGGAGGCTGGGAGGCTAGGAGGCGTACCCACAGCAGGGGCCCAAGATGAACTCTGGGTCAACCCAGAAGTAGGTGGTGAGGCACCAGGGAGGGCAGCTCTACCGTCTTCACCACAAACCTTTCACCTCCATTTCACTGCGGTTCCTCCGGCTGCCGAAGTCTGGGAGTACATGTCCACTCCCTGCAAAGGTGCGTCTGGAGAGTGGCAGCCGTCACATCCCGTCAGCTGGCACTGAGTGACTCACATGCAGATTGGAAAGTCCTTAGTGGGCTCGGTCAGCTGGCCCGAAGCTTCCCCCAGTCACCATGAGGGGAGGAAGAACGGAGAAGGGATACGGGGGACACAAGTGGCAGGACCTGTGGAGAAGCAAGACGGAGGAGCCGGGCTGGACAGGGGAGCCGGCCCTCCTTTTTCTCATGTGCCAACCTCTTCCCCGGGGGCTCCCTTCCCCTCTTGGCCAGCACTCCTGTTGGGCTCGTCCAGGATGGCATGGTAACTCTCTCCCCGTCCACCAAAGGGCCCAAGGCGAAGTAGACAACCACTGCTCCCAAGCTTTCCAGACAGAGAACAGAAACTTAAAGACAGTTATCCCCGGGCCAAGTTTGGAGATAAGTTTGCAGGCAGGTATCCCAGGAGCAGCCTCAGCCTTGGCACTTTGGCCAGTGGCACTGGGAGCCCAGAGCTCTGCTCCGGGGCATATTCGATGATATAGGGAGGGTCGTTCAAGTCTGTATTTGCAGTCAGATTCCAGATACAGGACAGGCTTTTCCCCGGAGCGCCTTCACCAGGAGCCCATTGGAAGCAAGCAGCCACCTGTGGACGGGAGAGGCAGGCTAAGATCTGGGGTCTCCCTGGGGGGTTACGCGCATCGCTCTGCTGGCAGAAGGGTAGATAGGTCATTCTCTGAAACTCAGAGTCTTCCACCAACGAAACCAGTTCCTTCAGGAATTTTAAGGTGCACAGTGGCCTCAGGGCCGCTAGTAACTGCTCTGTCCCATGTGTCTCCGGGGGTGGGGGTGGGGGCGTGGGGATGGAGGCAGGTGCAAACCCAAGGATGCTAACCTGAGCTCCTGGTGCATAGTAAAAGCCTAGTAAACGTAGCCATTCCAATTTTGTCTGTTTCCTCTCTAATTTGTTTTAAATAAGATTCCCCAGGGCAGAGCCCACAGGACAGGCTTCATCGCTCCTCCCCACCCGGCTGGAGGCACAACGCTTCGTGCACAGGGAACCTTACACAGTGCTTTTTGCTTAGCTGATGAAAGGAGCTTACAGAGGTGCACAGACACACAATTTATAGATGAGGGAATCAAAGTGAGAAGCAAGGTGACTGTTTTTGAGCAAGGACCCAGATTCTGTCCATCCCGAGCCAGGCTGCCCGGGGCTGTCTCTCTCCGAAGGGCCTCTTTGCCCCTCTGCTGCACGTGCTGTGCTCTCCCAAGCTTTGCACAGGTCGCTCCTTGGGCCTGGGGTGTGATTCCAGATTCCCCTCGCTTACGTTGATCCAGGCTCCGACAGGTTTGTCCTCACGACACAGAGAGCCCTTCTCTGGGAAGCGCGCTGAGCCCCCTAAATGCTGGCGAGGGCTCCCCCTTCGCTATCCACAGCCCCCTCCTAAAATAGAAAAGCCCACACTGATGTGCGTTCACGCATTAACTTCTCTACAATCTCAAACCAGTCAGAGGCCGCGCCTGTTTGCTCACTGGCAGCCTCTGGCCTGGCCCCAGCACCTGCCCTCGGCGGCCGTCCCGTGGGTGTTTGCAGATCGAATGCACGGAATATTACAGCTTCCTTTTAGTAAGTGCTTCTCAAGTGCCAACTTCTGCGCCTGCCTCTTCACAGAAGGACCCCAATTCTGAAGACAAATTTATAAGGTAGATAGTAATCATGTCATATTTAAAGAACAGGAAAACATCTTTGAGTCTAGAGCGATGTAAGATCTAAGATTTAAGATTTAAAATTTAAAAACATCCTTTGTAGGGGCGCCTGGGTGGCGCAGTCGGTTAAGCGTCCGACTTCAGCCAGGTCATGATCTCGCGGTCCGTGAGTTCGAGCCCCGCGTCGGGCTCTGGGCGGATGGCTCGGAGCCTGGAGCCTGTTTCTGATTCTGTGTCTCCCTCTCTCTCTGCCCCTCCCCCGTTCATGCTCTGTCTCTCTCTGTCCCAAAAATAAATAAAAAAAAAACGTTGAAAAAAAAAAAAAAAACATCCTTTGTTTAAAAAAATGTTTTTTAATGTTTATTTTTGAGAGAGCAAGTGAGACAGAGCGTGAGCGGGGAGGGGCAGAGACAGAGGGAGACACAGAATCAGAAGCAGGCTCCAGCTCTGAGCTGTCAGCACGGAGCTTGACGCGGGGCTCGAACTGACAAACGACCTGAGCCGAAGGCGGACGCTCAACCGACAGAGCCACCCAGGCGCCCCCAAATGTAAAAGCGTCCTTAATCCTAGAGAGATTAAAAACTGACCTAAAGTCCCACAGGCAAGAAATGGTGGAGACTTGGTCTCACGCCACCAGCTACGGGCCGCTACGCAGAGAGCACATTGTGCGCGGCCGAGATGCTGCCCTGGGAGGCGGGCCTGGGCCGCCCGCAGTCCAGCTGAGGCTCCCGGAACGTGGACAGGGAGTTGAAGGAGGCCCAGGGCTCACATCGTATCCTCCATGAAGCCGTTCCGGGCCCTCGCAAAGCACACTGGTTTCTCTCTTTTTGAGTGTTGGTAATTGACCTTCCTCGACTCCTGGTTTTGCAATTGGTTGTGTCCTGTGCTAACTGGGCTACACCCATTTCTAACTCACAGAGCCCACATCCACCGGGCGTGGCCGGCCGCCTCCTGTCCCCTGTGACTCAGGCACCCAGCGGGCCGGTGGGGACCCAGGGTCGAGTGCGCGCAGTAAGCAGCCGGGCAGCCGCCCAGCTTTCTCCCACCCCACCCCTCCCGCCAGCCCCCGCATTACGTTTAATCCTTCTGCAAATGATTCAGTTTGCCTTCTTCACATGCACTTTGGGCTGCACTTTGGGCTGGAGGAAGGGATCCCCGAGGAGAAAGAAGGTCTGAACCAGAAAAGAGCCCCTGTGCTTGGGCTCCCTGGCTGTTCAGGGAAGGGGCAGCCGCAGGCGGCACCAGAGCTCTCCTTCTGGGGGAACCGTGGGTCAGGGACGTCTCAGGAGCCTGAGCGCCTAACAGGGAGCCTGTGGCCGCGACCCAGGCCAGCCAGGGTGGGACGTGCTGGGCTCCTGGGAATCCCGCCGAGGGCCGTGCACGCTGCCCTCAGCATCACACTGTCCCCGGGGGATGCCAGGCGTGTCAACCTGGGGGCTTCTGAATAACCCTCTGAGGTAGGAAACAGGATTCCAAAGATTCAAATTTCACCTGTTTCTATTCAACACATATCTGTTTAATACCAAGCAGCCAAAGGCAACCTACCTTCCCCAGATCTGACCCTTCCACTGCCTCTCTGCCAACCATGAGCTCCTGGCCTGTGCATTGACCTTGGAGGTGGAGGGCCCGGTGGCCATGCACTTGAGGCAGGAAGGGAAGGGACTCTTGATGCCCGTGCGTGAACACCTTCCAGCACCCAGTTAGGATCCACAGAGGTGCTAACCTGCCTGGATTGCAGGAAAGGTCCGGATGGTACACACTCTGGGCTTTGTGGGCCCTGTGGTTTCTACCGTGACTACAGGCAGGAGGGTTGGAGCCAGGATACGAACTGAAGGTTATCTGAACCTAAAGCCCCTGGGCTTTTCCCTCGCCTCCCCCCAAAAAAAGTGACTGCTTACACTGACATGTGCACTAATGTCAGACCTTGCTTCCGCATGTTTTGAAATGATCATATGTGGGGACACCAGGGTGGCTCAGTTGGGTTGAGCATCAGACTCTTGATTTCCACTCAGGTCATGGTCCCTGGGTTGTGGGATTGAGCCCTCCAGTGGTGCTCTGTGCTGAGATTCCCTCTCTCCAGGGTGCTTTCTTGGCTCAGTCGGTTAAGCGTCTGACTTCGGCTCAGGTCACGATTTCATGGTTCGTGGGTTCGAGCCCCGCATTGGGCTCTGTGCTGACAGCTCAGAGTCTAGAGCCTGCTTCTGATTCCGTGTCTCCCTCTCTCTCTGCCCCTCCCCAACTGGCGCTCTCTCAAAAAAAGAAAGATTCTCTCTCTCCTTCTGCCCTCCTCCCCCACTCATATGCCCTCTCTCTCTGAAATAAAATAATAAACAATTTAAAAAAAACAATTAACTATTTGATCCCCACATGTCAAGAGTGTAACTTATTTGACCCTCCCTATGCTGTAAGAATTACCTTTACATCCAGTTTAGAAATGAGGAAACCAAAGCACAGAGAGTACTAGTTACTTGCCTGGGTAACACAGCTGACCGGGGGAGCTGGGATTTGAACCCAGGCAGGCCGCTCAGAGAGTCTGGGCTCCTTAACTGCGATGTTAAAATACAGGTGAACCCAACAGCCGTCATCAAGATGTTGTGTAAGTCAGCATTAGCTTGGGTGATAAGGACCCAGCGACCTCAGAGTTTAGCGGAAACCCCATGAGGGACAGAGCTGTCAATGCAGTCCTCTTGAATGAGGGGGCAGGTGTGGGGGTGGAGGGCAGCAGGGGACAGGGACAGGCTCTGTGGAACTGAGTCATTCGTTCCTGATCCAGACACCTTCTGTCTACCCATAACCAAAATTTATTGAGCACTTACAAAGTGACTTACCTCATTAAGCACTTTCACTGTCCTAAAAGACAAATTAATCTGCTTTACTACTTAGATGATCCGAGAATATGAAAACTAAGCACGGCTTGAAAAACCACCTAGAGAGTTCCAGCTGCCGTCTTGAAGGAAAGGCTGGCTCAGAATGCCACAGGAAGCCTGACATCTGGTCTCCCACGCTGTACTGTCATTTTCTGGGATGCTTAACAGGCAAGACTTTTCCTTGTTCAGGTGGCAGAGCATCCCATTCAAAGTGGCCCAGGCCACGAAAGGAGAGCTTACTGGCCTCGTACTGGAAGGTCTAGAGCCATTCCCTCAAAGCGAAGTCAGTCCTCTCCATGAGGTGGGAACGGGCACTGACGTCCTGAGGGCAAGTGTGTCCGCCCTTCTCAAAGGTCCTGGGTAGGTGCCTCATCCTTAATTGCCACCATTTCCTCATTACCTCTGCCCCAAATGACTTAGCGCCCCAATGCAGTGAGTGTAAATCCTCTAAAGTGAGTAGTACTTTTATCCCCCACCTGAGAACTCACATTCCCGCCACCAGCTCTGGCAGGGAGTCCTTCTGGACCCGGCCCAGAACCTCAGAGGGCCTCCCTGTCAGCTCAGGCTGAGCGGCATACCCCTGAGATCTGCACGCCCCCTTTTCAAATGTGTTCCAAAGACTCTGGTCTTGGCGGCCAGGGTGGGGTGAGGGGCAGGGGGCGAGGGGCAGGTGCACAGGGCTGCCTAGTGCTGGGAGGGGGTGTCCGCCTCACGTGCACACGCGAGGCCCTCCGGGTGCAAGACAGAGCCCGGGTGGGAGAAGGCGGGGGGCCGGCTGCAGGCCAGGCGCGGGGACCCAGTCTCCCCTAGGGCTGACACGCACACTGAGAAGTCTGGGAATCCTGAATCTGAACCTGGACGTGTACCCCCTAATAAAGGTACATTTGTTCCCAGGGGCAGGGGGACAGAATTGACTGTATTTGACCACTTTTGGCTTGGTTTCTCCCTGTGGTGTTCGAGGCTCTGTGCTCTTCGATGAATGCAGTAACCACTTCTTCCTTGCGAAACGTGGAGACAGTCCACAGAGCAAAGACCAAGCAGGTGTATATGGGAAAGAAACAGACCCAAATCTTGAAAGAATGAGACATGTTGGTAGAGAAGGAACCAGAATGGAAGAGAGGAAGGAGGGAGGAGGCGAGCGGTCATGGATGAAGGGTTGGGGGTGGCAGAGAGGACCAGGGACCAGAGTGGGGAGGGGGCTTCCACATCACCATGGGGGGGGGGGCAGGTGGTACACCGCTTCTGATGTTCCCTGGGAAGCACAAGAAAATTTAACACTCACTGTGAATGTCATGTGGTTAATATTCTGTTTTCTTTGAGGGCTAGTCCAGTGGTTTCCAAGCTGTGGATCCCTGCCCATTGGTATTTACGTTAATAAATAACTACTGTTTCCAATAGACAGGATAGATCTGTAAAGAACAGACAATAGCCCATGGTAAGTATTGCTTCAAGAGATTTGTTTCCATCAGGTGCATGTATATGTATATATATGGGGTCATGATGTAAAATGTTTTTCTTCCTTGGGGCTATTGTCAAAAAGCTTGGAAGTTGCTGGGCTCTCCTAGGTGACACAGTCATGTTTATTTGTGTTGCATGAGCATTAAGTGGAATAATATGCCCAGAATGGTAGTCATGCCCGGCATACAGCTGGCACTCATGTCATTTGCACCCCCACCTACACGATGTGGAAATGGCGTCTTAGAGGTTAATTCTCAAGGACAAATAGCAGCAGAGATAAGCCTGGAATCCAGATCCCTGTTCTCGGTCTGAAGTGATGTACCCCTCTGAGGGAGGTATGACCAGCTAAGAAGAAGCTGACACTACATCCTGTGTGATTTTAAAGGTTTACCTCAGTACATGGCACACAGCAGAAAAATAGTTCTAAGCTCTAAATGATTCCATATAGGAACACTTTTCACTTTTTTATTGAGGCATAAAGTGCAAACCTTTTAAGTAGACAGCTGGATGAATGTTTGCTTTTACAGACTGCTGCATAGCCACCACCCGGATCTGTCAAATCTAGAAGCATCTCTGATGCCCCTTTCAGTCAATGCGCTTTACTACCAAAGTTCAGTCTTGCCTGCTTGTAGCTTTACATGCGCGGATTCACACCGTATGAGCTTTTTCACTCAACGTTTTGTTTCTGAAATTCATTTGCGCCATGGTCTTGCACAGTGCTTCCTTCTTTTTCATTGCTGTCTACTGTTCCATTTCATGAATACAACCTAATTTATTATCCATTATCACCTTGATGGATATCTCGTTGGTTTCTAGTCTTTGCTACTATTTATCTAGTCTTTCCTACTAAAAGAGCTTCCAAGAATGTTCTTGTACCCATGTTTTGGTGGAAACGAGTACCCACTTCTATTGGGTATTTACCCATGTCTGTAGAAGAATTGATATAATTACAGCTTTATATATAACAGAGTTCATCAATGTATTATTTGCAATACAGAAAAAGAAACAACAGAAATCAACAGGGAATAAACAGATCATTAAATATGTAGTCTTGGGCTTCTAGGTGGCTCGTCGGTTAAGCATCTGACTTCGGCTCAGGTCATGATCTCACGGTTCGGTTCGTGGGTTGGAGCCTCGTGTCAGGCTCTGTGCTGACAGCTGGGAGCCTGGAGCGTAATTCAGATTCTGTGTCTCCCTCCCTCTCTGTCCCTCCCTGCCTCATGTTCTTTCTCTCTCTCTCAAAAATAAACTATTAAAATAAATAAATAAATAAATACATACATACTACATACATACATAGTCTTGGAAACCAATACTTATATATGGATAAGTGTCAATTTTTATTTTTATTCACACCATTTACAAAATGAAAGCATCAAATCAATAAATAAAACCATAGCAGAGTACAAGAAAACATAAGCAAATACTTATGTCTGGGCAAGAAAAGAATTCTTAAATATGAATACTGTTTCTTAAATAAGCCACAATGGAAAATAAAGAAAATGTCTGGGCGCATGGCAATTTTAAACTTCTTAAGATCTATTTGATTCCCGGTCAGTGAGCCAAACCAAACAAAAACAAAACAAACAGACAAACAAAACTTCTTAAGATCCAGAGACATAATGAACTAAATTAAACTCACATAATAATTCAGAAAAAAACATGTATACATGTATACATGTGGTATACATCACAAATGGGATAACCTTACTATAAATAGTTCACATAAAGTTTGGTGAGAAAACATTAGCAACCCAAGAAAAAAGTTAGCAAAACCGGAGGAATGGATTTATAAGATAAAATACATGGTTTTTTTTTTTAAGTTTATTTATTTGCTTTGAGGGGGGGGTGGGTAGAGAGAGCCCAGGGGAGGAGCAGAGAGAGAAGATGTAAGGCTTGATCTCACTACCCTGGGATCATGACCTGAGCCAAAATCAAGAGTCTGTTGCTCAAGCAACTGAGCTACCCAGGCGCCCCAAAACACATGTGTTTAATGAACATGAAGACATTCCAACCTTACCAGGAATCAAAAGAGCAAATTAAACCATGGGGACATCATTTTTCACATACCACAAGGTACAAATACTTAGCAATCTTAACACTGAGAGCTGGAGAGAAAGCAGAGAGAGAGGCATTCTTGGAAGCTATCAGGACGGCTTCTCCGGGAAGCAACTCAGTACCAAACTTTAAAACATTTAGTCCCTTTGGACTTGCATTTCCACATTCAGGAATCCATCCCTTGGGAATAATGCAAAATGGAAACAAAAATATATGCATAACACGTTCATCAGAAGATTGTTTATCATGGCAAAATACAAGGGGAGAAGTGATACCTGTCAATCGGAAACAGAGAAAAAGGACTGTATGACCTTATGGTGACTTCATGGAGGATGAGGCAGCCATTAAGTGACACTGTCATGCAGAGGTAGGGCAACTGGCCCAGTGGCACTTCCATCACACCCTGAGGACCAGTGTGAGTAGCCTCACTGGGCAGGACAGACTCAGGACAGCAGGTGCAGTGCAGGGCCCCACCATCCATCCATCACCCTCCAGAGCAGAAGCAGCCGTCTGACCCACGCGGATGGTGGCCGCAGGACCTGTAGACCACGGGAATGGAGAATCACCACTGTGGAGTCTTCAGGACCCTGGATAGTCCCAGGGTGGTGCTGAGGGTGGAGCGAGGAAACAGCCGGGTGTGGTCCTCCCCCCTGCACTTGACACAAGGAAGTTTCTCATGGCCCCCAGGCAGTGAAGGTTGCTGTGGGTTCATCAAGCTGAGTTCCGGATGGAGGTCTGGGGGTCACACTTGCTGGGGGACAGGAAGAACTGGAGAAAGACACAGTACATATCAACAGATAAACGAAAGTCCTTAAGGGACCCCCCCCCCCCAAAAAAAAGTGTCGGACCAAACACAGCAAAGGGCTAGACATTGTTCTTTGGCAGGTGGGAGACCAAAGTGAAGTGAAGTGAAGGGTGGTCACTGTTCCTGCACTCCTCTCTTGAACTTGGTGTTGTGCTGAGCTAAGAAAATGCTCTTGGTACCCAGGAGAAAGAGGATGGAAAGAATGACACTCCCTAGCTCACGGTCAGACGAAAGGGAACAGCAGGAAACCAGCTTGCTCTTGTCCGCGGGTGCCCTCAGCTCGAACCCGGCTGTTTGCGTGACATGATACCGTCACTTGAAGTTCTTCACAGAGTTGAGTCGATGGCAGAAATCTGGCAGACTTCCCTTGCAGCAGCTTTGTACGTTCTCCCAAAGATGTGCCCAGAGGTAGCAATAACGTGTGTGGAGTCACTTCGTGCGTGTTACCATCTTTATCCACTGCATGAGCCCTATCATCACGGCTCGCATTTCACCGGTGAGTCGCTACATGCTCAGGGATGTCATCTGCCACAAGACCAGAGCCACCATTCTGCCCGAATCCAGGGACAGTGGTCCTGATGTTGTGTGTGGGCCTCTGCGGTAGTTTCCACCAACCAGAAGTGGATGGTAAAAAGTGGATGCACCTTCTAGATTTTCCACATATCAAACCTACGTTCTTTGTCAGCTTATTCCAGAGCGTCACCTGTACTTAAATCTGGAAGGGAAGGCAGATTTCTGTTCTATCCTCTGTCTTCCCACATCACAAAATATAATTTATGTGGCAAGTAAGTTTCCTTTCATGTACATGCTCAAGCAGTAAGTCATTCTTTGAAAGTTTTGTTTATCATTATTTACTTTTGAGGGAGAGAAAGAGAGAGCATGAGCAGGGGAGGGGCAGAGAGAGAGAGGGAGACACAGAATCGGAAGCAGGCTCCAGGCTCCGAGCTGTCAGCACAGAGCCTGACGCAAGCCCTCAAACCCACGAACCGCAAGATCATGTGTGACCTGAGCCGAAGTTGGGCACTTAACCGACTGAGCCACCCAGGGCGCCCCTTAAGGCTTTACTTTTTTTTAGAGCACTTTTATGCTTATAACAGCACTGCACACACAGCCTCACCATTATTACCATCACTCACCAGAATGGTACACTTCTTATCCAGGATGCATCTTGCAAAGGAGATTTCAAAATACGAGAAGTATGTTTGCATCGAAATAAGAGCTATCTGCTACAAAGACACCGAGATGATTCTACCGCAGGAGAGTGACAGGGCGGGGGTGGGGGGGGGCGGTTAACCTCTCTCTACCTGTTGACCCCCAGATGGCAGATTTGTCCCTAGCTCTAAAAAATACACAGGCTCTAGCTACCTGGAATTTAAATAAAAACTTAACAAACACATACACGCTTCGTCCTGAGCGGTTTCTGGAATTAAGAATTAGAATAAACAAATCCTACATTGCCGTAATAGCACATGAGAAATAGACTAAGATTTTGTCTATTAATCCCCTTTTTTGCAAAATTACATTTTGGCCCCTAGAGATCCTCAGCTTTTTCTTTCTGATTGGCTCCATTCATTTTTGTCCCTCTAGCGATGGTTAGAAAATAAACCATCACTTTTCTGGAACTATGCATAGAAATATTTATTAAAAACCTACTAATTTGTACTATATACCCACTTCATGCATGTTTTTCCAGAATGCACAATATAGCACAAGAAGTAGCGACGGTTTAGTCGTAAACTTTGACTCCTCCTCCAGAAGACTCAGATTCGCCAGCCTCACCCAATCCCTTCATCAGGAGGTGCTGGGATGGATTCTTCTAGAAACCTTGAGGTCAGTGAGTTCCTCTACAGCTCATAGCCCTGTAACTTGGGGTCGCACTCAGAATGTAGGTTTCCCGGATCACCTCTTTCTCCTCCTCACTCCACCCCCTCCCGGCACCCAAATCCACTGCTCCCCTTCCTGGGTCATTTGATGCCCCTTCTAGATTTTCCACACGTCGACCTAGAGAAACAAGCCTGTGTATATCCTCAGGTGTCAGCCCTCCACTCCCTAGACAGAAGGTCCACAAGGTCTCTGAATCTGTGGCCCACAGATGGTATGACACAGAATACAAAGTCATAACAAACCTTAATGACTATGTATAATGTGCCGGCCCTTTCCCAGGTCATGATCTCACAGTTCATGGGTTCGAGCCCCGCGTCGGGCTCTGTGCTGACAGCCCGGAGCCTGGAGCCTGCTTTGAATTCTGTGTCTCCCTCTCTCTCCGCCCCTCCCCTACTCACACTCTGTCTCTTTCTGTCTCTCAAAAATAAATAAACATTGAAAAAAAAATGTGCCGGCCCTTTATGATTCAAAGGGCTTAATGTATCCGTTCATTTGCGCCTTCCTATAATCGCAAAAATGTTCCAGTAGAGGAAAAAGTATGCAAGTATAGCCCAAAAAGGTAGAATAGGCGGGACAAGAATGTGTCGAGCATCAACCGTGTGGTTCCTTGACAAAGCGGATCCAGGGTAAAGCAGGAATCAACAGCGGCCCAAGGCAGGATGGAGGGGCCACGAACGGAGGTGCTCTGAGGCTCTGGGGTGAAGAAAGCCAGCCAGCCTGCAGCGGCGAGGACGGGAGGAAAGGTCGGGCACCAGTTTCCATGCCTGTTCCAGAATAACCTCGACATTCATCACGCGTGATTGGGGCCACCTGACAGTTGTCTAACGGCACGACCTCTGGAAATTCTTGACCTGAGCACTCAAAGGGACCTGCTGGTATAAACAAGTTGCATCCGCCACAGGTACTATGTGAACAAGTTCTAACAAGCTGTCAGCTTGAGTCGAGGAAAGGGATTCTGACCCATGTTCCTCTCTGCCCCTCCCCCACTCGCACTCTGTCTGTATGTCTGTTTCTCTCTCAAAAATAAATAAACATTAAAAAAAAAAAAAAGAGGGGCGCCTGGGTGGCGCAGTCGGTTAAGCGTCCGACTTCAGCCAGGTCACGATCTCCCGGTCGGGGAGTTCGAGCCCCGCGTCAGGCTCTGGGCTGATGGCTCAGAGCCTGGAGCCAGTTTCTGATTCTGTGTCTCCCTCTCTCTCTGACCCTCCCCCGTTCATGCTCTGTCTCTCTCTGTCCCAAAAATAAATAAACGTTGAAAAAAAAAATTAAAAATAATAAAAAAAAAAAAAAGAAAGAGCAAGACGACGTTGACTTTGGGGGAGAGTCGGTAATGGGGGCTCTAAGATTCACAACAAGACAGCCATGAGACGGAGGGGACAACGGAGACCCATGTCCAGACATGACAGAGGCCCACACACAACCATCAGGGGCACACACGGATCTCTCTCCGTCCCTGTCCCCCACGAGGTACCTCCTGGCTGGTGCCTCTCTGTGCACCCATGACAGCTCGTGCCGCACCCATCGTGGATGCCAGCAGAAGCAAAACCAAGAGAAGGGGACTCAGGTGCCCTCCCAGAGGCCAAGCCTCACTCCCGGCCACACAGTTCAATAAGCATCTTCACAGACACTACAAAAACTCAACCTGTCATGCATCCCACCCCTCCCACCATCCACCTGCTCCCACAGGGTCATGCTAAGTGGTCCTTGCTTTTTGACCAGCCCCATTTTCCTCCTTTGTTTCCCGAACACTTCTAGTCCATCCTTCTAAGAGTCACCCCACTGTAAACCTGAGTGTGTGTCCTATGGGAACCCAAGCTCTTGCCCTTGGTCCCCAGCTCAGCTCTCCCGCATCTGCACCTGCCGTCCTTGTTGACGCCCATGGCTTTGGCCGCACAGACCTTCCAACGCAGAAGGGAAGTGTTCTGTCCCTTGCATTTCCTCCTCAGGGACCCTGGCCCGTTTTATGTGCGTCTCTGGATTCCAACCCCTCCCTCTCCACAGATGCCCAGGACGAGATCCAGGCCTACCTCACCGGATGACTCCTCGTGGTTGTCATGACTGTGCCCGCTGCCACCCCCTGCTCCTGCTCTGCTCACACCCATGACCCCCATCCTGCTGGTCCCCCGCCTCCCGTTTAAAGACTGCTTCTTCCCTGGGCCCCCAGTGGGCTCCTCCTTCTGCCCTTCCCAATGCCAGTGTGATCTGGGCAGCTGGGCCTTCCTCTCACTCACCCTCTTGGCATGGCTCTAGCAGCCTGCCCAGGCCCCCAAACTCATCTCCTATCCAAACCCCTCCGACAGTCTGCCAACATCTTCCCTTGGGTGGCTGGGTCACCTCTCCATTCTCCCTCTGCCACCTTCTCTCAGGAGAGGGCTCTGGGGGTCCCAGTCGCCCCGCAAGACTTTCCAGTAGCCATTTCTGACTCTGCCCCTCCTCCCACATGCCCAAACTCTCACCAAGGTCTACTGAGCCCTTAGTTTAAACTAAAATTAATTATTTTCACCCCTTTGACCATTGAACAAATTCTTGTGTTACAAAATTCAGAAAACCTGTCTTCCACCCTGCCCCAGCCCAGATCCGCACTGGGACTTACATGCCCACCTTACAGCATATCCTCAAATGTGATTATGGGTCACTGTAAACAGAGCTGACACGTTCCTGTTCCCGTCACATATATCCTGCTATTCATTTACACCACTCTTACACCTACTGGGTTTTAGATGGGTGTGCCTTGTTTATAAAAGGGGCACTTGGTTGTTAGCACTATAATGTTTTAATTATTTAATTTAATGTTTGAAATTGTAATCCAGGGGCGCCTGGGTGGCTCAGTCGGTTGAACGCCTGACTCTTGATTTCAGTCATGATCCCAGGGTCATGGGATCGAATCCTGAATCTGTCTCTCTCTCTCTCTCTCTCTCTCTCTCTCTCTGTCTTTTTCTCTCTCTCCCTTTGCCCCTACCCCCTCCCTCTCCCGCTCTCTCTAAAAAAGCAAAACAAAATAAATGCTTTGAAATTGTAATCCAGTCATGATTCGGAACACCATCTGTATATTTCCTTACAGGCTAAGATGGATAGATAGGTAGGCAGGTAGCTGGAGGCATAGATAAAATTTGATCAGTTCCAAATTGTTGGCATTCAACTTGCTTCCACATTTTTCTTATTCCAGGCAAGACTGAAATGAAGATACTTCAATACATATCGTTTCACATATGAGTATTTGTCTCTATTGCAATCATCAATGCGATAAATACCCTCATAAAGAAATCACTTCGCACATGCACAAGTAATTCCTAGAAGCTAAATCATGGGTCCAGGCATGTGGGCATTTGCCACTCTGATAGATACAGTCAAGCTGCTCAGCACACGTGTTTCTGTTGGTACCACCACAGCCCTGTGTGGGAACCTTGCCCAACATTCTGGCAAACACACTGTGTTATCAAATTCTCAATCTGAGCCAATCTGATAGGTGAATGATTGTACCACTTTGTGGTTTTAATTTGCATTTATCTTATTATGTGAAAGGTTAAGCAAACTTTCATATATTTAAGACTTTCTTGCATGTATTTATGTTATCATGACATCTGTGCTCAGTTCCTTCACCCATTTTTACACTACGATTTTGGATTCTTTATTAAATTGTCTTACAGGAGCCCTTAAGGTATTATACAAAGACATAAGAATTAGCACTTTATCTGTGATGCTGGCTATGCTTTCTTCCCAGTTCACTTTCTGCACTTTGACTTTGCTTTTACTGTATTTTCTCCCTGCAGGATTGTTTCAGAAAGTCAAAGTCATCAATATTTCTTTCATTTTCTCCTACATTTTATGGTTTTGTGTTTTAATGCTTAAATCCTCAATTCAACTGACGTTTTAGTGAAAGGAGACAGGCATTCAAATTTAATGTGTCTGCAGGGGCGCCTGGGTGGCTCAGTTGGTTGAGCGTCCGACTCTTGATTTCAGCTCAGGTCATGATCTCACGGTTCGTGAGTCGGAACCCCGCGTTGGGCTCTGTGCTGATGGCTCAGAGCCCGGAGCCTGTTTCAGATTCTGTGTCTCCCTCTCTCTCTACCCCTCCCCCATTCATGCTCTGTCTCTCTCTGTCTGAAAAATAAATAAACCTTAACGTGTCTTCAGATATATTTTCCAGGTATGCAAACCCTGTTTGTTGGATAATCTGTCTTCTCCCCCAGTGAGGTAAAATGCCAGCCTTGTAACGCACTCACTCATTTCCCCTGTGTCATTGGATCTTTCTGCACTTAGTTGGCCCTTTGATTTAGCAATTTGCATGTAGTTTCTCTTCTTCGGTGAGCTTCCAGAGGGCGCTGTCGGGTCTGAAAGTGCATTTCCTCTTCCTGATGAGCTCATTGGTTAGCCTCCCCCGTGCCATGCGTGCCGGCAGAGGATGGGGGCTGCTAGGGTCAGAGACTCGTGACACAGACAACAGTGTGACTGGCTTCTTGTTCCCTCCCCAAGTACCACGGGGGTGCCATGGAGAAGCCTGGTGCATGCTACCTGTGCAGAAGGTTGTCACAGCTCACTCAACGGGCTGGGGGAACCCACCTCTTTTGTAGCAGGAAAGAAGCAAGCCTGCCGATTGTCCTGGAAGGCGCCATCGCTTCGTATCTCAGGGCGGCTGTCTGCAAACACACTCCTAGAAATGGCTTGAGGGAAGGGAGGTCGCCATGTTTATTTCTCTAACCCAGCCAGCGGTGTGGGAGCCCAAGAGACCCAGGGAACGAGCAGGCACCACCGGGTGGCTGGTGTGGGCTTACACTTTTGTGCCCACGGGACCACACACGGTATCTGGCACAAAGGAAATGCTTGAAATATATTGATAACGTTGCTCAAATCAAATATTTCACTGGGTTAGTAGGAATTGGGCACCAGATAGCATAACCAGAAAGCACGTACCCGTGTTATTTCATACTATGCAAACAGTTCCTTAGCCCACAGACTGAGGTGGGATCAGAACATGGGCTTTTTTAAAAATCAACCTAACACTGGACTTGACAGCATTAGTAATGTTTGACTAATTACAACTGATTTCCATGGAAAGAAATTTGGAGAGTGTGTTTACTAGTTTAATTCCCTAGGATGTGTTCAGTTTGGAACAGGAGGGTAGGAGGGTAGCTTCGAAAGGCATGTGCCGGTTTCAGTGCCCTTAATTTATTCTAAACGGATGGGCCTTATTTGTAAGATGGGCTCTTGGTGCTTATGGCCAAAACGTTTTAATCACGCATTTTCACGTTTGAAATTGTAATCCAATCATAACGGGGAACACCATCCGGTAAACAAAGCTGGGGAAACAAAAAGGGGTTTGGCCTCCTATGGAATGAGCTCGAGACTGCAAACACCATTCAGAAGGCGGAAAAGGGAACTGGGTTAAGAATTCAAAGGGAAGAGAAGGACCAAGAGGACTGGCAGCACACCAGCTCACTGTATTTAAGGAGCAGTTTGAGACGGGGACTTGCACGCAGGGACCATGGGGCTATGGCTCTCTACCTGAGCACTGAATCAGAACGGGGGCAGGGCAGACATGCTTCTGTGGGAGCGAGGGGAACTCCTGATGGTACAGGTGCAGGAACCAGAGGCCCTGGGAGCTGTGGTCCTGACCAACTCTCTCAGGGTCACGTGCAAAGCTATTCCCATGTTAACTGCGCAACGCCTAACATCAGTGGAACCAAATCAAATCAAATCAAATCAAAAGACACCTTAAAAAAGATTCATTTTAAAGTTGCCTCGATTCACCTCGTACTTTTCTGATGCATCCCTCCTTCCTCTGAGTGCAAACAAAATTACAATTGGAAGATCGTTTTATTTACCAAGGTGAAGTTCCGTTCTTGTTTTCTTATTTCCATATCCCCTTGTCCCGCAATTTTCCTGAACATGTAATTTGATGTGAGACCGTTGGTAAAAGTTTTGTGCTCGGAGATGAAAATCACTTTCTCCGGCACATATTCTTGGCAAGAAGGGGCTAAGATAGCAGCCTTAAGAATTAATATAAACCACTAAGAAAATGCTGGATGATGGTCATAATAACATCTAACAATTTTTGTGTCCAAGTTGTGAGACAATATTGAATAAAAGCTACAAGAGAAAAAAGAAACTTAAATGTTAATCACTTAAGGAAACAGTGCCGTATTATTTAGATAGAAAACTAAGGGCAAAGACTTACATTCTAGGTAATTCCTAAAATACATTTGATGCTTAACAAATACTGGACACATGCTTAGTAACTTGGTGATTTTTGTATTTTGGATTGAGGAAGATATCAATTCACCTGAGCAGTGAAGGATATTCCTATTTTTCTATCACTTTATAATGAAAACATAGAGTGAGTTTACCCAACGAGGTTAAGTTACTGCATGCATATTGGTTTCCTTTCTAACTCATACTATAAGGGATGTTGGTGTCATCTTGAAATTGTAATACACCTCTACGGTGTAGAAATTTTAAAGTCAGGTACCAGTTTCCCAAAATAAAAACAGAAAAATGTCAACTCTCAAAATAGCAATATATTCCATTGTCCGTTTGCTTTTCAACAGCAGCCGTAAATATGGCTTTTTAATTCTTAGTATTTGCTACATAAAAAGGCAGTCTTGCAGTACAACAAGTAATTTTAACAACATTTTTAGGGGCACCTGGGTGGCTCAGTTGGTTAAGCGGACGGCTTCAGCTCAGGTCATGATCTCATAGTTTGTGAGTTCGAGCCCTGTTGTCGGGCTCTGTGCTGGCAGTTCGGAGCCTGGAGCCTGCTTCGGATTCTGTGTCTCCCTCTCTCTCTCTCTCTCTCTCTCTCTCTCTGCCCTTCCCCTGGTCATGCTCGGTTGTCTCTCAAAAATAAATATAAAAATTTTTAAAAAGAAAATTTTTATATGGAATTCTTATTTTTGTCCTCTTTTAGCAAGAGGCTGGGCTGACATGTAAAAAAGACCTGGCAGCTGCGGGACACTGGCTGGTGTTTGCAGTGGTCATTCTGAGAACCAGCTTATCTAAACTGACTATCTGCAATTAACACCCATCCGGGAGCAGAAAACGGCACTAAACGCACCTGCATTATTTTCTTGTGAACCTCACTAATTCGTATTTCCTCAAGCTAGTGCAGTCGATATCCTCTGCTATACATGATCTAAACAAGGTAAACAGTACAATAATAATATATAAGAAGTTAATCGTGCTTCTGAAACATTGTATGTGGGTGCACAGGACAGGTTAGTGAAGCTTGCCCAGGGGGGGAATGAAAAGAACAAGATTCTATTTCCACTTGCAATGGAATCATGTATTTACAGTATCAGCATCATGGGAGATTTGTGCATATTTTACTCGTCCCACAGACTGGTGCGGATCGCATTACATAACATACGTGAGTATAGGGATGAGCTATCCTTACTAGTTATTATTATTGTTGTTTTACATATCACCACCTTTTGTCCAACCACAGAGAAAGGCACCAGAAAGGCTTGCTTGGCAGTAAAGAAAGCAAATCTTCTCATCATTTCACTCTACGTAGATAACTCACCTCTAAACGCCATTTCCTACCTTGAGTACCTCTAGTACTTACCTTCCCTAAAGACGATGAAAACAAGTAAAAAGAAAATGTAATTTTTACATTTAGAGTTGGTAAGTAAGTCGTGAGTGCGTAAGTTCACGTTATCTTAATAAAAAATAGCCACATTTGACATTTATTCACTGCCACTTATTATTTGCAGTTTAAAAATGATTTTGTTATTCTTGGCTTTTAAGATACATTTTCTTTCCCATCCGTACTTTTTCAAACGTTGCTTTTCAATATCCCTCAAGACGACTGGCTTATTCTAAAAACAAAAATTTGAGACTGACAAGTCGACCTAGTGAAGAAATGCGATAAAAAGCTTGCTTGCAAGACAAACCAATCTTGACTGTAACTCACATTTACTCCACAATAATCCTGACTTCAGATCCTTGTTTGTTTTCATTGTGTTGCCTACGAAGTTTTCCAAAGTCTTAAATGAACATTGATACTCAGTTTCATACAGTAACTGCTCTTGGTAAGTAAATATGCAAATTGAGCTAAAATATATCAGAAAATGTGAACATATGAGCTTGATACTTACCCAATCATAAAAAATAAGCTTTTAAACTGAATGTGTCCTTTCATCTGTCCTCTGATTGTGCCCCGAGTCGCTCATTGTCAGATTTATCCCAAACTGCTTCTACCCACCTATTTAGAGACTTGTGCACAGCAAGTGTAAGGTAGGTTAGGTTGTAACCAACTTTCGGCCACCTCCCTGGCTGCAGCGTCTTGCAAAAAAGCCTGTTCTGCCTTAGGAAGAAGCACGGCCGGGTGGTGGCACTCTTCACAAGAACGGGTCACATTTCGCTGTTATCTTTAGGTTGGATTTCAAAACAACTCTAGAAAACAGACTCAAAGGCAAGCCTGGGACAGCACGTGAGCTGCAGCAAAGGGGAAGGTTTGTGACTACAATCCAGTTCCACAAAACGCCGGAGCAGCTGGCAAAAAGCAGGGTGGCTTGGGTCCTGCTCACCACCCCCCCACCCCCGCAGCAGTTTACAAACAGGGCGAAAGCTCGCTCCTAGAGCAAACAGTGGGATCAATGAACACGGGCTGATCTTTCCTCCCTAACATTTGCTCTGTTCAAGGACACATGGCTCTCCTCACCGCTCATGCCCCCTCCCTTCTAGAAAATATAGCTGTGTCATTTTAGAGACTCTTTTTTTTAATGTCATCTGCTTGTGATCAACACATTGAGAGGCAGACAATTTTGCTTTGCTCTGACAGAAAACCACAGTAACACCAACCAAACAACGTTTTAACCCAGCAGCTAGAACGCGGACAGCCAATACCTACCCAGGGCACCAATCTGGTCGTGCAAAACGTGAGTTTTGTTATAGGGCCAAGCATCCCAAGAGGGTTATTCTAAGAAGAAACCCTTTTGGTTTGTTTTTGTTTTACGCTTCAGTAATGTTAGGCAGTCATTCATGTAAAATTTTAATTTCTATCATGGAAAGTCTGTGGGGGGAAGGTCTGTTTCGTTTTGAATTTAGAAATATAGTCTCAAAATTCAAACACCACAAAATCCAGAGGTGAATTAATAAAAATGTTAAGTTACTAACCATAGTCACTTTATAATTGCTGGTTTATACATTTCTTCAACATATTTAAAATGAAAATGTTGCGAGTATTGGGTTAGCTGTGCTACTACATGAGCATTTTCTCCAAGGAGTTTTGATTCAGTGCATACATTTTCCAGAAGAATTCTCATGTTTAAAGTTATAGTAGTTTGCTTCACCTTACGTGTACATGAAATAGTCATTTATTTGAGAAAATCCCTTCTCCCCAGTGAATATTTCAGAAAGACACAAATTAAGATACACAAGTACTTACAATGAGCAAAATAAATACTAAAGTGGAAACCTTCACAATGTCCAAGGAACCAATACAATCCATTAAATCTTGGTGCTTTAGATACTTGAAAAGTCATGCACAGGTAGTAAGGTATCCAAACAGCAGTTACATTCTCTCTTGTAAATCATTCTGTTGCACAGAATTAGCATGTTACAAAATTCTTGTGAAATTTCAGTTGAAACATATTAGCAAATATATTTGTGAAAAAAAAAACAGCTTTGAAAGTGCAGGAAGTCCCCTTATGAATTCTAGATGGGGAAAAGTCTGTCTCTTCCTGGTTCATTCATCAGAGAAAGAGAAATTTATTAAATGAGCTACTGAACCACATTATTTAATACGGCAAAATGTGATGAAATGCTCTACTTTTTAAAAAGACTGAACATGTCCTCTGACATAAGCCTCTGAACTTAAAATCTGTACCTTCTAAAGCACATTTTATTTTATTTTACTTTATTTTTTTCCTCATAAAGCACATTTTAAATTAAATTTAAATTTAAAAGGACATTTTAAATTGAAGCTATTCTAACTGGTCGTATAGTATGCCACTTAACTATCTGCTCAGTTAGTTTTTAGATACAGTTCATCTAGATAGAAAATACTGTCAAACAGCTACACAGGGTTAAGAATTAAAAAGAAAAAAAAAACTCACAAGCACTAAAACGTTATCTACTTTTCTCCTCCTTACGTGTGCCTTTGTTACAGGAAACAGAAAAGAGAATTAACAATGCTTACTATTATTTGCATTGTGGATTTGTGGTGCGTTTTCAACATCTACATTTTAATGAAATTGACTGCTTTATAATAGGTAATTAAATTATTCCAGTAAGGACTTTTTGTTTTAA
The DNA here is from genome assembly GCF_022837055.1 of Prionailurus viverrinus. Classification (NCBI taxonomy): domain Eukaryota; kingdom Metazoa; phylum Chordata; class Mammalia; order Carnivora; family Felidae; genus Prionailurus; species Prionailurus viverrinus. Next base: position 80,096,578 of record NC_062561.1, on the reverse strand, counting down.
TAAAAGAGTCCTCGTGTACGATTTTATGTAAAGAAAGCAAAACAAGCAAACAGAAAAACACTCCTTGCTAAAAGATACGGCCAGTTAGTTATCTGTAAAACCAAAGAGAACTTCCAAGGGAAGGTCTTGGACCCTGAGAAAAACTTTCATCCAGGCTGCTTGTTGGCAACAGACCATGCGTGGAGAGCAGCTTGGCAGATGTTATTAGCTGACTTTTGCTGAAAAAGTATGGGGGAACAGTTGGAAAATCACAAGGTGTCGAACAAGCTTTAAATAAATAAAGCGCTTATTTGGCAATGGGAAGGGAGGAAGGCAGGGATACCTCTAATGACAGAGTTCCTTACTGTCGGTTTCATGGGCTGACTTCTTAATGAGAATGGAAATTGTACCTCCCACACTTGTATTTCGAGGTTCTAGGACTTCAGAATGACAATTAGTTTGCAATTTTGTACGAAAAGCCACAACCAAAAAGGAAAGAACGGAACAATTGCAAGAAGTACTTTCTTCCAGGAGCTCAGTGGAGCTCAGTATCCCGTTAGGCTGAGTTAGAGGTTGTGCCACGTCCCCGTCTGCTAGTTAGGGTTCCTGAACACACAGGCAGACCCATTCAGACCCTTCCTGTGGGGAGGCGGAAATCATCACAAAGCCAATAAAACTGGGCCACATTTCCCTTCCACTCCCAGATAAGAATTCCTTCATCCCTCCTTTCCCAGTAGACCTATTGCTAGGCAACATTTGCTAACGGAGGAAGGACAAGATCTGAAAGGAACAGGAAGCCGGACTACCGTGTTCACGAAGGTGCGCCCAACAGGTGCACACACAGGACACACACATGCATGCAGGCACACACGTGAAACGACATTCCCACAGGTATTATTTTTTAAAGCATGACTGAAAATGGAAGATGGACTCTAAATATACTTTTTATATATCAAACCCTCCTATGATATATGCCTCACCGATTATTCTTCCCAAATTTATGCGACTCATCGAGAATCATAACGGTGTACGTGCTGAAGAGTAAAAACGCTGTTTTTTGGGGGCACATAACATTAACTAGCAGGATCTTTAAGTCACATGCCTACAAGTATGTTAACATATTTATCACCGTTTCAAAACCTACATTTTCCTTAGACTTAAGACTTCATTGCATTTGAAATAAAGACTCTTATAAACTATAGAGGGCATTCAAAGGCAAACTTCCAGGACTTAATAAAAAATAACCAACGTTATTGTTTCCAATTATCTCATGAAGACACACGAATTAAAGAAAGAAAACAGATGAGGGCCTGTTTTGTTAGCCTTCTCAGTTCCTGCGAGACCCGGAGCCGGCTGCGGTCTGAACTCAGGGACACACATCCTCACCAGCTGCCCCCACTGTGACATTTGGGAGACGCGACCACGTGGGTTCTTATTTGCAATCGACTTTGAAAGTCACAAAAGCCGTCACAAAAGCCATGGAGACGGGGATATCGGAAGCACTTCTTCAAGGGCATCTTCAACGGCAGCGACTGCCGGCGAAGGGCGCGCAGGTCTGGAGCCGCCCACCGCCGTCCGCGCCAACGCGCGCGGGGGCCCGGAGGGTCGGGTGGGAGGCGGGCACCCGCCGCGGGCACCCGGGCTGCGGGCTGTTTTCTCGCTGGAGCCCGCCCTCTTTCCGGCACTATGGAAACTGCATTTTTGTACGCCCGCTCGTCCTCCTTCTCTTTCTCTGGTTCCATCCCAAACAGACGATTTCAACTTCCCGAGAACCTGACAAGTGAATGGCGCTGATGACGCCCCGGAAGAGCCCACGACCTGGGTGCGGGGGAAGGGCGCCCCCGAGCGGGTGGGACCCTGGGAGCCGCCCGAGGCGAGCGCGGCCCCGGATCGGGGGCGGCGGGGAGGGAGGGGGCGCCGCGCCCCTCCCCTCCTTCCAGGAAAGGGCACCGAGCTGCTATCGATCCGGCGCTCACCGGTGACTAATGTGATGCTCGTAAACAAGGCGCGGGCCGGGCACCCGGGAACCACCCAGGCGCAAACCCGCCGCGGCGGGGCGGGCGCGCGCCCACCCCGAGTTTGGGCGCCAGATCCGCTCGCCCAAGCGTGCGTGTGGGTGGGAGGGGGTTACGAGAGGGCGGCCAAGCTCATTGCCCCTTCTTGCCCCCGCGAGTGGAGCGGCAGCAGGGCGACGCGGGGCCCGAGGGAAGGGTGCTGCCGCCCCCCTCGCCGGCGCCCGGCCCCCGGCTCGGCGGTCTCGGCCCTTGATCTCCGCCGGCCCCCCGCCCCCTGCAGTGTCCCCTCCCCCGGTCTCCTCCCCGGCGGAAGCTGCGAGCCCAATTAATTGAGTCAAAGGCGGGAGGGAAGGGCCCTCCGCGCGGCGGCCGGCCCCCGCCCCTCGTGCGCGCCCCTTTTCCCGCCCTGGGTGGCATCTCCTCCGCCGGCATCCACAACGAGCCTCTGATTAATGAGGCCGGGGCCGGCCCCCACCCCGCCCGGGCCCTGGCCTCCGCGGGAGGGGGAGGGGACGGCGGGAAACGCAGCCCGGGGAGAAAGGGGGGCGGGGCGGGGGCGCGCGGCCCGCCCCCCCGCGGCCCGCGCCCATTGGCCGCGCCGGCCGTCCGTCGGGGGGCGCGGCGCCAATGCGGGCGGCGGGGCGGGGCGGCCGCGCCGTGTGTGCCTGCGTCACGCCGAGTCACATGTTGTTTTGCTCTTAGTTCAGTCACTCGGTGCGCGATGTGTTACTCGCTGTGCGGCGGGGACCGCGACGATCCCGGGTCGCCGTTGGCAGCGGCGGCGGCGGCGGCAGCAGCAGCAGCAGCAGCAGCCCGGGTGGCGGCGCGGACCCCGAGTGCCCGGGCGCACCCCGGCACCCCGGAGCGCGGCGGGGCGGCGGGACCGGTGCGGCCGCGCGCGCCTTAAGCTCGGCCCCGCGGCTCGGGGACCCCGACTCCCGGCCCAGCCAGCGAGTCCCCAGGCGCCGCCCGAGAGCCCGGGAGGCAAGCGGCCGCGGGGAGCCGGGCCAGGGGGCGGCCACCGCCCGCGCCGGGCATCCTCTGGGGCCCGGGAGCGCGGAGGGCGCTGCGCCACCGCGCGGTGCCGGCCCCCGCGGGCCTCCCCCGACCTTCCCCACCTCCTGGGCCCGAGGGACGCGGGCTCGGGCGGGCGAGCAGGGGGTAGGGTGGGGGGGCGGGGAGGGAGCCGCCCCCGCCCGCGCCCCCTCCGCTGTCCCGCGGCTCCTCCACGGCGGGCCGGGCGGCGCGGCCTGAGACGCCGGCGATGGCGAGCCCGCCGCTGCACGGGCCCCCCGGGCCGGCGGGTGGCGACGGCCCCAACCTCAACAACAACAACAACAACAACAACCACAGCGTGCGCAAGTGCGGTTACCTGCGCAAGCAGAAGCACGGCCACAAGCGCTTCTTCGTGCTGCGCGGGCCCGGCGACGAGGCGGCGGCGGCGGGCGGGGGGCCGGCGCCGCAGCCGCCGCGGCTCGAGTACTACGAGAGCGAGAAGAAGTGGCGGAGCAAGGCGGGCGCCCCGAAGCGGGTCATCGCGCTCGACTGCTGCCTGAACATCAACAAGCGCGCCGACGCCAAGCACAAGTACCTGATCGCGCTCTACACCAAGGACGAGTACTTCGCCGTGGCGGCCGAGAACGAGCAGGAGCAGGAGGGCTGGTACCGCGCGCTCACCGACCTGGTCAGCGAGGGCCGCGCGGGCGCCGGCGACGCGCCCCCCGCCGCCGCCGCCACCGCCGCGTCCTGCAGCGCCTCCCTGCCCGGCGCCCTGGGCGGCTCGGCCGGCGCCGCCGCGGCCGATGACAGCTACGGGCTGGTGGCGCCCGCCTCGGCCGCCTACCGCGAGGTGTGGCAGGTGAACCTGAAGCCCAAGGGCCTGGGCCAGAGCAGGAACCTGACGGGCGTGTACCGCCTGTGCCTGTCGGCGCGCACCATCGGCTTTGTGAAACTTAACTGTGAGCAGCCGTCGGTGACGCTGCAGCTCATGAACATTCGCCGCTGCGGCCACTCGGACAGCTTCTTCTTCATCGAGGTGGGCCGGTCGGCCGTCACGGGCCCAGGTGAGCTGTGGATGCAGGCCGACGACTCGGTGGTGGCGCAGAACATCCACGAGACCATCTTGGAGGCCATGAAGGCGCTCAAGGAGCTCTTCGAGTTCCGGCCGCGCAGCAAGAGCCAGTCGTCTGGCTCGTCCTCCACACACCCCATCAGCGTCCCCGGCGCGCGCCGCCACCACCACCTGGTCAACCTGCCCCCCAGCCAGACGGGCCTGGTGCGCCGCTCGCGCACCGACAGCCTGGCCGCCACCCCGCCGGCAGCCAAGTGCAGCTCGTGTCGGGTGCGCACGGCCAGCGAGGGCGACGGCGGCGCGGCGGCGGCGGGGGCCGGGGCGGCGGGCGGCAGGCCCGTGTCGGTGGCCGGGAGTCCCCTGAGCCCCGGGCCGGTGCGAACGCCCCTGAGCCGCTCACACACCCTGAGCGGCGGCGGCGGCGGCGGCGGCGGCCGCGCGGGCAAGGTGGCGCTGGCGCCGGCAGGGGGCGCCCTGCAACACAGCCGCTCCATGTCCATGCCCGTGGCGCACTCTCCCCCAGCAGCCACCAGCCCTAGCAGCCTGTCGTCCAGCAGCGGGCACGGCTCCGGCTCCTACCCACCGCCTCCGGGCCCGCACCCGCACCTGCAGCACCCCCTGCACCAGCCCGCGAGCCAGCGGCCCTCCAGCGGCAGCGCCTCGGCCTCAGGGTCCCCCAGCGACCCCGGCTTCATGTCTCTGGACGAGTACGGCTCCAGCCCTGGGGACCTGAGAGCCTTCTGCAGCCACCGGAGCAACACGCCCGAGTCCATTGCCGAGACGCCCCCGGCCCGGGACGGCAGCGGGGGCGAGCTGTACGGGTACATGACCATGGACAGGCCCCTGAGCCACTGTGGCCGCCCCTACCGCAGAGTCTCCGGGGACGGGGCCCAGGACGTGGACAGAGGCCTGAGGAAGCGGACGTACTCCCTGACCACACCTGCCCGGCAGCGGCCCGTGCCCCAGCCCTCCTCTGCGTCCCTGGACGAATACACCCTGATGCGGGTCTCCTTCTCTGGCAGCTCCGGCCGCCTCTGCCCGTCCTGCCCCGCCTCATCTCCCAAAGCGGCCTACCACCCCTACCCCGAGGACTACGGGGACGTCGAGATCGGCTCCCACAGGAGCTCCAGCAGTAACCTGGGTACGGACGACGGCTACATGCCCATGACCCCCGGCGCGGCCCTCACGGGGGGTGGCAGTGGCAGCTGTAGGAGTGACGACTACATGCCTATGAGCCCCACCAGCGTGTCTGCCCCAAAGCAGATCCTGCAGCCTCGGGCTGCCGCTGCGGCCTTGCCCCCCGCGGGAGCGCCAGTGTCCACACCCGCGGCCGGCAGGGCCTTCCCGGCCAGCGGGGGCAGCTACAAGGCAAGCTCCCCGGCGGAGAGCTCCCCCGAGGACAGCGGGTACATGCGTATGTGGTGTGGCTCCAAGCTGTCCATGGAGAACGCAGACAGCAAGCTGCTGCCCAACGGGGACTACCTCAACATGTCCCCCAGCGACGCGGGCGCCTCGGGGACCCCTCCCGACTTCTTCTCGGCCGCCTTGCATGGCAGCGGGGAGATGCTCAGGGGAGTGCCCGGCTATTGCCACAGCTCCCTGCCCCGCTCCTACAAGGCTCCCTACACCTGCAACGGGGACAACAACGACCAGTATGTACTCATGAGCTCTCCGGTGGGGCGCATCCTGGAAGAGGAGAGGCTGGAGCCGCTGGCCAGCCCGGGGACGGCGCCGTCCAGCGGCTGCGGCGGTGGCGGCCACGCCCAGCCTCCTCACCCAGCAGTGCCTTCGCCTGGCAGGCCAGGTGGCAGCGTTGGCGGCCGCCCAGAGGGCTTCCTGAACCAGCGCTGCCGGGCCGTGCGGCCCACGCGCCTGTCCCTGGAGGGGCTTCAGACCCTGCCCAGCATGCACGAATACCCGCTGCCGCCCGAGCCCAAGAGCCCTGGCGAGTACATCAACATTGACTTCGGCGATGCGGGAGCTCGCCTGTCGCCTCCCGCGCCTCCGCTGCTGGCCTCGGCCGCCTCGTCGTCCTCGCTGCTGTCCGCCAGCAGCCCGGCCTCCTCCCTGGGCTCGGGCACCCCGGGCACGAGCGGTGACAGCCGACAGCGCTCCCCGCTGTCCGACTACATGAACCTCGACTTCAGCTCGCCCAAGTCACCCAAGCCGGGCCCCCAGGGCGGGGACCCTGTGGGCTCGCTGGACGCCCTCCTGTCCCCCGAGGCCTCCTCCCCCTATCCGCCGCTGCCCCCGCGCCCTGCGGCGTCTGCCTCCGCCCTGCAGCCGCAGCCGCTGCCGCCGCCCCCTCCAGGCGAGCTGTACCGCCTGCCCCCCGCCCCCGCCGCCCAGGGCCCCAGCGCTGCCTCCTCGTCGTCCTCGGAGACTGGGGACAATGGTGACTACACCGAGATGGCCTTCGGCGTGGCTGCCACCCCGCCGCAACCCATCGCCGCCCCCCCGAAGCCGGAAGGTGCCCGCGTGACCAGCCCCACGTCCGGCCTCAAGAGGCTGAGTCTCAGGGATCAAGTGTCGGGAGTGGAGGCCTTCCTGCAGGCCAGCCAGCCCCCGGACCCGCACCGGGGGGCCAAGGTCATCCGCGCAGACCCGCAGGGGGGCCGCCGCCGCCACAGCTCCGAGACCTTCTCCTCGACCACCACTGTGACCCCCGTGTCCCCGTCCTTCGCCCACAACCCGAAGCGCCACAACTCGGCCTCCGTGGAAAACGTCTCTCTCAGGAAAAGCAGCGAAGGGGCGGGCGGCGGTGGCCTGGCTGGGGGCGACGAGCGCCCCACGTCCCCCCGCCAGCTGCAGCCACCGCCCCCCCAGCAGGCGCGGCCGTGGCTACCGAGTCAGCCGGGGGGCTTGGTCGGGTGCCCCGGGGGCAGCGGCTCTCCGATGCGCAGGGAGACCTCTGCCGGCTTCCAGAACGGCCTCAACTACATCGCCATCGACGTGAGGGACGAACCTGGGCTGTCGCCCGGCCCGCAGCAGCTTCCGCATCCGCAGCCGGGAGACAAGAGCGCCTGGGGCCGGACCCGTAGCCTGGGGGGTCTCCTCAGCGCGGTGGGGGGCAGCAGCACCGGTGGGGTGTGCGGGGGACCCGGCCCCGGCGCCCTGCCCTCCGCCAACACCTATGCCAGCATTGACTTCCTGTCGCATCACCTGAAGGAGGCCACCATTGTGAAAGGTGAGGCCCTTGGAATCTTGCTGACGGTAGGCGGGAGGCAGGGTGGGATGGCCCAGGAGAGGGCCGCTCTGGCTTCACCACCATCCGCTCCTTTGGTACCTGGACACAAGCGCCAAAATACTGGACGAGCCGCCTTGTTTTGCTTTCCTCTTGGCTCCCCCCGGCTTCCTTCTTCGCCCAACAGCCGCAGCGGCCCAGGGGTCTTTGAGTTGAATGTGCAGCTTCGCACCCAGGAGGCTGGGATTCGTTGTTTGGGCCCCGCCCCCTTGTTCTTTTCCCACCGCCTCTCTCCTCCTCCTTCACAGGGCAGGGCCAGTCCCGCCCCCCCCCGCCCCCCCCCAGAGTGCCCGCTGGTGGTTCTTGACCTGGAGTCCTGACTGCTCCCTCACCTTTCTCTTTGTTTTCCTGAAACCAGGTCCCCCCTGATTTCTGCTGAGCCTCAGAGTTTGCAAAAACAAGTCTGAAAGTCATTTGGAAAATGAGCATCCATTTTGGTGGCTGCAACAGGGAACAGTTAGTTAACTGTTTCAGTTTTACAAGTAAACTGCAGGGCTTTTCCTTAAGGGAGACTCTCTTTCTCCTGAGGGTCTGCAACGGTGACAGTGTTTAAATACCACACCAAGGCAGCGGTTCTCAAACCTGAGCCTGCCCGGGAGTCACCTGGTCTGTGTTTGCTAGAAACCTGGAGGGCTGGGCCATGTCAAGCCCCAGAGATTCTGATGCAGCAGGTCTAGGGTGTGGCTTAGAATGTGCATTTTTAAGAAATTGCCAGGCTATGCAGATGCTGTTGGGGGGATGCTGTGTGTGTGGGGGGGAGGGGCGTCCTCTGAGAACTCTGTCCCGTGTTCGACTCACCTGAGGAGGTTCAAGGAATGGGCCTCACCCAGGGCGCACTCAAGCAAAGCACCCAGTGGGCAGAGCCCAGGCACCAGTTCTCAGAGTTTGCCCAGGGGATGTTACCCTGCAGTCGGGCTTCAGAATCAGTGCTTTAGAGAAAACGGGCGGGAGACAACAGCACTGGTGTTTTCAAGTCCGAGAGCCTGGTGTCCCGTGGTGTTCACAGTCCATTAAATATCCATGAGGAGAGAGCGGTGTGTTTGCTCTGCTGCTGGTGGTGTAGACTGGGCTGGGGGCAGAGGGGGTGAATGTTCAATTCACAAGTTTCTAGTTATGGATCTTTCTGCAGGGTGGGGGAGGTTGCTGCTAGGAAGGTGGAAGCTGTGTGGGAACCCGGGAACCGAAAGCCGTGAGAGTGGTGTTAGGTAGATGCTGGCCTGAGGTCAGCAGTCTGCAGCGGATCCAGGGTGATGGTCGAGGTGGCTTGGGAATCCGTACACCTTTTGTCGGTAAAGTACACAGACCGGCCGAATGCTAAGTCCGCCATAAGGCTTGTAACATGCCTGGGACCTGTAGTCCATGGGATTTAACAGCACGGCTACGGAGTAAATAGCCTGTTCTAATATAAAAGGAAGAGCTCTTTACTTTTTTGTTAAAACCATAGAATGAAAGGTAGAAAGAGTCCTAGAGAATTGTCAGGAATATGGTGCTTGAGCGTGGAATTAAATCAGTTGGAACTTGTCAGACTGTGCCCCGTCAACGACGACTCTCAACTAAAGGTCACTTTGTTCGCAGTTCAGTTAGGCAGTCCAGGTACTTCTGAAAAATTGCTACTGTGCCCTGAAGTTGGAGGACGAGTAAAGTCTAGGACCCAGACCATAGAAACACACCAGCGTGACCGGAATTGAGTGGAAAAAAGAGACAAACACACAAAAGTTATTGTCGTGTGCCCAAATGGGTCTATGCCTTAGTGAACACGAAAGCACATTTTGCTGAAATCTGATTCTCATCAGAAAAGCAGCCTGAGAACCTAACACCTTTTACTGCTTTGGGTGAAGTAGGCGTCCAAAACCCGGCCTGGAGTCGGAGGGCCCCGGAGCGGGCTTCTGCAGAAGCAGGAGTGAGCAGGGGGTTTGTGTCTGCAAGCTGAAAAGGATTCAAGGCCTTTCTGATAAAGGAGATACATTCAGAAACGTGATTCATGTATGATATAATGCCCTTTCCAGACTCGGGATCATTTTAAACTGCGGGAGATAAGTCAAGCCAGAGACCTGATTTTAGCTTCTTCTGTGTTCCCACCAGTATAAAATTCCTTTCAACCTATAGGATTCAGGACTGAAGCCAGAACCGCAGTTCAGATGCCCCGGAGTGGCTGAGCAAAGATGAGATCCTATTTGGTTGCTGGTTTTCCAGAGTCTCTGTGAGCACTGTGGTCAACACCCTTTTAAGAAGGAAAAGGACTATTTTTAAGCAAAATCGAGAGCTGCAGTTGATCCATTGTGCCAAAACCGGTCTGTGAGGAGCACCCCATGATAAATGGATTTCTAGTAAGCTCCTTTGACACAGAGAACAGGAGGCTAGGAAAGACAAAGATGTGGGCTTAATTCACGTGGAACCTGAACTGTGGTCTGCAGAGCCAGGAGGGAAACGTTTAGAAACTCCAGATGAACGTCCACTGTTATTTAACTCACGTGTGGCTGTAGAAATTTTGTGCGTGGTGCTCATAAATACGAAGTTCACGGGGGATAAGCGTCCTTTGGGAGAATGATTTATAGCAGGAGGACTTGGAAAGCATTTCTTTGAAGATGAAGTGGGAAAAGAGCTCCCGGGTCATCGCATGAGCTGGCCGGGCTCTGGGAAGTGGTGTGTGTGTCCCTGCCGAGTTCCTGGAGCTCCACACGGAGACACGTCGTTAATTATGCCAGAGCAGAATAGTCTGGGGTCATTTGCATAGGGGTTGGCATTTGCATGAGTGGTAACAAAGAGGTAAGGTTCCTGCAGCCAGCCTTTGGTAGTTGTTTACCATAGAATTGAGGATGGGGGGATTATAGTGCTAGAACCAAAGACACTTGTTAATGCACCCTCGGGGTATGTGTGTGTGTGTGTGTGTGTGCGCGCGTGTGTGCATGTTCTGCATTAACACATAATAATAGCATGTATCATACAATCGTTGTGTATTGATCCAGAGCAAGTAAAAACTGAACTCTAAATTCTGCGTCTCACTAGGGAGCAAGGGAGGGTACTTACCGTGTGTTTTGTGTGTGTATGTGCAGGAAAGTCTAACCAATCTGTCAGAGTGTTGTTGTTTGGGACCTGGAAATGTAATACTGGATCTATGCTTTAAAACAGCATGTAAAAACTCATTTTATACATTTTTGTGCTATGATGATAGATTGGTGTGTATTATGAAAGGTGCTGTCTTAGTGTTCCTCTTTAGCGGGATTTTTATTCTAAAATTGGTTTTTATGTACGAGTAAGGCAGATTAGACAAGAATGACCACTGAAAGCATCTGCCATTTAAATTTTGTTTGATGTAAGGACCATATATTCATGTCCTAGGGTCAGAGAAGTTGGGGGTAAGAGGAAGGTTTCCAAAGGTACAGTACAGTCCCAATTTATGTTTAAAAAGATTGCCTGTTGAAGTCTTAAAACAAAGAACTTGAATATTTTTAGCACTCCAGTGAGATTGCTTGACCACATGCCCTGTATTTTTCTGTCGGGCGTGCTTTCCCTGCTTCGGTCGGCCAGCTCTTGTCGAAATAAGATAATAAGGAGCACCGCTCCTGCCCTGTTCCCAGGAACAGACAGCCAAGGTGCTTATGAAAACACACAGGCTTTCGTGAATGAAAGTCACGTGACTTGTTCTATTTCCTTTATTGAAAGAGAAACCTTTACGAAAATAGTACTTCGTAGAAGGAAGCATAGTATGTGGAACATTAAACCAGGAATCAGGAAACCAGGTTTCTGGTTGCTGATCTTAATGAGTCATTGTGTGACAGAGGGAAACCATTTAATCCCTGGTTCTCACTTTCTCTGTCTGTAAAATGGGGCAATTATAGCCCTCTCCCTCCTGTGTCCTTGGCTCCTGGGAGGTCCAGGAGATCATAAAAATCAGGAACAGTTAAAACGCTCTTCCAAAGGATCGTGCTGGTAAATCCAATGATGTTGTTGGTGCTACCTTGAAACCATGAGTATTTATAGGAAACTCACTTTTGTCAATGAGTGTTCTTAAAAAAACAACAACAAACAACAACTCCTAGTCCTCTGAAAATGGAGCAAATACCTTTTTAAGAATTGCATGCCTTTTCTGCTTGACTGCCGCTTCCACTCCAGTCTCCAAGAACCACGTTTTCGCCCTCTTTATTTAACTTGAGATTTTGTTCGCAGATAATTATCAATTGCAATGGAGTGGCGTTTTAAATTACATCGCAGAATAACAACTGAGGAAAATAGCATCCTCCTGCTGAAACTCCATGAAGACCGTACTTTTGATTACCTTCTTTCTATGACTTGTTTACATACCAAGACATACTGTCACCATGAAAATTGAGAACTAGAATGAACCTAGTGTTTTAATTGATAGTGTGGGCTCTTCGCGCGGGATGTATCAAAAGAAACACAGAACCCGTCAACTTGCAGCTGCTGAATCCAGTGCTGGGCCTGGGGCTTCGGTTTTCCGGTTGATTCGGTTAGGGTGGCCACTGCTGTGTGCTTTGGATTCGTTTGGTCGTCAGACACCGTGGGAACACCTCCACTGTTTGATTCGTTTACTCTTCTGCGGCCCGTGCCTCCTGAAGAGGAATTTTAATAGAGAACTAACGTGCTGTTTTCTTTAGAGTTCTCTGTATCAAGTGAATCTGTGTCTCTTTTTCTGAAGAGGAGAACTTCAGCAGTTTTAGTCACAGCATGGGCAAAGTGGGCTTTCTGTTAGAATTCCCACTAATGCGTTTTCTGTAGAGGGTAGTTCCAGGAGCTAGTTAACTAGGGTATCAGAGTTGGCAAGTGGAGAGGGTTTTGTTGTTGTTGTTTTGGTTTTGGGGGTAGTGCAGAATCCAGTCGTCCTGTCTCACCTCAGAAACTTAAGGGAAAATGTAACTTTACTCTTTTATCTTTACTCTTTTAACTTTACTCTTTTACTCTTGGCCCTGCCAAGTAGAGTCGGGGAAAAACTCAGAGGGAAATAACACGGGCCCCGAAGCCAGGTCTTGAGCAAGTCCACGAATAATAGGGGAATTCTCTGTAGATTTTCTCTCCTGCAGACATGAATAGAATGCATATTTCTGGACAAACTGAGCAAGGCGTTGTCACGTTGGCATTTTAATGAGCAAATGAAAACAAAGTGTTCTGAACCTCTAAAGTGATCAGTTACAAGCAAGCATGTTTATTGATCAGGTGGTCGGTTTCGTGAAAACAGCACCAGGGGAATCTAAAGGGGGAGGCGCCGTGTTTGTTTTATTCACCCGAATGCGTCCTTCCAGATTGCAGTGTTCTTGGTTTTGTTTTGTTTTGTTTTGTTAGTAGTTGTTCAAGGTAGATCGGTGGAGACCGGGTTCAGCGGTTGGTTCTTTTCTGACAACCGTTGAAGGGAAATGCTTCGGTCGGTAATTGCTATGACGATTCGAGTTCTTTCTAGAGAGCCCAGAGACGTGTGTGTTGACTGCACTGAAACAAGAGGCTCAGAGGGAAGTTTGAGGAGAGGCAGCTGAACTGCATGTTGTACGCTGGCATCTCGCTCCGTGAGTGTGGATGACACAGGACCCTTCTATGCGCGGTGCTTTCGCTGCTTGATTGAATTCATCGCATGCGGACGCTGAGATGGAGTTGGGCTAAAATTTCAAGGCTGCGTGTTTACCAGAGATAAAATACAGTCCGGTCAGCGGTTCCGATTTCTTGGACTAGAAAATTATAAAATTGGCACGAGGTTGCTTTTACGTGCGCAGGGACATTGTGAAACTTGACGGCATAAATGTGCCTTCAGATGTGGCCCTGTTTTCTTGTGCCGCACGTGATATTCGTGCCCCACAGACAAGATTTAAAAAACACTCCTTCCTTATTGTGTTTTTACTGAAATTTGCAATATCTGGTCAGATACTGGGGTACATCATATACTTTCAAGATAAATGACCACATGTGTAGCACTTTGTAAATACTCGCGGGTTTCTTAGTATTGATTGTAAGGAGTATCAAATTTTCCAGAAGTAAATATTGGGGGGGGGGGGTCCATTTCTCATGTAGTCATGTTCCAAGAGGCTTGGCGTGAATTTTTTTTTTAATTGAGATTCAACTACTGAATAGTGACGTGTACTCTAATCGTGTTAAAACTTTATAACCTGAAGTATAATTATAATCTTACTGCTGCTTTGATCCATCCATATGGTAGTGGTATAAACGCTTGAGTGGATTGTTAGAGTCTAGTATTAAATTTCAGTGTTTTCAATGGCTAAAAATGGGGATTATGGCAGATTCCGTTACATTATGTGATTTTAATTGTTACCTTAGGTTCCATGTTTAGCTGAGGATGATTTATGCTTTTACATGGTATTAACGCATAATCTTTAATACTTATGAACGTGATACCGAGCTCCCTCTATGCAGATTTAAAAGGAGTTACTTAAATCAGATCATCTTTTGGCTCCAAATTGCGTGTAACGATACCAAAACTGATGGACAATGAATGAATTTGAAAGAAGGCAGCTGGGGTTGGAGATGCTGAATTGAAAATGTATCCGTTGTTGTGATCAATACCGAAAGATTAATGCGTGCCCCATCCCCTTTTAGGTCAAAAGAATTGTGTAAAATCCAGAAAGTGTTTTTCTTCGCTTCATAGCGTGGAGACATTTTCTTACCTATGTTACCACATGGTATTTCATAACCCAGTGACGTGGGCTGGGCCACTTCTTGGGAATGCGGAATGTGCAGCTTGGAGAGGCCGGGGGACTCACCCAAAGGTTCCCTGAGCCACAAGGTGAACCGCGGAAGGGTTCTGATGGACCAGCATTGTCTTGCGTTCTGCCTGGGAGCACCTGATCCCCAGCCAGTGCTGTTTACATGAGGTCAGGTTGTCTCCAAGTCCTACACCCCCGGCTGTGCTTTGGAAGCTCCCAGCAATTGTTACATTAGGGTTTTATGTAGACCAGCCTCAGCGCAACTTTCAAGGTAACATTTTGTTTTTGATTGCACTTGGGTGATAGTTACTTAATTTCTCTCTTCTTTCCTCCGGGCATTTATCCATCTGGAGTACAATGCTGGCAGTCAGGCAGGAAGGGCATGGAAGGAAAGCCCCCTAATTGTTTTAAACCAGTTTTAACACCTGGCGGTGAGAAGCGCTTAGAAGTGGATAGGACTTTGACGGCTGTCATTGTGTCTGTGGATTCTCGAGTTGTTGCCAGTCGTTGGCCGCTCTTCTGTTCTGGGGGTTTCCAGTCTCCCTTTCTCGTCGTCTGCACCCACAAGACTCCTGTTCCTCTAGCTGATTTCATTTCAGCAAAGCCAACTGTGGATTATGCTTGATAAGATCCCGCCCCGCCCTGCCCTCCAACCAAATATGTTAAAAGTCTTTCCATGCGGTGTGGACACAATCAGAAGAAAATACAAGGATGCTTTGAGTGAGGGAGAAGGGCTGGGAACCATGAGTATCCTGTAACTCCCTTAAGGTTGTGAGCACAGAGGCCGAGGGAGGTCAGACGTCTTCTCCAAGGTCACCATTTAATTGGTTGGTAGAAATGTGTGTAAATATTATCAAGAAAGAACAGAGTATGCTCTGTGTCTGTGGTCCTTTGTGTGCTGATGAATAACTTTCTCCCAAGATACATCCCATTCCCTCCAGAACAACCCAGCCTCTATGGAAGTGGTATTCTGTCTTTTTTACTTTAGGACGTCTTAGTAAACTGCTTCATACACAGCCTAACGGGTCCACAGGCAGACAGAGAGACAGGCTGAGGCACCTAAATAAGGAAGTGTGGTGGAAATTAGGGAAACACCGCGGCTCACGGCCATGTGGGCAGTGTTTACTGGTGAGGTAGAAGGAGCCAAGGTTTGGCAAACATTCAAGATCATGTGCTTGCTTGTTAAAAAAAAGAAAGAAAGAAAAGAGAAGAAGAAAATTCTTAGGGTGATTCAAATGGAGAAGCCTCTATTATCTGGGAAAATGTAAGTTGCTCTTTGTGTTTGGTCCCGCCTGGCCCCGCGGATCCCGTCACCGCTTGAGATGTCTTTGTGATGTATTTATTCTAGAAGTGAAATATCATGTACTCCTCATCGTGAACGAGTCCATTAGTGGTTTTCTGAGAAACGGGCCATGAACCTACTTGATGAGTGTGGATGAAAACTAACCGGTGTAGAATTTGCCTAAGGACGGACACGTCAGCCCCTCGGGTGTTGCGAGGTGGTCGGTAATCTTCCGGGCACTGGATACTTTCACCAGTGCCCATCTTGTTTTTCTCAGAAAAAAAAAAAAAACCATGTAACTGGATTTTTATACGAGGAGAAAGGGTTCTTCTGCCTTCCTCACGAGGCGACTGTAACCCCGCTTTCAAAGGCGTAAAGGGAGGGTGTAGACAGACAAAAATTCGTAAGCTGTGCGTGTTTTTTAAAAAAATGTCATCGGGATCCGCGGGCTTGTGCTCTAGCGGGTGACTCAGGGTTTTGTTGACGTGAGCCGTCAGTCTCTCCGGCATCCTCGGAGAGACGACTTCCTTCCTAGCAGATGGCAGCCCCGGGGCCACGCGCCTGCCACTGTGAGCGGCGTGTGCATCCGTACTCCACCCGGCCTCGCGGGATCCGGGGCCACCTGCTGCCCCGGCGTCGGCCAGACCGGGAGACTCTGCTTCCTTCCATGCCGGGTTCAGGGGGGAGCGGGGTCAGAGCGCCCGGTGTCCGGCTTCTGGCCTTGCGGAGCGCTTTCGGGGTCGAATGAAGAGCTGGGAAGCAAGATCCTGATGTTCCAATGTTGCTTGTAGGGAGTCCTGGTGAAGGAAGCCAGCGGTCTTTCCCCAGGGGCCGGGTTTGGATCCCTTCCTCAGCGCAGCCTGCCTGGTGCGGGTGGAGGGAAGCCACCCAGAGCAGGGACGACTGTCAGTGGCCCAGGCCTGCCGTGGAGGCCACGCCCACGCGCCCCGGGTGAAAGGTGGGCCCGTGAGTGGGGGGAGATTGTGACGTGGGGGAGAGGTTTTGGAAATAGGCCAGGATGTTCTTACTCAGTCTGAAAACTCTGCAAATCATGCTTTAGAAACTCTGAGCAATAAACGGGATTAAACAAGGCAGGGATTAGCGGGCGCACGGCACTTTGATTTTGTGCGAAGAAAATGCGTGGAGGAACCGGGGCTTGGGGAAACCGACAGCGTTCTGGAGCTCCTGTGCTCCTGAGAGGACAGATATTGCTAGAAAGGGAGAGTCCGGTGGTCAGTTTCTTACACTACAGCCTGGATGCTTTTTTTTTTAATTAAAAAATTTTTTTAAATGTTTATTTGTACTTGAGAGGGAGAGAGAGAGGGAGAGAGAGACAGAGACAGAGACAGAGACAGAGACAGAGACAGAGACAGAGTGTGAGCAGGGGAGGGGCAGAGAGAAAGAGAGAGAGGGAGACACAGGCTCCCAGCTCTGAGCTGCCAGCACAGAGCCTGACGCGGGGCTTGAACTCACGAACCATGAGATCATGACCTGAGCCGAAGTCAGACGCTCAACCGACTGAGCCTCCCAGACACCCCTCACTAGTATTTTTTTAATGTTTAATTATTTTTGAGAGAGAGAGAGAGAGAGAGAGCACGCGAGCACGAGTGGGGGAAGGGCAGAGAGAGAGGGAGACACAGAATCTGAAGCAGGCTCCAGGCTCCGAGCTGTCAGCACAGAGCCCGACGCGGGGCTCGAACTCATGAACCCTGAGATCATAACCTGAGCCGAAGTCGGACGCTTAACCAACAGAGCCTCCCAGGCGCCCGTGGATGCATTTTTTTTTAAAAGATAAATTACTCAGGTGATTTGTGGCAATGCGTGCTTCTCTTTTGTTTTTATACGACAGTAGGGTTTTCATAAGTTGTTTTCTGGCATAAAAGTGACGTAAAATAGCACTTTGCGATGCAAATGAAACAGAAAACAAATCCGTTAGCTACTCATACTCTCTGCCAGTTAGATTTATGAAGTAAGCCCATTTCATTAGTTTGCTCAGTCAACTTCTAATGCACATACAGTTCAGTTGCAAACCTTTAGGTATGATTTTGCTATTACTTGCAAAACTGAGAATTCAATATTTCTTCCCCCTGTAGGATTATAGGGGAATGTTAGTTTACACTCAGCATCAGAAAACTAACTTCAGCTGGGTCAGTAAAAAAGTTAAAACTTGAATAACGCGTGTTGTGGAAATACTAGATAGGAAAGCCTGACAAAGTTACAAACATTAATGAATCTGAAAACATTCTTCAGAGTTTTACCTACTTCGACATTTCTTTCCAAATGAGCATTGTCGTTGAAAGTTTATGCAGGTTCCAAATGCAATGACGTTTTGGTATGGAGGGTCGTATCAGAATTTTAAAGATACAGTAGAACTGACTCACCTTAATTCCATTTTACTTCTTATCATTATTTGTAGCTTCGCTTATCAGTACGGCCAGTTTATTAGCAGTCTTTGTTCCAAATGAAATAACCACAGCAGTAAAATACCCGAGTTTCTCCAGCTTGAAGGATTTAATTAAGTTCCTAGAATAACTCTGGGTGATATGCACCCAATCCCCACGACTCTGGAGTCTGTCTTGTGTTGCTGGAATGTTCAGAATTTTTCGGGTCTTAAGCCATTTCCTAAGGTTGAAGACGGTTCAGCCAGTCTGACAGAGGTTCCGTGTGTACCAACCCCCCAGCAGCCACAGGGGCCATCTGAACCCCTCACAAAGGCTGTCTCTGGGCGGGGCCGGGGGGGTGTTGTGCCCACCCTTCATAGTGGGGTGGCCTTGCTGGAAGATTCTGAAGGAGCCGTTCCAGCGTTGAGTCCCTTCCCCCCCACACTCTTGGGGTACGTCCCATCAGGCACCATTTCTGGATCAGTTTACTTCTCAGAAACTATAGGTTTGGTTTTGCTGGATGCAAAACCCACCCAGCTCCTGGATGCGGCTCTCTAGCCTGCCCTGTAACCGTCCTGGGATTTCTCTTTGTGCCCAGTCTTTGCGTTCAGGGGTAGTCTTCCAGAAACTTCCCAACACGAGGTTATGACCTCCCTTTCCTGTGCCATCTGATTCTTCTTGGCTCACCATCCACTCCTGCTTAACAAAGATGTTGTCTCTTATTTAAAAATGTTTATTTATTTTGAGAAGGAGAGAGTGAGAGTGGGGGAGGGGCAGAGAGAGAGAGGGAGAGTGAGAATCCCAAGCAGGCTCCATGCTGCCAGCGCAGAGCCCCGATGCGGGGCTCAAACTCCTGACCGTGAGATCATGCCCTGAGCTGAAATCAAGTTGGACACTTAAGCGACTGAGCCTCCCAGGTGCCCCAAGATGCTCTCTCTTTGATTGTCTGAAGCGAGTTCTTGCCATGAACTCATTCTTTCTTCAACAACCCCGGAGCTTTCTTTTTTTTTTTTTTTTTTTAAATTTTTTTTTTTCAACGTTTATTTATTTTTGGGACAGAGAGAGACAGAGCATGAACGGGGGAGGGACAGAGAGAGAGGGAGACACAGAATCCGAAGCAGGCTCCAGGCTCTGAGCTGTCAGCACAGAGCCAGACACGGGGCTCAAACTCACCAACCGCAAGATCGTGACCTGAGCCGAAGTCAGATGCTTAACCAACTGAGCTACCCAGGTGCCCCAATTTTGTTTTGTTTTTGTTTTTTTTTAATTTTTTTTTCAATGTTTATTTATTTTTGGGACAGAGAGAGACAGAGCATGAACGGGGGAGGGGCAGAGAGAGAGGGAGACACAGAATCGGAAACAGGCTCCAGGCTCCGAGCCATCAGCCCAGAGCCTGACGCGGGGCTCGAACTCACGGACCTCGAGATCGTGACCTGAGCTGAAGTCGGACGCTTAACCGACTGCGCCACCCAGGCGCCCCATCCCCGGAGCTTTCTTAGCTGCCTGTAGGAAGCTCACATTTGAGATGTTGACTGCTGCTGCTTGTCTGCCGGTGGCTCCTCCGTAAAAAGCGAACATGTAGATTTTAGTCCCAGTCCTAACAATTTCCAACTAGCGCTGTATTTTCTTACGATACACCTTTAATGGTGTGCAGGAGGATCTGAAGCCCTTTTGAAAGCATAGATCCCGTCCTTTATATAAATACCCATGACCTAGCCAGGGATGCCCCCTCCCCTGGTTACCAGCGGCTTCCTGGGAAGTTTTCTGTCCTTCTTACATCTTCCCGCCTTTTAACTGTTCTTTCCGGAAAAAAACAAACACACACCAATAGGAACTTCGCTTAATGGCTGCTTGGGAGAGTGGAAAGATGGGCTGTGGGCAGGAGAGACCGAGGCAGAAAGGTTAGGTCTCCCTTCAACTTTCAGATTTAATCAGACTGCTAAATATGTTTTCATCACAAAGATGCCAGTTGTCAGTTGTTAAATACTTATCAAATGTTTCGCTCCTTTGAAAAATATTAGAGTGTAGGCCAGAAAGAGAGAGGTTTGGTTTCCAAGCTAAAAAGAAACACAAAAGGTACTCAGTTCAAATACAAATGTAACTTCAGGTTTATATTTGAAACCTAGGAAATACATTTAATTTTTAAATGTGTTCAGATCAGCAAGTGTTGTAGGTGGTGATAAATGCTCCAGAAAATATAGCTGGGAAGGGAGAGAGGGAAAAGGTGCTGACTTGAACGTGATGAGGAAGCAGGTCTTGTAGATATTTAGGGAGAGAATCCATTTGGCAAAGGGAATGAATAGCCGTGCAAAGGCCCTGGGGCAGAAGTTTTGCTAGTATGGTCCAGAATAAGAAGTGGATCAGTGTGAATGATGACAAGGGACATAGGGAGAGTAGTAGGTGAAGAGGGGGACATGACCAGGGACAGTGACCTGTAGAGTCCAGTCAGCCATTGTAAAGACTTCATGTCATATTTAACAGGCATGAAGTGGAACAGTCTTTGAAACGATATATAGAGCATTTAAAAGCTTTTTGACTGGAGTCATCTAATTCTGCCATTGTGTCTTTTTCTGCCTGCCACTCCTGAGTTTCCTTCTCAAAAGTAGAATGTAGACTGAGCAGCCCTGCAGGTGGGTTGAGGCACTGAGATGTGATGGGGGGAGGGGCACCGGCAGATGATGAACAAGATAAAAGCACCCGCCTATTGGCGGAATTGCATACTTGATTACACAGACATTTGTAAGGCACTTTGTAATCTCTAAAACGTTTCTAAATGTTATCGAGTCCTCAGAATCTCCTTTTGGGGGCGGGGGGGGGGTGGTTAAAGGAAACCCCTTATGTTTTAAAGGAAAAAACACCTGAGGGGGCTCCTGGGTGGCTCAGTCATTTAAGCGTCCAAGTCTTTTTTTTTTTTTTTAACGTTTATTCATTTTTGAGAGACAGAACATGAGCGGGGGGAGGGGCAGAGAGAGGGAGACACAGAATCCGAAGCAGGCTGTAGGCTCTAAGCTGTCAGCACAGAGCCCGACGCGGGGCTCAAACTCATGAACCGTGAGATCATGACCTGAGCCGAAGTCAGACGCTTAACCGACTGAGCCACCCAGGCACCCCTAAGCATCCAAGTCTTGGTTTTGGCTCGGGTCATGCTCTCACAGTTTCTTGGATTTGAGCCCTGCTGACGGCATGGAGACTGCTCGGGATTCTCTCTCTCTCTCTCTCTGTCTGCCCCTCTCCTGCTCATGCTGCCTCTCTCTCTCTCTCTCTCTCTCTCTCTCTCTCTCTCTCCCTCTCCCTCTCTCTCTCTCTCTCAAAAATAAATAAACAAACTTAAGAAGCAAACCAGCCTGAGGCTGGAGAGACTGTCTGGGCCTGGGGGGAGCTGTTGGCCTGGTAGGTTTGCTCCTGCCTGGTTCTGTGTCTTCCTGGTGAGGCCGCACCTTCTTTGGGGGGATAAAGGCCCTCAGCCTGGATGAGCCGTGGGTGCGTCTGGACCTGGGTCAGTGTGCACGCGGCCACTTACCCCCGAGCCCTGGTCCCTTGATAGGAAGGCGCTAATGGAGTGAGCCAGTAGCCAAGGCTTCCAGAACGTGAGAAAAGCTGGCGTGCCGCCCGCGTCCAGGGACCCTGCCTCCTTTGCTGTGTGTGTGAGAAGCATGGCCATCTGGCAGATGGCCTTGTGGGCAGTTCTTTGTAGCTGATGTGGTCTTAAGAACTTGGCACGGTGTTTGGGTCTGTCCTCAGGATTCAGGGTTAGTTTTACTTAGTTTTTCTGAAATAATGTGGGGGAAAAAAAAAGTCAACATACATAAACTGGTCCATTTTACCAGGACCGGTGACCTCACCTAACTACCTGCTTACCTGTCCTGGCCATCGTCGCTCCTGCTGCTCAGGGGTCCCTCCTGCCTCTTCCAGACCAGAGATGGAACATTTAGATTCTCCAAGCGCGTGTTCTAGAAAATATGCGTGTGCCCGTTGGCCTCCTTGATGTCTCTGTTTCCTAAGGTAACTCTAGAAGCTTGATGGGTGAGGCCTGGTGGCAGCCAGCAGGAGTGGGGGCAGCGGGTCTGGGGTGGGGAGGGTCCGGGCTCGCATCTGGGCCTTCGTGGGGTCCGCCCTTGTCCGTGCAGCCCCGAAGGTTCCCACACCCCGACTCACCGGCGGTCCTGCGCTCCCCGTGCACAGCGGAGCGAATGGACTCACCTTCTTCCTGTTCCCCTTTGCGTAGGTCGCTTGGAAGCCCCCCTCGTGTCGCCCCAGTACATCAAGTAGAAATTACAAAACGGCCTGTTGTTGTGTGAGGAAAATGGAGAAACTAAGAATTACTCTCAATGAATTCCTATGTGCTGAGTGTCACAAGGTGACAGAACCGGTAGCTGTTACCTGGTGGAAACGATTCCCTGGATGGGACACCCTGCTGGCGGCCGCACTCTGGAAGGGAGAGCACGGAGCCTGTGCTGTGCAGGGGTGGGGGGGAGGGGGTGATGCTGTGTGTGCAGCTTACGTCTGCTGTCGCCTTCTGTCCTGGTGGTTCCAGAGAGGTGGTCAAGGAGGCCCGTCTCTTCTAAATCCATTCTTTTTTAAAAGTTTGTTTTTAAAGTCTATTTATTTTTGAGAGACAGAGCATGAGCAGGGAGGGGCGAGAGAGACAGACACACACAGAGTCGGAAGCAGGCTCCAGGCTCTGAGCTGTCAGCACAGAGCCTGACACAAGGCTCGAACCCACAAACCTGTAAGATCGTGACCTGAGCTGAAGCCGGACGCTTCACAGACTGAGCCCCCGGGCGCCCCTCTTTTAAAGCCATTCTTAAAAGGCCTAGAAGATTCTGCCCGGGAAATGTGACGGGCCGGTGAGGCTGACAGTGCAGCCTTCTTTGAGTGCCACGAGTGATGTCTTCATACCGATTTGACTGTTTCCCCCTCCCGGGCGTCAGCAGCTGGGGAAGTTTGTCTTTCTGTGGTTGGATATTTTGCCCCTTCGTGCTTTCTTCTCTCGGGAGACAGGGAAGGGTGACGCACGTGTGTGATCACATGTGTCTCAGTGGTGTCTCCCTGGACCTCCAGGAGGGGTGGGGGGGCCAAGGTGTCCAACTCACCTGCTCTGTCCAATCTCCTAGGAGGCCTTGGGAAATCCCAGGTTGGGAGCCTGACCCAGGCATCCTGGGGTCCAGAGCCGCTGGTGCGTGAGGTCCCCCCCAGCACTTGAGCCTTTGAAATGTCTGCCAGGTGCTGCCACTAAGTTCTGCCAAGGCCGCAGAGGGGAGTCGGCAGCCTTACTCTGTTGAGACTCCAGTCGTGAGTGACCGGGAGACCCCTTGTCGTTCTGGCTGGAAAAGTGCCTGTAGGTGTTTGTCCTGCCCCGGGTGCTGTCTGGTTGTGAAGTGGGGGCTGGGGGGGCGGTTGAGGCGGGAGCAGCGCCCTGCTGTCTTACTTGGTTTTCTTTTCCAGCAGCTGAACTTTATAAAGACGGTTTGTAGCTGAGCACTTCGCGTTTGTCATTACTGGAAGGTTAACCAACAGCGTTTCACTTGGATGTGGATCTTAACTCCGGGGCAAGGGAGTTTACACGTTGCTCTGTAGGCAGGTGCACTTGCGTGCGTGAGGCCGCGAGAACGGAACCCAGCCCAGCTGGCTGGTGGCATCGTGCTTGCGGGCACATTCAGCGCGGAGGGGCATTTGTGCCCTGGTGACGGGGCAGCTGTCTGCACCGGGCGCACGCGGCCCCTGCCCGGGCGTCCTGTCCCGCCGGCAGGACATGAAGAAAGCAGCCAGGCCAGGCGTGCTGTGCCGCGTTTGGGAGCTATTAGCTTTAAATGGCCCGGAGTTACCCCCGGAAAAACAATTCTGCTTCTGTTCCGCTTCTGTCCAATTAAAACGAGCTGATTCATTTCATTCCGGGAGCTGTTTGCCGTTGTGTTTGTGCCTTCATCGGTTGTTTATTTGCTGCTTCAAGTCGCACTTGCTCGTGACGTCATTCGCGGGTATAGTTTTGAATGAAGAAAGGGCCGCTATGGCAGGCGCGCTGGGCGATGCCACAGCCGTGGCCACGCACATTAGCCTGGGGAGGGGGCGGGAGGAGTCAGGCTTCCTCTGGCAGCGAAGGGCCGCCCGGGCTCATTAAGACGAAGCCTTTGTAGTTCAAAACGAAACATGTGGCTACGTGTATACATCATTTAAAGGAGCTGGAAGAAAGTGGGGGGGGGGGCAGCTGCCTGGGGGCGAGTGGTGCAGGAAGCAGGTGTCCCTGTGCATGAGAAAAGTCCCGTGTGTCTCTAGAAGGTGTTCCACTTCCTGGTTTATAACTCCCGTACATAGAGCCTCCTTGGGTGGTTTCACGGTGGCCCAGGGAGCAACGCCAGGCGAGGCGAATGACATGCCCATTTCTGGAAGGAACAGATAGGTAAATGTTGGCTCCTGGGCCCCAGGACCCCTACTCCTGCGGGGCGGGCCAGTGACCGTCCTCACCCACATCGCAGTGAGCCCTTGAAATGGCGTTTGGCTTAAGGCACAGGGACGGCTTCACCTGAGTCATTCCTGAGCTCCTGGGATGCCTTCGAGATGAGTGACCGTGGCGGGAAGTTGCTGGGGGTGGGCAGGGTGCGACACCCAGCCTTGGCTTTGCCGGCTGTCTCTTCTCACAAGGGCTGTTCAGTGAGATCGATTCTGACCCCCCAGTGGACAATGTGGACATCCTGTACGATGTGGACATTCTAGACAGGGAGGGGGTGGCCTGTAGTTCAGGAGCAGGGACTGGTCAGGCCACCAAGCGCTTATGCACAGTGGACACTCTACCTGAAAAGGAGGTGGCTGGGCAGGGATGGGGCGGGGGAGGGGGGGACATGGTGGGTTCCAGAATTTCCCCCTGTTCTCTTTAAACATTTTTTTCTTGTGATGAAAGACAAGCACTTTATTGATTATTACGCTCTATTTTTAACACATTTCCAAATTATTGTATGTTAAATGTGAAAAACAGAGTATATTTTAGAATTCTGAAGGCGTACCGTTTTAACTATACTCACGGGTCTGTTTCCTATTCAGTGATATTATACTGGGATTTGAGCTGTATTTGGCTTAATTTCAGACTTCCAGAAAATACCTATTTCGATTTCAATAATAAAAACAAAGGAACGAAGTCATAAAACTAAAATAACCCCAGTAGCAAGTCTTAAATATTTAGATATTTAAAAGAAAGAAAGGTGCATTCGAAGTGGTCTGTAACAATAGGGTTTTGGGAGGTGGATATATTTTGAATAAATTCTTATACATTCCTTAATTCTGCAGGAAAAACACAATATTTAGGTTTGAGAACATCAGATACAAACAATATAACATTGTTATAGGATACGTAAAATACGTATTTTTTACATCAGTGTAAACTCCTAAGCGTAATAATGCATGAAATCCGAGGAACGAATCGCACTGCTTGTAGGATATTTGCAATTTTACTGCACGTCCTATCGCCTGGCTCAAGTATCCGTACTGTTTCTCGGTGCAGAAACATAACACTTACATTCACATTCGTAAGCGACCCGAGAAAGAGAAAAGGGTTATTTGGACCCCTCTTGGATTTCAGGTCCAGTGTATTATAACTTCACCTCTGTTAATGTTGAAAGAGTCGTGCCACAGGATGTAGTAATAATCATACCTGCTTAGTACTTTTGCGTTCCGTATGAAACACCGAGTAAAAGAGCCGTAGGTGAGGGAAATTACTCCCCAAAGGGTGCTGGCTTCCTAAATGATTTGATGGCTTCCTTCCTCGTTTTCAGTAGGGCCTGTAACAGGAGAGCATGGTTTTCAGCAGACAGCGTTGCATTTCTAAAGGATGCAAGTTCACAGATAATCTTCCCGGGGACTCGATGAGTCTCCGGGTGTAACCCACAGATGTTGATATGTGGCCCTGTCTTGACCACTTCAACCTTCTTCCTTCTCCTGGGTGCCTTCCCCATGCTGGGGGTGGGTGGGGGGGAAGGTTGCTGCCCAACCACAGGCCTCTGCTATTGAAATGCAGAAGCGTCATATGCGAGTGAATGAGCCTGGGTGCCAATAAAACTTTATTTACAGAAACAGGCAACAGGTCAGATTTGGCCCTGCCTTGTTGACCTCTGGCTTAGAACCCACTCTGTTGTGAGGTAAGAAGGGTTTTCTTTTCACTTGGGCCTCAGACAGTTCTAAAGTTGCCTCCTCCTTTAGAAGATTTTTTTTTTTTTTTTAAGCGTTTCTGCCTGTGAGACATGGCATCAACCACATGGGTTTTTATTTCAACTTAATTCATCAAAGCTTTAGAAAGGCTCTAACAAGCATTGTGCCAGATGCTGGGGACGGGCAGGGTTCGAGTCCTCAGCTCACTGGGGAGACAGGTGCATGTGGCAGTGAGCCATTGCCTGTGTGGTATTTTGTGTCACTGGGGAGTTTTGTAATGAGTTAATGGCGGTAAAGTGTAAACTCCCGGGGCCCAAGTGAAAGTCAGAGACCTCCTGTCCCCCTTCCCAGCCCCACCCCTCTCTTGTTACTTGTAGAAATGGACAGTGATGGCCCTAGTGGAGGGGTGCGTGCAGAGCCCTGGGGGACGGGCTGTCCTTTGCTGCTGACCTGTCACTGATGCTCCCTCACCTGGTTTCTACCTGGGAGGGTCCAACATTTCATAACTTAAGAGCAGGGTCCCCCAGCAATGCAGGGAGCACTTTTGTCCTTCAGGGGTCTGGGCTGAAGAATAATCAGTAATATTTCTCCTATGCTGTTGGACGTTGCTGCTACAGGGATGATGGAAAACTCTCACCATAGAAGCATAGCTTGTGGGATGGGCGCGTCCGGCTTTTTAATAACAAGCACAGAAAAGAAAGGAAGGCTGGAGGGTCGGGTGGAGGTCTGCTGAGGCCAGGCATTGGAGAATTCACGCAGGCCCCCGTGGGAGGCTTGGCTCAGTGGAGGGAAGGTTCAGTGCAGTAGCTCACAGGCCAGGACACCCGACGGCTCTGATGTTCGGTGATTAAGACAAGGTCTTTCGTGAAGGATTAAACAGGAGCTGAAGGAGGACAGCTACCTTTTATGAACCCCAGCCCCATACCAGGACTCGACCTTTTCCCTCTGACCCCCTGCCCCCTCCCCCCACCCCCTCCCGTCTCCTGCTGCGTCATTGCCATCAAATTGCAACTTGGTGCTGGGAAATTTCTTCAACAGCGAGCACTCAGGATGAAATGACTTCACTTGTCAGAGGAAAGGGTGATCTCAGGGCGCCTGGGTGACTCAGTCAGTTGAGTGTCCGACTTGATTTTGGCTCAGGTCGTGATCCCAGGGTCATGGGATCAGGCTCTGAGTCAGGCCCTGCACTGAGTGTGGAGCCTGCATGGGATTCTCTCTCTCTCCCCCTTTCCCTCTCTCTCCTCTCTCTCTCTCTCAACCCCTTCCCCACTCGCTCACTCTCTCAAAAAAAAAAAATTAGAAAGTGGGATCTCCTATAAAAGACATTTTTACGTCTTTCACAAGGAGAGTCGGTAAAGTAATTTACTGCCGGGAACTTCTTCCCTGTCTCTTATTTATTTTTTTCCTATTTAAATGAAAAGTTCGAGTAACCGTTTTTCTTAGAATCTCTGGCTTGTTGGTTATCACACTTAACCTTACTTTATTACTTTTTTTTTTTTTTTGGGTGTATTCACGAGTGTTTTGCTTTTAGTCAAGTAAGGAGATACTGAATTATCAGGTTTATTTTTCTAGAAATTTCTCACGTAACTGAAAAGTTTATTTCCTTTAGTAATCCTATGTTTAACATCAAAGGTTTAAGTGGGCCACAGGGTGACGTGTCTGGGCTCGCCGCGGGTCTCTTTCTTCCTAAGCGTAGTTTCCACTAGAAATAGAAATTTCGATTTGAGAAGCATGTTGTTTTATTTGTCATGCGGCTCGGTACCCGCAGCACCCCTAACTCCCATGTGCCTGAAAATGTTATGTCGTTTCTACCTGCTAAGTACGGATGTGCTTTCTTCGGTCAGGGGGCTGGTCACCAGTGGAGGGGGGGAGGCTGTTCTGTGCAGCTGTGCTGGGAGCACCCTTCCCCCCCCCCCCCCAACACACACCGTAGAGTCTGCAAAGTCCTGGGGCTTGCGTGGAGCCCTGAGTGAGGCCTTGCGGGGCCTTACGCAGATTTCCACATACGGCCCTTCCTGGGGCTCCACGTGGAATCTTGGGGGGCACCCCACGAGGCTCTCTGCAGAGAGAGAACCAGGGGTCTCTGTGGACAGCATTATGCCCTGAATTCTGGCCACTCAAATATTGACCATAAAGCCAAGCACGTCCAAACCCACATATTCATGAGAAATCAGAACGAGGAAGCAATGGGTCAGAATGTGTATCTAAAACGTTGCTTGAATTTATTTGCCCTGCTGCCGATTTCCCCGATTTGTCTCTAAAACATTCTAGACCTGATGCTCGCTGTCCTTTCCACAAATGTGTTTGTAATCACGGAGCCCAGCTCACCAGTGGCATGACGGGACCGTGTTCCAACATCTGTGCTGTCCATGGCAAAGATGTTCTGCAACTTGTTTAGTGATGTACTATTTAGTGATTTGTTTTCTATGTCTTTCCCTTTTTTTTTTTTCGTAAAGTAGCCCAGATTGAATTGAAGGTGGGGCCTTTAATGAGGGTGCTTTGCTCATTTGCATTCCGATGCTCTTTTAAATGGAAGAGAACAGGCAGGGAGCCTCCGGTCCTCCCACCCCCCCATCCTCAGGAGTGGTGGTAACCAGTGCATGGAACTGTGTCCTTCCTGTGAACATCATTTGTCATGTGTGATAGAGCAAAAACAAGATGGAGAAGACGTGGCCAGTGTGGCATGTCATATGGAACGAGTGTGAGAGTATTTTTCCCTTAAATCAACGACTTAAAAAAAATTTTTTTAACGTTTATTTATTTTTTTAGGCGGGGAGGGGCAGAGAGAGGGAGACACAGAATCCCCGGCAGGCTCCAGGCTCCGAGCTGTCAGCACAGAGCCTGACGTGGGGCTCAAACTCACAAACTGTGAGATCGTGACCTGAGCCCAAGGTCACTTAACCGACCGATTCATCCAAACATCCCTCACTAGTATTTTTTTAATGTTTAGTTATTTTTGAGAGAGAGAGAGAGAGAGAGCGAGCACAAGTGGGGGAAGGGCAGGGAGAGAGGGAGACACAGAATCCGAAGCAGGCTCCAGGCTCTGAGCTGTCAGCACCGAGCCCGACGCGGGGCTTGAACTCACGAACCGTGAGATCATGACCTGAGCCGAAGTCGGACACTTAACTGACCGAGCCACTCAGGTGCCCCTCAATCAACTACTTTAGATCAATGCTGCTGTGAGTGGGTTTCTTTACAAAGTAGTGTCTAAGCTACAGAATAGCACAGCGTGTGATCATATGACAAATTCAGTGAAGGCCGATAAGTTTAGGCTCTCTTTAGATGCGTTACCTCCGGAATCCGGCATCCGGGTACGTTGGTAACGCCTGCACAAGCAACACGTGGGTCCTCATGTATTTTGTTTTGTTTTGCCACTACACTTGACGTGTTCAAGGAATATCTCCCATTTTCACGAATGTTCGGGTGGATTGATGGTAAAATTAATAATTTGTACTTTGCTTCTACTAGAGTTAACACAGATCATACGGTATGTGAAATTTTGCTGTAATCACCATTAGGAAGCATAAATATTTAAAAGCGAGCATGTTAGGGGGCACCTGTGGGGCTCAGTCAGTTAAGCATCTGACTCTTTGATTTCTGCTCAGGTTGTGATCTCACAGTTCCTGGGATCGAGTCCCACTTCCAGCTCTGTGCTGACAGCACAGAGCCTGCTTGGAATTCTCTCTCTGCCCTTCTCCCATTTGAACTCTCTCTCAAAATAAACAAACATTTAACATAGAGTAAAAGTCAGTAAACAAATGGAAAGGCAAGTGTGCTTGGCTCTCGGGCTCTAGCTCCTGCTTCCCCTTCCTCCAGGGCTGGGGGAGCAGGGTGGAGGGGGTGGGCAGGTTCTGGCTGGGGCTGGGGGAGCAGGGGGGGGTGGTGGGTTCTAGCCCTTCCTCTGGGGCTAGGGGAAGCAGGGCAGAGAGAGGGGGTTCCAGTCCTTTCTCTGGGGCTAGGGGAGCAGGGTGGAAAGAGGGGGTTCCAGCCCTTCCTCTGGGCCTGGAGGAGCAGGGTGGAGAAAGAGGGGGTTCCAGCCCTTCTTCTGGGGCTGAGAGAGCAGGACAAGGGGCAGGGGTTTCCAGGTGGCCTGCTGGCCTGGGCTCCATGTCTGGAGCTTGCTGCCTGTGGACCCTGCAAGCCCCAGCCTCCTTCCAAGGCAACCTTCAGGTGGCCACCTGTTCCTTTGACTGCTTCCCTCCTGAGACCATGGTTCGGGGCCCCCACTAGCTGTGGGCAGCAGCCTCACGTTGGGAGGGTGTCTCGGGTCTCAGTTGAGGCAGAGGGCTTCTGCCCAGGCCTTCTTTCCATAACAAATTAAAACTTACAATTAGATTTCTCAAACCGATCCCCTTTTTCGAAACTGTGTGTGTTCTTGGTGGCACTTGCCTCTGGTCCATTTTGTCCGTATCCTTTTCCTCAGCAAGCCATGGGCCTTGTGACCTGATTGGGGGTGTCCCCAGCCTGCTCTCCGCTTCCCTTCCTTCTCCTGCATCCGAACAAGGATGCTAGATGAAACCAAGCTGTTTTGTTGGGCACGAGGCCTCCGCCGGCTCCTGGGACCGCAGCGGGTGGTGGGGGACCCAGGCACGAAGGTGGTACACCGAGGGGTGGGTGTTTGGAGCGATGCTGGGTGGCCGCGTGGACCCGGGGTCCTCAGCCGTGGGGCGCTCAGTCTCAGCCCTCCTGCTACCACACCGGGGTGTGTGTGCACGTGTTTGCTCTCGTGCACATCTGTGTGCGTAAACGTGCTCGGAGCTCTGCGTACTTCGTGCCGACCTCGGTCTCTGCGCTGGTGGCTGGTGTCTCTCCTCTTCCTGCAGTTCCCGCATCCTTCCCATGGCCAACAGCAGGTACCTGTCGCTGTGACGGTGTGTGTGTGCGCTCGGGGTCACCTCTGCAGTCATCAGGGGCCCTCCCAGCCCAAGTGTGGGATCACAGGGGGCAGCCCAGGGCCTCAGTGTCCGAGGGAATCGTGTTCCTTGCCACCCCCACCCCGCCTGGCATGCCCCCAGCTCTCTCCCTGCCGGTGACCGCAGCCTGGCCACCCTTCGGCGCCAGGCACAAAAGCTGCTTCCTCTCCCTGCCCCGGGAGGTCAGAGGCCCATGGGGGCTCCCCTCCACCCATCAGCACCCGGGGGCCTCAGGGAGGCCCCGGCCCCTGAGAAATCGCCGTGCGCCCAAACGCGCGAGCCAGGATCGCCCTGCCTGTATCCAAACTTGCCCGCGACGCTCAAGCATAAAAGTGAGGTTTTGATACTTGCACGTCACAAAGAGACAGTTACCTGTTCGCCCCGATTCGGGTGCACGGCGATCTCATGGTAGGAGTTGTTTCATGACGGCGAAGCGTCCTGACGCACGGGGTGAGCTCGGCGGCGGCTCCACAAGCCTGCTGGTCGCAGTGGAAGGTGTGTTTCTCAGTAACTGTCACCTGCATTTCTAGGACTGCACTGAAGTCTGGGAAAGTGAGGAATTTACTGGCTTAGCTGTTTTCAAGATAATGGATGTAAGGCTAACAGGGGGATTCAGCCGCGTTTAACTAATCATTAGTGTAAAAAAATAAATAAACAAACTGTGTTCGGTCAGCAGACTGACTGCATCTTGGCCACGTGCTCTGGGGTGGCTGGGGGTCCGCCTGGCACTCGGCCTCGGCGACAAAACACATACTCATTTGGGGAGACGTAAGTCCGGGGTGGATTGTAGCAAACAGCCGCTCTTTAAAGGACTCAAGCAGCTGGGTGTGGGTTCTCATGCGGTCTCTCACGGGGACAAGGACGAAATAGCCAGCTACAGGGCGCATCTTTCCCCCAGGACAGAGTTTGGCCCCTGTTTCCACTTTAGGGAAGAGTTTACCTGTTTTTTAAAGGCCATAGGGCTTTGTGAAAATAGTAAAATATGGTAGCACTGCCCCAAAAGATCACATTGTAGGGCATGTTTAAAAACACGGTCATGAAAAAGATACGTGGATGTTGGGCGTTGAATGTTGGCAGTTGACAGTGGCCTGTGTGTCCAGGCCTTTGTTTTTTGGCTGCACTCAGGACACGACTCTGGGAGCTGGTTCCAGGCCTCCAGGGCTCACTCCTGGCCACAGGGTGCGCTGGGAGTTTCCTCTTGCTGGGATCAGCCCTCTGCACTCAAGGTGAACAGAGAAGAATTAGAGCCCCCCAAAAGTAAACTGAGAGTCTGGGAGGGGCTGTAATGATTTTAGAGCAGCGTTCCAAGTGCAAGTGGGTTAGTACAACCGCAGGGCAGGGTGTGGCCAGCAGGGCCTGTGGGTGACCCTGGGGGTGGTGCACAGGGCCCACTTGGCATTTTGATCAAAAACCCAAGAAGCCTTGGGGCGTCTGGGTGACTCAGTGGGTTAAGTGTTTGACTCCTGCTTTCGGCTCAGGTCATGATCTCACGGTTCATGGGTTTGAGCCCTGTGTCTGACTCTGTGCTGACAGCTCAGAGCCTAGAGCCTGCTTGGGATTCTCTCTCTCTCTCTCTCTCTCTCTCTCTCTCTCTTTCTGTCAATCTCTCTGTCCCTCCCCTGCTCATTCTCTCTCTCTCTCTCTCTCCCTCTGTCTCAAAATAAATAATCTTAAAAAAGCAACTAAGAAGCTTAAGAAGACAATTTGCTATGAAATGTCAAAGTCTCCCAAGTTGGTCATTTTCTTAAAGAGGAACATGTTAAGTAAGAATATGCTGGAAATGATAGAAATGGGGAACAGGTTACAGAAGCTTAATCCTCGGGCCTGGAAGGGAGTGCGCAGTTAGAGCTGTTGGCGGGTCCTAACACCCTGTCGCCCACGGGGCTCCTGGGAGCACATGGCGTAACCTGGACCCGGCCGCCTGGCCAGGAGGGTTTGCGGTCAGGGTGTCTCTGCAGGAGCTCGTGCAGCGTGGTCGTTTCCGGGACAGGCGATCCTGTGCCAGGGTCCCCCGAGGTGGAGTTCAGCTCCCTTTCTCTCCCCAAGGGCAAGGGCGAGGGGGCCCCCCTGCCTCCGCCTCCCACTCGGCCCAGGGCCTCACGAAAGCACACTCACAGTCACCCTAACCTGGCTGTTCCCCTTCCTCGGACACTTGGTGGGGGGCCAGGGGTTGGGGGGGTTCCCCCTCCAAGTTGTTTCTGGAAAACGGAGTTGTGTTTGCCAGAGACACGGGCGGTGAAGGCGGCTTGAGAGGGACCTTTTCTCTCACTGGAGATTGCACTGTGCCCTCGACAGTCACCGCTGACTCTTTTCCTTTCTTTTCCAGAGTGAGGATCTGTCTGGCTTTATCACCGTGACGTCACGCATCAGAGAATGACTTTCAAAGAAGATGCTCACTATTTTGTTTTTGTTTTTGTTTTTTTAAAATCTGAAGCTGCTTACAAATTTTCTTTTGGATCTGAGCAATGACTACATTTTGGAACATCTACGACTGTATTAGACTCTGAACCCCCCAGGCGAGGACACCTGCCTCTCCCCCCCTGGTTCCCACAGGGGGCATTCGTCATTCTGCTGCTCGTGCTGTGTTTCGTTTGTTTTTTTTAACAAAATTCGCCGAAGAAGGTATTCTCAAGAAAATCGGATGTTTCCATTGGCCCTTTAAATTGTGGCCGGTGTCTTAATTTCTTCTCACTTTCGTTTTGGCAAAGCAGATTTATCCCTCAGCATGCTGGGAGATGCTACCAACACCCATGGAAGTGGGGCAATCTGGTATTTACTGGCATGCACTCAAAACTACCACAGTCCTACCTCAGTTCCAGGTGAAGCCGGATTTGTGTGGCCGGGGGCCGGCAGGACCTCCTGTACATAGATGTCTGCTGAGTGTCTCGAGTGCGGCCTTCAGCCTTATTTAACTGGTCCCAGGAAACAGCGGCTCCGTGGATCCAGTCCAGGTACCTGCGTGTTTACTCAGCCAGAGCCCAGCGTGGGACTGACACTTCTCAACGGAAATGCAATTTGGGATTGGACTTTGAAGATGGATTCATAAATAATAATAATAATAATTATATGTAACTGAAGCAACCTACTTTTGAAAATCATCAACTGTATTGGGTAGCGGGGGGGTGGGGAGGGGTTTGGGGAGGGGGTGAATATATCTTTTTACCTTTAACAGACTTGTTTAATCTTCTCTGCGTAGACGTTTATGTAGGTACATCAGATTGCAAAAGCCTTTGATCCTATTTATAAGCTCAAATGTCTCTGCTACCCTGACTCTCGAGCCTGCGTTTCCTTAACCAAAAATTCACGTAGGCATGCTAGCGATTCACGGGTGGTCGTGGCTTTGGCAGATTTTACAAAAATGTGTTATCTTTACTCCACGCTACCGTGTCGGCCAACGAGGCTGCCCTGAGCAACAATACAAAAAAAAAAAAAAAAAAAAAAAAAAGAAAAAAAATTAAAAAACGAAAGGGAAGGAAAGAAATTGATAAAAGAGGTATTCCGGCCCCTGTGTCGTTAAGGGAAGAAGAAAGAAAAGACGACAGAGAACGTCACGTTTCATGTGACTTGTCGAGAAAACTTCCTGACGAGACTACCCTCATTTTATATTTTCAGTGTTCTGAAAAGATCGGTGTTGCGGTAATCATTGCAGGGGTCATCCGAAACTGCTAACCTTGACCGGCAGAATGTCCCGTCGTCTTGCTGCCCCACGTGACAGAGGGCTATAGACCTTCCTCCCGCGGGCACGTCCGTGTCCGTGCTCCCCATCTGCTCGGATGGTCCCGGAGAGGCTACACTAATTCATTGGAGATGTGAGCTTTTTTTTTTTTTTTTCTTTTTGGAGAAAAATATATATAAATATATAGATATATATCACTATAGAATAATGCATTAATAAAATGAGGCTTTTTTAGAGGAAGACCAAAAAATTCAATGTCTTAAAAATATATTTAATGGCAATGCAAAAGTCTTCCTGCTTCCGTGCTGAACTTTTAGAACAGAGGATTGTATTGCAAGACAAAGTTGAATGTAAAGTGACCCCCCCGAACATTTTTAAAGTTTTACTTTTCTAAAATTACACATCACAACAGTGTGTAGACCATACGATGTTAGTTTGAAGGTCAATTTCAGTGTATAATACAGATACTTTATTAAAATGTATAAAAACGCCCCAAAGTTTGGATTTCGTTTTGGGACTCGGGATCGATGGGTGGTATTTGCTATGTAACCCGCCCCCCTCCACCCCACCCCCTCCCCCGGGTACAGTGGGACTGACTCTGGACCCTGCTGGATACAGTGTATGATGTGTATTTAAGTAGTCCTCTATACTTAGAGTAGTCACGCCTCTATACAAATGGTTCACGTTCAGACTGCCGCTTACAACAAGCAAAATAAAAAGTTGGTAATATACTAAATTTTCCTCCATCCTGTACATTTCAAAAAGAAAAAAGGCATATGCAATATTTACACTTTTAATTTAGTTTACAGAATGGAACCAAAATGTATAAATGTTATGTTTGCTAAAACTTCGCAATGTATATTGGGTCTTTGTACATTTTGCCTGACTTACCTTAAATTTAAAATATTTTTTGCTATATAAACTTTAACAGTTATTAAACAGTGTTTTCTTTTTGGGTACGTATTGTTTCTGGATATCAAGATGTTAAATATATTTCTTGCTATTGTGATATGACAAAAGACTTAACCTTGGTCTGTCTTCCATTGTACACGCTGTATATAAGGGTCGATGTGACGTTGCTGGAGACAGCAATAAATGGAATTAGAATAGTGCACTGTATTTAGTCTGTCTTGATCATGGATGCTCTCCTTAACAGCCATATGCAATAAAATAAAATACGTTATTTATGAAACGGATAAGGCCTCGAGGAGGTTTTTTTCCCGCGTGAGGATTCTGAGTTCAACATAAAGCCACTCACCTCCTGGTGTTTCAGAGTACAAACATGAAGCTCTTGAGATACTTGGACGCCTCCTCTCATTTAAATATTTTCATTCTGGCAAGCCAAGAATATTCCCCAAGTCACAGAATTAATGAAAAGTACGCGTACGAAGGAAACATTGTACAGGATGTAGGATGCTCGAGGTTGCTGGACGGGCGCTGTCCCCAGCGCTGTGCTGACGCGAGCTCCTTTACGGTGGGCAACAACCGCGGGCGGTGGGAATCGCCCTCCCCTTTGTACAGATGGGGCGGCCGGGGCGCAAGAGATGAAATGACTTTGCCAGAGGGCACATGGCTCTGAGCGGCAGGAGCCAGCGTCCAAGCCGACCCGCAGCCCCCCAGGGGTGCACACAAACCATCCACACAGAGTCATCACGGCCGGGAGGTGCCCTTCCGGGGGCAGCAAATAATGGAAATGATGACTGTAGACTTTCATCAAGGACTGTTTCCCCTCCTTGTTAGAGATAATTCCTCTGCGCCTGCACTTTATCCTAAAATTAAAGTAGCGCCATAACATGGGTGTCCCCTCTTTTGAACAAATGAAGCCAGAGCAGTTTGGAAGATGGTTTTCAATGTCGGCTTTTTGTTTGTTTTTTTAACATTTATTTGAGAGAGAGAGAGAGAGAGAGAGAGACAGAGTGCGAGTGGAGGAGGGGCAGAAAGGAGACAGAATCCGAAGCAGGTTCCAGGCTCCAAGCTGTCAGCACAGACCTGGCATGGGGCTCGAACCCACAAACTGTGAGGTCATGACCTGAGCTGAAGTCGGACGCTTAACCGACTGAGCCACCCAGGTGCCCCTCAATGTTGGCTTTTAAGGCATGAGACTGGCAAAAGCTGTGTGGTGTCGGGGGGGCCACACAGCCTGGTCGTGCCGGGACAGGTTCCCCTCAGGGGTCCTGTTGGACACAGAGGAGGAGAAAGGCCTCCAGGCTGGATACCCCTGAAATCTAACTATTTTAATGGAAGGGCAGCTAAAAGCTGCCATTGTAGGGGAGTCGTACAAGGCAGAAATCAGCAAATGTCTTTACCCAAAAGCCAGTTGGAAACGAAGAAGTGTGGAGTTGTCGCAAAGGTCCACAAATGCCACGAATGTTCGCCCGAGCACCATTTGGAAACTTTGAAGAGAAGGCTGAGTCCCATATGACCCAACGATGGGGAGGGTGGGGATCCCCCTCTGTTGATCTTGGAAGAGTGCAGTTCTCACCTATGGATGGTCTCAGTAGCCAACTTGGAGGACGCAGACTGGCTTCTGGCCTCTTGCTGTGCCCAGTGTGTGAGCTGTCCTGCAGGACCTGGGGTCCCCGGTCCCACATCCCTGAACGGGTTTCCCAGCGGGCCCCGGCAGACGGGCCACTCGCTTATGCGTGGATATTGGACGGGGCGTGCTAGCTTCTGAGTGGAGCTGGCGTGCCACGTTTATCACAGCCACGCTTGGCCCCCCGTTGAAGGGCGGAGGGGTCATAACTGCTCCTTTGAAATGGGCGGTGTGTCTTTTCCACCACGTTCCCTGTGCGGGTCTCCCACATTTCTTTGATTTCTACGACTCACTGCGGGGTGGAGATGGTCCTTGACACAGACCTGTGTGGCCTCGTGCCCTTGGGCAACGCCAAACGTCCCTCCAGGATCTGGTTGGGTTTTCTCTCCTCCGGCCGGTGTCTCTTCTGCTACTCGGCTGGCTTGCACTGCTCCATAGGGTGCTGTTTAACTCTTGGGTGGTTCCGCACCTGCTTGCTGTTAGTACCTCCTTGATTTGGGGCTAAAATGATTTCCTTGAATCCAGCTCAACTCTCAAGTGACCCATGGCCTTGGCCACTACACATAGAGAAAGTTCTGGGCTCTTTTGGGCACTGGCTCCCCTGACCTGAGCTGTACCTGCTGGGTTTTCTTTTTCTCTATTCCAGAATCGCCTCCTTTCATCTGGGACAGGAACTCTAAAACCTCTAAATTGTCACAAAATCCCTTGCACCTTAAGGAACCTACCTTGAGCCAAGCAGCCTGCCTGAGCTCAGCCCTCCCTTCTGAGACACTGCAAGTTCCCGGATGACTCCCACATGAGACATAAGACAAAAAGATCAAATGGACCGATAGCGTTTCCCGGAAAATGCGCGTATTCATCAGGATGGTGTTGGCTGCAAACAGTAGTCCAATTCAGTGGTTTAAACCAGTCCTCCAGAGTGCGGGCTGATCAGAATCTTCTGGAATGCTTCTTAGGCCAGATCGCTGGACTGTCCCCAGACTTCCTTTTCGGTGATCTGCGGTGGGGCTCAAGAATTTGTGTTTCTAGCAATGTCCCAGGGGATGCTAAGGCTACCGGTCTGGGACCAAACTCTGAGAGCCTCTGGACAGTAAAGGCATTTATGATGTCACAAACAAGAGTTCAGGGCGGGGTTATGTAGGCAGCTAAATGGCATCATCAGGGCCCCAGGACCTTGTCACCTTCTATCAGCTGCCCTCAGCAGCTTGGCTTTTCTCTCTCAGACCTGTCTCCTCATGTTTATAAGATGGCCGTCGCGGTCCCCAAAGGCATATCGTCCCATAATAATATCCCATAAGACAATCTGTCCTCTTTGGGGACTTTCTGAAGGGACACAAACGGTCCCAGAGCCACCCACGCCCAGCCAGCTGGGCCTCACTCCCACTGACCAAGTCTGGGTCCCTGCCCACAGGGATCCTGGTCACTGGAGAGTCTGTGGTTGGTTTGCACTGAACGAGGCTCGCCCTCTGGGCCTGGGAGCCCTCAGCATCCTGTGAAGTGTGAAGCTGCAAGACGGTGAGCGGAGCCGGGTGCTGGTGACAAACACTGAGGTGGGGTCGTGTCTCGCAGGGAGGGGCCGACAGTGGCTGTACCAGCAGCAGGCAAGGGACTCGTGATTGGAACCCTTGCAAACGCCAAGTACGGGAAAATCTCGGCTTGCGAGCATAATTCGTTCCAGAAACACGCTTGTAATCCAAAGCACTTGAATATCAAAGGGAATTTCCCCATGAGAAATCATGGAAACTCAGATGGTTCGTTCCACAACCCCCAAATATTCATATAAAAATGATTACAATTGTAATCTAATACAAAATGAAAGAGAGAACACAAAATATAAAGAAAAATAAAGTAACCCGCACTTACCTTTGAAAACCTTTGTGGCTGGTGCGAGGGAGACAAGAGAGAGGAGGGTTATTGCGTAGGACGACTTTCACTGTCACCAGTGGATGTTGACTACGGTTCAGTATTAATAAACGCTTGTCATATGCTGTATTGAATGTAAGTGGCAATAAGGCAGCAGAGGAGAGGGTCTGTATCTGCAGGCAGCCTGACCTGGAAGGAGGGAAACGTTCCTAAGCTTATTCTTGTCTGGAAAAGCAAAGGACTGTCCCTGGGTGCCTCTGAAGTGACAAAAAACACACCAGTGCCAGTTGGGGGCACCTTCCAACGTCCTGAAAAATCACGGATTTCTGCCAAACACTGCGCCCTGAGACCGAGCATCCGAGCATGGGAGACGATCACCCACAATCTTGCAGAGAGAGAGAGAGAGAGAGAGAGAGAGAGGAGAACCATTGGCTCGGTTGTGATCGTGTGACTTTCAGCATCACGTACGACTCGTATTGCAAGACATCCTTCTTTTTCCAAGTTAAAATTTACAAGAAATGTTTGCTCGTCTTGCAGAACACCCGCAGGACAAGTTACTCGCGATCTTGGGTTTTCCTGTGTACCTCAAATGAGCTATCTCCACTCCCGTTACACATCCCCCCACCTCCAGGGACTTCGAAAAGGGGTTCCTAATAAAGCACAAGTGGAATGAAGTGATAAATTTCGCATGATCAAAAACATAACAGCGAAGCCGGCCTATATTTACAGAATTGTTGTGGCCAAGAGCCTGGACATAACTCCAACACCATGTTCTTTGAGTATGTTTGTTTTTGGTACTGATTTCGGTCACACTGGAAGCTATTTCATGCAAGATCAACATACAGAGGATGGAAAATTGGACCTTTGAAGGGGCATTAAAAGCAAACACTGTTTAGGTTGCAAAAGAGACAGCTGCAGTGATTTATCCCCATTGGTTACATTAGAGGCTATGATAAGAAAAGAGATTTGTCACCGACCTTCCTGAAAGAAGGCAGAACCGGAAAAAGGGACGGAAGGCTATGGAAAAACTACGTTCATTTTCCACAAGGAATAATTTGATAATGGTGAGGATTATTGAATGCCAATATTGACGTCAGAAGAATTTTCGATTACACCGTACGGAGGCCTGAAAAAATAAGACTTTTCGGGGAGAAGGGCAGGTGGGCCGTACAAACTCAACCGGCCCTTCCTGCCGGGGCCCGGCCGTCCTCCGCTCGGGGAGGGCGGGGGCGCCCCCCACCCCGGCACCCTCGTCAGCAGCGCCCTGGACCCGTGGGCACAGCTTGCAAGCCCCTGGAGCCTCCCTCCTTTTCTTGTCTGGCGTCTCTGAAGATTAGGACACGAGTTAGCACCGGATGTAAGCAGGACATAGAGAACGATTGTGCCCAGTGTAGTTTGTGGCGAAAGCACGAAGCCGAGTGGCGTTTAAGGATCTGACATAAAGATCTAGAGACCCGAGGGGAGGATCAGGATCTTAGGGGGGTCCCGACCATCACCCACCTTTGTCAGGCCATGCTGAGGGAGCCCCTCCAGTGGCAGGCCATGCTGAGGGAGCACTTCCGGTCGACGGGTTATAAAACTCGGTGTAGCCAAAGTGACGGAGGGATCCTTACAAAATCCACACGGGACCTTATCTCCACCTTGGCGGAAAAAAAAAAAAAATC
Source organism: Prionailurus viverrinus (assembly GCF_022837055.1). Lineage (NCBI taxonomy): Eukaryota > Metazoa > Chordata > Mammalia > Carnivora > Felidae > Prionailurus > Prionailurus viverrinus. The sequence continues at coordinate 80,056,156 of NC_062561.1, read as the reverse complement.
CCCGGCCCCTCCCCCACCCCACTATCTCATAGGAAAAGTCAAACCTCCTCAGCCTGGCGGACACATGCGCTTCATGCTGTGGCTTCTTTGGCCTTCCTGAGGCTCATCGTGGCCCCCGGGCCATGCCCAAGCCTTAGCCAAAGTCTGGGAGCTGCACCCAGCTCACGCACAGACAGACACATAAAGACACCGAAGATCAGAATGGCTGGGCTGGAAATAAATGTTTAGTTGCCAAAAGATGTTACTTCCTAAAATATTAGAAGTCAGAAGAATTTTTAAAGACATACATACATGAGGCATCACACTTTAGTCCTTCACATCCTTTGAAATCTGAGACCATTCTGAACCTCATTTCCTCCCAATGACCCCGTCTTCTTCCCCTCCCCCCTCCCCTCCTCTTCCCTCCCCTTCCTGTCTTTTTGGTTTTTATGATACTTTATTGGTTTTACACTCTCAACATGAAGAGATTACATTTCCTCCGTAATATAATTCGCATGACTTTTAAAATATTCAACCTTTCTGTAAACTGATTAATTTTCTGCCACTGGACCTTTGGGCATGCTTATGTTTTAATCCATTTGTTAATTATCTGGATTTGGGACTTAAACAGAAAACTCAAAAATTTCTTCAAGAAACCTTTTCATTTGCTATGTTGCCTGAGTTTTCTCGTATAGGAGAATATTTGCCTCTTGTCTTTACAGATGAACAACAAATTGGGTCAGGTAGAATGTTTTCAAGTCTTTTCTCAAGGACTTTATATGCATTTCTCCACTGCCTCCTGGCATTAAATGCCGGTGCATAGAACTCTTGCCTAACCTAATTTCTTACTCTTCCAGTGTTTTTCTTTCTGTTTTGATGCCTGAAAAGCTGTCTTTATCCTTGAAATTCAGAAGCCTCACCAGTATTGAGCATTGTTTTTCAAATGCTCTGGGCAGTTCAGTGAACTCTGCATTTTCAGACACTGATCTTTCTTTATGTCAAGAAAACATTCTTGTATTATGCTGTTAAAGACTCTTTATTCTGAGCGTATTGAGTTCTACTTTAAGGGCAGCGATTATGGGACGGGCCTTACTTCTGACACATGTCCGTATTCAGATCATTAGCTTCGCTGTACATGTCTTCATTTCTCCTTTTTATCTGTGTGTGTTCACTGTGGTTGGTCGGACTTTCCTCCATGTCGGCAACTCCAAGTTCACCCACGTCCAACCTGCCGTGTATGTTCCTAACACGTTCGTGCTGTGTTAGTGCCGCTTTAGGACTTTATTCCCCTTTTGATCGGATTCTGATTTCTGTTTACAGAATCATTTCTGAGCTCTTAACTTATTGAATCCAGAATGTTTCTGAGTTTGAATCACTTCGGGGGAATTGGCCTTGTACAAGTTGGCTTATACAGTCTGCCCCCACGCGCGTCTTTGTCCACGCTCCCCGTGCCGGGGAACAGTCAACACTGAACTCGTTACCGACGTGAAGCCTTTTACGCCTCTGTGGCCCTTGCATAAGAAATTCCCTTGGCCCGAGAGCGTTGAGGGCTCCTTCTTTACCTGGACACCTGTACTCGGTCTTCAAGACAGGTAGCATCACCTGGATCAGTCAGGATAAGTTAGGTGACGTTGCCATGATGAGCAAGCCCCACATCTAAGAGACCTATTTCTCGCAGTAACATCTCCAGTGTGAGCGGGGGGAGGGCGGAGGGAGGAAATCCAGAAACACGCGGTGAGCTGTCTTAAGGACAACACGACCCATTTTCCATTCGCCTCACTTCGCATTCACTTCTCTGGATTCCAAGGCTCACTGCTCTACTCTGCCACCTTCCACACTCCACCGCGGCACCTGCTTATGTGCGTTTTTCTCCCACGAGGGAGCTCCCCGAAGGACAGGACCACACTGAGGACATAGGGGCTGTCAAAACTCTGTTTCTGTGACTGCCAAGCCACTGTCCTAGGACATTTGCCTCCATTTTCACATTCACCTGTCACATTCACAAACCCCAAGGGTTAGGTGTTATCCAGAGCGCCGAAGCTCAGAGATCACACATCTTGCTCGGGGTCACACGGCTAATAAATAACGCATCAGAATTCAAAGCGCTTGTTCCGAATGTCGGCGTGTTCCCCCTGTGCTTTGGGAGGGCTAAGACAACACACGGCACATAGTAGGTACTCAACAAATGTTTGCTGAGTGTTTTGAATGGACGCACTTGTCTTGCGTACTACTCTAACCACCAGTCTACGTGAGTTCATTGTTTTGAAGATTGTACCATAGACTTACATACCTCTCAATATTTGCCTCGTTTATTTGCTTTATGAATGCATAACATTACTCAGGGGATTAAAGTACATCTTCTGAATTATAACAAGTGACTGACATCCAATCCCAGTGCTTCATCAATACCAAGCAGATTACATGTAGCTCCCTATAACAGAAAAGCCCAAACAACAATGGTTCAAACATGGAAGGGTTTATTCTCTCAGGTAAAATGAGACCAAATGTGGACACCTCGAGGCCAGTACAGTGTCTTCACGAAGTTTCTCAGGACCGAGGCTCGCTCTGTCATTAGGCTTTGCCATCCTCCGTGCACGTCTTCTGTCCTCAAGTTTTCTTCATGGTGCAACGTGGCTTCTGCAGCTCCAGCCATCACACGTGCTTTCCCAACCAGGAAGGGAAGGGGACGTACGAAACAAATCAGCTGCTTTATAAGTGAACTTTCTGTGTAGGTCGCACGGGCTGGACTTTAGACACTTGTAAAAAGTTCCAGGAGAAGCTGGGAAACAGACTTTGAAGTGGAAGCTTGCCCCCCACCCCCCCCCTCCAGAACGGAAGCAGGCTCTCGGTCTAAGAAAGAGGGGCAGACACATCACGTTTGGAGATCTGATTTCAAACACAGCTGCTTCTTTTGCATTCACGTGATCCTTATGTTCTGACTTTTAAAATCTATACCTTTTACTGGACTTCCTTTTATCTCAAGGGTTTTTAAAACAGCATGACTCTGAACTAAACGGAGGACTGAGTACAAAGGCTCACGGTGCCCGTGGACAAGTGCCAGAAGCATCACGCACAGCAGAGCGACGGCTTAAGGAGCGCATATTTACTGTGGCGCATGCGATGCTGGAAAGGAGGTACCTGTGTGGATACGTCTGTTAAAAATCGCACGGTGACCACACCCCAGCTTTCTCCGGGAAAAGCGCACACGTTTAAAAAGACTAAGATCCCATGTGAGCCCCCGTTCTGGCGGACGCCCTTAGTTCCGGTCCCTCCCTCAGCTCCCTGGAGGCAATGGGGAGTTTGCTCGACACCAATTCACGGCGAGAGTCCCTGGACCTTCCAGAATTCGCTCCGTTTTTCCCACTCAGAAGATGTAGGCGAGCCCAACCATCCCTGTCCGATGGTGACAGTGATGGTATAGGCCTTGGAGCAACTGAGAAAGCAAGAGGCTATTTGTGCCTGAGTTTTTAAAAAATGTTTAAAGTTTATTTATTTTGAGAGAGAGAGAGCAAGAACGAGCGAGAGAGAGAGAGAATCCCAAGCAGGCTCTGCATTGTCAGTACAGAGCCCAATGTGGGGCTCGAACTCACAGACCACAGGATCATGACCTGAGCTGATACCTAGAGTCGGAAGCTCAACCGACTGAGCCCCCCGGGGACCCCGTGTGGCTGCGTATCTGAGACAAGTCACTGAGCATCTTTCCTCTTTTCCCGCTTTGTTTTTTCGACAGCGTTTATTGTGTATCTCTCTCCTCCACGTCGGGCAATCTTACAGGCGCCGGGGACAGTGTGGTGAGGGAACACGCATCTCGGCACTCACAGAACTTCTTCCGTTGCAAGGAAGTCAACACACACAAAACGTGACATGAGACAAACAGGACAGGGAGTCCTAGAGAGAGGGCTAGGTTGGGGGAAATGGCGGGACCATGACATTCTATGGTGGTCAGGAAAGGCCTCTGTGTGGAGGAGATTCAGAGAAAGAGCATTGAAGGCCTAGGGACCAGCATATGCAAAGGCCCTGCGGCAGAAACATACTTGACAAATTTGAGAAACAAGGAGGCCATAGTGTCAGTTCCTGCTCTACTATTTCACTTTCTCAACTGACTATTGAAGTCTAATGTTTATTTTTATTTTATTTTATTTTATTTTATTTTATTTTATTTTATTATTTTAGAGAGAGACAGAGAGAGGGAGACAGAGAGAGTATGTGCACAAGCAGGGGAGGGGCAGAGGGAGAAGGGACAGGGATGTTAAGCAGGCTCCACGCCCAGCCTGGAGCCTGACTTGGCGCTCGATCCCACCACCCTGGGATCATGACCGGAGACAAAATCAAGAGCTGGATGTTTGGGGCGACTGGGTGACTCAGTCGGTTAAGCGTCTGACTCTTGGTTTCAGCCCAGGTCATGATCTCGCAGTTTCGTGGGTTCAAGCCCAGTGTCTTGAACTGGGATTCTCCCTCCCTCTCTCTCCGCCCCTCCCCTGCTCATGCTGTCTCTGCCTCTCTCAAAATAAATAAATAAACTTTAAAAAAGGAAAAGTGTCTGATGTTCAACTGACTGAGCCCCCCAGGCGCCCCTTAACTCCCATGTTTCAATGAGAATCAATTATGCAAATTGCCCAGCAAAATTTATTGTGTTTCTTGAAAGCTTTGCTTTACTGCCTGATACACAGAACGGGTGGAACAGGAGGATGAACAGCATTAAGCAAACGGCGGAAACTTCCATCGGCTTCCAAGGGCTGTTCGTTGGGGGTGACGGGCCGCTCCAAGTGAAAGGGAGGGACATTTCCGGAAACAGCAGGTCGCCGCGGGTGGGTGCGTGCTGATGCTCTGTTGTCTCAGCCCCCGTGGCCGGGCCGGGCTCTGCCACGGGCACATGTGACATCTCCTCCCCGGGCGGTCACCCGGGGGCCCCCAGGGAGGCCCAAAGTGGACCTGAGGCGGGCGCCACGCCTGCCGGGCGTTGGTGCTGTGTCCATCACCCCACGTTGAAGGCGGTTAATTTCACGAGTCGGCGCAGTCAGAAATCGCCGGGCGTGTAGTGTCTTTATCCACTGATGTAATTACTGTCATCGCATTACCATCATCAGTGACATCTGTTGCAAACGTCCGTGCTGCCCAGAGAAAGCAAAGCCCAGAACACTGTCACGATTCCGTTCTCAAGGGGCGGCGGGCATTTGCTGACACGCAGAGCCACGGGGGTCGGTATGTCCGGCTCAGCTGAGCGAGGATGGGGTGTTGGGAAGATGCCCTCTCCCCAGCTGTGTTTCCTTACGGGGAGTCTCACTCCACCATCCGGTGCCGCCTGAGGCCGCCCAGAAAGAGTCACTCCCACGGCAACTTTGTAAGGTTAGAGGTTTGGTGTTCAGCTGCGTGGCGCTGGGTGGGGGCGAGCAGGCTTCCCCGGAAAAGCGACAGAGGCCGGTTAACTTGCGCACACGGGTGTCCATCTCCGCAAAGCTCTCTCCTCCTTGGAAGAGGTGTTGGTGCGCCTCTCACACTCCTTGCAAAGGAGGAGGGGGGCCCTGGGATGAGAGCCCGGGTGGTGAGGGGACCCAGGCGAGGAGGGGTCGGCGCCCGCTGGCCAGAGCTGGGGACGCTGCCGCCTGGCTCTGCTCTGCTTCCCCGTCTCTGCTAAGGCTGCGCGCCACGTCTGGTTTACCCCAAACCGGACCCGCCCTGGCCGCTACCTCCCCACGGGGCCTGGGAAGGGGAGGGATGCCCACCGCCGGCTCCCCTCAGCCGCCGGAGCTTTCGAGGACCTGCCGGAGACATCTCCTCCCAGGCAGGCAGCCCAGACGTTGTTTACGGCTCTCAGAGCAAACTCGCGCTCCTTTCTGCCGTCCGGTCTATTCTCTGGAAACACGAAGCTCTTGGCTCCAAGGTCTTGCTTCCTGCTCTCATCTGAACCCACGACATCCGGCCGGCACCAGAGCCAGCCCCCTTTGCGGGCAGTGCCACTGTCCCGGCCGCCGGTGCCCAGAGGCGGCTCAGCAAGGCCGGGCTTGGCCTTTAAGGAGCTGTGTGCTCCCTTTGCCCATTAAAATCCACCAGGACTTCCTCAAAGTCTTTTTTAATGTTTATTTATTTTTGAGAAAGAGACAGAGAGACAGCGTGAGCGGGGAAGGAGCAGAGAGGGAGACACAAGATCCGAAGTGGGTTCCAGGCTCCGAGCGGCCAGCACAGAGCCCGATGCGGGGCTCGAACTCACGAACCGCGACATCATGACCCGAGCGGAAGTCGGACGCTCAAACGACTGAGCCCCCCAGGCGCCCCAAAGCGAGTACACTTTTGAAGACTCAGGATGAAGGCAGTGTGTCTAACTCGGACCCTGGTGACAGATAATAACACGTCTGTCTCCAGTTTAATCGTGTTATCCAATCCTGGGTCCCAGCATGCTTGCAAAGTAGCCCGGTCCCTGGGATTTGTCCCCCAAGATCTCCTGGATGCTGGCTCTGGTGAAGGAGCCTTCTTTCCAGCCTCCTCGAGAGCTAACTGAATACCACAGGCAGCAGGCACGGGGGCCTTCGGTGTCCCCTCCTCCTTTCCAGTGTGCACCTGTCCAACCAGAAGCCAAGCTGCTCCATTCCAAAGACAGTAAGTAATCGCCTCCCTCTGCGTACACATTCCGATTATTCACAGGTATGCGGTTTCCCTGCCACTGAGAGTTTTCTCCCGGTTACCTGCAGGCATCCAGGTGTGGCTGAAAACATACTCAGGCCAGGGAGTAAATATCTACACCCGAGGGCAGCCATGGGCAGAGCAAGGAGGCTTGTGCCCCAGGCTGATGCCCGCAGCGCCTGCCGTTATTACCTGGTGACTCAGGCAGGATGCAGGGGCTGGACGGGGGGCCAGACGGCACGCTGCACTTGAGTTTGATTGCTGGAGAGCAGGTTCACCAGAAAGGGGACCTCGTGCCATCACCCTTCCTGCAGTCCCAGAGTCCGCAACACTGCTCTCTAGGCTGCTCTCTTGAGGGAGAAAACAAAACGTTTAATTGTGTTTCTCCTTGCATCCAAGGTCAGGTAGCAAGGTGTGGCTGTAATTTTTGAACCGCACCAAAGCGCAGTAAGTTCAAAGTAGCTACTGAAGTCGTTTTTGTTTCGTTTCCTATAAAATCGCTTCTCAACTTTGTCGCTGTAGACTGAAGGTGTGTGTCCCACCCCTGTGCCCCCCACCCCCACAGATTAATTTGTTGAAACCTCAGCCTCGAGGTGATGGGACGGGAGGTGAAGAGGTCCTGAGTGGGACTAGTGCCCTTAGGAAACAGGCGGAGGGGGCGCCCTGGCCGCACTCCCTGCATGGAGACCTGCCTAGTCTGCACCCCACGAGAGACCCTCGGCCGAGTCTGGCTATGCCGGTGACCCAGTCTTGGAGCACCAGCCTCCAGAAGCGTGGGGAGTAGATGTCTGCCGTGGGGAGACCACTTGGTTCCCAGCGACTTTGCTCTAGCCACACGAACAGACCGTGACATTTGTAAGTGTCCACCTGGGACCAGTGTGCACAGGTGCTGAGAGGAGGCACACAGTGGCTCACAACTGGGACACAGAGATGATAGGGAACTACCCAAGAGCGCAAGGCATGAACCCGAAGCCTCTGTCCGCGCCCTGCACTGCTGGCTTTGACAGGTGCCACCACCTTCCCGAGCGGTAGGCAGAGGGGAAGAGCCCCAAGGTCCCTGCTGTGCCCACACACAGTGATGGTGCCCGAAGCCACTCTTTAAAGGGTGAACGAAGCCACGTCGGCCACTAAGGTCACGGTCAGCATCTGCACAGCTTCCCTTTGAGTCTTCAGGGCACCCTCAAAATAAGTCAAGCGAGCCTTTTATGAAAAGGGAGGAGTCTCATTAGTTCCTCCAAAAGCTTTTCTTTGGAAAACCTCTAGCGAACGTCATTTAACAATGTATGATAATGCTTCCCAAATGTTAACGTGCACACAGAGTCTCCGGGGATCGTGTTAAAATGCAGATTCTGGGGGCGGCTGGGGGAATCAGTCGGTTGAGTGTCCGACTTCGGCTCAGGTCACCATCTCGCTGTTTGTGAGTTCGAGCCCCGCGTCGGGCTCTGTGCCGACAGCTTGGAGCCTGGAGCCTGCTTCCGATTCTGTGTCTCCTTCTGTCTCTGCCCCTCCCCTGTTCACGCTCTGTCTCTTAATGATAAATAAACGTTAAAATTTTGGTTCTGCCGTCAGCCTGTGGCTCTGCGGGTCTCACAGGCTCCCAGGTAAGGCTGATGCTGTGGGTGCAGGGACCATACTTTGGGTGCAAGGGCAGATAATGTGTGAGCAGGAGTGGGACACACACGCTGGCAAGAGGAACGAACTCTTGAGTAATCTCTACCCCCAACATGGGGCGCAAACTCACGGCCCCAAGATCAAGGGTCCGATGCTCCACCAGCCGAGCCAGCCAGGCGTCCCAAGGGGCTAACTCTTAAAAGTCGTGGTCCCCCACATTTCCATTCTCCCTCACGCCCTGCTGTCCTTAGGAACAGGGCTAGCGAACAGAGTAAGAGGGTCAGTCATGACGTGGTCGTTGGCTCTCCAAGTGTCCTTGCCCGGAGACTGAGGTGAGGAAGGCCGTGGTCCCTCCGGACAGCTTCCAAGGTGGGATAGCCTGGATCCTCCTGGCAGGAATCATTCGGTTGTCCCACCAGTGCCACCGCATAGCGGGAATGACCTCTGTCCAGCCCTGAAATAGGACGAGGTCCTGTTATTTTGGAACGCATGGGGACCAGCATTCCCGTGTTGGGTAAGGAAGGACAGCGACACTCACCCAGATGTGAGGAAGCTCTCCCTCCAGGTTAGACTTTTGTGATGCGGCTCCTTTCACAAGTGCGTCTCCTCTCCCCGTCCTCGAACTCCGTGTTCCTCTCCATCCCGATGCTCGTCACCTCGACCCCTTTGCCTGGACACCTGCACGCGCCCTCATCACTGCAGGTGCACACCTGTGTGCTGGGCACTGACCTCCCCTACCTCAACTTCTTGGACACGACTTCCGGCTGGGACACCTCACCGGACGTGCCTCGGGCACCCGTGCTCAGTGCCTCGGAAGAGAATCTTCCTGCCGAGGCCTGCGGATCCCCTTGCGTCCCCCATGCAGCCGTTCTTGTCAAACACTCTCTCCGTCCTCCTCACTGCCACCTCCCTCCAAAGCAGGAAATCTGGGATGGCAATCTCACAAGATCACAGGGCCCCACATCCAGTCTACATTCCAGTGACTCACACCCACTGAAGCTCTCCACCCGGATGTCTAGCACCTGCCTTCAAATCAACACGATCAAAGAAAGACCTCTTGGTTTACCGCAGCCCGCCCTGCCCACCCGCGTTACCCAAGAGCAGCCCTGCCCCCTGAACACCGGGGCCAACAAGCTGGGAGCCCTACCCCGCATTCCATCCTTCAGCAAATCCTGGTGTTTTCACCTGCCTCTAAGCCAACACCTTCTCACGGTCCCCTCATAGCAGCATCCACGTCCCTTTCAGTGGCTGACGAATGGCGGGGCCTCCCACACGCCCATCCATACGAGCACAGGTCAGCATCCCGATACGTTCACTCCCCTCGAAAGGTTTTGGAGTTACGGAAGCAACTGAAAAAGAGAAAGGAAAAAGTAAGTATCTAACCACTATTAATTAGTATTTACCCATTAATTTGAATTAAAAACACATACATAGACGTGCATCTGAATGTCCACACAGACACGAAAGTTTTAAATACAATCAGTAGATGAATTTATATAATCGACACAGAAGAACGGGATCCTTTATTGGGTAAATAGGATCCGTGTGTTCCCTTATAATGTGATGCCTGTGGGTCCTGTTCCAGCTGTCACATGCTGATCGCTCCTGCTAGATGCCACAGGTGTCCCTGAGTCAGTAGTCAGATCACTCGGGGACCAGGCACTTCTTTGTTTTGGTGTCCCAGCCTGTGTCTGGGCCACCTGCTGCAGCCCGACTGTGCTCTGAAATTGTTCTTAGTCGAGGGCACAGTTTGGGAATGGCATCCTCACTTGTTTCTTTTTTTTTAATCCTTATTTATTTTTGAGAGAGAGAGAGAGAGAGAGAGACAGATCACAAGCAAGAGAGGGCAGACAGAGTGAGGGAGACAGAATCCAAAGCAGGCTCCAGGCTCTGAGCTGTCAGCACAGAGCTCGACGTGGGGCTCCAACCCACGAACCGCGAGATCGTGACCTGAGCCCAAGTCGGACACCCCTCCCCACTTGGTTCCCGACAAAGGAAAATACTGACAAACAGGTGAAGAGTAAAATCGCAAGAATCCTCTTTTAGTGAAGTCCTTCTTGAATGCTGGAACCTGACGATAAGACCCGAAGTAAACATGGCATTCTGAGGCTGAAATAAATCATGTGTGAAAAAAGAAACGAACAGCATTGTGGGGTTGGAGTTCCCAAACCATGGTGCCAAGTCCCTGCATAGTATCCACCTCCTTATATCACAGGCGAATCCATTTCATACCATATTATAGGTCAGGGAGCCACAGTACTTTGGGGGGAAGGTAAGTTAAATAAAGAATAATAAATAATTAATACGTGACTTAATGTTACTGTGTCTTCAATCAGTTTCTTTTCTCCATCACTTATAAAGAAAAAAAACTATAACAAAGAATGAAAAGGAGAAAGGACAGACTAGGGTTCAAGGAGATCCTTCTCCTGTGTGATGTGGGGTGAATTGTCTTACCTCTCTGGGCCGCGCCTTCCTTATATGGGGAGTATCTCATTGAATTAGATTCATTCAGCAAATGCCCTCTACTAATCACCTCGACTCAGGCACAGGCCCCTCATTACACTCATTGATTTTATCAGAAGTGACAGGGGCACTGAAGATCCCGTCCCCGGTTCACGACGCGACATTCCGAATGACAGAGGACAGGGTAACTAGCGCTTTAGGAGCCATTCGTGAGACCCTATCAGGAGACGGAACTGGTCCCGGGTCGGGATCTCCAGTGTCGAAGTCCCCTGCCTGGCCCTGCCATGGCCCTGCCACCATCCTTCCTTGTCCCCTTCCTGTCCTCCGGCCTCCAGCAGGCCAGCGAGGGACACGCGGGACAGACACCGGCCAGTCCCAAGATACGACAGACCCCGGTCCCGATGAGGAGTCGGCCGAGTGACTCACGAGCTCCGAGCAATCCGCTCGGAGCAAAGGTGAAGCTTTACTGTCGTCTGCCATTGCGATGCTGCAGCTGTCACCTTGCAGCCTTCTGTGGCCATGGGTGCTCCCCTGAACCTGTCTTTCAGCCAGTGGGACCCTCTCTCTGGTGTCCCGGGCCCTCTTCCCCATTCTGTGGTCTCACCTGCCTCCCAGCCATGGTTGATTACCCTAAAGCAGACGGTGTGAACCTGAGCAGGGTCAGGAGACCAGCCAAGAAAGGCCCAGCAGATTTCAAAGCCCAGGCCCCGGGTGGCCCTGTGTATGGTCAGGCGTCTTGCTGACTGCCCCCAAGCTAACCCCCAAGTCAAATCTGTAGTTTCGAATCTCAGTCGAGGCCTCACTGATGCTTTGTTGGTCCCCTCTCTCTTGTTGACACCCCAGCACGTGTGTGACTTGCGCTTCCTCGGCCAGCACTCCCGCCCAGCCCTAAGCGGGACCCTGGCTCCGTGCAGCGGGTCCCCACCTCTACATGCCTGCGCCCCTCTCCACTCCCATGACTGGCCCCAGCTTCCCTCCCGCCGCGTCCACAGCGGTTCAGCTGTGGGTCCGGCACCGGCCTGCACCTGTCACGGCACAAGGACGTCTTCCTGCCTGAGGCTCCGCCTGGTGCTGCGGGCCAGCAGGTGGAAAAGGAGCCTGCGAGCAAGTCGATGGCTGGACTGCGTCCCCGGGGCCCGACAGAAAGAGCAAAGACCACGGAGATACCGGGGGCTGGGGCCCCTCATTCTGTTTGGAAGAGTCAAGGATAGCTTTGGGGAGACGCGCCGCCAGCTACAGCCTGGAAGGAGGCAGAAAGATGTTTTCCAGGTCGAGAGGGGCATCGCTCTGTTTCCTCCCCGTCGCTCTCGCTCTCTCCCCCTCTGCAATCTGGCCTCGGCCCTGAGATGGCTGTAGTGACAGCCTCTGAGTCACCCACACAGTAACTCATGCCCCCCCCCCGCACCCGGAGCAGGGGGAAGGAAGAGACCCCTCCCCTCTCAGGAGGTTCCAGAAGCTTTTCGGAGCACCAGCGAGGGCCAGGGCTTGCCCCTAACACCCGGCGTGCCATTTCTCCCGGAGACGCCTCCCAGTGACCGCACGGTGGGCGGGGGGAGGAAGGGGAACGAGCCCAAGAGCTGCCCCGATGGCCCAGGACATGGAGCACAGTGGAGAGGACGGGCTCAGGGCTGAGTCTGCCCGCTCGGTGCCCTGGCCTCCTCTTGTGGCCTCTGGGGGCCGAGCCACTGTCATCCTTCGCCCCTTGCTGCCTCCGCTCCTGAAACCTCATGCACCCCGGGCTCCAGCAAGGACCTGCTGAGCCCTTCATTTCCTTCCCTGCGACCTCCTTCTCTGGCTTGTGCTTGTCTCTCTTCAGCTGCCTCTCAGGTCCTCAAGCCTCCACGTCGCACTTGCTCCAGCCTGCAGGACGCATCGATTTGGTTTCCCTTCCGCATCTTGGATCCAACGCGCCCAAAAACGGACCGCTGTCCTCTCAGAGTCAGTGAGGCCACGGCTTGGAGAGGGCGGCCTCTTTCTGCAGCCCCCTGGGCCTTCCCACACGCAGTCCGTTCTGTCTTCGAGGCGTCACGGGGACCCTTCCCTTCCTTGCCATTCCCGCTGGCAACACGCTGCTCGTCACGTGGGGCTTTCTGTCCTACTCTCCCTCACGGCTGGTCCACCTCTGCCGCGTGGCCAGATGAATCCTTCTGGTGCTCGGCTTGGATTAGGTCACCGCTCCAAACACTAAACCTTAACAGACCCCCTTATTACTGAGATGAAGTCCAAACGCTACGTTTGAGTGATGCTACGGCACGGCCCCTGAGCTGCAGCAGCCAGCCTTCACGCACACTTACGACCCCGTGTCGCCAGGCTCCTGTGTCTCCAGTCCCCTAGCTGTGCCTGGTTGAAGCTGGCCCATCCTCAGGGGCCCTTCTCCACCGTTGCCTCCACCATGAAGACTTCCCCGATCCCCTCTCAAACCCGTCGCTGACACGCTGCCCTTCTTTTGGCCCCAATTTGCCTCCGTATCGGGGTACCCGTGTTACCCCTTTACTTTGACAGCAGGGTGAGCGACAGCCCCACCTGCCGTGAAGCTTGACTCTCATGGATGGTACACATCTAGAGAATTGACTCAACATAATAAGTTCCGATTATGAGTAGGGTGGTAACTATGTTTCTATAACTCGGGGCTAATCCTTTTAGAAATGTGCAAATACCCTAAAAGAGAAGACCGGAGAGGTGTGCCGTGTGGTTGCTAAGGAGCAAACAGCTTTTAGGGAGCTTAAGTCTGGCGGGACGGCGTCGTCTCACCGATTAAAGTGTTTGCACCAACCCTGCAGGGTTTCGCAAAGAACGTGAATGTTTGGGCGTTCGAAACCGCTGTTTGTGGAACGGTGGGTTGGTATGAAGAGGCAGCGCCGTGGGGAACTAACTTCGGATTTTGATAAATGACTTTTGCGGCCAGTTTGGGGAGCCCAGCTGTCCCCCTGTTCTGTGTGTTTTGGCGGCTCTGTTCTTCAAAGATACGATTGTGGTGACACGCGCAAAGCTAGCAAAGCGTGGGTCACTTTTTTCTCGCCTCTCGGATTTAATAAACCTGTTCGTCAGAGGAGCCTTGGAGGTGTCCCTCGAAGATCCGACCAACTGATGCCGCAGGCACTTTGAGAAACCCGCACCTGCATTCCCTGGCTCACTGAAAATTATGGCGCGCCCGTGATACGCGCACGCATTTATTTTTCACACGTGAAGAGTTTGTTGACAAGAAATAAAGTAAACAGTTTAAGTCTGGGGAGGCAGGCCCGGCTTTCCCTCCTCAGGGCCAAACATCGTCAGGAAAAGGAAAATTAGCCCCCAAGCCCGCCCTCCCCAACAGCGGCAGCTACAAAGGTGCCCTCCCTCCAGTGAGGGGTGTGGCTCCCCTGCTGCCTTGAAGGTCTGATTTGGTGTCATAAAGGCAAACACAAGGGGATTTGTTTGTGCTTCCTTTTCCTCTTTTGCCCCTCCCCTCATCCCCCTCCCTTCCCCCCCCCCATCTCTCCCCATCTCTGTCCTGTCTCACCATCTCTCCCCCTTCTCCTCTGTCTCTCCTGTCTCCCCTCCATCTCGCTCCCGCCCGTGGGGTTCCCTCCAGGCAATGTCCTAGTCAGGTAGATTAGACCTGGTGGCCTTCTCTGACGCCACTTGGTCTTTCCTCCTTACGCAAGTCTGCGCTTGCTTTCCAGAATACCCTCGCGGCTGTCTCTGCTTCGCCCCTGCCCACTGTGTTTAGTCTCTTGGGCTGGTCCCTTCACTGACCACACCTCTGCAGGCCCCTGGCCGCGGCTGAATTTGTGATCTGGGTGCACCCGCCAGCGCGGCTCCCTGCGGACTCCTTGAACACGCGCTGGGGTGGCAGGCGAGCACTGAAGTTCAATGTGCCCAGAACCGAGCCCCTGCCCTCCAGCTCTCTGTCCTGCCATCACCCCTGCCCACTCGATGACAGTCCGGTTCTTCTTGGTGCTTGGGACAGCAGAGGTGGGGGGCCTCCCGCTGGCCCTCCCCCAGGCAGGACGCTGTGGTGGGGCTCCTTTGCCACCGCATTGGTGGCCAGGTCCCGCTGGCTTCCTTCCTCACAGGTCTCCCTCCCCTGCCTTCCTTCCCTTCCGATGATTCTCTATTCAGAAGCGCCGTGATCCTTTAAGAAAGTAGGTCAGATGTGTCCCAACTTCACTCGGAGCAGAAGTCTGTGTCCTGAAAACCGACCTGGTTTGTTTCCCGCTGCCTCTCTGGAAACGCCTCCTGGCCACGCCTGGGTCCACTGTGGACAGGGTTTCCCCGGTCCCCCCGTGGCCCACAGCCCGGTGTCGCCTACCCACATCGCCACTGCATTGCCACCAAGCGTGGCTCCCCGTGCGTGGCCACACTGCCTCCCCGCATCCTGGGGAGCCCTGGGCTGTGCTCCCCACGGCTGACCCTCCCCTGGGTGCTCAGTCACGTGCAGCAGCCCGGCCCCCCATGCTCCCTCACTCACCCACACACCTGCCCTTGCATTTCTCTGCCTGGTCTGCCTCCTGCTTCCCCTGGGCTTTGGAGCTGCATCCCACATAAAGGCTGTGAACCCCAGTCCCTGCTGTGTGGACTGTCACAGGGGGAGGAGGGCATCCTCTGTCGTGACAAAATGGGACATTCCTTTTCTGTCGTAAACAGGACTCGTGTTACAGAATCTTGCAGGGGGAAGCGGCCCCCCCATGGGGTTGCCCCCCATCCCCTTCTCAGAGCGGAGCTCCCCGAGGACACTCCTACAGGCCATCACTTCCCTCTCCTTGAGCTAGTCTTGCCTTGCTGTCTTGTGACTGTAGGAGCCAGGCTCTCTGGCAGAGGTTAGAGAAACATCTCTAGGAGAACGCTGATTCTGGCGCGGAAGATGGACAGAACCCCAAACTGAAGCTATCAGTGGCCCGAGTCCCCCAGCGCTGAAGCCAACTCTGTATCTCAGGACGCACCGTAGCAGACACGTTTCCTTGTCATGAAACTACTTGGGTCCCGGACTCCTGCCCTCCTAGTTAAACACACAGGCTCGCGCACACGATATTCAGGAGGGACGTCCCGTAGACGTGTCTCCAAGGAACAAGGCAGCCCTGATGATGTTTCTGATGACACAGTGACCGATGGTGTGGAGGCCACACCTTTCGCAGCACCCGAAACCCTCCTTGCGCCGAATCCTGGCCTTCCCTGATCTCTCCTGAATTTTACAAATGCTAAGTAGGGGAAGAAAGTAGCTGGATTTTATTCTCAGTGACTCAGCCGATTCCTTTACGAATTTATGAATTTACTTATTTATACTGCTATCTACTTCCATGTGTAAGTGGTGGGGTAATCTACCCTTTGGTGGAGAAACATAATCGCCTTCATCAGAGATTACCAATCGTCGCTATATTTTGCGTTTCATAGGTTAAGCCCCTATACACTTGAATTTACAGGAAACAAATGGATTTCCTAAAATCATAAAGAAATATGCTTATTTAACATAATCCAAGAAGTTCATGGATACAGTCCAAATTATAATTGAAAACTGAAACGGAAGCTTTGAACTAAAATGTCCATGAAACCAAGGAGGTAACTATGACTTAACTCTATTATTTTGGGTCTCAGATGCATTAACCGTATGTACTTACCCAGAAAATTAATCTTGGCCTTAGTGAATATCTTAAATACCACTACGATTCGTTTTATTTTTATTTTTGTGGGGGAGACAGAGTATGAGTGGGGGAGGGGCAGAGAGAGTGGGAGACTCTGAAGCAGGCTCCAGGCTCCCAGCTGTCAGCACAGAGTCCCATTCGGGGCTCGAACCCACAAGCCGTGAGATCATGACCTGAGCCAGTCAGACTCTTACTTAACCCGCTGAGCCCCCCAGGCGCCTCTCTGATTCTTCAATTTTTAAAAACGAAATTCAAAGTTGTGAATCAGGGTCCCACGTGGGAACCCTCGGCAGCATGATCTTTGGTGGCCTTCAACTTTCGGCCACCATGATTCTGCAAAAATATATGAATTAAAACAAGTCTCAGCGTGTGAGTTGTTTGCACTTGTTCTCAGCACGGTGAGGGGTGGGGGTGGGAGGCAGGAAGAGAAGAGAAAGGAACAGGTTCCGGATGGAGGTAAGGAGGGAGGAGGAGATAGTGGGACCTTGTCCTCCGTGATGTCTTCTATCCCACACAACCTCCCTAGATTAGCTCCGCACAGTCGTTTGGGGGGAAGAAGCCACGACTTCTTAAAGGCCTTATGAAAGTGTGCGTCCGTATAACAGAGCCGGTGGACGGGGGAGAGTGGCTGCAGGCCTGGGGAGACTGGAATCCTTGAACTCTGTGCCACTGTGGCCGGGGAGGGGGCGGGGGATGGGGAACGCGGGGCCTTTGCAGAACCCAGCCAGCCGGCAGGCATTCATGAATCCGAGGAAAACACTTTAATTAATATGTAAAACAGCAGTGGGAAGAAAAGCTAGGTTAATTTCCAAACCACACCACTCCGGGCAGCAGCGTTCAGGTTATGAAACCCTGGGACACTTACAGGAGTTCCTGTTTAAAGGCACAGAGGTGCTTTTGTGTGTGACCGGCTCCTGAGGTGCTCCGAGGCCCCTTTATCTGCCCCCCACGGTGGGACTCCTCTTCCTGTGCTTCAAAACACTGCCTTTGCCTGGCAGGCTGTTGTTTTTTAATTTGCAATGCACCCTCCGCTCTGTGAAACCACCTCAGGGGCTCCTGGGGCTGCCCTGCTGTTGTTTGGGACTGGCTGAAAGCAGCTGAAAGCGGGTGTAGACTGGGGGGTGGGGGGCGGCTGCTGGCTGGCTGGCTGTCTTCTGCTCCCCTGTGTTCCCTCTGCCCACCACCTTCGGAAGGTGGGGAGCAGGCCCTCTCACTGCTCGGGAAGCTTGCTCTGTGTTTGCCTGAGGTGAGACCTGGGCTCATGTCAAACCCTGGCCCGGGCAGGCCGGGTCGCGTTCCCACTGTGCCAACACCACCAGCTTCTGGCCGAGAGAAGGATCCTCCAAGGGGATGATGGAAGGCTGACAAGCCTTCCCTAGACTGGACTCAAACAGAGTCATTCAGTGCTTGAACGGTTAACCCAACTAAAGCTGCTCAAGGACCGGCCAATCGGTGAGGGACTCCCGCTGTCTCCGTGGCCCAGAACTCCGGCCCCCCCCCCCCCAACCCGTGTCCCTCAACTGGTCCATAGACACCCTGTGTGGGTGGTGGGGGGGGGCAGCCAGGAGCTTGGAGTGCTGCTGCGGCCTTCCTACTCCTCGGGGCATCCAATAAGGACATGTTCTTGGGTCACGCACTCAAACGTGTCCCAGAGGAAAGCACGTTTGCACACACACGCAAAGTTTGCACGTGTTTCCAGGATTTCTCGCACGCCCGGCCCAGCTCCGGTGTCTCCCCTCGACTCTGCCCCTCACTGCCTCTTGCCCCGATCATCTCTGTAAACCCCCCAGCATCCAACACTGCTTCCTGCCCACCCACCATGCTGGTGGGCTTGTCCTTCTGCTTTCCCGAGCGAGGGCTTCCACCCGGCCGCAGGAGGAAGGCCCAGACACAGGCTTGGCATCGCATCCCTGGGGAGCGTGTGCCTTGCTCCGGGCCTGCCCAACGCTGTGGGTTTTCCCGAGCCCATGCCCCTTGCTTCTGCCCACTCACCCTCCTCTCACACCCTCTGGGAACACTCCCTGATCCTTCCATGGAATGTTCTACCTCCAGGAATCTGCCAGGAGCCCCCGCGTTTCCCTTCCTGAGCACTGGATCCAGCTCAGGGCCTCACCTGACTCTGAGCTTTTGCAACGACAGTTTCCACCTCCTGTGTCCTTGTGTCTAAACCCCCAACACAGTGGCAGTCCCCGGTTTCCACAGGGAGGGCGCCTGTTTGAAGCCGGGTTTCAGAGAGTACAGTGTTCGAACCTCATTAGACACGTGTGGGGGGTGGTTTGAAGGGTTGGCGGAGCAGGTGCAGGGCGGGAGCTACAGGGGGGTCCCTACCCTGACTGCCCCTCCCCCCACCCCCGGGAGATGCCCCCATCCCAAGGACCGCGGCTTTCCCATCAATGTCCTCACTTTCCAGCTTAGCTAGGCCCCCGTGGCCCCCGTGGCCCCCTGTGCAAGAGCGACTCGGCAGCCTCTGGATCAGCAGGTCCAAAGGACACTGGTAAGCCCACAGCCCGTGACCTCTGGGCAGTGCCTTAAACTGCTGGCCACGTCCTGCTTCTCTGGGAATGCCACGAGGTGGACCGCTGGGGGAGTGAGCAGGACCCTGTCCTCTGTTCCCTTCACTCTGGTCTCCGGGGCGTCTCTCTGGGGCCTTGGCTCATTGAGGATAGGTCTCATTTCCAACCCTTCTTCAAACACCTCACTTTCTACCATTTTCTTTTTGCTGGAGTTTCATGTCATTTCTTTTTTTTTAATGTTTATTTATTGTTTTGAGAGAGAGAGCAGGGGAGGGAGAGAGTGAGTGAGAGAGAGAGAGAGAGAGAGAGAGAATTCTAAGCAGGCTCCTCACTGTCAGCCCAGAGCCCAATGCGGGGCTCGAACCCACAAACCGCGAGATCATGCCCTGGGCCGAAATCAACAGTCGGACGCTCAACCAGCTCAGCCCCCTGGGTGCCCCTGAAGTTTTATGTTGTTTCGGTGACGGAATCATCCGACGGCCAGACCAGTTCTGCCCGCTTCTCTGTGGCCCAGGCTCCTCGATGGCCGTCTTCTGGGAGTGCTGCCGTGTATATGCCAGGCAGTGGGCACTGCACATGCCGTGGGCCCCACCATGCCGCCCCCACGGGGTCTGACAGTGCCTCCACCTGCATGGCTTCCGGCCGCCTCTTTCTTGCAAGCATCGAGGGCATGCCTTGCCTCCCATATAAACAAAACAAACCTGGACACAGTCTCAAAGGAACCCCTGCACTGAAAACGTATCATTATGAAATAATTAACTTCCCTTGCAACTTATAAAAAGCCTTTAAGCTCATTTTGTTTTTCATGAAAGTGACTCAAAACTATCTTGGTTTTTTCTTTTTTCTTTCTTTCTTTTTTAATGTTTATTTTTGAGAAAGAGACAGAGGGCACGATCAGGGAAGGGGCAGAGAGAGAGGGAGACACAGAATCCCAAGCAGGCTCCAGGCTCCGAGCTGTCAGCACAGAGCCCAACATGGGGCTCTAACTCATGAACTGTGAGATCACGATCTGAGCCAAAGTCGGACGCTCAGCAGACTGAGCCACCCGGGTGCCCCTGTTTTTCTTTTCTTTTTCTTTTTCTTTTTTTAATTCCAGAGAAAGAGAGAGCGCTAGTAGGGGGAGAGGCAGAAGGAGAGAGTGAGAGAATCTCAAGCAGTCTCCACACTCAGCACGAGGCTCGACGCAGGGCTCGATCCCGGGACCCTGGGATCATGACCTGAGCTGAAATCAAGAGTCAGACACTCAATCAACTGAGCCACCTTAGCGCCCCTTGTTTTTCTTATTATAATCAGAGTCTAAGCAAAAAAATAAAAAATGAGGAGTTCGTTGGCTCATGAAACAAAAGCTCCATGGATAGGTCTAGAGTGGCCGTCTTTCAAACACTGTGAGTCGAACTCCCCTGGAAGGCTCAGGAAGAGACGTGGCTGAGTCCCATCCACAGACTTTCTCATTCAGTGAACCTGGGGTGGCCAGGAATTTGCCCTCCCAACGAGGTCCCTGCTGTGCTGCGTTACCTGCTCCCGGGACCCCCACCTCGCCATCCAGGCCCTGCCGGACGCCCCGTCCCATGATAATCCCGGGAACCGCTCTGCCCTCTTCCCCTCTCCACGTGGGGCTCCTCAGTGCTGATGTCCTGACCAGTAAATTCCAGGCCGTCCCGGCCCTACGTCTCCTTCAGAGTTCACAATTTCAGGAAGAGATTTCCCCGGCATCCATATGAAATTTCCCAGAATGACACTGGCTGTGTGTGGATCACACGCTCATTCTGGGAGCAGTCGCTTGGGCACCCTGGGGGGTAACCTGACTCTGCAGCTTGGCCCCAAGTCTATGCTGAGGCGACAGCTTCCTTCCTGGCAGCTCTCAAGTGCACCCGCATTCGGAAGCCTGTTTACGGGAGAGAGTGTAGGGCAAACAAAACGTGGTAAGCACCAATGCATACTGAGCTGGGCAAGGTACTCGTCTCTCGGAACTGCCTTTCCCTTCTCCAGGCAACTGGTTCGATAATACCCACATTTCAGGATCCTTTGTGGGGAATAGAAATATCACGTGCTTGGGGTGCCTGGGGGGCTCAGTCGGTTAAGCATCCAACTTCTGCTCAGGTCATGGTCTCATGGTTCGTGAGTTCGAGCCCCGCGTCGGGCTCTGGGCTGATGGCTCGGAGCCTGGAGCCTGCTTCGTAATCTGTGTCTCCCTCTCTCTGACCCTTCCTCGTGCACGCTCTGTCTCTCTCTGTCTCAAAAACAAATGAACATGAAAAAAAAAAAAAAATCACATGCTTAAAGCAGCCAGCGTACTGCCTGCCACATAAAATATATGGAATAAAGGAAGTTAGATGTTAACGGAAAATGGCTCTGTCCCGGACTCCCACCTCTCCCAGGAAAGGAGGTCCATTAGATGCCTGGTAACAGACGGTGGGGTGGGGTGGGAGGGGGGGAGGATGATTGAGGAAACCCCCCAGTCATTGGTCTTCACCCATCTGTCGCTCCCCGAGCGCTGACCATGCCCTTTGTGACCATGCATGTGAGGGCTGGGGTTCTCCACTGGAAAAGAATTCAGGGGTTTGAGAAACACTCCTTCGGTTAACACCTGTCAGGTATCTGCGTCCCTTTGGCCAGAGATGCTGGGGTCACAAAGGGGCTGCCGCCTGCTGCTAAGGTCCATTTTTGTGCGGCTCTCACCAGCTTTTCCTTGCTGAAGTTTCTGCGTGCCTTCGGGTGTTCACGCACGTCCTGGGGTGCTGTGAGGGGAAACCTTCCCTCCTGTGTCAGCTGATCATTACAGCTCTAGAAATCTTTCTTCCAGACCTCTCCACTGAGCTCCAACATGGAGAGCTCCCCCGTGGGGCTTAGACTCTGGTCATTAGGGCACCCAGCTGTGGGGTGCAGGGATGTGTCCCCTACCTCCATACCCTTTGCTTCTCAGTTATGAACTCCCATCTGTCGCAGGCAGCAGACTGGAGGAGGGTGACGGCCATACCTGCTGTTTACTGAGCACTTACTATGTGCCGGCACTGAACCTGGGCAAAGCCTATGAGGTAGGTGCTCAGATTCAGATGAAGAAGCTAAGGCTTGGTGGGGATGCCGCCTCCTCGGTGAAGCCCACCTCGCAAGGTGCAGTTTGGAGCTGGAGACCCAGGGGCTCCCTCTGGGAGGCGCTGGGCTGGGTCCGTGAATGCCCACCTCGTGCCCCCAGAGCTGGGGCGTCAGCTAGCTCCAGCCCCGGGCTGGGTCTCTCTCTCTCTCTCTCTCTCTCTCTCTCTGTCTCTGTCTCTCTCTCGTGAAGACCTTGGAACATGACGTTGTTGATGTTGTTGTTCTGAATTGGGTAACATGTAAATTCCCTCTCCCTCCAATATTCACAGAGCTTTCTGGAAGGCGCCGGGGACTCACTGCCTGGTTGTTGCCATGGGTGATTTCCTCAGATCCCTGCTCTGGGCCCAGGGCCATCGCCCGATTCACCACGCTCAAGAGATGCCTTTGTTAGCGCAGAGGCAACCTCAGGTGATCCCCGTGTTGGCCCACCTCTGATGCTAAGCACCAAAGTAATTTTAGAAGTTGCATAGGGAAAGGCCCACCCGTCTGTTTTCTTTGGGAGTGACGGTGGGCAGCTGGGTGGGGGCCCTGCTTCACCCCCCTCTGCTCTCATCAGACTGGAGGTACGTTTGCCTGGATGGGGGGTCCCGCCAGATGTCATTGGTAAGCACGTGACTTAGAAGAGCCTGAAGATTTAATAGTGGCCTTCAAAGCCGGGAGACCCGCCATTGCTAATCGGAATCCGTCAGGAAACTCAGAACACCACTTCCTCTCCTGGAAGATGTATTTATGTGCTTGAGTTCCAGGTTGATGCCTTAGAAAAGTTAAAAAAAAAAAAAAAAAGCAAGTCACAATGCGGGGGGCCCTCCGTGGTTTCATGCCTTCCCTGAAATTCTGCTATGGCTCTGTGTATGACTCCGAACCAAGGGAATGAATGAACGCGTGATCTGATCTTGATAAAATCAAACACTCGAGAAGAAAAATGACAGTCCGTATGCAATCGGATTTCTATCCGGGGCCAATCTGAGCTTCTTAAAATTGGGGGACTAATTGGAAAACCTTTGCAATGTAAGGAGAAAGTAAATCACAAAGTTTTGGGTTTCTGAGCCCACCGCGGAGGCAGCACATTACCCTCCTGGGAAGACTCCGAACGCTAGCTCTTCTGCAACCAGTGCCTGCGTGACCCACGGAGGTCGAGGCCCCGTCTGGACCTGATGGGTTCAGGTGAGTGACGGCCGATCGGCTGACGCTTCGCTGGACACCCGCGGGGGAGAACAAGGCCCGCCTTACACTGCCACCGCAGACCGTCTCCTTAGGCCACCTTCCTTCCTTCCTTCCTTCCTTCCTTCCTTCCTTCTTTTCCCTTTCCCTTTTCCTTTTTGGGAAGTATCCCCGAGGAGGGGAGAGAGCCCACTGCCATTTGACGGGGTGTTGAATTTAAGGAAGTCTGGACAGACTAGTGGAAGCCTTGTGATTGAATCTTGCCTATTAATGAAAGTCCATATAAATCAAGGCTCACCCGGCTCTTTTATGAATAAAATATTACACCTGGAGGCAGAAGGAAGGTGCTATATTTTACTATCTTCATTAATTTGCAAGTTTGCTGTTCAAGGCAGAGGCCAGCCATCGCCGCCAAGAGCGGACGTTTCCTTCTGGAGTGCTGTTTTTCTCAGATCAAGAGGATGTTCTTTCTTTCCTACAAAGAGACTCTTTTCTCTGATAAACACCTGACTTCACGTTTTTGCGCATTTACAAACCTACTTAAGCATACTGAGGCTCAGGGGTTGGCTGAGTGCCTGCACCCTACCGTCAGGCGCTCCGTATTTTATCACGATTATGTTTTCGTCAGTCGTCGTCAGGTCAGCCACGTCGTCATGAGAAAGACCATCGTGGGGTCCTTGTAGCAGCTGGCCAGGTCCACAGGCACACTGCCCAGGCTGCTTGTCACGGTCCCAGGCCAGGCTTTATAAACAAAGGGATGAAAGAGACATCGGGCGTGAGGTCCGGGCTGCTGTGGCCGTAGTTGTTGTAAACTCCGGGAAATTCAATTCGTTAAATATTTTGGCACGGTCCAATCAAACATGGTTCCTGACCTAGTTTGACAGTCGTTCAGGATGTGATGTGCAGTAAGGTGATTTCTCTTTTAAACTATCTTATCGTCCAAGCAGATTCTTCCATGTGGCCATCTGCACGGTTTTGCAGTTCTCAGCTGTTCTCGGAGCTGAAAAAAAAGTCCTGCTGTAAAAAAAAAAATCAATGTACTTCTCTCACAGAGACATAGATTTAACACGTCACCCGAATAGAGGCCACAGAAATACCTAAATTGATAACACTGATTATATCTCCATTTGACTGAGAGATCTTCGGGTAAATAAAACATGGCCCGATGTAGGGTCAGGTGACTGTTTGAATAACAAACTCAGCAATTTTTGCAAGTAGAGTAAGAAATAGCATTTTCTTACTGAAAAAGATTTTAGACCTCTTTCCTATAGTAACGTCTCACTGGGACGATTCTCCTGGTGTTTCTGAAACCGTGGTTCTGTTCATAGTTTCAAAAATAAAAGCTCTGAATTTGGGTCTGCTTGGGGTTCTGCAGATCAGCGCAGTGTGTTTTGGTTTGTATTTGAGGTTCCGTCTGGTACGTGCCCTGGGAGTTGGTGCCACGTCTGTGGGCAGGACCCACGTTCATCGGAGCAGGGGAACAACAGGAAAGGCTGGAGTGGGGCACGCCCACCATGCTGGCATTCACACCGCTGACCCTGCCTCGGTGGCTGGAGAGGAGAGCAGGGTTCTCCACTCCTCATTTTCGGGGGGAACCTAATGAGAGGCAGTGTCAGGCGGTGGAATAAATACGGGGATCAAGACGCCGACCTTCACTCCCAGCCTCAGACACACCTGCACACGGGCCTAGACATACACCTGTCACTGTGTGCTCAGCCCTGGAGCAGTGTGGGGGGTTCCCACGGGTGAGGGGCTGACCGGGCTCAGCTCAGTGTCTGCCTCCAGCCAGGCAGCCCTTCCGTGTCCGTCCTCCGTCCGTGAGCTCAGCAGTCACGAGAGCTCTGGTGTTGGGTGTATTGTCCCCTGTGTCCGCATATGGGGAAAATCAGACTCAGAAAGAACTCTGATTTGAAAGTCTTACTACGACGATAACAGGTGGAGTTCATTCAAATGCTCCTGGGTTCCCAAGGGGATCTTCTGCTTTCCATCTTGAGGCCTCCGAAAACACAGGTAGAAGGTAGCATATAAAGTGTAAGCGTCAGCATTTTTACAGGCCAAACATCTGTAAAAAACACAGCAGTGTAATCACAAAAATCTCCTGTAAATCAAATATTTTGATGCGGTGAAACCAATTAACAGCAACCCTTTTTCTTCTGAAGACAGCCACGTTGTTGGCCTATCAACACAATCATACCCAAGAAACATGCTCTTTCTTGAAAACGTGTTTCCTCATTGGTCCTCCAAGAATGGCTCTTTTTTTTTTTTCCTGGATGAAAAACAGACTCCGGGGCCACTCTAGTTTTTTTCATGGGAAGTGGGGTGACCCAGAGGAAAGGGGAAATGGGTTCATCCAATCAAGTAAATCCCAAGTACGAATGGAGACTCCATCATGATCTATGGATAAAACGAAATTTCTCTAAGTCTGCACTTTTCATCGGCTCTGGATTAGTTAAATCAAGCAGGGGACTGCTTTAAGCTGTCAATGCCAACCGATGAAGAAAATAAACAAAGGAAGTAATGAAAACTGCAGAGATTTAGAGGATGATAACACTCTTAAGAACGTAGTTCGCTGTAGAATTTTTTGGTGTTTCGCTTTTGCTTTTAGACGTTCTGTTTTGGCTTCTTCATTGTTTCTTAATCAATAAAATTAAATAAATTTAAACATTCAATCACTTTTAATCATGCTTTGATCTCTCTCTCTCTCTCTCTCTGTATTTTGCAGTGTATTTTGCTACCAGTTGGACCCACGGTTCTGACTCACCTTCCTTAGCCACATCTTCATGGATCATCACAGTGATGCCTTAAGTGAACAAAATGGTCCCTTTGAACCGTGGCATAGGTGAACGGCCTTTTGAAATAAACACACACTCTGGCACAAGTGCAGCCAGAAATAAACCAAATGAATTGACAGCCAAATAAAAAGTGATTGGTTCAATTGAGGTACATTTGCCAAATCAAGACTGCCAGCTGGGAAATTCTTACACGTTTTCCGAAGTGACTGTTCTATAACATGTTGAGGCTGTGTGGATCTGTAAGTAACCATTGCTCTGATATTTAAAGAGGCTTGTTCTTTTATTTTTCCTTCCTGGAACAGAGGATCAAGAGCCCAGGGTTTACAGACTGAAAACGAGAAACCAAATCAAACAGTGGCTTATTCTTTAAAGTAAACAGAGCAAAGGCTATCGGTGGCGGATGGAACCAAGAACTAGTTCCACACAAAGAGGAGATTATGAAAACAAAAATCTCTCCCACTGAAAGAGTTACCTTTAATTACTGAACTGCTTTTAATGTTTTTTATTCGCACAGAATTTTAAGAGTCCATGGTGCTGACAAGTGCTAATAAGAAAACGGGAAAGACGGATGTATAGATTTGGGGACGCCCTGAAAGTCAGCCCTATTTCCCCCTCAGAGGAAACCCTGCTGAGAGCCCTCCTCTTCAGGGTAGCCCCCATCCCTCCCCGGCCATCCCTACCCTCCTCTCCTCTGTATCCCTGAAACCCACCAGGACGTGCGGTCAGTGCAACATGATGCCGCTCAGTGTAGCTCTTTCTCTTTAGCTGATAACTTGACGGACAAAGACAGGGTTCCTATTTGAAAAAAATGAAATAACAAAAACCAGAACAATATAAATACATTTTTATAATGTTTACCCATTTTTGAAGGAGAGAGAGAGAGAAACAGAGTGTGAGCAGGAGAGGGGCAGAGAGCAAAGGAGACACAGAATCCGAAGCAGGCTCCAGGCTCTGAGCTGTCAGCACAGAGCCTGACATGGGGCTCGAACTCACCAGCCGCGAGTTCATGACCTGAGCCGAAGTCGGACGCCCACCTGACTGAGTCCCCGAGGCGCCCGAACCGGAACAATTTTGATGAGCTGTGTTCTGTTTTGTGTGTTGTCCCCGTCGCCCCATCTGGGCTGAAGGGAGCAGGGCGGGTTGGGGGGGGGGCTTTCTGGCTGTGTCCTTCCCCATAGCCCCCAGCGCCATGCTGAGTCAATAGTGAACGACGGATGGATGGTTGTGAAAATGTGTCCAGGTGATTGCACTCTGGCTTTAAAAGTTTATTCAGGTATTTGGAACAAGATCACAGGCTATCTCCAACAGGTAGTAAAATTTGATCCTTGAGCCAACTAGCCAAGGGTGAGCAGGCTGTCAGAGTCATGCCTGTGGGCCAGTTGTCAGAGAACGTGAACCCTGTTCTGGGTTACTGTGTGTTTCAGATGCTAGGGCTGATCTCTGAGTGTTGTGAGTCTGACTCTGGCTGGAGCCCTTCTGGGTCTTATCAGGTTCTGAGCTCTCCAGCACAGGATCCGTGAAACATGGCGGAAGTGTGTTGCAACGGGGACTGGGGGTTTTCTGGTGAGATCCCGTTGACTGTCCCTTACCAGAAGTCCTTAAACGAGTATGGCCGAGGAGCTGATGACCCTTTGTTAACAAAGGTACTGCTGACTCACTGTTCACCCTAAAAGCAAATTCTCGCTTTGAAGTCCAACAACATTTCTCGTAAATATCATGCAACCTACTAACTTTCTTCCTGTTCGGAAGCAGTAGTCTCTCTCTTTTACTGTTTTTTTAATGAAATTCTAGTGACATACTCAATTTCAGTTGTACATGGGAGACCAGCTATGAATTCTAAGTGTAAAGCTGAACTTTCATGTAATATAAGCATAGTCTTTGGGCCCTGGCGATAAGCACCAGGATAATACATCCCCATTAGATGATGGCCACGTGAGGGTGGTATCACAGCATTAGAAAATAGATTTGCGGGGCGCCTAGGTGGCGCAGTCGGTTAAGCGTCCGAGTTCAGCCAGGTCAGGATCTCGCGGTCCGTGAGTTCGAGCCCCACATCAGGCTCTGGGCTGATGGCTCAGAGCCTGGAGCCTGTTTCCGATTCTGTGTCTCCCTCTCTCTCTGCCCCTCCCCCGTTCATGCTCTGTCTCTCTCTGTCCCAAAAATAAATAAAAAACGTTGAAAAAAAAATTTAAAAAATGAAAATAGATTTGCTATAAATACTTATTATTTGTGTATATATTACATGTATTTAGTGTATATGTGTGATACAAGGTATATGTCATACATGATATTATATACGTAATTATTTTATTGTTATATATGACTATTACTATATAAGTATATATATATGTGAATGTACATATGCACACACACGTCTATTTCAGTCTGTTCAAATCAAACGCAAATGGAGAACAGATCTGAAATTCTCCGAGCAGACAGAAGCAGTTCAGTTCTGTAAGCAAAGCTTCATTTATTGTATTTTACAAGAAAAGTGAGGCTAACTTGACTTGGGTCTTGGTTATGGTCTGCAATTATAAGCACAACTTAAATTGTTCCCCCAAACTGGTATGAACTAACCACTAACTGATTTCCGCTGACTTAAGAAAATGCTAAGTTTGCAACCAGTCCCTGTGAAGAATAAACACCGCCTGCACTCTGGATGAGCTGCTTCATAACGAAATCCCTCGAGCCTCACCCCGTGTTTTGGTTTGAGGGTTGTGTGCACAATAAACTTTTACTGATTACTATGTCAGTGATTCCCTGGTTTTACTTTTTTTCTTTGCTGAACTTTGCACAAGTCCTGTTGGATATATTCCTTTTTTTTTTTTTTGATGTTTATTCATTTATTTTTTTGAGAGAGAGAGAGAGAGAGAGAGAGAGAGAAATTGCAAGTGGGGACGGGGCAGAGAGAGGGAGGCAGAGAATCCTAAGCAGGCTCCTCGCGGTTAACACAAAGCCCAACTTGGGTCCCGAACTCACAAATTGTGAAATCAAAGTTGGACACTTAACCGGCTGAGCCACCCAGGAGCCCCGGATATATTCATTTCTTTGGAAAATACGTGAGTTTTTCATCCCCCCAAAACATTGGCCTCACACAAGTGCCCTTGAAATATTTAGGTTGTTGAGTAAAAAATAATGAGCCGTGAAAAAAGCACGATTTGTGTTCAGTTTCTCAGTTGTCTTTAATTCCTTTCTGTGTCTTAAAGAATTCGATTTTAAAACATTTCCTCCTTCTACCCCTCCCATAAGTCACCATCAGCTGTGAATCAGGTTCCAGGAACAAGAGAGGCTGTGTTATCAAGTCAATAGGAGACTTTCACTGTCTTTTTTGCTGGGTTTCTTTACTTTCTCCTTTTCCAAAGTCCTGCCGGGGAATCTCTTGTAACAATCAGTCAGAGTCCCGGTATAAGTGATCTGTTCCCCTGAGTGTGCTGTTTGCCCAGAAGAATTTCCAGGAATTCCTTCAAAAAATAAAAAGAAAAGCTGATTTTGTAGGGAGCAGAAGTAGCTCTTGGGCCACATACAATCATATTTCCAATCAGCACGTGGTATTGGCTACCTTGAATTGGATTGTGTGTGCATGTGCGTGTGTGTGTGTGTGTGTGTGCGTGTCCCATTGATGTTATAAAAAGACATTCTGATTTCTCATTTTTTGAGTGGTAATTCGATCATAGCTGGCTAATAGGTGTGTATGAAATAATAGGTTCTTAGGAAAATGGGTTTGGCCTTCAAAATACAGCAGCTTCTCTTGCATTAAAATCAAACAACATAGGACACAAACAATGTTCTAAGCATGACCAGGTGTCCACAGAGTGTCTCCCACCCCCATGAAGCTTCTGTTCCCCCATGTGGCTATGCACATGGCGACAATGCAACCTGATTCAAAACCGATGGTTTCCTCCGGGTCCTCAGGAGGTCCTGAGGAGGGGAGTGCCTACAGCAAGGTTGGGTCCTACATGGTCAGGTGGCTTTTCAGCCTTCTCAGGGAGAAGCGCCCATCTCCTGCAGGTCCCTAGAATGCCAGGGGATGTCCCCAAGGGTCCAGAATCATGCCTGGGACTCCACACAACTGCAAGAAGCAGAACACCTTAACGCTTTCCTTATGCATATGATGTGTGGGCTCTGAGCAGGGTTCTTTAGGTACATTACCCCACTGAGTCTTTATTCCAGCTCCAGAACATTCAGCCTTGGCCAACCTTGAGCTTCAGAGAGGTTTTAAGCTGGCACATGGGGGAGATGGGAAGGGAACCCAAGTCAGTATCTGTAACTTGCCTTCTGAGCTTAATTCCTCCGTGACTGAAGTCCTTGCTTTGTCGTCGCATTCCCATGGGGCTGGCCTGGGGACTATTGATGGATTCTCTTGTTCACACCTGCAATTTACTCCCTTCCTCGCACCCCCCCCCCCCCCGCAAGGGGCTGGGAGCTCTGTCAGCCCAGCCCTGCTGGGTACCAGCCCTTAGCAATACTTATACCCTGCCCAGCATTCATGCATTCGCTCCTGCACATTCCCTCTCCCCCCGTAAGTCACCTGTTACCCTCAAAGATGTCATGCACTTCCTTGTAGTGAATGACCTCTGCTCCAAAAATAGTCACAATAATAATGGTAATAATAACAATTGCTATTATTATTTATGGCATCAGTGTTATGGGTTGAATTGTGTTCTTTCCAAATTTGTATGTTAAAGTCCTAACATAGGAGATAGGGTCTTTGTGGAGGGAATCAAGGTGAAATGAAATGGAGGGTGGGCTCTGATCCAGTATGGCCGATGTCCTTGTAAAAAGGGGAAATTTGGGTGCAGAAGCTGCACAGAGGAAACACGATGCGGAGAGATGGGGAGAAGACGGCCGTCTGCACGCTAAGGACAGAGGCCGGTGACACATTCTCCCTCTCAGCCCTCATCACAAACCAACCCAACCCAGCACCTTGATTTCGGACACTGAGCATCTCAAAATGTGAGTGAACATATTTTTGCTGTGTAAGCCTCTTGTCTGTGAGGCTTTGTTACCATAGCCCTGGCAATGTAATAACAACAGCAATAACTAAAAACGTTGTATGTATGTATGTATACGGATGTGTGCACACACATATATATGCATATGCCATGTACTCTACATCTGTAGTGCAAGGTGCTGGGCAAGATTCTTTTTATTTTTTAATGTTCATTTATTTTTGAGAGAGAGAGAGAGACAGAGCAGGAGTGGGGACAGAGAGAGAGGGAGGCACAGAATCCGAAGCAGGCTCCAGGCTCTGAGCTGGCAGCACAGAGCCCGACGTGGGGCTCGAACTCACAAGCCGAAGTTGGACCCTCAACCGACTGAGCCCCCCAGGCACACGCCTGTGCAAGATTATTTTAATGCAGCATCTCCTGAAATCCCCCCAACGATCTAATGCCCTAGGTGATGTGGAGATTTAGAGTTTAGGAAACTCGCCCAAGACCACACAACCAGTAGGCGGGCAATCAGGCCAAGCCCGCAGTTTGCATTCGAGAATGCTGCCTGTCACCAGCATGGCGGGCCATTCTCTGTTTGCCGGATCTGAGCCCCGGGTGTCCCCACCGTGAACTGCTTCTCTGTCTCAAATGTCAACAATGTCGTCAAAACAACAATGATTTTTTTCAAATCACTAATGTTCAGAGGACATTAAATTAAGTAGGGGTTCTCATATTCCCGGTCTCCACATAGCATAAAAATCTGTTAGGATGAAGAAGGTAATCTCATTAGTAAGCCGTTACCTTGGAACCGAAGGGCAAGTGTGGTTGCTGTTGTTTCTGGAAACAGAGGGGTTTGGTCCTGAACAAAAGCTAGCCTGGTACAATGTAGTATAGATGCTTTATGAATAGGTCACTGTTTACAACGCACAACTCAGTGTTGCTTCAGAATCGGCCTGGTTTCCCGTCCTGCAGGCCGGGGTTGGCAGTGGGAAATTTGCGTGTGACAGATCTCGGGGAGTTCATGTTGAAGTGGAGGGTTTCAGCCCCCAGTCCTCATGGGGGCAACTGAAAAACAGCTTTTTCTCTTGGCAGGTCAGCCTAGAAATCGCTGTGGGGGCAGAAGGAGACAGAGGCTTTGACCATCAGACGCTACAGATTATACATCATATATTTTGATCGGCACGTGTCGGCAACATACCTTCCAAACACACCCGTGTGGGGTTGAACCGCGTCCTTGGTAAGTGGGTCTTCCTACTGTTCCACATTTATGGCTTTCTGTAAGACTTACTGATCTCATACACACAGATTTTGATGCAGAGATTCGGGGAAATCAGAGTAGATTTATAGTATTTATACAGCTAGCTAATAGAACCTCCTCTAAAGTCTTACAGCGAAATCTTACAGCAAGAGATTACTTCTCATTTTCGGTGGCTTTCATCAAACCAGATCAATTGAATTATGATTCTTGTTGGTTTTGTGAAATTCTGGTACCAGCAGGGTAAAGTGGTGAGACCACGGGTTGCGCTGGTCCCCAGAACATACGTATTTCCCTTGCCTGACGTAGTATTTTGAAATTTTTTACATAATGAGAAGTCGAGCCCCCCTAAAATATGGCTGGTTTCACCAACTGGTTTATGCATCTAAAAAATTATTCTTTCCCAGCAGTTAAGATTCCACAGTGAGGCCTTTGGGCAGAGAGAGGACCTGGTGGAAAGCCGCGGAGCATTGTGGGAGAAACATGCCCAGGGTGGGGAGGGGCGGGGATTTCTGTGATGGATGTTACCCCTCTGGCAAGTGAGAGGAGCACCAGCCATAAATGCTGCTTCCTCCTCAACGGATGTGAGCCTCCTGGGCAATCAGACAACCCCGGGTAGAAAGGAACCATTTCACTGGGGCCAAAGGTCACATTCTGTGGGAGAGAAACCAACGAGAGAGACTGCGATTGGTCCAAGGCCACGCGACCAGTAAACGGCAACACAGAGATTCTACATCAGGTTTCCTGATCATCAGTTCCGTGTTTTCAACAGAATGCCACCGTCACTAGTCACTTCCTAGTCAGAGCCGGTGAGCGAGCGCCACAGGACGCCATCTTGAAGGGGGGTGGGCGGTGCCTGACCGCCGTCATCTTGTCCCCAGTGCCTGCCGTAGGGTGGGAGCCCCACCACGTCTGTCAAATTAAAGCTCGAAAGAGTAAACACGTTTTCTCTTCATGATTATTTTTAAGTAATTCTGATATTCCTTTAACAGTACTAGTAGTTTTGGCCTTCCTGTTGCTCGTGAATAAGGTCGCCCCAAGTAGAAAATAAGGAAAACGAAGCAAAACCCACCTATATTTGGCTCCTTGTTATTCGTGAGATGAAAGTTTTGTGGCAGCGGAAGACACAAATCTGTGGGGAAATGGAGTTGGGAGGTCACCCTGATGTCTCCTCTCTGTGCCGTCAGGGCTGTCCATCAGCACAGATGAAGTGGTAATATTAACAAAAAAACAGGTATTTACAAAGCCCATACTCAGCAACTTTTGAAAATCTTTTTAGAAAAATGTTTATTTATTTTGAGAGAGAGAGAGAGAGAGAGCAGGGGAGGAGCAGAGAGAGAGAGGGAGAGAGAATCCCAAGCAGGCTCCGTGCGATCAGTGCAGAGCCTGATGTGGAGCTCGAACTCACAAACCATGAGATCATGACCTGAGCTGAAATCAAGAGTCAAATGCTTAACCGATTGAACTACCCAGGTGCCCCTTCTACTTTTGAAAATCTTTTTTCTCTTTGAATGTTTATTTACTTTTGAGAGAGGGAGAGAGAGTATGAGTGAGGGAGGGGCAGGGAGGGGCAGAAAGAGAGGGAGACACAGCATCCAAAGCGGGCTCCAGGCTCTGAGCTGTCAGCACAGAGCCAATGTGAGGCTTGAACCCACCAATGGTGAGATCATGACCTGAGCTGAAGTTGGACGCTCGACTGACCGAGCCACCCAGGCACCCCTACTTTTGAAATTCTTAAAGCCGTTAGGATCTACCAATATCCTTACAGACCCAAAGAGGCAATTAAATTTTGAAAGGTTTGTTCAACCCAATTGCCTCTGAGAAGTCAAAAAGGCAAACATGAAAAAAAACGAAACCGAAGAAAAAAACCCAACAAATTATTTTTTCTGTGTGGTTTTTGTTCCAAGAAAGCAGCGAGACAGGTTTCTGTTCCAAATTGATCAATATAAGTAGATACTTGAGGGTAATAAATAAATATTACGTCTGGGGCAGTGACAAACATTAAAAAATAGAACTCTGGGGGTGCCTGGGGGCTGAGTCAGTTGAGCATCCGGCTCTTGATTTCAGCTCAGGTCATGATCTCATGGTTCGCGAGTTCAAGCCCCAAGTCAGCCTCTGCGTGGACAGCGTGGAGCCTGCTTGGGATTCTCTCTCTCCTTCTCTCTCTCTCTCTCTCTCTCTCTTTGCTCCCCCCCACCCCAAATAAATAAGTAAACATTAAAAAGAAAAAAACAAGTCTGGAAACATGAGGATGTGCCATGCAGTGTCGTGACTGGGGTTCCTGTCACTGCATTGCGTGTTTGAAAGTTGCTAAGAGAGTAGACCTTACAAGTCCACGTCATCATGAAAAAAAAATATGTTTGTAACTACATAAAAAAAGAAAAAAATAGACTCCTGAGGCAGAAGAGAAGCCGATTTCTCTATTCCTGCATCAGTGCGGTTTTGTGGGGGGTCTTAGCTGCGTCACTGGAAGCGTGAGGGGTTTTCAGCGGGCAGATTTCTGTTGACCGCATCCCTCACCTTAAGACGAGCTTCCCGTTCTGTCAAAATCCGACCTCAAGGGCACAGACACCCTTCAGGGATGGTCTAAATGGGTTTGAAGCAAAAAGTCAATAATTCTCAACGGTGTTAGGGTTAATTTTGTTTCCCTCCCCTCCCCCCACGCTCATTCAAATTGCTGCCAAGATGGGATAGGAGATTGCATTGAAGTGGTTAATGGACCAACTGGGGAGCCAACGTTTGTCTTCTTGGTCCAGTGATGGCGGCACCCAAGGTCGGACGTCACAATGATTCAGGAGTAGGTGAATAAGTTGGTGGTGAGCGAATCAACAGATGGGTGGCCTGGTTAACCTTTCTCCCCCAGGCCCGGGCACTTCTGCCAAGCCCTTCTCCCTCTCCCGGGCTGTCTGCTGCTCCGTCGGCAAGTGTTAGCTGATAACTTAAGCTGTGACCACTCCCAGGAGTATTGCCTTTCAAAAGCGGCCTCCAAGATAGAAAATGCTTCAGTTAAAGGAGCAGGAGAAGGGAGGACCGGTTGTTATTTTCTAACTTGCTTGCAGGTAGAGTTCCAGGCCATTTAGCGCCATTTTTAGCCAGAGCCCCTGCGCATAATTCCCTCCAAATCCGGAGAGCCAATGACTCCAAAGTGGTGTTTCCTCCCTTTCAAGCATCACGTTACAATCGTTTCAGCCACACATCTCCTCTTCTCGCCTGTGTCTTAGCTACAGATGGTACCTGAGTGGGGCTGATCTCATCCAGAACAGAAACAGTAAACCTATTCAGTTCTGAACAACATCTTAACAGCATGTGAACGAAATAATTCGTATTTCCAGGACCCCGAACCCGCTGCAGCTCACACGTTCATAGACATACTGATGTATTTTGGGCTTTGAATTTAAAATGCAATTACGAATCTGGTTCCCTCCCTCCTGATATCTGAGCACGCCGACACGTGTGTGCCAGGGGGTTACTCGTTATGGTCATTTTCTGCCCTTGTCTGTATGAACGATACGTATATGATATGTCACAACGCGTGTTGATACGTATGTAGGATGGGCCCGTATTTCCAACTTATTCTCCTCTAATGAGAGCTGCAAGAACTGATTTCTGTGCTCAAGAGCAAACATTTCTGGAGTTCCTTCCATGGGACGCTGACACGAGACACGGGATATACAACTGGGAAAGTGCATATAAAACGTTACATATCATCTATCAAAAATAGCGAATGATAAAAAGAAGACACACGACCTTGCTTCTGACTTAGGGAGCTAGGCTCAGTTCTAAGTTTCCGGAAGACCTGAGAGTTACGACTGTCTCCTTTTGATTTGGATTGGCCGAGGACTACAGCCAGCAACATGAGAATTTGCCTCGTCATGTGGTCTTGTCTCCTGTATTTAATATTCACATGCACGTGTGTACTGTAGATGTGCAGACACAGAGGGTCAGCTTTACGGAAGGCACCGGACGGAGCGAGGGCGTTCACAGGGCACTGCGTTCCCAGCCTGCTCCTGCTAATTGGTGTCTGTCATCTGTGTCCATGGGTGAATCTGAGCAAAAGCAAAATCAGTACTCGTGATTTGTAAAATTTAGTGCCTGCTTCCTACGAGTTTAGTTTGCAGATGGCCTCTGGACGTTCCTTTCATCTTTTCTGAATCACGGTATTGTTTTAGGGTTTGGGTTAAAAAAATGGCTTTCTCCCTGCAACAAGACAGCTGTCTGTGTAGCAGACAGTTGTGCCACAGGGTAGAACGTATTGCTGTCTCTTCCTGCTCCTGGGTAAGGTCATCAGTTGGCAAAATACCTCGGGTGGTTCCTGCTCCTGGACACCTGCCGCCATCTGCTAGCAATCAATGCTAAAGGTGGCCTTTTCACCCAGATTTCACTTCCCATTGTTTTCTTCTGAATGTTACTCGGTAAGCTGATCTTGAAGGACACCTTCACTGGTGGAGGGATATTATCTTTCCACTGTCACTTAAGAAATAGTTTTTAGTTGGAAATATTTAAGAATTTACCAAGGTAGAGAGCACGGTATAAGGAATAGTCACGGACTCATCACCTACTTTCTTTCTTTTTTTTAAAAAAAAATTTTTTTTAATGTTTATTTATTTTTGAGACAGAGAGAGACAGAGCATGAACAGGGGAGGGTCAGAGAGAGAGGGAGACACAGAATTTGAAACAGGCTCCAGGCTCTGAGCCGTCAGCACAGAGCCCGACGCGGGGCTCGAATTCATGGACCGCGAGATCATGACCTGAGCTGAAGTCGGACGCTCAACCAACTGAGCCACCCAGGAGCCCCATCATCACGTACCTTCAGTGATGACACAGTCCTGACCTATCTTGCTTCATATATATCCCTCGGCCCAGGGCTAGAGCCGACAAAGTGCCTGGAAACGTGGAGAATTAATGAATTAATTGTCTTGGAGAGCAATTAGTGGGGGTGGGGGGGAAGGGTATTTTTAGGATTAGTGCTTTATACTCTCTTTATTTGTATAGGTAATAATGTAGTTTGTAGACCTTTTTTTTTTTAAGTTTATTTATCTGAGAGAGAGAGAGAGAGAGAGAGAGAGAGAGACAGGGTGAGTGGGGGAGGGGCAGAGAGAGGGAGAGAGAATCCCAAGCAGGCTCTTCACTGCCAGCGGAGAGCCTGACATGGGGCTCGAACCCACGAAACCGTGAGATCAGGACCTGAGCCGAAACCAAGAGTCGGATGCCTAACTGACTGAGCCACTCAGGCGCCCCAGCCTGTAGACCTTTGTAACATGAGTCTCAAAAGTATGGCTTCAGAAAGCGTTAGGCTACATTTTAATTTTAAACTTTAAGGACTTAATGCATGTATTTGCAAGACGTGCATGTGTAAACAGAAACCGAGCCTGCTTTCTGGAAGTTCACGTATCCTGATAGCGATCTTTGCGTAAAACATCTGGGTTAGGTTGAACAATGAATGAGGCGAGAATGGGTTCTGGTCAGGGACGATCAGAGAACCCAGGGTCTGGTCGCTGCAGGGTGACCTTAGACAAGCCACTCAACCCATTACTCTGGGCCATACTCGCCTATTCCTTTCATTTTTAAACTAAACCTGGACTGAGCAATTACCTTCTACCAGACACTGGGGACATGGGGGTGACATAAATCACCGTTCTGGCCTTGAAGGGGCTGGAGTCTGGCTGGATATTCTCTGGGGACCTTTCCAGTTCTCACAGTATGCTTTTAATTATTTGTTTTATGTTGATATTTTTTTCCCCCAGGCATTCACTATCCCTCCTTATTTACAGGATACACCACCGAGTCTAACACTTGAGAATCACCACACTCTGACCCAAATCTGCCATTCCAAGTTACATTCCTACTTCTTCCCAACTAACATCATTCTCTCCAGTTACAACCATCTCTGTCATTATCGTCACCTGGCCATTGGATCACCAAGGTGTCCCCTCTGCTTCCCTCTGAGCATCCAGTTCCCACCTGTTGTCTCACAGCCAACATGCATCTTACCTTGTCTGTGGATCCTCCTCGCCACTCCCATCCGTCCTGTGCATTCCCAGCAATCACAGTGTCCCTTCTGATTTAGTACGGAACCAGGTCCCCCCGAAGACTCCCTGAGCAGCTCTGGGTTCCCCCGGCCACCACTGCCCTCCTCCTCCTCACCTCGCCTTCCCACCAGGAAGCTTGCAGACAGGAAGTTCTCCCTTTCATCTTTTTTTTTTTTTAATGTTTATTCATTTTTGACAGACAGAGCATGAGTGGGGGAGGGGCAGAGAGAGAGGGAGACACAGAATCTGAAGCAGACTCCAGGCTCAGAGCCATCAGCACAGAGCCCGTGCGGGGCTCGACCCCATGGACCATGAGATCATGACCTGAGCCGAAGTCGGACGCTTAAGCGACGGAGCCCCCCCCCCGCCCCAGCGCCCCCTCCCTTTCATCTTTGAATCCCAAATGCCTAACAAGCGCGACACTTGGCCGGGGGTACAAGTTCGGTGAATGAGTGGCGGTGAGGATTGGACCCCTCTGCCCAGCCTCATCGGGTTGTTTCACCTTGGGTGTGTGCAGAAGAGAACCACAGAGCCGTCCTCTCTCTGGCACCCAGGGTGTCACTCACATGGAAGGACTTCAATCAACCGGAGTCCATTTTCAAATTACAAAAGCTACATTTTTAGGTTTTCCTTAGGGGAGAAACATAACTGAATCCTTTGCTGATGATTCTATCAGTCATGATAAAGGCTTTCCGTGGCACATTCTAAAAAATTTTTTTTAACATTTATTTATTTTTGAGACAGAGAGAGACAGAGCATGAATGGGGGAGGGTCAGAGAGAGACAGAGACACAGAATCTGAAACAAGCTCCAGGCTCTGAGCTGTCAGCACAGAGCCCGACTCGGGGCTCGAACTCACATACCGCGAGATCGTGACCTGAGCCAAAGTCGGAGGCTTAACCGACTGAGCCACCCAGGCGCCCCGGTGGCACATTCTAATTACACACAATTGCGAATGGTTAGCTCTCTGGGAACACCTGGATGTCCTTGGTAAGCACGCCCAATTTGTTTCACGATGTTTTTGCGGTCTTCCGGGAGAAAAATTTCCCTGAAAAAAAATTTTTTTTAACGTTTATTTATTTTTGAGACAGAGAGAGACAGAGCATGAACGGGGGAGGGGCAGAGAGAGAGGGAGACACAGAATCGGAAGCAGGCTCCAGGTTCTGAGCCATCAGCCCAGAGCCCGACGCGGGACTCGAACTCATGGACCGCGAGATCGTGACCTGAGCTGAAGACAGACACTTAACCGACTGAGCCACCCAGGCGCCCCATTCCCGAAAATTTTTAAAAAGAGTATTATTATTTTTTACTGAGTCTGCTTCAACTGAAATCAAATCTTGAAAAAAGAAAAAAAAAACCCAAATGATGGTAACCTTTGGGTTCAGAGCCCCTGAAAGGCATTCAGAGCACATCACGGATCCTGTCTTGTTTGGGCTTTGACGTGAACAGTGAGCGAGGAGGCTTCCCAGTGTGGATGTTCTCTCGGGTTCAGTGACGAGACAAACGGGCAGACACCGTCTCCGAAGTGCTGTATGGAGGGCGTCAAACAAGCCACAGC
The DNA here is from genome assembly GCF_022837055.1 of Prionailurus viverrinus. Lineage (NCBI taxonomy): Eukaryota > Metazoa > Chordata > Mammalia > Carnivora > Felidae > Prionailurus > Prionailurus viverrinus. The sequence goes on along the minus strand of NC_062561.1, from coordinate 80,016,539 downwards.
TGGTTCATTCGGGCTAAACTGGTACCCACATAGCCTCAAAGCTTGAACGCATCTGGAACGTACATCATCTGAACGAGACGAAAGGAAAAGCGAGTGTGACCGCCAAGGAAGGAGAGGGATTCTGGTAGCTGTGACCTGCTGCGTGCTGCCCAGAGCCCTAGACGCCGAGGCCCCGCCCTGTGCCCTGGGAGCTCGCAGCTGCACCTGCTGCCTGACTCCCGGCCTCAGCCTCCTCTTCCGTGAAATGGGCGTAACGTGTGGGTCCACATGCTTCGATGCCCGGGACGCTCCTAGGTTAGTGCCTGGTGCACCTGCATGGTCTGTGCTTGCTTGTTTTTCGTCCACAGCAAAAATGTGATGGGCGCTGCACGTGTGTGAGCCAGAGAACCCGTCCTCCACCCGGACCGGGCAGAATCGTGGGCGGGCCCTCCAGCCTCACCAAGACCTCTCCGGGGGCTGCGAGCTGGTACCCGCCCCCTGCCCCCCTCACCCCCACCCCCACCCCCAGAGGAGGCACCAGCACCGAGGGACACACTCTCTTCGCACTGTCACTCCCGCTGGCCTCAGCGTGACTCTCACCAGGCTGCCCCTGCTCCTTGGGAAGCAGGGAAGCAGGAGAAGATTCTCCCGGCCTGGAGAGGGCCACCAAGGACCACTGGTCCCCTCCTAGTGGATGCTCTTTCCGTGAATGCCCTGGAAGCTTCCGCCTGCCACAGGTGGACTGCTCACAGCCGGTCTGAGATGAGCACTGCCTTTTCACCCAGGGACGTGTGTCCTGATGTTTTGCCTGCAATTATTTCCACTCTTTTCTTCAATGGCTCAGAAACAGCATGTTTCCCACTCTCCCCCAAGGACCCTGCCTCTCTGTGACGGCTCTGCTCCCCCTGCCCGGGGGTCTCTGGAGACTTCCATCACCAGCTGCAGAACTGCTCCCTCCTGGCTGACCTTCTCCTGTGACAAGATGCCTATCGCTCTGCGCCATGTTGCATCATATGATGTCAGCAAGCTGGAGGAAAACAAAGTCCCTTCCCCGGGGAGCGGCTTCTGCGACAGCACAGTGGAGACCTGGGAAGGGGGTGGGGGTGTCTTGGGTTTCGGTTCAAGAGCATCTCCCTCTGCTTTAAAGGATCATCCTTCAGACCCACCTTCTCTATTGTGGTTTTCATGGGCATTAAAAACACATTCTTAGTTCTTACGTGTTTTCTGAGCCCTGAAATGCCTTCTGCTTGTTTAACAGCATTCAGGGTTCAGTACACTCCTTGATTTCGTGTTCATTCTAGTCCAGGCCTCGGTGATTAAAACATCATCAACGACATAGGGGCACCTTGTGGAAAACTTCGCTCCAGAACTAATATCCTATTGATGACTGTCCTGATTTGCTAAAAAATCACTTACTGTGAACGACTTCCTTGGGATCAGATGTTTTGAACTAAAAATTTATGTGCGAAGACCGTGTGTTGTTATTGTGTTTAAAACAGAGGCAATGGTGGAATTTGAATTCTACTTATTATTTTTTTTTTATCATGACGTCTTCTGCTGGTGCATTTTAAGTAAACTTCGGAAAAGGGCCTTGAACTCGTATCGTTACTGACTTTTTCTCTAAGGGGACCCCGGTGCACAAGCCAAGGTGAGATTTGCAGGGGTGCGGGGCCCTGCGGGGAATTGGCGGGATCCGATCCCCGGGACTGAGGCCATGGACCTGCCCCACCACACGTGTGGGGGTCAGTCCACGGGAAGGCTTTGCCGTGTTAAACTTCTCTGATGACCAGAAATGCACAGATGTGGGAAAATACATTACACGCCATGAGTCGTGCCTCTCAGGGTTCTAGGGTGAGGATAAGTGAGGTAAGATTAGCTTACTTTCCTTCCCTGCCCATAATTTCTCCACTGGAGAAGGCGGGCCGGGGTCCTTGAAGCCCCTGGGGCTGTGGTCACCGGAATGCCTTCCCTTCCTTTCCCTTCCTACCTTGAGGGACAGTCTGGAGGCAGAAGGCCAGGAAAGTGTGGAACTGGGAATTCTCTATTCTGCTATGTTCTCCCAAGAGTTTTGCACTGTGTTTGAGCACATTTTCTCTGCTGCATTTCAGACACGGGGGAGCTGGGGGAGAACCACGGAAGGTCCACGGAGTAGAAGTGGTTGTGGATGATACTGTCACCTTGCTCGCTTTGGTCGGACCATGTCTTCGAGAGTTTAGCTCCCCGGCTGGGGTGGTGCCGTGTGGAAGACCCGGGGGGCAGGGCGGGGAGCATTTACGAGAACCCCAGTGACCCAGGCTCTCCTTTCTTGCCCTCTTCATTCTTCGGATGATCAGTGAGCCTACCAGGGTCAGAGCACAGACCCTTCCAGAGATGGGATGATTCTGTGTGCTCCATACTGGGGCTGTGTAGTCAGGTCTTGCCCACTGCCCGCACTCCTCCCATCTCTGTCCTCTCCGTGCTCCCGCAAAGCGTGCACCTTCGGTCCCGGCGCTGCTGCAGCTGTGGAGCAGCCTGGGGTGCCTGTGCCCCCCACCTGTCATCTCCTTCTCTGTTCTCCGGCCACACAGACTTCCTTCACCTGCCTGAGCCCACCATGCTCTGGCCGCCCCCCGTTCTCTGCACATGCCAGTCCCCCTGCTGGAAACTCTTCATTTCCTCTTTGACCAGCCGACCGTGGGTCCTTCAGAACTCACCTGTTTCCCACTCCCTCCCAGATTAGGCAACCCCCCCCCCCCCCGCCGTTTTACAAGGTCACAGTGCCATGAACTTTTTCAACGGTTACAAAAGAGGCATGTATGTTTGAGATACACTGATGTGACCTTATGCTTGGTGCTTCCTGGCCTATGGCCCCCTTTCTCCCCAGCCTGGGCGGCAGGGGTTGGGGCGGGGGGGTCAGTCACCTGCCCTGGATGGAGGAGGGTGTCAGCAATAATGCCGAGAACACATTTATTCACAGACGTGAGGGTGAGCCCCTCCAGGCCTGCCAACTAGGATATGGGGGCACACGGAAACACACGGAGCCTGAAGGCCCAATTTCACAGAGAGAAAGAGCTTTCCCAAGCATGGCTTCTCGTCTTCCGACAGATTCCAAACTAGGTAAAAGTGCATTTGACCCTGGAGTTTTGTGCAAGGTGTTGACGACACAGAGAAGGAGGGTGGTGGGTCTGGTGCTTGCAGACAGTGGGGCAGAGAAGGTAGGGGTGAGTGACAAGAGGCCCCGCCCCCCTCACCCCGATCCTCAGCCGGGCCGATTCGCACACACAACAGGGATGAGCACGTATTTGTCAGACAGGCGTGTAAGTGAATGGCGGTAGAGCTTTAAGCTAGAACAGGGTGAGTTTTAAAAATGCCACGTATCTGTGCTCCTACCAAGGGAGAATACCAAAGGGAGAAAACAAGAGAACAGAACGATTCCCAACTATTATCACTCACTCACCACACACGTACGAAGGGCACAAAAGGGATTGAACACCTATCAAAAAAAGATAAGATTCTCATATTAAATTTTACACACACGCATGTTCTAAAACAAAGTGACAGAGAAAGAATGCAAATAAACGGGCGAACAAAGAAATGTAAGACAAATAAAAAGTGAAAAAAACCCCAAATAACAATATCATTATCAGATGAAAAGGAAAAATAAACAGTAGGGGATAAAGTGGGCTACCTTAAAATTTGGTTTTGGGGGCGCCTGGGTGGCTCAGTTGGTTAAGCATCTGAGCGTCTGGCTCAGGTCCTGATCTCCCGGTTTGTGAGTTCAAGCCCCACGTCAGGCTCTGTCCTGCCAATGAAGAGCCTGCTTGGGATTCTCTCTCTCCCTCTCTCTCTCTCTCAAAATAAACAAATAAACATTAAAATAGTAAAAATTGATTTAGGAAAGTATAATTCATTACAAGAATATAATGGCCAGGAATACTTGTGAGCCCAATAATATAGCCTCAAAATACATCAGATACAAGCTGCGAGAAATACAATAAGAACTTGGCAAAGCACCCTCTCGTGGTACATTAATAATATGTTAAGTAGAAAAATGTTAAGGAGAAAAATTAAATAATGTAATTAATACATTTTATTTACTCAATATTTGTGTCAAATTATGTTCTCTTCAAATGTCCACGGTACAGGTACACTGACCATAGTCTGTGTCTCATAAAAGAGGCCAATAACTTTCACAGGCCGTATATGTTTTCTGACAACGACAAATAGAATTAAAGTAATAACAAAAGTTCAGTGTAAAAACAACGCGGAAATTAGCAATACTTCCTACGTAGCTCTTCAGTGGCAAAGAAAATTAAAACTAGATAGATCGTTTAGAAAATGGTAATGGTGAACGTGTCATGTACCGTAATATTTGGGACACCAGAACCAGGACTGGGCTAGGAAAGACTGTAACTCTTTTTTTTTTTTTTTAATGTTTATTTATTTTGAAGAAGAGAGAGAGAGAGAGAGGCAGACTGCGAACAGGGGAGGGGTAGAGAGAGAAGGAGACACAGAATCCGAAGAAGGCTCCAGGCTCCGAGCTGTCAGTACAGAGCCCGATGCAGGGCTCGAACCCACGAACCGTGAGATCGTGACCTGAGCCGAAGTCGGACGCTCAACTGACTGAGCCACCCAGGTGCCCCGAGACTATAAGTATTAAAGATTTTTATCTTCAAATAAGAAAGAACAGAAATAAACTATCCACTCCACTCAGAACCCAGACAGCCACCACGAGAACGACAACAACCAGGCGTCATGACCCGTAACAGAAGCATGAGTACAAAAGTAAAAAATAGACAGTAGAAATTAAGGAACAAAACCTGAAAAAATAGCGTGAATAAAATAACTCAAAACCTGATTCTTTGTAATGAAATGTCAACATTGACAGATCTTGGGTGAGGCTATGGAAGAAGAGAGAATGGGCAAATGGTGGGCCCGAGAAGGAGAGCTTGGCGGGGAGGTGCCCATAGCAGGGAGGGTACGGAGCTGACTGTCCGCCGGGACCCCAAGATGGTCACCTAACCTTCTGGGCCTCGGACCCCCTTCTTCACAGTCAGTTACCATTTGTAAGGTACTCAGAAGGGGATTTTTAAAGGAAAATCTACGTTAAGCAAGCAAAGCATATGGACGCCAAAAGTTAAATGATACCATTCACAGCCACGTGATACTACATCTTGAAATCTAGCTGAAATGAATGAATTCTTAGGGAAATCTATTTGGTAAATGTCACTTACAAGAGACAGGACACTTGAATTTATCAGTGCTGCAGGAGACAGGAGAGGCATTCCAATGGGAATACTCTTCTGCTGGTAGAAAATATGGTTTTCTTCACTCTTTTGTTTAAGAAATACTGATTAATTATCTATGATGGGCCTCCTGCTGCTTTCATTCTAGGGATGGTACCATAATTTCTTTATCTCCATTTTTAAAAAATGTCAAAAGTAACCTGTGCTTCTTAATAAAAAGAGAGAGAGAAAGACTATCTACTGGTAGAGACAAACCTCCAAGGGCGTCAGGTGTTCCCCTGGTCCCACCTGTCTGCCCTGTGTCCTTATAAAGGTTTACCCACTTATCTATGTGTCTGTCATCTCTCTGTGTCCCATTTCTGTGTGTGTGTGTGTGTGTGTGTGTGTGTGTGTTTAGTTCCCATAGGATAAAATTATCCATTGTTCTGGCTGCTTATCTTCCACAGTATGGACGTTCCTCCGCGGTGGCACACAGTGCCCTAATTATGCAAGTTTTACTGTTCTCCACACAAGGTGTGTGACTGAACCACCCCAGAGGAAAGGTAATCCCAGGTCGCTCGCTCCTACCGCTTGGAGAACAGCGGTCCAAGGTCAAGGTTGTGTAGAAGGCCAGGGTGGCGTTTCAATTGCATGCTGATTACGCAATCCTACTTGAACCGCCGGTGCCCCTTTCTGCTCCGGGAGTGTTGTTTCCTCCTCTTAGCTGCTCTCCTACTTCCTTCTTCTAATACACGGGTTCTAATGTCACGGGTGCCAACTCTGGAGCCTGTCAGGAGCCTGCTGGGTTATTGTTGTTATTATTATTCCGGTGTTCTCTGAGGGGGAGCTGTTCTAGCCGGCCCTCATCACCATTATCGTCCACGCTGGCGGCTCCCTTCTGTCTCGGGTGGCCCCTGGCTTGGTTCATTTTTATGAATGAAGGCCTGGGTTGGGTTACGTGGGCGCTGATTGTGGGTTTCCTCTGCAGCGCACATCTGTTTCCTGAACAGGCCTCTCCCTTGAATGGCTAACTACAGGCCCCGCCAAAGTGGGGGAGGCATCGACAGCAGGAAGAGTGGGGCGGGCATCCTGGGGACCTCCTCCTTCCCACGCCCCTCCCGGGCCGAGTGCCAACCGGGGAGGCTTTTCCCTGCGAGCTGATAACCCGGCACAGACACTTCCTAGATTCTGGGTTCCTGGCTCCTGTGCCGGCTCGGTGATTCTCCCGCGGCACCCCTAAGCCAAGAGACCTCCTAACGGTCCTGTCTGGAAGCAGTCAGGGCGCGGCAGCTTATTAACTCTTTGCGTCCTTTTTGTAAAACTAGTGTCTAGGCATTAAAGGAGGAGGCAGGGTTTCTCCCTCGTGCTTGAAGAACGCCGCTGATGAGTAGTAGGCTGTCCGTGGCTGTCGGGAGCATCGCAAAGTCTCGGGTACCTCTTCCCACGGTTCCTGGCCCACCTGGGTTTTCCAGGAGCTGCTGGGCGTCTCTCTTCTCGAAGATAAGCCGCACAGGAAGGAACACAGCGCGCTATCAAGGTGAAGTGGTAAAGTGCCCGGAGCAGGCGTGTCTCTTGGCACGTGTTAGCTGCACAGGCCCCCTAAACTGTGAAAGCTCCACCCAGGACCCAGGAGGGTGCTCCGGTGGCCCGGGGTCCCTGCTGAGCAATCCCATGCAGGTGTGAGGGTCTGGGGTTACTTGGGTCTGATCTGCACCTTTTATGCATCAAAACCTCCCCGGGAAATTTGTTTCCTTTAGGAAACAGTGTTTGGGCTCTACCTTTGGGAGGAAAGTTTCCTCTGACTGCCGCTTATAGACTCTATTTCTGGATGAGTGACGGGGGCTAACTGACACCTGCCCCCCCATAGTTGGCTCGGGACAAACTGTCTATGCCCTGGACTGTGAGCGCGGACCTTCCCCGAGGCTCACGTGGGCACTTCTCAGCACGTCTCTTCCACTGCCCCTCCGTGTTTTCTTTTCCCGCACAGTGAAATTTTCACATCAGTGTTTATATCTATCGTTTGTTTAAACACAGACATTTGAGAAATAGGAAACATAGACAAATTGGAAGCACTCTATCACTCTATTTAGTGTGCCTGTTGAATTGCTTCGAGATTCTGATGGGACTGCCCAGCAGTTAAAATTTCTTAGAATTTTATTTGAATGAGAACAGAGGATTTTGCATCCTAGTGGGTCTTTTTATATTCCACACCGTCCGCTATTATTTAGCTTGAGCCAAAATTGCCAAAAAATCACAACCCCTTTGGTTTCTACATCTTTAAAGAAAGATGTTTGAGGTTCAAAGGTAGCCAATAACACGATATATTTAGGAGTTAGTGAGAATGGACATGGGAAAATTACCCTTTTCTGGTTTAGGGATGATCCAAGCAGAACCGCAAAGAGCAGGTTTTCTCTAAAACGAGCTCCATTTTGGTGCCTGGGTGGCGCAGTCGATCGAGCGTCCGACTTCGGCTCAGGTCATGATCTCACGGTTCGTGCGTTCGAGCCTCGTATCGGGCTCTGGGCTGACAGCTTGGAGCCTAGAGCCTGCTTTGGATTCTGTGTCTCCCCCTTTCTCTGCCCCTCCCCTGCTCACACACTCTCTCTCTCTCAAAAATGAATATTTAAAAAAATGGAAAAAATATGAGCTCTGTTTTAAATGAGAAAAGAGCAACACACCCTCATTCTTCCCCACTGTCCCGAACATGATTTTATTCCCTTTAAGAGTCTATACCTTCAGCTCTACACCATTTATTCTTTTGCTGCATTTTTGGAGGCACTGTGCCCCCTCTTTCAAAATTTACTAAGCAAAATACATTTTTTTTTCATTTTTATTTATTTAGTTTGAGGGGGGTGGGCCGAGAGAGAGGGAAAAAGAGAGAATCCCAAGCAGAGCCCGATATGGAGCTTGATCCCATGACCCTGGGATCATGACCCGAGCCAAAATCAAGGGTCAGATGCTCAACCAACTGAGCCACCCAGATGCCCTGCAAAATACAATTCTTAAGAAATCTATAAACCAGGGAGCAAGTTTGGCATATATATATATATATATATATATATACACACACACACACACACACATATATATGTATATACACATATATACGTATATATATATGTATATATATGTATATATACACACACATATATATACGTATATATGTGTATAATATATATACGTATATATGTGTATATATACGTATATATATTCTTATATACTCTTTCTTTCTGGCGTATATATATTTCTTTCTTTCTTTCTTTCTTTCTTTCTTTCTTTCTTTCTTTCTTTCTTTTGTTTTTCATTTGCTGAGATTTACCTAGAAGGAATTGAGGGAGCTGCAAATCTGAGGCTCTCATGCCTGGCAATTGGACCCTGGAAATAATAATTTCAGTTGCACACTAGATTAGCTGTACATTTTTGAAACATGTATTATAGGGGGATAGTTTTCAAGTGGTTGGAAGGCTTGGATAAGGGACCTCAGTTTGTAGAGAATCTCCTGTGGGTCAGGGTTTTGCCATACTCTGGCCGGATATCAAGCGGCCCACTGTTTTGGGAAGGAAAAGGGAAAAGTGAAGGCTGGGATGAAATGAATTCGGTTCATCAAAGGCAGCTTCATCCCATGTGTAAATTCAACCACCAGATTGTCACTATTCACTCAGACCTCTTTCCGGAGTCTCTGACTCCTGTCTTCAGTGCCCTGGAGACGTCTTTGCTTCAATGTCCTGTAAATGTCTCTACCTCAGTATGTCCAGAGCTGAATTAATTATCCCTTGTCCTTAATTGATCTCTCTTGCAATGGAATACTAATTCTCTTCGTTGTAACCCTCTTGGACCACTCTTCCATACCGTCTGCAGAATGATCCCAGTAAAACCCAAACCTAATCGTGTTTCTCTCATGATTAAAAATCTTTAATTTCCCCATTGCATTTGAAATTCATTTAAAGTCCCTTCGAGTTTTTCACCGTCCCATCTTTGCCTACTTTTCTACCACTCAGGCCTTTCAGCCACATACTTAAGGTGACGTTTTCTTTTGGTGTGCCATTCTATCTGTTGTCACATGTGTCTAGACTCTTGGGACCACCCCAAACACTCCCCCAGCTGTCCCCTGTCCCTGGCCACCGCTAATCTATTCTCCACCCTGAGGGTTTGTCTTTTCCTTAATGCCCTACAAATGTAATCCTACAGAATACAAGCTTTCAATATTGGCTCCATTCGTTCATCACAACGCCTTTACGATTCATCCACGTTGGTGGGGGCGCTGACTTCGGCTCAGGTCATGATCTCATGGTTCGTGGGTTCAAGCCCTGCATCGGGCTCTCTGCTGTCAGCACAGGGTCTGCTTTGAATTCTCTGTCTCCTTCTCTCTCTGCTCCTCCCCAGCTTGTGCTGTCTCAAAAATAAATGAACATTAAAAAAAAATTAACCCATATTGGTGAGTGTGTCAAGTTCCTTCTTTCTATGGCTGACTTAGATTCCATTGTACCCAGGTGCTGCTGTATTCACTCCCCTGTTGGGGGACATTTTGGGTGTTTCCAGTCTGGGACAACTATGAGTGGAACTGTTATAAACAGTCATGCACAGGTTTTTGTGTGGACACACATTTTTATTTCTTTAGGGCTAATGCCCCGGAGTAGGATTGCTGGGTCATATGATAAGGGCATGTTTAACTTTATAAGACTTGTAGTTGCTTCTGATGTAGTCTTAGTCATGTGGGCTGTTATAATAAATAAACCCCGAGGCTGGAGGGCTTATAAATGACACAAGCTTATTTCTTGAAAAAAAAAATTTTTTTTTAATGTTTATTTTTAGTTTGGAGAGAGAGAGAGAGAGAGAGAGAGAGCGTGAGCAGAGGAGGGGCAGAGAAACAGAGACAAAAACCAAAGCAGGATCCAGGCTCCGAGCTGTCAGCACAGAGCCGGACGCGACGCTCGAACTTGTGAACCGCGAGATCATGACGTGAGCTGAAGTCGGGTACTTAACCAACTGAGCCCCCCAGGCGCCCCCGCAAGCTTATTTCTTACAGTTCTGGAGGCTGGGAAGTTTCAGATTGGATGTCTGGTGAGGAGGGGCCACTTCCTGGTTCACGGACAGCCTTCTTCTCCCAGGGTCCTCACCTGGCATGGGGGGGCGGGGGGGGGGGGTGGGGGGCTTGTGTGAGGACACTCATGCCATTCATGGGGGCTGCCCTCTCCCAATCCAGTCACCTCCCCAAGGTGTGATTTCCTGACCCCATCACGCTGGAGGCTAGGTGTCAACATACGAACCTGGGAGGAGACCCAAGTGTTCCGTCCACGGCACACACACAGCCAGGTTTGGAAAGCGTGACTGTGCGTATCATCATCTCCATGTTAGTGTCTCCCATAAACGACAGGCTGCTTGCAGACAGAGACTACACGTGTTACTTTTGTAACCTCTGTATCCCTAAAACCTGAGTGCCACCATGTGCTTCTTTACAGTCACATAGATAAGAGATGTCCTCCACGGGGCTGATACGTGGGGCGTCTGCAGGCTGCCCCCCCAGCGGCATCCCCAGAATATTCGACACACCTGCAAGGTGATTCTAACCCCCCCTCCTTCATGCAACACAATTATTTTTAGTGACAATCGTGTAACAATTGGTAATAATCGTGTATTCTTGATTTGTTCTTTAATCTTAAAACAAACAAAAAATAGCAGTTAAGCAGTACAGACTCAGTAAAATATTTCATGAACTAGAATTTGCATCTGCCACACAAAAAAATATTCCATCTTGCAATTTGCTCTGTCTCACTGTTTTAGATTTGAACCATAAATAAAAGCTCAAAAACGATCACCTTGAAAGACAGCGTGGAAATAACTCAAGCCGTGCTTGCCTCTATAGTTACTGGACTGTTGGTCCCTATTTAGAACCTAGGGTTCAAATGCAAGCATCTGTCTTAGCACAGAGGCCGGAGAAGTACCCGGTGCACACTTGAACAGGTGGGTACCACCAGGATCCCCCCTCCAAACGGAGGCAGGTAGCTGAGCCTGGAGCAGGGTCCCCCCTACCCCTAACCTGAGTTCTCTGGATGAAAGTCCAGGTAGCATCCGATGTTTACTAAATATAAATGTATTAACTGACGCGGACATACCTGCACTGGTCCCCTAGGGCTGTAGGAACAAAGGTCCCACACACCGAGCAGTTGAAGGCAACAGGGTTTTATTCTGCCCCTGTTCAGGGAAGACGGAAGTCCAAGATTAGGGTTCTGGAGGCCTGGGTTCCTTCTGGAGCTGCACCGGAGAATCTACTCCAAGCCCCACTCGTGGCTGTCAGGCTTTCGGGCTGTCATAGCCGCAGCCGCTGGCCTTGCCTGGCTTGTGGGGATGCGGCTCACCCTCCCGCTTCCATCCTGCAAACTTCTCCCTGCCGGTCTGTTTCCCTTCCCATAAGGACACCGGTCAGACTGGATTAAGGGTCCACCCAATTTAGCCTGAATACATCTGCAAAGACGCTCTTTCCGAATAGTCACATTCACAGGTACCAGTGGTTAGGACTTGAATGTCAGCTTTTGGGGGGACACACAGTTCAACACAAAAGCACGCCAAACTCAACAGTGAAGCAGCCGCTGTTTGGAACTTGGATCAGCGAATGCTTTCCTGTGCTTGGATTTCATCACTGGGTTTACGGTGGTTAGCTTTGGTGACAATAAAGGCAGATGTACTTTAGTGGGTTTTGTGGTTGTGCTTAAGTTCCTTACTAAGGGGACTTAGTGCGTTTGTCCCCAGCCCAGCCCTTGGGAATCCTGTGCTTGAAATTCCTGACAATGGTCCTTCTGCCTTAAGGCCCTGCTTTCCAAACAGAGGTAGGACACCAGGAAGGCAACATGATGGCCTATTGTTACAGGGTCCTTGAAGCTCTGGAATAAACATCACTTTGCTTCCAGAACGAGTGTCACTGGGTGGCAAGCAATTTTAATATAATCATGAATACGGTGTAAACTAGGTTGTGAATTCTTTGTAGACTTTAAAAATTAGGTCAAAGACAACCAAACAGACCATAATCCCAAATAGAGCCCGCAGTTGCTTTCCTGTGTCATTAGGTGAAACTAAGACACGGCGGGACGTGTCATCTCACACGGATCAGACACGGAGCGTTTCTAAGCATGACTCTACCACCTCTTTGCTCTAACTCCTAAATGGCAACGGAAATAATCCCACCTTCTCATTATCTCAGTAAACAGTTTGTGAGCACGCATCACACGGGGAAAGAGCTTCTGAGTCCTTGGAGACGTGTTTCCCAAGGGCTTGGAGCCGGCTCACGGCAGGGTGGGTGTTCTCCACCTCCTGCATGGAGTCAGGTAGTAAATATTCTAGGCTTGTGGGTCAGACCTCTCTGCCCTAACTGCTTAGCCCTGCCATTGTAGCCTGCAAACGTCCATAGATAACACAGAAACCAGTGAGCATGGCCCTGTTCCAACACGACTCTACAAAAACAGGCGTTGGCCAGATTTGGTCCCTGGGCCGCGGATTGCCGACCTGTGACTTAGAGGAGACATCGCTGGGCGGACGGAGCAAGCAGTGATAGCGTGGAGAGGGCAGGGGAGTTTTCTACGTGTTAATCTTCCATCTTTACGGAAACTTGGGGTTTTTTATGCTCTCACAAAACAAAATTGCCGTGGAGTCTACAAGTGAGGCTTTGATTTCGGCAGCTCTGACCCTTCACGCACGTGCTGCCTGTCCTCTGAGATGCTGAGACGTCACCCAGCGATGGGGGACAGGGAAAGGGCAGGGTGTCCTCTCCATCCCTCACCCCTGTGCTGAGCTGGAAGTTTTGGAACCAGGGTTCCCCAGGCTGTGGGGTCCTGACTCTCTGCAGGTCATTACAATCAACTCAGTGGGTCATAAGCCACATTTAAAAACAGATCTGGGGGCGCCGTGGGGGGGGGTTGAGTCGGTTGTGTCTGACTCTTGGTTTCGGTCATGATCTTAAGGTCGGTGAGATTGAGTCCCAGGTCCGGCTTAGCGCTGGGAGCTCAGAGCCTGCTTGGGATTCCCTCTCTCCCTCTCTGTGTCCCTCCCTCCTCTCGTGCACACGCTTTCTCTCTCTCTTTCTCTAAATAAATAAATAAAATAAAACTTAAAAAAGAAAATAAAAATAAGAAACAGACCAGGTTTGACAGTGTGCGGCCAGCGTGGAAAATAACGAGGCGCATCATTTACAGGACACAGCATTTCGTGACTGCGGTTTACCTGAGCTCAGGTGCGAGAGGCTTCGCCTGTCATCACGCGGAACAAGCGGTAGGAAAAGAAAGTCGTTCCTGTGAAGTGAAAGCTTTGCAAGGGGACAGCCAAGTCACTGACGGTTTTGCTGTTCCGTTCCAGGTGGGGGTGGCAGTGGTGAAAAATACAGAAACCCGCGGAGAAAGATCTCGCCCTTGGATGGCTTCCCGAGGGCTTCTTAAGTACTTTAAAGAAGTCCTGGGGAGAATTAGGGAGAGGCACTAAGGTGCTGTTTGCTTTCTCTTGAGAAATGCTCCGGTCCATCTGCAAGATCTGCCTCTGTCTCCGAGCACACATTGGCCCAGGAGAGTGTAACGTACGCACAGGGGACGTTGTGACTGCTGCTCACACCGGGCAGGTGGCGGGTCCCAGCTCCTGTCTGTGGAGACGCTTCTCCATTGGCAGGGGCCCTCCCCTCCTACCTGGGGGCTGATGTCAAGGTAAGAACCACGTTAGGAGAATGAAAAATGGTTGGCTTTTTTTTTTTTTTTTTATGTTTATTTTTGAGAGACAGAGAGAGAGAGAACACGGTCAGCTCGGAGCCTGATGTGGGGCTTGAACCCACAAACTGTGAGATCACGATCTGAGCCCAAATCAAGTCAGATCCTTAACTGACTGAGCCCCTCAGGCGCCCCAAGAATGGTTGGCTTTGGTCGCCCCTTTCCACTGTCCCCTGGTCACTGCCAGGACCGACTTGTGGTGCAGGGCACAGAAGACTTCAAGGACAAGCCCCCGGCCTCCCCACGGCCTCCTTCTTGGCAGCCAAGCGCCGCCCTCCCGCACTAGCTCTGCAAGGACTGATGGACCTGTGCTCGCAGAGGCCTCTGCTCACCTGCCCTGGTGGGAGCTGGGGCTCTAGCAGCATCAGCCGGCCTCACTGCTCCAGCAGGGCTGGGAGAAGCCAGCAGAGGGTAATTCACACAGCGGCAGGTGGCCTCAGTGGTCATGCTAAAGGCAGGGGAAAAAATCAACATTCGGAAGAGCACACCACAACCCAGAATTCTGCTTGCAATGTTGAGGCAAGCAAGGTTTTACACTGAGCGCACAGAAGATGATAGAAATAACAAGGCAGGAAATGCCAGGCACCTGACTCGTGCCCTGATGTCTGAGGCCTGAGCAGTGCCTGCAACCCAGGCCAGGCTTCCAGCAGCTCTCAGCCACGGGGCCTGGGGCCTGGAGGCTGGGGGCTGGGGGCTGGGGGCTGGGGGCTGGGGCCTGGGGGCTGGGGCTGGTGGTTAGGGCTGGGGCCTGGGACCTGGGGCTGGGGCCTAGGGGTTGGATCTGGGACTCGGGGCCTGGGGCTGGGACCTGGGTCATGGGGGCTGGGGCCTGGGGCCTGGGAGCTGGGGGCTGGGGCTGGAGGCTGTGGCTAGGGCCTGGGGCCTGGGGGCTGGGGGCTGGGGGCTGGGCCCTGGGATCTGGTGACTGGGGCTGGGGGCTAGGGCTGGGGCCTGGGGGCTGGAGCTTGGTTTGGGGGCTGGGTCTGGGGGCTGGTGTCTGGGGCCTGGGGGCTGAGGGTTGGGGGCTGGGGCTGGGGGCTAGGGCTGGGGCCTGGGACCTGGGGGCTGGGGCCTGGGGGCTGGGGGCTGGGTCTGGGGCCAGGGGCCTGGGGGTTGGGGGCTGGGGCGGGGGGCTAGGCCTGGGGCCTGGGACCTGGAGGCTGGGGCCTGGGGGCTGGGTCTGGGGCCTGGGGTTTGGGGCTGGGACCTAGGGTCTGGGGGCTGAGGCCTGGGGGCTGGGGCTGTGGGCTGGGGCCTGGGGCCTGAGGGCTGGGGTCCGGGGCCTGTGAGCACATGTCTGCACCACCGGCGAATTCTAGCACAGAGGAAGAAATGTCTTCTCCCAGAAGGGTGGTGGGTTGGGATGGCACTCTGGAACTTTTAGTTACCTTCTCTTCTAATATCCATTTATGAGAAATCAACGCAGTGACTGAGGTTGTATGTTGTCTGCTTTTCGAGATCCCCTGGGCAGAGAAGGGAGGGGTCTGCATATTCACCGCAAACGCTGTAGATCAACAAATGCTCAGACAGCTTAGCCACCTGAAGGAGTGAGCTCAAAGCACCTGGCGTCTTTTATCAATGTATTTCATTGTTACTATCACTCACTATTTATTATATTGTAATTATTAGATACATATTTTATTAAAAGTATACACATGAAAGATTAGTACTACAAGCACTCATATCCTCACCACCCAGCCTCGCTGCACGTTATTAGCATTTTCCCCCCGCACTGCTTTGGATATTTTTTTTAAAGATTTAATACATCCAAGTCCGTGGGGGCCCATCCTCCTTACCATCCCCTCTAACGTACTGTGAGCGACCGTTTCTGTCGGGCAGCAGGGGTGAAGGCCTGGCTGTGCTGCCTGTCACTTTCCCTGTGCGAGCGACGCACAAGCGACAGGTCACAGGGTGTGAGGGAGGAGAGTTCCAGAATAACGCCCTGTCTGCATCAGCCTTGGTGTTGGTTTTGCGGCGGAGAAGACATACCTTCTACTATAGGGGTCTGTTCTTCCCTGGGCAGCAGTTTCCGTGGCGGGGAGCCGGGACGCCCGGTCGTGGAGTAAACACGCGGCTATAGGGTGAGGTGGGAGCCCCGTACCTGCCTCAGTGTCAAGGTTGGCACTCTCTCAGCTGCACGGGGAATTACGGTTATGTTTTCCGCATTTCTGCACAAAAGTAGCTTTCTAGTAATGGCCACGGACTGCTTCTGGTTATGAGGACAGAGGGAGTTTTTCCGTTGTGGTGCAGGGGTCGGCGCCCTGCTGTTAGTGAAACTTCCACGAGCGTGCGATCCCCGACAGACTGAGGCCTGGCCTGGGACAGGGCGAGGTTCCTCCTTGCCATTCCCAGTGAGCGAGGACAAGCATTCTGGAGAAGTTGTTCCAGAAAGGGATCGGGTGGGACCAGGAGGCCAAAGGCAGGGTGTAAACCTTTTGCGAGAGGGGCTTGGGGGGCAGGTGGGTTTTCCCGGGGCCAGTCACCCTGGGCAGGTGCCTGGGATGTTGCCAGTGCCGTGGACGCCAGGCCTTCTGCGGAGAAGCCCACGGGCAGGTGTTCTGAATGCAACGGAACCACGACCCTGCTCCCCTTCATTCGCGTGCGTTCCTGGCGCTGGTTTCAAGGGAGCCTAGGTGAGGCCGGGAAGCTCTGTGACAGTTGTCGGGGCGGCAGGAGCAAGGTACCTTCTCGACACAGACGTGCTGCACCTCTGCGGTCTCTGAGCTTTCCGGCCGCCAAGCAGTGCACGTCAGTCAGTGGAAACCATACAAGAGATGCCAGAAGCCTGCGTCTGAGGCTGCCCATGATGCATGTCTGGTGGGAACAGCATGGGGATTCCGGAAAGACAGAAATGCAATCCTAAGGACTTTGACTTTATACTCATCTCAGAAGGGAAGCCATTTGGAGGCTGTGGAAATGTATAAAGCTCCAAAGGCTTTGGACCCAACATTCCAGGGGGGTTCAAGTCCGGCCCCCGGCTGGACACCTGCCAGCCCTTCCCGCCATGCCCTTGTCCCAGGTAGCACATGCCCTACCCTGGGTTTTCCTTTCAGTTCCCTGTTTAAACGTCACCTTATCTTCGGGTCTTCCCTGCCCGCCTAGGCAAGCCCTCCCTCTCCATTCCCGATGTCCTGCTTGTTTTCCGCCATTGTCCTCGCTGCCACCTGCCACACCGGATTACCAAGTGCAGCCTCATGGCCTCCTGTTTCTCCCTCCCGAATGTCGGTCAGTTCCGTGGGAACAGGTACTCGGTGTATTTGACGTCCTGCATTATTACTGGCCTGGAGCAGCATCTGGCACAGACAGAATAAGTCCCCACAAACCGGTCGCTGAATGGATGAAAGATTGACGGGTGGCTCCACTCTGGATTCCTGGACACCAAAATCCGTGTCTTCCCTCATTTGTTTCTGTTTGTGTTTCATCTAAATAACTCGTTTATATCTCTTCCAAAAATGATGTACAGTGTCTCACAAATGCACAGGGAAAAGGTAAAAAATAGGTAATGAGATCAGAGCCAGGTGAGAAATCAGGGTGGCCTCCCTCTTGCAGGCAGACAGTGCTTATTCTGAAAGGTACATTCTAGCATATCCTCAGACAGAATGCAGGAAGTGGGGGATGTCTGAGGACAATGGTTCCCCAACCTCTTTGGTGGCCACTGCACGTTCTATGGGCCCGACCAAGGTCCTTCCACTGTGGCTAGAAAACAAGGACGACTCCCACTGCACACATGTAGTTGAGAAAATGGATACAATCTTCTCGATTGGAAAAGTTCCCTCGTAACTTTTTCTTAAATCTTTGGCACATTCTACTGCTGATCTACCACAAAGCACAGAAACTGATGAGAGGTGAGTGGCCAGTACTAAGCCCTCGGAATACCTCGGAGACAGCTGGCGTACTGGTGTGAGGGAGGGATCCGCAAGGATATGTGTCCTTTACTGGTCGTGACCTTGTATCAGCTGCTCTCAATCTTGACACACTAACAAGAAAAATCCTGGTTTTGAAAGTAGAGTTACATATCAGCGTTTTATTATGTTTCTTAATTGTAACATTCTGATGTTTCACCTAAGTTTAAGAACCCGTGCTTAGACCTGATGGTTCAGTTGGATTGTCAAAATCGTGAGGTGAAGCATTTTCCCAAGACCATTTATGCCCAGAGATGGGTTACTGCAAATGAGGAGGGATGGGTTTTACTCGATTTTGTTTTTGTTTTTCTCTGTGTATTGAAGATTCACTTTTTCCATTGATCAAAGTGCCCCAAATAATTGTTCAATGCTGCAGCTGGTGTTGGCTGTTCTGTCACACCCCAAAATGTCAGCTACGACATTACCCTTTAAATACAGAAGTTGGGATTTGCCCCAGTGCCTTTGGTCCAACATCTCTTATATTTGGCCTCAAATAGTTCAGTTTGCTCCAAGAGATTTATAAAGACCTGGCTGCAATTATTTAACAAACAGCAAATATCAGGAGCATAAACTAAAGGAACGTAGGAAATGCACTGATCACCCTTATAATAGCATGTGGATTTATCTATACGGCCCTCCTCCCCTCCCTCCTCCCCTCCCTCCTCCCCTCCCTCCTCCTCCCCTCCCCTCCCCTCCTCTCCTTCCCTCTTACCCTCCCTCCTACCCCTTCTCCTTACCCCTCCTCCCCATCCTCCCTCCTCCCCTCCCCAGTCCTCCCTCCTCCCCTCCCCTCTCCTCCCTCCTCCCCTCCCCCTTCCCCCTCCTTCTCTGCTCCACCCCCCCATTCCCCCTCCCTTTCTTTGTCCCTCCCTCTCCTCTTTCCCTTTCTCCCCTCCTCCCAAGGTCATGAGATACTGCCCTGGGTATTCATTCCCAGTGGATTCCAGCATATTTAACCAACACAGAAGGCGAATCTAAGCCAGTGGGACCCCTTCTCAAGGAGGGACTTTCGGGCAGCCCTGCCTGGTCTATTTTCTCAACCCTTCCCTTCATTTTCTCCTGTTGACACAGGCTCCGTGGGCTCCAGATATTAATCTTCTATTTTCTCAGATGCTTGCCTAACTTTTCCCTTTGGCCTAAAGGTAGCAGAGCCGTCCTGCGGGGTGATGGCAGGGGCTCTGAGCAGTCCGCTGCGCTTCCAGCCCCCAAGGAGCAGAAAACTCACGGTCCCCACCGGAGCCTTGCAGTAAACATCACCTTTTCCCCAGTCGACCTGCTGGCTGTCTCGCTGGAAGCACACCCGCCCCTTCCTGCTCCTGTTACAAACTTAGACTTGACGGCGGGCCAAGCGCCCTTTCACACAGGAGCAATTTCTCTGTGCACTCGGTTTTCCACCCGGCGGGGGGGGGGGGGTACTGAGGCCCACAGGGGCAATACCCAAGCCCCTTTATCCGCAGGCTTCTATCCTGAGTAAGTGAAATCTAATGCGAGGACGGCACATTGTGCCCCATGTTCTGAAAGCTGTTGGGTTTCTCTCCAGCCCCACGTCCCTCTCTTCAGGCAGCTTTCTGAGATCTGACGAGGTTGCTCAACCCTCACGTGTTCTGGGATGTTCCGTGTCCCAAGAAGCCTCAGCATGTGGGGGTGCTCGCAGGTTTCTGCCGCAGTGGGCCCTGTCCCAGAGCTGGATTCTACCCGTTGCTGGCAAAGTGAGAAAAGTCTGGTGCTAACGGGTTCGTTATGCCCTGGAACCTATTAGAGAACGTTTTTGACACAGAGTAAAAACACAGCGGAGACAAAGCTGCTGGGTGGGGCTCAAGTGTTCTGGGAACAGGGTCAAGTCATCTTACCTATTCGCCAGATTTTCTATAGTTCGAACTGACGAATCTTATTTGCTTTACGGAGCAAAACCTCCCAACTGCATTGTTCCTCCGGCGCTGACCCCGCCCCCCATGCATCACTAGACAGCCCACGGGGATCACTGGGGGGCTGGTAACCTGGGTGGGCTGCTTGCAGTCAGGACAGCAGCACCTGCTGGGGAAGAGCCTCCCTCTCAGCCCCCGGCCTCTCCCCCGCCTCTCCGGGCTCCCCCGGAGCTCCCTGGAAACCGTACAAGGACGTGAGGGGCTGTGGCTGTGACGGATGGTGTTCAAGCAGCCGGGCGCCGGTGCCTCCTCCCCGTTCTTCTCAGGGGTCACTTTAAACCCACAGCGATTCTCCCCCTGTCCCTTCCCCGACCTCCACACCAAGCAGCTAAGCTTGACTTCGACTTTCCAAGAAAACAGAAATCATCAGGCCAAAGCCCTCAACTTGTGGGTCACTTTGCCCCCAGATCTGCCTCCACCTGTTCCTGTTCCTCTGTCATGGACTCAGTGTTTGTGTCCCCCAAACCGATCTGTCGAAGCCCTAACCCTCAGTGTGGTGGTATCGGGAGGGGGGACTTTGGGAGCCCACGAGGGTCGGATTAGGTGACGAGGAGGACACGTGGTGCTCTGCTCGGCCAGCGAGGAGGCAGCGAGGAGAAGGGAAGAGTTTCCTCTCAGAACCGCCCCTGGGGCGCCCTGGTCCCCAGCCTCCAGCCCCTGGACCCAAGGAACACGTCCCAGTTGCAGACCCCGCGCCCGGTGGTGTTTTGTTAGCACAGCCCAGGCTAAGACAGACAGATGGAACTCTTCATGGAAACTCTCAGGCTGGCCTTTTTTTTCATCGGCTGGTCATCAAGAGGGGAGATGACGTCCCTTGTGTCTCTGCCGCCTCTTCACCACTGTGTAAGACAGACTAGAGCCAGCCTTCTGTGCACCCCCAGTACTGACTTTTCCTGCCAGCCTCCCCTTGTTTTCTCCCCGCCTGCCTCTTGTGCTTCTATAGGGGGCCCCCGTGACCACGGTCATGACCCATGCAACAGATTTATCGGGGATGCCCTTTATGTCAGAAACTAGGTTGGCTGGGGAGGAGTAGAAAAGAAAAGCTACCTACGACGTGACGCCCCCATCATTCTCAGAAACAAAGCTGCTGGTTTATTAGGCACCAAAATTCCGGAACTGGTGCCTTCATGCTGCACGCCTGGCCTGGTGAATGCCTGCTGTGCGAGAGGGCTGAGTGAATGGCTTTGCATGAGCGACCGAGGCTCCCTCCAGGAGGTGACAGAGCTGGGCCCAAGAGGAGCAGATCACAGCACAGCCGTGCCTGTGAGGCAGCCTCACGGACGTCCTCAGGGTGTGCAGTGCCAGAGAGGGCTCCCAATTCTGGCTGGGGGGGGGGGGGGGACGCGTTCTGTGAGCTGTGTCCAAGGATGAAAAAGAATGGGTCAAACGAGGGAGGAGGGACAGGGTGGGAATGTTCTGGGCAGAAACTGAAGGCAGCCCAGGGAGGAACAGAGGCTAAGAACAGGTCCAAGGACTTCATGGAGATCCTGGCAGAGAGTTTCAGAGGACAAGACCGACCAGGTGCACTCTGGAGGGCAGGGAGGTCACCGAGGTGAGTGGGGGCGCTTCGTAGGGATCGCCTGCCTGGGGAGAGTCACCCAGAGGGGATGCTCCAACTGGCGTTTCTAAAGAGCCTTGACTGTGGGGCGAGGCAAGGCGGGAGCAGAGAGGCCTTTCTAGAGACCCAGGTGAGGACTGCCTAGGGCAAAGAAAGGATGCTCACGCGTGGGGGAGGGGAGACATCTGGCAAGTTCTCCGTGGGCTTAGGACACGTTTTGCTTCAACATCAGTTGATCCTGCACTATTTTGCATTCAGTTTCCTCAAAACTCAGCTGCTGTGCTGTAGACTCGGAAGACCGAGTCCCCTACGACACGAGGGGCTGGTGTGAGGGCCCAGAGCCCCAGGTGCCGGCACGGGGCCTCCCCTTTGTCCGGCTGCCCATGTTCCGGTTCTGAGGCCCGGTCCGCTGGCTGCTGCTGTTGCTCAACGTGCCACTGTCTTCCTCCTTAGCTGGCGTGGCTCCCGGGCTCTGGCAGCGGGCTGGCGGGCAGTCCTGTATTCTGTGCTGCGTTTTTATCTTTTTCTGTGTTTTCATAGGTATTCTTGTAGGAAATTGGAAGTGTATGAGTCAGGCTCAGTTCTAAAGATACCCTTTTAAATCCTGTAGAACCCTGTGCTTGAAATCCCTGCTTGGGGGGAAAAAGTAACTTTTTGGAAAGGAAAAAAAAAAAAAAAAAAAAGAACAGTGAAAAAAAACTACTTGGTATTCAGAACTTTCCAGGCAGTGCCTGTGTGTGCGTGTGCGTGTGCGTGTGTGCACGTACTTGTCTGTGTGCGCAAACTCTAGGAGGGTTCTGGAAAAAGCTTAGAAGTTGGAATCACACATCACAAGCTGTGTGACCTTAGACGCTCTTTAACCCCCCTGGACTTCATTTTCATCACCTGAAAAATAACTAATAAACCATTAGCCCTGGAATTCTGTGAAGAATAACCAACATAATTAGTACACGGTGCGTGTTTCCTTCAGCGGAAGATGATCATGACTAGGATTACAGAAAAGGCTCTTCCCCCAAGAAAGCCCCAAAGATACGTTGTTACAATATGAGCCTGCTTCCTATGTTCCGTATGGGTTTATTGTAAAGAAGCAATTTGGACATGCTTTTCAAATTAGAGGTATTTCTGTGATTTTGTAGCTCCATTAAAAAAGATTTTTTTAAATGTTTATTTTTGAAGGAGAGAAACAGAGTGTGAGTGGGGGAGGGGCAGAGAGAGAAGGAGACACAGAATCCGAAGAAGGTTCCAGGCTCTGAGCTGTCAGCACAGAGCCTGACATGGGGCTTGAACTCATGAACTTCGAGGTCATGACCTGAGCCAAAGTTGGGTGCTTAACCGACTGAGCCACCCAGGTACCCCTCCCTAGACCTCCATATTTTCTAGCTACCAGCGCACCATCTCGGCTCTTCATGAGTCTTTACTTGGCCTCCAAATGCTCATTATCTGGGCCCACAGCACCTCTGCCCTTCTCTCCGCAGCCCTGCCTCACGAGGCAAGCACAGCTCCCGTCCCAGCCCTGCAACCACAGCGGGGTCTCCCGCAGAAAGCCCCATTCCGGTGCCGAAGTCCCAGGCCCCGTCCACAAGGCTCCCCTCTTGGGTGGAGAATTATGGAACTATAACCTCCATACGTTGTCTGGCAGTGGCCAGTTCCTGGTCGGCTGGGTCATCACTGGCAGATGTGATTTTGCACCCCTGTGAGACTGGACACTACTAAGGACGTGGCCATCTCTTGGCCACATTTTAACCCCTTCCTGCATGCATCACAATATTCTGCCCACAGTCGCTGATCAGTATACTGCTGCAGGATGGAAGGTGACCCCGCTGTCCTCGCCTCGGTTCGGGGGCTCGCCACGTGTCTATGTCCATGCAGCAATGCCCACAAGAACAGACCTTTCTTTCTCTTTTCTGCCTCCACCCCAAAAGTTTGGAGTGAAAATTGCACCATTGAATGCTTATAATTCATTGATTCAATAAACAAATATTTACTGTGCCCTCACTGTGTTCCAGTTACATCAATATACACCTTTCCCATTCCCCAGAAATCCCTGTTCTCATTAAAGCTTCTTTTCTGGAAGGGAGAAGGCAGATAACAAACTAGAGATACAATAAGTGTGTTACAATATAATATGTTAGGATATGGTAACTGTGGTAGAAATAACACATAAGTAAAGGTAGGTGTGGGGGCAGGGAATGTACCCGGGGGGTTGAGAGTCTGCAGTTTTATAAAGGGTGGTCAGGGTGACCCTTATTAGGACAATGTAAAGACAGTCTGACAATTCAGAGAGAGACAAGTTAACCAAGTTTGCATTTAATGTTACAATTGTTCAGGGGAATGATAATTTCTATTTTTAAAAGATTTATTTAATTTAAAAATCTTTAATGTTTATTTATTTTTGAGAAAGAGAGCAGGGAGAGGCAGAGAGAGAGGGAGACACAGAATCCGAAGCAGGCTCCAGGCTCTGAGCTCTCAGCACAGAGCCCGACGCGAGGCTCGAACTCACGAACCGCGAGATCATGACCTGAGCCGAAGTTGGATGCTTAACCTACTGAGCCACCCAGGCACCTCAGATTATTTTATTTTTTACGGAGAGAGGACAGGGGAAAGGGGCAGAGGGAGAGAGAGAACCCCAAACAGCCTCCACACTCAGCATGGAACCCACTTCAGGGCTTGATCCCATGACCCTCGGATCACATGATCTGAACCCAAATCAAGAGTTGGTCGGTCAACCGACTGAACCACCCAGGTGCCCCAAGAATTTCTATTTGTGATATAATTAATCAATAAAGCTTGTGTAGATTTTGAACACAATTTAACTGTATTTTTAGCTCTACATTACAGCTCTCCTAGAGATGGTGAAGAAATTAATTGAATAATGTAGTAGGGTTTTTATTATAACACTGAAAATAAAGGGCTTTGAACCAATCTTAATTTTCAAGCAAGGATCCAAGTACCTAACATTAATCTAATATATGTGTCTGGATGGATTCTCCTTTTTTAAAGTCATCTTTCTCATTCATTAGCTCATCCATCTGGATGTTGTTTTGCTATTTTAATTTCACTAATTTTCCCTTTGACTTATCCTTCTAACTGCTTGTCTTTGTGGTGACTAATTAATGTGTTAGGAAATGGCATTTATATTCATTGCACTGGATATGGCCACAGCTCTGTAGTTAAAAGTATTAAAATTTGATTTTCAAAACAAATAAATTAAAAAATATGGAAAGCCACGACTTTCCAGATCACTATTTCTCATTGCCACTTTTATGCAGACAATTATAGATTCCATGCAATTAATTGTATGAAGTAACACGGAGAGACCCTGCAGACCCTCTACCTCGATTCCTGCAGTGGCGACGTTTTGCAAACCTGTAGCACAGTATCAACCAGGATGTCAGCGTGGACGCAATCCACCGAGAATGTTCAGATTGCCCGTTTTGCTTGTGCCCCTCTGGACAGCACACAAAGAGACTATTTTGCAAATATCTATAGTTAGTCTCAGGACCAACAGACTGTGAACACCATTCATTCACTACTGAATTTGTGGTAGCCTTCTGTAGTATGTTCTCTCAAAGATTTTTAATTTTTTTAATGTTTATTTATTTTTGAGACAGAGTGACAGAGCGGAAGCGGGGAGGGGCAGAGAGAGAGGGAGACACAGAATCTGAAGCAGGCTTCAGGCTCTGATCTGTCAGCACAGAGCCCGACGCAGGGCTCGAACTCACAGACCACGAGATTGTGACCTGAGCCAAAGTTGGACGCTCAACCGACTGAACCACCCAGACACCCCTCACTAGTATTTTTTAATGTTTATTTATTTTTGAGACAGAGAGAGACAGAGCATGAATGGGGGAGGGGCAGAGAGAGAGGGAGACAAAGAATCAGAAGCAGGCCCCAGGCTCTGAGCCATCAGCACAGAGCCTGATGCGGGGCTCGAACTCACAGACCACGAGGTCATGATCTGAGCCGAAGTTGGATGCTCAACCGAGTGAACCACCCAGGTGCCCCTCAAAGATTTTTTTGCAAACAAAAAGATTCCCCCTCCCTCATCTCACACCCACTCTCACACCCACATGCACACACGTACACCCACACCACACACACACACTTATACACACACGAGTTATCCCCGCGCTGAGATGCTGACTCAGCGGGTCTGGGTCGGGGCCTGATCACCTGTGTTCCAACAGTTTCCCAGCTGATGCTCTGGTCTGTGGAACACACTTTGAGGACCAGGGCAGTTCGGAACCACAGACCCACATTCTGCTTCTTGACGTCCACTCATCCCACGTTGTTCTCCTGAGCGTCAGCGTCACTGAGGACCACTCGGCTGCCTGATCTGAAGGCCCGTCCTTCGTCCTGCTGTCCTGCAGCACTGACCCAGGGACAGCTCCGACCTTCTGGAAGTCCCCTGACCCGGCGGTTCCTGATAATCTGAGCTCACCGGGGAGATCACTTGGTTCCAGTGATCCCCCCCAATCCTGGCCCCCAGCTGTAGTTGTCCTCCTGGGCTCCCCCTGTGACCCTTGTCCCTCACTCTTTCCCTCCTGGACATCACATCCATTCTTAGGGTCTCATCCTTCATTTCCTTCTGGTTTGATATCTCTGACTGCTGAATCTAACCCGCTTTTTCAAGGGCAACGCATCCACCTCCACCTGAACACGGGCTCTTTCCTGTGACATGAACCGCTCAAAACATGAGTCTGATCCTGCTTGCCGATGATGATGAGCTCCCCACTTTCCCAGTTATGCCCCCTGCCTGGTTTGGAATCTGAGCCCTCCTAGAAGCCTCTTCGCCCTGACCCTTCCTGACTCTGTACTGAGCCCTGTTCCTCCCTTCTCTCCCTCCCACGTGCTGAGCTCTGTTCCTCCCTTCTCTCCCTTCTGACCTTGTGCTGAGCCCTATTCCTCCCTTCTCTCCCTCCCACATGCTGAGCCCTGTTCCTCCCTTCTCTCCTTCCTGACTCTGTACTGAGCCCTGTTCCTCCCTTCTCCCCCTCCCATGTGCTGAGCCCTGTTCCTCCCTTCTCTCCCTCCTGACCCTGTACTGAGCCCTGTTCCTCCCTTCTCCCCCTCCCATGTGCTGAGCCCTGTTCCTCCCTAGTTTCCCTCCCCAACCTTGTGCTGAGCCCTATTCCTCCCTTCTCTCCCTCCCATGTGCTGAGCCCTCTTCCTCCCTTCTCTCCCTCCTGACCCTGTGCTGAGCCCTGTTCCTCCCTTCTCTCCTTCTCACGTGCTGAGCCCTGTTCCTCCCTACTCTCCCTCCCCGACCCTGTGCTGAGCCCTATTCCTCCCTTCTCTCCCTCCCCCATGCTGAGCCCTGTCTCTCCCTTCTCTCCCTCCATGTCACCTGGGGCTGGTCACTGTCACTGCCTCCTTGGGCCTCCTGGATCCTCAGAGGGATGGAACTGTCCACCCAGAAATCTTATCTGCCTTCAGGTGTGTGTGTCTTCACTGCACCTCTGCCAGGCTGGCTTCCTGAAGGCACCTCACCTCACGATATTCCCCTTCCAAACCTTGGCTTTGAGCCTGAACTTCCGGTTCCAGACCTCTCCTTCCAGATCCGGTAAGATTGTACCCCACGCGCTCTGGGCAGGCAGACCTATGCAATCCGCCTCTTCTCAGCTTGCTGCTTTCCCAGGCTCGTCCTTTCTCCAGCCCAAAATTGCCACAAGAATTTACGGTTAATTGACAAACACCTTTAGGTCCCTTTATCATAAGTCAGACACTCTCTGAAGCACGCAGCAAGTACCAATTCATTAACGTTCACAGCTCTCCATCAGCCTACATCAGCCCTCTGTCGCAGAGAACACGACGGGTCAGAGAGGCCAAGGACTCGGTCGAGGTCATCCAGCTCGTAAACGGCAAAGCTGATGTTCGAGAGGCGAGCCCGTGTCCGTGGGCACGGCAGTGATGGAGGTTAGCTTTGGCGTTTACTCTGCCTGAGGCATTAAAGGCTCAATATGCTGGAGTGTGTAAGAAAAAACTTTCCCCCTAACTTGCCATGTCTGACAGCTGTGCTGGGTTTACTGGGGCAGCGGTTGACTTGAGGGGCGCTTGAACCAGAACGCCTGACCCTTGCTGGCTCCGCACACAGCTTTCCTCGCCTGTAGAAGGGGGGAGATCACAGCGGCCACCTCGCTGGGGGGGGGGGGGAGGGGAGCGGCGTGATGCCGGGAAGGAGCTGCACCTGTACGTGGCATAAACACATTTGTGATCATCGTTGCCCGGCCTTCAGTCTCGCGAACCAGATCACTGGGCAAAGTACAGAGAATAAAATAAAGTGAACGCATGTTGCTTATAATTTTACAAAAATATTTGAAGTTATTATTCCCACTGTGAGTCAAGTCTGTTTCCCTGGTGTGCTTGCGGTCTTGCTGTATTTTATTTTATTTTTTAAATGTTTATTCATTTTTGAGAGACAGAGAGAGAGCGGGGGGAGGGGCAGAGAGAGAGGGAGACACAGAATATGAAGCAGGCTCCAGGCTCTGAGCTGTCAGCACAGAGCCCGACGCGGGGCTCGAACTCGCAGACCACCAGGTCATGACCTGAGCCAAAGTTGGACGCTCAACCGACTGAGCCACCCAGGCACCCCGTAGTCTTGCTGTTTTAATATCATGTAGCATTCCCTTCTTGACTTTAATTTTGTAATCGGGATCCGTGGACTTGGATTGCCAATAGTCTTTACCATGGCATCATGAGCTTTCTGGAAGTAATCTGGGGATTTCTGAGATGCCCCAGTAGAGAACCATAGCTGGATTATATACACAGGGATTTTTGTTAATTCCATTTATGCTGGAATGGCAGGGGCCATGGCTTCCCTGGCACACGATCCTGAAACACTTTTTTAAAATGTTTTCAAAGTTTATTTATTTGTTTTTGGGGGAGAGGGGCAGAAAGAAGGAGAGACAGGAGGCCAAGCAGTCTCCACGCTGTCAGCGCACAGCCCAATGCAGGGCTCGAACTCATAATCTGTGAGATCATGACCCGAGCCGAGATCAAGAGGCACATGTTTAACAGACTGAGCCACCCAGGTGCCCCCCCCCACCCCCGTCCTGAAATCCTTTTACCAAGTAAGATGTGATTTTGAACAGGAGACCAGTGACACTAAAGGGGCTGACTCAGACTCTGCTCTTTTCAGATGGTCTTGGAAGTTCAGTTCACTTGAGAGGTTGCTGGCCACAGGCTGCCTGCTACGTGCCTGGTGGGGGTGGGGAGGTGGGGGACACCTGTGATGGGAGGGGCTCAAGCTGGGCTGGAGAAGCCAGGCTCACAAGGAGACCATGTCCTCGGAGCATGGGGAGTACACACCCCTCCCTCGGGAAGAGCTCACCCCACTGTCCCTTGTTTTCTGCCCACCTTTGCACACCCCCTCTTAAATCCCTTGTCTGTTCTGCCTCCCCTTGTCTGATCCCTTCCCTTAATGCCCAACAATCTCGGCTTTAGAGACGGCATCCCCTGCTGGGACAAGCCGCCTATTCCTGGCAGACGAGGCTACAAGCCCAGATCTCCCGACTCCCTGCCACGGGGACACCGTCGTGGGGGGATCACGGGCATCAGAAGAGGCCACAGTTCTTGGCATTTAAGAAGCTTGGGGGCCTACAATTTAATTTTAGGGAAGTCTCAGATTTAAGCTTTAAAATGCTGTCAACCTTCACTCGTTTCTTTGGCACGCACGTGTTACATTTCTACTGTCTGGCAGGTGGTTTTTCTAGGTCCTTGAACTTCGGGGAGGGGGAGGAATGGACCCTCAGAGACGGCCGAGATACAGACTGGCCAACCAACCAAACAAGGAGCGAGCGGAACCCTCCACCAGTCCACACTGTTCTTGTCGTTTCTCTCAGGGGTTGTCATGCGAGTAACTTCTGTGGTTTTGGTCAACAGGATGGGGGTGGGGGGAATTCCTTTGTTTCCTCTAGGGTCTGAGTGTTGACAATCAGCTCCTCTGAGAGGCACGTTGGGAGCGAACAGGGCAACGTGCTGGGTGAGCACAGTCAGTAGGGACAGGTGAGGAGGAGAGACACAGGCCTGAAGTGAAGAGGGCTGTGCGCAGGGATCACGGGGTGAGGACAGCAGACGCTTGTGTGAATAACACGAAACCAGGGGTCTGACTGAGTTCTAACACGGCACTGTGGCCCTAGCTACTGTGTTTTTGTTTCTGCCACTGTAGAGTGGGGTCCCCTGAAATGTCGGAGGACCGGGGAGAATGGGGTCTCATCTCCTTTCGGTCCACTTCACGTCTTCAAGATCTGTGGTTAGAGGGATGCCATGCCATTTCCCCTGTATGTCTGTCCTTGGAGTCAAAGCAATTAAGAAATAGAATTTCTTGCTCAACATTTGCTGATGTGGAAACTGGGGATCCGAGCCAGGGGGGGTGTGGGGAATGTGCAGAATGGAAGACAGACTTAGCCTACCTGGGTTGGGAAATCAGCTTGCCTACAAATCCAGCTCAAGCTGGCAAGGAAGCCCTCTTCCGTACACGGCAAAGTGGGTGAAAATCCCTAATCCCCGGACACTAGTTAACTGGAGACTCATTTCATTGAGTTTGGGACCTGTAATGAAACAGACAAATGTGCTTGGTTTCCAGGCCAAAGTTATTCAAGTAGGCTAAGGTCTTGCCCAAGTTGGCCGTTCCTTCCAGATGCCTCTTCACTCCTCTGCAGGTTCATGAAAACTGAAACTCAAAAGGGACATGTGCGTTGGCCAGGACGCTGAGCAAACTAGGTCCTCTAGAAAGTTTTATTGTGACACAAGGTACTTGTCCAAATCTGGGACCTTTGCCCCGAAAAGGATTATTGCACAAACGTGGTGTGGTGTTTCAGCCTTGTGTGAAGGTGTGATGCACAGGGGGAGTCATTTCTGTTTCCACCTGCCATTGGCTCTCATTTTTTAGTTGATCTCTTTCGATACATAATTCAGATATCATAATATCCACCCTTTTAAATTGTGCAAGTCCGTTGTTTTGTTTTGAAGTTTATTTATTTATTTTGAGAGAGACAGAGGCAGCACCGGCGGGGAGGGGCAAGAGAGAGGGAGACGGAGAATCCCAAGCAAGCTCTGTGCTGCCAGCACAGAACAGGACGTGGGGCCGAAATCCACAAACCCGCCAGATCATGACCTGAGCCCAAACCAAGAGTCGGACGTTTAACCGACTGAGCCGCCCAAGTGCCCCTAAGCCCATTGTTTTCAATATGATCACAAAGTTGTGTGTCCATCACCAGTATCTAATTCCAGGATATTTACATCATCCTAAAAAGAGGCCCATTTGGCTCACCTCCCTGTTCCTCCATACCCCCAGCCCCTGGCGTTCATCTCCGTTCTGTTTCTATTAATTTGGGTCTTCTGGGTTACTTCAAGTAAATGGCACTATACGCTATGTGGCCCTTGCTTCTGGCTTCTTTTCCCCGGGTTCCTCCATGTTGTAGTACGTATCTAGACTTCACTCCTTGTTTTTAACAGTTGGGTAATATTCTAGCATACAGTATACCACAGCGTGTTTGTTCATTTTTATAATAAGGAGAACTGGTTTAAGCATACAGATGCAACGTACTGTTTTTTAACGTACTAAATCCTAAGTCAGTAATGCCTGGGACTCGCCCACCAGTGCTCCTGTGTTTCTTTGGTGATTCATCTACTTACTCAATACTCCGTGCTACCCTGCTGTGTCTCATCCTGCCCCGTTCTGTCTGTTCCGTTGGCTTGAAAATGGCTTTGACCGTGCCTTTGCGATGGGTGCCTGCCCGTGTGAGGGCGAGGGGTTCTCACTTGGGCACGGGGCTCAACGGGACCTACTCAGGGCATCCTCCCTGCGGGAGATGATCACAGCACATCATCGAAGGGGGTGAGCACGGGGAGGGTTGTGTCGGGTAAGAAGAGGCAGGCACGTCAGAGCCACCGTGTCAGTCGCAGCTGGCAGAGGTCCCGTCACCCGTCAGTTGGAGGACGCGTCACCATGGACTGCAAGGTGAGGGCTCTCAGGGGGTTTACGCAGGAGCAAAGTGTCCACCTTCCGCCCCCAGAGTGATGCCCCAGCTGGCTCCGCAGGCCTCCTGACGCAGCCCGAAGCAGGGAACCGGGAAGGAGAGTGGAGGTCTGCGAGGTGGACAGCAACCTACCCGAACAGCATAAAGGAAAACCCGTCCCCTTACGGGCCCGGGTTTGGGCTGCATGGAGACGCTGCTGACCCAGTGAAGAAACAGCCAACTAGCGTTTGGCCTCGGGTGGCCTTGCGGAGGCTCTCTCTGGCACAGTTTCGGATGTGAACTCCCCCCTCGATTTCTGGGTTTATTTGGGATAGATAACTGGCTTGGGGAGGGTCACAAGAAGCTGAGTCTGGCCCGTCCCGGAGATTCCAGCAGCTGCCAGACAGATACAATTGGGGCTTGCACCCACCCCAGACCCTGGTCTCCCCGGGAGAGGGAAGGAGGGAGGAAAGGCCAGCCAAGCCACTATTATCCAATCCTTCAACAAATCCTAGACGTAGGAGTGTTCGCAGCCTCCCTGACCCCCAGCAGGGCCGAGCAGGTGGGCTGAGGTGGGGGCGTCTGGTCCGTGGACCTTTACCCGAGCTTCGAGGAAGGACGGCATTGAGCACAAGTAGAACATCCGTTGAAGATCTGTCCTTGGGAGGGAGCCCTTTCGAACTTTCCGATACGGGCAGCACAGCTTGGACACGTGGACCCAGTGGAGAAGCCAGTACTGTTCCCTGAGCCCCGAGGAACAGCATCTCGGAACCGGCAGGGGCCTGTCTGCCCCTCAGAAATGGAGGTGCAGGTCTGGACCCCTCCCATCTGATCTGATTCCGCAGCAGTCCAGGGGGGCTGTGACAGCACCCCGGAAGGCCCCTAGGCAGCAGCAGGTGCTGTCCTAGGTCACAGAGGGCAAGAAGCCCGGAGGGGCGGGTGGGTAGTTAGCTCACTCAGGAAACGTTCCTGGGGCCCTTTCTATGTGAGGACATGTTCTCACCAGCCGTTTTACTACGTAAAAGTGTTGCACTTCCCGAAGAAATTAGGAAAGCACATGCCCAACAAGGCTCTCCTCTGCCAGGAAGGGGTGGAGAGGAGGGGCTGTTTCCCTTATTCCCGCACCCCTGCTTAGCCCCTCCTGCCTGAGCGGAGGAGTGCGGGGGGCTCGGGAGACAGGGGGGCGCCAGGGCCTCCGCCGAACGGAGGAGGAGGGGTCTCCCGTAACTCGCTGCAGATCTCGGGTGTAATTAAAAATTGAATTACAACCTTTCGTGCAAAAGCACTGGAAAACCGGATCCAAATACTTCATCTGCTACTTGCAGGGCCTAATTTTACCTGACAGCTTTAAGCCATTTGAAAAAAAAAATCTCAAAAGGGAAAAGGGAGGGTTCTGTTTCTAACGCCGCCGCCGCCGGGAAGGCTCGGGTAAGGAAGGTGGCTTCTGTCCCGAATGCCTTGATAAGGTCTGCTGCGTCCCACCTTCCTGCTCCCGGGAACTGTGTGTTTTCAAAGGATCACACACTTCTTTTTGTTTTAAACTGTCAGAAGCTGCTGTTTTATTCCCAAAGGTAAAATTCTAGCTTCAAAGGGAAGACCTGGCCAATCACCACCGCATAAGGCAGACCAACCCAAAACAAGAGACAAACCCTCACCAACCCCGGATTGCAGGGGCTTCTAATCCCCGTCAGCAACTCCAGTAAAAACGGGCATTCCTAACATATTCCAGGCAGCCCTGACCTCCAGGCGTCGGCATCCTGCAGCCTTTTGAATTCGCTTAAAACTATTAAGAAGTGATTAAGTTGTTACAGGGTCTTTTCCAGCCTGGCTTGCCGCTGGGGCGGTGAGGGAGAGGAGAGAAAAGCAGTCACGGGCCTGTCTTCCTTTCGGCTGACCTTGCACGCTAATAAATCCATCCTGTATTTTCTGCCACTGCCCATTTACGGCCTACAGGAAACTAATCTTGTACAATAACTACCTTCCTGTACTTAGTGCCTAAATAGAGCCAAATGGATTTGGCGGCTCCGGGTCCTAGGCGGTTCCTGTGGAGCGAGGCCCAGCCCGAGGAGCAGAGTCAGGCCCTGGATGCGGGGCCTCCCGCGGGGTCCTGGGGCTCGGGTTGGGGCTGCCGGCCTGCTTCACAGCAGAAAATCAAAAGCAATCCTCTGTGCCACGCGCCCAACAGCGATCCCAGCTGCAAACTGGAGGGCAGATGGGTATCTGAAACCAGCCGGATAGACTCGAGGTTAAGGTGGCGAATTTAGGGACTGAGACCGGCGCAGATCAGCATGGCACTGAGGTCCTGGATAAGGGAGACAGTACCATCCGCTCAGCAGGTTTTAAAAAGTCATCACAAAGGAGCGAATTCCATAATGAGGTGATGAAAGAATTTTGTTCTCATTTCAAAGTCAAATGTGTTACTTAGGAGAAGGGGGGTGGGAGGGAGAGAGGGAGGGGGAGCAATGGGAAGGAGGGAGACGGAGGAAGATGATGGGAGGGAGGCAGGGAGAGGGAGGAGGAGGGAAGGGGAGGAGAAGAAGGAGTGGGGAAGGAGGGGGAGGGGGAGGGGAAGAAGGGTGGGAGAGGGAGGCAGGGGGAGGGAAGGGGAGGGGGATTGGAAGAGGGGTGGGGGAGGGAGGCAGGAGGAGGTGGGGAGGGTGGGAAGGGGAGAGGTGCAGGTAAAGGGCTGAATTCACACTTAGCCCCATACCCAGCAGTGGTCTCCCTGCAGCACTAAAAGGGGTGAATGTTGCAGAAAGGCAGGAGGGCCCAGTGGTGTCTTCTCAGAGCCGCCAATAAGGGAGCTGGGAAGATTCAGAGTCTGTCCTGTAAAGAGACCAAAAGCACTTCCTTTTTGACAGGCCAGGGGCTCTGCAGGGGTGCTATCTAGACCTCCATCCACGCTGATCTGCTGACTGTGTGCACATTGATCAGCAGTGCTGGGTGGACAGAGTCCACTTCCTGGGCTAATGTGGAAGGTTCTGGAACGGCAAAGAAGCCGCTAATGGGAAGGGAAGTGGAGCCTTCCGCACAGGCTGGAAAACATCACTGACCCAGAGGGAGGGTGGAGGAGGGTATAAATTCTCCCTGCCTGGGGTGGAGGGCTCTGGACCCCAGAGAGCAGGCTCCCCACTGAGAAGGACAGGATGGGATCCCCTGGGGCCGCCTGGGGCCTGTCTCTCCAGGAAGTGGGAACACTGGGGGGTGGGAAGGATCACCCTCACCCTTAAAGATCTTGGATGTAGGAAGTGACCTGTGGCTTCTGAGGAAACTCTTGTAGGGATAGGGGAATGTGAATGACAAGTGACAAAAGTGCCTGTTATATATAAACAAGATGGCATCTTTATTGCGGTCACTTGCCAGTATTGTCACCATCACCGTTGCTAATATCAGGAGGGGCTGTATGATTCCAGGGCTGCCTGGGAGCTGTGGCCGTCCCTAGGGGTTGTGGGGGAGCTCAGAGGACTGCAGGTTCCAGAAGGCCTGAAATGACCCCAAAGGGTTACTGGAAGTGGCTACTGTGGGGATAAAAGTAACTTTGCTCCTGATTATTTATTCCCTTTCATGCTCCTGCAAGTAACTAGGGTAATAGTATTTATTTGGGTACTGTAGAGCTTATATATTCCTTTATATGCCTCGTCTACTTCTAGCATCTGAGCCTAAACATGTGGAAGGACCCCTTCCGCTCCCCGGAGGCCACCATCGGAAAGAGAGAAGCATGGAGACGTGGTTCTGCTCCCTCTGGAAGGCTGCACTGGGAGGAGGCCGGGGCGTCGGGTGGACCAGGGCTCCAGAACCCTGGAGTGCTGGGCTCCAGGCTGGGTGTGCAGGCTGCAGACTGGCCCGTCCGTCCCTTCTCATCTTCGTCTTTCAGTCCCTGTCCTAGGACAAGTGAAAGGACAGAAGGCAACCCCTTGCAGAGGCCGTGGGCCTGGGCCCCCTGCCTCCTTCCCTGTCACACTCGTGGGGGACAGGAGAACATGGTGGGGCTGTCCCCAGGACCCCAGCCTTCCCCAGGCCCACGTGTGTGGGACAAGGAGGCCTGATGCAAGCCCACAGCCCAGAGCCCCTGATCAGAGGGTCCAGATGGGACTGTGCCTGCTGGCCCTGGCCATCCCTAGTCCCCTGTGCCAGGGAAGGGCGGTGGGGACCTGGGGGGACAGGAAGGAGGCTGTCTGCTTCTAGGAGGAGCAGAGAGGGGAGGATTGTGCAGGTGGCTGTGAGCCCCACGCTGAGCCAAGAGCCTGTCCTGCCACCTTGGGCCACTAACAGTAACTAGTGCCTGTGGTTCATCCTCAACCGATGCTGTGGCTCCCACATCTGGGAGAAGTGTGTCCGTGACCTTGGCCCTCAAGGACCCGGGCCGTGGGTCTCAGGCAGGCAGGAATGGATGTTCCAGAAGGCCCAGCTTTGGGCTTTCGGTGGGGGTCCAAGTCTGGCCCGGAGCCCGTGTGTCTCAGCTCCCTGGGCTGCCGGCCAGAGAACTGTCCCCTTCCTGTGCGGGTGAGGGCCGGACCGCGCACCTTTGCCATGTTGTTTATTTGTTATTTATTTACAGTTTATTTTTTTTTATCGAGGTGTAATGGACACACCATGTTATATTAGCTCCAGGCATAGAACACAGACGCGGCATTTGTGTGCACTGCAAAGTGACCATGTGGGGGACATCGGTCACCACAGGCCCTGTTGTGTGACTTTTCTGGGCCTCAGTTTCCGCCTGTCCCACGGGGGCACTAACTGCCCTCGCCCCATGGGGCGGTTGTGACAGTCACGAGAGAGAATGTGAGGAGAGGATTTCACGCAGAGTAAACGGTAGCTCTGGTTATTTTTAGCCTCGCCACCATCCCGGGTCCTCAGATTCTCTGATGTCCTCCCACAGGGTGTCAGTTGGACTAGAGTCCCAGGACACACATTTCCTGGCCCTCCCCGCGGGAGCCGGTCAGTCTGCCCCGTCCCCCTGTGTTGGCATCATCTGAGGTCTCCCTGTCCTTTATTTAGGATGCTGGCACACCGCACCGGCCTTCTAGAACATGCCTGTGTCACTGCGGCTGCCACACCTGTGACCTGGAACCCCTCCAGTGCTAGAGAGAGCGGGAACAGGACTCCCCAGGTGGATCACCTGCTTCCTCGGAAGCTCCCATCCCCCTACTGCAGGGAGGCACCCCCCCCCCCCCAGGAAGTTGGAGAGACTTTGTAATCAAGTATAATCTACCTACAGGAAAACTACAAGCGCAGCACAAATAAATCTTTCCTGGAACCTCAGAGAATAAGTTGCCCAAATGATGTTCCATACCCCTAAATATTTCAGGGTGTATTTTCTTTTCTTTTTTTAAGTTTATTTATTTTTGAGAGAGAGAGAGAGAGAGAGAGGAGAGCTGAAGAGGGGCAGACAGAGAGGGAGACACAGAATCTGAAACAGGTTCCAGGCTCTGAGCTGTCAGCACAGAGCCCGATGCAGGGCTTGAACCCACGTATGGTGAGATCGTGACCTGAGCCGAAGACAGACACGCAACCGACTGAACCCCCCAGGTGCCCCAGCCTCTCGTCTGACTCCTGATGTATTGATTCTTGTAGTTATTTCTCTCAGTGTGGACTCTTGGTTGTCACTTCACTCAGTGGATCCCCATCTGTTACCATCGTCACCTCTCCTGATGCTCAGAGGTTTCCAGATGTCCTCAGATTTGGGAGCTTCTGACAGTGGAGCCCTTCAATGGGCCTGTGTGTCACCACTGCTCATCTGCCGGCTCTCGGTGGCTTCAGGCTCACCTCAGCCAGTCTCTGAGGAGTGCCGTCTCTGCAGGGAGAAAGGATTTAGAAACCAAGGTCCAGGCAAGGATCTCAGGGATGAAGCCAGAGGGCACGCACACATGCGCGCGCACACACACACACACACACACACACACACACCCCTCTATTCATCGAAAGCCACCAGGTCAAGCCAGCATCCCCAACTCAAATCCAGGACCACAGTCTTAGCTTTCACCCCATCTGCATTCGTGACTTTCGTCCCCAGCCCTGAGCCTCCTAGCTGCCTCCTCTCACCCTTGTACTGAGTTCCCAAATGCTGCCGGCCTCTCACCAGACCCCACCCCCACGCTGCCTTCCTCCCTCCTCTCGGTAGGTGCTCTGGCATCGGTGTCTGGACTGCCCCCTCCTTGCCTCCCTGCCACCCTGACTCCACTCCCTCACCCTGCCCAGGCTGCCAGTCCCAGACACACACCCCCACACCTCAGTCCCCATCCCACTGGGCTCTGACGTTATGGCTGCACCACACCCCCTTGGATGCTCCCCCCACCCCCGCCACCTGCTTGGGCTCCGGGAGACCCCCCAGATGCCACAGTCACCTACTGTGCTCCTCCGTGGTGCCTTCCTCCTGGCATGGACATCCACCTTGCTTCAACCCACTCCGTGGCTTCAGGATGGAATTTCTGGGGAAGGAAAGAGTAGCAAAGAAGCCTCCATTTATGGGTATCCGTGATTGGACGCAGGCTACCGCGTCCCACTATTCTGTGGCCCCCTGGCTTCTTTCCTGCCCTTCTCACCGAGCCATCAGGTGCATTCTGGAAGCCCGCCTGGGCAGGTGAAGGCAGTCTGTCAGTCAGGGCCCAGAGCCATCTCTCAGGACTCTTGCAGAGTCCCGTTGTATCTAGAGGCTGGACCCCCTGTGTTGGGGGTGTTTGCTCTGGCCCAGGCTGTGCCTTTGCCCAATACTCCAATATGCAGCCGCTTGTTTAGTAAGCTGTAGTGGGGATTAACATTTACTCAGGAAGGGCCAGTGAACCAGCAAAGGAACCCTGGGCCCAGCACCTATTAGCAAAGAGTCAGTGCCCAGCCGGGGCTAGGGGGCAGCCATGGGAAAGCCTGGTCCCCCCAGTCATTGCCTCGATCCCTGTCCAAGCCTGGGAGTTCTCCACATTTTCTGCCTGATCTGTGCATCTTCCAATCATTTAATGGGCGATTTCAGGGAAGACTGCCTGTAGACGAAGTTTATTAACCAAGTGATCAAGCCTCCATTTCAAGCAAAAAACAAAACAAAAACCCCCCTACATTTTAAATAAAGAATGCTGGGATATAAGCTGATATTTGTAAAAAAACACAGCAAAGCAATAGACAAAAATAGTTAGATTTGTATGTCAAATCAAATACAAAAAAAAAAAAATCCAGATGGATTAGAGAGTTAGGA
Source organism: Prionailurus viverrinus (assembly GCF_022837055.1). Classification (NCBI taxonomy): domain Eukaryota; kingdom Metazoa; phylum Chordata; class Mammalia; order Carnivora; family Felidae; genus Prionailurus; species Prionailurus viverrinus. The sequence continues at coordinate 79,978,088 of NC_062561.1, read as the reverse complement.
AAAAAGGATCTAAATTCAAACATCAGTAGAATTATAACCAACCTCAGAAGGCTGTTTTCTAAGCATAAGTCGACTGAAGAAACTACAGAGGGAATAGCCATGGATTCGATTATGTAAAAACGAAGCGAGGGGCCCCTGGGGGGGCTCAGGAGGTTAAGCGTCCCACTTCGGCTCAGGTCATGATCTTGCTTTTCGTGAGTTCGAGCCCTGCATTGGGCTCTGTGCTGACAGCTTGGAGCTTGGAGCCTGCTTCAGTTTCTGTCTCTCTGTATCTCTGTCTCTCTGTCTCTGCCCCTCCCCCGCTCATTCTCTCCCTGTCTCTCTTTCAAATAAACATTTAAAAATTTTAAATGAAATGCAACAAGGTTAAAGGAATACACACCCAAAGCAGGAACATTAAAAGGCAAATACAGATAGGGTAGACTGTTGACAAATGGTTACTGAATTTAATTTATGTAGATCTTTGCTAATCATAAAAAGAAAGAAAGAAAGAAAGAAAGAAAGAAAGAAAGAAAAAAAGATGACCCCAAAAGAGAAAACTCCCAGGGTGAGAACGACAAAAACACACTTGGAAGCGACCTCCATGAATTTTGCTCACCTGCAGAACCAGAGAAGGGACGGACTGAGCTGCTGTACTAGGCTGGGGTGAGGGCACCTTGGGGTGATGCGGCTCTTTGCGACATGTGCTAGGATGACTGACCAATGAGGCTGAGGACGCTGTTCCAGAACAATGTGCAAGAAACGTTCTTGGGTCCAAGAAGAGTTTTGCTAACCATCCCCCCCACTGGACCCCCCCCTCCCCCCCGCCCCCCGCCGGCAGGCTGTGGAAACACAAGGACTCCACTAAGGAATCCGAATTATATTTCGTTTCATGACCGCACCGAGTTATTCTTGGGTAAAACGTATCATAAATTTTTCCAATTAGTTTTCTACCACAGGTGTTCCTTCCCTATCTATCTCATAAACATAAAAAGAATACTAAAAACGGACTAGTTAACATTTACTAAGTGCATCCCAGGCACGGTGCTACATATACACAATTTCATTCGATTGTCACAATAAAGCCTGGGAGTTAGGTTTGAGTGTTTATGAGGAGGAGGGCCCCCACTTATGAATGAGGACATTAAGGGGTAGGGGCCTGACCCTGGGCCTTGCAAGAGTACTTGTGCAGTAAGGTTTGCCGGATTTCTGCCATGCACGCTGGGCTGTGAGACCTGTGCATGCATTGATCTTGGAAAGAGATCACGCTTCGAAGAAACGGGTAATCTCTTAACAATGAGGTCCCTTCAAGAGAAGAGTCACCCAGATGATCTGATCATTTCGCCACCTTTAGGAAGTTTTAGTAAAACCTTTCGCTTCCCAGTGCCAGAAACTACTGGCCTCTGGACAGTCAGCCTGGTAAGAAGGGCAGAGCATCTGGGGGCCTCGGCTGGCTGCAGAATGGAGGCAGAGCACCCCCCACCCCCCCGCCCCCGGGTCAGCAGCGGCGGCTCCCCCGGGACGCATCCCACCGCTGCAATGTCCCGGCAGGCCGTTGCCTACTCCTGGGCCAGCTGCATACTGTTCCCCAGGCCCCAAATTTCCCCAGCCCCTTGACTCTCGACCTCTCCCTTTGATGAAAGAGGTTTTTCTCTCAAGGCGCCTACCAAGAGCCCCGTCTCTACAGACCTTCTCCCAAGCTCCATACCTTCAGTGCCGCTGAATGGATCTGCCCTTGTATTTCCTCCTGTCACTCCCCTGGGGCTGCCTCACAGAGCCCCTTAAACCGGGAGGAGGCTAATACAGCAGGAGGGCCCTCCTGGCTCCGGAGGCCCGAAGTCCAGCATCAAAGTGCTGGCGGGACTCAGAGGGAGGGTCTGCTCCTGCCCGCATCCGAGCTTCTGCTGGGCGAGCCTCACCGTCCTTGGCTGGTAGATGCGTCACTACAGCCTCTGCCTCCTTCCCCACGCTCTCCCTGTGCCCCCGCTCTCCCCTCTTCTTATACAGACCCCAGGCATTGGGTGAGGACCCACCCCGATCTAACTTGACCTTGTTTTAAAGTTTCATCTGCCAAGAAGACCCTTTCTCCAAATCAGGTCACCTTCTGCGGTTCTGGGTAGACCTGTATTTGGGGGGGACGCTGTCCAACCCCACACAGGCCCCACTCACACTTACCCAGGAACGTCATCCTGTCCTGGTGCCAGGTCCTTGTGTCGAGAAATGCTCACGAACCCCAGGTGAGATGGGAAGATGATGAGTACCCTGGACTTTGAGAATGATGGGACGACAGAATGATGGGTCCGAGGAGCTCTCTTGGCCAGGACTGTTCTCTATTCTGAGATGATGTTCTTCCTGGCTTTTTTCATATTAAAAAATATTTTGTTTTGTTTTGTTTTTAATGAGATGATGGTAGGATTTGGCAAGAAGGGTATAGGGAATTGTTATTTTGAAAATTGTCCTTAACTGGCACCTGGAAATCTATCCCCCTTTTTTGGTCTTTATTGTCTGTCCCTCACCCCATTTTGGTTCACTCACCTGTGAAACCCAGGTCTGGGAATCACACTGCCTGGAAGAATTTATTTGCAATCTGCCCCCCTCTACCTGATGAGAATTCCTTATTTGAACAGACCTGACCCCAGGGCCAGCGGACATTGGATCTGACGTATGAAGTTCTCCAGAGAGGAGTGGGCAGCCTGAGTCCGGAGGGTCATTTCTTCAGGGACGGTGCTCAGAAATCAGGCGTAATGCACCCAAGCGTGCCAGCTTGCTGCTGCTGGGGACTTGGGCCGCGACAGGGCATCTGGAGAGAGCGAGACCCTGGTTACTAACTTGGTCATTTGTGCCCCAAAGTATTTTTCCTAAACAATTGACTCAGTCTTTTTTTTTTCTCCTAAGTATGTTTTTTGTTTTGTTTTGTTTTTTTTTTAATTTCCCCGAAGAACTCGCTGGTTATACAAAGAACTCTCACGGGTCCCTGGTAGCTTTTAGAATGAAACTTTCTCTTTCTCCACACCGAAAAGGCAGAAGGAAGAGAGGAGTGAAGGGCTGAACCAACCTGGCTGATGGGGTGCCGTGTCCCAGAACCATAAGCTGCAGGTGTAAGTAAGGGACTCCTGGAGAGCCAGGATCCATGACGGAGGTCTGCCTGGAGGAGGGGATTGTCCTTCATCGGCACATCCTCCCTGAGGATGTCCTTCAGAAGAGAAAGAGTCTCGTGGTTTTCACTTCAACTTCTGCAATTTGCTCTGTTTTTAGAGGCTCACTGGGAGATCTTCAGCTGCTGTCCTGGGAGCAAGCTGCCCCCGGCCTGGCTCCCACCCTGAAGGCACAGTGACGCTCCTCAAAACTCCAGACCCTTCTTCTTATGAAACATGTCACTTAGAGACAATACACATCAAGCACAAAATGCAGAAACCTAAAGGAAGGAAAAAACATTCCGTAATTCCCCCGCCCAGGGATAATCACAGCTAAATGTGATTATCGGTTCAGTGTTTCTTCTGCACACTTATTTTTATAAAAAGACAATCATACTTTGCAACCTGATTTTCTTATCTTCACTTAATACCATTTGGGGAACATCTTTCCCCTCATCAAATACAGAGCCACCAGGCCACCCCAAGACTATTTAAATGAGCTCTGTAAAGTCACTCCTTTCAATTTTTGGCAAATGTTTGACCTTTGTATTTGGTTGTGTGTGTATATATATATATATATAGAGAGAGAGAGAGAGAGAGAGAGACATATGATGTAAATTTAAGAAATTTGGGGGCACCTGGGTAGCTCAGTTGGTTGAGCGTCTGACTTCAGCACAGGTCATGATCTTGTGGTTTGTGAGTTCGAACCCTGCATCGGGCTCTGTGCTGACAGCTCAGAGCCTGGAGCCTGCTTTGGATTCTGTGTCTCCCTCTCTCTGCCCCTCTCCTGTTTTCATTCTCTCTCTCAAAAATAAATAAACATTAAAAAAATTAAAAATATTATAATTCAGTCTCGCTTGGAGTTCCAGCACTATAAAAGATGGCAGGTTATGGGTACGTAGAAACATTGCACATCCTTCCTATATTTGTATCAAATAATTTGGTTACGTACTTGAATTGGATGAACCCCTTCTGGCCCTGGATGCTCCTTCTGGCCCCACGATTTACCACGCAAACTGCAGCCTCCCCCACTGGGCTCAAGATTGCAGCATCCCTTTTGCAACCAAGATGGTTGATATTTGATATCTAAAATGGACTGATCGCTTGGGGGAGAAAAAAAATCTAAGTATATTTATTAGATTCTCTCCATTTTGTCTGGAATTTGACTCTTTTTCATATGCCCTTTACTGAAAAGGTCAAACACTAAGTATGCTTTAGCGATCTGTCTCCTCAGAGTAGTGAGCGAGGCTTCTGAGCTGTGGCCATCATTGTTTTCGAGCTAGTCATTGGAAGCGGACGTGTTTATCTGCACCAGCGCTCATCAGGGACAAATACCAGATACACTTGTGATTTTTTTCCCCTACTGTTGGCAAGGCATTATCAAAATCAAAATTGAGCTGAAGTGAATATATATATATATATATATATATACACACACATATATACACACACACATATATATATGTATATACATATATATATGTGTGTGTGTATATATATATATATATATATATATATTTGTTTTAAAATGATGTTCTAAAATCATAGCTGAAATGTATGGGCACTGGTCCCAGAGCACATTCCCTTCCAGGACAGCACTGCTAGAGAGAAAATGTGTTTGCTCTCGTAAGATTTGCTTTTAGGATTTCTGAATCTGTAGCTCACAAGAGCCCATCCAGAAAGATGAACAGCTTTTAATCCAGTCTACCCCAGTAAGCAAATATATATACCACTGCGTTTGGAACAGATTGATATTGCCAACTTAGATAGATGCCCATAAATATGAAAGGAAAAGCTTTTGTTTACACTCTTTGATACAGGGTTGAAGATAAGAGAGATTAGAGGAAATGTGCCAAGCCCTGCCTGCTTCCCTCTGAATCTCCTGAGACTCATTTCTTTGTCAAATTAAATAATTTCATCTTTAACAGAAACGCTTTCATGGGGTTCAGTTCTTTTAAAAGCACAAACCAAAGCTTAGCCTTGCACATCTGAGACTCAGGGCCCTGTGAGAACGCGGTGTTTGGATGCCGACTGCACAACAGCATCAGGCATGGGCCACAAGCCACATCCACCTCTTGGATGTTCGACTCCACGGGCGTCTGATGACACACTGGGAGACAAAGGCTTTGCTGGTACGTTCTGGTTGTCACCAGTAAACGTGGACAGCCATCTGTCCTGGGTGGTTTTCCTACAAAGATGGGAGAGTGGGAAGGAGGGAGAAGAGGCAGAAGAGGAGAGGTCATCACCTCACCCGGTGGGGGGGGGGGGGGTTGGGGGACTCCAAGACCCCGCCAGGTGAGGTGGTGACCTCGAAGGGAAGCCTGCATAAGACACGGGGCAGCTGAACTTGCAGAGGACGTATTCTCTGTGGACGTGAGCTTCCATGCAGCTCGAGTGGGGTGGAGGGGAGGACAGGATTATCAGATCACAACTAGCGAAGACGGGACCCAATGGCAGAGGGAATTTTATCACTAGACCAGCTTCTTGTTCCTGTTGTCTAGATTAGCAGAAGTCTCTCCAGACACATTTCAGCCTCCACAGTCTGAAAGAAAATGCAAAAATAACATAAAAACAGAGAGGGAGACAAACCATAAGAGACTCAAATACAGAGAACAAACTGAGGGCAGCTAGAGGGGCTGTGGGTGGGGGGACAGGCTAGATGGGTGACGGGCACTGAGGAGGGCACGTGTTGGGATGAGCACTGGGTGTCGTATGGAAGTGGTGAACCACGGGCTTCTACTCCTGAAGCCAAGACTACACTGTAGCTTAGCTAACTTGGATTTAAATAAATAAATTTTTAAAAGTAATAGAAAATGCGGAAGAGAAAGTATGAGTGCTTGGGAACAGCCACGTCCCCTGTCCTGTCTGGATTTTGGAGAAGTCTGGTGAACTCTGGGTTTCTGAGTGGACATCCATGGTAACCTGCTACCTCCCGCCCTCTTCCACAGTGGACACTCACCCTCTGCCATCCACCTTGCTCTCTTCTTCCCCTCAAGGGACGCACAAGCCCCCTGGCTGACAAAACTCCGGGCCCAGCTTCCTTCTGAGAGGTTTAGATGGACTGTGTGATCCATCACAAGGCACTTGTTAGTTTTCCTAAGTGCTAAGCTCTGCCCTAAGCTTTTCCATTCAATTCCTTATGTGTTCCTCACAATTGCTCTGTTTATCCCCCTTTTATAAATGAGGTAAGTCCTAGAAGGGTCAAAATTTACCCAGCTCTCTCCGTGGGAGCAGCCAAGACTCACACTGCAGAGCTCAGTCTGAGCCAAGTGAGCGGTCTTGAACATTCCGCGAGCAGGTCTTCTGAGTTATGGTGAAGCGGTTCCCACACACCAAGCCTGGCATCCCAGAGCACCTGCCCCAGAACTACCTGGGTCCCCAGGACCCACCCACCGCCTATGATACCCCTGATTCTCATGCTGTCTCCAGCCCGTGGCAGGGCCTGGGATCCAGGGGTCCCCAGTGGACCCTCAAAAGGGTTGTTTGGAAGGCCCGCATGGCTGAGTGGTGATGCCTCAGATTACACCCATGGAAGCTTCTGCAGGGTTGCTGTGGGAGTTGTTCCCACCCTTCCTACCCCTGATGCTTGCTTTCCTCCTGTTAACCATCACTGCTTTGGGAGAATCCATTGAGAAATCCCTGTCTGTGATTCGATTGCTTGCTATTTCTAAATTCAGGAGGAAGAGGAGGAGAGAAAGAGAAATGAAGACATCCTTGCTCTAGAATTTAACTCTTCCCCTGAAATGGAAAACAAGCATGTCATGTATGCTGAAACTCCAGCCTGGCTCAGCTCACAAAACACCATCTATCAAAATTCCTAGCTCACAGAGTCACGGCGTCAGACTCAATTATAGAGTTAATTCCACTCTGACTGGAAACGGGGTTCTGGTTCATTTCCTCCAAAATCTCTGGGGATGCCTTTCGTACAATTCCAGTGTGTCCAAGTTCAAGCCAGTTCAGTTCGAATCAATGGACACTTTCTGGCTCATCTTCTATGAATGTAGAAACCCACACGCACACATGCTCTCCCCCCAACCCCACCCCAGCACAGGCGCACCCACGCACACACAGCGTCCCACGGTCCCTTCTAACACTCGGTCAGCACGGCACATCTTCAAGAAGATATGTTCTTATTCTCCCTCAACATAAATGTTTACTTCTTGGCGTTGGCTCTCATAAATTATTTTCGCAGCTTGCTACCTCCATGCTCGTTCTCATTGCAAAAGTTACATTTAGCCGAACAGGAAGTGACAAGAACAGAACATTGTGTCTTAAGAGAACTCACCACAGACTGTATTACAACATTGCTATCATCAGATCGCTTCCTTGGACTAGAACTCCTGCCAGTTCTGATATGCAACCGAATTGTGGTTTTCACTCTTTATGCTCAGAATACCACGGGCAATGCGTCCTTGTAGATCTACTCAGACGCATTCAGAAAAATATGCTTTTGCACAAATACAGAAAATGTGACTCCAGCACGCGCATTACTTCTCATTCCTTAGCTTCAAGGTCATATTTGCAAAGCTTTCTGGTTTGCGTTCAACCCGAGACGTTGGGTGAAATTGTATAAAATTATCACTTCAGCTTGTATCAAGCTATCATTTCAGTAGGTGAAAACGGTTGAATGTCGTCAGCTTTGTATCTCATCACTAAAGATAAGTTTACGTGATTGGAAAGTTCAGATATGAGAAGAGTCTGACTTTTGACATTATTGTAAGATTGCGACTAGTAGCTTAAGACAAAGTGCGAAACTTCAAAATGTATTAATTAATGCTTGCTTCAGCAGCACGGACACTAAAATTAGAAAGATAAAGACAGGACTGGCTTGGCCCCTGGCACAAGGATGCCATACAAATTTGTGAGGCGTTCTGTAAAAAATTACAAACTATTAATTAGTGAATGAAGCTATGGTAATTTTCAAACACAAGAATTCATAAATACCTGGACTTTCTAAACAAAAGCCTATGTTTAATGACAACCCTTTGCATATGGCACAGGTAAGCATGTACCTCAGTGGAAAAATACAAAAGTACAGGATGTAATTTGAGAAGAGAGTCGCCTTTAGTGAAATGGGGGTATAGTTAATTTTATTAGGTGCTTAAGATATTAACAAAAACAATCGCAATGTGGTCATAGAAGGCCAGCGCAGGAAAAGTACTTTTGTAAATTATATATAGTATTACCATCACAGACCCAGAAAAGTGGATTAAATCAGAACCACGGACAAAGCAGATGCATATACCTATAATTTGATAGAGAAAATTGTTAGTTTTTCTAACAAGAAGATGAACCACTTTGATTTTAGATGTAGCTCCATTACCAAATCTCATGTGAATTTTTTTTTCACATTTATTTATTTTTGAGAGAGAGAGAGAGACAGAGAGACAGAGACAGAGAGAGCTAATGGGGGAGGAGCAAAGAGGGAGACACAGAATGCGAAGCAGTCTCCAGGCTCTGAGCTGTGAGCACAGAGTCTGATGTGGAGCTCGAACTCATGAACTGTGAGATCGTGACCTGAGCTGAAGTCAGATGCTCAACCTACTGAGCCAGCCAGGTGCCCCTAAATCCCATGTGAGTTTTGCTTGTAATTGGGAATTATGGAACATTTTTTAGCCCTGGTTTCCAAATGGCTGGCTGTTTGTGAGGTCAAGTCATGAGGAAACATCCAGTGCTCAGAGCTGGCTGTTCTGAGACGGGCCAGTTGGCTACTGACCACACCCGAGGGATCCCGTGGGTCAGAGGAACCCCAGGCCTCAGCTTTCGAGGATGGTGCTGAATAAACCCTACATTCGTCTTAGTCCTAATTTCATTTCTGAGGAGGAAGGTAAGCAGGCCCCTTCTGGACACTAATTGTGGCCATTCATACCCCTTGTGTTCCGGTTCCAGGTGGGGTGTTAGTGGTTAAGAGTGTGGACCTTGGTGTCTGGGGCCCTTTTTAGAGGAATGACCCCGGGGCAGGTTATTTCCCATGAGAGTCAGTTTCCTCCGGCGTCAAGTTGGGGTAATAGCACTCTCCCCATCACAGAGTCCACGTGGGGGTTAAACCAGGAAAGATCTGTGGCCTGTCACACGTGGTCAGTGTTTTCTGGGGCAAGCCACGAGCCCTTGAATTACTTTTGGTACTGGGACTTGTAACTCTGTATCTCAGGCCCTTGGCGATCAGGAAACACTTCATTTCCAGCTCGGGAGAGAAGAGCCTGACTGATGGAATGGCAGGAAGTACAATCCAAACAACACCATTGCCCCCCTAAACTCACATCTCCTTCTGGGGGACCCCACAGGTGCCTTTCCTGAATCACCGTGGCTGCTGTAACGGTTTCCGAAGGCTGGACCCTGAAGAAGCCCTATGCATTTCAGCACATGGATGAGCTCAGAGTCACCTTGCCCAAATACCCGAGCAGGGACCTCTGCTGGAGGAGACGTCCCTGAGGCGTCAAAGGGAGCGTCTGCATGCCAGAGGTCCCTGCGCCCCCCCCCCCCCCCCCCCCCCCGCAAGAACCTGAAATCTCCGAGTTGAAGTTCACTGTTGTTATTCCAGGCCCTTCAACTTTCAGGGGGCGGAAGTGAGACCAAGACAGAAGGGGCAGACGTGTGTGGTTGCTGAGGGGTTTACCAGATGGCCTGGATCTCTGAGACACGGCAAGTGGTGATAGGCTGGTCTTTAGTGCGGTGGGTCCTTGCAAGGGGAGGCGGCCCACCTGCCACGGTCAAGCCCATAAGTGTGGACGTTTCCTTAGCGAGAAAAGGGGAGGCGTATCTTCCTTCTTTGTGCAATTGACAAAATGAAAATACCCCCGCCCTCCCCCCCCGGGACTCGGCGGAATCCGCACCCATGGGCTTCTGCTTCCCGCTCAGTGCGGTTGCCTGGGCCTCCTCCGTCTGACTGGCTGGGGGGCAGGTGGGAGCTCCTCTGTTCCGTGAGCCCCCGGTGCCGAGTTTCCTTCCCACTTCGGCCTTTTGAAGTGTCTGGCTCCCAGTCATCCAGAACACCGTCTGAACGCAGCGTGATCTTTCTGTCCGAGTTATAAACAAGTTCTCTCTGATCTGGTGTCACAAAGCAGCCGAAACCCAGACTGGCCCCCAGCCTGGGTAATTCGGGTTGACTCTAGGTTAATGTCTTCCTGGTGCTCAGATCTGGAAGGCATCCAACGGAGGAGACCTACTACCCGTGTGAGCAGCAGATGTTCAAAGATGTTTTTTAACTTCTCTCATAAATACTTTAAGGAAGTATTCATTTCATACTTCTTGGTTTTTTTTTTTTTTTTTAATCTTCCTCTGGGAAGATTAAAAATGAAACCCTTTATTTGCTTAGTCTCTGAATTAGCTGTTACCCATGTATTTAGAGGCATTTAGACTTACCTGTCCACAATACCCTTGGAAGAATCTTCTATTCTACTTCCTTTACTTTAAAAAAAAAATGTGTATTTATTTCTTTTGGGGAGGGGGGGTAGGGACAGAGAGAGAGAATCCAAAGCAGGCTCTGGGCTGTCGGCACAGAGCCCCACGCAGGGCTCAACCCCACAGACCATGAGGTCGTGACCTGAGCTGAAGTCGGACGCTTAACTGACTGAGGCCCCCAGGTGCCCCCTCCTTCCTTTACTTTTGATATCATTATCCGTGTCAGAAATATTTTTACAGGTTCCAACATTTAGCTTGGATGCAATTACCAAAATTAGGAAAGCATGCTGATGTTTATCTGTATTTATGCAAAAGAGGCTTTTTGGGGGGAGGTGGGGTGCCGGTGCAAGTTCTTAAACGCTTGTTGGATAAATGAATGGATGACTCAGAGCCACATCGCTCCTGCGTTTGGAGACAGACTTCATTTTACGTTCCGAATGCTTACGTTGAATGTCTATCCACGGAGACTCTTTCTTTAACTTTATTTATTTTTTATTTATTTTTTTTTAATTTTGGAGTTGTTTTAGAATTTGAGAACGGTTGCATGGATAGTACAGAGAAGCCCCCTCCTGTTAGCATTCTAAGTAACTACCTTGCCAAGACCCTGAAATTAACATTGCTGTATTTCCTCCTACAGAAGCTACGTAGACTCCGTTCAGCTTTCACCCGGTTTTCAGTTAATGCTCCTTTTCTGTCCAGGATCCAACGCAGGAGACCACACGGCATTTAGAACGGGTCGTTTCTTTTCTCTCATGAAACTCAAAGAGAAAAGCTGCCCCGTGAAAAATAACGGTTGATGAACTTTTTCAGGAGTTGGCAGGATCGTTCTACCAAGGGCCAGTCTTACAGTCAGTCTTACAGGATTTGTGTCCAGATGCCGTGAGTTGTAGTTGCCTTGGTTGTACCAAAGCAGCCATCAATAATAAGTAAACAAATGGGCTATAATACTATTTCAATGTTACTGTTTTTGCAGAAACACGTGGCGGGCCATATTTGAGCCTTAGGCAATAGTTTGCGAACCTCTGATTTTATTGAACTATGCTCCAACATCAAGCCTGGTGTAACAGCACTAAAATCTACCTTCTCTCATTGTTACCAAAGCTTTTAGGGCCTTTCTAGGCCCCGGCATGAGCAGGCTGTGTGCTGAAGTGCGGGCCTTTAAAAGGGCCCCCTCCTACTGTCTACACAGGAGGTGACAGAATTGTCTTGACTGAAGATTTTTCTGTCTACTTTTGTCTACACCAGAAACTCTCATCGGTGACAATGATAGAATAATCACCATATGGTGATTGGCCAATCACCATATGGCCAATTTAGGCCAATTTAGGACTATTGTCATATGATAAGGGGATGAGCTAATACCTGTTCTGGGTGGGGCGCTTTTGAACAATTGTCTGGTAAATCTAGCTAATCAATTCCTTTGTTTTTGTAAGATTCATTCCCCTTCCATATAGTCAGAAGTTACTTGTTTGAAAAGTGTGCTGTTCATTCTGAGGTATTAATCGTTTTAAAAAATACGGATATTAGGGGCCCCTGGCTCAGTCAGTTGAGGGTCCCACTCATGGTTTCAGCTCAGGTCATGATCTCACGGTTCCTGGGTTCGAGCCCCATAATGAACCCCTGCTGACTGCACGGAGCCTGCTTGGGATTCTCTCTTTCCCCTCTCTCTCTGTCCCCTCCCCCACTCATGCTTGCTGTCTCTCCCTCTCTCAAAATAAATAGATAAAAAAAATACAGATTTTACCTTTTAGAGCAGTTTTGGGTTAACAGAAAAATTGAGCAGAAGGTACAAACAGTCCCCAGATACTTCGTGCCCTCACAAGCGTACAGATGGCCTCAACATGATGGCTGCTTTTGTGTGTCAACTTGCCTGGGTCAGAGTGTCCAGATATTTGGTCAAACGTTGTTTTGGGGATTTCTGTGAGGGTGTTTTAGGATGAGATTAACAATTAAGTCAGTACACTGAGTAAAGTGATTGCCCTACAGAATGTGTGGGGCTCATCCAATCAGTTGAAGGCTTTACTAGAACAAAGGCTGACCTTCTCCCAAGTAGGAAAGAATCCATTCTGCCCAACTGCTTTTGAACAGGGATATTGGCTTTTCCTGGGTCTCAAGTCTGCCATCCTTTGGACTGGAATTTACGGCATCTGCACTCCTGGGTCTCTAGCTTGTAGACTTCAGGTCCTGTGATTGTCAACTTCTGTAACCATGTGAGTCTATTCCTTATAATAAATCTATCTATCCACCTGTATCTGTATCTGTATATACACACATTCTATTGGTCTCTATTGGTCTTGTTTATCTGGGGAATCCTGGCCAAATACACCTGCCATCGGAATCCTCCACCAGAATGATCAATTTGTTACATTTGATGAACCTACATTGACCCATCATAATCACTCAAAGTCCATACTTTACATGAGGGGTCAATCTAGGTGTTGTACGTTAATGGGTTGGGACAAATGTATAATGGCATGTCTCCATCATTATACTATCAGACAGAGTAGTTTCACTACCCTAAATATCCTCGGGGCTCCACCTTTTCATCCCCACCCCCCCACTCCCCAACCACTAGCAACCATTGATCTCTTTACTGTCTCCATGGTTTTGCCTTTTTCCAGAATGTCACAGTTGCAATCATATAGTATATAGCCTTTCCAAATTACCTTCTTTCGCTAAGTAATACACATTTAAGTTTCCTCCTTGTCTTTTTGTGTCTTAATACAGTAGGTTTTGTTTGTTTGTTTTTTACGAACTTATAGTCCATTGTCTGGATGCACCACAGTTTATCCACTCATCTACTGAAGGACACTTTGGTTGCTTCCAAATTTGGGCAATTAAGAGTAAAGCTGCTGTAAACCTCTGTGTGCAGGTTTTTGCATGGACCTAACTTTTCATCTCATTTGGGTAAATACCAAGGAGTGTGAGTACTGGGTCATGTGGCAAGAGTATATTTAATTTTATAAGAAACTGTCAAACCATCTCCCAAAGTGGCTGTGCCATTTGCATTCCCTCCAGCCATGAACGAGAGTTCCTGTGGCTCCACCTCCTCCTCACTGACATCCAGTGATGTCAGTGTTCTGGTTGGGCCATTCTCATAGGCGTGCAGTGGTTTCTCCTTGTTTTAATTTGCAATTCCCCGATGATGTATGATGCTGACCATCTTTTCATATGTTTATTTGCCTCCTGTAAATCTTCGGTGAGGTGTTGGTTCGGGTCTTTTGTCCATTTGTTAAGTAGGGTGGTTCATTTTCTTATTGAGTTTTAAGAGTTCTTTGTATATTTTGGATACCAGTCATTTGTCAGATGTATCTTTTGCAAATACCTTCTCACAATCTGCCATGGTTTGTCTTGTTCTCTTGACAGTGCTTTTACAGAGTAGAAACTTTTTTATTTTTATTTATTTTTAATTTTTTTAATGTTTATTTATGTATTTATTTTTTGAGACAGAGAGAGACAGAGCATGAACGGGGGAGGGGCAGAGAGAGAGGGAGACACAGAATCCGAAGCAGGCTCCAGGCTCTGAGCCATCAGCCCAGAGCCCGACGCGGGGCTCAAACTCATGGACCGCGAGATCGTGACCTGAGCTGAAGTCAGACGCTTAACCGACTGAGCCACCCAGGCACCCCCAGAGTAGAAACTTTTAACTTTAATGAAGTCCAGCTTGTTTGTTATTTCTTCCATGGATCGTGGTTTTGATGTTGTGTCTAAACAGTCGTCATGAAATCCAAATCATCTGGAGTTGCTCTGATGTCATCTTCTGGGAACTTTATAGTTTTCCCTTTTATATTTAGTTCTATGCTCTATTGTGAGTTAATTTTTGTGAAGGGTATAAAGTAAATGTCTGGATTCTTCTTCTTTTTTTTCTTTGCATGTCGATGTCCAGTTGTTCCTGTGTTGTTTGTTGAAATGACTACCCTATTTTCGTTGATTTGCCTTCTCTTCTTTGTCAAAGATCGTTTGGCGATATTTGTGTGGGTCTCCTTCTGAGCTCTCTCTTCCGTTCCACTGATCTACTTGTCAATTCTGTCACCAATACCACACTGTCTTGATGCCTGCGGCTCCACAACAAGTCTTGAAATCAGTGTCAGTCTTCCAAGTGTTCTTCTTAATATTGTGTTGGGCATTCTGAGTTTGTTCATCTTTAAAAATTTTCAAGTTTTTGAGATATGGATTTTTTTTTGGAGATATGGATTCCTTAACCCTATCTCTGTTTTTGTGACAAATCAAAATACAGATGGCTTTTAATTAAGCTTTTATATATAAATTCTTTCAAAATCTTTACTTGTAGACCTTAAGGCTTTCCTCTATTTGGAGACTCTTTGACATTCAGCTAGCCCTTGGTTGTGTTTTATTTTTCCTATTGGGGTAATCATGTGCACAATGTTGGTTTTTGTTTTTTAAAGTTTTTTTTCTGTAAGTTTTCAAAGCCCCAGTTTCATCTGTAGAAGTCATAGTTTGGGGATTAGAGACCTCCTCTACATAGCTGAGGAAAATGAATTTCCCAGAGTTACAAGGTGTGGTTTTTGGCATATTCAGTAAAAAAAAAAAAAAAAAAAAAAAAAAAAAAAAAAAAAAAACAGGCAGTAAAAAGGAATTCCTAAGAACATTTCCCTACCTATGAGTAATCTGGTTTTGCTTCCTGCTTGACCTGTCTGAAGGGAACTGATCCTCCTGGGAATACCCCTGGGTTTCATGAGACCTTGACAGAATTGCGGTTTATGGGCAGAGCTAAAAAGAGTTGCTATTACGGAAGGAGGAACTGACAGCTTTGCTTTGTGACGAAAGACTGCTTGCCTTCTCTATCCCTTGACTCATCCGTGAAGTTTTTTTGGGTTCAGGAATGTGAGTTGGGAATGACAAGAAAATGGCATCACTAATGGTTCAACACAGGCTCCTCTGGATGAGTGTTTGATAGAGAGAATGATACAATCGTTAATAGAAACAAAACTGGAAATTGTCCATTTGAGACCGATGTTTACTCTTAAGCCCATGGTTTTTTAGTCTTTATTGTTAGTTTTGAATACTTTGGGAACATCTGAGCAGTTATGGATTGGGTCCCCTAGAGAAAGAGATACACCAAATTTTTCTTATGGTTTTCAAGGGATTCAAAGACTGTGTGCCTTAGAATGGAAACCTGTGGTTTAAAATTCTACTGTAGAACTTACATTTTGAAAGGCACAACTCATATGTACTATATAAGTTCTTCTGAGTCCTATTTCATGGATGAACCCTTTGCCGACCATGACAGTTTTGTTTCAATGCTATAATGCAAGAGTGAGTAAACTGTGGTCTGGGGCCCTGATACAGCCAGCCACCTGCTTTTGTAAATAAAGTTTTATTAGAACACGGCCACGACCATTTGTCTATGCGTTCTTTATGGCTGCTTTCAAGCTACAAAAACCAAGTGGATAGTTGAGAGAGAGACTGTATGACCCACAAAACTGGAAATGATATTTATCATTAGAAAAAGTTGGCTGACTCTTGCTATAGAAATGGCATTTGGGAAAATGGCATTTATGGCTTTATATATATATATTTTTTTTATTAAAAAAATTTTTTTTTAACGTTTATTTATTTTTGAGACAGAGAGAGACAGAGCATGAACGGGGGAGGGGCAGAGAGAGAGGGAGACACAGAATCGGAATCAGGCTCCAGGCTCTGAGCCGTCAGCCCAGAGCCCGACGCGGGGCTCGAACTCACGGATCTCGAGATCGTGACCTGAGCCGAAGTCGGACGCTTAACTGACTGAGCCACCCAGGCGCCCCTATGGCTTTATATTTAATACATGTCAATAATTAACGATATTTGAGACATTCTCCAAATCACATGATCCTGGCAACCATGTGGCAGGAGGCTCCACTGGCCCTTCCCTGTTACCTGGGAATGTGGTCCAAGGCTCCAAGCGGAGGATGATTCTCACCCCCAGGGTGGCGACAAGGCCCTCCCAGGCCCCAGCCTGCCTCTGCAACGTCATCCCTGCACCACCGGTCACCTGGCATTGCACAGGCCGGCCTTGCCTGGCTGGTTCCTTCCTATACTCCAAGCTCTTGAGCACACTGGTGCCTAAATGCATGTAGGAAACTCCAAAGGTCACCGTTTATTTCATATTAATGAGGTGTGAGGTCTGCTTGCCCTCCTCGAGCAGCCAATGCCCAGCCCTTGCTCCTTGCCAATGTTGCCACTTCTATTTCCTGTAAAAAAAAGTTACAAACTCTGAGGCCTTGAGTTCCACGGGGATAACACAGGGTGGTTTTGAGCGCCTCATCCATTCCTTCCCTCCGCCAGCTTCCCCCGCTGGCAGGTGTGAACACCAGGCCGGAAAGAGAGACAACGCCGCGGGTGCTGAAGGCGGGGCCCCTGGTGGCAGAGACAGGCTCCAGTTCCCGCCCCGTCAGCCTGCGAGGGTTGGGTCCTTCCTCTTCCTCCCGACCGAGCACCAGGATGGTGCTGCCCTGCTCGCTGGGTTTGTGCCAGCCTAGGAAAGAAGAAAAGATCTCACAGAAGTCGTGTGAGATCTGCCCATCTTCGTCAAGGGTAAATACAATCCGATGAGCGGGGCCTAAATGGGAACCCAATTTGGCACGTAGGCCAGGCTGCGCACTCATCATGGGAGAGGCCTGGAAAGGCAAGACAGTCCAGGTCCAGAGCCCCGCTTTGTGGCGGGAAGCGCCTGAGGGGGTCTGTCACCCCCCACCGCCCACGCCAAGAAGGAGCCGGGTGTGGGAGGGAGGCAGACTGCACCTGCTTGGGCGCGTGCACCTGTTTTGGGCGTGTGCACCTGCTCTGTGCGCATGCACCTGGTTTGGGCGCATGCACCTGCTTGGGCACGGGCACCTGCTTGGGCGGGTGCACCTGCTCTGGGCGCGTGCACCTGTCCGGGGCGCGTGCTGGGAAGGGCCGTCTCGGGGCGGGGAGGGGGTTCCACAAGGCTGAGCCTTCCTCCAGCCCCACGGGGCGCGCGAGCCGCACGCAGGGGGAGCTTCGAGGGCCTCGTCTGGCCCGCACAAAAGGCTGCCTGCTCTGATTAATGCTCAGAGGCCGCGCCTGTACCTGTTACCGGACATATGCTTGTCGTTACAGCCATCTGCCGCGCTGGCATCTGGCCGGCTCGCGCACGTTGGTGCCAAACGCCGACTTGAGAGGCGCGGACCGAAGGTAGGCTGCCCCGGGCCGGCTGCTGGCTGGCATCCTCCGGGGCACCAGCCAAGTGGGACCTGCTCACTCCTGCAGAAGGCCGGGCCCCTCCTCATCATGCGGGGTGTGCAGGCACTTCCGTTTGTGATATATAATAATACATTTTCTCTTTCCTACTCATAACCCCTAAGACATTTGAATATTCTCCCAATGCGCTGGGTAGCGCGGTTCCCTTCTCGCCTGTGATGCAGACCCCTCCCTGGGAGTACTTGTCACCTGGCGTCCCTTCAACATCACATTTCCTGCCCGGTCGCCTCCCTCGCTCAGTCCCCGGTGACCTCAAAGGGAGACACAGTGGGTGGGACAGCATCTCTCAAAACCCTCCGTGGGAAGAAGCTGTCACTTCTACACGTGGGGCAGTGCCTGCGAGTATCCGCTTTAAGGTCAGGATGGCCATATGTTAAGAAAACGCAAAAAAGATTTCAAAAGCCACAGCTGCCCTCTCTGCAGGGAGTGTTTCCTAAAAACGGGGCGGGGGAGTCACGGGATATGCGGAAATGCGTTCTCAGCAGCGCGAATCCTCTTGAGGAGGTGACCGAAGATCCTTGGCGGTCCCCAAGCCCTTGGCTAGGACAACAGTCTGTGTGCCTTCAAATGGCCGCAGGACACACAGGTCTACAGTGTGTGTGACATAAAAGTTTTATGGGAAAGGATCAAGAAAGAAACGTCAGGAAGGCTCTGGAAGGGGCAGTCATAGCGAAAGTCCGAGGGTTACTGAGGTGGGGAGGGGGGTGGCCCACGGATGCTGGGGCCACACGCACGGCTGCAGTGACATCGCAGGATGGGCTGGGCAGGAGACAAAGGTGGTAGCGGTTTACAACGGCGAGCTCCCTGCTCTGGCCCTGAGCCCGCTGCCCAGTGAGGCACACCCCAGTCTACCCCCAAGGAGATCACCTTCCAACTGGAAAAAGGAGACAAAATAACAAGCCAAATATCAATTGAGATCCAGAAGGACCCACTCAAATAGGTGACGGGGACGTCTTCTCTGAAGAAGGGCCATTTCGGTCAAAACCTGAGCAATGAGAAGGAGCCAGCGCCCCAGACAGAGGAGGCTGCAAACATGTTGAGGGGGGCAGTGGGCAGAGGGGACCGAGAGGGGCCCAGTGCACCCCAGGACTGTGAGGGGGGTTTGCATGCGACTCTGAGATGGGCGGGTGCTGTGCTTGTTTGAACAGTTTCCCAGGAACTCGTGTCCCTCCGGAACCTGAGAATGTGGCCTTATTTGGAGATAGGGTCATTGCTGAGGTCATCAGGTTAAGACCAGGTGGGTTAAGATGGGCCCTAATCAGTGACCGGCCTCCTGTAAGAAGCAGGAGGTAACACACACACACACACACACACGCATGCACGCACACACACACGGACAGGGAGTGGCCATGGGAGGACAGGGGTGGGGGAGTTCCGAGTGCACCTGGGGGTCCCTGCTGCCACCAGAGTCAGGAAGAGGCAGGAGGGTGTGGCCCTGCTGACACCCATGACTTTGGACTTCCAGCCAGAGGGAATGTGGGAGAACACTGTGTGGCTGGGAGGCAGCCCAGGAAAAGCAGGTGCCAGTCAGCAGCTCAGCCGGGGCCTGGGTGCCACGGGGGAGAGTTTGGGTTTCACTCAGCAGGGAAAGAGGAGCGGGTACGATCTGCCGGTAGTGTGGTCCTATGATGGGGTTTCCACATAAAAAGGCGTCCACGCTGGGTGGCGGCTGTGAGGACAGCAGGCGGGTGGTGGCCGTGGAGGTTCCGGCGAGGTCCAGGGGTCCCGGCCAGGGGGCCGCAGTGGGACAGGTGGGCCACAGAGACGGGGACAGCCCAGCGTGAAGCCGGTGGCGGGAAGGTGGCATCCAGGCCACTGGGGAAGTGGTGGCAGTGGAGGGCGGGGTGGGGTGGGGGAGCTGGGCTGCAGGGGGTGAGCCAGAGGGAGGGCATTCCTGGGTTTCTGGCTACAGACACCGCGTGCTGAGATGGGAACGAAGGGTGAGGCCAGGTTGCAGGGAGGGACAGAGCCCTGCTCTGGGCAACTGTTTCAGACGCCTGCAAGGTCTGACTGGAGAGGTGACCTTTCTTTCTCCCTCAGCCCTCCATTTCCGATCCTTTTTTTTTTTTTTTTTTTTTTTTTAGTTTCCTGGAGAAAGTAACTTTTCTCTTTGGCCCAGCATGCGCATCTGGTGGATTATATTTGCTTTTCAAGGCCAGGAACATCTTTCTGTGATCTCAACCCTGGGGAAGACACTCATGCTGGCGTCCTGGTGACATATGTTGGACTCCGGAGCCTCCCCGCTCTGAAGCTCCCCCTGGAGCAAGTCAGTAGGTCAGGGAGACCTTCCAGCTGCAGAAGGTGCTGGTGATCTTGGTCCCCGTTCCAGCGGGTCCCGAGAACCGCCGTGCCTCCCTCCGTCCCTGCCAGGGCCAGACCCCGGGCTCTGCTCACCTCCTCTGGCTCATAATCACTTCTGTGTCCCCTGGGTCCCCTGCCACCGCTCCGTCTCAGAGGGGCTGGGGCCTGTGTCCTGCCAGCCTCCTAACCCCTGGGGAGCTTTCCAAATGGGGCTTACTCTTTTCTTCCCTGACACTTTAGTGTGACACAGGGGATTTAATTTTATTTCCCTTGTAGTGTCTTCTAGTTCTCTGTCTCAAGGGACTTGGGCCACTTGACCAGATGCTTGTTTTGGGGGGATGTTTGAAGAATCCACTTGTAGCACCCCAACACCTGCTTCCCGGTGACGTCAGCCCAATCCCAGGGTGGGCGCTAACCCGGGAACCTCCTGTGCTCCAGACCTTCAGAGGCTGTAAATAAACTGTTCCCTTCTGTTTCAAAAATCCCGGCTTCAGCTGCCTTTTCACGCTTGCGCTGTGCGGCCTGGCTGCCTGACTCCGGGCCTTTCCTTGTCAAGTGAGGATTTGCATGCAGGACATAATCACCCGGAGGACCCTTCCAGAATCTTCCTGATGCCTACCAACATGTTTCAACTCTCTCGTCACAATTGATATTCTTCTGTGTGGAGGCAAATAAAGAAAATTTATGGCTCCTGATACACGGATTTTCTCCAGAAATTTACCGATGACATAAAAGGAAGTCGAGCAAAACCTGTTGCGTTTTACAACTCTTTTTAATATCTTCGTGAAATCTTCCTCTTTAAAGAGATGGGAACGTTTTAGGGCTGAGGCATTCTCCAAGGTGCCAGGTCCCAATTCCCATGTTGGTGTGACACAGGTCTCACAGCGCACCTGTCCTCCGGAGATCGTCGTTTTCCACGTGGAGCAAAAGCCCGGAAATGTCAGAAAATGAAGGGTCTTCTCACTTTCTGACCAGGAAGGCTGATCCAGACTCATTTGTAGCGACTTGAGTTGGATAAGTTGGCGTGTAAACAGAGTGTTCAGAAGTGTTTAGCCTGGTGGCTATTGCGCAATCAAAACCACAGTATCCCCACAAGCAAATGGATAAAAATACTGTTTTGGGGCTTGTGGGAACCTAAGACACGATTTGAATTCGTTGCTCTTATCATACAATTGGTTGTGAGGGCCCCTGAGGCAAAGAGGCGGGGTGGGTGGGGGGCGTGGCCACAAAACAAACAGATTCTGGCTTCTGCATGACGTCGCTTTGCGTGTTTCTCCCAAAGACTTGTTCATTTGGACAAACGATGTCCCCAGTGTGCAAAACCTGAGTTTGCAAAGTCACCGGAACTAACAAAGATGAACGGTTGGAGGAGACAGAAAGCCTAAATCAATTCAACAAAGTGAAGAGGTGGGAAAAAGGACCAGCGATGGGAAAAATGTGAATTTTTCAATGTGACGGTGAATTTCAGTGTCAACGTGAGAAATAATGACATGGGAGACCCCCCCCCCCCCCCCCGCCTTGGTCAGAACGCGACAAGTGCCCTGGACATAGGAGGCTGAAATGCGGCAAATTGTACCCTGCCTTGTCTCTGCTTCTGAACAGCACGGACTTTTTGTTTATGATGGAAATCAGTATGTGAAAAGAAATCAATCTGCCAGCATGTTCTTGTTTTTCTCCCCCAGCAAGGAGCTCAGCTTATTTTGAAAAGCCAAAAGGAACACAGGCTGCTTCTTATAATTAAGTCCCCCCAGGAAGCCTTAGCCTCTGGAAGTCACACTTTCTCGAGGGACAGTCGGAACTACTTGGCTTGTATGACCTTGCAGGGACTTGAAAGCAAGGCTGTGAGATGATGTGCCCTTTCGGAGGTGCCTAGGGAGACACGCTGTGGAGAGTGGGTCGGGCAGGGGGATCCACAGGGCCCCGTGTGGTGGGGACGAATGTAAACCCCGGCACAGTAGGGGAGGCCCTTCTGCATTAAGGGGCTGCCTGCCAGCAGAGATCCGGGCACCTTCCTAAACTCCTGCACGGAGCGCTGTGACTGCCACCTGGCTTACCTACACAAGTCCTCTTTTCAACAGGTACCAAGACCCCCGAGAGTTTAGGGAGCAGAGGGATGACAGGCTACTCTAACTCCCACGTAGTGGCTTATCTAAAAAAAAAATGTGGCCTTAATCTGTCTTCTGCCTATGATCCCCTCTCCTCCTGAGTCCGATTCCACCCTGGCCTTCTCATCTTGAAGGAAGGAAAAAATAAATTTATATCAATCTTAGGATATTTTTGCCAGGCCTACTCAAGGCGATTGTTCAAAGCTCTTGGATTTGTGTGTGTATACACACACACACACACACACACACACACAGCAAAGCCCAAAACCTCAAACAATTTGAAATACACAGTTAAATGAGTGACAATATTTATCTTTTGGAAACGGCCTTTAAATAAAGACTCAGAGGAAAAACAAAAGAAAAATAATCATTTGGTATATTTCCCCAACATATTGGCTTTTTAATTGTCAGTGTATGTATTGCATCTTCCGCCAAGAAATCTGCACCCGTGCTTATTACTAAAGATTGAGCATCACCAGGAAATTCTGTTACTATGGCAAACGCTTTTATGGGAAGAGTAATGAAATGAGTGTAACTCACAAAATGTGCGGCTGAAACCCGAAGACAGGAAGACGCTCTTTGCTCTTGGGCTTTAGCGTTTTGGAGGAAATGGCAACAATTAAATCAAAGATTTAGCAATCACTTGCTAGGTAAACAACGCTATTTTGAGAGCCGTGCGAGAAACAAAGGCAGATGCGAGGTCGGTTTCCTGGTCTCGAGGACCTTTCTTTCTAATGGGGAAAGGCAGACGTAATCACAGGAGAAGTTCAAGATAAGCTCCAAACAACAAGCAGATGCTTACCTTAACATAAGACATGCGTGTTTAACGGAGAAATAGATTAGACAGTGGCTTCGAAGGGAGTCCAGGTGAGGGAGACAGGACGGGCAATGTTTGCTCAAGGAAGGCCTCGCTGGGGAAGAGGTCTGGGAATTGACTTTAATGGCGGAAGGTGTTGGGACAGGTCAGAGAGAGTAAGGATTGTGGAAAGTTAAATTATATATTTGAGGGCTTAGAGGATTGACTAAAATAGGGCATCCATAAAGTTAGAGGTTGAGATCCTGGATTAAAAAGATGAATGAGTCTACATTCTGCAAGGGAGGGAGGTTCTTTTTGAAATGCTAAGGGATCTGGATATTATCCTAGGGGAGTGGAACGGAGGCACAAGATTTTTGATGGGTTTTGGTTTCCTTCTTCTTCCCAAAAGATGACAGCTGTCCAGTGATGGCAGTCAGTCTTGGCGGTGGGGAGCAGAGGAAGTCCTAATCTGGTAGTTTGTTCGCTCGCCCTCGAGTCTCACTCTAGTTCCTGCTCTGAGGTTGGCAAACATGTTCCTGAAGTGTGTTACACTTTGCGTTTCCAGGCTTTGCGTTTCCTCCCCAGAGTTTGGGCTTTCTGCCAACAAGCCCCAGTCTGTCCATGAATCAACTTTGAGCATCTACAGCAGCGTCTCCCCAAAGCTTACTGCCCACCTTCTTGAACCCGCTGGTTTCCAGGGATACAGACGCCGCCCGCCCCTGCTCCCACCAGGCTGCCGCCTGTCATGGGCAGTTCCAGGCTTTTGTGTAGAGAGCATACACACTCCCCACATCCTTGACCATCTTCAGACAGTTTCCTTGTTGCCACTCACCTCTCCAGACTCACGTTTCCACATGCTTATCGCTAGAAAGTCAAGTCTTGTCTTGATTATGCCGCCGTAGCTGGATGCTTAGACCTAAGGAGTCCTCTATTTCCACCCGGGACTGTGGCTCAGTACTCGCCCACCCAGTGCCTCCCATAGCTAGCCAGGCCAGGCCAAGGAATAGAGGTATAGAGCCAGGCGTTAAGAGTATTAAATTTGCTATTGTGTAATATATATTAGAAAGTAAAAAAAAATGGTAGGAGGGAAACTAGTCAAGATGAGTTAATTGTACCATGAAGGAGAAGGACCTGGGCTCTGGAGGTCAAAAAGGGACAGAAAAAGAAGTGAGAGAAATGAAAGAGGGAAAAAAAAAATAGGGAAGGGGCTGGGAGCTTCCTGGCCCCGAAGAAGAGGGAAGAAGGGTGTCAAAGGGGACTGGAGAGCTTCTTGTGTGGAGGACGGAGGGAGGGAACGAGGGCACCACCAGCAGAGTTGGGGAAGTGGAAGGGACATTGAGCATTCGGACATTGAATTTAATTCCACAACATAGTAAAAATGGGACTTTTCCTCAATGCCTTACAGTGAGAGAGGTTGCTAGTGGGTGGTTTTGTCAGTGAAGAGAACATAGGAACAAATCAGTAAGAGATAAAAGAATGAGTTTAGAGAGCTGTTAATATTTAAGTAGAAGTGGAGGGAGGGAGAGGAAGAAAAGCCAATAAAGAGAGAAGCAAAAGCCAAAGAAGGTTGCAATTGAACCAAGTTGTTTTAGGGTCACAGAAGTAAAAAAAAAAAAAAGGCTGAAAACTTAAAAGGAGATATTGCTACTGTCAAATGCTCTCGAGAGGTCACTGTGAATGCAGAAAACACAGAACACGGCAGTGAGGAACTCACTCGTGCTCACTGGTGCAATCCCTCTCCAGTGGTGGAGACAGAAGTGAGACTATGCTAACCAAGAAGTCAGCAATTATGAACAGTCCTGCAAGTTTGCAGCTAGGTTTGGGTAAGGATAAGTAGTAATCATTGGGAGATTTGGTGGTGAAAAGCATGAGAATTTCTGCTCTGTGTGTGAGGACAGAGAAACCAGTCCCTACATTTGTAAAGGCTGGAAAGACACGGGATAATGGAAGCACCTATTTAGAAAGGGGGAAAAAGAAGATAGAGTGAAGCCCTCCTGCCTCTTGACCTGTTTTGTAAATCGCAGTGAAATCATTTATGTGGGGGGGGGGGGAATATGAAAGATTGAGTACTTAAGGAGAGGAAAAATGATGGGGACGGTCATTACAGATTATGAGTTAGGGGGGAAAAAACAAGGTGGGAAAGAAACCCTGAAGAAATCATAGGGGTACAGTGAGAAGGGCCAATTAAGAGTGGAGAATATATACGTTCACCGTGAGCTCAGGCAGCTTTGCGAGAGCAAGGCTGTGGAGCCCAACTCCAGGGGAAGAAAGAAACGGATGAAGATGAGCTCAAGGCAGATTCTTCCCGGTAGAGGTGGCTGAGGTTCAGACGGTGAAGGGAGTCTGTGTCAGTACAAGTTGAAGTTGCTGACCATTGAGTCTAGTCCGGACCAATTTTGAAGTTCAGCGTTATCTACGGGGGTGTGGAGAGTGAGTTGAGAGAAGGCACAGGTGCACAGATCGGCCGTGGGGTAGACGGCAGGGAGGAGGAACCAGTGGAGGTGAGGGTGGTTCGGGGGAGGGTGCGCTGTTTCTTGGCTGGTGTGGTCCGTGGAATCACGAAGCAAAGAGACACATAGGATGAGGCACTAAATAATCCAATTTAAAATAGGGATCTTCTAGATAGGATTTCTGGACCCTGAATTACGACAGTCTGGGCTGGATCATTCTCTGTTGTGGGGCTGTCCCGTGCAGCATCCCCGGTCTCCACCCGCCAGGGGCAACAGCGTCGCCCTCCGTTTGGGCAACAAGAAAGTCACCGGACATTCCCAAGTGTCCCCTGTGGGGAAGGGGGTGTGCAAAAGCTCTTTGGGGTAGATGGTAGCAGATTTTAAGGAACAAGAGAAAAATAGCAAAGAAGTCCTCTGAATATGAGAAGGGAGTTAACAAAGACAAGTGGCTCGCTGAATGGTTGCATATGTAATGGGATGTTATTCAGCTTTAAAAAAGGACTTTCTGATACATGTTACAACAGGGATAAACTTGAAGACTTTCTTCTAAATGAAAAAAGCCAGACCCCAAAATACAAACATCGTAGGTTCCATTTATATGAGGTCCCCGGAGCCATCAAATTCATACAGACAGCCAGTAGAACAGAGGTCACCAGGAGCTGGGGGAGAGGAAGAGGGCGAGTTAGTGTTTCCTGGGGACAGAGTTCCAGCCAAGGATGATGGAACCGTTCCTGGAGAGGATGGTGGTGATGGGTGGCCCATGACAGTGCACTTAGTGCTGCTGAACTGAACACTGAGAAATTGTTAAAGTGGTAAATGTTGTGTGGTGTATATTTTACGACAATACAGAACGGTATCCACACATAGTGGTCAGGCACAGTGTGTGCTGGTGGTGACCTCCGGTTTTCATTGGCTCCAGAAGGGCATTTAACAACCATAGCGGTGATTGAAAGAGAGAACAGAGGGGCGCCGGGGCAGGGGAGGGGCTCAGTGAGTTGAGCGTCAGACTTCGGCTCAGGTCGTGAGCTCACGGTTCGTGGGTTCGAGCCTCGCGTCGGGCTCCGTGCTGACAGCTCGGAGCCTGGAGCCTGCTTCCGATTCTGTGTCTCCCTCTCTCTCTGCCCCTCCCCGATGCTCTGTCTCTCTCTCTCTCTCTCTCTCTCTCTCTCATGCTCTGTCTCGTGCTGGCCTGAGCAGTAAGTGGCAAGCAGGCACGTGTATTCGCTCGGGTGCATAACATACCGCCACGGACTGGGGGTTTCAAACAAGAGAAACCCGTGTTCTCAGAGTCCTCTAGGCTGGAATGTGAGATCAAGTGCCTCGCGGTCGCTTTGTGGCGAGGACTGTCCTCCTGGCTTACAGACGGCCGGCTCTTTGCTCATCATCCTCACATGGCCTCCTCCCTGTGCACGCTGACTCCTGGTGTCTCCTTCTCTTCTTATAGAATCCAGTTCTATGGGATTAGATCCTCATACGTGTGGCCTCTTTTATCCTTGACTGCCTTCCAAAATGCCCTGTCTCCAAATACAGTCACACAGGGTTAGGGCTTCAACAGGTGACTTTTGAGGGGGGGCAGAGTTGGGTCCACACCGCTTCCTTCTTTCCCACTTAGATGGGGCGGTGGGCGAGGCCTACGTGAGAGGACAGGGAGGCAATGGCTTCGGCGTGATCCCCACCCAGGCACAGGCTTTCCTCCAGGCCAGGAGACGCCAGAAAGCAGTGATGGAGAGGAGCGCCCCGCAAGGAAAAGCGGCAGCCGTCTATGGGTGCAGACACAGCAGACTTGGACAGGAGCAGTCCTGAGGACTCAATGTCACTAGTAAAAGACACACATGGTTTATGGCCTCGGGAATAAATGACGGCCATTGCACTTGTTTACAAGGCAGAGAACCGCTTAAAACCATGGATATTTACAACACTCTAAATATATAATTCCTTCGAGGAGAGCAAAATAACCCACTATTTTCCAAGGCTATTAAATATTCATAAGGAGGAGATGGCCTTCCCTTTAAAAGCACTCACGGAGTTTTCTGTAGAGCAGGTGACAGACTTGCGTTAATCTCTGACCAGGGAGACCAAGAGCATTTAAAGTAACAGGCTTTCCTGGTCCAGTGCTTTCCCCCTATTTATTTCTAAAGGCCTCACCTCTCCATGCTTATGTTCTCACGCAGCTACGGCCAGGTAAGTGGCATTTAGCTGTTCAACATGATGAAACGCTAAATATGGTTTATGCCGGACCTAATTGCCTCTACAAACGGCATGGAGACTCTGTGCCTGCGAATGGAATTGGACTGCAGCTCGGCTGATCCGTCCTTGGCCACTCCTCTGACGGATGCAGATTGCTGCAAGATTGATTTGCCCATTGGATGGTGGGGAGAGCTCGAGTGAGCAGGCGGGTGGCACCAAAGTCCAGTTCAGAGGGCCCATGTAGATACAGCCCTGGTCTAAATGCACGTTTAAAAATGCAAATTACAAAAGGGAGAGAACAACTAACTAGGGGAGCGCATGGTCTAGAAAAGCCTACGCAGGTCAGATAGGTTGTAGCAGATCAACATTCTAGAATGTGCAGGACCTTCTCCAGTGAGAGACTTGCAACCAGGAACTCTCCTTTCTTCATTCCATCATGAAACGAGCTTTGGTGATCCACCTTGGACATTTCCTCTTTCTTTTTCTTTTTTTTTTTTAACGTTTATTTATTTTTGAGAGACACAGAGAGACAGAGCGTGAGCAGGGGAGGGGCAGAGAGAGAGGGAGACACAGAATCGGAAGCAGGCTCCAGGCTCCGAGCTGTCAGCAAAGAGTCCGATGCGGGCCTCAAACCCACGGACCTCGAGATCATGACCTGAGCCGAAGTCAGTTGCTCAAATGACTGAGCCACCCAGGCACCCCTCCTCTTTCTTAAATAAGCTACGAAAGCTTGTGTGTGAGACAGTTGGTCTGGCTTCTCCCACTGTCTCCCCTGCCTGCACCCCAGGGTCTTCCCCTCTCCCCCGCCCCTCTTCCTCGGGGCAGCCTTTTGGCCACGTGTCTGTAGACTTGTTCCCATTCAGGTCGTCTTCCACAACTCGTTGCTCACTGACTCAGGAACATCCTCCTCCCTCACTCTTCACGCCTGTGCATCCTGAACGCTGGATTCTCAGAGCTGAAGACCCGTGTCTCCTGGCCTGTGACCCCAGAGAACAACAGTTACCTACGCCGCACCTGACTGTTGGCTTTCCAGACTTCTTCGTTTCGTCAGACAAGCACGTCTCCACAGCCTTGCTACCGTCCTTCTGTGTTCCTTAACTCTGATGCTGGGAACACAGTCAAGGTACGGATCCCTGGGGAAACCTGTTGGTGACACAACTATAAGCTCGCTGTAAGCACAACATAACCGCGCTAGCTTATTCACTCTCTCTTCCTAGCAAATCACATCGTGATGAGCCAGGAGCTTCTACCTTCGTCGTGACATCATTTACGCCTTGTGCAGTGGGGGTGAAGGGCAGCAGCCATGTGAGCCCACGGGCACGGGCCGTCACATCGGCCCAGTGCTCCCCCGGGTGCCTCTCCCGCGGGCTTGGCTAGGACACAAGACAAGGCTGGTGCGTCCCTCAAGTTCTAGATCTGTGTTTGTCTTCCGGTTTAAACCCATCAAATCCATCAGACCTTTCATAGAGAACTGCTTTTCGTCGCTAGTGTGCCATTGAGATCAGTCGGTTGCCATCATCCCTCCGGAGGGAGCGCCCGGTGCCACTGCGATCCACGAGGACTGTGGCTGTCAGGCGGTTGTTGGCTTGAGAGGAACGTGGTAAAGAGTCAGCAGGAGCATTTCACATACCTGACCCCCCTCCTGCCCGTTTATGTTCTCTTTCCTGCCTCCCATGTTCTCCTGCAAAGAGGAACCATATCCAAAAGGAGCCAGCTGGTACGAAGGACACACTATCAAGGAATTCTTCAGGGTCATTGCACAGTTTTGGAAGTTGGCCTTGAGGCCATGCTGGCCCCTAACGACAACCTGTCGCCCTGTGGTCTCGCTTCCGCCCGGACACTGCTACCTGCTGGGCCATGGGCGGGGAGCCCCCAGGCACGCAGACCCGCAGCTTGAATGCTTAAGGGACAGCGGAGAGAACAGAGGTCGGATGTGCAATAAGAACGGTGATGAACCCAGGTAGGAGGAGACGACACGATGGCGGCATCGTCCTGAGGTCCCTAAGCCAGCTGGAGCGGCCAGAGAAAGCCGTCCCCGGGAAGGGGCTTCCCAGTGGCCCTCGGAGCACCGGAAGGGGCTAGCTGGGTGAAAGGGGCAGGGGGCTGGTGGACACGGGGAACCATAGCGCCTGCCGATCTGAGACCTGAAATGCTGTGGAGCTCAGTTTCAGGACAGTTAAAAAAAAAAAAAAAAAAACACACGATTGCTTGACGCAGCTAGAAAAGGAGAGGCATGAGATCGCAGGACAGAGGAGTTGGGCCCAAGATCCTGTGGGGACACGGCAGCCAGACTACATGTGCCAGGTGTTAGTCACCCGGGGACGCCTGGGAAGAGTCTCAAGCAAATCACACTTGCATTTCACAAAGACAACTGCAAGCAGGGAAGCTGGCCGGCCAGGCAGGCAGGCAGGCGGGCAGGACGCAGTTGCCAGGCAGGAACAGCAGATGCCAGTGGTGTGGTGTGGGTGGGACAGTGTTGCCCGCTAACGAAACCTGGTGGGTGGGTGCCAGGCACCTTGTGTCCAGTCAGGGTCGTGGCCGTGGAGTCCCAGCGACACGGACACAGCTGGCTGCGTGAGGTGCTCCAGCAGGCTCGATCTGTCGGCGCCGGTGCAGATGGGCTGGAGATTTTGAGTCCTGCCCCCTCTTGTTTCTAGGCAGACCCACTGGACCGAAACGGGCAAGGGCCTAGGTTATTTGGAAGAGAGCCGCTGAAGTTATCGACAAGAGCTTGTATGCTGGGAAAGTGGGTAAGCACAGAGGGAGAGAGATGATGTGAGGAGAAGAAGGGCGGAGGGACTGATGGGGTCAAAGTGAGGCTGAGATCAGAGAATAATGTCTGATTTTCATGGTAGAGCCTTTTCTGGTGGGAACTGGTAAAAACAGAAACCATTAGGGATGAGTGAAGAGACCGAGTGGCCCAAATACGACGGTGCGTCTGCACAGACGCCGAGCCCCGCGGACCACGGCAAGGTTAGTTGTGCAGAAGACTGACTGGATCAGAGACAGCAGCTCCAATGGACCCGTCAGGGTGCCACCAGAACCAGGGCAAGTTGCCATGGCAACCATGACAGGTGCGCTTCTGGGAGCTATGAGCAGGCTCAGAGCAAGGCAGCCACATCCTAGGCTCCATTCCCATGGGGAAGGTGCTTGGTGCTCAGTATGCTATGTGCAGAGCAGCACAGACTGGTGGGAAACTCTTGTACCCGGAAGTTGTCAGCCTTCTCTCAGGCTGAGCTGCCCCTTCAAACTGTAGGGAGCTAGGCTTGTAGCCGTTCCTCTCCCACATCAGGACGTCCCTGATGGGGACTCCTGATATGTCACTGGGGCTTAGCACCTTGTTGGCCCAGATCTTCCGTGTGCAGATGACCCCTACCACCAGGCCGGACCTCACACCTGAGAGCAGGAAGGGGACTCTGGTCATCCCTCTCCATGGCCTTCGTCCTCTGGTAAAATGGGCTAGAAAATAGGTCCAGGATAAAAACGGCAATGGCAACCTGCGTGTGTACTTAGATACTCACCACTTTCGAGTATCTAAAAAGATCCTTTCTGAGAGTCAAAAAAAAAAGTGCAGGTGTAGATTTTATTCATCATCCCGTTAAGCGTTATCTTTCTAGAAAGTAAATCTAACTCTGTTGCATCCTTACTGATTATAGCACCAAGTCCCACCCCCACAGCATGGCATCTCCAAAATCTCTGGCAGGTCCCATAAATCTTCCAACTACTTCTTACCATGGACCCTAAACCACTAGCAGTCCAAGTGCACATCAGGGCTCAACATCTAGTTGATGAATTAGGAAATCTGGCCCCATGGCTGGGCTACACACTCCTCTCTCCCTTCTAGTGAATAGAACTCATCCTTTCGAATGAACTGGAACATCACAGCCTCTTGGGAGCCTCCTCTAGACCCTTCTGCAGTTTACTGTGTCCTCACTACTCTTCTCCATATACACAGTCCTGTATCACATCATGCGTCAAAGACCACTCATAAGATGACTACATGTAACTGATTTTTTATAGAGCAAAAACTGTCAAATATCAGCAGTTTAATACAGTTCAACCAAATGGTTGTCCCTCATTGTATGTGTGTGTGTGTGTGTGTGTGTGTGTGTGTATTTAATAGAAATATAACCCTGCATTATATATCTGGGCCAGTTGCTGCTGATAAGTAAGATTATATCTCGCAAGTGTGGTCATCTGACTGAGTTCTGGCGAATGAAATGTAAGCAGATGTACTGACCGACAGCTTCTAGGAAACTTACTTAATAGATAACTTGTGTATACCCTTTGTGATTTCTTCATACTCCTTCATCCATCCTGCTTACTGGAATGTACTTAAGATTTCTGGACCTCTTGCAACTCTTCGGGAATACGAGGATAAGGGATGCACCCTAGAGTTTATGGAGTGGTGAACTTCAAGTAGGTTGAACCTTTGATGGCAAATTGACCACATCAGCTCTGAACAGCTAGAGAATTTCTACTTTAGTAGGCCATGTTATCTGCAGCAGAACTTTCTTCTTGCTGATGCTTAATGATTTGAATTATTATTATATGCTCGCTTTCTCACTAGACTGTGAGTTCCTCAAAGGCAGGGGTTATACTGGTAAATCTGTGCCCTCAAGCATTCAGTAGCAAGCACTGGGCCTGGAATATGCTCAATAATCTTTGCAAAGTATTTTGGTGTTGTTTTGAACAGAGTGATTCAAGAATTGCTTATGTGAACAAAAGGCAACATTTAAATATTATCAAAGTTAAAGGCAAAACAGACTCCCTCCAAGCATATCAGTAAATGAACGGGAAAATAGATGTAAGTATGATCCAGAGGCGTTCTTCACAGAAACAATGTCAGTGCATGGCAAGCCTGTATTGCTATGTCAAAACATGACAATATGTATCCAATTTGTGGAGAAAAACTCACCTCAGGCACCTGACACACTATGGGATTCAAAGGGTTGAGACCGATGAATAATAACCAAAGCAAATGGTCAGTAGACACATTTGAAGAAAAACGGAGGAAGGGAAGGAATGATAATTGGCAGAAAGTGTAACTTCCTCCAATAATTGGCTTGCATGGGCTTAAACCCAAGTAAGAGCTGCACACCTAGCTTCGGTGGGAATCCGATCTGAATTTAGAGAGAGCCAACCCCCCTTTCCAAAATTGAAAAGTTAGAAACTCTAAATCTTCCCTCTGTAAATTATGGCTTTCTGTTTAACTGCCAGGAACAATATAAAGTGTGCAAATAGCAGGCTATGAAATTGTTATAAATCAGAAATCAAGCACCCAGCTTCTCCATGACAACATGTGATTGTATGTTGCACTCTGCTCTCAATGCGGTCCACCGGGCACAGGCTTCGTAATGAGATCATGGCAAGCGTATTTTCACTCGATGTGAAAAGTTTATTAGTACAACTCCAGCTATCAAAATAATCGATTTCTAAATCTAAACAAGCCGTTAGGGTGAGGGAGTCCTAGTAGATACAAGGGTCAATGTCTAAATCAATAAAATTGTACAAGTCCAGTGACAAGTCAGATGTGCACAAGAGCGTCAGTTTTGCTGTTGCAAATGAATCACTAGCAATCAAATATAATTTTGCGTCATAAAGACATGTGGCCGGAATCATAGATCTAATTCCCCTCCTCTGATCCAGGAAGAGACGGGAGTTCAGTGATTGCTCTGCTCCCCAGAAAACAACTTGCTAAAGGAAGGACATTTTCTGGGCTCCTGGGTGGCTCAGCTGGTTAAGAGTCCAACTCTTTTTTTTTTTTTAATGTTTATTTTTGAGAGAGAGAGGCAGAGTGTGAGCTGGGGATGGGCAGAGAGAGAGAGAGAGAGAGAGAGAGAGACATAGAATATGAAGCAGGCTCCAGCCTCTACAAGATAAACACAGAACCCAACGCAGGGCTCGAACCCATGAACTCTGAGATCATGACCTGAGCTGAAGTCGGACACTCAATCGACTGAGCCCCCCGGGCACCCCAAGCGTCTGACTCTTGATCTCAGCTCAGGTCATGATCTCAAGACCATGAGACCAAGCCCCGTGTTGGGCTCTGTGCATAAAATGCAGATCCTGCTTGGGATTCTCTCTTCCTCTCTCTCTGCCCTGCCCCATTCGTGTGCTCGTTCTTGCTCTCAAAATAAATAAATAAACTAAAAAAAAAAAAAAGACATTTTCACCACAAAGGAGACAGAAATGCAGAGGGCACAGTGGCAGTGCAACCTGATGGAAGCAGCAGTTGATGAAGGCAGGGATTTCCGGGATTATAATGTGGCCCCTGGTTCCCCCCAGCTGGCTGAGCTTGTCCGGGGTTTGGCGTCTTCCTGTGTAAAATCAGAGTAGTGGTTTAAGGGCAGGGAGAGTGCGATGAGCTGTAAAATGGTTGGGGAAGTGGTCAATTTGGAATCGTGGGGAGAGGGGAAAGGTGGTGTAGACAGATTCCACGGCACAAGCAGTCAGTGGAAATGGACACCTGGTTTTGGACAGCAGGAAGTAAACCAAACTGGTGGGGGAACAGGCTGGGCCCTGGGGCGGGGGGGTGGAGCCACTGGGACCCATCGCAGATTTCTCACTGGCAGCCACCTGCTCCGCACAGTCCTCAGGTGGCTTCGAGAATCTGTGGGCAGCCAACCCGCAGTCCCCATGTGGGGTCCTCATCACGTCTGTGATTTTCCTAGACCTCTGCTGTAACTCCAGATCGGGCAGGGGTGGACCAAAGCCTCTCTGCCTCCCCCTAGCTTCTGGCATGGGGGCAGTTGGGAGTCTGGGCTCTAGAGACCTCCCCGTGGAGTCTGCCCCCTGTCTCCATGCTGCCTCCCCTCTGTGTCTGTGTCCTCTTCTTATCAGGACACTTTGGTCTAGGGCCCGTCCTCCCCGCTATGACCCATCTTTTTCTACCTAATTCCATCTGCAAAGATGCTATTTCCAAATAAGGGCACATTCTGAGGCTACCGGTGGATGTGAATTTTGTAGAGACACCGTTCCCCCATGACATCACGTACTTCTTTCCTGCCCAGGGGCTTCTCTGACTCGCGTGGGGTGCCCTCAGGAGTCCCGGCAGTCACGTGTGCGGGTGGCAGGTGACCCGCCAGATCCCGAACACGTGGACCACAGATTCCTGCTTGTGCCCCAGCAGAGGCGACAGATCGCAGGGGCCACCAGGGCGAAGCTGTGTGTGGAACCGAGCTTTTTTCTGAGGCCTGAAATTCTCAGGTTGTGGCTGCCTTGGGTGCCCGTGAATGCCTCCACTTGGCTCTTTTTTGGCAATTTATTCAGCACTGGTGGCTGTTCTTGGAAGAGTTGCGCCCGCAGAAGCTCCTCTTGCAGCTGAGAGCTGAAGTCCGCTCGCTCTCCATGCTCCTGTCAGTCACCTGCTCCCTCCTGGTGGGAGAGAAAGCAGCAGGGTATTAAATGTGCCGTCTCTCCTCCCGCTACCATCATCTCAGCACTATTTCTAATCTATGAAATCTGGTCGTTTAAAAAGCTCCTTCAAAAAAAAAAAGCTCCTTCATACATGCCATCCTCACAACCAACTCTGTGAAGTCATTAATGTGGATATTATGTCCCCACTTCACATATGGATAAATTGCGACACAGAGAGTTGGATGATCATCCCAGGGGTGTATCTAGCGAATGACTGGAAGGACAGGCACACACACGTGTTTCCTAACCCCAAACGTGGTACTGTGGGGAGGGGGGAGGATTGTTAAATGACCTTGTCAGGTGCCAAATGAGGACCGGACCCTACAGACAGATCCTAATACAGGCTTTATGGGAAATAAGTTAATCACATGTGCTTCTCCTGTGGCCTTTCTTCTGTGCCTATGCGTTTCTATTTTGTGTAGGAAGCATGTGAACTAATTAAGTAATATTCATCCCTTCAGTTAACTTTCGGGATATGAGCTTCCATTGCAAATCCTGATTTATTCCTCTCAATAATTGCATTGATTTTGGTCTCATTTACGGTGTAAGGAATCCGGCGTGTGCTGGGCTCATGGCGCCAGCATGAGCCTACGGTTCCCGCCACGTTTGCACATGTCCTCCCAGCAAAGTGCAACATCAGCCATTCGGCCTTTTTTGCCTCAGTTACTTGCAAAATAGTGATAATAAGGCCTTTATTAGAAAAGAAGAAAGAAAGGAGGGAGGGAAGTCGACAGAATATTTAGCATTTTGATCGTTTAAGTTAGTATTGGTTAACGTTAACTGAAGGCACACAGAGTTTTGCGGTGTACTTGTCTTTTAAATTCTATTTTTGCTGTTTGTCTTGCTATAGTGGAGAGCCAAAAACTGTGCTGGGAGTCTTCCTTATATTTTTCCCCTCAAGAGTGCTGTTTCTTCACTAATACCCAACGAGCCAGGTTTACCACCTGTGTTATCGATCTTGTGTACTGAATTATGGAATGTACTGGTAATGGAGATATAAAATAAATGAAAAACATAAAATATATGAAAACAATGAAAAAGTTTGTGCATTCGGTGTGCATAAGCTGCTTTTGGATTAATGTGCAAATAGATACCAGGAAAAATGACACATCATCACTGGATTCAATACCAAGTTGTGTGAGGAAGCTTCAAGGCTATAGAGAAGAACTTGGGTTGTATTCAATGGGAAAGTCCTACTGCAGGGAACAGAATGAAGCTAGTGTGCATTTATTTATTTATCTATTTTAAACTGTTTTTCATTTAAATAATTTCTACTCCCCACATGGGGCTTGAACTTACAACCCTGAGATCGAGATTCTCATACTCTTCTGACTGAGCCAACCAGGTGCCCCCAGAATGAAGCTAGTATTTAAATGCATGCGTTTAATTTGGTAGATGCTGTGAGCAAAGAATTTGAGCAATAAAATTGCTCAGGGAAAGAGCAGGATGTCTGGGTGTGACAGTACTGTTTTTGAAGGTCCCTTTTTGAAAATTGTTAGAGGAAACCTTTTAGAAGAGACGTGTCATCCTAAGGGGTTCCTGCTGCCAGATTGAGGGCTTAGATCCACATGGTTGACAAGAAAGACTGGATCTTTACTGTACAGGTATTTTCTGATAGGTGATACCGATCTTACCGCAGAGAATGTGGAAAGCTCAGGAAGGTGTAACGGAGAAAAAAGACACTTGTGATCTTGCTACTGGGAGAAGGCATATAAGTCTTTGTGTGTGGTTATGTTGGCCTTGTAGGGGGCTGCAAAGAGATACATATTTTTCTGCATAAAAATGGAATTATTCTCCATAGTCTGTTATTATCCTGATTGTAATTTTAATTTTTAATTTTTTATAATTTTTAAAGTTTATTTATTTTGAGAGAGACAGAGAGAGTGCAAGCTGAGGAGGGGCAGAGAGAGATGGAGAGAGAGAGAGAGACAGAGACAGAGACAGAGACAGAGGATCCTAAGCGGGCTTGGCAGAGTCAGTGCAGAGCCCGACGTGAGGCTCGAACCCACGAAACTGTGAGATCATGACCTGAACCGAAATCAAGAATCGGATGCTTAACTGACTGAGCCACCCAGGTGCCCCGATATTTTGATTTTTAAAATTGATATTATCTTAGAGTTATTTTCAAGTTGTCACTCTTTGAAACATGTTCAATAGTATTGATATGGTCCCTAATATTAAACAATTCTTGTATTCTTGGAATAAATTTTACTTGATGATGTGTTACTGGATTAAATAATACTAATTTTTTTAAACTTTATTTTTAATGTTTATTTATTTTTAAGAGAGAGAGAGAGACAAAGTGTGAGCAGGGAAGGGGCAGAGAGAGAGGGAGATACAGAATTGGAAGCAGGCTTCAGGTTCTGAGCTGTCAGCACAGAGCCTGATGCAGGGTTTGAACCCACAAACTGTGAGATCATGATCTGAGACAAAGTTGGACGCTCAACCAACTGAATCACCCAAGCACCCCTAAATACTAATAATTTTTGAAAAAATCTCTATTCATAGGGAAAATTGGCCCTGTTTTGTGACTACAATTTTATTTTTTAATACACCAAGCTTATATAAGTGTCACTGAATTAATTGGGAAGCTTCTTATATTCTGCCATGCTCTGGAAAAATTTAAATACTAGCTAGACAGACATTGCTGCTTCTGGGACTTCTGGTTCCAGCAACGTGTTTGGCAAAATAGGAGTGTAGAACACTCCTATTACAAATACCTAGATGTGCTAGGTAAAAATAAAAAGGAGAACAAAAATTAAATAGACAGCCAACCTCCTGAGAAAAATAAAACTCTGAAGGTTCCAGAACAAGTCAGTGTTGAAAAGCTTGAGCATTGAGAGGGTGGGCCCATGCCCTGTGGTTGTTAACAGAGGCAGGGGCTCTAAGGCCTGGCCTTCGTGTAAATACAGGGATCTGAGATGGGAGGAAGGGCGGTCAGGGTCAGGGTTTGAAGTTGTTTGTCTCCTGTAGCACTGGGGCCATGCAGTACTGGTACCCTCGTGGAAAGGACAGCAGAAAAATCACGTAACCCTGGACTTCAGGTTCAAGTTATACAGCCAGAGGAATGACAGAAGTACTTCCGTTGTATCAGCAGTAATAATGGGAGGAAGATAATGGAATGTCTTCAATGTTTTGGGGGAACGAATACTGCCAGCCTGTAATTCTGATCCAACAAAACGTCTTAAGATTATAAAGACAAAATAAATATATTTTTAGAAAAACAAATGCTGAAAGATTTTGACTCCAAGACGCTCTAATTAAGGGAAACTCCAACAGATATACTTTAAGCAGCAGGGAAGGTATTCCAGATGGTATGTCTGAGATTAAGGAAGGAATAAAGAGCAGAAAGTGGTAGAACAAATAGGTTAGAAGGTACGGGTTAACCTAGACACATACGGCATATATAAAACGATAAAGATGGTTTCTTAGGGGGTTCAGGACACGAAGAAAAGTTGCTTGGTCAACTTCAGATGGTCAACTCACTGTTTTGAGGTCTGTATATGATCCGAATATTTTAGTTAACTTTGAACTTGAATAGATGAACCCTACCTGGTGCAATTGCTAGAGTATCAGGAAAAGAATGGAGAATGCGTAATTCCAGACGAGAGGAGAAAAAAATGGAGGGAAGTAGAAGACAAGGAGAAGACAAGACATAAAATTAAATAATAAGTATACATCAAAACACATCAGCCCTTCCACTAACTATAAAGGGATGACATGCCTGGTTAAACCAGGATGATTTCAGTCTGAATGCAAAAAATAAATCTAACAGATAACAGGTAAGCATTCCGAGAGATTTAATGTTAAAAGTTGGAAATGATACTTTGAGAGATTTCACCAAAGAAAGATGATGCTGGGGTGCCTGGGTGGCTCGGTCGGTTATGCCTCCGACTTCCGCTCAGGTCATGATCTCACAGTTCGTGAGTTCGAGCCCTGTGTCGACAGCTCAGAGCCTGGAACCTGCTTCGGACTCTGTGTCTCCCTCTCTCTCTGCCCCTCCCCTGCTCATGCTCTGTCTCTCTCTCAAAAATAAACATTAAAAAAAAAAAAAAGAAAGATGATGTTGCAATATTAAAATGAGATAAAATACATTTTAAAACAAAAAACATTAACAGACATAGAGGTTACGTGTGGTGATAAAGAGTTAAATACATCTGCCCACTCCCCAAAAAACCTACCCAGGATTTGCACATGCCTAATGATTTGTATGTACCAAAATCTGTAGAGCAAAAATTGATAAAAACAGATAATCACAGTGGGTGACTTTTAACACATGTGTCACAGTAACTGTGATGAAGCAGACAGGTAAACACGGATAAAATGATACAGAAATTCTGGACAACATGGAGAGGAAAACAGGCTCAGCAGTCACATGCAGAACACCACATCCCTGAGCCACAGAATATAGATGAGATATTGATAAAAAGTGGATCAGGTTCTGGGCCATTAGGCCAATTTTCCTACATGTCAGAGGACTGAAGTCACACCGGGTGTGTTCACTGAACACAGTGCAGTTAAGCTAGAAACCAGCAACTGAAGAAAACTCAGGCAGGTTCAGAAGTGATCAAGTACATTACGAAAGAACTCACGAGTCAAATGAACTATCTGAGTTGGATAAGAGACAGTACGATACTTGCAAACACTGGTGAAAAACACTAAACGCTAGTGAAGGGGGAAGAAAAGACCCAGACAAAGCTATCAGGAATGAAATGGGGGTTTATAACCATGGCTGGTGTAGACATTAAAAAAAAACATACTAAAACAATAAGAGAATCTTATGAATAACTTTATGACATTACTTTTTTTTTTTTTTTGGTTGAAGAATGATTGACATATAACATCATATCGGTTTCAGGCATATAACATAGTGATTTGGTATTGATATACATTATGAAATGGTCACCCCAGTAACTGTAGCTACCACCTGTCACCATGCACAGTTGTGACAATAATACTGACCATATTCCCTACACTATACATTGCGTGCGACTTACTTATTTTCTAACTGGCAGTTTGTAGCTCTTAACCTTCATCAGCTCTTTCGTACTTCCCCCCACCCCTTTCCCTTCCTACAATCACCAGTTTATTCCCTGTATTTATGAGTCTGTTCCCATGTTTGTTTGCTTGTTTGTTTAGTTTTTTAGATTTCACGTACAAGTGAGATCATAGGGTATTTGTCTTTCTCTGTCTGACTTGCTTCACTTAATATAATGCCTCCAGGTCCAATCTTGTGAATGGCAAGACTTCATTCTCATGGCTGAGTAATATTCCATGGTGTGTATGGATTTATATATCGTGTTTGTGCATGAGGATTCACTTTGAAAGATGTGTACAAAGCAGTGTTTTTTTATAAAAGCAAAACTTGGAAATAACTTGGATGTCCACCAACTGTAAATGGATAAAGTTATTTAGATATGCACAATGGAATTCTAGACAACAATCTAAAACTGCTTCTGGCAGATTGGGCAAACTCCACAAATATAATATTAGGGTGGGGGAAACTTTACAAAAGAATGTGTTACGGGCTGAATTGAATTCCCCACCCCCTCACCATTCATATGTTGAAGTGTTACCCACCCTGCCCCCGGTGTGACTGTATTTGGAAGTAGGGCCTGTAAAGAGATAATGAAAGTAAATTGAAATCATTAGGGTGGGCCCTAATCCCACATGACTGGTGTCCTTATAAAAACAGGAAAAGACACAGAATGTGCACAGAAAAAAGGCCGCGTGAGGAACCCGCCAGAGGTGACCACATGCACCCCGGGAGAAACCAAACCCACCAATACCTCCATCGGGGATTTCCAGCCTCCAGAACCTCGGGAGGGTGGGGGGAGAGGAATTCTGTTGGTTAAGCTGTCCAGCCTGTCATATTTTCTTAGGGCAACCCTACCACACGAATATAGAATATCCACTTGAAATAAATGATTCCATTTATGCAAGTGTCAAGGACAGGCAAAATTAAACCATATACATGATGGAATATACACGAAGATGATAAGACTGTAAAGAAAAGCAAGAAAATGATTTTCATGAGAAGTCTAGACCGTGGTTGTCTGTAGAGGAGGGGGCCGAATGCCACGAGGGAAGGTTCTGGAGAATACTTCTAGGGATCGACACTGATCACATTCTTGCCTGGGTGGTGGCTCTACAGGTCTCTCTGTGTAATTCCTTATACTGCACATGTGTTTTATGTATTACTGGGTGTAGATAGAGCACTAAGGTGGCGTGTGATAGGAGGAGCCTGGGGCGGGGCGGGGGGTGGAATGGGGAAGGCAGAAGGGGCTTCCCAAGTTATGGGGAGTATTCTTACCCTGCTAACTGGTGAGCATGAGGGCATTCATTCACCACCGTTCTTTGTAACCTACTACATATACTTTGGAGTCACCTTGTGTCTACTCAATATTTTAGAAGAGCAATTTTTTTTAAAGGTAAAAACCAATAGCAGTACGTGGCAGCTTCAGAAATTCCACTAGTATTTTGCTTGTAAAGGTGCCTAACAGGGTTGTTAGAAAAAATACAGGATACCCAGTTAAATTGGGAAGTCAGATAAACAATGAAACATTTTTAGAATAGATTGTCCTAAATATTGTGTGGGATACGTTTATACTAAAAAAAAAAAAAAAAGAAATGTTCACTGTTTATAGGCAAATTCAGATTTAACTAGATGCCCTCCATTTTTATTCACAAAATCTGACAACCCTGTTCATATCACTGCCGGAACAATACCCTCAGGAACAGCCCCTCCTAGAACTTTATTTCAATGAAAAGCATCAGTACCCAGCCTAAGATTTATATCCATTTTTCATATCATTGATTCCTCTCTGTCTTAGCAAAGGGCTGTTATACAAATTTCTTCATTCCTCGGGCATCTCCAAGGAATGTATCCAAGAACAAGCTAATTATCTTGTCTCTAAAACAAGATAATGATTCACCCCTGAACTTTCCTGTTTATGTTAAGGATGCTGTCTTAGGATTCTTTGTTGTAAGTGGCAGAAACTCAATGGGGCCAAATGTAGTCAAATGGCAGTTGATGGCCTCCTGGGGTTGACCTGCTTGGAGGGCAGGACACCACTGGGCCCCAAGGCCAAGGGGCCCAGGACTGGGACTGCCTCAGCACCCCCTCTCTACAGGGTGGCCCCGTTCCCTCTCAGCTCTCAGAGCTTCTCCCTGGACAGCCTGGGCTGGATTTGGGCTGTCGCTTTAGAGCTGGGCTCTTGCGATGCCTGTGTTCTTGGCTAGAGTAATGGTTGTCTGCTCCTGTGGGGGCTTCTGGAAAATGGACTGCGGTACAATGTGGGTCCCAGCTGGAGGCCCGGAGCTGGCCTGTGTGCCCCTGTGTGGCTGGCTGCAGGCTACAGACTGCCTCACTGGGAGGCAGGGGCAGGAAGGAATAACCTGTGGCTCCCAATTGGTCAAGGCCAGTTGAGGCACAG
The DNA here is from genome assembly GCF_022837055.1 of Prionailurus viverrinus. Taxonomy (NCBI): domain Eukaryota; kingdom Metazoa; phylum Chordata; class Mammalia; order Carnivora; family Felidae; genus Prionailurus; species Prionailurus viverrinus. Next base: position 79,935,656 of record NC_062561.1, on the reverse strand, counting down.
GGCCCACCCCTGGGCCATTCCCAGCTGTGACGCCTGCCAGTAAAGGCGGCCGGCGTGGGACACCAGCATCTTCCACTGCACAAGCGACCACATCTTGCTGTCAGTGGGACCCACCTCAGGGGTCTGTGTGTGGCCGAGTGGATGGACGCATGTGGCGTGCGTATCCCAATAGCTGGCGTGCTATAGGCACTCCACGCATGTGCTGTTAGGATTATAGTTAATTTTGTTTTTACTAGTGGCTCACAGGGGGTATTATTTTGGGGGAAAAAATAGAAAAAAATACAGATACCAGTTTTTTTTCCCCCAGGAGTCCAGAATCCGAAATTTGAAAATATCATTGTTTCCATCTTCTTTGTCTATCAGACCCTCTGGCTGGATCTGGAATGTTCGGCGTAGGAACCCCATGTGGTGTCTGGGCCCTCACTGCTGAAACAGTCTGACAGACTTTTCTCTCAACAACACCCTCCCCCAAATACATGATGTATTTCTCTTGTGAGTCTGTCTCTCTCTCCCTCTTCCTCTTTCTCCCTCTGTTGTTTTTTTATTTTTTCTGTCACAGGTAGGCCTCGATGTCTGTTCTAAATGTTTATTTGTACTCAAATAATACCTGCATATTTAAACCAAATCAAGTAGGAGGAAAGATGTATAACAAACCCCAGAAACTCTCTGCCTCACCCTTCCTGGCCGGTCTGTCCAGTCCCCAGAGCCAACCTTCCAGCCCTTATAGATATGTTTCATCTGGGTTTTTTCTTATCTCCTCCATAGGTTTGTAATCATGACAATCATTTATCAATTTTAAGCCCGATCATTTTCTTTCTGGTAGGATGAATGCATGCCACAAGGAGCCCTTCACTGACATGGCGTCCCCACATCCGGCTTGTCCCCGCACTGACACTATGTCCCATGTCCGGCTCGTCCCCACACTGATGTTATGTCCCCAGGTTCGGGTAGGCGGGAACCACTGTTGACATCTGCACATATACATCCTTTGCAAAGCCAGGAAGTGTGTTATGATTGCATTTCCTGGTGTATTAATCCCTTTAACTGGACAATGCATGCTTCGTTTTCTTCCTCGTATGCGTTGAATTCTGTCCCCAGGCCTTCTCATGTCTTAAAAGGTCATTCCTCTTCCCTCCCACTTGATATTTTGACTGATGTTAGAATTCTAAATTGAAAATGTCACTTTGTGTTCTTTCATACCCAACGTTGTAGTTGGGAAGCCTCGTGGTTTCTGATTTCTATTTCCTGGTGTGTGTCCAGTATTGTTTAGTTTTGTGTTAGACTTCACCCACATAGGCACGTTACGAAGTGAGGTGACTGATCACGGAAGACATTGTTCCCTCACTGGACACACACTCACTACAACAGGGACCTTTCCTAAGCCACTCACACTAGAGTTTCTCTCTTACTTCCCTCTCTGCCCTGAAAGTCTTGGCCGTTTCTTCCCTTGTCCCCAGAGCGTGTGTTATATTTCACTTTGAGTCACTTCTTAGCGACTGCCTCCAAGACATCAATTAGACTGTCCTCAGTTAGAGCTCCAAGGGCACACGCCATGCTTCTTCATATCAGAGCTTTTACACAACTTTTAGTTTTTGCTCAGGAAACTGTGGTTGATGATCTGTAGTCCTATCAATTTTTGGCACGATTTCTGAAATTCCAGATATTCAACAAGGTCAATACGTGTGACAATCTTTTGACTGTTGATTTTTAAACAGATATTCAACTCAGACTCAAAGGTCATTTTTGTTGTTGTTTTTGTAAGTTAGGGTTTAAATATGGAGTGAGAAGACAGTACTGTCTGTTCCTACTCGTTCACTAGCACGTTCTGCCTGGTTTCTGTTCTAGTGATGGTCCCGATGTACACAAATGGATTTTGCAAGTGGGATTTTGTGCAATACTGTATCAAATGTATTTTAATTGTCATTCTAGACATATTACATCAACTACATTGCTTTCATCTTTAAATCTTGTAATTCCATCAAAAAAGCAATCAGGTTGTCTATAGAATGATTTGCTCCTCACAAACACCTGGTTGATTATGGCTCCTGGTTCTATTATCCTATGGATGCCTTCAGATTTCCACCTCCCTTTCCTCTATTACTTACTGGAGATTCAAGATGTATGCAGATAATTCAAATTTACCATGTTTCGCTGATTATTTTATAATGCCATTAAGTAGAAACATGGTACTGTATCTCACAAGTGAAGAAGTTAAAACAAAGACATGCATGAATTGAGGTGCAAAGATGCAAACGAGATTTTCCCTGGAACTGAAAATTGAGTTTTGTCAGAGACAGCTTTGCCTGTCAGTTCCTTTGAGGCCTCTCAAGCCCTCCCAAATCTGTAAGGTTGTAAGTGACCACCACACCTTATCTGCCCACCTAACACCAAATCCTTGGGAGTAAGCTTCTCTCAGTATACTCACTTAATTCACACCTTTTTTTGGTTTTTGTTTTTGTTTTTACACTTTCTCCACCTTGCACAATTTGAGTACACATCCAAATATTGTAATTTGCATGATCACGGCACCAAAATGTATCCATGAACATGGGATATGTGTAGCTCTCGGTCCAGACTGTAAAGACCATCAAGCTGCTGACCAAAGCAGACACTCCATGTGGCCAGCTGTGCTATCCTTGCCCAGGGGCAGAGCACTCTGAGCCATGCACACCCACTCCTCCCCTGACAGATAATCAGGCAGTTTTACTGGGGCTAAGAAAAGAAAATAAGGGGAAAGGGATGGGGGAAAGAAGTGGTCAAAATATTTTTTGGCTTGAGTGGGAAGTGGCAAGCAGGATGTGCACATAGCAGTGGCTGTCAAATGGTGTGGACACTGAGAGGTGTCCGAGAGGAACAGAAGTGTTGAGTTGTACTAGTAAATGCAGTTTTGAGATATCATTCAGAGGCTAATGGTGAAATTTTAGCCAGAGCAATTCTACAAAACTATTGGCACAATTGCTGTATGATGTATTTTCTTGAAAGATAAAGGAGAGTCTGGGGACTCTGCAAAGACATCTAAGAAACTGGGGGATTGGGGAACGTTACCTCCATCCACCGGCAAGGCAGCTCTCCCCCTTTTGGCGCCAGAATCGGTGAGAGGGAAGTACAGCGTCTTGCTGCTGGGCTCAGGTCTCGCAAGGTGTCAGTTTCTGAAGACAAGGCAGAGCATACACAGGACCTGGTGTTCATTGGCAAGGAGAAGTGAGCAAGGCTCCTTGGTCGTGTTGTTTTTACATTTGGTGACTGCATTTGCAAGTCAAACATTTGACTTGAATCCCAGAGGAGGTTTATAACTGGAGTTTACAGATATATATTTGACCTCATTTGCCTTTGGTCTTGTAGAATGATGCCCCGTAATTTATCTCATCTACACATTGGTCACCAGACACATGTGCCATTTGTGAATTGAGAACAGAGCAGAGTTCCAAACACACTGGATGAAAGAGACACCATGAATAAATACTTTGTGTATGGATGCCAGTGAGGTTGCACCAAAAACTCTGCCATCTGTTGGGTTTTATTGGCACATTAATGGTGACCTGTGGGTCACATAAACACTTCATATATTTATAATACAAATGCTTTGGACCAAATATGCCACATTTACTGTGGGGCCAAATATTTCCAGCTGTATGCACTCCACAGCCTGTACTTTCCACATAATTTAAGCCATGTGCTTTGTAGTGTGTATAAAGTATAACATATTTATTCTCAAAAACAAGTAAGACTTGCTCCTCTTTACTACGATTCACCGAAGGACAAGTTAAAGATTGTGAAACTGGATGTTCCAGATTCACCCTTTCCCATCCACAGGGATGACAGTCCTGCTGAAATGGAAGCTCTCTTCCAGAGAGTGGAGGGCTGTGGGTTGAGCACAGATGCCTTCTCTGACGGTGTCTAGGCAAACCTAGGAGGCTGCCCAAGGCTTGCATATGGAGTCTCCTGCTCTTAGGATAAAACAATGGCTGTCACTGGCAATAAAACTCCCAGCAACTAACTGCCACCGAGAATGGGGAGGCCAATTGGTTTTGTTCTGTGTCTGCCCTCAGGGTATCACAGATTGTATGGGATTGGGAAGTCCTCATGAAGGATATGAAATGTTGCCTTGTTTGCTATAACTACAGTTTATGGAAACCATTCTCCATGTATTTCCCTAACCCCACCCCTTCATGAATAACACAGTAAAGTGAAAATAGTACGACTTTGAAGTTCAATAGATTTGAGCTTTAATCCTAGATTTGCCTCTGTATGATTTTAGGCTGCTCTTAATTTGTGTGAATACTCAGTTTCCTTCTGTGGAAAATGGCAGTCATGATCTATGTTGCAAGATCATCAAAGACTTTATCACTGATGTATAGAAGCAGTCGGCAGAGAGTGGCCATTCTAGACACTGTACTCGTCCTTACTTTCTTTATCACAGCAGGTAAATAAATGAGACAGAGCTTAGATCTTCCGGATCTTTTCTGCTTTGCTTTGATCTTTAGCACTGGGTACAGATTATCCCGAACAGCAAAGACATGGAAATGGCTTTGCAAAGCTAAACAAGTTTGTATTACTTATAAAACCATCTAATCAAGAGGCTGTAGATTAGCTCTGATGACAAATGACCTCTGATTTCCAAATCAGCATGCTCTGCCTCATTTCTTTATCAAGATTTCAGTTCTTTGGCCAAGGTCAAGCATGAAAGGGAGAAAATATTTCTTTAGTGGAAGGTAATAGGGAAACATTTATTTATATAGAAAATTAATGTTTATTTTCTTTTTGAGAGAGAGAGAGAGAGAGAGAGAGCCAGTGGGGGAAAGGCAGAGAGAGAGGGAGACACAAAATCTGAAACAGGCTCCAGGCTCTGAGCTGTCAGCACAGGGCCCAACGCAGGGCTCAAAATCACAAATGGTGAGATCGTGACCTCGGCTGAGGTCAGACCCTTAACCAACTGAGCCACCAAGGCACCCCAACAGGAAAACATTTAAATGAATGCTCCTAAAATATATATATATATATTAAAGAAAAGTAGAAGTTGTCCCAAATACATACAGGATAATTAGAAATTCCAGAACATAGGAACACTGTGGCTATTAGGCTATTAGGTCATTGATCAGGATCTAAAACTTTACCTGCTAAATTTCTCTTCCATTTCACTAGTGCTAGGATGATAATAACAGCCATGATCTGGTAGATGTGTACATTTCATCTGTGACTCAATTCAAACATCTAATTATGAGATGTCTACTGGTAACATTGGGTAGTTTTAGTCTACACAAATGTGTCTGTAAGAAACAAAAAGCATCCATGCTTTCTTGAGTTCATGTGGCTTTACCATTGGATATGGGGGAATCTCACAGCAACCAACTATGGGCAGCAGAGCTACAGTGCACGGGGATAAGAAAGTGAGGAGCAAGAAGTTTCCTATGCACATGGTCCTCTCCCCTAGATTTCAGTTCCTCACCTACCCCCTCCATGAACAGCTGCTCCTTAGCACACCTTGCAGGCCATGTGGCCTTGCTTCAACCTGGCCTGGCCAGACACTGAAGATCTTGGTGCCCTGTTAATCGTTGATTCTGATTATTCTTGGTGGTTATGTTCTATGAAATCACCACAAACACTGAACTGGTAAACACTGACACCTCGCTCCTAGAGGAAAGACAGAGTTAGGTTCCTGTGAGCTCCTAGTGACCACATTTTCATCAACTGGTCATAACCTTGCTTTGTGTGTGTTTCTGTTTAAGGATAACTTCTTTAATCTGTTGATTCATCAACAGTCCATCAACTGTTCATTCATCAACTGTTGACTCATCAACATTGGATGCATGGCCATCAGCTCTACAACCCATGCCTGGAGGAAGCTCATCTGAGAACCACAACCCAGACTTCCTGAAGTTAGAAACAGCACATCACTTCATCACCATATGTGGGAGCCATTTTAATTCTTAAAAAAATTTTTTTTAATTCTTTATTTATTTTTGAGATTGAGACAGAGTGTAAGCAGGGGAGGGGCAGAGAGAGAGGGAGATACAGAATCCGAAGCAGGCTCCAGGCTGTGAGCTGCTGGCACAGAACCTGACATGGGGCTCGAACTCATGAACCGTGAGGTCATGATCTGAGATGAAGTTGGACACTCAGCTGACTGAGCCACCCAGGCGCCCCATGTGGAAGACGTTTTAAACACTGAAATCACCAACAAAAAGCATAGAAAGGCATAAAACACAGCACTAAATGGATTGCAAAAAGGCACTTGCAGTATGAGAGATGAACCAGGAAGGCAAAGTGTGGCCTTGTTGGACTCATGTGGGTCAAGAGACTCAGAGATTTGCTCTGTGCACGTGTGTGCATGACTGCAGAAGCACCACTCGTACTGATTTGGGGGTTACACATAAATTTGCACACACAAATCTCTGAATAATGAGGATCAACCATCTATGACTTTGTAGGTTTAGCAGCCCTTGGCCTCTGTATTTTGACACCAGTCTTGTGGGAGAAAGACAGTTGGGATCAGGCAGCTGTGCCCCGCTCTAGTCCCCTGTCTGGCTGCGCACCAGGACAGGGGCAGGGGACCTCCCATTTTCCTTCCAGTGCACTTGACACATGGGCTCCTAGTAACATCCTTCGTCTCCTTTGTATTGCTGCAAAGAGGAACTTAGCATCCCTAAATTCAGTGAATGTTTCAGGCCAGAAGTGCAAGGCTATATTTATGTAACTGACTGTCCTCTTCTCACTTCTTGTTCCATATGTTGTCACGGCGTCCCACAGAAAGGAGGACTGGACCAGCTGAGTGGGGGCGGGGGAGGACTTCTGTGGCCCGCAAGTGGATGGGCTGCACTTCACTCAACCTCTTTGGGCTCTAAGTCCCAAGTCCCTAAGATGATGATGCTGTTGCCACTCAGGATTACTGCTGTGATGATCAACCCAGAGCCCTACACTGTTCAAGTTATACCAAAATAATACATGGCACTTTGGAGTCTTGGGCATATGACCATGTGACTGTGCTCATCATGTCTGCTTGTGCCTATGGCCCAGCAAACAAAGATACTAAGGATGCTTCCACCCTGACTCTACCAGATACTTTCATAGACAGGAGGACAGCCAGGCCATACTGTGTCTGACCCTGTCTTCCTTCATGGGAGTGTGGTTGATGGCCTCCAGGGTACACTCTGAACCTGGAGGGTGGGGTGATGCATGAGTCACCTCTTAACACAAAGTCACACAAACACAAGCCTTTCTTTCACTTTCATGGGCAAAGGGCCAGGAGTCACTCCATCTTGCACGTATGTCTTTGTCTTCGACCAGGAATAAAGAGGCTTTTGCATTTGCAGAATCTCTTTCTTTTCTTTTAATGTTTTTATTTATTTTTGAGACAGAGAGAGACAGAGCATGAATGGGGGAGGGGCAGAGAGAGAGGGAGACACAGAATCTGAAACAGGCTCCAGGCTCTGAGCTGTCAGCACAGAGCCCAATGCGGGGCTCGAACTCATGGACTGTGAGATCATGACCTGAGCCGAAGTTGGATGCTCAACCGACTGAGCCACCAAGGCGCCCCAGAATCTCTTTCTTCATAGACTGGGAAGGTAGCAGTGGAATGAAGTGTCTTCCTGGGGATCCCCCAAGTCCTCAGTTCTGATTTGAGCACATGGGCACAGATATAAACACACACAGATGAGAGAAGTCAACCACAGTGGCTGTCTGCCAGCTTGTGTGCAGGTGGGTGGTCTGAGGCAGGAGCCCTGTTGGGGGTGGGGTGGGGTGCTCAGCTGCTCGCTGAGGTGCTAAAGTGGTGGGTTTGCAGCGGAATTTCGTTCCAGCACTGAGAGCCACCCCCCCCCCCCACCTCAGATGAAGTCATAAACGACAGCAATAACATACCGACCTAGACATAAGTCAACAGGATTCTGTTCATTTTACTTATTTGAGTCAAATACTGGTCTCACCAAAATCTGAGATAGGGCAACAAAGGGAATCAAAGAACTCAATTCAGATAGCTGTTCAAAATCTGGAAGGTGGCACCAACTGTTATTTCCCCCCTGGTGATGGGGACAGTCTTCTAGTTCATATGCGATGTCTTGTCCAAAACTGTGTTTGATGGTTGCTTATCCAAATGTCGACTAGACCAATATGTTATCATCAGCAAGAGGGCCCATTTTCACAGAGCGAACGCTGTTCGTTTCCTTCTCTCAGGCCCTAGGCGGCCCCATTGCCGCACCAGGGGGGAGCCCAGATTCCCTTGTCTCCCCACCCAGGTGGCCACCGTCTCTGTCTCTCTTGGGAGACCAGTCAGGCACCTGCATTTTCCAGAGACTCTTGCTTCTCCCTCAGTTCCTGCTAATGTTGGCTTAGCTTCTAAATTCTAAACTTTCCTTCCAAAATCACTAGATACCTGAATTAAGAGCGCATTTTTTTTTTCTTTCAAAATGCAAAGTTCATGCTTGGGCTCCAAAAATCCCTACAGGTCGGCAGCCCACAGCCCACAGCCCACAGCACGCTACTGAGAGCAAGGACAGTCTGCACAGCTGGGTATGGAAAGACTCTGTGGCTTGATAAGCACCGGCCCCCACCTTGTTCAGGAGTCTCAGTGAGAAAACAATTTCTAGCCCCGGATTGAGTCAGTTAAGAGGCTAGAGAAGAGGGCAATGGATGCTGATGAGGCCAAGAGAGCCAGTGACAGCCTTTCCTGCCACTGAGAAAAGCACTGTCCCCACGTGTCTTGTGTCCCTCACTGCCGTGTCTCCGTGTTCTCTCTCCTTCCCCAGAGTCTCTGGAAAACCACGATCCAGTAAGTAAGGGGTTAACAGGGATGCGGCAGGGCCCGCCTCCTTCTCATTGGTCTCCTGGGCATTACCAGTTAACTATTTTGGATATTGCCCTGGCGTCCTGCACAGCACTGCTTTGGAGGGAAGAGGTATCTGTTTCACCCGGGTCGTAGAAAGAGAATTGTCCTAAGTCAAAGGAAGACAAGGCTGGAAATAAAGGAGGATCAGGGACACCATGGGGATGGGAGTGTGGCATCGCCCTAATTGAGATGCCATCTCAGCTTCCCCTTCCCCCACGGTCCTGCTTAGGGGACTGTCCCCTTGTGAACAGAATGGGAAACAGGGTGGAGGCACCTCAAGTGCTTGGCAAGGAAGGGAGGTGGAGGGAGCAGGAGTGATTTATAAATCCTCCTTAGAGCGGAGAAGCACCTTGCTATCAGTTTTATAGCTGACTCTCCCAGCGCTTACAGACAGACCTGTGATATCTGCATTATTACAGCTTCCCCACACCCATCCTTCGCACTTTTGTAATGTAGGGAAGAGAGAGATTAATTGTATGGTGAAACTCTTCAACAATCTGCGGAAGCTCTGCATTCCTGACATTAATCTTTCCCCAAGTGCCCTGTCATTAACTTGAAAAATCAACCGGGCAAAACCTTAAAGAAGGTTCATGCAAATGGAAACACATAAATAGTGTGCAGGATGAGATGGGGCAGGGCTGTCTGGCTGCCTGAGGACCTAGCAAGATGATACATAAAGCTTTTTTCCAGAATGCTCCATCCATGGAACATGTCATTTATCCACAACCCTGGACTGTTGAGTTAGAATCGCTTATTTTGGGCTTGGGCCTGGTAAGAGCATGAAAAACATTTCCATCTTCAAGTTGGTTTTTTTTTTTTTTCAAATTATGCAAATAAAAAATCACTTTTCTCCCTCAGTCTCCAAAAGAAAATCTCATTCCCCTCTCCATTTGTGGAACCAACCAGCTGCCTTTACCTAAATTGTCTCCGATGTGAAAAGAGAACAAGCAGAATGCGTTCATTTGGAGATTTTCCCCTATGATAAGTGTTCCGTGATGCCAAATTTGATTAGTTTGATCGTATGTAAAATTGGCTGGAGCGCTCTATTGATGTATTAATTTTGGAACTTTCGGATCTGCTTTTCCCGATAAGACTCTTCCACTCGTGAATGTGCTCTTATGTAAATAGAGCTCTCCGTGCTGGCAAAATCATGATGACAAGCCAGACGAAAAAAAAAAAAAAGAAGTTTCTACCCAGGAGAAATGGTCCTCAAGTGGGGTTTGGTGGGTATGGATTTCACCACAGAGGCAGTCCGGGGTGGCGGGTGCAGATTGTACGTCTCTGAACCGGCCACTCCTCTGTGTGTTCACACTTTAAGTTTCTTGCTGCAGAGTTTGACGTGACACGTTGGTGGCTTGAAGATGAGAAGTACGGAGGCACCACTATTTCACCTGCTGCTTGCAAGGCATCTCTGGTGTTTGCAGGGAGCCGAATCTCCCCAGCGCGGAGTGCACTCTTCCAAGGTCATGTTGACCAGTCACCTGACGTAGGCAGAGCCAAGGATACACGATTGAAATACAACCAGGCTAAACGAACAGACATAACTAGAGATTCTTAAAAAGGGAAACTTAGGGATTTGCTCAGTTTCTCTAGGTTTAGTGGAAAGCTAACTACATACATCGCATCAAACCTGTCATGTGTGTGATTGAAACCCAGAATAGAGTAGAATTTAAGATAAGAAGTGACTCAGCACTGACTAGATTTTGCCCTTTGTGAATGGTAAGTGATCACAAAAGTTAAAACTTAGCAGAGGCTTAGATTTAAGGGTTTGTTTTCAATTACTCATTCAATTAATGTTTATTGAGAGTCTCTGGGATGTGGATGTCACTATTAAATGAGGCAAATGGTCAAGAAGCTTATAATTTCAACAGCCTAAGAAAAATACTGGGATAACAGATAATTTAATCACATATAAACAGGTCACATGTGGACTCTCCCGAAAAAACCCTCTTGTCTCTGGTCTAGTAATGTCTGTAGCTGGGAAGAATAAAAGAATGATTTGACGTCATGATTAGGGATTTGTTTGGACTTTGATTACTAACTAAATTAATAGTTTATTTTTATTTATTTTTACTTTGTTGTAAGTGTATTTATTTATTTTGAGAGAGACAGCATGAGCGGGGAAGGGGCAGCGAGAGAGGGAGAGAGAATCCTAAGCAGGCTCCCCACTGTGGGCATGCAGCCCGATGGGGGCAGGAACTCAAGAGACAAGTGAAATAGTGACCTGAGCCGCCAAAACCAAGAATTGTACGTTTAACCTACTGAGGCACCCAGGTGCCCCAATAGTTTATTTTTACAAACTAGATGTTCAACCGAAGTCAAAGTCATTTGTGCGCAAAGTAAACATGTTTGAGTTTTCACACTTTTTACAAAGAACATCAGGAAGGCACGTTGGACTAAAATTTGGTGGAACTTTACCTATTCAGATCATTTCCTTAAACTAAAAGTAGTAATTAATACTTGTGTAGCACTTATTAAATGCCAGGCCCTGTTCTAAGACACAGACACGCACACACTTCATTGATTTCTCTAAAGCAACCGTATGAGGGGCATATAGCCATCATCTGCATAAATGAATGAGGGGCGGCAGAACGTGTCACCTGAAAACAGGACGCTTTGGTGTAAGGGTTATTTTGAGCACAAGGCAGTTGAAAACAGCAGGTGCAGGAAGGATGCTTACCCCTCCTCTTTCTTCCTAAAGCAAGAGCTAACCCCCCCTGTGAAATGTGCCCTCCCTGAACCGGGAAGAAAGAAACATTCTCAACACCAGGGATGAGAGTTGAGGTGGACAGAAATCCCTACAACCAGACCTTGTTATGATAACCACTTCCTTTGGTCTCCCCTTAGTTTTTAGTCACTGTCCCTCAGTTGCCTTTGTTCAACCTACCCTATGGCTTTGCCACTTCTTTGGGTCTTCATTTTCCTGTAGGGCCTCCTGTGTACGTGTCCGTATACAAACCCGTGTGTGCTTCTCCTCTTAACCTGTTTCAGGTCATCTTAAATCTCAGGAGCAGCCATAATAGAATACTTCATTAGGCACAGGACTCAGGATGATGGTGGTCAACCCCACAGATGGTCCCACATTCATCAAATTCATACCACAGACCCTGGAGATAGAAAAACGGCCAAGACCTGACCCTTGCCCCATGGCATACCTTCTAGAAAATGGATACCGTACGGATACAGAGGAGCCCGGGGTGGTGGCCTCCTTTCATGGAGGATGAAAGGCCCCGATGGTGGGCGGGGCGTACGATTCTGCCTGGAGCCTTCACCAAGCATTCGACACATTGAATTCTTGGGTTGTCAGTTCCTGCAAGGTGGCTTGGGCAAGCTGAAGTCATGTGTAAAGATTCCCCAAATTCTGACCGTGGACTTGAGGCAATACAGTGGTTCCAGCTGTGATCTTTTTCCAAACAGAGCAAGAATCAAGGTTACAGTATCCTTAGAAGTAAGAAAGTGCATTGTTAGGTTTATTGCATCTAATGTGAAGATCTTGGTCAGCACCAGGAGGAGGGAGTGGAGATAATGTCCTTCGTGTAAAAGTAGAAGAGATTACAGGTCTCTGGGGATTGCCTGAGACCCCCCCCCACTCCCTCACATGCCCCTATTCTGTTCATGAGACAGTTCATCAGCAACAGTCCCTGACCTCGACTCCATATCCGGAGTAATAACAGTATGAAAGGTAACAATAAAAGGAAATTAATACTTTTGAGAATTGCAGAATCGAGTGGTTTTAGCAGCAACTTTACATTATTTCGCAAACATTTTTCAGGGCCAGGGCTCACAAAGAACTTCATGACAGCAGTGTATTGGTAGCACGTTTGCTTGGATGGTGTGGTCCAATAATATGTGTGTGCTTGTGTGTGTCTGTACGTGGTTTACCAGTCTCAAACAGCCGTGTGTAATGTGTACATCCCAACAAAAGCCACCTGAGACCCTTCACCTAATCTGGTTAGATCAATCTCACTTTCACGTTCACCGCTGTGTCTAAAAGAATCATGCACATTCTACGGTTATTTACGTATGCTGGCTCCATAAAGGGTAAGGTTGAACTCTTTTCCTAAAGCACCCTGTACATTTTCACATGCTAGCACTGTAATAGAATTTCAAGTATTTGCCGGTCACTAGCAATCTGTTCTAACTTCTAAAAGGTGAGGAAATTGAACGTGGTATTCAAATCAGGAATTCCTGAAGCCTCGCTGAATTGGCTGCTCCTGGCTGTCGTCTTGCGGCCATGCTGTGCACCTTAATTTTGCTTCAAGAATGTGCCTAAGGGAAGCATTTAGCCACTGACACTTCGAAACCTTTATTGGATGACTGGGCACTGGCTTCATGAAAGATACATGGTAATCATAAGAAAAGTCAAAAGTTCCAATTAGAAAGTATAAATCATCTCTACAGCATGAGAGGCAAACCATGAGCCAATGCTTGGAGTTCACAGCCTTGAAAAACAATGCTCTCAGCCCGCACACTATAGTTTGTCTGCGTTAGGGAGATGCTGAAGTGATGCTCCTTCCTCCACCAGGGTAACGGCCAAGTCCCTCAGCACTCAGCACTGTGGTTGTGAGGGATTCACTTCCCAGAATCGTGGAATCCTGGCAAACAGAGGCACAGGGATTCTAGAAGCCGTCAGTGTGAGAGAAAGTCAGCATTCTCACCTCCTCTAAAGAAGATTGTCACAGTGTGCTTTCATCATATTCTTTGTTTTATTTTATTTTTTTTAAAGTTTATTTACTCTGAGAGAGAGAGAGGGAGCAAGAGGGGCAGAGCGAGAGAGAGAGAGAGGGAGAGAGAGAGAATCCCAAGCAGGCTCAGTGCTGGCAGCACAGAGTCCAACACGGGGCTCACTCCCACGAACAATGAGATCATGACCTGAGCCGAAATCAAGAGCCAGATGCCCGACCAACTGAGGGGCCCAGGTGCCCCTTTCATCATATTCTTTGAAAGGGAATATGAGAAATGAAGACACTTTATTTGCATGTGACTGCAAAAGTCTTTCTGAAAGAAGCGTTGGTGAGGGTGTGGAGAAATTAGAATTCCCATCATTGCTGGTGGGAATGCCACATGGTGTGGTCCTTTCGGAAAACGCTTGGACACTTCCTCAAAATGTTAAATGTAGAGTTACCATATGATGGGGAGGTTCTACCCAGACCTACACACCAAGAGAATCGAAAACTCACGTCTCTGTGAAAACCTGTGTACCGAAGTTCTCACTGGCATTTTTTCATAATAGCCAAATTGGAAATAGCCCAAATGTTCATCAACAGATGGATGAGTAAACAGAATGTGGGTTTTTGCGCAGTGGGCTATTTGATATTTTGTTAAAAAAAAGAATGAAGTTCTGATATACTTTACAACATGGACGACCCTTGAAAACACTGTGCTCAGTGAAAGAAGCAGTAACAATAGGCCACATATTGTGTGATTTCTTGACACGCAATGTCCACTCGAGGCCAATCCAGAACCATAGACGATGGATCAGTGGTTTCCAGAACCTGGGGTGGGGAGGCCTGGAGGGCAGAGCTGAGTCACCTGAAGTGTTTGTTTTGGGGTGATGCCGATGACACAGTGGTGATGTTTCACAACTCTGTGAATACATTAAAAACCACTGAACTTTAAAGAGTGAATGCTATGTGGATTATAGTTCAGGAAAGCTGTTATAAAATTTTTATTTTGAGCTGCGTTAGATGGTCCAAGCCTCTGTCCCTGCAAATTCCTGTAGATGATCAAGATTTAGCTGGTTATTTCGAGACGTATTATAGCCTGAAGATAAAATAAAGCCGCCTTTGAAGATAAACAAAGACAACAAAGCAACAAGAAGTTATTTTTTTCACATGTGCTAGGATTTCATGTTTTCAAACATCTGAAGGGAATCATCCATAAAATGAATCAGAATGATAATAGATATGTTTTTGCAATACTTTCCCAGATGGTTTATTCAAACACATTCCGGGCGATGATAAATACAGAAGCTTGTGGAGTTTCGTACTACGAGACTCAGTTGGAGATGAGGCCAGAGAGCAAGTCCTCGGAGGGAGCATTTCCTACTCGTATTTTCTAGGCTGTGGAGCATGTGTTAGTTGAGGGAAGGATTAAATGGTTTATTATTTTACGGTTGTTCCTCGATGGAGGAAGTAGTAAACTCACGAGTGGATAAATATGGGATATGTACAAGCGGGTGTCATTGTGGAGCCCTGACTGTACTTCCGAAGTCGGCTTCTTCCTTTGGCTCCAAGAAGAACTTTGGAATTTTGAAGCGCTTTCAAGAAATGAAATGATCCTAAAATATTTGTGGTCTGGTTTATGTGCAGAATGCGTCCCAGAGGGTTCTCTGGTTTCCTAACTACATGAGCAGCGACGTTAAGAACTTTGAGCATAATGACACAACACGCCATAGTTCTCCAAACCAAAATGAGAACAATGTTTCCTGAAAAGTGTCCTGAAGAGTAATTATTTTGGAGTGAAACCTCATTCTCAGTTACATCATGTAATCCTAAAATACTTTCAAAGGAATTAAAGCAATATTGAGACGACACAGGACTTTTCATCAATCTTTAACTATTGGTTTTCCCTCCTGAGCCCAGGAAAACCAAGACTCCCTATGAATACATGTGCTGTAAAATGTCCCCAGTAGAGAACCCACAACCCCAAGGTCAGGAGTATGTTCTACTGACTGAGCCAGCCAGGTGCACCTAAGCATTTGAAAAGTTAAAATAAAATAAAATAAAATAAAATAAAATAAAATAAAATAAAATAAAGTAAAAATAAAATAAAATATACCCAATAGAAAAACAATTTATAAACATACTGTTTGCCAAGGGTGAAGGGAACCGAAGAGGATACTGTTTCTGAATGTTATCACACTCTTTGAGTCCTTTCACATGGGGTCACTTGCCATTTTTGAAAACATTTTTAAGCAAGAGTTAGCAGTCTTCCCTCAACAAACAATCAAATTGGCAGAGTTTATAGTTGTTAGAATGTGATAATTTATTGATTGAAACAACATTTTTGTTGTTGATGTTGTTGATGATGAAGGTCATCATTGGACTTTCTCTAGAATGCCATTGCTTCCATCAACGTCTCCTTATGAGGTTAAGAGCTCACAACCCAGGAGGGCAGAAACCTCAGGTCCAATCATTGATGTTTAAACATTTTGAGAATTCCTTACTGATTTATTAACATGAACTTGCACACTCTTGAGACCACGTAAGAAGTAAGTCCATCAGAATTCTCCTGGGGAAATTCTTTGGTTAAAGAAAATGCTATGAAAATATTAGTCAATATCACAGTGTTTTACACATGGAAAAATGTGACGCAGTCTGCCAACTCTCTTAATTCTGGAGTTTGAACAGTTATTCTAGTTTCCTTGATTAAAGGGCTCCTTCTTCCCACCCTCTGACAGCTGTTATAACTCATACAAAATAGAAGACCTCCATGACATTCATTGGCAGTCACATGTCCACCGCCCCTGTTCAGAGACCAAGCCCCCTCCCATCTAGCCAAAGTCTCTAGATGAATTCTTGACTCCTTCGCTTCCCTGCCTCTCCTTCCTCTTCCTGGCATTTTCTTCTTATCAACATCTTGCTAGCCATTCCTTCACCCCAAATCTATTTATTCTGTAAAATGGTCTCTGAATGACAGGTTAACAGACTACAAGTATATAGCCCTACTCCCAACCCTTATCAGTGATTATCTGTATCAGACTCGTGGCACACACATTTACAACTTTGTTTTTAAGTTAATTCGGGCACATTATGACCAGTGCAGATTGTGCCGTCTCGGAACCCACAGACCACCCTGACTTGATTTTTGCAAGGTACCTCACACAGCCAGCCTTGCAATGAATGTCCGTCGACCGCATGAGCAAAGCGGGGAGAGACGAAGACTCAGGCAGACGCTCATCAAAGAAGCATCTAAACGGTGAATGATTACCAGTGCAACAACACGCCGTTCTTCCTCTGACCTGTGACATTGTTCTGGAAGTCAAGATCCTCTGGTCACTGAGTAATCAGATGTATGGATTTACTCCCTTGAGCTGTACTTGAGAAGAACTTTGATCGTTACACTCACAGCAGAGATGAAAACAGATTTGACTCCAGCTCACTCCAGTAGTTTGCAAAGAGGCAGGCTTCACAGACACACTTTGGTCACAAAAGTGGGCATCGTTGCTCAAAATAGTGTTTAAATTTTCACTTCAGAGTGCTTAGAAGTAACCCAGGGTGAGTATGTTTATCTCAGGGTGACAATTGGATTTTGTAAATGGAACTGTGCTTTTGGTCTCTCTTACGTGGCAGGATGTTATAGGAACAGAGCCATAGGATTTCAGTGAGTGCTGTTCGCACGTTCAGCCAGCTAGATTGTTCTTGAGTGGCTCCAACATAGACCACTTGGGTACAAAGGGTCAAACACAGTCCAAATAAATGCTTGACAATAATAGGTACAAAGGGCCTCGTGTCCTTGGTGAATGATTAATCATAAGCTATCATAAACAAAAGTGTTCTATACATTTGATAAACAGGTTTGTAAAAGGGTACAGGAAATACAGAAGAAAGTCACAGCTTTCAAAATTCAGTGCCAGCGATAGGTAGCTGGGCGATATTTGGGGGCATTAATCTTTTTGAGGATTCTCATTAACACTTTGAGTCAGGCTAGGGTGACTACGTCTGCGGCCCCAAGTGGGTAACATAAATGCGTCCGTAATCAACAAGCACCCTGAGCATTTTCACGTAATTCTTTCTTTCTGTTCTCCATTCAGCAGATTATTTTATGCATATTCACTCCCAGAAGCCGCTGTAAGGGGACATCACTTTTTTGCGCCTATATATTTCATCTGCTTGTGAGAATCAGGGAGCAATTAGCCATGACCACCACCAAGATGAAAAGGCTGCTAAACCCTTCTCACAAAAATAAAAGGGAAACATTGCCACGTATTGAGAACAGTAGAAGGATAAAATGAGACTGTAAAAAAAAAGAAAAAAGAAAAAAGGGAAAAGATGGATTTTTTTTTGCAGATGTGTAGAATGTATAGAGCCAAACACACGTGGCCCTCCCAAGTGGCCTGCTTGGAAGATTGCACAAATCTTTTCCAACTTCCCAATAACTTGCTGTAGCTCAGAACACTTCTGAAGTTTACCCGCTAGAGCTTATACTGAGGCTCACTTTGTAAGTCACGTAAGAAAACGGTTTGCTCCCTCAGCGAGAGGGTCAACCTCGGTAGGGACAGGGTTATGAACACCTTTCTTGGTCCAGAAGAGTGGGAAGTGAGCCCACTGTACTGGCAAAGAAATGATTGCAGAAGGAAATCACAGGCCAACCAGGAGCTGGGCAGGCCTCAGGGACTAACGGAAATTATAGCGAAAATGCGAAAGGAATGGGGTCTGGTGATGATCCTGCTTTTGGGCGACTGGTCAGTCCGTCCAATGGAAACGCTTGAGAAATGGCTCTGAGCCTCCTCAGTCCCTGGGGGAAGAGAGGACAGGTGCATCTGTCAGCTCCTTCTCCTGCCACACTTCCCTCTCCCCCAACACCACGGCCCACGCCTCACGCTTGTATGGACAATAAAACCAAACAACGCAAACAACACAACACATTAATTCCAGAACCTTTTGGTCGTGAAGGGCAGCATGGCTGGTTGACCCACAGAAAGCAAAGGGAAGGCAGAAAATATAGCCCCAAATGTCTTCTACATTCTTTCTTTCGTATGTCACAACCATTTAAAAAAATTCTAGAACCTTTATTCTCTTCCCTCTCCTCTCAAGAAGACAGGTCTGTAGGATCCATAAACGGAGTTTCTCATGGATTCATGTTGTCTATACTTTATGTCATGGCCCCTCCTGTAGGCAAGAGCCCTGAGTGAGTATGTCCCCCCCAGCCTGTCCCAGGATGCTCCACTCCTGCACTGGCCTCCTCCCGTGTCCCCAGTCTCTGGGGGTCCCTACTAGTGATGGTGCTTGGTTCTCTTCTGCACTCTAGGGCAGGGTCATGGAGACCATAGCCCAGGGATATTACACATTCTATGATTTTATTACCATTTTGTATCAAATTCACTTTATCCTATTCCTTTAAGAGGGCGTCCAATCCTCTGGAATTCTGTTGGAGAGAAATCTCAACCCCCCAAAGTGGTATAAGGATTAAAGGAGGTAATGTGTGGAACTTGTATGTGCGGGGCTGGGGCATGGTGGCAACTCATTTGATGAATTATTTGTCCTTCAGAAAGCTCCGGCAAGCATCGAGCGGTGGACCTCACTGATCAGAAGTTTGTCCCTATAACTTCTACCCACCGATTCCAGACGTATTGCGGCAACCACATGAAACCAGGATGACCCTTGAACATCTCTCCGTGTCTACTTTTATCCATGCCCAACAGCCTTATTTTCAACGGTTTTTCCTAAGAGGTGAGTGTTCTTCTCCTCTTATGTTCCAGTTTCTTTTTACGTGCCAGACGAGTATTTTGAAATGACCTTTCTGCTGGATATGCTAGAGTACACGTTCGTCAAATCATCAAGCTGTAAGCCTTAAATATATACAGCTTTCTGACTGTCAACTCTATCTCAATAAGGCTGGGAAATAATTTTTACATCCGTCTCCTACGGCGACACTGTTTTATAATTTATTTTTTATAAATGCATGCTTCCCTTTCTTTTTTTTTTTAATTTTTTTTTCAACGTTTATTTATTTTTGGGACAGAGAGAGACAGAGCATGAACGGGGGAGGGGCAGAGAGAGAGGGAGACACAGAATCGGAAACAGGCTCCAGGCTCTGAGCCATCAGCCCAGAGCCTGATGCGGGGCTCGAACTCACGGACTGCGAGATCGTGACCTGGCTGAAGTCGGACGCTTAACCGACTGCGCCACCCAGGCGCCCCATGCTTCCCTTTCTTAAACGTTCTCAAGCTAAACTTTATCCTAATTGGTGTTGGCGATAGGAGCAAATCTGTACTGAACTCTCGTTGCCGGCCACACGCTGTCGCGTAGCCTGTTTCCCTCCCATCAGTCTCTGAGGTAGCACACTTAGCGCCAGCAGTTTGCAAACGAAAATCGCAATCAAGTCCCCCCGCAGGCACGTCCGAAATCCCCCCAAGGTCACCTGGAAGGAGAAGGATAAAGCCAGATTCAAATCCAGATTCAGACCCAGACCTGCCAGAGCCCACACTCCCTTCTCCATTCCTCTCTGTCTTTCTGGCTCTCCTTTAGATTTTGAATATGGCTGCAAGGTCCTTTGTGTTGCCTGTTTACACTCTGTGAGTCTAGCTCGTTGGAAGTTCAGCCTCGTGGCAGTACTTTTGGAGCCCCACCTCTCTCTGCTATCCTTATCTTTGGTTAGATGCCCATCTTTTAAAATTATGTCCAGGAACTTCAAAGCACCCATGCCTGTAGATTATCTCTCTGACCACACCAGTCAGTCAAACCTCCTGTTGTCAGGTATGTTCCCTTTTCTTCATCTGAATTGGGATTCCCTTTCGAGGGATCTCCTTACCTTTCCTCAGAAAGTTTGAATTGCCTTGTTGATGCCATGGTTGTATGTGTGACTTTGGAAAGCCTTTGCTCTTTGTCTTTGTCCCCCAGCGTACCTGTTTCTTCCCCCTTTTCCATTAGTAGTCAACATCAAAGCCTTTTCCATTTCAAGCTCCCAGGTCGTATGGTCTCTGTCACAGCTGCTCAAATCTGCTGTTGTGTTGCAAAAGCAGCCAGAAGCAACGTGTAAATGAATGGGCAAGCCGTGTTCCGATAAAACTTTATTCATAAAAGTGTTCGGCATGCAGGATTTGCCGGTAGGCTAGAGTTGGACCCCCCTGCCTTAGACTATAAAATTTCCGTTGGAAAATCAAAGCTTTGATCTAATATGAAACCATTGTGGATTTATGATTAAGTTCACCGTAAAAACCAAACTCCTTTCCCATTAAAATAGCTCCTTTCCTAGATTTCCCTATTTCTGGCAACAACGGCCACATTTTCCTACTCATACACATTTAAAAATGTAGAGCTGAATATTTGATTCCTCCTTTCTGTTCACTGCCATATAGCCCACATCTGTGTGTTTCCATTCTCCTAGCTGCTGGGACTTTATCACTTCGCATCTGTATTTGTACTCTTGGCTTCGAACCGATAGACCTGCCTTCAGTTTTTCTCCCCAACTCGTCCTTACCATGGCTTTTGGATAATTATTTTGAAAATATTGCTTTTAACAATCCTTTACTCTTCGTCCTTGAAAACCTACCAGACTCTGACCTCAGTCTGCCTTTTTCCTTCTCTTACTCTGCACAGGCACACTAATGCTGCTGCTTGCTTTCTCGTTCAACGCTCTGTTGAGGTGGGGCTGACATTTAAAAAAGCTATGTTTATGTAATGTATAGAACTCTGAGCAAAACCATTGTCACCGTGTCACCACCAGGGCCATAGACAGATACATCATCTCCCAAATTTCCCTTCTGTCTCCATTAGTATTCTTATCATCATCATCATCGTCAGTGTGTGTGTATGTGTGTGTGTGTGTGTGTGTGTGTGTGTGTCTAGTAAGAACGCTTAAAATAGGAGCTACCCTCTTAGCAAATTTTAAGTATACAGAACAGTATTGTCAACCACAGGCACCATGCTGGACAGTAGCTCGCCAGAGCTTTTTATATTGCAGAACTGAAGCTTCGTACCTTTGACCCTCACCTGCCCATTTCCCCCGCCCCCAGCCCTTGTCAACCACCTTTCTGTTCTCTGCTTCTCTGAGTTTGATTGCATAAAATTTGTCTTTTATTTTTTTTGTGTGTTTTTGTTTTAGAGACAGAGCACAAACAGGGGAGAGAGGCAGAGGGGGAGAGAGAGAATCTGAAGCAGGCTCCACGCCCAGTGCCCAGACCAACACGGGGCTCAGTCTCCCGACCTGGGGATTGTGACCTGCGCCAAAACCAAGAGTTGGATGCTCAAGCAACTGAGCCACCCAGATGCCCTGAGTTTGATTATTTTAGATTCAACCTGTAAGTGAGCTCACGTGCTATTGGCCTTTCTGTGTCTGGCTTATTTCACTCAGCCGACTGTTCTCCACGTCCCTCTCTGTTGTTGGGAATGGTAGGATTTTTTTTTAACCAACGGCTGAGTAACATTCCATTGAATGTGCACACCATAGTTTTTAATCCATTCCTCCGTGGATGTACACTTAGGTAATTTCCACGTCTCGGCCCTGGTGGATAACGTGGCAGCGAACTTAAGTGCAGATGTTTCAAGATCGGGATTTCACCACAAAATAAAAAGACAACATACAATCGGGGAAAATATTTGCAATGCGTATATCTGGCAAGGGGTTGATATACAAATTATAAAAGGACCTCACACAACTCAGTAGCAGGGGAACAAATGCTATTTTCCTCTGCTAGGGAGCCTGCCTTGATGCATTCTCCTGCCCCTGTTCTTTCGCCCACTCTATTTCCTCTGTTCAGAATACCGTTTTATCTGGGAAACACCCATCCACATTGTGTCTGCTTTCAAAAGGAGAGCTCGGCTCTTACCTTTTCCATGACGCCTTCTTTGTCTCCTCTATCCCATAACGCTGTCTCCAGCGTTCCTTGTAGGGCAGGCTGTCTCTAAGGATCATCTGTCGCCTAGTCATACCCTGCTTTGCGTCGTTTTCTACTGTTTTGGAAGAGTTTGCTTTCTCTCTCTAATTAAAGCCCCATTTGTGAAGGTCAGCGGTGTGTCCGACCATGCCGGATGTCATATTGATGGGGGAGTCACTCGACATCTTTGTTGAATATATGAATGAATAGATGAATGAATGAATGGATGGATGCATGAATGAATGAATGAATGAATACTGATATTCTTTCCTGCCCCCAGTCTCCTGTCTTATCTCTTATCAGCTATTGGATTTCAATGTGAGGTAGCTCGAGAAAAGAAAGTTAAATGAATTAATCCTTATAGGCCATCCCCAATTTTCAAATTAGCTGTGTTTTAGATGTTCATTTGTCAACAGAGAGCCAAAATTCAAAGGACTTTATCATAGAGACGCTATTCAAACCAGAGGTTATAATAGGATCCCAGATTGCTACATCCAAGGCCATTGTTTTGTAAGTGGTTTGAAATCCAGGCAGATGAAAAGGCACACATAACAAAACAGTGCTGTGTAAGGCCCCTGATTAAAACAAAAACGAATTAGAGTATTTCCCTCTCTATTTTGGGGGGGGGGATGGGGTTGGAGAAGGAATAATCATGCTTAGGGTAAAGCAGATTTTATTATAGGAAAATAAAATGATAGGCAATTTCATGGATTTGCTAAAGGGGGCCTTTATGTTGCTTTAAAGGTACTAGATGTTGATAAAAAAAAGTGTTTTTCCCCCAAATATACAATTTCCTTCGAAATTAATGGCTTTCATTTTCTTTTAGACGTAGGATTATCATCGCCACGGCTTTTATGTGTATCAGCTCTAACTGAAATCTTTTTGTTCTGGATCAGAAACAGAATGAAAATGTTCATGAAGCATAGAATGCATAAACGAACGCCGTCTGCTTCTTACAGCCTGTAAAACATTTTTAATGTAAAATATTTTGAAAAAAATAAAAGAAGAGAAATGTTTCATATCATGGGAAAAGATACCGAACTTGAATTTCAGCGCCCATAAACCAAGTTGTATCAGAACACGACCAGGATCACGTGTTGACAGACTGGCTGCGGCTGCCTTTCCCGCTACGATGCCAGAGTCGAGGAGTCAGACAGGGACCCGTATGGCCTTTTTTACAGAAATGTTTGCGGACCCCTGCTGTGTGGCCATGGGGTTGGTGAACAAGGAGACTTTCATAAATACAATGTGGAGAGAAAAGAGCTAGCCTCCAGAGTGCTTGCCTGTAACCCACGCAAAATTAATCTATGGGGAGAGGAGTCTGAAGGCAGTGACCTCCGTTGGGGGGGCGGTGAATGGGTTTCCTGAACTAGGGGGCATTTTCTGGGTGCTGGAAGGATCTGCTTCTTGATGTAGGCTCTGGATACACAGATGTGTTCCCCAAAATTCACTGGACACTTAAACGATTTGTTCTCTTTCCTGCATCCGTGTTAGACCTCGATATTAAAAGTTTACTTTAAAATTTAAAGAAAGAGGGGTGTCTGGGGGGCTCAGTTAAGCGTCAGCCTTTTGACTTCAGCTCAGGTCATGATCTTATGGTTTGAGGGTTCAAGCCCTGCATCTGGCTCTGCACTGACAGTGCAGAGCCTGCTTGGTATACTCTCTCTCTCTCCCTCTCTCTCTTCCTCTCCCCCACTGGTGCTCTCTCAAAATAAATAAACAAACTTCAAAAAAAAGCTTTAAAAAAATGAAACAGGAACACCTGGGTGGCTCAGTCGGTTAAGCGTCCAACTTTGGCTCAGGTCATGGTCTCACGGTTCGTGGGTTCGAGCCCTACGTTGGGCTCTGTGCTGATAGCTTGGAGCCTGGAGTCTGCTTCGGATTCTGTGTCTCCCTCTCTCTCTGCCCCTCCCCTATTCATGCTGTTTCTCTCTCTCTCTCTCAAAAATAAAACATGAAAAAAATAAAAAAAATATGGGGCGCCTGGGTGGCTCAGTCGATTAAGCGTCTGACTTCGGCTCAGGGCACAATCTTGCGGTCCGTGAGTTCGAGCCCCGCGTCGGGCTCTGTGCTGATAGATCAGAGCCTGGAGCCTGTTTCAGATTCTGTATCTCCCTCTCTCTCTGACCCTCCCCCGTTCATGCCCTGTCTCTCTCTCTCTGTCAAAAATAAATAAACGTTAAAAAATAAAATAAAATTTAAGGAAAGAGTCAAGGCAGAGCAAACAACAAAAAAAAAGAACGATAAGACAAAGAAGTGAAAGCAGAGGGAGGAGCAGAAGGGCAGGCCCCCCTTGGTGTGGCCATCGCTGTCACCCCAGGGCCGGGGGCAGGTGATCCTGTCTCTGTTTGATCGGAAAGGAAACCGAGGCTGAGAAAGACCCAGCATCCTGCCCAAGGTCTTCTAACTGATGTAGACAGCACCTATTTTAATTCAATAAGAAACTGCTGTTGGTCCCTCCTTTTTCTGAAGAGAAGGAACGACTCCCCCAGCCACAGCCAGAAACCTGAACTGGCTTTTTCCCACCTGGGGATGGGGAGGCTGGAGAGTCCTGAGGGGGGGGGGGGAGCCATGGGACCAGAGCTTTGGAGGACAGAGACCCTGGCTGTGTCTGCATGCTTATATCACTCCTGGGCACTTGAAAATATACAGTTTCTCATTTCTTCCACATTTGGTGCCGCTGCCTTTCCAGTCTGGAGGTGAGATGCTTTATCCATATGTAATATCCAGATGTAAGCTGCACAACCCTTTCAATGGCCTATAACGTGAAGACCAGTTTTCAGCAAGATGAAATATACTGCTGAAAACCTGTGGCGCGCAGATATTTAAAATTATCGACAGAAGAAGCAAGGAAAGTTTTGCTCTCCTGGAATGGGATACGGTCTCCAAAATTCCATTTCAGGATCACGTCTGTGTGGGCCTGGATGTATGCCGCTAAGTTGAGTGAGTGAGCAGGTGAGGAGCGAGTCTCAACGCGATGCTGATTCTGATTTGGCTTCTAGGAAATGCAAGTGGTTGCACGGAATTCAGTGTCATAAAAACAAAACGAACAAATAAACGTCTGGGTAGGTGACTGCAGTCTGTGGGTGAGTCTACAGTGACCGTTTACGTTTATTTCTTGCTCTTCACGCGTGTGTGGTCCTTTTCGGCGTGGGGCTTGGACTTGCGTTTGGTACAAAGCCCCTGTGGGGATCTGTGCCCTCAGAGCCAGCTCGGAAAAGAGTCCCAGCAGCCCGTGGATGTCCAAGCATATCTTCTCACTGCAAGGACAGGTAAGGTGCACTAGCCCAGTGGAGCCCTCCTCGGATGCTGGCTTTAAGTCCCTTGACTCTGGGGCACCTGGTGGCTAAGTCCATTGAGCGTCCAACTCTTGACCATGACCTCACAGTCATGAGAGATCGAGCCCTACATCGGGGTCCGTGCTGAGCACAGAGCCTGCTTAGGGTTCTTTCTCTCTCTCTCTGTCCCTCTGCCCTTCTCCCTCGTTTGATCACGCTCTCTCCAAAATAAACAGTCCCTTGACTTTATTAGGAAACAACACAACAGAACGCTCTCCTTCATTTACTCTTCTGCTCATCCTCCTTCTGTTTCTTTCCTTCCTAAGCTATTGGGTATGGCGTGCTATTACCACATGGCAAGACTCAGAGCCATCCCCGGGTTATCCGTCCCAGTTCTGATCTCCTCACCTCCTTCCTGCGGGCAACCTCACGTCTACACGCATGGTCTACACATGCAATGCCTTCATGATTCTTCACTCACTGCTCTGAGGATGTCGCAGTGGATGCAACACAACCCATCTCATTTACCACGCATCCACAACGTTCCATTGTTCCCCTCCTGGGAGATCAGTCACACAAATCCAAAATGTTATTTCTTCCCCTTGGAAAACAGTTCCGTAACTCTGTATTATGGAAGGACACGCTCCCAGGCACCTCTGAAGACAGACCCGAGAACCAGATGAGGAAGTGGCATTAAGCTCACCGGGGCCGGCTCTTCCGGAGATGGAGAAAATCTTACCTGTGCGCTGGCAGGCGGCATTCATCCACCAGCTGCGACACTGGCCAGGGACAGACTCGTGAAGATGTGTGTCTATTATTGCTGAAGGGCGGCCAGCACTGACTGTAACCGGAAAGACCTTTCCTTTGATCCCAAGTAGGTCAATGCAGCAACCACACCGTGGTGACAGTGACAAGTGAATGGCAAATTACTGGTTCCAGACATGAGTACCCAGGAAGTGACCTCCGAAAGGAGGCAGAACCTTCCAAAATCAATAAACTAATGCCAGAAACGCCACACGTTTTTCTCTATATTGCACATATCAATGATAAAGTGCTACTCTGGTGAGAAAGATCCGTAGGTATCACACATTCAGGCTCACATACCAACTTTTTCTAGCACTGGAAGATGACAGTATGGACGTCAATGAACTCAAGGGTCCGGGGATGTCTCCGAGGCACCTGCAGCCCTAACAGGTTACAGGGGCAGCGGCGAGAGCTAGTATCTGCAGAGCTCAGTTGTCGCATGACTCTGACTCACATTTTCAGCAGAAAATGGACTCTACCCCACACCCCCCCCCAAACAGGTGTTCTGGATACAGAGTGAGGCGTAGCAGAGTAATGATTGACCTTCGTGTGGGAGATTAGACAGAATGCATTTCAATCCAAATTGGTTATTAAGATGTAGACACAGGAACATTGAAAAAGAGAGAGGCCACAGAGTATTAAATGGCTGGCTCATCCAAATCAACACTCTCTCCTCTGCAGTAATAGAGCATTTGATTTAGAACCTACCCACACATCCACCTCTGCTACAGGCCTACCCCCACCCCAGCCCACCCCACCCCTACCCCACTCTGTTCCACCCACCCCACCCCACTCCACCCCTATCCACACCCCAAACCTACCCCACCCTACCGCACTCTGTTCTACCCCACCCCACACGACCCCTACCCCACTAAGTTCCACCCCATCTCACGCACCCCACCCCACCTCTACCCCATTCCGTTCTACCCTACACCACCCTACCCCTACCGCACTCTGTTCCACCCCACCCCACTCCACCCCACCTCCCACCCTACCCCTACCCCACTCTGTTCTACCCCAACCTCCACTTCACCCCACCCCACCCCTACCCCACTCCGTTCCACCCCAACCCACACGACCCCTACCCCACTAAGTTCCACCCCTACCCCCACCCCACCCCACTCTACCCCTATCCCCACCCCACACCTACCCCACCCCTACCCCACTCAGTTCCACCCCAACCTCCACCTCACCCCACCCCACCCCTACCCCACTCTGTTCCACCCTACCCCACCCTTATCCCACTCTGTTCCACTCTACACCACTCTGCTCCATCCTACCCCACCCACCCTTACCTCCACCCCACCACACCCACCCTTACCCCTACCCCCAATCATTGTCTCCGGCTCCGGTGTTGCCTGTCAGGTTGCTCCATTCTTCACTGTTTTTTCTCTATGTGCTTTCCTTGTAGGCTTACTCCATTCTTAGACAAGAACAAGCTTTCTTTTTATTTTTTAAAATGTTTTTTATTTTTGAGAGAGAGAGAAACAGAGCACGAGTGGGGGAGGGGCAGAGAGAGAGGGAGACACAGAGTCTGAAGCAGCTCCAGGCTCGGAGCTGTCAACACAGAGCCCGACTCAGGGCTTGAACTCACAAACCGTGAGACCATGACCTGAGTTGAAGTTGGATGCTTAACTGACTGAGCCACCCAGGCGCTCCTCTTTTTTAAAGTTTATTTATTTATTTTGAGAAAGAGAGACCGAGAGAGAGAGAGTGGGGGAGGGGCAGAGAGAGAGGGAGGGAGAGACAGAATCCCAAGCAGACTCTGCACTGTCAGCACAGAGCCCAATGTGGGGCTTAACTCATGACCCTGAGATCATGACCTGAGCCGAGATCAAGAGTCGGGCACTTAACCGACTGAGCCACTCAGGTGCCCCAACAACAGGCTTTCATAAATAAGAGGTAGTTTGTTATATTGAACAAAAGCTTTACTCAGAAGAGGGTGAAGGTCCTTGGGGTCTCATCAGGTCCTCATCAGGTCAGGGACCATCAGACAAGATGTCAGACAAAGGATGGGGGAATGCACGGCCCCTGGGAGGTCACGGTGGTCTGTCCGCGCCCGGGCCCTGGACTGGGGAAGGTGGCAGACTGTTCCAGGGCAGCTGAAGAAGGGAGGTCACACATTAGACTGATCCACTAGACCCCTGTGCACGAGGGGTCTTTGTGTGTAATTTTGAGTTATCACTGAGTTTGGAGCAAAACGAGCCAGAGAAAAATCACTTTTCTCTGGCATCTCCCGAAAATTCCTACGACCCCCACTTTCTAACGACAATCTCCTGTTTGTCCTCATCCCCTGATAGGACAGGGCCGGGGTGGAGGCGGGATCTGCTCTACTGCCCCCACTGACCCTGATGTTAAACTCGTCCACAAACACCCTCACAGACACCCCAGAAGAAGCTTTGGCCAAATGTCCGGGCACTCCGTGGCCCAGACAAGTTGACACATAAAATTAACCATCACGCATCCCAACAACCCCAATTCCTGGCCCCTGTAAAGATATTTTAATAGTGGAAAAAGAGGGTTCCCCCCGCCCCCAGCCTCTTGAAGCATCTTAGGTGTGTGAGGGAGTGGGTGATAACCATCCGCAGTGTAACAGTGTGAGTCGCAGTGCATAATGTGTGTGTGTGAGATGAATGGAATCTGTAATGTCGACAAACAAGGTGACAACAGGCTTTCACAGTGTTTCGCACACTAACTAGCTGCTAGCACATCACATGTAATTTGCTTTTCCAAATAAGCTGACACACAGGTCTCCATGCAACCCGAACGCACAGATTTCTCTCTGAAACAGCCTTGGGCACATTCTAAAATCTCAGCGAGCCAAGTGGTGTTGAAATTATTCTTCATACCGGCTTTCCTTTCTGGGAGTCAGTATCAGAGGGGAAGGTGATTTGCAATTAAATGTCTGTCCGTCTTCCCAAGACAAACCTCAGATGTTCCAAAAGAGGGATGGGTCTAGTATTGGAAGGCGCTTGCTTCAACTCTCCAGCCGATGAAGGTCATGGCCTACATTTACGAAGGATTTTTCATGGAGGCACACACACATATGCACGCACATGCACACATGCACGCACACAGGAACACACGCACACACATGCACATGGACACACATGCACACATGTGCACACATGTGCACAACGCACACACACTTCCGTATACACGCAGGCACACGATGCCTGCGCGTGCACACACACATGTACACACACGCACGTGGACACGCATCACACACACAGGCACACACATGCATGCACATGCACGTGGACACACATGCACGCATATACACGCATGCACACACGTGCACACGTCCACCCACATTCACACACGTGCACACATGCACACGCACATGCACACAAAGCATACGCATGTACACATGCACGTGTACACACACATTCCCACACACACATGCACACGCACACAGGGCAACTAAAACACGAGAAGCAAAGGGAAAGGAATGAGTTGAAGAGGGAGGTACCCCCGGGATTTCTATATTTCTTGGGCAATTTTCATGTTGATGGGAAAATAGGAAATGTGAACAAGAGCTTGTTTCCTGAGGGAAGATTCTGCCTTTACCCCCAATTCCAGCGTGTACTTGGTGAGAGCCGCCAATTTGGGTGAGCTTTCAAAGAGAGACTCCCGGCTCACCCTTCCTTCTGGTGGGGGAAGCCTCCCCATCACCTACATAACAGGATGTCCCTGTCCCCGTATCTTCAGAGCTATAGAAGTCTATGGCACTCTTATCTTAAAGTTAGAACTGCTACCCCAAACTCAACCTTTTTCTGCAGATAAAACAAGTTCTCGGTCTCATTCTGACAATTGCTTTTCTCATCCCTGCATCTGATTAGAGGGATCCCCCGGGATTGTACTAACTTAAATTAATTCTTTTGTACCGAGAGATATTGGCCAGGTTCTTCCTCTTCATCATTTCAATGGTTTCTAAATTTTACTTCTCCCTGAGCCTCTAGTGGCCACCAGCCAGCTTCGAGGCAGAGACTCCTCACCCACTTACATGAGGCGAGAATGGCCACCCGGGGCCCTCTGGGGTCCTCCCCTGCCTCCGATGCCCCCCCTCAAATTGTGTCCATGTTACGGAAGTTTGCTTTATATTTTATGATCTGGGATTAGTCCGAGCTGGGGGGGGGGGAGGGGTTCTGTTTCCACATGTACCTTTATTCTGCATTCCTGAAAGTTCTGTTTTACATGGGGAGCTCCCGGGGTGGACCTTGACTCACCACTTTGAGCAATGGCTTTCATTGGAGTCACAGAGCCCCTTCTAATATTTCCAATAAATGTCGATTATAGTAAAATGGAATTTTGAAGCGAGCTTCGGCTTAACAGACATCCACCCAAGTTGTCAGCAAAGGTGGTAGTATCACATTCAACCATGAACTCAGTCATTACTTGAACGAATTGTTGTGATATGTGGCTATGATTCCCGCTTAATATCAGGCAGTGGGTGCAGTGACGTCACAGCATGCACACGGCTCCTGCTCACAACAGCAGATGTGCCCTGGAAATAGTTCTCCGTGTGCCCTCTCCCACGGGGTCTGCAGGTATGGAATTGGGGTACTCTGCACAACAAGGAGGGGGGCTTCTTCATCAAGCTGTTAGCAGCTTTGGGATTTCTCCACTGGGTTGGTTTAAGCGATTGCTCTGCTTGGTTCCCTTCTTTCCTGCGCAGCCCCACTCAGACTCTCTGTGTTCGTGAACGTGGTGGTGATGGGGGTGTGGAGGGAGACGCTATTTCCTCGCTAACTGTTGTAAAAAAGATTGCCATTGTCACCAGCCAAAATGCATGGCACCCATGCAGCAATGGAACTAACCTGTCAGCCTGTCAGGAGAGGTGCTTTGGGGAGCTGCAATACTCCCATCAGCAAGGCACGTCTCTCTGGACAGACATCTTCCGGTCATTTCCAACGCGAACCCCTTTCTGTGTTAATTATGCTTCCTTTAACATTATAAGCAATATGATTTCACTTCAGAAGTCATCACATTCGCTGGAGAGCCTCAAAATATTTATTGTTTCCCCAAATCAAGCCCCCCTCAACGCTTGAGGATTTCACTCACTCAGGTTATTCTGGAGTCCCCGAAAGAGATTCTTTGCGTCCCCGAAAGAGATTTTTTTTTTTTTTTAATGAGCACCAGGAAATGTTTTGAACAAACGAAGGACTTCAGTGAATCACAAGCATGGTGTACCAGGTCATCACAGGGCTGTTGACCCACGAGGTTGGAAGTGTCCGAACTTCTAGGTTTGTATTTTAAAAAAAAGATATTCTACTCCGTGCAACTGGCACAAGGTGTGTGAGGAGACACAGATTGGTAGCCAGCACCTGAGATCCTCCTTGAATCATCCACCCTCCTCTGTGGCTTGAAAAGGCACATGTGACTTTCACCATCCTGCGCTGTCATGGCCGCTACAGAAAGATCCAGAGCCCGAATCTGAGTGCCTGCCTCCTCCCCAGTGTTCATACATGGAAGGAAAAATAAACCACGAGCCTTCTGGGGTAGCCTCTCTGCGGTGGTTACCATAAACACTAACACGAGGGCCGCCTGGGTGGCTCAGTCAGTTAAATGTCCAACTTTGGCCCAGGTCATGATCTCGTGGCTTGTGGGTTCGAGCCCCATGTCGGGCTCTGTGCTGACAGCTCAGAGCCTGGAGTCTGCTTCAGATTCTGTGTGTGTGTCTCTCTCTCCCCTGATCCCCACCCCCCCCCCAAATAAATAAACATTTAAAAATTAAAAAAAAAACAAACATGAATGGATAAAGAAAATGTGGTATATATATATCATGGAATATTACTCCGTGATCAAAAAGAATGAAATCTTGCCATTTGCAAGACGTGGATGGAACTGGAGGGTATTATGTTACGCGAAATATATCCCTCAGAGGGACAGATATCATATGATTTCACCCATGTGTGGGATTTGAGAAACTCAACAGATGAACGTAGGGGAAGGGAAGGAAAAATAAGATAAAAACAGACAGGGAGACAAACCATAAGAAACTCTTAAACACGGAGAACAAATTGAGGGCAGCTGGAGGGAGGCGGGTGGGGGATGGGCTGGATGGGCACTGAGGAGGGCACCTGTTGGCAGGAACCCTGGGTGTCGTATGGAAGTGATGAATCACTTGAATTAAAAAAAAAAAAATCTAGCACATGCTTCCATAAGGCTGTGAATGAAGTCAGTTTGGCTTAAGTAGGAGCAAACACAGTGACCCTTGAGGAATCGTATATCCTCTCCCGCTCTTGTTTTCCTTTTGGCACGTTTTCATGGGAATCTGTGTATTTGCTGAGGGCAGGTTTTTGTGCTCAGAGTTGAAAAGGAGGAGGAAGAAGCAGGGGACTCGAGTAGCAAGTCTCATTGACGAATGTGGTCGCGTCCAAAACAAATTCTGATTTTTTTTTTTTTTTTAACTTGTGGACTCGAAGCCCTTTCAAAAATAATTTTTAATCTCATCGGGCTTTTCAACTCCTGCTAATAATAATAATACGACGATGCTGCTGCTGGTAAATCCAGGACCAGAACGTCAGGATGATCACTTTCAAAGCGGGCTGCCAATTCACGCCTTTGTATGTCTTCCCTTGGCTTTTCAGACTTGGGTGCGGTCGGGGCACAGCTGCTCACTTTCAACACAGGACGGGGAGAAGAAGGTGGGACACCTATTCCCTGACCGAAGAAGGAAACAGACTCAGAATCTCAAGGACTTGCCCGAGACCTCCGGGCTGAGAGCTGGGTCTGCAAGACGAATCATGGCCACGTGGCCTCTGTTCTCTGGAGACAGAGGTCACCTCGTGGGCTTTGCCAAGTGGAATTTCCTAAATGACTCTGGTCCGCACACAGATGCACTATGTCAAGTCAATGACGTGTTTTTCTTTTAAAACAGAACAATGAACCTCACAGTTGTCCCCTTGTGCGTAGATGGTGGCAAATTATTGTTTGCCAAGCCTTCTATCTCCTCCCTTTCTGTGTTCCATTGAGATCATGGAAATGCAAAGTAAATAACCATGGAGTAAAATGCCTCGGAGAGTATTTATTTAAGAGTATTGTTCCAGGATGTGCACAAAGATAAAGACTTTGTGTAATGAATGAGTGACTCCAGAGGCCAAATAGCAAGAAGTTATATTCTGTACCCAGTGCGTCCTGGCCTGGGTGAGGTCACCACGGGCTCCCCGAGGACATGCCCTTACAAAGGGGGTCACCTTGTCCCGTGAAAACCAGTCCTCGGAATCCGCAGGGGCAGGCAGGAAAATTCTCGGCCGTTGTCAGTGTGTCAAAATGTCAAGGTGGAAAGAGGCCCACCGAACGATACGGGTTCGAGAGTGGGGAACAGGCAGCGTGGGCCCCCAGAGCCAACTGTGCGGCACGCAGACATCAGAGAGAGGCCATCCGGAGAGGGCAGGCCGGGCCCCGGGAAGGAGGTCTGGGCCACGCACAGTGGGCAGCGTTCTCTTCCCCCGTCCATCAAGGGCCCAACGGGGAAAGAGCAGTTTTCATGTAACGTCTGCAAGGGAGGCGGGGGCGGGGGGGGGGGAACCATCGGCATTGGGGGATCCAGAATAATTGATTTTGACATCACCCGGTTCCCCACAGATGCAGCAAACAAACAGACAGACAGACAAAACACGGATGGCCTAATTTGGAATGAAATACGACGCAGGAAGCACACAGATGTCTCTGCATATTTAATGATTATTGACTTTTTAAATTGGTTTTAAAATAAAAGCTTTCTAGATGAAATACAGATTTGGAAGGATTACTAGAAAGAGTGGCTTGAGCACCCACAAATTTTACATTAATTTCTTGCCCGTATGCATTAAAGCTCCACCATTTGCCTAATTTCCCGTAAGCGTGTATCTGCTGTGCAAATTGTTTCGCCGTTGAAAATGCCATCCAGGCAATCTAGTGATGTGATGAACGGACTTTTCAGAAACAGACCTGTTTATTCACTAATTGCGTACGAAGTAAGCTGTAAGGTATCCCCGAAAAAGCACAACACAACAAAACAAAAACCCACAGCAGGGCAAGGCGCTGTCTTCTTCGGGGAGCAGGGTGTATTGATTTACATAATAAGAACATAGAGAATTGAGTTTCATTGATATGGGAACACATTTTATTGCTTTCTCTGATGTAGTGGGTTGGATTCCCCATTTCATTAAAGCCAGATTACTGGCCCTGTTTCATTATCACTGTTCTGATTCTCAGGGAAAGTAATCTTCCCCATAGCTTTTTGTTACTTAATTATTATAGTGCGTAACAATCATAAAATTTACACAGAGCAGTCTTTGTAGAAATACGCGGAAAGCACGGTCTGAAAGCACGGTCTTTATGTGAGCAGTATGGAAAAAATACCTTTGGTCTTTTTCTTTTTCTTTTTTAAATTAGACCGTCCTAGTGGGAGAACCCCCCAGAAGCTCACACACCTTTCTCGAGATTTTACACTCGGTGTGCGTTATATGATGGCTCCTATCACACAGAGTCTCAGGTCAGATGGATACCAAAGAAATTCCCCTTTCATAGATGGGAAGACTGAGAACATCAGCATCAGTAACTCGCCCGGGAAGAGGACAGGTGAGAGTTCAAAAGTCAGGAGGAGAATTCGAGATGCCCCAGCATCAACTCCTCAATCCAAGACACACACAAAAAAAATGACCACAAGTTGCAACCAAAGTTTTTGCTAAGTGACGGCACATCCAGTCTTTTCAGCTTCCCCTGTCTTCTGCTAGACCCAAGCAAACCCCTTGTCTCTCTCTTGACTATTCTGTTCCACTAGGACGCTTGCCTGTTTCCAGTAGATGACCCCCCACCTGCAGGTGCCGGTTCTGAAGCAACCCCAGTCGCTCCCGGCCGCCAACAAAACCCCCAGGCCCTACTGCTAGGAGCACAGATTGATAGATACCAGCACGAGAGGGCACTTGGTCTCCAACCTCGGGCTCTTGAGCAGGAGGTCGGCCGGGAAGCTTCACGAACACTGAAGCCTGGCTTTGCTGGCATACATTCTGACTCCGCTGGGGTGGGGTCTGACCCAGGCAGAACCTCCCAGATGATTGTGAGAGGCAGCCTAGCTTAAGAACCACTGCTCCCATCCCTGGGGCGGAAACGATTTGTCCCCTAATTTCCAGAGGTGAACACAGAGGCCCAGAGATGTGGACTCATGTGTCGAAAGTCACACAGCAGGGTGTTGGAGTCCTAGGTTTTCTGAGCCCAAAGCTGATACCCTCCAGACAGTCACCTCAGACGTGGGCTGAGCCTGGGGATCATGGAAGAAGATTTTATAAGGACTGATGCCTGGACTCCATCTGGCAACCAACCCCCTTATCGTCAGAGTTCCCTGGAGGAATCTAGCATGAAACATGGATCTGGAGACAATTTTACTAACCTGAAAGTGAACCCCTGTAGG
This sequence comes from Prionailurus viverrinus, assembly GCF_022837055.1. NCBI lineage: Eukaryota > Metazoa > Chordata > Mammalia > Carnivora > Felidae > Prionailurus > Prionailurus viverrinus. The sequence goes on along the minus strand of NC_062561.1, from coordinate 79,899,816 downwards.
TAGGTTCCCTGCAGGGCGTGTGAGCCGGGTCGGTTCCAGGACGCCAGCCCAGGTCCCCCAAGACGCCAGCCCGGGTTTCCCAGGTCAGAAGACACGGGGTGAGGGACAAGGATCTGGGTTCAAATTGACATAAAACTTCCCTGACAATGTTTTTTACAGACAGGATTTCGGGAACTAGTGCCGTCCATTATGCACCACGGGTTTACATTCAGCTGGATCTCCCTGCTCGTCCCTCCCTCTCTCCTCCCCACCTCCTGCTCTCCCTCTCTGTCCCTCTTCTCTTCCTCACCATCTCCGCTTTCAGTTCCTATTGTAATAATATGAAAAATAATTTCTAAATTATGCTTTATTCTACCATTGCAGCCTGCAAGTATTTTTTAGTCAACAGTAGTTTACGGAAAAAGATTTCACGCATACACGCGTGCGTGTGTCCTCGGCACTTGGTCTGTGTATTAACAGGAAATGAATCTAGCTTCTTAGGATAAGCTTATTTTACTTAAAAAAATTTTTTTTTTAATTATCTAGTTTTGAGAGAGAGAGAGAGAGAGAGAGCACGAACGGAAGAGGGGCTTAGAGAGGGAGACACGGAATCTGAAGCAGACTCCAGGCTCCGAGCTGTCAGCACAGAGCCTGATGCAGGGCTTGAACTCACGAACTGTGAGATCATGATCTGAGTTGAAGTCGGCTGCTTAACCTGCTGAGCCACCCAGATGCCCCAGGATAAGCTTACTTTAGGCTGAAAACATTTAGTGCACCTGGGTGGCTCTGTCGGTTGAGATTCGATTCTTGGTTTAGGCCCAGGTCACGATCTCATGGCGGGTGAGATCAAGCCCCGCATCGAGCTGCTCGCTGACAGTGTGGAGCCCGCTTCGGATTCTTTCTCTCCCTGTCTCTCTCTCTGTCCCTCCCCCACTCGTATTCTCTCTCTTTAAAAAAAAATAAAAATAAAAAAAACAAATAGACTGAAAACGCCGAGCAGAAAGTCACACACAATTCTCTCATCTCTCAGCAAAGTTATCGGAGCGGTACAGTCTCGTCCTTCATTGTCTCTAGCAGCAGTGATCGTGTGTATGTTAGGAACATTTCTAATTTAGATGCATCTGGTTCTAGCCCTCCTTTTCTTGCCAGCGAGGGTGAAATGGTAAGGTAAGCTTTTGTTGACATTTTCTGAATTCCCTGGTACAGAGGAGAGAGAAAGAGAACACAAAAATAGAGACAGAAGGGAGAAAAGCTGGTAAAAGGAGAAACTGAAGGCAATAAGGGATCACTGGTGAGGACAGAGCGGAGGAGAGCTGGGCAAAAGTAGCTGGGGAAAGATCTAGAAGAAATGGAGTCGCAAAGAGCGGACGAGCCCCAGGCAATCCTTTCAGAGTTTCGTCAAGTGCTTTCTTAGGGGATCCTCAAACACCCTGCGGGGGGCAAACCCATCTGGCGCTAAGGGGACTCTGAGGTTCAAAGCGGTCAGGGAGGAGGTGGCAGGAAGCCAGAACCTTCTTCTGATCACTATTCCCGCCTTGCCCTCAGGCCCCCTGTGTCTTCCCACCAGGCAGGAGGGGGCGAGCGCAGAGCAGACCAGGCCCAGGCTCCCCCCCTGCACCTGCATTGCCTGGGAGGGACCTCCTGACTCAAAGCACTAGTCAGATGTACGGGTGGGTATTTTGTTTTCCTTCTCTGCCTAACGGGGGCCAGTTCTGGTCAGATGCTGGGCCTACAATTTCCTTCCAGGGAGCTGGTTGATCCCACCGCCCCGAAGCTTGTGGGTGCCCCTGCATCACGACAGCAACTATACCTGCACAGTTGTGGGGTGACGGCCAAGCTCCCCACGGTGTCAGTGCACACTGAGGCCTCGCTGAGCCGCATGACCCGTAGGACATTGGTGCTCCATACTTACCACTCGCCAACAATGCCTTTTTCTTTTCCAAGCTTGAAGGGAGAGGTCTTTAAACGTCACTGGCCCTTATCTCTCCTTTACTGCATAGAAATGCAGGGACTGGGCCTTCTAGCTGATTTGCATGGCAAACCCTCCACGCGGTTGTGTTCCTACGAGTAGAGGCTAGGGAGCAGGTTTCTGTCTTTCCACTGGAAGATGTAGCCACCTGCATTTAGAGCTCAGAGCAGGTGGCCGGCTGGGAGATAAGGGGACAGTAATTTTAATCAACCGGAGCAGAGGCAGAAGACTCCAGCAGGGAGCCAGCACCCAGCAGAGGATGAACTGAGCAGTTGGAGGGAGCCGCTAGGAAGAAAACAGGAAGAAGTTGCCAATGGCTGGGATAAATGTATCCAAATGTAACAGGCTGGCAGGTCCCGGCAGGCCAGATACACAGGGCAGAGACACCTCCGGGAGCCCGCAGGGTGGGGGATTTTAAGCGTCTCTGTCCCTCGTTGCTGGGTCAGTTTACATGCCTGCCCTTGTCCTCTGCTGGGGACGGTGCGTCGCTGGAAAAGACCTCACAAGATTATCGTGTTTTTCTCCGTTTGCCTCACGTGTATGTTTCATGGGCCAAAAGTCACGTCGTCTGAGCCACAGAGGAGTAAAAACAGGGGCACAAGGATCCTGCTCTGAGCGCAGGGGTCGGGAATCTGTTTTCTCAGACAAACAAGTTAGCCTGAAGGAACAAAGTCTGAAAGTGAATCATAAACTCTTGTTTTGTTCCAGAACAGAAACTGTTCTCGAAAACATCTCTGTTGGATTTGGGGGCACAGACCGGCGCTGGGGGGCCAAAAGTAAACTAGAAACTTCTAAGAAGGAGCAGACCAGCTGAAAAGTCCGTTCCGTCTTTTTTTTTTTCTTTAATAATCGAAAGGCAAATATAACACACATTTTTCAACACACTGAAAACATGATAGCCTGTTTGAGCATTCAACAGCTTTTGTTAACTGTCACATAAGTGAATCTAATAAATGAAACAAAACAAAACAAAACAAAACAAAACAAAACATCCTCACCATAAAAGCTTTGTCAGAGGCCCAAAATGAATTTTGAACGTGGCTTTACAAGAATTAATGTAAGCAATCTGGTGATGACTCTTTCTTTTAAAATAAATCCTAAGGCATTTATGAATTATTGAAAATTATGTAGTTGAAAGAATTCCTCCGAATTGTATTACTTTCTTTACTGGAAGATGGTTAACGCTCTTTTGAACGGGAAAGCAAGCAATATTAAATTTAAAAATCCACATACGTGACCTTGAGGCAATACATTCAGATTACTTTCTCTTCAGGACATTAACACACGTATTGGGACAGCTCTGGGCATCTGCATAAAATGTATACGGCTCCTTAGAAGGTAGACCTACTTGTCGAGACTTCGAAAAACTGCTTAAAATTTATCCTTAACATTATGATCTGAGGAGGAAGCCCGACGTGTGCAGCTTCTATTTATATGCACACTGTGCCTGGGGGATGTTCGTCCATTTGTAAAAGCCGACTGACTTTGAAAATGTCCGAAATTCCAGCAAAAATAAAATATCAATCAGCTTAAGCATTAGGCAAATTATTTCACAAGCTGAACCGAGGAGATTTTCCCAAGTTTAACGATGAGTAGATTAAGAAAAGTTTCCCGTTTGGGGATAATACATTAAAAACCAGGGCACTTTGATTGTTTGGAAATACCTGAATGAAGGTCTCCGTTCCTGTCCTCCTGCAGAGGGGAGGACTGGATTTGACTCGAATGAATGAATAAAAGTATGAATTCTCCCCTCTGACCATCTGCCATTTTTATTTTTTTACCGATTTCCAAAATACTTGATCAATGTTGCTTCCCATTCTCGGGTATGGCCGTAATTCAAGGTCAAGGTCATGAAAATCCAATCTTAGTTCCGTACATGCTGAGTTTTCAGAGTTATTTTTTATCAGTTTCTCATTTGGTCTCGATCTACCAGTGTAAGCTTAGGGAAATTATTTCTTTTGCTTCACACTACTGAGAACCCAGAATGTTCTAGAGAGCAGGGACCAGGGTCCTGGCAAACATTTGCGGAATGCCCGGGCCCTGCCCTGGCCAGGGCTGGCTTGCAGGCACACAGCCCTTTAGAACATACCGTTTAGGTGCGGCACGGATGCGATTTTGTTTACAGGGCAATGGTCCTCCCGGTTACCCTCTGCCAGGAATCCAGGCTCTTTTCCCAGAAATAATGCTCTTCCAAAGGGTAGATAAATATCCCCTCCCATTATATGGAGAGTTAATAAGATAACCTGAGAACTGCAGGCACACACCCAAGGGCAGCGCATGGCTGGAGCATGACCCTGTCACGGGAAGACTGAGGGCGTGGACGACACCAGACAGGTGACCGGAGAGCAGCGTACAGACCTCGGCGCCAACCGGGACTGGCTGTGGCACAGGCGGAGGAGGGAGGAGCAAGGAGGCACCTGTGAGTTTCCCCCGGGAGACTGGAGGAGGCCAGACTCCGGATGGGGTCTGTAAGAGTGGCAGAGGGTAGGAAGCTGTCACACGTGCAGCCTTCAGCTGACAGGTTGAGGCGTATGACAGACAGTAGAGGAGACGTCGTTAACAAAATAGGTGATGTTTCCTTAGAACGCAACCCCAAGGAGGAGCCGGAATGGTCAGCCAGCACCTGAGCACAGGTATGAGTGGGGAGGGGGCACAGATGAGAGGGAGCAGCTAACTGTGCCCTGAGACCGTGGGGCGTCCCTGCTGAGGGACACACTTGGAGCTGTGTCAGTGGAGGAGAAATAATTTTCTAGATGTAAATTTAAAAGTTAAGTGTATTCTTGGCACAAATCAATGAAGGGAAAACGCACGCCCGAGGCATAATGGGGATTTGAGGGCCGCTGAAGCACAGGTGTGATGTGGGGAAGGAGAGAGGGAGGTAAGGGATCCAGGGGAGGTGACAAGCACAGGGACTTCGGGGCAAGAGCATAGTGGGCAAAATGAATGGGGATCACGGTGTGTGTGTGTGTGTGTGTGTGTGTGCGCGTGTGTGTGTGTGTGTGTGTGTGCGCGCGTGTGTGTGTGTGTGCGTGTTGTGTGCACACACACGCACACACATGCTGGCATGCATGTGACCATATCCACCTTTATTTCATTACCCGGTGTAGACACCGGGGAGCGTGGGGGAAGACAACGGTTTCCATTTGGGGCGTCTTCCGCGTGCGGTGATGGCCAGAATGCAGACAGACTTACAAGAGTAAGGAAATCTTTCACAAAATGACGGGCACAGGCAGGATAGTATCCCTGTGAGGAGGGCAGCCCGAGCCGAGGACTTCGTGACTGTCCCCTCAGGGAGAAGCAGAAACAACCATTCCATCTCGTTTTTCTTTTAAGTTTATTTATTCATTTTTGAGAGAGAAAGGGAGAGAGGGAGAGGGAGGGAGACAGAATCCCAGGCAGGTTTCACACCGTCAGGGCAGAACCTGAAAGGGGTTCAAACTCACGAACCGTGAGATGATGACCTGAGCCCAAACCAAGAGTCGGTCGCTTACCTGACTGAGCCTTCCAGGCGCCCCGCCCCCCACCTACCACCTTTAACAGTGTGCCCAAATCGATACTTTGCCTCTATCACGTCACTGTATAGCACTGCTGAAAAGAGTTTGGACTGTCGAAACAGCAACCCAAGGTGAATGAAGACTTGCCAGAGAACATTCCTGCGAGATTTCCGTTAGAAAGAATCAGTTTCACAACCGCCCTGTAATGTCCGTGTATCACCAGTTCTAAGCATACATTGATGTTGTGCATTGTAACATCCCCGAAATCCCTATGCACCTGCTAAGCACAGGTGGCCAATCTGCCATTGCCCTAATGACATGTGACTTAGCTGTAAATCCTACAGCATGAGGGGGTAGTGAGAACCCCTCGATATTTCAGTCAACAAAACACTTACAGGATAAGAAAGTTCATTGGATAAAGGCAAAGGAATCGATTCGCCAAGAGAATACAGCATTTCTGAAGGTTTATGCACCAAAAAGAGCTTGTAAATACCTGAGATAAGAACCGAGAGATGTGCAAGAAGAAGAAGAAAACCCAGAGATTTCAATACCTGTCTCTCAGTAATTGATACAAAAAGATAAAGAGATAGTCTGGATGGCTCAGTTGATTAAACATCCAACTTTTGATTTCAGCCCAGCTCAGAATAATCTCACAGTTCATGGGATTGAGCCCTGCATCAGGCTCTGTGTTGATGGTGTGGAGCCTGCTTGAGATTCTCTCTCTCTCTCTCTCTCTCTCTCTGTCCCTCCACTCCCCCCCCCTCAAAAATAAAGAAAGAAACATTAAAAAAGATAGAAAACTGATAAGAACATAGAAGATTTGAACAACGCTCCCAACCAACTTGACCTGACAATTGTAGACAGAGCAGAATACACAGTGTTTTCAAATGCACACAGAATATTTACCAAGATAGGCTGTATTTTTGGTCATAAAACCAAAGAAATGAAAGCATATTTTCACATAAGGAATGAACGAAAGTATTTATAGCAGGTTATTTTGTAATATCCAAAAGGTGGAGACAACCCCAACCCCCATGAAAGGTGACCAGATAAACAAACCAGTCTATTCACACAATGGAACACCATTCGGCACTAAATAAATGAACTGGTGATATTTATTCTAAGTAGATGACTCTTAACTCTGCTGCAAGGAAGAAGTAGGATACAAAGAAGAATCTGTACAATTTCACGTAAATGGAATTCTAGCAAAATGTTGTGTAGAGACAGGAATCGGATCGGCATTTCCCTGCGGAGAAGGGTGGAGGTGGGAGGGAGGGATAGGGACGTACGACGAAGGGGCAGGAGGAGACATCTGGACGTGGTGGGTGAGTTCATTTTCTTGATAGTGGCCATGGCATCGCAGGTAAACACACACAAAAACTGAACAGTAGATATGCAGTTTGTTGAGTGTCAGTTACGCCTCAATGAGATACTGAAAACCTCAATCGGTAGAAATCAGAAATCTGAAATGAGAAGAAAGCCTTGTCTCACAGTTTTATGGGCATTATTTTTCTTCCTGTCCTGGTGGCACATGAAACAACGGTGCATCTTACAATGAAGAACACACAAGACTCAGTACGTTACAAGTATACCTTCCCCCGCCCCCAAATCCCCTGTAACGAGTGTCTCCGAGAAGACGAGGGGCTTTGCAACCTATTTGCCCGGGGAATGGATTTTTCAAGTAACAGGTAGAAGCCATGGGCAAGAGGGATAGATAACCAAGGATCTGCGCGGAGAAGTAAGGATCTAGATAACCCACATTACAGAGTAGAGCTTTCTATCAAGGCGCACGGGTACTATCCCAACTTGTGCTTTTTCGTCTTCCTTGAGAACAGTGAACTCTCCAAATGCAATCTCATGCTCTCGACGTGTGTAGTATTTACCCACTTTCACAACAGTAGCAGGGTGTTATTTGGTTGTGGCGGGTTCCGGAACTTGAAGAGATTCTGTAGCTGGAAGTTTGGGTTGAGAGCCGTGGGCTCAGAGGCAGGTGAAACCTGCCAAGAGGTGAATCCATGAACTCAGGTGGGGAGAAGTTGGAAGAGGGCAGCTCAGAACTCCACAGAGGATGAATAGGAGAACCTTCTGGGTCCCTTCTGAGAGAAGAGGGTGGGGAGGAAAGGACGGACGTGAGCAGTACAAGCCGGGCAGTGGCCGTGGGGGCCACACACGAGGATCGTTCGTGGTTACCATGGGCGACTATTTCATCGTGTTCATCGTAATAACCGATAATAAAGTAACATTGCACGCATTTGCCGTTTATCACAGTAACACTGTGACTTCGCGGGAACCCCTATCTGTCCTCTCTCTAAAAGGGAGTTCAGGCATCTTGCAAACAAAACAGAAGAAAACAAACAAACACCATGTGAAAAATTCAGTGCATCAGAAACAAAGCAGGCTACAGCGGCGAGGTGCATAAAATAAACCCAAACTTTGAGCTTCCTGGCAGCCCCGGGGAGCAGGAAACATAGCACGTGAGAGGTAGCAGCTCCCGGTAACTCACAGAAGGGAAGATCGCTCTCCGCGTGGCCTACGCCCGGCCGGCAAGATTCAGACACTACACTGCACAGTCTTATCACCACCATTTCACGGCAAGTACATCGATAGTATTCATTTACGTATAGCTTGGGGCAACTTTTAGTAAAAATCAGACATGATATTGAGGTATAATTTCATGAACACGTTTATTTTTTCCGGCCATTAATTGGGTCCAAAGATGGAACTTAGCATATCTACATCACAGCCTCCCTTAGATTATCTTCCCCAGTATTATTTCCCTGAAAGCAGGCTGTGGATGGCAGCTGGACGGCCGGAGATAACAGTGACAGTCGTTAGCATGGAAACGGATCGCCTTAATTGCTGAGTGGGGACAGACACAGGAACCTTGGTGGCCAGATAAACAGGGACAGAGTTAATTCTTCCCTTAAAAAATCAGGAAACCCGAAGGGAAGGCTACCCCACTCGGCACAGAGCAGGGCTGTAGGGACAGCTGCATGTAAAGTTGTAGTCTTTCTCAGGAAGCAGTTTGGGGTCTGTGCCAGAGCTTGAACCTGTGCTCCTGGGAGCCGGAGGTTCTCTGTCCCTGTTGATCCCCGGGCCGCCCCCATCACTGGTACCCAAGTCTTGTGAGGAGGGCAGAGTCCCAGCCCCCACTCCGGACCTGCTGAATAGGAATGTTAACAGCGGGTGACGGAAAGACTCCGGGGTCTGTGGTTTAACAAGCTGCTACCCACGGACCCTCTGAAGTTCGGGAACCCTTGCCCACAAAGGTCAGAGCCTGAAAAAAGTCTCAGAGTTGGCGTTGCCACTTAGGTAGGGCAGGAAGCAGACCCACTGGGTTCATGCCTCATTTCCATTCCTTCTCTTCTTTCCTTTATTACATTTCTTTCTTCCCCGTGCATTTATTGAGCAACTACTATATTTGAGGCCCTGCATGAAGGCCTTAGGCTCAGAGACGGATGGAATTTCTAACAGTACACGAAGCCCTAGGAACGTACCGGAATAAACCGGTCTGTGGGTTTTTTTTTTTTTTGAAGCTTTTTAATTAAATGTTGGAGATCATTGCTTTGGTGTGGTGAATGTTCAGCCCATCCTTCTGAAAATAGATGGAAAATAGAACTGTGTGTCTTCTATGACCCTTGCTGGTCCCCGATAATAAAACTCTGGGTTGTTTCTGATTCAAGTTCGAGTTTAAAGGCCTTAATGTAATACAGGCTGTATCAAAATAATTTTTTAAAATTTTTTTATGTTTGTTTATTCTTGAGAGACAGAGAGACACAAAGCGCTAGTGGGAGAGGGGCAGAGAGGGAGGGAGACACAGAATCCAAAGCAGGCTCCAGGCTCCCAGCTGTCAGCACAGAGCCTGACACGGGGCTCAAACCCACGAACTGCGAGATTATGACCTGAGCTGAAGTCGGATGCTTCACCGACTGAGCCACCCAGGCGCCCCAAAATAAATTTTTTCCAAAAAAAAAAAAAAACAGTACCTGGGAGAGGTGAACCACACTCACTGAGTCATCTAGAAATTCTGCCTATTTGGTATAAAAAAAAGGAGGGGGGAACAAAACTGAAGCTCCAGGACATGGCGGGCGTGGTGAGAGCTTAATGCAGAACTTGTGGAAGGTATAGAGAATCAGTCAACTGCAGGCATTTCTTGCACACCTGTTATGTTCCAGGCAGGGTGGGAAGCTCCGAGAATTCAAAGATGGGAAACACAGAATTTCTTCCCTAGCGCTGCTGAGGACCCAGCGGGGAAGGCAGGTGTGCTCGGGCCAAACAGATACAAACGTGGCTCTTCTGCGATCCCCGTAGGTTGTGACCACATAGGAGTGTTTGTTTTCTATTTACAGATCAATTCTGGTTTCTTGACCTCATCTTGCTTTCTGCTCCCTGCCTGCACCTGTCGCCCCTCCAGAGTGAGAGAAGCCCTCGCCGCTTTTGGAGCAGAGGACAGGTTTAGGCAGGAGCCCCTTTGTGAGGGGTGGTCATGATCACTGTGCTGTCTTCCTGTTTTCAGCGGGGCGTGGGAATACCATAAGGCCAGCCTCACTTTCTGGCTAGATTCTGGGATTTCTCTTTGAATTTGCAAAGGAAGCATTGAGATTTCGGAAGCAGAGCCTCAAATTGTTAACCAAATGTGTAAAAGTTGGCCATGGTTATAACCAGACAGCACTCAACGTAAACAGGCGGAACCCCCGGCCTGCTTAAGATCCTGTCGCTTCGTAGGGACAAAATGCCTGGTGGTCAAGTCCAGAGAGGAAAGCTCACCTTCCTTGGGAGGTGGATTTCTTTTCCTCCAGTTACCCCACTTCCGAGACCCTTCCCCAAACTGCCACGTCTTTGCTGATGCACCTGTCTGCCTTTATGGCAAGCATGGCTTTCTCTTCATTTTTCCTGCCTTCATTCATTCGCTCATCACCCACTTAATAAATATTCTGAGGGCCTTACAGGTGCCAGGCAAATGTGGTCATCAGCTGGCTCCCGATGGCATGGCTGGACAGTTGTTCAAGTCGCCCCTTCCTTACTTCAGCCGGTGCCCAGCTCCTGGTCAGCTACTGTGGCTGTTAGTGTGGTCTCGGGCAGCCCAGAACCCTAAATAGCTCATCGGGGAGCACGGTGCGATCCCCAGAATTCCTTCTCCGCACCCATCGCTATGACCTTGACATGAGAGGTGACTAAATGGGGGAAGGCTTGCGTTGAGCCGCCAGCATGGAAGGTGGGGGCTGGGTGTCAGCTCAGAGGGAGTGTGAGTCAGAAAGACTGAGGTAAAAGAAAAGACAAATTAATTAGCTTGTCAAACCCTTCTTCTCAGAGAGCACGGATGCTACAGACTCTTGCATAATCAAGTGTCACTTCCCAACAACGGGGAGATTCCACACCTCGTTTCTCTTCAGGTATCAGTTTTTGTTTCAAAGGTGTTTGTGAATTAGTGCAGATTTCACAAAGGTGGAGAAAGATGCAGAGAGGAACATTTTGCAACATTGAATAAGTCCAGTTGGATCTTAAATCTGTATACATGTAGGTCTAGATGTTACAAGATTGAACATGATACTCATTTTTTACATGGGAACTCAGTGGTTATTGAACACAAAATTGTGAATTGTTTTAATAAAAGTAGTTAATGAGGGGCTCCTGGGTGGCTCAGTCGGTTGAGCGTCCGACTTCGGCTCGGGTCATAATCTCACGGTCCGTGGGTTCGAGCCCCGCGTCGGGCTCTGTGCTGACAGCTCAGAGCCTGGAGCCTGTTTCCGATTCTGTGTCTCCCTCTCTCTCTGACCCTCCCCCGTTCATGCTTTGTCTCTCTCTGTCTCAAAAATAAATAAAACATTAAACAAAAATTTAAAAAAAAAGTAGTTAATGAGACTTCTATGACATTTTCAAAAGCACTTTTCAGCTTGTTTGAATATTTCTATGTGCTTTCTTGCCATTCATTAATGTATGGTTTGTATTTTGCAGGACTAACATAAGGAAAATTCCTGGGTACATCACCCCCAGTTGAATGTCTAAGGAGATTGTTCTGACCATGAACGACATATTCCAATTTGGGGTTTTATTTAAAATTTCCCTGCATTGAAAAACTTGAAAGACTCAAGAGATACTTTGTGGGTCCAGCTACTGATTAAAGAGAAAATTGCTATGTTAATAATAGTCATTTATATGACAAAATTATAATATTTCAATATTTTCTGCAATAATGATTCATCCCATACAGCCGCATTGGAATGTTCAGATATGACATGTAGAGCTCATGCTTTATTTTCCAACCTGTGAATTGCCTTAAGAATTTTATTTATCAGGGATGCCTGGGTGGCTCAGTCGGTTAAGCACCCAAATTTGACTCAAGTCATGATCTCATAGTTCGTGGGTTCCAGCCCCACATCAGGCTCTCTGCTGTCAGCACAGAGTCTGCTTCGGATCCTCTGTCCCCCTCTCTCTGCCCCTCCCCTGCTTATATTCTCCTCCCCACCCCCGGTCTCTCTCTCTCTCTGTCTTACAAAAATAAATATTAAAAGTGTTTTTAAAAATATTGTATGTATCATTTCCACTTCCGTTGCTTCGGCGGCGTGATATTTTTCCAAATTGAAATAACAAAACCTTGCCTACAAAGCTCTTAAAACCATGACCCAAGAAAGATTGCTTAACCTGCCATTTTCATCAGTAGAACACAAATATGTGAAAAATATCCTCATTATACGACCATAATCAGTGATTTTTATTCAAATAAAGGCAAGGAAAATTGCATGAAATAAATACATGATAATTTATTAATTTTGTGTGTGAATATTTTATTGCTTCCCCAAACATGTCTACCCCACCATCAAAACATCTAGACCTAGGCACGTTTAATTTATTTTGTAATTATGAAGATCCATTTGTCAAGGCAGAAGACAGAGTGCATTTTATTCAGCAGTTTGCTAACGTCTAAGTTGTTTGGGCTGCTCGAACTGGATACGGCAGGCGGAGCGGCTTGTAAACAGCACGGCGTTATCACTCACAGTTCTGGGGCTGGAAATCTGGGACTGGGGTGGCAGGCTGGGCGGGTGAGGGGTCTTTCCCGGCTGCAGGCTTGTCACTATATGTCCCCACACGGTGGAAGGGGCGAGGGAGCTCTGTGGGGTCTCTTTTCAAAGGGCACTAATCCTGGGCACCTGGGGTGCTCAGTCGGTTTGGTGTCTGGCTCTTGATTTTGGCTCAGGTCATGATCTCACAGGCATGGGATTGAGCCCTGCGTCCGGCTCCAAGCTGATAGTGTAGAGTCTGCCTGGGATTCTCTCTCTCCCTCTCTCTCTGCCCCTCCCTCTGTTGAGTGCTCTCTCTCTCTCTCTCTCTCTCTCTCTCAAAATAAATAAATAAACATTAAAAAAAATTTAAAAAAGGGGCTCTAATCCTAATTAGGAGGGCTCTGCCCTTATGACCTGATCATTCCCCAGTGGCCTTACCTCCCCATACCATCATCTTGGGGGGTTAGGATTCCAAAACATGAATTTGGGGGGGGGCACACACATTCAGTGGTGCCTCCCATTGGCAGGGGCGAGTTTGGAAGAAGGCACAGCCTTCCACGAGATGTTGGCGTCAGTCTTTGGCTTGTTTCTGGGGAATTATCAGAGAGGGTGCTTGAAGAACCCGTAAGTCTGTTGAACTTTCCAATGGAGGACTTAGTTCTGTTGTTGCAGGAAACGTTGGGCGTCCCACAGTCTTTACCACCCCTTCTCGGGTCATGGTCCGCTGTTCTCTTGGTGAGTTTACAGGTGTTCTAGTGTTGCAGGCAAACCAAAACAGCACGCCTCTAGACAGCTATTATCCACAGAACGGGTGCCCAAATGCTGAGCTTCCCCTTTCCCCATTTTTATAGAAAGAAATCAGGTTGTCAAAGGCAAGGCCCACTTAGCAATTAAGCCTCAGAAACTTGACCTGAGAAATACAGTGTGGGTAGAAAGGAGAAACACACTTCCCCAGCCTTCAAGGAGGAACCCTCTCACACACCAGCCCTACCACAGGGCACAGTATCTGGGCGCACAGTAGGTGTTCAATGGAGGAGAAAGGAATGGGTGAAGTTATGTGTGTTAAGTTATGTGTACGAAGTATGTGTGTTAAACTCATTCAGTAACTAGAATAAATTATGACAAGAGCTTGAAATCAGCTTCATGTTAAAAGTCAAGGGAGAAGCTATGTACTCAGGGCAATTTGGCAACTCTCAAAATAACAAATGTTTCTTTTGGACCAACTGATAAGAATAACCCCTTCCTCCCAACAGTTACTGGTGCTGGATGGCCACAAAACTCCTGAAACAGAGGAGTTGGTGATGCACCTACAATTTTTTTTTTCATTCTTTTTTCTGTACCTTCTTAGAGTATTTGGTTGTTACCCATACCTATGTGGCCATGTTTAAATTTTTTTTTAATGTTTATTTATTTTGAGAGGGGGGAGGGGCAGAGAGAGAGGGAGACACAGAATCTGAAGCAGGCTCCAGGCTCCGAGCTATCAGCATAGAGCCTGACACGGGGCTCGAACCCATGAACCCTGAGATCATGACCTGAGCCGAAGTTGGCGGCCACCTGGGCGCTCCCCTATGTGGCCATGTTTAAATACTTTAAATACTACTTTGATTCTGTGAGTCACGTGTTCCAGAATTCAAAGGCAAAAAGAGAGGGATCTGCACTGTTCTGTTTGGGCCTCGTCAGTTTACAACAGTGGACGCAGAGTAAAATTTGCCCAGATTTTCCAGCGACTAAGCGTTTCTGGTCTGAGGAATGCTCTTTAGAAAGCCTCCTTTCTAGGCTTCAGATCACGGGGATTCTACGTAGCACCCTGGCTTGCAAAGTTGCAGAGTCATTTACAAACGAACTCTGCTAACTTGCAAAAACTTCAGTGGACTAGGAACAAGGAGAATTCAAATTTTATTTTTTGAAACCACTGAAATGGGCATACCTACTGACCAGCACTCATTAGTGTTAATAAAGGGTAACCTGTTAAACTTTAAAAAGGGGAAGTTCAATTGTGCACGGGCAGGGGGCAGGGGGCAGGGGTGCTATCAGCATAGTCATCACCCAGCATCCTTAGAATCAAAGCCGCCCTGGCGTTTACTCCAGGGTCCCTGAATCCGCATCTCTTCAGCTTTGTCCTGTGCTCAAGGGCGCTGCGCTGCCCCAAAGTCTTTTTCCTTCAACTGGTTCCTTTGCCCGGTATTTTGGTTGCCCCCTTAGAAAGTTCTAGAACAATTTTGACAAATCCCTCTACTTAAGAAAGGAGTTGTAGTGTGGTATTTCCATACTGTGTGAAAGAAAAAAAAAAGTGCCAGAGTAGCAAATTGATGACTGAAACGAGTATAAACCCAGGAAGCCTCGTGCCAGTGGCAGGACCAGATTCTGAGCGCTTCTGTGAGCTCCCAGCCCTCTTGGTCTCCTCTCACGTGCGGCTCGGTCGCTGCTGAGTCTTTCCTTCGTCTTAAAAACAAAACTACTCTACGGGGTCTGAAGCCTTGATGAACATTTACTAACGAGCTTATATCCCAAAAAGTAGATTTCAAACTTTAATCTTGACTGACTTCTAAATGGAACCTAAGCCCAATAAGGATCCCTATTAAAAAAAAAATACAATTGAAAGCCTTACGAAGCTCTGGAATAGTGGGGGAAAGTGCTGATTTCCTATGCCATTATGAGCTCCCATCCCCCCCTTCTTTCAGAGAATTAACATATTATGCAAATTATTTTACAAATATGGTGCAGATGTCATTAATAAAACATGGCAGTGGATCTGAGCCTCCCATTAGCATTTTCATTGTGTTTCCGTCCACTCGGCTGCCTACAGCTTTCTCTGCCTTGTGAAAAGCTCTGTTGCTGTCATCAGAAGGTTCTGTTCGAAAGAGCATCAGAAGCCTGTGTGCTCCAGAGCTGGTGGAGCTCCGCGGACCAAGAAGGGGACAGAGGGAGGGAAGCCCGGGTGGAGTCAGCCCCACGCCTGCTAGCCGAGCACCTACGCTCTTCACAAAGCCATACTCCCTGCCTTCCACCTGTTTTCCTGGGGATGACATCATAGGCTCCTCTATGGATGCCCTCGACGCAGAAGGTCAGATTAGACACGGTCAAGTTTACAAGTTTGCTCTCTTCCATTAGGTGGAAATATTGTTTGAGGGCTGGATCCAGAGCCGTCAGCACAGCATGGTTTGACCTTCAGTGATTTGTTCTTTGATGTTTGTTCTGACTGGGAGATGCACGGTCTCTGCGTCTGTGCTGAGGTTTCTGAGTGGCCATTTCTGAGCAAGCATTCATTTCTGCCATGGTGGACATCGAAAGCCCAACACACTTTAAAGCAACCCCCATCTCTCATTCGATGGGCACGTGCTATTTGCAAGGAAAAGAATTTTTTTAAACGTCAGTAGTGTAGTAATTGCCATCAGTCTTCATAAGGTGTCAGGGAGAGGTAGCAGTGCTGATAGCCAGCTTAGAAACCATCCGAGGAAAATTACCCTGGAAGTTATGTCCCAAGCACACACTCTAAAATTAATTCCTCGGCCGACTGGAAACTAATACTGCTAATAATGAAAAGGGTGTGTGTTGTCAGGGGGCCAGATAGGAAAGGCATTTACATCTCTTAGCTCGGATCAACTCAGGTGAAATCATGTAGATGATTCAGCAAGAAAGGGACCCTGCTGTTGCCTCAGTGAATCAGATTGGGGGCAGGGAATGTGGTGACCCCCCAAGTGAGTGAACTAAAGCTGGGGGACGGATAACCCCGCGGCTGAGCTGACTGCGTACGGGGAGTGCCCTCTCTCTCTCTCTCTCTCTCTCTCTCTCTCTCTCTCGGAGCTGAGTGGGCCCAGCCGCTGATAACAGGTACACATCCTCCTGTGTTTCAGAATCCTCATTTCTACCATCAATCTCAGGTAACGGGACGCTGGCAGCCGCTCAGAGGTTGGCATGCACGCGTGGGTACCCACGTCGCTTGCCCCACAGGGAAGATCCAAGCAAAGGACACATCTGGCCCACAGAGGCCACCAGCACCCGTCACCGCACGTTACAAATGCTACCAGGAGGCAGCCGCACTAGGGCGCCTCGCCTGGACCTTCTCTGAGGGACTTGAGCTGCCTCGAGTTTTCAAATATTTAACTTTAACCTGTTTAATATTTAGCAAGGCTAAAGAAATAAAAGATGAATTATTGAAGAGACTGATGTTTTTAAAACAAAAAAAAAAAGTCACAGGCACACGGCTTTGTATCAAAAACTCATTTCACAGGCATTAATTTTTTAATAAAACGCTGATTGCATGATGAAGTGGTGTTTCTAAGGAGCCCAGTAGCCACCAGGAAGCGTGTCCTTGTATTCTCGGGTTACACGCACTCTGAGTTGAATTCTGTCTGAGGTGGGTTCTAGAAACTGTTGAAAGGAATCAGGAAGGACAGGACCCTTGATTTTTCTCCTGATTTGTGACCTGAACCAGCACTGGAAACCTAGCCCGGGACGAAGGGGGGGGGGGGCAGCGCGCCTTTTCAGATCATGACTCTGTAGACAAAGGGATCAGCATTAGGGAATCGTGTTTTCTGGGGGCACAAAGAGAGGGAGGGGGGCCGGGGTGGTGAATTCAAGCAGAATCACTAGGTGGGGCTTTGTTAATAGAGAAATCTAGTGCCAGAGCCAGCACAGATGGTGGCATGGGGGAGGGGCGGGCATCTGGGAGGGGCAGAGGAAGGACAGTGGCTAATTTCTCCCTCTACCTTTTTTTGGGGGGGGGTAGACGTAATTTGCAATATCACTTTGCATCTCTCTATTGTATCTGTAGTTGAGAAAATGCAGGAGCCTTACATCTATTGTTAACAGCTCACAGAAACTCCTCAGTAATGCTTGGCCAGGAGCAGATATTTGCAGGGGTGTATGAAAGTCATGCCGCGGACAACCCTGCATTGCGAACTGTCTTACGATGAATATTGTAGACAGAGGCATAAACGGAATGTAGGTGAACAGACTGGGGTCTGGGGAACATTGACAGGATGTAGGCTAAAAGATAAACAAACAAACAAAAAACCACACTGTCACCAGGAGAAATTTTCCAAGGTCATAAAATCAAATTGGAAAAGAGGGAGAGAGAATCTCAGACTCCAAAAACAAAAACAAAAACAAACACAAAACGTTAAGTTGTTTTAATTGGAGAAGCAGAAAAGAGTCGGTCTTCGTGGCAAGCACTGTAAAATTTACTTTCTGCATGGCGACAGTTTATGGGGATTTATGTCTGCCCCACCGCAGGGATGCATTTGTAAATGCATATTTATAAGTCCTCCTGAAGCTCAGAAGCAAAGCAGTGTGACAGTGACGCTCCGTTCAGGAAGTGACTGATTCCTGCACCCCTGGGCTGAGGGAGGCTCCAATGATCAGAGACCGGGGCCCCTCTGTTCCCTCTGTTCCCTGGGGGAGGCCAAGCCTGCACTGCATTTAAGGATCTTTCAGAAGCTCTAGAACCAAGTGCGTTATTCCAAAGACAGCACGGCTTTGGGCGTTGATGGCCACATGGGTCGGGGGAGAGAGAAAAGACGGGGTGCCTCTAAAATAAGTGGGAAGGCACCCCCAGGAGACGCTCTTTCAACAGGCTGGACGCATTCCTTTTGTGTTTTATTCTTTTGAAGGAATGGAAACTTGATTCCATGGTGAGGGCAGTTGTTGCTGTAGACAGAAGCACACTTAGCTTTTCACCGAGAAAATGCAAGACAGTGAACAGCCCTCTGTAAAAACATCAATACTTTCTATTTATAGAGCTGGTAAAAATGGTTTGAGGTCAAACGCAGTGATGGCCAACGCTTTCAAATTCTACACATGCAAACCACACTCACAAAGATCTTTAAAAACGTCAGGTCAAAGGTCCAGAAATGCGACTCTGAGTCTGCCATGTTGATTTCGTTTCCAACACACAGAGGTGGGTGTTTAAACTAATTCCAGAAAGAGGGTTTTAGGGCCGCTCTTACCATGTGATCTGACGTACCCTGCACGTTTGCTGGGGATAGATTTCTTTTTAGAGGTTTGTCTGATGGTTTTTGTAAGGTCGCATGTCCCGAGGTACAACGGAGGAGTCATTCATTGCCAGTGCGGGGGACTGACCAGATTTGGGTCTGCATAAAGGTTTCCAAGCAGCATCACTGAACTTGGAGATTCTCTAGCCTTTCAACCAAATAAAAACTTTTCCCAGTTTTGGCGGGGAAGAAGGGTGGAAAGATTGGGGGGAGATAATCCACATACAGCCTTTTTTACATCACACACGCACCTGCACACACACCTGCTTGTTTTTGTAAAATACTTGATTTAAGAAACTCTTTGGGAAGCCTTAAGGTGCCTTCTCTGGATAAGCCCTCTCTGAACGTGCTTGTCAGCCCTGTGCTCAGGAGCTGGTGCTCATCCGCAGAGCCCTGAGGGTCTTTGCCAGAGACACAGAGACCCCCGCATGCTTCCCCTCCCGCAGGCTCTCCACCTAAACCCTGAGCTCTCAGCAGCTGGCCTCGGAATTTGCGAGACGAACACACCAGGTTACTGGCTATTCGCGGTCCTCCCCCACTGGTGTTCGTCTTCCTTGCTCGCCCCCACTTCCCCTGCCTTCCTGTGCTCTCCGGTGACTTTCTCCTGCAGGACTGCGTGCCTCTTATCTTCAGAGGGGGGCACTGCGACCCCCAGCCCCACACGTGATCGTCGATGTTCGTGAAATCCTCCGTGCTCTTTCCCTCTGTCTTTCCTCCGGCCCCGGGATCCCTGGCTGCCCCCACAGCTTCCCTGAAGCCTCTCAGGGCCCCAGAAGCAGCGGCCCCTGTATGACAGGTGCCCAGGGCTGGGAGCGGGCAAGGAGCGGGACACACAGAGGCCCGGGGTGGTCCCCCCACACCTGCCAGCAGCTGTCTCGGGATGCTCACGTCCACAGGGCTCGTTCAGTCTGCTGGCCCTCCCTGGACCATAACCATGAGTGCTCCTGGGACTTCACCCCTCGCTCCTCAAGCTGCAGGTTCTCGGCCATCGATGAGGAGCTGCTAACCGCAGGGCACTTGCTGGGCCTGATGCTGATGTGGGACACGTGGAGCGGGGGGGGCAAAGTGTACACTGAGGCCACCCAGGACAGTGTGGTCGCTCACTGCAGAAAGATGGCACAGCTGCAGCGAGAGGGGACAGGGCACCCAGGAACCCCAAGCCGGTGCGGCGGAGGGGGAAAGGACAGGGAGACAGAAAAGCACAGTCTTCCCAGATCTGCAGGTGGCTGGGTGCGGCTGGAGCAGGAGCACGGGTAGTTTGTTCAAGGCTCCAGCCGGTGCACACAGACCGGGGTGCACCTTACAAACCTCCGGGACCTGGCACTTTAGCCTGGGGCCCTGAAGTTTCTTAAGCAAAAGAGTAAAAACAATCATTTGCACTTTAGAAGCCGACTGTGACAGCTGTGTGGGGAGCAGGCTGGAGCCCGCCAGGGAGAAAGCAGGCGGACCAGTTAAGGGTTTGTGGCAGAGCCGAGGGAGATGGTTTACGTGAAGGAGCATCTCGGCAGCCCGGACGGGCAGAGGCCAAGATTACTGGCAGGCGGGAGGCCCCGCATCAGTTGTGACTCACTACTAGCTTACCAGTGCTCGCAAAATTGGTCAGCCTGGTAGCTTCGGTATTAAAGTCCTTGCACACACTCTGGTCTGCCCGCACTTGGCCCGGAGGCAGGGGTGTGGGTTGCATTGATGGGATATCGTGTGACAGCGGTACCTTCGCATTGAAAACGGCAGACGCTTTCACTGTTCGGAGCAGGACGTCTCTGACTTCCGAGGTCCTTCTAGAAACATAGACCTCTTTCTCTCCAATCTCTTCCACCTTTAGATGAGAACGTTACCTTCATCAGCCCTTAGCCATCCTGTTATGTTTTGTGATTTGCTTTGTAAGTTCCCAAACCTGTACACAGGGTAACCGCGGAGGGAGTACGCGGAAAGAAGGGGAGAAATCTTCGTGAACAACAGTTGTCTGCAGGTGTGAGCTTACGGCGGTGGTGGCTTACCTTCAGTCCCCCAGGAAGAACGAGCCCCCCGTCTGTTCCTGCACCGCCGAGGCTCCGGCAGAAACTGGTCGGAGCTCACCTGCTGTTGTGAACCTCACGTCTAGGGAGACAAATCTATCCGTTCCTGATGAGGGTGCCTTATGTCAAGTGCTTTGGCAGAGCACCTAGAAGGAAAAAGAGCCTATGAAAAGTGTTGGCAAGTCTCAATCCAGAAATCTGTTTACTATCCACATCGTTTTGTGCCGTGGGAGAAAAAGCAGCAGAAGGTATTTCAAAGAAAAGTATAATACTATCTTACATTATGTGGGGGACCGATTATTTTAAATTAACCTGTTTCATCTGGTTGGTGCAGGTGTGAGAAAGGACAGCTTTGGTGGCCGTCACTGGCCGATTCACTCACTTCCCATATCTGCCACTGGGACAGATGTTGATATGACAGGAAAGCATCGGTTGTGATTTGTGCCATCTGAGAGAGCACAGCTGAGACAGAGAGAGAGACAGAGAGAGAGAGTTAAAAAACTCATAACACAGTGTAACATGTATGGGGACAGACAAGTGCAGGAACGTCCTGGGCCCCAAAGGGGAGAGCGCCTGCCTTTGTTTACAGACACGGAGAAGATGCTCCAGTGACGTCTGACCTCAAAGACGGAGTTACTGTTTACCAAATGCTGCCTCGGCTTGAACAGGGGGAACACAGGCCTGACACCAGAAAACACCAGGACCCACCTTTTGTGGAGACTCGATGGATGAGAAATCTTCAGATACGGGGACCTCCAAACACATCAGCTGAGAACATGCTAGTTTTCTGATCATTTTAATTTGAAAGCAGATCTTCATTTCAACCATATTTATGAAGCAGAAGTTTCCAGAAATTTGGGGTGGGCCTCAGAGGCAGGTTTTATTCTTGCCCTGGCCGCCTGGAGAATCCCTGCCGGGGTTGCCGGGCTCATGAGTGTCTACACCCAAGAGCAAATGAATATTACTTTACAAACAGCGGGCACCCCTTCGACGCCAACCCCCACCCCCGGCCTCCGATGTCTGGTGAATGCTCGGTTCAACAGTTTGGGTTAATGACAAAGCCAGGTTACAGGACCTAAGCCTTATGCTCCCTTCTCCTTCCTCCGTGGCCTCTGCGTGGACTCTGTGAGGCCACCGCCACCTAGGGCATCACAGCCATTTGGGCGGGGAGACTGGGGTCCGTCGGCACAGTATGGGTCTTCTCGTCTGTCGATGCCCAGCCATCCAGCCACCTTTCAGGACTTCACAGAAGACAGGAGGCAGAGGAGTGGCTGACGGCTGGCTGTGTGCTGCTCTAAGATGCCGTAGCCCCGCCCACCAGAAGACCCAGGTCCAGGGGTCTAACCCCTGGGATAGTGTCCTCCAACTGTGGCACGAGGTAAGGTGGCTCAGAGGGGCGTGTGTGCGTATGTGTGCATGGGCGTGTGCCGCAGAGACAGAGAGAGAAGGACAGTTTTGAGCCAAGGTTTCACGCTCCTCTGGGCGGGCCCAGAGCAAAAGCCTCAAGCCACGCTGTGGCCACGGATGATGGGGAAGAAGGAGATAACATGAGAGCCGGATTCCTTCCAACACGTTACTCTCCTGCCAGGGATCTCGCAGTCTCCGCAGGAGCAGTGATTCCCAAGCAAAACTGCTCAGGAATGATTACACACTAGCCCTATAGACGAGTTGGAGAGGTTCCAACAAGATCTGCTCGAGTTCCCCGAGCTGGCGTCTCTTTGGAAGGTTTTAACTAAAATTTGGATGATGGATTCTGTTCCAATAAATGAAGTGATGGTAGCATTTTATTTATTTATTTACTTACTTACTTACTTACTGAGACAGAGAGGGAGAGGGCACAAGCAGGGGGAGGGGCAGAGAGAGAGAGAGAGAGAGAGAGAATCTTAGGCAGGGGCTTGATTCCACGACCCTGGGATCATGACCTGAGCCAAAATCAAGAGTTGAACACTCAACTGACTGCACCACTCAGGCATCCCAGGAGTGGCCTTTTGTTTATTTGTTTGTTTGTTTGCTTATTTGTTTGTTTATATTTATATAGACAGAGAGAGAGTGCACAAGGGGAGGGGTGAGGGAGAGAGAGAGAATTCCAAGCTGGTGCCACACTCAGCACGGAGCCCATTGTGGGGCTTGATCCCACGACCCTGGGATCCTGACCTGAGCCAAAATCGAGTCAGATGCTCAGCTGAGCCACACAGGCGCCCCAGAGTGGCATTTTAGATAGATGAGCCAAAAGCAATATCAAACGTCCAATTTCTTGACTAGTTATTCAGTAAATCCTTTGAGTTTGACATTACAAAGTGGTGGCAATGACCAGGTAGCCTGATAATTTCACATCAAACACTCGTTCCTGTTTTACAGACAAAAAAATGTAGCTTTTACGGACACGACCAGGGAACCGGCCCTCACCCAGGGCTCCTCCTCCTCCACGTGACGGCTCTGTACGTGACAAGTCACGGCCAGCACGTCAGCCGCTGCACACTAGTGAACACTTCCCGTGTCTTCAATCACTTTACTTCCTGGAGGTGAGGCTGGGACCGCAGGTGCAAAGTAACGGTGCCCCCAGCACTGGAAGACTCACCCGCGGAGGGGACACGCTTGCCCTTCGGAGCTGGGTCCCCTTGTCCCACTTCAGGTAGGGCAGCTGCTGATGCGCAAGAGCCTGGGAGGATCGGGTCCTGTCGCACAGCGCACAACGCGATCCCGCAGCCAAGATTCTCATCCATCGCCAAGACTGCCGGCACGGCTTTGGGACTGTCCTCGCGTCACAGCAATGCCTGGGAGCTGCGTCCAACTCGCCTCCCGAACTTCCTCTCCTCCCTGATTTGTGATCCTGATATTTCTGGTGGAGATACTGACATCTTTATGGAGCTTTGGGAAAAACGCTTTCCCAGAAATCAGTTATTAAGAAACCGTCGTCCAGATATCCCCAGACTTCTCTCAGCCCCGGCTTCTCCGTCCGCACACCCTGGGAATAATAACATTTATCCACTTATCCGGCATGGCATTTTGAGGATGTGTAGGTGGATTGCTTCAACACGCATTTTCCAATGCACTGGTCTACAGATCAAACCTATTTACAGAGTGCCTAGTGTGGACCGGGAATAATGCGAGCCGAGGCGTGAGGGTGAACACAACCCACGTTCTTTGTCTCTCACGGAGTGCAATTAAGTAGAGGAGATGCACACCGTGCTTTTACACGGCCGCACAACACAGGCACGTTGTGAATGGGGCGTACGGAGGAAGTTCAGCACGAGCGTCGCATCTGATTTTCATCCTCAGGATACTGAGGACGCTGAGAAAGTAACCTTTAAGCCGAGATCCGAAGGGTGGTTTGGATGAATCCAAGCACAGCACGTCCCAGAGAGATGGGAACTGTGTGTGGTCGATGCGGAGCAAGGGCAGGTATGGGTGTGATGCCTATCCTGAGGGGTCACGAGGAGAGGACGCGTTTTCGTTTTAAAAGCAAAAGGAAGCCACTTAATGATCCTGGTGTGGCCTCACATGTCTCTCCTACCAGACCATCAACTCTTTAAGGCCAGAAACCCAGATGAACCTGTCGTGCCTCCCCCACAGCAGCAGATACTGTGACTCGTTGACTAAATATTCACTAAGGACAATGTCCCACGTTACAAAGGTAGCAAAAGTGCTTCAGGAGGTAGTTTCCTCCAGCTTTGCCGCCACTTGAAAGGTCCTCATGCCGCATGAAGAGCAGAATGTGAGCTGTGTTCCATGGAGCGGGGTAGGTTTTAAAATTAGAGGTAAGTACCGCACCCCGTACCCTCCACACGTATGTGTGGGTGACGACGAGTACCTCAACACGTTACACTTCCTTTCTTCTGAAGAGGTTCGGGGTGACCTTTGCTTGTTCCCTTTGGGGCTTTCAGGCTATTACAGGGAAGCTGGGGAAGGTTTCACACAGCTCTTGGCTGACACTTCCCGGAAGGAAATACACATGGAAAGACCTCGGGGTACGCGTCCCGATGCTCTGGATGAGGACCAGCAGCCTCGTCTAGCAGGAGGGCGTCCCCTCCCGTGGCTCAGGTGGGAACAGAGGGGCGTCCCCCCAAACGGTTCTGATGCCCTTGCCTGGCCACCTGCACATTCAACATTTGACACTCGGGAAGGGAGACATGCTATCTCCTTCCACAGAAGGTTCCATAAAAGGGAAAAACTCAAGTTCTCATCATGTTTTCCGTGTGCCTCCCAAGGTGTTTCTTGACGTACACTTCCTTTTGTAAATTCATTCTTGTAACAATTAGGGATAAAAATGGGTTGGACTTAAATGCTCTCTGAACAGTCTGAGCCTGTTCTCTGTCTTGAGTTAAAAATGCTCAGGGGTTTGTTTTGTTTTTGCCCCCAGGGGAGAAATGCCTTATTATACGTCTGTATTGAGGGGCTCCTGGGTGGCTCAGCTGGTTGAGTGTCTGGCTCTTGATTTCGGCTCAGGTCACGATCTCATGGTTCGTGAGTTCGAGCCCTGCATTGGGCTCTGTGCTGACGTCGTGGAGCCTGCTTGGGATTCTCTCTCTCTCTCTCTCTCTCTCTTTCTTTCTCTCTCTCTCTTTCTCCTTCTTTCTCTCTCTTTATCCAAATAAATGAACATTTCTTTAAAAAGACTATTTTTAGCATTATCATTTGGGGAAGCGAACATTAGGGTGATATCAAAGAAGGGGCGCCTGGTGGCTCAGTCGGTTGGGCATCTGACTTCGGCTCAGGTCATGATCTCACGGTCTGTGGGTTCGAGCCCCATGTCGGGCTCTGTGCTGACAGCTTGGAGCCTTGAACCTGCTTTGGACTCCGCGTCTCCCTCTCTCTCTGCCCCACCCCCACTGATGCTCTGTCTCTCTCTGTCTCAAAAATAAATAAACATTAAAAATTAAAAAAGAAAACAAAGAAAACTGATCCTTCTACGGTGCTAGGAATCCAGTTGACACACAGACCCTTCTGTGTCGAGAGAGCACAAGGCAGAGCATTGTTCATGTCCTAGGGATGGACAGGAAGGTGATGAAGCCGCAGCAACGAGCATGTCCTAACGGGTGGTCAGCCTCTGTGTGTGGACGCTGGGACCCCTATGAACGATTTTAAGGCATTTTGGCTGTTCAGCTTGTCAGGTTCTTACAGTGACCAGACTGGGGCTTCCTCCCCAGCGATGTCACCACCAGGGACACGGCAGCAAGAAAGCAACTCGCGGGCCTAATGGAAACTTTTCTTCTCTGGTAGGCACAGAAAGCAGCGATACAGTCTTTTCTGTGCATCTGGGGTTCTCTTCAGGCGACCCCGCGGGACTTGTGCGTGGAGAGCAAGCTGCTCCAGCATCTGAGGACAGGATCAGAGAACCTGGAGACTGCACACATCTCTGGTCCTGTGGCTCCTCAAGGAATGTGGGACAGCGTGTACACGTTTAAGTTGAAAACGAGCATTGTATCATGTTTCACAGCTGCATGGATTCACTTTCCGTTAGAACGTGCATTGCGGTGTATTTGTTCCGGAGGTAGTTTTGTAAACAGTTTGGAGTTGAAGGGGCACCTGGGTGGCTCAGTCGGTTGAGCATCTGACTCTCGGTTTCGGCTCAGGTCATGATCTCACGGTGGGCGAGTTCGAGTCCCACGGTAGGCTCTGCACTGACAGCACAGAACCTGCTTGGGATTCTCTCTTTCTGCCCCTCCCCTGCTCCATTCTCTCTCTCTCTCTCTCTGAAAATAAACAAACAAACAAGCAAACAAAAACTTTGGAGTTGAAGGTTCCCCCCCACACACTCACGTAAAATGAGTATCGCATACTCCAACAGGATGAGCCAATCTCCAAGGTCAAACCAGTTGGCGAACGTGGGCTTATTTTTGACAAAGTCTATCTTGGTTTTGTACTTCGACTAAACACGCTCCTGTGACAACCGTGTTGTTCTGAGTCCATCACAGGTGGGCTGGCAGGTGCAGCCAGCACAGAGCCGCCATGAGTTGTCACCCACCTGACTCGGGGTGCTGCCCCTCGGCGCCTCCTTCCTAGGCTTCCTCTGCTTGTGGTCAAGGACTCTGGCTGCCCTGCGCCTGGGGGTTTTCCCTCCCAGCCCAGCACCAACGCAGTCAGGGCAGGCGTGCGTGCGCCTCCAGTGCAGTGGGAGACGAGACAGGCAAATGTGAGGGGGTGATTATGGAGAGGGGCTTCCAGGGTGCCATTTTGAGCCAGAGGAAAGAGTCCACGCAAAGCAAGGATTTGGGAAATGACTCCATTACGATCAGTCCTCCCCACGGACTCCTGGTCCCTCTTTCCACCCAGGGCACGTGCCCTCCTAGCTGATGTTGCCTGCCAACCATGGCTCTGGTGGGGACGGTGAGAAGGCATCTTGGTGAATGACAAGACCCAGCAAATGCACGAGAGGGGGTGGAGTCGAGAAAAATAATCGAGGATGAGTTTGATTTTTGCTATTATTTTGATATGGGACTTTCACCGCTGGAGGGGAGATGTTCTTTTGCACCTGGATGCTGGGCTTGGCCTCCTTTCCCACCTGAGACTCCTCCCTGCTGCCTCCGCGGTGACTTCCAGCCCCCTCGTGCCTCTCAGCCCTCTCCCCCTTCTTCCCAGGGCCTCCCCGGCAGCTTCCCACGGTCTCCATCACCCCACGGTCTCCATCACCAGCTTGCTCCTCTCCACTGCACCAGTCCCATCGCCATGGAAACATGCAGGCATCTCTCTGGTCTTAAGCTGACCGTCTCCTGACTCCATTTCCCCTCTGGCTTTGCTTTGCAGCAAAACTCTTCGCAAGAGCTCCCTCTGCTTTCTGGGTAAACTCCCCCCGCCCGTCCTCTCCCAAACATGGCCAGATCGTGCCCACAGGTCAGTTTCTGCACGAAGCTACTCGTACCAAGACGCCCAGGACCACCCCAGTCTCAGTCTTCGGCTCTCTTGACCCGAATACGTAACACATTTGGTCTTTGTCTCCACCTTGCTCGTTCCAGGACACTGCACCTTCTCATCTGTCTTCCGATGGCACTGGCTGTCCCTTCTCTGTCTCTTCTGCTAGCAATGTCTCATCTGCCTGCCTTCCTAGAGTTTGAGTGTCCAAGGACGGATGTCTGGCCCTTCTTCTCTCCCAGATCACCACGCATTTTCCTGGGGATGCTCCTCCAGTCTCGGGGCCTTAATTATCCACCCCCAGTGTGCTCGGGGCTCACACGTGTACGGGCCTGACTCAGACCTCGTTCCCGAGGCCCACCCTCGCCCGGCCACCTCACTTCCCGCCATCTCCACTTGTCTGTCTGGTAGCACTTCAGACTCAACACGGCCAACTCTGACTTCTGGTCTGTCCGTCCTCAGCTGCCGCACAGCCTTCCCCATCTTACTGTGGTGGCAGCGACATTTTTTTCCTGATCGTTCAGGCCACACAACCATCTGTCACATTGGGTTCTGCTCTCAGAGGACTGCATACCCAGTATCCAATTGCTTCTCCCCCTCCACTGCTGTCCCTGCTCTGAGCATTTGTAAGCTCTTGCCTGGACCACCGTAATAGCCTCCTAACCGCTCTGCCTCAGTTTCCTCTTCTTCTCTTTATTCTCAACCCGAAAGTTAAAATGACCTTTTGAAAACAAGGCACATTAGGCCCTTCAATTCCTTAAAACCTGCAGCACTTTGCCATTTTAGTCGGAATAAAAACCAGAGTTCTTTTATAATGGCCACAAGACCCTAAATCTGACTTCATTTCAACAACACTCTCCCTCCTGCTCTGTCCGCACCGACTTCCTCCTTTTTCTTTAAACATACCCAGAGTTACTTGCCACAGGGCATTTGCACTGCAGGGCTCTTAGGCCTGAATACTCTTCCACCAGATTTCCTTCACATCTTTGCCCAAATCTTACCTTCTCAAGGTCACCTATTCAGATAAGTCCGTGTAACATTATGATTTGCTGTTAGTATTTCTGGGTCCCTTTTGTTCTGTTCTCCATTTTTTTTCCACTGTATTTCTTAGCACTGTATAACATGCTCTATCATTTAGTTACCCATTATGTTTGGTACTGATTGTTTGCCTGCCTTGGGATAGAAGGTCAGCTCTGTGAGGGCAGGGCGCTGTGTTGATTTTGTTCAGTAGTGTTTATCCCAAGAAGCTAAAATAGTGCCTGGCTTATGGGCAAGTAAATAAAGCAGTCATCAGCATCAAAATGAGCACCAGGGTAGGGACTACAAGAGGAAAAGGTGAAGGCTTAACTGTGGAAACAGACCTGTTAGATGTTGGATGGAGAGGGCATGCTGTGGTTAACAATGGAAAAGCAGTTCTCTGCTTCAGGTGGGTAAGAAGGCCTTGGAAGGAGTTTCTGGGGCTCCACAGAATCAGCCACGTCTAGGAGCAACGGGAGAGCTGGGGAAGGAGATGTGACGCATGGCAGGGAGACTCCGAGCCTCTCAGAGAGTTAAGTGCAGACCCGAATGAGGGTTACGGCACAGGCCGTCTCTCTAAAGAGCAGAACACAATCTGGAAACCAAGAGTTGGAAATCAACAAAACTGGGTTGTCAGTTTCTAGAATGAGGGACTTTGCCCCTCTCTGCCGCATGTTCCCAATGGGTACGGCGGGAGTGCTCTTGGTTTCTGATGGCTTCTGGAGGACACCGAGTTTGAGAGTGACAGAGAGCAGTGTGGTGTCTGTCCCCACGTGAGGAGCCCTAGAAACAGTTTTGTTCTGACGCTGGCCGCGCCTGCCTGTCAGGCCTGTTTTCGCTTTGACCCATCACAAAGCCTAACCATCAGCAGAACCTTCTCTATTGCCCTGTGTCTGCCGATTTGCATCTTATAATGTCACTGTCCCTCTTACGACAGACTGCCCAGCAATTAGAAAGCTTAATGTGGAAAAATCTCAGATGCGGTCAAGACCTAGCTTGAATTCAGAAAGTTCTTGAAGATTTTTTTTTAAGTTTGTTTGTTTATTTATTAATTTATTTTGAGAGAGAAAGCATGAGCAGGGGAGGAGCAGAGAGCGAGGGACAGAGAGAGAATCCCAAGCAGACTCCTCACTGTCAGCGTGGAGCCCCCTCCCCCCTCCCGGACACAGGGCTTAAACCCACAAACCATGAAATCATGACCTGAGCTTCAGTCAGACTGAGCCACCCCGGCGCCCCTGATGATTTTATATTCCAGAAGAATCTTGAGGGTAAGACTGAGGAAAGTGTTTTTCTTCCTACAGGGGAAAAGAAGGCAGAACTTTCCCCAGATTCTTAGTGTTAATGCCTCCTGAGCTATTCTATGTAAAATGCTACTGGGTTAAGAAGAGTTGCATATTTGCAAATATTTAAATACTGCTCCTTTTCCATTTTCAAACAAGTTTTGTTGCCATCTGATTGTGATAGGTATCTGCTGAATTTCTAGCCTTTCTTGTCCAGTTGGAGATGAAAATGCCAGGAGACAACTCTTTCCACACCAGGGTTTATGTTTTACTAGAGAGACAAGGACGATTCCTTAGTATTTTCCTCTGGCATCAATTCATCAATTTGCTGTTATCAAAAGCCATACCATATGCAGGATGTTTTCTCAGTGCCCTGGGCACTTTAGGGAGGGCAAACTCTTGTGCTGTCTCCGGAGGTGGTAAAGAAATTACGGGAACAACTTTGAGGAGACATCAGAGGGCAAGACACAGGCTCCTGGACAAACCAGAGGAGGCTTCTTGGAGGAAGGGAGACCGTCACTGCTCACGCATCTGAAAGCCATCACGTAGGAAGTCCCCGAAGTGGAGAGAAGGTAAAGGATTTACCCAAAACGGAGTGAATAGAATCAGGAGAGATGTGCGGAAAACTTTCAGCGTGCCTTGTTTTTTTTTTTTTTTTTTTTTTTTTTTTTTTAATGCTATTGAAAACTAAGAGATTGAGAAGAACCAAAAAGGAGCAGCTAAGGTCATGTCCTCTAACAGCCCAAGTGAAGGCGTGAAGGTCAAACGGGCAGGTGGGCCCGGCACCACCTCTCTCTCTGATCCGAAGTGTCAGGGTTTTCTGTATTTTTCTTCCAACCGTTGGCCTACCTAGATTCCCTTTTCTCTTTTCATCCACTTTTGTCAAGATTCTACGGCCCTTTGAGCCACGACACAGGCGGCCGCCTCCTCCGGGACCCTCCCTGCATCCCTGCCTCCCTCAGAAGCATGACGGACTGTACTCGTACCCGTGTTGCTGTTGGCCGCTGAACACAGCCACCCTGCACGGGGACTGCACCTTAACTAATCTCGGGGACCACCCCGGAGGTGGCCGTACTGACACAGCACGTAGGCCCCCAGTGGAGAAGTGCTGGAAAGACTGATTAAGCGAACAAGAAAGGCGCCCCTCCTGTGCTCCTGCCTCACAGGGCAAAGGGGACTCCGGGGGGAAGGAGGGGCCCCGTGAGGGGGATTCGGGTCCTCCTGTGTCATGTCGCCCTGGATCCAGGCGCACTTGTCCTGAGGACTAGGCTTCCATAACAGTGCGATGGCTCAAAAGTGTGTTGTTCTTTCTTCTGGACACAAACTTGCAAAATGGAAGCCTTTATTATTTTTTAAAAAAATTTAAAATATTTATTTTTGAGAGACAGAGTGCAAACAGGGGAGGGGCAGAGACAGAGGGAAACACAGAATCAAAAGCAGGATCTGGGCTCCGAGCTGTCAGCACGGAGCCCGATGCGAGGCTCGAACCTACGAACCATGACACCTGAGCTGAAGTCAGACGTCTGACAGAGCCACCCAGGCATCCCTATTAATCTTTTGTAAATCCATTTCAAGGCAGGAAAAAGAACCACTTTTTCACTGATTTTTTAAAAACTTTCTTTTTAAAACCTGCGTCAAGAGTTCTAATTGTGGTATAGAAAAAGGGCACGAAAAGAGCTTGTGATAGCCCAAGGTAACACCCCCACGTTTCACGGCCGCTACCACGTTTCACGGCAGATGCCGGTGACTGGCCTTGCCTTTACCAGTCAGTAGCAAAGAACATGAGTCAAAACCACGCTGGAAAGGAACCAAATGTTCTATCACTGGAAATCACCTTTTCCATGAAAAAAGAAAATAAAAGCGTATGGGTAAATGCATTCCTCATCTCAAGAACTAGAAATCCAGCTTCAAATAGACTCGGTAGTTTCCTGCTCTGCTGAGCCAGAGCTATCCCATTAATTATGGATGACATTATGTTTTAAACAAATACAAATTGTTTCGCTCTCACCTTTAGAACCTCCTGAAGCAAATGTTTTATTCCCAGTGAGAATCATTTTGCACAGCTCAGGTCCTTGGATTATTAGAAAAGCTGCAGTAATATAATGCCATCCAAAAATATAATGTCTTGTTGATACCTGACTTCCGTTGTGCTGTGTCGTTTCGTGGGAGGAGGCAGAGGAGAGGAAGACGCAGTCCTCTCTCCGGTTACTGGTGATGACTCACTCACTCAATAGGCAGGATGAAGGGGGAGACTCCATCCCCAGGCCGAGGACAGTGCACATTCCGAAGTTGTCCCCTATTTTCGGCTCATGGCAGACATCACTGATGGGTGGAAGTTTTCCACGTGGTCCAAATGCAACGTTAGAATTTGTTCTGGCCCAGGGCTCCAGTTACCCAATGATGGAAGAGGCTGGCGTGACCTTATCTAAGTAAGTCTTTCTTTGGGTCACTATGGACTTAGAGGGCTTGATCTCTCCTCTCCTCTCCTCTCCTCTCCTCTCCTCTCCTCTCCTCTCCCCTCCTTCTAGGAAGGCTCAAGTCAGTGTTTGGAAACCTTCCTTGCTGGACTGGCATGTGGCCTGCAGACAGCAAGACTCCAAGGGTCATCCTTTCTTACAACCCAGTGTCCGTTCTGTGTGACAGCTGCCCAGTATGGGTCTGAAATACCAACGTTCAGGGGCTGCCCCACAGGAAGGAATGTGTTTTTCCAGCCAATTGTTCACATGAGATGTCACCAGATCAGAGGCTCCATTTGCGGAAGTGAGGTGGAGTCATTTACCCATTGCCTACATGGGGTCAGCTGACCCGGCTTCTGGTTTCACTCCTCGTCACCCACCTTTGGGTCTTCTCCACTGGACTCGCAAATCTCTCTTGACCACCTCTAGACGGAGAACATGTTTTCATAAAAAAGGATACCGGCTCTGGAATCAGATCCTAGATTCAAATCCAGTGTTTTATTTATCTTTAAACAAACACCCAGTGAGAGTTTACTTTGCTTTAGGCGCTGAGGTCCAGCCTTTTGCATTCATAATCTCATTTGACTTCACAACACCTCTAATGCAGATTCATTCCTTATCCACCTTTACCACCATGAAAATGGAGAAGCTGGGGAAGAGGGGAGGATTTGAATCCTGTTCTACTCCACCCGGAGAGGATGTCCTCAAACCAACTGCCTGCCCCTGGACAAGTAAAGCATCTCAGACCCAAGATTTTCCCACCTGAGCTTTACCTTTGCCATGTGAAAGAGTGAGGGTGAAAATAAGGGTGAAAATAAGGGTGAAAATAAGGGTGAAAGTGTGGCACCACTGTGTTTGCCAAAAGAGATGTGAACGTTCTCGTAGGCATTCGTAGCCTGTAAGAAGGTTTGGTGCTATTCTTATAAAGGAGAAAGAAGAACACAGTTTGCAAGTAGGGAATTGGTGAGAAATAAGGAAGCCTTCACTGTGCCTGTCCTGAAAGCATCCCTACTGACATAGAAGCAGCAGCGAGAGCTCAAGTTTTCTCTCCATTTCTGGGCCCTGTGCATATGTGGCCGTCTGGCAGAGCTGCCGTGAGAGGAACTCAGCTTTAAAATATATAAAACTGACGTTAGAAGAGAGAAATTTGGGTCCCATACAAGCGACTACATAAACCAGAAAGAAAGGAAGAAAGAAAGAAAAAAGAAGAAGGGAAGAGAGAAAGGGAAGTCTTCAGTTTCCCTTAGTAGCAGATTATATTCATTGTAGTAACAGACGGTATGAACATGAAGACTTAAAGGAAAAGTTTTATCAGTCCCTTATTCATTATGCTGATGGGGAAAGGCATATAGAGTGAGGATTTAGGCTTCAAAAATTCATCTGATTTTTAAAAACAGGTTTACAAATGCACGTAGAAGACAAATTGGGTAAAATCAAGAGTTTTGGTGACCAGAACAAAGAAGAAAATAGGACAAGGTAAGGAGAGGACCCAGAAAGGCAGACATTATGGCCCATATGGGTGGGCCTCCACATAGCCAAATCAAAGACAGAGAAGTGATTCACAGTGTGTTGAGACTAAGCGGACAACAAAGAAACATCCAGGCAGGTGCAACACATCTTCTGAAAGTTATATACGAGTAGGGGGTTTTTCCTACTGGTCCTCAAAACCAGTACCTGTGAACATATGAACATTTACACATTAAATAGCTTAAGTTTGGGGAGGGTGGTTCTTAACACATCCATCAATGAAGTTCTGTAAAAAATCAAAGTGTTCTGTGTCGGGCTCCGTGCTGAGCGTGGGGCCTGCTCTCTGTGCCCCTCCCTCATGTGTGTGTGCACCTGCTCTCTCTCTCTCTTTTAAGATAAATAAATAAATATAAAAATAAAAATAATCAAAGCCACATGGGCCAGATGTAGAGCCCTTGGTGGTGCAACTCGATCCATGTGGGCAACTAAAACCGTAGACTTTCCGGCATATCAGGGAAGTGAGTCAAGGGTGTCACTGCCTGTTCCTGTGCACCTGGTGATGGGAAGGTGGGAGCAAAGGTGAGTCCTAATGATCAAACTTGGAGTCAGAATGCACGGGGCTCAGGGGCCCTGACAGAGCTCGGAGCCAGACCCCCAGAAACAGCAATGACCCCCCTCCCACCCCACTGCCATAGTGCCACCATCCTGCTGGGTCGGGTTCCACAGGGGCCACTTGGACACGGATGCGGAGACCATGAGCTGACTTCAGGCGCAAAACAAAGCCAGGTTGAACCAAGATGAAGCTCGTACAGCAGAAAGACTGCTGCTCCTTCCTCCAATCTTCAATACTCTGTTGGCTGGAAGGGCATCTGGCCAATTAACTATTCACCCAAGTCTTCCACAAATCTGTCCTGATCACGCTTTGTCCCAGGAACCACGCTACATGCCTGGTTATGAAATAATCCCTAACCTCATGGGACTTCTTCGGTCACAAAGAAACTCGACACAGTGCGTAATCCTATCGGGTTGGGAAGCAAAGTTTGCCGGGAACGGAGGGCTGAGGACCATTTCCCAGGGCTGGGCCATTCCAATGAGTGTCAAAGATGGGTCTGAAGTCCAGCAAAGGCACCGATGAAGGACGTGAGAGGAGAGGGTGCCAGATGGAAGGCTGGAGAGAACATGCGGCTTTCATGGAAGGAACAGTCGTGCTGGCTGGAATGTACTGGGTGGGGGGAAACCGGGGAATGGAGACGAAGGTGTACAATCTAAGAACGGGCACAGAAAACAAGATAATTGATATGGAGCTGCTATTCCTTTTACAAAATGTAACAGGGGTGGTTTAAAACGCCTTATGAACAGGTAAACTAGCTCAGATTTTCCGTATACAGAGGAGTAAACTCCAACCATCTGTCACTAAGTCTAAAAATAGGGAAGTGGAAAACACATACCTGGGAAAGCGGGCAGAGGAAGGCTGGAGGGAGGAAGGGAGGAAAAGGAAAGAAGGGGCATAAAGAATACTCAGCCAAGGTGGGATTCCAGGTGTACAGGGACAAGAAAACAGACTTGAAACCTGGGCCCATAACAGGAAGATCAAACGTCGTAGACGTTCCGAATGTATTCTTGCCCCCAGTCCTGCGGGGGGACGGCGACCTGGTGCCCAGTTCACACCCACCAGTCCCATGCCTTCGGGCGTCAGAGGTGATGCTTCTGGTTTCGTGTCACTGGTGCCACTGCAGTGGTGGCGGCCATCCAGCCTGGGGGATTTCTGTGCGGCGCCCTCCCACATGCACACAGGCAGGATACCTGACGGCCCAGATGAGCGAAGGTGTTTGTAAAAAATACGACGTAGTCAGAAGTCTTCCTTACGCTCACTGAAGCCACAGGACCTAGAAAGGTGCTGGGGACTCCCCGCTTGGTTGTCTGGAGAGGTGACATAACCGCTCCTATGGGGTCCTCTGCGGACACCTTGATCGTTGTGGATGCATTCCGCTGACTGGAAGCCGGTGTGACGATGTGGGAATTATATGGGGGCAGGGAGAGCGTTTCCATCAGGAAGACAGAGGGCGAGTCAAGCGGAGATGATTCACGCTGGGAGAACAGAGGCGACACCAGTGAGGGGGAGCGTGACGGTGACTCAGTCGTAAAAGGTGAAAAAGTGGGCATGGTGTGGGTGGGATCAGCTTGTGACCCACGCTCCACCCCATGGTGTTCCCATGGGGGCACATTCACACACACAGCTCAGAAGAGAGCAGAGCTCAGGACGGTCGAGGTGTTGTGTGAAGAGGTTTTCTTGTGGGACAGATAGTAATGAGCAGGCCAGGCAGGTCCGTGCAGGCGGACGGACAGCACCACGCTGGGCCAGGCGCCTGAGAGCAATATGGTGGCAGGAGAAACAGCAGCCGGGACAGTCGGCCGTCTGTGCAGCTCTGTGACCCTGGGCTCGGTGTCCCCATGTGTCCCCAGGCGTCGGTGGCCTGGAATGGCGAGTTGGCTCCAGTCTCCTGCCATGCACGGAGAGCAAGCATCCCCTCTGGTCTTTGTACGAGGGGTGGGGGGTTCTGCTGGTTCCATCCAGTGCCAGTTGCACACCACGTATGGATCTCTGCCCCGCACGCCAGAAGCGAGGATGTGAGTGCATTTACAGGGGGCTCAGGACGGAGACAGACAAGGGCCCCCCAGCCATGCAAGGAGACTCGGATTCCACTCCCCACCCAGGCAGGCGGCTCCAAAGGGATCCAGAAAGCTGTCCCATTTTATGCCCTGATGGAAAGCTCTTCCATGGCTGCCCAATTGCCTTACAATTGATGAGGTAAATGAGAAAGTCTTGGTCTTGGTCGCTGGCTTTTCATGCTCCTTCTTACCTCAGGGACAGGGCAAACTCTAGTCCCTCCCACTGGGAGGATCTCAGCATCTCCTTCACCCCCAGCGGTTGTGAACTCTATTCCCCTTTGAAGGCAGCTCGACTGTCTCTAACCTGGGAGGCCATGCTTGCCCTGTTTCCCCCAGATTGAGCACTAATAAACTAATGGGTGCTCTATCTGTCGTTACAGACTAGTTATACACAAACACGTGCCATTATGTATTCCTCTTTCTCGCTGTGCTGGAATCACCGTGAGGCAGGTACCGACTTTACTCCCAGATGGATTCCCAGTATCCAGCCCGAGACTGTA
The DNA here is from genome assembly GCF_022837055.1 of Prionailurus viverrinus. NCBI lineage: Eukaryota > Metazoa > Chordata > Mammalia > Carnivora > Felidae > Prionailurus > Prionailurus viverrinus. Next base: position 79,863,126 of record NC_062561.1, on the reverse strand, counting down.
CATAATAGGCATGCGAGCCTGTGTTACATAAATGGATCTATGCAATCCAGACATCACTGTATTTTAAGGGCTCTCTAGCCTCCTGTTACGGATCAAATGATGTTCCCCGAAAAGGTGTGTTGAAATTCTAACCCCCCAGTACCTGTGGACGTGATCTTATTTGATGAAGTGTTGTTACAGATATAATGGAGTTAAGATGAGGTCACTAAGGAGGGGCCCTGATCCAGTATGACTGGTGTCATTACAGGAAGAGGAAATGCCATGTGAAGACAGCCCCACGGGGAGATGACCACGAGGACACAGAGGCAGGGGATAGAGGGACGCAGCCACAATCCCAGGAATGCTGAGGATGGTCACCGCCACCACCACGAGCCAGAAGAGACAAGGGAGTGCTCAACCCGGGGTTTCAGGGAGAGCACGCCTTGCTGATGCGGTGACTTAGGACTTCTGCCCCCAGAACTGCGAAGTTCAGAGCTAGATTTCCATTGCTTCAAGCCACTGGGGTTGTGGTGCTGTGTTTCAGCAGCCCCGGGGAACAGGTACACCTCCCAGCGCGTATGTACAGGGAACACCTTCAGGTGAAGAGTCTTAGGAAAGACTCCCTGAATCAAACAAAGTCATTTGAATGACAAATGCCAAAGTGACAGGAATGTTCTCTTCAAGTTTGAAACCGCTGACGGAGACATGATCTGGAAAGCAGACCAACACGTCCACGGTGCAAATATTTCAGTTCCTTCAAAGTGTGCCTGTTGGTGAGGAGAGAAAAGATGCTATCGTGGCATCAGAATTTCTAGAAAGCTTCCACTTCTAAATGCCATCCCGTGTTTTTGTTTTCAGTCGTACAAAGAAAGAGGACATCTAAGTGTTAATATATGTTCTGAAATCGGTCACTTATTAACAGGAATGCCCTTGGAAAAGTTATTTACCATGGCTCTGTTCCCATTTCATCACATGTAAGCGGAAATAATCAAGCCCATTTATAGCTTATTAGCATCAAATGAGATAATATGTGAACAATTCTTAGAAGAGTGTCCAACATATATTAAACCCACTCTTATTTGATGGCTAATTATATTGCTAAGCGCTCGACTCCAGAATCCGGTTTGACATTTCCTTTTTCCCCGCCTGTTCTGTGTTCTGGTGTTTTCATCCTGTGGTTTGGTCCTCTCACAGGTTCTTGCTGGAGCCCTGACGTGACCCTTCACATGTATTCTGGGCTTTGCACTCTGTCTAATCAGTAACGTCCAGCAGCCATATGTTTCCCCCCAAAGAAAGACAATTTATATAAATATATAAAACTTACAACTAGAAGAAATTTGTCCTGGCTCTTTCCAGACTGGGAGGGAGGTACCAGTGGGACTGCGGTGCCTGAGACTATGTGACAAGGAGACTCAGAAGGCTCTGCCCCCTCATGCCCCACCCCAAAGAGTCTGGAGAGCAGCAGAGAGTGGCCGGTCACTGGGGGTCCATCCGGCACAGGCTGTTGAAGGCTGAGCATTCCTGGGGCCCTGCCCGTGGATCCCTCCTGTGCTCGGGGCTGCCGCGGTCAGGGAATCCGGGGGGCCACAGGCGCCCCCCCACCAGCCCCTGGGCTCTCTGACACGCATGGGCCTCTGGGGGCTGGTTTCCCACAAGTTGAGTGCAGGCTGAAATGCAACAGAAGAGAGAAAAGCAAAGCAGTGTTGAGCAGGACTAGGGAGTAAAGAACTTGGCAACGTAAAACACTGAGTTTTTTCAGTTCCTTGTCGAGTATAATAACCCCCTGAATATTCATATGTAACCTTTTCTAGCGCTGTGTTCGGTGCTTATTCATGCACCGAGAGTGGGTGCTGGTGACTCACGGAGCCTGTTCCGGGCTGTTGATGTTCGTCTCCAAGCCCCCACCCCACGCTTACCCCACTGTCAATTCTGCACAGAAGGCTTTGTTGGTTGGAGCTGCGGCTGTTGTTGCTATGTTATTTCTCTAGGACTTTGAAAAGACATGCATCCACCCGCACCCCAGCCCTGGACCGGCTCATCTGCAGGCGCCTGTGGTGCCCAGAATGCCCTCTCTCCACCCCTAAAATCCGTGTCCTGGTCCGCAGAACCTGTGAACGAGTGAACTCACATGGCAGAGTCTCCTTTGAGTAGGTCCAGATCTGCAGGTGGGAGATGATTTGGGATTATCTGAACAGGCTCAGTATCACCACAGGGGTCCCCGTGAGCACAAGGGGGAGGTACGAGGTACAATGTCACAGTGGTGAAATGGGGAACACCCCCAACTGGCCACTGCCGGCTTTCAAGGCGGAGGAAGGGACCGTGAGCCAAGGAACACGGTAGCCTGTAGAAGCTGGGAAAGACGAGGGCTGGGATCCTCCAGAAGGAACCAGCCTGCCCACGGCTTGGTTGCAGCCTGGGGAGATCTGTTTCGGACTCCCAACAATTGCAAGTGTAATCGGATGAATTTTCGTTGTTTTCTGAGCTTCGGATTGTGGCAGTCAGCTACAGCAGCAACCAGAAATGAACATATCCCCCCGCCATCTTGAAATGCTGCAGCTTAAGTGGGCTTTTCTTCACAGCTGAGGAAGTATACAGCCAGTGTCATGATACAATTTCTCAGGCAGACCAGGACCCTTTCTTGGGAGTGAAAGAAAGTGGCATTAATGAATACAGGGAAACAACGGGCATGACTGAGAATATCTGCCCCAGCCGTAATGTGGTGTTGTCTTCTGAGCATGCGAGACAAACATCCTGACTCCGTTGCTGATCGGTTCTGAGCTGAAGGAAGTGGCCAGCCGGGAAGCAGTCAATGTGGGTGGGTGGTCTTTCCTCCTGCAAAGTCGTGTCTCCACACAGGGACCAGGGACGCTTGTGATTCTAAAACCAGATTTCTTTGTCCCCGCCTGTTTTTCTCCTCCTGGTACCCTCTTCCTGATACCCGCCTGCACGTGCCGGGGGAAGTGACATGCAGTTTGGGGCAGAGGTGGGAGGAAGGGAGTCGAGGAGGTGCACGGAAGATTCGAGGGAGAATTATGACGTCTAAGGGGGAGGCATTCCCTACAGCTCCAGATCCACACTATCTCATCCCTCATCGCCTCCCCTGCCTATTATTCTGGAATTCCACATTCTTTCTTTCCTCTTTTTGTTCAGGTCAATAATTTAAACAGGAAAATAAAGCATCAGTAGATGCCTTACAAGAAAAGAAGGATAATTAACTGGGGATGCTCTCTCTGAATCCACCCTGGGCCACAGCAGAGAAGTCAGAGTATCAATGGAAATCAGAAGTCAACAAGGTGAGAAGCCCCAGGTGGTTAAGAAGCTGATTGTGTGTTCGTTGGATATGTGTTCCCAGAAAAACCAGGCATCTGACCACTGGCACCCAGTGGGAGAAAGAACAGGGACTGAATAACTTTTTGAAAGGAGAGTAGACTTAATGGATGATGCAGAGGTTAACTTAAAATAATACTAATTGCAAGGACGTGGAGAAAGAGGAACCCTCGTGCACTGTTGGTGGGGATGCAAACTGGTGCAGCCGCTGTGGAGAACAGTGTGGAGCCTCCTCGAGAAGTTGAAGATGAAACTACCCAACAATCCTGTAATTGCGCTACTGGGTATTAACCCAAAGGATACAGAAACACTAACTGAAGGGGATACACACACTCCTCTGTTTATAGCAGCATTATCAACAAGAGCCAAATTATGGAAAGAGCCCACATTGTACACCGACTGATAAATGCATAAAAAAGGGGTGATATATAGCACCTCTTTATATATATCTACATATATGCATGTATATATATCCATGTAGATACATACACAATGGAATATTACTCAGCCATAAGAATGGAATCTTGCCATTTGCAGTGACGTGGAAGGAGCTAGAGAGTATAACACTAGTGAAATTCATCAGACAGAGAAAGACAAATACCTTAGGATCTCACGCATATGTGGAATTTAAGAAACAAAACAAAGGGGCAAAGAGATAAAAAAAAAAAAAAGCCAAGAGAGAGGAAAACCAAGAAACAGACCCTTAACTGTAGAGAACAAACTGATAGTCGCCAGAGGGGAGGTGGGGAGGGCAAGTAGGGGATGTGGATTAAAGAGCGAACTTGTCGTGATGAGCACCGGGTGATGTATGGAAGTGTTGAGAACTGTATCCTGCACCGGAAATGAATATAACACTGTATCTTAACCAACTGGAATTTGAATGAAAGCTAATATTAATAATAATAATCTCTCACATTTATTGAGCAGCTAAAATGCATCAAGAACTGTTCTAAGCAGCTTTCCGACTTTATCTCACTTGCTCTTCCCCATGTCACCATTTACCTCTATTCTAAAGCAAAGGGCAGTTTAGCATCTTGCTGAAAACCACACAGTAGGAGGCGGAGTTCAATTCAGACCAGCCCAGTACCAGAGCCCATAGACTTGACTTCAGATACAGGAGAACGTAACGGAAGTCTGAGCTGGGAGCAAGCCATCACCATGTAAAGCAAATGGAAATATTTTGTACGGAAGATACACTAATAAAAACAATGAAGTTAAGAGACATGGAGGAAAGAAGTTGAACAGGAGAAAGACCCGTAATGTAGATGGACGAGTAGGAGAAAAATAAGGAACAGAGAAGGTGAGATACTTTAATAGACAAAGACGGAGGCCTCCCGGTATTAAAGGGAGATTAAGACCAAAGGCTGAAAGGATGCGTAAGGCACCCAGCAGAGCAGAGAAGAGAAAACCCACACCTGCTTATGTGAGAAGAGATTTAAGAACATGAAGAACAGAGAACACTGTCAGAGAGAATAAGCACGTCACCCACAGAGGAAAGAGTCAGGCTGGTGGGCGGCCAGTTAACGGCAAACCGAATACAGGAAGACAACAGTCAGATTTCCCCATGTTGGAGTGAAGAGAGCCACAGGCGTCCATCTGTGTCCACATAAACACACGAGGTAGATAAGCTCTCTGGCACAAAGGACCACAGGACGTTTGCACTCAAATTCGTCTTTGGAAACATATTTGGAGGCTGTGAACTTCTACAGAGCAGACGTAAACTCAGGAGCACACTATGACATACGGGCAGCAAGGCAAGTCAATAAATTAGTACATTATGTTGTTTTCTCAGTCAGCGGTGACCCAAACCCACACCGCACGGGTGACCACAGCAAGAAGGAGAAGCAAGCCTGTAGGAATCTAAAACCCCAACTGTGGGTGACAGCCGCGTGGTGGGGGGCAAGGGCGGGTGCCTAGACAGGTGGAGGGGTAGCTGGAGAGAGGACCGTGCTCAGTAAGAAAGGAGTAAAAAAGTAAAATTACAGGTCTTAATAAAATAAAGAGAAATATAACAAATTTAAAGGTAGAATAAATCACATTATAAGGCACCAGAAAAAAAAAAAACAAACACCTACCCAGTTAGAAATAATGAGGAGGAAAAAAGAAATAAAAATAAAATTTAGCAAAGACAATAAAAAGAAGGTATCAGTAATGTCTGTAAGGGTAAACAAATTAGCTCACCAACGGGCAGGCTGCTCAGATTTGCTAGATGAGGAAAAGGCAAACACGGTAAGTGATCCTGCGATGAGATGTTACAAAAGACGCATTGAAAACAAGTATATGCTGCATTTTCTGAAAATAGATAAGCCATCAAATATACGCCAATAAGAAACTTAAGATAGTGATTTTGTCAGTAGGCAAAAGAAAATTCAAGGCAAAATACTTATAAAGGTATAAAGGGGACACTTCATTTGACAAAGTAGGGAACAGTGATGCTGGGCATGACACGACCCCATAGACAGAAGACATACTGTCCAGGACGCAGAGGCCAGTGGTGGGGACCCACCCTGATTTCCTCTATGAATACAACCTCAGTGAATTCTCAGCTGCCTCCGGACATGATTCTCTGTCCATAATTCATTAAAATTGTAACCCAATAAAAGAATAGTTTAAAATTTAAAAATATTTTTTAAAATGTTTATTTATTTTTGAGAGGGAGAGAGAAAGAGACAGAGCACGAGCTGGGGAGGGTCAGAGAGAGGGAGACACAGAATCCGAAGCAGGCTCCAGGCTCCGGGCTGTCAGCACAGAGCCCGACGCGGGGCTCGAACCTCATGAGATCATGACCTGAGATGAAGTTGGAAGCTTAAACTTGACTGGGCCACCCAGGCATCCCGGGAAAGAGTAGTTTTAAAATTCCACAGATGAAGAAACAAACAAAAAAATGTTAAACAAGTCTTTTGTTAAGACAAATACAGAATGAATTCGGGAAATGCTTACGAATGAGTAACAGTGAGAGCAGATCATGTCAGATTTTGTGGAAAACTGCTAATGTGCCTGAGGAAGTTTATAGCTGTGATCACATTTATTAGACAAACAAAATTTTAAAAAAACTTAAAAAGACAGGAGAAATCAGCATGCAAATCAAAAAGCTGGACAAAAACAAATAACATAAAAATGAGCAGAATCAATGCAACTCAGCAACAATCGATAACACAAACATCAACAAATTTTCCTCCTCTGAAATGTTAGTACAAAGATACGCTCTGGCAAAAGAAAATTCAAAATAATGTTGGAAGTAAAGGGGGGAAGTAATAGCAGATATAATTGATTTAAAAATAAAAAGAATATTGGGAATAATACACCTTAAAACCTGTTGAAAGGGTGAATTCCTGGGGAAAAAAAAATCATAAAATGTCCAAATGGTCAGAAGTAATAGAAAAATTGAGTAGTCAGATCACCATTAAAGAAATTAAAATGATAATCAAAGAGTTTCTCAGGCCAAATAAAAAGTGGGGGGGAGCTATGAGTAAAGTGAGTTCCATCCGACTCTCGAGAACATCTCTGTCCTCCCAGGGGACCCCCCAGTGTTCAAGAAGGTCAGGAGAGCTGAGAGCCAGGGGCCGCCATGAAAGGAGGCTGCAGGTATCTCCCACACCCGCCTCTGAGTTGTTCCCCTCTCGCTGCAGATTTTCACCGTCAAGGTCAAAGTCTAGCTTTGTCATTGCCAACAAATGCCATTTCACCTTCATCTCAAATCTGTGTCTGCTGTATTCTGACCACCACCTCCCCTCTTTCCAGAACCCTCTCCCTGGTTCCCTGACCCTCCCCCACCCCCCATGGGCATGGGTCCACCTGCAACCACACTCCGTGGCCTCATTTACTCATCCCTCTGTCCGCAGAGGCCCTCTCTTTCCTCACTATCCCACAGAATTTCCATGGCCAACCACAACTGCCACGCCCTTGAGTACATGTCAGCCCCTCTCCCCTTTCTTGTTTCTTGATGCTCACTTGTCAAAATCACAGACTAACTAGGACTTTCCACCGAATCCTTGCTGACATCAATTCAGCCTAAATTGGGGTAGAGAAAAAACAACCGTGATTCTGGTCTTGTGTTAAAGGTCACAGACCTCGAGGGGGCCCTTGATGCTTCCGGCATTTGCCCTGTATTTCTGTAGTTCATCTATTTGTTGGCTCACCTCAGTGGCTGTTCCTTCCTACCTGTCTCTGTTGCCACCCAAGTCCACACCCTTTGCATGGCCCCATCTCCCAGATAGTGTCCCAGCCTGGACTCCTCCTTCCCATACCCCTGAGTTTTCCCTCTCCTGGACCAGTTCTGTCACCACATCAATGTTACAAGTTTCCCTGTCTGAAAAAACAATGTACAAAACACTGGGATCTCGGGCACCTGGGGGGCTCAGTCGGTTGAGCGTCCGACTTCGACTCAGGTCATGATCTCGCGGTTTGTGAGTTCAAGCCCCGCATCGGGCCCTGTGCTGACAGCTCGGAGCCTGGTGGCTGCTTCGGATTCTGTGTCTCCTCCTCTCTCTGCCCCTCCCCCACTCATGCTCTGTCTCTCTCTGTTCCTCAATAATAAATAAATGTTAAAAAAAAAACTTAAAAAAAAAACACTGGGACCTCTCCATCCTCACAGACATGGCTTTGAAAGTAAAGTGTCTTAAAAACATGGTCTATATTGTCTCCCATTTTCACTTGAACCCAATCCTACAATATAGATGCTTGGCGCCCCGAGCAGCTCCCGTCCCCCAGTCACCGATGGCCTCCTTCTAGCTATTCCGGGCGGCGGGTATCTTCATTCTTGTGCTTGACCTTCCAAATTTACTGAGCAAAGCACATTCCTCCCCCCTCCTTGATATACGTTCTTCTTTTGACTTCCAGGGTGACTTTTCTGTCTTCTCCTCGGATCTTTGCATCTCTGGCCTCGTCTTCCTCCCGCATCTCGTCCTCGTGCGATGATTGCAGCTGCAACAATTTTAGGGTCTCGGTTCCGGTTACTTGAGTTCCCCTGCTCCCCGTCTCTCTCACACCCCTAACTGGTTCTGCTGGAAATGCTTTTGAGGTCCACTTTCAGAATATACCCATAATCTTGTTTCTTACCCCTTCCTTGCTAGTGCTTGGTCCAAACCTGATCCCTAGTCCTTCTACTAATTATGAAACAGCAAATGGGCTCCCTGATTCCTTGTAGGGAGAGAAGTCAGATTCACTCATCCTGGAGAGCTTCCTGTGGTGTTCGTGAAAGGCAAGTAAGTATGCATGTACCCCATGAATCGGAGGAGTTCACACAGGTCCATATGGAGACGTGTGTGTGTGTTATTTGTGGGAGGAGGGTTTGGAAGAAACACAGGTGCCCATCACTAGGTGAACAGAGAAGTGCATTTGATGAAAGCATATGGTTGCGTTTTATGCCACATTGTGAAGCAAAATTTAGCAACGTGGAGAGATCTTGAAAACATAGCATTGAGTGGAGAAACAAAGCAGGATCTGTACCACAAAATTATTTGTGTGCTTTAAGATCACATTTATACTGTGTGTCTTTCAAGGATGCATTTGTATCCAAGGACATTTAATAAGCACATCTGAGTTAGTGCCTTGGTGTGGAAATGGTTGTGTCCATGGTGAACAATGAAGAAAATAAAGCGGAGGGTCCTTGGATAGACCAGGAATTACAGTGTGCTGTGACTCACCTGAATCTCTTCCCTGGTGGGAGAGAGAGGAAATTAGGCAAAAAGTTTTCTCAATTACCTTAACCTAATCTCTGCTTTAGATACACGTGTGCTATCATATCTTGTCCTAACAGTGCTTCAGACATTCTCTAGAAAGTAGAAACTTAAGGGAATCTGATTGTCAAAACCCCTCTTTTACAGAAGAACACATTTTCCAAAATGTCATCATCCTGAATAAGTTACAAAAAAAAAATACCTGTTGCTCACCACACATATACACGTATGCACACACACACACACACACACACACACACACATGGACACCCAGACACACACATCCCAGAACTCTTTAAGGGCTAGAAAAAAAAAACAATGGATAAAATGAAGCCAGAGCCCAGTCAAAGTAAGTCAATGTGACACATTGACGGAAGTCAATGTGACAAAGTTGAAGACAAATACCAAAGTGGTAGCCTAGTTCTGGGATTAATGGGGTCACTTAGTGGGAAGAGGTTGGGCTTTGGGAACGCTTGAGAAGTGTCTTCCTTGAATTCCAGCCGCTATCCAGAGCTAGGGCGACTGAAGGAATTGTAGCTCAGAGAAGTGAAAAAAAAAGCCTGATCACCTTTCTGCAAGGAAACCCCAAACAACATCTCTAACCCTGTTCTTTTCCAGAAGGAAACAGTGCCCTCTGAGAATATGGGGGCAGAAGCTTGGTCTCATGTGGATCGGGAGTCTAACTGTACACAACCCTGTACTCAAGGAAACTCCAGGCTACGGCATTTATATGAACATCCTTCTGGAAGGTGGCATCTAATATATTTTAGGGCAAATCCCCTCTGGAGCAAACAACCCTCAACCTTGTTCCCTAGAGATTTCTATACATCACACTTGGCCAAGTATTAGCTCACAATAAAAAAGGAAATAACCAGGGGCGCCTGGGTGGCGCAGTCGGTTAAGCGTCCGACTTCGGCCAGGTCACGATCTCGCGGTCCGGGAGTTTGAGCCCCGCATCGGGCTCTGGGCTGATGGCTCAGAGCCTGGAGCCTGTTTCCGATTCTGTGTCTCCCTCTCTCTCTGCCCCTCGCCTGTTCATGTTCTGTCTCTCTCTGTCCCAAAAATAAAAAAAAATTAAAAAAAAAAGGAAATAACCATACTGTAAGGAAACAAGTCTCTACAAGGGAGACTAAACAGAAGCCACAAGTAACTTACTGCCATTCTCAAAGATTTCACATACCATAAGAATCAGACTCAAAATGTAAGATGGGTGAGAAAATAGAAGATGAGGGAGGGAATAAAAAAGAGTTGATAACTGGGAATTTTTCAGAGCTGATTAAAATAAATGAAATCAGAAGAAAGTAGAGTGACACCTTTAAAGAAATGAGAAAAGTAAATGTCAGTCTAGATTGCTGTACATGACAAAATCATCTCTCAAGATCAAGAATGAAATAAGATTTTTCGGACAAAACGAAACCTGTAAGCTCACATTTATACTGTCTGTCTTTCATATAGTAAGAACGCCCAAGCCCAGATCTATCCTAAAGGATCTTTGGCAGGAATACTTCAGAAAGAATAAAAAGCACCCTCCAAAAAAGTGCACCAAGCCATTGGCCTTGGGAGCGCGTGGGAGCACCTAGCTAACATTGGCTTGTGACAGAGTAATTGAAATGTCTCATCAGTTGGGGTAAAATTAATACTGAGATCGTATGGCCAACATAGCACATAAGCATCATGGGGTAAGAGGAGAGATGCCAAGGTCTTTGTCTCATTCATGAGAAGAGTAGATATACTGAATTAACGTTAGGCTTATTATTTTAAATGGAAGTATACAAAATGCATACAAAATTATATATATATATGTATATGATATTTTATCATATACATGAATTAAGTGAAAGGAGAAAAACAAAGTGATATGGAAAACAGAAGAACAAACAGCACGCAGGGCAATGGTGGAAATAAATCCAAATATATTAGTAATCACAAGGAATACGTTTGTGAAGTGAAAGAGATTTCCAGATGAGACTTTAAAAATCAAATTATAAGCCCTTTGCAAGAGATAAGCCTAGAGCACAAGAGCATAGAAATGCTCAGGTAATTAACTGAGAACTGTGTGCCAGGCAAACAGCGGCCAAAAGAAATCTGACATAGTCATATCAATATAAGGGGAAAAAAGGCTGAAAGGCAAAAACCATTATTACAGATGAAGAGGGTCATTATATCTTAATTTAAGTTTAAATTGCCCAGGAGGGCATAAAAATTCTAAATATTTATGGATGTAATAAAACAGCTGCAAATATAATAGCAAACAATAGACAGAATCCCGTGGAGATGTGGGCAAAGCCTTCGGTGGAATGAGACCCACTCACCTAACTTGGTGAGCGACTGACGGGTCAGGCGGAAAATGTGTGGCTCAGAGCGGGAGATTTCAAGAACACAATTAACAGGCTGGATGTAATGGGTACATAATGAAACTTCTGGTCAACAATTGAGAATTCTGTTATTTTCATTACTATAAGGAATATTGACGTAACTATCATGCACTGTGCCGCAAGGTAAGTCTAAATGAATTTCAAAGAAGCAAAATAGAGCAGGCCGCGTTCTCAGATTATAGTGCAACCGACTTATAAATCAGAAAGGGGAAGAGTACTTGAAAAAACAGAATATATTGAGAAACTTTTAGAACTTCTAATTCACGGGGCGCCTGGGTGGCTCGGTCAGTTAAGCCACCGACTTCGGCTCAGGTCACCATCTCACGGTTGGTTTGGGAGTTCGAGCTCCACATCGGGCTCTGTGCTGATGGCTCAGAGCCTGGAGCCTGTTTCGGATTCTGTGTCTCCCTCTCTCTCTGTTCCTCCTCCACTCCTGCTCTGTCTCTCTCTGTCTCTCAAAAATAAATAAACCTTAAAAAAATTAAAAAAAAAATAAAACTTCTAATGCATATACCAAACAGGAACTAAAGAGACGCCAGATGCAAAGGGACAGAGCACCAATAAGCGTTAACAAAAGTTGCACGGATCCGTGCACGTGGGGCAGCATAGGAAGGCTGGAAGGGACATTCCGGGCTTTATACTAGAAAATAAAATCAATGAAATATGAATAAACTAAGCTTGACATTTAAGAAATTAGGAAAAATAGTTTCAAGCAGAGAGGGAGGCAAAGCATAAGAGACTCTTGAATGCGGAGAACAAACTGAGGGTTGATGTGGGGGTTGGGTGATGGGCATTGAAGAGGGCACTTGTGTGTAGACAATGAATCATGGGAGTCTACCCCCAAAACCAAGAGCACCCTGTACACACTGTATGATAGCTAACTTGACAATGAATTTTATTTATTCATATTTACTTATTCATATTTATTCATATATATATTAAATTAAGAAAAGCAAAACAAGGGAAGTCTAGAAAGTGGAAGGACAGATGTGATAAAGGGGGGAAGAAAGAAACAAAATAGCAAACACAAATGGAGAAGGTCAACAATATCAAAACAAAATGGCAGTGTTCTTGGACAAAATGGCAAGTTAACCACCAGCAAGACTGATCAAGAAAAGTGGTGGTCAAGGGTGGGGGGCACGGGGCACAGATGGTCCCCACTGGAGCTGCAAAGGGAGCAAAAGTAGAGACTTGGAAGGTTTTTTAGAATTATAAAAATCTAAACAAAATGGACAGATGCCTAGAGATCTACTGAAGTTGGCCTTTGAAAATCTGAGATTATCTCTATTTGAATTAGAAGGCTTGAACAATCTCATAAGCATTAGACAAATTGAGTAAGTATTTGAAAATCTTTCCTCAAAGAACACATCAGCCTTGTGCAATTCTACAGGTGAATTCTTGCAATTTTCAAGGAAAACACAGTTACAAATTCTTCTTGAAAAGAAACAAAGAAAAAGACTGAGGTTCTTGGGTGGCTCAGTCCATTGAGTGTCCGACTCTTGATTTCAGCTCAGGTCACGATCTCGCTGTTAGTTTGTGGGTTTGAGCCCTGAATTTGGCTCCATGCTGTCCGTGTGGAGCCTGCCGGGGATTCTCTGTCTCTCACTCTCTCTCTGCCCCTTCCCTGCTCATGGTATCTCTTTCTCTCTCTCTCAAAATAAATAAACATTAAATAAAAAGAGAGAAGAGAGAAAATCCCTCCACTCATTCTTGATATCAGAATGAAACAAGCAAAGTATGAAAAAATAACAAGGAAGGATAAATATGTTTCAGGAGCAAAGGTGAAACCCTTGGCCGTGACGGTGGTAATAATGGCAACACTGGGGCATCAGTCCCCACTCTGCCTCCTTGGTGGGCTCCACACCTGTGCCTCCAGGCTCCCTGGCCATCACCTTCCTCCTCACTTCTCACGGTGAGGGGAGGAGATCCTGGCAGAGGTAGAAGGTCCCTGTGAGTGACAGTGGGGACCTTGAGGAAGGAAGGCAGTCGCTTCAGCATGCTGTGGATAATGAGGATTTACCTGATGCCATGGGTTCCTGCCTTTGTTCTGTGTTCCCTGAAACTTCGCTGAGAACCAGCTGGAGAGGGGTTTCTCTGTCTTGATGCTGACAAGGAGCAAAACAGCCTGCATCCTTGTCCTCATGGAGCTTTGAATCTCCTCAGAAAGACAGAGTTCCTAGAGGAAGAAGGAAGAAAATGCAGTCCCAGGGTGCTAAGAGCCTGACTTTGCCCGGTGGTTACGGAAGGCCATGCCAGGGAGATGATATTTGGTCTGAGATTTAAACCGGGGTGAAGAGTCAGGCAGTCAAGGAAAGGAAGAGAAGATCCAGGTAGGCGGAGGGAACTGTGTGTCCATGCGTCTGCCCACGGGAGGGAACATGTAGCCTAAGGATCCAGAGTCTAGTAAAGGAGAGGGGAGGAGCAGGGCTCGGTCAACCAGGTCCAGCAGTCTCCAAGAAAGATCTGGCTTGAACTCAGGACTTCAGTCACTCTAAAGGAAGGACACAACCAAGTTAGTCTTTTTCTAAAGCTGTTTCTGTCTGTGCATAAAGGCAAGGAGCAGGGAGCAGTAATTAGGAGACCATTGCATCAGTGCAGAGCAGGGTTGGATGCAGCCTGGACAGGGTCGGTGGGGGGGGGGGGTGCTCTGAGATTTGGAAGGTAACCACTGAACTTGAGGAGCAGGTGTGGGGAGTGAGGAAGACAAAGGTATCAGGGGATGGGTTGATAGAAGGTGGCACGGCCACTCACAGGGAGGAAACAGAGAGAAGGACCAAGGAAGGGTGAGGCGTAGACGCGCGTGAGGTGGACGTGCTTTGGAGACAGCCAGGTGGGGACCTCATGGGAAACACAAGTCTGTAACCTGGAGGTGAGCTCTGGGTACAGACTGGAAGTTACAAGGCATCCAGCGCAGGTGGGAATTTGGACCCCATGGGCTGTCGGTCACGAGCTGTGGAAGACTGCAGAGAGCAGGGCACAGAGTTCAGGATCGAGGAACTCCCACCCTGAGATTTGGACAGACGACGAAGAAGGAGCCCCAGAGAAAGAGAAGGAAAAGTGGGAAGACTCAGCACACAGAGAAGCGCGTGCCCAGGAAGTCGTGATCGACCAGGTCAGAGGCTGCTCTTGGATCGTAACCCAAGAGCTGAAGGAGTCTCCTGGACCAGACACGGGCACGCTGTGGATGTCGGTGGGGTGGTTCTCAGCCCAGTTCAAGCGGTGACGTAAAGGTGGATCGTGAGAAATTGGGGGAGCCGTTCTCATTCCCAGTCGATGCCGTGATGCCTTCGCCTGCTCGCTGTGTCAGTCATTTCCCACTTCTCTACCGCATAGCTTTTTGGGTAACACGTTGAGAGGAGACTCGAGCATCAAAGAGAAGATACACGATCAATATATAATCAGAGTGACACCGTGCTACAGGGACCCTCCAATGTGTCGGTCAATACGCTGGGGTCTTGTGCATCTTGGTTTTACAACAAAAAAGCATGACCCCATCACTATACTACATGCTGCCAATTATCAGGAGTGGTTCTAAGTCACAGAATTCGTGTCCCACCCCAGGATCGTCAGGGCCTCGGGGTGGCCTCCTACTCCCTACACCGTGGTCTCCCTGTACTGTAACATTCCTTGGACTCCAGGAACATATGCTTATGTGCTGTGCGACACTCAGTCACTTGTTCCAGGGCATAAGAAATGCCAGGGACTCAGTAAAATGAAGTTCTTATGCCCCCCCGCCCCGCTCCGCCCCGCCCCGTGACATCAATTCTGATTTATTGCTTCTTTGGGGGAACTCTGAAATCTCTCTCCAGGCTGTGCCGATAGAGTCGGCCCAGGGTTGGGACTCAGAGGAAGCCCGCCCTTTATGTCATCCTGCTGCACGTGGGATTCGGAAAAACTATGCTCATTGTAGGATTATTCGCCATCAAACAGTCTAAATGATACCATGAGGTTTTGTTCACTGAGAGAGGGTACACTCACCAAGTACCGAAGGAAGAAAGGAGAGCTGGCGAAGTTTGAGTTGACCAACAGACACCTTTGTCTCCCCTGGGCCCTGGAGAGCTCCCTGTCCTGCTGGCCACAGACACACAGGACCAGTGGAATCCTTTGGGGGGACAGCGGCTGCCCTTTGCCAGTGATACGGGCCCTACCACTAAGCCAAGGCTGGCCACAACCGTGTCTATACAGGGACAAAGAAGGAAGAGGTGAAATCTAAGATACAAACTTAGATTTTTTGGAATTTAGATTTTTTTTTCCCTTTCCTCAAATCTTTGAGGCTTCAGGCCAAATGATAGCTGAGAAAAACGAAGAGGGGGGAAAAAAAACCTGGGCATATACGTTCAAAATCCTATTTTTAAATTGTTCATAATTTGATTACTGTTTGCTGAGCTCTATTAATCTCCAGAAGAGTAGCTACATGCAAATGTAAGCATTTTAAGGCATTAAAAATTATGCAGAATAAATCTGAGTAAAATTCCAAGAATATGTATGTATATGCAACATATAAATTACAATTTAAGGGCCTTTCCAAGAACATTTGCTTAATAAATAGGAATGAGAATAGGGGTTTTTGCATTGCTAATTATTACACTGCTTTCTCTTTCCAGATCTCACAAGATGCTAGCACATATGATACAGGTATTCATCTGGATGAAAAGGCATCTTTAACACCGATTTCATGAGAAGAAAGGAAGGTTCAAGAAAGGCAAGGCCTGTGGTTCAGAAAGGGTGTTCCGGAATACTGTAGATATTAAATGGTGCTTGTGTAGTAACAGAAAGAAGTCATATTTACTCCAAGGTAACAAAAGATGGTCATAGCTCCCATCCAGGAAATAGATTGGAATAAGTCCATGCAGTTCAAAAATAGAATATGGAGAGGCTTGGTTTGGACCAAGATTGCTTAAACTACTCTTTCATTAAGGAAGAGGGTATTATAACAGAAGGACAAGTTTGCTCAGTTACCTCTAGAGTATTGGCACTCTCAGACCAATAAAGTTGTCAGTGATGTTCTGGCACCAACCAGCTGGGTTTGTGAAAAGCAGAGGTCACGCGGGATCCAGGGCCGCGAGCGAGCTCACAAGTCTCTCACCTCTGGCGCCCTGTACCTTGGGCTGCTCTCCTCCAGTTACTGTCTAGAACTCTTCTCCCTTCTCCAGATTTTAGCCAGTTCAGTTCCGAAACACAGAGACCAGTCACCGAGGGCTCAGGAAGAGTAATAAGAAACAAGCTGGTGAGCAACGCTGGATGTTGCCAAGGAAACTGCATGAAGGTCTCTCCTCGATCAAAATATTTATCCCGATCTGTGCCTGTTTGTTGTTGTGATTCTTTCCTGCTGGACTTAACATTTTCACAGCGCTGACCACAGGGATGTGCCCAGTGAGTTCTGACTCTTTGGAACAGGAGCCATGAAAAACTCAGAATGTGGACACAATGTCGCTGTTCAGCACCCGTGCCCTCTGCCCCTAAAATCCTGTGTAGGTAGGTGGTGGGAAACACGGGCTTCTCCGCTCTGATTATTGGGAACTGATGTGTCTTGCAACCACATGACTTATGTGATGTCATGATGCAACGCTTTCACTGTGAGCCCACAGTGAGAATCAGTGACCACCAAGAAGATAGTCATAGGGTCCTGGCTGCGTGGTAGAGGGAACCCCCTGCATAAAGCTTGTGTGAAGTTCAACACTGGGAAGCAAAAGTATTGGAAGCGGAAGCCAATCATTGGTCCCATCTTGTAAGTCTCATTTTCCCCTTAAAGACAGTAGACTGTGTCACGCTTTGTTTAAAATGGCAAGTGAAATTACAGATTTTTAGGCACATAACCTTATCGTTACATCCAAGGTGAAGAGCGACCACGTAGGGTACAGCTGGAAGGGTCCCTAAGCTGTGTCAGGTTCTCAGACGCGTTTAGAACCTTCCAGGTGTACTATTAGGGGAATGAGCAAGTGTAAGCTGGGCTTTAGCCTAATATCTGGCATGAAGACAAAAATGGTTCAAGCTCTCTCAAAAGTGTCGTGGTTCTCATTATTTGAAGCTCTGAGGTGTGAACACAAGTGTGAATCATGTGGCAGTGAGCACCCCTTGGCACCATGAAAGTGGCTTAAGTCGATATTCAATCAAAAAGCAGACAATTTGCATATTATTTTGTTTTTCTTTCTTGTGTGTTCTTTTTCCTTCCTTCCCTTCCGTCCCCTCCTTCCCCCTCCTTCCTCCTTGCTTTCCCTTCCCCAACGCTCTCACATCCCTCCCCTGCCCCCTGCCATGCACCTGCTCCCACTCATTCCTAATGCCGTCACTCTTGAACATTGAAGTGGAAAGAGGAGAGGACTGTTGTCACCTCGGTGATACTCCAGAGCAAGGGTTAAAGTACATTCTGGATTTCCCCCTCCACTGCCTCTCATTTTTGGGGTATGATGGGAGAATTGACATTGTCTCCAAAATGGCAGCTCAGAAGACAGATTTGGTTAATTGAACTGGGCAGGCAAGTTTCTGGGGTTCCAAGCAGCGAAACAGGCTTCTTTGATTTTATATTTGTTTTTCTTTTATGCTGTGTTATCAATTTTGATTTGTAAAGAAAATAACATAATTACTTATTTGCTGTACTGTACATTGTATATATATTTAATGCTTGCCAGCAAAAGAATAGCAATGTTCTTATTAAATAGTATGATTTTGGAAAGAGCTTAATGTTTTTATATTTTGTTTCTAGTGTTTAGACCTTTTTGTCCTTCCATTTTCTGACACGGAGAAGGCACATTGAAATTACTGCTTAAAAGTCACTTGAAGGGGGGCGCCTGGGTGGCTCAGTTGGTTAAGCGGCCGACTTCGGCTCAGGTCATGATCTCGTGGTCCGTGAGTTCGAGCCCCACGTCAGGCTCTGTGCTGACAGCTCAGAGCCTGGAGCCTGTTTCAGATTCTGTGTCTCCCTCTCTCTGACCCTCCCCCATTCATTCTCTGTCTCTCTCTGTCTCAAAAATAAATTAATGTTAAAAAAAAAAGTCACTTGAAGGAACTCCTCTTTGTGTGACTATGTATGCCTCCATCTCAATATACTGTCGGTTCATTTACCCCATTCTCTTTAGTTTTCAGGGACTGCTTTTGTAAAATTATGTATAATTACATAAAACATTTACATAATTTCAAAATTAAATCTAAAAAATGTAGTATAGGCAAAGAAGCTTAACCTCCAGTCCCCTGGACCTTATTCTCTTTCCCTCTCTCCACTTCTGAATTGCCTCGTCTGGATATTTTGATGGATAGATGTATGTGGACATACATATATCTTATACACATGCATATATTTAATACATTCTGTTCAGCTCTTTATTGGTTACATTTGGTTCGGTTAATCATATTAGGTTAATAATATTTGGTTAATAGCATTTATTTGGTTAATAATCCAGAATTATTGGTTATTCCTGTCAGAAGACTAAATGAGTTAAACGTAACAACAATCAGGGAGGTCTGGGTGGCTCAAAATCGAACTCCTGATTTTGGTTCAGGTCCTGATCTCACTGTTTGTGGGATCGAGCCCCCCATGGGGCTCTGTGCTGAACAGCAGAACCTGCTTGGGATTCTTGCCCTCCCTCTCTTTTTCTCTGCCCCTCCCACACTCCCACTCTGTCTCTCAAAAATAAATAAATAAATATTTTTTAAAAAGTAGCAACAATAATTTGAGTGCCTCGGTTTCTGTGGTTCAGAAACTCTGTAGACTAGCTGGAGGGCACAGTGGGGAGGGGCTCAGTTGAGCTGAGAGACTCTGGCGGTGAGAGGCAGATACCGCCTGGCTCCGAAGCCAGGACAGGGCCACCGGGGGCAGTAGGACAGCTATCTGAGATCACAGGAGTAATGGAGGTAGACGTGGGGGCCCATCTGAAATCACCCCCACTGGCCAACGGGCAATGTGAACATCAGTAAGAGTAACTGCATTGAAACACATCAAATATGTTCCAATCTACTGGTTCATAATGAAGAAAAAACCCAACTCATTGGCTTTCTTGCCTGCTTAGAAGATGCTAGAGAAACAGCTCCCTATTTGGAAAACTGGAAGAAAGGGGGGAAACTCAAGTATTTATCCTGCCTTTCAAGTTTCATCTTATGGAAGTATTCTGGCTTTTGAATGAAAAAAAGTAATGACAGATTCAGAACATCACCGTGTCACTACTGCCGATGGAATAATGGATTGACATCAGTTAGCATCACGGGTACTTTCAGTTCCTAGAAAATATGGCAGGAAAGCACATTAGACAGCACCTGAGGAAGGCAGTCAGCAAGATTCTTCAACAAATACATTGTCACAAACAAAAAAAGGAAAAAATGACCTAAAAGTTAAAAGGGTCTTAAAAGACATAGTATATCATTGCAGTGTGTGTTTTGTCTGAATTCTGATTTAAGAAAATAGATAGCTAATTTGAGACATTAAAATATTGACATTTAATAAAATTAAGAAATAACTATTTCTATTTTTTATATATGATAATCACATTGTTATTATTTACATTTTTTTTTCCAATGTTTTTTTATTTATTTTTGGGACAGAGAGAGACAGAGCATGAACGGGGGAGGGGCAGAGAGAGAGGGAGACACAGAATCGGAAACAGGCTCCAGGCTCTGAGCCATCAGCCCAGAGCCCGACGCGGGGCTCGAACTCACAGACTGCGAGATCGTGACCTGGCTGAAGTCGGACGCTTAACCGACTGTGCCACCCAGGCGCCCCATATTTTGAAGTCATTGTCTTTTAGCCATTTAAAATAAAATATTTACAAATCATGTGACCTCATGACTGAAATAACCAGCTGGCGTCTGCAGCAGGGGAAAGTGTAAGGGGGGATATACGTGGAACAAAATTGACTGAACTGACCATCTGTACAGCCCAGTGAATGGGCATATTTGAATGTATTACACTATTTTCTCTGCTTGGTGTAGATTACGAATTTCCCATAATAAAACTTTATGAACATTTTATATGTATATTTCTTTTTATTATTTAAGATTCTTTTATTTATTTTTTAATTAATTAATTAATTAATTTAAATTTATTTTTGGGACAGAGAGACACAGAGCATGAACGGGGGATGGACAGAGAGAGAGGGAGACACAGAATCGGAAACAGGCTCCAGGCTCCGAGCCATCAGCCCAGAGCCTGACGCCCAGAGCCAGGGGCTCGAACTCACGGACCGCGAGATCGTGACCTGGCTGAAGTCGGACCCTTAACCGACTGTGCCACCCAGGCACCCCTAAGATTCTTTTAAATGGCTCAGTTGGTTGAGCGCCAAACTTCGGCTCAAGTCATGATCTCGCGGTTTGTGGGTTCGAGCCCCACATCAGGCTCTGTGCCAACAGCTCAGAGCCTGAAGCCTGCTTCGGATTCTGTGTCTCCCTCTCTCTCTGCCCCTCCCCCACTCATGCTGTGTCTCCCTCTCAAAAATAAATACATATTAAATTTTTTTTAATTAAAAAGAAGATTTTTTAATGATTATTTTTTAGACAGCATAAGTTGGGGAGTGGAAGAGAGAGAGGAAGACAGAGAATCTGAAGCAGGCTCTGCACTGCCAGCACAGAGCCCAACATGGGACTCAAACCCACCAACCCTGAGATCATGACCCGAGCTGAAGTCTGACACTCAGCTGGTTGAGTCATCCATACGCCCCATATGTATATTTCTTTTCTCTTTCTATTCACACATATACACATGTAGATATTCTTTATATAATAGGCATTATATTGTTTTTTTAATTTAACTTATACTCCTAAAAATAGACTCATTTTTTTCTGTAATTAAATGCAACATGACTTAATGGTGGACATTTGTGTCCAGTTCTTTCACGCTCCACTCTGCGTACCACTGTGGTTAAATCTTTGTGCTCATTCTTGTTAATTTTCATTTTACTTTAAGTTTGTTTGTTTATTTATTTATTTAGAGGCAGAGAGAGAGAGAGAGAGAGGGAGAGAGAGAATCCCAAGCAGGCTCCATGCTCAGCGTGGTGCCGGATGAGAGGCTCAAAACCACAAACTTGACATCATGACCCGAGCGGAAATCAAGAGGCAGATGCTTAAGCAACTGAGCCCCCCAGGCACTCCTTTTGTTAAGTTTCTTAAGTGTACTTGTTGGATACGATATGCACCTGTTTTTAGTATTTTTGCTACTGGTTGTCAACCCGCCCTCCCACAAAGTCTTGACATTGCTAATAGCTGGTTCAAGGTGCATTCTTGTCCAAAGGTTCCATACGTTTTCCTAGTTTGTTACTTTGATAGGCAAAAATTGGAACCTAATTTTTTTTTGCATCTCCATGGCTTATGGTCAAAGGCCTGGATGGGAAAGGCTCAGGATTATACACCTGGAATCTTTTTATAGGAATTAGGATTGAATGCATATTTGAAAAGAAAAGGTCTAGGTTTGATATTGATCATCATGAAATTTCAGGATATAAGGAGTGATGTCACTTCCACATCTATAAGAATATATTTCTTTCAAGATCATTTCCCCAAGAACAACCTATATCCAAATAAAACAATTGACATATGAAATTAAAAAAAACAATTTTTATTTATTGTTGTTTTTATTTATTTTTTACTTTTTAAATGCTTATTTATTTTTGAAAGAGACAGAGCATGAACGGGGGAGGGGCAGAGAGAGAGGGAGACATAGAATCTGAAGCAGGCTCCAGGCTCTGAGCTGTCAGCACAGAGCCCGATGTGGGGCTCAAACTCACAAACCACGAGATCATGACTGAGCTGAAGTTGGACGCTTAAATGACTGAGCCACCGAGGTGCCCCTGAAATCTAAAAGGCAACAAAGCTAAAATATTAACAAATGAAAAAGAAATAGAATTCATTAATTTTTTCATGTTGACTCCTACATATATTATTTGAAAATCATGGTAGTAGTTTGCTCCTATCCTGTGATCTGTGTGGATTCCAAGAAGGAAGCAATTAATAATTCTTTTGACCCTGACTTATTCAAAAATGTTCTTTTTCCAGAAGTGAAGGCTTTGATTTTGCCCCCACAGGACAAGTCCGGATCAATCTTTTCCAGGCAGCTAAGAAAGCCCAGGAAAGTCGAGAACACCCTACCATCTCTGAGCCTCCCCTCCCATGGTGGCCACTGACCTTCAGGATGGGACATATCTGTCTGGGCATGCCCGACACCTGGCTCACGCTCGGGAGCTTCCCATCATACCTGCTGCTCACCCTACATGAAGCAGTTGTCTTTTTTGGTGTTTCCATAGAAATCCTGCAGAAATGAAACATACTTACCAGGCCCCCGGAAGACATCCTGGCATCTCTCTTATTTTGGTGATGGGTTGACCACACTTTGAGAAAGAAAACGCCAATGTGTTATCTCAGAAGACGGTGATCAGAACGTTGGTATGGCTCTCACCTGGTCCTTGCAGTGATGGGGAGTTGTTGTTACCTCTCAAGATGGCTGCCTCAGTGAGCTACAACTGGTTCTGTCTCAGTCCACCCTTCCCTTCACCCTGCACCCAGGAAACCATTCCGGTTAATTCTTTTCTCATGAGACAATCATTCCGATGTTTCACATCATTTTGTGTTCTTCAATCTTCAGGAGAAAACACCCCTTGTCTTCCAATTGTGACTCACATTTTGTGGTTTTGGGTTCTTTCTCCGTCTTTCTCCATGGTGGCTTCCCTGCAGGGACAAGCAGAGCTATATTCTGTCTTTCCGTCTGTGTCAGACTGACACCAGTTCCCACAGCCCATGAGTTTCTCTCAGCCTATCGTCTATGAAACTCCTAACCGGTTTTTATGCCAACTGCTGCCCTCTATCTTGGGTACATACAATTCGATTTTTTAAGACCCAGGCAAAGAGTTAAATTTCATTTTGTTAGAGTTCGCCATTGCAGTAGGCACCATCAAATCTTCTTTGGGTCTTGGTTCTGGCGTCCGTTGAGGCACCTCTAGGAACAAGCAGCAGACAGCCTGAGTAGGCAGTTTAAGTATCATATATCCCAAGTGTCATATATTAAGCTCAGATAGGACGCTCCAAAGTCTGGAACCTGGGAAGGTTCACACCTCCCTCTCCAGCATCCCCGTCTGTGCACACTGCCTGCCCACAGAGTGTGGACGGGACAGGGCGTCACTGGCCCTACCACTGAGAACCACCAACTCTGACTCCCCAGGTCCTGGGCCACTGTCTGGGCATGTATATAAGCACTGACCCTCCTGATACGAATATAGACTATGGACTGTATAACTACTTAAAGTGGGATACTGTTGTAAACTCAATAAGGGTAGCTATTCTGGTTCTCCTCTATTATCTCCTGTAACACCTTCTAAATGAGTAGGAGTGCTGTAGGCATTTAATTACTAATTCAAGAATAATGGGTGAAGCAATCCTAAACTTTCATGTTCTTTGCCATTTTCAAGAGGTTGTTCTACTAAAATTAGGTGGATCTTGCTGAAGTTATTTTTTAAGTGTTTTTTTTTTGCATTTTTAAATGTTTATCTATTTTTGAGAGAGAGAGAGACAGAGACAGAGACAGAGAGAGAGTGCAAGAGGGGGAGGGGCAGAGAGAGAGGGGACAGAGAACCCAAAGCAGGCTCCAGGCTCCAAGCTGTCAGCGGAGCCTGACGAGGGGCTTGAACTCAACAGTGCGATTGTGACCTGAGTCGAAGTCAGATGTTTAACCAACTGAGCCACCCAGGTGCCCTTCTTTATTAATTCTGAGAGAGAGAGACAGAGAGAGAGAGAGAGAGAGAGAGAGCATTTGTATGTGCTCATGCACGTGCATGCATTCGGATGAGGGAGGGCGGGGGGGTGGGAAGAGAAAATCTGAAGCAGGGTCCACACTGTCAGAGCAGAGCCCAACTCAGGGCTCCATCCCATGACTGTGAGGTCATGACCCGAGCCAAAATCAACAAACGCTCAATTGACTGAGCCACTCGGGCATCCCTGAAATTACTTTTCTTCACTGTTCCAATTTGCTTTTTTCACCAATGAACTGAGGTTCATTCACACCTAAGATTATCGAGTGTGATTCTATCAAATCACAAGACTTCCCGTTTGTCCATTTTTATAAATGAAAAGAAGCTCTTTCAACCGCATTATGACCATTCTCAGGCTTTTACGATCTTCATCCATTTGCGTATATGGCTGGGGGGTCATGTACAGTGAGTCCTCCTCATTCACAGATTCCGTATTTGCAAATTA
This sequence comes from Prionailurus viverrinus, assembly GCF_022837055.1. Taxonomy (NCBI): domain Eukaryota; kingdom Metazoa; phylum Chordata; class Mammalia; order Carnivora; family Felidae; genus Prionailurus; species Prionailurus viverrinus. The sequence goes on along the minus strand of NC_062561.1, from coordinate 79,838,603 downwards.
ACCTACAGGTGGAAGTTTGTTTGTGACCCCAGCTCCTCCCCCACGGGGCTCGTGCGGTCATTTGCAGACATGTGCTGAGCGGCCAAATGTTGGAGTTGCTCCTGGTGCACATTCCCGGCCGAGGCTGAGCAGATGGAGCCCTGACTTCCTGTCTCAGCTCTCACAGAGTGAACAAGCATAGTTTTTGCAGTGTCTTTAGTGCCACGTTTGTCACATTTTTTGTGTGTGACTTCACTGTTTTACAATGTCCCAGGCATAGTGCTGAAGGGCTGTCCACTAGGGGAAAAACACAGGTCTTAGATGAGCTTTTTCCGGCATGAACCACAGCGCTGTTGGGCCTGAGTTCAGTGTTAGTGAATCAACAATCTATACCAAATAAGGCATCTTTAAAGAGAAAAGCATATAAGTCAAGGCTACGTATTGATCAGTTGATGGAAATATGGTGACCGGAGGCAGGTAGGAACTTCATCCTGTATTTCCTGGAGAACTCCAGGTAGACCAGAACTATGCGAATAATCGACTATACTTCATCCATACACCAATATCTGTCCCCCTCCGATTCTTCCCTTCCTCACACAGCTTTTTCAGGTGTGTAATTGTGTTCCTTAAATGGGACAACAGAGATAAATTCACAGCTGCCAATATCCAAGCTGGAAGGGCGGGCAGCTGAGCCTGACATCAGAGAAGTGGAGACACAAAATGACCTGCCGTTGATTGAGTGGCTGTTGTGTGCCAGGCCTCGTGGAGAGCACGTGGACGCATTAGCTCCTTACATGCTCACAGAAACTGCCTGATCCGGTGGAAATTGCCGTCCTCCACGATTTATGTTTGAAAACACTGACACTTGGACAGGTTATTTAGATTGTCAGGGTGACATAGAGAAGACATCAGAATTAGATTTTAAACCCTAGTCTGTCTAACTCAAAGTATACACCCTAAACTAGCCACATCCTCTCCAACGTCTGAACAAATTAAAGCAATTTTCTTCCTGGGGAGGACCCCTCCCATTGGCTAATACCTCCATGACGCTAGGCTCCAACTTGAAAAGCTGGATATTTTCATAAAGTAAATTATGTGAACATTTCAGCTTGCTTAACGGCCTGAAGTCTGGGAAGTCATGTGTGTGCATGTATGCGTGTGTGCGTACGTGTGCGTGCGTGTGTGTGTGTGTGTGTGTGTGTGTGTGTGTGCCGGGTGGAACAGAAGCTCCAGGAGAGCTTGACTTTTTACACCATTCCTGCCTCTACTGAGTTTGGCACTTGGCAGATGCTTGGTAAGTATTTGTGGAATGAATGATTCTCGCAAACAAACGCGTGTCTGGTAGAAAACACTGAAGCGATGGCCTGTTTCAGTGGGTACTCTAGAAGAGACTCCAGAGTCCAGCCTGCCTGTCAGCTTGCTGTGGCAGTGCCAGCAGGTAACCGATTTCAGCCTCGGATGGGCTGGGTATAAACTAAGCCGTTTAATAATTTAGTCCTATCTACCTTAAAAGAGAAGTGTGAAAAATGCTTCACTGGTCTGGACACTTACCTGGGGAAACCTCTGTTCATTTCTGGTAATGGCTGATGTGATAAGGGATTCCAGAAAGCTGGTGGATAATGTTATACGAAGTCTCCTATGACTCGTTCAGACCCACATTTAGGTTGACTTGCATGAAAAAAGAACCATATCATCTTCTTTCTTAACGTCAGGTAATAATCTCATGACGAAATATGGGGGGAAATCAATTAACCATACACAGTCTCAGTAGAATTAGTAGGTAGCATAAGGAATGAGACGCAGAGACTTCCTTAGAAGGAACAATATTATTCTGCCCGTTGTGTACTTTGTCATTGCCACGATTAGATACTCTTTTAAAATGAATCACATAGTAAATCATTCCATAAGGGCCTGTCATTAAAATGAGGAGCATTTATTACATTCAAATGTAGCTAATACTCGTCTACTCGGTAACATATCAGCAGCCTCACCTCCTTTCCCTTTACAGTATGAGTAGAGAGAAATGAAAGAAAGAAGAGGAAATAACATATCGGATCCTGTACTTTATCCTTCACCCCGCAGGACGAATCTAAGATATTATAATGAATATGTATAAGATAATGTGGCCTCATTTTTTACAAGGTGAGTAAACATCACCGGTGCACTTACATCCTCCTGGTAATACGTTAGTTTTATGCTGGCTTTTAATGTTGGTGGCGAAAATCAAGTTTATATTTCTGCACAAACACAGCAGTTTATGCCATCAGCTTTATGAGGTAACTGACGTCAATCTGCCGCTGATTAATAGCCAGTGATTGAAAATAAATTGTTGTTGAATGGCATGCCATTAAAATAACATCGAAAATATCCCCAGAAATCATAAACAGGGGCAGCCAGTGCCAGTATCTGTTTGTGATGAGGCATCTCTTCGTCACCCTTCCCGATCCCCAAAGCCTTCTAGAAAACACAATTTCTGTGAAATCTAGGTTGTCAGCATGAAAAGAAAGTTGGCAGAACACTGGGTTCCGTTGCTAAGCGATCCTTGGCAAATAAGATACGTGTACATTATGGCATTTGATGACACCTTCGGGAGAGAGGAGACTCCAACTGGATGGGAACACACGATTTCCTGGAGATGGGTGAAAGGCCACGGGAGCCCAGAGTGGGGGGGTCTGCCCTGCTACCGAGGACCCCGAACCAGAGGCCACCTCAGTTGGGAGATAAAATTAAGTTCTACTGAATATTTAGAGTCTAAGTACTTTCTTCCTGTAGCTACCCTTGGTTAGCCTTTGAGAGGGAGAGAGTGATGGTTCCACTGTTCATTGATCACTGTGTGAAAGAGGCATTAGTCTTTGAGGATCGTAGGACCTTAATTGATTATCTCCATAATTCTAGTGAAAGTTACCCATAAAGATCCAGCAAGGACATGTTCCAAACTAAGAGAAACATGAACGAGACCTTTGACTGGACCATTGTTAGCTTGCTTCCTGGGGTTTCCAGAAATACTTTCAAGTGCTCTGTAGCCTCCAGTGGCTTGGTTGTGGAGGTTTCCTCCTGCTTTTGGTAAATAAGTCACATTTTCCGGGCCTGTTGTTCTCTGTGAGATGTGACAGCTTTCTCCAGATGTTCCTAACGCTTCAGCCTGACAGATCAACCCACAATAACATGGCGGCTCGTCCAGTCTCTTTTGTATGAACATTGTATTCCGAGTCATATCCACTCCCCTGAAGGTGTTCCACGCACGCGCTGTGGGATGTTCACCAGGATGGTCAGCAACCAGGCGCCTTGACAAGAGTAATCAGAAATTTGCAGCCCCGAGGGGAGAGAACATTTCAGAGCAGTATGTTATTCTGAAACTGAGACATCCTCTGGTGAAACAACATGGGCCAGACAGTTAAAAATGACTCGACAAGGTGGATGTTCAAAGTTCATTTCATTTCAGTGGAAGCTGCGCTAGCAGACGTAAAAGAACAGCATTGACTCGCAGGCCTCATGTGTTTCTTAATCCTTCACAGGCCACGTTCTTAAAACGTGCTGTTAACAAGGAGGGAGATCCCCAGTGCAAGGACTGTCAAGGTTGCATCAGAGACGCATTCGGGGGCCTTGACACTTACAAGCTCATTCTCTGGGGACCTTTGGACATAACTTTGTTGGAAGCCTGGTTGTTACCCACCAGCTGGAAAACTGGACAAGTGACGGTCTCCACACTTCTGTCTCCTCACCTGTGAAATGTGGAAACTAGAGCTATCCACCTTTCAGGGTTGTTACAAGAATTAAACGACCTGGGTGGCTCAGTTGGTTGAGCGTCTGACTTCAGCTCAGGTCACGATCTCGCAGTTCCTGAGTTCAAGCTCCGCATCGGGCTCCGTGCTGACAGCTTGGAGCCTGGATCCTGGTTCTGATTCTGTGTCTCCTTCTCTCTCTCTGTCCCTCCCCCACTTGCACTCTGTGTGTGTCTCTCTCTAAAAAAAAAAAAAAAATTTTTAGAAGACTTACCAAAGAGATTTCTAGAAGATAAATGTTCCTAGCTCGAAAATATATATTCAGCAGTGTCCACCTTGTGGGCCTTATGGGCCTTCCTGAGGCCCTTAGATCTGTCTCTGGGCCCTCCCACATGAGCATGTTGCCCATGCTGTCCATTTCTATCAACAAAAAAGCGTGCCCTATCTTAACAGCATGATCTGTCTCCTGTGGGCAGGCAATGGGAATTAGAGTATCATATGGTTTCCAAGTCCAACGCTTTACTTTAGCAAAAGAAAACAGTCGTTGGAATTAATTTGTTTACCACTATTTTCAGTTCACACATGATCTACATTATCAAAACGTATAAAGATTATTTAGCTGGATTTACTATCAAATGAGAAAAATCAGGTCTGTCATCCCAAAATCACTGGTTTAATGTTCTTACGCTTGGGAAAACAACTGTAAATTAGCACCCAATTACTTGCTGCTAATTCAAAATTTCACAACCAAAATTTGAAAGTCCACCAGATTTTAGAACAGTGGATATTTGGTAAGTAATTACCACTTTTTGTATTTTGTACAATTGTTTCAAGCAAGGTGTTACTCTGTTTTAAAGTACTATGGTCTGGGGGTGCCTGGGTGGCTCAGTTGATTAAGCGTCCAACTTCGGCTCAGGTCATGATCTCACAGTTTGTGAGATACATTGGAAATAATGATAATAAAATACAATCTATGCAAATCTGTGCCACACAGCTGAAACAACACTCGAAAGGATGATTAATAGGCTTAAGTATTTATTTATACTAATAAACAAGGCGTGAAAACCAAATAAATAAACACAAAATTCAGTAAGTTAGAAAAGAACGATAAAGTTCACCTAATGCAGCATATGGGAAGCACTAACAAATATACAAATAAAAATGTCAGAGTCAAAAAAGAAAGAATAGTAGTAGCAATTGTTCAAGAATTAAAAAAAAACTTAAAACCAGATTCTCTCATAACTAAGTCATTGATAGGGACAAAAGGGCTAACCCACAAATACACACATTTCTCAAGGATTCAGTAAGGGAAGACAGAACTACAAAAAAAGATCACATCAACTATCAGACACTGTTTTGATCCAATCTATGCACACAAATTGGAGAATCAGGATAAATGGGTGATTTGGAAGCAGTCATGGAACTGACCCCAGATGACAGGAATAAACAGAGCAGACAAATAGGCAACAGTTGACAAATTGTAACCCTTAAAATGTAGCAGATAAGCTCCACTGGGAATTTCCCTGCAATCTTTCTTTTATTTTTAAATTTTTTTTAATGTTTTTTTATTTATTTTTGAGACAGAGAGAGACAGAGCATGAGCAGGGGAGGGGCAGAGAGAGAGGGAAACACAGAATTCAAAGCAGGCTCTGGGCTCTGAGCTGTCAGCACAGAGCCTGATGCAGGGCTCGAACTCACAGACCATGAGATCATGACCTGAGCCGAAGTCGGGCGCTCAACCGACTGAGCGACCAATATTCAGGTAACCTCCATGCCATTTAAACTGCTTCAGAACAGAGAAAATAATTTTGAATTTTTTTTTAATGTTAGCATGGATAGTAAAAAGGAAAAGAAAGAGAAACCACAGGTCAGTCTCACTGAGGAATAATGAAGCAGAAATACTAAACCAAATATTAGCTTACAAAATCCAAATTTATATGAAAAAACACCCTATGAAGAAGTAGGGACGTCTTGTTTAAGAATACAAAAACGATTTAATATTAGAGAACTTATCAATGTATTTTTTATAAGAAAGTAGTAAAAGAAAAAAGTCATAGGCTTATCTCCATCGAAGCTGAAAAGGCATTTAATAAAATTTAACATCTGGGGTGCCTGGGTGGCTCAGCTGGTTGAGTGTCCGACTTTGGCTCAGGCCACAATCTCACGATTCGTGAGTTCAAGCCCTGCATCGGTCTCTGTGCTGACAGCTCAGAGCCTGGTACTTGCTTGGGATTCTGGGTCTCCCTCTCTCTCTCCCCCTCCCCCACTTGTGCTCTGTCTCTGTCTCTCAAAAATAAATAAATGTTAAAAATTTTTTTAAATTTAACATTTATTCTTAATTTAACAGAATATCTTATCAAAATAGGAATAAATAGATAATAACTAGATACGAATGCTTCTATATATCAACCCCAAAGCCAGCATAGTATCATGCTGAGCAGGCAAACATTAGTAACATTCCCATTAACATCAGCCGCAAGCAGTGATGTTTATCGTCACTGCCCACCCCCTTCCCCTTGTAACATGGGTTTGGAGAAACTCGCGGCATCATTAGATAGGAGGGAGGAATAAGAGACTCAAATTTAGGAAAGAAGGGGAAAAAGTAAGTAAATTCATAAACAAATTTAATATATACATGACTTTAATAGAAATAGTAGTTATAGTCCTTCAGGGGAAAACCGGTTTGATTATTTAATAAATGGTGTTGGAACAATTGAATCTCCATCTGCAGGAAAAAATAACGAAGTGACATTCCCTTCCTCGTTGCCAACTCCAAAATAACTTTCAGCTGGGTTAAACATTTGTTAAAATCAATAACAAAAATAAACCCTTATAAACATACAAATAATACAGATTCCCACAAAGACCTCTCTCACAATTATTCAGGAAGGAGAAAGCTTTCTTAAGAACACTAAAAACTCAAAGAACGGGCTGATAAACTTGTTACATTATACTTTTTAGGACCCTTCATTAATAAAAACACTTAAAAAACAGAGTAATGGCATAGTTAGAAAAAAACAGAACACAAATTCCTGTGCTAGAAATTGAAAACATCAGACTAGCTAACCTCTCAATTCGGTCCAGCTTTAAATTTCCACTAACTTAATGCATTTAATATAATTCACATGCACTGAGCCATAGACACAGGCTTCCCTGGGCACATAAAACCAAAGATCTGTGTTGAGGTCCTTACCCCTGAAGGACTCAAGAATGCAGTTGAAGCAGCAACAGAAACACATGAGATAATCAGAAGACTTTGAAAGAATGATTATTGGTCATGGTGATGATGGTACCAAGATGGTTTTGAACCTCTCCAAATACGTAGACGGAAACAGCACTTACAGGATCAAAGAAAAAATCCACTGACAACATTTATAATAAAATGAAATAACAAGGGTCTTCTAGCAAGCCTGAACACAAGTTGCTAGAATGAGGGGTCCCCCCACACAGGCCTGCACACTCTCTGTGTCTGTGTGGGAAGCAGTGTGAGCAGCGGTAGGGGTGGTATATGGAAGAAACCCCAAAGAGCCAGGAGAGGAAGTGGGGGGTGCTAATCTGTGGTGTTCGTTCTGACTGACTGCGAAGGGTCTGTGGTCAGATCTAGAGACACGATCTAGATTATTTTATTTTATTTTATTTTATTTTATTTTATTTTATTTTATTTTTGAGAGAAAGAGAGAGAGATAGTGGTGGAGAGGGTCAGAGAAAGAGGGAGACACAGAATCCGAAGCAGGCTCCAGGCTCCGAGCTGTCAACACAGGGCCTGACATGGGGCTCGAACTCACGGAACCTCGAGATCATGACCTGAGCCGACGTCGGACGCTTAACTGACTGAGCCACCCAGGTGCCCCGCCATGTTTTCTAAAACTGTACAGATCAGCACAAGAAGGAGTTCTTCATAAGTTGACAGACTTATAAATATATAAATGTTATAAATAACATGGACAAATCTGGAGACTTTTCTTCCCTGCTCTCTTCTTGCAGAATCTACAAAAGAACTAGCTCCAGGCAGCCAAAGCAATTACAGAAAAATTGACGGAAGTCCCAGTAGTGACGATGGAGTCTGTGATCACTGAGGGGAGCCAGACCAAGTGAGGGATCGGGAGCTGACACAAAATGCCTCCAGAGCAGAGGACAAGAAAGGACAGAGAGAGAATATGGATACATATGTGGATTTTAACTATTTTTAATCATCAAAATTGGGACTGGTCATTTAATGTTACTACTATTCTGAGACTCTTATGTCTGTGATGTGGGAAAGCGATCGGTAGTTAAAGGATGTTATAAGCTTTTCACCATCTTCCTCTTTCAGAGCCAGGATTCTTAGTCTGAAAGAAGTAGGCATATATTTAATATAGAATTGGTCTAATATAAATTCTTTCAACCTGGATTTAAATTGAAAACATTGAGGGAAGAAAACGGGGGTGGGGGGCGCCTCAGTGGCTCAATTGGTTAAGTGGCCAACTTCAGCTCAGGTCATGATCTCATGGTTCGTGGGCTCAAGCCCCGCGTCAGGCTCTGTGCTGACAGTTCGGAGCCTGGAGCCTGCTTCGGATTCTGTGTCTCCCTCTCTCTCAGCCCCTCATTTGCTCTGTTTCTCTCTCTCAAAAATAAATAAGCATTAAAAAAAATTTAAAAATAATTGAAAACGTTGATATATACTTAAAATATTTTTATGATTAAATGGATAATTAATCACCTCTCTCAATCTATTTAGTATCTAGTTGAAAACTCTTTTTACCGAAAAGCATCAAAACAATAATCCATCGGGTAGCAATGAAGGGTCCCAATGCCTAGACTGTGGCCTTGTTTTGAAAGAAAACTGGCCTTCTCAGAGAAATGGCTGACTCCAGATCCGCAGAAGGAGACCTTCAGGGTAGAGTTGGAGCACCTTGCAATACCAGACCTCGAGGAGGCTATCAAGGTTAGCAGAATCAAGTCAAAAGACTCAGGAGCCAATTTCAGAAGACTTCCACTGGCCAAAATAGAAAAATCTGAACTTCAAAAAGAATAAAAAACTCAATGAATTACAACCCTCATCGAGTAGATTTAAATTCATAAGTTCAAAACGATATTAAAAAATAATAATTGCATTTTGGAGATGTCTTTACAACTGCATAAGTATAAGGGAAGAATGAAGCATTTGTCCTGGTTTTTAAAATATGAAATGTAGCATTGGCTAACCAAATAAGAGATGAGAGAACGGTTCTTGCTTTAAACTTATTCCACATTATTTTTGAAATGATAGAATTGAAATAGCATCAGTTTGCAACCCCAGTGAAGGAACGGACTTAGGCTGTGGGCATAAACAACAGCTACCCAGCGAAAAGGAAGAACATTCCAGATATTCTGTGCCTTGTGATGAAACAATCTGACATCGCCCATGCTCCTGCCAAAGGCATCAATCTGGACTCAGCTGTCAGTTCTCGGGAAAAACAAAGGACAGACGAGCTCGTTGAACGGCACAAAGAAGATGCAGTCGGCGAAATCCAGACTGTGGGAGGCTCTGCGGGCCAAATAACGTATCCCAGATCTTCTGAACAGTGTAATTGTAAGGGAAATAAAAGATGGGAAAGGTAACGTGACCAAAAAGAGACTTTTAAAAAACATGAATTCTTTTTTTGACGAGCAAACCTGAATAATTGCATGCAGAGATGCCCAGCTGGATGCATAAACTGTCAAGAAATGCAAGGAAGTAATTGCCACAAAAGTCGTTGAGGACGGAGACACTTTGAGGGGCACAGGCCCTACGGAAAAGCTTCTATCCTGTTCGTGAATGCTGGTGTGGGCCTTACAACGTTTCACTAAGCTGTATCTTTGTTCTGGGTGTTTTTCTGCATGTGGGCTTTATTTTACAATAAAAAAAATATTCTTTTTAGTCTATAATGCAAAACTAAAAGAGAATTTACTATGAAATGTAATTTACGTTCATCTCTGTATTTATTCAGCAAATATATAAAGAGCACTTTGAATGTGCCAGGCACAGACTCTACTGAATGTTGTCCAAAGGGAGCCAAAGGTGGGCAGACAGATTAAACCTTGGGAGATTTCAGAAACCTGGGATCACATCCAGTGGAATGGTTTTCTAAAATCTTGCTCAGAATTCCAACCAATGTGAAAGTAGAGGTAAAACCCTCAAAGATGTGTGTCGCTGAAGCGGGGATGTGACAGAAAGGATCGCCACTCGCAGGTGTAATGAAACTAACTCCGGACCTGGTCGCCAGTGAGGCAGGGATGGGGGGAGGGGACTGTGACAATCCCCTGTCCCACAGGTTTTTAACCGGTCAAATCATCAATTACAATGCAGCAGAAGATGTCAAATGGCCAAAAGTCTGGCCAGAACATTCCCTAACAGCATTGGCAAGAAAAGAACTTTGTAGAAGACCCTTGAACCAAATCTAGATGCCTTAAACTTGTATTAGGAGTGCTTTTAAGACAAACCACAAAAATAAAATCTGTGCCTGGTTCCAGCTCGTATCCATGACACAAGACAAAAGGCTGTCTTTGTGAACAGATATTAACAGATATTAACTGTCTTTGTGAACCGATATTTGTCACCTCTGGCAAAGGATTTGGTCACTGGGAAGATATCTTTATTTAGCAACATTTGATTCCTTTGTTGGAAGCTATTTTATGTTGCATTTGTGTGTGAAAAAGGAAAGTTTCTAAGCAACCGTATTGTACGCTGACTGTCTAATCCCAGGAAAATCAGAGTGGGTTTTTTTTTTTTTTCTAGAAAAAGGCTATGTATCTATTTCTTATAAACGAAACCCTTCAAGCCTGTGTTGCTTGGTTATCAGAACTGTTTGGAAATGGATAATATTTTTGACATCAAAGTTTCCAGGTGAGGGAAAAGATAAAGCCAAAGGGATCACAGACAGAGCCCGGCTTGTTTCCCTCAGCCCACAAATGAGATGCCTACAGCTTATTCCCGTTTAATCCCTTATCCTTGCCAATAAATAGAAAAATCAAATGAGTTTTCTCTGCCCCCCGACAAACCCACTGGTAAATATGATGGTGAACCCGATGGCCTGTACTCCGTCCAGTGGAAGAATAATGGTTTTGGTCTTCATAACCAGTGCTTCACCAGAAGAGAGGTTTTCTCAAAACAGGGCCGTGTGGCCAATTTCTGTCTACATTTGTTAACGAACAAAGAACTTTTTTTCCCCCTAAGCCTTCCAGTGAAGCTAGCTTTATCCCTCAGCTTGGGGAGTTAATTTAGATGATTGTCTTTGCCTTTTCAAATGCTCTCTTCCTGATAGATGGTATCTGCTTGCTCCTGACATAACAGTGCTCAGCTCATTATATCATGCTTACAAAGCAACATTATAGGACAATAATTACGGACCGATAATAAACAGTGGTTCTTTTCTTAGCTCCCTAGAGTGGGGTGTTAAATGCTGAGAGGCTATATTTTTGTAGTTAAGCATGCAGACGGGCAAGACAAACTGGGTTTGTATCACGGACCCATTCACTATGCCTGCTTCCAGACAGGTTAGTTAGCCTGTGTGTGTCTCCATTTCCTCTTGGCAAAATGGAGCAAAGCGTATCTCTGGGACATAAATGCTCAATAAACGTCACCTACTAGGAGAGGTTCGGTGCTCAGCGTTGGAATTTCCCCACAAAATGGATATTTATGTAGAAATCGAAGTGTGTTTTCTACATTTCTAAATTTTTTCTAATTTTCTAGAAATTACATATGTAAGGAATGGCAGATTTGAGCATGTCTAACATCTGAGAATCAGTCTTTGATCTTATTGAAGTGTTCTTTTGGGGTGTTTGGGTAGCTCAGTCGCGTAAGTGTCTCTCTCTCTTTTTTTTTTTTAATGTTTATTTGAAAGAGAGAGAGAAAGGGAGACAGAGAGAGAAAGACAGCGTGAGTGGGGGAGGGGGAGATAGATAGGGAGACACAGACTCCGAAGCAGGCTCCAGTCTCTGAGCTGTCAGCACAGAGCCTGACGTGGGGTTCGAACCCACAAGCCACAAGATCATGACCTGAGCCGAAGTCAGATGCTCAACCGACAGAGCCACCAGGCGTCCCAAGCATCTAACTCTTGATTTTGGCTCAGGTCATGATCTCACGGTTAATGGGTTCAAGCCCCGCATGGAGCTCTGTGCTGACAGCTTGGAACCTGCTTGAGATTCTCTCTCTCTCTCTTTTTCTCCCTGCCCTCCCCTGTTCTCTCTTTCTCTGCCTCTAAAAATAAATAAACTTTAAAATAAAAATATGTATATATAAACATATTTTTTATTTTTTATATATGTATATATAAATAAATATATTTTTAAAATAAAAATATGTATGTACATATTTTTATTTTAAAAAGCATTCTTTGAACCACCTACTTTGAGAAGAATTTGGAAAGTGAAAACTCCCGGACCCTGCTTCGGACTTAGAGGGGGTGTGGCTGACCTGACAGGATTTCGTAATTGGTGTGAACAAAATAACTCCAACGCTTTTGCACATTTTGAGGCAGAACGGTTTGTCAACATCCTTTCCATGGTGCCCCTGTTTCTCCGGGCTTCTCTTTCACTGGAACCTTCTCCATCAGGAGCAGAGTAACCAAGGAGAGACCGGGATGGAATACTAAATAGAAAATGGCCAGAGGATTCAACCTGGGTTCGCTGCCAGGTCAGCTGGAAGCAGGAGAGGGAAAAAAGGAGCCAAGAGAATAATGAAGCTGGAAAGGGTGGAGCTTGGAACACGGGCAGCCCTGAGTGGACGTGGGCCAGCAAGCGTCCGAGTCTGCACCGTGCATGCGTGTGCCCCCGGGAAGGGGGAGCAGGGTGACCTCACCATCCGGCGTCCCCTGCAGAGCGCTGGCACTGCGAGGGACTCCCTGGGATGCTATATTTATCTCTGTGTGCATCCGATTTTTTTTTTCCAACTTGGGCAGCGCGAGATGCAGCCCAGTGAAATGCAGAAACGCCCCCCACCCCACACCTCTCCTGCACCCTCTACCCGCAGCGTGGACATTGCCTTCTGGGGAACAGTGGGCCTCGGGCAAGGGGCGGGGGTGTGCAGAAGGGAGACATCCTCCTGACCCAGAAGAGCAGCACCGGAGTCAACACCACACCTGTGTCCTCTGACTTTGTGTCAGGTCCTGGGGGGACCGCGGGCGTTTCCAATTCTGCCTGTGGCACTGGGGGAGGGGCACAAGAGCCAGCCATCGGTGTGTTCCTCAGAGCAGATGGAAGGTAGGCTGGGGTAGGAGCACGAGAGGAAGGCTCCTTTATTTGCACGACGTCCCGGGTGCCCTCGGCGGAGGGGAGGCTCAGCTGTCCCCTCGGCTACAATCACTGCAGCCCTCGGTAATCACTTATGGCCCGAGAGAAGGCCCAGTTCCATGGCTGCAGTTATCCCTGTAGGAGATAGTGGAGGCCCCGGAAAGAGGAGAATGTTGGGGTGGAGATCCCTGGCCCCCCTGCCCTCAGCTGCTGCACTGGGGCTGGATGCACCGGTTCCTTCCTCCCACCTGCTCCTCCCCGGCCTCCCCTCCTCTTCCCCCCTAAGACCGGCACTTCCTGCAACCGAGAGCTCCCTCCCCTTGAGGCCACCAGGCCTCCTGCTCCCCGGGGACAGGCCCCCTGGCCCAGCAGAAGCCACCAAAGGGTGGTGTCCACGGACTGCTGGCCTCTGTCCCTCGCACGGGGCACCCATGTCTGTTTCTGCTCAGACCCTGGTCCACCTGTCTAAGGCTGTGGAGTCATTTTAGTTGGTCGTGATCCTTATGGTCTTAACTGAATGGAATAGAGAAGGAGCCAGCGTTCATCACAGCTGATAAAGACGGGTGTTACTCAAACCTCCCTTCAGCGGTGTGTGAGCTGGGGGTGTGTGCACACACGTGTTCTCCTGTGGGGGACGTGTTCCTGCCGTGAGTCACGGTGCAGTGGGAGGTCCTGCCCCACCCGACACCAGTCCACACCCGGTGTGCACACATGGGGGCTGGCCCGTCTGGATGCTGCAAATGAATTTGGGCCACAACTCTCCTCACATCACCCCTGGACCAGTTGTTGAGGGCTCCAGATGCGTTTCCAATCCTCACTCTTTCATTTGATGTTTGATGAGTGCCCCATTCCTGACCGGACTCTGGGTTCCCCACTTGGTGTTTCCTCGTGCTCTTTGCTCTCATCCTCTGCCCACCCCCTAATACCAGGGCAGAGACTTGGAGCCCTCATTTCACGACAGGTGCGTCTGTGAGCGACAGGGTCAAACCAGCCTCCGTGGACTTGGGTGTTGGAAATTCTCCATTTTGATGACGCTGTTAGACTTCTCTTACTTAACATCAGTTTTCTGCCCATGAACTTCATGGCAGGGGGTGGACACATTGCATGTGACTCTAGAGTTTTTGTAATTATGGAATTCATCATTCCAACGTTCATTACACATATATGTCTCCATGGAAAATTAGTGAGAAGGAATACTCGCTCGTCAGTATAACGCACACACGTACGGTAACGGCATGTCGCACGGCACATGTCACAGGCCAATGTGCTGTTTGTGACGATGCACAACACAACAAGAATGCAATTACAACAACAATACTGGTCCCGTCTGTGTGGAGGCTTTCCAGGAAGTGACCGTGTCTGGAGTTGATGGCTGGCCAGCCTGAGGTCCTGCCCAATCACCTGACCCTCTCTGCCGGGGAGTCTTTAACGCACCAGCCTGGCTGTCTGCAGCGGTCGTGCAGGACAATTAAAACTTGTTTCCACGCTGCGTGTCCTGCTTTCAAAATTATTCACACCATCCAGAAATCCTCTCCCAGTCAGCCTTTTCCTGCAGGCTCCACCATGCAATTTTCTATACCTCTTGCTGCTCCTAATTCTATAGCTAAATTGATCTTCTGCACCACACTCGGAAGAGGGAAATGAAGCTTTTAAAGCTTGCTACAGATTCAGAGAGCTCCTCTCTTGGGTGTTGTCTATGGTCTCAGCAATTATATTTTTTTGGTGAAGGCATTTTTATGTGAATAAAATAATCTCAGTTTCTTAAATGAGACAATTAAACTCCATTTTACCTTGCTTCCCCAGGGCCGTGAGGTCCTTACTCTGCGAGAACATCTTTGTTCAAGTCCCTGATAGACTTTTACTCTCTTTATTGACTGACATCTATGTTCTGAATTTTTCATGCCTGCGTTACACGGACAAGACAGGGTAGGAGTTGAATGCTGCCCTGCGGGTGTCAGGCGGGATAGTTGAGACCCATGTGGTAACAGCCAGTGCTAGAATTCAGCTTCCCACACTCTTGTTCATATGATCTTTGGGTTGATAGCCCTTCCCACCCTGAAAGTAGTCTTTCTACATGCTGATGGGAGCAATGACTTGGTTACTCAACACCAATTCTCGCAGCTCTGTATGTTCCAGAGTGTTTTGCCACCGTGCCCAGGGTCTTGCAATTTGTAGATCCGCTCTTGCTGGGAAAAGGCCGGGCTGACTGAGTACTTGAAGTCAAGGGAGAAGTGTGGTGCAACAGGGAAAGCCCAATGTCTTGGGGGTGGATTTTATTATTGTTCGAAATACTCATTTTCCTTCCCTGGGGACATGATACTTCTTTGCCCATAGATATCAGGCTTGTCCAAGGAGCGGCAACTGTTCCTTCAGAGAGAAGATTTGGAAGGATTGTGAAAGCCTGGCCCCCACTTTGCTGAGTGCAAGTCACTTGTGCCGACGTTGGGAAGTGAGACAAAGTGGCATGTGTCATCCCTGAGCAGAGGCTTCATAAGCTAGCTCAGGCCCTCTTATCTCCCTTTTCCTTCTGCATCAAGATCTATAGCATCCCAGATGGCAACTCCATTAGACTGGACCCCAGACGGAAGATAACACTGAACAGAGCCAAGGCTGGTCCCAAATGACGTGGAACACCAGCAGGGAATCAACCTGTGCTGTTATAGTCCCTGAGAAGGGAAGAGTGTTTGTTAGCAAGCGCTGCACCCTGACTGATACACTTTCTAGTCTGTGAGTGTTTCTTTTGTAGTCACCATGCCTCAGAGCCTGGAGCTGCTACAGATCCTTCTGTCCTCAGTACCTTCTTTTGTTACAAAGTTGTGCAATGACTTTGAAAGAAAAGTTTCCAGTTCAGATATAAGGCTGGTGGTGGAAAACACTGTTCCAGGAGAGGGGCTGAGGTGGGCTGGAGAAGGGGGTGCACCCACAAGGCAGAAGCACACGGCCAAGAAGACATCTGCTGGGCCTGGGGGTCAGCTGATCAGTGGAGGCTCAGTGCAGGGGGAGGGGGTGCTGAGCTCAACAGCAGGATGTGTGAGCCTCTCAAACACAAAAGCCATAAACAGTTTGCTCGTCTACATTGTACCCAAGGTTTATATTCCATCCACAACTGTGGCCTGTACAAATTTACATCAAAGCTTAAAAGGCATGGAATGATGAGTGAAATCCATGGACACCATTGCCTGGGGAATCATCCAACTTCCACACATCACGTTCAACAGTGCCGGACATGGACTGAGGGAACTCGGCTGTGTGGAACTTGATCTCTTAAAAAACATATTCTGAACTGAACCACTACATGAAATTTGTGGACATATGATGTTTGTCTGTCTGTGTATTTACGCATGAAGTACATTGATTTTGACAAGGCGCATTGAGTCCAAACAGCTCATGAAGCACACGGAAAAGAGGAAACTTCTCGTTGTTGTCTAACGCGTGAGGACACTGTAGAACCGATGCTGAAGGTTTCCAGATGAGAATCTTCAGAGAGGTCAGGGATGTGTGCCTGCAGGTGTGGAGACAGTGTGGGAATATACGATTTCATAAAGATGCACGGCCTTGTTTCACGACTGTGCTGGCCTTGAGAAAGAAACCAGGATGTGTTTATTGGTCCTCAGTGCTCTTTGGCTGAGCACAACTGCCATAGACCGTAGACATGCCCTAGGCACCTCAAGCCTCTCTGTGCGTCATCTGGACGATGATCACCTCCTCTTTCTGGCTTTCCTGCCCCCACCTAGGGCACTTTGATCTATTCTGTTTTCCCACCACACACAGAATCCCTGGTGGCCAGTTCTGATGTCCCTGCACCTATGTCCCTGCACAAGGTGGGCACATGTATATGCCACTCTTCCTTCCACAGGAACTCACATCACCTTTGTGGTTTTCACATTACTGCTCCTGATGGGCTCACCTTTCCCTCGTGGCCGGTGATAGACGTTGAGAGATCACAAGTAACCTTAACTATACTTAGTGTTGGGTCTTTAGGGATCGCTGTCTTCTGTCCTTGGACACGACAGGTGTTATTTCACAAGAAGTCTTTACATTTGTGCTTCCTTCACCTGGAAACACCCCCCCTCCCACCCTACCCCATGCACCTGGAAATGCACCCCCCCAACCCGTGCACCTGGAAACACACCTCCACGACCCCTCACCCCGTGCACTTCCCGGGACTGCGGGCTGTTTGTTCTTCAAGACTCAGCTGAACTGTGAACTGGCCTCCCTACATCCCCTGGACTCCACTGTCCGTCTGCATCACAGTGTCATTTCTTTCCTTCCAAACCCAGTAGGACCAGTTGGAATGGAATGGTCTCTTCCTCTTTCCCTCTGATCTGTGAGAAACAGTGGGAGGAACCATGAAGGTCAAGGTGTATCCTAGTCATGAGCCATGATGCCTATAGCCCATGAGGGAAAAGTCCAGACAACGGCCCTCTCTGCACCTCCTGGAGCCACAATGGAAACAGTTCGGGGTCACGGTGGCACCTTGATCCCTCACAGAGCCCCAACATGCTAGCTCGCAGGGCCTCCTGGGGGCTGCAGGGCTGCCTGTGTCTTGGAAGGGTTTTTTATAAGTAAATAAAGTTGCTTTAAAACTGAAAAGACAAGGATGGGACTTGTTGTTCCTGGAATTATTCCCAGGACACACTATATAACAGAATGAATGTGTTTATGAGTTAAATGGAAGAGCCATGAAAGTCTTGGATAAAAAGAGAGCATGTTTTGGTCTCAGAAAAGGGCAACATACCCTTTTCATGGTGCCGGAAAGGAATAAACTTTTTGTGTAAAAATAAATTGTAGTCATTAGGGTGTACAGAAAAATATATGCTATTAGTATACTTAGGAAAAGGCCATCAGTGAAAGAAATTTTCAGACACTTCTGATTTTAAACATAATACAGAATGATTCTGTTATGGGGGGCAGTAATTGGGTAATGACAGAGGGTGCTAGGTGGGTGACCTAGTTTGCATTAATTAGAAATTAGGGATTATAAGAAGACATTATTATAAACAAAGTACTACTTTAAAAATAATTCAGTCATATAACTCCTTATTTCACTACAGTTTAGGAAGTATTTTCATTGCATGTATGTGCTTCTGGACGTGGATAATAGATACATCTTTGGTTTCATAAATTGTATTAGAATATTTCATCTGTCAATTCTGTTCTATTACATTCAACATAGAGAAATACACTGAACAACTTTATGCATTTGGACAGCCTGCTGTCAAGCCTCTTTTCTTCTGTAAGAAGCATTTAAATATGCTTGCCTTCCTGTCTCCTTCCTTCCTTCCTTCCTTCCCTCTTTCCTTCCTTCCTTGCTTTCTTCCTTCCTTCCTTCCTTCCTTCCTTCCTTCCTTCTCTCCTTCCTTCCTTCCTTCCTTCCCTCTTTCCTTCCTTCCTTGCTTCCTTCCTTCCTTCCTTCTCTCTTTCCTTCCTTCCTTGCTTCCTTCCTTGCTTCCTTCCTTCCTTCCTTCCTTCCTTCCCTCTTTCCTTCCTTCCTTCCTTCCTTCCTTCCTTCCTTCCTTCCCTCTTTCCTTCCTTCCTTGCTTCCTTCCTTCCTTCCTTCCTTCCTTCCTTCCTTCTCTCCTTCCTTCCTTCCTTCTTCCCTTTCTTCCCTCCCTCCTTCCTTTCCTCCTTCCCTCCTTTCCCCTGTCCATTCTTTCCTCCCTCCCTTCTTTCCTCCCACCTTCCTTCCTTTTTTCCTTCCATCCTTCCCTCTTCTTTCTTTTCTTCTCCTTCTTTCCTTCCTTCCTCCCTTCATCTTTCTTTCTTTCTTTCTTTCTTTCTTTCTTTCTTTCTTTCTACCTCCTTCCCTCCTTTCCTTTCTTCCCTCTCTCAAATTTGTCCTCCTCTGTAGTGAAATGATGTAGAAACATTTAGATAGATAGCTTCAAAAACACAAAGCAATTTATCTTGGAAGCAGATGTGTGAAGGCACAGCCTTCCCTGTGCTGAGGAATTCTTTGAAATAGAAAGGAAAACCCCAAGTGAAAAGGGTTTATTTAACTGTAAATTTAATCAAGAATAAAGATGAATAGGGGTGAATGTAACAAAGGAAAAATCACTTATTACTTATAATTTACGAAACTGCAACAGAAGAAGCATATTAACAAGACCCCTAGTAAAGTAATACTGAAAAACCATGAAAGAGATTTTTAGATCCTATGAAATCCCTAATTGGTTAATCCCTGGGTGTTTCAGGCTGTTTTTCCAAGTCATACAGATGAGGAAATTGAGGGATTCTGTGGCTGAAGGCCATGGAAGGAGCCAGTAAAAGAGTAAAGCTTGGAATCAACAGCTCTGAGCTCAGACCGCAGACAGAAACAGCTTCTCCAGTTTACAGAAAACAAACTGTTCCACAGACCCCCGCTGTCTGGGGAATATGGGGGCTCAGGGGGCTCCTCACATTTGGGGGGAAAAATCAGTCCTGCCCCCGTCCTCTCCCACATAGAGCTCCGTGCTTGGCCCTGCAGGGAATGAGGAGAACAGATAGGCAAATAGGCCTTTGAGACAACAGCCCTGTGTGTGCTGGAGACCCAGTTACCAAATGTTCCCAGAGAGAACCTGGTCTCACAGGCAGGACAGGGCTCTGACAGATCAGCCCTGGGGTCCATTAGAACCATCACTTTTCATACAAAGCCAGAAGCCCTGAAGTAGGCTTCTCCGTCTTCCGTGCTCTACGTAATTAAGATCCTTTCATTTTCCATTTATGCACTCAGCAGTAATACTGTTAAATAGCAAACATTGCCCATTTGTTTCTTTTTTCAGCCTCGTGGAAGGATGCGGGCGACCAGGAGTCCAGGGTCTCCTCCACTTGTGTCTATGGGATTTGTGGTTGAGGCTGGGGCATGGGAAGTTCAGGTGAACATCAGAGATTTAGTGATCGACTCGGCTGCTCCCCTGCTCCCTTCGCCCGACCTTCCCGCCTACTGAGGGGACGTGGCCAGGTACGCTGAACACCCGCATTTAGCACAACATCATTCTGTCGCTGGTGAGAAAGGAGCTCCCCAGAGACAGCAGCCATGCCCCAGATGTGTCAGAGAGAACGTGGTGTTGACCTGGTGGTCTCCATCCCCCCGAATGCCACTCTGCAGAGAGGATCAGCAGTTGGACCACAACTCAGTAGCCCCGGAGAAACGGGACGAACAGGTGCACGCTGGTTCTGGGCGCTGGCCTCCTGTTTAAGCTTCAGAGGGTGAGACCAAGGAAATGGCCAAAGGGCATCCTTTCTCAACATCTCTGGAGGAAGTACTTTGAATAAGGAAACCCTTACGGTCGGTCACAAGGTAGAACGTGCATGTGGAGGGCAACAGAAAAGCCAGCGGTGGGCCAGGGAGCTCGGAGCATCACCACAAATCTCACCAAAGTGAACCATCCCCCCCCAACCCCCAAGGCCTTTCACTTCCTTTATTAAGCTTGAGAGTTCATTACCTAGGAAGATCCGGAAGAAAAGCTTCAGCTACAGGTCGGTTTGGCTTCCAGAAAAATAGGCAAAGAGAGAAAAACTTGAGAAAGTTGGGAAAGATAGTGCTTTTCTGGGCTGAAAGGGCACAACATTACTGAGGGGGGTTCATTGCATTTAAAAAGTTGGCCAGGTGTGCATAGGAAACTGCCAGCCTATCAGCTCAAACTGTTCTGTTCTGTTCTGTTTATTTACAGCAGGCATTAAATTGGTACATTAGTGATTTTCATTTTTGCTTTGCAATAATACAGCACACGTCTAATTACATTTATTGTAAATATCTCAATCTATGGCAATTAAAATATATTTTCATGCTCGTTGATATTTTTTTTAATGTTTATTTTTGAGAGAGAAAGAACACAAGCACAGAAGTGACAGAGACAGAATCCCAAGCAGGCTCCACACTGTCGGCACAGAGCCCAACATGGGACTCGATCTCACAAACTGAGAGATCATGACCTGAACAGAAATCAGGAGTCGGACGCTTAACTGACTGAGCCACCCAGGAACCCCATGCCCTTTAATGTTTTAAAAATCCACTCAACCTTGATGCAAGAGATTTCTGCAGGGGGGAGAGGATGTTGAAAACACAATGAGAGGATAATCCAGCCCTAAAGGCTTGTGAGTCATAGTCCTGGATTTTCCCCTGAACTTTCCTCCACAGCCTTCCCTTCATCCCTGAGCCCCTGACTTCAGAAATACACCATCATCTGTGACAAGAACAGCTTACGAAAACCTGTCCAAATTTCCAGCATTCTTCCCAACTGTTTTGACCTTTCCCCCTGTGACTCCACACACAAGAGTGCATCCCCGTCCTGGGAGCTCATCTGGCAAATGGGCCAATCCCAGCACAGCCACGGCAGGTGTTTGAGGATTCCGTCTACGAGATCCGTTTGAGTTGGATGGGCACTGAGCTCTTGTCTCATGTAGGGACTCCTGTTTCTACAGATCTGGGCTTGTGTTTGGACCTTTCTTCCCTGGTCTCAGCCAACTTCATCAATCACCAGTGATCACTGAGTACACGTAAGGCTTCTCTCTTCACATCCAGAAGCAACAGCTGGGTAATTAGTTTTTACCCCACAGCAAATGGGGCTGGAAAATAGTTGTTTTCTGTGTCCAGTCTGGGGGCCGAAGCACCATGCAGAGACCCGTGAGAAAGTCTCATTTATCCAGGAACAGAATGTCTGAGGCTTTTGTCTTCCTGGTTCTTCAGAGCCCTGTGGGACTGTCCTTGCTCCATTGTCTTTTTTTTTTTTTTTTTCAGTACAAATTGGTTAATCTCTAAAAAACTTAAGTGCTGGACATGTCAACATCTGACTTGTTGTAGATACCAGATTAACAAACAGGATTAAAAAAAAAAAAAGAAAAAAGATGCTTTGCTGGAGCCCACACTGTGACTTGGGGGTCCAAAAGCAACATTCATTTTCTCCCTTTTATAGCCAAATGGAGGACTCCATGGTACCACGAGCTTCAGCCATGGTATCCATGGTACCATTTTAAACACTGCAACATTTTGGGGAACAGCCTTGGTCTCTCAAGATATCTTTTTACCTCGTTTCAGTTTTATGCACTATGAAAATTCTCCCCAAAAGG
This sequence comes from Prionailurus viverrinus, assembly GCF_022837055.1. Classification (NCBI taxonomy): domain Eukaryota; kingdom Metazoa; phylum Chordata; class Mammalia; order Carnivora; family Felidae; genus Prionailurus; species Prionailurus viverrinus. The sequence goes on along the minus strand of NC_062561.1, from coordinate 79,816,626 downwards.
CTAAGAGGAAAGAAAACAAGAGAGATACCAGAATACTCTGGGCTACGGAAACAGAACGCTGAATGAGTGTATGTGGTGGATCCCATCTGCTGAGTATCCAAAACTCGGACAAAGGGTCAGGGATTTGTCTGTTTTGTTTAGTGCTGTAATGCCAAAACCTATTATGGTGACTGGCATAATCAATAAAGATTTGTTGAATGGATGATATGCATTTTACAAGAGGGCAAGCCAGCCTTGGGGACATCTTTTAAAAGCAGGATTCAATATTGCCTGAGTCTGATCTTCAGGTTAACAATGCATTAATTACTGGAGATATACTCCTTAAATCTTTTTTTTTTAAACAAACAAAAACTGATCTATTTTTTTGTTTTTACGATTTCTATTTTCATGCTCAAGTTTGGCATTTTGGAACACCATCTGAATGAAGTCACCATCACATTTAAAGGGCAAGGTCAGATGAACCGAGAAAACAACATGGCAATCATCATAAAAGGAAATAGCAATAATCATATCCATAAAAGCAAATTTTAATCCAGTTAACTAAAAAGAGAGTGAGAAAGACAACGGCTATATTGTGGCTAATGGACAATTCCTATCTTTATTCTGTGCTGAAAAAAAATGCATGGAAGCATTCATCGTTTTTTTTTTTTTCTCAAAAATGAAAGCAATAAAACAAATGAGAGTCCTAATCTTTATTTCAAATAAATGAAAAGAAATGGGCTGAAATCTCCTTAGTTCTCTGAGAAAAAAGAAAGAATACAAATGAGGTTTACTCTGAGGCTTTTGGAAGCTAATGATGGAAAGTTAGCTGTAGGAACACACTCTTTGACAGCGTGTAGGTCATGAGTGCAGAAATCTCAATCTTGCGTTAAGTTTCAACCGGGCCTAAAAGGGTATGTGTTTGCTGCGGAGATTTGAATGTGCTGCCCGCTGAGTAAGAGTGTGAGTATTTTCAGCTACGTGTAGCTGTACCCTCTCCCCACTCCAGACGTGCGTAGAACATCTCTGAGCCACCATGTTGGTTCGGTTGGATCAGCTGCTGTGTATAAGGGCTGACGGTCCTTGGGACTGTAAGTGCACCTTTGATGCCATCCAAGTGCCTGCACATCCCCACAGGGTGTGTGTGCAAGTCCAGGAAGGTATCAATCAGCAGATATCAAGAAAATAACAATTGACAAAACTCGACCTAAAAGAACGTCAGACTACTATTGTCATCTTTGACTTCTTCTGAAGTCTAGATGGAAAGAAAACCTCCAGTCGAGCCTTTATAATTTCCTTCCCTACGCCTCCCCTGTGCCTTTACCAGACTGAGACTTTCACTTCCTATGGTTAAGGACAAGTCATGTTGTTAGGGATCACATTCCTCATTCCACAGCATTGAGTAGGATGACTATCTTGTGTACAAAGAGAAGCTACCCCAACTCCATGTATCATTCACATAAATTCCATGCTACATGCTCTCGACGCTTTACAGAACACATTGATTCAGAGGACTTTATGCAGCCTCACACAAAACGGGGCCATTGAGGTCCATAAATGTTCATGCACACACCCTAATTCCTAAGATTCGCATGTGCCCTCCTTCCTAGATTTCCAGACATCCCTGCCCAGGGACTGATCTCATGATATTGTTTGAACACAAAACAGCACCTCAGTATTTTGCAAGTGTTATCATAGCTCTGAATTGGAAGGAGCTGGACCAAGGTTTATCTGTAGTTAGCTGTTTTTAAAGTCATTATGTAGGCAAAAATCACACAGAGAAAATTATTTAAAACCACAAAGTATATCATATCAAAAGAACATTTGGCCAAGAGCTAAAAATCAACCAAGAATTTATGAAAAACCAGGAAAAAGAATGGAAAACAAAATACTTATCACAATTTCAGAAAAAGTATGCCAGACAAGAAATGAAATCATGAAAGAAATGGTTGACAGATTTTTGCCATTAAAGTGTTAATCATATAAAAGAAGAAAAGAAGCCCAAATGAAAGAAATATGAAAACAATAATAGGGAAGATATTTGCATCAAATAAACCATATAGAGAATTAATACCTATAATAAATAAAATTGTTTGCAGACAAAAATAACATTATAAGGACTATAATAAGTGAAAGAGCCCGGGAAATGAATGGAAAATTTACAATGGAATGTAACTACTAGGGATAAAATGTCTATGTTCCTAGTTATCAAAGAAACGGAAATTAAAACAAGGCTTGCAACCATCGTATCCCTGCTAATACTTTTGTAAACGCTAGTACTCCCCACTCTTCAGCCTTTTGGAAATTTGCCATAAAAAATAGGTGGTGCTATAAACAGATACAGTTCTTCTTGGTGAAAGCAGTTTGAGGATGTTCCAGTGCCATGATGTTTCAGTCACTCTCTCATTCATTCAAGAAATATTTGTTGATCGTCTACGTATGCCAGTGACGCTAACATCCGTTGGGAATTCAATCATGGGCATGGCAGGCATATTATTGCCTTCATAGTTCATACAGTTGTTCTAAGGAAATAGGCATTAAAAAATAAAATAATACGTATTTTCAATAGTTGGGATACTTTTGATGAAACACGAGTAAGTGTAACTGAGTAGATTACAGGTTGGGGGGCAGATTAAATCAGTGAATGAGAGGGTTCAATAACCTGGATGGTCCCAGGGAAGTCAGGACACACCGTCACCTTTATTATAGAGGATTCAACCTCTCTGGTTATCTGCCCGATTTTCCCAAGAAAGCAAAATGTCAGCAGAAAATCTGAAATTTGAATAGAACGCCGCAGGTAAAAAGGGAAGGAGGAAAGAATATTCTAGAAGGAAGACAGTGAAAGAGACACTACGTTGGAAGGGAGGGAGCTGCAGGTCGGGGGCGGGGGGCTCCTCTGCAGGGAATGCAAGGGACACTGCGGAGTCCTGGAGGGTCCGGGTGCTGCACAGCCAGTAAGCCTTGCTGAGAATTTGTTTCTTTATCCCAAGAACAATGGGAATCCAGCTGGAGAGGATTAGCGGAGAAGAGGCGTGGCTTCCATTCTTAAAATGCCCCTCCGGCTGCAATCAGTGTCTGAGGAAAGTGTCTACAGAACTCCAGGAGGGATCATGTGGCGATAGTCCAGGTGAGACGTGATAAAGACAGGTGTTCTTTATACTGGGGTATAAATACCCTGGGAGGTACACAAAGTTTCTGCATGTGGTTTGGGACAAACGGGCAGCTTTGAAAGACTCACCTTCAAGATCCCTGAATTCCTCACCTAATCTCTCTTAAAGCTGACTAGCCTGAAAGCAGGCCCACAGTTTGTAGGGGAACAAAACCTAGTTCTCTCACATTGCCCTTCAGCCAAGACAATTTCTCTGAGTAGAAGTTGGCTGGGGTGCTGCTGGCAGGTGCGGAAACACTCACTCTGCCCTGAAGGGGGCCTGGGAGACGCGCTGCATCCCCCGCTGAGCCCCCCGCTGAGCCCCCCGCTGCCGCCCCCCCAACCTGTGTTCCTCGTCCACCTGTCACCCCTCCAAGGTCTGGGCTGGCCTTGCCTTGGGGACCCATCAAGAATTGGGCTAGTGTTACAAAATGCGGACCCATCGCTGCAGCTGCTCACAGAGCTTCAAAGGATTCAAGTCGCTTCACTCCTTCCACTACTCTGTTTAGATCGCCTTCTGTCTTGGTCAGCATCGCTGCTGGTCCACGCAGCTTATCTGTGGACCCATTCATTCTCCCTAAGGTACCCCAGTTTCTGTTCCTCATTCCTTTCTCAGGCTGTGGCCACTGCCTTTATTCGGTTACCCTCAAAATTGGACAGGGGCCCGTGAAGAGATGCCCCCCTGGGTCACCTGGGTACCACATCTATTTTTTACCTGTTCCTATTTATGATAGGAGCCCAAGTTCCTCCTGATGATTGCAGTCAATTATGCTTGTAAAGATGGCCTCTCTTTCTTGTCTGCCAGTCTCTTGGCACAAGGACTTTGAAGCCACTGGCAAGGAGGTGTAGCTGACAGTTTATGGGACTCTGTATCATGATGGAAATGTTTCACTCTTAAACCCTAGAATTTTGGAGACAAGAGGGACAAATTTACAAAGGAAGTCACTGGGGGTGAAGAAAATGGGGCTACTCTAACTTTCACACCTGGGACCTATATATTCTACCCATTATGGACACAACACTTTATAGTGGTATTTGATTTGGGGTATATGATATGTAATAGAGAATGGCGTCCCATTATCATATGGTATCACCCCCAAGCTTGCACCTTAGCTCTGCCTTCAAGAGGCCACCCCATTACCCTATCAGGTCGGTAACCTTGGGGGTAGTGTGGTATGGGAGAGGATCACTGGATTCCATGGTGGGTGCTCACTCCTCAGGACTTCTGCTGTGATGTGGGTCGCTCCATCCAACATGACATGGTTCAGACAACTGAACTCCAGCGGGTCCTGGAGGAGAGGTGCTGGCCCAGGTACTACAAGGCAGGAAAAGCAAACCCATAATGAACATACGTATCAAGGCCAGGCGAGGGAAGTTGTTGTCGATTCCAGGGGAATCAACTTGCTACTGAGAGGCTAGTTGACCTCCTCAAGTGTTGGTGTTTTACCAGGGGGGCTCAGCATTGGTCTTCATTGTTTTCAGGCTGGATGTTCTGCAGCACCAGTAGTGAATTAGCCATGGAGAAGGGGAAACTTTGCTGTTGGGCCCAACTAGCCTTAATTCTTGACACCGTGGTACTCTGTTTATGTGCTCATTGTTCCAGAGCCAGGGTAACCCAAGAGGGCAGCCAGCTGACATCGCCTGGTCTAGCCTTTTTGTTTAAATGGCTACTCGGTATTTTTTCCATGGTGGGTGGTCTCTGAGGGACATTAATCCATGGCGGACGGTCTCTGGGGCACATTAATGTGTGATATGAAGACTTGCTTGCTTTTGACCATCCCCATAGATGTCTCTTCTTGCATAGGCCCCGGACCTCTTTGTACACAATATTCCAATCTTTTTCATCCAGGCCCCTAAGTAGCCAAGCCATTTGTCACTGCCAATGAGTCCTTATACGTCTTGCCTTGCTTACTTCTCTTTGTATACAATATGGATAAGCAGGTGAGACACCTGGCACTCTGCCCAGTTAGAGGACTTCCCCTCACTACAGGCTTGCGGGGCCAACACGAAGAGGCTGTGATTCAGTAGCAGCTTATTCTTATCCTGCACCCGTGCACTGAGTGGACCCAACTGCATCCAAAACAAGTTCTCGAACATTCACAAGTTTTTAGTGTGCAGTTGTTGAAGTTCCTTTGTCGGTCAAGCCTTTGTTAACTTCTTTCTTGTGCATGTATCAGGCGATGATAAAACTTTACACCTTGAAAATTCTGTAATTCATATTTTGAACCTATTTTTGTGTTTATAATTCACCAGAGGCTTCACATTCTGTTCAAGTATGGTGTCTTCTGGTCAATGTCCAGGAAGCAAAGTGAGTTCATCCAGATCTTCCTAGATGCAGACACCAAGACAGGACTAGACATGCAGGAGAATGATAACACTGGGTGCTGGTATGGAGTAGGGCATGTGGGTCACGTGTGGATCTGACACCTGTGAAAGGCGGGGGGAGGGAGGGAGAGCTGGGTAGGAGGAATCTTGGGCCACGGGGAAGACCCTTCCAAGAGAAGACTTGAACTAAAGTTGCCAATGACTGCGTGTTGCGTGTTATGGGGAGAGCCAGCCAGGCTTGGTGGTTGTCTCTGAATAACCTGTGGGTGGCGATTGTGGTCATGGATACAGAAGCTGGAGCACCAGCCATTTATGCTTCTGTAGTAGGAAGTCTGAGGGGGGCATTCTCATGGCAACTGCACCAAGGTCCTGTGTGGAGCCTCTCTTCCAGCACATGGATGGACACCAGAAGAAACAGCCGTGCTGGAGGCAGATTTCAAAATCAGATGCACCAAGGCTTTGCAGATTACAGTAACGCTTTCTTACTCTTACCAAAAAATTAAACGGAAGCCATAAAATGTCATTTCAATGAGTGTAAGAGTTCAGGGAAGACTTTCTCCAAATCATGTGATGCAGAACCTAGTCCCATGTTTTGCCGGTGCTGATAGGCAATATCAGCACAAAATATCTGCCTAATTTCTGAAAGATTCCTAGCTCTCCATGAGTTATTTGTGTAAACCCACATCTGCTCTGCATGAATATAGGAACTTTGCTACATACCCCCCAGATTCTCCTCCCGAGAGCTGATCAAAGCGTCCCGTGATTGGAGAAAGTTGATGCCCTGGGTTTTGTTGACTTCAAAGGGGTGAGGTTAGACTCTAATCACTGTGGTGTCTGTTAAAGATTCATTAGGAGTAAACACTCATGAATGTACCTTGGCATGTCAGTTGCTATTTTTAGCCTAAAGTGAGTTTTTGTCTTGTTTTGTTTGTTTGTGTTTTAGAAACTCTCACTGTGTTGCACACATTTTAAGCATGGGAAAATTATTTTTGTGATTGATTATTCGGAAAAAAAAATCAGGATTTTCACATGTCCTTTTGGGATGGAGGGGCTGTGGCTTCTTATGTGCTGCTTTAGGGCATTTGTACTGTGCTTATGAAGTCTCTTACTGCTTGGCTCACAATCTTCCAGTGGATGGTAATGGAAAGTCTTCCTATGTTTTAAGTGGAGACTAAGTGCTTCCTTTGAATAGGTAATCACAGTGGAAGATGAAAAAGAAGAATTATGCCCACAATAAGACGCTAATAAGCCTCAGGAACTACTTGCCATTGCTTTTTCAACTTGAAATCACCTTTTCTCATCAAATAGCTAAGGGCAGGATACACAGTTTATTTAAGCTTGAAATAAAAATAATAAAGAACTACAGAAGTTTATAAACATATTTAAAAAAGTCAGCATAAATTCCAACATGAATCCAAAAATAAGCAGACCAGAAAAATAAATAAATAAACTAGCCCCAAACTGACGTTTCTTTATTTGAAGCTCTAGCTTCTCGCGGAAACAGTACATGTGATGGATGCTGAAAAATTAGCTGTGGGAAGGAGGTCCTCGCACTTTTCTAACACTTTTCATGAATTGTAACTAAGCCTTGCAATAGTACTAAATTCTGTTGGATGTTGTGCAACCCAAGCATGAAGGCGATGATTTGGAAGTCATGTAGAAAGGAGCGTTGGTGCGATGAATAATTGGCTCACCTTATCCCTGAGGGACTTGGAATACTCCTCCACTTGGAATGCCTTGACTGTATCAGACCTTACACTTCTCGAATCCCTTGGGGGCAGCAGCAGGGGGTCGCCTGCCTTCTCACAGTGTCCAGTTCTCCTTTGTGGGAAAGCACATACTCTCGTCAGCGTGGCCACAACCTAGGGTACCATAGGGCCAAACCCACTTCTGGGGATGGCTCTTTCTTAACTTAAGCCAACCCTAGGGACTGATCCTTCTCTCTAGAGTTGAGTTTGGGCAAGGGTGTGTGGTGCGAATGCAGCCAAGGACGTTAAAGAGAAGATTCGCTGGGTATTTGGGAACTGTTTCTTTGCTTTTACAAAACCCCTCCAGGAGGTAAAGAACCAGTAAAGTCGTGCTGTGATGCTCAGATTCAGGACAGCTACCTTGCAACTGGGAATATTAGGATGAAAAGCAAAACAAAGAATGGGAAAAGCCACCGTGTTGTTTTGACCTTGAAGAACTTGCTGGACTGTTGAGCTATGGTTTTCATATCAAAAACAAGGGTCAACACTGCAGGTCAATGAACCAGACTTCGATGTGTCCTGCTTCAACAGTGGGAGGCATTGCTGACTCCTGATGACAAAACATCTTGGGGGGGCCCTGAGATATCGTTACGGTTTCTGAGAGTACAGACCTACTTTTTCCAGCAATTGCAATACGAGATATTTATCCAAAGGATACAAAAATGCTGATTCAAAGGGACACACATACCCCAATGTTTATAGCAACACTATCAACAATAGCCAAGTTATGGAAAGAGCCCAATGTCCGTCAACTGACAAATGGATAAAGAAGATGTGGTATATATATATATATATATATATATATGATGAGATATTATATATTATTATAATATATATTATATATGTATTATATACAACGGAATGGAAAGAATGAAATCTTGCCATTTGCAACAACGTGGATGATACTCGATGGTATTATGCTAAGCAAAATAAGTCAGGCAGAGAAAGATAAATGTCGTATGATTTCTCTCATATGTGGAATTTAAGACACAAAACAGATGAGCATAGGGGAAGGAAAGGAAAGATAAGATAAAAACAGAGATGGAGGTAAAACATAAGAGACTCTTAAATACAGAGAACAAACTGAGGGTTGTTGGAGAGGAGGCAGGTGGGGGGTGGGCTACATGGGGGATGGGCATTAAGGAGGGCACTTGTTAGGATGAGTACTGGATGTCATGTATAAAGGAGGGATCGCTGGGTTCTGTTCCTGAAACTAAGACTGTATGGTATGTTAACTCATTTGAACTTAAATTTAAGAAAAGAAGAAAAAACCCACAGGTTTTGCATTAATGTTACAATATCATTTGCCTTTTTACTCTCTTTGTTGCTAGGTGTTTTCCAAAGTTTCCATGACCTTTGATATAATAACAGACTCATTTAGGAGCAGATATAAGAATCCAATTTCTTTTTATTCAGCCAGGCATTAAAAGAATGTTTTAAAATGTCAAACAATGGCCATCTTAGCAAGAAATGTTTTGTTTTTTAGTTATTTTTCATAGGCATGTGTTATTTATGCTACCATGTAATAGATGTCTTATTAATTGCAAATAACTTCATAAATATTTACAATCTTTTCTATGCTCTATTATCTAACACTGAAGGTACTAGTAGATAGAATCGACATAAACGAGAGCTTTTTGGAATTATCAATGATTTTGTAAGGGTATAAAAGTGACCTGAGACCCAAATATTTGGGCATTGTAGACCAAATATATACTTTTTAAGTGAAAAAAAAATCTTAACATTCATTTACAATAGCTCGAGATCCTCATTTGACAACAAAAAATTCATACCAAAATTAAGGCATTTGTCCAAGTTTCCATGGGTTCTTGGTGCTATCTAGGACTCAAACCGTGCCGATCCGACTTCCAAGTCTACATCCTACCAGGTACCACTGTTATTGGTGATAAAGATGTTGGCATTAGAGTCTACTGTAGTTAGGTGGACATTGGTTGAACTTTACCCAATGTCCTGGTCATTCAGAGAACCTGCTGTGTCATTGTTCCAACATAGGATGGTCACTTCTGTGTCTCATAAATCCAAACCCTGTAAGACTTTAGATAATTGACTTCATTTCACTGGACTGCTCAGAATATGGCGATGATTCTTCTTTTATTGTTATTTTTTCTTTAAGGTTTGGCCTCCAGATTTGTCCCAATTTGATCTCGAGCATTTGAGGCTGTCTTAAAGGTGACAGCGCTCAGAAGGCAGGAAGCATGCCATTGCCAGCAGTTAACCTCCTTCTGCAGCTCGACTTGACCTGAAACCTGCATCATTATAAAATTCATATTCATTTATTCCTCACTATGAAGCTAATATTGAGCTGTAACTTGGAGAAGTTACCTGCTATTTTTTTTTAATGTTTAATGTTTATTTATTTTTGAGAGAGAGAGAGACAGAGCATGAGCAGGGGGGAGGGTGAGAGAGAGAGGGAGACACAGAATCGGAAGCAGGCTCCAGGCTATGAGCTGGCAGCACAGAGCCCGACGGGGGGCTCTAACTCACAAACCGTGAGATCGTGACCTGAGCCAAAGTCGGATGCTTAACCGACTGAGCCACCCAGGCGCCCTGAGAAGTTACCTGCTATTAATCAAACCGATTAATGTGATTATTAGACTCAGTTAAAAATACTTTTAAATTTTACAACAGTGTGACTTCCTACAGATTTAGAAAACAAGAAAGAACAAAACGATTAACACATAGGGAAAAACAAGAAGGGTGCAGTGGTACGAAGTAACTACCAGTTTGCATTCCCCACTGTGTACTCAGCACATCTCCACCTTTGCTTTGCAGGACTTGGAGAACTGATCTTTGGTGGAGAAGAACGCTTAAGACTGCAACAGATACAGGTACAAGAAGGAAGACACAGGAGAAGCCCGGGAAGAGGGCTGGACCCAGTGGACAGAGCGAGTGTTGGGTGAACACAGAGACCCTGTCTCTTATCTGAGCTAGTTAGTATTTGCTTTGATTGTGACTATGTAAAGCATGATCCGTTATTTCAGTATTAGAAATAGACCACTATTTATTCTAGAAATAGAAATAGAATATTTCAGTATTCTATTCACCTGCTCAGCTGTATTGAACACACCTTGGGTATTCAAGAAACTTTTTTTTTTGAAAGAATAAATCAATGCTGGGGCACATGGGTGGCTCAGTTGGATTTCAGTGTCCGACTCTGGATTTCGGCTCAGATCATGATCCCAGGGTCCTGGGATCGAGCCCTGCGTTGATATCCCTGCTAAGCGAGGAGCCTGCTTAAGGTTCTGTTTCTCTTTCTCTCACGTTTTCCCCAGCTCTCTCTCTCTCTCTCTCTCTCTCTCTCTAAAAAAGAAGGAGGAGGAGGACGAGGAGGAAGAGAAGGAGGAGGGGGAGGGAGAGGGGGAGGACGAGGAGAAAACAATGCTACTGGAGGCAGAACAGTTTCCCAAGCGTCCACATGTATCCATGGACCAATCTCCAGGACCTATGGGTTGTTATCTTCATGGCAAATGAGGCTTTGTGGATGCAATCAAATTAATCTCCCTGAGATGGGGAGATTATCCTGGATTATCTAGGTGGGCCCAGGGTAATCACAAGAGTCCTCATAAGAGGGAGAGGTGACGATGGCAGAGGTCCAAGCGTGATGTGAGAAGGACCCAATTCGTCATTGCTGGCTTTGCAGATGGAGGAAGGGAGCCATGAGCCGTGGGAGGCGGAAGCCTCCGGAAACAGCAGAGATAAGACACAAGGTTCTTCCCTAGAGCCTCCCAAAGCAGCCATCCCAGAGCAGCAGGGACACTCCTAGTGTGGCCCAGCGGGTCCCTGTCAGACTCTGACTTACTGAACAGTTAGATGGTAAATTTATGTTCTTTCGAGCCACTAAGTTTGTAGTAATTTGCTATAGCAGCCGCAGGAAAAGGATACAGTGTTTAATAAATATTTATTGAAATTGAACCCCAAAAGCTTGCAAATATACAATATGCGATACTCTAAACATCCCTAGGAGGAGAAGAGTTTTAATGCCAGAGGCTCTAGTCATTAATTTCCTGAACGTCACGTTTCAGGGTAGAAGAGGAAAGGTAGGGCTCAATTTAAGATTCAGAAGGGAGAAAATTTCCCAATTAGGAGACATGGCAGCCAAGCTGAAGAATCAATTTCCTTGAAGCATCTCCTGGAATAATGTTCGGAAAAGACAAAATATTAGGCAGGACATAAAAGTTACTGCGTTTCCATTGCCTTAATACCTTCTTTCAACTCATGTCTCTGCAGTGCATTAAAAAGTGGCTTAAAGCCCATTTAGTTAGTGGCTTTCCTTCTGTGATGTATTCCTTGGGAAGCCTCACTACCCTTTTCTGGTTCGTGACTCCTCTGACCAGGTAAGCCTCTGCTTTCAAGAGCTCTGCATAAGAAATAGTGTTTCATTTTGTTTTGTTTTTTTTTAACGTTTGTTTAGTTTTGAGAGACAGAGACAGAGCAGGGGAGGGGCAGAGAGAGAGGGAGACACAGAATCCAAAACAGGCTCCAGGCTCCAGGCTGTCAGCACAGAGCCCAATGGCAGGACTCGAACTCATGAACCCTGAGAGCATGACCTGAGCCAAAGTCAGCAGTTAACCAACTGAGCCACCCAGACGCCCCAAAAGATAGTGATTTTTATTAAAAAAAGTATTTTGCAACATGGAAGGCATGTTTGTTCTCCTGATTTAAGTGTCTGATGAGAAAATTGAAGGATGCTACATTGTTTCCAGCCAAGATTACTTTTATGAATCTAATTCTGATACATGGTCACAGTAACTTGATTTAACACTGAAATCTATGTCATTGTAAATGCTTTTATTAAACCTCCAAGAATAGTGTATTACTAAAAACCCTTAATTTTTGCTAATAGCCATATAGATCTAATGTTCTATAACTAGATTTGGAAAAATAGTACAATTCTTTCTTTCTGGGCAAAAAAAAGGTATGTTACTTTATTATCTTTTGGTTTCTAAAAATAGGCTGGAATTAAATGTCATGTACCTTTGGAATTCATTTTATAAATATACTTGGTAACTAGGAAACTCACATTGTCATTATTTATAATCTAGGAATTCTTTCCATGGTAACTGTTATAAGGTCACAATTATGAAGCCACATGGAGGCTCAGAGGCTATTTGAGAATTCACCAAAAAAAGCCTATTCATAGGAGGTGGCAATGTCTGATGTTCAGATCACTAGATTAATGAGGTGAGGGCTTACGGACTTACATGAGTGGTTGCACCTATGGTTCAGCCTGGTCTTCTCTGCCTTGGACCTTCTTCTTCTTCTCCTTCTTTTTTAATATTTACGCATTTTTGAGACACAGAGAGAGACAGAGCATGAGCAGGGGAGGGGCAGAGAGAGAGGGAGACACAGAATCCGAAGCAGGCTCCAGGCTCTGAGCTGTCAGCACAGAGCCCGATGTGGGGCTCAGACTCATGAACTGTGAGATCATGACCTGATCTGAAGACGGATGCTTAAAGAACTGAGCCCCTACCTTGGACCTTCTTTTGGCCAGGAAATATTGCCGGTGGTACCAAGGCTCATTCTGCAGCCTTGGAGATGCCATGTGCCATTTATAACATTTTCTCCTTCTTGTGACATCACGTGTAGGTTAATCAAATTGCTACATACTGGGGCTGCCAGAGCCCAAGATTTGAGGCAGAAGTCCGTCTGAGGGCTCGGTCTACACAACTTCAAGTATGGTCTTCGGAGTACGTCCCAGAGCCTTGCTAGGCAGCTCCCTAGGGAGCCCCAAGCAACAAGTGCCCGTGGTCAGCTTTGCTCCAATCCCACTAGAGCTGGGGCTGGGCCCTTCACGAACCACACAGATAACACTTGCTCCGAGATGCCTTCGTGGTTTGTCCATCCCAATGGGAGACCCAGCTTCCTGTCACAAACCCATCAACCCTTGCAGAGCCAACATCAACCTGAGCCCCCTGAGTCATGGGAAGGAGGCTGTGCCTGGACTGTACAGGGACATCAGAAGATCCAGGGGTCTAAACGTGATGGAAGGGTGTTGCTGTTCTTAGAACCAGATTGGCTAAGGAGGACTTAACACCCATTTTGTATATGACAGGAAGGAAAAACATTGGTGTCATCAAACACTACAAAGAAAAATGATGTGAATTAAGAATTTAGGGAATGACATCTATTAAAATCAAGCTCCCATAAATGGCAGAAAGCCATACAACTTCGGCAACGTCTTCTTGAGGGTAAATCACACCCTTCACAAGATTCGTTCACACGGTTTCATACAATTCTCTGTAGCTGCCTGACCCAGCTTGCCCCGCCAAAGTTTGTTATTCAAAGGCCATCAAATAGCAGCTTAAATAAATACCAATATGAAGAAAGTGGAGTAGGCAATACCTTACTTATAATTAAGTAACAATAAATAGAAGGGAGATGCTATATTATTTTAGTCTTTCAGATCAGCAAAGACTGAGAAGTCGATATTTCACAATGTATAAGGATGTGGGACAAGTGTCTTACCTGCCTTGGGTGGGTGTGAAACTCAGCAGACTCTGTTGGGAGAGCGTTTTGGGGAATACCTAACAATATGAAAGACAGATTTCCTTTGACCTGGCAGTTTCACGTTGTGACCTTGTATATTTGTTTTATTTTTTTTTTTTAGTTTTTAACATTTTTATTTACTTTTGAGAGAGGGAGACAGAGTGTGAGTGGGGGAGGAGCAGACAGAGAGGGAGACACAGAATCGGAAGCAGGCTCCAGGCTCCGAGCTGTCAGTACAGAGCCGGATGCGGGGCTCGAACTCACCAACCGTGAGATCATGACCTGAGCTGAACTTGCACGCTTAACCCACTGAGCCACCCAGGCACCTTGTGACCTTGTGTATTTGTATGAAGGATTTACTTTGTAGCATTGTTTGAAATACTGAAAGTGCAAACTCGGTAAATGTCCATCCACATGAATTCCTTAGTTAAATGATGGCACATCTAGAAAGTAGAGCTGTTTTTTAAAAAAATAAGATAGATAAATCTGTGCAAGTATGGAAATTTATTCAAGATATGGTGTAACTTTTAAAAGATGCACAACAATGCAAAGGATAAACTCTCATCTGTACCATAAAACAAAGAGAAAAAATATATATATGTATAGGTGTTCACAGACGTAGAAACCTCTGAAACACACGTAAAAAACTGTTCGTGCTAGTTTCTTCCAAAGATAGTGAATGAGACTAGGTGGCTTTTTCATTAAACTACTTGACTCTTTAGGGGGAAAAACATACCATGCACACCTGTTGCTTTCAATTGCAAAACTAATTAACTAAAGTTTCCCATTTACTGGAAGCATGCCAGGATGCAGCTGAAAGAAACGGTAACATTAGGAGACCAATTTCAAAAACTATATACTAGTTAGTGTTACTACTTTCAGTAAGCAGCCAAATAAAATACAAAGAGCTACATACGCATCCACTGAAGATTTGTAGTAGCAGAATGATTTTATAAGTAAAAGAAGACAAGGACTTTCGGCTGCCACACAGTAACTGGTAGAAGTAACTACGAAGCTGCACAAAATCGCAGAGCCAACTATTTCCAGCTGCAGCGGACACCGCAAGTGCAGAACGGGGTTCCCCCAGAAAAGAGACACACGGTGGTCCTGGGTCAACCACCTTTCTGCCCACAGCCCCTTGGTGGACCAAAGGCAAGGAAGGGAGCCCCAGGAGATGAGGGTGGGGGGGGGCTGCTTCCGAGTGGCTGGAATTTGGGGACAGGACCCAGGGGAAGGAGCGTGTGCAGTGTAAGAGCTCCAGAAAGTGCCCAGGGTCCTTGCACGTCTGTGGGCAAAGGCAAAGTGATGCTGTTGGGCGGGGGGTGGAGGGGTGGCTGGGTCTGGGAAAGGGCAGCTCCGGGAAGCTGTTGGCAGTGGGGGATGCTGCAGGCAGAGAGAAAGTGCCCCACACCGGCCCCGGGGCACTCGGCCACCACCCAGGCCAGGGTGCTGCCTTAGCCAGCCAGAGCCTCTATCCCAAATTCCCACCGATTGGATGGCTTCAACAACCATCATTTGTCTCTCATGGCTCCGGACGCTGGAAGTCTGAGCTCAGGTGCCAGCATGGTCTGGTTCTAGAGGGGGCTTTTGGGTCCTGTCCCCACATGGCCCCCTCCTTGGTGCGTGCAAGCAGAGAGGGGGCTCTCCCGTCGCACCCGCTTGACCTCATCTAAACCTAATTACCTCCCAAGGTCCTCATACCCCAACGCCCTCACATTGGGAGGTAGGGCTCCAACATACTAATTTGGAAAGGACCTATTCAGTCCCTAACAGATATTCCCCGCGTTACATTAAATGAAACGTGTGTGTATGTGAGAGAGACAGAGAGCGATCTGGAAATAAACCACCTGAAATGCTAGTAATGTTTACGCCTGGATGTTCTCTAAGATCAGGTACAGGAATTTTCCAAAAGGCACCTCCTTTCTGCTTTGGGGACTTCACAAGTGCTGTTTCTTCTGCCTGGGATGCTGTGTCCTCATTAGTCATTAGAAAATGATACTCAAACCGCGGTGAGATGCCACCTCACAACCAATAGCACAGCTCTTCTAAAAGTCTGTCAATAAATCATTGTGAGGGTGTTGATTCACAGAAACTCTTGCATTGCTGGCTGGAGCCTAAAATGGTAGGGCACAGTGGAGAATGACTTGGGAGTTTCTTAAAAGTTGAACAAATATCTACTGTACCGGCCAACAATTCTGCTCCTCAAAGAAAGGAAACCAATGACCACAGTAAGTTTTCTACAAAATTGTTTGCAAAAGATGTATCCGTAATCACCCAGACCTGCAAATACGCATCAACATCTGGGGATCACATCAGCATCCAGGGAGGCAGAACTCTGAAGGGCTGGGGGCTGCAAGGTTGGTGATTACCTGACTTTCCGCCCGATTAAAATTGTTTACCGTGTGCACGTATTTGATTTGAAAATGTTCAACTAAATATAAATTGCCCACAGCACGGAGCAAGCCAGGGTTTAAATAAGGAAAATCTTACAATATCATACTATGTTTTCAAGCCAATTTTGGATTCTCTTTGAATCAGCAAATTCATGTTTAGAAATGTATCTGTGGGATAACAAGAATGTTCTTTTAGAGGACTATTCACAATAGCAAAAAATTAGAGGCTATTTCAATATCCCGAAGCAGGGGTCTGGGTGTATCGATGACAGCATATCCTTACAAGCACAGTTTTGCAAGTCACTCCGGTCACGTTGAAGAAGAATGTTCAACCATACGCAACTACTCTCCCCACGTTGTAAGTAAACGATGTGCATTCGTGTGTGAGGTCAGGAAGGGTGTGTTGTGAAATGCTAATAATGAACACACCCCCATTTTCTCTATAAGCGTGTCTGGATTTTCCAACAGGTCTCCTTTCTGCCTTAGTTCTTGGAAAGCTGAGTCCTGATGATGCAAGCTCACAGGACGGACTCCTCTTCAACCTTCAAACCCCCAGGCTCAGTTACCTACAGCCAGACCTCTTCCCGATGGCCCCCAGCCCGGCCTGTCCCCAACACCACCCTGAGTCAGGGCTCTGTGTTCTTGACTCACATACCACTTTCCTGCATTTCTAATTCTGCAGTTATTTAGTCTGGGTCTGATGCCCTCCTCACTCTCTTTCGTCGGAGGCTGGGGATCCGTGTTGACCACCACTGTGTACCCAGCAGGCAGGTCACGCCTGGCACATGATAAGGACGCCGCACATACTTCTCCAACGAGGGAAGGAAGAGACAAGCGAGCCAAGCCACACACAGCGAGGGCAGGTGAGGGCAAGTGAGGGCTGGTCACAAAGTCACCAGCACTGAACCCACAGGTGCAGGACCAAAAGCAACCTCTATTTCTAGCAAATCCGTGTTTTCACAAGTTCTCTCTAGGTTGGATGTGGGAGCAATGTAATCAAATTTGTCGTACTCGGCAGGATTCGACCAGCCTCTTGGGCACCCGATGCCCCTAGAACAGTGTCTGGCATGTCCTTGGCATTCAATGAACGTTCTTTGGAAAACTGAAGTTGGTCTGTTTAGAGCAATTGCTCAGTCTTTCATGTTCCCTCCCCTTCCCCTGGTGGACTCCCCAGGAGATGCTGGGATGCTCACTGAGTCGAGTTTGGTAAGGATGCTGGTCTTTACACTGCCTCCTCTTCCTCTGGTTTCTAGAGGGATGTCGCTTGTACCCCCGGGTGATGGGACCTCTACTGCCCAGCCACAGGCTGGTCAACTCCTGCTTTGTTCTCCCCCAGCTCAGTTCTGAGTCCACGTGAATGAGCCGTCTTGACTTTTGCTGGGCCTGCAGGGTCCCCAGGGACCGACAGTGCTGTGTGCGGAGCCCTAGGCTGGAGGTCTATGGGGAGGTCCCACTGCAGGCTTAGCTCCCCTCAGGGCAGGCTCCTCAGCTGACTCAACTTTCTCAACACCACCTGGCAGCATCTAGGAACTATTGGTCCCTTCCTTTCCTGGGACTGCTCTTGGGAGAGCCCAGCTTCTGACTGGCTCACCGTGGCAGAACCCCATTGAGATATATTATTCCCATGCCTGGGACGCAGTGTGTAATACCTCAGAGAATAAAGTCCTTACAATGGTCCTTTTCCAAGCTAGAAAGAAAGAAAGAAAGAAAGAAAGAAAGAAAGAAAGAAAGAAAAAAGAATGGGTGTGTTGAAGGGGGAAAAACAGATGTTAGAACATATACATTTTTTTGTCCGTAAGTTATGCGTCAAATTTAGATTAGAAACTATACGTGAAGCACAAATCCCAATGGCATGGATGCTATGATAAGGTCAAGGCTGAAGTCTCTCTTACGGCTAAAGTGTATTTGGATAAAATGAATGGAAAGAAAGATGAACCGACCTCTCCGTCTCCGTGTGTGTGCACGTATGAGTGTGCATGAGTGTGCATGTGTGTGCTGTGGTGTGGCTGAGACCTCCCCACAGCTATGGAACCAGATGAGAGGGACATTTTGAGATGCTTACTTTTTAAAGCCCTCCTTTAATGAAGGCCACAAAACACCTGAACACAAAATACCAAGCAGCAGAAAATTAAAGTAATCCAGCAGGCAAGACACTAGTGTTGCCCCAACAACAAAAAAAGGTCAGAGAAGTCCATTTAGAATACATCTCACAAATAAACCATAATTTCTCTGTTTTTAATTTTTGTTTATTTATTTTGAGAGAGAGAGAGAGAGCAAGGGAGGGGGCAGAGAGAGAGGGAGAGGCAGGGAATCCCAAGCAGGTTCCACACTCTCAGCACAGAGCCCAATGCGGGGCTCGAACTCCCAAACTGTGAGCTCATGACTTGAGTCGAAACCAAGAGATGGACGCTCCGCTGACTGAGCCACCCAGGTCCCCCCATAAACCCTGATTTCCATTTGTATTTACAGATTTATCTTCTAGGAGGCAAAGCTACTTGAGACATTAAGGCAAATGGCACTGCTGTTCAGAGGTGCCCGGCTGCTTTATTTAATCAGCTTATCTAATGAAACTGAAGAATTAATTGGTGGCATGCAGAGGTGACAGATAATGCTGGTGGTCAGCCACGTAAGGAGACCTTCCCACGCGCCCCTGGCCATGAATCCCAGCTCCTGTCAACACAGCTCCATTGGCCTTATTTCCGGTGCCACCTCTGTTTGCTGGGACGGATAAGTTACAGAAGAAGGATGAGAACTCAAGCCCGGAACAGAAGCAAAGAATGACAGTGTTTCTTTTGTTGTTGCTGTTGCACTTTCGTGGGTAATCTCTCCTCCCTCTCCCTTGTTCTCAGTATGTACCCACGCACCCATACGTATGTCCATGTGTTATGCATACATAATGTATACGCATTATATATAGCTGTATATATAATGTGCCTTACAATTCCAAAATATTTTCACATACATTACTTATTTATTTTATATTTTTGCAAATGCTTGCTTTGGAAGATAAGGCAGGGATCAATTTATTTGTTATTTATAATTAACCAACTAGTAAGAACAAAAACACGAGGACAAGTTGCACAGCATTCAAAATTAAGTAGTGGGGCGCCTGGGGGGCTCAGTGGATTAAGCGTCTGTCTTCAGCTCAGGTCACGATCTTGCGGTTCGTGGGTTCGAGCCCAGTGTCGGGCTCTGTGCTGACAGCTTGGAGCCTGGAGCCTGCTTCGGATTCTGTGTCTCCCTCTCTGTCTGCCCCTCCCCTGCTTGAGCTTTCTCTCTCTATCTCTCTTTCAAAAATAAGTAAACATGAAAAAATAAAAAAAGTCAGTAGTAATAAGGCTGAAAGGAATAGCACAGAATGAAAGGAAAATTAAAAATTGATTCAGATAAACAAGACTGAGGATGTCAAAAAGTTTGAATAGAAAATGTAATATTACCTAAGAATTCTAAGGTTTTAAAAATTCTCACTGCGTAATGAGAGGAAACCATAGGAGATATCGGTTGTGTTTTCTGTACAGAAAACCAACACACAGGGAGACTTAGAGCTATTTTAAGGTTGCATGACCAGCAGGCATCTGACTCTCCGCTCAGACCTGGGTCTCTGGATTGGGACATTCATACTCTTTCCAACAGACTCTGTAGTGAGGCTCTGTGCTAAACAACTAGCTATTGGTGTAGGTGAGTCTACTCCACAAAAAAAGAAACGAGCTGAGTCTTGATAACCCAGTGCACCGTTGCAATAATGTAGAATGTCTTCTAGCTCAAAGCAAACCTATGTGACTGAGTTGCATACAATGGAGTTGGTCAGGGTGATGGGCATTGCTTTGGACAATGGCCAATGTGATTGGGTTGGGACAGCCACGTTCTGATTCATGGTAGACCAGTAGACAATGCACTGAGGAAAACTGAAATGTTTCAATGGCAAGAAATGCTCATCGTCTCTGGGCGTCATTGATGTCCTAGGCATGGAAGCATTCATGAGCAAACTACAGACACCTGCCCGACAGACTGATGATTTGTCCACCCAGAACAATGCGAACGTGGCCTTAGGAAACATGGTCCTGCTGTCCCACACTTGCCTGGGGAGCATCCCCACTGGAGCATGTCACTGTGCAAACCCTGGGGTAGGTGATCGGAGGCTGTGGTTTGCCCTAAAATAGCAGGTGCTTCTTTGGACGTGGCCAGACACAGAAAACTTAGTGCACTTGCCCAAAGGCTGAGCGCTTCCAGACTGGGATGAATCCACAACATGAAGGCAAGCTTCCAGCTCATTCTCCTCTGCTCCTGGCACTCCAAAGACCACACGCTTTCAACGGCTGGTGACGGCTGATGACAGGAATGATCAGGACTCACGTTCTCCCGCTGTCAGAGAGTTTCCCCAAGCTCTTGTCAGCAGTCCTAGCTCAGCCCTCTTTCCAGGTGTCTTCTCATCTTTCAGTTAACTCCAACCCAACTCCTCCTGGAACAGCGGACACAAACGGATCCATGCGAGGGCCCTTTTTTCTCTGAAAATATGTTTTTTTTTTATTCCCAGCCCCCTGGAAGTCCATTCTTATTTGGTTTGTTATTTTGTTGAACATGGATTAGCAGGAGTCCTTGCGTGCACGAGACTGGTCTCTGCTGGATAAGGGGTCCTTTTCTTCAAGAGGCATCTTCCAAGAAGGGTTTCAGCAGCCAGGATGTGCCCTCTGGAAAGGAGTGCCTATTGTTGTGAAATTCTCTCTTTTTATGCCTTTTAAGAATTCCGTCATTTTTTCCATCTACACAGATATGTGGACTTATTCATTGTGCATTTCTTTCCATGTCGTTTAATAGCATTGAAAATCAGACTTCAGCTTAGGTCATGATCTCACAGTTTGTGGTTTCGAGCCCCGTGTCGGGCTCTGTGCTGACAGCTCAGAGCCTGGAGCTGCTCATACTGTGTCTCTAAAAAATAAATAAATGTAAAAAAAATTTTTTTAAAATATTTATTGTAGTGAAGTAAAAATTTAACTCACTAGGTTGATATGCTTTTAAATACCAATAGCTTTCCCTCTCTCTCTGCCCCTCCCCCATTCATGCTGTGTCTCTAAAAAATAAATAAATATAAAAAAAGTAAAAAAAAATATTTATCTTAACGTAGTAAGAATTTAATTCACTACGTTGATACGCTTTTAAATACGAATAGCTTTATGATAATCCAGTGTTAATTTTCTAAAGAAAGGCAGACATTTGATTGATAAAGTATGTATAGCAATTTACATGGTATGCTCACTACAGCAGGGCACATGAGAAAAGCAGTGAAATGGGGCCACAACTCTGAAAAGAAAACCAGAAAGGAAAATCCAGAGGGAAATAACCCAAAAAGTAACCTCTGTGGGGTCACATGGTGTGAATACTACCTGACTTGTTTTCTTTTGTCCCTTCTAGTTTTTTGGTGAGAGGATACTGTGCCGTGAGAGAAAAGTCTCATTAACAATTACGCTCGATTTGTCACCGATGAGGACGTGTCAGCAGATCAGGACAGCATAAACCTGCCAGTACGGATCGGGAAGCCCCCTCACTGACGTAGCCGTAATTATTCAGACCACTTTGCGTTACAGGTTATGTGTCCACACGTTTATGCTCTTAGGTCCCAGCTGCCAGCTGTCAGGGAGTTGGGAGCCCTGTTCTCGACCGCTGGCCTGTCCTCCCCCATCACCTCGGCTGCACTTGCACCCACCCAGGGGACGGGAACCTCGGACAGCCTGGCCCTGGGCCTTGCCTCCTGTCCTGGACTCCAGCCTCCCTGCCTGTGTCCGTTTTGTGTCTATGCGCCCCAGCGAACAAGCCCAAGTCAACTCTTCAGAGAGGTTGACGTATCTGAAGACAGTTCTCGAAACATTCTGAATTTCCTCTTTGCCTGGTCCTTCCTCCCTGGAAATGGGATGATTCAAAACTTCCCCACCACACTTCGGTCTCTAGCAGGGACCCGCATCTGGAGGGGGGTCTAATGCAGGAAGGCCCCCCTTTCCACTTCCACTGGCAGGCAAAGGTGCCTGTGGGTTCTGTCTCTGCCGACCAGCTGTGGCCACCTGGGGTCTGACCTGGAGGCAGGGGATGGGAGGCCATCTTTCTCTGTCCCTACTCCTTCCTCAATGTCTCTCTGCCTCTCTCTGTCTCTGTCTCTATCTCTCTCTGCAGAGGCAGCGCTGACCTTCCAGCAACGAGAATCTCCATGGAGCTGCTGTTCTGACAAGTTCTGGAAGGTGTGGTTTGAGACGTTGTTCCTGGACTCTTAGCTCCAAGCCTGGGCTTAAAGCTGTTTCACTGGTTCTGTGAACGCCACAATACGCTGTCCACAAATTCATTTATTTTAGGGACACCAGCAGAAACCAGTTTCTACTGTTTGCAAGTAAGGACTCCAACTAGTAATTCGCTGTAAGGAAGAGCCTCCCAAACCTTCTCTATTCAAAGCATCCGAAATGCCGTAGTGTTTTTCACAGCATGCTGAGGCCAAAAGAAATGTCTGACAGTATGTATTTGTTAAACTCATATGGGTACTTAAAATGTATTAAACAGGTTCAAACATCTTAATGAGTATTTACACCCTAACAACTTAGTCGTCATATGAAAAATAATGTAGCTATACTGAAAGCAAAAGTATGGATTTCACTCTTACCTAAGCACAGTCACTTACCACGGGACGCGCGCACCTGTTGGCCACTGAACAACCCGTTTAATCTTGGACTGGACTTAGTGCAGTCCCCTCCTTTCCCATTGGCGTTGATGTTCCTGTACAACCTTTTTATCCTCGTGAGAGCCAAAAATCTGGTTTACTGAGGTATGACGTCATCCCCTGAAAAGGAACGTGATGTAATGTTGAGACGAATTACTTGGAGCTGGTAGTTCATGAGATGGCCCACTGATGTGGAGCGTGGCTGTGCCCCCCTCAAGTGTGCAAGATATCCCGTGTTCCCGTGTTTCCTGAGCCTCCCTGGGGGTATCTCAGCACGCAGTTTAAGAATCAGGGCTCTAGGATAATATAAAGTGTTATAGACGTACAGGATACAAACTAATACACCAAGGAGGACCCCTTCACTTATTCAATAAGCATGAATTGAGCGCAGCCCAGGATGTAAAGATACACAATTCCTCACTCAAGAACCTTAGAGGCTACTGAGAAAATAACTATCTGCAGTAGCTAAAATACGGTCAAATTTTAATTTTCAGGGAGGTATGTGAAAAATGCATTGGGAACACAGGAAAAAAAGAGCCACACTCTGCATGAGTTTTATCAGAAGAGATTTATCAGAAGAAATTTATCAGATTTATCAGAAGAGATTTATCAGCAGGTCAATACTTGCAAAGAGACACAAAGAATGGGCAGAAAGGGGCACCTGGGCGGCTCAGGCAGTTGAGTGTCCGACTTCGGCTCAGGTTGTGATCTCGCAGTCCGTGAGTTCGAGCCCCGTGTCGGGCTCTGTGCCAACAGCTCAGAGCCTGCAGCTTCTTTGGATTCTGTGTCTCCCTCTCTCTCTGCCCCTCTCCTTCTCTGTCTCTGTCTCTGTCTCTCTCTGTCAAAAATAAACAAACATTAAAAAAAAAAAGAATGGGCAGAAAGATGGAAGGAGGGCATTTGGGGTGAGGAGGAAAGATGTTGTAAGAAAATACAGTGACACGTGCTGGGATCGAGGGAGAGACAGCATCTGAGGCTGAAAACGTCAAACGGGGTGAGCCGGCAGGAAGGGGACCTAACAAGCCTCCAATGATCAGCTGTGGATATGTGTGTGATGAGAAACTGTGCACAGGACATTGCTATCTCGTCTTCTTGACTGAATGATGACTGTAGACGTTTGGGGATCTGGGAGTTAGAGTTGGGGGAAAGAGGGGGGCGCCGTAGCAAAGCCAAGAAGAGACTAGTAAGGAGGCCCCATATGGATAAACCACCGGAAACAGAGACACAAATGGGACTTGCGTTTGTTAATGGGGAGGAGCTACAGATAAACAAGTAAGGGGGGTGGGGTAAGTGCTAGGGAGTAAATCCAGTGAGCGGGAGAAGCTCGTGGGAGTCCAGCCTGGGTGCAGGTGGGTGGATTTGCCACAGGATGGCCACGCATGGCCTCCCCAACACTGTGACATGTCATAGAACACCTGAGGGAGGCAGGTGAGCAGAACACGCGTGGACCTTAGAAAGAGCGTCACAGCGGCTCTTAACTGGGCACCATTTTGTCCCCAAGAGGCCTTTTGACTGTGTCTGCAGACATTTTTGTTCATCACAAAAGGGGGTGGCTGCTGATAACTCACGGGTAGACCCCGAGTCTACCTCCTAAAATGCACAGGACACCACTGTCAACAAGGAAATCACCAGCCCAGGTTGTAATTCGTGCCCAGGCTGAGAGACCCCGGATGGAGGGAGAGACTGGTGTCACGTCCTGAGTCATGACAATAGTTGAGAGGGTGTGTCTGCGTTGACAATATGTCGGCAGAGAAAGAAAAGCAATGGACGCATTTGCAAAAATGTTTAAGGGACAGAATCCAGAAAATTAGGATTAGACGGCAGCTTTAGGGAGAAGGCCGCCTTTAGGAAGATGCTCGGGTCTCTGGGTGGCCCGTCACAGCGGGGAGCACTTCGAGATGACCTGGGATGACGTGTGAATGAAGCCAGTTCTCTCACAATTCCCTGCACCTGGTAGGCACTCAATACTTGCTGAATGACTGCAAATTGAGTCTGAAGGTGTTTGAAAGTCCCGGGAACAGAGATGGGGCCGCGCCTGCCCTAGGCATCCATCACTCATCTGTTTTCTTTTCTTCATGTCCACGATTAAAAGAGAGTTTCTATGTATACAGTTGCTTACTTGTCTATCACCTGTCTCTTCCCTCCAAAATGTTAGCTCCACAGCGGCAGGGATCTTGTCCACCTTCTTGGGTGCCATGTCCCCAGATCCTGGAACTGCGCTCACCCCGGGATAGGTGCTCGCCACACAACTGTAGAATGTGGGACACAGGCAGCACACATGGGAGAAGCCGTGTATGGAACCCGGCCAAGTTCTAGGACAGAAAAAGAAATCCTCGAACAGGTGTCTGGGCAAGGTGTGCTGGGCAAGGGAATCCTGGGGGAAATATTAGCTCTTAGGAGAGAAGAGAACCGATCCTGGAAACCAAACTAAACTTGAGAAATAACCTAGGTTAAGCATTTGGAGTCAGGGAAAGGGAAAGTCTGGAAAGGAATTAAAGAAGGAGGGGCTCCTGGGTGCCTCAGTCGGTTAAGCGTCTGACTTCGGCTCAGGTCATGATCTCACGATTTGTGGGTTCGGGCCCAGCCTCAGGCTCTATGCTGACAGCTCAGAACCTGCTTCAGATTCTGTGTCTTTCTCTCTCTCTGCCCCTCCCCTGCTCATGCTCTGTTTCTCAAAAATAAATAAAAATTTAAAAAATAAAAAAATATAGCAGTTAAAGAAGGAGTAGTTGGAGGTAAGGATAGAAACAAAAAGCAAACAAACATCAGCTGGGAAGGAGGAAGTTTGGCAGAGGAGTGACCACAGTTCCCGGGACCCCCAGGGACACAGCACAGCACAAGGATGCTGTTCAACCTGCCAGGGCGAGACCACCGGCCGCAGGCGGAAAGGTTATTCTAAGCCTGAGACTCTCTTGTCCATCACGGGGGTCACCTGGCCAGCCCCGACCCTACAGGACCCCACCCAACTACAGCCCCGTACAGCACCCCATCCCCACTCTCCCCAGGAGTCTCAGCCTCCTGGGCCCCCAGCCCTGATCCAGAGCATCCATGCAGGGTCCTTCCTCCAACTGGGGTGCTGCCCCTTTGCCTGGAGGTCCCTTCAGTTCCTGCAGCCTCTGTCTGCAGGGGCGACCACATGGAGACTCAAGGACCATCCAGCTCTGGGGCTCAGCAGAGTCCCAGAACCCAGATCCCGGGGGTTATGGAAGAGAAGGCGAGGAAGGGATTAGAGACATGTAAACCAGTCTTCCTGGGAGTGTGATTATTTCAGCAAATGAAAGAGTGAAGACATGGAATTCTCCCAAATATGTTACCCTACAGTCCATAGTCCTCTGTCTTGTCCTCAGAGAGAAGCATCAAGAAATCCTACAAAATTGCTCTAATGCTTTACCCAGCCCAGATACTATTATAAGACCAGGGGTTAAGAGCATACAGTCTGGGCACTTGTCACGTGTAGGGCAATGTGCCTCCCCTAGCAATGCAGTGGCAACCCCGGGGGCTGGGCGCACCCCACAGAGGGCCCAGTCCCCTGTAGTATTTAATGGGAACCCTTCAAAAGAAAAACGAAGGACATTTGCAATGAAGAGAGTGACTTTCAAGAGATCCAGGAACTTACCAGAGGCCTCCCAGCCACTGAGAGCCGGTGTCTGTCCCCATCTCTGAGACCCTCCTGGCCCTGCGGGCTGTTGGTGGTCCAGGCACCACAGCTCCCTGCGGGAGGGCTCACCACCCACCCGGTTCAGAGCATGGCTTAGGGTTTCAGTCAGAATCGCCTACCCATCCTCCAGTCTTGGGTATGGTAGGACATGCTTGTTTTCTCTGTGGGTGACATTTGGGCAGCTGAAGCTTGATGGCTCAGGTGCTGAGGTCTTCAGGAGGAGAAAGTGGGCCCGCCCTCTTTCCCAGCTGCCTCTTCTGTCCTTTCTTAAGAATCCTGGGCTCAAGAATTGAAGGAAGCCATCTCCCACCCACACCGCTTTTCACCTTCTCACAGATAAGAGATTATTTCCTGGGTCTATTGATTTCCTGATTCTTGAGAACAGAACACGCGTCCCCAGGAGTGTGGGAGTGTGAAACGACAGGGTTGGGGGGAGAGTTTCAAGTGTACTTGAAAATACGGACATCCACGGTTTTCATATATGCCCGGCGAGCGTCAGCTCCGTATTAAAATTTCAGGGCTCACACAGCTAAGATCAAAGATCCCGTGTCATTTAATCATCGTAAAGCTCCTGTCCACGCAGCTAATGAGAGCACGTCATGCCCTAAGCCTGTTAAAAATGATATAAACGAAGTATAGAAAATGCTTTGCAGGGAACAGTCTCAAGCTGGTCCCTTTAGGGATGACTGAGACGAACTAATCGGTCTCTTTCATGTCTAATTTATAGGATTCTAATTATAGAGGCACGCCATTCCTGTGGCTTTATCCCCAGCTGCCAGCATCCATGTGCCTGGGACCCTGCCATCCTGCCTCCACTCTGTGACTCTCTCCGGCGTCTTCTCTCCAGCTCTGATATCCATCCATTCAGGAGACGTTTGCCGAATTGCCAACTTCTCCACGGCAGCACTGTGCATTTAACAGAGAAGGAAGAAACTCAAGAGAAAACTCTTTTTCTGTGCGGAGCAGAAAAAAACTTAGTGGGGGTCAATAGCGAGGAATGATATAGAACCTCACCCCAAAGGAATGTGTGACTTCTCCATGGAATCTGTGGTCTTGCTCTTTGGTTGTGACTGGATCTGACGTAGCACATTCGCATTAAATATTGATGCAAACAGCTCGTATTATTGAAAAGAGGAGGGAGCGTGCGTCTAAGACTTGGTGGCCTTGGCCGCTACTGAAATTCGCCAGATTTCAGAACGACCGAGGAAGAGCTCCAGAAAGAGCCACGCACACCACAGAATCCTCTGCCTTGCGCCTAGGTTTAGACGAGCACTTGGGGAACGCACTTGGAAATTTAAGATGCTCTAGGGCAGATGTGCGTAGCGCAGGACAGCACGCTCCGAAAGTACTTTGGAAGCCTGTGGACTTTGCTGTTTGCTCCGACCCAACCAAACAGCAAAGGAGACAACCTGGGAGACAGAGAAAACAGCTTGGGGCAGGAGGCAGACCCCTCCTGGATGCCTTCTTCCAGATGCCGGATCCCTAGGAATGTGCTTCTCCATGTCCTGGGGGACCGCGTGGCAGACCGATGTGTCGGGGGGAGGGCAGGGAGGGTGGCTGGACAGGGCGCGGGGGCATTTCTGCACTGTGGTTACCCTGTCTTTGTCCTATTTTACGTGATGGGGTTTTGCGACCCATTGTCAAGGGGACCACGCGTGTATTTCACCGGCACGTCTTTGTTTTCACAGCTCTCACCCAGGCTGATTTCCTCCGAAGGTGGGAGTAGCACAGTCATGGCTGGCAGACATAAATATTCAGCCCCTGGAAATGCACACTAATCAAACAATTTCCTGATGTCGTTTGCATATTTTGGTTAGTCGCAGATGAAATTAACTCACCAGGCGATGTTTACATGCGCACTGTCATCACCGGCGAATTTATCAAGAGTATGCGGGGTGAAATACTTTTTATCACACAAAGACACCACCTCCAGATGGGTATTTTTGTCTAAAGTGTAGCCTGACCAGCTGAGAAAGGAAAGACGACAAAACGCTCCCGCGAAACAGTTTTGAGTGTGTTTTAAGTGTGGTGTGGCTCCTTGGGCCCATGAAAGCGGCCTGTCTCGGCAACAAAAGTCGGAGCCACCACAGGACGGGATTGGAATTATGCGTGTCCCTTATAATGAACCTCATTATGCAAGGTGGCCTTGTTCTATTATGAAGCAGGGCAGTTTACGGTCTTAACTGCTATTCAGCTTCGAACAATGACAAAGAAAAAAATCCCCTACCCCATGTCACAGCTAATCCTTTGTCATGCTCACAATTTTGTGTCGTTTGTATGTGTCCCTCAAAGAGAACTTCCCTGCCGTGTTCCTTGCGCCCAGCAGCCTGGATCCCTCACCGCAGCCCCGTTTCACATCTCACTTTCACTTCTCCTGAGAAAAGCTACCGAATTCCATATGCCGTTTTGCTTCGAAGAAGTTATAACACAACGGTCCCCTCCACAGTCTAATCTGACATTATATTTATAAACAATAAGGCCCATTTACCATTCCGTGTGAGCCCCTAATTCCAGCGGCGGTTTATGTGCGCTCCTGGACAGAATTATAGCTGGGGGCACGTTATGTGGCCCAACGCTACGTCGTGGCTGTTTGCATGGCTCCTATGTTTAATAAGACTATTCACCATCAAATCCCTTTTCTGCACGTTTTTATGACCCCACAATAAATACAGAGGGAGATCCTGTTTGGTGCCTGCATATTTTGAGGTATTTGGGGGCCATTATTTTTAAGCACCAACCCATAAATCCCAGAATATTGTTTTAAATGCCCGAGCATTTCATCCTGGTGTGGCTCCCATTTCCAATATAACACCCCAGAGGCTCCACACGTGTATTGGGAACTGCTCACCTGGGGTACTTGTCAACGTCATGTATTTACCTGCACCGAGAAGAGGGTCCTGTTAGGGCCGTGCAGAGATGGGGGAAAAAAAAAAACAGAAAAAAAAATCGTTTTAGAAGAGGTATTTGCCTGTCGCACGTTGAAGGAGGCAGAGGAACTGCCTGTCCCTGTCACGCAAGAACACTGAAAAGACTGCACAATTAACTGACGATGAGTGCAGTCGACAGGGGGTCTAGATCTTTCCTTCTGTTCTCTCTCCTGCCCCTCTTCCTCCCTCTCCCTCCCTCTCCCTCCTGCTCCTTCTCAGGCAGAGAGTCTGTGATATGGAGGTTTGGAATTCAGCTCCACGACTTACTAGCTGACTTTGGGCAAAAGGTATTTAATATCGCAGAGTCTCATTTTCCCCAGCTGGGGGAAAAAGACAATAACAGCCCCCACCTCATATGGATGTCATTAAATTTATTCACACGAGATGTGTCCATACGTCCCGGGCTTTGATGTGTCATAACCACTCAGTAAGCGTTGGCCCCTACTTACCTTACAGCTTTGCTTTTGAACCTATATCATTGTGATGAAATAAATGAGAGCACTGATTTGGAAAGTGTGTTTGTCTTAAGCAAGGCAAAAAGGCAAACCGTGCGTTTCTAGGGCTCTGATTATCTGAGTGATTATTGAGACAGTGATCAGAGACAACGATCATGATCAAGCATGAGGTATCACTACACAGACCACCACGTAGAGGAACCTTGAAAACGTCGTGCTGAGTGAAAGGTGCCCGTCACAAAAGACCACATATCGCATGATTCCATTTTTATGAAGTGTCCAGAGTCAGGACATCCATAGACAAAAGTCGACTTGCGGTGGCCAGGGGCTGAAAACAGGGGACTGAGGAGTGGATGGTAATAGGGTCACACAACCCAGCGACTATCCTAAGAACACAAATTTTCCACTTCAGTGGGGTTCGGAGTATGTGAATTATACCTCAATAAACCTTTTACGGAAAATGGGTATCAGACAGAGCAGAGCCAAGTTCAGAATTCTGAGGTTCTTACTGAGGGTCCTTTCATGGTTTGATAACTAATGAATTACTGAGCGTGTTGGGGGGGGGCGGGGATTTGTTCAACAGACATAAATCCAAATACCATCCAGCACGTGCACATACACAAGATGAGAGGCTGTGATATTTCTAAAATTGCACAAAGTGTCTGCTAATCTAAAGGTAGTCTGTCACTGCAGGGGACAGGTGAACGAAGTCAGAGATTGGAGAAGCCCACCCTTCTCTCAGAAGTGACCCTTCACCCTAATTCACCAGCAAAAGGCTCGCAGGGAAGCAAGACACCTAAATAAAGAATATTAAGATAACATCATGGATCATTTTGATACTATCAAGTATTGGCATAATAAAAACTCCCAAGGGGCGCCTGGGTGGCTCAGTCGGTTAAGCGTCCGACTTCGGCTCAGGTCACGATCTCACGGCCCGTGAGTTCGAGCCCCGCGTCGGGCTCTGTGCTGACAGCTCAGAGCCTGGAGCCTGTTTCAGATTCTGTGTCTCCCTCTCTCTCTCTGGCCCTCCCCCGTTCATGCTCTGTCTCTCTCTGTCTCAAAAATAAATAAACGTTAAAAAAAAATAAAAATAAAAAAATAAAAACTCCCAAAAATACATATCAAAAAAGTGTTGGGGCGCCTGGGCGGCGCAGTCGGTTAAGCGTCCAACTTCAGCCAGGTCACGATCTCGCGGTCCGTGAGTTCGAGCCCCGAGTCAGGCTCTGGGCTGATGGCTCGGAGCCTGGAGCCTGTTTCAGATTCTGTGTCTCCCTCTCTCTCTGCCCCTCCCCCGTTCATGCTCTGTCTCTCTCTGTCCCAAAAATAAATAAACGTTGAAAAAAAAAATTAAAAAAAAAAAAAGTGTTAATAAAGGAGAGGAAAATATACAGAATGAACCACCAGGATTTTTACCATTATTTAATTGTTAGAAACTGTTGAGTATTTTAGATGGTAAATGTTAACCACAACTTAAAAAAAATTAATATCAATAAGCGTGTTTCACTGCAAATTAAAATTATGAGGTTTGACACCACAGCACTTTTTTCTATTCAAGTAAGACAGCACCTTTTTGGAAAAACATAAACATTGAGGTAGTAAAATTTCAATTTTTATTGATGAAAAACATTTCGCACAAAACTGTTTTAATAATTTCGAGTGAAAATCAGTTATTTTTGAACTTAGTGATGTTTGTTTCCTGGCACCTCCAAGAAATGTCATCTGAAAAATAAAATTAAGCCTCAAAGTCTCAAAAATCAAGTGTACATGGGAAAAAATATATATATCTTTAATTTCTGAGAGAATGAGAGTGTGTGTGCATGAGCAGAACAGAGGCAGAGAGAGAGGGAGACAGAGAATCCCAAGCAGGCTCCACATTCAAAACAGAGCCCAACACAGGGCTCAATCCCATGACCCTGGGATCATGACCTGAGCCGAAATCAAGAGTTGGACACTCAACTGACCGAGCCGTCCAGGTGTCCCTCTTTTTTTTGTTTTTTGGTACAAGGGAAAATATTTTAAAGTGAAAGATTTACAATAAAATTTTACTGGATTCTGTACAGATGCAATCCAGATTACTTTATGGAGAAAATCTGAAGTTGCCACCAAAATTTAGACACATTTCTACACATTTAAATTTGCAACACCAGAGCCGTGATAAGTTAACTACATCCGAATGTGTTCTAAAAGATACAAATTAAATAAGCACTTCATTTACCACCTGCACAGGCAATCTCATGTTTCTACTGTGCACCAAATAAAACCGGAGAAGTTAAATAACGTATCTGAAAAGATAGGGCTTCAATGAAAGAAAACTGGAAGACTTTTGGGGTAACACTTGTAGCAGAGGAGTGCGGGAGTTGCAAAAACGGGTTGAAAATTCCATCACACTTGGTAAATCACTTTAATAGTAACTGAGTGTGGAAACAGGAAAACATTAGTAAATAATCCCTTTTTTTTTTTTATTTTTTTTTCAACGTTTATTTATTTTTGGGACAGAGAGAGACAGAGCATGAACGGGGGAGGGGCAGAGAGAGAGGGAGACACAGAATCGGAAACAGGCTCCAGGCTCTGAGCCATCAGCCCAGAGCCCGACGCGGGGCTCGAACTCGCCGACCGCGAGATCGTGACCTGGCTGAAGCCGGACGCTTAACCGACTGCGCCACCCAGGCGCCCCAGTAAATAATCCCTTTTGAAATCTGACTTCAGCAAAACTCTTTCGGAAACAGTCGTTACTCTCTCTGGCTTGAAAATACGCCCATGTTCTCAGTCAGTAAGGCTGCTGATGTTCCTGAAAATCTCCTTGGATCGAAAGTGACCTAATGAGCAAGGGTAAGTCAACAAATACACAGAACACGCCAAAATAAATGATGTTTGCCACTTTGATAACAGAGAAAGTATAAAGAAACTATGGACCTGGAAATGATTGGAAATTTAACTGCTGCTTGTACACAAGAGTTTATTCAGTAGCAGTTTGAAAATGTGGGTGAGGATATAAAGTGTCTCCTTGGTCAGACGACAAGGTACCTCGTGACTGTCCATTCAATAGGATTCCCATCTTCCGGGCACCTGAGTGGCTCAGTCGGTTAAATGTCCAATTTCGGCTCAGGTCATGATCTCATGGTTCATGAGTTCGAGCCGCACATCAGGCTCTGTGCTGACAGCTCAGAGGCTGAAGCCTGCTTCGGATTCTGTGTCTCCCTCTGTCTCTGCCCCTTCCCTACTCACACTCTATCTCGGTCTCTGTCTCTCTCTAAAAAATAAATAAATAATTTTGTTTTAAAAATAGGGTTGTCTTTGGAAGACTCTGAAGCACTTGCCTATGTCAGTCATGACATAGACTGGATCACCATTTAAACAGTGATAGCAGTATCCAAAATATTACAGAAACGATTTCCAAACAATCCACAAATAATTTGGAACTTTTAGAGAAAGTTATGCTAAGCATATCACATGGTAAACATTTAAAAATATGTGTAGTTTAATTCAACTAGTTAATGCACAAAGGAGGACGTATTTTTACTCTGTGGCACATACATCGATTCATATATACTTCTATTTTAATAACAGTTGTTAAAATTTTTAATTTCATAAAACTACCACTTTTCCCAAAGGTACATAAAAATACTTAAATAAATAAGAGCTAAAAATGTACTCAGGAAACTGAATAAAAATCTTTTTTTCCTCTCAGAGTTATCCTATATTGTATGTCTAGTACAAATTCAATCAAAATCCCTGTGGGAAATTTTGGAGGTGGGGGTTATAGGCACATTCATCCTGAAGATTACCCGGAAAATCACCCATAAGAAATCGAAGAGAAAAATTTTGAGAAAGAAGAGTAATGAGGGACATTTTCCAACAGACTTAAAGCCTTGAGAGACGAATCACTTTGGTCTTGGTGAACGGGTCGATGGGTTGAAAAGATGAATTAGAGACATATTGACATATTGCAAAAACAGCAAATAATAATAAAAGCAACACGAAGTGAAGAAAGACAGGATTCCATATTACATTTTTACGAAGCAACGTATTATTCTTTGAGAGAGAAAAAAAACGAATCAGGCTATCGTTACACGTGACAGACAATACTGGGGACTATTTTTCTTTTCTCAAGATGGCGACGAACCTTATGCTCATGAAGTGATGGGGCGATCGATACAGTCAACCACATAAGAAGCTCCCCTATTTCATAAATCAGCATAAATAATATTAAAAGGCAAACAACTACCTAGGAAGAACTGAAACAAATACGGCAGACAATAGATGAATGTCCTTCATGCATGAAAATGGGGCACAAATCAATAGATGAGACAATAATACAGCTAGGAGAGAAGTTTGCAAAGAATGTGAATGGGCCATTTACTAAAGAAAAAGCATTTAACCAGCGTATGTTACACGTAGTATCTTTTCTTTCACATTAAACAACTTTTTAAGATCATATGAGTAACATTTTTTTCCTCGAGAAGGCTTACGAAAATATGTCGCGGTTTGTTGTGTTTTCCCCTCATAAAGTTACTATTTTCCCTCTTTGTAATTAATGAGTATCACATAGAGAGATAATTTGAGATTATGTAAAAACCTTGTTTCTCATCATATTTTGGGTACTACTTTTAGCATCCAGGGATGATTTTGCCTGAAACAATGTTTACGGAGGTGTTTGCCAAATGGGGGTTTTCTATGTTCATCATTCTTTCTATATTTATTCGCTGGAATGCTACCGAAGGTCAGGTTTCTCTATTGGTGGAGAACCCTGGCAGACAACACCACCTATGGTGTCTACCAAATGGCGATTTTCTATTTCTATCTTTCCTTCAACACATATTAATTGGGATTCTACTGTGAAGACAGATTTTTCCCTTAGTGGACAAACCAGGCAGAAGCCACATTAACCGAATGATCCCAGCAAACATCGGTAGGGGCAGGCACATCGCCTCGCATTTCCAGGTGTATATGCCAAGAACCCGACACCTTCTCTGTCAAGAACACAACACTGGAATTTAGTTATGAGGAAGTTTCAGACAAACCAAAATGAAGGACGTTATGTGAAGTAACTAGCCAGTTATCCTCCAAGTGTCAAGGTCTTAAAAGACAGACTGAGGCTATGGCTTGGAAATTAAGAAGACATAGCCATGAGTGCAAACAACACTTGATCTCGAGTGACATCCTGGACCAGAAAATGGACGTGAGTGGGGCACTTGGTGAAATTTGGATGAAATATACAAGTTAGATAATAGTAATATACCAGTGTTATTTTTTTGCCCTAATTTTTATATTCTGTGCTCTGGCTAGTCAAGATGTTATCGTGGGCAGAATTGCAGTGAAGGATATACAGGAATTCTTTGTAGTACTTTTGTAACTTTTAAAGTCAACATACTTTTGCTAAATGAAAAGTTAAAAAGAAACAAAGAATTAAAGATGAAAAGGATTATTGAGGAGGGCACCTTTTGGGATGAGTGCTGGGTGTTGTATGGAAATCAATTTGACAATAAATTTCATATATTGAAAAAAAAGTAAATGTTAAAAAAAATAAAATAAAGATGAAAAGGATGTATCCTTTCAAATCCTTTTGAAAATCATTTATTGATACACTTGAGGACACCATTTCACCATTTCCCACTTTGTACTTCTGGAGAACAACTCTAAAGAAATAATCAGAGTTGTGGGCAAAAAAAAAAACCCATACATTATAAAAATTTTCATAACATTTTAATTTTCATATATATGCAATATGCTTATAGAAAGACTGCTGTGGAAAGAACAAAAAAGTTTATTTAAATATTTTCTGATGACATGGTTTTTTGAAAGCTTGATGGAGGTTTTATACACAGGGAAATCCCAAGCCTTGCCAAGATCCCCAGAAGAATACGTATTCAAGGATAAGAATCAGTTGAGAGACTTCAGGTACATTTCATTAGTAAATAGATCTACAATGATGATGTGTTCAGATGTGTCTTGCTACTTTAAAAAATATAATACTCCTGGAAGAGAGGCAGAGAAACTGCACAGATCTCGTGGTGACTATTTGAGCTTCTAGGACTTCTCCAAATGTTGTAAAGACTGGTGTAAGACACACACACACACACACACACACACACACACACACACCAAAAACCCTCTGTACAAATAGCCTCTAAGCAAAGTACGTGGCTGCTGGTGACTTCGCTGTCCGAGACACTAACTACTCATAGCCACTACACGTGGAAAAGTTATGTGATACCAATACAGGCTACAATATACAATGTCCTTACAAATTTTGCATGGGTATACAAATAGAAGGATAGAAAGATGAGAGACAGAGACAGACCCAGACACAGGGAGAGACAGAGGGAGACAGAGAGATGGACTGATTGTTAACAGAGGCAGCCACCCCACGCTGCATCAGGGATAAGGGATCTAGGCAAGCTTGGGAGTAAAAACTAATTCTTATGGTGGTGGGAGTCCAATCCTTTGACCTCTTATCTAGATGCTGTGGACCATGGGTTTTCTGCATACGGGTCTCTTTCAAGAAGTTCATTCAAGAAGGCAGGTAGGATCTGTCTATCTTTGATGTCCCCCACTTTCCAATTACATTGCCTCCTCCGAAGAATTCACATTTGGTAGGGAAAATTGGGACCCAAGTGTCTGTTCTGGGTAGGTCAAGATCTCTTCCAAGAAACAAAGGGCTTGCTCAAATTTCGTTAAGTTAAACCGTGTTTACCAGAGTAACTATTTCAGGGGCACCTGAATGGCTCACTTGGTTCAGTGTTTGACTTCAGCTCAGGTCAGGGTCTCACAGTTCACGAGTTTGACCCCCGCGTCGGGCACTGTGCTGACAGCTCAGAGCCTGGAGCCTGCCTCGGATTCTCTGCTTCCCTCTCTCTGCCCCTCCCCTGCTCATGCTGTCTCTAAAATAAGTAAACAGCGAATAAAACTTAAAGGATAAAAAAATAGAGTAACTATTTCAAACATGAGGCATGAAACATGTTGGTCTGGAGACACAGCCCCAGGGTGGAAAGCCGTGGAGCTAGCAACTGCAGAATGCCTTTGTGGTCGCTAAATTGATGGGCCAACAGGGAGGAGTGGTGTCGAGCACCCGAGACTCCAAGAAGCTGATGGGAGCAGTGGTCTGCTGTGGAGGGATGCCCCAATGCCCAGAGATTGGCAGGTGAGCGCCCAGAGCGTGGGTTATGCCTCTGGCCCCCTCTCTCCGTTCCCACCACTCCAGCAGCGAGTAGGGTGGAGGGAGAGAGGTGGAGAGGAAGTGTCCAGCTCAAGCCTGCACTCATTTCTTAACCTTTGGATTTTCCATGCTGCCTACTCCCACCAGAAAGACAGCTCCCACCTTTTCTTTCCTCATGATCTGGAGCTCCATCCAGTAAAAACCTGGACTCTGAGTCACCAAGCCTGGCCCTTGACGTGTTAAAGGAGCAGACGGTGGAAGTTAGAAAAATCTCAGGGCAGAACGATACGAAAATGTCCCATGAACCTAGAAGGGTGAATCACTGACCCCTCTGAGCCTGCGATGAAAAGAAATGATTCTTTCTCAGCCGTGTCTTACAGGGAAAACTCCCATTTGAATGCAAAAAGCGGAACCTTCTCTGGGCACTTTTGGTCTAAAATCTCAATTTCCCCAAAGCAGTTGTGTATGTGGGAAACTGCAGACAGACTGTCTCTTGAATAAAAGCGAAAGATCCCCCAACACATTTATATTCACGTTTTTCACACCATTTCTCCTCTTTCCTTAGCCTAGAAAAAAAAAAACTAGAAGAAATTATGACAGATTAATATTGTTTCTGCCGAGGTAATAACAGGGTGAGAAATTCTTTCTTTTTTCTTACTTTCACTTTTTCCCCCCAAATTTTCACCAGGAATATTACTTACTTTTGTAATCAGGACAAAAATTCCCCCGTTTTCAAAGCGATCAGAGTCAAAGAGGTGACATAACACTGAGTGAAAGGGGTTGTGTGCGGGCAAGGTGAGGCAGCTCCAAGCGCATCCTTCTGTAGGTAGCCAGCATCCTTTTCTTTGATAAATTTTGATCCTTAGAGGCACACATCATTATCTCATATTAGCTTTTTGCCGAATTCGCCTTTTCCCAATTCTGTTTTAGCCCTACTTCTTACCCAATGCTGCTGTTCTTTGACAATTTATGAGATTTCACGTGCATATGTTAAAAGATACCTTATAAAATCGTTCCTTTCTCTGGAACATCTGTCTTCCTTATGTGGCAGATATACAGCAATTTCCTGGGAAATTTATTATTAAAACAGGAGAAAGAAGAGAGATCTCAGGATAAACTGTGACGATTATGATGGCAAGGCACGATTAAGAGATCAGATGCCCTCTGACACTGGAATTCTGAGGGGGTAATTTTGTTTTCAAATGTTCTTGCTTTTATGCAAATGATTTGCGCTCACTTTTTGCCTCAGTTTCTCAGGATGCAAAATTAGGTTGAACACATGTTCTAGTCAGCCAAGCATGAGATAATATTTGGAAAACTTAAAATATTATGATATCCACTTTCTTTTAAAAACTGTCAGTTAAATTGGTATTTTCTTTGAGATACCGTACCAGGTGGCAAAATAAAAGGCAGTTTCTGTAAGAAACTGCTCTGTGGATCCTTGGGTTTTCATTTTATTAGACAGGAATTATAGCAGCTCCCCAAGAATTCACTACTTGGAAGCAGCGAGTGTCCTGGCCAACAATTGTTGTTAAAAATCCTTCCTTCCTTCCTTCCTTCCTTCCTTCCTTCCTTCCTTCTTCCCTGCCTCCCTCCCTCTTTCTTTCCCTCCCTCCTTCCCTTCCTTCCATTTCTCTCTATATATTTCTCTCTCTTTCTTTCTCTCTCTCTCTCTCTCTCTCTCACACACACACACACACACACACACACACACACACACTCACACACACACACACAATTTAATGCCCTTAAAAGTGCAAGGTGCTATTCAAGATAAGAATTATGCTATCTAATATGCTTATCATTCAGATTTGATAAAAGCAAGGATGTAAAAGTTTAGGGTCTGAGGTAAGAGTTAAATATTTTCCCCACATGTGTGCTCTTTGAGTACTAGCCTACACGTCTCTGTGTTACTACTATCATCAGTCAGACGGAAGCAAAAAAAAAAAAACACACAACTTCACTTTAGGGTCTGCAAGGCTCAAATATTTAATAAATGTGGACTACGTGGTCATACCTAGGGCAACACATGTGCCTTAGTGGAGGGAGATGCTAACAGGACGAGAAAAATGGTGGGTCAGCTGTGGGGCCCCCTGTGACTGGGGGTGGAGAATGAGATTTAACTCTATCCCCAGGAACCCCTAGCGAAGCCAGTCTGAATTTTCCAAGTTAATTTTGCAAATGTAGATAATTTTATACTCTGCTCACATAGAGGAATATAGTTAGCTCTTTTTTCTTAAAAAAAAAAAAGATATCTCTTTAAAATTTATCTTCTGAGGAAATAAATGAGTTCTATGTACAGTTGTAGGGTTTTATTTTTAGTTCACTACGAGCTATCATAAGACGTCTTATGCAAAACATCTCTTCAAAAAGTACCTTTTAGGGAATATTAGTTAGTTCTTTGAAATGGGAATTTATGATTAGTTCAAAGGGAACTAAGCGATGCTTCGGGAACTGAGCGACGCTTTAAAAAGCCCGAGCAACGGAATTCTGGATTTTCGTCCAAGAACAATGAAAAACAAAATAAAACTTCTTTCACTAGGTACAATCAAAAAATGCAAGTTATTTGTCCCACGGTGTCTGATCTGGAAAATCTGATAGCCACAGGGCATTTGAGTTCTTTGAAGGTTTCATTAGAGCAAGGAGAATAACACAGGACAGAAAGAATGCAGGCACGATATGGAGAGCACCCAGCATATAAACTTTTATGGAGCTAATTCCCCTCATTAAATAGGAGAAGCCACTTTGAACCGCTGGGTTAACACCTGCAGAGCAGTAGGCTTCGCGTGGATTATAACATTTCCATTTGATGTTGAACGTTTCTTGGAATCACCGTGCACGTCCAAGATTTTGACTTCTGAGGTTAAAGCGAGTGCGTTTATGGCGAGGCCTAATTGGGAGCTGGGAAGGGCCGAGCTGTTTGAGAGCAACCGTGTTTTTTAAACCGGCCGTCTTTCTGGCTGGTCAGGCTCCCTCTCCTTCCCAACAAGGGACACTGTGCTCATCATTTGCAAGCAAAGTGCTCTCTTTCACAGAGAGCTGCTGCGGCTGGGAGAGCCACGCCTGCAGCTGGTGGCTCCCCACCGGAGAGGGTAAACCGCCCTGCACACTCGGGGGCACACGCAAAGCCCCTGAGCCCGACTTTGACCTTGCGGCATCTTCAGGAGGAGCGCTCGTGGATTTCAAACATTTTGAAAGGCAGCCTCATCACAGAGCTGCCTTGGGTGCTGTCGGCCTTGAGAATAAAAACCAGAACATACGGTCTCTCCCTGTCTAGACAGAATGGTACTGTCCCAGACAGAAAGGTCTCCACAGGCCAGACAGTCTGGGCGCCACTGCAGTGCTGAGCGCCCCACGATGCCCCCGTGTGAGGGAGCGAAACACGAAAACAGCCGCAGTGTCTGCTGGATAATTAGCAGGACCCGGTTCAGCAGCGGCTCGTGCTGTGTGTGTGTGTGTGTGTGTGTGTGTGCAGATCTCCGCGTGAGGCTCCTGTTATCATACACGAATTTAGACACAGGCCAGATGCAAAAGCAGTCCACATGGGTTTGTTTGGTTTTTTTTTTTTAATGATATAACCACAAAGAGTAAATTATGTTGAGTCTGAGATCGCTTATAAAGGAAAAACGAAATTTTGTTTGGGTATTTTATCTTAAAATCCGTTTTCAAACCCCGGAATTAAGAAGCTCCGAATTCAAACAGTTCCGTAGGCAACACCTAGATTTCCTTGGATTTGGTGTCGAAGAGAAAAATGATTGAGGGAAATGTTATTGGGAAGGCATGTGTTTTTAAATCTTGGTGAATTTCACACTTAAAAAAAAAACAAAACACTTCTCCTCAGTTTACACCTGGGTTCACAGCTATAAAAGATGGCAATTACCTGGCTGCCCTGTCTCTCCTGTGACACATGTGTCAGTGCAAGCAGCAGCTCTTGGCCATTAGTGGATCCAAGACAAAAGTCTGGGTGACTTTTGAAGTACATTTC
Source organism: Prionailurus viverrinus (assembly GCF_022837055.1). NCBI lineage: Eukaryota > Metazoa > Chordata > Mammalia > Carnivora > Felidae > Prionailurus > Prionailurus viverrinus. Next base: position 79,775,648 of record NC_062561.1, on the reverse strand, counting down.
ATTCTGAAGGGTCTTACTTTGCTCTTAGACCCTTATTGAATACCTCAGAGGATAGCAGTTTAATCTCTCTTCCAATATTTTCTGCTCTAAGGAACACAGCAAAATGTACGTGGCTTTGAGCAACTTGTACTCTGTGCTGATGGGGACAGGGAGGAAAGAAGTCCCAGTGTATCTCAGGGTGCATGCTGACCGGTACCCGTTCAATGATGAACACTACTTCTTCTGCTCACAGACTGGTGCAATGTCTTGCCTTTGGATGTAAATGATACAGATTCAAGACACCTTGTGAGATAAAGCCACGGCCAGAGTCCCAAAGATGTTCCTGCCTCACTAGAAACGTTGCATCTTAAAAGGTAAGGATGTAGATGTTTCCGTCACTGTTATTTCAAGGTGCGATTTTTAAACTCCCTGGGTAGGTGAGTTTTCTGAAAGATACCTCGCAGGGAATTTTTCAGGGCTTGTCCTGGTTTAAAAAAGTTATTCTGTTGGCAGAGGAAGGTGTGACCAGGATCAGAGCGGGCATTGTGCCATTGGGTTGCTCAGGGCTTTGTGTGCCAGGGCAGGACACGGACTCAAGCCCGGGGATCCGGGAGGGTTGTGTCCTTGCCCGCAGTCCCCGAGTCAAGACTGAGCTCATCTTCGGGTGAGCCTGGGTTATGCAGGACAATGCGTGGAGACACTGATCACTGCAGCCTGGAACCAAGTGGGTCCCACCAGCCTCTAGCCCAGCAGCGAGGTGGCCTCTCGAGGTTCTGGAGGGAGTGAGCCCAGTCCATGCCATCTGCCCCAAAGCTGCCTCAGCTATACCTTAGTCCTGAGGACAGTTTCCTGTTCTTCCCTTGATGCTCTTCCACTCCCACCCACATGGCAATCCATGGTTTCCTGTGCATTGTGGCTGCAAGCCTGCCTCTCCAGTCTGTGATGTCCCCTCTTTAGCATCCAGCCAAGGAGAAGCTGAGAATTTGCTTGCACACGGCCAGACACAATGAAGGCTCCTCAAGCCTCAGGTGGCCACGAACAGCTGAGCATTTGTTTTAGTCTGGTTTGTGGACTCTGGGCATGTGGGCCAGCACTTAAATCTATCCCTGATGTAGAATCTAAAATTGTTCTGGAAAAAATGCCTACGGTTAGGCAATCAGAATAGAGAAGAATGTAAAAGCAAACAAAAATGGCGAAATCAATGGAAGATCCCAAAGAGCAGCTACATTACTCAACAAAGAGCAGCTACAACTCAACAAAGAGCAGTTACATTACTCAACAAAGAGCAGCTACATTACTCAAGTCACAGGAAGAAGCTACTGTATGGAAACTGGTCCCTCCAGATACTTGTTTGAAAAGTATACGAAGGTTTTGCCTGACTTAGAAAAGCTGAAATTTGGTTTCTTAAAATTTTGGTCTGCAAAATTTAAATGTATGTTTTTTGAGTTTATATATTTAAGAAGGCTATGTTAAAATATTTTAATTGAAAAATTCCCACCGTAAGAATAATTTTCTGCAGATAGGATACAGCTCATCTATACATAGTTCTGTGGAAATGTTTATCAGTTCTCTATGTTTGAGGCTAAAACAATAAATGCATTTCCCTCAAAATGAAAGGGTGTATCATTATATGTCAAAGTGTAGAAGTCAACTGCAAAAAACAAAAAAGCAAATTCTTTCTTCACTTGGAACTTCTTGTGTTTTTTTTTTCTTGAGAAAGAGAGAGAGAGAGAGAGAGAGAGAGAGATAGCAGGGTAGGGGTAGAGAGAGAGGGAGAGATCCCAAGCAGGTTTCCAGCTGTCAGTGCAGAGCCTGATGCAGGGCTCGAACTCATGAACCATGAGATCATGACCTGAGCCGAACCCAAGACTCGTATGCTTAACCTACTGAGCCACCAGGTGTCCCTATATATATATTTTTTAAGGTGGCAGTAGTTTAAGTGATGCATATAATTGAAAAGGGTGAAAAGTGGTCTTTCCAGAAGGATGGGATTATGGGAAACTGTATTTTTATATATACAAGTGTATATTTTCCAAGCTTTAAACAACGAACCGTGATAATTTAAAAATAATCAGAGTAATCCTTTTAAGTAAACAAGGAGACGTTACATGTTGCTGGACTAGAAAGAATGCAAACTCCCTCCCCAACTGCTCCTTTTCCAGTTCCTTCTCAGGCTCCGCGTTCTCCGCAGCCCAGTGATGGCTGTTCTCTGGGGCCTCTGGCGTCTTCCTGTCACGCCCTTTGTCCCACCTCACACGTGGCCTTCCAGCCCCCCTGACTTCCGGGTTATGCTCTGATTGCCTCCACAGCTGAATCTCCAGTCCCAGACCCCAGTCACCTCCAGGCAGGCCCCAGGCTATGTCACATAAGCACCTGCACCTTCAGCTCTGAGCCGGAGTCATCTGCTCCACTCCCCTTCTCCCCATCCCACATTCCCAGTCCGCCATGGCGGGGCTGCCATTCTGTGGGACCTCCATGGAAGCCTCAGGCTTTCCTTCGTCTTCCTCCTGCCTCTGCCCAATGCAGTGCCCTCTGTCCCAACCTGGTGCTCGCCCTCCTCACCCTCGCCATCACCAGGAGCCTCTCCATGGGTTTTCTTAGACGTCGCCCTCATCCTCCTCCTCTACCAATTCATCTTCTCATAGCTGCCAGAATGACTTCGTTTCCTAAACCAAGTCTTGTCACCTTGTTTCTCTGCTCCAGATTGCCCTGAGGTGAATTCAGACTTGCTGGCTGGGCCAGCAATTCCATAATCTGCCACTCCTCTCCTAACACAAAAATACTTGCTCTTTCTTTAAGGAGCCCCTTTTGTTCAAGTGTCCCTGACAATGAACTTGCAGCCCTTGTTTCCCAGAGGCTCTGCTCCCATGACCTGCCCAACCAAAGCCCCACTTCTTATTTCAAACTGGGATCTAAGGTCACCTCCTCCAAAAAGACTCCATTGAGCTCTACAAAACTGAGTTAGGAACCTATCCAGGGTTCTCGCACGGTACGTATTTGTCTCCGCCACTGTTTTCTGCCCTACATTTTGAGCTCTTTCAAGGCAGCCATGTGTCATTTCAGGGTGGTGTTCCCAGCCTCCTGCACAGTGCCTGGCACATAGTAGAACTCAATAAATATTGTCGGGTGAGTGAATGCATAGAGGCTCTCTCAGCAAATGTTTATGATTATTTGTAAATAGGTGTTGGAGCCATTCAGGTGCCAGATATGATTCATCACTGTCAAGGACAAGATGCGCCATATCTTTACTGATGTTTGGCCTTTCAAACCTGGTCCTGTATTAAGCATCTCCGGTGTGAGATAATAAGGGACATGGAAATGCACTCGAATCTCAGGGTTGCTGGATAAGGAGGCTTCCCAGTGACAGATTGGCAGCCTGGCCTGAGCAGAGGACTCTAGTGTCATGCATGGTCTGACCTCTCTAAGCCTGTGTCCCCATGTTTACATCAAATTCCTACCCCGTGTGGGGGTGGGGAGAGCTTTAAAGAAATCAACATCCAATTATGGGTGTCAAAGCTTACGATTGACTACCTCATTCCCAACAAATAGTCCGTCAGATCTCAACTTTTTCTTCAGATTCCGTTTCATTGAGGATGTTGGGTGTCAGTCTTTAAATAGCTCAGCATCTGTGTGTCTCTCTTACTTTTTCTTTAAATCCAGCAAAGTTTTAGGCTATTATGGTAAGTATTTTATCTTCAACTTGACATTAGTTATCTATGATTCCTAGATACACATTTTAAAACTAAATCAATGTTGGGGCGCCTGGGTGGCGCAGTCGGTTAAGCGTCCGACTTCAGCCAGGTCACGATCTCGCGGTCCGGGAGTTCGAGCCCCGCGTCAGGCTCTGGGCTGATGGCTCAGAGCCTGGAGCCTGTTTCTGATTCTGTGTCTCCCTCTCTCTCTGCCCCTCCCCCGTTCATGCTCTGTCTCTCTCTGTCCCAAAAATAAATAAACGTTGAAAAAAAAAACAAAAAAAACCCTAAATCAATGTTTAGAAACAGTAACCAATAATATCGAACTAGTGAGTGTCTCTTAAAATGTTAATATTCACGGAAGCAGTCACCAACGTATCTGAAATGTCTCAGTCTAACAATTTCACATTTCTTCTCCTTTGAGGCTGACCTTCTATACATTTAATTACCAATAATTGTCCACTAGGTATAATATTATAAGAAGTAAATATCAATAATTAGTAATTGTGTAAGACAGTTTAATTTTTTTCTTTGGAGATATTTATTTTTAACTGTCTCAAGTGTGCAGCAGTTGAAATATTAGATAATGGATTTTTATTGATTTTTAGCTGAACATTGAAGACATACAAAATACATTTCCATAACTTTGATGCTCATGAGTTTCAAAGTGTATTGATTAGATTGATGTAATATGTCTGTTTGTTTAGAATATTAACGTCATGAGAAAAGTGCGTTCCAGCAGATAGATGTGACATGTTGTATTGAAGAGGAAGGAGGGGGAGAGGGAGGAGGGGCGAGGAGGGGTGGAGAGGAAGGAGGTAGGAGAGGAGGAGGAGGAGAGAGGATGGAGAAGAGGGGGAAGGGAGGGGGAAGGAGGAGGGGGAAGGGAGAAGAAATGTCCTTCGGATACCAGGCATCAGCTGATCTGTGGATCAGAGAACCACTTACCTAACATCCTGCTGCACATGTCCAGGTAACGGGACTGCCTCATGCAAATGCTGAACAGCCATAGCCTCCTTTCCTCTTAAATGACTGAGACCATAAAGCAGCCACTGCCCCTTAATATGTTTGTGGAACGAGGGTTTAGGAAAACACAAGATAGAGCTCTGATTTTCACAACAATTAGGGAAGTGATGCTTTTTCATCAGGGTCACTCTCAGATAAACGATTCTTGGAAGAGAGTTGCTGAAGGCTCCCAGCGGCTGAGTAACTTATGGAATCCTCTTTTCTTCCAGAGAGAGGTCTCTGAAAAGTTCATTCAAATGCAAATGACGCTAGTGACAAATGCCGTGTTAATTTATTTATCAGAGTGAGCTACATAATTTTAACCTCGGGACTGTCTTTCTCTCTGAAATAACTGGGCCACAGCAGAATCAATCCAGTTCCTGAAGCCATCATAGAAAATAAATCAAAATGAATATAGTCAATCCAATCAGTTGCCCGTCTATTGATCTGGAGGGTCAGAAACACAAAACTGATGGTGCACAGGCCCATGTGACTGGATCTCGTGGTCTTGGTGGAAGTAAGCTGTAAACTTAAACCCCCGTGAATGATCTCTGCCTGTTTCCCTTACTTTGTGCTTAGGGAGCAGTGATAAAGCAAGGGTTTGGGTCAGATAAGATGTGACTGAATCCTTCCTCTTGCATTTATTAAACATATGACTGTGGACGAACTGGTTTATTTCTCGTATAATCATCATCTATAGAGTGGGAATAAATAGACCTAGCTTGCAGCATCACTCTGAGTAACAAGTGTGCAGAGCATATGTGACTGCTGTGTAATCCGTGGTGGCCCTGCCCCCTCTCCCCTGACCAAGGGCTCTTCTCAGCTGACTGTTGTTTCGTCGGAAAGAATCGTTGTCTTTGAGGACAGAGGTGGCAGTACAGATTTCTAAAATTATTTTCCAGTGATTTGTTTGGGGATCTTAAAAAGTGGCCAGACAATCCTGACCTGTACATCCCATTATCTATAAAAATCAATCCCTGTTGGATGACGCACCGAAATGTGAAAGGTAAAATAATACACTTGTTAGAATAAAGCATATGAGAATATCCTGGTGACTCTGAATACAAAAACACATCTTAACTAAAACCCCCAAAACACTAATCATTAAAAACTGATAAATTAGGCCACATTAAAGTCAATAAATTCAGTTCACAAAAAAAGACCATTAAGAGACTGAAAATATAAGCTGGACAGCAGAGAAAGATATTTGCAGGTACATCTATTAGACGAAAGACTTGTATCTGCAAGGTACAAACAGCTCCCATAAATCAATAAGACACAGACAAATAATGCAAGAGGAAGACTGGTTTACAAGGCTAGAAAATTCACATCACAGAGAGGATATCCAACTGGCTGTTAGACGTCTGAAAAGGTGCATACCTTCATGATGCGTGAGGGAAATGCAAACTGAAGCCTCTAAAATGGCTAAGGGTCAGTGAGGATGTGTGACAACCAGGACATATGGACAGTTAGTGAGAGGGTAAAAGGCACGGTCACTCGGAAAGACTCTGAAACACCCACTGAAGGAGAGCTTGTGCATCACACATGGTCAGCGGGGCACCCGGGAGGCTCAGTTGGTTGAGCGTTGGACTCTTGATTTCGGCTCAGGTCATGATCCCAGGGCTGTGGGATTGAGCATTGTGTCGGGTTCTGTGCTGAGCACAGAGGCTGCTTGAGATTCTCTCTCTCTCTCTCTCTCTCTCTCTTTCAAATAATATATATATATATATATATATATATATATATGGCCCAGCAATTCCACTCTTAAAGATGTACCCAAAGAAATGCACTCACATGTTGACCAAAAAGTATACTTGAGAGTGTTCAGAGCAACACTGTTACAAACAGCTCCAACACGGAGACAATCTCAAGGCAGCGTTCTCACGCACTGAATATGATGTGGCACAGAGAACGGAAAACCGTTGCTACGTACAAGAGTGTGGATGGATTCTCATAAGCTGGTGTTACTCTAAATAAGCCAAATGCATTCCACTCCACTTATATAAAATTCAAAAAGACACAACTTTTCTGTGGTGTTAGAATTTATGATTAAAAGGTGGTGATGGTTGGAGGAGCATGAGAGAAGCTTCTGGAAATGTTGGTAATGTTCTCTTTCTTGATCTGGGTGCTGGTTACATGAAGGTGTCTACCTGGGGCGCTTAACCAGCTTACCATTATGATTTGTGTACTTTTATTGGTGTATATCTCAATAAAAAAGATGCTTTTGTAAGTTTCTTATGACAACTTTTTTTTAATGTTTGTTTGTTTATTTATTTATTTACTTATTTATTTATTTATTCATTCATTTATGTAGAGAGAGAACAGGGGTGGTCCAGAAAGGGATAGAGAGAGAGAATCCCAAGCAGGCTCCACACTGATGCTGTCAGTGCAGAGCCCAATGTGAAGCTCAATCCCAGGAACCATGAGATCATGACCTGAGTTGAAATCAAGAGTTGGATGCTTAACTGACTGAGCCACCCAGGTGCGTTCCCTCTTGTGACATTATCTCTTGAAGAAAATAATTCTTTTTTTTTTAAGGAAGGTCTACCCCCACCTTGGGGCTCAAACTCACAACCCCGGGATCAAGAGTCACGTGCTCTACTGACTGGGCCAGCCAGGTGCCCCGAAAATAATTCTTTAGTGTAAAATGCAATACATGTTCATTATTGAGAATTTTGAAAATACAGAAAAGTTAACGTTACCTGTAAATCTGCTATTCTGTTTGTGTACATACACCATTTTTGTTTTGACACATTCTATTCCAGCATTTTCCCTTCTAGTCATACTGTGTGTGTGTGTGTGTGTGTGTGACTATAAAACACATTATCCAATATACAGCATATCAATTTTTCAGCCTGCTTTTCTCACTCAACAGTGTATCCAGAGCACTCTCTTCTGCCATTAAATACACTTCAGGACACTTCAAAGCCTCCCTCCTCCAGATGAAGCCCGCTGCTGTGGTTAGCCCGTGGCCTTGACCATATGTACTTTCATCTCAGCATTGCTTAAACTACACATTTGCTGGAGCCTGCAGCTAAGTAAAACCAGATCATTAAAAACAGATCAATTGAGACCTAACAGGATCTTAGCCACAGTCTTTGGCAGTGGGCGGCCCTGAACCCAGTGTTACTTCATGTCGTCATTGTTGACCTGGGTTAGGAAGCCCTTGCCACCATCGTCAGCAAGAAGGGCACCGATCGCACGCCGACTCGTCCCTCGCCCGGGTCCAGTCGCCGGCTCTGAGCTTGGTGGTCGGCAAGCTTGAACAACAAGAAGACTCCAGGCTCTTCGACACCTCGGTCAGGGAGCCAGCTCCGCGGCTGCCCCTGTGTGACTCTGGGCGAGGGGCCGGGGAGTAGCAGGAAAATGAGGGTAGTAACTCCTACCTCGTAGCACAACGCACGCATTTATAAGATGACCGAGCAGGGCAGGAGTGTAATAGATGCTGGAGACATTTAAAGAGGCAACGATAGAGTCACTTCCGTGCTTACAAACCTTTGGGTCCGCGCCTTAGCATGACCATGAGATCCTCGCGCTGTGTATTCTGCCTCTAATGGGTTGTCAGGTCACACCCTGTGTGCTATCCACTCGGGGCGACGCACAGCTTCCTGACCCCAAAATGCCTTACACACTTTTCTCTACCTGGAAGCCACTTTTGCCTCATTCTTCTCCCCATGTTACCAATCTTCACCCATGTACCCTAGTAACTCATGCCCCACCCCGCCTCCCGGACATTTTCATGCAGATCTGCTATGTCATCATAGAAACGTTCTCTGAAGCTCACCTGCGCTCTCGACCTCTATGGCCCCTGGATTGACCACGTGGCAGGAATTACCCCTGAAGTAGCCTATTCCCCCTGCTGGGACTCTTTCAGATGGCGAGCTCCCTGAGGGTAACACGGGGTTTGCTTGTCCGTCTATCCCCAAGGACCGGCACAGAAGCTGAGAAATAGCAGCTGTGCACAGCTGGGACTTCCGGTACGATGCTGAACAGAAGTGGTCACAGTGGGCACCGCTGTCTTGTTCCCGGTCTTGGAGGAAAAGCTTTCAACCTTCAACCTCTTCACCACTGAAGAGGATGTTAGCTGTGGGCTTGTCATGCATGGCCCTTGTCCTGTTGAGGTAAGTTCGTTCTATGCCCAGTCTGTTGAGGGATTTTATCATGAATGGGTGTTGTGCTTTGTCAAACGTCTTTTTCTGCATCGATTGAGATGATCGTGTTTTTACAAATCCTTTATTCTATTCATGCAATGTATCACGATGATGGATTTGTGCATGTTGAACCCATCCTTCTATCCTAGGGATGAGTCCCACTTGGTCATGATGTATGATCCTTTTAATGTGTTTCTGAATTCAGTTTCCTAACATTTCCATGAGAATATTTGCATCTATATTCAGATCGGAGTCTACAGTTTTCTTTTCATTTGGTGTCCTTATCTATCTTTGATATCAGGGGAATGCAGGCTTCATAAAATGAGTTTGGATGTGTTCTTTCCTCTTCGATTTTTCGGAAGAGTTTGAGAAGGACTGGCATTAGTTCTGTAAATAAAATGTCTTTGCTCATGGGGAAAAGAACACTTTGAGGTATTTGGCACAAAAATCTGACTCCATAAACGCTAGGGAAGCAATGTCTACCTTTGTGTCAGTTGTTAAAATTTTATCAGTGTGTGCATGGCCCCACCCCTCTCCTTCAACCCCCTGACAATGTTTTTCTTTTTTTTCAGTCATGATGCTGAAGTTAAGTTTTGTAGACATGAGAGCCTGTCTGTTTCTCTAAGTTGATTTTCTATCTCTGCTCTGATACACGTTTATTTCAGAGCTGGGCTCTCTAAAATAAATCTCAATTCTTAATGTCCAAGCAATTGACAGGCACCTTCCTGAAAGGCCTTCATTACAGACTACAGCTTATCACTGACTTGGTAACACAAATATTAAATGATACGGTGATGACATATGATAGGGTCCCCAGCCTGAAGAACTTGCAATCTGATTAGGGTCTAAAAAATAGCTGTAATTTATCATATAAATAATCTTGAAGCAAGGAGTTATTATAAAGATATTTGTTGTAGTGTTAGTTATTTTAGTTGAAAATCGAGAAATAACAAGGACTCGAATTTTTTAATTATAATGAATTATATTGCTGCTACTGAAATTATACTTTCAAAGGTACTTAATAATGTTTCCAAGGATAATTCATCTAGAGAAGAAAAGTAAAGAGAACAAATTCCAAATAGCTCATTATCTGCTATCCTATGGGAGAAGAGTGATGCGGGTGTGGGAAAGGAAGGTGTGCTTAAGCCAGCAAAATTATGTTTAAAAAAATTAATTACAGATCTCTTCTCATTTTATTTACTATCCCTATAAAAGTTTGTCTTCTGCCTTTAATACTGGTGAGATTTCTCCTCACCTGTTTTGTCTAATTGCGGGCTCTCTGGCAGATCAAGAATTTGGAACCAATTTAGAGAAGGGCCAGCATGGCAAGTGAAAAAGCAGGCTGTATATTCCCATTTTCTACAGGTCTCAAACAGATGACTCTATATTTGGTTTACTTATGTCATGGTCTTAAGTTTGATCTTGTCTCATATATGAAGACACCAGGCTCATGCATTGCCTACTTGTGAATCTCTTCTTAAAAAAAGGTGCTTTCTAGGCAATTGCCAGAAGGCACTAAACAATAATGGGTTTTAGTTTCGCAAAGAACCTTGAAGATCTGTTGCAACCCTTCTCTTTTATGAGGAGGGAAACTGCGGTTCAGAGTCTAGGGCACTTGTTGGTACTTAATGGCGAGATCTTCTTCCTCGGTGTCATTTTTTGCTTGTCTCTGCTGGATGACTTCCCTTGTAATTAGCACATAACTCTGCAGGGCTACTGGGGATGAAGCTGGGCCATTTTCTGCCTCTTTGCTGAGTAATGCTGGAAGGCCTAGCAGGGTCGAGCAGGGTCGAGCAGCCCAGAGCACAGTGCCGTGCGCAAATTCAGGAAGCAGTAAAAAAAAACATCACGGCAAGTGTATGCGGTCCTTAATGCATCATGTTTAGCTACGACTTGCCTACGTTTTGATGATGTTTATTTTCTCAGAATTTTGTTTATAAATTTGGAAACCTTTAGGAGATAACATAATAAGGAGAAAGAGACTCAAATATTTAGAAACATAAACTGACCCAATATGATCATGTTTTAGCCATTTCAGAGGAATATTTCCAAGAAATTTAGTTTGTGAATTAAATCTGGGAACTGAAAGAGTAACCTAAAGACTGTTGGTTGACCAGGGGATATGATATGATTGAGACAATTCTACTACAGAGAGATTATCTCTGCTTTGTTTTGTATGACATGGGTCACGTTTGACGTTTTTCCTTAGGGTCCTCTAAATCACAGTGCACATCATAAAACAGGTGTCTAGCGCTGTCCCACGTTGGTACCCTTCTCTCACCATTAATAAAATAAAACACACAGCCGCCTCTTTGACCTTCAAAGGCCAGGTGTGAATATTGGGTGAAACTGAATGTCATGTTATTTGTGGGAGAAAAAATCGCCATTTTCTTGAAGAACTCTCGGGCAGCACTCTGTCGCGTGTGCAATGGGGCCAGCGGGCGGCAGGCACCCAAGCCCCTAGAGGTTTGCTGGGCTCTGGATCAGTGTGCTGCCTGGGGCACCCTCCCTGCCTCACGTTCCCCTTGCTTTCTCCCCAAATCCCCTCTCAGAGGAGTTCAAATAACTGGGCCATTTTCCAAAGCACAAAGGAAGCGAAGCAGGCACAACTTTGCTTTGTTACCGCATGAAAGATCCACACGTTCACCTGTCCATCAAGCATGATGGCCCTAATGGGTTCCACTCAAACCAAAGATTAGAAAAAAATCTGTTGGAGTCATTCCCTTGGCCTTTCTTCAGTTTTCATGTTTAAGGAGTGGAAAAATCAATAGAGCTGAGGGCAGCAGGATGGGATTATAACTCATCTACCCTCCTTCACTCTATGCCTATGCAATATGACCTCTCTCTTTGCTTTGCAATTTCCTATCATTAATCATCGATTCCTTGTTTGCGCGACTTCCCCTCCCATCGGCGATGATCCATGGCATTGGAAGCTGTCTGTTGTTTTCTATCTGAGTTGCCTTAAGTGAATAATCAGAAGACAAATTGCTGCTTAATATTGTGTCAAGATGAACTAAGGATGAGCATCTGCAAAGTATCTTCCATGGTGTGGCTGAGGTATCTCCCACACAGCCCTGCTTGTGTGTGTGTGAGTCCTTCACGCAGAGGCCGATACCCAGGGTTGTTTAAACAAGTTACTCTGAACCTGTTAGTCTTTCTACAACGAGACCCCGTGCAATTTTTTTTGTTTGTTTCTCTGCCCTGTGCTCACAGCACTGCCTATTTGCAGGGACGTTTAAATTTCCAGCGCTGCCCTTTTCCTTTGTTTCATTTACGTTTTTGCGGCATCTTTTTTTCAATGTGTTTTAGTCTGCTACATACTGTTTGTCCACTGAGCTCTTTCATTGTAACATGATTGCAAGAGGTCTCACCATATTCTCGCCTTTCTTTTCTCAGCGCATACTATTTTCAGTTTCCTTGCCAGAGCTTTCCCTGGTGCCCAGGACGGTCCTAGTTCTCTATCTGTTGGGCTGTGGCCCTTGCCAACAGTCCCTCCTTTCATGCTGAAGAGCAAAGGCATCAGAGGGAAAATTGTGATGGTCTCTTTACCCAGGAAGTTGTTACTTCTCTCAGATTTTATAGCCCTCTTCCAGGCATCTTTATTCCTGGGAAAAAGTGATTCAGTAGGCATTTAATTTAGATCCACCTTTTCTTGTCACGAAAAAAATCATAAAACAGTGCCAGAGAGTCATTGGTATACAGATTGGTTAAAGTCAGTGGACAGAAATGGGGTAATCTGGAAAGAAAGGATGGGGAAAGAGTCCCACCCAGACTCCACGCCAAGGGGACTGTGATGTGGGGCAAATATTGGAGATGGGGTTCTGGAGGCCGAGAGAAGACATGTTTCAATAGGTGAAGCATATTTCTGTGTGCTCAGAGGCCTGGAGAGTTGGGGGGGGGCAGTGAGACCTTAGGGCCAGCAGCATGACCACCAGTCGTCCCCCGGGAAAGGACACCCTCTGGGAAGAGACCAGCCCAGAGGGGAGAGGGTCTGGCCAGAGTGAGAGGTGAAGAAAGTGAAGAGGAGGGCTCAGATCCTTTCGGGAAGCTTTGTCATCCAAGGGAGCCAAGACATTGGATGTTATCGGACAGAAACAAGAAATCAAGAGGTTTCTATTTTTTTAATAAAAGAAGCCAAACACATTTGTATGCAGGTAGAAACGAGCCAGTGCAGAGAAAGCGGAGATGTGGCAGGGGGAGGAGGTATCTATCTGCAGGAGGAGAGGAGGCATGGTGTGGGGGATACCAATGGGTGACCATCGGTGTGAAGAAGATCGCCTCATCACTGGAAGCTGAGGAGGGAGAGAGACATGGGAGCACCACGCTGTCTGGCTGGTGGCAGTGAGTGAGCTCCTCCCCCATTCTGTCTTCTTAATGAAATATGAGGCAAGTGCAGGGCTTAGGAAGATGCTACAGGGTGGAGGTCCCGTGGGAATGATTTCCATGTGTGACCTGTGCGCTCTGGGATGAATTTATGCCCGTACACCGACACTGCTTGAGACCGGTGCCCTGCATACGCCCCTCACAGCCAGGACGTGCCTCCACTCTCTAAACAATGCTCTGCAATCTTGGCCCCGTCTACATTTCTGATATTTTCTTACATTTCTCCACTTTTCTGTGTCTTTCTTACTTTTCCTCCCTCTTCTTTTGAGGCTGCCTCTTTCGGGGCCCTTATTCCCATCATTGTTCTGGCTGGAAGTTTCATATCCTACCTCTGCGAGGGCAACGGATCAACTCTTTTATTCCAGTCCAAGTAATACCCTCAAGATGACACTTCCCATTCACTTCCCTTGCTCCCTCTAATCTGAATGGAGTTAAGTTCTGTCTCTGGAAAGCCATAAAGCTTTCATCCATCCATCCATCCATCCATCCATCCATCCATATTTTTGGATCATCTAGGATGTACTGGAAATATGCCAGGTGGGCTCCAGGGAGACAGTAGTGAGTAAAGTGATCTGGTCTTGTCCTCATGGAGTTTACAATCTAGAGAAGGTGCTATGAAGGAGAAGACACCCCTAGTAGCTTTATCCCCTGTCTACCCTTATTATTGGCTGGGCACTGGCCATCTGTTGTTGACAATATTTTTAGACTTCTTTGCAGCTAGGTGTGACAGGTGAATCAGTTCAAGCCAATGGTTTGTAAACGGAAGTGTCATGTACAGTTTATGGAAGGTATTCCTTTTTTAAAAATCTTTTTATTTATTTTTGAGACAGAGAGAGACAAAGGATGAGCAGGGGAGGAGCAGAGAGAGAGGCAGACCCAGAATCCCAAGCAGGCTCCAGTCTCTGAGCTGTCAGCACAGAGCCCGACGTGGGGCTTGAACTCACGGACCGTGAGATCATGACCTGAGCCGAAGTCAGACGCCCAACTGACTGAGCCACCCAGGCACCCCTGGAATGTATTCTTAAAGTAAGGGTGCATGGCTCTCCTTTCCCTATTTCCTCATCATGCTGCTTGGAATGCAGTTTGGACTCGGGTGCTTGGTTGACCATCACGGACAATATGGTGGAAGCCAAACGTTGAGCCTCATCAGGGTAAGGTTCTGGAAGGACCCTGGGTCCCTGGCACCTTCAGAGCTTCATCTGGCTCTATCTGGCACTGAACTGTTTAGATAAGAAAGTATAGGATTGCTTTAAGCCATTGGTATTTCAACTCTTCTGTCACACACAGTCGGATCTAATTAAAATAAGGGCAAATAATAACCCCCCCAAAAATGCAGGATGCTCTAAGAATGTATAATCTAATCTAGTCTAGTGACATAAAGGAGTTTTTTGAGGGGTACTCGACATGTAGCTGAGGTCAGCAGGAAGACGTGGAATTTTAGACACCGTGGAATGAGGCTATTCCAGGTGTGGGGAGTGGTATCGCAAAGACCCTAAAATGGGAGAGGATGTAGCACATTCAGAGATCCCCAAACTGTGGCTCTAGCAGCATAGAAGAGGGGGCGTGGCACAGCATGAGCTTGGAGAGGTGGGAGGGGCCAGCCGTCCACGTCAGCACCCATGACAGGGTGGGCCATGGTGAGAATTTCAGTCTTTATTCTACAATGTAATGGGAAGCTATGTAAGGTTTTATGCAGCTATTTCAGTGATGAGATCTGGGCTTTTAAACTATACTTACTGCAGTAGGGGGGAACTTAATGGAAGTGAACAAGGGCAGGTGCTCAGGGCCACCTAGGAGGCTGGCATGGTGCCATTTACTCCAAGGAGAAAGAGAAGGAGGAGGAAATTGTCAGGCACAGACAGAATAGAATATGGAGGGTCCAGGAGAGGGTGGGGTTTCTGGCTTTTTCTGGGTTTCCCTTAGATGGGCATTACCTTGGGGCTCCTGGGCGGCTCAGTCGGTTGAGTGTCCAACTTCAGCTCAGGCTATGAGCTCGCGGTTCATGGGTCTGAGCCCTGCGTCGGACTCTGTGCTGACAGCTCAGAGCCTGAAGCCTGCTTGGGATTCTGGGTCTCCCTCTCTCTCTGCCCCTCCCCTGCTCTCTCTGTCTCAAAAATAAATAAACATTAAAAGAGACATTTTTTTAAATAAAAAGAAAAGACGGGAATTACCTTCTCTCTCTTATTTTTTAGGTATCTGCATATATAATTTACCTCCTCTATGACATTCCAGGCTGTCTTTTGTGCCTCTGTGTGTCTCCCCTCCCACCTAGCACAGTGCACTGCTCACAGTAGGTTTGCAAAGCATATTTAGTGTTTTCGTTAACAGATGAGTGAATAAACAGTGTAATTCTTCCCAAGGGAATCCAAGTTAGCAGAACTTGCTAGAAAGCTCCTTTGAGACTTGTTTATTTGCTGACTTTGTTGATATTTGTAGCTAAGGCAGCATAATCTGGAAGATGAGGTCTGATTTTGCAAATTTATTTGCCTCTGAAAACAGCCCATATTACGGAGTTATCAGTACGAGCCACAGAAATGGTGCAGTCTGTGTTCTCCGGCAAATAGAGTTTTTTTTTTTTTTTTTTTTTATGTGAAATTTGTTGTCAAATTAGTTTCCATACAACACCCAGTGCTCATCCCAAAAGATGCCCTCTTCAATGCCCATCACCCACCCCCATCAACCCTCAGTTTGTTCTCAGTTTTTAAGAGCCTCTTATGAGTTTCTGAAGAAAAATAAAATAACAACTTTAACCCACTGAGCTTTTGCAATCATGTAGCAATAACTGGAGAAGGCCAGTGGCTTTTCCTCCTTTGTAATCATGCAGGTTTGAGTAACAAGTTTTCAGTGGCAAATGATTTCACTGTGCCCGGTGACTTATTAGGGGTGGTTTATCCATTGTTTTAATGCCCTTTCTAAGTATCAGGAAGTGAGCACAGAAACACACGTATTCTGGGAATTGATGACAAGCAGAGAATCAAATGTTCTGTGCTTAGCAACGCTCCTGAGCTGTGGCCTCATTTCTGCGGGAAGCATTCCACGGCGGCTCAGAGGCCCAGGGCAAGACAGGGCCACCCTGAGCCCGAGGTTCCGATGTCAGCAGGGCCTGGGGGACAAGTGGAGACAAGAACACACGCAGACCACAGTTCAGGGGCTGCTGGAAACAATGTTCCTTAAAAGAATTCAGACTGTTCCTGATTTTAAGAGCTCATTCAGCAGTTTGAAGGGTAGTGTCCCCACCGCCCCCTTCGCAAAGGAGAGGGAGAGCCAGGGAGCCCACGGAAGATCCACGGCAACCGCACAGATGTGCATGAGCTGCCCAACGCCAAGTTAAGAGCTCAGGAGGGGGGTGGGGCTTAAGCTCACACCAGCAGGTCTCCTGGGAGGCACCAAAGGACGGCGTTTTCCCGGCAGGTCACTTTAGTGTCCACTTACATGTAATTGTTGATAGCCCATTACAAATCAATCTGTCGTAAAAACCCCTGCATGGGGCAAAATACACCTTTGAGAAGAAAATACGTGGATGTACGCATGCAGTCTCTCTCTCTCTCTCTCTCTCTCTCACACGCATACACACACAAAATCCCAATAAATAAATTTTGGAAAGGCAAAACTCTCTTAACCAGTAAGCTCCCGGGTAGTAATCAGTAGATTTAAATAACTCAAAAAATTTTCAGAACAATTAAGTCAATCAGTAAAGCTAATAACAACTACCTTTGAAAGAAAAGTTCACACTGGAGGTTAAATCATGGGTTTTATTTTTACCGCATGACAGCTTCAGTCCTCTGTCTCATTTGTGAATATGAGAATGAAATCTTCACTGTTTTTTTTAATTTTTTTCGCTTTTTTTTAAAATGTTTATTTTTTTGAGAGAGAGAGAGAATGAACAAGGGAGGGGCAGAGAGAGGGACAGAGGATTCGAAGTGGGCTCCATGCTGACAGCAGAGAGCCTGACACAGGGCTTGAACCCATGAACTGTGAGATCACGACCTGAGCTGAAACCAAGAGTCGGATGCTCAACCGACTGAGCCCCCAGGTGCCCCAAATCTTTGCTGTTGTTTCAAAAATGCGTGGCCATGCACATATAGTTCTCCCCCTTTCTGTAAATAATTTCGTTTTAATTATATTATAAAATCACTGCACACAATTTAGAAAATGCACAAGGATATAAAAAATGAAATTACCAGAAATCCTGTTCTGAAAGCTGTGTTCCATAGCCTGACTTTTTTTCTAGTGTCCAGGTGTGCATTGGTCGAGGTGATTATGAGCATTGATTGGGCATCAGTCAGGCACCGTGGTGTATACTGGGTAAGCATCAGCTGATTTATTCAATTAATTCTGCATGAATGTCACTAATTTTTAACACTCTACTGTTTGGTCTTTTCCATATCACTAAAATTTCTTAGTAAATATGTTTTTAACATCTACACATTTTATAAGATGGACACATCAATAGCAGGTTTATATAACTCAAAGATTGGCTCTTTCTAATTTTCATTAATGTAAATAATGTAAATATTCTCACTGTAATTTACTACAAATATTAGCATAATAAAATTTTAACAATTAAATCATTTATGTAAATCCTTATATGTGTTTCTTTTTCTTTCTTTCTTTCTTTTTTTTTCTATTTTATTTATTTTGAGACTTTTAAAATGAGCAGAGGAGGGGCAGAGAGAGATGGGGACAGAGGATCCGAAGCGGGCTCTGCACTGACAGCAGAGACCCTGACACGGGGCTCGAACTCAGGAACCATGAGATCACAACCTAAGCTGAAGTCAGATGCTTAACTGACTGAGCCACACAGGTACCCCCTTCATGTGTGTTTCTGATTGCAGCATTCAGATGGACCCCCCCCCTACCCAGTAGTGAAATGCTAGATCGAATACTTAGAACATTTTCAAGACATAGCATTTTTTAAAAGAGAATTTTTATAACAAAAGATATTCTACTTTGACCAGATTTGCCTCGTTGAAGTACAAGTTAAGGGCTGAAAATCAGTCAATCATTTGGACATCTCTACACAGGCAAGCTGAGTGATCGGAACCGTTAGTCAATTGGATAGTTGCTTGTAATCCGGTTCTGGTTTAATTCAAATTCCTTGTGGAAAGTGGGAAAGATCACAGCGAGTGTTCACTGTCCTGACCACCTCTGGGGACCGAGGCACACGGATGCTTTGTGGTCAGGAGCTGAGTGGTGCTGAGCTAGGTCCTGCTGCCCCAGGGGCGACTTGGGTGCTGTCAGGGCCCCTCTGATGAGGGGGCCGCTGGAGCCCAGAGTGGGTGTCTGACAGCCAGAGTGGGTGCCCGGTGCCTAATAATACTCTCTGCCTGCTCTCACTATTCCAAGAACAATGATTCCAGGATCATCCCCAGCAGAGCAAACAAATACCAGCAGTCGGACCAGTACCATTCCAACTCGCCCACACCTTGAAATCCCACGAGTGCCTTCCATGCAGAGAGTCTATTTGGGGCCACACGCAAAGCCCCCAGCTTAGCAAATTCCTGACAGCATCATCTTCCTTCTCTTCCTGTCCTCCTGGAAAGCAAAGGCTGCCCGACGAAGTAAGCCTCCACGAGGAAAACCAAAGAGCAGGAAGTCAGATCGTCATAAGGAAACACATTTGGACCGTTTTATCCCGCTTCATGCTGACAAAAAGCACCTAGGATAGTGAAGTCAGAGTGAGGATATACCGCTGAACCAGGAATCCAGCTGACGTAACGACAAGGAAGAAGAAAATGGTTCGGTGATTTGTGAAGCCTGAAAAGGTATAAGGAAAAGTGCTGGAAAATTTACTCTGATAATTAAGTGAAAGGAGAAATAGTAACCTGATTTTGGATTTGGTAGAATACACATTTGGTGCAATATGCAAACAGGTCAGACCAACCCCCAACTCATTCTAGGAGAAAAACGATATGGATTTAATTGTAACAGCTTTATTGAAGAACAGCTGGCAATCATAAAGTGCACATACTGGGGCACCTGGATGGCTCAGTCCGTTAAGCATCTGAGTCTTGATCTTGGCTCCAGTCATGATCTCACAGTTCTCGAGAGGGAGCCCTGAGTCGGGCTGTCTGCTGGCAGCATGGAACCTGCTTGGGGCGCTCTCTCTCTCTCTCTCTCTCTCCCTCTCTCTCTGCCCCTCCCCTGCTCACACTCCATCTCTCTGTTGAAAAAAATAAATAAACTTAACAAAATATAAAGCGCACGTATTTAGGGTGCACAACTTCCAGACCTGGCATGTGCCACACCCGTAACCCGCGTCCCAAGGGAGACGCGTGCACCTGTCTCCCCCACAGTGGCCTTGCGCTCCCCTGGGATGCCCCCACCCCTGCCCCTCAGACCTCTCTTCGGACAAATCCTGCTCCACTCCCTGGGTCCACCCGTTTGCTGGGACGTTACGGGAAAGACAACCATTCGTCCACTGCGGTCAGAGTAGGTGCTGCCCGAAGCGAGAGGCGCAGCGACCTAGTGGAGCCACCGCCTCTAAGGGCACGAGGAGGAGCCTCCTTGCGCTCTGTGTTGGTGTCCAATAGCATGTTGTTTTCATCCCATTTCCCTCCAAACTCTCCTCCACATGCCTCCGTTTCACAATGTGCCTACTTCCCTTGTCGTCTGACCGTTTGCAGTGTCGTAGACTGAGGAAACACGTAAGGAACGACATCACGGGCAGCGCTGTGGCTAGGAATCAGAATTTTCAGTTTTTTAGGATCTCTGGTAGCACACCTATGGGTCCCATTAAGGTGAAAACGGAGGGACCGGTTTTGGAGAAATGTGGCCCAGAGAATGCAAGCCGAGGAGAGGACACAGGGCCACCCGACTCATCGGGCCCTCCTACGCGAGGTCACCAAACACTCCGAGCCGCTGAGAAATGCACTCATTTGGATGCCCTCTCCAGCACGAGGGTCCAGATTTAGCCTGAGCCCACGGCGGAATCTTTTTGCGAAGCTGCTCTGTGCGGACAGGAGCCCCGGGGAAGCGACGCTCTGAGGACATCCGAGGCCCAGATTCCCGCCAGCGTTGCCTTGCTAATTATTCCAACTTCTTATCTTAACCCCTGAGTCATGAACTCACCAAGGCTGAGAACAGACATTTCCATATTTGGAGGCCTGAGCAGGCCCTGAGCTCCTCGATCTTCTTGTGTTTGTTTTATTTTGCTTTATCTCAGTGCTGGGAGCGTCCACCCAGCTGTCTAAATTTTCGCCCTCGGAGCCACAGAGTTTGTCTGGCCTAACTTCCTATCTTCCCGGAGCACCTGTCTCTCCCTGAAGTTTCCCTTCCCTTCCCTGTGCCAGTCACTCCCCCACCTCCCGCCCCTTCTCAGAGGCAGGGTCTGGGAGCCTCTCACAGCCCCGCACTGGAGCCTGATGCCCCCTGGTCCCCACCCGGTAGGAGCACCATCCCTGCTCAGGACTGGGACGTCACACCCGCTCTCCCTAAACTGCAGCTTTTGCCTGCAGGGCATTGAGAGGAGTTTTGGATTCGGACCCTGCCGTCCATTGTATTTGCCGTCCCCGGGTCCCTTGTGCCTCTGGGACTCACGGGTGTGAGGAAACATCTCCCACCTCGGCACTGAGTCACTGAGAAAAACACCCAAGAGCACAAACGGAAGACTGCACGCTTCTCTCCATAATGACACCGATGCATCCGTCAGGGGGCTCCACGTGTGGCTGTTACCTTGTCCCCGATTCTCTTCTCTGAGCCGAAGCGTCACCAGCACGGCATGGGGGCCAGGTCTTCCCATCTGCGTAGCCCAGGCTGCCAAGCAATAAGGCAGGTGTTTACAAAACACATTGGCTGGATAAGATGCTTGTCCGAATGCCATATTTCGAACTTTCGTCTCCTCTGGAAGGACGTAATACCCTGTGACGGAAGTCCACATAATTGCCCATTAAAACGTTGGCGTGAAGTCTGAGTCTAGGAATCCTGTCAAGGAAAGAAACGGTCCTCTCCCCCCTTCCTGGGTCCTAGTTACCATGGTTTCCTCTTCAGACTGTTATCTTAGCAACCTGTTCTAGACTCTTCACAGGGATCTACTTCAAATTCACCAGTCTGTAGTTGGCCTCAAAGGGAACTTCCGTTTCACGTGGTTATTGAAACGCCACTTAATCACTTCTGGGATCTGTGTTCTTTTCTTCTGCTCTGTTTGTCGAAGATCACCAAGATGTCCCCCATTCACAGAAGCTCCAGCCTCTGAGGTCTCCCTCAAGGTGCTGTCAGGTTGTCCACAGTTCCACCCACGTTGGCTTTCTACTCTCCTGGTGTCTTCCCTGAGCTGACTTTCCATCTGTACCGGCACAGCGTTATGTCTGAGATTGTCCAAGAGGGAGACACAGAGACAGAGGAGAGGAGAGAGGAAGGGAAGGAGGGAGAAAAGAGGGAGGGAGGGAGGAGGCTGTGCATTAAATCCATTACAGTGCAATCCCGTGAAATCCTTGAGACCCTACGAGCCATGCTGAGGCCGAGTCCAAGCCACGCATTAATATGTTTTCCAGCTTTTCTCTCTGGCCAGCTTTTCTTGGATTTCTCTTTTCTAATGGACGTTTAATCAGATCTCCACGCATGGCAGCTTTTGCCGCAACTGCGTTCTTTTTGCCTTTTCCCGCAGAAGCACTAAGAGATTTCCGTTTTCATGGCTCTGGTCTGCAGGCCGTGGTGGCGCCCACAACTTTCCTGTGCAGCATCGGGAACGCTTTCAACTCCCACACAGCCCATTTGCCTGAGCGTCGTCCTGACCCGGAAAACGGAAGAGCGTGTCGGAGTGAGTATGGCTCACAGTGAGGAAAGGGCCTGCCGGGAGCCAGGAGGGCAGCCAGGCCAGGTGTTGGGGGCATCTGGGCACAGAAGCCAAGACAGTATGTGGCCAGTGTCAGCCTCCTCCTCCGGGGACGGGACAGGTTTCAAGTTCCAGAGGGAGGCGTGCAACAAAGGCCGCATTCTTCTGGTTGCATGCGCGCCCTTGAAAGCCCACGGTACCTCCTACCGCAGCCACCCGAGCAATCTGGGATCCCACACAAGCGTGCCGTGCCTTCTGGAGAGGAAGTGTTTAGGAATATTTTAGAAACAACAACAACGAAAACAAGAACAAAAACAAAACCGGCTGCCAGAGGCTGAAACTCAGAAATCTCAAAATTCTTATGCATCCCCAGACCTTCTAAACAATACGAATATTCTCCTTGGGTAAGTCCATAAGAGAAGTCATCTCTGAAACAATAATACTCTGTTTCGCTCAACCTGGGGCACCGAAATAATAGAGAAAGTCTCTGCTCTTAATTTCTCTAACTGGATGAGATCTGAAGAGCTTGTGGCCGGAGTTTGAGTTGGGTAAACACAAGCGGGACAGTGGGACACAGGAACCTCCCACTAGCTGGGCACTGACAGATTTCCCTTCATTCCCTAAAGAATTGCTAAAACCAGCAGTTAACAGTAAACATCATTACTTTGCCTTGAGGGGCACTCAAGTTAAAATAAGAGATTCGAAATCTGTACTTAAATACAGCCTTGGTCTTAAAAGTCCATAATCCTTCTTTTGTTCCTAACTTTGCTGCAGTAACTTCCTTCTGAAGTACTCTGCCTCTGTTTACCTGTTGAGCTTTCGTAAGTAATAATCTCCAGAAACAACTCCTTGGTCAAGTGCTCTTGGGTTGTGTTTCCGGTTTTCTTCGTTGGAAGACATTAACATAGGACTTGGATTTAACCTCTTTTTCCTTGGGCTCAAAACCAAAGGGGATTAACATTATTTACATATGCATGCATTTGCTTATTTTCAAATTTTTAAATGTTTATTGATTTTTGAGAGAGAGAGAGACAGAGCACCAGCAGGGGAGGGGCAGAGAGAGAGAGGGAAACAGTGAATGGGAAGCAGGCTCCAGGCTCCGAGCTGTCAGCACAGAGCCCGGTGCAGGGCTTGAACTCACGAACCACGAGATCATGACCTGAGCTGAAGTCAAATGCTTAACTGACTGAGCCACCCACATTTGATTATTTTCAATCCCAAGGGCCTCATTAACATGAGGTGAAGGTTGAGCAATGTGGGAAAAAAATATCCTCCCCTTTGCTGCACCTCAAGTCAATGGTAGAGCAAAAATGAAAGTGGAGTAATGATATTTTGGGTGGTATTGTTTCTACTGAGAAGTTGATCGTAGTTGTATTTTGGACCGAGGCAGTTACTAAAATGTTTTGCTGAAAATTTCTTATAGTACAGCTAATTCTCATTATTAGCAGGGATTAAATTCCATAAAGCCACCATGAACACAGGATGAGCAAAGGCTGAGCCATTGTTCCTAGGGGAAATACTGGGTCGGGTTCCTCCAAGCTCTGGTTACAACACTTTCACCAACCAATCAGTCCATACTTTTGTCCTATATGTGTTTCTCTTTGAAGACATCTGGCATGAGCAAACATTATCTAACGTGCATTTTCCCTGTAAGTCTCCTCCCAGCCTTCTTGCATTTAGGAACAACTGGAAACTCTGCAGGACTACACGTGGGGGCTATTTTGAACAGTGAAATTACCAATAGGAAGCACAAAATGTGGAAGGCGTGACGCTAAATACCACAAAGATGACCGTTGTCCCAGCCCGGGGAACTGAGACGCAGAGGCAGCGTGTGGCCTGTTTCCACCTCAGCTGGGCACATGCACGACGGGCCACACAAATTTGGGGGCACTCTGTGCATGTGCATGAGTGAGAGGAAAAACCGTCTTGAGTCTTGTTTTGGAGGGGTGAGGGCTTACAAATAAATGTTAATGAACAGATGGGTGTGCCAATACAGGATCTATACATAATGAGGATTGACTGGACTTCTGAAAGAAGCACGTAAATTATCTACATTCTAAGATATCTATATTCTAAGATATTCTTTTGCCAATACGAATATTGACACTTCTGAATATTCCCAGCTCTCTTTACCTTACTGTCTCTTCTTAGAAAATCTCTTGGAATTAAAAATATTTCCCCAGGTTATGACCCTCCACACCACCCTCAAATTCACTAAGGATGATGTTGTGCTTGTGTGCTGTTACACGTGGACTCACTGACGGGAAGGGACGTGGCGGATGCTGTCAACACCTCCACGCTTATGCCCTCAGCTACCCCACGTGCCATGTTCTGCCATGTTTTAGGTGTTCTGGACATTCTGACTGAGGATATTCTCCGTCCCACAGAGGGCAGACCAGAAGTGAGGCCGAGTGACTGAATCCCCCTCTTTTGGATGACTCTGGGCAGCCTCCCAGCAAGAAGGTGCCCCATTGCCCCCAACACTCTCCTGAACTATTGACCACCCCACCTTTCCTGTGTCCACACCCCTGCTATGGACAGCCTCTCATGTTAACGACTCATGCAAATCTGCAACTCAGGTTCTGCTTTTATAGTAACTCACACCAAAGTAGAAATCACTTTCTCTCGGAAGGTTGGTCAAACCGTTTGCTTCCCTGCAGAATTGTTTGAGCTTCCAGCTTAACGACACAGCGGGGTCTGGCTGACGCGGCCTCTCTTTGCACTAATTCCTTGGTGCCCAGGTCAACTTCCTATGGCTGCTGTTACAGATTACTACAAACTGGGTCACTTGAAACAAAGAGGTGTATTCTTTCACCGTTGTGGAGGCCAGGAGTCTGAAAGCCAGGTGTCTACACGGCCATGTCCCTGAACTCTCTAAGGGAGAATCTGTTCTGGGTTTCTCAGTCCCCAGTGTTGCTAGAAGTCTTTGTCTGGTAGAGCCATCACTCTGGTCTCTGTCTCCATCATTACGTGTGTGTGTCTTTGTTTTTTTCTCTCTTATAAGGACACGGATCGGTGGGTTAGGGTATACCCTAACATCGCATCTTAACTGCATTACATCTGCAAAGACCCTGTCTGAGCAAGGTTACATGCACAGGGGCTTGCTTGGGGCTTGAACATGTCATTCTGGGGACACAACTCAACCCACAACAGTGAACATTACTGTAGGTGCTATTTGTCTTTTCCTCTTGACTCTCTTACTTTCCTATTATTGCCACAGTGTAAGTCCAGCTGTGGTTCGCCTAAAAAGAAATATACGTATCGTGCATATTAAAATATAGAGAAAATAAGGGCACCTGGGGGGCTCAGTAGGTGAAGAGTCTGACTCTCAGTTTTGGCTCAGGTCATGGTCTCGCGGTTGGTGGGTTCGAGCCCCATGTCATGCTCTGTGCTGACAGTGCTGAGCCTGCTTGGGATTCTCTCTCTCTCTCTCTCTCTCTCTCCTCCTCCTCCTCTCCTGCTCTCCATCTCTCTCTCTCTCTCTCTCTCAAAAATAAATTAATAAACATTAAAAAAATAGAAAATAAAGCATATATCAAGTTGATGTCTCTTAAAATAATTACATTCTCAACCTTAAGCATTAAACATTTAACATTCTAATTCAACCGGAGATACTCATTTAACATTTGCAAAATATTTTGAAAGCCCTGGGTGAAACAGCGGCATGGCTGTTCAGGGACGATCAAATAAAACATTGAGGTCAGAACTGTATCTGCCCAGGACTAGATGGGGGTTTGCAAAATTCTGGGTGTCCTGCACAGTCTTACTTTCTCCTGCCAGGGCACGGGCATTAACAGAGCCGACAATATTTTATGTTTCTTCCAGCTATAATGTATTCTACACGAGCACAGTGCTGCGGACCACGGATAAAACAACAGGTATAAATCACAGCATTCACCCTGAGGAGCAAAGCTTGAGAAGGTCCGCTCTCCTTGAAAGTTGTTTTATTTCTGATTGCTTATTTTGTACGATTTTTACTTTTTTTTTTTTAATATTCTGTTGATGTTATAGCAGCCAATGGAAATGAAGGCGAGTTACCCCGGAAGGAAGGTGTGCAGGGAGTTGGCAGTGTTGTGCCCAGAGCCACAGGAGCGTCCTCCAAAAGGCAAGTGATGCCTGGCCCCCGAAGTGCGGCTTGGAGTGGAGCTGGGCCCGTGGGTCTGCCTCCCCTCCTCGCCCCCCCAAGCAGAGTCTGTTGGGCTTTAGTGACAGGAAGTCACAGTGGTGTCATTTTCAGCTGGAGAGAGAGACAGATGCACCCAGATCGGTATCACTGTCCCGGATCAATGACACATTGTTGCCTCCCCAGGCTTTTTCAACCATGGCGAACAACCGACTTTTTCACTCCGTCTGAGGGTCTTCTTGGTCAACGTGGTGCAAAAAGGCTGCGTTAGCAACAGATTGAGATTCCTGTATTTGGCAACCTTCTTCCGAGAAACATTATTATCATTTTGGTCCAAATCACACTGCTGGTTGGTGTCAGTGTCGTCTGTAGGTGAGCTGATGACAGCAATCCCCCTCCCAACCTCTCCTGACTGTAGAGAAGAGGGGACAGCCTGCGTGTTCTCCGTGCTGGTGAAGAAGCTTGCCAGCACCCCAGGCCCTCTGTGCACACTTTCTTTTGTTTTTAATGTTTATTTATTTTTGAGAGAGACAGAACATGAGCGGAGGAGGGGCAGAGAGAGAGAGGGAGACACAGAATCGGAAGCGGGCTCCAGGCTCCGAGCTGGCAGCACAGAGCCCGACGTGGGGCTCAAACTCACAGACCGCGAGATAGTGACCTGAGCCGAAGTCGGATGCCTCACCGACCAAGCCCCCCAGGTACCCCTCTGCGCGCACTTCCGAAGCGTTGCTGAACCGCTTTCCCAGGTGAACAGGTGAGCAGGACTCTCTGATGTCGTGGAGAAGGGGTGGCGGGTGGGGCTCTGCTCTCAGCAGGTACCTGGGCACCGAGCAGAGAATCAAGGTGCTCTACTTGGAAAGAACAGGAGAGACTTTGTTTCCTCTTTGCCTTCGCAGGATAATTGGCCCACTTTCCCCTTGGCACCTGGGTGAACTTGGTTACACACCCTACAGAAACGCTTCCTTGGCTGTCCTGTCCTCACCGGGGGACTTCTAGCAGACCATGTGGCACTCATAGGTGCAC
The DNA here is from genome assembly GCF_022837055.1 of Prionailurus viverrinus. Classification (NCBI taxonomy): domain Eukaryota; kingdom Metazoa; phylum Chordata; class Mammalia; order Carnivora; family Felidae; genus Prionailurus; species Prionailurus viverrinus. Next base: position 79,748,519 of record NC_062561.1, on the reverse strand, counting down.
GCAGCAGGAGCAGGTCGGCATAAGATCGTGTCACGGTTCTTCTGATGCCACATTCTACACGTACGTCCACAGGTGGTGGGAAGGGGTCTTAGGGCCATATTTCTGGGCAGTGAGGAAGTGTATGCACTTGTCATATGCATTTTAACACCTGGAGATCACATGGTGTCACTGAGGTCATCCCAGGGCAGGAACGGCGGAGAGAGAACATTTCTAAGTCCCGGGTCACTGCTGGCTCCACTCTACATACTGAGCCAAAAAGCTATGGTCACAATGTGTCTAGATTCAGGTAGAGATGACAGTGGGCTCCTGGGGCGGGGAAGGGGACGGGGAGCTGAGCCCCAGAGCCAAAAATAGGCCTGCTTTTCTGATGCAACTGGAAACTCTTCGGTCACTCAGATTATGTTCCTAATATGTATCTTCTCATTACCTGCCTCCACTGCTGACTTGTTTTGGTGAGGACAAATTCAGAAGGCCAAAACTCCGCAGGAAACATCGCGAGCCAGAGAAGGATACACCGTGTGCCGTGTTAATGGCGTTTAGCGCCATCTCCCCTGGTATCATCAAGGAGCACAGACGGCTATTATCATCGTGTTTTCATTTTCCTACAAGACGTAGTTTTGGTAAGAGAAAACAGGCCAACAGTGTATTTAGTAAGCAATAAAAATACATTCTTAAGGACTGACTTTGACTTTGAGTAGTTCGTGTTTTCCAACCTGAGCTGGAAAATGGGCTTCCTTCCAGCACCTGTTAATCGTGTCCCGAATCCCTAGGGCTCCAGCGAGCACATAAATTTGGGCGCCCATTAAAATATCTCACATTCCCCAAATCTGGCGTTTAATCGTTTGCATGTTCTCGTATCACACCGCCTGCCCAGCGATTTCTTCTTCAGAGAGCCTTTAGATGCTAATTAATTAGATAATGTGTTCAGGCTGTACCTTTAAGTCCAATTCACAATTGCATCTGGCAGATGGAGCCAAAGGAATCTGTCCCAAGACACCACTGAAAGACACACAGCCGCGCGGCGGCCCCCCTCCCACGTGGCCGCTCTCCCTGCAGGAATTAGCACAGGCGCAGAGGGAGACAGCGCTGTCTAGAGCGGAAAGATGCCAGGCGGGCCTCTAAGCTCGGGAGAGGCTTCACAAAAGGAGAAAACATGTTTTTCATCTCTCATAATTAGCCTTGGTAAATATGTAAGGAGTTGTTTTATTTTGCTTGGAAAAAGGAAAAAATACAACCACCCTGCTGTTAATTGGTTCATTCACTTGTTGATGAAGCAAACATAAACTGCGTTGGACAAGGGCGGGGGTCCTCCCGGTGGCCCGGAGCCCAGGGCAGGGAGCACCGCCCGCCTGCCAAGAGGAAGTTGGCCCCGGGGGTCATCTGCACAAAGGGGGGTTTAGGGTAACAGGCCTCACATGGTTAGGTGTCTGGGTCCCCGATGTCGCGGGGAGCTGCCCAGAGAACGCTGAAGGAGGGGCGCACATGCCCCTGTGGCCTGATCCCCCCTAGGGAACCGCCTGAGCCAGAGTGAGCTACTCCGGCCGGGGCCAGGCCTTCTGCGGCCGCCTCTGTCTTAGCCCGTTTTGGCTGCTGTAACAAAAACACCATAGAACGGGGGCTTAAAGAGCCAATGCTTACTTCTCATACTCCTGGAGACCGGAAGCTAGTCCGAGATCAGGGTACTGGCACGGAGGGGCTCTGGCGAGGACCCTCCTCTGGCCAGCTTCCGCCTGTGTCCTCATGTGGAGGAAAGAGGGTAAGTGAGCTCTCTGGGGTCCCTTTTACAAGAGCGTCGAGCCCACTCACGAGAGCTTTGTGACCTAATTGCCTTCCCCAGGCCCCACCTCTTGACACCATCACACTGAGGGCTGGGATTGCAGCACATGTATGAGGAGGGCACACAACTCTCACTCCGTTGCACCTCTGTCTTTCCAGTGACAGAGAAAAACTCAGCCCCTTTGCCATGACTCCCAGCACCATCAGGGACCATCCCAGAGCCACAAGCCCCTGTGAGCTCCGGGAGGCGTCTGTCATGCCTGAACTGCCATTCTGTTCGTGCACAGTCCTGCTTCCTGACCCCCGCGGCCGCCTGTCCCAGCCACCAGCCCCAACGCACTTTCTGTGTGCCTCCGCGTCGGCCTCTGGGGACTTGCCCCATTTAAGCCGCCACCGAAGTTGTCACTTGTGGTGCTCAGAGCCCAGACAGCCTCCAGCGCACGGGGGTGTGCAAAACATCCGTTCCAGGAGATCCACGCTGCGGTGGGGGTGGAAAGGGACTCAGGCTGATGTGTTGTCTTGGGTGTTTCACAGGCTCCAGGGAGTAGTAATTATAAGGATGATGGAATGCAGTGTTTCTTGCGAGGGTTCTTGTTATGTCAAAGCAATGGATCCCATCAAGGGGACAGTTTGCTCCCCAGGGGATTTGTGGTGAAGAGATGTCACAGCTGAGGGGGGGAAGAGTTGTTCTGACTGACATTTGGTCGGCAGAATCCAAAAAGGCTGCTCACCCCCTACGGTACACAAGGCGGTCCCCCCAGACAAAGAGTGATCAGGTCTCAAATGTCAATGGCGCCCAACTGGAGAAAACCTGCTTCAGAGAAAATCAACGTAGGCAAGAGTGGTGAGTTTAAGGCAAGCATGGGAGTCAGAATGCTATAGGCCGAATGTTTGTGTCCCCCAGTTTCACTAGTCGAAGCCCTCACTCCCAGTGCGATGGTATTAAAAAGTGGGGGCATTGGGAGGGGCGCCTGGGTGGCTCAGTCGGTGAAGCATCCGACTTTGGCTCAGGTCATGATCTCATGATTCCTGAGTTCCAGCCCTGTGTCGGGCTCTGTGCTGACAGCTCAGGGCCTGGAGCCTGCTTCAGATTCTGTGTCTCCCTCTCTCTCTGCCCCTTCCCCACTCACACTCTGTCTCTCTCTCTCTCTCTTTCAAAAATAAGTAAACATTTAAAAACAATTGTTTTTAAAAACTGGAGACATTAGGAGGTGATTAGGTTTGGACAAATCCCAGAGTATGGAGCCACCATGGATGTAGCACCCTTGTAAGAGCAGGAAGAGACACCACATGGGGACACAGGGAGAAGGTGGCCCCCTGCAAGCCGGGAAGGGGGCTCTCACCAGGAACTGAGTCTGCCGTCATTTGATGTTGGGTTTTCCAGCCTCCAGAGCTGTGAGAAAGAAGTGTCTGTTGTGTGAGCCCTTCCCTACCCGCCATCTACCTATCGTTACAGCACACTGAGCCGACTAAGACGGCTTCTGGCAAAATATAAAGAGATCACCCTGGTCTTCAGCTGGAGGGCAGAAGAAGCTGAGAACCCAGAGTCAGATAGCACTCCACTGTTCCTAGAGTGGCGGGTCCCAGAGGGGACTGTTCGCAACCCCAGTAAATTTGCTATGCTGTCCTCAAGACTCTGATTTCGAAATAGAAACTGACCATGAAAATCGGGTCAATGAACTTGAATCCTGAATCCCTGGACAAACGGACAGCCGTCAGCCCTCTGCACCTGCCGAGGGGGACTACGTGTCCCTGTTAAAGGCCGGCACTGTCGCCCTTGCTTGAAGATCACGTGACGTTCTCTGCCTTGCAGTCACACCTCCACCTGTCCCCACCCATCCTCCACGTCAGAACATCGCCCCACTGGGGAAGGGCAGCACCTGCCCAGGGAGGAAATGCACTTCACATGGGATCTCGCAGATATTTCCGGAAGCCAGGAGACTGTGTGGGGATGAATTCCAAGGGCATTAATCACAGTGGGGAAGAACACCGCATGGGAGAAGGGAAGGAATGTGCAGATAGGAAACTCGGGGATATAAGACTTGGCACCTTAGGACTGTGGGAGACGGTGGGAAGGTCGTGAGGACTCTCGGATGCTTGGAGAAAGTCGTGGCTCGCACCAAGTTGAGCTCGAAATGTTGGAGCCTCCATGGCAGATGAAGGGAGAAGGGAAGAAAGTTCAGAGAAGCGGCCATGCTCCCTGGGAACCAGGTGTCAGAAGTATGAGTGACCGGCTTCCCACCCTCCCCGCTGAGCCCCTGTGTTCCATGTTTGCAACATGCAACATGGTGGAGTCTCGACACCCTTGACCTCAGAGGGAGTGTTTCTGCTCAAAGAGGGTCCCTTACAGGTTTTGTCTGTCCAGCTTCCCATGCCAAGACACCAGGACAAAGGTATTGCTGTGCTGGTGGGAGCCACGGCCCTGATGTTCAGAGACAGGGGCCACAGTGGGGACACATGTGTGTGGGAACCCAGGGCTGGGGGCACACGTCATCCTGGGGACTCTGCGGAGTGGGGGTGGTTGGCCATAGATGAGGCAGTGGTAGATACGCAAACTCATCACAAAATGAAAGCTTTTCACCCAGATTTTTCAGACGTTTCAGTTCCTCCTTGTTAGACACAAAGTGAAAATACCACCAGTGAGCAAACATCTCAGAAGATACTCAGGTTCCTGCATTGAGTAAATGAAAACAAACAGCAAGCAACTTTTTTTTTTTTCTCACTGATCAAATGGCAAAAATATTCTAAATGGTAATAGGTACCGATGATAGTTCTGTTAAAACAGACTTCTCACCCTCGGGTGGGAGTATGATGGCTACAGCCTTCTAGGTAGTGATTAAGTAACGATAGCCTTTGGTCCAGTGCATACTTCTCTGGGAATGCATCCTAAGGCAGTACATCTAACTAGGAAAATAAAGCTTGATGAAGAAGTTATGTTTAATGGAGTGATTTATAAGATGGAAAGGAAAAAAGTAGAGGAACAGTTAAAACCACAATTATTTAGCTCTTCGGCAGAATACTGTCTGTCTGCTCAATGATTATGCGCACCTTACAACACGATGTAACTATAGGCAGAATAATATTGAAATTATATGGTAAATGCTCGAAATGTAATACTAAGTGTAAAACTCGATACCTTCCAGAGAACATGATCAAAACATATAAAATATTTGCTTAAAGATGTGAAACTTGTATCAAAGCAGACACTTTTTCCGTTAGGCTGGAACGTTGGAATGGTTTTATGTGCAGAGCAGTTCGATATGGCCCTGCACGCAACTGACCCAATAAACCACTGTGTCTAAAATATTTTTCTTAATAAAATAGGAGTATAAACGTATAAGTACCTTACCCCTAGCCACATCTGTGATTTATACAGTTCTATGCCCTGCCGTCCACTGATATCCAGCCCAGGGGTTGAGAAGTACCTGATTCGAATTCCTCCTGCCCAGTGAGGGGAATTTTCTAGAGAGTAGGTGGGCACAGGTGTCCTGGGAAGGAAAACAGAGAGGTTTTTCAGGCTGCTGCCCACCAAGGGGACAGCCCTGCCTTTATTTGCTTTGCAAAGGAATTTCCCAGATGAGTGATTTAACCCCTGCCCTCAGAGGACTTTAGAGTCAGACAAATCAGCCTCTCCTGGATATGGAGCTTGAGGAACTTCCTTTCTGTAAAATTGGGATGTGTAAAGTCCCTAGCACAGGGCAGAGGATAGCTTTCCAGGTGGCCCTTTCTGTCTCTTCTCCCCACCCCACCCCCACCTTTCTAGCAAAAGCCCCGTTTCCCAGGCCAGTTCTTGGGCTCTTGTGAACAGATGCTAGGGACAGATGCTGGGAAGACGGTGGCGTGCCTCGTCCCAGGTGCCTTGACTCTTGAGAGCATGGAATGGGGAAGAACAGGACGCACTCGTGTTGAGACTACGTGTCTGCCTGCCTCTCTGGAGAAAGAAAGAAAAGCCCCTGCAGGCGTAGCCCTGCCTGTGGGAGACACAGCTGGATGACACGGGAACAGGACATCGGTGTCATGGGGTCCATCTCATGGACGGCTGGAAATGGTGCACGTGGCACCTGCTAGGTGCTCCACATATGTGCGTTTCCTCCTCCATCCCCGGTGTAAGAGATGGAGAGAACACGGAGAAATGGGGTAGACTGTCGTGAGCGGGGAAACTGACTGTAGGAGGGGGTCTAGCTGGGGAGGCTAGGTTAGGAAATGGTGGGTGAGGACGCGGAGGAAAAGGTGGAGGTTTACAACAGCAGCCCCAGGAACTGGGAGAGGCCGCTGTCCAGGGGCAGGGACAGGGAGGGCAGGGGGACAGCATCCTTCCCTCGAGGGTCTCCCTGTGGGACCGCTGCATTGGCTCGTGTCTGTGCACTGCACTGGGTTTGCTTTTTTCTTCTTGGACAAGGGGCTCCTCATTAAGGAGGTGACAGAGGGGGTCCTGAGCCAGCCTCTGGCTTGCACACTGACGTGTCATTTCAGCCAGGAGTCGAATAAGCAAGACCAAGTGCGGTTCAAGTGCCAGCTGGGGACCGAAGGAGCAAGAAAAAGCACGAGCTTCTCCCTCCGGGTTTGGAGAGGAGCAGGGAGCCCCAGAGAGACCTTTTTCAGGCTGGCATGTCCTGTGCTTCAGCAACTCTTGTCCTGGGTTTGGGTGCTTGGAAGAGATGGGCTCCCCCGTCCTGGCTGAGGTGACACCATTCAGGTCCCCCTCACAGGGGATCTGCCTGTCCCCTCCCTTCAGCTGACTCCAGTTTGGGGGCTGTCGGACTGGGGACCCACATGCTTCAAATGGATTTTTCTATTTTTGCCACTGCCTCTTGCTGCCACTGGCAGATGCGAGCATTTTCTGCACTTCTTACCCCCCTCGCTGCCCGGGTGCAGAGGGAAACATAATGCACCAGGGCCAAGGCTGTTCAGAATCCAGACACCAGAGGAATTGGAACAAAGACAGGAATAGCAGGTGTTTGAGCTGGGCCACCTTTCCTCCGCCTGCCCGTGGCACTTTGTGACGTCACTGGGGGCGGGTATCCACCGTCAGTTAGCATTCTGGTGCCTTGTTACCACGTTAGGGGTCTTTAACAAATTAGCCTGCCTCTTGTGGTGACACATCGGCCGTAGAGGTTTTGGATATGGGATGACGTACGCGAAAGACGTACACAGATGCACACACACTGGAGGGAGGGCTTTCCTTTCCTGGCGGTGATATTAATATGCACCGGGGTTGATTTAATGGTGGAATGTTAACATCTCACAGCAAAGCTTAGAACAGCCCAAGGGGGTGGAAACCCGGGACATTATCAGATGAATTCAACCAAGGTGGATAAAGAGTCGAGGTCATTCTTCAGTGGGAACTTGTGTCACGGGGCCTGTCCCAAACGTCACATCAGGACCAGGATGGCACTCCCTTCAGCGGACGCAGGTCAGCTCCTCCAGAGGGCATCTCAGCATCTCTTCCGTCTCAGGGGAACTGCTCTGTGTCTGAGGCCACTGGGGAGTAAAGTGATTGAGGACAGGAAACAGATCGGAAGCACTCAACTTAGAATGTGTCGTTTTCTCCTGCCCTCAATTCCTGGCGTGATATCTGGCCAAAAATATGTCCTCCTCCTGTGAGTGGTTAGAGCCAGTGCATACATTTCATTGCCTTTTCTCGTCTTTCCTTCTTTTTCAGTCCAGCTTGTCTTTTTGTGACAGGTGAGTCATCTGTGAGGGCTTTCTTTTTCCCTTGATCTTTAAGTCACCTCGGACACAGCTGGAAAGACCCACTGTTGCTACAGATCTGTTCACTGGAGTCCCCCCCTCCTCCTTTTTTTAAAGTTTATTTATTTTGAGAGAGACAGAGAGAAAAAACATGAGCAGACGAGAGGCAGAGAGGGAGGCAGAGAGAGAATTCCAGGCAGGTTCCACAGTCACAGCACAGAGCCCAACCTGGGGCTTGAACCCATGAACGATGAGATCATAACCTGAGCTGCAGTCAAGAGTCAAAGGCTTAATCGACTGAGCCAGCCAAGTGCCCCTCATGCGAGACCTTCTAATTTTATTTAATATGTTCAGTATCTAACTAAGAAGCTGAAGGTAAAGTCTGCAGCCAACAGGTCATGAAAAGGGCCCATTTGGAGGCCAAATCTGAGGAGATGTACTCTCCTTAATTGCTCATGCCGGGATAGACACGTGGGGTCTGGGAGGCCTCTAACATGGGGAGAGGGGTCAGAGGGTTCAAGGGGTTGATTCAGAATGAGTTTGGCCCTCAATTCCAGATCCCCGGCCAGTGGCCAATAAGCAGAAATGCCGAGCTGGTGTTTCCCGGCTGCTGTGGCAAAATAACCACCAAGGGAAGATCAGACACAAGGGAAGTTTATTCTCTGTTGGTCCTAGAGGACAGAGGTCTGCGGCCAGCGTGTGGACAAGCCTGGCTCCTCCCAAGGCTGAGAGGGGAACCTGGCCTTCTCGCGTCCACCTGCCCACGTGTGGCGCGCCCAGCCACCATGGTGATCACCTGGGGGCGCATCTGGGTCCAACATCCCCTTTCACGCATCCATCCTGTTGGATTAGGGCGCACCCTAATGACCGCATCTTAACTCGATTACCTTCAACTAAGATCACTTTCTGTGGTTTAGAGGACTTCAACATGTCTTTTTTTTTTTTAATGTTTGTTTATTTATTTATTGAGAGAGAGTGACAGACAGAGTGTGCACAAGTGGGGGAGGGGCAGAGAGAGAGGGAGACACAGAATCCGAAGCAGGCTCCAGGCTCTGAGCTGTCAACACAGAGCCCAATGCGGGGCTCAAACTCATGGATTGTGAGATCATGACCTGAGCCGAAGTTGGGACGCTTCACCGAATGAGCCACCCAGGCGCCCCTCAACATGTCTTTTTCGAGGGAGACACAATTCGGCCCCTAACAGGTGCCAGTGAAAACTCTACCAACTCAGGTTTTGTCCTAGTGACGTGTTCTATGTCACTCGTTTACGGTGCAGGAGCTTCTAAGGCCCCTCCACAGAGCTTCCTGTGTGATCAGGGAAAGCTTAAAAACAGCATTAAAATTAAATATTTATCCTGATCTTTCATAACCCTACTTAGATAAGGGGCAGCTATTGCCATGCTAATTAGTTTTACCCGCGTACGGTTCTTGGCAATAAAAGGCCCTTGCACATAATTAGTTTGCATGAAGAAACAACCTTGGCAAACATTAAATATTTAGTAACGAATATCTAATAACTGAAAATACTACGTATCATAGCTGACCATAGAACATACGGTTCTGGGTTCACAGTGTGCCAGTGGATAGAGGCTTCATAAAGCACGTGGGTCTGTCCCCTTAACTTCACCTGGGGAAGCTGACCTCTGGTCCTCTGCATCTCCACACACAGAGCCCCCTGGGCAGGTGTGAGACCCACATGTACAAATCTTACTGTGATCTTTCGCTTTATTCAGGGCTCCTGAGACCCAGGCTGTATGTTTCACTAAAAGTCCAATTTCTTAGAACTTAGCTTTCAGAAAGTCCTCTGTGCACTTTACTTTTTTTAATTTTTTAATTTTTATTTATTTTTGAGAGAGAGAGACACAGAGTGTGAGCAGGGGAGGGGAAAAGAGAGAGGGAGACACAGAATCCAAAGCAGCTTCAGGCTCTGAGCTGTCAGCACAGAGCGTGACGTGGGGCTCGAACTCACAAACCGTGAGATCATGACCTGAGCCGAAGTTGGACGCTTCACCAACTGACCCCCCCCATCCCCCTCTGTGCACTTTAAATGGAGATGTGAGGAAGACTAGGGTGTTTCCTCATCACGGTCATCACTGTGATTGTTTCTGCCAGCACTACCTTCTCGGGTCCCGATACAGCCTGGCCCCTCAGCTGGAGGGTGGGCAGCTAGGTGCAGCTCCCCCACATGGGCCCCTGTGATGTCTGGGTTCAGGCCTTCTGTAGTACCCTGTCACCCCAACTGTGGTTGGACTCAGTCACCCTCCTGGTGAGCAGGGCATGTGCTGCAGAGGTGCAGCAGGCCAGCCCCGAGGTTGGGTGGCAGGGTTCTGGTGCTGCATGCTGCCCAGCTCTCTTCTCTCTCTCCTCCAGGGCTTGCTCTGATGTAGCCAGAGGGGCTCCCAGGACAGGTGCTGAGGCCCTCAACCCCACTCCCTGGGAGCATACTTATGTGTGAATGAGCTCAGAAGAGAGCTTGGTGGTGGAGTGTGGGGTGACTGTGTCCCTGGGTGACATCCTGATGGCAGCCTAAGAGAGCCTGAGCCAGAGGACTGGCCCATTAGGTCCAGGGTCCTGATGCACAGGAATCATGAGTAGTAAATGGTGTTCAAGACTGTTGGAGACCGAGCTGTGTTCTCCACCCCAGATTCACAGTTTGCAGCCCTGACCCCAAAGAGACTGTACTGGGAAATGGGGCTTTTAAGGAGAGGTGATTAATGGGGTCATAAAGGAGAGGACCTGAGCTGAGAGGCCCAGTGTCCTCGTAAGAAGAGGGAAGAGCAGTGTGTGCACAGAGGAAGTGCAAGGACCCAGCAAGAAGCAAAGTAGCCTATACCTTGACCTTGGACGTCTGGCCTCCAGAACAATGAGACAGTACATGTCCTCCGTTTAAGCCACCCAATCTATGGCACTTTATTAGGGAAGCTGCTAAATTTGGGGATAATTTGTTATGCAGCAATAGATAACTAATACACCAGCCAACACGTGTGAGGTTCCCATTACTCTGGGCTGGGAACAAGATAGGACAAGATGAAGTCTCTGGCCATTCAGATTCTCACAGTCTATGAAGGGTACACCAGCAAGGGGAATAAAGTAACGGGACTCAGCAACAACAAACCATCATGATGCTGGACAGATGGGCAAAGTGTCATTGGGGATTTGGGTGGAGGGCCCTTCACTGTGCTATGGAGGAGGCAGGGGGGCACGAATCCCACCTCTCTGAAGACCGGCAGCCGAGGGGGCCCATAAAAGATGAGTAGGAGTCCCACAGCTGATAGGGGTGGAAGGGGAGGGCAGTTCATGAAGAAGGAAGCCCTGGACACAACATGGAGCACCCCACGTGCTTGCCCCCGTGTTCTGGAACACACTCAGCAGTCCTCGGGCTTTGTCTCTGTCATCCTCATGGTAGCCCACTGAGGTTGGTTCTGAAATGACCCATTTTGTCATGGAGTCTGTGGTGGCTGAAAGAGGTGAGTAAGTTGCCTGTGGCCATATGGCCCTCCCTCTGGTTGCCAGGTTTCACACCCTGCCTGCAAGGGGAGGAGAGAAGAGGTCCTTGATGTACAGCAACTTCTAGGGGGTCAGACAGAGCAATCATCTAGGAGAGCAACTGAGAAGGAGCAGGATGAGTGATAAAAGGAAAATTAATATTGTCCAGAATCAAAGACAGAGTCTTCATAGGTTGGAATAGTGTTTCCTGCCAAAGGCAGCAGAATGATCATGTCAACTATAGGCTTTGGGGAAGTGACAAGTGTCAATGGCTTAACAAGAACAGAGACAAGACTCCCATCCAATGCGGGGGGGGGGGGGGCGGGACAAGGGTGAGGAGGTGGGAGCTAAGACCTCTCCCTCAAGAAGTCTGACTGCAAAGTGAAGGAGAGAAACTAGGGCACCGTTCAATCTCATGATAAATTATGGTGGGCAGACCCTTGCTTCCTTGATTCCTTTCTCATCTGATTCTAGAAATTTCTTCAAGTCAGTTGGGTTTTGGATGTCCAGACATCTGCTTATGGCTCTCTTTGAACATTGTCTTCCTCTTTTAATCAATCTGGAGTATCCCTGTTAAGGACACCTTCAGATGGTGACTGGTAACTGGCCTATAGTGGGGAAAGCGCTGGACTTCAACAGGACGCGTGAAGAGGTCAGATGACAGTCTACTGGCAAGTAGAAAGGAGACCTCAGAAAGAAAGCTTTCTTTGGTGAACTTCCCCCCAGCCCCGCCAGGCCTGTGAGTATGGGGTCTTCGAACTCTTGTGCCAGAGAGAAGGTTGAATTGGAAAAATACAAACTTTAGAATTTCTTGAAATGTTGATTTTTACAAAACCCTGGGAAGCCACTCTCTGAACCAGGCTGGGCCCAGGATATTACCTAAATCCCACAGCATGGAGAAAGGTTGCAAAGGTGACACACTTTCCTAGATTCTCCAAGTTGACATCATCTTTGTTTTTAATTTGCCTTACCTTGCTAACGCAGAGGGTCACGCTTATCAGGGGCAGTGATTTCTGGAAAGCTGCACATGCACACACACACAAACTCAGTTTGCTGGACAGTGAGGGACTGGATTTGTGCGTGAAGCCACCGCTGAGGCAAGATCTTGAAAGAGTTGAAGCAAGCTAACGGATAGAGCAGGAGGCATAACCAGCCTTGGAGAGGAAGCAGCAGGTCAGAAACCTCATGAAAAGGAGGACCGTGGATGCAGAGCAGGTCACAGCTGGGGTCCGACTTCATCCCCATTGCATAAAACACATGGATGTACGTGATGTTGAGTTCAGTTGTGAATTTCCCAGACTTAACAGTGTGGAAGTTCAGCCAGGGTCCCGGAGCAGACCCCACAGTTCTGCAGTAGAATGTGGCTCGGCGGGGGGGGGGACTACAACCCAAATGCCGTGCAAGCTTGGGTGGGCGTTGTTGGTCTGGACAGCGGGATCCACATGGGGCTCTGTGTAACATAATGCTGAGGTCATAGTGGGGCTTCTGAGTTTTTAAGTCTCTTATGGTTTGCCTCCCTCCCTCTCTAACTTTTTTTTTTCTCCTTTCCCTCCCCCATGGTCTTCTGTTAAGTTTCTCAGGATCCACCTAAGAGTGAAAACATATGGTATCTGCCTTTCTCTGCCTGACTTATTTCACTTAGCATAACACTTTCCAGTTCCATCCACGTTGGTACAAATTTCATATTAAAAAAATAGTAATAATAAAAAAAAAACATAGTGGGGCTTCTGTAACTGTCCAAACGGTCATGAGATCCTCCACTTGTAAACTGTGACATGTCAGACTAGTAAATGCCCTGAGGAAACTGCAGTTTCTGCCTGCTGGAGGGACCCACCCTGAGCCCGTCCACTCTGCCCACCTGCTGGAGGGGCCCACCCTGAGCCCATCCACTCTGTCCAGGGTAGAGGAACCACTATACATGCCCAATCTCAGAAGCTATTACTTCTCTACAGAGTACTTATTATGAACCAACACTTCTCTATTAATTCATACTTCTTATTGTCCAATGGGCTGGCCGTTTGCTCTGTTGGTCTCCATAGCCAAGAAAATGTCACCTATGTGATATCGGAGCCACTGTCCCTCTCGTTCTTTCCATCATCCCTCCCTCACCCGACCTCTGCCTGAACTGATGGCACAGGGCTGTGGTTGCTTAGTATTGCAAACTGCGTGGACATGCCCACCATCGCTCTCCCACGTTCCTATCCCCAGATACATTTCCTGCGCAGAGGGTGTAAGAATAATAAGGTGAGAAGTGAAGGCTCTGATCACAAGCCGTGGTTTGCTTCAGTGCTGTAGAGAAGCGACCTGCGTTGAATTCTGTTTCCCCCAAAGAGATAGGTTACACGGCATAATCCTCAGTACTCCGGAGGGTGACTTTAATTGGACACGAGGTTGTCGCAGATATGATTAGTCCAGGTGAGATGAGGTCACGCTGGAGTAGGGTGACTCCTAATCCAGTAACGACGGATAAGAAGTTATACAAGACGACAGCTGTGCGAAAACAGACACAGAAGCCACACGAAGACCAAGACAGACACGGAACCGAGCAGGCGCTGAGCAGGGAGCGCCTGGGGCTTCTAGAGCTGGAAGGGGCAAAGGAGTCGCCCCCACCCTGGGTGGCAAAGGGCTCAAGACCCTACTGACACCTTGATGTGGGACCTCTGGCCTCCAGATGCGAGGGAGAAGTAAGTTCTGTTGTTTGCAGCAACCCGTTCGTGGAGCCTTGTCACAGCAGCCCCAGGACTCTCCCCCAGCCATCTCCCGGGGCATCTCCACGCCTAATGCTTCTCATCTCAACAGTGGGAATCCCAACCGAGAGACGTAAGGAGAACAATCAACAAAAATCTGAAAAGACCTTCGTCGGGTTAACGCACAGACTATGCTATGTTTGGTGGGTAAAGTCCAGGCACTTTGCCTCTGAAAACAGGGGTAGACCCATCCTGGCTACGATTCTGCCGCTAAGTCATGCTCAGTTCTGTTGTCTTCAAAACTGGTGCAGGGACATGGGCACCACTCATCTTCATTCAGCCACACAAAAACGCAACGGCTCTTACATATTTCATTGACTTTTGATTGATATCCCTCCCACTTCCAGCACGGAAGTGAGGCAGCAGACCATCAAAACACGGACCCGAGTTTTATGCATTCCAAGCATGGTAACCCTGCAAAGACCAGACAGTAAAATACATGATAATATATGGTTATGTGGTCTAGTACATGCTGAAAGGGTGATAAATTTTTGTGACTCGTGTATGAAGATGTATCTTTCTAATACCGTGGGACTCGGGTTATTCCATTTATTTATTTCATCAATTTTGTTCTTTTGTTTTCCTAGCGATTTCTAGGAATGACAAACTGATCATGGTTTAATACAAACTGTGAATCTTGCCGTCCCCTGTGTGTGACTTACAGGGTAATGAATGGTGGGGGTGGGTGCGTTTTGAAGATGCTCTCGGTTTTCTCTGTCTTCGGGCAGTATTTGGCTTGATCGATTGGTCGCAGGTCAGACATCAATTTCTGTTTGGTGACGCAGACAGCGTGCGTAGCCGTGTCTGTGGGTTGGCTCCCCAGCACCGCCTGGGAAGCAAGTCAGGGGGAGGCTGATAATTGAGAGTTCTGGCTCAAGGAGTGAGGGCATCTCCCACTTTTTCTACTAATTTCTTCAAGGTCAAGTTCAAGTCAATTGTCACTTAGCATCTCACCTATTTTTTACTTCAGTGTTCAACTAATTGACCAAATGTTACTTTATGTTGTAAAACACCATAAAGTTTATAAAATACTTTCATCTTAAAATAATTATCTTTTCCTTATTTTTCCTCTTTCTCCCTTGCCTCCCTCCCTCCCTCCTTTCCTTCCTCCCTTCCTTTCTCCCTCCCTCTCCCTTCTCTTCCTTCCTTCTTCTTTCTTTCTTTCTTTCTTTCTTTCTTTCTTTCTTTCTTTTTCCCTCGCTGCCTCCCTCCCTCTCTTCCTCCCTCCTTCTCTCCCTCCCCCTCTCTCCCTTTCTTTCTTGTGTGTGTTTGTGTGGTTTGTCATTCTAATAAGAAGATCACCTGACCCACCTGACCTCTCCCAGGTCCCTCTTTCAGGAACAGGAAAGGCTGACCCAGAAGGCCCATGTCTGACATCATCTACTCTTTCCATGACACCAGGACCTGCTGGTCAATGTCTCCAGATTGTCCTTAGGACCTGCCGTGATGTGGAACACAGCAGACACCTCACACACGTCTGCCCTGCCGATCAGGGTTGGGGCTGGTCTGGGGGGCAAACATGAGAAGCAGAGATCTCTTATGTGCTCCTTGCCTTCAGAAGACAACCCCGTCCAGTAAGCTGAACATTCACCTAAATGCACTATCTTTTCATCAATAATATTTGTAGAAATGCACCAAAGGACCCCAGAAAACCACACGTGTGTCTGTTCCCGGGAAGACGGATTTGTACTGGGCGACAGAGAGGCAGTGTAAACCTTCCCCTGAGGACAGGAGGAGTGAGACAGTGTGGGGGGTGACCACGGCTCTTCTTCGGATGAGGATTGCAAAGTTGTGATTGGACCCTTCCCTCCCGTTTCTCCAGAGTCCACAGATTTTATGGCCTGTTTGTCACCGGTAGACACTCCTTAATGATTCCATTGAACAAAATAAGAAACACAGAACAAAATAAGAAAGATGGGGGGAGAGGAAAGTGATCTGCCTGCATGCTGAATTATCTTTGATTTCTGCTTCTCTGTCCCGAACGCTTGGTCCTCCCGGTGTTCACCTTCCTACACTGTCTCCCATACATCTTTCTTTCATCCTGTGATGGAAGCACCAGACATGCTTTCCCATTTTGGGGGCGTGAGAGGATTGATTATTCTTGCCACCACAGGCCTTGTGTCTACTGCTTGGGGGAACGTGGATCCCAGACTGGCCTTGTAACATTGGCCTTGTCCCTACCACTTCGTGTGAAATACTGACTTCATGGGTCCGGGCACAAATAGGAGCCCAGGCAAGCTAACAATTGAAACAGGGCTCAGGGACAAGGCCATGGGAAAATTACGCTCAGTAAGTATCTGACACGAGAGGGGATATTTTGTAACTAACGTTAAACTTCCCTTTCTTCTGTCACTACAGGACCTCAAAACTGCTCTTTCTTCTGTGACTATGTCGATATGTCATGGGGCCTGGTGGGAGCGTGTCTATACATCAGTACATCCTGAATGATTGGGAGAACGGAGTATCACCTCTCATAGTTACTTTTCCCATGTACATTACTAGTGCATTTCAACTGGCTATACAGATATGAACGCCATGAAGTTTGTGCCTTAAGTAGTAATATTTTGCCTATTGGGCATGGCTGTAGTTATTTCTTACGGTCAAGCAGATTAGATCTACGAATAAAGGAGAAAATTCAGACAGACCTGGGTCATGTCAATTATGTAGAACGCAAGATCTAAAACCTCTACTGAAAGTGTATTAGAATTTTGTGACCAGGTAAGTAGTTTGGGTTGGAGGATATGACAAGACGGTCTGTAATGAAAAGTGAATTAAGGAACCAGTGGCCTCTCACAAAGATGAAGAATTATGTAAAGCAGAAATGTAAGAAGGATTATGGAAGTAATTGAATTTCTCTTTTTAGTTTTCTTGACACCTCTGTGTTATATGGTCATCACAGCACTCCTCATTTATCCCCCTCTGAGTAGACAGAGGGATCTGGAAATACCTAAATACAGTAGCGATACAGACGTATTAACAAGCCATCTATTTGCCAGCTAGTGAGTCAGTCATATCTCATCCGTCTCATGTAATCAGGGGCTGCAAAATTTAATCAAGGGCTACAATATTTCATGCTTGTGAGGCCATTACTTTGAAATATTGTTGTTGTGGTTGTTGTTTTTAAGTACAAGAAAAGACCAGTACTTGCATTGGGCTTTAAAGCAATACTATTGAAATATTTACAAGAACTTCGATGAAACTTGGAATACGGAGCTCACATGATTGGGAATCTTAATCTTAAAGGTAAAAAAATTTTCCAGATGACAGACAAAGAGCAAAGTTCTCAACTGTTTATTTCCCCACCTCCTTTCTCTACATCTTTCAAATCAATGCCTAATGGGTGGTGAATACAGAGGAAGATTTTGAGGACAATTGTTGCCTGAATATTATCTCTTTTTTTTTCCGAATGGTTTTAAAGCCAAAATATCAGAGGGATACTAGATTTAGTGGAAGGTCCCGAGGCATGATAAAACTGCCCAATACCCCTCATTGTGTTTACTTTGTCACATTTTCCAGTTTAGTGCCTATAGCCCTGGTCTTTGTGAAAGAGAACACGTGATCAGGTGATCTGGGGAAACATGACATCCTATGTCTGATCTGCCTTTCAGAAAGTCACTAGATATATTTGCCAGTTGAAGACTAGTAACTCTTGGAGGAAAGAGACATTAACAGTGGAATCATGGCAATCAGGTCGCCATCAGATGAAAGGCCAAAGACGTCTATATGCATTTCTTTATTCTGAAACCTGAAGTGGTACACAGATTATCGAACTGTATTGTAAAAGGAAACAAAATGTCCTACAGATATTCAGAAAATAACAGCTCTGTAATCATCTGAAGTGGAACTATTTACATATATTGAAGCAATTTCACCCCCGTAATCATAGAGAAGTCTTAGACTTGCATTTATTTATTTATTTATGTTTAAAGTTTATTTAAACAGTCTCTACACTCAATACGGGGCTCAAACTCACAGCCCCGAGACCAAGAGCGGCACGCTCTACTGACAGAGCCAGCCAGGCGCCCCAACATTGCCTTTACAACAACCTCTTGGGTTGATAATAAAATCCAGAATTTCTAGGTATGACATTTCCATGGTGTATGATTTGATACTCTTCAAAACTGGATTGCTTTTCCCCATTGAGATATTTCTTCAGATGACAAAGCAGCGTGTTTAATGTCAGGACAGTAATGCGAGGCGGTGGGTTTCTCTTTAATCACTACCTCACTGGACACCCCATGATCTCAGGGAGCAAGGGTGTGAGTCCTGGAGCTCCCTGTTAGGCCAGAGTTTCTTCCACCTTCGTGAGTCTCTAATGGGGAGAGAAGAAGGAAGGAAGTGAGGAAGAAGGTGGAAAGCACTCAGACTTTATATTCCTTGACTTCATGAATAACGATAGTGTCACAGGTTGACACAACGGCCCTGTGCAAGTCCTAATCATTGGTGCCTGTGCATGCGGCCTTATTTAGAAATAGGTCTTTGCAGATGCAATCAGGTTAGGATCAGGTCATTAGGGAAGATCTTAATCAATGACCTTTGTCCTTATAGACGCAGAAACCCAGGGAGAACACCATGGTGGCTGTAGAGGTGAGGCAGTTGCATACCAAGCGACACCAAAGCCTTCTGGAAAGAACCAGATGTAGGACAGGGCCCTGCAAACAGCTTGACCACAGATTTCTGCCTCCAGAGCTGAGAAAATACAGGTCATCGTGATAAGCCACTCAGTCCTCAGTACTTTGTTATGGCTGCCCCAGGAAACTAGCATAGATAGCAAACAATTCCTTTCTTTTGACCACTTCAGGCCTGATGTGAGGCCATTTACATACTTTATTCTTTACATCCGCTCTGGTAGTTGGCTGTTACCTTCCACCCTAGCGGTGACAGGACATTTGGTGGTCTTGGAGCACAGAGCTGGCCTCATTACGGAAGCTGCCAGAAATTCAGCTTCTCAGGCCCATCTTGGACTTGAATGAATCAGAAACTCTGGGGGTGGGTCCAGCTGATGCTGAAACATGATCAGGCATAAGCACCAATCATGTAATCATCCTGGGAAGGATGGAGGGGAGATTTGGATCCAAATCTCTGGGGCTCAGAAGCTCCCATCCCACTTGACAAACAGGGTACACACATACCCACTCACACACACAGCAAAACACACACAACTGCACATTCACCCATAAACATGCGCACACACACACACGCACACACAGCTTTGGAGAATTAGTCCAAACAGCAGAAAGCCCAGGCTGCCCTCCCCTGGATTCTGTTACCTCCCTGGGGGTCAGGCATTCTTTCATTGCTTCAGGAGTTTGAGGGATGCCTGGGAGGCCCAGTTGGTTAAGCGTCTTGATTTTGGCTCAGGTCGTGATGCCAGGGTGGTAGGATCAAGTCCCACGTTGGGCTCCACATTGAGTGTAGAGCCTGCTTGGGATTCTCTCTCTCTCTCCTTCTGTCCCTTCCCCCTGCTTGTGCTCTCTCTCTCTCTCTCTCTCTAAAATAATATTAAAAATAAATAAATAAAAAGAGTTTGCAATGATGATGGCTGTTTCTGCTGGTATTTCTCCAAAGGTCGAATGACAGAAGGCCACACGGTCTCCTCACCAGGAAGAAAAAAGAGTGAACTCATCTCAAACAATGCCTTTGCTTGCTTTTATCTCTGCAAAGATCATTTTTTGTTAACGTACTAACTTGACTTTGCCCTATACAAGATTTCTTCCAGAATATTCTCACCTACTCAGGGTGAAATCTTTAAGGACCCTGACTCCAGCTTGTGACGTTCAAAGCATTTGCAAGACAGGGGCGCCTGGGTGGCTCAGTCAGTTAAGTGTCTGACGTTGGCTCAGGTCACAGTCTCATGGTTCGTGGGTTCGAGGCCCACATTGGTCTCTGTGCTGACAGCTCAGAGCCTGGAGCCTACTTCAGATTCTGTGTCTCCCTCTCTTTCTCTGCCCCTTCCCTGCTTGTGCTCTGTCTCTCTTTCTTTCTTGGAAAAAAAATTAACAAATTTTTAAACAAGTCCCATTTTCTAAAGACTTAAGCACCAAGGCAAAGCAGCCCATCTCAGTGGCAGCCCTGGGGATAGAATTGTAGGGTAGAGAGTAGTTTGTGATTCCAGTAAGTCCTTTTTTGTTCTGTCATGGGCATTAGCTAACAGTCTTCTGCTACTACATTAGACTTTGGTACAAAGTTATATTGGAGATACAATAATTACATCAGCATTTCCAGTTCTCTCCCCTGGGAAAGACCTGAGCCCTGCTCAGAAGTGTTCCTACCTCAGTGGGAGCGTCCAGGGACCCAGGGCAGCCCCAGCTTTATCTGGTTTACAGGTTCCCCTCTGCTTAGATGTATTTGTAGTTCAAAAGTACGCTTTTCAATACCCCTCGACGGGATGATTTCTAAGCTTTCTTCCAGCCCTTAGTGCTTTAGATTTCTGTTCTGCTAATCAGGGGACTTTGAGGCACCAGAGTGCTGTTTTTCTAGCTTTGGGCTTTGCCAGTATCTTCCCCAGCCAACCCCATCTAAGAGGCATGTCTTTGGTGGAACTATTACAAGAAGGACGTGTTTTTGTACAGATTCCCTTTGACAATACATTGACCCAAAGCATACAAATTCCTTTGACTCTGAAGTTGAATGAAAACCACACCTCCTTGCCTCCCACCTCGGGACTGTCTTCACAGGGTTCCACATGCTGTCTAGGAGTGGGTCCCTGAAGTGCACAGCGTAACTGTCTTTAAATAGCTGCTGATCTTTGTATCATTAATTTCCCGCTCTGAACACTGAAAGGCCTTGTAATTATCCAGCTGTAGGAACACATAAGATGGTACTAAATTTTGCTTAAGTACAGCCTATTGCGAAGACGGAAGCCAAAATATATAATTAGGTTGGCATTAACATGCGATAGCTGTGCTAGCTCAGGGGCACAATGGCTGGGACGCGTGTGAAGGGGAGGCTGTCTGGGTAACGTGGCAGAAACACTTACCTAACAGCGTGGCCTCCGGTGGCCCTGTCACAGCACAGCACTGGAGTGCGGGTACCGCTGTGCGCAGACAGTAGGATTGCACCTTGTGGCCCCTGCGGAGAGGAAGAAACAGCCTTCCCTGTCCAGGGAGCAAAGTCTACACACATAAGTGAAACGCAGAGTAATTAGATTATACCGTCTCAGGCTGATCCCAGTGCAAGAAAACAGTTGCTCTGCCCCCTTACATGAAGATCCATCCCGCTGTTCCCAGGCAATGTTGACAGGGCGAGGGTCACGATTTTCCATAATGAATTCTAAGAGAACCCTTTAGACAAGGGAAGGAAAGTGGCTGCTTTGACCTATTGCCTGCCTATAATCATGATTAAAAGTCATTGGTGGTTCTGTGACAAGCACGTTGTTTCCCTGTCCAGCCGTGGTTTGTAGAAATCTGCAGTGTGGCTGTGTCAGGCCAATTTAAGACATTCAGGCAAGAACATAAACATTTTCTGCTTAGAAGTCTATTGAAGCATGTAACGTATTCTTTAAGGGACAAAATGGTGCTGTCAGTTGTTCAGGAGCTGTCCAAGGTGTAAGCTTGTTTGACCTATAAAAGCAAGGGTATCAGCCATGGAAGCTTGGGAGAAAGAAATCCTAATTACTATTAATGAGATTCATTATAATATGGAGTCTCCCTGCGATGAATTTTAAATGTCCCTTGTCAGTTTTTCTATCAACATGGCGCAGAAGAAAACATCTGCTCCTGAGTGCCATGTTGCTGCATTCTTATGAGCTGATATGGATAATCTATTTATTGTTGGACTTGTCATGTTGGTGGAGGGGGGATCAATCCTGCCCTCAAATCAATTTTTCCACCAAAAGTGAAAAGCTGAGGTGCTTGTGTGGTATGTTTTTAAAATCACATATTACAAATAATTGAGAAGAATTAAACTCTGTGTTTTCCTTCCCTTTTTCTGTCCCCAGCCCCCTCCCCCCTCCCCCCCCCCCGATTTGGATTAGTACAAATTACTTTAGCTGTTTCTCGTTATCAGATGGAGGGAATTATTGTCAACATAGAAGCAACATAAAAATTGTGAATAACCTATTTTATTTTCTTTTTTCATATTCCACACTCATAGCACACCAATACCATATTTCAAGACCCCAACAGACTGCTATGTCTTCTACGCTGGGCAATACTGTTCCTGAGAGAGTATTTTTCTCTGATTCTTACTTGAAAAACTGGAAGATGATTTAAAAATCTCTTTGCAATTTAACTTCTTTAGGTAAAATGTTGTTTGCAACTCTACTTCTCTAGCATAGATTAAATACCTTATAGCCGTTGAGCCTTACTTTTCTAAAATGTGGCGATGTTTCATTGCTAAAATACAAACTTCTGAGGGAGATTTGTTTTCATTTTTGTAACTTTTTATTTTTTAGAAAGAGACAGAGGTCACGTGCACACGTACAAGTGGGGCAGGGGCAGAGAGAAAGAGAGGGAAAGAGAGAATCTCAGGCAGGTTCCACACTTAACACCGAGCCCTACCTGGGGCTCAATCTCAGAACCCTGAAATCATGCCCTGAGCAGAAATCAAGAGTCAGACGCTTAAGGGACTGAGCCACCAGGCACCCCAAACTTCTGTTTCTTAAAGGTAAGACTTAACTGAATACATTAGGGATAAATTCCACTCAGGATGGTATTGGTTCTTTAGAAATACTTGCATCTGGCGGTAAAACAATACAAAATTTCCACATATAGACACAAATGATTTCTCACTGTTTATATTGCATATAAAAATTAAAAAATTAAACCAGTCACGTGAAGTTTTTATAGTAATTTTAATTAGTCAAACATATCTAAAAATGTTTCTAAAAAAGTGTAAAAATTTTTACTAATCTTTATTTCCATCTAAATCCAGCCTAACGTTTCAGTCTTATTTCCATCGACTATCAGAAACATTGTCTACCCCATTTTACCTGACAACTTCACTATATCTGGTTCTTGTTGATGACTGCCAACCATTTATGCAACCAAAGGAAGCATTTTTAATCAGCATAAAAATTTCGGCACCTTGTCTGTGCTTTGTCTTCTTCCCAGCTACAGGGGAGTCAAGAGTATATTGGATGTAAAGGAAACTGTGACGACCTACCTGGAGACGTAAGAGGCATGAGGAATTGATTTTTACTAGAAGGCAGAGAAGAGCTGGTCTCCGAGCAGATCATACCATCAGCACTGGGGTGGGGGTGCTCCTTGGGGGAGTGATCTTTTTCTGGGCAGGTCCTTAAGGACTTCTGGGGAGCAAATGTGATTAAATGATGAATGGGACTTAGCAACCTGGAAAGGAACACAACATTCCAGGCAAGGGCAATATTTGAGGAAAAGCACGATGAACAGTGGTCGGCACGCAATTTTAGTAAAAACAAAAATAAGGTAAAGCAGTGGTAGCCTCATTACGGTATAAAGTCATGGGACATTTTCGTGTCGTTATTTAAGCAGTAACACAGTAACGGTACTGGTTCCGAGGGATGGTCAGGTGACCCCTCACCAGGATGACCGGAGATTGAAAGAGTAATCAAAGACAGGGGGCAGAGGAGTTGCGAGAGCTGAAAAATCTTCATCCTACGTCTTTAAAACAGGGGTCCTTGGCATGGTGAAGTGCGAACTTCAGATATTTAAGACAAACATTCAATAACTTCCAGGCATTATTTTTTTTTTTTATCTCCAACACCTTGATGATTTTAAAGCACACACAGAAAGGAGGAGTGTAGTGATGTAGTTTTTAACAATGGAAATAAATGTCAGTTTTCACTTTGTACCTACCAGTGTGTGCGGGCCCTGAGCTGGCTAGGTGAGTTTGAAGCTCATTCTTGCCACTTACGTGGTTGGCGAGCCCAGGAGAGAGGCCGGTCATCCCTGTGGCTCTTCTCATCTGTAAAACAAGGATGATCACAGGACCTAACTCAGGGCTTTTCCAAATAGACTTGATTTTTTTTCGGGAAGCCTCAGGTTCACAGCAGTATTAAGCAGAGAGTACAGAGAGTTCCCCGATGCCCCTGGTGGCCCCCTGATACTGCCTCCCTGCTACAAAAGAGGAGACATCAACTGCAATCCACGAACCTACGTGGATACGTGTTCATCCCCCAGGTGCCGATACTTTAGATAGTCTACATCAAGTCACTCCTGGTGTTGCACACTCTACAGGTTTGGAAGGTGTACATAGGCTCTTTTGTGTTTTTTTGTTTTTGTTTTTGTTTTTTTTTTTATTTTTGAGATAGAGAGTGGGAGCGGGGAGGGGCAGAGAGAGAGGGAGACCCAGAATCTGCAGCTGTCTCCAGGTTCTGAGCTGCCAGGACAGAGCCCGACGCAGGGCTTGAACTCATGAACCGTGAGATCATGACCTGAGCTGAAGTCAGATGCTTAACTGACTAAGCCATGCAGGCGCCCCCAAAAGAAGTAATTTTTAAGAGTTCTGAAACCAATGTAGGCTGTCAGGGAAAGCATGAGATCAGCTTCTAGACAGTTCTGGAAAACGTTCATTCTAGGAGGTACTTGGCTTCTTTCATTCACGTAAATTATTACTTTAACAAGAATTTATCTAAGGATCTATTGTGCACTAGGCACTGTCTTTACACCTAGTAGAGAATTAGAATCTTGTTAGTAATGATTCTAACATATTTTTTCAAGTGAATGAAACTACAATAGCAATGAAAATGTAAAAGCATTGAGAACAGTGATTATATCTCAAATGCATTATAAACAAAATCTTTGAGAGTTAGAATTTGAATCAGTAGATTTGCCATTCATTTCCCTTCTTATTTGGAGGTGAGGTATTTGATCTGTATAGCTATTTATCTACCAATAGCTATATCTATATGTAACTATCTATGCATTTATTTGAAGCAAAAAATCACTTGTGACCTTATGAATTATTCAGAACTTCCACTTTGACACAAGTGGTAATCTTTCCATGTATTTTAACTCAGATTTCTTTGAACAAACATCCCGTCTAATTTTTTCTTTTACATAAAGCAGATTTGGTTCCAGTGAAAGTAAACACTTCAAAAACTTTGATGATAAAATTAGTAGATGCCAATATTCAAGATGTCTATTTAGCATTTTTCTTCCCTCACACATTTCATTGCCTACATGAGGTATGATCTTTGCCACTCCTAAGGGTGAGCCAACTTAGCTCTAGCAGAGATTTTCAAGCTACAGCATCCGGAAAAAATCCCCCTTGGAGATGTTCACATAGATCAATACTCAGAGATTAAAGTAACTCCAAGAAATGTTAACGGGTAACAAATCTGTTCCCTTTCTACAGATTTATAATAATTATTGATTAGGCTCATTATCCTCCAAAGCTCTAAAGTTAGTTGAGAACAAATAGTTAAAAGTTTTAGAAGAATGGCCTTGTCAAGATTTCCTTTTTTGTGTATTTCATGCTGATGTGCGGAACAAATCTTAATGTGATACATCTGAGCACAACCTTTGCTGATTTTTTTTTACTGGTGTTTCCATTTCCTGATAACTGATTTGGAAGACGTTTCGGTATGTTAACAAATCTTTAGCAAGCTGGTATCATTATTAAATTAATGCCTAAGAATATCCACCTGGCAGCAGAGGGCAGACGTAATGTCAAGGAAACTGGCACAAAACATGTTGAACTAGTAAGAAGGAGAAATGCCAAGAAATAGTGAAAGATGGTAGCCAGAGAGATGAAGGGAAGGAGGGAGACTCAGCAACTTTATGAAGGCGAGATCAGCAGAAATTGGTCGTTCTATGGGATACACGGAGAAGAGGAAACTCATGGCCAGAGACTCGAAACGAAGCATCCATTTGAGACAGATATATAATATTTAAAAAGTCCTCATTATATCCCTGGTGAGTTTGGCAAGAAAGAAAATTGCGGACGCTGATCATAAAACCATGCCTCTAAAGAGTTCAAGATTGTAAAAAGCCAGGCACAAAAAGTCCAAACAGGCACACACAATCGAGAACTTCTAGAAAGGTAGCAGCCAGCTATCACTATCAGGAGAGGGAAGCTGATGTCAGGGAGAGTGTGCCCATTAGAACGCCTTAGATATTGACCACGACAATGACTCAGCTCATTTTGAGGCTGAGCTGCAGGTGGCCGGCACTATTCTGAGTTACGTGAAATGTATCATCTCCGTCCTTGAAGGGGACTCTCAGGTCGCGCTGTGATTCTCCCCATTTAAAAGGAGAAATGATTTGCCAAAGGGCCAGTAACAGAGGAGCTTTGGGAGGATGCTCAGAACAAGAAGTGCCATCAAGAACTGCGTGGCCCACAGTTTGGGTTCAGGGTTAATAGATGACCATCAAAATTGCTCCTCTGCTATTTGTCCCCCCCCCTCCCCCGCCGACCTTCCCTGTTAGCAAGATCCGTCTTTCAGGGGCGGTCAGGGGCGTTCTCCTGGGGACTGGAGTCCCGGATTGCTGAGCAGATGATCAGACAGTGCCAGCTTCTTGACAGGGTTGGGGTCTCCAGGTCCCCTGTGCAGAACATAAATGTGTGATTGCAAAACCAGTTTCAGCTATCTTTGGAGAATCGCAAAGGGAGTGAGAGGGCAAAGCCAGGAGCGCCCGAAACTTCAGAAGCACCCACTCGATGACAGGCCAGTTTGTGTTTCGATCGTGGAGTGGATTGTGGAGTGATGAGGCAATAGATTCGCGAGGCCTATTTGAAAAAGGGGTAATAATTTCGAGGAGCCAGCGGGGTTCACTGCCAACAAGTCGTACCTCACTTGTCCTCCGACACTCTTACAAGACTGGCGGCTCGCGGGATGACATCGACGGGGTGTATCTGGGTCTCATCAAAGCTTGTGACAGAACCTTCTGTCAAATGTCCATGGAAACAGCAGGATGACTGAGCTGGCTGATAGTAAAACTGAATGCAATGTAAAGTAGCAAATAACTGTAAAAAAAAAAAAAGTGGTGATTAATGTAGTGATAGCAACCCGAAAGGAAGTTATTAGCAGCAAAGCCAAAAGGTTCTGATATGATTAAGTCCAGTCAAATGCTATTACCATTCACTTACTCGAAGCCATAGAAAACATGCTTCTCAAATTAGTGAGCAATCTAATGATCTGGGAGGGAGGGGGCGTATAAATCTCCTACAGCAGGTGACTGCATTGTGATTCAAATTATCCAGACATGCCTTCGTGAAGCTAAAAAGAAACTGTCACAAAAAATCTTTCAGAATGAGGTAGATACCTATCAGTTCAGAGTTGGTAAGGATTTCTGCTTTTACTGTGGTGGCGTGAGGCTGGATTCCTCCTCTGGAGATTAAGGTAAGCAAAATGGAAGTAAATAAAGCTCACCTTTGATGAGACAAACAAAAAAAGAGGAAGGAAGGGGGGAAGGAGGGAGGGAGGGAGGGAGGGAGGGAGGAAGGGAGGAAGGGGAAAACCCTTGTAACCTCCCGTGCTGCTGAAACTGTCGCTTCCATATCTTACTGGGGGAAGTAAAAATGTGAACAACATTTAAGGCAAGCCATTCGGTCATTTACCTAAATTTGAATGTATGTAATCTTTGATTCAGCGACTTCACTTCTAGAAGTTTGTTCTACTGACGGATCTCCATGTTGGAAAGATGATGTGAAACACGTAACATATAAAGTATTACTATAACGTAGCCCCAATATAAATATCCATTAGTCCATCTATTATAAAAAAATAAATAAGTAAACAAATAAGAATAGGCCATTCCTCCAGCAGAAGAATTTCAAATAAGTTATACAGATTCCTCACCCTGGGGGAGTCATGCTGGTAATAAGGACCCCTGATAGAGTCTGATGAAAATGGCACTTTATCTCTGGGGTGGTCTTCCGAGAAACCCAAGCCCCCAGTCTAACCATGAGAAAACCATCAGACAAATTCTATGCACGAGCTTTCTGCAGGAGACCCGGCCAATCCTCATAATTGTCACATGCAGGGAGAGCCCAGGAAACTGTCACAGGCAAGCAGAGCCTCAGGTGACATGGCAGGGAAATGTAATGTGGGACCCTGGGTGGGATTCCCAAGTAGAAAAAGGCATTAAGTGAGATGAAGCAGATCTGAATATACTATGGGCAGAATTTAGTAATTAAGAATCGATCAATATTGACTCATCACTTATAACAAGTGCACCCTACTTGTTAATAACAAGGGAAGCTGAGTGTATCACTAGAGAGGAGCTCTTTCTAGCATCTTCTTAATTTTTCTGTATTTCTAAGGCTGTTAAATATATAACACTTATTAAATTAAGGGGATGGGGAAAAATGGAAATCACGATATAGAAAGCCTTAAGGTGTAGCCAAAACAATGCTTACAAGGAAATTTTTAGCTTTATTTATTTATTTTTTCAATATATGTGAAATTTATTGTCAAATTGGTTTCCATACTATACCCAGTGCTCATCCCAAAAGGTGCCCTCCTCAATACCCATCACCCACCCTCCCCTCCCTCCCACCCCCCATCAACCCTCAGTTTGTTCTCAGTTTTTAAGAGTCTCTTATGCTTTGGCTCTCTCCCACTCTAACCTCTTTTTTTTTTCCTTCCCCTCCCCGATGGGTTTCTGTTAAGTTTCTCAGGATCCACATAAGAGTGAAAACATACGGTATCTGTCTTTCTCTGTATGGCTTATTTCACTTAGCATAACACTCTCCAGTTCCATCCACGTTTCTACAAAGGGTCATATTTCACTCTTTCTCATTGCCATGTAGTACTCCATTGTGTATATAAACCACAATTTCTTTATCCATTCATCAGTTGATGGACATTTAGGCTCTTTCCATAATTTGGCTATTGTTGAGAGTGCTGCTATAAACATTGGGGTACAAGTGCCCCTATGCATCAGTACTCCTGTATCCCTTGGGTAAATTCCTAGCAGTGCTATTGCTGGGTCATAGGGTAGGTCTATTTTTAGTTTTTTGAGGAACCTCCACACTGTTTTCCAGAGTGCTGAAATCAGTTGCATTCTTATACACTAATAATGAAGCAACAGAAAGACAAATAAAGAAACTGATCCCATTCACAATTGCACCAAGAAGCATCAAATACCTAGGAATAAATCTAACCAAAGATGTAAAAGATCTGTATGCTGAAAACTATAGAAAGCTTATGAAGGAAATTGAAGAAGATATAAAGAAATGGAAAAACATTCCATGCTCATGGATTGGAAGAATAAATATTGTCAAAATGTCAATACTACCCAAAGCTATCTACACATTCAATGCAATCCCAATCAAAATTGCACTAGCATTCTTCTCGAAACTAGAACAAGCAATCCTAAAATTCATATGGAACCACAAAAGGCCCCGAATAGCCAAAGTAATTTTGAAGAAGAAGACCAAAGCAGGAGGCATCACAATCCCAGACTTTAGCCTCTACTACAAAGCTGTCATCATCAAGACAGCATGGTATTGGCACAAAAACAGACACATAGACCAATGGAATAGAATAGAAACCCCAGAACTAGACCCACAAATGTATGGCCAGCTAATCTTTGACAAAGCAGGAAAGAACATCCAATGGAAGAAAGACAGTCTCTTTAACAAATGGTGCTGGGAGAACTGGACAGCAACATGCAGAAGATTGAAACTAGACCACTTTCTTACGCCATTCACAAAAATAAACTCAAAATGGATAAAGGACCTGAATATGAGACAGGAAACCATCAAAACCCTAGAGGAGAAAGCAGGAAAAGACCTCTCTGACCTCAGCTGTAGCAATTTCCTACTTGACACATCCCCAAAGGCAAGGGAATTAAAAGCAAAAATGAACTACTGGTACCTTATGAAGATAAAAAGCTTCTGCACAGCAAAGGAAACAACCAACAAAACTAAAAGGCAACCAACGGAATGGGAAAAGATATTTGCAAATGACATATCAGACAAAGGGCTAGTATCCAAAATCTATAAAGAGCTCACCAAACTCCACACCCAGAAAACAAATAACCCAGTGAAGAAATGGGCAGAAAACATGAATAGACACTTCTCTAAAGAAGACATCCGGATGGCCAACAGGCACATGAAAAGATGCTCAACGTTGCTCCTCATCGGGGAAATACAAATCAAAACCACACTCAGATATCACCTCATGCCAGTCAGAGTGGCCAAAATGAACAAATCAGGAGACTGTAGATGCTGGAGAGGATGTGGAGAAATGGGAACCCTCTTGTTGGTGGAAATTTTTAGCTTTAAAAGCCTACCTATGAAGGGAAGAAAGTTTCCAAATCAGTGATCTAGACTTTCACCTTAAGATCACAGAAAGAAGAACAAATCAAAACCAAAAAAGAAGTAAGGAAAAAGAGAGAAGGGAAATCAATAAAATACAAAAAGAACAAGCGATAAAAAAATTATCATGGAAACTTAAGCTGGTTTTATGAAAAGATAGACATTATCAACAGACTTCCAGCTAGATTAAAAGAGAGAGAGAGAGAGACAGAGAGAGGTCTGTTCATATCTATTCTTACATTTATCTATTTTACCCTTTGTCTCTCAAATTTTAAGAGATGTTTATATGTGAAAGGTATCAGCTCTTTGTCTGAATTATTTGTTTTGTATATTTTCTCCCAGTTTCAATTGCCTTTTGCTTATGAGTTTTCAACATACAGTTTTTATATATTTTAAATAGTCGAATTTATCAATCTTTTATTGCATCTGAATTTTGAGCCATGGTTAGGAAGCTTTCCTTTACACCAGGTTAGAGAGAATGTAACCATTTTTCTTTTAGTACTTGTATGATTTATTTAATTATATTTAGTTCCCTAATCAGTGGAGTATATTCTTAAGTATAGACTGAGATATGCATCTAATTTTGTCTTTTCCCAGGCGCCTGTGTGGCTCAGTCAGTTAAGCGTCCGACTTCAGCCCAGGTCATGATCTCGTGGTTCGTGGGTTTGTTGAGCCCCACGTCGGGCTCTGTGCTGAGCCTGGAGCTCGGAGCCTGGAGCCTGCTTCAGATTCTGTGTCTCCCTCTCCCTCTGCCCTTCCCCCACTCGTGCTTTCTCTCTCTCTCTCTCTCAAAAAAAAAAAATTAAAAAATTAAAAAAAATAATTTAATCTTTTCCCAAATGGCTGCTTATTTGTTCTTCTGCTATTTATCAACAAAGTCATCTTTTCTCCAGTGGGTCAAGAAACTATTGTAAACTTGTAAATTTCCATAGGTGCCTATGATTCTGTACTTTATATATTTACCCCCTACTGGTCTATTGTCTATGCCCATGTCAGTACTGCGCTGTGTTCATTACAGAGGTTGTGTTATAGGTCTTAATCTCTGATAGAGTGAGCCCATCCTTAGTTTTTGTCTCTCAGACTCTTCATGAGTATATTTGCATGTTAGTTTCTCGTATGAATTTTATCCAGTTGTCTAACATTGCAACATGGTTTGTTGGCATGTTCATTGACATGACATTCATTTTGTAAATCAACTGGAGACAACACACATCTTTACAACGTTGAGTCTTTGAATCCAGAACACAGAACTGATTTTCCATTTGGTCAAGTTGACTTTTGCAATTTTCATGAACACTTTCAAATTTTCCTCCTAGGGGTTGTGCACAGTTCTTGTTACGTACGTTTCTAAAGGACTAAATTTTTTATTGTGATTGCAAGTGGAACTTTCTCTCCCTGCTTGTTGTTTGTACATACAGAAGTTGTTGATGTTTGTGGGCTAATTCTATATTCTGATACATCACAGAATTCTCTGCTTGAGATTTTACAAGTACGCTATCTTACCATCTGTAAATAGAGAAAAACAGTCTTACTTTTTTACTCATTCTCATGCCTAATCAATTTATCTTGTATGATTGAATTGGCTAATACCTCTACTGAATGTTGAGCAGTAGCAGACATCAGTGATGTTCTTGCTTTGCCCCTAACCCTAAGGGAAATGTCTCTAGTATCTCTACAATTTCCCTCATTAAATAATATGGTGGAGGGATTAAGGAGTGCCCTTGTTGTTATGAGCACTGGCTGATATATGGAATTGTTGAAACACTATATTGTACACCTAAAACTAATATAACACTGTATGTTACCTATGATGGAAATGAAATGAAATGAAATGAAATGAAATGAAATGAAATGAAATAAAATATGGTAGATTGGACACTATGTATCTATCTGTGTATATATGGTATGTGCATATGGTAGGTATATTTTTATTAAGAAAGCATTCTATTTTCTTGAGTGTTCTTTTTTTAATCATGAACAGATGTTGAATTTTGATAAAGGCTTTTTCCCATCTATGGGGATTGAGAGAAATAGGAATGAAGCTATTTTTTTACTGAAAACATCTCAGATCTTTTCATTGGGAAAGAATCACAGAAAATCTTTAAGAAAATACACTGTATAGTATTTCCTAATTTAAGAAATGTGAATTATTTTTTTCAAAAGCAAACTTTCAGAACTTGCGTACCGATGAACACACTTTGGGGGGCAAAGACCTTGCTGATCCCCATCTGCCCTCCTCTGTTTTGTGGAAGGATAAAAGTGGTCCTGCAGAGGTTAGCACAAATACTAGATAGTGTTAGAGTCAGAACGGAAGCTGGCATCTCAGGACCCTTCTTCCTGTGGTGGGGTAACTCTCACAGCCATTTTCAAGAAGTTTATTAGAGGATCTTAAGAGAACTCTTATATAATATGCCCAGCCAACTGGTGTGGCGATCTTCAAACTCAAACTAGTTGAGAAGGCAGCACATCTTTATGGAGATGCTGTGAGTAAGGGCTCACGTGAAAGAAAGACTTTGGGCAAGAGAGTCTTCTGACACCCTGGCAAATTATTTTGTATGTGTTTATTTCTTGTGAATTACCAAGTTAGAAATCCAAGAGCAGGAATCGTTTGGTTTGTTTCTTTCTTTCCCCTGTCCAGTGTATAAAGGAAGCAGCACAGAGGATAAGAATCCCATGGTCAAGATCATGACTTTTCATGAATGTGAATTCTAAGAACAGACTCACTGCAACAAGGAGAAACAGCAAAGGCGTGCCTGTGAAACCAGTGGGTCCATCAATATGTCTGGGCGTCTAGCCCACGAGCTGGCTCACCTTCAAGGCCAACTTGACACAGCCTTAAACCCAACAGGTGTGTTGAAGCTACAAGCACCATCATTTGTCTCTTCCTGGGACGATTTGATTATGTTGTCCTTCGCTCTCCAAATGGGCCTAGACATTTCCACTGTCAAGACTGAAAACCCAGTTTTTCTTGTCACTTGGTGGCTTCCCCCAGCTTTATTGGCTGTCTTCAGGGATTCCACTAAAAATCACCAGGCGTGTACTAACAACCACTCTCGGATGAAGCCAAAGCCGCTCAAGAGATGACTGTTTTGCCCTTTGCTCTGTGCTACTGACATTTTCATGCACCCAGAAATAAATTAAATCCAAATTTGATCTTTCTCTATTTGCCAGAGCTCCTGGACTTGAATAGTGACTATGAGCCACCATGCACAAAGGGCATATTGTTTACAGAGGTATAAAGATAATGTATTTATCTCGTTATGGCCCATAAATTGCCCTTTTATAGTGTGGGCTTTCTACCATTTTTACTCCCGCGAAACTAAGCATCTTTTGAAGCATCTGCCTCAAAAGTTTGGCTCATCACTCCTCTGTGTGGAGACCTGTCTGCTGTCATAGAACCTTTTGCACTGGGCTCAAGACCCCCAAGTTTCCCCCAAAACCTCAGACTTCGGGCTCCAGCGCAGTCTTGTAGGCTTGGCCTCTAGATCCTTCAGGTCTCTTTGGCTCTGGCAGACAGTGGATTTACTCTAACCGTTAGGC
This sequence comes from Prionailurus viverrinus, assembly GCF_022837055.1. NCBI lineage: Eukaryota > Metazoa > Chordata > Mammalia > Carnivora > Felidae > Prionailurus > Prionailurus viverrinus. The sequence continues at coordinate 79,715,091 of NC_062561.1, read as the reverse complement.
TTAAATGCATTTTCTCAGGAGAAGTCGGCCATAGTGTTGCATTGATAACACTACTCGTTTGGGTTACATGGTGTCTTTCTCTTCCGTGGACGCACAGGGTTACTTCCCATTAACATGAGTAACGTGGACACATTGACGTAGGAGCAGATCCCCTGGGCGCTATGTATACTGCACAGTTGTTAGTGGGGAAGTACTTTAAGCAAATACCCCACACATCAGAAAATGATTAAAATTACTTTCGAAAGAAAGAGGAAAACTCTTTGGCTGACCTGGGAAGGGCTCAGTTCGAGAAGATGGCAAACTCTAATTCCCCAGCGTTCCCCAGTATGAGGCATCCAGAAAGCATCCCACCATTGACTATTCCAGCCTCCTGTTCCTTCTTGACGTCATCTGCTCGGGTACAATTCACTCTTTGTGTAGCTGCCCTGCCTGCGGTGGTGGCTTCGCCGGCCGGCAGCGCACCCCTTTGCAGATAGAGATGTGCAGGACCGGTCAGCTCACGGCCGTGGAGCCTCCAATCAGAAGCCTTTCTCCTGAGGTCCTCAACGGATTCCAGCAACTGTCCCAAGGATCTTCGCTAATTTAAGACCCTTGACCTCGGTATTTCCTAAAACCTGTTAGTTCCCAGCAAGTGGCCAAGCCTCCTGAGGTCCCCCAAGCAACTTGAGTGCCTGTCCCCTGTAGTCTCATGGTGACTATGGTGAACTTGACTTGCACACGAGGGGTTCACCTAGCACTGAACACACAATACAGAATCAGCATTCGAGCGGTGCCCATTCCAGATCATTCCATTCCTCGCATAGCACATGGCGCCGCAGTGTGGTTTGTTTATTTCCTGGGCTCCTGGTCGGACTGAGACACGTGAGTCTTTTCCATCACAAAGTGAATGAGCGCTACAAAGGAGTCAGGTCTGCTCCGGGAATGCGCTGGTCTCACCGAGCCTCCCTCAGGACCAGACAACCTGAGCTAGTTTGACATCCTGCACAGATGGTGTTGGCAGCTGTGGGGACCAGGTGCACATTTGGACCTGCTTCAGGAGGTCGATCGTATTGTTGTGCCGCTGTCCACACTCTCTAGAGAGGGACGCGGAAGAAAAGGGGAGTGGGCAGGAGTGCCAGCTGTCTCTCTGGTCTGCCTGGGCTGGCACACCCTCGTGTGACCTTCATGTCACCTACATACAAGCCTGGCTCTGTCACCCCCTCTCCCAGCCATGAGATGTCACAGGAAGACAGTGGGGATAGAGAGAAAGTTAAATGCTCATCAGAAGCACAGGAAATAGTAAACAAATGCTCTCCTCTCCCCTTCCCTCCCCTGTTTCAATTAGAGATGTAAATATATTCAAATGCCTCCTACACCCTAGGGTGGTGCTGAGAATTTGCTGCCCTCGGCAAGATGGGGGAAAAAGAGCCACAAAAGCGCCCACCCCCTCACAGCTTACAGACCCTCCCATCACAGACTCAAGGAAATATTGTGCTGCCCTAGGCAGCCTCCTGCTCTTCCTGAAAATCCCTCCCCGGTGCGACTTAATTCATCTCTGCCGGGCGGATCCATATCACACATAGACAATCTAAGGTCAGGGTGGAAAAACCATTCAAATGCATTCTAATATAAAAGGGAACATCTACTCCCAGACCAGACTGTCTTCATGTTGTCATTAAACCATGGATATTTAGCTCTGTGTATTGCTGTCATATTTTCCTCTGGGATTACAAATTTTAGATAGCTGGATAGAAAGAAGGAAAGAAGGAAACTTGAATGAGGTTGTTACCAGGAATGAATTTTAACTCTCTCTCTCTCCCTCCCTTCTGACCCCTTTTCCAATTTTATCACCATGTGTATAACACATCCATTCCAATGTTGCCTGGCCAATCGTTGTAGTTTTGTTTTGTTTTGTTTTGTTTTACAAAACCTTTAAACACACACACACACACACACACACACACACACACACAAAGTGATTGCTGCATAGAACAGTCTCTTGGCATTAATGTACATGCTGTGCCTATGTGTGATGTATACCCTGTGCGTGTGAACACCGTCATGGATGGCTGCGGGACCCAACGCAACATGCAAATGGCGCCTTCACACCATTTGTATAAATATTATGAAGCCGTAGATCCAACCAGCAAACAGTTAAATAAGATACATTCTGTCTACTTGGACACACGTATTGAGATAATGTCCGGAAAGACCAGGTTTGCACTGGGAATGCTCAGACTTCCATTTCAGAGCCAGACCCGGGAGAGGCAGGGAATGGCCCAACCCCCTCACACCCCTGGGGTGTGTGGGTAGGCACCCAGCCTGTCCAATTCCACCCACCCCTCTGACCCCCAACACACAGCACCCCGTGGGCTACCTGGAGCTGCAGAAACCTTCACGAGGACAGTCCGGAGTGTGCTCACAGGCCTGGGAAGCAAACTCAAGACTGTTTCCCTGCGTCCCCTTGGCCCATTCAACATCTTGTCCCTTTAGGGGAGCAAGGCCAGGCGAGGACCTGTGTAAGGCCCATGACAGGACCTCCCTTGCCTGAGCCTAAGCGGTCAGTCATCTTTGTTGGGCTCTCACAATCCTGCCTCTAGGAACAGCTCTGCCCCAAGTCCCCACTCCAGTCACACACGTCATGTTCATTATCTGACTTAATTCCTCCAGGGTGGGTGTTGTTCCAAGCAGGGAAAGGGACTCTGAAGGAATTAGCTCAGGGAGCTGGTATGTGAGGAGCAAGGACTCGGCCGAGCCACGCCCGAGCCATGCCTGTTGGCCCCCTGCTCTCCACCTCACCCAGCGGCTCAGGGCCTCCTGACACATGACAGGACGACTTAAGAGGCACCATTGGAAGCTTGCAGTTGACGATTTGGTAACAGCGTCAGAGGGAAAATCAAGTAGTGGTGAGTTGGGAATGACAGATGGCCGGGGAGCGGGGGGGGGGGGGGGGGGGGCTGTCAGTGAAGACAGAAGAATCCAAGATTTGCTGCAGGCACTCCTGTAGGACAGTGAGGCTCCCTGGCCAGGGTGCAGAGACACCCAGGCCCCATTTTTGCCTACATACAAGTCTGTCGCCCCATCAAGCTTTCCTCAAAGGGGCCCTTACTCCAGCCTGGACACAGTTGGGCTTGACCTGTCCTCTGTTTTGCTTCTCAAACCCCTCCAGGCCTGTGCTTTCAAGAGGTTTTGAAAGCTGAGGTCAGACACCTGTTCTACAAATTTCAAACTGCTCCAGAAAGTGGCTCTGTGCGCCCTCTGTGATGAGCTGATGCATGCAGGACGTCTCTAAACCGTTTCTGGAAACATAACACCCGAGCTCCATGCCCTTCTGGAAACCCTGGTTCTTGTATTCTGATATGTCTGTTTAGAGTCATGTTCCAAACCCAACGAGTCAGGGTTGAAATGACAACGTTTCCCAGCCCACAAGCCTCCTTCCTTGGCGGTTTGGGTAGCGTTGCTATGGTAACCCCCAGCCTGTTTCAAGACACGCTGATGGTTTCCCAGCGCATGACAATGGGGAAGAGATCAGGTTGCCAGGCCAGCAGCCGCTGTGGAACATCCCCTGTGATGAACACCCAGTGCAGGGGGGAAGGTGGGGAGCTGCACGAAGTCACAATACAACCCAGGTTTGCAAATACTGGCTGCAAACATCATCAAACCATGCTGTTTGCATTGTGCTTTCGTCTTCCCGAGGCCTCCAGTCAGTTCTGTGTTCTTCTCAGCTATTATCCTAACCTGTAAATGCTGGACAGAAGAGACAGTCTGGGAAACCATTCTTTTGTGTTTAGGGGGAGAAATAGACATTGGGGATGAAAAACAGCGCCTTCATTTTCCGGCTGCCTTTCCACGTGGCGGTCTCCAGCCGCAGTTACATGGCACCTGTTGGTCTGGCTGTGCACCTGCGGAGGGGGCGGGGCCAGGACGTGCAGGCCGAGGTGCCCAGGGTGCAGCGGTCCCCACACAGCATTTCACTGCCGCTGCCAACATGTGGATCCAAGAAAAGGTTATGCGGTACTTCTTACAAAATTGAATTGACCCAGAAAATGCAAGAACGTCACACCTAACGGTTGAATCACTGGGCTCTGAAATAGATCCATTCTCTGACTTTTAAAAGACCATGATCGCGGTACGTGAAGTGCGATGTTTGTGCCATTATTACTGACGTGGACAACACAAGCCTGATTCCATGCAGTGTCTGCGTCTCTTGCTTCGTTATCCCATCAGCGGTGGGTCGCCTCACAAGATGAATGATTGTGTGTGTCCGAGAAAATCCAGGATGGCTGAGAAAGCAAGGTGATCGTTAATTAAGGGCTGGAGCACTAGCAAAGATGCCTGCTTATGACTCATGCAGGCCCCAAACGGATCGTGAATCTTGAAGACGATGCATCGATGATTTGATTTTACACGATAACACAGCACGTGTTTTCCTTGATTCCGCGTTGAGGCTCACTGTGTTGTGGGCATGGGGCCCTGGTGGTCTCTGGGCCAGCTCAGGGCGTGGGCCCCTCAGCCTCTCCCCCTCCTCTGGCTCACCAGCAAAAGGAGGGGCTGGGCTTCCTTGATTTTCAGCCTCCACTGCACAAACACCAGCCCCTGGGAAGCATTTTTAAAAACACGATGCCAGAGTCCTGTCCCCGGCAAATTGAATTGGAGCGTGACCAGGACATGTGTATTTTTTTTTTAATAAGCTCTCCAGATATTTCTAATTTCACCCAGGATTTAGAACTACTATAGGAGATAAACTCCAAAAATCTCAGTTAATCCAAAAATAATGTGTTTTAGGGCACTGGTTCTCACCTGAGCGTGTGCCAGAATCATCTATAGGGCAAACACGAGGTGCACAGGCTGCCCCCCCGCTCCCCGGGGTTGAGTTTCTGGTTCAGTAGGATGGGGCCGTGGCCTGGCAATCTGCCTTTCTAGCAAGTGTCTGAGTAGCACTGAAACTGCTCCTAGGGACCAGACTTTGAGAACTTCTGCACTAGGGTGTATTTACACAAAAATGCACACCTTTTTGTCGTTGTTGTTCTTGTTGTTTATTTATTTTGAGAGAGAGAGACAGAGACAGAGAGCAAGCAGAGAAGGGGCAGAGACAGAGAGAGGGAGACAGAGAATCCAAGCAGACTCCGTTCAGTCAGCACAGAGCCCCATGTGGGGCTTGAACTCACGAACTGTGAGATCATGACCTGAGTCCAAATCAAGAGTCAGAGGCTTAACCGACTGAGCCACCCAGGTGCCCACACCCCCGGAAAAAAAAAAAGACACAATTTTTAACGACATGTGTGACAGCTTGGTGTTGTAATTTTGCATCACAGATGCAAAATTGATCTTTAAATGATCAGTCTTCAAATGATCGCATTCCTGTAGTTGGTGAATGGTGAGATGGCCCTGCCAGTAGGAAGGTGTTAGGGTCTCTGGAGGTGTCTGATGGGCAGTCCCTAGCTTCCTTGCTCTGCCTTCAATTTCTGATCAACTCTGGAACATGCCCAGTGAGTGACAATGCTGGGAGCAGTACGAGCCACACCAGGGTGATCCCCATACTCTAAGCAAACCATCATTAACTCTGTTTTGTCGTTGTGATGTTTGCCCAGGACTGACGTATCTGTGACGGGCCCGAGGCACTGGGGTCCTTTCGGTTCCCGCGTGCTGCTCGGCCCACATCACCTCCCCAAAAGAGAAGTCACCCAGATCTTTCCTGTAGAGCCTGCAGATCTTTCCTCTGATGCCCAGGACGTGTCCCTACACTGGGACTTTGCATCGTGATTACTCAAGTCTCAACCAAAAACTTGGTTTTCCTGCCAACGTCTCTGTGCTTGCCCCCAGCTTGCCCATCTGTTTGCAGCAGTGGCCTTGAGGCCAGCGTGATCGTACTCAGGAAAGGGGCTTCAGCCTTATTTGAGCTGTTTGCTAAATCTCCCCTGTCCCCCTCTTGTGGGGACCTGGAAGGGTCCCCATGGTGGAGTTAGGGCCACCTGGCAGCTGTGGTCAGTGAGTTATGAGAGACATGTCCTTGTCCTTGCTGGGCCAGGAGTTCAGTTGTCGTTAAGAAAGACCTAGAAGGATGCATACCTTTCCTTGGGTCACGAGCACAGACTAGCCTCCTCCGCTGCACTCAGAACGGGCTGGCCAGAGCAGGGAGCCCCCAGTGGCCTGAAATGGACAAGGAGAAGGAGGAACAAGCCTCAGAGACCCAGGTGGCTGCTGTCACAGAACCAAGCGTGTCCTGACGACGCTGTTTCCTAGGAAACCTCCTACACTGTCAGTACCTCTGCTCTCTTCTCTTTTTTCAGTACGAATTCCCACCCTTGGGAAGGCCTAGGCCTTAGGTATTCACCGATTACTAATCGGAATTCTTTAGCTTTCAAACTATCTCATGTCCACAAGTGAGCATGCAGCTGAAGCACTGAAGTTCTGGGTCCTTGGAGTTCACAGTTAATTCTTCTTCAAGACCAGGTCACACGACAAATGCGGAAGAGGCCTTGAGAAGATTGGTGACCTTGTCTGTAAGAGTTTCAGCGGACTCCCTGATTCCAGATTGGCCTGTGTCCTGACTCCATGCTTTCCACGTTTTGTGGTACGTGATGAAGAGTCCTTCTCACACTGGTGGATATTCCCCTGCAGCAACTTTGTGTAAGGCCACCTCACTTTCTGTGGCTAGTTCTCTGAAGAAGACTAGTTTGGAAGGAAGAACTAAGGGTTTTTATTTTGATGCATTGAGAAGAAAACAGATACATTACAAAAAAAATTTTTTTAATGTTTATTTATTTTTGAGAGAGAGCGAGCACGGCGGGGGGAGGGTTGGAGAGAGAGGGAGACACAGAATCCGAAGCAGGCTCCAGGCTCCAAGCTGGCAGCCCAGAGCCCGATGCGGGGCTCGAACTCATGAACCACGAGATGATGACCTGAGCTGAGACAGACACTCAACCGACTGAGCCACCCAGGCACCGCAAAAACAGGTACTTTGTATGTGAGGTTTCTCCAAATATACTGATGGGTGGAATCATTTCCTGAGTGGCTCCTATGGGCTAGGCATCGAAGTAAGAGCCTTCCATGGCCATCGAACCTTCACAACACTCTGAGACAAGAGTATTAATCCCTATTTTATGGACGAAGGGACTGAGCCTCAGAAAAGAGCATGCTGCCCAAGGTTACTCAGCAGGGCTAGGCTTGGAATCCGGGCCCATCAGAACAGAATCAGTGGCTTTTCCAAGGACTTGCATGGTGACCTGACACTTCAGGGACGTGAGAAAGTTGTCCCACCTGGAGGTCTCACCGTTCGGAGAGTTTTTGTAGTTATCCAGCCCAGACTGCAAGTGTCTCTGCTCCCCAGGAACTTTCCTTCAGAGATAATGATGGGGGAGGATATGACCGGGTGGAGAGAAGAAACGCTAATCTGATTGCTTCTACATTCAAATGGTTTATGATAGATGTTGGGGGAGGGACGGACACACTGCCCTGCTGCTATGAGGCACACAGAGTCCTTTCCTTTCGGACATACACATATTGAACAAACACCTCCCCTATCTTCCTCTGTTTCTGAATCTGAAGGTGCACATACATAGCTAACGTTCAAGCCACATTCTTGTGGTTTTCTTCTTTCATCAAGGGTTTGAGTTTTTCTCATAAATGTACAAATAAATGGAGAATTCTCAACAAACGATACAACCTGATTTCTGCCAGGGTTCTAAGGTGCAAACTACAGCCCTGGGTGTGGGAAGTTAGTGTTCTTTCTAAAGGCCAGAATGATTCAGACTCACCCCAAGCAGTTCTCAAAACTAATAGCCCATGTGACTATTCTTGTTAGTGACCATCAGGGGCATATTATTTTCTCCGAAGTCGTTCTGTCTAACTCACTTCTGGCATCAGGAATGGGCACTTTCGAGCTGTAGCCCAAATGACAATGATGGTCCACTCAGCCGTGCGGCAGTGGAAGCCATTTAGAGCAGCCTGGTGAAAGTACAATTATCTTAATACCCTCCTGAGCCCAGACTAATTTGCAGGGACACATGTCTGTTTTCATTTTCTCCTGAGATAATCCCATAAGACGAAGCTTCTACACTGGAGGAAGATTCTACAGTGGAGCAAGAAGGGCCTGGCTCCACACTGAGGATTCACATCTGGGGGACAGGCTCCGTGGGGCTCCGTGGGGCTCTGCTCTCCTAAGACCCCAAATCCCACCGAGGAGACAATGAAGCCCAGACATTCTTTACGTCATTCCACTCAAAGTGGAGACATCCAGCTAATTATCAGCTTCCATTTGACTAATTCATTAGCTAAACAAAATTAATGCTTGGGAAATTTGAGAAGCAGCTTTGTTAGGCTCTAAGAGGACTTGCTCATCAAAACTTAATTTCTATGAAATAGAAATAAATACAGATGAAATGAAGACTTTCAAACCCACACACACACACACACACACACACACACAATGATTGGTGTAGGGGTTTGGAGAAAGGAGAAGAGATCAATTCATTTTTACCAAACCAAAGTGAATCATAAAAATTGTTTTGAATTTTCGTCTCTGAAGAGTCAAATTTTCCATAACAGGTTTGGTTTATTTGGGGAAAGGAATCGCTTTGCAAGCTTCTACTATATTCTGGAAGTGAAGGACACAACCTTCAGTGAGAGAGCGACTTTCATCTGTGTGCATGATAACAACTGGCCGTCAGTTGTGTGAGAGAAAAGCGATCTCTACTGAGTCTCCAGTTGACTAACTAGACACAAGGTTGGGAACACACCACATTTTTCTCACTAAAATATGTTGCAATTTAAAATTATACTCAGTGATGCAGGAGTGAAACCCAAGAAAAGTATGAACCAACTAGGTTAGAGGAGAAAACATGGCAATGTCCATTTGCAGGGCCAGATGGCCATGCCTGGGCCACGTCTGCTAAATGTTCTATGCCTTTGGATTGACTTCTTTAGGGAGCAGAGTGGCGAAAAGTGAGCATCCCTTGCACCAAGCTTGGTGGGGGGATTTGTCATTTGGGCTGATAATTTAGGCCATGTCAGCTATCTGTACAGCCTGGAACCAACTTCCATGTAGCAACCACTTTTTGCTCTATCATTTGAACAGATAATGGTTTCCAAATGTATAGAAATTTGACTTCTGTACCTTTTACTAACAGAATATATGCAGCACAGACATACCCCACTTTTAACCTCTCTCTCCCTCCCTCTCTCTCTCCCCCCCCCACACACATTGACAAATTACAGTCCATCACAATTTCCTTTGCTTTTTAAATAGTTCCATTTAGTAATTTTTTTTCCTATTTCAACACAAGCAAAGGAAGAGACATCATTAACAAGTCGTTACTGCCTTGCCTCCCCCTAGAACTCATATGCACCCAGTTCCGGTGGTAATACCAGAGTCTGGGAGGGGGCGGGGGGTAGTTGGAGATCAGTTAAGCAGGGGTGATATTCCACCCTCCTTGGCCATAGCTAACACCTCACTTTGTAAGTGTGGGTGTTCTAAGTGAATGGTCTCCTGGTATATTGAAATGGAATCTGACGAACCGATCAATGCTTCTCCCCAACTCTCCTTCTTTTTGGCAATGAATGAAGCCCTACATGGCAATCCACGAGACTGACTCCACATGACAGCAAACAAGTTTTGAAGCATCACTTTCCAGACAAACCATGGTGTTCCGACGCGGAATACATGCATGCCTTCTATTTTCTCCCTTGCTTTCAGAACATTGGTTTCTACCAATTAGAAAAGAGTTTGGGTTTTTTATCCCCTTTTATTAGCTACTCGTGGAATAGTACCAGGATGGCTTCTTTTGGTCGTTTTGGTTGCCTCTGTGTCATCATGCGAAATGCCTTCCTCAGTGATAGGTATGAAGACCGCTTAAGGAACAGAGAAAAAAAACACCAAGTGAAAATCGTCTTTATTGGGATGGCCTCTTGATTCCACATGACTCTAAATAACTGATTTGGTCCATTATTTTCTCAAATTTACTGAATTTCATCCTGAATTAGCCAACCATTTTCAAGTTCTCCAGAGACCGCCTGTTCACCATAACTGCCAAGAAATTAATATTCATCAGTATCCTCCTTTGCTAACCAGGAAGCAGCCCACCTGTTATGACTTGTTATGAACTTTGAGACTAACAGAATAGCCATTTGATGTCCTAGAGAGAGTGGGGCAGGGATTTATTTTAAGGGGTTGGCTCACACGATTATGGTGGGTCTAGTCCAGAGTCCACAGGGTGGGCCAGCAGGCTGGAGACCCAGAGAAGAGATTCACCCGTGGTTATTTCTGATTCTAGAAGCATCAGTCTTGTCATTGCCCGATAGGAGGATCATCACAAACACAGCTTTCGTGGCTCCTCAAGCAGATCCTGAACAGATGCTGAGGGTCCCCCTGGGGGGCACACACCATGCGTCCCACCACCACGTGGGGAGGGGCCGCTCAAGAAGAGCTCTCCAGCCCCAGGACCCAGCTGTGCCGGGATCCAAAGCCTGATTTCCAGCAAGAATCTCAGCTGATCGTCTCCTGGTGGGGTGAACTGAACATTCATTCCTGTAGGGTCCAGGACACTGGCAGTCCTACCTGTATGAGATGTTAAAGTCCTTCATTAACTTTCTCCACAGGACATGCGAGAGGTCAGAAACATCCCAGATACACTCTTCCTTGCCCCCACTGTGTAGAAACAACCCAATTCCCCTTAATAATCAAGACAGATCACTCTAGCCAGTACAGTAACCCTCTTCTTTGCTGGTTCACTGGCATGAGATATGACGCCGGCCAGAGGACATCTTGCCTTCTGTTTATGGAACCATTGTGGTCCCCAGTGAAGGCATTCCTCTTTGGGAACAAAGACCTATAAATTGTCAGAGTCCAGGGGTGCCTGGGTGGCTCAATCTTTTAAGCGTCTGACTTCGGCTCAGGTCATGATCTCACAGTCCGTGGGTTCAAGCCCCACATCGGGCTCTGTGCTGACAGCTCACAGCCTGGAGCCTGCCTTGCATTCTGTGGCTTCCTCTCTCTGTGCCCCTCCCCGGTTGCACTGTCTCTGTCTCTCTCAAAAATAAATGAACGTCAAAAAAATTTAAAAAATAAATAACTTGTCAGAGTCCAAAACTGCAAAGACAGGAAAGCAAAATTTTATCAGCTACATATTAGTGAGATTGGTCTGTTGGCAGAGTGGGCACACAGCAGTGGCTAAAGTCAGATTAATCCCAGTGAGGGAAAGTCCATAGAGCTGAACCCATGCATAACCTCCATCCCTACTGTCATGGTCACTTTGTTCATGAGTCTATTGAGTAAGAGTGAGGGTAGCTGGGGAGACAGGTTGACTGATATGCCCAAATGGATCACATCATCTGTCCACCTGATTCCTTAAGATCTCTTCTTCTAACAATGATCTTTGTTGAGCATTCACATGGACACAAATATCTTCATAATCTACGATTGTCTGGAGAGTCATTTTCTGATCCCTCCTTGCACTTTGGATGATTAATAGAAGGGTTGGAGTATCATGTCCAATGATTATATAGGTGGCTGACTCTGGAGGGTAAACAGAAGTCAATTAGTTGATTAATAGGTATATTTGTCAGCACCCTTTTTGTGCCGGACACTTATTATTTCTTGGGTAAGAAAAACTAAACAAATTTTAATCAATAAATGCAACTTGAACTGACTGAAACAAACCAACAAAAAAAGTATTCCATTTATATCATTGTAAAGTCTTCAGGAATGGCTGGATCCAGAAGCTCAATCCAAGTCATTGAGTCTCCCTTTTGCATGTTGGCTTTACCGTTGCATGTTTGACTCTCGGCATAGCAAGGAAAATGTCTTGGGACTGGGATTGCATCATTTCCTTCTGCGAAAAGCAAGCGACATTTTCTGAAAACGTTACTGAGAGGGGGCTGCATCGATTACTATTTTTTTTAAGTTTTTAATGTTTATTTATTTTTGAGAGAGAGAGGGAGACAGAGCACAAGTGGGGGAGAGGCAGAGAGAGAGGGAGACACAGAATCTGAGGCAGGTTCCAGGCTCTGGGCTGTCAGCACAGAGCCCGACGCAGGGCTTGAACCCATGGACTGTGAGATCATGACCTGAGCCGAAGTCGGATGCTTAACGGACTGAGACACCCAGGCGCCCCTGTATTGATTACTTGTATTGATTATATTATCCACGTATTTGCCCAAACTTCATTTAACTTAGTGCAGTGTAAACAGAGTCCCAGGATACAGGGCACATAGCGAATCATCACCCGGGTCAGTGTGAAGCTCCAAGAAATGTTCATACCCATAGCAACCGCTCTGCCTTTACTACTGGCCCTACAGGCAGGGTTTCAGATCAATTACAGATGAACAACTCCAACTTTTCACCTGATTTCTCAATTATCTCAGGGTGGGCGAGGCCGACAGGCAAATTGCTGTCCCCTTCCTCTGAAATGCAGACCTACATTGTCCAACAGTGAGACGCTGAATAGAGACTTGAACAGTGACCATGGAAATCTCGCGTAGACCTGCAACCTGTCAGCCCCAAACCTTCCAGAAGAGAAGCCTTCTCCTTTTGGTGGAGGCTTGGCTATGGGGGAGACAAGAAAGTAGGGCGAGATCTCAATACCTGGATGAGCAGGAGATCTTGGAAGATCTCAATACCTGAATGAGCAGATTTATGGACAGGAAGTAATTGCAGAACAATACAATTTGCCAGAGAGTCAAGCACTTAACTGGCTATAAACACAACCAAAATTATGAGAGGAGGTGTTTAATGAGTGCTGGTGAAGAGAATAGCGTTTTTGAAAGAAGGCAAAAACTGAGCTGAATTTGAAATACTTTTATCCCACATATGTTAATTTTTTACAAAGCTGCATATATTTTTAATATTTAACACATATATATGTGTGTGTGTGGCTTTGCCAAAAATGACTTACGAACAAAATGCCACAGAATATAATACATACACACCTTACCATGCAACGTACTTGTTACACACACACACACACACACACCACCACCACCACCACCACTATATGCTCCAACAACACCAAACTATGTGAGCACTCAAAAAAAAAACAAAACAAAAAAACAAAACAAAACAAAACAAAACAAAAACAAAAAACACCTAGCAGGTTGATTCAAAGTTTGATTGTACTGATCCTTAACCTTGACCACACAGATAAATCACCAAGGAGCTTGAAAAATTACCACTGTTTCAAATATTCAAATCTCGGATTTGGGTGGTGGGGACCTGCATTTTTAGGGCTTCTGGCTGATTCTAAGGTGCAACGAGGGTTGGAACACATTGCTTCCAGCAAGCTATGCTCTCTGTCAAATTCCCTCTATCAAAGTTTTGTCTTTCAGGCAAACTTCTATGGACACTTCAAAGCCCTTCACTGGGTTAATCTTTGCAGTCAAGTCTCTGCTCTTTCCATCTTCCAAACTGCTAGTGAAGAGAGTCACTCTTCCCTCTGTATCTTGAACTAGGAGAGATAGCAGGTGCACAGATCGCCACCACGAAGACAAAGTAAGTGACATCCACAGAGCGCTGTTGTCTGAGAGCCGTGTTTCGTGCTCCACAGTCCCTCCTGGGACCAGACTGAATAACCCATTGTGGGACTTTCTACAATCGAAATCCTGCTTGCTATCTTGTCCAACTCTGTCTCGCTCTCATGGGAGCACACCCTCAATAAACCACATGCATCCAAATCCTTGACTCAGCATTGATCCTGCAAGAACTTGACCAAAGACACACATTCATAATAAGTATTCCTTGCTCCAGGGCTGTGCTGGAGCTGGCTTTCACCAGATTACAAGAGCTGCCCTCCCTTATTATTTCAGTTTTTCATTCAAGGAAGTCATTTTGGTAGCTTGAGGCCAGCCACGGTTGGAGTAGTTCCACCGAAGAAATTAGCAGCTACTACAAATCAGGGCTTTTGACTTTTCTGGAGAACCGTTTGTTAAACATGTATTAGCACTGGTTATTACTCTGGCTTTCTTAGCCACGAATGAGTGAATAAAGCATATTTGACCTGGATTTCCTCCAATTTTCCTAACATACCCTTGCCTCCTTTCAACAAGTCTTTTGTTCTATACCAAGTTCCTAGACAGTTTTCGTCTTCCAAGCTTATCTCATTTTCTTCACAGACTCTATCTCCATGGTTCCCTCCATTTTTCCCATACCCATGACGTCCCGTGGGCTCCAGCTTCTAATATTTGGCTATCTCCATCGGTCCTCAGGAATATCAGATAAGACTGAGTTAGCCTCCAGGACGCCTAGGACTCGATTACACTCTGCAAACGCCTAGACGGAGGAAGGTATCCCTGGCAGCTTGGGCCATGCCTCAGACCCTTGCCATGGGACCCTGTAGACCTGGCTAAGGACAAAGAAGTCTCATTAAGAGCATTTCTAGCCTCCCTCCTGCCACACGATTTCAACCAGTGCTACCCCGACCCACGCCCTGGGGAGACCAGAGTCAGCTCCTCCTTAGGTTGGCTACGTATCCGAGTATTGGATCCCCAGAAAGGAAAGGTTCTTGTGCTCCTATTGAGTGTAGGGTCATAGTGGCCTGAGCGTGACAGAGAGGGGATGAAACTGTGTCTGAATTTGTCTGGAAAGTCAGGTATATTCAGAAAATCAAAGGGTTAAACAACTCAGCCATCTGCAAGCTCAGATAGCAGCAATGATCTGCACATGTCTCCATAAATCATATGCCACATTCTCCCGATAGAACTTCCCAACACCTGCAGCCCACTTTTCTGCACCCTACGCTATAGAGCTTCCAGTAAGTTCTTCAGGACAATGGGCTGTGGATGGTCCAAAGAGAGGGAAGGGGCTAGAGAAATCATGTGAGTAGAAGCCATGAGAGCGGGTGTTGGGTAAAGACATTTTATGAATAATTTTAAAACAACCCTGAATGAGTGCAGTGAGCGGTTTGGTCCCATTCCTGGCAGTAGGTGTAAGCAGAAATGCAATTCGAGAATCCAGAAAATAAACCAGAGCCCCCACGTCAGAGGTCAGGCTCAGTACAGAGGGTCAGGGCCAGGGCTGGAAAGATGCTTGTATCATGGGGTGGGGACTCTGGGACTGTTCAAGACGCCCAAAGCCTTCTTCAAAGGCCGGAAGTAGCTCATTAAAAGCAGATGTCGGCCTATTTCCTCAGACCTTCCCATAACTCATCACACATTTGTTTCTCCGCATCATCCTTTCTTGTTTTCCAGGGGACCAGCCTCACCATCATCCAGACGCGCCTTTCCCTTGCCGCGTATCCTGGCCACAACTTTTCCAGTCTGTCCTCCTCCTGCATGTTCTGTGTTGTCATCTTTCGTGGCCCCTTTGTTCCCCCATGACCCCTCTTCCATGGAGCTCTCGCCCACCACCCCCTGAAAACGCTCCCGGAGGGGGCAGGTGGCTTCACCGCTGCTGCCCACAAAGAGCCACGGGGCCCAGTTTCCAGCAGCCCCCGACACCCCCCTTTACTCCATGTTTGTGGAAAAGACATTCCGGGTTTTCTCCTACTTCTCAGTGTCCTTTGCTGGGTATCCCACATCACGCCAGCTCCACCTTCCGCACACGGAGTGTTGTTCAGGACCCCATTCGTGGTCCCCTTCTCTTCTTTACAGAAATTACCTCCGTGGCTCTCCCAGAGCCCCGGTCACACTCCACTCAGGGTTTCCATTTGGACTCCTAAGAGGACACTGGCTCCAACACACCCCACACAGGGCCTCTGCCTTCCAGCGCACACAAACATGCGTGCACACGCCCTTCCTCTGGCCTCTCCCATCTCAGACCTCCTTCCTTCTACTTTCTCACCTTTGACCCCTCCTTTTTTGTCCATCCCACACCTAATGCATTAGGAAGTCAATCTGACTCTACCTTCAAAATATATCCAGCATCTGACCCCGTGGTCTCCCCTGGGAGCGCCCTGGCCCATCACAGGAGGATCATCCCAGCCACCGTCCCCTGCCGGGGCTCCCCACTACCTTTCTTACCCCCATACCATTGTCCGCCTCCACCGGTTGGTCAGTGCACTGGCCGCTCCTCTTCCCAGAGTCCTTTGGTACTCTCTAGTTCTCCGTGAAACCAAAGTCCCCACAACGGTTGTCAAAGCCTTGTGTAGTCCAGCCCCTGCCTTTCTCTGACCTTAGGTGTCTCCCTGGAGCATATGATACCTCACCAGCCTCCTCACAAGTTCTCAAACCAGCTGGAGGCTCCCTTCTGAAGCTCTTGCCCTAGTCCCCGTCTGCTTGGAACTTCTCCTGAGTATCACCTTTCCAGCGAGGCTCTCTACACTAGCTCATGTTGCAATCCCTTCCCCCTCCGGGCTGTCACTGCCACTCTCCCTGGGTCACTTTTCTCCCCGGCCTTTATCCCCTTCTGACAAATTGTATAAAACTTGCCTTCACTGCTTGGTTCTATTTGGTTCCCGAGTTGGGGTGTTGAGTTTTAACACTGAGAGATAATGCATTATCTGAATCTATTCACTGCCTGAATTCCAGATAGCAAGTAACAAGAATTTGGATGACAAGAGATTTGTCCAGATATTTTGGTGGGGGGGGGGCAACAAGGAGTGTAGTCAGAGTAGATAACACCTCATGTGTCCTCCAGCCCTCGGATCCTGGGCTTCAGTGATTCTGGCCCTATTATCTCCAAGAACAAACAGCAGCTCTGGTCCCGAGATCAGGCACGAAGCACAGGTGTCATTTGCGACCACGGTCCGTTCTGCACAGCCCCAGACATCTTGCTGGGTTCCCGTACAAGAGTCCGGTCTTCTGAAAGGACACGTGGCTCTTCTGCAGCCCCCTGGACACAGCAGTGCCTCTGTGTGCCTCGTCTTCCATAAGATGCACCTGTCGGAGACCCTGCCCGCGAAGCCTGCCAAGGGAGCAAAGTCCCCCACACAGCGGTCCTCCCTCCCGAGAATGACGGAGGCCGCGTCCCTGGTCCCCAGCTACCCTGGCGCCGTACCAGTGGTTCCTGAGACATGCATCCCTGCGGTTCTAGGAAGCCCAGCGCTGTCCTCACAACAGTTTTTCGAGCTACCCAATTTTCTGTAATAGTCTTTCTTTGGGGCTGAAAATAGACAGAGTGGGATTCGATGTTTGCACGTTAGGACCAGATCTGGAGAGAGAGGTTTTTGTGTCTGTGACAGCTCCTGTTTGCTCTGCTAGAAACGGAGGGGAACAAAGTTCCTGGTAGTTTGGTCTTTTAATTCCGACTTGAAACTTTTAAAGCCGCAATGCTTGACCTCCTTCATAAATTATTTGACTGCAAAACAGTCACCTGGGCTGGGATTTCCCAACCTCAGCACCACCGACACCTTGGGCCGGGCCGTTGTCTGCCGTGTGCTGCCCTGTGCCGTGAAGCGTGCCTGCGGCGTCCCTGCTTCTACCCATGGGGCCCAACAGCACGCGAGCTCCAGCCGTGACGACCAGGACATCTCCAGGGCACGTCCAGTGTCCCCCCCAGAGCGGGAGAACCACTGATCCTGAGGCAGGTGGGAGTGTCCTGTGTATTTCGTTGTCATACGAGGAATCCAGGGGACAGACAGAACCCCGGATTTTATTCTTTGGATGTGAAATTCCGAAAGAATGGTTTCAGTCCGATGCATTCTTCCTTGCTGCACTAAAAAGAAGACGGAACGCCTGCATAAATATTCTAAATTGTTTTATTGCCTAAATATGTATAATTTAGTCACCTCTCCGTTACGAGAAATCCTCACTTAAACATTATGTGTTATTTCTTGAAATGACAGTAGGCTGTGTCGGGCTAAAACCAGGGGTGATACACTTGGAAAACTTTGCAATTGTGAATAAGTGGTTATATTTTATGTTTTTTCCCCTCAAATCAAACTCTGTTTTCTGTCCACCTGTTCTTACTGAGGACAAACATTCTGTTATTTTCACATTCATGTTGTGCTTTCTAATATTGATTACTTCCTAGATTACATTGTTGTAGAAGTGTTACTAAAGCCATTTATTTAGCAATAATAAGGTAGATGCGATATTTATAGCTGTTGCATTTTTTAAAAATACTATAAACACATTTTACAAATCTCATAGACCATAACTAGAATTTTGACATGTGGAAAATCTATTCTTAACACAACAGAATTAGTAATTTTCCAGCACAACTGCTAAAATACGCTACGGCAATTTCTAACGGTAAAAAATAAATAAATAAATAAATAAATAAATAAGCAAACTGTTGTTAATATGATAAATAATTGATTATCATTTATTACAAAATAATTACCTTTGAGCAATTATCACAGTTAACAAGTGATTGCTCTGGGATTATTGCTTAATTACTATTAAACAGCAAAGTACATATGGCATATGAAATTCATTGTTTATTATTATTTTTACAAGCACAGATGGCTTTAGTGCAATCAGCAAGACTAATGGAGAGTAATCTTTTTTTAATGTAATTACCACATGAGTATGTCAAATCATTTTTTCTTTTTGCTAACACAATAATGCAATTTTAATTAAGATGCTAAGGACAGTAATTTTTTCCACCTAACTAGACCAAAAGGAAAAGGATATATATTCAAGATATTTTTAAAACTTTATTACAAAAAATCACACTGGTGCCTCTAACCTTGCTTTTATCTTCGCTGAAAAAAAAAACATTTAAAAAATCTTATGACTCAGAGACAGTTCAATATACCATCAAACTTTAGTGGTCTGTAACAAAGTAATAAATTGTACATTTGGGTATGTGTGTAGTTTTGGAAAGAATGTTGATGGAAGGAAAGAGCGTAAGGTAAAGGAGATCATTCAGGTTTCTGTGGGTCTTTATTAGACCAAGGGGACTCTTCCTAAAGAACATACAGGGTTTTCATTATTCTGTAAATAGAGAAGGGATAATGTAGAAATACAGTTGTCAGATGTGCAGATGTCTTTCTAAATCTCCACCAATATCTCCCTCCCAGAGACTCTGACCCACCGTCTGTTCCCCATGACAAACCCAACATGAGCATTGTCCTTAGATCCCAGCCAAAGCAAATGTGCACGGAAAATCCACCTGCGCAGGCATGGGGCCTGGGGCTCTCAGGAGGACCAGGGTCTCTGGGCACATCTCTTCCTGAGGCCTGGGGACACGGGGACTCAGAGCACACCTGGTTCAAAATGGCTGTGTGTGAAATGCCAATGGTCAACTGACTTCCTGTCGGTTGTAGGACAATTCTGGGTCAAGTCTGTACGAGATCGTGTCTGGTCGGGATCACTGCTTTCGGCCCCAGATGGTCGCAAGATGATGGCACAGGTGGTTATTTCCACCTGATGGTACTGTCATCTCCAAATATGAGACTCAGATCACAAACATACCTTTCATGACTCCCCAGTCGGACCCTGGATGGCTGCCGAGGTGACCCCCGGGGGCCACACACCATCCGCCCCATCACGCAGGGAGGGGCCGCTCAAGACGAGCTCTCCAGTCCCAGGGCCCAGCTGTGCTGGGATCCCCAGCCTGGTTTCCTCGGTCCACTTGCATCTTGTTTGGATTTCGAGAAGCTCTTCTCTTCCGGTGGACACATGTACTCTCCTCTACTAAGGCAACGCCCAGTGCAGGCAGGTCACGGGGATCTACCTGCTTCTTCTCTTTCTTCCACACTCGCATGAGAATAAACTCTCAGAAGTGCATCTGAGAGGCCAGCCCTTCAGCACACCCCCCGCTGCTCACGGTGAATCTCAGACCCCGTGGCACAGTCATCTGGCGGACCCTGAGAAACTACTACGTCAGGTCATCCGCACTTTCCTGCACACCCAAGGAGAGGACAGCCTTCATTCTGCCAAACACGAAGCCCTGTGGTTTGTTCAGAAAGGCCCATGAAATAAATAACACTTTTTCAAACCTGGGCTTGTCCATCAGAGAAATGATGAAGAAGGACTGGGTGGAATAACCGAGGCTCTTTAATTGACTCAAGATATAAAAAAACAAAGCGGGGAGGGGGGAGCAACTGGGTGGCTCAGTCAGTTGAGCATCCAACTTTGGCTCGGGTCGTGATCTCGTGGGTCGTGAGTTCAAGCCCCGCGTAGGGCTCTGTGCTGACAGCTCAGAGCCTGGAGCCTGCTTCGGATTCAGTGTCTCCCTCTCTCTCTGCTCCTCCACCACTTGCACTCTGTCTCTCTCTCTCTCTCTCTCTCAAAAACGAATAAACATTAAAAAATTAAAAAAAAAAGAAATTTTAAAAAAAGAAGAAAAGTAAAGAAAGGAAGAAAGAGAAAGAGGGGTGCCTGGGTGGCTCAATCAGTTGAGCATCTAACTTTGGCTCAGGTCATGATCTCACGGCTCATGGGTTTGAGCCCTGTGTCAGGATCTGTGCTGACAGCTTAGAGCTCAGAGCCTGGAGCCCGCTTTGGATTCTGTGTCTCCCTCTCTCTCTGCCCCTCCCATGCTCGCACTCTGTCTCTCTCTCAAAAATAAATAAATATTAAAAAAAGTTAAAAAAGAGAAAAATAAAATGAAGGAAGGAGAGACAGACAGAGACAGACAGAGCCAGGCAGACAGACAGAGACAGAGCTACTAATGACCGCTGGGTCGTTTAGGGTGTTCTGCCACCAATCATCCATTCCAAATAAGCAACTTGTATTGTATTCTAAAGAGAATTATGAATCACTAACTTTAATAATGTAAAAAGGCCTTCAAATAGACAATTTTTGGTGGAAAGCAATAACTGACAAGTTACGTTTGCCAGACCTCACCCGGCTTCGGCTGTCAAATGAGGGTGCGCGTACTTTTGCACCCAAGCGTTGGTAGCGTGCAAGTAACACACCCACTAGGTAGACGTGAGCTCACTTCAAAGCGTTTCCAGCTAATTTTGCAAGTTTTTGAGAGACTGCCATCCAGAAGCAGCCTCCCCACTACCCACCCTGTGGCCCTCTCCGCCAGCTTCTCCTGTCACCTGTGTCTGCTTCAGTGACTAATGGCTCTCTGACTGCTTCTGTTCCGCTCCCGGCTGTGAGCCCAGGGGCCAGTGTGGTCCCACAGAAACTCAAACGGCATATCTCTCTGCCGTAGGTGACAAATGCGTGTCTTTTCTTTTTAAATTTTTTTTAATCTTTATTTTTGAGAGAGAGAGAGCAAACAGGGGAGCAACAGAGAGAGAGGGAGACACAGAATCCGAAGCAGGCTCCAGGCTCTGAGCTGTCAGCACAGAGCCCGACGTGGGGCTCGAACTCACTGACTGTGAGATCATGAGCTGAGCCGAAGTAGGACGCTCAACCGACTGAGCCACCCAGGCGCCCCCTAACGTGTGTCTTTATTGCCACGTCAATTGCACGAAGCCGTTCAGCACTCAGCTGTGGGCAACCCAAGGCTGGGAGTCTCCTCCACTGTTGCCTGGACCCCGCCGTCCTCCACGATGCCTGGCTCGCAGAGCTGCCTGTACAGGTCCCAGCTAATGCCTACAGCAGCAGCACGGACCTGGGCCTAGCACTTACCCCCAGTCGGAGCCACAAGGTCGGGAAAAACACCCCAAAACACCCCACGGCTTCCCTCGTTTCCTACTGAGAAATTGTCACAAATTTTTAGAACCATTGAGGAAGACGCTTTGACCCTGAGTACAGAATGTTATTAAATTGCACGTTTTGCAAAGTGCCATCGGCACACTGCATGGGGCACTTCCTGTGATCAGGGAAGTGTCCTATGTCTGCGCTGTCCAGTGCGAGGACAGCTAGCCACGTGTGGACGTTGAGTGCTCGAAATGTGGCGAGTGTGGCCGACAAACCGTTTTAATTCAATTTAATTTTAATTTATTGAAATTTAAACGTCCTCCAGTGGCTAGCGGCTGCTACACCGCCGACAGCTCAGGCCTAGACTTTTCTGCGATCACCTTTTCACAGGCAGCTTATTTGCCTTTTGTAACATCAGGATCATCAGATCAAACCCATCACGCAAACATGTGCTAGAACGATCTCTCTAAACCCTGGATCTGATTATCATCAGATCGCCTTCATAGTTTTCCTCACCTTCTGCACTGGGCCCTCCTCTGTGTCGTCCAAATGTCCTGGCCGGACTGTCAAGGCCTCCTCGGGCTGGCCCAGCCCTTCTCACCCACCTCACTTCCCAAGATTCAGCTACACAACACTGCAAATTAAATTGTTGCGTGAGTGGACCCTGAGTTACGGCGAATCATCTTCCATCCGTCCGTTTCCTGGGGGTAAGTTCATAATAATTCCCACTTATTGAGCTATTTTCCTGTGCCAGACACGGGACTAAGCAAGTCACTATGTTCTTTCTTGAGATCCTCATAGGAACTCTACAAACTATGCACTCACAGCCCTCTCTTACTGCTAAGGATAAACTGACCCTCAGAAAAACAACCTTCTTCTAATTTCCACCTTGGATTGATGGGCCCACTAGACGGTAGAGAGGAAGTCCCGCCTTGCCCACACCGTCATCTCATACCTGGAGTAGAACCTGACCGAGTGGACACCGCATTGATGTTCCTTGAATGAATCCATGAGTCAGCTTTTATATCCAGGTCCGTCTACCTCGGACGCATGCACACCTTCCTGACCACAGCTATGCTGCCCGGCAATCGATTATTCCAAACCATTTGGAATTGAAGTCTCAGAGAACGTGGGTGGGCAAAACTTTTCTGTGAAGGGGCCAGACACCAAATGCTGCCTGTGGACTTGGCACCTGCTAAGGTCTCCGTCGCGAATGGGCAGCTGTACTCTGTGTGCCCGGCTGGCACGCACAGCAGGTCAGTGAGTGAGGAAGGTGGCAGTGCCACAACACGTTACTTGCAGAAACAGGCAGTGGCCAGATTTGACCCACAGACCCAAGTTTGCGGACTCCCACTAACTATCAGCAAGTAGTAAATTTTCACCATTTAATTACCACAGAGCTGCTCACGTGCTTTGGAAAGTCACATCCAATAATCTCGTGTGGCAGCTTTAGCTCGAATTTCTTCCCCAGTTGTCATCAAAATGTCAGTAAAGTACTCTGTATTATTTCTTCTTCATTTGGATTACTAGAATAAGGATCTTTTATTCTCCTTCGCAATTCCCTTGCCGTCCCGTTGGTGATAAATACCCCAGAGGCCAGGCTGAAAGTCACATCCACTAATAAGGGTAATCATGTCGAAGAGAAGCTCTGATTCATCTCCCAGATGCAGGCACATAAACGGAATTTCTGCTTCCTCCAGCTCTCAGATGCATGCACTCAACAGTGCCAAAGTATTTTGCCAGCGAGAGAAATAAATGATACCCAGGCTTTAGAAATATAGAATCCAAGGGTGACTTTAAGGTTAATTGGCAAATGAATAAAGACCCAAAGTCTACCCTGGATATAGGCGAGAGCAAGGGGCGTGTTTCCCAGTGTGGTTCGATGCTGAGATCATATCAACTAGGTCTTACTCCGGAGCGAACATTCCGTTCCTGTGTTATTTTATTTGTGCTGTTAGGGTTGACTCTGTGCTTGACGGGAAGTAAGTTCAGGTTTTGAAAATAAATTCAGTTGTTAGCATGCTTTTGTTGCAGCCCTGTGAACTCTGCCGCGATCTGTCCACATGTCTGAGTAACTATGCACGTGTTGTCTACACATGTGTATCGTCACCGTCCAGGAATCAGGCAGAAATCATAGAATTCCAGCTGAAGGACCCCAGGCACACAGGCCAGGTTGCCCAGAGGCCACTCTCCCGCCAGCTCGCTCTGTGTCTAGTCTGTGCGTGCAAGCTCGGATGCCCCGGTCAGGCAGCAGATGTGAGTAACCCAGCCTTCGAAGAACAACCAAAGAAGAAAGGCCATGAAGGGCCACTGCCTCGGTCTCTGGGATAAGGGAGCAGTGGGGTCCTGGAGGTACGGCAGCCTTCATGTCTGACAGAGACTACCTGCCAAGGTTGCCTTGAAGAAACGCAGGCCCTGGGGTTTCAGATCTAATTTCGGGGAGCCGGTGAGCACATTCCCAACGTGTAAATATCAGCGACTCCTAGTTTTTCCCTCCATGAGGAAGGGGCCAAGCTTCCCATATATGTCAGTTGCACTTGGTCAGACGGTCATCACTTATGACCTCTGCTTTGGTGCTCTGAAGACTGTTGAAGTTTTAAGGATCTCCCTCAATAACAAATTAAATAATCTGGAGGGGTACTAAGGTCATTGTCAACCGTTGTCTTCGTGGAAAAGCGAGTCGAGAGTTTCTACTAACAAACACTGGAGGCAGAGAGGTAGGAAAGCCCCAGTGATGAACATCACTGTCCTCACAGGTCGGCCTTGCTGATCCAGGGAGAACAGACCAATGGGCCCATGTTTCCTATGTCTCGATATCGGCAAGTTCTGCACCAAAAAGGCATCGAATGAAAAGTGTTCCATCCCTGCTGCTTCCCTCACAGATATACCTGCGTGATGACAACATACACAACGCACGCAGATTTTTGGTGTAAGGATGGAATGTCAGCAAGCTATGAAAAAGGAGGTGGTTCATATTGAGAATGTCTGGGTGTGCTCTTCACGGACAGCAATACTTAGGGGAGTACTAAAATATGAACGCAGAATGTGACGATCAGGCAGAGATTTTAAGTTTTTAATATTGCAGAAATATTCTTCTGCAGCTGTTGTGGGCGCCAAGCTGCCTTCAGACCCACAAATGGACAGGAAGGGAGCCGGAGGACAGAGGGCCTGAGCTCCTGGAAAGGAGAACTTGGCCACACCCAGGCTACCCCACCCCGCCTCCAAGAGAGGGCTGCATGGCATGCTGACTTGCCCTTTCTCTTGCCACCGAAATTATTCTGCCCATCTGGCAGAGCCTATCTCTTACACCACATTGGCTCAACCCAAAACCTTCTTTGCATTTGGACAAAGTAGGTTGCCATTTTAAAGATATTAGGGAAAGAGCTGTGGAAATATTTTGCTTCGGGTCTGAGGGCCTTGGTCATGAGAACAATGTTTCAGGTAATGGAAAATGTATGCCAGCACAGGGTGCTGGGTCTTGAGTGACCCAGGGACCCACGCGCTCTTAAATAATTTCCATGCGTGAGAGAGAGAGAGAGAGAGAGAGATCGGAGGTGCTTTGAAACGCAGGGTCCAAAGCACTCCATCTGCTTGGATTCTTAGAGTATTTCCTGACTCAGACCATGTTTGTCCTACGAGGGTTAAGAAATCTGAACCCACCATCCTGCCTCTTTTCTTGGCTTATAGTATTAGGCTTATCCCACATAAAGTCTACGAAACAGAGGACACTTTTTATTACACGTGGAACCTGACCGGTGTCAGGGAAGAACATCCTCTGTTCCGTGGCTGGGGCCCACGGAACAAACTGGTGGAAAGATTCACTAGAGAAAAAACAATTCAAGGAGAGTTTTACAAAGACAGAGGAAGCCAGATGGTCCAGGCCTGTATACACGGTCCAGGCCTCCCACACAAAGGGAGAGGGGCTTTGAGCTCCCGGGAAGGGTCACAAGTCATGGGAAGGTGAGGGACAAAAGACAACGGGGAAAATAAGGATTATTTTGCCACCTAGCAGAGAGCCTCTCAGGCCATCAGACTTGTTTCCCAGAGTAACTTCCTTCCTCGTATGGAAACACCTTGACCAGTGGAAATTTCCTTTACACAAGGGGAAATTTATTCTCTGTTTTGCAGCAGTTGGCGGGAGGTAAGTCGCTTTTCTTGTGTCCGCCTTTAATGTAAAGTACTCCAGAAGCCGGAGAGGCACATTTTGGGGTGGCATCTTCTGATACCCATGAGTGACGTCAGCCCAGGTTGTTTTGGGGGACAGAATATGGCCCTAACAGACTCCTTCAAATCATTATAACTGAAGGGTTAAGGGTGGTTTACAACAAGATTCTAAATAGAACAGTCAATATAGTTTAATGTTAAAGCACTGCTCTCTAACTATTATACCTGCAAAGGATAAAGTAAGTAGGAGTGGGAGATGTGGAGGGCGTGGTAGAGTTTTGGGGTGTGCCTAACTGGGCGCCACGGCCCCCCATGTGGTGTCACAGTGGTGCATTTACCGCAGCGGATTCGTTCCAGTCCGGGCACTGGCTGCTGCTTGCCGGGGGCCCGAAGAGGGAGTCTGGTGACACACACACTCACAAAACTGATAGCCATGCTTTGTGGGCGGAGGGGGCCCTTGCTGGTGGGGAGACTGAGGGAAATGAAAAGTGCCCCCTTTGTCGGATTTTGGCACTTGGTGAGTTAATTGTCTATTTTATGGATAACTAATGGACGGACTGGAAAAGTGGCTAAAGGAGAGCAGGCCCAGCAAAGACAACGAGGCACAGCAAGAAGCCTATTTATTGTCCAGCCTGGAGGCCCAGAAGCCACACCCAGGTCACCGCATCCCGCGTGCCCCCTTGCAGTCACAGGAGACACAATTGTCAGCAACTTCCACTAATAGATCCTCCTCCTTCTTTGACCTGCGGCCTGACCCCGCCGTGATCGCCTCTGAGCTGGTCTTCTGGCCAATGCGCACGCCCAGCGCTTGCTGGTCCCCCGGCCGGCGGGTGTGACTTCGGGAAATCAGGTGTCCACCCCTCACCATCAGACTGCTTTCCCGGCAATTTCAACTGTGGAGTTTAATGGGCTATTGTGAGATTTAATACAGTGAAACAGAAGCGTAACTAGATCATCACGTCTACGAAAATCCAAAGTTACCTGGAAGAATTCGATAAAAGCAACTTTGTGTTTTACTTTGTTTTGAAATCACTTTTCCGAACGGGTGTAGATGAGGTAGCTGTAAATTTCAAGGCAAAAACTCAAGAGCTAAGTTATCTGAATTTAACTGCTGCATAGGGGTTAATAAGTTCTTGCTCTGACATCAAGAAATACAAACCGGAGGAGACAATCCATTATTTATCCTCTGCGTGTATTAATGCAAGAAATACCATGGCAAGTCTGATTAGCAGAAGCGTTAGCAAGAACATCAACATGGGTGAATGGGTATTTATATATTTTAAGACATTCAACCAAAATATTTAAGATGTGAATGGTTCATTTGTGTATTTCTGTGCATTAATCTTTTTTTTTTTCCTATTAATCAGCCGCCAGTCCCAATCACAGAGGGTAGTAGGATTTCTTTTTCTCTTTTTTAATGTTTATTTTTGAGAAAGAGATGGGGGGGGGGAGAGGCAGAGGAGGGGCAGAGAAAGAGGGAGACACAGAATCCGAAGCAGGCTCCAGGCTCTGAGCTGTCAGCACAGAGCCAGATGCCAGGCTTGAACCCATGAGCCATGAGATCATGACCTGAGCTGAAGTCGGATGCTCAACCCGCTGAGCCACACAGGAGCCACAGGTAGTAGGACTTCTACTGGGTAATCTTAAACTTGCTTAGTGAGCACTTAATTGGAAAAGAAGCCTCTGCTAGACCACTCCAGAGGTTGAAAGGGACAGGCTTCCCACACAGGAAACGAACTCGTTCCCCAGATGGGGCCGGGCCAGTCACACAGGGCCACTCTGCCTTCCTACTTTTCTTCAACCATTCCTGCGTTCTCTCCCTTTTTGAAAAGACACATTCTTTCTCCAGATAATCGACTTCTTTCCATGAAGTCAGTTAAATGTAAAGTTAGCCTGTGAGCTCCTCCATTTTCTTAGAGTAACCTTGCACTGATTCTGCTCTGAACCATTCAGTTGGTTTATGATTTCACTCCCAACTGACAGTCTTAGGCTCATTTGTTGGTTGCGTTCCTGGAGACGAACCTCAAACAAGCTTTCATGCATCCCACTGGCGCCAGTCAGTGCACGGAATGACAGGCAGATGTCGGTAGCTTGTTGTGAAGATGTCCTTCATGCTGCCTTTCCTATATATTTCACCTCTCTTTTCCTAGCCTACTTTTTTGAGTTTAACAGCACAATTATCTTAATCTTAAAAAACCACCAATATCCAATATGTTATCCCTTAACCTTCAGAAATCTTGCAAGACTTAGGACTCTATGTGACGCTTGGGCCTGATTTTAAAGCTGTAGAGGAAAGAAAGCAAACAGACCTGTATCAACCGAATAGCTTTCTATTGTCATCGTCAGAACAGGGTGCTTCCTGTTACAAAGCCTTCTCAGATGCTGAACCCCTTTTCTGAGCCTGTGACAGTGCAGAATTCCTTCTCAGCCCCGTGTTCCTGGTCACCAGTGATGGTTAAAAATTACCCCCTGCTTGGGATTCTCTCTCTCCCTTTCTCTCTCCCTCCCACGGGCCCACGCTCTTGCCCTCTGCCTGTCAAAGTAAATAAATGAACATTAAAAACAAAAACAAAAACAAAAACCCTATTCCCATCTTTTTTTGTTCTGGAAAACCACTAACTGCAAATGACCACCCATTCTTACTGGTCTGGGATAAGACTCAGCTTCACACTTCCACAATGACCAGAGAAGACCTTCTCCTTCCTTCTACAGACCTGTGGGCGACTCTGTGGTCCACTTGCCCTCGTAGACCGGCCCCTATGAAACCCCAGGCCCCTCCCTTTTCTCCGAGGTATTAGTCATCAGTGAAGGTCCCCCCTATTGCAATCACCTGAAGGAACTTGTCTCTGATGCACATTGTCTTCCACGTCTGTCCATGTTTCCATATGTTAAGTGTTAATTTGACAACAACTACTACTCGCTTCCTTACCGGGTTGTTGTAAGGCTTAAACGCAGTTAGCACTTAAGTGCTTAGCAAGATATTTACACACAATCACAGTTATTTTTACCGGTAGCAATACATCGCATAGTCACTTATGCTTATATAATCATTGCAATAACTACTGTCAAGACAGACATTATTTATTCCCATTCTACAGATTAGGAAACTGAGAAACGTCCATCCGTTCATCCAAATCCCTCACCTAACGGCCAAACCTGGGATTCAAACCCATAGCGTTTTCAATAGTAAGCAGCCTAGAGACAGAACTGAGTAGTCAAATCTGATGTCGCGGAAAAGATAGACTGCCATGCTGATTTGCCCTGTTCCTCCTCCCAGGGCACTGTCACACGTGCTTGGCACCCTGGGCGGCTGCTCCTGAACAGGCCACGGCATCTCTGACCCCCCACTAATCTCAATCTCACAAAACCTCTGAGTAGTGGAATCATCTTTGCTGAACCCCGGGAGCTGGCCTGGCAAGTTGCCCCACAACCGAGCCGCCTCCAGTGTATCCACTTGGAACAGAAAGGCTGCCTGCCTCCCGCAGGAAGCTGGGTGCCCCTTGCAATGCTGCCGGTCCCTTGCCTCCACCTCCGAAATGTGCCTGGAGTTTAGACTATTGAGTGACAAAAATAACTAGCCATCAGAATGGATTTGAAAACTTCCTTTTCACGAAATCAATTCATTGAAGGGATTTATTTATGAGCATGTCTACCCTGGCGTTCTTTTTTTTTTTTTTTTTACTATAATATCAATTTCAATCCATTGTTAATCCAATGAGCACTAAAAAACGTACTCAATTGAGCAGACGTTTTATTGATGACTTTGCTCTCTGCCGGCGGGCTGCAGGTGCCGCACAGAATGGCAGGATCTTTCAAACAGCAGCCAGTCTAGTGTGGGAGGTGTGGGAAGTGTCATTGGGTAAGGGCGCTAATTCTTCCCTCCTTCTCTCCTCCCTCCCTCCTTCCCGCCCCCCTTCCCCTTCTCCTCCCTCTCCACCCTCTCCTCCTTCCTTCAGCTATTGGCTTAGTATCTGCTGTGCAGCAAACACAGAGTATATACTGCTGAATATATTAGACATCCCTTCTGTTTCCTGGAGTTTACAATAAGAAGAGACAAACGGTAAGTGAACAACATTTAAAAGGGCATTTTCAGGCTCTCACACACAGGGAGAGTATTGAATGGTGGCAGAACCAGGCTACATCTGCCTGGCCCATACGGCCCGCACAGGAGCTGAACGTCACGTGTGTCCCCTTCACCTTTGTGAGCTGGCCTCGGATCCCTCTTAGCCTGAAGCGTGGCCCATCACCATGGCTCCTTGGTGTGGCTCCCTCGACACTTTCTCTTACATACTCTGTGGCTTCAAACAGAAACACTATCTTTCTCGCCCCCTTGGGAGGGAGTTCTTTTCTCATCTGACCCTCCAAGGCATTCTATTCTGTGCAGATGTTGGTGGCAGAGGGTGTTAGAGAGTCAGTCCCCTGGCAGACGAACAAGTCTGTCTTTCTAACAAAAATAAACAGACAGCCAAATGTGACGGAGCGGCAGGGTTGAAAATAGCTTGAGATATTAGGCTTTCTGGCTTTTATTAGAAACACAGCCTTGCTCTGGGAGTGGAGTCTTGGTTGTGACACGTTGGAACACAGCAAGAAGTGGCTTTTCTCTTTGGGCCGTCACAGCTCTGGGGGCACAACAACTTTTCTTTGGGACACGGGGCCCTCGGGGGCCCTCGGGGGCCTTTCAACAGTGTGAGGCAGAAACGGGCACAATCTGAGAACCAATCCTGCATGTTAGACTCTACAAGGCTGTTCTAGTTGGTTTTTCTCTGAGGGACAACCTCGGAAACCACGCAAATCCAGACGCCGATCCAGAAGAGATTTGGCAAGCCGTATGAAAATGCTCACCCCCTTCCACTTCGATAGGAAAGAGAAACACACGCAGCCGTGCTCATTGAAACCGCAATGACATACGAGCCCGAGATGTATTCGGAACGAGCCAGGTCTTAAGGGGCGGGGCAAGGGAGCCATCCTGCTATCACCTGTCATCACAGGGAAACCGAGAGATCTTTGGCACTTGCTTCCTAGAATTAGCATATGGACTATTTCATCATGTGCTGCGACGTGAATTTAGACAGGTGTTGTTGGTGACATATATTCACAATTCACATTCAATTTAAGAGACAATCCAGGCTGAACCTCCCTGGCAGATAGGGTCCCTCTCTTTGCTCACCCACTCTTTCTTCTTCTCTCCCCTCCTTCTTTTTCAAGTGATGACACTGTTAACCTTCTTTTAGGACAAACCAATAGTCAATAGTAGGGCGAGGGCTCTGGGACCTGGGGCTAACGCCATCTCTCCAGACCACACAGAACTGGGCGATAACGTCAGGACAGGGGAGGCACGGTGAAAGGTAGACCCTGAGTTTTCCAAGGTGAAAAGAGCTTATTTCATTACATATATGATAACATGACCACTGGGGGAAAAACAGATAATACTATAAGTGACAAAGAAGAGAAAATCTCTAGTAATCCTTTAGGGAAAACCGCCGCTGATATTTAGATATTTATTCCCAGAAGTTTCTCCGTGTTTGCATATTTGTGTTGCATTGTAGGTTGCATTATATGGTTTCGTCCTTTGTAACAGACACATGTTGCATGTATGTGCCATAACGTATTTAATAATTCCCCTATTAATGGTCATTGGTTTCTGACACCTGTTCTCGAAAAGCAATGCTCTGAACATTCTCTACGTGTATCTGCGCATCTGTCTGTATTTTATCAGATCAATTTCTGCCAGTAAGTTTGCTGGGTCAAAAGTTGCTGGCATCTGAATGTTGATTCCTATGCTCAGAGGGCCATGGGAGAAGTTGACAACATAGAACCCCATAACAAGAGCCTGCCCTGTGTTGACCCCAGGCAGAAGGGAGAAGACAGCACGGATTGAAGCTGAAAGATGAAAAAAGGAAGATGAAAAAAGGAAGTGCCCTTTTGACTCAGTGGCCCTTCTTCCGCACTCTCGAAAACATCTCGAACAAGTTTCCCTTCAAGACCAGCTTCACCCAGAGTTGTCACCATTGAAAGAAGTCCACTCTACAGCCCCCAAATGTCCCAGATTTCATAATTAATGAGAAGAGACTGCCGAGAGAGACAAAGGTGGCAGAGAGGTAGGCAAGACACTTGCCCGTGTGTGTACGTGAGCAGGGAGAGGGTCATGGGAGGGATGAGGTTAAAATGGGAAGCCAAGAGGGGAGAAGTCAGGACAGGGACTTGGGGGTGTGAGACCGAGCAACCACTGATCAGACAGGATTTCGTCCTTTTTGTGTGTGAAATCGTTCACTTCATTTCAAGCAACAGTCACAATCATCTCTCAAACAACCACTCTTTTATTCGGCTCATACTATTTGCACCGAAAAAGAAATCTGGAAAGATCCACCCTGAGCATAATGATTTTCTTCTGGAGGGTGGAACTGGAGGGGCAAGGGTAAAATATCTTACGTCGTATAGCTTTGAAAGTATTTTCTGAAGCATCTGAACATTTATTTTGAATTTTATGGTTTCTACATATCAAAATAAATGTGTGCTGGTTGAATAGGTGGAATTTTAGATGGTGGGTTTTTTCTAAGTCTACCACAGGGAAACTTTGTGTTGGAAAGAAGAGGAATACAGACGCAAAGAATCGCTTTTGTTGAAAAGATCAGGAATAAAAATAAGTCAGCGAGGTAGGGATGAGCACGCTGTGCCTATTTTCTCCCTCACCTATTCCACACGAACAAAGACATGATAAGCGCCAGGCCAGGCCAGGTATTATGCTGAGCACTAGGGACAAAGGGAACAACAGATGCGGTTCTTGCGGGATGGCTAGGAATACTGATCAATGCCTGTGTGCCAGACATCCCTGTTTCCAGTGCTTTGTGTGATCATCTTTCCTGATTTATCACAAGGGCCAAAGCTTTGGGTATCGCCACACTGCACAGATGAAAGCTTGGGCAGTGCAAGGTTAAGTAATTTGCCCAAGGTCGCATGATGCTGTTCATCAAATCTGAGATATTATCAAGTGCAAGATAATACCATGATTTTATGTGCTATAAAAAAAAGTTGGGGCTGGGGCGCCTGGGTGGCTCAGTCCCTTAAGCTTCTGACTTCAGATCTCTTGGTTTGTGGGTTGAGCCCCACGTCGGGCTCGGTGCTGACAGCTCTGAGGGTGGAACCTGCTTCGGATTCTGTCTGTCTGTCTCTCTCTGATCCTCACCTGCTCATGCTCTGTCTCTCTTTCTCTCTCACAAATCAACATTAAAAAAAAGGTGTGGCTTATTAACAATATAAAATGCCATTGAATAAATGCCAATATGAACAGGATTGCAAGACTGATTTTAGGGATATTAACCTGTGAAAAATGTGCATCTTTTGTTTACGAAATATGGGAGTTAGCAGTTGGAACACCAGGGCTTCCCCCTGCACTATACAGGCTCTGACACTATGCTGTTGGACAAGGGACAGCCACCCTGGGAGTGCCTAGTAGGGTTCTTATACAGAAACACACCCTGATGGTGGGGCAGGGAGGGGGCGGGGCTCAGAGAGGGACAGACACCTGCCAGGATCGAGCTCCACCTAAAAGCCACAGATTGGGTACAGTGCACCAGGAAGAAAGATAAACAGTGTTCTCTTTATGGATGGGACATGGTGCTTTAGAAGAAACATGTAATCCAGAAAGGGGAAAGCTGACAAATGGGGTGGCGGTGAGGGAGTCACCCCAGGGGATTGGTGGGACTGGGGTGGGGGTGGAGGAGTCGCCCCAGGGGATTGTGGGACTGGGGTGGGATGGAGGAGTCGCCCCAGGGGATTATGGGAGAAGATTTAGGAGAAGAAGGTGGGTCAGGGAAGCCATGTTAGGATATAGCCCTGCCCCTATGTATAGGAAAAGTGTTCACGTCCCGGGATGACATAATCAGGCTTATGTGTGAGCCTGGTCACCTGCACTAAGTGGTCACGTGACTATAGGGCTGGAGTGATGCGGTCAGAGCAGTGAGCACCCTTGTGTGGCTAGCTCACAGCCTCACCCAGCAGTGGCTCGGTGACCCCATTTGGGGGACCGGGGAGGACCAAGTGGGAAGAATGAAGACACATAGGGAGGGTTTAGAGATTGTTCACTGTGCCCGCAGCAGCAAGAGTCCTCCGGAAACCATGGAGGGGAGGCCACGGAGACAAGACGTCTTGTTCCC
This sequence comes from Prionailurus viverrinus, assembly GCF_022837055.1. NCBI lineage: Eukaryota > Metazoa > Chordata > Mammalia > Carnivora > Felidae > Prionailurus > Prionailurus viverrinus. The sequence goes on along the minus strand of NC_062561.1, from coordinate 79,681,381 downwards.
CGGCACCTGTGAGCCTGCACACCTGTGTAAGCGACCTTTCCTGTCCCCAGTGAAGCTACCCCCTCCAGGGTGCTGCTGCAGGAGCTCTGCCATCAGCCCTGCAGGGCCGGATGAGAGCACCGGATGGGAGCACTGTGCTGAGTGAAGGGACGGGGGGCATGTGGATGAGACGGAGGAGGACCAGCCTTGCAGGGCTGGATGGGAGCACTGGATGGGAGCACGGCGCTGAGTGAGCGGAGGGGGAGCACGTGGAGGGGACAGAGGAGGACTGGCCGGGAAGTCCAAGGAATCCCAGAGGAGCGTCCCGTCCTAGAAGTTACCAGAACATATCTGAAGAAGAGAAGGTCGCTGGCTTCCTGGGCTTCCCAGGTGGATGGCACTGGAGGGCCCTCCCTTGGGAAGAGTGGAGATGGTGGGAGTAGCAGAAACCAAGAGAGGCCACTTTGGCGTGGCTGGATGTCGTCTCCCCTGACCACAGTGGGGGCCATTCCATGAGGCCGGGTTGCAGGGTCTCCCTGGCCTCTGAACTTTTCTGTGGATTTTAAGGGTCACACTTGACCTTGGCCCCTGGCTCCCCCGCTCCTTCCTACCTGGAAGCCAGGCCAGTGACCGCCAGAGGAGCAACGAAGGATCTTGCAACCGTCAGAAGACGAAAGTGACACACTAAGTTCGCTTCGCATGGTGATGGACTGTCCGGGCCCTGGGCTTCCCGTTACGTGGAAATCATTGCGTCTATGTGGCGATTCGCTTACTCGGGTTTCTGCTCTTGTCAGCCCAGCTCCGCCTGCAGTGAGGCCCTCACCTTAGGGAGCCCTGCTCTGTTGTGGGCAGGAGGCCTGCCTGGCCAACTGAATGGTGGGCCCTGGGGGGGGAGCATGTTCATGGCGCAAGGGTCACAAAGAAAGAGCTGGGCGACCGAGGAGCCAAGGCAGCCTTGGGAGGATTCTTTCGTTTTAATGAAAAAGATGGGTGTATTGACATGGTGCAAAGGGCCCAGGAGTGAGTCAAAGTCCTGACACGGACAAGAGAACTGAAGGCATAGTCTGTGGTCTCTAGCCAGGTGACATGAGAGGCCCCCCCACCCCCTGGGGGGAAGATGTGACTTTCAAGTCAGTAGGGCAGTTCTGGAAAGGGGAGAGAAGGAGGAGTGGGTGCAGTGCCTACAGCGGCCTCCGTGAGCTCGTGGCACGTCAGGAGCACCCCGGGAGCAGGGGGGACGCGAGGTCACGGGCCGCGCTCTGCGCGGGGAGGCCCTCAGGTCCGGTGGCGGTGGTCCAGAGGCAGAGGAGTTCCTGCAGGCAGCAGGTGGTAGGTAAGTGCCCGGACCAGTGTGATCCCGGAGTGGCCAGAGAGGCGGAAGAATGGAATTTTAAGAAATTGTAACTTTATGACCTACTTCTGCTGACCTCCTTCTTCACCCCCCACCCCGAAACTCAGCCGAAAGTGACCACTCGTGGCTCTCTCCCCCGTCTTGCGCTCCGTGCACGGAGTCCGCCCCTCGTTCTGTCGGTTCTGAGTCTGGTCGGTTCCGGCTCCCAGGCTGCCTCCTTCTGTCTCAGCCACTTGGAGGTGAGCGTGTGCTGCTCGGAGAGCCCTCACCGGGTCAGCAAGGATCTGAGTTACGTTCCTTCTCTCGTGCCCCTGTCATTTCTTACCTTGACTCCTAATGGTCTACGTCCTGGTTTCATCTCCATGAGATTATAAAACCATCACATCTGGACATTCTTGCTCTTCCCGTCACGGTGCCCGCAGGTCAAAGGGCAGAGTGGTCTGGCCAGATTAGCGCTGTTCCCCCATTGCACGTTGCCTTCCAAAGGACATGGCTGGAGCCTGGCTTCGATGGGACAGCAAGAGAGAAATGACCAAAGATGACTGCTAGGTGTTGAAACCGGGAGACCAGAACGCAGGGGGGCACCACTGGCAAGGTGGGAAGAGTTGAGAGGGGTGGGTTGTGGAGGGAAGATCATGAATTTCTTTTTGGCTTGCTTGAGTTTGGGAAGACGCCAAGCAGGGGACCGGATTCTGACACCGTGTTGGGTGATGCAGGCTGCGGACCTCGCCCCGGCGGGCAGAGCATCCAGTAGCAGCCAGACGTCACCCCTGCAAACGCGGGCGAGGCCAGGCTGGCCCTCCACCTCTCCCTGGCTGCTCTCCCTCATCCCGACGCTGGAGATAGTGCGGACGGGAGGAGAAAGGACGTCTCATCTCACAGGCGGTGACGAAGGAAAAACAAGAGGAGTTCTCTGGAAACACTTTTTAAAGCTTCCTAGGACGTTTTGTGGTGTATGTCAGTTGTTATTATTCTGACATGTCCCAAACAATGCTTTCTCATGGGAAACAGAGTGAGCTCTGAAGCCAGATGCCATCTGGAGAGCCTACCTCCTAGGTTCGTTGTTAAGATTAGATTAAGTTAACGCATGGAAATTTCTCAAGCAGTCTCTGGTCCATGGTGAATGCTTGATAAGTCAGAATAAAACACTTCCTATCAGGGTCACCGCTACTCTTCTGTGTGCCTGGAAATAGGTGAGAACACAGGGGAGGGTCATCTGTATGAAGTCTTTCTGATAACGTAAGACAGGAGTGGAGAACTGACTGGGGACATTTCCTCAGCTGGGTTATTTGGGAGGAAACAGACTTTGCCCCACAGGAGCCACAGCTCTGGGCAGAGTTCAGACACTCCCATTACCATTTTGCTGGGACAGATCAGGGAAATATGGCCCCATTGTCTCTCTCTGGAAGCTAAGGACGAAGTTCTTCTCAATCTCCAAAGAAGGCAAAGAAAGCCTGGAGTGTGTCAGATGCTCTCCAACCGTTCAACCTCCTCATTTCTCATCGAGGACAGAGTTTAGGGGAAAGGGCTTTGCTTTTGAGTTCTGACTGTTTTCTCCAGAATGGATTCCGAGGACACCTTGTAGGAGCTGTGAGCCTCGTGGGCACGGGCAGAGGACCGGAGAGGAGGCTGCCGGAAAGCGAACACGGGGAATTCTTGGCCGGCCCTGAGCTCACCAAGCCCCGTCCCCCGGCGACATTTAATTCACAGAAAGCTTCTGTCTTCACATGGAGGGTTTCTGCAGATTCTAAATGATCAAAATAATAATATTTAGATGCCTTCACCATGAAGTCTCTTGGAGGGATACAGTCGTCAAAGTCAACCTGGACTAAGGCTATCTGTGTGGGCTCTCACCTTCACACAGGAGGGCTGGCTGAGCTAAATTTAACCTTTGGAGGGAAGGCCAACCAAGTGCCTCTGTGGCCAAACGAGTAAGAGTTGGCTATGGTGCGCTCTGGAAAGCAGTGTGGAGGTTCCTCAGAAAATTAAAAATAGACCTACCCTATGACCCAGCAATAGCACTGCTAGGAATTTACCCAAGGGATACAGGAGTACTGACGCATAGGGCCACTTGTACCCCAATGTTCATAGCAGCACTCTCAACAATAGCCAAATTATGGAAAGAACCTAAGTGTCCATCAACTGATGAATGGATAAAGAAATTGTGGTTTATATACACAATGGAATACTACGTGGCAATGAGAAAAAATGAAATATGGCCTTTTGTAGCAACGTGGATGGAACTGGAGAGTGTGATGCTAAGTGAAATAAGCCATACAGAGAAAGACAGATACCATATGGTTTCACTCTTATGTGGATCCTGAGAAACTTAACAGGAACCCATGGGGGAGGAGAAGGAAAAAAAAAAAAGAGGTTAGAGTGGGAGAGAGCCAAAGCATAAGAGACTCTTAAAAACTGAGAACAAACTGAGGGTTGATGGGGGGTGGGAGGGAGGGGAGGGTGGGTGATGGGTATTGAGGAGGGCACCTGTTGGGATGAGCACTGGGTCTTGTATGGAAACCAATTTGTCAATAAATTTCATATATAAAAAAAAAAAAGGGCACCTGGGTGGCGCAGTCGGTTAAGCGTCCGACTTCAGCCAGGTCACGATCTCCCAGTCCGTTGAGTTCGAGCCCCGCGTCGGGCTCTGGGCTGATGGCTCAGAGCCTGGAGCCTGTTTCCGATTCTGTGTCTCCCTCTCTCTCTGCCCCTCCCCCGTTCATGCTCTGTCTCTCTCTGTCCCAAAAATAAATAAATACATACATAAATAAAAAAAAAAGAGTTGGCTATGGTGACTTGTTGTCTGTAGCCATCCAGAGAGACTTCCGATTTCAGTAGGCTCCAGAGCGCCCGCCCTTTCAAACTCACTACTTTTCCCTCACAGCCGTTTCATTGTGAGCAGGAGATAAAAGAAATAGTAGCCTGTGCTTCCTTTCATCTGAGAATCAGTGTTGTAAAAGAAGAAGGAGGAGAAGGAAGAAGGAGGAAGGATGAAGGTGGAAGGAAGAAGGAGAAAGGGAGGAAGGAAGGAAAGAAGGAAGGAAGGAGAAGGAAAAGAAGAAGAAGAAGGAGAAGAAAAAGGCAAAACAAAACAGAACATCTCTAGGTGACCAACTGTTAAAGAAAGATTTCTTCAGACAGATGCCCAGAACCCTTTTGATAGTTGCGATGTATGTGTTCGCTGTTTTGCTTTATGACTCAACAGTTCTGGGATTAGATTGCCATGAATGTGTCGTCAATTGCTTCACATTCGCTAGATTTTCAAATACAGTGTTCAGTTGGTTGTCTTTCGTATCATGATAATTATTTAGTGCCCAACTTAGCTGTGCTACACTGCCCAGATCTTTGGTCAAGGATTGTTCTAGATGTGTCTATGAAGGTACTTTTTAGATGAGATTAGCATTTGAATTAGTAGACTTTGAGGAAAGCAGATTACCTTCCATGAGGTGGGTGGGCCTCGTCTAATCAGTAGAAGGCCCTAACAGGAAAAAAAGCCTAACCTCTCCAGAGGAGGAAGGAATTCTGCCAGCAGGCGGCATTTGGACTCAAGTTGGAACATCAGCAGCTGTGGGACACGCCCACCCCACAGGATCACAATCTCTCTCAAGCTCTCAGGGTTGATGGTAACATGTCAGGGTTCTCCAGGGACACAGAGCTAATCGCATGGTGTAAGTACCCCACATGCTTACACTAAAAACTCATTGGTTGTGCATCTGAAACTCACACTTATGTGGCTGTCCTCTATGTTACCTAGCGGCCTTCATAGGAGGGGCCAGCTCATTCCTTCCTGGGGTTCTCTAAGCCCTGCTCTTTCCTCCACTCGTGCAATCCTTTCTCCGGCCTTCACCCCTGGTTTGTGAAGCCATCCCTCGCTCGTCACCCCCTCGGTACCCATCCACCCGGGTCACGGCGACAGAACGAAGCTTTGAAAACCTTTCATCACACGTTTCATAAATTACATCCTTTGCAAAGATCAGGGCCACATCCCTTCTGATGCGGTTGGGGACCAGCCGTCACCGCATTACTGAACCTGGGGAACACGGCCCTCTGCGGTATCGCTCTGCTTTCTCTGTTTGACAGCCCACCCTCGCTAGTCCTGCCTCGTCTGACTGACAGGTCTGTTTCCTGTCTCTAGGAGCATCCGGGGTGTTTTCCTGGTAGCAAAGTAATAACACAAGAGAAAATAGGACCAAGATCCATCAGTACAGTCAACCCTTCTCATCCTAAACACCCACTGTTTGCAGAATGAATAAACGATGGTATTACTTAATACCGTAGGTCAAGACAATGCTGAAATCTTACAGATAAAAAGTCCTGGATCACCGTTTGTAACTACTTGTCTAACGTGCTGCCCTTTCACTATCCTGTCATCTGAGTGGTAGGGAGCCATTAAGGATAATTAGTAATGATGGCAGTTAATGTCAGTTCGTACTTACCACGTTCGAGGCACAGCAACATTAAGAAGGAGGTACTGATGTCCTCCCCGGCACCTCGGTAGCGGCTACGTTGGTGAAGTGTCCGACTCTCGATTTCAGCTCAGATCGTGATCTCAAGGTTCGTGAGTTCGAGCCCCACGTCAGGCTCTGCGCTGACACACAGATCCTGCTTGGGATTCTCTCTCTCTTTCTCTCTCTCTGCCCCACCCCCGCTCATGCTCTGCTCCCCTCCCCAAAATAAATAAATAAGTAAACTTAAAAAAAAAAAAAGAGGTACTGATGTCATGGCAAGTTTACAGATGAACAAACTGGTGTGCACATGACTCAGAGCTTTTGGGGGCGCACTTAGGGAGTCTTGGGCACTGGGCCCAGGCCATTTGGGCTCCAAGTCACCTGCTCAAACACTTTCAGACCTGAGAAATCCTTATTCATGGGCAATGTTTTTCATTTTTATAGGTCTTTATGAAAAGTGGCTCTCAGATTTTCCTTATTCACAGAGTGGAGCCTGGAGAGCTGGAACAGTTTTCTCCAGTGGGCGCATAGGGGAGGGGACAGCGCCCAACAGCACCACACGAGGGGACAGTGTCTAGCAACGCATACACGGAGGGGACAGAGTCTAGTAGCACGTACACAGGAGGGGACAGTGTCCAGTGTCTAGAGCAGGACATGGCAATGTTTTCCTCGACCCTGTTGGGGGCCTGGCTGACAAAGACAGACTCACTGGAAAAGCACACACACTTATTTCATATTAAGTAAAGGGGGCCTTCCTGGGGGAAGGAGGAGGTGAGGCAGCCGAGGGAGTGCTTAGCTGGGTCAGATGAGGGGCAGGCGGTCCCAGAGAAACAGGACAGGCCCAGGGCAGGAAGGGCAGGTGCAAACAGCACAGCCTGCTTGTTCCGATTCTTCTGGAGCCCTTGTGTCTTCCAAGATAAGGACGTGCCTTCCCTCTGGGAACAGGAAGACCACCTTCCGGGGAAGTTCTGCACCTGTCTCAGGGCTGGGCGGTGGAGGGGGGAGGCAGTCAGAATGACTATCCTGCTTCAAACTCCGTCAGTAGCCTCAGGGCCATATATATATATTTTTTAATATATGCAATTTATTGTCAAATTGGTTTCCATACAACACCCAGTGCTCATCCCAAAAGGTGCCCTCCTCAATACCCATCACCCACCCTCCCCTCCCTCCCACCCCCCATCAACCCTCAGTTTGTTCTCAGTTTTTAACAGTCTCTTATGGGTATCAAGTCAGGGACTTGACGCTGCTTGGATGTGGGAGGATTCTGTTTCCCTTTTCCAATTGTTGCTGGTCTGCAACCGGCCAGGGAGAAAAGGGAAGACATGGAAGGAGGCTAGAGAGCAGAAAAGAGAAGGCCGGAGGGATAGGATCCAGAGACCCTGGGAGGGCCTGGCTGCTGTCGAAGCGCAGAGGACTCTTGTGTTCGCATCTGCACCCCACACGCTGACCTATTCGACGCAGCTTCCTCGAGAGTTTTGTTGTTGTTGTGTAAATCTTCAAATCTGTATTCTCTGGTCTGCCTGAGCTGGAAGGAGGGAGGGAACACTGACATGTGGCTTCAGATCCTCTCTTGGAAAGTCAACCCTCCCTCAGGAATCTCTGCGGGGTGGGGGGCGCTTCCTGTGGGCTGGTCTGGCAAGGCCTCCTTTACCCTAAACAGGCAGGTGCACCTCCCTCCTCGGCCCCAACTCCTGACAGGCTTTGGCAGCCCAAGACTGGAAAATTCCAGGATGAGAGAGAGAAAGCCAAGCAACCCCCAGCTCTGTGTTCTTACTGCCGGTGGTAGTAGTCCTGAAAAGTGAGACTTTTCTCTCGGGAGAGCTCTCCGGTGTGGACAGAGAACGTTCCCCCTGGAGAGGGTAGTGTCAGGACCGGGGTCTAGTCCTCCAGAGATCTGTCCATCCTTACCGCAGTGTGTGTCTTCCCCGTGGGGACGGTGGAATAATGCACATCTACAAGGAGCTGCCTTCTGGGACCAGAGTCTCTGGATAAATGGGTAGAAAAGGTCACACTTCCGTTCTGGACCGGGCTTCTCCGGCTGTGTTCTCCAGCCCGGCTTCAGGGATGGCTTGCCTTTGCCTTCCTCTGACCATGTGGTCCTTCCTTTCCTCAGAAGGGGCATGCTGGACTGCAGGGCTCTCTCAGGGTGAGCCATGCCAGGAATATGCTTCTCACACCCCTGTCTGTACTGAGCACCGTTCAAACAGGCTGTTCCGTAGACACTGGTCTGGACTTTAAGTGCATCTGACCACCTTCCCACTCTGGGCTCCCCTGGGGAGGGAGGTGGGAGCCTGCCCAGGGGTGCCGTGCTCTGGACCTTTATCCCCTTGGTCATCATGGAGAAATCCACCCTCCAAAGATACCTGCCTTCGATAAAAAGACAAACGTCTCATTTCCATCCATAACTTTCCCAACTGGTTTGTATTCCTCTGGGCTTCTCTTGCAAAGCTGGCTGTGCTTTGAAAATTCCAGGAGATCTGCTTCATTCTGCCCTGTGCCCTTTCACAGCTGTCCCTTCCCTGGCCGGCCCAGGACTCCTCTAGGATGCTCCCAGCGCCTTGTTCTTTTGGTTTCCTGTGAGACTCCTTATTTGAGTGTGTGAGTTAGTGTGTGTGAGGATGTGAGCATGTGGGTGTGCGTGTGAACAAGTGAGTGCACATGTGAGTGTGTGTGTGTGTGTGTGTGTGTGTGTGAGTGACTGAGGGCTCACCATCCACCGCGGCTTGAGTACCAGACGGAACCCTTCCATGAAAAGATTACCGAAGGACCGCTGATTAACTTGTCCTCTTCCTTTTTGATTATGTTTTTTCAAGAATTTTTGGGTCTGACATAGCAAGAATTGGAAGATTTCATGTTTCGTTGGAAAAGAGATGATGCAAGCTCCAAACTCCTTGCTTCCGGTTTCCAAAAGGTGCCAGAAAGGGCCCCCGAGAGTTAGGCTGGCGCTTCGGGAGCCCAGCCCTCCTTCGGAACAAAGGAGCCCTCGATTTACTCCTCTCTAGGCCGATTTGAGCAAGTTCAATCTTTCCATTAACCCCCGGTAGCCAAAATGACTTCCTAATACCAGTTAATTAACAAATGCTGGTGTGCCAGCAAATGGATTCCCGCGAGGGTCTTTGGTGTGGTCCCGGCCTGCTACAATGAAGTGTGAGCCCCCCTTTGTTCTCCAGTCACTCTTCCAGTGGGCTCACAGCACTCAGAATCTCAAATGAGCTGCCTAATTAATCCCGGGGACTCTCCTGGGGGAGGGAAGGGCCTGTCCATTATCGCCACTTTGCAGATAGTAACAATTTATAGGGCTTGGCGGAGGTCACGGGAGAATTAGCATCTGAGCCGGAATAAAATTCCCAGGTCCCAAACCCCTCTCCTCTCATCCCGTTCCCAAAACAACACGGCTTCCTCCTCTTGCGGTGAAACCAGTAAATGTGCAGGCAGGCCTTGAGTCCAAACGAACGACTGTTCTGTACGTGCAGCCTGGCTGGCATCCCACGGTCAGAAAAGGTACGGAAACGTCGTTAGTTTGGGCACGTATCTTACTGAAGGGCTTTTAGGCCCCACGCGCTAATCTGTGGCCACGAAAGCAAGGCCGCTCACGTGAGCCGGGGAGCCTCTCCTGCTCGGGTATTCCCGTGCGGGGTGGGGTCCCCGAGAACAGGGGCTCCCGGGTGCCTCCTGCCCACGACGGGTGGGTGGCGTGTTTCCGTTTCTCTCTCCGCGTGGGTCACGGTTGTGCTATGGCCACAGCCACCTCCCGCCACAGCAGAGGAGGAAACGTCTTAACGGCATCGCAGGGCTGAAGTGCAGGCCTCTGCTTTTCCAGAACCAGATGTCTGACTGGAAGGAATAGACACCCGAGGTGAATTCATTCAATTCAACAAGCATTCATTACGCACCGTCTAAGGACGAGCCAGTGCCGGGAGCCGTGAATGGGATCACAGGCAGGCAAATTTCCCAGAGTGACTTTCGGGCGACCTTTCTGATGTGCTCCTGTGGAAAGTCAGAAAGGCCCTGATGATCTCTTGATTCCCTCCAGCTCAAGTGTTCGGGAACACTGTGGTCACGTCAGACATGTTTATCTTAGTTTGGAGGTTCAATTGTCAGAGATTCCTAAGGCTAGACTCCCCACCCTCTCCGTTAACATAAACAAGTTCTTAAAGAGATTGTGGGAACTAACTAATGAGTAATTAGATGCCTTCCTTAAAGTCACTAGGATGAAATTCCAGCAGGGACCCTTTGGTAAAGCAGAGTTCTTTGATAATGCAAACACATTCTTTGCATTCCAGATTCCAGCTGGCCTTCAGGGTGGCTGGGGTGGGGGGGGGGTGCTTGCTTTGGGGAGCTGACGGGAGGAGGGCCTGTCTGACCCTGCTAGCGGTTATCCGGAGGACTCTGGGGAAGGTGGCTGGAAGCAGGAGGATAATTCTGGGTTTTGTTGTATCTGCTACGAGAAAGAAAAAGAAAAAAAAAAAAAACCTTGAATATAGAGATCACACTATTCTACACTCACAGGTTATTACCAACCTGCTGTGCTGAAAAGCTTTACAGTAATTATTAATGTATTTGAGGTGATTATCAAAGAAATAGGCATTCTTTACATTTAGAAAATTGCAACCAATAAGAGGCATGCCATTGGTCATGCATTTAACTTCTGAGATAATGAATCATTCTCCTGATCGTTATCAAATCTGAATGTTTATGGAAGAAACACCCTCTCCATAAATCTTAAAAATTGCATGCCCTTATAAGCGCGTCACATCTCAAAATTTGGAAGTCATTACAAACATTTATGGACTATTTAAAGCTGACAAATGGTAAACAGAAATGTCATTTCCTTCATTAGCACCGAAAAAAGCACCTTCTTCCCACCTCCCGCCCCTCCCCAAGTCTGCTGTTCCCTTTGATGAATTGGTCGATTATTTCAAACAATATCGTTGCACAAATAGACATTAACAGGAGTGATGGGCGGCCTGGCGCTTCTTCCGAATTGCATTCTGGAGGAACATGAATGACAGCTCACACGTGGTCTGCAGGCCCGTATTTATGCAATGAGGAAGGACTTGTTCCTTGGATCACCTCACCACAGGTGGCTCACCTACCTGAGAGACATCTTAGCCTCAGAACTGGCAGGCTTTCTCATGCATAACTCACCTATGTTTCCATGGCAACTGAAAGATGACTAATCAGATGAAAAGAGTTAATTTGTTTCCTTTGTCAAACTCAAGAAGAAGCCTCAAGGTTTAAGTTTTACAGGAGGCTGCGCCTTTTGACATTGGAAAGAAAACCAAGAAAGTGAAGAGAGAAGAAAGTCAGTGAGAGTCTCACCAAAAGACTCAGAGATGAAGAAGTCTGAGAAATTCAAAGGTAACCCACTCTTTGACATACTGTCAAAGCCAAGCCCAGAGGTGACACAATTTGGCAAGTTTAAAGAAGGGGGGGAAAGGCATCTGGTAGACCTCAGTACTGCTTGCTGGTGCCCGGGACCCTCTGGTGGGGGGTACATGGTCACCCCCGCAGCCTTGAGGCATCAGAGGGTGTCTTGATTTTGTTAGAATATGAGAATGTTGAAGGATGTTGCTGGAAAAAGACACCGCTGCCCTGTACTGGGAAATGTCATAAATATGCTGGTCGGAATACGAACTGTCCCTGCAACCTGTCCCCAGAGCTGTGGTCCCTCAGTGGCCGCTCAGCCCTGAGCCTGCTCCCGGCCGGAAGGTATAAGGGTAGGACCTGCCCAGCCCCCAAGGCCACAAGCCCCTATGGCAGGCTGGCCTAGGATTCCTGGTGGTGGCTGCCCGGAGGCAAAGAGCTTCCGCAAGTTATTCGGTGGGTTGCACTTTCTTCCACATGTGATTTCTCGGTTATGGCTGTCGAGGCATCTTACCAAAGATGTAAGTAAAATACTTTAAAACTGACCTTACCTTGGAGTAATTTTCAGCGACCTAGACTTACTGCTTTCCTCACTTTTTAAAACTCTGTACAAGCACTGAAAAAGTTTGTGTATTGGCCATAGTTTTCTTTTTCCCTTCCTTCCTTCCTCCCTTCATTCTTTCCTTCCTTCCTTCTTTTCTTCCTTCTTTTCTCCCTCCCTCCCTTCCTTCCTCCCTCCCTTCTTTCCTCCCTCCCTCCCTTCCTTCCTTCCTTCCATCCTTCCTTCCTTCCTTCCTTCCTTCTGGAATTTAGAGAATGTTAACTTTTGACTATCTTTTTACCAAGAGATCTATTATATTTCTATAGATATAAAACTTTTTTTCTTTAAACTAATATCAGTGCTAAAGCATTTTTAAAGACATTACTTTACATTTTTTATGGTGGAAATTTCAAACCTGTAGGAATTAGAGGATAATATAAGTTTATGTACTAATCACCCAGCTTCGAAAGTTCACTTGAAGACAGTTTTGCTCCATCTATAATCCTACCTTGTGCCCCTCCCCCCTGAGAATCTTGAAGCAAATTCCACAGGTCATATTGAAACCGTTTAAAAGTATAAAGTTGAAGAAAAATCAAAACAGCTGCACGAATGCTTCAGTGAAGCTCGATTTTAAAGAAACCTTTATAAGGGGCACCTGTGTGGCTCAGTGGGTTAAGTGTTGGACTTTGGTCCAGGTCATGATCTCATAGTTTGTGAGTTTGAACCCCAGGTCGGGCTCTGTGATGACAGCTTGGAACCTGGAGCCTGCTTCGGATGCTGAGTCTCTGTCCCTCCCGTGCTCATGCTCTGTCTCTCTCTGTCTCTCAAAAATAAATATTAAAAAACATTTTAAATAAAGTAGCCTTATAACATAAAATAAAGTAAAATAAAATAATAAAAGAAAAGTAAAATAAAGTAACAGGTTTCCTCTCTTCCTCATACCTCCCCTCTTCCCTTCTTAACCTTCTGTTTCAGGAACTTGGTACCACCCTGAAAACATGTTCAGGGAGGCTGTCAGCACATACACAACCCCTGTGGAAACAGTCTGGATCCTGTATTTCCTGCAAAACCCCTCAGCCCCTTCCTTGGGGGTACGGCGGTGGGGGGGGGGCTCACAGTTTTCTGAAAACCATTGTCTGCCCAACAAAGCAACAAAACCACTGTTCCTCTTTATCCCAAACTCTGTCTTCATGGCATATTTTGTCATGGACTATGGTTTTCAGGAACAATATCATTTCTTCCATAAATATTTTAATGCCTCTCTGAAAGATAAGGCTTCCTCCCACATGTAACCTCAACACCATTATCACACTCCGAGATTAACAATCACTCCTCACTATTACTAAATATCCACTCAGTGTGACATTTTCCTGATCTTTTTTTCCTTTCTTCTGGTTTGCTTGATTCGGGAATCTCATAGAGGTCCGTTCGCTGCAAATGGCTGACCTGTCTCTCGGATCTCTTTTAATAAATACGTAGCTTCTGTTGTTTTCCTTACAGTTTCTTTGTTGAAGGAATTTGGTTGTTTGTTCACAGTTTGCTGTGTGCCTGTTGTGTAATTCCTTTGCGTCCTGTATTTTCTGTAAATTGGTAGCTAGATCTAAAGATTTCATGAGATTTGAGTTATAATTTCATTTTATTTTATTTTATTTTACTTTTTATGTAAAAATTCCTTATAGGCAGTATAAGGGTTTCTATTAAGAAGTTCATGATGTTTGGCCATCCTTCTCTTTGTAAAGATAGCTTCCATTATTAATAATAGGCCCAGAATAGATTAAAAATAATTTAGGGCTTGTGAAATGGTGATATATTAATTTGATCATTCCTCTTTAATTTATTGTCTATAATGTGCCTATAAAGAATATCTTTCCCTCACATATTATTGAATTACCCTGAGGTAGAATTCTTTTTTATTTATTTATATTAATGTTTATTTTTGAGAGAGAGACAGAGCACAAGTTGGGGATGGTCAGAGAGAGAGGGAGACACAGAATCTGAAGCAGGCTCCAGGCTCCGAGCTGTCAGCACAGAGCCCGATGCGGGGCTCCAAAGCACAAACTGTGAGATCATGACCTGAGCTGAAGTCGTTGCTCAACCCAGTGAGCCACCCAGGTGCCCCCCTGAGGTAGAATTCTAACAGAAAATTTACAGAAAATATTATATGTGCTTGATTATACCTTATTATTTACTAGTTTTCAAAACAGCGAGCTGGTTTCCTAGTATGCTCTAAATATGATTTATGAGATGTAAGTATCATGCTAAACACATAAATTAGCATCTTTGATGTACTTCAGTTCATTGTATTTATTAACCTTAAATTTCTCCATTGTTGGCTAGCGGGAGTCTCTCGAAAGTGGTTCCTGAATTCTAGTGGTTTTTGCTAGCTCCCTGCTTTCCAGAATGACTGGATATTGCGGACTTACCTTGACCATTTTCTTCCTCAAGCTGGAAGCAGTCGTGTCACCAAGTGTCCTGGTTCCTTTTAGTGGGAAATAGGATTTAGAGACCATAGTCTTGGTACTAGGGTTGCTAATCCCTAGAATCACTAGACGTTTTCAGAGGTCAGAGCTAAACACACACACATCCATAAAGATGAGATACAATGTGAGTTCATACTGATTGATAAAAGCACATTACATTCAGGACTACAGTCATATTCGTCTCAACAGCCTTAATTCTGTACCTTTCTCCATGTTCAATGACAACATAATTGCTCATTTGAGTTATCTCACACTAGTTACTCATTACACACACAGTGTGATAGTATTGTCTCAGAATGGCTACCTCAATCTAGTCACTAGCAATTTGATTATTTAAGAATATAATATCTCCCTCCAGTTCTGTTTTAGCATCCAAACCACTAGGGAAGCACAGATAATTAATATTCTTTAAAGTTACTTGGAATTTTTCCTTTCCATGTGGATATGCCCTTAACTTGATAAACAGTTAGGGTCATTGGTTTTATTTTGCTTTTGCTTTTTAAAAATCACCTATCTGACATGACTTTTGTTTAAGTATTTGTGTGGGCTTTTTGTTAAATATACAAAATGAACCACATTGAGGGAAGACTGGCTTCTATGGTTGTCTCTCCTACAGATTCCTTCTATCCCTCTATAGCTACTGTTTTTGAAGATTGTTGTATGGAAAATACTCCTGGGCTTTTTCTCTTCTCTACTGCTCATACTGAACACTTCTATGACCAGAGGTGAGTAAGCTTTTCTTCATACCAGTCAGTTCTCCGACTCTGCAGCCGACACTGACTGGGTGTCCTTCCTACGTTAGCTCATTTCTGACACTATCTCCCAGGAGATGGACTCAGATCCTACAGGTAAGGAGCTCAATCCTACAAGGTTTGTTAACTCCTTCACTTATCTAGTCATCAAGTTTTGAGTCCCTGTTATGGGCCAGTGTTGTGGGCATCATGTTAATTGGCAGAGAGACAGGAGTTAACAAAGTGGATGCAGTTACTCCCCACACGAAGCTTATGATCTGAGTGGGGAGAGGGCCATTAAAGAGAAAATACACAATGCTTTTGTCACAGTTGTGATAAGCTTTGCTGACCTTGGATCTTCTAGTGTTTTGTATTCAGAAACCTGTATAAAAGGAGATGAGTCCAGCACTATTTTACGTACTTACAAACATTAACTCTAAGGAATACTGTCTGAATTAAGTTATAGATAACCAGTCAGTAAGGAAGGACGATTAATGCATCTTCTCAAGTCAGGTTCTGTCTTTCTCTTCTTTGTTAGTCTCTTATATGCACTGACTCATTTCTTTCTTCCATTTATGCCCCAATACTCCGAAAACTCAGTTCTGCTTTCTCTGCTATTACTGAACATACTTTTTATGAGAGCCCTCATGAGATTTCTGACTCAGAACAAACTGTAGTAGCTGCTACTGGACTAGCCTTCTAGCAATAGACAGCTAGAAAAATGTTAGAAAATATATGTTTGCAGATATCAACAAAAGAAAGATATAACAAAAGAAAGTATGGGAACATAATCCACAACAGGAAAGACACAAATGAGGTGATCCCTCGATGCCTTGGCTTTCTGCCTGGCTTATTCTTCTGGATTATGGCCCAGGAAGTGGGGGCCCAAGCAGAGCCTGGGGCCTCACTGAGATGAGGCGATAGAGATCAGAACTCAGGGAGGCTGAGGTTTCTGGTTCAAAGGTAACTTCACAGGGAATGCACATTTGGAATTTGGGGGGCAGAGTACTTGAGAGCAAGGGGCCACACAGAGAAAGAAATCCAGAGTCTACTGTGAATTTCCTTTGAGTCTTGGTCTGAACATTCTGAAATAGCAGTAAAGTCAAGAACAACTATCAAGGAAAGATAACTACCAGGGGAGTACAAGCTAAAACAAAACAAAACAAAACAAAACAAAACAAAACAAAATAAGCAGCAACAACAACAACAACAACAAAAATGACTGAGGTTCATATAGAGCTGGGAGACACTTGCCTTCTATCTAGCTTGAACATCCAGGGCATTCAGTAGAGCTTCTAGAAAGGCCATACTGCAAAAGTAAGACTAAACTAGCCTTACCCCAAGTCTACTCTAACAGAGCATAAAAACAACCCATCAAAGAATTATAAAGGGGGAGCTGATGTTCAAATAAATTAGCAGGCTTCCAGAACAAAGCCCAGTGCTCTGAAAGGAAGGCAGGAATCCAGACACTGAACGATACGGATGATGTCAAGTGTCCAGCTGAAATTACTAGACATAAGGAGAAGAGGGACACGTGGCCCACGACCAGGAGAAATATCAGGTAATAGAAGCAGAGCTGTGCCATGCCTTCCTCATGATCATATTTAAAGATTTCAGTTTCATTGTGATCTTCCTACTTGCCTGTTGCATGACGCCTGGGACTGCTTCTCTCGGTCTGTGTCTTCTATAACCAGACACGCCTGTCGGCGTCATTTCCAGCATCCCTGCTGGCTCTCCTTTGCCTGCTCTTGGGCAGGCCTTCTTCCTAAGCATTAGTCTCCATCACAGCTCTTATTTCTTTGGTCTCTTCCTGACTGGCCCTGCAAGTTTTCTTGGACAGTTTTATTTACTCCTATATCTTCAACTAAAACTTCATTCAGAATAAATTTCAACAGCCACTGCTTTTATTACAATAAAATACGATCGGAACTATTATCTTGTTTCTGTGCATGAGACTTCATCAGATGTTACACTCATTATTTTCTTTTCATTGTCACTTAACTCCGGTGTGATGAAAAGCGTGGGCACTCCTTAACAAAGAAGGAAAGGACAGCTCAGTGATATTAAGGTACTTGCTCAAGGTCACCTGTCTGGGAAGTGGTTTGGCACAATCTAGAATCTAGGATTTCTGCCCTTTGTAACATGCTCTTTCCAGATCTGTAGTTTCCTAGAGGAGGAGTTTCATATCCCACGAAGGCTGAACACATGGTGGATTATCTCATATTCAGTACGCGTGACACCTGCCGCTGAGAAATTAGCTGCGGGTTTCCTTGCATTTTGAAAGGGAAAAGTCTCCTTTTTGGGCAGTGATGTGTAGACGGAGTTCCTTTGAATAATGTCTTTAAATGGACTGAGGCAAAGCCTCTCAGGTGATTCATGCATCACACTGACATTCCAAAGAGTCGGATTGCACAACGCACTTTTGACTCTCTCCCTCTGAGCAATTTCAACTATGTGTGCTCACATGTCCTGTCGTGGAGTTCTGTGCCGATGTGGATGTTTGGTTTCATTCTAGACTAGGATTCTTATCTGTGTGGAAACAGGCAGGAAAGTCCAGGCTAACTCCAATAACAGGCCTTGGGTTGCTTACATTTTTAATTCATTGGTATTCGATTTCTTTATGGGGTGTTCAGTGCCTTACATAACAAGCATCTGTCAGTGGTGATGATAGCTTCCTTATATAGTTCATGCCCCATCACAGCAGTGAGGAATGCTACACACAGTTTCTTCCCTTAACTCAGGCATCTCTAATATGCTCTTTGATGTCATCCCATAGTATTTGGTTTGATAGCTGACCTGGAAAGTCAAGTGGTTGGACACATTTTGACTTTTCGCAGTTTGCCTTAACACATTCAAGTATGGGTCAAACTCAGTAGCCCGTAGGAAACAACTATCTTTCCCCCACCTACCACGCACCCCCACACAGACCCGCCCACACATATACAGTCAAGCAACAACAGAAACTAAAAGCACAAACACACAGATAAACAAAAACACTCTGAGAAAACCAAATTTTCACTGAAGCTCTTTTCTGTCCAGATCCATGTTACCATTCAAAATTTAAAGTATTAAAGCAAAACTTCTTCTAAAATAAGCTAAGTGTGTTTTACATTAGTGCCTTTGTTCGATGTGTGCCTCTAACATGTATCTCTTATATTCCTCAGAATTGCACATATGATTGCATATCTAAACTCTGCATACTAACAAAGCTAAACTTGTGTTGTTCTCAAAGAGGAAACAAATTTCATATTTATAGGCATTAGCATTTTCAAATGCTCTAAGATTTATGTCTTAGCGCCCCGTGCGTATAGAGTCTCTTTCAGTGGGGGGATGCAGTAGTATTTTGTAGCTTTGTATTTTTCTTTCTATCTAACACATACATGCTTGTCAGTAGAAGGTGGAAGTGAGGATTAAATGAGTAGGGTCAGAGAGAGAGTTCACGGTGTGCTTTCTGAGCCCCTTTGCCCAAGTGCCCATGTCTGTGTGACAGGGAAGTGTTGGTTTCTCTTGGTTGTTGAGTTCTGTGTTGAATTCGTCTCACACTTCATCATACCGGGGGTATGCTCGATGCTACACAATTTGAAGCGTTTCTGTTTCCCGAAAGTGCAGCCACACATCACATCCACAGAATGTGCTTGGCGACCAACTGTATTTCCTCTCGCAAATAGCCTAAACAAATAAAGTTCTAGACGCTTCTTGCCACCTTGAAACAATCAGGTTTAAAATGGAATTGTAGAGCTAGCTAGCTGTGGCAATTAAATTGGCATGGGAGCAAGAAAGGGTTTTGTTGACTTGTGTTTCTAGGAAATATACAGTGTAGATGTCACTGGAAAATGTATTTACACCAGCGGTTTAATAAATAGAGGATTGCGGGACTGTTGGCCAGGGTGCACACAATTTAAAGTTGAAACAGGTGATAAAATAGCACTATGTGAGCCCCCAGATCTTAAATTGAGGGCTTGCAAGACTTTTAGCAGCACCAACGTGCACGGAACCTTGATTCTGCTATACAGTAAGGACTGTACTATTTGGTAGAGCCTGCTTAGAGCTAAGGACCGATGGCTGCCCCAGGAACTCTGCAGAGATCATTATTACCCCATTTTATAAGTGAGGAAACTGAGGCTCATATCATGTCAGAAATTTAGCCAAAGTCAGAAAGGTAGAAAGCAGTAGAGATGAGATTTGAACCAAATCTTCAAAATCCATTCTATATTTTAATAATCCCTCTCTCATTAGGTTATTCTACATTTAAAACAAAGATGTTTTCCTTTGTTCATTAGTGACTAGAATGCATAGTCTAAGTCCCATAAGTATCGACATCAGATTTCTAATAAGTCAGTTTCTTTAGAATATGCAAATTGTATTCAGATGATGTTCCTTTCAAAGGCAGACAAGAAGGGCTCAGAACCAGGACTCGGAAAATTGGGCACAGAGCTGCAGTGGCCTGTGTTCTGTCTTCGGACCTCTTGGGTTTTTTGTGACTTAGTTCCTTCATCTGTGCCAAAAAGGACTCAGCTCTCAATCTTTATGATCTCCCATTGCTCAGTTTCTGTGATTCTGTGATTCTATGTTGTATCATTGGGCGAAAAAGCATGTTCCCCTTCAGTCTCTATGGCTCATCTGCTCCGTAACCAATGAGATAGACTAGAAACAGGTTTTGGTTCAATCATGTAACATGGTCTGTGGGGACTGGCCCCTGGCAGGCATGAGAACTGACCTTTAACGGTGGCCCCAGAGAGAATGCTACCTGTCCCACACAATTCCTTTAGAGAAGACAAATGGCCCTGGGTCATAAGGGGGTCGCCCTGTTGCCTCTCAAATCCACCAAAGTGGATTACATGACTTCTTTCTGATTTGGGGGAGAACTTGTACAATGAAAAGTTGGTGTTAGCCGTCTGGGTCAGCGTGCAGATTATTTGGCTGAAAAGTCCCCTCAATGCGGGAAAATAAGTACACTCAAATCAAACACTGAGCTGAGCTGTATTCTTCTCTGCTGATTTGGTATCAGCCAAAAGAGTGGTGGCCTCTCTTTCCAGTACCCATTTTATTTCCTTTCAGTATATTGATGTCCTATAAATACGTAGGTTTTTTTTAAGGTTTATTTATATTTGGGGGGGTGGAGAGCAGAGGAGAGGCAGAGAGAGACAGAGACAGAATCCGAAGCAGACTCCAGGCTCCAGGCTCTGAGCTGTCAGCACAGAGCCCGATGCAGGGCCCAAACTCACAAGCAGGGAGATCACGACCTGAGCCGAAGTTGGACGCTTGACCAACTGAGCCACCCAGGCTCTGAGCCCCTAACTACTGAGCCCCTAAATATGTAGGTTTTAAAGTAAATATGACTGAAAATACTTAAGTATTTCATTGTTTTCTTTAAAAAATGTGCAACCTTACAGCCTCTCTATATTGTTCAATCTCAAAATCTGTTTTGATTCACTTATTTAACAAATATATGAATAAATAAGTGAATATATTATGAAAGTGGGAGTCTCACCGAATTAGGGTTTTTGTAGTGTTCTCATCTAGACTGCAAACAATGTACAGGCACAGCTCACAGATACTCCGCTTCCGGACTGCTGCGATAAAGCAAATATCACAATAAAGCGAGCTGAATGAATGTTTTTGTTTCCCGGTGCATATAAAAGTTATGTCTACACTATGCTGTAGTCTATTAAGTGTGCAATAGCATTGTGTCCACAAAAGCAATGTACATACCTAAACCAAAAACTACGTCATTGCTAAAAAATGCTAACCATCACCTGAACTTTCAGCGAGCCATAACCACAGATCACTGATCACCATAACAAATGCAAGAATGACGAAAAATCTCTAAAATATGTGACAATTACTAAAGCATGACCCCGAGACACCAAGTTAGCAGACTATTGGTAACCACAAAACCTTCTGTTTGTGAAAAACACAACGTCAGCGAAACCCAGTAACGCCAAGTGCAATAAAACGCGGTCTGTCTGCACTTACCTCTGGGTCCCCAAATTCTGGTGAGGACAGATGAAGCTAGACTGTGCTCTGGTGATGGACCCGAAATCTCAGTGGGCGTGACACAAAGTTCTACGTCCCACTTATGGCCCAGACTTAGGTGGGTCAGGCGGCTGTCTCCCGAGTGTAGATGAGAGACCCGGGATCCTGCCATTTTAAACATGTGGCAGAGGGATCACAGAAAAACGCACACAAGTTTGGGTTTTTTTCGGTCATGAGATGAGATTTGGTGACAACACAGCATCATGTCTGTCACGATCCCTGACACACCTTTAGCATGATACTTTCTTCTTTTGAGAAATCGGGCAAATCCATTTCCACACGCCTCAACACCAAAGGAAAGCAACAGACTTGAAATTGTCTAATAGGATGGCAAGAATTCCCTAAAACATACTCATTCGATGACAGTGAAAATTGGTTTGAAATATTTACTCTTCGTGAACGCAAACAGATCTGGCTCCTACGATTCAACAGAGGGCATGGACGCTGATTCCTCAGGTTTGCTACTTGGAGAAAAAGGTTATGCTTCAGACAAGGGGAAACTCGAGAAGGCACACGACTTAGTTCCTTCAAAATACAGCTTACAAGGAAAAACGAACAGACAGAGGGGAACCGATATGTCATAAAATGCTTAAGTGATTTATCAACCAATTGCAGTTGTGGGCCTTATTTGGATTCCGATTCAAACAAACCATAAAAAAATAATGGGACATTTATGAGACAATTAGAAGTTTGTACACTAACCAGGTATTTGATCACATAAAAATTATTAATTTTTAGATGTGATAATAAGATTGTGATTCTTTCATTTAAATAAGCTTTCGTACATTTTAGAGATACCTACTGAAATATTTAAAAATTAAATGATGTGAGGGGTGCCTGGGTGGCGCAGTCGGTTAAGCGTCCGACTTCAGCTAGGTCACGATCTCACGGTCCGTGAGTTCGAGCCCCGCGTCAGGCTCTGGGCTGATGGCTCAGAGCCTGGAGCCTGTTTCCGATTCTGTGTCTCCCTCTCTCTCTGCCCATCCCCCGTTCATGCTCTGTCTCTCTCTGTCCCAAAAATAAATAAACGTTGAAAAAAAAAATTTAGAAATAAAAAAAAAATTAAATGATGTGATGTCTGGGATTTTTTTTTTCTCTCAAAATAAGGAGGGAGGGGAGTGGATGGGGTAGGAATATAACCAAACTAACTTCTTTGGTTTGGTGGTCTTTTTGTCATTTTTTTAAGTTTATTTATTTATTTTGAGAGAGAGAGAGTGAGAGGGAGAATCCCAAGCAGGCTCCACACTGTGAGTGCAGAGCCCGAAGGGAGGCTCAAACTCACGAACCATGAGCTTATGACCTGAGCTGAAGTTGGATTCTCAACCGATTGAGCCACCCAGGCGCCCTTGGGTTGCTAAATTTTGAAGCAGGGGTCTGGGTACATACGGATTTATCATTCTGTCTACTTTGCTTATGTGTATTATAACTCACAATAAAAATTTTACAACTCCCCATAACACAGTATTTTATTTAGGGGATTAATTTTTTCACTCTTGATTAATTGCCTCTTTTTTAATATCTCGATTTCTCTTCCTGCTTCCTTCTTTATTTTACAAAAAGGGTTCACCTGCTTCACCTTGTCTGTGGTTCTATCAGAGTCATCTTTAACTGTCTGGGCAGAGAACAAAGATGTGGGTGCTTGAGCAGAACACAAAGATAGGTTTTGCCCATCCTACAGCTGTCCTGGGTATGGATTCGATGCCATCCTGGGCACCTCGGGATGCAGAAGTGGTGTGTGAGCTCCTTGCCACAATCGCATTCTGTAGAAGTGGCCTGTGAAGGAATCTTTCCTGCTTTCATCATTTCCCAAGCATCTGCCTTGAATTTGAACAATGGCTCGAAAAAGATTATGTTCCGAAGAAATTGACAGAGCATTGGTACCAAAAGACAAATGAAAACCCCTTTTATTCCTGACCTAACAAATTGTGCTGATTCAGTAGTGCTGAAAAATATTCTTCTCAAGACATTTGGGGTCTTGTTTCCAGTCCTGAAGCTCTTGAGATTCAGCTACTGACTATTACCTAGAACGTTCTCAGTACAGAATTCAGGGATCTCGAGAGTAAGCTCTGTGGTTCCAGTTAGGACCAACTATTGACTTTCTAGAGAAATAACATTGCTTTTTAATTTTTTTTTCTTTGTCTTCAGCACTCTTTATCAAAGGAATGAAGCTTTATTTTTAGTAGTTGGAGTAAACAAGGTAGGAAAAAGATTTATAAAGTTACAGTTCATAGTTTAAAATAAGACCAAATGCCACCCATTTTCCCTGCCAAGCTGAGAACTGGATCCCTCTTAAACCTGATCAGGTTCCTGATAGAGAGCACCTAATCATTGTATTGCATTTCAGGCCCTTTAATTGAACTTCAAATTACACATTTAATATGGTGACACTTATTCTGATGACACTTCAGTATAGAGAATATGTCTTTCGGTGTTCTTCAATCCTTTCCAACTGGGTTTCCATTGTATCTTCAATATGATTTAAAAAAAAAAAACCTGTTGTCAGAGAAGAAAATCTCCATGATCTGTTCATTTGGAATGTTCTGGCTCTTCTTGTTACACCCCTACACTCATCTAAAAGACCTTGAATGTGGTACACTTATTTGATGTCATGTAATGGGCTCATTAAATGCCTTTCTGAACTATTAAGCTTAGGGTTTCACTTGGAAACTGTCAGTATTAATTCAAGGAACTTAGAAGAAACCAATTAGCTTCCTCAAATCAACAATTCAGACTTCCAGGTGGTGTTCAGGGGATTCTTGATAATGAACACTTAGCAATATTGATCTAGAAAACACCCTCTATTACTTTAAATAAATCCCACTGGCTCCATAGATAGGGAAGTCAAACTAAATTTGGGTATTGCTCAAATGACAATAGGGAAGAAGGTTGCTCTGTAAACCCAACTAGACTTTTCAGAACCTTTGCCAATCAGTAAGACAAAAAGTGTCTCTGAGCTTTCACCTAAACAAACACCAGAAATAAAAAGATATAGTTCTAGCTCCACAGTTCTAGCCCCATAAGCATTGTTATATAGCATCTAAAAATTTGCCAAATCGCTACAGTGTGCCTGGTTCTTTCCATGCTCAGGGAGCATTAAAGCTTGCCTCTGGAAGAGCTGCGAATAATCAGTGATGAGAAAATGAGTGGAGTAGAAGACACAAGCTGAGTAGTAATAAGATAGACATTTTGATGGATGAGAGATTTTTTACAACTTTTAAAGTGCCACCAAAATGAATGTGTGTTGAAGACCATCTTTATCACCTTTCTTTTTTTTTCTGTACGACAAAGGGGTGAGTTTCTCCCAAAGGACATCCGCATCATTAAAGCTGGAGGATTGGAGGCCGTGAGAAAGGGAAAGATTCCAGCCTCCCCTTGTGGGGTTTCCCACTCTGGCTGAGTCAGTACGTCCTGTCTTCCCCACTCCATTGCCTTTCCTGTCTGCTCTGTTGACCTCAAGCTGCAGCCCTAGAACTCAGGGAGATAGTTTCCCACTGAGTGTTCCCCCAGCTCCTACAGCTGCCTGAGGTTAAATATCTCAAACAAACCTTTGTTAAATATGATGGTCTATCACATCTTAGTGACTCTGCTTCCTTGACCGAACACATACTCAGTGAATCCTCTGCTCTGTTCACAACCCTGCATTTGTTGTCCACCTGGCATTGTCTCATGACCTTGGAGACCACTGGAGACGAAGCACTGATTTATTGAGCCAATCAGTCAGTTAAAAGAGTTAACCGAGCAACTGTCATGTGATAGCCACTCTACAAGCCATAGGGATACAAACTTGCATCGTTAGAGGGCTCTAGTGTGGGGCACCTGGCTGGCGCAGTCGGTTAAGCGTCCGACTTCAGCCAGGTCACGATCTCGCGGTCCGTGAGTTCGAGCCCCGCGTCAGGCTCTGGGCTGATGGCTCAGAGCCTGGAGCCTGTTTCTGATTCTGTGTCTCCTTCTCTCTCTGCCCTCCCCCGTTCATGCTCTGTCTCTCTCTGTCCCAAAAATAAATAAACGTTGAAAAAAAATTTTAAAAAAAAATTAAGGGCTCTAGTGAGAGAGACTGACATAAAGAAGACTATTTACTGTGAAGCCCCTAAAGCTTGAGCATTTGACTCAAAGGGCCTCTTCCAAAATCCCATGGCTAATGCTTCTCCTTTCTTGTTGAAACAGCTTTTCTTAGGTAAAACTGACATGTATTAAATTGTATATATTCGGTGTATAACCTGATAAGTGCTGACGTGTGTGGATGCCTATGAAACCATCAAAACCAACATAACAAGTACATCCATCAGCCCTCCAAGTATCCTCATGTTCCGTTGCATGGCTTTGTCACTGTGGATTAGTTTGCATTTTCTAAAAACGTATATAAATAGGATCACATGCTTTGTACTATTTTGTCCATCTTCCTCCCCAGCATAGTTACGTTGAGAGTCACCCATGTGGTAGGTAGCGTGTGTCCCGTTCACCCATCATTATTGCTGAGCAGCTTTTCCTGGTACAGATTCCCTGTGTTGTGTTTATCCATTCACATGTTGATGGACATTTGGATGGTGTCTAGTTTGGGTCTATTACAAATAACGCTGCTGTGAATACCCATCTAGAAGTCTCTGTGTGGACCTCTGCTCTCACTTCTCCTGGGCAGACAGAGCGGAGTGGAATGGTTGGATCATATGAGAAACCTACATCCCCAGTTTTCAGAAACTTGTTGAGTGTTTTCCAAACTGGTTATATCATTCCACATCCTCACCAGCACTTGTCATTATCAGTCTTTGGCATTTTAGCTATGGAAATTGGGATGTAGTAGCATTCGTACCGTGGTTTCACTTTTCCACATGACTGGTGATGCGGAGCATCTTTTCACGTGCTCATTTGTCATTCATACACCTTCTTTGGTGCAGCGTCTGGGTAAATACTTTTTGCCTGTTTTTTTGTATTGAGGTGTTTGGTTTCTGATTATCCTGTCTTAGACATTCTGGATATACATCCTTTATCAGTATGTGATTTGTGCTTCTTGTGTATTTATAATCTCTAATGTTATGTGCATAAACTTTTAGAATTATTATATACTCTTTTTTAAAAAAAAAATTCTACTTTAAGTAACCTCTACGCTTCACGTGAGGCTCGAACTTACAACCCCAAGATCAAGAGTCACACGCTCCACTGACTGAGCCAGCCAGGTACCCCAAGAATTATTATATACTCTTAATGAAATGAGTCTTTCATGAAATGACTTTAGCTTTGGTATTTTTTGCTCTATTTTGTGTGATATTCATGCAGTAACTCTAGTATTACTTCTATTAGTTTTAGCATAATGTACTTCCATAGTTTTAACTTTTTTGTGTGACTACTTTTTTTCATTGTTTTCATGTTTATTAATTTTTGAAAAAGAGAGAGAGAGAGAGAGAGAGAGAGAGACAGAGCACAAGTGGGGGAGGGACAGAGAGAGAGAGAGAGGCAGGCTCCAGGCCCTGAGCTGTCAGCACAGAGCCCTGCACAAGCTTAAACTCACAACCCATGAGATCATGACCTCAGCCGAAGTCAGACACTTAACCGACTGAGCCACCCAGGTGCCCCTTGTGTGACTACTTTTAAAGTGAATTTTTTTCAAATGCAGTATAAATTTGAGTCTCAGTTTTTTATTTAATGTGACAATCTTTCTCTTTTAACTCGGGTATTTAGAGCATTTACATGTAGTATGATTATTGACAGGGTAAGGTTTAAGCTAACCATCCCTCTATTTATTTTCTGTTTGTCTCATCTGTTCTTTATTCATTTCTCCTTTTTTCCCTGCCTTCTTTTGAGTGGGGTATTTTTTATACTTCTACTTCATCTCTTATGTTGGCCTATTGGATGTAACCTTTATCTATTTTGTTTGGTTTTTTTTTTAGATTTTTGGATATAACATTTATATCTAATGTGTTATTTTAGTGGTTTCCTTAGTGTGTATAGCATACATTTTAGCCTTAAAGTCAAATGTCCATGGTATTATTATGCCATTTTACAGGTAGTACAAGAATCTCACAATAATATACTTCTAAATAAACGTAGTCATGTATGGGTCGGCATCTTTGTCGGGTCAAAGGGAAGGGTAGAGGAGACAGTCCATTTTAATTCAATGTGAATTAATTCAACTACATTAATTATTAATTACTTATTTTATTACTCTATATTATATACAATATGTTAATTGCACTAGTAAAACTATTCATATCTTATGGTAGTATATGTTATTATTCATTGAATTCAAATCTTGAAATTGGAAAGGTTATCTTGAATTAATGTTATGCAGCAGGTGACGACTACTTAACTCCTATCTCATAGCAGTGAGAGGAAAAAAAAGAGGAGAAAAGGAGAAAGATGAAGAAGAGAAGGATGAGAAGGAGAGAATCTAGAGCACAATCGTGAAAGTCCATTTTAAGAGATTATTTTTAAATGTTTGTTTATTTTTGAGAGACAGAGAGAAAGTGAGTAAGCAGGGCAGGGGCAGAGAGAGAAGGAGACAGAGAATCCCAAGCAGGCTCCACGCTGTCAGCACAGAGCCCGACTCGGGGGTCAGTCTCAGGAGCCACGAGATCTGAAACCAAGAGTGGGACGCTTAACTGACTGAGCCATCCGGGTGTCCCAGAAACTCCTTTTTAAATATGAGAAGTGTTTTTCTCGAGAACCAGCTTTCCCACAGCCCTTCTCCGAGTTGTGAACACACACCAGGCTTGCTTCCCTCGGCCTTACCTGTCTGCTGGCTCATCCCCGGATTCCACCTGGGCTGCTGTCAGGAGCATTATTTATTCTCCCTGTCATGCTCTGCCTCTCAAGACTCCGCTCATGTTCCCTGAGCTCGAAATCGGACCCCCTGCAACAAGTTCCCGTTGACTGCCCACGTTCTCTTCCTCACTCCCGTTGCTGTAACTGATCTATGGCTGCGACAGATTTTCACTTTCCTCTTGACGGACAAATTCTTCTTGTTCTCCTGATGCTGATTTAGGCGATGCTTGCTGTGTGCTCACTCTTTTTATAGAAGCAGAAACAGAAGGAAATGGGGGGTGGGGGGTGGGGGGTGGAGAATGGTAGGGAAGAAGCTCCCAGGAGCGTGCGATCACCTGGCCCCTCTCCATGCTGTCTCCTCTTCATGCTCCTGGTCTCCTGGTATCTAAGGTCCAGAGGAAAATGCAGACACAGATGTCTCAGCCTTCCTCACTTCAGAAAAAAAGTCCCAGGGAGTCACAGAGAAATACTAGGTCTTATTTTTCCGTAACATGAAGAAGGCCCACGGTGAGAGATCCTGAATGTAAAATAGATTCGGGTGGTGGCTGCTTTTTGAAAAGCTGAAACTCAAAAGATAGGTTAGAGTAGGCAAACGGTACAGATGGACAAAGGGTGGAAGAAAATAGGAGGGAAGGGGACAGACAGATGGCCAACTCCACGCTTCCTGTCTGCTTTTCCTCCAAGACGATTCTTCTGGGTAAGGACCCCAGGACATTCTAGAAGGGATTTCTCTCTCTTGTTTTGGTTCCATTAGCTTGTTTGTATTTAATCAGGGTTTGCTGTAAACAGTATAGCCAAGCTTCTCTTAATCATGCCTGCCATTCAGGGGGTTAAATACCAAACTCCTGCTTAAAATTACAGCTACACTTTGATGAAAAACCTTGCCAACCCACCCCGTTTTACATTCTTCCCATTGGTTTTCTAAAACAGGACTAGAAAGTGCTAGTAGAGTGTTTTGGAACTCCTCGTTCTTTGTGGTTTTCTAAGTCACTTAAAATTTGGTTGTACTTACTGCCTTATCACCACTAATCAGGGCTTATGTGCGACTGGAAAATTAGAACCTTCACACGTGGCAGGCAGGAGACAGAGGCAATGGCCTCAGAAAGCAAACATCTAAACACCGATGTGATTACTAAGGACAGAATATCCCCCTGTGCCTGCGCGGTTCTGGAAGCCACCCAAGTTATTAATAGCTATGGTGACAGGCCCGTACATTATATTGTTTCCTCATCGTCGAGAACGGAATGTCAGGCTGTGGGGAGTGTGACTATGTGCGTTGGCCCTGTTGGGGCTGATTTTCTCCTTTTGAGGGCTTTCTGTCCTTTGTGCTCTGCCCACTGCTGGCAGGCAGTCATCTCCGTGGACGATGAACAAGAAATGACCTCACAGAACCAGTCCGGTGATGACCCACCACCCGTTCCAAGTAGGGGCAGACACCGGGGCCACTATCCAATGTATACAGAGGGGCATGAAGCCACGTGGTTTGTCCCCGTGCCGGGAAGATCCACTGCACAGGATAATTCTGCACCTGTTACCTGAGTCCCCTCGCCACAGTGCTTGCCCCCTCCTAGGCTGGCCCCAGGTTCCCAT
Organism: Prionailurus viverrinus; assembly: GCF_022837055.1. Classification (NCBI taxonomy): domain Eukaryota; kingdom Metazoa; phylum Chordata; class Mammalia; order Carnivora; family Felidae; genus Prionailurus; species Prionailurus viverrinus. The sequence continues at coordinate 79,652,099 of NC_062561.1, read as the reverse complement.
CCAGTGTTTTTGTGGCTTTGCGGGCACACAGATCGGGGTGACTGCGGGCCCCCCCGCCAGGTGGTTCCGACAAAAACCAGGTCCGGGCACAATACGCAGTTGGTGCCCAGGGGTGGGGGTGTGGGGGTAAAAGGAAGAAGTGGCTGGAAACTCCCAAGGGGACATTAAAAACAAAAAAGCCCAAGATGATGCCCCCCCCATCAGTTAATGTTAATGCATTTCCTCAGTTGCTTATTCAGAGGGACGTATTTTACATCCACCGTACAACATCTCACGAGTTTTGCAGGCTTTCCACACAGCCCTTTACACGGAAGGATGACATCAGTTCTCATTCCTTCCTGCCCCCTCCCAGTTTTGATGGCACATGGTGAATTGGGGAGACACCCTCCCCTGCTCCAGCTTTTATAATGAATTTACTATCCTCTCCAATCAACCTGTTCTTGTAACGGCAAGATTGTGATCCTTTAAAAGCATTATTGCTGCTGTTCTTTTACTCAACCATCCAGATTTTCATATACTTTAGAACCTGGGGCTCTGGAATTTGTGCACAATTTTTTTTTTTTTTTTTTTTTTTTTTTTTTGGTAAGCCCTGGGACCACTGTAAGCCTACTCCTTCACAGGTGCTCAGAAATATTGGTTGGTTGTATCAATGAGCTAAGGTACTCCCTTTGGAAATCTGACATGGGAACCCATTCACTTCGGTTTCTGCCCCTTCAGGATAATCGGTGGGGGATGGGAGGAGAGATTACCCAGACCAAACACACAACAGATTAATCTGAAAAAACAAGGTGTACCGTCGGTCTAGTTCAGTGTCGGTTTTGGTGGTATTCTATGTATTTAACACGTGCAAGGGGACAGCAGCTTGGAGCCTTTTTAGCTGCTTTGGTTTCAGGATCCTCCTAGATTTTCTGCAGACCCACACACCAATTCTTTCCATTTCCACTTTACGGTTCTTGCCAGTTTTAGGTTCCCATGTGTCCTTTAGCACCATCAAAGGCGAAAGAAGTGTGCAGTTCGGAGTTTTTCGCGTTGCTCCTGAATCCTCCACTTGGTCAGGTTAGATGCTCTTTCCTATGAAGTCATTCTTGCAACCTTCCTTGCTATTTTGAAAAGATACTGCTTTGACTTTGATAAGCTTTGGCACCCTGAATTCCTTGTGTTTCTTTGTCTTTTTCCTTGGGCTTGCCCAAGGCAAGGTCTAACACTGTCACGTCAGTAGGGGAGGGCTTGATTTCCAATTCCAAATCATTTTTATTTTTACCACTCAAAAAGAAACACCATGTCTGGGGGATAAGTGTCAGTGGCCACTTTGAAGACAGTGGGCTCATGTTTCTAGCACAGTTAATCCTTGAAGTCATTTTTCTGTTTTTTTTTTTCTGTAACATGTATATATTCTTAAAATTTACTTTGTTACCTTGAATGAGTCTCTAACTAGAGATATGCTTTCCCTTCCTTTGGGATCTATCATCGTTTTTATACTTACTGGTTGGGGCAAAGCAATCTCTTAGCTATTCTTTCTCTCTCTCTTTTTTTTTTCTTCAAAATGTCAGTTATCTTATGATACAAATCATAGCATCTTAGAATAATCACTTAGGAATTTGTTATACATCCTTTTCCTTCCCTGTCCCCAACAGATACACACACACACACACACACACACACACACACCTCCTATTACAAAAAAAAAAATGCAAGCTAGGGTGCCTGGGTGGCTCAGTCAGTTGAGCGTCAGACTCTTGATTTCAGCTCAAGTCATGATCTCACAGTTCATGGGATCAAACCCTGCATCAGGCTCTGCGCTGACAGCACAGAGCCTGCTTAGGATTCTGTCTCTCTGCCACTCCACCCTCCCTGAAAATAAATAAGTAAACTTAAAAAAAATGGCAGGCTAACTACTAAGCTAGGACAGAACCTAGATTCCTAAGTCCTGCCCAGTGCTCTCTGTGGGTGATGAATGGATACCAGGCTCCTATGCTCGGCACATTATGGTAGCTGGCCATTAGTTCTGTCTTTCCTGAGGCAAAAATAGAATAACAAATAGGACACATATTTATTCTTTTTCTTCCTTTACCTCAGAGCTTTGTGAGATCAACTAAGAAAAGCAAAAGTCAAGTATTCTTTTGCTATTTAAACATCCACAGAGTTAACTAATAAAGCAGTAACTCTAGATAACCAATGTTAGCACAGTTCACAAACGACCTTCATGCGTATCATCTCATTTAATAGTTGACTGTATATGGTAGACGTAAATGTTACACCTCTTCTATTGTTGAGCATGTGGAGGCTCAGGTGAATGAATTTTTTTACGTTCTAATACTCATCCGCAGGAAGGCAATATATTCTGACACCAAATCCATTTTTTGTCCATTGTAGGCTGTGGGTTCCTTTCCAAATCCCATTGTCAGTCTGTTCTACACTTCAATAATTTTCTCACTTTGCGCAAGTCTTATATCATGGTTTAAGTATTAAAATGTTTATATGTTATTCTGGGGGATTTAGGAAGGAGCAGAAGGATATCAGGGGCTACAGGCTGACACCCTGAAAAACGGCCTCATTGGCATTCTTTCATTCGTGCATCATTTCGTTTATTGATCCATTAGTAGTGGGTTGCTGCATCCTCTGCGCCAAAGACAATTGTAGAGTCTGAGGGATACCAACGTCTCTTAAACTTCACAGTTTAGAGGGAAGGTTAGAAATTGTGATACCAGCTGGCAGGTGCCAGAGTGAGGGTATGCGCAGAGGACGTTGAGCACTTGGACAGGAAGAGTCACTTAGCGGGAAGCCGCCATCTTGTCTCTACTTTCCACGTGGTGTCTGACTGACGCACTCTTCTTCGCATCCTCTGGCTGCCCAGTTAGGTTCCAATATAAGTACTGTTTTCAAAAATAATTCCATCACTCCTTTACGTAAATTAGATTTTCCTTTAGAGTTTCGTGATGCTCCGCACTTTGCCTTCACAGAACTTGACAACATTGGTTTTAAATAGTTATATGTGGAATTACTTGTCTGCCTTTCTTCCCCAAACTGTAACCTCCTAGGAGCAGGAACTGTATCTGTTTGATTTGAAAAGGACATTCGAGGCCAAATATGCAGAAGAGAAATTTTAGAAATATGTTTTACTTTCAATAAGTGAACTTGCTTCAGGTGTGCCATACATAAAATTAAAGCATCTTCATAGAGAAAATTTCAATGGGCTTCTTGATGAATTTGGTACCAAAATGTAAGTTCTGCTTCCCAGTTAAAAATGTAGGTGGAGTTCATTAACTACCCCGTGTCTTTCTCACGTTCCACCCCCCTGCCCCCCTACTAACCCAAGACGAGAGTGCAATGACACTCCCTTTCCACAGCTCCTGGATCCCTCTCCCCCCCCCTCCCTTGCTCCAGAAGAACAAGGAACCCAGGCTTCTGCCCAGCAGGTCCCAGCCTGTCCTACCCACCCTGTGGCAGGGGGCGAGGATGTTACTGGCCACACACTACAGCCACTGCTGTCAAATGAAGGACCCACTCCACAGTTTGGACGAGTGACCTGTCCTCTCATATAGAGAGTAAAGTGGGGAGACTACAAAGAGGCCATAGGTTGAGGCAAACTAAGAAACCATAGAACATGAGAAAATACTCAAGAAGTAAAATTTCGGAGGGTCTGCTATTTGGAAAGGCAGTTAAAAATGTTTGGAACATTTCTCACATTGACTTATTTTCCAGGGGCACCCGTCTCCGGGTAAAAGAGTCTAGTATGTTTTCCTATTTAGAGATGATACGGAAAGCATAGACTACACATGAATTGGAATCATCGAGAGCAAATTTGTTTTTGCTTCATTTCACCTGGCGTTAATGGCTCGGCAGGAACCATGGGAAGGCTTATTCTTGATTTAAGAGATGGAAATCCAAACCAATTCAATGTTAAGTATGATGTAAAAACCTATAAACAAATTGCAGATGGAAACTTTGAAACAGGAATAGTTATAAATGAAAATATCAGTGTGACTCAAAGCATAAAGCCAACTCTAGTTGACCCGTGAAGAACACAGGTTTGAACTGTGTGGCCCCCTTGTGTGCAGATGGTTTTTGATAAATAGAGTACAGTATTATTAATGCATTTTCTCTTAGGATTTTCTTTTTTTTTTTTTAAGTTTACTTATTTTTGAGAGAGAGAGAGAGAGAGACAGTGCACAAAGGAGGAGGGGCAGAGAGAGAGGGAGACACAGCATCTGAAGCAGGCTCCAAGCTCCGAGCTGTCAGCACAGAGCCTGGCACAGGGCTCGAACCCACGAACTGCTGGATTCTGACCTGAGCTGAAGTCGAATGCTTAACCAACTGAGCCACACAAGTGCCCTTCTTATGATTTTCTTAATAACATTTTCTTTTCTCTACTTAATTGTAAGAATACAGTATATAATACATATGACATACAAGATATGTTAATTGACTGTTATCGGTAAGGCTTCTGGTCAACAGCAGGGTTCAGTTTTTGGCGAATCAAGAATTATGCATGGAGGGGTGGGTCCTTAGCTTCTTTGTTGTTCAGCTGTACTATCTGAACATTGAAATTGTGCTAAAAACCCAAAACTCTTGACCTGAGTTATACCCGTAAGAATCAGCTGTGAGGGTGTCATGGCACCCCAGATTGGAGTGGAAGTGCAGGCATAAGGGACAGATGACAGGAAACACTCCTGCAATAAATAATCAATTTGGAACCTCTCCTCTTGTTACGGACCCTCTCCAAAGCCAGACTTGAACGAGCACATTTGTAGAAAATTTTGGTGAGTACTTGCACCTCCAAAGACACGTGGAGTTAAGAATGGTGTGCTTCCTAGGATGGCAGAGGGAGTGAGTTATGGGGTTGGATTCTTAGTCTAGCACAAATTATAACTCTCAGCGCTCAGTTTTACCTGGAGGAAACCTTTGGTGACATCGCTCTTCCAATGAGTATAGAAGATGGTTTGATATGTGTGTGAGTCACAATTTCCTTAGCTTCAGAATGATAAAAATGGAGATGGTCCCACAGAGGGAGCCAGCGTGAAGGAGTCCAGGGCATGTGGTCAGTCTTTCCGGACCACACAAATCACCTGCAGGTCTTGTGAAAATGCAGACTCTGATTCAGCGGGTCTGGGGGTAGTGCTCCTGGTGATGTCATTGCTTGCTGATCCTTAGACAGACACTTTGAGAGGCCAAGAGCACCATCTGATGGGAGTCTCTTGTGGAGATGAGGGGGACCTCAGCGAAGAGAGGCATTTCTCCCAATGCCCATGGGCTCAGCAGGTGTTGTCGGCAGCACTGGGAGTAGAATTGCATCGATGTGCCCAGGACTCAGTGAGAGAGAACATCCGCTGGGAATCGCCTGTAAGAGAAAGGTGGCTTTGTCCACAGCCAGACCCAGAGCGGGAGCCACCGGGCCAGCAAGAATGTTCCCATCTCTTCTCTCAACTCTGACCCATCCTCACTACGTGAGCTTCCAGGGTGGCCGAGGACAATTTACTCTGGGACACTGGGAAAGGTGGGTGGGTGGCAGCTGGATGTAGGCGGGTCCTGCACTCATGGCTGGTGGAAGGTGAGCTGCCCTAGGCACCTATTGCACGCAAAAGGCAATAGAAAACAGATTTGAAGATATTTGTTCCAGGAGTTCCCTGCCTCATGTAGTGTGACAGATACTGGCTAATTGTTCACCGGGTGACTTCCCCTTCCTCTGGGTCATAGAGCAGGGCCATTTCCCAGCTTGCCTTCCAGTTGTGTCATCACACAACCGAGTCCTGGCCATTGCGATACGAGAAGTGACACGAGCCAGTCTTAGGCAGGCTGTGACTCCCCCCTGCCCTGTCTTCTGCACTCCAGTCCCCACCTGCTGGCTGAACGGGGGAGCCCTCCACAGACCATGAGGAGGTTGGAGACATGAGAAGGGAGGACCGTTGGTCTCTGGATGACTGGGGTCAACAGACTGTGTCATAAGGGAGAAAACTAGAATAGGAGCACAGGTTTATTGTGTGGAGCTACTAGCCCCTGTGATTGTTGGTTAAAACGTCTAGCCTACTCGAGGATAAACACGGGTGGGGTTGGAGACTCACTAGGGCCAAACACCAACCACTGGGAGTAAAACTGGGTGATGTAGCAGCTTGTACCTTTAACGAGGTCTTTGTTTGAGTCACTGTGGGCAAATGTTTGGCTTGTGACTGCCCTTGGCACCGAGTCTTCTGTCTTTGTAGGCTTTGCCTTTTCATCCGGGGCTGAAAGGGGTAATGGTCCCTGGCAATCAGCAATGAGACATTGCCACTTCAAATTCCCTACTTTCCGACGCTTGACAACCTTCAGGAGCTGAAGCCATTTACTATATTGGATTTCCCAAGGCTTCTCTTCTCTTCATCCAGGGAACTTCTCTTGCTTTTTAAAATATGGGATGTTATCTTTTTATAACAGCTTCAAAGCCCAAGAGAATGACAACTGTCCACCAATTGCAAAGTCGTCCGGAGAACTATTTTCCCCGACAATACACACGTATGTACAATCTACTTACCTACAAAGGTATCAAAAAAGTCACTTTTGTAATACTAGGATTGGTTATTTTATTCAACAGTAATGTTGATGAACCACAATAGGGACCATTGGGTGAAATGGTTTTTCTTGTTATCACACAAGACCCAGTTAGACTGAAATCAGTTTAACAGATTCCCAAAAATAGGTTCAGCAAAGAAAACTGTTCTCCAGCATGTGACAGAATTTATACACATTTCAACCAATCGTTTGAGATCATGGCCCTCCAGCCCCTTTGTTTGCTGAAATCTTAAAAGATCAAAACCTCAAATTGAATTTGGTTTCATTTCATTTTTCTCCAGAGCTTTGATCTCCCCCTTGGAATTTATCAATAGTTTCATTCTCTTTCATTTTCTTTAGACTTTGGACACTAAGTGGTGACATCAGGAAAATGTCACCTGGGCAGGCTCACGCACCTTTCTTTGAAGCAGTGCATGTTCCCTGGGGCTGTCGGAAAGGCAAGCCCGCAGGTATGCCAGCGATCTGCTCAGGACTAATTCAAAGCAAAGCAAAGGCACATTTGAGGCATTCCTATTGTGAAACAGCAATGGAAATGAATGCATAGATTTATTCGCCTTTACTATTTTCTATGAGAAGACACCTAGATCTGCTTCTGCCATTGTAACAATCAGGGAAACCACAGAAAATCCAGATTGCATTGTGCTGAAGTCAAAGCATACAAAAAACGTGATTGGTATAAGTAGGCTTTTTAAAAATCTGAAAATGATCTGAGAAATTAGAACAGGTAATAGGAATGTATTATAGGCATCTAATGAGACCTAGCCTTTGAAAAGCTCATCTTTAAAGTTTTACAAAGCATCTTGAATTTTAGAGAAACTTCCTGGGTCCACAATAATGGAGCAGCCCAGGGGGCTACAGTACTTAGGGAAAGTGAACGAACTACAAAGGTAATTCTTTCCAGTCTGTAACCGCGCAGGCTACAACCCGGTGCTGTATGGGGATCTTTGTAACTCACATGGGTGGAACATTGTACTAGAATTTGTTTGATAAAGTCATTGCTTATGAATAAGATGTAAAGGGAGTAGAATGGGGGGAGAGAATATATTTTTAGGTTTTGAAAGCAGTGCTACTGTGTTGGGAAACCGTGAGCGTTCCAGAGAATTTACCATTGCACCATAAATAGAAATATAATTGCTTTCATCTTCATTACACGGGTTTTTATGTGCAGCTAAAAACAATTTGAAAACTGTAATGAAATTATACTAAACTTTTACTTGGAACAGCGTTGTTGTTTTTCCAGCTAATTTGATGATTTTTTTGTTGTTCTTGTTGTTGTTGTTGAAAATTTCCTGATGAGACTAAAAATAAAAATAAATCCTATTAACTTCTAGATAAAGATATACATTTAAAAGTTGGGGGGGGGGATCAGTAGTGCAGAGTAATAGCCAGGGGTGAAATATGTCCCATCGCAGAATGTTATTATAAAATAACATTATGCTCTTTACTGTGACATGAGTTGAGTTGGTTGCTGGAAACTGACGGCAATAGAATTTTGACAGAAACTTATCCCTCTTTGTAGATTGTGGGATTTGTAACATACTTTTTGTCCAACTTATGTAATGTTCATATGTGATACTCATTTACAAATGTCAGATTTTAATTGGTTGTTGCTTTTATTGGGTAGATTTATGTAAGCATAATTCTGCTAAATTAGGTACCACAATTTGAGAATAGTAATAATATATTTTTCCACTCGAGAAAATACATTTTAAATCATTTTAACCCACTATAAACATTTTGATAGTAGTTTTTAGAGACCACTCGTAAAGCATTTTTAAAAAAAGCAATAATATTGGGCAGTGTTTGAACACAGAGTAATAATTCATACCAATTACTTTGCTAAACATAAGGTCTCAGGCCCAATAATATATCATAATTCATACCTTATGGGCTGATAGCAATTAAAATACCGTCATGAAGTATATTGCAAACATACATAACTGTTGAAATCTTGCTTATGTGGAATAACATTTGGTGTTTTATTAACCAGAATAGTACCTCTGTTTATTTTGTTGACAATGTTGTAATCATTAGAGAACCATTCTGGGAGTACCTTTAATATACACACAGACTCGGACTTTATGTCATATTATTATGACTCTTAATACTGTTTCTATTGTCACGGCTATTAACGCTTTTGAGTCTGCTGACTATCCAGTCATGTCAGAACAGGTACAACGAGATGGTTCTAAAGTGAGGTCAACACACACCCGAACTCTCCCTCCAACTGTGAAGAAAACAAACCAACTGAACAGAAAGGCCTACTTATTGACGGGAAAATGTGTTCTAGAAAGTCTCCGAGGGGTTTGGCCTCTGCCTCTAGAAAGTCAACAAACATTAGATGAGACAAAAGGGATTACTAGATTGAGTACATATAAACTATCCCGGGATGCCCACGGTACCTCTAGCAGGTGGCAGTTGGGTCACCTTACACCTACGCAAGCCCTAACATGAGACCAGGTTAACAGAATAGACAGTGGTGTCGTCTGGACCCACACGTGTTCAGGATGGCCTACTTCCTGTAAGCTTTCCCTTGAAGTCTTACCTCACAGTTTCATACAACACCGTATCCCCAGTCATTGAGTTGGAAGATTTTAAAGACACATTTTGATATAATAAATAGAAAATTTCTGCACCTCAAGTTAAAATGATGTAGACCTTGGAACCATAAAGTTGAGGGTTTATGGTCTGACAGCCCACTTAACGCTCTGAGCTTCAAATCCAGGATGAGTGTGCGTACATGAGACTTGCCATGCGGTAGGTATATATCTGTGTTAGGAATCGTGTGTGCGAAGCACCCAGAGCCGTCATAGCAAGTGTTAGGTGCACATTTGAAACAGGTTCTGGAAAGGTGCAATGCTTGAACAGTTTACTTTTCACTCTAGTCCAAATAAATATACTGTGTGTGGAGGGGAGGGGGGGGAATCAGTTCAAACGTTTGATCCAGTGTAAACATTAAGTGTCTACAGTAGGCAAGGAATGGGCAAGGAACCATGTACATCAAGGAAAGGTGGCTTCTTTCAGTTGCTTGGTGGCTGAGATTAGGAAGTCAGGCATCAGGGAGTGAGAGAGGCAGCGTGTGGGGCTTGGTTGCTGTTAAGCTGGAGGTCAAGCAGAATGCTTCCCTGTTAGATACATCTGTAACGTTATTCTATTCGCTTAACTGCACGTTAACTTCGCCTTTCCGGTTTTCTGTCTTCTGATGCTTTAACCCCTGCGCCTTGCCAATCCTGGAGGAGCTGCCCCTGGGGACTAGTCACATTTTACAGAAAGTAAGCAACTCCCACCACTGCAGAGCCCACACTCAACAACCTCCCTCTCCAGCCACTGATCCTTCCTCCCTTTGCCCCTGCCTGGGGCCAGGTACCAGATAACTAGGGACCACCCCGCACATGAAGCCCTCTGAAATGATTCAAACTTACCAGATTCTATGCCTGCATACCCTGCATCGCCCAGCCCTTCCCAAGGGCATCATAATAAAAGCTTCGGCTCCGAAGTTCTGTGGCCGCCTTTGCTGCCTAGCCGACCCTGAGCTTCTCCCCCTGGCAGGTAAGAAACTGTCTGTTTTAATGGAAACTGTCTCCAGATCTGGCGGCCTCATTATTATTCCTAAATGACAATTATTCTTAAAAACTGACATATGCCTACATGGCGGTTACGTCTGAGTAATCCATAAAATCCTTATTTTAAACCACTAGGGCCTGTAGCCTGCAAAATGCCATAAGAACAGAAGAAGGTGGGCAGCAGAGACGGGATGGCCTGTCACTGCCCCTGCTGGTCGCGCCAGGGAGACGGCAGCAGCAACAAATAAACACAACCAGAAGAACACAGCTGCACCTTTTATTGGTACGGTGACTTCGCAGAGGCTGGTCTGAATACAGAGGTCCTAGTAGCGACACAGCGCGGTCTGACGGCACGGCTGAGGACGTCCCCGCAGCCACAGAAGCACATGGATAAACGGGGTGGTCGTGTTACAGGGGGGTTGAGCACATACAGCAGGTGAGCCATGCAGCGCAGCTCCGAGGGGACGGCCACCCGGGGACGCAGCATCTCTGCCCCAGGCGGCAAGTCTCAGCGAGCTCCTCTGGATCGCGTAGACCTCTCACTGGAGCGACCCTGTCACCCCACCAGCTACGGATGTGAAGCCACACGTGTCTGAGCTCCTGTGACCGATGGTGGCGCCAGGAGAGGCACGACGGACGGAAGGGGCTCGCGAGGCACGTAAGCAGAGACACGGCGCAGGGAGGAGCGGCCTCCTCATCAGGGAAATGAAAAACTCGGGACTCCGTGCATGCGTGTACAGGCTTGGCGCTGGCGGGGCTGAAGCAGGGGCACAGTCTCGAGGGCTTTAGGTCCTCTAGGAGAAACAAAGAAAAGCATGTGGAGGAAAGAAAATTCTAGAAACGAGCTCTTTCAAACGGGTGTTTCAAGGGAGCACCACCAATTGCATAAAGTTATAAAACAGGGTAGTAAACATGTACATCATGATCAGGTTTGTAAAGTCCAAGGAAACACGACACCTACAAAGAAACGGAACGTGTGTCCCGCACAGCGTGTTCTAGAAAAGCGACGGGCCAGCAAGGAACACGTGGGTGGCGCTACTCTACAGTGAGCGCGCCCTTCCTCCCCCCACGCTTTTCCAGGCCCTTCTCTCGCCACGTAGGGGAACTACGGCCCCAAGGCCGTGGAGCCCAGGAGCCAGAACGGACGGATTCCGCCTGAACGGCGGAAAGAACGCACACGCGCACGGCACACGCACGCACGTGCGCGCATGCGCACAAGTACAGGCGGGCCCTGGTGGCCTCTGCTGGCGTGTCCTGGGTGGCTCTGCGTCCACGCCGCGGGAAGCACCGGGGACAGGGCAGCCTCGGCGGCGGCCACCACCGGGCAGTGTCGCTGCGTCCACCTGCTGTGCGGCCCTCACATGGTGGAGTCCCACAGCTCGGAAGGCAGCCGGCCGCAGGAGGCCCCGTCGGGCTTCTTCACCAGCGTGGGCTTCTTGCAGGGAGGAGGGGGCGGCGCCCTGGGCTCCGAGGGCTGCAGGAGGTGCTGCCAGTCTCCTCTCCCCTCGCAGAGCTTCCGCCTCCAGTCCAGAAGCTCCTGCAGGGCCACGCTTTCGTTCTCCGAGAGCCTCAGCTGATGGATGACCTGGGGTGTGGGGGGAGGGGAGGAACAGCAAACACAGTGAGCGAGTGGAGAGAGGAAAAGAGCCACACCGGGGCCGGGCTGGGTGTGAGGGGGGCTCAGGCGCTGCTCGGAGCCCTCCAGGCACTGCTGTCAAGAAACTGTACGGCCGCTGGGCAGGGGGCCGCTGAAGTAAGATGGCAGACAACATAGTATGTACGACAGGTGCACCGGCCCAGGAGATGAACCTCCAGGCGATTCCAGAAACACTCAAACGTGTGTATGCCCTTCGCCCTCTGTCATTATACATGTTCTTACGACATCTCACACTTTCCCCTCATTTATCACAATTGTAACCCTGTTTGTAATGGGTGCTTTTGGGTTCTTCGAGGCTTGCCAGATGCTAGGGTTCAGCCCTCCCATCTGTGGGAACGTGACCCTACTCCTGACTACAGCGGGATAACCCAAGGATGGAGCCCTGCTCCAGAGGGCCCCTTCACGGTCCGTGTTAACAGAGGACCATACTAATATAGAAGTGGTTTCCAAGAGTTGGGTGTGGCAAGGGACAGCCACTGCAATATCCAACGGGCTAGTATGACCCGGGCACCTGCAACCCCAATGGAGAATCAGCACATACTCCTTTGCAGCAGCAACTCAAAGCAGCGAGCTCAACTAGCAGCTCTGTGCTCTCTGACCTTGCGCCTACAGAGACAGACTAGGAGAGCATCGTGCGGTGCAATTCCCTCTTGCTTCCTCAGGATACCATTTTTTCTGGCCATTCTAAAGTGAGTATGCCAGACATCACAGTGGGAACACAGGAAAATTCAGAAGAAACAAGAAGTCTCAACCCACTTCCAAAATACCTACTGCTCTGTTCTGGTGCCCCTTCCAGACTCCCCAACAAAACAAAAGAGAATACAGGAAAGCAGGACATGGCAGTTAGCTCCTGGGTAGAAGCAGTCACTCAAAAGCAGCAAGCACAGTCAGTGCTCCAGGATGGTTCTAGAGTGAACACCTTTAACCTGGACACGTGAGCCTACTGTCTACCCGCAAAAGAAGAATTAAAGCTAGAATAAAAAGAGAAAAAAGATGGCAGAAGGTGGAGATGTGGTAAAACACAGAATCTGGGAATTCAAACCCATACTGGGAGTGCAGAACTAGATTTCTGGAGCTGGTTACTAGCAAAAATAGATCCCTCAGACTGGATGTACATATAATCAGAACCCCCCCCCCCCAAAAAAAAAAAACCTAAGTGTGGGAAACAGGACTGTGATGGTCTGATCCCTGAAGCCACCTCCAGGAATCAATGCCGAAGTAGTATCCCCCCACCCCTTAAAAGGGTATTTTTCTCCAGTGTCCAGGAATGCACCAGAACAACCTGGAAATGAGGCATCCTCCTGCTGGGAAGGCTTTTGTGGAAGCCAGACTGCCCCTACAGTCACAAAAGTGAGCCAAGAAAGAGAGGATGTAAAAATTATTATTATTGTTTATTTATTTTGAGAGAGAGAGAGTAAGCTGGGAGGGGCAGAGAGGGAGAGAGAATCCCAAGCAGGCCCCATGCTTTCAGTGCAGAGCCTGATGCGGGGCTGGAACTCACAAACTGTGAGATCATGACCTGAGCGGAAACCAAGAGCCGGATGCTTCACTGACTGAGCCACCCAGGTGCCCCCAAACTATTTTTCAGTAATTATTTGGGGTGCTAAATATGTACCAGGTCCTTTTCTAAGCACCTTAGAAACATTAACTCAGCAGTCGTCCTGAGAATTGTATAAAGCAGTGCCACCGTTTTGCAGATGAGGAAATTGAGGCCCAAAAATGTAAAGTGTAATTTGCCCAAAGTTCCATGGGAAATGGTGTAACCAACCAGTCAAGCTCTAGAGTCTGTCTTTTTAAGTATTACTTTATGCTGCTTATCACTGACTGAATAGCTGTGGGGCAGAGTTTGATGTATGCTAACGACCAGCATCCCTATGCCATGGTCTTCTTTGTTCCTTTCCTCAGTGGGGTTCATGTGGAATCTGTATGCTTCCTCCACCAATATATTTTAACCCCTCTATTCCCTTCACCAGTGTATGCTCGGCAATTACATTTAGCCTCAATCCTGTTCACTCTATGGTTTTTAAGCATCGTATACATGTTCCTTGACCCATGGTTAGCACATAGTAGCGATCTCTGGAAAATACTGTCATGGGATTTATTCTTGTGAGAGAACATTTAATTCTACCAGTCTCAGCTGATTTTTTCCCGCCAAGTGTCCTTGAGAGATCATCTTTCTTAAGTAACTTAGCTTGAGGATGATCTAATTAGAAACAAAACAAAACTTTCATATCTGCATGGGATTTGATAGGTCATGGCAGTTTACTTACTAGAAGGAAAAAAAAAAAGAGATAAATTGCCCAAATCATATATTTAAAGCATCAGATAGCTCTGGCAAACTGAGAACCAGAAAAACTGAAATTCTGGATGGGGAGACTCTTTCTGAACAGATCATTACCAGCTGCTTTCCCCACCCCCCCACCCCCCCTCCTGGGACATTTGCCAATTCTGAGTTCTTTTGTAGGTCTAGAGAGCCTTTTCTAGAAGAGAGAGGAACCATACAATGTGTTGCAGTTGTATGAGACTAGAGGCACAAATTGGGAAATTGAGGACCCTCAAAGGATGGCCATTTTCCCCAAGGGACATCTGTTACATTCTTCAGCTGCATGCACGCGTGGTGACTTAAGCCAAAGGCTTATGAAAAGCAGCGTGAAATTCCCCTGCATGGTTGGAGGCGCTTCCGAAGCAAGTATCTGACCGGGGAGATAGGAGCCTCAAGCCCCTGACTGGTCTGCAAATTTTGCAGCTGAGTGGGGCACGTGGGCCTGGGAGCTCTGAAATGCACAGCTGGAACACATCTGCACTCCATCGGGGCTAAGGAGCACAGACACCTGGCAGGCTCTGGGCCAAAGCATGGCAGGTGGTGCTGCCTGGAGATCAGGGATGGAGTAGACGCAGGCTGGTTCTCCGCTGCAGCTCTGTGACTGGATTCTGGAGGTCCTCCCTGCCTCAGCTTCCTAGCGCGATGGTGGAATCTCTGGGGTAGAAAACATCGTCTGCAGGGGCGCCTGGGCGGCGCAGTCCGTTAGGTGTCAGACCGAGGCCCAGGGCATGATCTCACAGGGTGTGAGTTCGAGCCCTGTGTCGGGCTCTGTGCTGACAGCTCAGAGCCTGCTTGGGATTCTCTGTCTCCCTCCCTCTCTCCTTCTCCACCCCTTGTGCTTTCTCTCTCCGTCTCAAAAGTAAATAAGCCAAAAAATAATAATAAACATAAATAAATAAGTAAATAAATAAAACCATGGTCCACAGCATCTACAGTTTGTTAACACACATGCTTACTGTGCGATCAGAAATTACATGCAGAGACAAGGAAATTTACCCGAGAGTCAAAAGATAAAATGGATTCACAGATGATCCAGATGTAGGGCTAGCTGATAACAACTTGAAAGTACTTATGATGAAATGCCTAGGGGAGAGGAAAAGATGGACAAATCGAGGAGATAGCGGAATATACCCACATAAAAGGAGCCCCAGAAGGAAGAGGTGTACAAAGAACGTGGCAAGGCAATATCCCAACAGATAAGTCCCCCAACTTGCAAATGGAATCAATGCACACACTTCAGAGGCTCAGCAAACCACACAGAAGGCAGACCACACGCAGGCCACCACCACCAATAAGAAAACACGAGGCGGATCCTAGGAAAGCAAAGGCAAAGGAGAAAAGCTTTAAAACCCTAAAAAAAGACACGTTGCCTTCAGAGGAACAACAGCGAGAGGCAAAACGAACTTCTAAGCAGAAGCCAGGAAACCGCAAATCACAGGTGACGGTACCGGGAGAAAGGAATTCAGCCTAAGACTCTGTTCTCGAATAAAAATACCCCTCAGAAATAAAAATGAAGTAAAGTTGTTTTTAGACAACAAAAAGGAGGATATTTGCCGTCAGAAGTCTTTAATTTTTTTTTTTTTTAAGTGAAAGAAAATGATCCCGGACGGAAAAATGGAAATTTAAGAGAGAATTAAAGACACCGGAATTAAATCCAGGGGTAAATAGGAGTAACATGCTTGGAACGTCTTGCAGACTATAAATTTTCTGCGGAACAAGAATGCATGCCAAGAGCAACGGCGGGAGCCCCGAGGGGTTACGTGGAGTTTAGAGGTTCTAAGGTTCTAGCAATATGAGGAAAATAGCCAAAGTAACAGAATCCCTTAAGAGTCAGTAAGTCAAAAATGCAGGCTTTCTTCTCTAGTGAGACTACAGGAACGACAGGGGAAGAATGTATAATGAGCCACTTATATGCAGAAAATGTGAAATAAGAAATACTGCATTAATTAAAAGAAATCAAGGAGGGTACAGAAAGAATATAAAAATGGAGGCCCAGTCTAACAAAACAGAGAAGAGCCTAAAAACTAGACAAACAGAATCCAAATCTCTACCCAGCTGCTGGCATCGCTCTTCCGTGGCGTGAGGGCTAAATCATGTCCTTGCCAGTGCATCTGATAAGCATCCAGCCCTGTCCACTCACCAGAAGCCGAGTACCACCACTCTGTGTGTCTTCTCAGTCCTAGACTCTCTCTAGCAGAGCCCTTCCTAATGATCAAAGATATATGCGAGATGCGACGCTCCGCAAAGACCTTCATGATAGGAACACATTTGCAGATTGAGCCACTGGATGGCAGTCTGTGGAGAGTGCCTTTTCGTGGCCACCGATCTGAGGCTTGTGGGGAGGGGTCTTGACATAAAATGTCCCAATCCCCCGAGTTACTGCTTCCCTTTTTTGAAAAAATAAATAAACGCACTTTCTCAGAGCTTCTCAGTGTTTACTAAAAATATGTGTATTCCCAAGTATATTATAAAAGGTGAAACTCCTATGCCCAAACCATTAGAAAGCATTTTCTTAATGAGGATAT
Source organism: Prionailurus viverrinus (assembly GCF_022837055.1). Classification (NCBI taxonomy): domain Eukaryota; kingdom Metazoa; phylum Chordata; class Mammalia; order Carnivora; family Felidae; genus Prionailurus; species Prionailurus viverrinus. Next base: position 79,635,488 of record NC_062561.1, on the reverse strand, counting down.
TGATGTCTTGAATAATGGAGTAAGTAAAAAAGACAGCCATCTTTGAATCAACAACCAAGAGCTTTCTGTGCTTCCTTGATAAGCAAAAATTTGACTGATGTTTGCAATAATCAACTAATGCTCAGAATAAACCCTTTCATTGAGAGATCCCATGGAACTTTATTGTCTATTATGGAGATTAATAGGTATTGAGTAAAGTCTAATAGGCACATAAGGATAGTTGCCAGAATGGTATAAATGAGATGTTAAAATACTAACATTATTGATTGTCGTTTAAGAAAGAAAAACAAAGAATTTTCACAGCTTATTCCTTAGATGAAGGTTAAAATTCCAGGTAAGGATACACGATAGGTCACTACTTTCAACGTAACAAAGTTCAGAGGGCATTTTAAAATTATCATCTGTGAGACCATACATAGAAGATCTGGAGATGAGCGCGGTATGCCCGGATGAATGATGTTCAATCTGCTTTATTTAGATTTATTACATTTATTAGACTGTGAGGCAAAAAATCATATTTGTTACAGGCAGAAAAGGAGCTTTAATATTTTAGAATAGCAAACAAATGCAACTACGGATGTCATTTAAGTGGTAGTCAAGGAGGGACACCCGGGTGGCTCAGTCGGTTAAGCATCCGACTCTTGGTTTCAGCTCAGGTCATGGGTTCGTGGGTTTGAGCCCTGTGTCGGGCTCTGTGGTAACAGCATGGAGCCTGCTTGGGATGCTCTCTCTCTCTCTCTCTCTCTCTCTCTCTCTCCCTCTTTGCCCCTCCCCTGCCCTCTCTTTAAAAATAAATAAATAAACTTAAAAAAAAAATGGTGGTCAGCGTGCCTGGGTGGCTCAGGGAGTTAAGCGTCTGACTCTTGGTTTGGGCTCAGGTCATGATCTCAAGGCTTCATGGGTTCGAGCCCCACATCGGGCTCTGTGCTGGCAGCATGGAGCCTGCCTGGGATTCTCTCTCTTCCTCTCTCTCTGCCCCTCCCTTGCTCACCTCGTCTCTGTCTCTCTCAAAATAAATAAATAAACTTTAAGAATAATGGTGGTCAAGTACTATATAAGCACCCCAAAGTATTCACCATATTATTCAGCACTATAAACACATCTGGGTCAATGTTTCTCCATTCTTTTTTTTTTTAATTTTTTTTTCAACGTTTATTTTTTTATTTTTGGGACAGAGAGAGACAGAGCATGAACGGGGGAGGGGCAGAGAGAGAGGGAGACACAGAATCGGAAACAGGCTCCAGGCTCTGAGCCATCAGCCCAGAGCCCGACGCGGGGCTCGAACTCACAGACCGCGAGATCGTGACCTGGCTGAAGTCGGACGCTTAACCGACTGTGCCACCCAGGCGCCCCAATGTTTCTCCATTCTTTAAATTTCCTGCCTTCTTGGTAACAACAATAACCCTCTTCCTCTACCATTATTTTGAGTTTCATGATAAATTAAGTATTATCATGAAAAAAGAAATAATGGACTTTTTAACAAAAACTTTAGTTTTGAAAACAGACTTGTAACTACAGAGAACACACTGATGGCTTCCAGTAAGGGAAGGGGTGGGGGGAAGGGAGAAATAGGGGCTGGGAATGAAAGAGAACACTATCATGATGAAAATAATTGTTTGAATTTAGTTTTGGTATTGGGGGGGAACCATTTCTTTTCAGGAAGAGAAGAAATGATGCCAGGGATCAGGGATGCAACTGGAAATGAGTGCCTAGCATCTGCTGGCTTGACACCCAGGTTTCACTTACTGATTTGTTGTTTGGCTAAAGGATGCCATATGGGTATCTTTTAGCTTCGAGCTTGTTTACCGTTGCTTCAAAGATTTATCTCCACCCCATTTCACTTCAGACAGCTAGGCACTTATTTATTTTCTTTTCTGGCATGTTTTATATTATAGTGTTTGGACACAAAATCATCATCTTTCGGAACCAGGAAGCAAGTGTTATAACTGGGAACTTAGAAATTGTCCCATACCTATGATGCTGGACGTCCACACTCTATCACCTCTGTGCCACACGAATATTACAAATGCTCTGCTGCGTAAAATTTTTTTTTAAATATTTATTTATTTTTGAGAGAGGGAGAGAGAGATTGCAAACTGGGGAGGGGCAGAGAGAGAGGGAAACACAGAATCTGAAGCAGGCTCCAGGCTCTGAGTCATCAGCACAGAGCCTGATGCGGGGCTTGAACTCAAGAACTGTGAGATCATGACCTGAGCCACCCAGGCGCCCCGCAAATGCCCTGCTTTTAAAGGAACCATGCTTAAAAGTGTATTAACGTGTTGCACATGGCGTAGAGATGGAGTTGCTCAAAAAGGAGTTTTTTTAAAACCTTCTTTCCCCCATTTACCTGGGAAAGGGGACTTATGGAGGACGGTCTGGAGAAACTTCACAGAGGAGGAAGTACCATTTGATATGAATGTTGAAAGTTGAGGTTGCCACCATTTGGAAAAGGGGGAAAGAATAGGCAAGAAGAGGCCTCTCCACAGGACCTGAGGTAGACAAGTGTCAGTAGTGACCCTGGACTCCCATCCTTTCTCAGAGGACCACCAGTCCATGAGCAGATGGGTGCTGGCTGGAGGCAGCATGGTGGAAGATCCAGGGTCTACAGCAGTGCTTGATTCAAATCTGAAATCTGCCACCCAGTGACAGTCTGTGACCCAACTCATCATCCTCATCTGTAAGGTGGGACCACAGTAACAATCTACCTCCCCAAAATGCATGAGGATTTACATGAGTAATGTGTGTGGGCCACATAAAAGAGTATGTGAAAATAGTGAGTGCCCTATAAATGTAGGGCATTATGATCTCATCATCATTCGCTCTTTGACTTGAGAAAATCCCTAAACATTGCTGAATGGTGATTATCTTGATGAGTCAATTGGACAACATTAAATGAAAACACTTCTCACAACTTAGGGCCTTAAATAAAGATAAAGATAAAAATTAAAATAAAAATAAAAATAGGGCACCTGGGTGGCTCAGTCGGTTAAGCAACTGACTTCGGCTCAGGTCATGATCTCACGGTTCGTGGGTTTGAGCCCTGTGTCGGGCTCGGTGCTGATGGCTCAGAGCCTGGAGCCTGTTTCAGACTCTGTCTCCCTCTCTCTCTGCCCCTCCCCTGCTTATGCTCTGTCTCTCAAAAATAAATAAAAACTTCAAAAAAATAAGTAAAAATAAATACAAATACAAATAAGTCTCTTCCTTAGCAACACGAAGCTGTCAAAATACTGAGCAACATACTGCATTTATAAAATAACTATGATTTCTGCACATATGATTTAAAACTAAAGAAAGTTGTACAGAAAGAAATGAAAGGTCCGGAGTTCCTTTGAATTTCAGGAGTAAGATAAAAAAGGGTATAAATAGATTTTAGTTGAGTAATTTAAACTGTTAAGTGTAATGTTGCGGAAATTGAGATTTGTATATGTACTTTTTCAGGGGTCCTCAAGTTCTCTGGATGATCTAATATATTTCGCATTTTTATTTTCATGATATTTTTTCAAAAGTAATACAATCGTGCCTTGGATCATTTGAATGCCTACTTTTAAAGCCAGTGCTCAGCGAGACTTTATTCTCTAACTTCTTATCTTATTTACAAGCAGGATGCCACACGGAATATCACTGATATTGTTGCAGGCTAACCAGAAGAGAGTAGTTGCGTTTAATATGCAAATAAGGCACCTCCCCCAAGAAAGCACTAAGTGATATTTCAGCATGGGTGAGATTAATAGTTTCCCAGCAGTTCAAGCAGAGAAAAGCGGTAGGGCCTTGGGTTAACCAACAGCACAAGACAGTAGAAATGTAGTTCTTGGAATCTGAGTCAATGCCACGTCCATATTTTCACCAGGACTCTCATTCCAGCTAAACACACTCATACCTACCATGAATGTGATACATTTTAATTGTTTGCTTTGGTAGGTTTTTGCCATGTTGAATTTATAAATTTGCTTCAGTTTTATAGCTGTAATGAGAAAAAAGAGGATGAAGACATTTTATGGAACAATGTGTGTGTCTACACTTAATCACCATTATAATAAGTTAACTTCAGAAATGTTAAGGGTTTAGGGGGATTTTTTTTTTTTTTTCGTTTAAAAAGGGTCATATGGGGGCACCTGGGTGGCTCAGTCGGTTGAGCGTCCGACTTCAGCTCAGGTCATGATCTCACGGTACGTGAGTTCGAGCCCCACGTCGGGCTCTGTGCTGACAGCTCAGAGCCTGGAGCCTGCTTCCGATTCTGTGTCTCCCTCTCTCTCTGCCCCTCCCCTGCTCATGCTCTGTCTCTCTCTGTCTCAGAAATAAATAAAAACATTTAAAAAAAATAAATAAATAAAAAATAAAAAGGGTCATATGTAATATGTAAGTGAGAAAATGTTGATCAATGTGGGTGGAATTCCCTGGAGGTAGAATCTGTTGCTTGATCAGATCACGGGTGTCCTTTAGGGTCCCAAATGAGTAAATTAATCTCTGCTCAGCAAGCACAATGCACCCAATGTACTTCGAGAGCTGAAACAGAGTTCGTGTCTGAATGTCTGCATGCAAAGGTTTAAGGGAAGGGAGAGAGTTTTTATCATAATTGACAACCAAGAAAGAATTTACTAAAAATCCAAGCAAATGGGCATTTAGTTGGGCAATTTGAATTGCAATATGGGAGACAGATTCACGTGGAAACCTGACTCATGCTCCCAGGAAGACAGGGCAGTTACAAAGGCGGAAGGGTGTGAGTGCAGTTCTCAGGTCCTCCAGATAAAAGAGGGGTGGTGAGGAGCGTAACTCAGGTTGGTTGGGTTAAGATGCAAATTAGGGGCTGAAACTTGTCCAACAAATCGCACTGGCTCCTCTGAAAGTGAAGGCGAACAGCTCCTGGTGTCCTGGTGAGGAAGGACTCAAGTCCGGGGGAGGGCTTGCAGCTGGCAAAGAGCTCAGAGGCCCATGAGAACGTGCAGAAATCCCCCCTCCCTGGTGGCCTCCTGATGCTGTTTTCAGAGACGCTTGCAGCCAGGCTTACTTGCTCTATTGAAATCTTCTTTCACACAGTCTATCAGATTTGTGTTTTCATTTTTTTAAAAAATAAACTTAGGGCCAATTGGGCACCTCACCCCCATCAGGGACAGGGAAGGAAAGGAGGAGAGTGCCTTCAAGCAATGGCGGACTGACCCCTATCTTCCACTTGAGATGTAGTTCACATGTCACAGATTCAGATAAGACCCTTTCAAACACCATACAGCCCTGGGAACTTATTCAAAATGCTCTGTTGCTCTGAAGTCACATAGGGTGTGGGTGGTCCCAGACCCATTAGTTACTCGGAATTCAGACATGGCTAGATGGCTCTGAATGGCTAGTGAGTGGGGCCATTGAAAGACAGTGGGACAGTCACTGCAGACTTCAGGGTGGCCAGAGAGTGCAATGCCTTAGACGATCAGACAAGCTTACCCTATGCAGTGGTCGGAGAGTTTGTATTTCTCCCACCCCAGATTCTCATGTTGGGATCCTAACCCTCAGTGTGGTGCTATCTATAGCTGGGACTTTGGGGAGGTGATGAGGTCGTGAGGGTAGAGCCTCAGTGAATGGGATTAATGGTTTTATAAAAGAGACGTCCCACAGAGCCCCCTCACCCCTTCTGCCTCTGAGGACACAGAGAGAAGTCTGCGACCTGGAAGAGACCCCTATCCTGACCGTGCAGGTACCCCGACCTTGGACTTCTGGCCTCAGAACTGTGAGAAATACATTTCTGTTGTTTATAAGCCACCCAGTCTGTGGCATTTTGTTATAGCGGCCCGAGCAGACTAAGACATCCCATGTCCAGAATTATTATTTTTGGATGGCGTGGGGAAAAAAATGATACTATGGTGTAAGAGGTACAACTCCCAGACTTCTAGAAAATGGAGCAGGCCATCTGTCCATTTAAATGCCTTTGAAAACAAAGTCAGTACAGGATCTAATAATATACCTGGAAATTATTCTGTGATTTTTATTTTAAAATTTGACATTCGAAAGAAGTAGGAAAGCTTCAAAGCTTAGGGGCCAGTTGTTATTTGGAGTGGGAAAGCCGAAAGTCACAGTTCATGGGGAGTTGGGACAATCTGGCCCTCAAAGGAACAGACAGATGGAGCCACCTCGCATCCATGCAAGGCCTGGCAGCATCATCGGAGTGTCCCAACCTCCCCCCACCCCCCCCACCAAGTGGGCTGCATGGGATGGGGTGGCGTTTGTGATCTACAACCTCTGGTCAGTTTCGACCTCCTCAAACCTGTAGCCTCAGGTTCTCCTCTCTCTTCTCAAGGACAGATCAGGGAAGGCAAAGACAAGCCATCCACACTCAACAAACCGGTGCCTCGGAACACCTCCTTTCGAGCTCCTAGCGGGCTCGAGCAGATATACACGAACCACATGGTCCAGGCGTTTCCCTGTGGGCTGCAGTACTCATCCTCAAGCAAAATCCCCTCCTTTCTGCAGGGTCTTAACAGGAAGATTACTTCATCGATAGTGTAATCCTTAGAAAATAGTGCCACTTATAACACCTGCTATTACTACGTCAACGACTCACTATAGGGATTAAAAAAAAAGGGTTTCATCCTGTTTTTGAGAAAATCTTGCTGATTTGATATTTAGAAGTTCAAGACATGAGTCTAGTTCTCATTTCCCCGCCTGGACTTGTAAAGTATTTTGTGTCTTCTAAAGTCCAGAGGTAGCAGGCAGACATGAAGACAGAATTTGCTAAAAGGATGTAAAGACTGAGTTCATGGAAGGTCTACATCTCAAATGGGTCATTTTCACTAGGTTCCTCCCTTTCCAGGGTCAATGACTCTCTCACAAGCCAGAGAAAACCACAACGTGGTGTAAAGGCTTAATGAGGTTTATTACTTGTATATCTTTTTCATTAATTTTCAATAGATTTCTATTGTGTCATTAATAGAATTCTCGGAGATGAACTAATTAAAAAATGAGATATAAATTTCTTTACTTCCTGTGGATATGCACTTCTATGAATAATATTAATAAATGTAAATTAATAATTTGCTACTGATGTTTTACCTTAAGTCTTTCCCTTCCAGGATAAAAATAGACTTTGTTAAATAATTCATATGTAAAATCATGTTGCTGTTCATTTGTCGCAGAATTGATTTTTCTATTGACTATTCACCCAAAGGTGAAAAGAGGCATTTACTGACATTTATGGAAATTAAAACAAGGAAGCTTCTTGGCTGACTGAATAGTGAATATTAGTGTTTCAAATGCAAATCCCATTCCTACTTGATGCTAACAAGATGTTGGAGAAGCCATTAAAAAGTGAAATTTGAAAATCACAGTTTCCAAAGCCAAAGTCTACCTAAATAGAACTGAAAGATGTGGCATAAAATAACATGTGATTCAAAAAAAAACTTTGATGAAAGGGTTGTATATTTTCATTCTTTGAAAAAAAAATTAAGAAAATGATCTGAACGTCAAAGTAGCATTTCTGGTTTAGGCAAAAAAGAGTTGATCCTTCTAACTCAGAAATAGGTATTTATACAGGATTTCAATTGAGTTCATTCTTGCTCTTTTGTTTCTCCTGTTGCCATTTTGTTTCCTTTGTTGCCAAGGGGCCAAATAAAGGGGAAAATATCTTTTTAAAGGCACTTTACGAATTCTATTGTAAGCAATGGGCAACCAGGCAGTGAGGGAGGAGAGAGAGAATTTGAGCTTTTTACCTTATCTTTCAGTTTGATTTCTTAAAAAAGTTACTAACTGTTCTTGACTTTTATAAGTAGTAGTATACTGGAACACGTTTAATATCATTGAAATGGACATTTATTTGCATTTGGTAGATGATTTTAGGTTAATAGCTATGAATGAAAATGGACTCTGATGAGTGAATGTATAGTTCTTCTATTAATGGACAGTTATAAAATAGAAATTTATGATTGTACTATACATCATGCAATGTAATTAATTTGTGACATGCTGGGATATGGATTTTACATGAGCTCTGGTCTTTCACCTCAATTCATTAAAAAAAAAAAAACATGGCAGCATCAGTATGAGTGACTAGATTGTAACAAATTGATAACCTATATTTAGGGTATGTTTGTAGTAATGACGTATGATAGTAATGGGGTTGGAATCCAGAGAATATACAGAAAAACATAAATCTATTATACTGGAAACACGGAAAGTAAGAACATTACAATTTTTTTTTAAAAACGTGTTTCTTGGGATTATATGGGAGACTCGCCGCCAACAACAGGAGGTATTATTGAGGATAATTAATCTACTAGGTTTGATCTCTCCAAAGAATAAATCTATTCATGTAATTGCTGTGTTCAAAACGCTGCAGTGCCGCCATTTTGCCTGGCCTAAACCATCAAGTCTCCACTCTTTAGCAGGTTATGGAAAGTCCAGTATTTTCTGGCCACGCTGATTATTACTGCTTCGTCACCATCCATTCTCCCACAGACTCTCTCTGTCAGCCCATCAGATGTAGCCAGAATACACCTGAAGTTCTGTTTCTCTGCAGTGGTCCCATCTGTACGCCCAAACATGGGATCCTTTGAGGCTTCTAAGGCCCTATGTCTAACATCGTCTTCATGCTATTATTTTATATTCTTAAAGCATTTTTCACATGTGATTATTCTAGTAGTTTCTCATAACCATGTGAAGTAAGCAGGTTCTGTATTATTAGCCTCATTTCAGAGATGCTGAAACTCATCTTTAGAGCTCAAACTCACTTGGCTAGTACCTGATGCATGCAAGTTCAAGCACACTGAGTTTAGCTGGTCTTCTCGGGTACAAACAAAAGGTCGTCCTTGTGTGTGAACCAGCAGGTCAAACCATGGCAGTGAAGTCTCCAGAGCCTTTGGAGGCTGCATGTAGAAGGATCCTCTCTCTTGTCTGGTTGTTCCGCTCGCCAGGATCCTCATTTGCGTTAGTATGTAGGACACAGTCTATCTGTTAATTTATTGATATCACAATTTTTTTTTCTGGAAACAACCACAATCTGTGTGTTATGGCAATAAATATAATTAAACAAGAATGAGAAAAGACACTTCAGGAAACTGGATATTAATAAAATAACCTAATCCGAGTTGATTTTTGAAAATCAGATAATTAGGAGAAGGGCATAGTTTAGCAACTCCATTAGCCATGGGATACACTGTGTTGGGGAAAGTTATTCTTTGTCATTAACTTTGATCTTTCCGTCCAAAATGGAGTTACTGGAGCTCAAGTTTCCACTTGAAAACTGGAGGTAAGAGAGGCCCTTCTTTACAATCATTACATGCACAAAAAGGTCCTATAAGTATTAAAACATTTCTCAAGGTGCCCAAGTTGTTATACAGGATTAACTTTGTGCCTGGGAAAAATTAAGTCCACAGGTTTTAAGGAATTTCTGAGAGACCAGTTGTCAAGAGTTATAAGCTTTCCTCTCTCTCTCTCTCTCTCTCTCTCTCTCTCTCTTCATTTAAATATATTGGAATATTGCTTACATCCATATATATGCACATATATATGTATAAATATTAAACATTATTATTAAATATTAAATATTAAAACATTTCTCAAGGTGCCCAAGTTGTTATACAGGATTAACTTTGTGCCTGGGAAAAATTAAGTCCACAGGTTTTAAGGAATTTCTGAGAGACCAGTTGTCAAGAGTTATAAGCTTTCCTCCCTCTCTCTCTCTCTCTCTCTCTCTCTCTATATATATATATATATATATTCATTTAAATATATTGGAATATTGCTTACATCCATATATATATGCGCATATATATGTATACATATATATGCATACATATATATGCACATATATATGTATACATATATACGTATATATATGGATGTAAGCAATATACATATATATATATGTATACATATATATGTGCATATATATATGGATGTAAGCAATATTCCAATAATTCTATCATTAGAAGATATAATTTTTGATATCATAAATACTACAGGGGCACCTGGGTGGTTCAGTTAGTTAAGCGTCTGACTCCTGATTTCCACTCAGGTCATGATCTCACTGTTCATGAGTTCGAGCCTATGTCAGGCTCTCTGCTGGAGGCACGAAGCCTGCTTGGGATTCTCTCTCTCCTCTCTCCTCTCATTACCCTTCCCCCTGCTCATGTGCACATGCTCTCTCTCTCAAAATAAATACTTAAACTTTGAAAAACAGACTTCTTTCCAAAAATATATAATAAAAATCACCTGGAAGTGTATAAAATTAATTTGAATCCACTTGGGCTTTAAGATCCAGGCTTTCTATATCATTGACTTCATGAAACTTCTTCCCAATATCACAGTTCAGTTGCTTTAGAACCTATTTCTGACAGAGTCAGTTTTTTTTTCATAAAATAAATTCTTTCACCATAATTAGCTGATTACAATTTCAACACAATTGAAAACTTTCTGTTCTTTCAGTCTGAATTTTGCATTTAAAAAATGTTAGGCCACATTCGTGTCCAGAGAACCACATGTAACAAGTCAGGGAATGAGCGACACAGGTTCCCAAGTGACTCTCTTCCAGTTCTCTTTACCTTGAGTGGAAATAGAGCTGTTTGTCTACATTTTCTCCTTACAGAAAAGGCAAGCGATTACCTTTCACTTAGATTCAGAGCAGACCCAAATTTTCAAACCTGGCAAATGGTTCTCAAGAAAGACAGTACAATAAGAGTCCTAATTGATATTTTACATCCATATATATATGCAATGAGAAAGTTTACAATGAGAAAGTCTCCCTTTTCTAGACTTAACACTTACCACGGATGCCGGTTCCAACTTGTGTTCATTTAAACATCTAGTAATACGTAGAGTTCACGCCCCTTCAGCCACAATGGCCACCTTGCAACTCAGGCAAGGTCCTATTTCAGGGCCTTTGCTCTCCCCCCACCTAGAATGTTCCACCCTGACATCAGCATGGCACACTCCCTACTTCTTTGCTCTGTCTTTGCTCAATGAAGCTTTTGTTGACTTTCTTAGAACTTGCTACTCAACCCAACCTCCTTCCATACCTGCTCTTGTCACTCCCAAGCTTGCTTATCCTGTTTACCTTTCCTCATATGTTTTATTACCTTTTAGCATTTTATACATCTCACTTAAATATCATTCATTGTTTGCTTTCCAATGCTAGAATTTAACTCCCAGGAGGGCAAGGACGTTTGTTTTATAGACCAAGGTGCCTAGATCTGTGCTGGACACAAGTTGGTACCCTGTAAATATTTGTGGAATGAATAAATGAATCTCTGAAAATTCAGTTCTGTGCCACCCACTTCCTTAGAATCCAAAACACTGTATGTATCTTATTATATGCTTTAAGTTGTTTTATGCATTACGCATAAATATATGCATATAATTGTGCAGAGTTGTATACAAGAAAAGCACACTGTTTTATACATAAAACATATAAAGGCATATTGTTCTTTATAGCCAATATAAGGGATGTTCCAGAGTCTTTTCTGTTGCATGTGACTTTTACATAACACGCCAGCTTTAGAGCCTAATCACCATATAAAATGTGACGTTAATATCCTCCAACCAGTAATGCAACTGCCTGTGATTCTATTTACCAAGTTTATTGGTACATTTTTAACATGAGACTGAATTTAAATATTTGAATAAATTTAGGAAATATTCTATCAGTCTGCTTCTCTTAATTCATCGAAAGCTGCTACCAGAAGACAATTACACTGAGTTGGCAATTTATTGAGCGTTTGTGTTGGAATGCAAAAATAATTAAGATACAGTCAATGCATTCTCTATGTGCTCAAAGTCCCAGGGTCTACACACATGTGCATAATTCTAATACAACAAAATAGGTCATATAAAGAAGATATGCACTGTAGAATTACAGGGACCAATTTATAAAGGTAAATGACGACTTTGCTTAGAAGGAGTGCTCAAGGAAAGCCATCAGGAGGCAAGTAATATTAAAGAAGAGTCTAGACGGTCAGAGATGAATACAGAAAACAGTCCATTTCAGGCAATGTACTCAGCATTGAGAGGAAGTGGGAAACATGGCCTTATATTGTAAAAGCCAGAGGAAAATCGTTATTGGCACAGAAAAATGTATAACTACATTGTCAATTTACACCATTCTCAAAAATAAAGTCCAGGTAGTTTAAATTCCTAAATGCAAAGAAAAAGAAAAAAAAATGTAAAAACAACAATAAACCACACACACACACACACACACACACACACACACACCCTAAACTTTAAAACATATATGGAGAGAGAGATCTTTATGGCTGCAGGGTAAGAGAACTTTTGGGGGAGGGCTTTCTCAATGAGAAAGATTTTTTAAACAGTACAACAAAAGCACAATCTGTAAAGATAAGGGTTAATCAGTTTGACTATATTAACACTATAAATTTATATGTGGTAAATGCATCAGCTGGGCCACAATGAAAGAAGCTCACCTCTGCCTATTTCTCTCAGTAATTATAACTAAACTTTGGACAAAATGCACATCTATCTGAGGACCAGAAAAGTAAACCAAAACAAGTGAACTGTGGAGGGAAATCCAAATTTGGAGAATGCACGCAGAATAAAGACACACTCGGATTAAGGAAAACTAGGAAGTTCTTTAGGCTGATGGAAATGGAACTAGAAGGAGTGAAGCTATAGAAATGGTAAGTACTGGGATAATAAAAAAAAGATTTTTCTCTACTGAAGTTGTCTGAAGCATGCATGACAGTTTAAGGCAAAACTTATAACACCTCCTAGGAGAATGTGTTCAATGTATGCAGATATAACGTTTCTGACAACAATTAAGTAGACGTAAAATATGTGACAACTATAAAGAATGTAGATGTAATATATTTACAACTGTGTAAACGTATGTAGATGTAGCATATGTGGTGATGATAAAGATCAGCGAAAGAGGTTAAAAGGAATGATACGGTTGACTGCAAATAGAGTGACAGGTGTGTATATATTACAATTGCTAAATCAACTACCAAGAAAACACATACAAAGACATATAGCTGAAATGCCAACAGATAAATTAAAATAGAGGACTTAAAAATACTCAATCTAAAAGAAAGCATCATTGGGAAATAGAAGAACAAAAACGGTGGTGAGAAACAGAAAAACATAAAATGGACAGACCAAAATCCAATCACATCCATAATTACATTAAATGTAAATGGTCTGAACACACCAAATAAAATACAAAGACTATCAGACTGGATAAAAATAAACAAGACACATCTATATATTATTTATAAAAATCACAAGTTAAATATAGAGACATAAATAGGTTAAAAGTAAAGGCATGGATTTTCATTGGGATGGTGAGGGGGTTAATAGTTGTGATAATAGTTGCAGAACCCTAACAGCTTACTAAAGAATACTGGATTGTATAGTTTAAAGGTGTGAACTGTATGGTATGTGAATTATATCTTAATAAAGCTGTTTAAAAGTAATTAAATGAATGGAAAAACATACCTTGCACACAATGATCAAAAGAATGCTTATTTTAATTTCAGTCAAAGAAGACCTCAGGAAAATGAATATTAATTATCAGAAGTACAAATGATAAACAGATCTATTCATCAAAAAGATGCAATACTCTTCAAGGTCTACACATCTAATGACAAAACTTCCAAATATATAAGGTAAAAACTGATTAACCTGAAAGGAAAAGTAGCCACAATCTCAATTATAGTTGGAGACTCAGGGTACTCTTCTCTCAGTATTCAGTGGAAGAAGTGGACAGAAAATCAGTCACAATACAGAAGCCCCACACAACACTGTCAATCAACTTGACCCAATAGACATTTCCAGATCACTATATGACAATAGCAGGATACTCCTTTTCATGGAAATTCCACCCAGATAGACCCTATTCTGGGCCATAAAGTAATTCCTGATAAATTGAAGAGAACTGAAATTATGGAAACTATATATTCTGAGATCATAATGCAACAAACTAGAAATAAAAAACCAGAAAGATATCTGGAAAGTCCTCAAATGTTTGGAAGGCAACAACATTAGTCAAAGAGGAAACCCTAAGAGAAATCAGAAAGCATGAATTGAATGAAAATAAAAGCAAAACTATCAGAATTTTCAGAACACAGGTAACATAGCCAGAGATGGGAGTGTACTACATTAAATACTATTAGAAAAAACAGAAGGCATGAAATCAATGTTCTACACTTGCTATTTAAGAAACTAGAAATAGAACCAATTATACCCAAAGCAAGCAAAAGGAAGGAAATATTAAAGAGCACAGAAATCAATGAAGCAGAAAAATAATAGAGAATATCAATACAATCAAAAGCTGTTTTTAAAAGATCAATCAAGTTGACAAACTTCTGGTTAGACTAAGAAAACACTATAACCAGGGGCACCTGGGTGGCTCAGTCAGTTAAGCGTCCGACTTTGGCTCAGGTCATGATCTCACAGTCTGTGGGTTCGAGCGCCGCATCGGGCTCTGTGCTGACAGCTCAGAGCCTGGAGCCTGCTTCCGATTCTGTGTCTCCCTCTCTCTCTGCCCCTCCCCTGCTCATGCTCTGTCTCTCTCTGTCACAAAAATAAATAAAAACATTTAAAAAATTAAAAAAAAAAGAAAACACTATAACCAAAGTGTTTGCCATGCAAGTGACTGACGAGGAATATTATTCAGAATATGTAAAGAATTCTTTCAAGTCATCTAGAAACTCATGCAAACCAGTTCGGAAATAGGAAAAGGATATCTTTGGGCTACTAGGTCTGAGGACATATGCTCGACGGCAACCAGGGAAATGTAAAACAAAACCATAATAAGATCTGTTTTACACTTACCACATCAGTAAAAAAAATAAAATTAAATTGAAAAGTTAAAAAAGAAAGATTAATTAAACCAAGCGACTTTCAGGAAAAAAAAGTTGGGGGAGAAACATTCCCTTTTAGAGGTGTGTTCAACTATTTTGGGGAATTATTGGCAGTAACTCCTATGGTTGAAAATGTGCACCCTCAGAAATGCAGTATTTCCATTTCTAGGGGAAACCTTTGGATTTTTTCCCCCCTAAATTACAAGTTAGAGACACAGTCTATGATCTTCACCGTAGCACTGTTTGTAACAGTAATAATTTGGAAACTTGCTTTTGATCAAGTTTTCCACTCCACTTTGTCAAACTGCAAACATGTTGTTTTTAAGAAATGTCATGAATATATCTATGGAAACCCTCTTTCTGGGAAAAGTTTAAAGTGGAGGAGGCATATTGACACCTACAGTTATGTTTTTAATTAAAAAAATATTTTTTGGTGTTGAAAGGGAGCTTCTAGAGGCACCAGTAAGGATCTGTGCCAAAGCTCTGGTTGTAGCCCTCTGGCAAATGTTTGTGCATCTAAGTCCGTGCTGCCATATTGTCACTGGACATTCAGTACATCCCCGTGCATCTTTCATAGAGCTCACTGGATTAAGAGTCTCAGGACCCCGAGAGACACGTCCAACCACCTTGTGAGGATCTGGAGGAAGACAGTCTGGCTGCCAGAGGCACTGCTGTCCCCTGAGGCTGGAGGTGGCAGCAAGGCGAGACCCACCCTTCCCGCTGGGGCCGGGTGTTCCTAAGGCCTTTCCTCTTCCAATGGACTTGCTCTCTCCCGAGCTTGCTGAGGGAACTTGAACACAAAGTTGTGCTCAGAGCCTGTGAGTGTGTCCCCTGTAATCTCCCTTCCTACTGCCTCTCTCCTACCGCTCCACGTTAAGGCTTTACATTTAACCTTGAGCTAATACTCAGAATGAAACAGCAAATGAGAGCACCATGCATCCAAATGGGGAGAAAAAACACCTCAACAACTAGAAAAAAATCCGCAAATCAGTTCAGAGTGACACCTTTATGTACACTGTAAAAGCATACGAATCATCCATTTTTACTTATGGACATGATATAATTTATGGGTACATTCATATTAGTAAAAGTGCAAACATGGATGGAGGGTTATGCCCTAATTTCCGGATGGGATTCACCCCGGCGTGGCAGGTGGGCATGGGATATAGAAAATATATGGTGCCAGAGCAGATATGGTGAAATGTAATGATTTATTGAAGTTGGGTGTTTTACTCATCACTGTGTCCCCCCCCCCCCGCCAAATATATAGTATTCCATAGCAAAATGTTTTTGAAAATCACATACATGCCAGCCACATTTTATCAAAATCCCAGAGAAATGCTGTGTCATGCTGATTCTGTCTAACCCCCTACATATTTTAGATAGCGTCTACTATGTTAGAATCAGAATTGATGTTCAGAATACTGACCTTGAAAAAAAAAAGAACACCAAGATAACATAGCAAACATTGTTTATACGCACTTGTTATATGGCAGGCTGCAGGCTTGACATGTTACAGGTATTTTCTTTAATCAATTTGAAAACTAACTGCTACTTTCTGTACCTACCTGCTAAATAACAGTTATGGGATTTATACCCATAAATTTTGTTTTTTCTTTTTCTTTTTAGTTTTGTTTTTCTTTTTCTTTTAGTTTTTTCTTTTCTTTTAATTTTAAAAATTAAATCTTTTTAAGGGAATAGTGCAGTTCCTAAGTTAACTAGAATTTGTACTCAACCATATTTTCTCAGATGCAATGTTATTTCCTCCCTCATACAATGGTATTGACTCACTACAGCCTTCCCATCTGTAAGGTGAGCATGGAGAGATATCACAAGACCTTCTTATATTT
Organism: Prionailurus viverrinus; assembly: GCF_022837055.1. NCBI lineage: Eukaryota > Metazoa > Chordata > Mammalia > Carnivora > Felidae > Prionailurus > Prionailurus viverrinus. The sequence goes on along the minus strand of NC_062561.1, from coordinate 79,618,843 downwards.
TGCATTCTTCTCATATTTCTTAAAACTGAATTATCTCCTCATTGATAATAGTCAACGTGTTCACTAGAAAAAAATATGCATTTGAATGCATTTGGGAGAGACACAGGGTGCAATTTTATGGAGGAAAAATACAAAATAGGAGATTTGCTTTTGTCTTTAATTTTGCAAGTTTCTCTATAACTATACAGGATTCTTCCCTTCTCTTTTGAAAATGCTGCCACTCAACTCATACCATCAAATTAATTTACTGCCTTCATTTCTGGCACGTACTATGGAAGTCACGAGGGGTGCGTGCCGATTCCCTGAAACCTCAGCTGTGTGAACGAGCCTCCCATGCTATGTCTCGTCTCGTGTTTGCAGCTTATAAATGAAATATTTATACCTTGCCTTTTGAAACAGTTATCTAATTTCTATTTCCCACCATGTGCTTTAGAATCCTCCCTTAATGATTGAGTGTGTCTACATTTTGTTATTTTATCTAGCACTGTTTCTCTGCCATGATACCTATCAGGCATTCACGTCACAAATACGATGAAATACTGAGAAGGCACTGGCTTTATTTAGTGCCCCCACCAGTCTTCACTTTGTTGATATGTGACATTACAAAAAGGTTTCTTTGCTGGTTCAGTAAAACAAACCACATAACAATTTGTCTCTTGACTGTGGATCAATTGACATTGATTACGTTTCTGCTTATCTTTGGTGGCGGTGGTCTGAGTGGGCTAAATACTCATGAAGCTCTTGGGTGCTGGACTGCCACTCTTTTATCCGAGGCCACCAATGATTTCTTACAATGGATATTTGAATATGACAGATATTAATGATAACTTTTTACGCTCTTTAAAAAATCGTAACAAAAAGTTTAGTAAGTAATATGATAACTGCCCACGATGAAACTCAAAGATCATGAACCACACAATGTCGTCGAGGAGAACAAAACCTGAGAGGAATCAATGGCGAGAAGTGGACGGTAGTAAAGGTAAAATGAGAATGTACATACATAAGGTACGCTCAAGTGAAAAAAGAAAGTGGCCCATTTGTCAATAGCAGGTGTAGAGCCCTAAACAGGTGTATAAATCGACTTCAGGCTGAGGGCAAGAACTGAGAATTCTATTTTATCCCTTCCCTCCTTGTACCCTCCTGCCTTTGGGTCCCTCCCCCACGGGGTTCATGATTTTGCTCTATTTATAATCCACGGGGTTCCTGTGTCAGGTTACCCGGCCTTCTGAGTCAGCAGAGGATTGCAATCACGGCAAAAAGAGCTAAGTCACTCTGGGTTGGAAGGTGCTCTCAGTGTTTCCCTCACTGCTGAGTCTCCTGCTGCTGCGTTACTTCGGACGGATCTTTTCATGCCAAATGGCACACACTCTTTTAAAAAAGCTACTATACATCTCATAAAATAGCCAGTAGATAAATGGCATATTATTTTTATGAACACCATCTAATTTCAAAACCGACCTGGATCTCTGGGATTGCAGAGTTGAGCGCTGGGAAGTGCCACAAAGCCCCCATCAGGGCCAGCGTGCGGGATTGCAAGGTATCACGCACTCACTGCTGGCTGTGTAAGGTCATGGCTATTCTATTTCGCTCCACAGCAAGGACCTACAGAGCCTTCACTATAAGGAGCAACAACGAACACAGCCACATTCACGATATGGCTACGTCCCAGCTTTCATTATTTTCAAATATTTCAAGGGCAATATATTTTCACTACTTTTTAAAAATTGTTTAAGTTTATTTTTGAGAAAGAGAGAGAGACAGAATGCGAGCAAGGGAGGGGTAGACAGAGGGGGAGAGGCAGAATCCGAAACAGGCTCCAGGCTCTGAGCTGTCAGCACAGAGCACAACGTGGGGCTCGAACCCACGAAGTGTGAGATCATGACCTGAGCTGAAGTTGGATGCTTAACCGACGGAGCCACCCAGGCGTCCCTATTTTTACTACATTCCTGTGAAGTCATTATGTTTTGCAAATTGTAAGAAATGTTATGATGGAAAAGAACATAAACTACATTGTCTCTCCCCTGCACCTTGAGGAAAGAGACTACTAGTCTTTGCTGAGGCACTACCCTCATGAGAAAACGTTCCACGTCTATATCGGTGTCAGTGAAAATTCTTATTTGCGAGCCATGAAAAGTAATTCTGGACATCTGAACAGGTCGGACCTTCACTGGAAGGTGAGAGAGAGAGACTGGAGTGAGAAGGAAAGTGTGTGGCAAGTGGGCAGGAATCCAAGTGGATTCAGTGCCCGGAGGTCATCGTAACACTGCCTGACAGCTGCCCCAGAGGGAAGTCACCTCTGCCACATGTCACCTCCTTGGTGACATCTACTCTTCTCATCCCTTCCATCATATGTCTCTCACGCCATAATCCACGGTTGACAGATTGGCTGAGCCCCCCTCACACGTATCGTCTACCTCACAAAGGAGGGAAGGAAGGATGAGCCTCTCCCTTTCTGTTTTCATCGTGAGAAATCTCAGCATGTGACTGGCAGCTAAAAAGCCAAGTCATAAATGTCCACCATGGCTACTTAGGTTTTTGTCCTGACCAAAAAGTTTTCAAACTGTGTGAAAAAGTTGGATGACTCCTGCAGTCCTTTTAATGGGTTTTGGTCATGTTCATTCTCAGGAACAGGACATTTGATCTTGATACCCATTCAAACCATGCACTCCGAATTTTCCCTATGATCTTTGGCAAATGACTGAATCTGTTTCCTGTTTTCTTTATCTACAATAATGCACACGCATTTTATCTTTCTTAAAGGGATTTCACTAAAATCCTTGATGATGCCAATTAAACTCTAGACCTCCACAAAGAGAAATTCAATTTGTAGTCAACATTTAATTTTACTGCTACATACCCAATCAGTCGAGGGCTGATTTTATAGAATTCTTATCTAATTGCATTAGTAGAAAATTTAAAATGCGATGTGCCTGTATGTGTCCATATTTCCTGTGGAATATGTCACACAAGAGTCGTTTTCGCAGAAAGACGTGTGGCCATTAAATGCGCAATTTCACATAACTCTTACAGCTTTTCAACAGCGAGAAACGTGTCCTAGCATGAGAATCCCCCGCACTTTACAGGGAAGACAATGAGCCTGGTTTCCTGCTCCCTTGAAGAAAGGCACTGTGAGATGACTGCCAGCCAAGACTGTTTGCATCTGAACAAAAAGTCCCTGCTGACAGGTAGGAATGGACACTAATTCCTCATGATCTTTCCCATCTCTGTTTGCTTCTTAGCCAAACCCATGCAAGACCAGGGAAGAAGTTACCTTCTTTCAAAATTAACCCTTTCTCTATGAACCACGTTATAGTGGGAGCCCCGGAAAGGGTGTCAGGTGGCCGGCATCTGTGCTCTGAAGTATAGGAGTCAGTCTTCTAATAAAAATCAAACCAGTGTTCCTTACAAGTAGGCTCCCCCTGTGAATTCTCTCAGATAAAGCATCTGTAAAGGCTTACAAAGTAAAGTCAATACACCTCTAAGGACCAGAGGGGAGATAGGACGATCCGTTATTGTAGCCTATCAGCATTTTCTTTCTATTTCAGTACCTATACATCAGTGCAAGTGATTTGAGCCGACTGCATACTGTAAGATTTATTTTTAAGATTAAAGTTATTGATTTTTCTCACTACCTCACCAGTGTTATTTGGAAAAAATCTCAGCCGAGGCCAATAGACTTATCTATATAATGCCAAGTATGCAGAGGAAAACAGATCAGTGGCTGGGTTGTCGACTTTATGGAAGCATCTGGATACTCCACTGAGTTTTTTAAAAAGATTTTTATGTAGATATTTGACATCATCAAAGTGGTACTATAGCTCCATACAAAATAAGAACCCTGTTGCTAAAGCAATAATTTTGACCCTGTTGATAACAAGCTCTTTGATACATTGTTGGGCATGTTTCACCTTGAAATGCAAAGTCATCTTTTTGAAGATAATGACCAAAAACAGTATTTTAAATATTTTAAAATTCAGCATTCAAAGAACACTAAATTATATGATATAAATCCTTTTTCTTTCTAAACACACTAGTGGTGTCGTTGGTTTTTTTTTGTTTGCTTTTTTCTTTTTTTTTTTTTTTTTTAATTTTTTTTTTTTTTTTTTTTTAACGTTTATTTATTTTTGGGACAGAGAGAGACAGAGCATGAACGGGGGAGGGGCAGAGAGAGAGGGAGACACAGAATCGGAAACAGGCTCCAGGCTCTGAGCCATCAGCCCAGAGCCCGACGCGGGGCTCGAACTCACGGACTGCGAGATCGTGACCTGGCTGAAGTCGGACGCTTAACCGACTGCGCCACCCAGGCGCCCCTGTTTGCTTTTTTCTTGAAGCGATAATCTTCTTTAGTTTGGTGAACTTTTTAAAGCCAAACACATTAAGCATATACACAAAATCACTGAAACATGTCAAAAACGGTTTTGTGAACTGTAATCTCATTTTGGCTTTATAGTGTCCTGATCATACGATACATTTTATTTACCTTTTTTTTTACGTTTATGCATTTTGAGAGAGAGAGAGACAGAGAGACAGAGAGAGAGAGAGAGAGAGAGGGAGGGAGAAAACACAAGTGGGGGATGGGCAGAGAGAGAAAGAGGGAGAATCCCAAGCAGTATCCCTGCGGTCAGTGCACAGCCCGATGTGGGCTTGATCCCAGGAACTGTGAGATCATGATCTGAGCCGGAATCAAGAGTCAAACGCTTAACCAACTGAGCCACCCAGGTGCCCCTAGAGTAGGCTCTATGCCCACGTGGGGCCTGAACTCACGACCCCAAGATCCAGAGTCGTGTGCTTGACCATGTGCCCCGATATGCTATATTTTACATCAATCTGGGCTATGTGGAATTTAGAGGCAGTCAACGAGATAGGATGGCATGCCGTAACACCACAGGTGCCTCAAGCATTTTATTTCTGTGCTCTTTGCCCTCAGAGTCCTATTTTAGCGGAAGTCAAATGCAGAAACTATGTTAGCATCACTCAGTGGACATAACATCGTCTTCATCTGACAGTGATTTTTTAAAGACCACAACATAAATTATGTCTACAATATTCAATTTAAAAGTATTACATTTTGTTTGTTTTGGGCATTCTTCTTCTTCCCCTTCTAACCAGCAGAGAGCTGGAGTCTGCTGACAGAGAGAGAGAGGGATGTTGAGCTGGAGATACTTAGGGCCAGAGTGAGAGCAACCGTGTGGTCTAGTCCAGGAGGAACGTACATTCTTGGTCATGCCACACCAAGTCTCTGGTTGTAACTTATTTCCAGCTGTCACTCCAAATGTGAATATCTGAGGGTCCTTACCTGAGTGGTGTGGGTCTCTCTCTGTCTCTGAAATGATGAGGTCGTGAAGGTGCTCACAGAAAATCTGGGGAACCCCTCTTCTTCAGGTAAACCTGTTGAGGTCAACACCAAGTCGAGGTTAAGTTGGGTGTCCTTCCCCCAAATAAAAAAAGCTGCGTACTTACTGCAAAAAAGTCGACTTTTTACATCTCGTGGATGGAAATGATGGTCAGCAAATACTCATTGGATAAAAATTTCCTAAGGAAACATGGGAACACAAAATACTGTTGCAATTCCATTAAATAAAAGAGGCAAGATGTTGAAAAAAGCAATGAAGGGATGGTGAGGAAATGTTCCATAATGGCACAAAGTGAGCAGAGAAGTACTGTAGGGGAAACTGAGGATAGTTTGGTGAAGCAGCGACAGCAGCGGGAGGAGCCTAAAGGCCTCAGAGAGTGAACGGGTACCTTGGGCCACTACAGTGGAAAGTTGGCATCTCATTTGGGCCGCAGGGAGGCGAAGAGGGGAGTGGAGGACAGACCAGACATTATCGACTCTACGCGTCACACGAACTCTATTGGCTGGTGTTCACACACAATGGGGAGGAAGGGCTTGGTGGACTCCTATGAGGAAAAGGCCACGGTAGCTGCCCACCCCCAGCAGACCAATTCATCACCAGCCTTGCAGGACAAATAGAGGGTTCAAGGACATGGATAGCCCCCACTGAAATACTACAGAAGTCCCCATAGGCACCAAAGGATTTTATCAGTGATCGCTCACGATAGAAACAGGGTTTCTCCACCTCAGCGCAGCTGGCGCTTTGGGCTGGAAGTTTCTCCGTTGTGGGGCTGCCCTGTGCACTGTGGGATGGTTAGCAGCATCTCTGGTCTCTGCCCTATATGGTAGTAGCACCTCACAACTGAGATAGCCAAAAAATGTCCCCCTGGTGGCAAAACCACCGCTGACTCAGCACCAACAGGAGACAGGGGTTGAGAGTCACAAGTGACTTGTTCATAAAGATAAAAGCAAAAATGGACGACTGGGACCTCATGAAGATAAAAAGCTTCTGCACTGCAAAGGAAACAGTCAACAAAACTAAAAGGCAACCGAAAGAACGGGAAAAGGTGTTTGCAAATGACATATCAGACAAAGGGCTAGTATCCAAAATTTATAAAGACCTCACCAAACTCCACACCCAAAAAACAAATAATCCAGTGAAGAAATGGGCAGAAGACATGAATAGACACTTCTCTAAAGAAGACATCCAGATGGCCAACAGGCACATGAAAAGATGCTCAACGTCACTCCTCATCAGGGAAATACAAATCAAAACCACACTGAGAGGGGCGCCTGGGTGGTGCAGTCGGTTAAGCGTCCGACTTCAGCCAGGTCACGATCTCGCGGTCCATGAGTTCGAGCCCCGCATCAGGCTCTGGGCTGATGGCTCGGAGCCTGGAGCCTGTTTCCGATTCTGTGTCTCCCTCTCTCTCTGCCCCTCCCCCGTTCATGCTCTGTCTCTCTCTGTCCCAAAAATAAATAAAAACGTTGAAAAAAAAAATAAAAAAAAAAACCACACTGAGATAACACCTCATTCTAGTCAGAGTGGCTAAAATGAACAAATCAGGAGACTATAGATGCTGGCAAGGATGTGGAGAAACAGGAACCCTCTTGCACTGTTGGTGGGAATGCAAACTGGTGCAGACACTCTGGAAAACAGTGTGGAGGTTCCTTAAAAAATTAAAAATAGATCTACCCTATGACCCAGCAATAGCACTGCTAGGAATTTACCCAAGGGATACAGGAGTGTTGATGCATAGGGGCACTTGTACCCCAATGTTTATAGCAGCACTTTCAACAATAGCCAAATTATGGAAAGAGCCTAAATGTCCAACTGACAAATGGAGAAAGAAGATGTGGTTTATATACACAATGGAATACTACTTGGCAATGAGAAAGAATGACCATTTGCAGTAACGTGGATAGAACTGGAAGGTATTATGCTAAGTGAAATAAGTCAGGCAGAGAAAGACAGACACCATATGTTTTCACTCTTATGTGGATCCTGAGAAACCTAACAGAAGACCATGGGGGAGGGGAAGGAAAAAAAAGTTGGAGAGGGAGGGAGCCAAACCATAAAAGACTCTTTAAAACTGAGAACAAACTGAGGGTTGATGGGGGGTGGGAGGGAGGGGAAAGTGGGTGATGGGCACTGAGGAGGGCACCAGTTGGGATGAGCACTGGGTGTTGCATGGAAACCAATTTGACAATAAATTTCATATTAAAAAAAAGATGGAAACATGAAAAGAGGAAAATTACCTGATGGAATGAGCTCAATCCAGGGGCCTTAAATTATGAAGTGATAGCTGCTCTTCTCTAAAATTGTAATTAACCAGTATGGTATAATTGATCAGACATATACAGGCTTCCCAAATTCAAGATCATTAGGAAATCACAGCATGCCTTTTCAGATCAGGAGTGAGTGAGCTCCCCAGGAAGTCCACAGAACCCTATCAGCACATAACAAGCCCCCCTACCCCCAGTCAATCTTCCTGTTACAGATACAAAGGCCTTGGCATGGAAAGGTTAGCTTCATCGAGACCAGGCACACTGGGGCCAGCACCTGGAAAGGGACAGGCCTACACATGGAAGTCATGGGGCAAGATGGGTCCTGGCCACAAGCAACAGCAATGTCTGAAGTTGGCCAGGGGAAATTATATTAGAGACTGGCATAGCAGGTGTGGGAAAGGGGCCAATCAATCAGTGTTTGAGTGATCTGGAAACTAAACCAGGAGGGAGGAATGATGGACATCTGAGATCAGTCACAAATTGGAATCCCAGGCATCCAAATAAGCAGGGAGTCAGCAAAAACTGGGTGTCCAGGCAGGAGGGCACAGCCGAGTCCGGGATTCATGTGTATCAGGAGTGTCAGAGGTGTGGGGGCTGGTGGGGGAAACAGGGAGCTGACTGACAAGCAAGGACAGACGTCCACCTTCTGGAGCACTGGGTTCCAGGGATTGGACGGTGGGGGAGAAAGGTGTCATCCATTTTCCAAAACTAAATTATAAATCAGAAGTTTGCGCCCCAAATAAAACAGAAACTCAGTGTGCCGAGGATACAAACTCAGAGCCAAATCAATAGCATAATGTGCTATATATCACGTCATAAAGAAAGTTAAGAAGTATTTGTGGTCATTGTCTGAATAAGGCACTGGGAAATACGATGACTAAAGGAAAGTCCTGCCATTGCACAGGAGTGGCCTTCCACCAGAACACACGGCAGGGTGATTTGTGGGTTAGTCAGCATCCTGGAGACAGCAGGGATGAATTATGATGGAGGGGATTAGGGGAATGTGATGGTGGGGATGCCAAAGGGTCTGGGCATTCCGGGATGAGAAGGCTCCGAATGGTCAAGAAGGTGAGATGGGCCTCCTTGGGAGAGCTCCAGGGAAGAAGTTCCAGATGGTTCCATGCCTCAAGAAAGGACCACTGAGACGGTGTGGTCAGTGGGGGCCCCTGCAGAATGTGCTGGAAGGTAGAGAGATCAAGGGCAAGCACTTCACATGCCATCTCACAGACGTCTGACAGTAGCCTGTAAGCCACAGACAACACTGTGGGTTTCCAGAGGGGACGGGATGTGACGCCATTTTACCTGAGTGGTGAGTGAAGAGGCATTTCTTACCTGTTGACTAAAGAAATCACTGATCCCAGAACCTGTGGCAGGGTCACCAGGGTAGGGACAGAGGGTGTCAGTGTGGGGCAGGTGAATGTGTGGGGACCCCGGTGTGGAGGGGGGGGGGGTCAGGGAGAAGAAAGCGGTGCTGGAAACCTTGGCATGGATGGTATCTCCTCCCCTTGGGCAGGTGCAGGTTGGGGGAGAAGCTGAGACTGACCAGTCTGGGGTGCAGAAAACCCTGCCTGGATGTCTGTAGCAAACAGGTGGGAGAACCCCACTTGGGCCAATATACCCAGCAAGTGGAAGCAGCAGATAAAGTAATAGCCAGGCAGCCCTGGAGGTGCAGACGATGTTAGAAGGCAGAGTTTTGTTCCGCTTTGTTTTTGACCAAAAAGATTTCTATCTTATTGTCATATCAGAAGCAGCACGTGTTAAAGGCAAATAATCTAAAAGTGACACCAGAAGAAAAAAAAATGTGGAGGAAATTGTATTACTATCTCTATTTGAACATTTAAAAATAAACATATGCCAAAAATCATAAAAATTTATACATATACAAATATTTTACATAAATTTTATATATAAATATAAATATTAAAAAATGAAAAAGAATACAGAATATTTAAATACACTAAATAAAAGGCTCTATTGTTCTTAAAACATCCTACAAATCAAAATAAAGGACCTACAGGCAGATTTTAAAATATGGGAAAAGAATATGTATAGAGAGGAAAGAGAGTATACGGCCCCTCAATGATGAACATGTTCATTTTCATTAAGTACCCAAAGAAATGCACATAAAGGTACAATAACTTAGCCACCTTATTGGTCAAGATAACAAATATTTCAAAACTTTGTGTTACTGAAATTTCATACACATATAAGAGTCAAGAGAATACACAAGAAAAGTCCACGTGCCCATGACCAAGCTTTGGGATGTTCGTTATTTCAATTTTGTTTCATTTACTTCTCATTAGCTTTGAAAAAAAGAAAGAAAAGATGTAGCAATTGTGTCATTTCACCTGTCAGCTAGCCAAAGACCCCAGAAAAGGCCCCAAGTCTTGGGGTAAAGAATTCTACTGTGTTCCTACCAAGTTAAAGGTTCTTGATCAGTGTTGGGGCCATCGAAGGTCAATCTGGAACCTTTATTTGTTGACTTCTATTGAAGGCTTCTACCACGGACAATTGCTCGCACATACTCATGAACGTGCTTTTGTTTTCTTGCAGCCACAGCCTTGTCCCCAGACCCCATTCTGTGGTGATAATTCCCAGTGGATGTAGTTCTGTGTCCTTACTACACATTCTTACTACAGCGGCAACAGTGGGCCTCAAAATGCTAAGCATGTCCATTTGATATGAAACCATCCGTTTAAGGAGCCATGCTTGTCCAAATTAGAGCAAGGGCTAAGATCTTCTGAAACTGTCCCTGTCCTACCCCCCAGATACCCAGCTCTTCTGTTCAAAGAAAGCATGCAGAGACTTCAAGAAGGCATTCCCCACCTGCTGATCTGGGCCAAGTAATAGATGGCAGCACTCTGTACAACATGCTGTTTGGCACTGGGGCTTGGCAGGGGGGAGTCAGGAAGTCATCAGCCTTGATCCAGGGGCCAGGTAGAGGGAGGAGGCTCCCTGCTCCTCTCCCTGAGCAGTGGGTGCTGCTCAGAGCTTTGTCAATTCATCCTTCCCCGGGATGCTCCGGGGAAGTGGTATTTAGGACACTCTCCTCATCACGTGCAGTGTGGATCCAGGCCCTGGACTTCCCTGAGTTTGTAAGGTGATTTTGAAAAGGGAGAGACTCTGCGGCAGTGAAGTCTACGCATAAAACCCCGTGGGTTTATGTAGAGCCTTCTAAGAAGAGAAGAATAGGGCAGGCTGGAGAGGGTGGTGTGGCTCTGAGTCTTAAGTAATGAACCCCTTAGAATCTGCCAGCCACAATCCCTGAGGCTCTGTTGGGACCCAAGTATGTTTAGTTGATAGCAATATATGATTCTCCTTGCGTGTCCTCCCAGCTTACCAAATACCTCCGATCTCAAAGTCATGATTCTCCTGGTTTTTGTGAAACTGCATGCTGGCGTTCCCGTCTCTGATCATTTATTCCGTATCTCCACGCCGGTCCTTCTCAAAGTACGTTTCTCAAAGCTTGGCACTCCACATGGTTTTGTGGTCAGATTTTTTTCCTCATTTCTCTTTAAAACTTTTCCTCTGATGCTGCAAATGATCCCCATTTCTCCAGCTCCCGTGAAAATCCTGCCTTCCCTATCTTTCCCTCCTGGAGCTCCCCTTAGACTCCCGAATTATCACCAGCATTTATGTCACGACTGTCTACCGCCAGAAGTCCTTCTCATCGCTTGAACTCCAAACCCAACCCACAATATAAACCTCTCAGAACTCCGTTTCTTCTGTGAAAGAGTGCGCTGTTCTCTCCCTCCTATCCCAGTCCATCCTGGAACATTCTCCTTGGTGTTAACAGGACCAACACACATGTGCTGTTCCCAACCTCAGGTTTTGTTCCACTCTTCACCCTGAGTAACACAATCAGGGAGGTTTCTCCAAAAGAGCCGATGTATGGTGCCCCACCCTCTCCAAGCAAAGACCAGTCTTCCAGAGACACTCTTTGAACTGGCATTCAACACCATCTTATTCACTGACCTACGCCATCAAAGTAGCTCACTCCCATCCCGCCACGGAGATAGATTTTCTTCCCTGGAAGGTGTGCCCTTCTAGTCTGAATCTCCTTCATTTTAAAAATCCCAATCCTCACCAGGAGCATCTGTAAAATCCCAGCCCTCGTGAATCTCTTCCTCCACGTGGTGGCAACACCAGAGCACTCCTTTTTTGTGTGGTTGACCTGACACTTGTCACTGGCTGCCCTGTTCTGTGATCTCTCTTGACACACAATGCTAATGCGCTACATATGCTCTGCTTATACCCAAAGAGCACCTCGTGATTTGCTTAGACTTCCTACTGCTCTGCACGCGTTGCACAATGCCTGCATGCAACTGGTGCTTAATAAATGCTTTGTGACTGATGTGCACCTGCCTCTCACTAGGCTTCTTCCGGCCATTCTGTCCTTTATATTATTTTGAATCTTCGAACCCTCCAAGGGATTAAACAGAACCTTTCCTGGAACGCTCCCATAAATCCCGACATCCATTCATTCCACCAAAATGATATGCGAGTTTGACTCTATGCATGTGTGTATTGGGGTCGATGTCATTAGCATAGATTCTAGCATTACAGTTTGTCTGGTCTTGGACAAATTAATTCGCGGCCTTGTGCCTTATCGACATCATGCATTTTTGTTTTTATTGGACACATTTTTCAGTGACCTTCCAGCTCCAAGAAACCTAAGCTTTTCTGGTATCTGTGTATTAGGTAATGTATATAGAGCACTATTTGGGGTGGCATCATTGTACCAGATCCTCATAACAATCCCATACGGCAGGTCCCTTGATTATCCCCATTTTTAGGATGAGAAAACAGAGGACCAGAAAGGTTAAGTAATTTGCTCACAGCCATGGAATCAATGAACCTCAGAGCTGGGGCCTGAGCACAGGCAAACAGGAACAATGCAGCGTTGCCAGGAAAGAACAGTCAGCCTTTGAATCCAGCTGTTTTTAATCGGGACTTCTTAACTACAGTGGAGGAGATTTAATTAAATGGAGTCCAAATTAGCAATTATTCAATATGACTTCAAAATATTTTTAGCCAGAAGGAGTGGGGCAGGGCTTTCTACATGCCCGAGAAGCTGGCTTTCTTTGCACAGCTACCTTCTGCTGCTGAAAATAGATAATTGCACAATATTCCAGATTGTCAAGTGAAGGCTTGCTTCCTCCTGGCAGTCAGCTTTTGAGTCAGACAACAGTATGAGTTCCAAAGAATCTATACAATTCCCATAAACAAAGTGATGTTGTAAAACGTATATGCGAATGTTTTTCACGGGCTCCAACCAGAGGAGCCCTGCCAGCATTCCACATCTACCTCGAGCAGGGCTGACGAAAGCCGTTTTTAGATGTTTCCAGAATCACTGGGTTTTGGTGCTCCAGTGGCGCTCGGTTCAATACGGAATCTACAAAAAATGCAGAGTTCCAGGTCCCAGAGCGTCCCATCCAGTCCGTCCCCACGGAAAGCCCTTTACACCCAGATAACCCTTACTGCGCACCGACGATAAACATAACGCAAATAAAAAGAGAGATAGTCTTCACAGAATGACAAATGTAAAATCAAATGTAATGACTGTGTTCTTTAGTTGCCATTTGTTTCCTGATGCCCAGCAATAAAATGTATATTCACTGAGCGGCAAGCAAGCAAATCATACTGAACATAAAATGGCCTGGCTGGAACTTCTTTATGTCTTTATGTCCCCCACGAAATAAACATCTTTATACTCACAATATTTTGTGTGATACAACGAAAATGTCCTAACACTGAAAACTGTTCTTTAATCTAATGATAAATAACCACAAGTCCAGGGAATAATTAAGTATACCAAAAAAGATCTAAGTCTGTGTTCACATCAGTAAAAGGATGGCAATTAAAGTAAATGATAGCTATAATTACCCACACATAACTATATTTCAGCAAACGAACAAACAGAATTATTTCTGGGAAGCAGAGGTAGCATGCAGATCCTGGCATTCAAGATAAATCATTTCCTAGAAAAATAACACTATTTCTGATTCAATTAGAATTCCAAGTTATTTTAAACATTTATTTCCATCTTGTGTCTTTATTTGGAAAGCACACTGACCATCCCTGGTGAATTAGGAATCGGTACCAGTAACCGCTTTCAGAGCGAGGATGGGTCACACCTACATCAGGCGTGGCACAGGTGTCATATCGGGTCAGCTCTTATCATACTGATGGGCAGAAGTTTTCTGACTCCACACCCTGCACAGAACTCACTGGTCCCTGCGTAACATGCAACATGGCCCCGGTCGGTAAGTGCTTACCCAGTGCTAAGTATCCACGGCACGGTGCCCGATGCTGTAATGATGATGAGAAGGTGGCAGGAGCTGGGACATCCATGGTGTTCACGAAAGTAGAACCACATAAACGTGGCAAGTGGCTTTGAAAGACTGAAATCCCAACTAAAATAATTTTCCTTTTGTGCATGTGGCTCCTGATTATTTCCAAGGGATCATCAATTAATGACAACTCAGAACTAGCTTTATTTTAAACTCTGGTCCCTATGAGATTTAAGGGGTAGTGTGTTCTAGGGCCTGAACATTTGTCAGATGCTGAAGTTGAGAAGCCCGAGAGCCCTACATATTTAATGTGATACTATTAATTTCAGGCAATGTATTCCACAAAAATTTCCATCTGGGGCTAGAGGACTTTTTGTTTGTTCCATTGGTTTTTGACTTTACTTTGATTTTTAGAGTAAAACTCACAGATTTTTGTATGAGGTTTTCCAGGATTATTGTCCAAGCCATAACATTTGGCTTTTGACTCAAGACACAGACAAATTAAATAATTTGGTGACAAGAAGTTTCTATTTTCTTTTTCTTTATGGTAGGATAAACTTCACCCAAGGAGCTAGGGAGAAGGACATTGGGTGAAATTTTAGCAAAAACGAATGAGAATAAGGTCATCTTTCTTAAATAGATGTGTATTCAGTTTTGGTCATTCTAACATATTTTAAATTCCTTTTTTTTTTTTTTGTTTAGTGGTAATCTTTAAATCCTCCAAAATTGCAAGTAAAACAGGTATTAATTACTTTCTTAATAGGTACGTGTAGTCCTTGTGAAATATACTTCTATCGCATACTTGCTGGCTATTATTGTCACTCAAATTCCATTTTTATTATATTAGGGCTATTTAAGTTCAATATAAGGGCATGCAATTGTTTTTGTTATCTTTACCTCCTCTCAAAGGAATTACTTCTCCCATCAGAGATTTCAGAAAGTAACCATCTTAATTTTTTTTAATTAAAAAATTTTTACTTTATGTATGTATGTATGTGTATATGTATGTATGTATGTATGTATGAATTTATTCAGAGAGAGCGAGTGCATGTGCGGTTGGGGGTGGGGCCAGAGAAAGAGGAAAAGACAGAATCTTAAACAGGACTCACACCCAGTGTGCCTGATGTAGGGCTAAATCTCAGGACCGTGAGATCATGACCTGAGAGGAAATCAAGAGGTGAATGCTTCACAGACTGAGCCACCCTAACTCCCCAGAAATTCACCATCTTAAAAGAAAGATTGTATCTCAAAAAAAAAAAAAAAAAAAAAAAGGAAGATCGTATCTGTATACGTCCAGCTAAACAGATGCACATAGAGGTGAACGTCAAACATTGACATGGGGAGTTTTACAAAATTCCTCTTTTAATTAAGATGTTGTCTCAAGGGTGGAAAGGCGGGAGATAATCTTGCTGTCTGACAGCTTATTTACTGTAAATCCTGGCAGCCCTAAAGGATGGAGTGCATGTACTGAACACACGTATGGCTATCTGTAATCAACTCAGATTTGTAGTTGTTGACACAGAGATATACCACGGTATTCCAAATGGGGGGAGCAGAACAGTAAAACTACATCCATGTATAACTCAAACTTTATAAAAATAACCCCAAATATACGATGTAGATACACACATTTGTGTGAAAAAATAAAACTCAACACAGTGGAATAATAGACATTTTTGGAGTATTTCTAGGTAATAGGATTGATGGTAGTTTTTATTCTTTATTATTCTTCCCTAAAAGAATTGTTCTTCGCACTATTCTAAAACATGTATAATTTTCATAACATGCATGAAATTATAAATGCCACATTAATAATATGTTATTCTTAAAAGCTGTGAAATTCAGTCAGGAGACAATGTTTAGAAAGGTCAAAACTGGGGCACCTGGGTGTCTCAGCTGGTTAAGTGTTTGACTCTTGACTTCAGCTCAGGTCATGATCTCCCCGGATCGGGATCGAGCCCTGCGTTGGGCTCTGTGCTGACAGGGCAGAGCCTGCTTGGGATTCTGTCTCTCCCTCTTTCTCTGCCCCCTCTCCCCCACGTTGCTTGTGCTGTCCCTCTCTCAAAATAAATAAAGAAACTTTTTTTTTTTTTTAAGGCAGGACAATACTATGGGGTCCCGAGAGCCTGCATCAGTCTTTGCTGAACTTTGGTCTGTTCGCGGTGGCAATACAATTCGGTCAGTGGTTTCCTTTTTCTAGCGGTCTTTCTTGCTGGTAGAAAAATCCTTCTGTATCTTACTGATGTAAGATACTTACTGCCACCTCCCACCCCACACCTCCATTACACCAAAAAGCCTCTGCCTTGTGATCTGCCTACTTTTGATCATTATTCATTATCCTTGCTTAATATGGTGGGTGAGATTCCTAAACACATTTGGGTTTTTCTCCTTGCATGTGATTCCAACAATCTTTTTTCCGAGTGTCAACAGAGAATCCCCACACTGCTCTGGAGACCTTAATGCTCTGTCCCCACCGACTACCTACCTCTGGTCCCTCCAGGTAACCTGTGACTTGTCACTGCAATGCCCTGCCTGGTTTTCATCCTACACCCGCTGTCCTCCTCCTGCTCTGGAGCCTGGCGGAGAGCACACGTGGGCGGGCAATGTACTAGGCCTAGAAGCTGCACCCCCAGCCTCCCTATGTTCTCCTGGACCTAGAGGGACTTCTGACACAGGATGGGGACATCCCTATGGGGGATGCATAGAGTCCCTCCCTCCTGGAGCCCCTCCCCCCAGCCCCTCCCTCGCCAACCCCCCTCCTCCTTTCCAGAGTCCCACCCCCCTGGAGCCCTTCCTCCCCAGCACCCCCTTCCCGGAGCCCCTCCTCCTCAGATACCCTCCCCTATCTCTCAACCCCGCTCCCCCACCAGCTCCCCTTCCTAGGAGCCCCTCCTCCCGCAGCCCCTCCTCCCCTGCGCTCAGTACTCCCATTCTGCAGGTTGTGTTGTGTTGTGTGTCGTTCTCCTGTGCTTTTCATGTGCATTTTCTCTAATTACCAACGAAGTTGGGCTGTGAAAAATGTTTGTGCTTATTAATGTCCCCAAACAATTTCCTATTCAATAGTCTTGTTTATAAGTAAACTCTGAATATGAGTCTTCATTAGTTAAATGTGTTGAATACATGTGTATACTTATACACACACACACACACACACACACACACACACACACACACAGTTTTTCCCCTTTGTGGTTAGCACTCTTTTGTGGCCTGTGTAAGAAGTTCTTCTTTCTTTTCTTAACTCTGAAGTTAAAAAAATCATCCTATATTTTCTACTACAAATTTTATTTTATGTTTGACACTTGGATGTCTAATCCACCAGAAATCTTTTGTGTGTAGGGCACCAAGTAGGGGTCAAGTTCACTGTTTTCCTCACATGGGTAGCCATCGATTATCCTTCCCCCAGCGCCCTGCAATGCCAAGTTCGTCATAAATTAAGTGGTTATTTATGCAAGCTGGGAAGCTTTTCTTTATTCCCCCCTTCTTCTGTATCCCTAGTCTCTGGAAGAGTTTGTGTAATATTGGCATTGTTTCGTCCTTTTTAAAATTTTGAGGCAACTCACTGGAAAAGTCATTTGGGCCTAGTGTTTTCCTCATAGAAAAGTGTTCAATTACAAATTCAATTAATTTAATATTTATGTTACCGTTTAGCCTTTTTTTTGGGGGGCCCATTTTGGTTAGTTGTATTTGTTTTTTAATGTGTCTCCTCATCTAAATCCACAAATTAAAAATAAATAAGTAAATTCGCAAAACTGTCTTGGCACAAACTGTTTGTACAATACTCAGCATTATTTTTCATTTCTGTAAGATCTGTGGCAGGTCTCTTTGTCCCCAGAGTTGGCCTTCTGGGTCCCCTTCTTTATTTCCCTGTCACCCTTGCAGGAAACTTGGCAATTTTATTCATGCTGCAAAGATTGTTTTTGTTTGAAAACTTTTGGGTTTGTTATTTGTTACCTATTTGTTATAAATTTCAGTGACACAGTTCTTACCTTTGTCACATCTTTCCTCCTACTTGCTTGGTGTTTAACTTGTGGTTCTGTTTTAAACTTGTTGACATTTAAAAACCCCAATTTTTGGCCTTTCTTCTTTTGTAATGTATGGGTTTACAGACGTACATTTCCACTGATTAAGACACTAGCAGTATCCTGTGCGTTCTGTTATGTTTTCATTGGCATTCGTTACAATATTCTGTATTTTCCCCTCACATTTAAATGTTAAGCATCATGTTTTACATGGTTTTCAGAAATTTTAGGCTTTAAAATATTGTATTAATCAATTCACTTTTTTAAAAAAAGTATAGCATGTTTTTTAAAAATATTTAATGTTTATTTATTTTTAAGAGACAGAGCATGAGTGGGGCAGGGGCAGAAAGAGAGGGAGACAGAATCTGAAGCAGGTTCCAGGCTCTGAGCTGTCAGCACAGAGCCTGACGGAGGGCTCAAACCCATGAACTGTGAGATCATGACCTGAGCCGAAGTCAGATGTTTAACCGACTGAGCCACCCAGGCACCCCAATCAACTCATCTATAATGGAAATTCACATTAAATGGGTCTCTTAAAATTTCATGGAATTCGAGTTTATTTATTTTCAAAGGGGCTTTTGTGTCTACCATCTACGACCTTTCTATTTGGCCTGTTTTCCAGAAATCTCTGGTTTACCTCTTTTTTGCCAACTTTTGGGTGGACTGGCCTTTATTAGTCTGCTTTACCCTCTCTATTAGTTTGGAAATTATATACTCCACTATTATTCCTTCTGTGGTGGCCTTTGAAATTACAGCTAGTTTGAGTTATCTGTGCTTAATCTTGACTTCACTTTTTTTTCCATTCTTTTTCCTGTTTGTATCTCTGAGAATTTGGGTATGCCTGGGCTTCATCTCCCAGTTCTTATCTTTTTCTAAAACTATCTTTAGCTCCTTTTCATTCTTACAGGAGTTTTTTGTTGCTTATAAAAATCTAGGGACACTAGGGTGGCTCAGTCCATTAAGCAGCCGACTCTGGCTCAGGTCATGATCTCAGGGTTCGTGGGTTCAAGCTCCGTGTGGGGCTCTGTGCTGACAGCTCGGACCCTGGAGCTGCTTTGGATTCTGCGTCCCCCCCCCCCCACCCCTCTCCTGCTTGCACTCTGTCTCTCTCAAAAATAAACATTAATTTTGTTTTTTTTTTAATTTTTTTTAACGTTTATTTATTTTTGAGACAGAGAGAGACAGAGCATGAACGGGGGAGGGTCAGAGAGAGGGAGACACAGAATCTGAAACAGGCTCCAGACTCCGAGCTGTCAGCACAGGGGCTCGAACTCACGGACTGTGAGATCGTGACCTGAGCCGAAGTCGGCTGCTCAACCAACTGAGCCACCCAGGCGCCCCTAATTTTGTTTTTTTAATTCTAGCTTGGCAATTATTTTATTTGAGCACATGACATACGTGACTTTGGTGTCTTTGGACTTCCATTGTTGCTCTTTGGAACTTGTCTTTTTTTTTTAACTTCTGGCTGCTTTTAAGATTCACTCTTAGTTACCCGTGGTTCACTATGATATGCCTAGGAGCAGTTTTGTTTTTATTTATTCTACTCAGGCTTTGTTTGTTTCAAGAAAAGTCACATTTATAGACAGAAAGATGTCTATAAATTTCGAGGAACATGTACATTCTTGTTTGTCAACAGCAATTCATGGCCTTCTGCAGTCTGCTATGGTCTGAGTGTCTGTGCCCCGTCCTCCCAAATGTTTATTTTGGAATCCCAGCCTTCAAGGTGATGGCTTTAGGAGGGAGGGCCTCTCAGAGGATGTTAGGTCATGAGGCTGGAGCCCTCACGACTGGGGTTCATGCACTTCTGAAAGAGACCCCAGAGCCCTGGCTCATTCCTTCCAATCTTGTGAGGACACAGGGAGACTGGCAATCAGCCAGGTGGAGGAGGGCCCACGTCGGCACTGACCACACCGGCCCCGCTGATCGTGATCGTGGACATCCGGGACTGTGAGCAAATACTTCTGCTGTTGATGAGCCGCCCGGTCTGGGTATTTTGCTACAGTTGCCTGGATGGAACTAGACGACCATCCCCTGCCACTCACGCAGCCTTGGGCAATGTTGGATTCCTTCTGCACTTAGCGCAACGTGCTTGAGAGGCACCCATTTCGTGGCGTGTAAGGTTAGTGCCCCCCACCAAACTTTTTTGGCTGTTTATCCACCTGCCAGGCAGCCTATACAATGGCCCCCAGTGAGCCCACCACCAGGCACTCACAACTCATCTAACCCCCTCCCATCGGGTAGCGGGCATGGATGACCTACAGACAGAATGTGGCAGACGTGCTGGGCGTCGCCTGCAGGGGTGGGCTAGGTAAGGACCACGGCCCCCATCCAGATGCTCTTTCTTGCTCTCTCATGGCCAGCTGCCCTGGTTCGAGGCCACCCTTATGGCGAAGGCCGTGTGAGTGGGCTGGTGAGGCCTGCCAGCGGCCATGTAAGTGATCCTGAAATTGGGCCACCTTTCCATCAAGTGTCAAGATGACTAGGGTTTTGGCCAACAGTCAGTTGACAGCCGCCTCGCAGGGGACCTTGCAACAAAGGCACTCCCCTCAGCCACACCAGATTCCTGACCCACAGAAGGTATGAAAACATAGCCTTTTGTTGAATTAAGCCTCTGAGTTCTGGAAGGCAGTAGTTTTTACACAGGAGGAGATAACGAACATGACCCGGTCACCAGTTGAAGGCATCCATTTTAAATATGTGTATTTTTTAATGCTGATTTATTCTTGAGAGAGAGAGAGAACACAAGTGGTGGAGGGGCAGAGAGAGGGGGAGACACAGAATCCGAAACAGGCTCCAGGCTCTGAGCTGTCAGCACAGAGCCCAACACGGGGCTCGAACTCACGGACTGTGAGATCTTGACCTGAGCCAAAGTCGGACGCTTAACAGACTGAGCCCCCCTAGGCTCCTGGAAGGATATCCATTGTAGGTGATTATCAATAATCATTTGCACGCAGGCATTCACATGTACACAGTCTTCTCCGCTGCCTGCATAATCTCTCTCTTTCTCTAGAATTCCGATGACTCTCTCACCAAGACTTCATGTCTCCAAACACTTTCTGGAATCCTTAATCTTCTCTTCGCTTCTTTGTGTTTCATTCCAGATATCCTCTGATTTATCTCCCACTTCCCCAGGTTGTTTTTTTTTTTTTCCCTTCTCCCAAATGACTGTGTCTAATTAACTTTAAACCCATCCTCTGTTGTACTTAATTTTATGACTATTTCTCAATTTCAGAATTTCCATTTGACACGTTTTTATAGTTTCCCATTGTTTCTGCTGATTCCTCCTTTTATCTCCTTGGGCAGAGTGTAAACATACTTATTTTAAAGTATGTGCGTTTGAACTCCAATCTTTCGGGACCCCATGGATGTAACGGCAATCGACGGATATTTCTGCTTGTTCATTTTTCATCTTGCTTTCTGTCCTCATGTGCTCGGGTTTTTTTTGACTATGTGTTGAATTATTTGAAAAATGGTCTGTTAGAGCAGTTTGAAGCCTCAGATGCTGTAATTGTCCTTTGGGACACACACACACACACACACACACACACACACACTGCCTCCCAGGCACCGGTGGGCCCTGTCAGTCCGGGAGGACCTCCGTCCAACATCAGGGATTGAAATGATCCATAACTGTGCTGTGGCTTCTAGTTGGGTCCACCTGACCTTTGGACACTTCAAGGCTCCAGCCCATGGCCTTGGCAGGCCCTGGACTTAGTCTCCCCACAATCCTTGGAAGCAGTCAGAAGTCCCTCCCGGCTTCTGAGTTGCCTTCTGGGGACGAGGAAAGTGCCCTGGACGTCCCTCAGAGAAAAGCCTAGAATGTCGGCCTCCTGGCTTGGCCTCTATACATTCCATACCACCTTCCTCAGTGTCTTCCCAGGATCTCACTGTCTTAATAGTTTCCTAGTGCCTTTAATCAGATTAAACAACAAAGACAGTTTTGGCCAGCTTTTCTGCATGTTCTCAGGAAAAGATTGGTCTGAATCTTCCCAAGATTCAAGTGGCTTTGTCTAAGCCGCTATTTTGGATACACACAGTCTAGCCAAGTTCTAGATGATGCATTCATTGATACACTCCAATTAAATGCTTAAGGCCTGTTTGGTGTTTACCATGACTTCAATATTATTTCCCTTCACACCATTCAGAGATGAGAAGAAAAAGGCATGTTTTTTTTTTTTTTTAAATTAAAACTATTGTTAAAGCACCTATCTCCTCCTTTGGTCCTGTATAACCTCATTTTATATTGGTTCCCACATATGAGATACTCTGTAACAATCTCTGAAAAGTCAACTAACACCAAATGCAACTGTAATTCTTTAACCTAACCAATAAAATGCTACAATACACCCTACAGTAAAGTTTATGATCTATGTTCCAGTTTTTAAGCCTACTTCATTTTTACGTCTCAAATCCATTCTCCCTAGAAAGTTGATAGAGCTTAATACTTTCATCTATTTACTTCCGAGTTTAAAAAGCACTTACCATTTGAGACAGAATTCCCATTTTCAGCCGTGATAGCACTTGAGAGGGAATTAGATAATTGAATTCCATGGTTATTTGCATTTCTGTCTTGAGTCTCGGATACAATTTCTGCTCTACCAGGATCATCTCGGCCAGTTAGGTTCATGTTAGTCTCAAAACCTAAAACAAATTTCGGAAAAGATTATTCTTTACTGATAAAATGGACCGAATAATTTAATAAAATAATAAAAGAAAATAATAAAACTTACCAAATGAAACCTTAATTGTATGCTAAATTCATAATCACCATTAATTAACTTTACGGCCTACAAAATATTCACCGAATTTTGCCACAACACTCTAACACATCATAGGAAATATTAAGTGGTGATAATGAATTTCATGATTTGTTAATTTCAAGCATATCTATACAGAAAGTTTGATGTCGTAGTCTAATAACCTGTTACTGTAGCCCTGTGTGTCTTGAGAGCACTATTTCCTATAAGAAGCATGGAAATAAATTCAGAAGTCTTCTCAATTATTAAATTAAGCAGAGCTGAGCCAACCCTCTAGGTTGCAAAAAAATCACAAATATATTTTCAGCATCATTACAAAATTAGTTCTTATCCATTTAGGAAGATTAAACTTTACAAACCCACTTCTGGATTCTGTACACTAACCACATTACCTAATTGTTCACTGTCCGTCCCCTATCGGGGGCTTGGAGATCTATGAACATGGAAACTGTTGTCCATATTAGGCCAAAGAGCCAAATGATGATTTTTTTTTAATTATGTAGGAATAATAAAGTAAAACACAGCAAGTGCCATAGACCAGAGCATGTCAAGCAAGCACAACTGTCCATCACGGGGTCAGGTGTGGCTCTCGCCACCTCCCATTCCCCCAATCGGGACCCCTCTGTTGGACTGGCCAGTGAGCCGTGATTGGCTCTTGCTTCCCCAGGGACCTCAAAAAGCTCCAACGTACTGGGGGATTTTTGTTCACCCCAGAATAAGCATGCTGCTTCTGATCTTTGTGTGCTGGGACACAGTGGATTGTGACTGCTGTTAGGTTGGCCTTTCTCAAGTTTTAGGCTAACAAATTATTCTAAAGGGATAAAAAGCATAATTCGCTTTATTATACTTTACATGTGGCAGAACAGTTCATCTCCAGTGATCCCAAAGGAAGGAGGGAGGAAGGGAAGAAGGGGGAAGTTTGGATGGAAGAAGGAAGGATGGGAGGAGGGAGAAAAGGAAGGAGGGAGAAGGATGGAGGGAGGGAGGAAGGATGGAGGGAGGGAGAGAAAGAAAAAAGGGAGAAGGCCAGCAGTCCAGAGCTGTGCCTCCAGGCTGCACCTGCCATGACCCTTTTTAACTCTTCCCTCTAGACATGATCTCCCCTTGCCCTTGACCTTACATTCAAGGGGCGCTGCATATCCAGGCATATCCAGAGCTCCTTACTGACCCGTGTTTCTGTGCTTTGCTGTATGCACTCCCCGGACCTAGAGCACCCCGTCCTCACCAGCCCTGCCTCTTCCTGCCCACCAGTGGGACTCCTGGTCAGAGGACCCACAGTGGCCTGTCATTTACAAGTGGAGTCTGGCCCCAAAGCACAGAGAGGAGCTAGGTCTGCCCAGATAGGAAGGGGTTTTTAGGTAGCAAATGCTGGATGAAGGCAAAATGGACAGAGCTTTGAAAACCATGCAGGGGAGTTGAGATTCCAGGGACCGAGGGAGCCAGTGCAGCTCCTGACAGGTCGCATTTAGGAACCAGGCAGAAAGGCTTTGGCCCAGCCAGTGTGCATAAGAACAGTGGTGAACTTGAGGTCCGGGGGTCAGAACCATGTGAGGTCGCAACAATGAGCAGTTATCGAACAGGCTGGCACTAAATGAGTATCTGTTTCATTCGGTTGACTGTAGTTTGCCATTTAAAAAAATCTGAAAGTCAGTAAAACTGGTTTGGATTTAAAGCCATCTCCAGGGTGCCTGGGTGGCTCAGGCAGTTGAGCATCTGACTTTGGCTCAGGTCACGATCTTGTGGACTGAGGTCGAGCCCTGCGTCGGGCTCTGTGCTGACAGCTCGGAGCCTGGAGCCTGCTTCGGATTCTGTGTCTCCCTCTCTCTCTCTGCCCCTCCCCTGCTTGAGCTCTGTCTCTCAAAAATAAATAAACGTTAAAAAAAATTTTAAAGCCATCTCAAGACATATTTATCTGCCTCTCTTCAAGCT
The DNA here is from genome assembly GCF_022837055.1 of Prionailurus viverrinus. Lineage (NCBI taxonomy): Eukaryota > Metazoa > Chordata > Mammalia > Carnivora > Felidae > Prionailurus > Prionailurus viverrinus. The sequence continues at coordinate 79,594,221 of NC_062561.1, read as the reverse complement.
ATTTTTTTTTCATTCTTTAATTCACTTGCCTGCTGAATGCCTACTAGGTGACACTCTTCGGATGCTCCAGATGCAATTATGATGCTCACCTCCCAGTAGGACAACCAAGAAGTAAACAAACGAGCAGATCATTAAAAGTGGCAGCCTCCAGGCTGGGTACAAAGCTGAAGGGCAGCGGGGGTGAGAGTCACCGTGTCAGGCAGTTTGGTCAGGGAAGCATATTTAGGGGGTCGCACTGGGGCTCAGAGAAGGAGGGAAAAAAGTGACTGTGGAGAAAGACGATGTCCCACGCGCATGAACACGTAAGGCAGGAACCAGGATGTAGGGTCCTAATGGGTTGGGCATGTGAAAGGAAGGGGCAGGTGGGACCGGGGACAGGCATATGGCCTGGGGCCTGGGAGGCCACCGCAGGAAGGAGCTTACGAAGGGTGTGAGCCAGAAAGCCCCTCACTGGGTAACTCGGGACAGTCCCCTTCCATCTGGCGGGACAAAACTCAACCCTCCGAGATACTGCTTACACTCTTGGTACCAACGCTCAATGCTAGTTTCCCTCATAACTGATTCCCAGCTCGTAAACAACCCACGTATTTGTAGTCAACACCTCCCATTTTGCTATGAGTGTTTTAAAAATATTTCCAATCAGGTTAAACTGTAGCCAAGGACTGATTTTAAATTTGTCCTACACGTGAGGCTGGGATCCTTACACGACCTACTAACATTTTCTTTATAGTTTTACCTTCAAAGCATATGTCTACCCAAGGATGGCTTTGGACTGGAAAGAGGATTTAAGTCCTTCTTCATGTAAAAGGCAAGCGCTCACGGCCAATCTGACGGTGATCATTCACTTTGCTCTGACAAGAATTACCATGGCCTGGGGGTTTATGCTGGGCCACGGCTCTGCTAGAGGTGACATCTGGTTTTTCTGATTCTGAGCAGCCGTCTCTTCCATGCCCGTTTTCGAGATGAGCTCACTGAGGTTTGGGGAGGTTACCCACACGCAAACCTTTCTCAATTAGTAGGTGTTGCAGCCGGGTTCAGACCGGGGCGGGCCGGCTCCGCCATCCACCCACATTCACTCCTCCGCTTGGCCTTTCTATGCAAAGTCTTCCATCATTTCATTTGCTGATCGAAAGGATAAGGCAGCTGTTTTCCTGTGGCTTTATTGGATCACCGTGCCTCGGTGGTAATGAACTGGGAACCGTAGGGTAAGCATTATATTCCAGCCACTGAAAGAGTTGCAACATCGATATAGACGTCTCCACTTTGGCGTTATCCAATATTCATTAATATTAATTGCGGGGATGGTTCTTGGCTTACTAAATTCTGTGTCAGCCTCTGCTCATAAACGCCTTTGCTCCAAGTTAAATCCAAACACACAAAGACGTCTGTGCCCCAACTTGTTAATGCCTGATTCAACTACAGTGAGGGTCAAACGCAGAAACGCTCAACACTTTGATTTTGCTGTAAAGGGGCAGTTCGGTACACGAGTGGTTACAACATTCCTCATGGAGAGTGTGCCTGGACCCTGCACTTAGGCAGTGAAGGAACTCCAGCAGCGAAAAATCAAGAGGACAGCGGCATGAAGCCTGGAGAAGCCTTACTTATAATTGTGCAAATACGAGTGCATCCTTTAGGGAGAATTCTAAGAGGAATCATCCAGAGCAAACCAAGCCGCGAAGCCTGTTCACGCCTCCAAGCGGTGGCCGCTGGGGTTTTGAGGGTGAAGAAAAGGCGGTCACAGTCACAGCAAAAGAAAATATCTGAGACTCTCAGGAAATCTAAGCAAACAAATACAGGAGTGTGTGCTGTAAAATCCTGTATAACGATTCGAGGTATGTCTGAATCACTTTTGTATCTGCGCGTGTTGTGTAATCAGTGGTTTATGCAATTCAGTGGCACCTCTGGTTGGCTGCTTCACCACACGAGTTAATTTGAATACCTGTGCTGTTTTCTCCCAGCCTGTAAACAGGACTGCTCTGTGACCCCTGCCTGGTGCTGTTGTTACAGGTACGGGAGAAATGAATCACCCTGGGTTCTGACTCAAAGATAAAGCCTTGGCCTTTCCACTGGGATACGATTGTTAAACACAAGCATGCAACGTGGACACAGTTGAGTTGAATCTTAATCTAGGGGGAGAGTTCTAGTAAATCTCAGAAAACAGAAATTCAGTTTTGCTGTGTTCGTTTTTATGTAACGAAAATATCACACTGGGTGGGTGTGATCCTTTGAACACTGGGTTTCAAGAGAAGGTGATATTGCCCACCAGGAGACACGTGGCAGTGTCTGGAGACGTTTCTAGTCCTCACACTGGAGGAGGGGGTGGCTGCTGGTATCTAGTGGGTAGAGGTCAGCGATGCTGCAACGCCTCCAGCAATGCACAGCCAGCCAGCCCACCCCTGCGGTGAGGAATGGTCCTGCCCAGGATGTCCGTGGGGCTGAGGCTGAGAAGCCTAGGTCAGACGGTGCCATTTGGCCAGTAGAGTCTCTCCACTCATTTCTTATTTCATTTAGATTGAGATCCAAAGGCTTCCTGTGGCTGAGACCATCCACCACCTGATTCCCAGCTCGTCCTGGACCTCATTTCCAACTACGCCCTTGCCACTTAAGCCTGGGGCCCCTCCGCTAACACATCCCCCTGTCCGGAGAGAGCATGGACAGAGCTCTGTGTGTAGCTTAGGCTCTGCTCAAATCTGCCCTGAGCAGACAGGCTTTCTGGACCACCTTCTAGAAGATAGCACCTCTCTCCGCCTCAGGTCAGTTTCTTTCCTTACTCCCGGTTTTAGTGCCCTGGGTGGTCCTTCTCACGGCAGGCACATTCCACTCCCATCATTTGTTTTCCGCCTGCCCCTTGTGGAGTGCAAGTATGGGCACAGAGTAGGTGCTCGATAAAATATTTTGCTGAAAGAAAGAAAAAATAGATGGGGCGCCCGGGTGGCTGAGATGGGTAAGCGTCTGACTTTGGCTCAGGTCGTAATCTCACGGTTCGTGGGTTTGAGCCCCGCGTTGGGCTCTGTGCTGATGGCTCGGAGCCCGGAGCCTGCTTCGGATTCTGTGTCTCCCTCCCTCTCTCTCTGCCCCTCCCCTGCTCGCACTCTGTCTGTCAAAATAAATAAACGTTAAAATTTTTTTTTAAAAAAAGAAAGAAAAAATAGAATAAAGAATAAACGAATTGCTATGACAAAATTGCTATAGAGACTTTGTTTTCTAAAAGGAAACTACGTGTTGTGTAATTGGAAGAACTGACGAAGTTACTGGCTGAAGAATTCATGTGAGCGATGAGGGAGAAAAGTCAGGAACAGTTTCTCCTCGTTCATAAGAGATTACTGGAATCGTGAAAAGACTTCCACTGTTTTTACACGTTTGAGTTCTAATCTCTACTTATTTAAAATTACGAGGTGAAGAAAATTTCACGTTGTGTGAGGGGGACGTTTTCTCCATATTCAAAGGGCCAGAGCTGGTTGTTTTCCACCTGCTTGTTAACTTGAGTGGAGGAAAGGGCTTTGGGATCTTTGAAATCTGTTCCTGACCCACAGTAAGCATTCAGGTTTCTACTACTGTGCTACCAATCAGCAAGGCTTATGCATGGTCAGGTTTTTTAAGACCTTAGTTTACATGGTTTTAGAAACTTTAATGTCAGAGAACTGCAAGGAGCGTGACAGATGTTGGCTCTGGAATCTTGGTGCCTGGACAGGGGCAGAGGGGGGTTGACCAGGAGTCTCGGCCGTGAGGGTCCCAGACTCACACTCACTTGCAAAGGCCAAGTCGGAAACCCAAGGGTCAGTCGGTCAATGCGTGTAGTTATCGCCTGCATGAGACAGCTTTGCTTTATTTCCTCATTTTAAATAAACCTTCAATTCACTCCCTAAATTGTCATTTTTATTCTTTTTCTTTTTAAAAAAAATTTTTAGTGCTTATTTATTTTTGAGAGAGAGAGAGAGAGAGAGACAGAGTGTGATCGGGGGAGGGGCAGAGAGAGAGGGAGACACAGAATCCGAAGCAGGCTCCAGGCTCCAAGCCGTCAGCACAGAGCCCGACACTGGGCTCGAACTCGTCAACTGAGAGATCGTGACCTGAGCTGAAGTCAGACACTCAACCGAGCCACCAGGCGCCCCATCATTTTTATTCTTTTTCTTAAAGACACCTCCACACCTGTCCCCCACCATGGTATAATCTTCAATGTCTGGAAAAAACGACTGTCTGGAAAGCCTTTCTGCCCACAGACGAGGGGAAAGGAGGGGAGGGAGGAGAGAAGAGAGAGGAGAGGGGAAGGGCAGAGAGAACTGGGCATAAGTTTGCAACTTACGCACCGTCACCAGAGTGGGGTCTAGCGCGTTCTTAGGTAAGGAAGGGCATAACATAAAGACTGTATTTGGGGGGGGGGGGAGGGGCAGAGGGAGGAAGAGAGAATCTTAAGCTGTCTCCACGCTCAGCACAGAGCCCAACACCAGGCTTGATCCCATGACCCTGGGATCATGACTGGAGCCAAAATTGAGAGTCGGACCGTCAATGGACTGAGATATCCAGGTGCCCCAAGACTGTAATTTTAAAATGTTATTAATCTAGCAAAAATGTGTCCAGCTGGATGAGGCTGGAGGAAAGTTCAGAGAGAAGAGCACAGAGTATTTAGGCTTGGGCAGGGTCAGAAGGACCGGCTGGGCAGGGAGGTCTGAGTTACAGGTCCCTTGGAGCTGAGGGACCTCAGTAAGTCAGCACCAGCCGAGGTGAGTGGACACAGGACAAGTCTGGGGCTGTGCACGTCGACCTTCAAGGGACAGCCACATGCCCAAGGCCTAAACAGAGTGGCAATGATTTGAAGCAGAGCATTTATTAGGACTGAGAAGACCGTGTGTGGGAGAGACTCCAGCATCCCTCAGCAGGGAGGGTCTCTTGCAGGAGAGTGATGCCACCCCCCCCCCCCGATGGGCAGCAGAAGGTGAGGCCCAGTGACAGTGGACATAAGCAGGCAGGTGTGGGCTGGGAGACAGGGCGGAGGGACAAAGGGGGGCTGAGGGCACCCATGCCACTGAAAGGTCGTACAGAACAAGTAAGGAATGAGCCACGGTGTGTTTCTTTCAGATGAATGCTAAGCACGTCATTTCGTTCTTAGTTACCTGAACTGGAGATAATTTTAGAGTGTATTTTGGAAACATAGGAGACAGGATCCAGGTTTCAGTAACGCAGGAGAGAAAAACAAACTATAGCCGTTTGACTGATTTAATACCGAGAGTGCTATGCAAGGCAGAAAAAATGTGAAAATACATTTTCAACTCATTACTCATGCTGGCTGGGATTCATTCCGCAACTCTATAGGAAAATTCCTCTTCTAGAAAGGCTATGCGCAAAGGGAATGTGCTTGCTTTTTCCTCTTTGGCATTAAGGAAAGGTACAAACGGCGAGAGACGTGGCTGGCATAGTCCTGCTACTTCTCGAGTTCTCGTTCCTAAAATTTAGGAGTTACGGCTGGATTGTGCTTACAGATACACATAGATGGTGTGTAATTAAATTTGGATGGGATCACTTAGCCCAAGTCGGCATCTAGTTTGTATTACAAGGAACAATGTCTTTTACGCCTCTGATTTTTCTAAAATCTTAGAGGAAGAAATACAAATAAGGGTTTAGCACTCCCAAATTGCCCTGCGTTCTGCTATAACAAGTTTCTAGGAAGTGAATTAAACTCTAAAAAAAAAAAAATACACGATAGCACAACCCAAACATATGGCTTATTGCCTCAGAGAAAGACAAATGTCAAGTGTAGGGATTCCCACAGACAGTGTCTGATCCTAACCTCAAATAAGCAGACAGACCTCATGTGCAGGCTTGCGTAACGAGACATGAGATGTATGCAGACTGGGGTCTTCCCTACAGGGGGTGCGTCTGCTCACACTGAGGGGTGCACACTCAGTCTCTATAGCTTTTGTACAGCACAGGTGTAACGGACCCTAAGCCATGTGAATCTGACTTTATCGCCCCTTTGCTCCTATTTGCAGAAAGGTGTCAAGGGAGGGCTGCAGGGTCTAACAGTATCAGGGCACTGGAGACGGAAAACCGGATTCCCATGCGATTACCCATGGGACGCACCTGCGTCCCACAATCCAGTTGTATTTCCATAGGAACTTGATTGCTTAGGAAAACAGAAAACAAAAAATAGAGCACTGTAGCAGTTGCAAAGGCTGCGTGGGTTGAGAAAACATAATTTCCCGACGCTACTGATCTTAAAAGGCTAACTCCGGCCCCCAGTGCACCTTCCTACTCTTTAATAACTCTTATGAAATCGCCGTTCTTGAGTAGATCAAAATCCCCCCTTGAACTTATGTTTTAAGCATTCTTCTGTGCCAGCAAGTGCCCCAGACACTGACCCTCCAGGCTAAGTAGGTTGGAAAGGCAATGCTTCCTTGTCCCCCGCTCCGAACTCCTGCCACCCTCTCCCCTGCTAAGTGCAAGGAGGGGGTTGCACTAGAAAACACCAACTGAGTCAGGAAATAGAGTGATATCTTCAACAACATATGTGCTGAGCCGGGGAAGAATAGTAAAGCTAAAAAATGCCTGTGGGTATAAATAGGGCTTTTAGAACCCAGAAATGCACAGAAAATTATGTCGTGCCAATTTTCCTTTAAATTTAACTAGCTGGATCCTTTTGTGCCCATCTATCCATTCTGTCCCTGCCATAATGGGAAACAAATCACGCCAATCCCTTCCCTTTCCGTGTGCTTGGGTAGCTCGCCTCTCCTATAATTAGCTGAATATGCAACATCTAAACAACACGCTGGCCTGGCCCGGAGACCCATTCCTCATGTGTAATTTCATAGGTCATGCGGTTATTTATATTGCTGTTATTTTTACATTTCCCAAGTGCCAGGTGGTAATGTAAATCCAGGAGTCATGGAATGCAGCTCTGTGGGCCCTGGCAGGGGGGGCGCTTTGGTTTAGGGAAATGGGTCCCCCTCACTTTCCAAGGCGAGGAGGATAATATTCTGCTCTTTTATCAGGAACATGTAGTCTTTGTGACACCCGTGGGGCATCGCGTGATGGTACCCAGAGGAGTCCCATGCCCTTCTACCAGCACACGCATCCTTTCTTACGTCAACGCCCATCCCTGGGTCTGATAGAACCTCGGAGGGCATTTATTTAATTTTTGTGAGAACTGAATGCAGTCTATTTTGTCTCCCGGTATTTGGTCGCTTTTATATGTAGCTAGTAATAGAGCCCTGCTTGGATCCTTAATAGATAATCTGCTTTAAGAATAACTACTTTGGGGGCGCCTGGGTGGCTCAGTAGGTTAAGCGTCCAACTCTTGATCTGGGCTCAGGTCATGATCTCACAGTTTGTGGGATGGAGCCCTGCGTCGGGCTCTGTGCTGACAGCACGGAGCCTTCTTGGGATTCTCGGTCTCTCCCTTTCTCTGCCCGTTCCCCACTTGCTCTCTATCTCGCTCTCAAAATAAATAAATAAGCATTAAAAAGAAGTTCATATACATAAAAAAAAGGATAACAGCTTTGGTCCTTAAGAATAATATAATCTATGTTCCTCCATTTCAGGGACATTGGCTCACATTCCAGTCCTACCCTGATGTTCTGAGCCCTCCAGCCAGCCCTGATCTCCATCACATAGACTTAAGCATGACTAGAGGTTTACTGATCCACATGCCTGTCATTCCGGACAGGAGAGCTCTCTACTTGCGGACATTAATTTCAACCGTGTGACTGCGGCAGGTGAGAGAGAACCAGTAAAATCAGCAAGAGTTAAAAAAAAAATCGCAGTGATGTATGCTGAGTCTTTTCAAACTCCTTGTTCAGGAGTAATCACAAAATTTGCCCACCTCAACAAGTTAAACCTAAAGGGCACGGGCCAACACCAACCGAATAAGCACAAGCCATTTACCTCAAGCCCGCTGTGTCAACATCTAACCGAGAAGAAACTGGACAGGCCTAGGGCCAGGACACCCAAGCCGGGATGGGGCGGGTGCTGGGCTTGGGGACCCCACAGGCCCTGAATGACAATCACTTCCAACTGGTACAGAGATGTTTCAATATTTTAACAACAGCAAGGTGGCACTGTGCTCGTCTCTTGAGGAACAGCCCCACCTGCCCACATTGGCTGGTTGGCATTGCTAATTCCTTAGGCGCCTGTGCTTGGATTTCCCTTGAGCTGCCGCAGTGACATGTCACAGTGTAGATATCAGTTACTCAGAGGGAGGACACTGGGACCCTGTAGGGCAAGGCTGCCCCTGTGTCTCAAATGGGTTCTCCTTTCTTCCAGGAGAGAAGGAAGAAACCACCAAATGGCCGGTTGGCAGGTGCGATCCCCTTTCCGCATGCCCCACAACTAAGCATTTCTCATGAATCCTTGCTAAAGTTATATGTTTACATTGACATGAATATAGAGAAATCAGAGAGAGAGAGACATCTATCCTACCCACACGGCCTCGTGTAGGTACCCCTAAACCTAACTTGACCATGTCACCATGCCCTTGTATAAAACCCTATGACCATAGTGCGCGACAGAGCACAGACTGGCCCCTAGCATGAGGGCCGGGGTCCACTTGTCCTGGAGCTCTCTCTCCTCATGTTTGGTCTAACACCTCCCCCCCACTCCTGTCCCTCCATATAAACCCCACCTTCTAGACCAGTGCTCCAAAAGACATATTTACAGGTTGGGAAATCAACTTAATGGGTCATGGTAAGCACCTAAAGATGAAGAAGAATGGAATGAACTGAATAAAAATGCTGCATTGCACACGCATGGAGGGGAAGTGGCGTTCTGTGACACCCAAATGGTGTTTTCACACAAGCCGTTTCCCACCGCCTGGATCCATTGGATTTTTCATGTTTCCCTGCTGTCTGCTGCTTCTGAACAGTCCCCACATTTGACCTGAAAAATCCATACAACTTAGTACAATGCCTGACACAAAACAGATCCTCAATGCATTTTTTAAATAAATGAACAAAACTTGGGGCAAATAGCAATACAAAATATCATTGCCAGTTTAATCATCTTGCCCGGTGTTAGTGTCTAATTTTTTTTTTTTTTTTTTTTTTTTAAGTGCCTGAAAAGAACTGCATGTTTTGGGGCCATGTCATAGAATTATTTTGTTACCTGAATTTAAAAAAAAAAAAAAAAAAAGGACATTTCTCCTAAAATCATTACAAAGGGTTCCCAGGACAGATTCAATCCTCACAGCAATGAAAATGCTCTCTGACTAGCAGCTGGACCACATCGCTGGGTTTTCTAACGACCATTGGATTAAAAAGACATTTTTATGATCCCTCATCACCATACATAAGCCCAGCGCCTCTTGCGTTGTGCTGCTCTTTAGTCTCTGTAAATTAGGCACGATTTCAAGGATCGGTAAACGAACGGAGACCCCTGCACATCACAACTGCACCAGTGAAATTAATGTTAACAATTAGAGTTTTACTGTCTTGTATGACACATAAGTGATTCAATCGGCCTCTAGTTGGGCTAAGGTTTATGTGGACACGAGCGGTGGCCCGAAGGCGCTCGAACAGCATGGTAACACCGGAAGGCGAGCCAATGTCTGGGAAATGGAGCATTGTAGACTATTTTTTTCCTTAAGGATTGCAGTCGTTATTTTGAAAGCAATTTATCCATTAAAAAATCTGAGAAGGACTCCATCACCGGATATATGTAAAGGTACCAAAATACCAAGAGACGAAACAGAGTCAATGCAATTCTCATGAAAATAAAATACATTAAAAAATACTCTTTTGCTGCACAGTGTCTGGGGGCTGGGCGCTGGCTGGGTACCTAAGAAAGGACGTGGGAGGGGGCTCCCCCATATCACAGCAGTTGTTTGCACATTGCTGCGTCCCCTCCATTCTGCTGCGAAAACCAGCCTGCCTCCATCCAACTAGTGATCTCACCTGAGAACAAGATCAAGTAAATGTAGCTCCAGCGAACGGATCTGGCGTGACGTCAGAAGGTAATTTAAAAGCTGGGAGCTCAACTTCACTTTCTGGTAACATGGAGATGCCTTTTTGGGGATCCTAGTTTTCCCCCGAGGCTTTGTCTCCATCTCAGACTTACTTCTTCCTGGATTGTCCATCTTTCCACATCAAAGAATAGTAAGACCAAAATCCAAAACAGGCACATTTGCCTGGGAAATTCCCTCACGTACCCACTGTGTATATGTCAGTTCTCTGATTCTTTAAAAGGAAACTTTCCTTGGCAAAATTAGGTTTGGTGATGAGCTAGACTTTTGGGTGTGAGGAAGCTGTTTTGTAGGTTTCTCAGCAATTCCGGGGAATGCACCAATTCTCAGGCATCATGGTACAGGGCGGGTTTTTCTGTAAAGCTGTGTAATGTCAGATGCAGCTCATGCCTGCCATTGTCTGGGCCCTGCATCCTTGAGGACCTAGTCACCTGAGTGCGGACCAAAAGAAACGAGATTGTTGTTTACTGTCTTATTACAATTACCATGTGTGACTGCAATAGGCCAGTGATTTGCAAATGTACAGAGGACGGGTATGAACATTACAGATTTCAAGGAGAAACCAGAAAAAAGATGGAAGTAAAGCCAGAGCAGAAAGCACCCCGTGAAGCTTCGCACACGGCAGATGCCAGGTGACCGTTGTGGACCCATGGAACCGAGCGCTGGATAAAGTGATATTGGATAGAGCCGGCTTTCAGGTAGTGTGAGATTTTCTAGGCTAATCTGAGGATTAATCATAAAAATGATTCAAGTCGGCATAAAGGACCTGAACACTGGTAGGCAATTAAGAAATAGGTTCTCCTCTGCCAACGCTCTTAAGGAGAGACAGACCATGGCACCGATCCAGCCCGTCTTTAGGAAAACATTCCATGCACCGTGTCGCTTTTAAGCATTTCTTCACAGAAGGAAGAAAACCCCAGGATGTTGTATTATGTGGCAATAATGAGATGCAGATTGTCAGGAAGGTCTTTATTAACTTGCTTAAGGAGAGCTGCTGAGAGCCTCCGAAGATAAAGCCCTGGGCTTCTCTTTGGAGCCCCCAGTGGGAGTTTAATTCACAATCCAGTAGAGAGACCCACAATTCACAATAGCTGCTTGCTTTAACGGGTTGATAGCATGAAAAATATTTACTGGTTATGAAAGATAATCCACTTCTGAAAAGACGACCTCTTTTTTTTTTTTTCTTCAGAATTCCAGGTACAATAGATTCTTCTCCCGCTGACAGTGCATCACAGAACATCCCAGTGGTGATGGCTGCTCAGCTGCCTTTGGCTTATTGCAGAAGTGACGAGCTATTCATGCAAGATACATGTCTCTGGGAAGACTGGTGGCTACAGACCCACAGCCAATATGTTCAGGTAATTTCCCATGATTCCCACTACTCAAAGGTAACTTCTTGATTGGGCTGATCTACATATTTAACTGCCACACCTCTCTTCTTGGTTTTGCTACCGGGTTTCAAAGGATAACGAAACACCACGGTCTAGTGAGCATACCATGGCTGTGAGACCTGTGAGCTTAATATTTCCCCAACAAATCCTTACTGAGGGGCCCTGAATGGAGGCCTGACGCTAGATTTTTGTCCAGACCTATTTCTAACTTCCGGCCATTACCTTCACCTGTTTCTAGGTTGCCATAATTCAGAAACTACTGAATTGCTGCTGCTTGTTTTCATTTCTTTTGTCTAGAACGGCACCAAGAGGCGAGTGATGGAGGCTTTTCTGGGTGCCTTTCTCCTATCCCAATCATGGGGGCAGCTGAAAAAAAATCACCGGAAAGGAAAAGTATTCCCGTCTCTTTTCCTGGTCATGAGTTCCTGTGTAACTTTCAAAAGTAATTATCCTCTCCGACGGGGACTCCACATCTTTTCAAAATCTCAATTGGTTTTCGAGGCTGACAATGGCCTCACAGAACAGAAATAGAAATCTCTCCCTGGTTTTGGAGAAAGGAGCCTTGTTTGATTCCTGACTCTGGGGCCCGTTAGTTCCTGTGATTATGGGAGAATCACTTAATCCCTCCAGGTCTCGGATTGCTCATTAGCAGAGGGGAATGCTGACACCTGCTTCACTGGCCTCACACAGGGCTGAGGATCTGGGGACAGAAGAGACTGTGCGTGCTCGGGGCAACAGGAAAGAACCGTCCACAAACATTGGCTATTAATATTATTAGCAGAATACCATTAACAGATGTTCCACAGCATTTCTGAGTATTTCCAGTTACACGAGGTCACATGCCCATACCTAGAACTGCTATTATCCGTCTGGTTCGTTTCCCTCCCCTGGCTCTTCGCACTCTTGTGGGGAAGATCCTAAGCGTTCCTGCTGAACTGCCACGTGACCAAGAGAGATGATGGAGACCGTTCAGGACCTTGTCACGGAACTTCCAGGTGGAAAGCTCATCCTGCCTTCATCCCACGCGAGGCGACTAGTGCTTGCTGTTCCATCTCTGTACATTCTTTGCCCTTCACGACTATGCTCTGATGGGACCATGTACCCCAGGCTCACGTGTCTCCGCACACAGCGGGTCCACTGGCTGCCATGCCTACTCCCCCACTTGTGCACCTGGATGGCCCCATCCTCTCCGGGTTGGGTACCACTCTCCCTGTTCGCAGGGCAGCCCTGGGGTGAGGCTCTCGCAAGCCTCTCTGCCAGCCACTCACCAAGCACACCGTGCGACGTGTAATGAGAATCTGAGGAGGTCCAGGACCTCTCTCCACCAACAAGGTGCGAGCACAACCCTGGGGCTCACCGGCCACTGGGAGCTCAGTTATGGACCCACCAATGGTTTATGACCTTCAGGCTAAAGCCTCTCTCTTCTCCTAGACTTTGACTCACTGAATTAGATGGGCCTGGCTGCCTCCGACAGTTGGTGAGAGGGCAGGGGCCGGATTTCTCCATTTCTTGACTCCCCGTAGCAAGCCCTGTACTTGCATTAAGTAAATGGGTTAGGGAATTAGCTCTACAAGTTAATGCAAGTCCCTTACGGGCCCCCGGTTGCACAATTTCCCTGTGTGAATTCTCGGGCATTTATAAAGAGAAGGTGCTCTAAATGGTGGGAAGAATGTCACAGCCATTCACAACACACATTAGGCTTTTTAAAAAGTGTCCAACTGATACAGAGGACAAACAGCCCTGTGCTCGTCACACAGGTGGGTTGGCTGCTGACCAATTTATTAACACTGAAAGCTCATTTTTAAGCAGAGGTGAACCAAGTATTATCTGGGAAATTAGAAACACTGCAAACACGTCCCAAACACAGAGGCCGCCTGTTCCTGCAGAAGGGCCAAGAACTTGGTGGAAAACATCCTTTTCTCCCAGAGAGGGATCTTCTTCTTAAGTCAAAGCTCGGCTCCCCGGCACTGGTAGAAACCTAGATGGCTCTTCCTTGCCTAATATCCACTCGCTTCTCGGGGATGCTACGCTCATCTTTCCAAAGGACTTACTCATTTGGAAAATCAGGGACATTTAGTGTTAACTCCAGATGGTTCCAGAACGCGGAGGAATGCCTTGTTTCACGGGAAGGAGGCTCTTACGTGATGCAGGAAGGCAGACAGCAACGCATCAGTAAACTATGTGCCTGTCTGTCCACGCCCTTCATGGCTGTCAGGATGCCTCAGGCCACTCCCCTGCCCCCAGGAAGTCACCATGGAGAGAAAGCGTGCAGGGAGGGAGGAAGGCGAATGGCCCTGCACTGGACTGTGCTAGAAGTGTCTGCGTAGAGGCAGGAAGCCTAGGGGAGGCCAAGCCCTGCATCCCATCACGGGAGGCAGAGACATGCGTAAGGCGCACCCATTTCTTGTGCTGTGATCTCACCAGAACGCGTCAGAGATGAAATGAAGAAAGTGTCCCCAAATGGCAGCTCCCAGACACCGTCCTCGAGCAAGTCACAGATCTCTGCCAGGAAGTGCACGACATTTCTGTGATTTCAAAGCATTCTTCTTGTTACTAAACAATGACGGAGTAGCTGTCCCTAACGTGGCCTAGAAGCATCGAAACCTCATAAAATACTGATTTCAGAAGCACCTGTAGCTTGTCTTTTGGAACGTTGGTCTTTCACCCTTAGTCTAGGTATAATATTTAGAGATCCACACCTGTGTGTGTGTGTGTGTGTGTGTGTGTGTGTGTGGTAGTAGAAGGGGCTCCCTGAGCCAGCTGCCCTCCTCAGGGGTTTCCCTCGAAGCTCCTGGGGAAGATCTCACAGGCCAGTAGTGTATTTTCGGTGGAAATCTAACCCCAGAGAATTATTCTGTCTCTGTCATGAAAACTGATGCCATGCTTTCTGGAAGCAGGTTTCTCTTACTCTTAGGAGCAGTGGATCATGCCTGTGAAGGCTGAAGTGGGCCAAGTGGTCTGTACCAATTAAAGTGATTTAAAAATACATCTTTCATTTTTTTCTAAAGCACTTTCTAGAATAAATCTTTTAGTTTTTCTAAAGGACTTCAATAATAAAATATTTATACATATGCATTGATAAATTGATTTGACACTGGAATGTACTTCAAAATCATCCAGTAACGGTGGAGGGACCCCGGGCGGGATTAGAGACGAAGAGAGACTGGCCGTGGAGAGAGTCCATTAATCTGTCCCCTCTGCTTTTGCATATGCTTGATGCCTTCCATACGGCCAACTTTAAAAAGAACTCCTTTTCAAACAAATGGCCCAATGGGATAATATATTAAACGGTGAAAATTCATCTAACACTCTGATCGGAAAACTCAAAATACTCTTTACTCAGAATGTTCCTGCAGGAAAATAAAGTATTTGAGATGAACAAGAATTTCCATTTGGCTTAGGTGATTCTCTTTAAGTAAAACTGCCTCGAGGGCTGCTTTTTTTCAGGGAGGCTTTTCACCAAATAGGTATTTAATAAACACCGACTATATGCAACGAGACGTACAGTTTTTGTTGTTCTTTACATCATTTTTGACTACCTATTTATATCTTGTAAACTATGGGTGCACTATATCAAAAGTAATAAAACAATTTTTGTAAGAACATTCTGCAGATCGGACCCTTCCTTATTCAGCCTGGCTCTCCTCCTTTCTTCTCCAGATACGCTACATTTTTGCCCAACTCCTATCATCCTGGTCTTTTCAATGGGTGGAGAGAACAGCATGCTGACTTTATTTCATGTTCTAAAATAAACCCAACTAGACGCTGGACACCATTTGGCGCAATGGAGCACCCTAGTGGCCTACACCAGCCGATGACTCTCTCCCTTCATTTGAATTAGGTCTCATAATTTTTGAAACTGAGCAACTAGAAATAATTGGCATAATAATATTAGTCATATTATGACATCAGATGAAAAACATTTTGGGACCAAACGGGGTAATTGAGTCTAGAAAGGCACAGATAATTAAACATCCAGTCATTCTCAACGTCAAGGGCCAAGTGGCCCACATATGGTATTCCAAAATTGTATATACACCCCAATAGCCGTAAAGTGCACGTTTGGCATTTTTAAACTTACGTAACCACTTTCTCTACCCCAACCATATGGCTCCCACCTGCTGCGCCTCAGGTAAGCAAATGTGAACTTTCAAAACCTGTCTTAAAGACAAGAGGTAGGTAAGAGAATTGCCCTGGTGGGTGATGGGGGTGGTGGTGGTGCAGAATCGCTGTGTGCTCAAGGCATGTCGATGTCTCTCTCCCAGATGGATGGGCGCAGGGCAAGGGGGTTCCTCTCTGTGCCTTAAGTTTCCCATCTGTGCAATGGAGATAATAGCAGCAGACATCTCTTCATCTCCGGAAAATTAACTGGGTTATTAAAACGGTAACTACAGGGCAAGCACTACAACCACTCACTGCTAATATCATTCCTCTCGGGCTATGGGTTCATCGCCACCCCCACCCTTCTGTCTGGATGTGCATCCTGCTCTCTTAGCGTCTGAGTGACTTTGCACATCTCAGATCGCACGCCCACTAGTCAACAGAACGTGAACTGTTTTGAGGAAGATCATGTTTGTGAAATCCTACATCTAAGTCTGCGGAGCAGTGATGGAGCAGAATTATACACGGTAGGACTTCGTTACTACACAGGACTCATTGTACTTGATATTTTAACTGGAGATGCCCAGAGCGGGGTACTAATGATTACTAATGTAATCTCCTCAAGGTCACTTTCCAAAGAAGCGAGGGGAATATTTCCAACGCTTCTGCAAAATCGGCGGAACAATTTCCCCAGACCACAACCGCAAGAGATGAGGGTAATTAATTCAGGTGCCTGGAGGGTGAATTAGCCACCCACTGGATTATCTGGTAAGAAAGCCATTTCAGGTGAAAATACGGATATCTTTAAATATAAAGAGGGTAAAGGAAAAGATTTAAAACCTTAAAGGGAAGAAGTCCCAAGACTATAGTAAATCATTAATAACAGCCATTCAATTCATTCAGAAGAAAATGGATTACTGACTTCAGGATCAAATTGTGTAAACCTTAATCATCACGTAGCAGCTCTAGTGATTAGTGCCAGCACGAAAAACTTTTCTCTTCCGCATCTTATCTTTTGTCTCTTTTATTCTGCAAGAATAACCTGTAAGATCCCATGAGGACATGCCATGCAAACGTGCCAAGCTATTTCCCACATCACAGACCATCAAGAACTACCCAGTTCTCAACCGTTGTAGGTGGAACTCCTGGAATCTGGTGTGAGGGGATGACCTGGTCTCATATTGCTAAGTTTTCGGTTATGAAAACTATGGTGTTTGCACAGAAGCTGCCAATTCATGTGTTTATGAGAAAGTCGTAAATGGCTCAAGCTATTTTTTTTTCAAATTAAGAGTGTTTTGTAAAAGCGCACGGTAGAAAAATAGATATTTTGTAACTTTAGGCTTGCACTAACAGTGTTGTACTTGAGGGTTTTTGAATTTTTTTAAATGCTTTTATTTCTTTTTGAGAGAGGGAGACCACAGAATCCAAAGCAGGCTCCAGGTTCCGAGCTGTCAGCACAGAGGCTGACGTGGGGCTCAAACCCACAAGCCGTGAGATCATGACTTGAGCTGAAGTTGGACGCTTAACCGACTGAGCCACCCAGGTGCCCCATACTTGAGGTTTTGATATGTGTTCTCAAATACTGGTTCATGCCACCGCAGGGAAATATAATTAGCAAATTCACACACCACGCTGGAGGCCTCACTATACCTCTCACTATGCTGAGTCCTCAGCTCAGAGATTTCCAGAAGACCAATTGTGTCTAGAAATCCATTCACTTCACTTTTGTCAATCAAGTCAAGAAGAATTCACCCAATTCCTAACTCCAGTAAAATGAGCTGTATGTGGTTTTAATTAACTTTTAGTTCTAAAAGCAAATATTAATTTGTTCCTTTAATGCTTTGCTCTTAGATTCCATTTTGTTCCTTCGAATACAATATATGACTCATGAAATTCAAACTTTCCTCTACCTACAAGGATAATTTCATTTTTTAATGGGCCTATCCTTAAATTGTTAGCAAAACAATTTGCATATTTTTTTTGAAAAATGAAGAGGGAGTAACTTATTGAGTCATTTGCTAAGTATTCCTACCTTGATCTACTTGTCACTTACTCAGATTGCTTTCTAAATATTTTAGAGTTTTTGTAATATTCCTGAACAGAAAAGTAATTTTCCTAATCAAATGATGAAAGCTAACATGTTTATATATTTTCTTTTGGAGACACAGCAGGTTCGCGTGTCCATAAAATGTCAACATTTTATTCCCACTCCTACCACTTGACCCGAAGAAGGCATTTAACCTCTTCACCTTGAAGTTTCCCATCTCAGTCTGTAAAGCTAGGATGTTAATGGTTTGCCATTTACCTGGAGGGGTGGGTATCGATGGCATTATGACAAAAGGGACCTGTTACAACTTCCTTAGACAGAAGATATGAACGTATTTCTTCCTTAAGATACAACACATTGGGAAATATTTTGGTTTTGTATAAAAGCCTTAGAATGTTTTTTGGAAGATGAATACATTAGTTGCGATTATTATGAGATCTGTTCCTCGGGGGGAGGGGGGCCTGGGTGGCTCAGTCCTTTAAACATCCAACTTTCGACTTGGGCTCAGGTCAGGTGTTGTGCCCGCCAGAGTGCATGGATGGTCAGTGCAAACCCCCCTCTAGGGTGAGTTACTCAATGAGAAGATACAGGTGTTAACAGAACCGTGTTAAGATGTCCCTGGGGTGGTACTCGAACCGAAGAAAAATGATTCATCTGAAGCAATACACAGGTGAGCAGTATGCAGTCTAAGGTTGTGAATGGACAGGTGGTCACGTGGAGTCACCTCCGCCCAGGACACTCGGGCACTCGTCGTGAGCTGTGAATGCAGCGGGAATCGGCAATGTGATGCTACAAAAATACCACTTCCGGGTTATCACGCAGCATATTATTAGAGAAAAGAGCACCAGCTCAAGCTCAGTCTTGCTCTAACACCTTGAAGTCACTAGACTTTGCTGAGCCCAGTTTTGGCACTATGTATTTTCATATCACAAGGCTTTATGTGCAGAATGGAAATATTCTTACCCCCTTGACCACATTGGCTGCACAAAATGTTTTTAAGTGGGCATCTGCTCGGAATGGCCACTCGGTCCCCCGAAGCCGTGTTTAAGCAACAGACAAGGATGTGCGCGTGTGCAGGCACGCGGACCCCGAGGCGGAGATGCACACCCGTGTGCTACGCACCCCGGCACGGGTTCCTCTTTTGCCTGCCTTCGGGGTCCCCGATTCTCCTCCCTGCGGGTTCCTCTCCGCCTACCTCCGGGGTCCCCGATTCTCCTCCCCGCCTACCTCCGGGGTCCCCGATTCTCCTCTCCGCCTACCTTCGGGGTCCCTGATTCTCCTCCCAGCCGCCGACTTGCGTAGCAAGCTCCTTCCGGAGTTGAAGAGGCTGGTCAGCTCGTCCAGGGGGCTGCTGAGGGCTCTGCAGTTCGGGGGGCTGTAGGGCACCGGGGAGGACGGGCTGGCGCTGGCTTTGCGGTGCTCGGGCCTGGCGGCCCTCCCGGGGGAGTAGGGGGCCTTGGGGAGAGAGCTGCACGCGCCCCCCGCGGGCGCAGAGTGGGGCGGCTGGTGCGCCCTGGGTGCGTCGGGGACGGCTGTCGCTCGGGCCGCGGCGCCCACGGGCTCCGGGGGGAAGGCGAAGTGCGTGGGCGGCCGGGGGGTCGGGGGCGCGGGGGGAGGCGGCGGCGTGGGGGGCGAGCCGCCGGGCGCGGGCGGGCCGGGGGACGCGGGCCCATCCCCGTCGCTCTTGGGGTTCCTGGCGTGCTGCGGGGACAGCGGGCTAGAGCCTTCGGCTTGCACGGGGTACTTGAGGTTGGTCTCCAGCACCGGCAGCTTCTTCACCTCCAGCGGCGTCAAGGGCGACTCGTCGGATGCCGGGGAGCAGGTGATGGGGGTCGGGGGGAACACCAGGAGCGGGGGGCGGTGAGGGAGCAGGTTGGGGAAAGGGGCCGGGATGTCGCACGCGTCTCTGCAGGACCCGGCGGCCGGGCAGCCCCCGTCGCCCTCCTCCCCGGGGACGGGGTTCCGACTGTCACTGGGCAGAGCTGGGGGCGACGCAGACGCCTCGGGGGGCGCGAAGTACTTCATCTCCTCGTACACGGCCTCGGCCTGCTCAGGGCTGCCGGCGCGGCCCAGCATCTCGATGTACACGGGCTCGGGCTCGGGCTCGGGCGGGGCGCGCGCGGGGGGCGCGGGGGGCGCGGGGACCCCGAGCGCGCACCTCGGGCCGCCTCTGCGCCGCGCGCCCGCGATCTCCTCGGAGGAGCCGCTGAGCTTGGTGTTGGGGCTGCGCTTGGGCTTGCGGGGAGGAATCTTCTTCATGGTGCTGTAGTCGTCGCTGTGCGGCCTGGGCCGGGTCAGAGCTGGAGGGGGCACAGGAGAGGGACGCAGGTGTCAGCCAGGCCCCCTCCTTGCCCCGGGGTCCCACCGCGAGCACCCCGCCTGCCTCCCTCCGCCCTCCAGAGCCCTGGACTCCCAGCGAGGAGACCTATCCAGACCCCGCAGCTGGAGGCCAAGTGTACTGGTTGAGGAAGGCGTCAGGTGGGCAGCGAGGTGGCCCGGGATGGTCAGCCACCTGCACAGGGGAAGGGTGAAGCCCTGGGGAGGGCCTTTCAGATCTGCTTTCTGGAACATACTCTGCCTGCACTCCTCGGGCCTGATACAGCTGTGAAGTAAGTATGGACTGAACCGACCCTCCCCAGGGCCGGCAGGGACCTTGGCTAGTTAGTGGCATATGGATGCTTCCTGTAGGAAAGGCCTCGGCTCCTTGTGAATGGTATACTGGCGACAAAACACCAACATGTCCTGGGGAGATTACTTTCTTAGAAAGGACTTTCTAAAAAAGATGCCAAGGGTGAGTTTTACAATTAACCGGTATATTTGAATCCTTAACAGAAGCACGTATTTATCGGGAATCAAGATACAACATTTCACTAGGAACTTCTAAGTGGAAGGGGGTGCCGGGCTGGCTCAAGAAGAGCCTGGGCCTCTTGATCTCAGGGGTCAGGGTTTGGGCCCCACGCTGGGCTTAGAGATCACTTAAAAAAAAAATAGAAGGTAAAAACACAAAAACAAAAACAACATCTAAGATGGAAACTTCTTATTTTTTAAAATTATTTCAATATTTTTTAACATTTATTTTTGAGGGGCGAGGGGAGACAGCATGAGCAGGAGAGGGGCAGAGAGAGAGGGAGACACAGAATCCAAAGCAGGTTCCGGCCTCTGAGCTGTCAGCACAGAGCCCTACACGGGGCTCAAACCCACGAACTGCGAGATCATGACCTGAGCCCAAGTCATAAGCCCAACGACTGAGCCACCCAGGCGCCCCGCCCCCTGAGGCAGAAACTTCTTGTTGAAACAGGAGATATTTAGAAAAACAATGAACGAAGAAGAAAAACTATTTAAATATGACCCCAACATTTATTAAAGGCTAATTTTTAAAAATTCCAGGGGTGCCTGGGTGGTTCAGTCAGTTCAGCACCCGTCTGGATCTTGCCTCAGATTTGTGAGTTCTCACAGTTTGTGAGTTCCAGGCTCACATCTGCCTCTGTACTCACGGCGTGGAGCCTGTTTGGGATTCTGTCCCTCCTCTCTGCCCCTCCCCCGCTTATGCGTGCATGTGTGTGTGCACCCGCTCTCTCTCTCTCAGAAAAAATAAATAGACCTAAAAGAAACGAAAAACTTCCCCAAAAAACTTTTTAAAACATATTTTTACTATACATTGTAATCGTGTTCTTGTTCACTATAATGGCTCTGGAAACCGAGATGTTAATTTTAAAAAAACTGCGGACAGTGTTGCTGAAATAGCAAAAGTTCTCAAAAATCTTGAACTATTTGATTAATGTGGTCTTTTATTCCCCTGAAGGAATCCTTCATAGAAGCACAGCTAATTCTGCTGAGTTCCTGAGCTGTTCAAAGCAGCCAGGTTTTCTGTCACATGCACGTATGGACAGTGGATTTAGGTCCCGGTGTGTTCTCTCCTTCCTGCAGTCATTCAATTTGTCCTGCATTCCAGCAGCACTGACTGAGACACATTTGTGAACACGGACAAAATGTTCCCTACCTTCTTCTGCCCTGGTGGGAGGTGCAGACAATACAAACAGTAGAAACAGACAAGTAAATATGCTCACACGTTGGAATGTGCTACATGCCAGGACCAGGAACAACAGGTCACAATAAGTGGTCAGAGAACTGTGTGTGTGTGTGCGCACGTGCATGTGTGTGTACGTGTGTGTGTGTGGGGGGGGGGGGATGGCAAGGTGCCAGCTGTGAACTTCAAGGAGGTCATGGGCAAGTCTCTCTAAGCCCCAGTAGAGTCACACACACAATGATGATGTCAGTAATTATCTCAGAGGAATAAAAAGGAGAGATATTGTATGTGAAGTGGCCAGCTCGTGCTCTGGCACACTGTAATCATGGACCAAATTGGGGGGGGGGAATCGAAATGAGAAAGGAAAAGAACAAAATTAATTTTCCAACCCACTTGACATGTTTGTAAGCCAGTATTATACAGGGTTCCCCAAAGCAGCCAACTTTTAAGAGCAGAAAATACCAAACATGCGTAACTCCGTAATTCGTGAGCATTATTCCAAAGGCTTTCAATGTGCTAAAACACAGCAGCTCATAAGCTTCTAGAAAGCTAATGAACCAAACACATTTTTAACATTAGTATTATAGAATTGTTCCAAAGATTTGAATAATTTAAAGGATTTGTGGCAGATTGTATTTGCCAAAACTGGCTTCAGTGGTATTTTCAACCCCACATGCTCTTCCAGAACCTGGAAGCCAGGAGGGCCTCTGTGACTGCCTGCCCCTGATGAATAAACTATGACAAAGGGGAAGCCACCTGCCTTGTGAGGCTGGATCATGGGCAGTACAGCTTCTGTCTGGCTCTTGCACCCTTGGGACACATCTTGGGGGCCCTGATCTTTATGCATGACATCTGTCTACCCTGGAGCAGCCCTGCTGTGGAGCACATGTGTGGAGAGGCCACAGAGATGAAAGAAATACCACGGGACCCCATCCGCTGGGGCCCTCAGCTGTCTGGGTTTCCCCAGCCTAGACACCAGAAATATCTAGTGAACTGAGTCTTCTGATGATTCCACACCAGCCACCATCTCACCACAGCTGT
This sequence comes from Prionailurus viverrinus, assembly GCF_022837055.1. Taxonomy (NCBI): domain Eukaryota; kingdom Metazoa; phylum Chordata; class Mammalia; order Carnivora; family Felidae; genus Prionailurus; species Prionailurus viverrinus. The sequence continues at coordinate 79,571,665 of NC_062561.1, read as the reverse complement.
GGCAGAACCAGGAGGTGGCTTTGCTGAGCCCAGCCAGCTGCTGAGAGAGAACAACATCATGCTTGTTATTTTAAGCCACTGGATTTTGGAGAGGTTTGTTATATGGCAATAGAAAGCTAATGTAGATATCGGTACCTGGAGGGTGCTACTATGAAATTACTTGAAAAGTGTGCCAGTGGCTTTGGAAAATTGGAGGATCCTTGAAGAGCATGTTAGCAGAAGCATGGTGATCCTTAAGAGTGCTCTTGGTGAGGCTTCAAGGGGAGGGAGAAATTCTGGAACCTGGAGGAAGCACAGCCCTTTTTATGCCACCACGGAAGGGTCAGCAGCACTGTCACCTGTGGTGGTGTGGAAAATAGAAACCATGCTCTGGGAGGTGGGTGATCTAGCGAAGGAGGGCTGCAGGCAGAGTGCGAAAGCTGCCTTCTGGATTATTCTAGCTTCCTCTAGTAAAATGTGAGAGTAAAGACATAAGCTAAAGAAAGAACTAGTAACTATAAAGGAGCCAGGGCTTTCTGGGCTTGAAAATAACATGGCTCTTCACTGCCAGGCTGTCCAGATGGCAAATAATTCCCAAGTGAAGAAGTAACTTCCAAGCAGAGATGAAATCTGGGCCGTTTCCAGGAAAAACAAACATGGGGCCAAGATCATGGCTTTGCGACCCTTTGTTAAGACCTCAGAAAGATTTAAATTAGGGCCTCACGCACCCTTCCAAAGCAGCAAGACCACAGGACTTGTAAGAACACTGAGAGCTTTGCCCCACAGAACTCCTGGAGAGAGCACAGAGTAGAGAAGAGATTGTCTCAAAAAAGTTAGTGGCTGTGGCTTTTCACTAGTGGAGTGGATTAGAAACCGACTCACAAGAAACTCACAAAGCTTTTAAGGGAATTGTATCAGCGTGCACTGAAAGGAGCAGAAGCGTTACAAAATGTAAAGTTCTGGTGCCTCAAAATTTTATGAGCAGAAAGCAGGCTGAGAGCCCCAAATAAGATGCCTCTTGTGGATCAGGAATTATAAATCGAAGGTGAGCCAAGACTGCAGAACATGGACCTAAGAGTCACAAAAAATCATTTCCAGGCATAGGACTAAATTCTATAGGCACATCACATGCCCAGGTGTCATGCAGAAGTGCCTCGTGCCTCCCAAACTCCCCGCTCCAGTCAAGGGCATCCACACCCATCCCTCCAGGTACTCCCCGTAAGGAATAGAGAACCTGTCTTCAGATAGAAGGGGGCATCCTGGAAGAGCTGCCTGGCTAAGCAGCTGTCCCTGAGCCCGGGACACCAGGGTCTGGCAGAGATGGATGAGGTGGGGACTTTGGGTCTGGCCCTGGTAGGGGTGAGGGGATGAGGCTTTGGGGAGTTTGGAGGAGGAGTGAGTGCATTTCAGATGCGGGAAGGGTGTGAATTGTTTTGTCCAGTGGGTGGAATGGAACTGAATTTCCCCCAAATTGGCCACAATAGTGTTTCTAGTCCTATCAAGACTCGGAGACTGTTTCTCCTTCTTCAACCCGGATGCACCCTTGGGACTGCCTGACAGGTGGAAGCTGGTGAACACGAGATGCACGACCACCAGGGCTGCCTGGTGCTCTCTTCCTGGAGCCTATGAGCCTTTGCCACACTGATTCTCTACATATGACATCCAGGTACCCTCAAGCCGTCATGCTGCACACACCACGTGGAGAGACCATCTTGAGACAGAGATGCTCAAGGAGTCCTAGTCCTTAACACGGCAGAGGCACCAGAAGTGCAAGTGACCGGCTTTCGGGTGATTCCAGCCACCAGCCACGACCTGCAGCTGCACAAGGGACCTTGACTGAGAACCACCCAGAGGAGCCCAGTGAACACCCACAATCCAAGCACTAGCATTAAATGACTGCATTGTATATAAATCCCTATGTTTTGGATGAGCTGTTAAACAACAACAGATAACTGATACATTCCCTCAAGGTTTGCTTTTGATGCAGATAGAATGTTGTTGTTGTTTTTTTTGTTTCATTTTGTTTTTGTATTAAACTGTTATAAATAGAAGTAGCATGGCTTATTTGGAGGCAATAGAAAGGCTGGCCTCCAAGGCCCCACTGCCTGGGTCCAGAGCATGGATGTGTGACAAGGGACAGGTTATATTACCACCGCTCCCCGACTCAATGTTCTCAACCACAAAAGGGTCACAGTGATGGCGCCACTCCACTGGGTAGCTGTAAAGATTGAAGATGCTTAGAATAATGCCCAGCACCTAATAGACACTGAGTAAGGGCCAGCTTCTATGGTCATCGTCGTCTTACTTGCTACACAACCAGAAATTAACCATGAGTGACCGGCCGGCTTCCGTGGAGTGTGGGCTGGGCTTCGGCAGCACCAGACGACCTGGGGTGCTTTACTGAGAATGCAGACAATGCATTTGCCTGCCCCACCCCGTAACTACTGAATTTGATTCTTTGGGGGTGAGACCTGGAAAGCTTTGGTCTTCATAAACTATAATTAGAAATCCACAGTTGGAGTATTAAAGTCTCATTTGATTTTATGGCTGTGTGTGTGTGTATGTGTGCGCACGCGTGTTCACACAAAGGCTTGCTAATAGTTCGTTTGCAAATATGGATGTAAGGATTATGAAAAGTGAATTTCTGTTAAGAATTTTGTTTAAAAAAAGAATTTTCTTAACAATTGTTTAGTCTTAAGATTTATGGAGAAAACACCTGTGACTCCATCAAGATGCGGTCAGGGAGTAATATTTCACGGTCAAAGGACACCTGTAGGGCAAATCCTGGTGTCCTAACAGTAGCTTAAGTGTTAAACCCTGTATTCTCAAACTTGACTCTTATCTGAGCTACTGTGCAGTGATCTAGGGACTTATGTCATTTTTAGGTTCCATTAGGAGATAAGAATGATCGTAGACAGAATACTTGCCCTTTGAGGGTTTGCTAAGGCATGTCGGTGGCTTTTAAGTTGCCATTTTGCCCAGGACACAAGTTATTTGGCTCTATTCTCACTGAAAGCCAAGGACCTACATATTTAATCTATGAGAAAAAAATGAACGAGAAGCTTGTTCATCAAGAAAATATTTGCCTCTGTGTGTGTGTACATATCCACTGTATTCCAATCCTTCCAGTGTGATTTTGCCTAGGGTCAGAGGAAACTTAATGCTTAGTACGGGACCTTGGACATAAAAGATGTCCAGACTAGCTGCATACATGAGTGAATGTAGCATCAATTTACAACCAGCTACAAATTGGAAAAAGGAAAAAACAAAAAACAAAAACAAACGGGGCCTCCCCTGAGCCGTGATATATTGTGACCTTGTTATAACATTTTTTTTCAGTGGGAGGAGTCCGTAACCTTTGCCGTTAACCCATCTTACCCATTGGTCTGCACCCCACATGCGTAATGTCACTTAAGGTCCTTCCCGACCCCTCCCCACTCTCCAGCAAGGGTCAGCCCCCTTGCTTCGCACTCCACACCATCTGCTGTTTTTGCTGTTACTCTATCTCATAATCTGTTTGTCCATTTATCTCCCCCACTGGTCTCTGTGGCCCTCTGGGGGAGCCAGATCATGGAATATACTGAATTACTATGTGTTGAATGGACAAATGTGTCCATAAGTTGTGAAATCCGCAATCCCGTTCTTCTATATCCAGTGACATATTCCCAGGATGGCGTTCACGGAATACCTGATTTCTGTCAAATTTCATGGAACAGCAAAACAGAATCAAGGGGCTTCTGTGAAAAATACACTGACAGTCCGAATTCAACAAATCCCAAGGGTAAAATTTGAACCTGGCCAAATTGTGCTCATTTTGATTTATCAATAAGAATCAAATTGTTCACTGAGTACGTATTCAGTGCCTAATGTGTGCCAAGGGCTATTCTAGAATAAAGATGTAAACAAGATAGTGAAAAAAGAAAATTGATAAAATGTTACTTCCAAGTTAAGTCAAAGATGAACTCTTATATCTATGCATATAAGTTGCCTTATTGAGAATGGAGTTAGGCAGGATTTGCTTTTAAAAATTATGGATTCCTCAAGGTATTATTTCTAAGGAATGGGCTGCTGTTTTCCTTCCTAGTTACTGTTTGCAAAGAACAACCCCAGGCTTTTAAAAAATAGCACAGTTGAACAATGCAGGCAGGTAGGACTACCACACCCCCTCACCCCCCACCCCCCGCGCAGTTGAAAATCTGCATATAACTTTTGACTGTCCCTAAACTTTACTCCTAAATAGCATACTGTTGCAGCCGCCTTACTGATAACATAAACATTCGACTAACACATATTTTGCAAATGTCTTAGGCGTACTGTAGTCTTACAATAAAGCAAGCTAGCGAAAAGGAAACATTACTAAGCAGTTTGAATTTTATACCAATGTTAATCTTATCCTCTTGTTATAAAATAATCTGAGAATTCAGCCTAATGGTTTTCCTTCACCTAAAGTAAGCTAATAAAATTTTTCTCTATTATGACTACTTAAAAGACAAGTGAAAAAAAAAACGTTAGTAAGAAAATCAGAAGGAAGAGAAAATACATTTTCAGGGTTGTACTGTACGGAAAAACATTCCACGCATAAGTGGACCCACGCAGCTCCAAACTGCGTTGTCTCAAGGTCAACTCGACTTGCAAATAGTTGGCTCGAGCTTGCTAATAGCTTGTGCACAGGTGTCAACATTTCCTGGGCTTATCAAACTGCTTCATGCTTTCCAGGCACAAAGGTGGTGAAAAAAGTGAGCCCTCTCCAGTGCCTCCCTGTATATTGGCTGTGGTGACTGGGGGCAAACCTATAGGAGAGGCATGTGTTAATAAGAACAGGCCTGGGGGGCGCCTGGGTGGCGCAGTCGGTTAAGCGTCCGACTTCAGCCAGGTCACGATCTCGCAGTCCGGGAGTTCGAGCCCCGCGTTGGGCTCTGGGCTGATGGCTCGGAGCCTGGAGCCTGTTTCCGATTCTGTGTCTCCCTCTCTCTCTGCCCCTCCCCCGTTCATGCTCTGTCTCTCTCTGTCCCAAAAATAAATAAACGTTGAAAAAAAAAATTAAAAAAAAAAAAAAGAACAGGCCTGGGCACAAGCTTGAATGTAACCTGATCATTCGTTTCTCTAAGATTCTTGGCTCTCATTTTCCAGCAGTTCCCCTTTACCAAAGGACCCTCTGAGCTGACTTGTCGAGTTTTTGGTAGGCCAAAAGGAATGACTCGGGTAAGAACGTGACTAGTTGTGGTCCTTTTCTTGTGAAACCAAGGTTCACAGAGCGTTTTATATAGCAATCCGAGTTCCTTCCTGTCTTCTGCAGAAAGATGATTTTGTGACATATTACTAGGTGCAAAAGAACCCAGCGTTGTCCTCATGGTACACACACGAGGCGCGTGGAATCAATGCTGTCTGACAGAAGTTTCTATGATGATGGGAGAATCCACACCGTGCAGTGTGACTCATGACTGAGGAACTGAGTTTGAAATTTCACTGAATTTAAATGGAAAGAGCCACAAAGAGCTAGGGGCGTCTGGACTGGCCCCCTCCAGCTCCTGTCACAAATGCATAAACGGGGCCAGAACCCCTGTGCGCGGCAGGTTTATCTCTGGAGGGTGTGGCCACCATTACAGTTACGGACTGGAGACCCAGGTGCCTGGGCCCCCGCACTGGCCCCCGACTCCTGATCCTACAAAAACCAGCCGGCACACCTGGCCAATCCAATCAGCAGGTTCGATGAAAGGAGTTCATCTTCAACCGCAGGAGATGAGCGGTGGTCATAAAGTCCACATTAAGAATCTTGTAAGAGGGGACAAATAATGTGACAGCCATCAAAACACTGCCTTAGGGAGTGGCCTCCAAAATGCCAGTTCATGGGGATGTGATCAGCGGGGGAGACCCCGACAAGTGCCTTAGTCACATGCCCGCTGGAATTGGGATCCAAGGACTTAACGTTTTACATAAAAATCCTGCAATCTCTTAAGTGAGACTTAAGAGCCTGGTGACTCCCACAGGAGTAGGAATTTCAGAGGCTGACCGTGTGGCCTTTCTCTTTCCTCTCCATTAATCTTTTATTCTGTCATCTTCTTTTTTATATATTTTTCTCTCCTATGGTTCTTGAGTAACCATTTTTTAATAGACATTTTTTTACCCCATCCCCAACATTTTCTCACCCTTCATGGCGATGTGCCTGGTGGGCACCTGACGACTCCAGACCCTGAAGCGCAGAGCAGTGGTTTGTAATGTGCACGCACAGAACTTTCTAGAGGTTACAGACTACTCTGCAGCTGACTTACTCAGAGTCACAGAACCTGTGTGCGGTGTTGGAATCTGGGCAGGGAGCCGTCTCACATACACGGCAGTGTTCAACCTCGTTTCATGTTGCTTCGAACTTCTGATGCTATCCTAGTCTATTTCCCTTTCTCCTTGTCTCGTTAGTGTTAGCTTGTTGGGCGCTAATCTTCCTCTTCCAATAAAGCCAAAGGGATCCTTCTTCTCATCTCAGCACACCTGTTTCAGCTCCACCCTGTAAATCCTGCGCAGAGGTCCCCAAGTAAGGACGGAAACGGGATGTGTTCCCCTTTTCCAGGGAATGCGTTCACCATGTGCTCAGTCTACAGCCACTTCCAGCCCGTGGGCTACATCAGAGGCCAGTGGCCCTTCACCTCCTGTTCTAACACCGTGTCTGCGCTCACATCTGCATCCACCGAAGCCTGACCTCCTGAGGCCCTCTGGAGCGCTATTTTCACCTTTTGTGGCTGTTCTTGCCACACGGACGTGAGAAACACACCTGCACTCCTCTCCCCAGACTTAGGAATTTCTCCCACATCGCTGACGCCTACGTAGGATCATGGCATGACTCATACAGTACAATAGTAATGGGATTAGGCTTTAATAAAAATTCTCTTAAAGATCTATTCTTTCTTAAAGTGACCGAAAAAAAAAAAAAGTCATCTGGGAAGATAACTGGGGCCTTCTCATTGCTCGTGGCCGCCGACCCACGGTCTTCCCACCATGGCGTCACCCACCTGCTCCCACACATGAGCGTGTGGTTTTGCTGTGCCTTTGAATCCTGGGCTCATTTTTTAACAGAAGGAATTGTGATCCATCCTGTGTTCAGGTGATACTTCTTAGTGAAATCTAACTCGATATTTCATGCAGAATCTCACACCCCACCCCACCCCGGGCACTATCACCTCTTACCCTGTTTATTTTTCTCTGCAGCGGTGATCTGCTAACAGACTTTACCTATTTACTTGTTTATTGCGCTGAGCATGTGTCTTCCCATGCTAGAATGTAAACCCCACAAGGAAAGATAATTGTTTGTTTCCTATATTACGTATCCCCATGGGCCGACGACGGGCCTAACTTTCGGTAGGTGATACATAAACTCTGTGGAATTAGTACCTGTTCTGTCAAGGGGTGCTGCCTCTATGCTTCACTATTGTAAAAATTAATCATCAGGCAACACTAGGCCCATGAACTAGTCGACGAGAGATTGCACTGAGAAAAGACCGTGGCTTCCTCCTTTCCTTGCATAAATATTTCTAGGCCACCAACGTAGAAACTTCCCTCAGCTAGACCCCCCAAGTTCTGCCTACTGAATTCTGCCGTGGTGGGATTCTCCTCTGCCTGAATGTTTCACTCTCCACATGATAAAACAGACTTAATTTTTGATTAGATTGTGGTCATAGGGAAGCCTGATGAATTTTTTGAGGATTGTGGTCAGTGAACATCTACGCAGACTAGGACAGACACTCCGGTCAGAGCCCCGACATCGAGGATGCTGACGTGGGGCCGGGAAGTAAGGAAATGATATCTAAGTGGCTTTTCCCTAAGACGCTTAGAGAACTGAATACATATTATTTATATTTAATGATGAAGAAGCTGCTGGCAAGCCAACAGCTGGACGGATTTCTATTAAAAATATATTAGGGCAATGATACTGCTGTGGGCACTCAGACACCGGAAGGCAGAACATCGGGGCCCCAAACAGGTACTCCCCTCCTCTTCGCCACTGACCTTCACTGGCCGACTCCCTTGCTGCTGCCCATAGGCAGGCGCTCACGGCCTCGTAGGAGGCGCTCAGCCGCGTGGTGGGGTCCCTCTTTGGCTTGGGTGGAGGCTGTTTCCGCGGCGACGGGAGGCCACTGCTGTCATCCAGGCTGGACACCGAGTGCAGGGAAGGAGACCGGGTGGACGGGCCGGCCAGAGACTGGATCAGGCCATCCACCGCCATGGGTACTGGGATGGAGGTGTACTGGAAATGCCTGGGTCCACCCTTGTCTTCGGCTCTTGGGGGAACAACACACAAACAGCACCCCACCAGAGGGGCCCAGATGCATTATTCAGATGGTAACAATGAACCCGCTCAAGCAGACACAATCACACCGCGGCCGGAGGATTCATGGGTAGCACTCTGGTTAACCCGGCATCCAGAGAGGGCGGCCCAGCCTTCCGGCCCCAGCTCTATGATGAATGAGCATGGGGGAGATGCATCACGGTGACTTTTTCAAAATCTCACACAAACGCAACCCTTCTGAAGGAGCGCCCCGTTTTCTATCAGGCACTCCCTGAATGAATTTTTCACACTCTGATTATTAAGCAAGTCAGAAAACCAGAATTTCAATCTGAATGATAATTTCGGGGATGATAATATCCATCTTAATAGAGAGTTACTGATGCATCAAATGCAAGGAGTTCATCATCGCCCGTGGGCAAAAAGCAGATACTTGACTTAAAACTGTCAAAAGTTTACATTCCTCTCGCGCGCCCTCTCTCCCCTTCCTTCTTCTCCCCTCATGTAAACTCCGTGAACAAATCATTTCATTATGCGCAGAATTATTATTTTTGTTCTGTTACTTCATCTGGTTGTCCAATGCCAAGCGAACCGCCGCTGGGATCCAGTAACTCAAGAGAAAAAAAAATTCCTTCTTCCCTTAATTTTACATCAGGCGAATGAACACGTAATCAAATTGGGAAATTGGGGTGGTGGTGTAGTGCCTGCCGTGAAAATAATAAATATTATTCCGGGAGTCAGATGAAATGAATAGTTATCTGGTCTAAAAAAAAAAAAAATTCCTTCTGGCTTCACATGTCAATGTAATCATGTACTAGTGAGATGTCAATGCATTCATTTCACAAGGAGTCTCCGAGCATTTGTTCTTGTAATTATATCTTTGTGTGGCAGAGCACCAGCCGGGCTGGGATCTACCACAAGGCAGAGCCAGACACCCATGTAGAAAATGAACTAGCTGAAGATGAAAGCTAGCACTCAGTGGCACTCAGTGAATAATTTGTTTTCCCTGTAATATTTAATTACAGTTTTCCGTACAAAGGGAATTTTTTTCAGTATTTAATCACTGAGATATTTGAAGCTAATTAGCGAGAGACACATCACCATTTCATCTTTAATAAAAAATCATTTGACATAGGCATTGAAGACGAAGGGGAGTCGTTTTCGACGGGAAACAACCAGATAGCGCCAAGTTCCTGCGGAAAAACAAACATCTGCCCGACGGCGAGTTAGGACCCAGGTCCCTGCCCTCCCAGGGAGGGCGACTGAGGGCCACGGGTGTCCTCGTCATTCACAGACAGGCAAGAGTGACAAACTGGAGGAGGACCAGGTTGCCTCCACATTTCTATTTCGAGCTCAGCATCCGAAGTGAACTTTAAAATCAAAAGCTTTCCCCCAAGCCTTCCGTATTGGCGAAGAAAATGTGACAGATTACTAAGGGCAATATAATACATACAACCATTGATTTCACTACTTTTCTGCTTTCAGAAAACAGAATATACCATTATGCCCATTTGGGGGGTCAGATTTCCAGAAGTTTCTACGAGTCACCCTTATATACATAAGACTTGTATAGGGGCACCTGGGTGGCTCAGTCGGTTAAGCGTCCGACTTGAGCTCAGGTCATGATCTCACAGTCTCGAAGTCCATGAGTTCAAGCCCTGCATCAGGCTCTGTGCTGACAGCTCAGGGCCTGGAACCTGCTTCGGATTCTGTGTCTCCGTCTCTCTCTGCCCCTCCCCCACTCACGCTGTGTTTCTCTCTGCCTCTCAAAAATGAGTAAATGTTAAAAAGAAATTTAAAAAAAAATGGACTTATATAAAGATGTCAAGCACCAAGTTATATATTTTTGCTAAGACAGAAACATTAGCTGCCTTAAAACTTTGGCCTTGAGATGGTAAGTGATACAAGCATCATAGGGGAGGCGGTGATTATTTCCTCTGGCAAAACTAACACATATAGCACCTATTGCAAGAAAAGAAACCACAAGAGGGGACCTTTTTAGATCGCGAGGAGGTTTCAGATAGCAAACTGTGCGTGTATCCTCTCTTCTTCCCGTAACCACTGTCATGTTTGACTGAACTTTGCATTAAGGGCTATCGGAATTTTCTTGGCTCCACGGATCAATTACAAAGGTAATTAAAGTTGCATTCTATCTGCCTTTACCTTTTGGCTCCTTCCTCTGGCTTGTTTCTGGCTTCCGCCTTCTCTTGATGGTGAGCAGCCTTCATTTCGTTCCGGAGCCGGTCATTTTCACGTGCAATGTCGGAAGCGTTCTGAATGACCAGGGCATCGTAGGTCTTCAACCCCATGTCCTCTGTGATCTGCAGGAAGCTGTTGATGGACGTGACCTCTCGCTGTCTGATACTCCTTTTCTGAAGCAAGTGCTGGCGTGCTAGAAATCCTCTTATAACTTCCATAAAAGAACACAATCAGGGGTCAGCCAGAGGAGCAGAAGTGAAACCCCAGACGTGCAACAAACAAAAGTCACAACACATTTATGTTTGAGCAGCTATAAAATAAGACCCGTTTGACTCAGAATAAGAGTTCACAAAACATTCTAATCTCGTATTTGAAAAGATATCGAAACCCAGCAATGATAACACTAGACGCAAATTCCTTAATTCGAGTCCTGACACGTCCACACTTCTTTCCCTAACACAGGCTGGACGTGATGGACTGGACTAAAGTCAGAGGGCAGGAAGTAGGTTCAAACCCCAGAGAATTCTGCAGTGGGGCTCCAACTGGACCATTTTAGGACCATTATATCAGAAATGTCTGAGGCTTATGGAAGTAGTCTTCTGACATATCACGTGATGTGTTAACCAGGCCGTGATTAAACTCCTAGAAAAGCTAACACTGCATTTAAGACGTTGGTTTTCCCTTGAAATCATAGATCTTAGAATTCAAGCAGCTCCTTCTAACCGTAGAAACTTAGAAGTGGAAGGGACAGCATCCTAAGGTCACAGGGCCCACACGGGGAATCCCTGCACCTGTCCACAGCATCCAGGGGAAGGGGTCATCTAAATCCTCCCAAACACACGGGCTCCCTCTCTCACTTAAATGCAGAGTCTGCATTTAAGACTCTGGAAAGAGATTGTGTAGAAATTTAGGATGTCCTTTCTGCTTTCCGGGGATATGGAGCTAGAAAAATGTGTGAGAACCGGGAGGAATAAGTGGGTGAACATACTTTGAAATCGTCAGCCTGTCACTAGCTAATGGTAACACTTGCGAATAAAGGTAGTCATGCCCACCATTTTAAAGGTACTTTCATATGTTAGACCTTCCATCGTCAAATGCCAAACCCCGGTGATAATTAATACGCCATTAGGTCCATTTTGCACCCAAAGAGCGAGCTTAGTGAAGTCAAGAAAACTTCTCTGGGTAAACACAACCAATGAACGGGAGAGCCAGGGTTCAGCTCTCCGTGCTTACGTGACAAACTCACTCCTCTCCCTTTGACCATACAGACGCTGCCTTAGCTCTCCAGAGAGCAGAGCCCCAACGGAGGAGTCATAGCGAAGCATGTTTGTGATTCATGTGAGAAGGTGCGTTCTAGCAATGGGCACAGGGTGTAAATGGAGAAGGGCATCTCGTGAGAGAGGGAGCCCGTGTGCTTGGGAGGATTTAGATGACCCCTTCCCCTGGATGCTGTGGACAGGTGCAGGGATTCCTGTGTGGGCCTTGTGACCTCAGGACGCTGTCCCTTCCAATTCTAAGTTTCTACGGTTAGAAGGAGCTGCTTGAATTCTAAGATCTATAATTTCAAGGGAAAACCAATGTATGTAACAAAGATGCTTCATTTTTCTTTATAGTGCATGTCGGGAGTGGGGAAGGCCATAAAACATGAAGTGTTTTAAAGTATTCCCTGGCCATAGAAGAATAAATGTGTGGGTTTTTTATGATACTCATTTTGATACCTTTACTTGATTAGAAGGTGGAAGGAAAGCTGGACACGACTTTCCACAATTATAGCTGCAGAGGCAAATAATGAGCAGACATCCAAAGTGCTTAAGCTAGGGCTCCTGGGTGGCTCAGGTGGCTAAGCATCTGACTTCAGCTCAGGTCATGATCTCACAGTCTGTGAGTTTGAGCCCTGCATTGGGCTCTGCACCTACAGTTCAGAGCCTGGAGCCTGCTTCTGATTCCATGTCTCCCACTCTCTCTGCTTCTCCCCTGCTTGCACTCTCTTTCTCTCAAAAATAAATAAACATTAAAGAAAAGTAAAATGCTTAAGGCTTTTTTTTCTCCCCCAAATGGCAATACTAAATGTTTACCTACTCTGGAATGCAGTTGTATTAAGTGCAAAACAGTCATTCTGAACTAATCTAAAGGGGAAAAATATTAAGCCATAAAAGGTACTATCAGACTTTCAGGATTATGAAATGCACAAGTGTTAACCACGCGACGGGCACGTTGAGAGAGAGAAGGACAAGAATTCAAACTGGTCAGTTTGCTCGCTCATTCCTGTTCTATTAAAACAATTTGAGACATTGACTTTCGAAGGGTGAAGGTGAGGGTATATTCCAGATGTTTAATCTTGTGGAATAAAGGGAAGAATTAATGTGGCTCGGCTAGACTTCTTCTGCCCCAGGGAACAGCAGCACTATTCTCTGCACGCACATTCACCGGGGGTCTATCACTCTGCCTCCGGGGGACACCATGTTCTCACACTTCATACTGGTGGCCTTTAAAAACCCTTTAAACATGATATAACAGTTGCTCAAAATTGGTGTCTTTAATAAGAGGCAACTAGGAAAAATGAATTTGCCACAAATCAATATTGGTCCTCTTGCTGACAATTTAAAAGACTGCTTTTATACACTTAACAGCATGGAGATCTTCACAGACAGCTTTCATCCAGGACAGAAGGAACACAGAGGGTCCAAAAGAAGCTTCCATGAGGAATAATTTAATATTAAAATGATTAACGTTACAGCTTTCTCCCCAACGCCCCCCCCCCCGCAACATTTACAAAAGAAAAATGAGAACGCTTGAAAAACTGGAAATAACTCTAAATTACATACATTTCGAGTAAATTTCACACTAGCAAAAAGTATGGAAGGGGCTGTTCCAAGAGATGTAAAAGTAAAAATCAATAATTAATGCTTTGCATTTAAGAGCCTGTAATTTTAAAGCTGCTTTTATATCCATTAATTCATTTATGTAATCTGGAATTACAGTTTTTATCTTGGTGCCATTTTTTTTAAAGACCTGTCTCAATTTTGATCCTTAAAGGTGAAGGAGTGTCTAGATTTCTGCTTGTTTCTTCAGTTTTGGGTCGGGGGGGGTCAGCTTAATCTTTGCCGTTAAATACAGGAGACCTTTCTAGTGAGCATCCCTGATGGAGGAAGATGCGTGTTCTTCTAATTGTGATGTAGGAAACTTTCCAGGAGAATCTGAGACCCTGCTCTATGGACGAATACCATGCCAGCATAGGGACCTCCAATGACTCCACAGCTCAGGTATTAGGGCACTGGTCTGGTCCATGGGGCCTCCCAGCCCGGTTCTAGCTGAGGCTGCAAATGCAGATTCCGATTCTCGAGGTGGTGGGAGCCCTAGCCTCTGCATTTCTAACCGGCTCGCAGGTGATGCTGACGCGGCAGGGGCTCAGATCGCCCGGCAGGTGGCCATGTGGGGCTCACTGGCCTGGGGCCCCGGCCTTTCCCTATACGGATGAAGGATGACCAGACTGTCATAACCCAGAGAGGAGCCAGACTTGCCCAGAGCTGGGGGGAGGGTCTGCCTCCGTCACCTGGGGCTCCCCACGCCGCTCGGCTGACCTCCAGGCTGGTGAAAGTGGCTTCGGGAGACCACGCAGAGAACCAGCCACTCGATCCTGCAGTTTGGAGGCCACGGGGGGCGTGGGCCTGATGTGGGTGCTGGCAGGCACTGACTGCCTAATGGCTCTGCTGGGAGGGGACGTACCTGTCGGGGTCCCAGCCTGTGTTTCTCAAGCACCAGCCTGCTTGTCAAGAAAGAGATGCCTGCTTGGAGTCGTCTAGAGAGGCTTGTTTTAAAGCACTGTCTGTGGTGACTGGGACTGAGGGAGAATTACAAGTGACTGTCCCGAGGGGAGCTCATGTCACTTCTCAGGGAGGCAGTGCACAGGAGTGCTGAGATGCTCCCCTGGGCTCCAACAGCCTTTCAACGCCTGCAGCCCTTCCAGAGAGACCCTGTGCCGGACCGCACAGGTGCCGCTCCGACAGAAGAGCAGCCCCGTCCCCTCATTCTTCCCTCTCTGTCGCCAGCCCCAAGGGTCCACACACACCTGCCCGGACAGGCTGAGAGCCATGCCCACACCCCACCTGTGGGGCCTGAGCTGGCCAAGAGGGATGGTTTCACCTGGAAGGGAATTCTGAGCTTCGAACGTTACTTGCACTCGACCTGCCAAACTCTGATAGTTCAGGGCACCAGCGTGTGGCAGGGCTTTTTCTCATCAGAAAATGATGGGACCCCTTGGAGATTTCAAGCAGGGGCTCCATGGACAGAGGCTCGGACAGAATAAAACCAGTTTCGGACTGAGTTATGCTTGTGCTGGACATTTCCAAAGATAGCAGACAGCCAAGCTCATGTCAGCAGGTCCACCAAAAGCTAGCATGTCATTTCTCCTTCTTCAGCCTTTCTTTAAATATTTATTCATGATATATAGTATAATATAATCATTAAGCAAATTAAAAACTAGTATCTAGTAAGTACATATGTTTTATGGGAAGCATAGTGAAGATTTTTCCAATGTACCCATTTTCAATGGTCACTTGGGTTTTTATAGGAAAAAAAATCTTTTAAGTTTTTAAAATTAAATTTATTTGTTTGTTTTGAGGGAGAGGGAGAGAGAGCGAGCACAAGAGGGGGGCAGAGAGCAGGAGAGACAGAATTCCAAGCAGACTCTGAACCGTCAGCGCAGAGCTTGAACTCACGAACTCATGAGATCACGACCTGGGCCGAGATCAAAAGTTGGACGCTCAACCCAGTAGGCCACCCAAGCTCCCCTATAGGTACAAAATTCTACATGGAATCTCCCCTAAAGCTAAAACGATGCTGTCTGCCATCAAAGGTACACTCCAATATCCTTGTCACTTCCTAAAGGAAGCTAAGTGTCAGGGATTTCACCAAGGCATATGTAGAATTATGTAAAATGTGGTTTGGTGAATTTGTCTGTTCTGGTCCTCCAAACTCCAGCAGCATATACCAGTGGTGCTGACGGAAATGAGCTAGGACTCTGCCTCATATCTGCACCTAAGTGCCACACGGGGGATCCCAGTGTGGATTCAGAGGTACATCTTCCTGTCCTGTGCTTTTTGAACAGATCAACAAGCATGAATATTTGCCAGGGGGTGGACATGTAAATTGCAAGAAATGAACACTCTCTCTTCCAAATTCCGATCGAGGTGAAAATTTGCTGTAAGATTTCAGATGAAATGACCACCACATAAAGTATGTGCAGTGCATACAAGTGCTGGTAGAGAGCTGCCTGAGCCTGACTGTTTGCCCGGCTCCTCGAAACTGCCCACGCACAGTGTCACGGAAGGGGATCCCGTGTGGATCCCACCGACGTTTAACTCGAGGCGCACTAAGTGATTTTGTATCTCACGACTCAAAGACATTCAGAAAGGTTAGTGTGTAATTGTTACCTTTTTGGCAGGTTATAATTTTCCTCTGCAGCTGTAGGCACAAATCATTGAGCTGGCCGGCGTGCCAGTATTTTAGAAACACTTTTCGGACTCCCATCTGAAACACAAACAGCAGGGAGACATTAAACAGCATGAAGATGCCAAAAATAATGATGGAAAACAGTCAGGCAAGAGATTTTTCCAGGAGAGGATTAGAAGGAACAAAGCTAACAAAATTAATGCCAGTACATCTTCCTTAATTTTTTTTTAATGCGATTGCATTCACTCGCAATCCCAAAGGTTTTATTTTAATAAGTGTGTTTGCTGTGTGCACACAGGGTCGCTAATGTTTCCCAATGGCCGCACACTGGAGTTGGGACGGCTGCCCCACGCGGTGCCTGTGAGAAACACTGGCCTCGGTTCCAGCAGGAGAGAAGACCGTTCCTGTCAATGGTCGATGAACGCTCAAATCACAGAGTCAGAGCCTTGTCCTCCCTTTACGATTATTTTCCTTTTTCAACTCAAAGCAGGTTGAGTCTGTGAAAAAGGAAAACAATGAAACAAAAAGACCAAAACAAAACAAAACAAACCCAAAAAACAAACAAAAAAACCCCAAAACCCCGTAACACTGACATACAGAATTGTTGCCACTCTTTGTTTCCACCACCCCCTATGTGATTATAAAGTGGATGTGTAGATGACCACGGTTGTAGAGATGTAGCACAAAGGTAAAAGTCTCCACAAAGCCATCGATTGGCAAGGATCTTCTAGGTGATCGTGTGAACAGTAACACAACGAACACTTCTCGCCAGAGCTTTGAAAAAGAGTGTCGCCAAGTCGGCTTCTACAAAAGCCTTAGCGGTCTGCAAGCTGGTCTGGATGCGCTGCGATGGAGGAAGGCAGCTGTCAGAGAAAAGTCTTTAAAACCACAGAACAATCAACCACATCCATCCATTTTTAAAGACATCTTCTTGTGTGTTGTGCGTGTTTTCTACAAATTCGCAGAATTGCGGTAGGTGTGAGGAATCCCTTCACGACGTAAATTCCCACAGCCTCTTAGGGGAAGCAGGCGTGAATAATTGCAGAAGAGCCTAGTAAGGGCTAACATGAAACGCCGCAGAAGCTTGGAGGGGATCTTCTGCTAGATTAAGACAAAAACACCGCTTAGGCAAACCTTGTGATATGTTCATAATCACATTCTCAGCACTGGAGACAAATACCGGCGCGATGAGAAGACTAACACGTGTGCTCCCAAGCATGAGCTGGGGACATTAAAATGCTAACACCCTCCAGCCCCAGCATACATCACAATGACACCCGAGGCTTGCACGTATGCACACACCATTAGGTACTGGAAGGGTTTATAGGTCAGACTTGTCTCCAGAACGCTTGGCCAGAGGTGGTTTGCGAAGCTTTTCATATGGAAACGGAGTTATTCCAAACAGATGTTGTCACCCGCCCCCCCCCCCCATCCTTCCATCTAGCTGTCCCCTTCGCCATGATCTGTTGTCTTAATGAAACACGCAGTTGTGCAAGAGACTGGGGCCTGAATCTTGCATTGTGGCGGTCAGGGGGGTTATCAGATCAATGGGGAAAGTTCTCAACTACTGTCTGGTTTCAGAGGCTTCTGGTTGACTGGGTGCTATTCTTTGTTTAGTTTTCTTTTAGTTGGTTGAAATCTGAGAGAGTCACCTGGGTGGGGAGCTACAGAGAGTTGTTACTTCCCCCCCCCCATTGTATTGCCATTCTCTCTCCCTAGTTATTTTCCATAATTCATCATCTTTTTTTTCCCCCCCTTCCCAACTGCTGACTTATTTTGGCAGTCAAGAGGAAAAGCAGTTGGTACTGTCTGTGGGCACTGCGGAACAAATCTGTGAGACAGGCACTGGGAAGGAGGGAGTATGGCAGCTTTCCGTTCAGCGCTGACTGCGGTATGCAACTCATTGTGGGAAACTTCATCCCAAAGGCAAAATTCATGCAAACTTGGGTCCCCAAATGAAACTCCAAAAGACTGATAGCCTGCAATGCTACGCAATGGGGGGAGGAGTCAGTAATGATCACTGGGGGAACTAATTTATGGTGGGGGGGGGTTCAACATGGGCAAAAGACCTATGGAATGGAATTAAGAGAACTGGATTCCACTCTCTTAACTAAAAGGAGACCCTGGCTGGACAGGAAGGGAGTTGGGTGGGATGACAAAGATCTCTTATAGTGACATTTCTAACAGCCATTCAAAACACCAAAGGAGGTTTATTTTAAGATTTCTGCTAGATTGGAGGGGGAGGGGCAAAGGAGGATGGTCTCCTCAAGGGGCTCACAGCGAAGCTTTTGGGGAAGATCAGAAGTAAGAAAAAATGACAGAGTTGTGTCCCAAGGACACCAAAGAAGAAGAAGTGATCAAGATGGCATTAGGTGGGATTCAATGAGAACCAAGTTATCTAAGCCATGTAGTCCTGAAGGATGGGCAGGTACTCTCCAGGGTGTCTAGGGATAGTGGGAGAAGATGAATGTGGGACAGAAAAACCAGCTGTTCCTTTCCTGTGAACAGCAAGGGTCAGAAAACTATCTTGGGGTACAACTGCATTTATGGTGATAAGGGAAGAGGCCATGCATTGTAAACAGTGGCCACCTCATGAAGAGTCTTCTAGGGACAATTGGACATTTTCCTAGGAACAGTGAGGATGCATTGGGAGACTTACAGAGGTTCCTAGCTAAATTGCATAAAAACAGATTTTTTACATTTTTTAAAAATGTTTTTATTTATTTTTGAGACAGAGAGAGACAGAGCATGAGCAGGGCAGGGACAGAGAGAGAGGGAGACACAGAATCCGAAGCAGGCTCCAGGCTCCGAGCTGTCAGCACAGAGCCCGACGTGGGGCTCGAACTCATGGACTGTGAGATCATGACTTAAGTTGAAGTTGGATGCTTAACCGACTGAGCCACCCAGGTGCCCCTCATAAAAATAATTTTTCAGATTGTATTAGAAATGTATAAAGTTCCTTCTTAAAACTGTCTGGAGAATGGGTTGTCAGACTTGGCTTTGGGAGGTCCCTGGTGAAGTGGGGCAATATAAGGTCATCAACAATTTGGATTTGTTGGGGGTCTGTTGGCCAACTCTTACTTATCCTTCACGACTGAAATCAAACCCCACCTCCATTTTGATATCCATGCATCCACTTCTAGTAGGGCTTTGATGACTTCCATTTGCATTCCCATAATATCCTACAGATGATTCTTTGTTTCTCTTATTATATTGCATTGCATATTTGCCATTATGCACATATATTTAATCTCCTGAAGAATATGAAGATATATTCTTGAACTTCACAAGTGGTAAGGATGTGGGGAGGGTTAGATTCAGATTAGAAACAGAACATAAGGAATTGTGAAGTCTTGGTATAAGATGAGTCATAGCAATGGATGATAATGTCTTCAAGGATGAAAATAAGGTATGATGGACAATGAAGGCAGAAGCCGACCCAAAGTTATTGAGTAAGCTGGAGATAAGTCATGGAAGCCAGTAGGTGACAGAACACATGATGGGGGGGGGGGGGATAAAGGGAAAAAGAAAAGTGGGGTGAAAGCAGTCCACAAATGGTGTAGATGTAAGACAGAAGGTTGGGGAGCAATGAGTCAGCTGGCCCCGTTCCTCCACTGAGACAAAGGAAGTGAAAAAAACCTGAATCCTTGTAACAGAGTATTTTCAGGAATGTCCAGGGGTCAGTTCACACAAGGAGGCTAAATTAGAAGAGGAGTAAATATGGATGCGGTAGGCTTTTCTCTCAATGTATTAGAGATGTCCCAGGACCCGACAGTGGCTAGTTAAAGAGGGGTCTGAGTGCTTCACAGGGAAGATCTGCATGTCTCCAGGCAGAACAAGAGGAGTCCTTGTTGAGATCCACGGATTGGGATGATGGCAAGGGAGGAACTGGGCGGGAATGCGAGCACGGGGCATGTGAGAGGAGCAATGCTAGACAGACAGATGCTCCTCTGGGAGCCAGAAGGACAGTCCAGCCCCCAAAGCTCCTGGTGAGTGGGTATAGTTATGCCCATGAAAATTCTCCAGAGGTAGAGCCAAGGGCTTTGTAAGTGAGGGAAGCTTCTGTGCTTTCGGTTCAGTGGGAGGAGGCGAGGACGGAAGGCTGAATTCACATCACAAGTATCCCGCTAAGGCAGAGCTGAAGACTTGTGAACGTGGCTGTGTACTGTGCTACCATCACATTTAGATGGGCTAGAAAATTCTTCTTTCAGCTGTTTGGGTACACTTTACACATATCCAATGGGACCACCTGCCCACCCGCCCTTCCTTTCTTCCTTTCCTTCCTTCCTTCCTTCCTTCCTTCCTTCCTTCCTTGTCCTTCCCTCCTTCCTTCCCTTCTTTCTTCCCTTCCTCCCATCCTTTATTTTTTCCTTTCTTTCTCTCTTTTTTCTATATATATATTTTTTACTATGTAATTTATTTGTGGTTTGGCATTATTTAGAGACACTCATTGGTATTTTAGTATTTGTTTGAATTTGCTGGTATTTTAGAGATGTCACATTTATAGTAAATGCCTCTTCTCTCCTTAAAGAATGAAATTAGCCATTTAGTAGTATTTTGGATTTCTTTGTCAGAAACTGTTTTGAATAACACATTTTAGTATTAAGTCCTCTGCTATCGCTGATGCTAAGAATTAGTAGGACATACATCTAGGATTCTTTTTTTTTTTAATCAGGAGAATCTAGACAAGATCACATGAGTTCTAAACCTTCATTGTCTATT
Source organism: Prionailurus viverrinus (assembly GCF_022837055.1). Lineage (NCBI taxonomy): Eukaryota > Metazoa > Chordata > Mammalia > Carnivora > Felidae > Prionailurus > Prionailurus viverrinus. Next base: position 79,551,042 of record NC_062561.1, on the reverse strand, counting down.
AATGATGTTGACTAGGAGAAAAGCGTTGGTGTTTTTTATTTTTTCTATGGAATAAGTTCACGTAAAGTTACTCTGTGATCAGCACATTAGTGTGTTACACCAAATCCAACAAATTAGGCTTCGTTTGAATGCAACCAAATGTCCAGATCACCTACATTTTTAATTTTGGTTACATTCTCCTAAAAGAAGGTGTTTCTTAGAGAACCAGAGAAACAGAGAGGTTAAAACATTCTCCTACAGAGCCCTTTCCCTGTGTGCTCCCCAGACGCAGACTGTTCTGATCTGAGATTAAAATGTTAATGTCATTCTGACTCCTGTAAAAGTAAACCATCTGTGAATTATAGTCATTGCTATTTTTATTAGAAAACCATTAGGTTTTTTCTTTTTCTTTTTGAAGTGACAGATTTTCAAAGATTAAGCACAATTGTCATTGATGACTTCGAAAGCTTCAATTACTGTTACCGTTCTCAGGGAGTTTTTAGAGGTGTTGGCTGTGGGAGCTCAGACAGCTGCTGGAATGGCACTTCCATGGACTGTGGGTGGCCTTGAGGCTGCACGGAGAGAGGTCAAGGGAACCTCTGAGGATGGCCTTCCCCCTTTTCTCCTTGTCCTCCTTCTCCTCATCACTGAATGCTGCCTCCTAGCACAGAGGTGCGGGAAAGCAGAGAGGAGCCAAGCTTGGTGGCAGAGGCTGCCCTCCAGTGTAGTAGAGGGACAGGCACCCACGGTTTCCATGGCAACCCTGCATCCTACTGGCCTTGCCCTTTTAGGAATGTCCCGCATTCACTGACTGGGAGACCCACCGGCAAAACTATCTTCAGAGCGATCTTTCTACACATCAAGCTCATGTTACATTCATGCTTAGAATTACTTAAGAGTAGGTCATGATTTTCAGGATAACGTTCAAACTCTCGATATGTTTATTAAACTTCTCATAGTATGGCTTTACTCAACGCATTCAGATTTGTCTACTCTCAAACTACATCCTGTTGCTTGCTGTTTCAAAATGGGAACGTGTTTTTCTGCTCTGGTTTCACGTATGTGATTTCTTTTTCCTTCAACGCGTTTCTCTAAAGCGTCTACTGGATAAGCCCCTATTCATCCTTTAAAACACAGATGACTTGGTGAACTCTAAGTTTAGTGTGTCCCTTACAACAATGAACTCATTCTAACAGCGATCCACATCACTAATGCACCTTGTATCTATCTCTGTAATACTACCGAGTTCCTGTTTTTGTCATTATTTGTATACCTGTCTGAATATTCCACGTGACTGTGAGATATGGGTGGGCTAGGATAATGTCAGAAAAATATAAAGGTCATGAGTTACACCTATTAAGGTGAGAGATAAAAGTAAATGGAATATGAAAATGAAGAAAGTAGAATTTCAAGAGTGATTTTAATGGACACTAACTGTAACATGAACTCAGATATTAAAAATATAGTTCATTTAAAATATGTTAAAAAAACCTAAGTCCGTTTAAACTATTTAAATGCATTCGTTTTGTAAAAACGCATCTAATGCAAAGAGCAAGACACAAAGACTCTACCTTGCACATTTCTGGTGCCACCACATTTCTCATAGATGATTATCTCAAACCGAAATCTAGATTTTATCTCATAATTCTAGATTCATTAGTGGTTTATAAATAAATAGTAGGTCGGGGCTCACGGGTGGCTCAGTTGGTTAAACATCCCACTTCGTCTCAGGTCATGATCTCGCAGTTCGTGAGTTTGAGCCCCGTGTCGAGCTCTGTGCTGACAGCCCAGAGCCTGGAGCCTGCTTCGGATTCTCTGTCTCCCTCGCTCTGCCCCTCCCCCGCTCACCCTCTGTCTCTCTCTCTCTCTCTCAAAAATAAAATGAAACATTAAAAAAGTTAAATAAATAAATAAAGTAGCTGTTTATCAATAGAGAATTAATTATTTCCCTGCCTTCTGGCCACCTTCCTGACTGTCTCCAATTTATTAATCTTCCAGAAGCCTTCAATGACTCCATATTGCCTAGAAACTAAAATGCCTATCTTTGGGTTTGGCATTCAAAGTCCTCCATAATATGATATTTGTTCATCTCGGAAGAGCTCACACTTTTTACTCTTCTACAACAGATGTTACTGACAGTTATTTTAACTTTTCACACACTCTGTGAGAGCAGAAATCCAACGGGAGACTTCTGTAGACACTATCAAGGGCCAATAGCATTCTTATGCTTGGAATTTGTATTGAATAATGTTACTACTGCTGTCAGCATTATGGTAGACATTGTCCCTCTACATCTATGTCTATAATTCTTGAAATAGCTTTATTAATAATTACCATGAATTATGTTTTAATAATAGTTTATGTGAATGCTTATTTTTTTGCTACAAACATGCTTTATCTTCATTATTACTGACAAAGAATTAATCCTTAAAAATTTTAATCTCCCTTACTTTAAAAGCATTAGCATTATTCTAATCAATATTTGTCCCATTTAAAGGCAAGACATATAATGTTATAGTTGCATCAACAGTGGTCATCTTTCACTGTGATATTAGCATTCCGAAAAAGAAAAAATGCCTGGTATCTCTCCAACTGCCTACCAAGTAGGTCTGTTCCCAGACTTAAAACGGGTTTCTAGACAGCATGATGAACACCACACTCTTCCCTTTATGTGTTTTGATGTCTGCATCACTCTCCCATCAGCCTGGTTTTCCTTCCTGCTGATCTGAGGATGTCACTGTGTTCCTCTAAAACACACTTCTTCCTACTTTTACCATGCAAAGCACTTTCTGTGCTTACCACGTAATCCCTTTCAAACAGAAACAGCTTCAAACTCCAACACTTCCACATGCACACCATGACCAGTCCTGCACACATTCGTGGTTCTGTGTCATTTTCACATACTCTCAGGCACATGGTATCTTGTAGCTTTCCCAATTTTTCTTTCTCTTATTTATTCATCCGTCCTACCAAGTGTCTGTCCTCCCCATCTATTTAATCATTTATTCATCCATCCCTAACTCCATCACCCATCCACACATCCATCCGTCCCTCCATCCAATCACCCACCCACTTATCTATCCCTCTGTTCATCCATCCAGCCACCCATCTATCCATCCATCCACCCATCCACCCATCCATCCATCCATCTACCCATCCATCCATCCATCCATCCATCCATCCATCCACCCATCCATCCCTCCACTCACCTACCCATCTATCCTTCCTTCCTTCCATCCATCCATTCATCCACCCATCCTTCCATCCATCCATCCATCCATCCATCCACCCACCTACCCATCTATCCTTCCTTCCTTCCTTCCTTCCTTCCTTCCATCCATTCATCCACCTATCCTTCCATCCATCCATCCACCCACCCATCCATCTGTCCATCCGAACATTTGCCAGGGGCTTTCCCGATACCAGTCACCTTGCCAGGCTCCAGGACCACAAGGACAAATAGAATATAGTCTATCCTTTCAAGAAGTTCAATAAAACAACCATTTAACTAAAATTCATCTTCTCTGGGCTAAATTCACACATTTCCCTGATTTGCTTCTTGGATTCATTATATTTATAAGGATGGGCATTATTTTATGTGTGTATATTTTATTATTAATATTTCAGTATTTTACATTTTTCATGGTAGCTCTGAACAACTACCAAATGGAAATATTCTAATGTTCAGCCTGGCTCTGAATGTATTTTTAAACACCCTCAGAGGATACATTTATACTAAAATACAAGTTCTCTTTGTTATAAATAGACTATTCTTGAAGTTTAACTTCAACACAGAGAAGATAATTACAGCCACACACATCTAACAGAGTACTGTATCTTCTGGTATTTGAGGAAGGTGGTTTGGCTCGAATTACACATAATTACAGGCTAAGAAAATTAATTACTCTCACCTAGAACAGTATGACCTGTACAGCAAGCAGTGATGAATAAAAACTACTATTTTGAGCTTCCTGGTGAATAACTTACTATGCGATTCTGTATATTATTTCATTATAGAAAGCATGTCGACGTGGTCAAGAGCACTTACAAAAATAAACCTCTTCGTCTCAAAGTCACACATGGTGAAAAGCAAACCAAAGCCAAACCCAAACAAAGCAGACCAGCTTCAAAAGCAGAGAGGAAAGTGCATCGGATAAGTTAATGTATTCATTTCAAGAGTGCCGCCAGTCTTCCTTTGTAACAAGATGGCCTCAAGAACACCACTAGGAATTACCTGCCTCATGAAACATACACGTTATAAACGATTAAGAGCAGCAAATACAGTCACAGCCCGTCATGCTGCCTGCGGCACAGATGCCCTGGCAGGGGCCTCCGCCACCAGTGTCCAACAAGGCACTGCCCTTTGCATCTTCTGATGCTTGCTTTACTTCCAAAAAACAGGAACCCTCCCGGTCCTTCATCGCGGGCACCGGCCCTTATCTTGCTCATCCTTAAGAGTGCTTTTAGATATAATAAAAAATACATAGCTTTCCTAATTGCCCCAAAAACGTGTTCTGTGGTTGTGTTCATGGGTTCTTTGAGATTCACCTGCATGTATTCTTTCAGCCCCTGGAGGGCCGCGTGCTTCCATCGTTCAGAGCTCCGCACGTATTTTGTGCAGCAAATTCACGCTTGTTAGAGATGCCGGTTTGAAAAGAGATCTCGCTCTTCTAGTGATTTAACGGGCCTATCTGTGGAAGGTCACCGTGAGTCCTCTCCCGCCCCTTCTTCGCTCTTGGTCTCGCCCACCACAGCTCCATGTGCACGGGCTACGACACCCGTTTGTTAACTGGCTTCCTGGCTCTGCGCTTGCCGTCCAACAACACATTTTTTTCACGTTTAAAGCATAAATCATGTCACGTTACCACCCTCTTTGAAGCTCATCGGTGATTTCAAAGGGAACTTAAAACAGAATGCTGTGTTTTGATGCAACCAAGGTCCCAGGGGCTTGGCCACCGCTCACCGCTAAGCACCGACCTCAAGACGGTGAAACTGCTTCCTGATCTGCAGAAAAACCCTTTGCTATTACAAGGCTTCGGGCATGTAGCAGGTGCTTAATAAAGGCTTACTGCAGGACTAAATAAACCTGGAGCTGGGGAAAATTAGATCGACACACACGAGATGGAACTGGATTAGGCACGGTCGAAACTGCCGCGTTTTAGAAGCTGTCAAGCAGTTGTCAATTACCGTCCAGGAAGACTGAGCTTTGGAGGGCCACCAACCAGTGTAATCGCTACGGTTTTCTACCCTTCCCAGCAATAAGTTCGTCAGTCACTCACATTCATTTTCCTCCCTAGGGCGGCAATAATGAAACAAAGGAGGCTGAGAAAACACTGCCCCAATGCACGGTTCTCTCCCCTCGTCTCCTTGTTCCTGGGGCTCTGTCACCTGCCCCAGCAGCTCTCAGCCGGCACCCTCTGTCCCCGCCCCGCCCCTACCTCCTGCTCCTCAGCCTTCAGATCTCAGCCCCCGGGTGTTCTTCTTACAGATGCCCTTCATGACACCTAGCTGTCTATACCGGGTCCTCATGGGTTGCCCCCCCAGAGTGGATCCCAGCCTGTGCTTATTCGTTAGTTTAGTGTTGTTCCCCCTTAGCCAGTAAGCCCGCAGAAGAGGGATATCGCAGTCCTTCTTTACATCACACCCCCTTCTTTATAATCACCCTGGTGCAACTACAGGGACATCAGTGGTGCTCTATAAATGCTCCTTGACTCGATCAACAAGGAAGCCTGAGCTAGAGGAAATTCGGTTGGTCTCCAGGAGATGAAAGCTGGGTCAGGAACAGGCACAACTAGCTCTCACTTGGCAATTATTAAGTGCCCGATTTTGGACTTAGTCTTTTGTGTAAGGAAGTTGAGAGAACAATATGAAATTACTTCCAAGGAGAAACTATCACACATGTCGGTAAGGCTTGACGGTGGATGCCTTCATTTCCAAAGAGAGAATGTCGCAGTAAGTAGGTTCATTCATTCAGTCGACAAACACCGGTTCCGTGTCGACTCTGTGCCAGACCCTGTAGGGGATGTAACGGTGAACCACAAACACGCATGCACACGGTGCCTGAGGACATACGTGAAAAAAGAGAGACATACTATGTTTCCTCAATGGAGTTCAGAGTGAAATAGGAGAGAGAGGCACTGACCGAGAATCCAATTCTGTAATATTATTTTTAAAAACTGCGTCGGTGAAGACACAGAAGACATTTGGGGCAGTTATCTCTAGGTAGTTCAACTGCAGGTGATCTGTACTTTCTTCTTTAATTTTCTCTATTTTTCAAGTTTCTTATCAGAAATAAATACTACTTTCATAATAAAAATGTGTCTGTATATATGGATGCGTGTGTATTTAGTACAAGAGAAAAAGGGAAATAAATATATGTGCATATATATAGTAATTCCCAGTTTATAATGCACACAGTACCAAGAGATACACTAGGATCCCTAACGCTTATTATTTTCAACATTAATAATTCTAGAGGAAGGGAAAGGATATGAGAGAAAGAATAATTTTATGGGCTATTTTCTGGCTTGTACTTACAGTTGATTTATGAAGTGCTCCTTGAGTAATAAAACAAAGGTTATAAACCATTAATTTATTGTGCTAATAAGAGCCAAGGGCTCCAATACCATTGTCTTGTCTTAGAAGATGTAAAAAAAAAGTGGAAGGTGCTTAAAACTTTAACAGTTTCTTGCTTTTACTTTTATTATCTTTTCTCTACCGTACTATTTTAGATTAATGAAATAATAAATCCTTCATCCAACTGATTTTATTTAATATTATGGTAAAATGTTAATCTTGCAATTCTCAGCACTGTTAAGAGTGGCTCCTTCAAAGATCATATATTTTACAAAGACACACCACGAAATCTAGGCCATTCCTTGAAAATTACATTAGAAGATGACGATAAAGAACATAATTACTGTAATTTTTTTTGGTTAGTGAGCACACACAAATAGGAAAAGTGCATTTCGTTAAGATTTGGGGTTTGCCCTTTGTGACAGCCTTTTGTGACTTCTTTCAGAATCTCAGTCCCTCTCGCTCTCTCTCATACACACACACATACACAGACATGTACATGCGCACACACACGTACACACATCACACAGGAGAACGAGCAAGTATCATCTCATCTGGGTCGTTGGGACGGAGCTGACGCTCTCATTTTGTGGCTCACTTTCTGTCTGTAGGATCTTGAATAAGTCACCGGAAGTCTTCCTGGGTCTGACTTCTCGTCCTCAATATGTCTGAGGCCATGTAAAATCTGTCTCAATTTCTCCTTCCACAGTTTCCAGTCACAGTGACCATGAGCACCTGCTTCAAGGGAACCTCACCTCACAGGACTCTTTCTTTTGCCTGTCCACAAAGCTACCCCCACCCCAAAGTTTCAAAATCCGCTTGAAAGGACAATGACACTTCTCTGGGAAAGCTCCCCTACATGGGGGCCAGCCAGTCCCCGGCGCTGACTTCCCCTGCGCTCTGAGCTTCTGTGTTCTGAAGCAGCACCCCTGGCGCCGCGTGGACCGACTCTGACAGATTTGTTTCTCCCTTCGTCATCCCACCAGATGGCTTTAAAATGAATATAGCATTCAAATAACTACACAGAAAAAAATCGTCCTATAACCAGTTGATTCATATAAAATGTGTGAAAACCAGATTATACCATTTATTTTTCCACTTAGAATTAGTAGTTTCAAAAGTTTTCACTTTACATAAATGACATAACATTGCAAAACAAGCATGTTCTGCATTGGGGCTGAGTGCCTGCCAGTCGCTGTCGCATGGCTTGGGGAATTCGGGGCAGAAAGTGGTTGATTAAACATGCAGAGTTTCGGAGGGATTATTTTCAAAGGCACCTTAAAGTAGGACGGGACTAAAACTGTATATATTTGAATAGAGAAATTATCTGAACAATTTTGAAAAACAAACAACAGAAGGTTAATAACTAGTGGCATCGTTTAACTTGTTTCCAAACTATGACTTAATTCAAACTATCTGTATTCCCCCCCCCCCCCCAAATGAAGTGATCTGAAGACTCTGTTTCATAAGGAAAAATACATCTGGTGAGACACAGAAAACACTACTGGAAGTGGGCCAGAGTGAGTCTGCTCAGATTAGCTCAAGAACCCTCCATATTCCCCCTTAAACAACTGACTTAAATTCTGCCATGAAATGAGGATCAACCTCTGACTGGTCCACCATGTTTTTCAAACATATCATTTAATTGGAAACAGGGCCAAGAAACCGCGAGCAAGGAGGACTCCTTTGCGGCCGATGCTATATCCTGAGTTTTCTTCCTTTTTGTTCAAAATAAAAGCACCTTACGTGAAAGCGGCGATGTTGACGATGTTGAGAGAATAAGATCATGAATGAGTTTGTCAAAACTCATGGTTACTGCTTGGAGTCATGGGAAAGAAGGCTGGCGTGAGGGCCAGTGATGTAACATACACAATAGGTCACTTTTTGTTTCAAGGCCAAAATGCTTTAGAGCAAAACATGGTCAATGGGACTACATGTTTTCATAAATGCTTAAGATCATTAATTTGGCCCTATGCACTATTCTACATAAATTGTACTTATGAGGTGGCAACCCATTTGAAAAATACTTTTTAATTACAGAAGGACTTTATGAACATATTGATCATAGATCCAAGCTAAAATTCTACTTGGCCATCGTCTCAAAACAATTCCCCAGATATGACCATTGTCAGGTTTGGGTTGTGAATTATTCCGGATTGTAAAAACTCTTGCACGTCTGTGGCATCTGTATAAGATGTATCCTGTGGCTTGGCCACTTCTTATGGACAAAGACTCATTCACTGGCCACGCGCAAAGGCGTGGATGTCTACCCCATGCCCGCTCCTTCACCATGTGGCAGGGACGCGGGGGCAGACTCAGCACACGCGCATCCCTTCTGATGGAGACGCAGTCAGCAACCCCATAGAAGGTGTGCGGCCTGAGGGGCAAGAGGAAAGCAGAGAAGAGAAAGCAAGTATCACGGAGAGGTGCAGAACGCTGGGAAGTTAGAATATGGCCCAGCCAACTGCAAACTGGGTAGATTTAGCAAAATGGCTTTTTATGACCGTTCCCAGACTGCCTTTGCTCAGCTCCAGTCGTGAACTGGAAACCAGTGTTACCCTGACGCCCAATTTCAGGACCATCACCCACAAGCATCTGCCCACCGGGACCGCCCAGGGAATGGCCAGCGCAGCAGCCGGGTCTCAGCTCAGAGCCAGGACTGGTTAGAGTCACACCCTTCCTGAAAGCTCTCTCTTGATTCAGTCCATCTTCCACTTCTTTTCTTTCTCTCCCCTTTCTCCTTCTTCTCCTTTTCTGTCCAAGATGCAGTTAGGAACGAGAGTCCAAAAGCACCGGGTCTTGAGGGTCACTGGCTGATGGTTTGCGTAAGAAAGATTGGGATCAGAATCGGCCCGCGACGGGACGCACTCTGTGTGGTTCTCCTTCATCTACCAGGTGAATGATCAACATAAAAAAGACACGAACCGCAAGAAGCAATCTGCTCAGACTAATAAAGGAATCTGTAAGTGCCTTTGATCAAAGCTCACACTACGGTGCATAATCTATGCCTTTCAAGTTCTCTAATCTAAATAAAAGGGCTTCAGATGGTTACACTGAAAGATATAGATCGAGTTCAATGCAGTGGAAAGAACACAGCATAGCAAGACTTAGATGCTGGGCTCGGCAAAGCAGCCTTGCCACTGAAACTAAGCACGAACCGCACCGAATGCCTTGATGAGTATGTTGACCCTCAAGACTCTATTTCCTCGTGTCCCACACGAGGCCATTACCGTTCGCCCTGCTGACTTTCCTTTTTTGCGTACAGTTGTTCTTCGGAGTTGTTATTAGGTTTAGATCAAATGGAGTCAAAGCTCTGAATAGTTGTAGCACATTCTGCGGATGGGAGGAATCATTGTGTGTGAAACATTAAGAATTCCCATGCCTCATGCACTGACCCCAGACCCCCAACTACATAGGGAATAAACATGCGTGGATCGGTGAACAAACCCAGTGGCTCCGAAAGGAAGATGTCCACCGCACCGGAAACAGAAGGAGGTGCTGGGGTCCACCACCGCCACGGAGGCGGTTCCGGGGGTGGGAGCCAATGTTCAATGGGAGAAAATGGAGCTAGAAGCCCCCTACTGATGCCTCTGAGACTTTCCTGCACAGAGTCTGGTTAATGTAAAGGACTGAAGCAATCTCACAATGTCTCCAAGACAAATCAGAGCGACAATAAGGGGATCATCGTATTTTTAGTTAAGAGAATTGAATTTCTGGCGAATATTCTATGCAGTTTCACACAGCAAAAGATGGCTCTGATCTCTGTTGTCTGCTAGTGTGGCTTTTAAAACTATGGAAAAGAACGGCGATTAATTCCTGGTAACCGTTCACAGCCAAATGATGAACACTGACTTCTTAATAGAAACATACGCTGTGACTCTTAGCGATTTGGGAACCATGCCACGGAAACAACAGCCATCCATTAGGAACTTACTGTTGTTTCAACGGCTCCTCATTTGATTTGTCCTGATTAACCACCCGAAAGAGAGACAGGCCAACCCTTCCTGCAACTACCAACACATTTCAAACCAATGCTTTGCTTCTGAAACTGAGGAGTCTGGCTTTCCAGGTCAGGAATAAACGATGGTTTAAAAACCCTTTTGCTCTCTGACTAGCATGAAAGGGAAGTATGAATGTGCTTTATTGCTAGGGAGTTAAAGATTGGTCTTCTGGTATAAAGTATATGAAAAGTTACATCTTGGAGAAGCCGAAGAAAGCGGTCTTTCCCGACGATTCAATATGGAACACACAAGCAAGCATGCAGCGAATAAATGAATTCATTTATTTTTTCGTCCTGTATTTTTAGCCTCCTTTGGGGAGTTAAAGAGTGAGGAAAATAGACCGGTGTGATGTGATGGGAACCCGTTCCCATTTTGGCTTCGGATGCGCTTCTTCCAAAGTCCCAACGCGTGCTCCGATTTAAGAGCCTCCCTGCTGCAATGTCAAGTGTCCCGGTGCACGCACGAGTGCAGGAGGAACAGTGGCTGCAGGTGAGCCACCAGGTGAGCCACCTGCCTCCCGGGCACCGCCACACGTCACCCCAGGCTCTCCGCATGCGTATCAGAGGACCGGCGCTCGTCACCCGCCGTGGTTACCATCTGCTGGTAAAATAACTGTTTTGGATTCCCTCACCTGTTCTCTATGACTCCCAGCTTCTTTTCACCACCAATAAAACACATTATACTTATCTGCGAGTGTTTGTGAAGGGAAGAAAATACAGAAAATCTCAGTGACATATTCCTGAACCGCTACTACCCAAGTACTTAAGCTTAAAGATGCCGGCAATGATTCAGCGGAAACGACCTCCGTTACCCGTGAGTCTGTCGGACAATTCCGTATGGGCACCCACATCTCCTGTCAATGTGCCTGTGATCAGTGCCACAGTGGTGAGCAGACGCCCCCTGTGTTAGTGATTCCTCCTTGCTCCCTTTCTAATCCGGTCTCCTGGCACGGATGTGTGTCCATGACTATACAGACTGTGTGTGCTGCCTCCTTCAGACTCTATTTAAGGTTCATCTCCATTATTAGTTTAAGACAAAGAAAAGGGAAAGAACGATGATAAAGGAAGAGACCAGGTGGTACAGTTAAGTCATCACTCACGAATGCTCAAATTCTAGGCTCCTTGTCCTTTGCCACGGGTGACGCGTGTGCCTCCGTCAGCCCAGCAGGGCTCCTCCTGTGTCCCGGAAAGTGGGCGTTTCCAGACACAGCTAGCAATTCTGAACCATCTGAAGGAAGGTCCTCCTCTTTGGCCTGGTCCATGATCTGACGTTGCCTCTTGGAAATGCTCCACTACTTTTTTTTTTAAGTTCATTTATTTACTTTGAGGAGAGAGAGAGTGAGCATGAGCAGGGGAGGGACAGAGAGAGGGGGAGAGAATCCCAAGCAGGCTCCGCACACTCAGCGCACAGCCCTATGCGGGGCTCGAATTCACGAACCATGAGATCACATCCTGAGCTGAAACCAAGAGTTGGAATCTTAAGCAACTGAGCCCCCCAAACCCACTACTATTTAAAAATGAGATTTATGTCCGGGTGCCTGGGGGGCTCAGTTAGGTGACCGACTTCAGCTCAGGTCATGATCTCGCGGTTCGTGGGTTCAAGCCCCACGTCGGGCTCTGTGCTGAACACTTGCTTGGAGTCTGGAGCCTGTTTCGGATTCTGTGTCTCCTTCTCTCTCTGCCCCTCCCCTGCTTGTACTCTATCTCGCTCTGTCTCTTAAAAATAAATAAATGTAAAAAAAAAAACAAAACACATTTAAAAAAACGAGACTTGTGCCTGCTTTTTGGTAATTGTTGGGTTTTGCCAAAGCCGCTAGCTGCCATGATCTTTGCTGCCCATGCAAACCTTTGGTTTTTTTATAGCTAGAAACATCCAGGAACTCCTGGTGTCTTGGGCTCTATTCTGTTTCCTACTCCTGCATCACAATGACCTTCTCAATTCTTTTAAGTTTCAAACCTCCTGTTCTCAACACTCGTCACGGATCACATTCTGATGTTTAATACCTAAAAGCGTGCCCCACTGCTTCTGGGGAGCCCCTCCCGGGCTATTCTGTCTCCCTAATGTTCCCCCCTTCTGGAAGGAGGGGCTGGGTCCCCACCGTGCCCTGGGACTTCGCCAACTTAGAGGGTCACAGAAAAGAATTAAACGTTTCCAGTTATGTATGTGAGGTTGAAGGGACAGTGACGTTGTCAGTGTGTGGCAGTTGAGAAGCAGCGAAGAGAAGCAGTAAACAGACACTGGACGACCCCAGAGGGGCCAGGAAGTGGGTCTCCAGAATGCGGATGACCTACCCACCAGAAGCCGAGAAATCAAGGTCCTCAAACTGCCTTCTCTGACTTCTGCTCTCTTTCTGATCCCTCAGGAAGCCTGAATGACAAGGCTGCACCCCGAGACATAGGCAAACAAGGAGGCTTCAGGAACCCCACGCCACACACCCCCCCCAAGAGGAGCCCGCTGGCTCCCCCCCTGTTTGTTGCCATGCTGCTGACACCAGTAAATCAGAAAGAGTGATGTGTTTCCAGGGAAGACGCTTAGTGTCCCCTCTTGCCAAACACACCAGAGTTCATGCCACTGAGACCGGTGGCTCCCACAATGACTCAGCTCACTTATTTAAAAGTCCTGAACTGCGATGTTAGTAGCTTGCTGGTCACTAACCTGCCAGCCTTGCAATTTACACTGTTGGAGAACAAGGCGACATTTCTCCTCAGCAGACAGCTGTTTCTTCTCAACCGGGAGCGTGTCGGCCAATGGCTTGTACCTGTGAAAAAGCAGCGGGAACACTGAGAGCCATGACTGAGTTCGTCAAGCAAGTGCTTCTATTCAACAGGATTGTCTTTGTCACACTGTTTCTTAAATTCTCCCCGGTTCTTACTTTACCCTACGAGTCCCCACATCTCCGTCCGCCGTGCACGTAACACTGTACAACCGTGAAATAACCCTCATCTGTTGCGTGGAGAATGAGTTTTAAAATGAGCCAAATATGTATTTCAATCCTTTAATGTGTGCTCAACACTATGATCAAGGGTGGATGAAAACCACTTAACAAGAGAAAATTGGAGAGAGAGGAAATGAATGGTTTTCACTGAGATAGTTAGAATGCTCTTAAAAACATACCTTTTAAGAAATCTCAGAATTCTTTATCCCCATTTGAAAGCGAATCTAGATGTAGTTGGAATCCGTAAGAAAGGAATATCAAAACCTCCAGAAGTTTTATCTCAGCGAGAGGTAGAGAAGCTCTTTCCCCACTTACTACATATCGAGCACTTTCCATCTTCTAGAAGGATATTTATTTATTTATTTACTTAGTTACTTATTTATTTATTTGCAGCTTCCTCTGAACCACCGGCTGTCATTCCCTAGCCGAAATCCATGGCAACATAATGCTTTTCTATGGATTTTTTTAAAACGCCTTTCAAAATTACATAAGCCACTTAAAAAATCTATATGAAATTTCCGTTGCATGCAGGGTATCTAACCTGATGTGTAAGTAAAACTGTATTAAGGGAAGAAGGAGGGGGAGGAAGAGGAGGAAGAAATAGGCAAGGATTTGCGTAACTGTATCCACTTGCGTGGGTTTACGATTCCCGTGTCGAGCTGCTCTGGGAACTTAACGCCAAGAGGTAAATCACGGAAGTTCCCTGTTATTTCCTGCAAAATATCTTAGCTTTCCATCAAAGTTGGTTGCAGCAAATCTGGCAACTTCTACAATGAGTTCTTTGTTTCCTTAGAACAACGGAGGAAGGAAGTGCCTTGCCCCCGGGTCTGTATCCACCGGGCTCCCTCGAGCAAGCTCTGAGAGGCGTGCCCCCCCCACACCCCCCACCCCCGACACCACACCAGAGGGGCCCACACGTCTTTCCCTCTGCAGGTGCTGCAGAGCAGGGAGGTTCCCCCCATCACGGGGGCAATGCTGCAGTCACGGCGGGGCTCGCTCGTGTGGAGCGCACACTGAGAAACCATACCTACTTTGGATTTTTTGGTAGCAGACATTTATTTCCTTTCTTACATCCTTAGCACTGTCACTGAAAACGGAGTTATACTGGTTGCCCTGGGTGGTAGCCATGCGTCAGACAAAATAAATACATCAACATCAGCAACAACCCTTCCTTCTCGTAATACAGATTTTTGCTCGTGCATCAAACTCACGGTGCAGGAGGGTGCAAAAATAGCGGGTAACAGAGACGGAACGTAAAAATCGTAGTGCCAGAGGCAAGGATATGAAAAATCTCGCACATCATTTTGATCCCACTGAGTGCACTGAAATGGTCTGTGGAAGAAGTCGACCATTTTTGTTTTGTTTTGTTCTTCTTTTACTGGTCATAGTGTGGTTGCTGCAGAAGAGACAAGGTACCTCCAGGGTAGAACAGAACAGAGAAAACGGGTAAAATGAGGTATGTGTGGGGAGGGCCGGGATTGGCAGTCAAGTGTGAGGCAGGTAGCGGGGGAGACCCTCTAAAAGGGATGGCCATCTCCCCACGTGCCGGGGTATGTCGTCTGCACAGCAGTGAGCAAACACGGGTTACGTCGCACCAAGTCTGAACGGGTCAAAAGCGACAGATGATGACCCACACGATGTGTCTGAACAGGAGACAAACTGGAGGGGGGACGAAACACAGCCTCAGGTTCTAACTCTGCAGGGAGTTGTTAGGAGACCCTTGGGCAGCCATCTCACCGGTAATCCCCCCCTCTTGGGTCTGCCTGCGTGTGTTTTCAGGACGTGGCAGAAATTCTATACTGCATTTAAAGCATCAGTCTAGGGGCGCCCGGGTGGCTCAGTCAGGGAAGTGTCCGGCTTCAGCTCAGGTCATGGTCTCACGGTCCGTGGGTTCGAGCCCCGCGTCAGGCTCTGTGCTGACAGCTCAGAGCCTGGAGCCTGCTTTGGATTCTGTGTCTCCCCCTCTCTCTGCCCCTCCCCTGCTCATGCTCTGTCTCTCTCTCTATAAAATAAACAGTAAAAAACCTTAAAATAAACAAATAAAAGCATCAGTCTAATCCCTGTGTGTTGTGTCCTCAAAGTGTGCGAGCTTTCCCAGGGGATGGGCCATCTTTGTGCATTCCCTCGTGTCTGTTAAATTGCCTTTGTATGCACCAAGCACAAATAATGATGAGGGGTCAAGAACATGGGCTGGGGGATGGGGGGTGGCAAGGGACATTTCTCCTGCATGGAAAGAGAGCACGGGGCTTTTCGTATGTTGCCTCTCTTACTCCCCACAGAGGCAGGAGGCCTGCATGGTCATCTTTTGACACTGAGAAAGCCCACGATCACAGAAATCCAGTCACTCCCCTGGGTTCACACAGATGATCTTATGGGTTGAACTGCGTCCCCCCAAAAGGTGATGTGACTTTATTTGAAGATAGAGTCTTTGTGGGGCGCCTGGGTGGCTCAGTCGGTTAAGTGTCAGACTTTGGCTCAGGTCACCATCTCATAGTTCATGAGTTTAAGCCCCACATCAGGCTCTGTGCTGACAGCTCAGAGCCTGGAGCCTGCTTCAGATTCTGTGTCTCCCTCTCTCTCTCTGTTCCTCCCTGGTTCACACACTCTCTCTCTCTCTCCCTCTCTCTCAAAAATAAACATTAAAAATTTAAAAAAAAAATAAAAAGAAAATAGAGTCTTTGCAGATGTCACACGGTTAGGATGAGGTCGTTAAGGTGGGCCAGGATCCAATATGGCAGGTGTCCTGATAGAGAGAGGAGGATGCCACGTGAAGACAGGGATAGGCAAGGAGAAGGCCGTGTGACGAGGGGGCGTAGGTTGAGGGGATGTGGCTACAAGCCACGAGCGCCAAGGGTTGCCGACCATACCGGCAGCTGGAAAGAGGCCAGGAAGGATTCCGCTCAAAGTCTCAGAAGGGCATTGCCCTGCTGACACCTTAATGTGAGACTTCCTGGCCTCAGGAACTGCGAGAGAATGGATTTCTGCTGCTTTAAGCCACCCCGTTTGTGGAACTTTGTCACGACAGCCCCAGGACACTGACAGAGGTGGTAACCATGGCTGAGCATGGATCTGAACCCAGGGCAGCACGACTCCAGAGCAGTCCCTGTGCTGCCACTGCCACACTTTCGGCAGGAACTTACAAGCCCCAGCCCCAGAGGGCTCTAGGGTGGAAACTTGGAGCATGAGAGACAGAAAAGATGGACCCCGGCATAGCAACAGCACACTGCACACCCAGAGACGACAACTCTCGCTCCTCTGACCTTTGGGTGACTGGGCCTCTTTGATGGTAAACTCGAGCTCATAATGAAATACAGACCCATTCAAGCACTCAGGAAAGCCGGCACGTCCCTACCATTTAGCCAGAGTCACACAATGAAATGAAATCACTCAAATTATCTTTTTATTCCCTTACAATTGTCTCATTCTGGAGCTCTGCTAATTATCGCTGAGAACTGAATTGACATAATTCAAGTATCTGAATACAGTATTAACAAGTCAGAACAAAGATCTTACACTGGGTGCTTTTTCTCCCCTCCTTTTCTATTGTTCTTTTGACACCTAAAATGGTATAATTCTGACATTTCGACTGAAAAGACAAAGACGTCATCTCAGACACGGCGAGGTACTCTATTTTAGTGTAATTAAAAACATCTTGTCTTTTGGAATGTTGAGCGTCATCTATAGGTGGTGTCACTGGTCTATCTCACAGAAACTTCAACCTGAGACCAAGTGGTAATAATGAGCCTGGGGACAGAGCATGAGTCCTGAGCACAGGTGTGATGGAGCTGGGACTTCCATTCCCTAAACCCTCCTCTGCCTCTGTGGTCCCAGGCAAGGTCACCTCGACCCACTGAAGATCTCTGTATTCAGGCTGGCACCTTTCCTGGGTCCGAGGTAATCAGTTGGCTCTAAAAGGCCAATGTCCAGTCTCCTAAATGACCCACTCTTGTCTCGTCCTTCCTGGTTCAGGTTGAGGTGAATGACAGGGATCTAATTCTAGTCCAGAGTCCAAGCCCCAGGGCTCATTCATTCGTGCTCATTCAGTCAATCAACCAATACTAACAGCAATATTGACTGAATACAAAATTTGGACATGGAACGCAGCAGGGAGCAAATCAGATGAAAATTCTCAACATTCCCTGAGAAAGAGAGAACAGAAACATACATGAGGAAGGATGGCCGATATGATGAGAGAGATGGAGAAAAATGGGGCAGAAAAGGTTTCGCGGAGAGCAAGTACCTGACGGTGAGCTGGGGAGCTCTCTGGGGAAGAGGAATCCAAGTTAAGGGACAGAGCAGCAAATCCAGATGCCCCGAACGGGGTCATGCATGTGTCTGTTCAAGGAACACCAGGGCAGCGAATGTGGCTGGGGCAGAGCATATAGAGGAAAGGTGCAGGAGAGAGGCTCACAGAGGCGAGGATGCGACCATGTAGGGGACTCTGGCTTGGACTCTGAGAGCCCTGGGGAGCTGCAGTTTGGGCACATGGGTCCTGCCATTTGACCCCAGAAGAGTCACTGAAGCTGCTGGCCTGGGAGTGGGGGGAGCCAGGGAGACTAATTAGAGACTCTTCTCACAGCCCGGGAGGGAAGCAGCATACGTGGGAGGAAGTGGGTGAGCCCTGTCTAGGGTGGGGGGACGTGGGAGGGGTTCCTGATGGATGGACGTGGGTGCAAAGGGAGGAGCGGACCACCCAGACTCGGGGAGGAAACTGACATCCACAGCAGGGGAGCAGGAGGACAAGAGTAGCTGTCTGCCCGACATAGCACAAACAGGAAGGAGCTGGTCAGCACACCCGAGGGGGGCCACAAGAAGCATTCTTCTGGAACGAAGGATGGGGGGACCAAACCTCAGTCAACACCCCGAAACACGCCCACTGCCTCCCGGCTGCCAGTTGTTCAGCTGTTGTCAGTTTCATGTGTTCCGACCCTCTGCCTGACTGGTGGGAATGGTGCTGACCATCTAGTCGACGGTCGTCACAGTGCTGAGTGCTCCTGTGCCCGTGCACCTGCAGCCGAAAGCTGTGTTCAATGCCCCGTTTGCCTCAGGAACATGACTGCTGACCTTCGATGTCCCTTCTTCTAGTCAGCCCACAGCTTGAACGGTCAATATTCAAGTGTGGGGTTTCACGGCAAGTTCTATCACAGTGACCAAAAAATTCTCCAACTTGCACACTATTCATTGAGTACTTTCTCTACTTCAAAGATTCGAGTACAAGAGGCTCCCAACACACTCGCACCATCAGACACAGGGTGACACCGAAATAATACCAGGCGTCACGATGCCTGCCAAAATCGTTGGTGGAAGAACCACCTAGTAGGTTGTATTCACTGGGGGGGTCTCTGTATTCTAAGAGGGATACCCTGAAGTCAGAGAGGCAGACAAGAGCCAATAATTAGAGGCATACAGCAAACCCTCAGGAATGAGGTATCTACTTGTCTTTTCCAAAGTGATTGTTCCTTCCCCATTTAAGGAGAACTTTCACATCCTATGTCTTGTGAACCTGGTGACAAAAGAGAGCTTATAGAGTGATCACAGAGGTCAGGTTAAACCAAGTAGTGACTCTCAATTGACTACTTTAGGAAAGGTACCATGAAATCCTAGAACTGTTTCCTCAGAAAAATACAAAGTATGTGTATCAAAGCTAATGCTTAACAAACAAACAAACAAACAAACACCTCAGGTGCAATTTCTCTGAAACTGATTGTCTGCTTTATATCGACTTCATCTCGTCATTGCCAAACACAATTCTCTTGTGAAAGTTTCAGTCCCCAAATATTTAATTCTATTCAGCAAATACTTATTGAGCACCTATTATGAACAAGATGCTCTGCCAAGAAATGCATAGGTTAACAAGACGGGCAAAGCAATGTTCTCATATTACTGCCTATGCTCCAATATAAAGCATGATGTTTGGGGCCAAAATTATATATCAGAAAAGATGTGGTTTTCTTATTTCAAGACCTCATGAAATTTTCTACTAATGGACATATTTTACTAACTTAATCAGGAACAACAAAATAACGTTTGGGGAGCACCATTAACCTCATCCCTCAAGAATGGGCTGGATAATCCACAGAGAGAGGAACGGGGTGTTTTGGGAGCCCTGGAGTGGAGGTTGGTAGAAAGAGGCAGCTGGCAAGGGCAGAGGAGGGAGGGGAGGGGCAGGAAGCAAGGCTGGGGCCGAGTAATTTCAGAGGAGCCCAGGGAAGGCAGAGTTGGAACTGCGGTCAGAGTGTAAATGTTAAAGCATGTCAACACTGAGAAAGCGTGTGGGTGGGTGACCGGGGAATCCGGGGCCCTGCCAGAGACACGGAAGAAGACTGAGACGGTACCAGACATGAGCAGATGGCGGGGGGGACACAAGTGCTGGTTCGCAGCGAAAATAGAAGAAAAGGTCAGTAACTTGAGGGTGAAATAGAACCAAGCGAAGTTTCTTGGGCGTTTTGTTTCTCAGGGGGCAAGGAAGAACAACAGAGCTCGTAGGCAACATTTACAGAAATATACAAAGCCTGCATCCTATCCATGCTTATTTTGGGGTCCGGCTGTTTTGCTCCAGATCATTTTGGTCATTCATTTTTAGCTCTGATGGGACGAGGTTGCGGTTTCTTCTAGAACCACTCCCTTGATGTTTCCCCACAGTGCACTCCACCTAGCAGGTGCTCCAGACGCATGGCTCTGTCTGTGGCTACGTAGGGATGCATTTTGCTTGTTCCCCGCACTTGCTGGGACCGTTCATTTTGTTCTACATATGCATGCTCTCACAGCAAACACAGTGCAGGTGCGGAGGGGTGATTTTCTAGCTATTTGGGGCTAATTTCCAGCATTCAGAATGCTGAGTGGTGGGTTGAGTGTAACAGCTGCCTAGCAACGGGCTTGGGGGAGAAATAAAATCTATCTCAGCGTGGGGGGAGCAGACCAGAGAGCAAAATGAGACAGACCGGGACTGGGTTTGCAGAGGTGCTTTTCAACCAAAGAGGAGCACTTTTTTTTTTCTCTCTCTCTCTCTAAAACACATGAAAGCAAATAGATAAAGTTGTTAAAAATCGTCGTTCACACAAAAACGTATGGTGCTCCCTAAGCGTGCACATTCTGTCTCACCTTCCCATGACTTGGGGTCTAATATCCCTATCTCCCATCGCAGGCTTGTCCAGGTTCTGCCCAACCCCCTGCACTGTCCGTCCTGAGCTGTCTGTCCTGTGCTCACACGACTGTACAGCAAGGGCCCTGCTCAGCAGCCCCAACGGATCCTTTATCACGTGCACCTGCCCGTCACTCTGTCTTCTCCCAGCTCCTCACGGGGCCTTTGCGTCAAGGCTTACACACCACTTCCGGTCCTCCCACATTTCTCTGCACTTGCTGTGCCCTCTGCCTGATCTGCGCCCCAGTGCGTCCGTCACCTATCTCCACCCCTCAGTACCCACGGCTCTTCCTGTATATTTACCAGAAGGACAGGAAGGGGGCAGTAGTTGTGCTTGGCAACAGCTTTTTGGGTCTCTTGGATTGTGCAGGCCGGGCATTTGGACTTGAGCTTATTTTTACATCTACTGGGGTCCACTCTGGGCTTATCAGTGCGCATCATGATCTGCATATGACTTGATGAAGAGAAAAAGACACTACGACAATCCCGGGCCTCCTGTTGATGCCACTGGTCAAGACTGACTTCCCTTTTCTTTCCAAATTATGGTGAAGAGGCCACTGTCAACTTTAGAAACATGGGCACACCATTCAAAGGCATGGTGGCATTTCACATCCCCATGTGCTTCCAGGCTCAAGAGTCCCCAGGAATGAAGTCCTTGGGAAGAGTGGGGAGGCTATGGGAGGAGCTGCCCCCAGACGTCACCCCACACCCACCCCGGCTCTGGCTGGCAGGATTAGGGGCATCCCTCCCTCCCATGCCTGGTTCTCCAGGATTGGAGATGGAGCAGCGGGGAGGGAGGGAGAGACGGAGGGAGGGAGGCAGGGAGATTAACAAAGTGCCTATAAATTCCCGGTGTGATGACAGGTTACCGCACGCCAACACTGAATTCTCACAACAACCCCAGGGTGACATTTAAAGAGGCTGCGGGACACCTTCAGAGTTCGTTTATAGCAGAGCTAAGGGCTAATCTGGCTTCCACGAAGTTTCTGTGGGAGACGAGATAAAAGCAAACACATGCCCCTTTTGTTTCTGAGCTTGAAAGGTCAAAGGTGACCATCGTACAGGATAATGTATAAATGAGTTTTAATATGACACAACGTGGAAAAGCAAGACTTTAGGCTATAGTCCCTTCAATTCCAAGACGTTGTTCTCTCTCTCCCGACTCACTGCGCAGGTGGCTGTTGCTTCCGTTACTATTATTTTAACAACACGATTATGTTATTATTTTCATGTCATCACATCCATGACGATGAGGCACTTATCTGTCACAATCCTAAAACACAGCACCGCAAATTCACACGCAACGTCTGGCTTCTACACCACTGCTGGTAGAGACCCTGGGAAGAGGGAGGGGGCAGCATGGAGGAGGGACGGAGTCCTGGATTCCTGAGTGTTTACTGGACCAGCCCAGAGGCTTCCATGGAGCCCCCCCTTCACCCCCAAGTCCCCAAGCTGACTGCAGCTCTCAGGCTGTGAGTTCTACCAAAGGTGTTTTTGGTTTTTGTTTTTTGTTTTTGCTACACCTGCTGCTGTGTGAACTAGTGTGATGCATTGCTGGCCGGCGGGGCAAAGGTGGTGACTGTGAATGACCACGGCAAGACCCATCCACTTCTACTGTCACCTCGTCCTGGAAAGCATCCCGTGCCAAAGCAGACCGCCCTCCCAGAGATGTGGCCTTATCCCAGGGCACTCATTTATGCCCTGTAATCAAGCCAGAGGGCTCTCCCCTCCAGACAATATGGAGGTGAGTAATAAAAAAGAATGCTAAACTCGACCTCAGCTCCTGGGATTCACCAGTGCTGCTAGGCAGATAAAAAAAAAATGAATTCAGAGCATCTGCTAAGAATTTCCATGACAATACTCTCAAGTTCTCTTACTTAAAGCCAGTCTCACTGTTTCATTTTAATTGTGCGATGTAACAACGTTCTGTGTGTTCAATAAACGGATGAAAGGGAGGGGCGCCTGGGTGGCGCAGTCGGTTAAGTGTCCGACTTCAGCCAGGTCACGATCTCGCGGTCCGTGAGTTCGAGCCCCGCGTCAGGCTCTGGGCTGATGGCTCAGAGCCTGGAGCCTGTTTCTGATTCTGTGTCTCCCTCTCTCTCTGCCCCTCGCCCGTTCATGCTCTGTCTCTCTCTGTCCCAAAAATAAAAATAAACGTTGAAAAAAAAAAATTTTAAAAACGGATGAAAGGGAAACACTACAATAGAAGTGGCCCGGTGTGAAACATACACCACGTTCCTTTTCCCCCCGCAGCCGTCGCAGCCGGTGACATTTACCTTAGCCAGGTTTATACTTGCTTCGGATACAGCCCTTGGGATTTTCCTGCACACAAGCCCCATCCGGGCACGCACAGCACTCCAGAGCCATCTACCACAGGGGACCCTGAAGACTGCGCCCTTCTGGTGGACTGAGGTTGCAAAGGGGCTGAAATAAATGGTCACAGACAAACCACCTGATCCTGCAGCTTCTGCTCTCGTGACACACGCCCAGGAGGCTGAGCGCCCCCAGTGCGTACACTGAAACTGATGTGCTGGCGTCTTTCCCCCTCTGGGCTTTGCAGAATTTACTGGCTCAGTCAGAGCTTGTATTTATCAGGTACAAGAACAGCTTGTGTAGTTAAACTGAAAAGAACAGATGTTCATTGGTTGTTCAAGCCTTTAAATGAGAGACCTCTTCAAGCTATGTGGTTTAAGTAAAATTATCCCATTTCTAAAGCAATTTGCTTCTTCACCGAATATTCGCCAGGGTCAGTCTGACCACCTAGCTTCCGAGTAGGGACACGAAACCAAGGCAGGTCATTTGTTGGAAATGTTTGTTATTCCAGCGTTTTCTCTCCCTACGAAACAGAAGGCAATTCTTTTCCTTGGGAATAGCTGAAACATTTTACGGAGATCAGTAGCTGATGCCAGTTTTATTATTTCAATAAGTTTATGCCTATTTCGGGCATCGAACTGAGATGCTTACTACCATATGAATCTGCTGTGGAGAATGTCATTGTCGTCATGACTGGTTAGCAGATCATGAAGAAGTAGTATGATCGTCACAGGAACAGTCTTGTCCTGCAACTAGATCTGACTATTTCAATAGTAATGAAACTTTCTTCCAAATATCTGCTTTGAAAGCATGTGACAGGCTTGAATGATGATTTGGAGATCAGTGTCTGAACCCAATTGCGTTTGTTAATTTCAGAGAGCACCACAATTACCCAGAACAACATGGGATTGAACTGAGTGGATCCACTTCTATGTGGATTTTTTACAACACACCACATAAATGTTTGTTCTCTTCCTTACGGTTTTTTAAATAACATTTTCTTTTCTCTGGCTTACTTCATCCTAAGAATATAGTATATAATACATGTAACATACAAAATATGTGTAAATCAACTGTTCATGTTGTCGGCAAGGCTTCCAGTCAACAGAAGGGTCCTAGTGGTTACGTTTTTGGGGAGTTGAAAGTTATACTCTGATTTTCAACCGCAGGGGGGTTCCAGGCCTATAACCCCCACCCTGAGCATGTTCAAGGGTGAACTATAGTTATATTTTTAGAAACCACTTTGCTTAGGTATGGTTGACAAAAGCTGTACGTATTTAATATATTGAACTGGATGAGTTTGGAAATAAAGGAAAACCTGTGAACTCATCCCCACGATCAATGCCATAAACATACCCATCGCCTCTGAAAATTCCTCCCACCCTCTTTGGTTTTATTTGTTTGTTTATTTATTTGTGGTAAGAATACATAATATAAGATCTATCCTCTTAGAAAAATTTTAAGTAGACAGTGTTGTCATCTGTGGGCACAATGATGTACGGTAGATCTCTGGGACCTATTTATCTTATAGAACTGAAACTTTGTACCCTTTGACCTTTACCTCCCTATTCCTCACACCCTCAGCCCCAGGCAGCCCCCATTCTGCTCCTGCTTCTGACTTATTTTGCATTCCACATATAAGTCAGCTCATACAGTATCTGTCTTTTTGTGTTTCTATGAACCTCCAGGTTCATCCATGTTGTTACAAATGGCAGAATTTCCTTCACTTTTAAGGCTGAATAATATTCCATTGTATGCTGATACCGCATGGAAAATATTAACTTTAAAATACAGCCAACCAATACTTATATAAAAGCCAAAACAGATATTCCTGTGGTGAGTCATCAAAAATGAGCAGTAATAAATTCTAACATTAATTGACTGAATTAAGTCATCTTGAGCCAAGAAATGCTAGAAGCATACAGTTTTTTAATTTTAATTTATTTTTTTAATTTATTTTTTTATGTTTATTTATTTTTGAGAGAGAGAGAGACAGAGTGTGAGCAGGGGAGGAACAGAGAGAGAGGGAGACACAGAATGCCTGAGCTGTCAGCATGGAGCCTGATGCAGGGCTCGAACCCACGAACTGTGAGATCATGACCTGAGCCAAAGTCGGACGCTCAACTGACAGAGCCACCCAGGTGCCCCAAGAAGAATACAGTTTTAAGAGCATATGATCAAAATGATAAATTTCAAATAAGGAACAGAATTTTTTTTTCTTTTCCGTGAGACACTTTAAATTGACGTGACTTTTAAACAAAATAACAGAGATGCTTTGGTAAGAGTGAGGGGTAAAACACTAAGCATTAGGATCCAGTACACTTATATTTTGAGGGAAAATTAAATGAGCACCTAGTTGTCATATCAAATTGTAATTACTTATCGTCACTTATTGTCAGTTTGCAATTATTTAGTGGATAGGTTCAAATGATAAAAGATGCATGATATTTGAGGTAGCTTCATAATGCATGTTTATTATCATTCACTGATAGGTACTAATATTCCTAATTAAAGTTTTAAATAAAAAAAGACATGATTAAAATTGGCATTAACTAGAACCCTAAGGGAATTGGTAACACACAAAATGCCCTGATTCTTCATGTCCATTAACATATCACACACCTTTGACATAGCACACACTTAAAAGTGTTGGTGTGTATGGTTTTTACTTCTTACATTACTTCCTTTGATAATTACCCATTAAAATGAACACACTGGGTGGCTCAGTTGGTTAACTGTCTAATTCTTGATTTTGGCTCAGGTCATAATATCATCGTTCATGAATTCAAGCCCTGCATCGGGCTCCTCCCAGATGTCACGGAGCCCGCTTGGGATTCTCTCTCTCCCTCTCTCTCTGTCCCTCCCCCGCTTGTGCACACGCATCCGTGTGCATATACACACCCCCCCCTCTCAAAAGTAAATAAAAACTTAAAAATTAGTAAGTAAATAAAAAATAATACAAAAAAATTGACACATTGTACAACATTCTGCTTGATACTGGAGGCAATGGTGAATAAGACATTGCCTTGCCTTTGGGTATCGTCTCAATAAGATGCTGGACATTGTCCACTGGACCCCTGGAAATCACTTAACTTTACGGAGGTGTGATTTCATTGCTTTTGACTAAGCTATTGTACAACCCTGCAGGACTAGGACGTAAGCCGTGAGAAACTGATCCCGATGCAGATGGTTCCCCTCCAAAGCAATGCAAATGGTGTTTGCCTGGGCAGCGCAGACAAAATTTGTCAGTAGAGAAGATAGATCTCCGTAAATCAGATTTTCATTCGAACTGTTTTTTAACATCTTATTAGTTTCCTCTTTTCATACGGAGCTCAACAAAATCTGATATGCTTTATATTTGTAGGATAGTCATGATTTCGCCGTTTTGAAAAATGATGCTTAACCACAATACGTCCGGGGGTTAAGGATCGGCAGGGATGGGTGTGCGTTCTACCAACAGTCAAATCCAAGTCAGCTCTTCATCCCCGCATACTCTCTAAGGTCTGCAATTCACGTTCCAATTCGCATACACATCGCTTTATCGAAACGTCGTGTTTGTCAAGATAGCTAACATCTTCTATGTCAAATCCAGTAACTATTTCCGGGCTTTTCCTCCCTCCATACTTTTCTGTTTTCATTACAACCTGATCGCTCTGCAGCACGTGACACTACCGACTTCTCCCTCCTCGAAACGGCCTCCCCGGCGGACCTGCCACCAGAGTGTCCCTCCCATGGTCCGGCCACACCCCAGTGTCCCTTTACAGCCAGGTCCTCCGACCGGTTGGTCTGTTTTTCAGCACTCGCTTCTGGCTGTCCTGGAAAAGTCTTCCCCGAGCAATCTCAAACACACTCAAGGCTGTAACCAGCACTTAGGAACTAATGATCTGAAATGTGTGCGTCTGTAAAACACAATAGTCACTTTCCTGAGCTGCAAACCAGTCTGTGGAACTGCCTGCCAGGCGGCACGACATGGATCGCCCAAGTACTCCGGGAGCCTTACACAGTCCACACCCCACTCCTCCCACAGACTCCCCATTGATCCAACTCCACGGGATCCACCATGTGTCCCCCTCCCCACTTGCCACCAGGAGTCTGCTGAGTCTGCTGAGATGTTGGTCTTGCTTGTGCTACATCCTAAACATCTCTGATGTTTATGCCCTCTCTTTCATCTCTTTTAAATTCTCTCTGTAAAGCCTCAACCGCTTCTTTCTCAATTACTGTAATCAACAGTGCTCTGAGACACCTGCTTTGCCCTGTCTACTCAAGTTTTCACACCGTTTTGCCCAACATCCTTTAGGGACCTCCCATCTTCAGCATTCACACTACGGGGTCCTTCATGATGCCTTTCTTACTCTATCTTTGTCTAAACACCTCCCAGCCGTTAGGGTCTTGCACTCCAGCCACACTAGACTGTACTGAACTCACCCTTCTTCCTCATTGTGGTGCTTCCACATATGCTTATGTGAACAACTGACCCTTTGATTCTTCTTCTGGTTCATTCTAAGTGGTCTTCAAACCTTAGCTCAATGCCATCTACTCCAGATGAATCCCTTCCCTGGAAACCTACACTGCCTGGTCCACACACTGTCTGCATTCCCTTGTATCACATTGCTCCACATTGTCATTTTCTATGCCCCTGGCTTCTGAGACAGAATGTTCTACGCATTCCATATGTTGACCTCTAAAGTACCCTGCAGTGCCTGGCATGTTGAAAACATTCAACAAGCTGTTGTTGAGTGAGTAGACAAAGGAACAAGAAGAAGAAAAGAGAAATGAGGTAGAATTTTAATGACTATTTAAATATTGTTTTATATAGGAATATAATTAAACCTGTAACATTCATGCATAAATAAGTATATTTATCTATAAGGCAAATATAATTAAATACTTTCTAAAATATTTACTATTATTGTAATGATCACTCAGGGATATATTTCTTTCTGGTGACCATCCCCTTCTACCAACATATAAAAACCAGCGACCACGCTATCACGCAGTGGATTTTATGAGTCACCAAGATAAAGTGCAGAATTCCAGAGCCAGCCACTTCTTTTTTTTTTTTAATTTTTTTTTCAACGTTTATTTATTTTGGGGACAGAGAGAGACAGAGCATGAACGGGGGAGGGGCAGAGAGAGAGGGAGACACAGAATCAGAAACAGGCTCCAGCCTCTGAGCCATCAGCCCAGAGCCTGACGCGGGGCTCGAACTCACGGACCGCGAGATCGTGACCTGGCTGAAGTCGGACGCTTAACCGACTGCGCCACCCAGGCGCCCCAAGAGCCAGCCACTTCTTACTTGTATTTCTAACATATTGAGGGGTTTGACCACTTTTGTCTGTCTGGCGCCTGGTCACCCTCTGCAGCTGGAGGTGACTATCTGGTTTGTCGCCTGCTGTCCCGGAGGCGGTGAGGAGGCGTGGCTGTGTGGGTTCCAGCAGCACAAGGAGCAGGTGCACAAGGAGCGAGGAGGAATCTGCAATGCAGACCTTCTTTCCCCCCGGCCCCTGTGTCCCGCCAGCTCTTCCCTCCCAGGACTCTCTTCTCTTATTCACTGCTTAAAAAGTTTTTTAGAGATTCCTTTTTCTTCAGATGCTACACATGCATATATTTTTTTAAAAGTCTGTGGCCAATCCATCAAAGAAACAATTTTAAACCGTCTACAGCCAGGACTGCCGAGTAGGTGAGCTTCAGTGAAAGTGACAGAACAGACCAACTTCAAGCCTACGCTGACAGGTAGCAGGTAACATGTATGCTGCTCAGAATGGTATATCCTGCGTGACAGCAGGGGTCTCTATTAGAGACAGGAAAAGATGAAGGCTTCAGCTTCACGGACTCAATCCCAGACCCTCCACTCCTTCCACAGATTGATGCAAATATTTGCTCTAATGACGGTGCCCTCGGAAACGCCTGCTGCCCGAATCACCACCTCCCAGGCGCGACGTCCACACAGGCACAGGGTTTACAAGAAACCCGCCCTTGTGAAACATTTAAGCTAAGTATCTTGCTCACCTATGCTATTCTTGGAAATGTTTCTGGCCAGCATTATGTGCTGACTGTCCTTACAGCATTCTTCAGAGGGCACGGAGTTCTTGACCGCAGTCTCTTCTCTTCCTCTTTTCCCTCATCTCATTATATCTTTCAAAAGTTCTTCATTAGCAACATGCCTTGATCTACACGGATTTTTCTTTTCCCCAGCACCCTCGGTGAGTCAGTCCCTAATTTAGAGATACAGTGGACAATCTGTACTCCTTATGTCTGGCTCTCTCTTCTGCAGAAACTCTTTTGGTCCCAGTTTCCATCGACTTCATATTCCTGTGGCTTTTCTGACGCTGCGCTCTTTGGTTTGCATCCACAGCCCCGGTTATAAGCCGCTGACATTCAAATATACATATTCAGTAGCCATCAGCTCTTGGTACCTGAACCCACCGCATCCAAACCAGCCCCATTCTCTTCCCTCTGACACCTGCTTCTCCTCTGCTATTCCTTACTTCAGTTACGGGCGTTGTTACCCAGTCTGTAACCCAAGCTAGACCTCTAGAAGCCATCCCCAATCCTCCTCTGTCTGAAGCCCCGTGCTCATAGTCACTAAGGGATGCTACCTTCGCGTTCACAATATCTGGTTTCTTACATCTGTCTTTCCCGTCCATTCAGTGTTCCACTGTTTTGATTTCAGCTATGATCACATTCACTTAAAACCAACCCCCACATAGCTGCTCAATGTAGTTCTTAACCAGGGGTGGGAGGGGGAGTATTTTTCCCTCCTGGGGAACATCTTGGCAGTGTCTGGAGACATTGTGGGGCATCATGATGGGAATGGGGGTGCTCCTAGAATCTGGCGGGTAGACCCTAGGTATGCTGCTGATATTCTACAATGCAGAGGTCAGACCACACCAACAGAAAATCATCTGTCCCAGAGCATTAAGGGTCAAGGTTGAGAAATGCTCTGCTCACAGATCTAGCTCAGCCGTTAGCAAATTTTTTTTTCTATAAAGAGCCAGATACTACATGTTTTAGGCTTTCTTGGCCATAAATTCTGCATCATAATGACTCAACTCTGCCTTTGTAACATGGAAGTGGCCAAGGACAAGGTGCAAATGAGCAGGTGTGCTCCATGCCAGTGACACTCTATTTAATAAACAAGCAGCTAATTAGGTTTGGTCTCTGAACCATAGTCTGTTGTCCCCTGATCTTGCTTAAAGGAAAATAAAACTACATTGTTTTACTGCTTTTAAACACTTAATGCTTATTAGCCGCAGGATAAGTGCCCCATTTTGGATCCTAAAATACACAGGTCTTGGCTTTCTTTCTGCTCTCATTTTCTTGGCTTGTTCCTATGTTACTGCAGTAAGAATGTCTTTCCTCATACACCTTATGATGTTTCTCATCTCTTTCCTTTATTGATATTAACTTTACCCAATCTCACCCTGAGGTCTCATTCCAAGTCTGAGGTTTCCCCCCATCACCCCCTTCAACAAGCTTACTTCTAATCATTGCTCAAGACCCTTCTAGAAGAGTCTTCTAGACTCTTCTAGAAACTTCTTAGGATCACTGCTCTCTGGTGAGACAACAGGCTTTACTTCCAGGCTCTGATGACATACCACAGCACCCTGAGGAGTCCATCCCCCCAACTCAACAGGGAGATACTCTAGACTTAGGCAACACTTACTCATCTTTGTATCCCCAAACTCAGATCTGCTGCAGGTAGTCCGCAGGAGCTTAGTCTTAAATCAAGCGCATAACTTTTATAAGCAACTTTTTGAGCTTTCAAGCTTCCAGGGTTTTAGAAACACTTGAGCAAGATTTAGGGCAAGAAATAAAATAACTTTTTGAGGGTAACAAAGTATACTATGCATAATATAACATCTAACTTAGTTCAATTTTATTTATGATTGCAACTTTTCTTAATATTAAATACTTGAATAAATAAGTAATGTGTGCCAATCCCCAGGAGAGAATGTAGAATAAATAAAATGGAATGGAATGGCAATAAAATGTAGTAAGGGCCAGAGATATTTGCTTAAATCTTAATTTTTGAGCCTGATTCTTATAAATGTCTGATTAAATGGCTATAGCAATATTTGCATGTAATGCTTGCTGTAAAGATTTCTGAGATAAAGGTACTTTTAAAAAAAGCATATCCCCCTATTGTCATTACTTATTAATTTATTGGAATGTCTTAAGAATTTGTTGAAGTCTCAGGGTTTAACTGTGTTAAAGCACTAGTATATTATCAATAAGAGAACAGGAGATTTCCTGCTAAGTCTTAAAATTCTACTGTGGGCAAGGCAGGTGGCACTTTTTTCTTGAGCCAAAGCATTTTTTTGGCATGGGATTGAGGGCAGAATGTTCATAAGCCTGTTCAGAATCCCATACATAAATATGCATTTCTGACCATTTTGGTCATAGAAACGTCCAACCCATGAATTCCCTAAGAATAAGAATGAAAGTCATCAGCTTCCTGGACAATTTCTAACGTGCTTAATTTTAGCTTAATTAAAATCCCATGCACGTTCAAACAAATATAGTATTCGCCTCCACTTCCTATCCAAAACTCTTGTCTAGCATCATCATTTCATAAAATACCAGCTGCTCTATGTTAATTTTTATACAGAGATACAAGTCTGTTTAGAAAAAATTAGTACACATAATCTGAATAATCAAGGGAGAAAAGTGTGCCATTATCTAAACTATCAAAATTATCTTTAAAAAAATACAAGTTTTCAAATTATACCATCATTTCAGGAAGTTCTCTGTTTTAAGAATAGATTATAGGTGCTCACAAGATAGCCTAGGAACAACTTAATAGATAAAATTCCCATCTAGTAGGAACCAAACATACAAAAAAACACACATTTAAAGGTATCTGCTTTCATATCTGGATAGGGGAATAGTGCCTGTTCTTACCCTCCATCCACAAACAACTTAAAACCTGATAACACATGTGAGGCAATGGTTCTCAGAGCACTGAGAACCACACAGCAAAGGTAGTGATCCCTAAGAGACAAGAAACAAAGGAGGTAAGCCTTAAGGCCTCCAAGATTACTTCATGAGGGAAGATTGCAGACTGTGGCTTAAAGAGTGATCCCAAGTGAAGCTTGATGATGTCCTCGAATTGAGGACATGGCCTGGGAAGATCAGGTATGCCAAGGTAGCTTGAGTTCACAGAGAAGATAGTCTGAAAAGAGAGAGCTACACCAAGAGAAGATTCCACAGACCTTCAGTGTCCCACTCAAGTCTCCAACAGAATACTGTTAGCACATGCATGTGAATAAACTATCTAAGTCCCATAAAAGACTTATCCAAATGGAAGAGAGGGAACCATCCCAGGGCAAAGATAAAAAGAAGTAAGGCTGTTCCCATCAGCCAGAGTGAAAAATCCCATAATTTATGAGGCACTGAATAGAGAAGTCAATTATTTTGCATAATTAGTATGAAATAATGAGCCCTAGGCTATGTACTGGCCTGGTCCCCCCTAGAAAAACATGAGAGCAAACCGTCAAAACAAAAAACTGTTTCCAAGCGATTTCATTATTTTCCAGACCAGATTCAAAAATATTTGTAGAAATACAAAAATACGTACCACCTGAAAAAGTAACATTCATAATGTCTGGTATTCAATAAAAAATTATCAGGCAGGCAAAGAAGCAGAACTATCCGATCTGTAATAAAGAGAAAAATGAATCAACCAACACTGGCCCAGAAATGGCAGAGAATGGAATTAGTAGACAAACAGATACTAAAAGAAAGGCAAAATATGATAAAGATTGAAGGATTTTTGAAAAATCCAAATTGGACTTCTATAGGTGAAAGCTATAGTATCTGAGGCAAAAGATGCATTGGGTTGGATTAAGTGTGGATTAGACATCACAGAAGAAACGCTTAGTGAACCTGAAGACATAGCAATAGAAACTATCCAAATTGAAACTGAGAAACAAGGCTAAAAAAATGATGAGCATCAGTGATCTGCACTCATCAGTGATGTCGCAAGTGATGGGACAACTTTATGTATCTAATAAACATGTAATTAATTGTAGTATCTAAATTAGAGGAGATAAAAGGGTAGACAGAAAAAATACTTGAGGGAATTATGGACACAAATTTTCCAGATTTGATGAAAACTGTAAACTCATAGATCCAAGAAACTTATAGATCCAGGAAACTCATAGATCCAAGCACCCTGATGAACCCTAAGCACAAGAAAACATGAAGAAACATGCACCACAATGCATCATAGTCAAATTACTCAAAAGTAGTAAAAAAGAGAAAATCCTAAAAGCACACAAAAAGAAAAAAGGCAAATCTTGTACAGAACAGCAAAATTATGAATGACAGCCAATTTCTTCTTGGAAAGAGTACAACACAGAGAAGTAATATCTTCAAAATACTAGAAGAAAAACGTGTCAACCTAAAATACTTTACCTCATATAAATACCTTTCAGAAATGAAGGTCAGAATGTACCATGTAAAGAATGAACTGTCATGTAAACTACGGAATACGAATGACGATGAAGTGTCAATGCAGGTTCATTGATTGTGACAAGAAATGTGCCAATAAATTATATTCACACTCAAGAATTCAGAGAAACTTAACAAAACTCTGCTGGGGGCTGTTGATAATGGAGGAGGCTGTCCCAGTGTGGGGGCAGGGGTGTGGGGGAGAAACTCTATTTTCTAATCAGTTTTGCTGTAAACTTAAGAGTACTGTAAAATATGGTGTATAAAAATAAATTAAACTGTAAAAAAATGAAGGTGAAATCTGTATATCATCCATATACATACAGCTTGGAGGTGAGCCGTGGGTCCATATAAAATTTTATTGTGTCTCTTTCCAGAACTCCTCCTCCTACCCAGCCTCACTAGGGCTTTTGTGTTGCCTGGACATCCTGTTTCCTGCCCTCTAGCCTGATGTCTGGGGTTTTCTTTACCCCTCTTCTCTGGGCACTCCTGTGAGTGAGTCTGCATCTGGGGCCGAGCTGCAGGTGCCAGGGAGGGGGGATCAATAGGGGTTCACCCTGGCTTCTTGGGACCACTAGTCTTTTGACTGGGGAAGAAGGCTCCCTTCATCAGAGGCCCCTGTCATGGGACTACTCAGGATGGGGCGCAAGAGAAGGGAGGAAATTAAAAACACTGTATTTCCACACATTTGGAGCTTTATGAGTTTTATATCCTGTCTCTTGAGCCTGAAGTAGGGCTTCTCCTGGAGCTGTTTCTGTTTGTGCCAGTGTTGACTTCTGGGTTTAGAGATGCCTGGATTTAAGTCCGGGGGATACTGGGGAAAAATGGTAAACTCAAAATCAGCTCGAAGGTGCTGTTTAGATAAAGGTAAGTTTATATTAATTGCTTATAATTAGAAAAGAAAAAAAAGTTTCATATTGCTAATCTAGAACTTCCACCTTAGAAATGGGAAAAGAAGATCTAACTAAACCTAAAGCAAGCAGAAGCAAAGACACAATAAAGATAAGAACTGAAATCGGGAAGGTGCCCGGATGTCGGAGTCAGTTAAATGTCTGACTCTTGATTTCAGCTGAGGTCATGATTTCATGATCTTGAGACCCAATCCCTGCTTGGGATTCTTTCTCTCACTTTCTTTGCCCCTCCTCCACACACTCTCTCTCTCTGTCAAAATAAATAAATGAACCTCAAAAAAAGAAGAGAAACCAATGAAATTACTTGAACATAAAGCAATAGAGATAATCAGAATCA
This sequence comes from Prionailurus viverrinus, assembly GCF_022837055.1. Taxonomy (NCBI): domain Eukaryota; kingdom Metazoa; phylum Chordata; class Mammalia; order Carnivora; family Felidae; genus Prionailurus; species Prionailurus viverrinus. Next base: position 79,516,394 of record NC_062561.1, on the reverse strand, counting down.
AAAACTGGCTTCTTGAATAAATGAATAAAATTGATAAAACCCTAGACTCGTAAAGAAAAAAAAAACAAACCAACCCAAAACATACAATTATCAGTATTAGGAGCAAAGGAAAGGATGTTGTCACGGACACTGTAGATATTAAAAGTATATAAGAGAATGATATAAACAACTCCATATAGATAAATTTGTCAATTTGGATGAAATAGAACTATTCCTCAAAACCCACAAATTACTAAAATCCAACCAAGATAAAATAGGTAACATGAATAGCCCTAGAATAATATTTTAATTTTTTTAATGTTTATTTTTGAGAGAGAGAGAGAGAGAGAGAGAGAGAGAGACTGTGTGAGCAGGAGAGGGGCAGAGAGAGAAGGGAGACATAGAATCTGAAGCAGATTCCAGGCTCTAAGCTGTCAGCACAGAGCCTGACATGGGGCTTGAACTCACAAACTATGAGATCATGACCTGAGCCAAAGTCGGATGCCTAACAGACTGAGCCACCCACGTGCCCCAAATAGCCCTGGAATATTAAAGAAATTGAATTCAGACTTAAAATCTCTCAAAATAAGAAATCTCCACACTTAAATGGCATCACTAAGAAAATTCTACCAAATACGGAAAGAAAAATTAATGCCTATTCTACACAATCTTTTCCACAACATAGAGGATAGGACACAATCTTGGGAAAAATGTTTGCCAATTAGATATTTAATTCATATGTGTCTTCAGAATCTACAAAGAACTCTAAAAAACAATTAAGCCCAATGAAATGTTAGGCAAGATATTTGAATAGGAACTTCAGCAAAGAAGACCTATGGATGGTAAATAAGCCTATGGAAAGATGCTCAATATCATTAGTCACTAGGAAAAAGCAAAATGAGGCACCTGGGTGGCTCAGTCAGTTGAGTGTTTGACTCTTGATTTCGACTCAGGTCACGATCTTAGCATTGTGGGGTCAAGTACTGTGTCTGGCTCTACACTGAGTGTAAAGCCTTAGGATTCTCCCTCTCTCTCCCTCTGCCCCTATCTCCCCTGAGTGTGTGTGTGTGTGTGCTCTCTCTCTCTCTATCAAAAAAGAAAGAAAGAAAGAAAGAAAGAAAGAAAGAAAGAAAGAGAAAAGAAACGAAAGAAAGTGAAGTCACGATGAGATATCAGCACATATCCAGTAGAACGCCAAAACTGAAATGGCTGATAAAACCAAGTGCTAAAGACTGTGTGAGTAATTGAGTTCCCATACCCTACCAGCAGGAATACAAAATGCTATGCCCACTTTGGAAGGCAGTTTGGCAGTTTCTTAAAAAGTTAAATGTATACTAACCATATGTCTCAGCCATTCCACTCTTATATTTTCACCCTTGACTCCACCCCCAAAACGAAAACATGACCGTACAAAGACTTGTACACAAAATGTCATAATGGCTCCACTTGTCATCACCAAATGCTGGGGACGACCTAACTATCTGTCAACAGGTGCATAACATACAAAAGCAACACCACTCTGTGAACTATGGATACATACAACTCTATGTCTGAGCATCAACAACACTGTGCTGAGTGAAAGAAGCTAGAGCGAAAAAAGTACATACTTTATGACTGTGTTTGTATGATATCTCCAAAATGAAACTAATTGATAGTAAACAAAAGCATACCAATGCTTGTTTGGGGCTGGAGAAGCAGGGGTGGGTGGGAAGGCCAGAGTACCAAGGACGAGAAGTAATCTTTAGTGGGACGTCAGGTTTGTGGAATGGTTTCCAGGATGTAGGTTGATATCAAAACCTGTCATTTTTTAAAAACCAAAAAAACAGGGGTGCCTGGGTGGCTCAGTCTGTTAAGCATCCAACTTCAGCTCAGGTCATGATCTCGCTGTTCGTGGGTTGGAGCCCCACGTCAGGCTCTGTGCTGACAGCTCAGAGCCTGGAGCCTGCTTCAGATTCTGTGTCTCCCTCTCTCTCTGCCCCTCCCCTGCTCACACTCTGTCTCTCAAAAATAAATAAATGTTAAAAAAATTTAAAAAAACAGATGTATTTGATCGCATGTCAATTGTATTTCATTAAAACTGTTAAAAATTTTAGAAATGAATGAACATCCATACAAAGAACTCAGAGAAATGTAACAAAAAAAATATGTTCTGGATGTTTACAATAGGAACCAAAGTACTCACTCCTTTTGATGTTCAGTTTGCATGTAAGTAAACGCCAGAAGAATATCTCCTCTGGGTGGAAGAAAGCAAGGAAAATGGATTCAGAGGAAGTGAGTGGTCTGAGATGTTGATGAAAAGGTAGCTCACGTAACTGCTGGAGGAGTAGCATACATAACACACGTTCTGACAGTGTGATCAACAGCAAAACCATTAAATGTCAGTCACTGGTATTTGATGTGTTGCATTTTTGATGTTATAAGTGTATTTAATGGATAAGGATTATTCCCAATGGGATATGCTGAAAGGTAGAAAAAAAAAACAGGTTATTTTTTCATGTGCCTGTAAGTTTTACAGAGTAATTTGGTCATAATACGGTTTAGTCCGTTAGTGAGAGTTAATGGACTCTCCACGTCCTCAATGGCCACATTTACTGTACATGACTGCAGTTGTGCTAAAAGTATATGGAAATACATATCTGTATAGGAAAATATGTATCTCTATATTTTTCTGTTGGTGTAAGTGGATACTTCTTATCTCAGAAGAAGAGGACCCAGTTTAAAATGTACACTAAAGAAAATAATTTTTTTCTTAGTATTTTTGAATAATTGGAGTAGAGATCATCAAATTTAGACTCCATAGTATGATATAAAGATGTCCCATTCTTTCACTCAACACTCTTACTCAATATTTAGCAATCATTAATGTGAAACAAATAGAAAATGGAAACCTATCTTATACAAATAATGGATTTGAATATCATAGTCTACAAGAATTGCAAAAGCCTTCAATTAGCTAGTGTAGCTAAAAGTTTCCTCTATATAGGAGATGATCCACAGCTATCTATGAAAGGAAAGAAGGTCAGAGTATGGAGAGAAGGTAAGGGGAGGGAAAAGAGAGAGTAGTGTTTAAAACTACGATCCCAGGGGCGCCTGGGTGGCGCAGTCGGTTAAGCGTCCGACTTCAGCCAGGTCACAATCTCGCGGTCCGGGAGTTCGAGCCCCACGTCGGGCTCTGGGCTGATGGCTCAGAGCCTGGAGCCTGTTTCCGATTCTGTGTCTCCCTCTCTCTCTGCCCCTCCCCCGTTCGTGCTCTGTCTCTCTCTGTCCCAAAAATAAATTAAAAAGTTGAAAAAAAAATTAAAAAAAAAAAAACTACGATCCCAGCAACATGGCATCCCTAAGACGCCATCATTTTTGTCAATTTTCAACATTTGTTGTTTATCTGAAATTTTAATTTAACTAGGTATCCTGTGTCTTACCTGGCAGTCCTCCCTACTGCCCAGGCCTCAACCCAGCCATCCAAAAATTTTTTTTGAACTAAGTGAGTCTACTGAGCTAGTATGGTTGAGAGGCACTGATTTAAAGAATTTGCTCTAGGGATGCCTGGATGGCTCAGTTGGTTAAGCATCTGACTCTTGATTTCAGCTCAGGTCATGATTTTAGGGTCTTGTGATCAAGCCCCACATCGGGCTCCTCACTGGGTGTAGAGCCTGCGTGAGACTCTCTCTTTCTCTCTTTGCTCCTCCACCCCCTTAAAAAAAAGAATTTGGTCTGAAAAATGTTTGGTGTGTGTGTGAAGCGCACGTGTGCGCACTTAATAACAGGTCTACACACATTAGGAGAGGCGTAAGGAGTTAAGAGCATTCCCTGGAAAATTCCCAGCGATAACCTGAATATTTTGTTAATTATTTCAAAAATAGCAACGTAATTATTAGGCCTTGTACCAGGCCCCGTGTTAGGTGTTGGGGACACGGTCTAAAATAGGAGACTGGTATGTGTCATTAAAGTGGTACCTAAATAAGACCATGAGAATATATTATGGTATAATGGGAAGAGAAAACTCTTCTTTATTTCAAATCTTTCTATTCCAATAATAAAGAGCCAGAATAGGAAAAATGCCTTTAACACTGCATTTCTAAGGTACACTGTAGCATGTCTTGTAGAAACTAACCATTCTCAGTGCACATGCATCACAAGAGTATTCACTAAGATTGGTTCACTAAGAGGGACCAATCTGTAGTGTAACGCTAGAGCACCTGTGAAGCAGGACACATGACTGGAACACAGACCTGCAATCAACCACCATGAATGAGGGCACTGGGTTGGGGCTAGGGATGGTGCATGTCCTGTATCAGAATGTTTACGCTTCATTTGGAACAATGGCCAAGGCATAATAAAGAACTAGAAGTCAACACATAAAAGTATCTAATGACACAGTGCTGAACTATTTAATTCTGGTGTGGGAAGATGATTATGGTGTCAATGTTGATCTTGACTGTGGGGAGTAGCGGGCATAGAGAACAGATTATTCTGAATCTACACTTGCTCCAAATACACCTCTCTCTCACTGGGACGAGACCAGTCAAATTTTTAATAGACCATGTAATGACTCCTTTTAAAAGGTTTTTTCTTGACAATTCTATAAAAGCCAAGCTTGAAATGATGTGTAGGACATCTCTCATGGATGTCATGATGATCAGATTGGGAAAATGTCACATTGCCCCTTATCTCTAACCATCTGTCTGCTGAGACACTTCAAATTATTCCTATTAATGTATTTTCCTTTTGAATCCCTCACTAGGCGCATTGATAATTTTCAGGTCATTCTGTAGGGCTCCTTTTTCTGCAGATTTCATTGTTTTGAATATACTATGAGTTCCTTCCTAATATAACTTCTCCTATCTCTGCGGTTATGGAGAGAGTAGACGAGGCACTATACAGAAATATGTTGGGACTTTGTGTCATAAATGGAGAGATCTGTAAGAATACTGAAGTTTAAAAATATGTTATCATCACCATCTTTTGAAAACTATTAATTCCTTAAGACTATGGGTTTCCGAACAATAAGACAAATTTGCTTTTATTCTGAAGTTAAATACATTCTGCTCAAGGTAGAAATATTTATTTCATATAATATAAATATTTGCTTACTGAAATGCCACAAAAGTAAGTTTTCAAGTTTAGTAATTGGGTCTTGCAATAACATAGGTATAGTATATTCAAGTGAGTATATTGTGGAAAGACCACAAAGTGGGTCAGCTTTAACTGTAAGTTACTTCGTTAAAAATAGCGTCTCCCCTAAACATAGATCATCTGTAGAGTCTACTGTGATTTGGTATTTTTATTCCTAAATACATTCCTACTGCATAAATTGATTCTCCACCCGTATGGTATTGCAGAAATTGCCTTTAGTTAAAGCATTTCAAAGAACAGGAAAAAAAAAATCAAATGAAGCTATTTCTTAAATCAATATGGGAGTACAAATCCAGTCACTGTTGTATAGTTATCAAATAACTCGAAATTTTGGAGAATGGCTCATGGTATTTTGGAGGGAGTGAGAGAGAATATTATTAAACTGTGGCCAAGGCAAGCCGGAATCACTGTCTCATACTAAAGTCTATAAGGTTGCCCTAAAATGGAAATATCTTGGCATAATTAAAACACACATTTTCAGATGGTTAGATACTGACAACTCTTTCGGCCCACTAATCAACCTTGTATAGGATACCATTAAATACTACAACTTGGACACAAAATTCAGAGCTCAAGTATAAAACTATACAGAAAACTGAAACAGTATTCATTCATGTCTTAGTTTATTCAACGCCTAGTGGCTGGCCACCTGTTACGTGCACACAATAAAAGGTTTTCCTTAAGAGGGCTTGCATCTCCTGGGCACGGCAGAGGTTAAAGCATCCTGGCAATGTGCCGAGACTCATGAAAAGGTGGGTGCAGGGGTGCTAGGGGGGCAGTGTCCTGGTTTGCCAGGGGGCAGTCCCAGTTTATACCTGTATTCCTGTCAAAATTATTAATTGTTCCCCATTTCACTATAAAACATGCCTAGGTTTGATCAAGAGGCTATGCGGTCACCCTTGTCATTGGCAACAGCAAATATTAGATTTTAGAATAATTCTGCTTGTGGTATCCTGCTCCATAGACTAGGGGTAGGTTTCCACATTTAGTGTGTATGATGATGTTCGAATAACCCCATGTCCACTATTTACTCATCAGACCCTCAATGTGAAGGTGAGAGGAGTCATGGTGCTGAGTCAACACAACATTTGAGGTTGAATTACTCATATCCAGAAGGATGACTACTTATGAACTGAATGTGTTGCCCCACCCTCCAAAATTCACATTTTCAAGCCCTGATAACCAGTATTTGATGACTGTATCTGTCAAGAGAGCCTTTAGGAAGGAATTAAGGTTAGACGAGGTCATAAGGGTGGAGTCCTAATTCAATAGGACTTGTGTCCTTATGAGTAAAGACACCAGAGAGCATTCTTCCTGTTTCTTTTTCTCTGTGCCTGATTCTCACTGTCTCGTTCTGTTTGTGTGCACGCTTCCTGGAAAGGCATTGGGAGTTCACAGCAAGAAGGCAGCTGTCTGCCATCTTAGGGGAGAGCCCTCACCAGACACCCACCCCGCTGCCATCTTGATCTTGGATTTCCAGTCTCCGGCACTGTGAGAAAATCTGTATCTGTCGTTTAAGCCACCAGCCTGTGGTTTTCTGTGATGGGAGCTCCACAGACCACTGCAGTGACCGACTGCTTGCACAGTTATGCTGAAGGGTCCCCAGCTCAACCAAGGTATCTGGAATCTCTTTAGCTAGTCTCAGCCAAGCAAGAAAATGGAAAGAATGGTTGAGAAATAGAAATTTAACTTATGCATATGGAATTCTGGGCATTTAACTCAGCAAGGCAAGATAATCAGATTTGGGATTTCAATTCCTTTGGAATTGAGTATCTCTGGACTTCAATTTACAGACACATTAATCTTTGAACTTTTATTTCTCCCTGGGAACTTAATAATGGAAGAAAATGTAGAGTCAAATTTAGGGAATATCTAGGCTACTGGGGTTTTATTGTCTGAGTCACTCTTTTGTTTTGTTTTGATATTTTCATCTAGTCCAGTTGTAGCATCTCTGGGAGACTCAGTTGGGCACCGTGTCTAGACAGGGTTTGCAACAGAAAATAAAATGCACTTTCAGCCATGAATATAGAGTGCCCTTGAAGTCAATTAAAATAATGCGCTCTTGGCCCACTTCAGAATCTTTGGGTGCAAAATCTATACTGCTTATCAGGTGCCACAGAAGTGGACCCAGAGAACCAGTGGGGTGCTCATGATGATGGGAGAGAGGATGGGTTGAAGGACTGGATGTCCCCTCAGGGGAACAGCCACACCCCAGGTTGGTGACAGGCTCACTGGAGGAGTCCAACGTCCCAGCACACAAAATGCCACAGAGATTCATGGAGGAAGCTTCCTCTTCTTTTCTGCTGTCTCCTTACGGATCGAGGTGGGAAGATCCTCTGGCCACCCAATCCTGCACACTTCCTGAGGGAGGTGTAGTGACAAACCAATCGGACTGGCAATTTTGGTGAGAAAAACACATAGCATCCTCAGCTGCTAACGAGCAAACTGCTCGCAAAGACCGTTGGTGGTTTTCCTCAGTTTCTCCAAGCAGCCAGCCTTCCCTGAACAGCCTCCCTCATGGGAGAGTCCAACTGGGCCCACGCTGTCTCTAACTGAAGGGTCAGGCTGCTAATCCTGGGTTGGCCCTATTAGTGGGCACGTCTGTCTCTTTCACCTAGCGCCGTCTACGAAAAGTGATATTTTGACCATTTTCTCTTCTCATCTCGGTCAAAAATTGGGTAAGGAAAACGATGCTATTGATTGGGTCCCCTCAAAGATCCCAATGATGCCCTGAGGTTCTCTGTAGACTCCTGAATTGTTGAGGTCGCTCAGATATAATCAGTGAAAACTATACATACTAATGGTCACATTAAAAAACCACTGTTGTTGTATAAACAGAATTAAATAGTTTATTAAGTAATGTAACGAGCACCTTGTAAGTAAATATTTAAAACTGGTTTGGCCCTGGAAGGCAACGTCACCTTGTGATTATGCTCTGTCTGACATCACTTACAACTAAAAACATTAAGATATATCAGTGGAGGGAACTGGGGAAGCCCAGGTAAATCAAGTCATAAATAACAAGATTCAGAATTCTGGGACTGAATTTTTTACTGCACTCCCCAAATTGTATTAGAGATGTAACAGAATTGTCAAAACATTGAATGCATGCCGAATGTAGCTTCGTGTCTATTTTCCCGAAGCAGCAATAATGACTCTGATCCCATCGGTTTCTTATTGGATGCTTCCTCAAGTGGAAATGTTTGGTAGATTATTTTAGGCTGGTCGGTTGGGGGTATTGTTTCCAAGGTCTTGTTAGAAAGTTGTAAAATGTTCCTGTTTTTGCTTTTTTGCTCTTTTATTTACTTACTTATTTATTTGCTATTTATTTATTTATTTATTTATTTATTATTTGTGAGAGAGAGAGAGAGAGAGCGCGTGCACACGAGAAGGGGAGGGGGGCAGAGGGAGGGAGAGAGAGTCTCAAGCAGGCTCTATGCTCAGTGCAGACCCCCGCTCAGGGCTTGATCCCATGACCCTGGGATCATGACCGGGGAAGAAACCAAGAGTCAGATGCTAAACTGATTGTGCCACCCGGGTGCCCCACTCTTTTGTTATTTTAAGTGAGACTGTGCAGTTCTCCGTTTCCAAGGAGAAACGGAGCTTCCAAGGAGCTTTCCTACTGTCTCGGAGCTCCTTTTCCAGAGGCCCTGACTGATGCTCCCATACTGCCTCCACCAGCCGCATGCTGCCGTTGCATGGATACGCAAGGTCGCTGGGGAGGGTGGGAAACTCGGTGAAATTAACTGGATCAGTTTTCAGGAAACAGAGCAAAGAAAATCCAGAGTGCAGGGCTCTCTGCAGGGCTGAATTTTAGAAATCTCCAGGGATTTATTCTCCCTACTGAGGTAGAGGTGCTTCTGCCTGTGACTGCTGATGACAATGAAGCACGAAGAGGATGCACAGCACGCGGTAGTGGAAGACGTGGATGGGAACACCGCCAATGTCAGCACAAGACCGGTACCGGGGAGAGGCTAAAAACAGTGTCAGGGACGAGAGGTGCGAGCCGGCCCCTAACTCTTGGGACCTGAATTTTCTCGGCTACAAATCAGGATGCGACCACCAGTGCGAGTCACAGGGGTGTGGTGAGGATGTGCTTGGTGATGGCCCGTGCCTACTCAGGGCTGATGAACGCCCTCCAGGCACATTTACCTCAAAGCCGGAAATTAGCAATGGCATAATGACTAATACCTGTGTGATGAGAGGAGTTGTCTCAAAAGGTTATTACGAGGAGCAGAATAATGAGTGCAAAGTGTAGATCTGGAGCTTGACCCATTGGGCACCAGTCACACGTGGGGAGGATGCCCATGCTGCCACTGGTGACAGTGACTTCCCATCCTGATGACATCGATGCAGTAAAATGCTCCAATAACACAAAAATGGGAGATTATATAAGGAAGAGGTAAAAATGAATGAATGGGTGAATGAATGCTGTCCTGGGAGAACACGTGATGCACAAGAGCAGAATTACAGATCTGAGCCAGATTACAGAAGCAGCAAAGCAAACATCAGTCACCTCTCCCTACCTGCTCCCTTTCTATAGAAACTTTCCCCCAGCTCCACCGGAAGGGGGTGCATGGGACTAGATAAAGGGTCAGCTGCCTTTGGGCACAAGCCACTCACCCCATTTCCTGCCAGCACGGTTGTCTGGAACAGCCCCCCTCACCCATTTGTGCCCACGCAGTCTGGGGTTGCATGGGGCCGCATGCAGGGCTGAGCTGTCACAGCAGTGACCGTGTGGCCCACATGCCTAAGACAGTTACATTTGGTCCTTTATAGAAAAAGTCTGCAGGTGCCCAGAGTAGATTACGGGAGACGTTACCATTCATAATCCACTGAGGAGCACAACAGACTCCCCGCAAGAATATAGACTGAAATGGCTTCTAGAACCTGTGACTTCCGCTTCCCTTTCCTGATTCACATTTCACTGAAGAACAACACATCCCCTCCTCCCAAACTTCGCAAAGCCAACCCTGTGGATTGGCTTTAGCAGGAAGAACACAGTAAGCCTTGGCAAAATTAAGCCTGAAGAAAAGATGTCTTTTGCCAGTTAAAGCTTTGGGGACATTGAATAGCTCACGTTTCTATTAAAGCCCATCGACAGTAACCGGCAGCACTTGGCGGAACAAGGGGAACTTTTACAAGATTCCCGACTCAGACCCACAGTTCTCGTGCCTGTTCACTGGGCAGCCGCCACCCGTGAGTTTAATCCAAGAAACTGAAGTGTGGCTCGCTTCATCCCTCTCCCTGCACCCGATTTCGTATCACGGCCGTGTTCCTTCACAGCCTGACTGTTGGGCAACGACGGGGTCATTTAAACAAGTAGATGATTCAGACTATTTCTAAGAGGGATCTCATCCAGCCCCAGTGTCAGAGCACAAATCCGAGGGCGTGCTTCTCGCCGACAAGTCCTTCTGAGTCTTTTCCAACTAAAGTCACCTCTTCAAACGGCCAACCCTGGAGTGATGCCGTCCCACTGTCCCCTGCTGACCACAAACGAGTCCACAGATGAATGAGGGGCTACAGCCCTCAAGCTTGCCACCCCGCATCCAGAGCTAGATTCCAACACATTTCCCTGCTGTATCTGGAAGAAGATGAAAACATAGAGGCTAGTGCTCCGAGGAGAGCAGAGATTCATGCCACTAAGGTCTGGCATGTGCCTGGATTTCTGCTGGGCAGCGGGGTTAGTTGCAATGTCACCAGCACACAGGGCATTAAAGAAAGCTCTGGAGAATGATGGCAGGGCACCTGAGAAGGTACAAAGTACCATTGCTCTAAGGACTCCTCAAAACAATTTCCTCAGCATTGCCTCATACTATTCTTCCCTCGATTCTAGAATTTGGAAAATAAAAATGATGGTATTATATTATTCAACGCACTGAACTCACATATATTTACTGGGGAGAGAGGAGATAATAGAAGTTCATATGCACAGGCATAGCTATGAAAGATTCTTTTTTTTTAACTTTTTAATTAATTTTTAAATGTTTATTTCTGAGGGGGGGGGCATGAGCTGGGGAGGGAGAGATGGAAAGGGAGACACAGAATCTGAAGCAGGCTCCAGGCTCTGAGCTGTCAGCACAGAGCTCGACGTGGGGTTTGAACCCACAGACAGGTGGGATCATGACCTGAGCTGGAGCCGGATCCTTGCACGTTCTCCCTTTAAGAGTATATGGGCGTCGTTCTGGCACTGGCTACTATCAATGGCTTCTCCCAGGGGGAAAGATCTGGGTTGGTTGGCAACTGTTTGACCAAAAAAATGCAAGGGCAGGGATGTGCCCCTAGTTCTAGTCCCCGCTGCTAGGACGACTTCAAGCTTCCTTTCTTGCCCCAGGAAGTGTGAGCTATTGACTAAGAGGTCTGAATGGTTCTGCTGGAGAAGCAGCGAGGCCCTAGACATGGGAGTGAAGAAGCTGTCAGCCTGGCTAACATGATCATCTTCTACCTGGCAGTAGCTTCTAGAAAGACCCCTAGCAAGAACTGCCCAACTGAGCCCAGTTAACCCACAGAACCAGGAGAAATAATGAATTGTCGTTCTATGCCACGAAGCTTTGGGGCGGTCTGATACACCGCAACAGATAAACCGAGCAGGAAGTGCACACATTCGGGGTGCCTGGGTGGCTCAGTCGGTTAAGCGTCTGACTTCGGCTCAGGTCATGATCGCACAGCTTGTGAGTTCGAGCCCCACGTCAGGCTCCAGAGCCTGGAGCCTGCTTCAGATTCTGTGTCTCCCTCTCTCTCTCTGCCCCTCCCCTGCTCACGTTGTCTCTCAAAAATAAATGTTAAAAAAATTTTTTTTAATAAAAAAAAAAGTAGACACATTCCCACTCTTTGTCGTGTGTTTTATAGTACCTCCTATAAGCAGAACAATTCTCCACTGTATTCCTTGCTCCACCTTGGCTTTGGCCAAGGGACTGACTGAAAGCAAGGAATATAAGGTAGTGACAAAAACCACAGCTGGACAGAAGCTGTAACAGCCACTTAGACCTTTTCTCTTCCTCCTCTGACACAGAAAAGGCACGCCCTATGTCTCAGCTCTTCCCGGGGCCCATCATGAAAAGGAGCCCCCGGTCAGAGCTGGTCGGAGCTCAGGTGTGCTCCGTCTAAATCACAGTCAGAGGAGGGCAAGCGAGAGATAAACCTTTGCTGTTGCAAGCCACGGACGTGGGGTTTTATCTTCTACAGAATCGAGTGCTGAGAGCGAGCCCTTTGTAATGCCATCTGAACAGTCTCACAAACCAGAGAATCAGACCAACATCAGGGAAAGTCACTGAGACAGAAAAGCACACGAGATCTTTCCCATTCAGTTTCACAGAGGGCGACTGGCATTCTGCTAGATCCCAGGCACACAGTGACACCAGTGTCCCATCCAAGGAGCCTATGGCCCGGTGAGGGCTCACTACTTAAGTATTTTCTGTAAAGGGTCAGAGAGTAAATGTTTTAGGCTGTTGTTTGCCAAGAGACAAGATTGAGGATAGTACGTGGCTATGCATGGAACCATTTAAAATGTAAAGGACACTTTTAGCTCTCAGGCCATATGAAAGTAGGGGACACGATCTGGCATAGGAGCTGCAGTTTGTTGGCCTCTGGTCTAGTGGTTGACGTTGGCTACATGAGGGGCTATTTCCAGGGTGCATATAATAAGTGTATTACACGAGCCCTTCCTGAAGCTTAGAGAAGAGACACAAACCAATCTGAGATTTTATGAACCATTTTCTGAAGGAAAGAAAGCCTGAATGGATCTTGAATATCCACTAAATGCTGCTGAGTAAATGTACAAAAAGGTAGGAAGGATGAGTTTTTGAAACCACAGGTTATGTGCACATAAACTGTATTTCCTCCCATTAACACAAGAGCATTTTATGAGAAGAACAAGCACCCAAAACTTCCCAACATAACTTATCCAGGTTTGCTACATATAGACACCGTAGGGACACTCTACAAACACAGATAGCCTAGCCAGCCTCGACTGCCATCAAAAAATACCACAGACTGGGCAGCTAACCAAAAAAACAAAACAAAACAAAACAAAACAAAACAAAAACACAAAACAAAGTTTATTTTCTCATAGTTCTAGAGTCTGGGAAGTCCAAGATCAAGGTGTCAGCCAACTTAGTTTCTACTGAGGTCTCCTCTTGGCTTGCAGAAAGCCGCCTTCTTACTGTGTCCACCAAGAGTATCCTCTCTGATGACTCTTCTTATAAGGACACTAATCCTATCAGATCAGGGCCCCAATGCCAGTTTCATTCTGAAAACACTGATTAGATACTTGTAATGCACAGGAACTGTTACTGAATATGAGATGGTCCCTATCTAGAAACCCTGGGACATGTGAAATGCTGTACTTTATTTTATTTTAATTTTTTAAATGTTTTTATTTATTTTTGAGAAAGAGAGACAGAGCATGAGCAGGGGACGAGCAGAGAGAGAGAGGGAGACACAGAATCTGAAGCAGATTCCAGGCTGTGAGCTGTCAGCATAGAGCCTGACGCGGGGCTCAAACTCACAGACTGTGAGATCATGACCTGAGCCAAAGTCAGACGCCCAGCCAACTAAGCCACCCAGGCGCCCCTGTACTTAATTTTAAAAGATATTCATCTCCTATTCTTTTATGCTCTTTTCATAGAGATAAACTCAACTCCTGGTTGAGTCTATATGTCAAACTAGACTTGGGAGAATACAAAGAACAGAGGTAAAAACCATTTTCCAATCATTCTCTTATATGCTATAGTCTACACACACACTCACACGCACACGCATGCACACACACATTCACACACACACACACACACACACACACACACACACAGCCATGGTCACCACCTTCCTCTGGGGGGTAGGGCAATTCAAATAGCCGCTTATTTTAGTCAGCAGCCTCCTCACGTTGGTGGCTCAAGTGGAAATTCTGGACAACAAAGTGTTACATCGCTTTTCTTAAATGAATGTTTTGTCAAATAGATTTTCCATACTAGTTGCATGGTTGGTTTAAAACATAAATGCTAGATTTTATTCTTGTAATATTGATAATAGTTTATGCCAATGTCATTTAAAAATTTCACCTTTGTTATACAGGATTACCAATTTCCCTTCCTTCCTTCCTTCCTTCCTTCCTTCCTTCCTTCCTGTCTTTATTTCTTTCTCTCTCTCTCCCTTTCTTTTCTTTCCTTTTCTTTCTTTCTCTTTCTTTTTTTCTTTCTTTCTTTCTTTCTTTCTTTCTTTCTTTCTTTCTCTCTATTATTTTTTAACTGCCTAAAAACAAACATAGTCCTTATTTCACCAGTGGCTGTGTTCCAATAAAACTTTATTTACAAAAATAGGTGGTGGGCTAGATTTGGCCCATGAGTGTAGTCGGCCAACCCCTGATCTAAAAAATATTTTGTTCATAGACATAGAGGAGAAAATAATCACACATATACGTTCTTTTAAGTAAAAATTGTTAGGTAAACATTATACACAACAATTTTAGAAATTTTTAACGGCAAGGAAATCCCCTAATTTAAAGTTTGTGGTTTGTGGAAACCATGAAAATGGTTTCCAAGGTATCAAAGTTTAGTAACTTTTACAAAAGCTTGGTCAGTGTATTTCATTGTTTCCCGGAGTGTTTTGTTTACTCAAGCTGGAAGAATATACTTAAACCTTGAACAAGACAGGTTTGACCTGTGTGGGTCCACTTACATGCAGATTGTTTTAGATAAATACGGTACAGAAATGTAAATGTGTTTTCCCTTCCTTATGGTTTTTCTCAATAACATTTTCTCTTTGCTACCTTACCTTATTGTAAGAATATATTATATAATGCATATAACTAACAAAATACGTGTTAATCCACTGTTTCTGTTATTAGTAAAGCTTCTGGTCAACAGTAGGCTGTTAGTAGGTAGGTTGTGGAGGAATCAAAAGTTACATGTGGGGTTCCAAGTGCTTGGGTAGAGGCGTTCCTAACCCAATCCCCCACTGTTCAAAGAGTCAACTTATATCGGGGCGCCTGGGTGGCTCAGTCAGTTAAGCGTCTGACTTCGGCTCAGGTCATGATCTCACGGTCCGTGAGTTCGAGCCCTGCATCGGGCTCTGTGCTGACAGCTCAGAGCCTGGAGCCTGCGTCAGATTCTGTGTCTCCCTCTCCTTCTGCCCCTCCTCTGCTCATACTCTATCTCTCTCTGTCTCTCAAAAATAAATAAACAAAAAAAATTAAAAAAGAGTCAACTGTATAAACAGTAAAATCAATGCCCGAAAAAGAGAACAAAACAGAAGATTTTTGCCACAGTCTGGTCAGAATGCAGGGCTAAGCAGTACATACAATGTCTCAAGAGCAGAATTTACCTTGACAGGAAGTCCGAGAAGGAAAGGCGAACAGGGTATCCATATCGGATAATCTTCACCATGTCCAGGACTCCGATATATTGTAGTTGAGCAGATACATAAAAATTATCAAAGGTATCTGGCAGCCTTGAGTTATTGGGCTTGATGCAATGAACAAAGTGGGGCGTGCGCTTCTGAAGTTTTCCGATAATATCTGCTAGAGATTTCTAAGGAGAGAAGCAAAACACAACTGATTCTCCAAAGAAGACACTGCCTGAAAATGTAAAGAGTTTATCTTCAACCCAGAACTCTTTTATTTAGTCTGAATTCTCTGTGCTGTGTGTGTCTGTGTGTGAGTGCTTACTGGTTTCCAAGCGGTCAAAAACGGGGGCGGGGGGGGAATGATGCAGAAACCCTCTACAGTTGACAAGATCTAAATCTAAATTTTGGAAAACCGAAAAGTCCACTAACCCTGAGTTGTGATGCAATCGTGACTGGACCTCCCCATTCTAGTCTTTGAAGAAACGAAGAAGTTCCTTTCTTTTTTAATAACTGTAATGAAAATAAAAAGAAAAAAAGGGTGAGCGGATTTATTTATGTAAGTATGTATCGACTGATTTTTAATTGTAGTTGACATTAGTTTCAGGTGTACAACATAGGGAGCGATCTTAGTAGTATTTTACTAAATTGCATTTACAAGAAAAAATTTACCCTCCCATCCACATAAATTCACTCAGACTGTAAAAATCAGTACCAAATGATTTTTCTGCGACGGTACTATGAATCAGGGAAATTGAAACTGCGCGTAGAAGAACACCATTCCTGCCAGCCTTTCAAGTACACAGAAGTTGCCGTCCTGTATCTATTTTAATTTTGAGAGTAGACATCGACCCTGCCTTGCTGGGTAGCACAGTCTGAGCACCTGGGAGCCCTGGGTGTATCATCACCATGCGTGTTTATCACGAAGCAGCAGGCTTACCACCAGGCCAAAGGATACTATTTTATGCTATAAAGGTTTGATGTTCTAACAAGCGCTGGTTTATTCCCTTAAGTTTAACCACAATCAATTTCTTCCCATTCCTCCTCTTTTTTTTTAACTACTAAAAGGAGTTAGTAAATTATCTGTCTGAAAAAAGGCAACAATTTGTGTTTTCCTGGATGAGTAATTATATACGGCTCTTAAAAGAAAAAAAAATCATATGTAGCAAAGATTAAATGATAATGGAGATAAAAGAAGTCAGTGGAAATGGAGCCAGTGGGTAAAGAAATAAAGGGCAGAAGGTAATTAATTAAACTCCACCAGGGGTTAAAAGGAACCGCAGCCACTAATGTACCATTTGCATTTCACAAAATCACGCAGACTCAGACCAACGTATCTATAGATCCCAAATCATTTATGTTACAATAAAAAGGTCTTGGTAGGAGAAGAGAGCCTGATAAAAGACTCTTGTCAATGTGGTGCTATTGCTACCATGACAGCAGCTGATTTCTTCCCGTTGACATGAACTGTCAGGCTGGAATGACCCATTGTAACTGACAAGGGAATGTAAAAGGAAGCAATTGGTCCAAAATCAACCGGTTTTCTCCAAACACAAAGCCAAGTGTGATGCTCAGTTAAACAGTGGTAGAGCCCTACGCTGCCAGTCACAGGGCTGGCCGTGCAGAGATGCAGCCAGTATGAAGGGAAGTGAGGAATGGAACACTTAAGGAAGAATTGTAATAAATAAATCTCCATCCCTTGAAACTGAACGCTCAATTTCCCTTTC
The DNA here is from genome assembly GCF_022837055.1 of Prionailurus viverrinus. Taxonomy (NCBI): domain Eukaryota; kingdom Metazoa; phylum Chordata; class Mammalia; order Carnivora; family Felidae; genus Prionailurus; species Prionailurus viverrinus. The sequence continues at coordinate 79,499,217 of NC_062561.1, read as the reverse complement.
TGGGTGGAGGAACCACTGTGAATTATCTTCATTTTGCAGTCCTTTAGGGAAAAGACTAATGGCATCTATGCCTGGTAATGTTTAATAATTAAGGTTAAAAATTACAGTGTAGAGGTGGGTGGTGATTTCTTGCTCTCGATTTCCAGCATGATTGAGGAAGGAAGGGCCAGAAGGTTCAGTGAAACCCTTAGGAGTAGAGATCTTCCTTACAAAGAGTAACCCTTTGTCTTTTTTATGTAAAAAATGCCATTTTGTGTGCAGTGAGATTGAATTCCTGTGATCACACAGGGCAGAAATGACTATATCAGAGGATCTCTAATTGTAGGGTCCACTGGCTAAACACACACACACACACACACACACACACACACACACACACTTATTTCTAATACGTTATATACATCTTGCCAATCTTCTAAAATAGAGCTGATTCTAATTATGCTTTCATTTTAATTGGTAAGCTAAAATGCATTCTAACAACCTACAACAACCGAATTTCTAAAACCGATTGTCCTGGACAGCTTCCCAAACAGATTTCCCCTCTCTGCAGTTTTGATGGAGACAAGCAAAACAAACCAGGCTACCGTCAGGCACTGAGTCCTTAAAGTTGCCACATTTCCTACCTGTTTCCTATCCGTTTGAAACACCCCTGCTGAATTTTTACTTCCATGGTACAAACAGTCAGAACCTTTATGTTGTGAGTGTAACTGCACGTGTGGAGGACAAGTCCACACTGGAAGTGAGGGTGATAAGAAAGTACGTTTGAAATCTACAAAGTCTACAAACATTCTAGCACCTGAGAAATACACAAGGTCTGTAAGAGAAACCACAATGTACTGTTTGGAGACCTGAAGCCTCAGCAGTGATTAATGTCAACAGAATAAGGTAGCTAAGTTTCTTCCCCGGAAGGCTAACGTTGCTGCAGTCACTCCCCATTCATCAGAGGGACAGTCACAGAGACGAGGCATAAACAGGATGTTGCAGAGACAACCAATAAAATTACTAACGCTCTATTTGCTATCGAACTTTCCCTCTGCTGGACTCTCCCATCATGTTTCCCCTGTCTGCTGGTTCTATGTCAGGCAGGCAACCTGTCTTTCATTTTAAAAATCAAATGATTTATTTCCATCAGTTTTCAAGACTGCATTAAAAAAAAAAAGAAGTAAACGTACTGGGCAAACTTCAAAACAACCAAAAAAGAATCATTGGAACTCCTACCTTACTAAGTTCTAGATAATTCCTGTTTTCTCCAATAACTGAAGAAGCCGTCATCTTCTTACTGAGCAGGGCACATTTATGTCCTCTGAACTTAAAAGAAGGATAGGAAGATACGAGGGATCCTGTCTGTGACAGTTTCGACTGGAACAAGTGATTGATCACGACATTTTCACTGGCTAGGAAATACATAAGAGCATATCATGAGTGGCATTAAAATCAGTATTTTTTAAAAAAAAATTGTTAACGTTTGTTTTTGAGACAGAGAGAGACAGAGCGTGAGTGGGGGAGGGGCGCAGAGAGAGGGAGACACAGAATCCAAAGCAGGCTCCAGGCTCTGAGCTGTCAGCACAGAGACCCATGCGGGGCTCGAACTCACGGACGGTGAGATCATGACCTGAGCCAAAGCCGGACGCCCAACCGACTGAGCCCCCCAGGGGCCCCCAAATCAGCATTTACATGAGCAGTAAACACCCCAGTGCTGCTGCCACTACAACTTTCCGAGTGCAAGATGTCACTGAGGGCGTCTGTCTTCCCCTTTGCCCCTATTTTGTTTTCCCCACCATTCATCGTAACACTTGATGAATTCTGATCTTCCTCTTGCCCTTGGCCAGAAGTCTTAAACCCGGGTCTCCTGTCCTGTACTTGAGCACCTGGCCCTTGGTTCTCTGAGCCACACTCGCTGCTCTCGTAGCCGTGGGAGCCACACCTCACCTTCTAGGGTCTCCGGGCCTTCGGTGCCCTTGGCCAAGACCTGAAGACCTGTGGCTTCGGCCAGCTGCTCCCCATCCCCAGAAACACACTTCCTCGGATGTAACTCGTCTCCAGGTGGTATTTAAACACCTGTGGGAGACCCTGTCTCATTTGGTTGTACCAGGTGTCAGGGGAAAGAAATGCCCTCTTTTTTCTGATCCAGTTAAGCTATACATGTAAAACGCTGATATATTTCAGATGTTACGTTATACAAATTCTAATACATTCTGGCTACAAATTGGAATAGCACAGTGAAAACTGTATGCGGCAATTGGAAATCTAAAAGGCACGTTTCTCATGTCCCCTATGTCTGTATGTAGACAATCCTCACGCTTCAGTTTCCTTTTCTACAAAGTGACCATCACATACCCACCTTGAGGATTATACAGGATTAAAGGGTGAAATAATGTGCATATCATTTGGGATCCTGCTTACCTATCAGCTAGCGAGCAGTGGCCAGTGGCAAAGCAGTGTTCCTAACTTTTCCACATCCAGATTATTCTACTTGCTCAGGCTAACATACTTAGTGGCAATTCGTACAAAGGAAAGTCACTACATTAATAAACAAACAGGGAACCAGGGAGAAGTGTCAGAGAGGAGGGAGAAACAATTATGGAATGCAGGAAGCAAAAAGGGGCTCTGTGGTACTGGATGAAAATTAGAGCTCTCAGGATAAATTCATGATTGTTAAAAATTTTTTAAAAAATGTTTATTTATTTTTGAGAGAGACAGAGACAGAATGTGAGTGCATTAGGGGGAGAGAGAGAGGGAGACACAGAATCCGAAGCAGGCTCCAGGCTCTGAGCTGTCAGCACAGGGCCCGATGCGGGGCTCAAACTCACCAGCCGTGAGATCATGACCTGAGCCAAAGTCGGACGCTCAACCGACTGAGTCACCCAGGCACCCCAAAATTCATGATTTTTAATATAGGGCTGCATCTCTGTCTGTTACCTGTATATCTTTAATTGTCTAGTTCAGAAGGGGCCTAAAAGCAAGGACAATCCAGTAGCAATGAGCTCACAAGCCCCCAGCCCTCAGTGTTCCTTAAAACCATTCTCGTCTATGATAAACCTAAGCGTGTCAGGCACACAGCTGATTCTGAGGCGTAGAAGATGATCCCAGAACATTTTGGAAGGCAGGACTATAAGACAGTGCTAATAAAGATCACGAGAACCTGAAAAAGAACGTAGGGGCTGGCTTGAGGGGATTCTCACTGGCCATGTCTTGAGAATTTTAGCATCAAAATAAAGATAGTCATAGACTGTGATTCATTGAATGAAAAAGAATCCATGAGTCCATACTGATAGCAGTCTAATTCATCAATGAATGACAAAGGGGAGATCGTACAGGTGAATGTTACTATTGATGGGAAAATTGGTGGGGGGAGCAGAAAATCACAATAGCGCGACCATAAGAGGCATCATTGATTTAGGCAAGAATCATTCCTGCACCCCAGCCAGCGGATGACGGTCTGACAATATTTCCTTGCCTCACCTCCCTCACAAGCTCCTTATCAACTACAGAGTGAAACAGCAGCTTTCAATTACGGAAGCCGGAAGGATGCCCCCTTAACAAGGCCGTGCCACCAGTAGGGTCTCAGACTGTCACTGTGTTCTCCAAACAGGAGGGGCTGAGGACCCGCCAGCACCTCTGTGGGGTTCCCACCGAGCAGGGACGGGCTTGACACCCACGTGAGGAAACTGCAAATAAATCCAGATTGAGGGACAGCCTTCAAAATAACTGGCCTTTAGGTTTTAAATGTTAGTCACGAAAGAAGAAGAAAAGCAGAGAAAATGTCCCCGATGAAAGAAGACAGGAGGGAAATGGCACTCAGTGCAGTGATTGGCCTTGAACTGGGGGGAAATCATTATGAAAGACATGGCGGGGGTAAGCGGCACAGAGATAGGAACTGGGGGTTAGACGTTAGGATCGTGTCAAGGTTCAGAACTCTGATAGTATTGATGTTTTGTAAGATACCGTCCTTGATCTCAGGATGCATACCAAGGTGTGTCGGCAGAAAGATGCCTGCGGCTTACTCTCAAATGGTTCAGAAAATACATGCACACGCACATGCACACGCACACGCACACACACACGCACACACACATGCACAGGCACACAGAGGGAAGGGACGGGGGAGTAGAAGACAGGGTGGGAAGATGGCAGAAGGTAGAGGAAGAGAAATGAAGAGAGGAAAGTACATCTGGGGAAGGGCATTTGGGTGTTCTTGGTACTAATTTTGTAATTTTAAACTTGAAATCGTTTCAACGTCACCAGTTTATGTTGGACTGGGAAGCATCCCCTGCAGGCGTCTACAGACATTATCACATCGAGTGTCTTCCTGCCAGCAAATCGGGATAAGCTAACTTTGGTGTGCCGTTTATGAGCAGGTTTGCGGAGACGCTCAGAGGTAAAAGACACAATAGCTGTTGACCAGGTATCACACAAACAAAGGTATATTTGTTCAGATGCTGCAACAGACCCTACCACCTTCCCAATGTGTGAGCTTTTTGATAATATGAAGACTGAATTAGATACTACAAACAAAGTACCTTGCAAGGTACTCGAAAATAAAAAAAAAAAAACAACAGTATCTATAAATTACACTTGCTTTTAACAATTATTTACGACATCAAAACATTTTACAGATTAATAAAATACTATCATAACCATGCCTCTTTTGTTTACATGATAGAATAGGTGAGCAATCATGGCCTGTGGGTCAAATCTGGCTCGTGGCCTATTTCTGTAAACAAAGTTTTACTGGAACGCAGACCTGTCCAATTGTGCTGTCTACACCTGCTCCCTCATTATAACAGCAGAGTTGAGTAGTTGCAACAGAGACCTACAGCTTGCAAAGCCTAAAGTGTTTATTCTCTTGTCCTTTATAGAAAACATCTCCCATTTGCCTATAACAAGACACTGTAAATTTCATCCTCTTGTTCAGATGTACCTGCAGCTGAAGGCATTTGGAATAAAACAAGACTCACTTCCTTTTTCTTGGAGCTTATTAGCAAGTGTACACAACAGAATGACTTCAAAATACAGGGACAGTGTGAAGATAAGCAGATAATCACAATATCACTAGCCGCCAGGGGCGCCTGGGGGGCTCAGTCAGTTGAGCCTCCGACTTCAGCTCAGGTCATGATCTCACAGTTTGTGAGTTTGAGCCCCCTGTGGGGCTCTGTGCTGATCGCTCAGAGCCTGAAGCCTGCTTCGCATTCTTGTGTCTCCCCCTCTCTCTGCCCCTTCCCTGCTCATGCTCAGTGTCTGTCCCTCAATAATAAATAAATGTTAAAAAAAATAAAAATAATTTGATATCACTAACCGCCACATTCTCTTTCAAAATATATATTCTATTGCCTGAAATACAAAAATAAAGAAGGCACGGCACCGACTTCAAAAAACACGCTATAGATTAGATCTTCAAAAAATATATGACTTGAAAGGTCATTTATTTATATGACTCCAAATGGAAGTTGACATCATTAAAAACTAGAAGGAATATATTTGCAATGATAATTAGTAGGGTCACCTATTTCAATTCTTTCTTTCTACATGATACTCTTCCAATCTCACGCCTTCCCCACCGGTCTCTGTTTCAGGAGAGCTCGGTAAGCAAAGGTCTGAGAGACAAGCAGAGTAATTCCCTGTGAAAAACTACATTGTGCATCTGCTCTGCTTGATTGGAGGTAAGTATGTGCCTCAAACCAGCGGTGACACGGATGTCTTGTTTCCAGCTCGGAGGCACTTAACTATCTCATGAAGGTCTATCGCTATCAGGGACTCCGTTAATTTAGAGCAACTTACAGCACAAAAGATGATATATTTTGATCCACTGAACAGGTTGTTTGGAAAATGAGAAGCCCTGCAGAACTGCTAATAAGAAAAGAATTGCTAGAGGAGGCAGAAGATACATACTGGTACACACAAACACACCACATGTAAATGCCATATAGTAACTTACATGTTGTGTAGAAACAGATACATGCGCCTAAAGGGCTAAGATTCACTGAGTAGATGGGGCCTATAAATTTGCACTGATACATGCATCCACGCACGTATGTGTGTGTATATAAATTCGTACACTCCCTCTGCTCCGTGGGCTTTAATTCTTTATAACTGAAAGTACGTAAGAATAAAATACCACCCTTAGGTGTGCTCCAGAGTCATCTTAAGTAATGGAATTCACCCTGCTGTGGCCTAAATAATTTTGGAAGCTGTATTCGTCTTCATTAGTCGTCACAAAAGAGCTTTTTTATATTCATATCGCTAGAGTGGTAAAGGTATTTTATATTTCTATCTGCTAAAAGCTTCGTTAAATTATGGTTTCTACTAGACTCCAAATTAAATTGTAGCCAATGTCCAGTGTGGCAAGATCCATTCTTTAATATTCTGGGCTTTAGGATGTAAGAGATATTTCAATTATTCTGTAGCTGGTGGCATATTACCAAGGACAATGTTCAGAGACGGAGAGACGGAGAAATAAAGAATGTGTGGCATTTTAACCATAGGGGGAAAACTTACTTTTCATTACAAATAGAAGATTCTGTGAAAGGGAGTCTTTATTTTTTTCAATTGCTCCGACAATTTCATACGTTACCTATAATAAAAGAAAATGGCATAGTTACTAATGTTTAAACATGGCCACCAAAATAATTTCCTTTAAAGAATAATTTGACTCAGAGGATGTTTTCAATTATTCATTAGAGAGGCGTGTCAGGTCTTCAAGTTCACGTTACACACAAGTTCAAAGCTCCCATCCAGGTGCCGTCTTTCTGCACCTGAAAAAAGGGACACCCCTCCTGCTCTAATTTTCCAACTCCCCCTTCTGACTGCGAGTTCAAGAGAACATGGTGGTGGCTCCCATTCATGCAGGCCCCCTTTATTCTCGAGGACCCTACCCTACTCAGAAAACTCACTAAACCAGGAAGGAGGACTCCACCATGCCTGGGGAAGGAGGAGTGATTTCGGTTTGATAAATTCAATGGTCTCTTTATTGAAAAGGTCATTTGGGATCATTTAAACACTTAATCTGAAGTCTTTAAAATCAAGAAAACATGGGGCACCTGGCTGGCCAGGTCAGTAGAGCACGAGACTCTAGATCTCTGGATTGTGGGTTCGAGCCCCATGTTGGATGTAGACATTATTCAAAAATAAAGTCTCTTAAAAAAATGAAGAAAACGTAATGATTCTGAATTAAACATATAAACACGGACCCTCCCCCCCCCCCACTAGATTACCTGATTTTCTTTAACAACATTCCTTGCTGTTTTTGCTCCTGTTCTGGCCTTGTTTTGAAATGGCCATTTCTACATCCTGCAGTAAAATTCCTGCCGTACCTTGAGGGTAGTTACTACAGACTGTTCAGCTCTGTCTGCCCCCCATACTTAGCAAAATGCCCTGTCGATTGGGCACATTTATTCATTTGTTTTTGTTTCAAGTTTTTATTTAAATTCACATTAGTTAACATACAGTGTAGTATCGGTTTCCGGAGTAGAAGTGATTCATCAATTCATCAGTGATTCATCACTTCCATACGACACCCAGTGCTCACCCAACAGGTGCCCTCCTTGGTGCCCATCCCCCATCTAGCCCATCCCCCACCCACCTTCCCTCCAGCAACCTTCGGTTTGTTCTCTACAGTTAATAGTTTCTTATGGTTTGCCTCCCTCTCTTTTTTTTCTCTTCCTCCCCCTACGTTCATCTGTTTTGTTTCTTAAATTCCACAGATGAGTGAAATCATAGGATATTTGTCTTTCTCTGACTGATCTATTTCACTTAGCATAATACGCTCTAGCTCCATCCATGTCATTGCAAATGGCAAGATTTGAGAAGATATTTTCAAATGATATATCTGATAAGGGGTTAGTATCCAAAATGTATAAATAATTTTTCAAACTCAACATCCAAATAATAAACAATTCAGTTAACAAATGGGCAGAAGACATGAATAGACATTTTTCCAAAGAAGACATCCAGATGGCCAACAGACACGTGAAAAGATGCTCAACATCACGGACCATCAGGGAAATACAAATCAAAACTATGATAAGGTACGACCTCACACCTGTGAGAATGGCTAAAATTAACAACTCAGGCAACAACAGATGTTGGCAAGGATACAGAGAAAGAGGATCTCTTTTGCATCGTTGGTGGGAATGCAAACAGATGCAGTCACTCTGGAAAACAGTCTGGAAGCTCCTCAAAAAGTTAAAGATAAGGGTGCCTGGGTGGCTCAGTTGATTAAGTTCAGGTCATGCTCTCATGGTTCATGAGTTCAAGCCCCACGTCAGGCTCTGTGCTGACAGCTCAGAGCCTGGAGCCTGCTTCAGATTCTGTGTCTCTCTCTGCCCCTGCCCCGCTCACGCTCTGTCTCTCTGTCTATGTCTCTCTCAAAAATAAATATTAAAAAAAAATTTTAAGTTAAAAATAGAACTACCCTACGATCCAGCATGGGGCACATTTAGTAAATATTTGGTGAAATGAACAAAAAGGTTGTGTTATATTATGACCAACTATAGCAAAACGTTGTGCTGTCCATTTCATTCAAGATTGTGCTGTTGAGTCTTTCATTTTCACAAGATCATGTGCTCTGGAAAGTTTTCACAAATGGCCCCAGGACGTGGATACATGGAGAAAAAGCTAAAGGCCTCCTGTTAAAACTAAAGTTCAAAACTTCTCAGTTGGGAGACTCTAGTTGGTCAAGTTCCCTGGAAAACAACATCTAGTACACACATCCAAGTACAAGTAAATGCTCATCGAGGGCAGTCTGATGCTCGTAGGAAGCATGGGGTTTAGCACAACTTCATACTTTGTGTAACATAAGCAAATCTTGAATTACTTTGTGCTAATTATTTTGTGACGATGTCACTCTCAGGGTCTTTCTTCGTGTATGAAATAATACTCTGAAGGGCACTCCAAGTCTGAGAGCGTCTGACTAGGGTTGGTTGACCACCATATGGACAGGGTTTCCGTGTACAGCTCAACACAAGTATTAGACACTTCCCACAACAGCATATTCCTTTATCATCAGAATATAATAATGCAAATGACTGAGAACATGTGACGTAAAATTGGCATTACTGGAGTGTTAACACATCGTTCTAAACAATATTTTTTTCTGGGTCCCAAATCTGGAACGAAATACTTCCTCAAGAAGCCCTTGCGTACTTGAGGAGAAAATCAAATGAGACTCCCTCCTGAACCCTGGAGGTGATTAGCAGCACATTATTGGGGGGGACTCAATGTTTCTAGTTTTCAGTGGATGGATCCAAGAAGTATACACACCCAACAAACACATAGGTGAGGGTTTAATTTTTTTTTTAATCTCAACAATAAAATACAACCAGATTCCAAATTTGGTCTCTTAACCATGACAATTTCTTTACGTCAGTGACATTTAGTATTGGCTTTGTCAAAGGCAATCTGAAAATCTAAATAAATGATACCCACTCGTGCCCATTTATTACGTCCATATATAACCTGCTACCAACAGCTTAAAATATTTCTGACTTAAGTTTTAATTTTGAGATACTTGCAGATCCCCATGCGGTTGTAAGAAATAAAACAGACAGATCCTGTAGACCTCTCACCCAGTTTCCTCCAATGGTGACATCTTGCAGAGCTATCACAACCAGGGTAGTGGCATTAATGCAATGACATTAATGCAGGACATTTACCTCAGCGCACAGATCCCACGTGCTGCCCATTTATGGCACACTTACCTCCCCCAAATCTGTTGAACATGTTGGTATGAGTCTGCTTCTGGGCCCTTTACTCTGTTCCATTGATCTGTGTGTCAATCCCCCCACCACTGTCTTGATTACTGAAGTTTTATAAGACACTAAATTAAATGGATGAATTCTTCCCCAATTATTCTTTATAAAAATTGTGTAACCTATTCTAATTTAGTCACCATTCTGTATAAACTTCAGAAAAACACTGCTTATCTCTATCTCTATGCCTGGACAAATTTTTGCTATGATTTTGATCGGCATTGCATTAAACCTGGGTTGCGATTTGGGGAGAAGGGTTACTATGTTGACTACTATGTAAGTTACTATGTAACTTACATACTATGTATGTTACTATGTAAGACTACTGCCCATACTGTCTTCTAAGCCGTAAACATGATGCGCCTCCTTCTATGCAGCTCTCTGGGTTCTTTCATCAGTGTTTTGTGGGTTTCAGCAAACATATCGTCTGCATGCTTTGTTAGATTTATACCTCTTCACATTTTTTAATGAGCGATTGTAAATGTTATTGTATTTTTAATTTCACTGCTCTTTATTAGAATATAAAAGTACAATTGATTATTTGGTGTTTATGTTGTATCCTGTGACCTTGCTGAACTCACTTATCGGTTCTATGAGGCTTTTTTCCTTTTTTAGTAGATTCCTTGGGATTTCATACACAGACAATCACATCATCTATAAAGAGGGACAGAGTTATTTCTTCCTTTCCAATATATCTGCCTTTTCTTTCATTTCTTGCCTTACTGCACTTGCTAGGACTTCCAGCATTGTGTTTAATAACAGTGGCGAGAATGGGCGTCCCTCAACTTCTTTCTGATCCTGTGAGCAAAACACTCAGCTTTTCACCATCAAATACTATGTTAACTGTAGGATATTCGTAGATGCTCTTTATCAAATTGAGTTTGTGTGTCCTCTATCCCTATTTTCTGAGTGTTTTTATCATGAATGAATGCTGAATTGCCAAATGCTTTTTCTGCATCAAATTGATATGATCATGTGACTCTTCTCTTGTTTAGCCTATTAACATGGTGGGTTATCTTGACCGATTTCAAATATCAGACCAGCTTTGCATCTCCAGAAAAAGAAACAAATTATTCACAGTGGATCATTCTTTTCATACGTTGTTACATTGCAGTTGTTAATAATAATAGTCTTTTTGCATATGTGTTCATGAGGGATACTGGTCTTCAGTTTCCTGTGTCTGTGTGGGTGTGAGTGTGGTTGTGTGTACTGTCTTTGTCTGGGTTTAGTACTGGGCACTACTAGCTTCATAAGATGAACTTAGAAGTGCTCTCTCTTCTATTTTCTAGATAAGACTGTGTAGTTACTGTTAATTTTCCTTTAAACGTTTGGTAGAATTCTCCTGTGAAACCACCAGGGATTCGAACTTTCCTTTGGGGAAGATTTAAATTACAAATCCATTTCCTTGATGCTTATGGGGACATTCAGTGATCTCTTGCATTGGGTCAACTGAGGTGGTTTGTGTTTTTTGAGAAATTGGTCCATTTCATCTAAGTCGTTTGTGACAGTTGGGTGTCGTATCCCTTCTGATCTTTCTGATGTCTGCAGGGTGTGTGGTGACATTTCTGATACATTGCAGCTTGTGTCTTTTCTCCTTTTTCTGTCATTCTTTCTACAGGCTTGCCATTATTTTGGTTATCTTCAAACAACCAGCTCTTTGTTTCATTGATTTCCTTTAACTTGTTTCAATTTCATTGATCCCTGGTCTTGTTACTGCCTTCTCTTTGCTTGCTTTGGGTTTACTTTGCTCTCACTTCTCCAGGTTCTTGAGGTAGGAGCTTAGATCACTAAGACTTTCCTCTTCTCTCACATGTGCATTTAGTGATATAAATTTTCTTCTTGGCAATGTTCCTGCCGTGTCTCACACAGTCGGTACGTAGTCCATATTTTCATTTTCATTCAGTTCAGCACATTTTTTTCCATTACCTGGAGACTTCCTTTTTGATCCATGGATTATACAGAAGGGCACTGTTTGGCTTCCAAGTATTTGGAAATTCTCGTGGCATCTTTCTGGTATTGGTTTTTTAGTTTGGTTCTGTCGTGGGAGGTAAACCCACTCTATATAATTCCATTCTTTCTGAACTTCTTTTTATTTTTAATTTTTTTTCCAACGTTTATTTATTTTTGGGACAGAGAGAGACAGAGCATGAACGGGGGAGGGGCAGAGAGAGAGGGAGACACAGAATCGGAAACAGGCTCCAGGCTCTGAGCCATCAGCCCAGAGCCCGACGCGGGGCTCGAACTCCCGGACCGCGAGATCGTGACCTGGCTGAAGTCGGACGCTTAATCGACTGCGCCACCCAGGCGCCCCAGAACGTCTTTATTTTTTTATTTACGACCCTGCGTGTGGTCTTTCTTGATACGTGTTCTGTTGGAACTTAAAAAGCAGGCATATGCTGCTCTCATCGTCGTAAATGTTCTGTAAACGAGTAGAGCCTGTTGGCTGACTGTGCTGCTGAGTTCTTCTCTGTCCTTGCAGAGATCCTACGTAGATGTCCGGGCACGTGTCCAGAGCAGGGCGTCAAAGTCCCTAGCTTAACCTTCTGTTTCAGCTGGCTTCCTCTCATGCCACTCAACAGCCTTGTTGCTGCCACGCGGGAGAAGTCAGGCTCCCCATTCAACCATCTCTGACAAAGAAGAGGAGGGCACTCTCGTCTCTGTCACTGCTGGGCAGAGAGGTGCTCTGGTCTCCTGTGCCCCTCGTCCTCCCTCCCTGGCTTCAGGGTGAGCAGGTGGGAGGGGCTGGTATGCCCCTTCACTGCTTCCTACGTGGGCTCCACCGAGGGGGTTTGGGAGAGGGGAGCTGTGGCCAGGTTAGCTCTGGGTGGTGGCGAAAGTCCCGGCCCCCAACAAGGCCTCCTCTGACATCCCCCTCCAGTAGGGAGGTGGGGGGATAACACAAATTCAGAAACTTAGCACAATACTAACATCTGACCTATGCCTAGCCACCTCAGAATTGCATGCCCTACAAGGAAACTGTATTTTAACAAATGTAACTAAATGGCTGTGTTTGTTTTTGCTTTAAAAAAAAATCAAAGAAAACAAGGTGGTCACAATGAAAACTATATAATCGAGACTAAAACAACACAGATTTACTTTACTTTTGTCCTAAATGGACAGGAGAATGTGAAGTTAATTTTGAGAACAAATGGAATATAAGAACAATGATCACTCACATCGGATCCTAATCAATCCTCACCATCTGCAGGAAGACGTCCATGTCATCCAACAGTATCTCTGATCAATCCTCACCGTCTACAGGAAGATGTCCACCTTGCCCAACAAGATCACCAGTCGGTATTCACCATCTGCAGGAAGACATCCATCTCACCCGATGAGATCTCCAATCAATCCTCACCGTCTACAGGAAGACGTTCACCTCATCCAACGAGATCCCTGATCAATCCTCACCGTCTACAGGAAGACGTCCACGTCATCCAACAATATCTCTGATCAATCCTCACTGTCTACAGGAAGACGTCCACCTCACCCGATGAGATCCCCTATCAATCCTCACCGTCTACAGGAAGACGTTCACCTCATCCAACAAGATCCCCGATCAATCCTCACCGTCTACAGGAAGACGTTCACTTCATCTAATGAGATCCCTGATCAATCCTCACCGTCTACAGGAAGACGTCCACCTCACCTGATGAGATCCCCTATCAATCCTCACCATCTTGCAGGAAGATGTGCACTCTGCCCAAGGAGATCCCTGATCAATCTTCACCATCTACAGAAAGATGTCCCCCTCATCCAGCAAGATCCTCCCACATGTGACACATTTTCTTTGCATCGTCCTCCTTTCGGCCACACTGCTGCCAAATCCCTCCCTTGGCACCCATCCCGCCTTTCTCTTTAGCAAACTCTCCAGCTCCTCCAGCTGCCAACGGCCAGTCTGGTGCTCAGGCCCGACGCCTGGCATGCTGCAGGGGAGAAAGATGCAGTCTTCCAGGACAGCATGCCTGCTGAGTTCCAGCTTCCACAAGTCACGACGCCTGGAGGGTAAGCAGGTCAAGACGCTGGGCCTTCACGACTTCTCGTCTATAGAACACAGACGGTAATGTCAACCTCTCTCCGCGTCCTTCTCCATCTCTGTCTGGCTCTCTCAAGGTGATTTTGAAGACAAGTGAAAGAGGTGGTTTGCACTTAGCTTTGCACCATATCTATGGTTTTCTAATCAACACCCCCCATACCTGCTTCTAACGATCACCTGTACCTTCTTCTCAGACCCGTTCCAGAACTTTTTACCATAGAGACCTGAGAAAAACTCACGAGTCCTGGATGTTATCTGCTCAGTGGGCTGTCCATCCCGTAGCTGTAATTTCGTCAGCCAGAATCCACGTATCACTTCACAAAGGAATTGCTTCCAAACAAAGCAAGAGTGTGCAGAGCACGTCAGCCACGTACAGCTGGGCATCTGGGCCTCTAGGAGGCCGAGAGGCAACAAGTGCATAGAAGGGAAACCACAGAAACCGGAAGATCTTAGTGGGACAAACACCCCTGGCTCCCAGAATCCAAAGGGAGGCGAGTCTCCAAGCCTGGTTAAATGGACAGAGAAATGTCTATGAGAGGGAGATGACCAAGGAGAGACTCTATCTGTCCTGGAAATCACACATGGCTTTCTGGGATTGTGATGTCACAAGGACAGATCAAGGTCTGCCCTCTCAGCTGTGTCCCCGAGGCAGAGGGACTGATGGACAGGTGCCGCGGGGGCCGCAGAAAGCAGGTGGGAGGCAGAGGCCTTTCTAGGTCACTCAGGATGGGTGGCTGTCTCTCAGCCGTGCCTTGCCTTTCCTTGCTGGTTTATTATTCGGGGATGAAAAGAGAAAAACATCAAAGTAGCAAAAGATAGAGGCCAGTCTACCCTTTCAAATACATTTTTTTTTCCTTTTTCCCCTCTGTCTTTACATAACTGGACCTCCGACTTTATTTTTTTTTTTTCCTCTTAAGGATTGGGAGATAGGATTCATGCTTTAAGTGGCGGCGTCCCTCATGCATGTAATAGAGACATTTATATGCATACGGCCCAATACAAATCTTTAAGGAAGCTGTCACGTCTTTAAAGATCTCCTTTGGAAGGAGTCCGCTCAATGAAACGACTCCGGAAGACCTAGCATTTTGCTTCTGTTTCAGCAGTGAGCAAGGCTCCTGCAAATGCTTCGGTGTGGGGGGCTGAAGGAGGGGGTGCGGTGGGAACCAGGGAGCAGGGGCCGTGAGCCGCTGTCTGGAAAGTACTTGCTGTAACACTCCGGCACTACACTACACACAATTAAGAGACAAATTACGTTAGCTATATATGTAAAAGAATAAAGCGTTCACCATGGCTACGAATCACGCCTCATCCAGCTACCTCGTTTCCTGGGTCCACAAAGAAGACTTAGGAAACGCCAACCACATGCACTCTCTTCCCGACTGAAGGCTGCCAGGCTCATTGCTTGGTGAAATCGCCAAGGAACCCGAAGCCAAAGGTGGGAGGGGTCCTGAGCACCTACCATGCACTAATACCCCCAGTGTCTCTGCAAACATGCTTCGCAGATTGCCCACAGGAGGACATTCTCTGGGGCTGAATACACACCACATACTTTAGACTCCCTCCCGGGCCTCTTTACTCATCACTTGTGGGAGTGGAACCAAGGAACCTGCATTTCTCACTCGCTCCCAGTTGATTTCTGGTGCACCTTCAAGTAGGAGAATCGCGGCTCCGGGGATCGGTGGCCTAGGCTGCTCTGGGAATCTCCATGCGATGCCGGCAACGAGCAAGGGGGCCCAGGGATGGGGTTTGCAGAGAAGTGTTTCCTGGGCATTTTAGATATAGAACAGTGATTCCAGTAGATATTGGCATATTTTAAAATTGCCGATCAGTTGAAAATGAGACTTACGCTATAATTATACGCGATGCCAACCTTTCCCCTCCCCCCCGCCCCCCACTTAGGATAGTTAGCATTTTGTAAACAGCTGTGAGCTCCAGAGACAGGAGTTTCAATTATTTTTATCTGAGACAGTAGTGAGAGAGCTCGGTGCTTTTCAACTGATTGTCGTGGTACCCGACGGAAGCCACAGCCCGTGCTGGCAGTTTGGGGAAATGAGAATAAAAAGAGCGTGCTACAGCAGAAGGGGGGGACGGACCCAGGGTCCTAAAGAAGACTTCTCACTCTAGTTTCTACCCGCCGACCTAAAACACGCTTATGGGACGCACAGACCCTTCGCTGCGGGCACGGCAGCTTCTCTGAAAATCAGTTCCTTCTTCATTCAATTTAATGTTCACTGGGGCCAGTTCACACTGAAGTTTGGTGATTTTACCAGCATAGCCCACGATACAGAAAATTATTTTAAGGGAATGGGAACGGGTTATGCATGAACAGAGTAAATGGGCACAAGTAGATAGCACCTACCTACACTTTCAGATTGCCTCCGATGGGGCTAAGAGCCAAGGTGACTACATGCAGTCCCCATCAGATTGAGGACATTGTCAGGGTTCAAAGACTACATTTGGAAAAACAAATCAAGGAAAACAGCTAGGGGCAAGTCTTTTTATAATCTTTTATATTTTACAAACACCTTATAAAATGCAACACACGTGTGTTTATAAAATGGGGAAAATGATAAAAATAATGAAGTGAAAATAAAGTAAAAAATCCCTTTTCTCAGAGAAAGCCAATATTAATCTGTCTGTCATCTAGCAAATCGATTCTTGTTTATGCAGGCTCTTCAAGAAAAAAAAAAAGGACTGGCCACACATTGTGAAGTGACTGGGGATGCCCTGTCCTATTTACTTGCACAGTCTGCTGGCCGGGGAACTGCCCTCATCTGCCCAGCGATGGTCAGACCCAGGCCTGTAGCCAGGCTGCAGCAGGAGCCACAGGCTGGAGAAAAGAGGGGAGAACCCTCAGAGAGACTGTTCCGTCCCAGCACAGTCATTCCGTTCTTAACCCCAGAGCCCTCTCTCCCAGGCCCCAGTTCTCCTGGGGCATGTTGCCCTCAGCGACAGCATCCGGGGTATCTCTTCTTTGCTTCCTTTTCTGGTCTTGGAGGCGGTAGTCGCTTCCCCTGGGACAAGTCTCTGGTCACCTCGATGTCACTTGTCTGTCTCCATGTTGCCTATGGAAGCTATTCTCCGTACTCTGCTCCTTGACTATTTGGTGCAGTTTCCCCTCCAGACTGCACCCCGACTGACTCCCCGCCCCCAGCCCCCCTGTTCCCAGGTGCTCACTCTGGCTATTCCTGTTTTGGTGCCAATGGCTCCCATGCGCCCACCTGTTCTGAAGCTCAGGAAACGACAGGGATAGATAACCACGTTCATCACTGTGCAAAGCACCACAAGAAAGAGAACGAAACTCTCGAAGGTGAAAAGAAAAGCAAAGAGAATGATGCAGGGCCTGGCAGGGCTGAGAGAAGGCAGTGGAACAAAGCGCTAAGAACTAGTCATTCCCGAAGGACCGTGTGTGCCAGGGCATCTCATGTGTGCCCTTACGTGAACCCTGTGGAGTGAGCACAGTGGACCTCAGCACCCCGACAGGGACGTGCAGCCTCACGGGTGAGAGGAAGAGGAATGAACACAAGCAGACAGCGCGCTGTAGGCTGGACACGTAACTGTGACAACTCCCAGGCTTTACTGCAGGCGGGATCAGGAGTGAGCAGACAAGCATCTAGGCACCAGGCCACCGTGGAAAATTCTCGGGGGACCTTTCAGGGCCTCGCTCAGAGGTTCGCTACTGAGACTGCTGGTGTGTTCATTTCCCTCCACCGTCACTCTTATCTAGCTAAGACATCGTCCACAGCCTGCACAAACACACCGCATTAGAATGGGGCAGTTTTCAACAGCAAGCACATTCTCCTTAGGAAGGCAGTGAGCTAAGGACAGACCAAACTGTTAATTAGATTATCATATACATAAAGTATTCCTTTTAAAATTTTTTAATGTTTATTTATTTTTGAGAGAGAGAGAGAGAGAGAGAGAGAGAGAGACAGGGACAAAACACAAGTGGGGAAAGGGCAGAGAGAGAGAGAGACACAGAATCCGAAGCAGGCTCCAGGCTCTGAGCTATCAGCTGACGCGGGGCTTGAACTCACGAACTGCGAGATCATGACCTGAGCTGAAGTCGCAGGCTCAACTGACTGAGCCACCCAGGCGTCCTGAAACAATGTATTTCTAATGTGGAAATCTGCATTCCCACAAAGTTGAAGTGTTAGAAGCTAAAGTTTCTGTAAGGGAGCCACCTTCAGTGACAATTCAGGCATTTCAGGATACCCAGATTAGAGCATGGACAGCTTTTGTGAGTTTCTGGCGGCACTGGTATTCGTTTATGTGTATGTGTGCATTTACTTTGTCTGTCTATCTATCTATGTATCTATCTATCATCATCTATCCAGTGTAACTGATTTATATATCTAGGTCTACCTCTCTGGATGTATTGATCTCTGGCTCTCATACCTAGTTTGAGATCTCTTGCTCTCGTTCACAGTAATAATTGCATTAGCACCATGCAAATATGGCCGTAAATGCTTTTACAGTTTCTCCCCCTGCCCGCTAAGCTTCAGGGGAGAAGCACAAAAACAGAAACGGGCAGGTGATGGGGGCGAAGGAACAGCCCCTGCTTCGGGGACAGGAGCTCTTGTCTGCTCTCGAACGTGGAGAGCACAGAACATATTATATATTTTTTTAAATTTTTTAATATTTATTTTGGGGAGACAGACAGAGTGCAAGCAGGGGAGAGGCAGAGAGAGAGAGAGAGAGAGAGATACAGAATTTGAAGCAGGCTCCAGGCTCCGAGCTGTCAGCACGGAGCCCAATGCGGGGCTCAAACCCACAAAGTGCGGGATCATGACCTGAGCCAAAGTCGGACGCTTAACCAACTGAGCCACCCAGGCCCCCCAAACATATTATATTTCTGATGATCTACAAAGGACATGTGGTCCATAAGCCCAAGTCACGTGACATCCTGGCCAAGGGGACGCGAGCTGGGGCTGGAAATCATGGAGCCCAGGGCAGACAGCCTGTGTGAATGAACACCAGAGAGCAGGGCCAGGTGGGGGCAGGCAGCCCAAGGGCTCAGCAGCACCTAGTGCCCGGGGAGGGTGTCAGAGGTCCCCAGTGGCCGAGCGTCTCAGAGACACGTGAAAGCACGGGGGCAGGGCCAGCCCCGAACCCTGAAAGGTATGGTGATGGTAGGAGACCATGCAGCACAAAGAAGGAGACAAGACAGGACTCCCGTGGCGGCCACTGCACAAACCGTCCTCTGTGGCCGAGGCTGGAGGGGCCTAACCTTTCTGATTACGATAACTAAAAAGGACTACCAGCTCTGCGTTACCGAACCTGGTCTGTGGGTGCCAGTGAAAGCCAGTGAAGGGCGTCCTGTTACTGGACAGAGACCAGAAATCTCCCTGGAGCTGCCTGGGTTTTTATCTGCTTCCAAGGAAAAGACCGTTTCTGCCGAACGTATTTTCAAATGTGGCCTGAGCCAGACATCACATGGAATCCGATCACATCCCGAGTTGCGTGTGCTCAACTACGAGGTACAGGAAGAGCAAGAGTGGTGGAATGATCGGGAAGATCTGGTTTTTTAAAGGAAAAGCAGACTTTCTTCTTCCAGCAGGGAGACACCAGCTCGGTGGTGAAAAGGCTTACAACACCGGTTCAGGAAAAGCTGATGAGGACGAGCAGCCATCACTGCCACGAGCCTGTCTGTTATTAACACGCGGAAGCAGAGGAACCACATTTAGCTCTGAAGAGTGCCACCAGAGGAACAGAGAGAGGAACGAAATAGCAGCCGTGAACCCACTTTTAAGGAAAACTCCTCATTCAGTGCTTTACTGGTAAACTAGAGCGTCTTCCGTCAGTCGGTGGCAGGGGACGGGGGCAGTGGGTACGTACGTGGCCGTGAACCAGGGTACTGGAGCAAGAAGGGATTTGGATCCACATTTGGATTCTAGAGTGAGCAGCGGAGACAGGGGCGGGGGGCTCTGTATTTGGCAATTAAATGGGCTTCTGATTTTACCATGAGTCGACAAGTGAGGCAAATATGGAAAATCAGTTTTACTGTGTTATGTTTTTGAAGTGGGTTGAGAGGGAGGGGGGTGTGGGAGGTGGCTAGGGAATCTAGTGCAGTCGCTTCTGGATCGGCTCGACTGAAGACGCCAGCCAAGGAGAGGTCCTAACTCGCACATACGCAGGAGTGAAGCCCGCAGACAAACAGACGGGAGTTTCGGGAGTCACCTCATGCACGACACTGAATCATGAGGGTATATAAAGTCCTAGAAGGAGACAGAAAACACTCTCCTGGGAAACACTGGTATTTGCGGAATGCAAGCAAATCCACTTCTCAAATTTACAATCCCTTTCTCTACCATGTTATTTACATGATGCAAAATATAATTTCCAGAGAAGACGTGGTTGGGATTACCAAGTGACAAAAATGCGCAACTTTGGAATATACTCTTGAATCCAGTACGTCACATCAGAATGGACGTAAAGATTGGGTTTTAGGAAAAGAAAGTAAAGATCATCTTCAGGCAGATACAAATGGGTCTGATAATTTCTCATGTGTGGTTTCAGCTTTCTATCTGAGGTTTGCTGAAAAGAGTCTCGATTTCACGTGTAGCGGTAAATTGATCTCTCTATGGCCATCAATATTTATAGGCAGAGGCTTCTGTTTTTTACTTTTCCATTAAGTGATTCTCTCTAACAGTAATGCTTGCTTACATTCTGATTGACTTTAAGTCATAAATACCAATAAAGAAAGTTAGGAGCACATAGTAGAATCGTTAAGGGTCCTTATCTGGAATCTGAATATAGACATTGCCTTGAAATTTCTATACCTGAAACTTACAAATAAGCCTCAATGGTTTCTTTCAAGGAAAAAAAAAAAAAAAACAATCAACGAATGACTAGACGTCAATAGTCTAAGAAACCTAAAGTTACTTATTTATAACTTTCTGTCAGTCCAGGAAGATAGCAAAACCTATTAAATCTTTGAAGAAACAGTAAGATTCCCTAAATGAGATCCTGCATTTTTTCTTCCAGACAAAACCCTGGATCAGGAAACGTTTATCATGTCTCCTACAAAAATTTATGCCGAAGGCAAAACTGATACGAGCAACAGAGCACCAGGAGTCTTGTGGAGTTAATTTTTATTTTTCCACAAGGCTGCCCCAGAGGTGAACAAACACAGATGTAAATTACGTTCATCCTGTGTCGCTCAAGATACCTTTGTCAAATATCCTTCAACAGCACCAGTTTGGCTTGGACCAGACAGATTTCATTGTTATGTCTGGGGATTCTGCCTGGAGAAAAGAAAGGGAGATGAATGGATGGCTCCCTATTGATTAGTTCACCTCCTTTTTCTTTTGATTTAAAGGTTCACTTTCCGAGCCTTCTGGGGCACATGGTGTCTCCCACAAATCTCTGGGGTGAAGGCCAGCTGACAAGCTACAGAAGGTGTTCCTGGTACAGGTGGAATGGGAAAATCGAACAGGCTAAGATTTCCCCTGCATACATGTTACGTAAATATGTCTAAGGGCAAGGAGGCTGGCTGTCATCACTCCAGCACCTGGAGTCTCCTGCAGTGTCCCTGAGACAAAGATCTTGACTTCCCAGAGATCTGAGTAACAGCATCCATTTACCTGATACATTTCAATTTTAGTTTATTCAATGACAGGGGTAGCTCTTCTTCAAGGAGAAGGAAAAAAAAGAAAACACTCAGATGCTTTATAGACTGGCCACAAATCAGTAACATCATCATTCCCTCACATCACTTCCATCAGCAATGTTTTAGTAATATGGTTCTCATAAAGCTTCTCATAAAGGCCTGTAGAAATCAGTGACACGAACACTAATGATCAAGGTCTACGTGTCTGGGATTACAATTTTACCTGCAGGGATGCAGTTTAGGGGATGGAAAAAGAATCCGGATGAAAATAATCCAAATCTACCCACAGAAAGACACATCTGCCAGCACATTATATAAGGGGGCAATACATTTTCAATCTGTCATAAAATTACATCATATAATATGTAGCATACAAGTTGCAGAGAATGCTTTAATTTCCTTAAGGCAGATAATATGGAGAGGATCTTCTAACATCTGCAGTAAAACTTCACATGCCTCTTTGCTCCATTAAAATATTAGTCATAAAGCTAAATGATATAGAACATAATTTTTTACAAAAAATTCTGAGATCAAGGTAGAGCTACTTATGAAAATAACCTGTATATTCAGAGAAAAACAGGATGTCGCATTAATGTAAGTGAAAACATTATCTAGGGGCTCAGCTGGTTAAGCATCCGACTTCAGCTCAGGTCACGATCTCACGGTTCGTGAGTTCAAGGCCCACGTCGGGCTCTGTGCTGACAGCTCAGAGCCTGGAGCCTGCTTCGGGTTCTGTGTCTCCCTCTCTCTCTGCCCCTCCCCCCGCCCATGCTCTGTCTCTCTGTCAAGAGTAAATAAACATTTAAAAAAAACTAAAAAATAAAATCAACATTAAATTAAAAAACATTATCTAGAAGTTTTCTCTTCTACTACAATTTTCACAGAGAGAGAAATAGCTCTATTTCTGCACTTACTTGCCACTAATGTTTTTCAAGCACGATAGGAAGAGCAAGAAAATACCATAATAGAATTTTGGTTACATTTTCCCCTATCATCTGCTGAAATGATACTAATTACACCATAATAAATAAAAATAAATAATCTAACATGACTTGCAAAACATTGCTTTATGCACCGAGTACATTACTAAGATATAAAAATTAACAAATGTACTTTTTAACCACTGAAAGACATTTTATCATTCACTTTATTTGAGCCAGTCAGTTGGGCTCCTAATAGTCTCATCTGAAAATATACCCAGTTGATGAGAAGATCCAGGAACTATTTTCTCTTCATTATCTGTTATTGAGGAGTTCAAAATTCTGCTAAATACAGTGGCACTCTTTCACGGGGAGACCTTCAGCTATTGGTGGGGAAATGTGACTCATGTTTGATGCAACATCTCAAAGTAATCACACGTGCATTGATTTCTTGCCCAACACGTGACCTTCAGAACAGGTTTATGAGATTCACAGTGATATTCTCTTTAATTACAAACTTTGTGAATGTGGCAGCTGAGGGTCGGTGTCTGTCCTCCTCAAAGTCCTGGCCACAGAGTCCCCATGTACCTTGGGTATCTTCTCTACCATACCACATGGATTCTATGACTACAGACAACGAACACTTTAAGAAATTCATACACACCATGGTGGAGATGGGGAAACACGTGGTCCTGGAAATGGGAAGTGAAATACGGTGTTGTGACCCCCACCCCATGGTGGGTTGAGTCGTGCACCCTCAAGACCTGTGTCCACCCAGAACCCCACAACGTGACCTTGACTGGAAATAAGGTCTTTCAAAGGTGTGATTACATCATAAGATGGGGTGGGCCCTAAATCCAACACTTGGCATCTTTAAAGAAGAGGAGAGGAAGCCACGTGAAGACAGAGGCAGAGATTGGGAGTTGTGTCTACAAGCCAAGCCCCGTTGACTGCTGGCAACCACCAGAAGCCAGGAGAGAAGCCTGGAACATATTTCTCTTGGACTCTGCCAAAGGAGCCAACCCTGCTGACCCTTGATTTTGGATTCTGGCCTCTGGAACAGTGGGGATCAATTTCTGCTGTGTCAGGCCACCCGGCGTGTAGGACTTTGTTAAGGAAACCCCAGGAGACTCATGCAAAGCTGTTCAACCCTTGATGAACCTCTGAACTTCACCAAGGCTTACTTACCTCAAAAACTGACACAGCAATGTTTATACACGAGGTTGTGGTGATAATGTCTCAGGAGCACGTTATCATCAGAAAATGCTACGCAAGCATCAGACATCACTATTGATTAGGGAAGGGAGAGATCAATGACATCTGGATTAGGCTAAGAACTTGCTCCTAAGACGGATAAGGTTTGGAAAGATAGGAAAGGGGCATCTCAGGTGAAGAAGACCGCATGAGCAAAAAGAGAGGTGGAGAAAGGTAGGGCTCACTTTCAAATGAATCAAATGTGGTGAAGAAATTCCACCTTTTCTAGCTTCTGATGGCCCTGAAGTTCCCGGCCCTGTGCTGGCAACTCTCCATTCCCTGCCTCCACATCTACATGGCCTCCTTTTCTCTGTCAAGTCTCTCTGCCTCATAAGCATACTTGTCCTTGGACTTAGAGTTCCCCCAGATAATCCAGGTTAATTTCCTCACCTCAAGATCCTGTATTTCATTACATAAGCAAAGATTTTTTTTTCCAAATAAGATTCCATTCACAGATCCTAGGGATGAGCACATGGCCATATCTTTTGGGGGCTGCTGTTCAGCCCACTACAATATTTAAGGAAGAGAAGGAGGCTGAAACGCAGACACATCATCTCAGGCAAGAACAGTATCACCAACTTGATTTGTATAAACCAGGCCACTCACATAATAGGACACTTATCTGGGATCCAAAGACAATCACTTTGTCATACAATAAATTATCACAATAAACAACTTTCAGACAGAGGCCTTATGAGCAGACAACAAAGGTCAGATAGGCAGGTATCATACATTTTATAACTATTACTTTGACCTGTATTTTCATTAATTTAATTTTTATTACTTCAGATTGCTTTAGTATCTCCTAATCTATTCACTTTTCTTACATTAAAATTTAGGACCTTCAAAATACTATTTCCCATTAGAGTTAGTTCAGAATCACCTTAATGGAAATTCAAATTTCCTGAGAGCCAATGCCTTCTTCCAAATCATAATTCTTCTTTCTTTCAAGATTCTTAATTTTAAAAGCCAATAAAATTAGACACACTTCTGGATTTAATGCTTATCCATCATTTAAATCACCAGTGGAAATTCAAGAGCAATTCCTAAAACAGCTAATCCATATATGATTTAAAATTTGCTAAAACAAATAACAACAAAAAACCCCTCTGCCTTCTTTAATTCAGATTCATGCTCCTTAATGAGACCCTGTTAATATTTCATGCGCAACCTCTTCCCATTTACTTTAAAATATTTCTGTAATGGAGATTGGAAAATACACCAGGCTCCTATGAGTAATGAAAAATTCAAATGTGTTTAGGAAAGATCTTCAGCTATAATTCAAATAGTGTTTCTTAAACATTTCTAAAAGGACCTATGAGCCTCTGCTCCAGACAAGATTCAGAAGCATGGCAGCATCTTGTACTTAAAAGTAGAACAGTCAGATGGGTGAGTCCACCCTGGGGGGCTAGATGTCAATATCATTACCAGCCTTAATGATCACCCTTCTCGTGAGGGGCAAGTTTCCACTAACAAAACCAGGTAAACCAGTCATGGAAGGGCAGGTGGTGATGGGAGAGATGCTCTAGCCCACCCATCTGGCCAGAGGAGAGGCCACAAAGAAATTCAAGACCCCAGAACCACTGAGCTCCTCCTTGGGGTCAGCTTGATCACCAAAGGGCTGCTTAGGAACGCCCATACTACCGTCCAAAACAGACCTTGCATACGGTCTCTAAACCAATGAGCTCTTCGCGACGTCTCTTGATTTATAAAATGTGGAATATGCTGCTTTTCTTGAAAATGCAATAGCTCAAAATTAAGTATATGTAGCTACATCTGATGATTAGAATAGCATATGGCTTGACATATTGCCACAAATTACATATAATCTATACTGCAACATGTGAACAAGTCCTTAGGGAGTCCTTGGGCTAAGACTCATTAGGAGATCTCAGTGAAATGAGAGATTTTTATAAAACCACAAAATTGACTCCAATTGTGGAAAATCCTGCTTAAAACATAAAGGCACTTTTACAGAAAAATGCATGATTCCACGGGGTTCGGCCCTGTGGCGGCTAATCGATTGATTTGCTCTGCTTTGCTTTATTGCTATCAGAGCTCAATGAAATAACTGTACTTACTCAAACTATTCATTGTTTGTTCCCCCAATTTTTAAAACACAATTGAAACTGAACTTCTATTAAGAGCTTGTAGAATAATATTTAGAGGCAAACATAAAATAATTAACAAAATATTATTCCAAAGCTTGGTCTTGTTCAGTCTAATGCAGTTGGCGTTTATCAAACAATCTAATACATCTCCAAGATTCTATACATACAGACTTAGGAGGCTGGTCAGGTATAGACTGACTTAAGATAGGTTCCATGACACTTGGAAGAAAACAGGAAAATAATTTTCCAAAATCACTAGTTATATCTTATTGTAGCATTTCATTTAAAGCTTATGAATTCAATAAATGCTAGATATGAAGAAAATATATATTAGAGAATTCAAATACGGGACTAGAAGATTGCTACTGTTCTAAAAAAAAAAAAATTAGGGCCGCCTGGGTGGCTCAGTCGGTTGAGTATCCGACATTTGATTTCGGCCCAGGTCATGATCCCAGTGTTGTGGGGATCAAGCCCTGAGTCAAGCTCCACACCAAGCAAGGATCCTGCTTGGGATTTTCTCTCTCCACCTGCCCCTTCCCTGCTTGTGCCTGTGTGCATGCATACACGCACTCTTTCTCTCTCCAAAAAAATAAAATAAAATAAATTTTAAAGGCTAACTCTCTCAAATATAAAAGATAGTGAATAAGTTAATAACACTCTGGGAATATGTGTGTGTGTGTGTGTGTGTGTGTGTGTGTGTGTGTAAAATCTCGGTTCATCACACCTTGCCATGCTGCTACAACGTCCCCCCAGGGTGCTCCTGGCCCACCTGGCCTGTTCAGGTGTATTTCTTGCTGACCCCATTCCCCCTCCTTTTCTCTCGGTCTTCAGGATTCTCTTTCCTACTACGTTTCTTCTTTTCCATACTCTTCTTGAGTGAAATTTTCAAGATACACATTTCCAAAACTATGCCTAGGTTTCTAAAAACAGCCAACCCCTTTTATTTTATTTGTGGCATCCTATTGACATTGCTATTAAAAACCTCAAATTCGAAACATCTGCCCTGAATAGCTTTCCTTCCAGGCTGCCCCTCGATTCCCCAGGGTTTCCTCTCGTGGTCGGCACTAGAACTGTCCGTGCATCAGTGGGGGAAGAGACCTCTGTCACTTCAAGCGATGGCTCCTCTCCTGCTTTGGACATCTTGTCAGCCAGCATCCCGCTGTCCCCTAGAGAACACCACCTGTGTGTGCCTCTGCTATCATCCGATGCGGTCCTTGCTTGAGCGTTTCCATAGCCCCCTTCCTTTCCCCCAAAATCTGTCACATATTGTGTCCTCTGTTGTCCTTTCTTCATCCCCCACGCTGTCTGAAAGTATCTGGGGAGTTAACACTGCCAAGAGGACAGAGTCCTGAGAAGTACATGCATGTTTTTTCATGATTTGGCTAAAAGCGGCCAATCTCTACAGACTTAACTGCACTTCTTATACCATTTCCCAAATGCAGCGTGTGTGGACATGGCAGAATGGCCCCCGGCACTCTCGGGAATAGCTTCCTTCTTGTACTGCACACATTAGAAGACGGGAAAAGTCCCAGACTTCTTTGCAGCTAGTGTCTGATTGCTCGTTAGCCTCCCCCGGCCTGGCACAGCACGGTTCCAACAGACTCAGAAAGTAGACGTGCTGGGGCTCATGCTTCCTCTCTGTTGTGCCCGATGAGCATATCACGGAGCGTGGAGATCTCCAGGCCCGGTCCCTGGGTCACCGGATTCTTCCACGTTCAAGTGCCAGAGGACGGGCACTTGACTGGTGTCAGCGGTAGCAGGAACTGAGAGTCAGTGCCCATAGCAGCAGGTTCTCAGTTTGGCTGGAAGCTTCCTGATCGAAGACGAGGTCACGGCCATGCTGGAAGGCCCGTCCTGTGCCGGGGTTTTGAGTCATTCCTCAAGGTCCCACTGAGAGTCTCATGACAACTGTTTTCCTACACCACATGATTTTCCACTTGAGTGCTACAGTGGGTTCTGCCCCTCTGCCACCGAATCCTAGGGGACGCACCTGTCATCCTCCTTCGAAAGTCTGTGTCTCCACTGCACTCCTCTTTCCTGTTATCCTTACTGAACTGTAACTCATCCCCGAAGGCCTGGGTCACATTTTCCCTCCTCTGGGAAATATTTCTGCACTTTCTTTGGGAGCCAAATGATTACTTCCTCCTCCAGGGTAATGCAGAACGTTGTTACTGTTACCAGGGTTGTTATAAGCAAATTCTATCATAATTATTGGTTACTTTACCTTCTCCTTATTTATGGAGACTAAGATGTTTGGGGGCAAGGAATATGGTTTATTCGTCTTTGGTTCTCTAATACTCTGGGTTTGGCACATAGTAGCATCTCAGTGAAAACACTGGCTGAAATGATCCGAAATACACTGTGGTTACTGAAATAGTAACCACAGATGGGGGCTGGATCAGAGGTAAGGGGAAGTAGATTTAAGTTTCAAAAGGTGGCTACAATGTGACCTTGTGAAGAAGACAAGGAGGATAGTTCAAGCTTGTGCAGAAGGAGTGTGAGCCGGGAGGCACGTGGAGGAAACAGTGAATGGATTGGAGAAAGTCAACTGAACAGAGGTTTTGCACAGGGTGGTTGTGACGGATAAGCCATGGCTCAAATGACTGGCATCAGCTCAGAGAAGCCTGGGATATTAGCCCAGCCTAAGCGGGGAGGTTTTTCTAGACAGGTAGGAGGAGGTCCTTGAAGGTGTTTAAGAGAGAAGAGCGTGAGGGCATCTTTCTTTACTCAGGGTGATGTGTGCTTTAAGAAAAAGAATACAATGCTAAAAACTATATTGAAGATAAGTCAACTCAGAAAACCAATATTTGTTTGGATAATGAAAGGATCCCACAGTTCAGAGCAGACCTCTCTGTATTGAATCCAAGGCCCTTGTGCTCACATTATGTTACAATCTGGGGAACATTACGGAAGGATCTGACTGCCTGCTTTATCACCCACATTCTGAAGACGCAACGTCCTCATCAGGTTAAAATAAAATAGCTTAGAAGAGTAAAACTGTGTGGGTTGTTCACCCAACTTTCATTCCTTGAAATAATAAACTCTAAAATATCTAAAACTTTAAAGCTTGTCCTCAAGACGTTTGGTCCATTACCGCATGTGATAACATCGTGCCTCCACTCGACTTACCCTTCCCGCATAGTGCGTGACTCTGAACGCTGCACCCCGATCTTTGAGCGCAACGTTACCATTCCCATCCTTCATGGGGGAATAGACTGCATTTGTGTTTGAAGATTCTAGGAGACTTTGTAGCTTCTTGGGAAGATTTGGTTCCATCGACCACATCATTTGACTTTCTTCATCCAACAAAGAGAGAAATCCAGATGGCTTCTGGAAATCAAGAAGAGATAGTTATGTTTTGTCTTTTACTCAATTTTATGATTTTGTTATTGTTCATGTACGCTCGTTTGGAGTTTCATTACGTTCACATAAACTTTTAATACACACTTGTGTTTGCTCACTATTGTAACCCTGACGCCTAACAAAACTCTTGATGTAATGTAGGCCCTAAACAGTATTGATTGATTAATAATTGATTGATACTGAATAAATAAATTAAAAAGTGTGTTATAATGTCCTTAAAACACTGAAGTTATTAAAAAGTATTTCTCATCTCAATAAGAAACATAAAATTACTAACTAAAGGAGAGGTATTTTTTCTTGACCTATACCCCATATCCACCACTTCATATTTATGGTGGGTGAGGTAACTTATCCAGAAACAGAACCTACAATCATGTTGAGTCATAAAAATTGTAGAAAACTCCTATTCAGCAGGAACTAGAAGTGACTATAATATTAAGACCTAGAAAAAGTAAATATGGAAGCTGTACCTCGTAAAATTCAAATTAGAAGTCTGATAGCTTGTAGCTCTCAAACAAGGAAACTAAAGTCATGCCCAAGCAACCACTTAAAATTAATCTCACGTGAAGGAAAAGGCTGCTTGAAAGAACTTCTGAAGCCCTAACAGTTTGTTCCCTGCACAACAGAACACCGTTGTGCCCACATGGTTTACACATCAGGTGAAGAACTTTTACCCTGGGCTGTGCTGTTTATCTTTTCTTTCCTAGGAGAGTTTTCTGTTCACATGTCAAATCGACCTTTAAAAACAAGGCAATTTATATTGTTTATTTACCTTATTCTGTCATATATTTTAATTCTTCACATCAACTCACTATGCTCTTGGAAACGTGAATACCATAAAAATAATTCTTCCCAGGAAGTGAAGGGATCAATACTGACCCCTCTAGCGATTCAGTTTGCATTTTTACCTGAGGTCACCAAACCGTAGCATCACAGGCCTTTCGTGATGCTATTGATTTGGCCAACAGAAAGCCATTTTTTTGTAGCTGGAATAGTTTAGTTGTCCTAAGCCTCTTGGAGTTGCCTGTTCATGGTAAAGGAAATGTAAAAACTATATATAGATATCTGAGGGCTGCAAAAGTTGAGATCCTTCCAAGGCCACCTAGAGAAGAAAGTTTGGAAGTGGCAGCCATAAGGAGGGTTGGTGGGGGCTCACACACCAGGGGGAACCCTTCAGGAACCCTTTGGCAACTAAAGCACCATCTCTGGAACAAGCAGATAGATAGCTTCCCTGGGAAAGGAGGAGAGAAAGAACTAATTGAGAAAGAGGCCTGGGAAGGAACTAGGAAGGCAAACTCCCTGGGTCACTAACACCTTGAGAGACTTGTTACCAACAGAAAAATGTATTTGATGAGGAGATTTGGAGAAGGAAGTCCACTGTGTAGTACATGACAAGATTCTCAGAGAGCCAGCGACCCCAGCAAGAGCCCCGAGATGACAAAAATACACAGGTACACAAAGTGGATGGATAGACACCCTAAAAGAAAAGTCAACGTGGAGTTGGCAGAGGACTGGTCCTGCCCGGGATATACTAAGAAGATCAGAGATTCTCCATTTCAATTTATTTGCTGAAGAGTAAGATGTTGATATGTAAGATCAGACGCTGCTTCTTTACCTATGCTTCTGAGCATCACGCCATGATTCCCCTCCATGTGCTGTTACACTCCCCTCCTTGTTCCCCACCCCCAGCCCCCGCCACGAGTCCATACGGACACACAGTGGGAGTGTAAATGGACTAGTTAAGGATGTTGCAAGTGCATGCATATTTCAGGGCCAGTGACAGACCTTCTCTGTGGAGGCTAGAATTTAAAGCTTTAATGGGTGTTTCAGCAACTCAGAGTCAAGGCCCCAAGGGAAGTGATCAATTCCCAAAGGGCCAGACCACTCTATTTCAAAAGCAAGATGATATTTTCCAAGGATCAGATGATTGGATACCAAGACAATTTGTATTGTCGCCAGAAATTTCAAAACGTGTATGTGTTATGTTTTCTGAACGTTTAATATAAAACCATGAAAGAATGGTGGTAAACAAACTTACAGACTTGGAAACTTGCTCGAGTGTCTAAAGAAGAAAATAGAACATGGAGAAAAAGTCCTAAAAACGACCCTCAATTCCTTCAGCAGTGAGGGTTCAGGAGAGACTGAACTGTTCTCCTGAAGGATATGCCATTTTGCCTCAACAACAGAAGGTGTCGAGCACGGACAGTGTGGTAAAATGCACCTGACTCGTGGAGCGTTGGGTAAGAATCTGGATCTACCCCCACGCTTCCTGGATACAAGACAAATACATGTTTGTTGAAATATGAATATGGTCTGTGCAAATATTTCAGATATTTGTGAGCAGCAGAGGATTATGGGTACTAAGAAAGAAACAATAAGCTTCCTTGGTATTATTGTAGGGTTTGCTTGCCTGCCACACAGACCTGCATATTTGTAGGTAAACACCCAAGTTTCACCCTATACTTGCTATGTCTTTTCATTTTTATGGGCATCAAAGAGAAGTAGCAGTCAGAAATGTCCCTTCTCATTTCCCCCTCATACTGATGAGGGTCCTCCTATTGAAATAATCACTCCAAGGTGAAATCTCAAGGATGGTCGTCAAAGAGACAGAATTAATGTCATTCTGCTGACCACTGGTTAGCAGTCAAGGATGCAGAAGCGAGAAGGAGGGTGGCGGGTACCTGCAGCTTCCCATACCTGGTTCACTACATGTTACTGTCACTTTGAGGACATTCTTTAACCTTACATACAGAAGTTATGTACTTTATGTGTCACGATGAGGGAGGGCTTTCTGGAAGAAGAGGGCTTCTTCTATAATTAAAAAAAAATGTTGACAGGTTGGTAATAGAAACGAGAATATTTTACATATTAGGCAGATGTATAAATTTGTAAGTCTCTGTTTATACAAATAAAGAGTAGAAAATCACATTCTGTGCTCTCCAATAGCTGAATGCTGTCAGTTTTCAACAAAGTTTGAGTGTCTTAGAGATATTATTTATAGATGTATATAATATCTTCTTATATTAGTAGGTAGGATATGGTAGATTTGTGTTAGGCAAAGATCCACACCTGCGTAGATCCTGAGGTTAGGTGGATATATATTTTTTCTTCCAATGTTTTTCCATATTTTAATTTAGAATCTTTGAAGATAAGCTGAAAAGATTCTATTGAATTTGTTTCATGATCTCGTTAGCCTTAGTATTGTTTTATAAAATACTAATTTTGCACATTGGGCATTTGTAACTGTGCCACAGGAGAGTTTTGGTGACATAACCAAGGCTGAATATCTTCATAACAATACAATCTGGTATTTCCAGTCCTTTCAATGAATTGAGAATCCTTCAAATGCCTCTTCAGAAAAAGCTAACTTGTGCTCCTCATTTGACTGAAAAATCATAAATACAATGAAGCCTCATATACAAAGAGATCTCAAAAATAAGGCCCACTGAAAGAAAATTCTTTGTCTCTAGCATATTTGAATCCTGTAAAGTATCTAATTATATTATGTGAATACCTGGAAAAAAAAATCCAAAACTCCAGTCTGGTTACCAGGAGAATAAGCTGTTTCCATGGCAACTCCCTCTTGTATACATTCTGTTTGCTCGTGTAGAAAAAGCACTTCATTGATATAGTGGTGCATCTTCTCATTGGTCATGTTGACACAAAGCTATTGTGGGGAAGAAGAAAACAATTCACAAGATAAGTATGGCCATGCAGATCCACTCCTTCTGTGACCATTTCAGATCGGTGGCATATTGACTCACGAACGTTCCACACCAATCAGTCTATGGCAATAAAGCATTAGGGTACGGCTTGAGAAGCCAAAGCAGAAAGTTTCACTTCATATTGTTGACTTCATACGGTCTGATCATTCCATTTTGAATACATTAAAAACCACAAGAAGTCCGCGTCAGACTCTGGGCTGATGGCTCAGAGCCTGGAGCCTGTTTCCGATTCTGTGTCTCCCTCTCTCTCTGCCCCTCCCCCGTTCATGCTCTGTCTCTCTCTGTCCCAAATAAATAAATAAACGTTGAAAAAAAAAAGGGGGTGCCTGGGTGGCGCAGTCGGTTAAGCGTCCGACTTCAGCCAGGTCACGATCTCGTGGTCCGTGAGTTCGAGCCCCGCGTCAGGCTCTGGGCTGATGGCTCAGAGCCTGGAGCCTGTTTCCGATTCTGTGTCTCCCTCTCTCTCTGCCCCTCCTCCGTTCATGCTCTGTCTCTCTCTGTCCCAAATAAATAAATAAACGTTGAAAAAAAAAAAAAACAAGAAGTGTAATGTACAACACTAACTAACAAGTTGGGGGGCTATATTTGAGTATTTTTAAAAAAATCCAATTGCCTCTAGTCAACAACTGAGGATAAAAGTTGGATTTACCATGAAAGCCCAGAGAGGGGAGCAACATCTCCTGCCTCCTCACTTCTGTTCCGTACCCACGATGGGCAAGAGAACGTGAGTCTCCTTCAGAAAGAACTTCTCTACGCATTGCTGCCGAAACTATTTTCTTTATCAGAAAGTTTTTTATACTCCTCCCACTGTCAATTCTTCTGTCCATCGAGAAACAAATATGTTACTTCTTAATCTGAAAAATTATCTTAAGTACTAAAAAGACACAAAATACCCCAAATCTTACAAAAATGAAGGCTTACTTCCTCTCTAGGCTATCCTGTCACTTCTCTGCTTTCTTTTATAACAAGAAAGCCTCCAAAGAGTTGTCTTTCCTTATTATCTCAAATTCTTCTCCAGCACCCCCCCCCCACTGTTGAAGCTACTCCGATAAACTTTTGCCCCCAGCGTTCCACCAGAACACCACCAGAACCACGTGAGCATTCCAAAATCCAATGTTCAATTCTTGGTGTTCATTTTCCTTGACCTCCCAGTGATATCTCACAGGGATTCCTCTGCCTCTGCTCTCTTCCAGGACACTACAGGCTCGTGGCCTCCTGCCCCTTGGGCCACTGCTTCTCTAATTCCTTTTCTACCTCTACCTGGAGTGGCCTAGGGCTCAGTCTTCTCTGTCTACACCCACATCCTTCATGAGCTCATTTAGTCTCGCAGACCATGTGCATGCGAGCAATTATATTACATCAGATAAAATCCAGAAATCACTAGAACTATTGAGAATTGAGTAAGTCATTGAAAATAATGACAGATGAACAATTTACATAAATCAAAGTAACTGGGAAAAAAAGCTTTTAAAAGAAAATCAGGGGTGCCTGGGTGGCTCAGTCGGCTGAGCATCCAACTTTGGTTCAGGTCATGGTTTTGTGATTCATGAGTTTGAGTCCCATATCAGGCTCTGTGCTGACCGCTCAGAGCCTGGAGCCTGCTTCAGATTCTGTGTCTCCCTCTCTCTCTCTCTGCCCTCCCCTGCTCTCTCTCTCTCTCTCTCTCTCTCAAAAATAAGTAAACATTAAAAAATTTTAAAAGTTAAAAAATAAAAGAAAATCAGATCTCATCTTCAAAGGAAATAATATCTAGGATTATATTTAATATGAATGTGCTATAGTTATATAGTGAAAATGTCAAAGATTTTGTAGGCCATAGAGACTGAAATAGTCACTGGAGAAAAGAAAGACCACCCTACGTCCCTCTTTCCACATATCCACATTCTTCTGCAAGTCTGGTATCATCATGACACCTGCTAAGTGGGAACTCCTCCTAAACATTCCTGTCCCTCTACTGGGAGCTCATGGCTTCTCTCCTAGACATATAAGAACAACCCTTATGTTTCAGCTTCCTTCTTATCAGCAGGCCAAGCCTCCTCTGCAAATGACCAACACCAAGAATTCTTTAATTCTCCATATGGGTGTCTACACATGCAGATAAAGGTGTGGGTATTCATGAATTAAGAATAACCTGAGAATAGGGGTGCCTGGGTGGCTCAGTTGGTTGAGCATCCAACTCTTGATTTCAGCCCAGGTCATGATCACATGGCCATGAGATCAAGTCCCCGAGTTGAGCGCCATACTGAGAATGGAGCCTGCTTAAGATTCTCTCTCTCCCTCTCTCTCTACCCCTCCTTGACTCATGCTCTCTTGCTTTCTCTCTCTCTCTCTCTCTCTCTCTCTCTCTCTCTCTCTCTCTCAAACAAAAAGAAGAAGAAGAAGAACAACAACAACAACAACAACATGAAGATAGAAAAGAAAAAGCCGTTTTCTCACAAATCCAGCTATTGGGGAGGCTGGGAGTTTAAGGGATTCTATGGACATGGAATCTCAGAGGAAGAGGTTTCAGGGAAGAAACAAACCAATCAGTACAGGGCATTGGTCAGAACACACAGTTTGTCCTGAGACCAATGGTTTGCTGCCAGGTTCCATTCCTTACTTCTTACCAAGACCAGAATTTCGCAAGTAGACACAACTCAAATGTCTTTAGGGACAGTGACATGGTGACAGGACTGAAGGCATGGGGCTAGGCTGACCCAAGTGTGTTTGGAGAGCTGAAAATGGGGAGGCTCAGACCTAATCCAGTCCAATTACTTCAATGATGAATGTACATCGATGTTTTGTTAGAAATGTACCAGGTGGAGAATAATCGACACAGAATTATACCAAAAAAAATGTTTAACTAATAATAATTACATTAACAATAAGATCTAAATGCCATGCATTGACACTCGGAGAATAACAAAAGCAATTCCTATTAACTCTGGGCCAGAAAACGATGGTCCCGGACTACTGCCCTCATTTCCAGTCGCTGTTCTTGCAGCTCTGACTTCACAGTAAAAACAAAAAATCGTTTTTGTAAACTTGGCCATCAAATGAGTGTCTTCAGACTGAAAAAGCTTTCCTATTGCATTCTACTACAAAACAAGATGTAGGTTAAAAGGAAAATAACCAGCCGCATCGCTGCTGTGTTGAAATTACTTCGAAACCTAAAGAACTGAGACCATTTGTTTAAACTCAGACTTGACATTTGCATCGTCTTCTTCCTCCCGCTACCCCAGCCGTGGTCTCTGGGATTTCCTGAGTTTTCTCCCTTCTATCTGATTTGGCCAGTAGTTGCTAGGACTTCTTCTCTCTGTGCCTTGACAACTAGAGTCCCTGAGATACACGCGAGGTTGGAAGTTCTTTGTAAAGTACAAGTATCTTAGATAAAGCCTCACTGTCACCCATCAATTCTCTTAATGTATATAAAAAAAATTACAACCACAGTCGCTTGGGGTGACAACATACCGCATAAGACATCTCACGTTACATGTTTGGACATAGACCTATCAGGTTAGCACATTATCGTTGGCAAAGGGAGAGATGGAACTCATTATTTAAAGGCCGAATGAAAAATATTTCCTTCCTTGGTGCTGACACAGCCTAGCACACCCTTCTGCTTGCTGTCCTCCATCAAACCTGCCACCAGCCGACCAAGATCTGTGCCTTTCTTACCCTCCAGTATATGAATCTCCAGAAGTGATTCTGGAAACACAAACCCTTCTCTAACATTGCATAGCATCTGTCCACAGTAGGGGCCCCACTAGGAAAGTCATACGTTTATTTGTCTCTCTCATTTTACCATAAAAAAGAAACCGAAATCTCTGAAAATTGTTGTTAGAGAAGAAAAATGAAGAAAGAAAAAATCGTTCTAAAAACGATTTCACTTTGTTTAAAAAAATAAGATTTTTGAGATGTTCCCCAATCTAATAATGTGTTATACTCCTGTAATACTGAAGTAATTTTGTTACTAAAGACGAATAAATGCTATAAAAGGTTATTAAAATTTGAAACAGTTGCAGTAAGTGAACAGAAAATAAATGACTCCATTATGGAATGAGAGCATTGGAAAATATTCTCTTTAATTATATGATATACACAATTGTAATGTTTCAAACATTTTGATATCAAAACAGACATTAAATCATTTAAGAAAACAAATAGGTTCTGTATCTCAGCAGTCTGATCTTATGCCAAAGAAGTGGTTTAAAAGTGGGGAGTGTGCCTCGATGCAATATATTTTAGGAAACAGATTGCTCAGGAAACAAATATTGAGGCCATCAAAAATAAGATGATGTCTGTTACCGTGTGAAGTGGTAAAAAGAAGTCTGATAGAGGATATCAAAGTATAACATCAGTGGCTGATTCTCTCTTGTGCAAGAAATACCCAAATTATACGACGTTTACCTTTCCCCTCATTTCGAGAACCTCTAATTGAAAATACTTGGATGTGGATGTCTCAAACACACAGAAGAGAATTCTCTTATCATTTTGTGATCATGATGGACGGCAGGTCTGTGGTTGCAAAAATTACTTTGGATGACAATCTGACTAAATCCTCATTGCCCCTGACTGTCTCATGGCTGATCATCTCTCTATATACCTGGCTGTTGTCACTGATGTAAGCTTTTTTATAATACAAACAGATATTTCATTTGCTACTATTTAACTAATATTTTATTGAACTGAGTATTGGCTTCACCGAATCGGTCCGCTGTTCGGGTCAAAATGGTGATACCAAGTGGGAATGTGGTCGAAGCCACGGTAAAATTGGAAAGAGCTGGAGGGGGTCCAAGTACAAGTTTTTATTCCTTTTTTTTTTTTTTTTTTTTTTTTTTTTTGCCCCAAGGAAGGCCTGAAGCAACCTGCCAAACTTCAGCTAACAGAAAAAGGATTTGGCCAGTGCTTCTGGATACAACTCAATTTCTCAGTCTCCTGGTCAAGACAACTCATAAAACATACAGCTTCTGTACCCAGCTTCAGCATTCAGAAGCTGCAGTACCAGATGGGGTTTTGTGACATGGGGTGATCCGAACAATAAATCTGAACCTTTTATTGTACATCATGTTCTTTGTATTTGCGGGGGGGTGGGGGGGGAGAAGTAATTTATGAAAATCCCATAGGGAAAATTCCAGCTCGGTGTGGAAAACTGAGTAGGCTGGGGAGTGATTTTTGACTTGTAGTCTTTATTACAGTGGCGCTTTCTGAACTGGAATATATTTGTATTTCGAACAGAGGAGAGCAGTCCTCAGCGGTAAAGTGTATCACTGGGAGCGCGCACGGTCCAAAGCAGAACGGTTTTCAAACTCACTTTCAAGTAATGCAGACATGATAGTTTTTTACCAAGACAGTTTGCCTGTCCCTATTCTATATTGTTTAAAGCCCTCACTGGTTGAGCCAAAGCTAAAATATAAAAGAATTGCTGTAGCATGAACTTCCAAACTGCCAGCAAACATAGCTAAGGGCACTGATATGAATATACCAGCCTGTGTCAGATACCCAGCTGAAACCTGAAAAAAATGCATCCTCCCCACCAACGGTGGCCCCAAATTCCTGGCCAGAACCTGCTTATTCCGGATTTATCGTCGCTAAACTGTCTTTGTTGTCTGTACGTATGTGGGTACGTATTAAACACAGTGAGAGAAATAGACAGTGAAAGATTTTTATAGGCAAAGTAGTTTACGTGTTGGTCTGCATCAATAATTGAGAATACGATCGTTTTCAATGCAAAGCAATCATTTTTACTTTTTGACTTCATCCATCAGAATCGTAATTGGGTCCCTTTAAATTTCCGGGTATTCCTTAGAGTAGCCTGCATGCGAGTGCAGGTGAGTATTCATAGATGAAAATGAGCAATTATTAAGTACTGCTTAATTAGCACGTACCCTTCTCTGATTAAAATACAGCCTTTGTACATTAAGTGCCGTTGCTAACTGGTTTAATAATAAAAATTATGCACCCCTTGAAAACACTCTTTGGTAACAGAACATTATTGCTTATCCAGATGGCCTATCATTTGTATTAATGACAAACTTAATTTCTTGAGTAAATTTTCACCAACTGTTCTCCCTTTATTTTCATTACTCAATGAAATATCTCTGAAGCAAAAATATAATAGAGCATGACATTTACATCACAGAATTAAAGTAGGAGGTTAATTAAAGCCGACTCCAGTTGAAGGCACAGCCCCAGGCGTTAGATGCAAGTCACATCCCTAACTGCACGCTGGAAATGACCGGGAGCTTTCATAAAATGCTGATGTCTGGGCCTGACCCCGAACCAATGAAGTCAGAGTGAGGCTTGATACATTTTAAAAGCCTTCCAGGTGATTTTTTTAATGCTTATGTATTTTTGAAGGAGAGACAGACAGAGTGTGAGTGGAGGAGGGGCAGAGAGAGAGGGAGACACAGAATCCAAAGCAGGCTCCAGGCTCCAAGCTGTCAGCACAGAGCCCGATGCAGGGCTCGAACCTAACCGCGAGATCATGACCTGAGCTGAAGTCAGATGTTTAATTGACAGTTGGACACCTAACTGACTGAGCCACCCAGGCGCCCCAAGTGATTTTAATATGCAGACCTGCCTGGTGAACACACTGAAATAGAAGAGGGCATGGAGCATACACTATCTATTAACTGGTTTGTTCATCAATTAGCATAGATACGGATATATAATACACTTATGGAATGCAGTTAGATTGTGCAGGAACGATGTTAGATTTCAGATATTCTGCATTTTCTGTATGTGCTTAGCGGAACACTAATCGAAGGAAATGTCAATTTATATTATCTAAAAAATGCTAAATCAGAACCCTGTTGGAGAAACCTTGAGTTAAGCTAAGTTAATGGGCTTCTCTGCAGGACTTCTCAGGGCCTTTCCTGTCCCGGGTATACCATGAATCTCTACCTTCCTTTTTGGAAGAACGCCTCGGGGCTTTCCAGATTGCTATATGTTCTTTCCCCAATAAATCAATCGTTTCTGATGTTGACATATTATCTGTAAAACAGCAGGTGCAGGGGTTGGTGAGGGAATAGCATGTCTCTGTTTCAGCTTTTAAATTCTGTAATTTATTTTGCCTTTTTGAATGTCGTGCAGGGGCCTTTCTTCTCTCTGTCCTTGTCTGGGAAGGCCTGTTTCCTTTCTCTCAACCCCATCTGTCTCAACCTGATAGACAACAGTGGCTTGGCCAACACTGATGTCACGTAAATCCAGGAGCATGAAACACCGTGTAGACGCAGTGTGCTGGGCCCCTTCCCCCAGGAGCCTCAGGTGGCAAGCAGGAGCTGGGCACCCCCCCACACCAGGCACCCGCTGCTGCCGTGCAATCTTCCCTGGAATTGCCTGGCTTTCGCCTTTCCCGTCGCCCCGGCCGTCCGCCCCTCTCTGGTGGATTACTCTTTCCTAAACCAAACCTCCTTGCCTCCTCCACTGCCCTCTGAGATTTCAAAGTCAAACTCTGCAGTCTAGGTTTTAAGCAAATGGAGATGGAAGTTACTTCTAGGCACAAAAATATAGTTTTTATACAGGCGAAAAACACGTTCTCTCCCAACATTTATTTTAGTGACTCTCTCACTTAGAACAATACAGTTCTAATATATATATAATATATATATACATAATGTGTATATATATATTATATATATACATATATATATATTATATATATATTATATATGTAAAAAATATATATACATATAATTAAATATTTTAATGGGCCTAATTCATACCTGTGTTCATTTAATGGGCCTAATTCATACCTGTGTTCTCCTTTAATAGGAATAATTACCACTTGGGGATTTGAGCGAAGGACTGAAGGGGTCAGCCAATAATAAACCTATTGGCTACACTGACTGCCATATTCTACATAATAATCTTCTAACATCACAACTGGAAAATACAAGTGAAAGGAAAAAAATATTTTTAGATATTTTGTTTGATACCTTGTCCATAAAATATACCCTTCTGTTTCCACACAAGCCATGCCCAGGTGTTGGAAACATAACTTCTGGTAAAAATTCTCATATTTTAAACCTTCGGGCACTGCACTTTTCATCAGTTTTCAACAAAACGCGTGCGCGTGTGTGTGTGTGTGTGTTTGTGTGTGTGTGTGAGTGTGTGTGTGTTTGGCAACAAATCTCAGCTTAATCAATATGCCTTCCCTTTTCAGAGCACCTGGGTGATTCAGTCAGTTAAGTTTCCAACTCTTGGCTTCGGCTCAGGTCATGATCTCCTGGTTCGTGAGCTTGAAGCCCCACATTGGGCTCTGTCCTGACAGTGCGGAGCCTGCTTGGGATTCTCTCTGTCTCTCTCTCTCTTTTTCTCTCTTTCTCTTTTTCTCTCTGAGGGCTCTTTCCCATAAGGCTGCCTCAGGAGTTAGAGATCACACAGGAGAAGCGGCTGACACAGTGGGGGCTCGAGAACTTGTAGTCATTATTGATTATTAGCAGGAAAGTAAATGAATCTACATTCCTGGCTAGCACATCTGGACGTTATATCTAAACAGCCACTATTGTAAATTGAAGCATTTTCTTGGTTAGTCATCACTAAAAAAAACCCCTCAATTCACTCTTGTCTGGAGGGACCTGATGTATATTTCCAAACCCATTCATTCTTCTCACTACGTCTTGTAACATTTCCTCTTGATCACGCTGGGATTCTCCAATAAAGAAGACGTGCCTGCATTCTCTAAATTACGTACGCGTAGTAAAAGGATGGGGAGAAACACTCCACGATGGGAAAAAATGATGGCAAATAAAATTTATTGAAAGTTTCTTGTTCGGGTTCATTCCCCAGCACCTCCACCACAAAAGCCAACCAAACAAAAACAAAAACAAAAACAGAAAAACAAGTTCTTTTTCTACATTTAATAGAGTAAATAATGTTTTGTCCTAAGAGAAATACAAACAAATATACTCCTCAGCAGGCAGCAGCTTCGAAAAGGTACACTAATACCACACAGTTAAGTCTAGCTTCAAAGAATCTTTGGACCTGAAAACAGCACAGATCATGACTCCAGAATCCACAGTCTCATGCTATGACCTTCTTTTTTTTTCAATTTTTTTAATGTTTTATTTATTCTTGAGAGAAAGAGAGACAGAACATGAGTGAGGGAGGGGCACAGCGAGAGAGGGACACGGAATCCGAAGCAGGCTCCAGGCTCTGAGCTGTCAGCACAGAGCCCAAGGTGGGGCTCGAACTCACGAGCCGTGAGATCATGACCTGAGCCGCAAGTCGGACGCTCAACCGACTGAGCCACCAGGCAGCTCCTCATGCTGTGACCTTCTATGAGTTACTTAAATTATCTGAGCTTGCTTCCCTTAATGCTAACATGGCGACAGTATCTAAGGGGTAGGTTTGGAGGGGAAAAGGTCATTAAATGTACTACACTTCACACAATTAAAATTGCTTTTCCCTGCCTCATTTTGTTTCCTCAGAATAACTTTTCTAAAAGTGTTACCTGAAGAAGACTTACTTTTTAAGCTTTATTTTCTGTTTATTTATTTATTTTAAGCAGGCTCCACGTCCACAGTGGGGCTTGAACTCTGAAATCAAGAGTCACATGCTCCACTCGCTGAGCCAGCTGGGCGCCCCCACCCCCGCCAATGACTTCTAACCGTACTGTTTTTTAAAAGTAGGACCCAATATTATTGCAGGAAGTACATTAAAATAACATCTCGTTATTTAATTGCTCTTTGCTTCTCTATAGAAACTGAGTGGCCCGCCCTACACTAGCATTCTGCTATGTAAGGAAACTAAACTTTCTTAAATTGTGTTGTATCAGTAGCTTGGTGAGTTGTTGAAATGACTTCGGAAAACCCAACATCCTAGAGCAGAAAATGGTTTAAGATAGAGTCGGATATTTAACGTATGCATGATTTTGGAATCTAAATGTGATGCAATGTAACGATAGAATATTTTTTGTTTTTATAGATCCATTGGGTGGTAAGTGGATCAATACTGAAGCCTAATAGCTATCAGGACATTCAACAGGATGAGGATTACACAGGTACTATCAGACTTGGAGCTAACATAGCAACGTGTTGCTCACGAAGGCTTCCCAGTCTTTCTCCCCTGGTGTCTGATTAGAATTGGCCCTTCTTGGGGTGCCTCGGTGGCTCGGTTGGTTAAGCATCTGACTTCGGCTCAGGTCATGATCTCGCGGCTCGTGGGTTCGAGCCCCGCGTCAGGCTCTGTGCTGACGGCTCGGAGCCTGGAGCCTGTTCCGATTCTGTGTCTCCCTCTCTCTCTGCCCCGCCCTGCTCTCTCTCTCTCTCTCTCTCTCAAAAATAAATAAAACATAAAACAAAATTAAAAAAATAAAGGATTGGCCCTTCTTCTATTTGCATCCTGTTGACCACACATGGCACCTGCGTCTGGAACAGGACCTAGAACTTCATTCACATGCCAGCACTGCTGAATGAATGAACTGTAAACTTCATGCACATGAGCCAGAAAAAATTCCCTGCAGGTAATGCTAATACTCTGTCGCAGAGCAGAAACTGTAACACCCACAGGTACCCCTTTTGTAAAATGGGATACTCCACGTGAAAGGTGATGATTTTATCTTAGTATCATTTCCAGGACAGCGATTCCACAACTAAGGATTTTATGGAATTCTTTTTTTTTTTTTTTTTTGAGTTCGATGTTGCCAAACTATGTAATCTCATTTCATAAAATTTTAGAAGTCAAGGTATCTGGCATTTTCCAAAGTCTTTAAACACTTAGCCCAAGCCGGATTGAATTATTGTTCATCCAGTAAATCTCACCTTTTAGAAAAGAGTTTGTAAGCCGGGAAACGTTTCAAATCTTTGACAACCCTTCCGAAATCAGCTTAGATGGAGCCTGACGTAAAGATAGGTCATATATCATAATTTTATCTTCTGCCACAGAAGCTTTAAGTTTCACAAATGTAT
The DNA here is from genome assembly GCF_022837055.1 of Prionailurus viverrinus. Lineage (NCBI taxonomy): Eukaryota > Metazoa > Chordata > Mammalia > Carnivora > Felidae > Prionailurus > Prionailurus viverrinus. The sequence goes on along the minus strand of NC_062561.1, from coordinate 79,455,558 downwards.
TCTCTCTTCAAATTCTCTATGTTTGTACAGTAGGTTGTTGCTATGCAATTTTACTAGACTCCATAGCTGTAAGTGTTTCATTATATATAGTTGCATGTTATGAGTGTAGTGGGAAATTTAGGAAAATTATTGAACATTAAATCATTAGTTTCCACAACTTTGTTCTTTGTGCCTCTGGTAAAGATTTATAGCATGTAGAGCTTTGCAATACCATTTGTTAGGTGTGGAAATATTCTAGTATTTATGGAAATAATATTTATATAATCTCAAAATATTCTCATTTCTTAGAATAGTATGTTATGGACAGTTTTAAACATAGTCAACAGCAACCAACATAATGAACCCCCATCTGTCATCAATAAGCCTGAAGAATTATCAACAATGACCAACTCATGACCAATTCTGCTTTACATTTTTCTATTACCCTCAAAACTAGACCCATTTAAAGTAATTCTTAGGGTGTCTGGGTGGCTCAGGTTAGGCATCTGACTTTGGCTCAGGTCATGATCTCATAGTTCATGAGTTTGAGCCCTGTGTTGAGCTCTGTGCTGACAGCTCAGAGCCTGGAGCCTGTTTTGGATTCCATGTCTGCCTCTCTCTCTGCTCCTTCCCAAATCATGCTCGCTCGCTCTCTCTCTCTCTCTCTCTCTCTCTCTCTCAAAAATAAACATTAAAAAAAAGAAAAAATACTAAAGTAACTTTCAGACACCATGTCATTTAATTGGCAAGTATTTTAGTATAATTCTCTAAGATATAAGAACTTAAAAACTCGTCCACAGTACCTTTATCACACACAATTTTTATCAATAATAACTCCTTCATTTCATCAGCTATCCAGATTTTAAATTATATTAGTTAAGTGGCAATTTTTAGACTTCGTTAAACAAAGAAGGATCCACGCCATGTCCACATATTTAACTGCTTTCTATGTCTCTTACATCTCTTTGAATCTGCAGACTACCCTTGCATTTTTATATGTTGAAGAAATCAGGCCATTTGCTCCACGCAGTTTCCCACACACTGGATCTTGCAGAGCGTATCCCCATGGTTTGCTTCATCATGTTCCTCGGTCCCCCGTCCCTGTTAATTAGCGGTTGGCTCGGGAAACTTCATTACATTAAGGTTTTCTCTCTCCCTTCCCCTCCCCCCTCCTTCCCCATCTTTCCTTCTTGGCAAGAACACTCGACGGGCATCTTGCCTGTGTCTCTTTCTGCAGCCTTAGCAGATACTCCCTGCCTTGATTCATTACTTCCCAGGAGCTGCAGGAAGGGGCTGCTCTAATTCTGCCATCTGTCTTTCCAGTTATTTGTAGCGGGACCGCTCTCGCCTCCACGAGTCGGGCGGCCTAGGCAGGACGGGCATCTAGAGACACCAAGCCCTTCTGGCTGAGTGTCCAGCAAGTCTCACTACCTGCTTACGTGTAATCGTGTGACTTTAGGAGCCCTCTACCCACTCCCTCGCCTAGGCGACCTGCTTCATTTCAACACACTTTGTCTTCCTTTTCATCATGCTCTGGCAAGCTACTTTTAAAGCACCTAAGAGTTATTGGTTTTGTGTGTTCGTGTTGCCCCCTGGCTTCTCTGTCAAGTTCTCTCATTGTTGGTGGCGAGGTTCTCGTTCGCTCTTCTCCGTTTTCCAAACACACAATTGCATCTGGAAGGAGCAATGTCTTTGCCTCTCTCTTCCACTTTCCACAGTCAGGAAGGGGACTGCTTTCTCCTCTCCGACATCACTGGCGCTGTGATGTGCAAGGGACAGCCTTGTCTGGCTCACTACCTTTCTGTTTATTGAGCATTCCACACTTGGGATTGACTGACTGCGTGATGTCGGAGAGTCGCCTGGAGGGGCTTCTTCCCCGGTGTGTGAGGAGATATTTTTACAGAGCGAGAGAGGAATTTCACATGATAAAGGAGAGGAGGGTTTATAAAATTCAGGATTACATAACAGAGAGTGAGCTGGCAATACTGTAATTATTTAAATAATGAGGGTGGTAGATTCAGATCCTCCTGAATTATACTTCGGGACTCCAATTATTTACACGACCTCCTTCTCCTGATGCATCAAACTACTGTCGAGTTTCTATACATATTATGCCGTATGTATATAATTTTGTATATATAGTACATATATAATACATAAATATATAAATGGATAACCATGCAGAGTATAGAATTTTATATATATATATATATATACACATAGAATTTTATATATATATACATATATATATAAAAATACATATGTTCTATTTTGTACTCTATATATGGTCTTTATTATAATATATAAAATAGTTCTAGTAGAAACGATTCATTAAAAGTCAAAGAAAACAGGATTAGCATTTCCTATTAACTGAAATAAATTCATATCTAAGGAACCACAAAGGCCCATCTTTTAGAGCTGCTTGGGGACACTGAGGTTGGAGATGCTGAGGTTTTGAAATGCTTTTTAGTATCTGCTCCGATTGTCCCTGTTCTAAACATTTGTCAGGCTGCTTATGGAGGAACAATTGACATACATACATTTATTCCTGAGTAAGAAAACCGCTAGGAGATCCACTCTGAAGATGTATTCTTTTGAATTTATTCTTAAGATTTCAATTGAAAACATATTTACTAAGTCTCTGTTATATACAAAACGCTGTACCAGACACAATTTCAATGCCGCAGGAGTTGACATTCTAGCAAATAGCTGATAGATGGGTCAAAAAGCTCAAAAGAGAATAAAATACATAGTTATAAAGGCACTAATATTCTTCTGGGTTTGATTCTGAACACAATATTGATTTGTTAAACATTTTGTTGAAAGTTTGCAATGGAATATAAAATGAAGAAGTTCACGTTGTCTTAGCAACTCAAGAATCTAGAATGTAGCATTCAAACCAAAGCTTTTAATATAAGTTCACATTCAGATTTAGAAATCTGCTAAATCCACTATGAGAAGAGATTTGAAATCATCACAAAGAAAATAATTTTATTCTTCTGAATGGCTCCTAGTTGCAATTGTATACCACAGCCCAACAAACCTAGGAAAAAGGTACATTTTTCTAAAGAAAAAAATATTTTTTTTCCCTAACTTAAATCTAAGAATTGGTTTTGAGATTTTACCCAGCCGTGCCTCAAACTACCTCTTGGTATTTAATAGAGACTCATTCTTTAGATCTGAAAACATGCCGTGTCTTGCGATATGAAAATATCAGGCTACGAATACGTTCTAAAATATGTAATTAAAATAGCTACCAGAAAGAAAACATAAGGAAGGGGTACATATACTTGTAGTAAAACAAATAAGTTTTAATAAGGAAACAACTTAAATACTTTGTACATCTCGGTCATCAGCACAGACTGGATGGATAACTATGTGGGGTGTAGAGAAAGGGGTTGGGAGTGTGGCCCCACAGAGACTGTGAGAGGACACCACCCCACCTGTGGTTTCTGCATGTTGCTTACCAGGAGGTGGAGAAACCAGGGAGTGTCATTAAGGGACGTGGCAGCTTGCATGTTTTCTAAGGCAAAAACGTCGAGAATCAATACCACCTCCAGACTGCGGTCAACTACTCGTGTTGAGAGATGCATCCCAGTCATGGCCTGCGGACCCACGATCTTACCAGTCAGTCCTTCAACTGCCCTGTTCCCCTGTGCATCGCTAGTCTCCTTACAGTGAGTGACGAATAAATAAAACCACAGTCCCCCTCTCCCTGCTTAGCCGTGGATACAGAAGTCCGAAAGGACAAGAAGTCTATGGTCTTATTTCATAGCAGACTTTTGTGAAGTTTTGTAAAGAATATGATTCATGGTGACTCACCCTGGATTACGTGAGTCAACATGATTTAGTCTCTATTCACAAGATGCCGCACCAGTGTTTCGGGGGGGGGAAAAAGGCTGAATTTTAAAAGGTTTTCAAGTGTTCCCATTTACAACAGTAACAGTGGCCCTCCGCTATTTCTTACACATGGACATGAGTTAGAAGAATGATGCCAGAACCTCTATGCCAGTAACCAGCTTAAACCCCACAGCTCTGTAAGTCTTTTGTAAAGGAGACCAAGGTTCGTTATAGATTTCTTCCTCTTGACCAAGACAGCTCACAGAATGGGGTTTCAAATTCACATCTGGTGTCATTAACCACCACATCATCTGCCTTGAGAAAATAAACCCAGGGGCACCTGGGTGGCTCAGTCAGTTGAGCGTCTGACTCTCGGTTTCGGCTCAGGTCGTGATCTCAGGGTTCGTGAGTTTGAGCCCCGAATGGGGTTCTATGCTGACAGTGCGGAGCCTGCTTGGGATTCTCTCCCTCTCTCTGTCCCTCCCTGACTCATGCACTCTCTCTCTAAATAAATAAATAAATAAACTTAAAGAAACCTGAACAAATGACATAATATTCAAAGCTCTCCCTAAACACGGCCCACTTGTGATTCTTCCCATGATGTAGCACAGCCTGGTTTTCTCTCTTTCCACCAATACCTCCTTATTGGTTTATCTCTCCTTCTCTGCTGCCCTGGACAAGTTCTCTTTCTACTCTCTTCTTTAACAACTAAAGTTTAGATATGCTTACTTTGATTTCATGAATCATACATTACTAAGGAGATACTTAAAAAACAAGAAAAGACACTAGTACTTTTGAAAGTGCCCTAAATTGTAAGTGGATTAAAAACAATCAGTGCCTCTTTAATCTGTTTCATTTTTTTTTTTTTTACGAGTTTCTGACAGGCATATGTATGAATGTCACACAGAGCCGAACCTACAAGTAACAGTATTTAGCATGATGGAGTATTTCCATTTTGATTTTTGGCCAAGGTTTTTGAAGACCTTTGCCTTGATTCCACAAAGCGACACCCTCTGTCTCTCAAACCTTGTTGAAACAACATCTCTATAAGCACAACTCAGCTCAACACTGTCTTTTAAAACAAGTACTTCAGTTTAAAAAAAAAAATATGCCCGTTGTTTACAGGCCACGTAAAGAGGATGGACACGCCCATGAACTAGGGATACAAATTTTAAAACGGGATAGCAAAGGTCTTATTTTAATTCTGTATTTGCAAGCAATCATGCAGATAGTCTCTACTGAATAAAGGAGTCAATTTATTAGCTGAAAAAAAAAACACATGAAAGTGATAAAGTTTCAAAAGAAATGCACTTACTTGTTCAAATTCATTCTTTTGAAATTCTTCAAAACCAAAGATGTCCAATATTCCAATATCCAACGTCTGTGTGCTGAAAGGAAACAGCGAATCAGTGACCAAGCACACGTAGAGCCCTTACGTGACCCCTGGCCCCATCCCCCCTCCAGGTCAGAGACATCGGGACACTTTGCATATCACCTTCCAGTAGAACTAAAAACAGCCAACAATTATCTCAGAGTCTCATACAAAAGCTCCGAAAAAGAAAAGTGTTCTTTTAAGGCTTTAATTTAAACACAGATACAGGAGTACCACACACTGATTTCTAAGCTTAGGATGCGACGGTATATGGGTGGCCCCGTATTTGCTCCTCTGAAACAGTCTTTGTGTCTCTACTTCAACTGCACGCGCTTTCCCTGGAAAGGAAGTCAACCTGCCGACGTGCCCTCAGCAGCTCCTCCTTCTCCTCCTTGTCTCTTGTTAGACCACACGAGCAGTAAGTCCCACAGTTTCTTTCTTCATCACGTGTCAATGCGGTACAAGCCACGATGAAGCTGTGGGCACCTTCTCTGATAGACCGAACTGTGCCACGTCAAAAAGTACAGAGCGACCTTCCTAAAGAAGTCCTCATAAACAAAGAAGAACAAAGGAGATGATCCGTGGGCGTACAACTGGAAGAAAGCGGCATGAGCACCTTACGATACTGCTGTTTTCGGTGAAAACTCTCTCTCCTGGAGTTTGCTGGCATCTTGGAAGGTCCAGCCACAGATGAGGAACCTCATGTGAGTGAAGAAAGCGGGGAGGAGAACCTAGGGGTGGTAGGAGCCCCGACATCCTGGACTCTGCGGGGAGTGGGGGCACCACGGGACAGGGCATGAGGTGGCTTCTTACACAGAAAGCCCCGGGTGATTCTGGAATGCGGGTCAGCAGGCGGGCACATACCCAGCCTTCCCACTGCCCTGCTCTGGAATATCATCAGGAGGACCGCTGTCCTGATTCTCTGCCAATGGCTGTGATATTTGATCATCGTGGATTGTTTCAATCCCTTAGTTGATGCACCTTCAACCACCTTAGTTGATACACACGCTGGTGTTGTTTTCTGTCCACTTGACTGGTCCAAACCGCACAACTGGAAAATAACTTTCTTTTTGTGCCTGTATTTTGTTTGCACAATCAGTGCAGAACCGTCATGCTTTAGGGTCTGTAAGATGTCACTTAAATGACCAATTTCTCATAAAAAGGCAAGGTAATGATTCTCTGATATCTTGTCACAGAGTAATGATTCTATGATATCTTGTCTCTAGGATTAGTTCTTGTAGATGGTACCAATATGAGCTTCGTAAGCAGGAAAGACAGTATTTTAAAAGCCTTAACACAAATTTCACACAGCAGAGAATATAAAGCAGCGAGGGAAAGAGACAGTCATTAAATGGATGTAACCAGGTCACTGATTTAACTTTCCAGAGGGAAAAATAGTTGGCTTTGTACCTCACCCTGTGTGTCCAGATAAACTTTACCTGGATTAGAGAGATAAACGTTAGAGCAAGAAGCTCTGAAAATGTGCAGTAAACAAAGGTGATCGTTTTTTCTGCTTTCGGTTCTGAGAGAAATCAAAAGAAAATGGTTAAAAGGACGATGACACAAAGACCAGATTCTTTTGTATTTGTAGAAATAAAATTAAAAATGATTAGAGGAAAGTGTTATTTTAAAACGTGTTTTCTCATTTATCTTCATAGATTTTTTTTTCCTGATTGGTTGACCCACGTGTCCAGTCACACGTCATCTTGCCTCCTTCCACCCTGATGACTTTACAGTGTGACAGGGGGACACCGGGGTGATGCTCACTCAGTGGTGGTGGTGCTGAGGTGTAAGATGAGCTGCTGTGTTAGGGTGTGTGTGTGTGTGTGTGTGTGTGTGTGTGCACACGTTTCACATAATGAGCTGCACTGTTTCCATTGTAGGCGCTGGGTGACAAGGGTGACAAAGCTTGCCAGTTTTGGAGATGTTCAGCCTTGGGTAGGAATCCTGGTTGAGACACTTTTTAGTTGGACAACTGTAGGCAAGTTACTAGAATTTTCTGTGCCACAGGCTCATCATCTATGAAACTAAGGCAGCGAGTATTATCTGTCCACCCAGATGGTTGTTACAATTGTCAATAAAATCCTAGGACAAGAGCCTGTAGACAGTGCGTCTCTAATCACTGCAAGTTGCTTTTAAAAAAACACTTCGGGGTGCCTGGGTGGCTCAGTCGGTTGAGTGTCCGACTCTTGATCTCGGCTCAGGTCATGATCTCACAGTTTGTGAGTTTGAGCCCTGTGTCAGGCTCTGCATTGATGCCACTGAGCCTGCCTGGGATTCTCTCTCTCCCTCTCTCTTTGCCCCTTCCCTGCTTGTGCTTGTGTATGCTCTCACTCTCTCTCAAAATAAATAAAGTTAAAAAGAAAAAAAAAACATTTCCACCTGCTATAAAAATGAACAGGAGGGCTCACAGAAGAAACATAAAGGGCTAATAGGTAGATCACAAATGTCAATCTCATTACAATTACAAAAGAAATAAAATTTTCAAAATTAGGATGAGAACGATATTCCCACACACTTTTGCTGGGAGCTTAAATTGGTAGAGTCTTAAATAACAATTGGTTATGTGGCATAAAGCTTTGGCACCCTCGTATCATTCGAACCAGGATTTCCATAGACAGGAGCCTATACTCAGATGATTATCAGAAATGCAACTAAAGACCTACAAACAAGGGTGTCCACCATTATCTTCATTATAGTAACAACAACGAAAAGAAGTAACAAAGACCCCACATAGAGACATGATTAGTTAAATAGCATGCATCTTCTCATGGGTTAATTTGGTGAATCTATCAAGTTAATAGAAAGCACTATGTAAGTTCTACATAAAGAATAAGGCCAATTATATATTCAGAAGACCTATGACCTCTTCAGCCCAAGACGAGAAATGGAGATGCTTTTGTTTACTTCTTTTTATTGTTCTGCATTTTCTAAGGTTTTTATACTGAAATACTATATTTTTATGACCAGTTAATATTTGATGTTTACAAAGACACTGTAAAAACACGGGAAATGTTCTTGAACAGCAATAAGCTATAAAACTAAAACTAAAACTAAAAAAAAAAAACCTAAGCTGGAAACAGAATTTATACCATTTGTATACTGAGCACATCGTAGTATAATTTCACCCATGTTAAAAAGTAAATCTGTGGCACAACACAAGTAAAGCACCTGTTAGCAATAGATGTCTTCACTGATAGGCCTACAGGTGATGTCTTAATTTTAAAATGTTTACTGGGGGCGCCTGGGGGGCTCCGTTGGTTAAGATCCCACGTTTTGATTTCAGCTCAGGTCATGATCTCACGGTTCACGAGTTCAAGCCTTGCGTTGGGCTCTGTGCTGACAGCACGGAGCCTGCTTGGGATTCTCTCATTTTCCCTCTCTTTCTCTGCCCCTCCTCCACTCTCTCTCTCTCTCTCAAAATAAATAAACTAAAATAAATAAATAGAATGTTCTATACTGGATATTAGATTCCTCATCATCATCAACTTTTATTAAAAATATATATCTGATGGAACACATTTTGGGCATTTTATGAGTTGGTGGAGGAAAGAACAATTACCTCAGGGCAGAGAGAGGGGTGGAGCCCAACAGTGAGGGCAGAGAAGGGCATCTGGCTTCCCAGGATGGGGAGAAGCAGCAGGGAGCCCGGGGTCGGGGAGAGAGAGCAGGGCTGTGCTCTGAAGGCCACGTGTTGGTCTCTTGTGTGGATATTTCATGCCAACTTATACCAGAATCTCCCACTCAGGCCTTGACTCCTTGCCCGATTCCCCGCTGGCTTGGGCAACAGCGGTACCATATTTATAGTGCATGGTGTTGAGGGAGACTGGGAAAAAGGGAGAGAGCTATCAGTGACCCGATGTCACCACCTATGCCCTTCCCCTTCTCATAGGGAAGGTGACTTTCTGTTGGCATGCAGAGGAAGGATGTGGGGGCCACCCAGGTGTGTTTGGGCGAGCAAAATGTGTTAGAGATTCCAATTCAGCTTCGGGTCGGTAGATGATTAATTCGCAACTTAGAGTAGCATAGATGTGGTTGAAAGAGCACTCCTTCTATAGGGTTTTTCCCCATACTTCATAGATACTGGATTCCAAACTAAATTTGGCTGCAAAAGAAAAACATTATGAAAGAAAAAGATAGGAAGGAAGAAAAAAACCCAACTCGGGGCGGGGGAATTAATGCATCTTAAGGATCCATTTTGCAACTACTGACAGACCTAATGTGTTCATTTTTTTTTCAAAAATCTATTTCAACCTTTATGATTGAATGAAATATGGGTCTGTTACTGCAATAGCAACGCAGGCAGAAAGGTCACAAGAACTTGTAGCCAGCAAAGTGCCCACGCCGCGTGGCAGTCAGCATTACTGTCATTTTTCTTATTGATATCTTGACTCATATTACACAGGCATTTAACCCAACATCCTATTTCTAGCCGGGAGGAGCAGACAGAGGTCATCTGATCCACCAGGATTCGATCCCACAGGCAGAATTAACATATTAATGAGATGGTCTCTTCACATTCAGCCTTAGGATTCTACTGAAGGCTTTCCCTACGGTTAACAAAACTGCCTCGCTTGCAGTAACTTATTAGTAAAATACAATCCCTTTTATATCAGAGGTGACATCAAACGCCAAGGCAATTGTCTGGTTTTGTTCTTGCCTTTCACGTGTGCAAGAATAGGAAGGGAGGAAGGTCCGGATTCAAGAAAATGTCTGCCCTGAAACATGGATGAACTAAGTTTATTTGGGCAGAGAGGTCCAGTGGTTTGCACAAGTCAGGTGTTGTCCTCGATCATCCCTTGAAAGGTTAACTACAGAGTGATCTTAGGTATTTAGCCATTTTAGGAAACAGCTCAATCCTGTCTGATGCAAAACCCTTAGATGCAGCCGGAACTGAATCAGTCTCTTTAGCTGATCATTGACCTATTGGACCCCAGATGGAGAGGGGGAAGACTGGAATCTAGAATCACTGCAGACTAGAGCAATCCGCCTGTCCAGACACCCCACCCTGGGGATCAGATGCACTTACACGGAGGTGATGGGTGCGAAGTTCCTGAAGATGTTGGGCCACGATCTGGCCTTCCCCAAGTCTACCACCCAAATGCTGGAGAATTTAGTTAACCTAACCCACAAGGTGCCTCGTTGTGGAGACCACTCACTAGTCCTGCAGCCTATCTGAATCTCGCAAGGTGTTCGCTCATCTGTGCCAGGAGGCAAGGGTGGGACTCCGGGGTGCTTGCTTTGGGGAGTCCCTCCTTTTTATTCTTTGACCGAAGCAAAGTACATGAGGTTTATTGTTTTCTGAAAACATGTCAGAAATTAGGGAAAGAGTGTGCAGTTGCTGACAAGCTGAACTGGAGCCGGGTGATGGGTGGGGACACTGTCACCAAAGCAGCTGTCTGCCGCCTACTAGCCCACGGGTATCACGCACGCCTACATGGTTCCAGTCCTTCTTTGCACTCCTTCCACTAGAAAGAGAAGTTAGGGAGTCAAAAGCTGAGACCTCTTGAGATGAAAATGGCAGTTAATTAGCCTGGATATACAAGAAAATCTTGGGCTGGGAGTAAAAATCTGAGCTACCGTTTTATGGAGTCGTGTTTGTCAAGCACCGTTAAAACATTTAAAATGCTTTATTTCATTTGGCCTTAACGACTAGCCTGTGAGGTAAGTACAGTGATCACCCCATTCTACAGAAAAGAATACTGAGAGGACAGTGAAGGTCTAAGTTACCCAACGGCACCCATCAGGATTAGACAGACCCAGGACTTGAACCCAGGCTGTCCAAGACTAGCCCCGCCTCCCAGACTAGCCCTGTGAATTACCGCGGAAATCGACTGCCAGCTGCTGGTCCTAGAACCCAGCCTGATTCTGGCCTACAGGAGCTGGGAAAGGAACCCTCCCCACATATAAGAAGAGCAGAAATAATAAAAGATCACTTAAACCCTCCCTCTCAGCGAAAGCTACAACTCACAGCTGGAAAGCATTAACTAGGAGAGGTGAGAAGGGACTCCCGAACACCGCTTTGCAGATGGAAGGAAAAGCCTGGATATTTCTTGACGATTTCAATCTGTAAGTGACAAGTACAGGGAAGCCTCGCCGCGTCCTTCAGCGCGTCAACAGCTCAGAGTAGAGGACTTGGTGGTGCCCATCCCCAAGCAGCTTGCAGCGAATCTGTGGAACAGTGAGCCGGGAGAGGTCAGCCTCAATTTGAGACCACGGTGACTTCTTTGCATACTAACACCTGCCGAAGATCGGTGTCTGTGAAGGCAGGTAGCTTCGGGCTCTAGGGCTCCCTCCGTTTCTTACATGGGCCATTGAGGAGATTCTCCAGTGTGTCCTCTGTCCTGTGGCCATCTGAACCTGCACGCTCTTAGCTCGAGTTCAGAGCTCTCCAGCTCGCTGTGCTCTCTGCCTCCCCAAGAGAATGGGTAACTCTTTCTTGACCATAAAAACAAAAACAAAAACAAAAACAACCCTTTCTTGAAAAATTGTATTTGTTTTATGAGCTTCTCGGACACTGTCCTAGTGCCAATTTCCTGGTTCTTTCTGTGGTTCTGATCTAAGTAAGGCTCAGGTGGAGACAGAAGATGCAAGGAGATGGAGGAGGAAGGAGAGAGGCAGAATGGAGAAAACAAGCCAACGGTGTATCTGATGCCTGTTTCCATCCTTCAAACCAGTTTAGATCATCACAAATTAGGTAATTAGAATTGTTGTGATGTAGTCTTTGGTCTTGAGACACACACAGTTTTAATAAAAGTGCAACTATTACATAGGCCATCTATACAGGGCTATCCATGGAAAAGTGTTTTTTTTTTTTAAATTGTCAAAACAAAAATCAAATAACATGTGACATAAAATCATTTTGACTTTAGCCACCCCAATCAGGAAACGATGTGTCCCGAGGTCCTGCAACTCACGGATGGCTGCAATCTATCCAGCAAAACATATTTTAAGAGCTACCAAATATTTGGGTGTAACTGTTGTTTGCCAACTCACCCTGACTGGGAATCACAGACTCAGAGGTCTTGAAACCAAAAACAAGCCAGAGGCTTGCAAACGCCAAGCCTCCATCTACAGGCAAATGGAATATGAACCTTACAATTTTGGGGACTGACACAATTAAGTTTCACAAGGCATAACTGTCTTACTAGAGCTTTCTTTAAAGTTAAGTGTCAGGCTCAGAATAGAAATCCTGGTCTCTTGCTTCCTTTAACACTTTAAAAAAAAATTAAAACCCAGATAAAAGATAAAATTACTGTACTCAACGTAACACTTCAATCCACTGGCTACAGACCACAGGAAAAAGCGATGTTCCATTTTCTCCTTTCCGCGCTTTCCTGTTTTCCGCTGGTTCACCGAGATGTAACTGACACACAGCACTGCACCTTTAATGGTCCCACGTGCTGATCTGATACACGCATATACCGCAAAATGATCGTGCTCTTTTAACAGAGCTCCTTTTCTCCCTTAAGAGTGATTCTCTTTGCACCCATGCCCTCCTGTTTATGAGAGCTGGATACTTAAGGTTTTAAAGAGCACATCTGGATGTTTCTGGGAAATTTAATAGGAAGTTTTGAGGAACCTAAGTCTTCCTCACCCCAAGGTTTGGGATTTGGGTACCCAGATGAGGGAACCAAGCGTTTGGGAACACTGGGAAGTGGGGAGGTATGTCAGCATCTGTCACATCATCCCTAAGATAGCTGTCTTTCCAACAATCGCCTTCGAATGAATCAAATACAATCTGTGGCTCAAAGTAGGTGCTGTGAAATTTAAATTGAGTAGACAGTGATTTGTAGCAAGCAGCTGTTCCTGGATAACCGCCTGTCCCAAAACTCAGTAAACGAAAACATTAAGTATTTATTATGACCCCTCGCCCTGCCAGCAGGTTGAGGCTGATCTCACCCGAGGGCCTGAGGTTGGCTGGGGACTGGCTGGCTAACAGACTATTTCTTATTTTCCACAAGCAAGCCCCCAGACGTAGGCACATAGCAGTGACAGGGATCTGAGAAAACAGATCTACATAAGGGCTCAGAATTGGCATATAGTTATCTTTGCTGTATTCTTTTTTTTTAATTTTTTCAAAATTTTTTTGACATTTATTTATTTTTGAGAGAGATGGAGCATGAATGGGGGAGGAGCAGAGAGAGAGGGAGACACAGAATCGAAAGCAGGCTCCTGGCTCTGAGCTGTCGGCACAGAACCTGATGTGGGGCTCCAACCCACGAGCCGTGAGATCATGACCTGAGCCGAAGTCGGACACCCAACCGACTGAGCCACCCAGGTGCCCCAGTTTTAAATTTTTTTTTAATGTTTGTATTTATTCTTGAGACAGAAAGAGACAGAACATGAGCAGGGGAGGGGCAAAGAGAGAGGGAGACACAGAATCCAAAGCAGGCTTTGGACTGCCTGTCAGCACAGAGTCTGTCGAAGGGCTGTCAGCACAGAGTCCGTCGCGGGGCTTGAACTCATCAACCACAAGATCGTGACCTGAGCCGAAGTCGGACACTCAACCGACTGAGCCACCAGGCTCCCCTTTGCTGTATTGTCTTGGCTGGAGCAAGTCACAAGTGCAGCTCAAGTTCAAAGAGAGGGGAAATAGACTTAACTCTCGATAAGAGAAGTGTTGAAAGTCCTACTATATTCCCAGAAGGACTGGGACCACTCAATCTACCAAAGCCTCTTCTCTTGAGAAGGGCTTCTAACTAATTCATTTTTTAGTTCAGTCACCTTTTCAGTGAATATATACAGAACACTTAGTTTTGCAAAGCCCTGTTCAAGATGTCAGAAGTCCACCTACAAAAAAAAGCAGAGAACAACCTTGCTCTCGGGGTCATGTCCATATAAAAATATCTGAAACTTTACATAACGATTTTATGGGAAATGAAGACACCATCTATATTTGAAAAGGTTAATTTAAAATTTTAGTTTTAAAACTATGCTTTCTTATCATTCTTCTGGCAGTCTTCAATGTGGGAGGTGTTTGGGGGAAAACTTGGGTTTCGATCCCAACATACTTGGGGTTCGTATGTGAAATCCATCATTGCCAGACTGTGTGACTAAGGCCCCTTACTAAACCTGAATTCCAGTTTCTTTATTTAAAACAGGCCCCTTACTAAACCTGAATTCCAGTTTCTTTATTTAAAACAGGGAGTCCACAATACTCACCTCATGGCTAATGTCAATATTAACTTCAGTAATCCTTGGCACAAAGCCCAGCTCATTTATAGGTAATGTCTAATAAATGATAACCACGATAATTGCATCTTTTTCTTATAAGTACACCTTTATCACGTATTAACATCTGCACAGTAGCCAGGCTTAGAAATGTATTTTTAATTTTTTTTAACGTTTATTTGTTATTGAGAGACAGAGAGACACAGAGCGTGAGCAGGGGAGGGGTAGAAAGAGGGTGAGACATAGAATCTGAAGTAGGCTCCAGGCTCCAAGCTGTCAGCACAGAGCCCGATGCGGGGCTCAAACTCATAAACTGTGATATCATGACCTGAGCCAGAGTCGGTCACCCAACCAACCGAGCCACCCAGGCGCCCCGGAAATGTATTTTTAATGAGATGGTATATGAAGCAAAAAAAAGTTGAAAAACCTGGAGCTGACAGAACCCAAAAATGTTGAAAAGCACATCCTCCTCAATTAGAAAATTGTAATAGAAACAGGCAAATAATCTTTAAGCTTGCGGTACTGACATTTCCTCCCTGGTGTTTTCTTCAGGGAGAGACAGGGTCACCAAGAGCCAGATTGGGACACTGTGCTCTCATTTCTGAACGGCACTGCAGCATTATTTATTCTGGCAGAACAGCCACTGTGCTCAAATGACAGGCACAGAGGAGCATAATAAATACAGATTTGGTTAACTCTATTGAGCAGGACAGGTTATCAAGGGGTGGGAAAGAGGCCAAATGCATTTCCCGAGTTAGAAGTAAAACAAGACAGTGGGCATGGCCAGCAGCGCGATGAATTTTATCCTTTGGATAAAATATACAAGCTCTAACCTCTGCAAACTGGGCTCAAAAAAGAACCGGAGAAGGAGAAGGCTGGGAGGTTTTTCATTAGCCTTCTAAATCACCGAGTTTCTTACACATTTTGTTGAATCTGTTTGAGTCTCCAAAAAATATTTGCAACTTATATGATGGTCGTTACCGAAAACGAAAAGCAACCCCTGTTTGATACGAAAAATGTCATATTCTCATAGTTATGACAAATCTCTTTTTCCATCTCCTGAAAACATGTACTTAAGGGAAAAGTACATGGTTATTTATTGGTTCAATAATCCGCACTGTTCTTCAAACAATTTATCGCACGATCATGATTAATATTTAAATGTATCCGTTATTGTGTCCATAGTATTTGGTAATGCTTATAACAAGGGTGGTAAAAATTTAACCATTATTTTGTATGTATTATGTGGCAATTTAAAATTTTGTCTGAGCATTACAATAAATGCTGCTTTGGTAAAACTCTAATCTTTTTCATTCCTCTCGATCCTTCTATTGGAAAAAAAAATGGATCTCCCAAAATAATGAAAAACAAATGTACAATTACAGAGAAAAGGTTCTTAGCTCTTCAGGAAATCATTATACATATGGGTGTTTTGGTAAGGAAACGGAGCAGAAGGAGAATTATTTAGAAAGCAGGTTTGTCTCAGATAGTTTGCTAAATTGTGTAGTTCTGGTTGTCATGGCGATAGCACCATGATTTAAATAAGTCTACACAGAAATAGAAGTCACTCATACTATATTCATAAGAATCAAAGAAATCTCATTATTTAATGGGGAAAAAACTTCCCAGTTTGGGTGAAGGGAGAGAAAAACATGGTGTGTCAAATTTATTTTTCTGACAAACTGTTTGTTATTTTATCTCTGAAACAGCATAAAGACAAAATATTTAGAACTAAACAACAAAGGGAGCGCTACATGGTAAGCGTCTGGAAGGCACTAGGTCCTTGGGAGATACTTTACAGACTCAGGGTCAACAAAATCATCGAAAAATAGGAGACAAACATTCCACTTAGGAAGTAGGGGAAAAAAAACAAAAACAAAAAAAGCAAAATTCAAAGGAAGTGAAAACAGGGATATAATGAAACTGCAGGACCTAATAAAAGGAATAACATTAACGTGAGAAATGAAAACAAAAAAGATTTTTTAAGACAAATAATTTTCAGAGGCAGGTTTCAAGCAAGATTCCTCAGTGATACTGGGGCAAAGGCATAAATAAACAACCAGGAATGTCAATGTTGTCAAACTACAGCTACAGGAGAGATCGAAGGACTGTAAAGCAAAGCTATGATTTAGTTGGTGAATACATTTAAAACTAAAGTGGACAGTTTTCTACAAAATATGAATGACTTAAAAAAGAAACAAAACAATCTGATTAGACCTATAAACTTTAAAATAATGAGTAGTTGGGGCACCTGAGTGGTTCAGTTGGTTAAGCGTCCAACTTTGGCTCAGGTGGTGATCTCACAGTTCGAGCCCCACGTCGGGCTCTGTGCTGACAGCTCAGAGCCTGGAGCCTGCTTCGGAATCTGTATCTTCCCGTATCTCCACCCCTCCCCTGTTCATGCTCTGTCTCTCTCTGTCTCCCAAAACTAAATAAATGTTAAAAAATAAATTAAATAAAATCATAAAATAATTAGTGTTCAAAAGGCAATCCACCCTCCACCACCCGAAAAGATTTTAGAAAGGCTTTCACCAGGCATTCAGGGCACGTACCATCTTCCTTTAGCACACACCGTTTTAGAGAGGCGAGAAACAGAGAAAGCTACGCAATTTTCTCTTTCACATAAACCTGAGAGCAAAGGATTGGATAAGAAGGAAAAAAAAATAGAATCTCTTCTCACTAGTGAAAATAAATGTAAACATCTTTAATAGACACTAGAAAATTGAATCTAGGACATTATGACCAAACAGAATTCACACTCTAAATGAAGAATTTTTCAACATAAAATATATATATATATATATATATATATATATATATATATATGTCAACATAGCTTGCTACATGAGCAAAGAAAAGGAGAGAGTCACAGTACTCTCAATGTGTACAGGAAAAAAGCTTTACATTAAGCTTTATATTGAAAACACTTAGGAAAGATTATCTCTGAAATCCTAAGTAAGCAGATTACTTGATGGCAGATATTTAGAGGTATTACATTAATTTGGAAACAAGAGAAGAATATCCACTATCGCCACAAATTATCAACATTATACTGGCCGTGCTAGCCAATGCAATAAAGGAAGAAGAAATAAAAGACATAAGACACAAAGAAGAGAAAAAAAAGTAATTATGATCATTTACATTAGAAAATACTAAGCTATTCCACAGGAAAATTATTAGAACTAATAAGAAAAGTCAGCAGGGTTTCTAGATAGAAGATCAACATATGAAATGCAAGATTGAGAGTTCCCAATAAACAAATTAAAATGTAATAGAAAAATGGCAACAAAAAGTACAAGTGCATAGAAAAAAATCAAGATGTGCAAGAAATTGACAAAAATACAAGGATATTTAAGAAAAAATACATGAACAAATAGAAATAAAGATCATATTTATGGCAGAAAAGAATCTAAACAAACCAATTCTCCCCATATTAATCTATAAATGTATTTCTAGTTGAAATCCCCAAAGAATTTTTTTTTTTATGGACTGAGTCAAAGTGATTGTAAAATTCATATGCAAACGTAAAGATCCAGGGATAACCAAAACGGAGAGGAAAATAAAAAGTTATTATATGAGGACTTACTTATTAAAACAATATGTTATTGATACAGTTTTAGTGAAACAGATTAAAAATCAGGAGGGGAAAAAAAGCATTTCTAATAATTGGGGATAAGTGGGGGAGGGATCGTGGAAAAATTGACTAAAAATATAAAATGTTATCAATCCTTCATATAAACAGAAGTAAATTCCTGATGTTTTGAAAATCTAAGGGTTTCAGGAACAAATGGAAGGGGACTTTGAGGTAGGAAAAGGCTGTCTACCAGGGAGGGGCCTGAAGTCAGACCACCGCGTCCCGGCACAAGATAGCATTTCTTCTTCTTCTTCTTCTTCTTTTTTTTTTTTTTAACATTTATTCATTTTTGAGAGACAGAGAGAGGCAGAACATGAGCGGGGCAAGGGCAGATAGAGAGGAAGACACAGAATCCAAAGCAGGCTCCAGGCTCCAAGCTGTCAGCATGGAGCCCGACACGGGGCTCGAACTCACAAACCGCGAGATCATGACCTGAGCTGAAGTCGGACGCTTAACCAACTGAACCACCCAGGCGCCCCAGCATGTCTTCAATTCTTAATGTCTCACAATGTTATACAGATTTGCAACAACAACATCTAAACAAATAAAAAAAAAAAAAACTGTGGGAAATTTACCCAGGATTGATGATATTGCTGTATCCGGGGCGGAAGAGGAAGAAGAAAGAATCTTTGTTGGCAAATAAAAGGAACTTGAGCTTTTACTTGTAATCTCCCTTCTTCTATGTGAAAAGTCTGAAGAGGAAGTGGTGAGTGTTGGCAGTGTTCCTTCTAGATAGGAGGTGAGTGACTGACCTGGCCACACCCTCCATACCCTTCCTGATTCGTACATCTCCCCCCACCTCCACAAAAAGACCCTTCATGAAGACAGATATCATATGTTAAACAGATAAAGAAAAAACTGGGTAAGTCTATTTTCTTTTTCCCATAAATGCACAGCAGGTGTTTGAGTATTTCTATGAGGCATTTGGGAATGAATAATATAAATTCATTTATTAAAGAATTAAGTGCATTGTAATTGATAAAGTCATGTACAAAATAACATTTTGCCAACTCTTAATGACTTAGGAACCGATGGTCTGGATTTTTAGATTATCTCTCTTGCAGATGTCTTTTTGATTTGTACTATCCATCAAAGAGTTTAAATCTTGATAATCATTTTAATAAACTGTTAAGGGAGAAAATTAAAACTAATAAGTAAATATTTGGTTTTTAATTGGATTCATTTACACCTTCGATCCTTACTTCAGAAGCAAGTTTCACTTCGTTCCCAGTTTTGTGTCTCTAATTGAGGACAGATGTCTCTGACCGTTTTTGAACTTTTAACCAGAATTTATAAAATGCATATCAAATGAGACAGAGAGAGAGAGAGAGGGATGAGGGAATGAGATTTTACTTAGGATTTTCAAGTGAGGTTCAATACATCATACGGTCAGATGTTTTCTTGGGGAAATTAATTACCAATTTATCAGAATAACGGTGAAAAAGCATTTACTATCTAGACATTTTTTTCTTACTCCACTTGCCTATCACTTAGCTTACCATTTAGACTGCTACTTCACTTATTTCATCCCCAAAAAGACGGGGGGGGGGGATTTCAAATTCTCTATTCCTTAAGTGTTACGGGGAAGATGTGTGTGATTTGGCAAAAAGATACTTTTAAGTTTACTTATTTTGAGAGAGTGAGCACACAAGCAGGGGAGGGGCAGAGAGAGAAAGAGAGAATCCCAAATAGGCTCCAAGCTGTCAGCCCAGAGCCCCACACGGGGCTCCAACTCATGAACCATGACATCACGACCTGAGCCGAAACCAGCTGTCAGATGCTCAGCCGACTGAGCCACCCAGGCGCCCCACCAGCAAAAAGATTTAAGTTATTTTTAATATCCCTTTGCTTTGTGATGGTCACCAAGCCCTGCCCTACCCCACACTGTTGACAATCATTACAGATTGTCCAATCAGCGACATGGGTAGTTCCCAAGGAGAAGAAGGCACTTAAATCTGGAGTCAGGAGATAATCGTACAAGTTCTCTCCCTACTTAAGAGGATGATGGAGCACAGATATTCTGAAAAATCCCGTTCCTCCTTTTCAAGAAAATCTTTCCTCCTCATCTGGCTCAGGAAGGAGTAAAACACAGCCCACTTAAAGCCTCCAGCTGGAGAGAATGATGGCAAGCCCTCAGCTAACACAGAGGCGACGCATCTGTGGGTAGCATTTGGCAGGGTAATGATGCTGTTGCACCCTTTTGAGATATTCAAGTCACAGTGATGGACCACTCTCATCCCCAGGGACACTCCCAATGGCTGCCACCTTGGAGAAGACGAAACAGCACACTTGTAGCTCAAAGACTTAACCTGCCCAAACTGGCCTCGTTTCTTGGCAAAAGATAAAACAAAAGGTACTTTCTTAAGAACGTGTATAAATGTTATGGCCACATTGCATAGCCTTTTAAAAGTCTTTTTAAAAAGTCAGAGGTTGCACCTGACATTTCGAAGAAAAAAGAAGAGCCTTCTGGTTAAATAATTTAAGAACAATATAATCACACACACACACACACACACACACGCACACACACACGCACACACACACGCACACACACACACCCGATTTGGATTAAGGTCTATGCATCCTGTGGAACCCAAGAAGCAGGTATATAAGTAATGACAAATCCTCCTCAAGAAGGCAAACAAACAGCCTGGAGACGGGATTTGACACAGTCATAAGGCGGTAGGTAAAGTAGAGATGATCTGTGCAAACAGTCCAGGTATGAACCGTAATCCAAAAGATATTTTTAATGGCTGCTGGAAGTACAGCACAAAGATGCTGTCTCCTTAGCACCATCAGGCCCCCCAGCGCATTATAAACCACCTTTCTGACTTCCTGGCCCTGACAGACGAGATCCTTGCCCCATACTCGGTTATAGCTAAAAATCTAACCTACCAAATATAATCTCACAGACTAGGTTAACATGCTTACTGCCCTATTTGAAAAATCGTTATTCACCTACTAGAAGGTATGTCAGGGTATGTTGTTAAAAATCACGGAGGTTTTCTGAAACTGTTGACAATAATTTTTTTAATTAAAAAAACATCTCGAGATAGCCACAAAATCATTACCAAAAATACTTTGACTTAGAAATCCTCAAGAACTATCAGGACACCATCAACCACACTGATAGTATAAGTTCAGAAGTATTAAATTCATTAATAAACAAATTTAAAGAGCGTTACAGCCCAGGTACATGGATTTTGTTCGGGTGGGTTTGGTCTATTCATCCCCAGAAATTACGTGAGGGACTCTATGTGCACGTCTGTGTTTATGCCCTTCACCGGATTCTCAAACTAAACTCTGACCTAACAAAAGACACTATAACATTTCGTAAGTACATTAAGCCCTACATGATTGCCTCAGGGAGAGATAAATGGGTGATCACAACAAACTTGCCTACATAATCCAATATAAACGGGAAAAATATTACTTTCTACTTAAAATCCTTGGAACTCCCACAAACGTGTGCCTATGTGCAAGTAAATATTCAAAATGATTAGTATATGAACTGAATTCACAGCAGAATAAAACTGAGGAGACTTCCCAGATCAACGTAAGCCACATATCCGGCTGACCCGGTTAATCCGCTGTATTTTCATTTCGGAGCACCAAGGTCGAGATAGGCCCCCTCCCCCGTTCAGCGAGACAGTCTTCAGACCAAATACACATTACCCAAAATGCTGACACAGGTTCCTTTTGTAACCCAGCCTGCAGAGCTCTCCAAAGCTATGCTTCCATTTTCCCTCCAGGAAATATTTGTTCTAATTAAGAGAAAAGAGCAAGTCTCATCTAAGGAAGGAGGGCAATTTTTCTGAGGTTTGAACATTAACTTGTTTCCTCCAATCCTACCACGAAGTCTCCACGTTCATTTAGACACTCACAACCCTTCCAGGGGTGTCAGATGCTGGACAGGAGTGGGTTCACCTGCCTCGGTGACAGCACCTGAAATTTATGTCCCCCGGGACGTGTTTCTGTTTTCTCGTTTCAGCAAGTGAGTCATCGTCTGTGGCACGCGGGCTGACACCGCCGTCCCCTGCCAAGACCCCAGCCAGACTGCTGGTTGCCATTTGGTGACTGTGCTGATGGGAATCTTTCTGGATATCTAGGATGTTCCATGCTAACTTGCAAAATGATTTTTCTTTATTATCAGAATATATGCATTCAGAAGCAGGGCCAAATACAGAAAACATCCTGCTGATGATTTCAGGAACCAAATCACTGAATTGATGTGTTGAATTAAAAGAAAAAGAAAAAGAAAAAAAAAAACAAGAAAAGAACTGAAGAAAACTTCAACTCCTCTCTAAAATGGTCTGGCTCTCTTTCTCACTGGTGTATCTGTTTAACACTTCTGTCTGTTATTTATTTTAAACAATTTTTAACGTTTATTCATTTTTGAGAGAGACAGACAGACTGTGAGTGGGGGCGGGGCAGAGAGAGAGAGAGAGAGAGAGAGAGAGAGAGAGAATCCAAAGCAGGTTCCAGGCTCTAAGCTGTCAGCACAGAGCCCAATGTGGGGCTTGAATTCACGAACCATGAGATCATGACCTGAGCCAAAGTCAGATGCTCAACCGACTGAGCCATCCAGGTGGCCCTTCTGTCTATTATTTTAACCCCACACTACAGTTTTCCTGGGTCGGAGAGGCAGCATTGAAGAGTGAGAAATTTCACACGTGATATCTTTTCAACAGCCTTCTTTTCTCTTTCCATAATCAATCTTAGTCTGCGGATCGAAGGACAGAGACTCTACACATTTGCTGGGGTGGTGACCCCCTACCTCCCGTGAAAGACAGTGTCACTTTCATATTGAAAACCTGGAGTCTTCATTCCAATTTGACCTCATTCTCCCACCTGTCTCCAGGTGCTCAGAGGGCCCCCCACCCCTGAGAGCACCAGCTCTCTGCTCAAGTCACAGCCAGAACATAGTCCAGGCACTGCCTACTCACCTGTCCACAGCTAGGAGCTGGCATCCCGCCACGTGAGTTTTTCCTCAAGGACCCCCTAACTGAGTGGGAAATATCACGGTTTCTAGCCCACGTAGACCTCATCTGTGCAATAATCAAGGACCACACACTGCGCTCTGGACTAGTCGGGCAAGCGAGTCATGGGCATGTCCAAACAGAAAGGACAGAATATGGAAACTGATCAGGGCACATCCATTGTCATTGCTCACTGCAAAGACAACGGAGCAAACAGAAAATGTCCCTCCCATCCGGGAGTGTACGTGAACAGCAACATCCCTATTTCTAGGGACCAACACAGTTCCCCTACTTGCCACTCCCCAAAACAAACAAGGTCACCAAATCCAAATTCGGTGGAAGAGACTGGACCGCATCTCAGGTTTTCAACATGCCGCCCATCTGCACTTCTTCAGAACCTTCCCTCTCCACAGACAGACTGCCATAAACCAGGAACATTCTTTCCAGCCATACCCGCCACAATTTTACAGTCGCAGCCACTCCCGCCACATCAGGTGCCACACGGACAACTTTGTGTGCGTCCTTTCATTATCCTCAGATAACCCCGGGCAGCAACCGAGGTTCTTGGAGGAACCAGGGGGAACGGGTGTGGATACATGAGGACTCAGGATGAAAATGAGGAAGATGAACTGTCAGTTTTGGTGTCTGAAGACACTTTTGGGGAACTCGTCCAAAGTTTCTATAAGTCACTGAAGCCGAATGTAATTAATCATAAAGTTTTTAAATGTTTATGTTTAGCTCAACTAAAATATTGTAAGAACGTAATACAGTGTAAGCATATTTAAGAAACCAAAGGCTCAGTACAAACCCCCAAATCTCCATATGTATGCTTGAAACTCAAGTTTATTTACCGCATATATTTGCATGCCAAATCGTGCTGCCCAAAAAATGTGGATTTCAGAACAGGCAGACAGAAATGAATGAGTGCACAAAGGAACGAAGGGATGAACCAATAAGTAAGTTCATAAATAAATGAAGCATACTGGGGCGCCTGGGTGGCGCAGTCGGTTAAGCGTCCGACTTCAGCCAGATCACGATCTCGCGGTCCGTGAGTTCGAGCCCCGCGTCGGGCTCTGGGCTGATGGCTCAGGGCCTGGAGCCTGTTTCCGATTCTGTGTCTCCCTCTCTCTCTGCCCCTCCCCCGTTCATGCTCTGTCTCTCTCTGTCCCAAAAATAAATAAACGTTGAAAAAAAAATTTAAAAATAAATAAATAAATAAATAAATAAGTAAAAAATAAATGAAGCATATGGTCGATCTCACTCTACCTCGTTGGTCTCTTAACCTCCGTATGATAACCTTCTATAACTTTCAGTCTATTTATTCTTAGGGTGTGTTTAATGGTGAAACAGAAAATGCTGCACAGGTTCGACTTCTCAGGTGTCCTCAGGAATGTAAACCATTGTACTCAGAACACATGAAGAACGTGAGTGAAATTTGGGGAACATTTGGGGGACTCTCCCAAGGTTCCCACAACCCCTCTGAGGTTCAAGAACCTCCTGGCCCATGGGGGTCTCTGCAGGGGCCAAGTTTGCACCAGAACTCTGGGGAAGGTGTCACTTTAGGGAAAAGTGATCGTTACAAAAAAAAATTTTTTTAATGTTTATTTATTTTTGACAGAGAGAGAGAGAGAGAGCAGGGGAGGGGCAGGGAGAGAAGAAGACACAGAATCCGAAGAGACAGGCTCTGAGCTGTCAGCACAAAGCCCAACACGGGGCTTGAACTCACAGACTGTGACATCGTGACCTGAGCTCAACTGACTGAGCCACCCAGGCGCCCCGAAAAGTGATCATTTTAAATGTAACATTGCCTATTCAACTGCCGGGATGGAAGTGTTGCACTGTGAGACGGGTCCAAGTTTAGGAGTGGCAAAAATTATTTAAACTTATTTTTTTAAACTTATCTCATTTTAGAATCACACGCATGATATCCTTTAGAAAAAGTTCATTGCAGTTCAGAGCATGTATTTTGTTTACAAATTATAAAAAGTGAATAATGAAAATGCTTGTGACTTCTCAAGGTGCTGTCCCATTCCCAAGCCCTCCTCTACCTTCGACCCAGAGAAACCCAAGACGCACACCTGGGGAAGTGTCGGGGCTAGATCGTCTGTGCTGTGAGCCTGCCCTGAGGGGGCTTCCCCAGCACGGGTGGCATATGGGCAATGAAAGAAGGAAGAAATACCCTTCTCACACCCTGAGGACTACAGGGGGAAACCTGTGAGGAGCCAGGAAAAGGTCGACCATGACCATTGTCCAGCTACAGGAAACTACATCTCCCATGGGAGCCCTTCCCTTCCTAGAAGGCCATCAGCTACCACACAGAGAGGACTCCCACCTTGGGACACTTTTAATTCCTGTCTCAACACTGGATATTTGGGGACACAAAGAGTTCACAGAACAGTGATTTGGGAGCAGAGCAGCCTTGGGACCTACCTCTGTGTTCCCCAGGGTCATAAACATTGTCCTCAGACCACACTCTTTAAGGGAAGGTGAGGCATAAGAACACATGTTTTCATTACGCCACAAATAACACTTATTTACTAGAGTGGTTACACCAAGACACGTAGTAATACCACAGATTTGAAGAGCTGTGGACAAGTCTACTTATGTTGACACAACAGAAGAAACATTTTCTCGTGGCCAACATAGTGTGGTCCATCATGCTGCCTTTTCTGATCAGAGATAAATTTAATGTCTCCCTAGTATCTTTTTCAAAAGGTTTGTAATTTTATTAAGTAAAAGAACAACAAATACTTAAGAGCAAGACTTTCTCTTGTGACCGTTACACTAAAAATAGCCAACCAATATCGTGAAATGAAGAAGGATTTCTACAATGATGAGGGAAAATAAATCATGGAAGTAGGGAGGTATTAAGGAAATGTATCCAGAATCCTCTCTATGTCACAAACTTTGTTCATAAGATGATGTTCTGGAACACAGCGGGTGGGGCCCGGAAAGAAACCTACTTAGAGCTACAGGAAGACTCGTGGACAGGAATATAGGAGATGACAGTCCCCAAGTGTTTGCACATCGCATCTGCTATCACAAGGCAGACAGGGGATTGAGTCCACTTGGGAAGCGGGGAATCTTCAAGCTGCCGGATACTGCTGTTTCCCAGTCAGGTAAGCTACCTCCGTGGGGAAAAGAGACCCTGGAAATCATCTTAAAGACTCCTGAGAAGAGTAAGCAGACCTCAATGTTGGTCTGACTGCAGTGAACAAAGTGTCCGAGGGAAGACTTCTCTTTGGGGAGAAGGGCTATTTCCCCAGGAAGGACCTGGACAATACAGCTTCGGATTTGCTGAGAAAAAACTGGCCAGTGGAGAACGGACTAGAAGGCCAGTGTTTCCAGTATTCTTGGTGGTGGCCAATTGTCTACATACGAAGTTATCGGAATCCACATATGGATGCCCACGCGGTTTCAACATGGAATTTGTCTATGGCTCCATCAGTCACTAGATGTCAGCTGACAACATGCAGTAGAGTCGAGGCCAAGTAATACTAGAAAAGTCACATACAAGGTAACTACTTTATCAGTGTTTCTATAGAAACCATTCTGTATTACTTTAAAATCACACTTTCATTGTTGAAGATTGTCAACTCAATGTGAACAAGCAGCAAGTTATGAGTAAACTGTAAGGGCCTCCTGCATATCTAGTGACCACACCTTGAGGCCTGCAGGAGCGCAGGCCCGGCACACCGTAAGACAGATGGGTTCAGCTGTATCCTTTGGGAAATCCAAGGAAAAGCGACCCAGCTCACTCAGCACAGGAGTCCCAAAGCCTACGTGCCTTCTGGCATCAGATCGGCCTTTGGTCTTTCAAGCCGATCAGCTCCTAAATGAGCACTCACATCTTGTTAAGTAGAGATGCTTCCTCCTGGTCCTGGGGTTTCCTCTCACGGGGGGACGTTCCACCGGCTGTAAGTCTCCTGGGCTCTGCGGGAGCACCATCCCCCACTGCGACGTGAAGGAAGAGGCCCTGGCAGGAGGCTGGGGGCTCTCCTCCTGGGGTCCCTGCTGGTCTGCTCCCAGTGCTACCTCCGAAAGGCCAACCGGGACCACCGGGCCAGCCGGGCCTCGGGAGGGCAGAGGTCAGAAGCAGCTTGCTCACCATCGGCAGGCATCTCTCGGCTCTGTTGTCTCCTTCACAGACTCCATGTCTTGGCTCTTAATGCCCTACTCGACTGTCTTACTTCTTGGTTGAGGATCAGACATGAAGGTGAGTGCTATTATATCCTAATGCCCTCCAAAGACCATGAAAGCATTGAGTGAAGAGATGACATTCTCACAGATTGACAGGCTATAGGACTCCTTTCACTCTACAGGTCAAAGTTATAGTTTAGAAAAAGAAATGTCCTGGAAAGTGGATTAAACACCGACACTCTGATCTGTGTAGGCATTCTCAAAGGCAGGTGCATCGGAAGGGGGGATAAAGAAGCTGGCCGTCCACGCATCACAACTTTCCAGAGCTGACATTGCTTCCACAATAACATGTTGTTCTTGCCTATTTCACGGGATTTCTTCTTTTTCCTTTTTTTAAGTGTGTATTTATTTTTGAGAGAGAGACTGCACGAGCAGGGGAGGGGTTGGGGGAGGGCGTTGACAGAGGATCCAAAGCAGGCTCTGTGCTGACAACAGAGAGCCCAATGTGGGGCTCGAACTCGTGAACCGTGAGATCATGATCTGAGCCAAAGTCAAGCGCTTAACTGACTGAGCCACCCAAGTGCCCTGACAGGATTTCTGCTGAAGCTGATTGATACATATGCACCTTGTGAACACAAAAGTTTTAAACTGACAGAGGTATTATATTATTACACCATATGTCATACTATACATCATATATAATATATACATCATGTAATAACATATATAATACATTATGTATATTGTCTTTGTTGCTATTTTTATCATTATTCCTTTTTGCCTACTTGAACCAAATCATTTTCAACTAATCCCAATAAATAAAGCTTTAGCGTGTTTCAGTTTCTGGAGTGCCCTGACCACAGAGCATGACCCCTGGACGAAAGCTGCCCCAGCCGGGTGGGTCCCTGGTGCGGGTAGCCTACGAAGACATGAATACCATAGCACCCCGAAGGTGGGGAAGGGTCTTCACTGTAATCTTACTGACTCGATACTAGCCAAGCAGGTACTGCGAAGGCTGCTGTTCATCCTAATTAACTAATCATCAGCATCTCCCACATCATACCCCAGGATTTCAACTTAGAAGCGGCGTTATTTTGAATCTGGGTAGAGAAAGTAATTTTTTTTTGCTGTTCTTCTGTAATCCAGGAAATGGGTCCAGCATTCCAAGAACAAAAATGTCATCTGCTTCAATTCTGCTTGACTTCTCTTAATAACTTGTTACAGTACATCTTATTTACAGGGATTCTTTCTTGCAGAATTCACCAAAAAAAAAAAAAATGTGGTGTGAAAAATACTCCCCTTCAGCATGAAGGGCACTCACCAACTTTAACCATGGGATACACATTTCTTATATAATGTTTCTGACATGATTACACATATCCAAAAAGTGGGGGATTCATAAATAATTGAAACCTAAGTTTATCCCAGTGTTGAGACCTCTCTGAGACTTAGGAAATGGGTCTGTAAATCTACAAATCCTTAAGCTTTGCATGAATTTCAATGAGTTAGAAACACTGCAAACATAGCCTTTCTTTGCAGTGTTTTGAGATTTAAATTTAGGTTTGGGTGACCCAGGGGAGAAATGAGAGGGAAAAAAATGCGAAATTTGACTCATCTGAGAATAGTATGTCTTCTAAGTTAAACTTGTAATACATTAAATCACTTCTAATTTCCCACTAATCCCTGTCTTCATTTGCTTAGTAAAGACTTTTAAAAGATAGCACTAACACCACAAATTTACATATTGACACAGCAGCAATATTCCTACTGAAAGGGAAATATGCTTTCCAAGGTTCGTGTGTATATATTTTTCTGTGTGTGTGTATGTAGTCAAACATCAAGACTACGTATAAGTTTTTCCAATTATATACATTTAAGGCTCTGTTAGATTTAAATGTCAAATGGAAATTTTCTAGAAGTTTCTTTGTGCGGCCGGATTGATAATATTAATTTTTTCAATGTCAATTTCAGCAGCGTTGCCAATAATTTTATACAAGATTAATTTGCAAGACTTAGCATATTAGTATCATGCTGTGAATAATCTCCATATTTAAAGAAAAATTACAAATTAACTGATAATAAATAATTAAAAACCAAGAATCCTCACCATACCAAACTCTAAGGTAGAGCCGCTAAAATACAGATAACAACCCCCACCCTGCACTCCCACACTGTGCTGTGCACGTGCGGATCAGTGTGCGGTGGGATTTCTAAGTGTACATTTTAACGAGGACTTCGGTACCCCTTTGTCCGTGACTCTTCTGAGAGGTCCATGTTTCTTTAAGAAGCATCCATTAATACATGTTGGTTCTAGTGTTTTCCAAGAAACCGCTAAAGGCAGCAATTTTTAGGAAACTGGTGGAGAACTCTATATGGGCAACAAAGACATTCTCAAGGGGTTTCATTCAAAGACGAGCACACGTGTGAATTCTGCTTTCAATGCTGCTCAAAGTCATTGTTAGTGACAAGAATATTAACCAAGTATGCCATGGATGACTATAATTTTTAGACCATAAATAGTTCTGAAAAGCTACCGCTTACGGGCAAGTAAGGCTATGAGTCAAAATGATAACCAGAGAGACCTTTCGTCAAATAATCCACAAAGTGAAGAAAATAGGAAGCATCACTAATCTGAAACACATCATCTAACTGGTCCTA
Organism: Prionailurus viverrinus; assembly: GCF_022837055.1. Classification (NCBI taxonomy): domain Eukaryota; kingdom Metazoa; phylum Chordata; class Mammalia; order Carnivora; family Felidae; genus Prionailurus; species Prionailurus viverrinus. Next base: position 79,425,782 of record NC_062561.1, on the reverse strand, counting down.
AGACAGACAGGAACTCCTCAACAAATGTAAGTGCTTTATATATTCCTTAACAGTATTCTTGCCAGATTTATCTTTTTTTTTTTTTTTTTTTTTTTTTTTTTTTTTTTTTTTTTTTTTTTTTTACATTTCTCGTGCTCAAAAGGCCATAATATACCTTCAGTCCAGAGAGAATGCATTTGTATCTCCATGCATGAGATATGATTTGATTAATTCATCAATGGGTGCCAGTCCGGGGAGAGGGTTTAAATCTCTCAGAAAGAGCCAATAAAACCCTTTAGGTAAAGTCACTTGTTCAAATGAAATGTTTTAATGATAGTGTAACTTGGGTGCCATGCTGGGTTACAAAGCATCTGTAAGAAGGGAGCCTTTTAGGTCGGCTCAGGACTAAGAGTGCAGACCTGTGTCCGTCCATCCTACCTGCTGTGCTCCTCTTGGCTCTGGAGGCAACAGTTCACGGTATTCACCAAAAAGCTAAACAAACGACCGAACAGGGATTTGGCCAAGAGATCTCGGTAAAATTCAGCCATCTGTACTGTGTGTCGTCGAATGATGGTGTCTCCTAGGACAGCAGAAGGGAGAGGAGAGAGAACGAGGTTCCCCTCATTTAGAAGCAAACAGCACCGTGCACGTCACATAGCCTCACACACCAAAAGATGTTCAAAACACGTGATAACTCTTATAAATGAGGTCTCTTAAAATGTTTCCCCAAACGAGTGCCATGTACGTTGCAATCTTACTTGCTACAAACACTGAGCACAGCTTCCGACCCCCATGCAGGCTGTGTAATTTCCTTTCTGTTAGGGAACCAAGGGTTGGCAGGGCCCCTCTTAACAAGCATTCTGATAACAGCTCACTGGTTTGACTATGAATCCTCCCCAAGGCATCTGGAAACCTGGCCATCGGGGAAATCAGTCCTATTTTAAATATTTTCAAAGACATGGTCCAGCTAGCCAAAATGCGAGTGTGGAGTTTGGGAACAAGTTTGGGCCTTCGGGCAGAAATGTTTATGTTATTCTCTAAGACATGGGAATCCAAATCTTGAGTGATAAGGCTTTTAGAAGAGAGTAGACTAGAGAAGAAACCAAGAAAAAAAGGAATCAGTGAGGAAGATGTGGGGCTGAGCCTATTATAGCTTCTGTGCTGGAGCGCAGAGAGGAGCAGGGGGTCCAGCATTCAGACCGTGTGGCCGTGGCCAGCCTGGCTAACTTGTGCCACTAGGCTGATGAGGGAGTTAAGTAATAGGACGAGGGCTGTGTGAAATGACAGCCGAGCGTTTGATCGGTGGAGATGCAGACTCAGGAGGAGAGCTGCTTCTGAGATAGGCTGAGATAAAAGAAAATAAAAGGGGGGGGGGCACCTGGGTGGCTCAGTTGGTTAAGCGTCCGACTCCGGCTCAGGTCATGATCTCACAGTTGGTGAGTTCAAGCCCCGCATCAGGCTCAGCGTTCGGCGCAGAGCCTGCTTGTGCTTCTCTCTCTCTCCCCTTCTCTCTGCCCCTGCCCTACTCACGCTCTCTCTTTCCCTCAAAAATAAATATACTTTCGGGGCACCTGGGTGGCGCAGTCAGTTAAGCGTCCGACTTCAGCCAGGTCACGATCTCGCGGTCCGTGAGTTCGAGCCCCGCGTCGGGCTCTGGGCTGATGGCTCGGAGCCTGGAGCCTGTTTCCGATTCTGTGTCTCCCTCTGTCTCTGCCCCTCCCCCGTTCATGCTCTGTCTCTCTCTGTCCCAAAAATAAATAAACGTTGAAAAAAAAAATTTAAAAATAAATATACTTTCAAAAAAATTACAAAAGAAAAAAAAGAAACAAAACAGCAGGTAAGGAAGACTCAAGGACCTACAGGTTCAAGGCCACCAAGATCAACAAACTAAGTGGCTACGAGAGCAGGTGTGCCCTTGCTGATATCATAGAATTAAGGTCCCTGGAGTCAACATGATGGAGGGTGCTGGAAGGTGAGTAAGGACAGGAGGACAGTGTAAGCAGAAAAACCTGCCTGTAGTAAATTCTAGATACTAATGGTGAGTTCAAGTTTTCTTTAAAAAGTCACGAGAAATGATGAATTTGGAGAAGTTCAAGAAACTTAATGTAATTGGATGCAAGGGCTGGTACAAAATGGCTCAGAATACAGCCTAAGTTTGGTGGGCCCGAATCATAAAGGGCCTCCTAGGCCAACCCACAGAGACGAGGTTCGCTCTGGAAGGCCTGGGAGCATCTTTGAAGGGCTGATGTCTATGGATGAAAATCCTACTTGCAGAATACGATTCAGAAAGACTATTCCTGAAGCAGTGTGGAAGGAAGCCAAATGAGATGAGACCAGACAAAAGATGAGAGACAATGTCATTCGGTGATCAAGGGAAGGAAAGATATATTCAGGCAGCGGTGATAGAAATAAAGAGAAGGCAACGAGAACGGGAGGGATTTGTGGAGTAGAGCCGGCTTGTGTCTGGTCTAGTCAGTAGAGGAGGAGAAGGAAGAGGTAACTGAGTGGACAATGGGCAGATCCATACAGTTCCGGAACACGGGGGGAACTCTCTGAAGACAAGGCACAACTGATAAGCCACATACCTAAATACCTCCAAGGTAGGTCCAAGAGGAGAAGCAGGTAAAGACAGTGGTGATTAGAGGAAAAAAAAGACCAGCTGGAGGGTGAGTCCTTAAACTTTCAATATGAGGAAGGGGGGGAAGGTGCTGATGTACGGGGAATAACCAAAGGGCATATAGGAAGACCACTGTGTTTGCCCACTGCACAGACACGCGTACGGCACGGAGATTCCCCGTGTCCACACGTGACACGTAGGCGTGGCAGCACTGGGTTCTAATCCCCAACAGGCCGTTTACTAGTGATTTGAGGTGCAAAGCTATTCATCCTCTTTGGATCTCAGTTTTCTCATCTGTTAAAGAAGGAAATGGCGAGGCCCCCTTGGCAGCCATTTGTGAGGATTTTACAAGTCTGGCATTTATGGCCCGTGGCACATTTCCCATCAGTTTGTAAGTGTCCCATAAATGGGAGCGATGATTAGGACTTAAAACGTAGAGGGTATCGTGGCATGACATACACAAATGGTTCCGACGATTCAACTGAATAGATCCTCTTGGGCTGATGACTGGATTTGTCTAAAATGACTGACCGGCGAGAAAAGGTGACTGTTTCATCAGAATGGTCTCTCAAGAGCTTCACGAGCTTACAAGGCAGAGTCATAACTGCGTGAACAGATGAGTTCATAAGGCTTTCCGCATTTGGCATTCAGTCCGTGGGGGCAGTCACCGGAGGTGGGGAAAGGCAAGGCGGCATTGGCTTTCTGTGCCTCCAAGATGGCCACAAACTGGACGGAATGAACGATCAGAGGACGGTAAAGCTTACCTTTAAAATACTGGATATCCGTTGTTAAAGCAGATACCAATTCATCAGGTGACACTTGCAACAAACCAGCCACTGAAATGAAAGCAGCGTTGAAAAAAATCAAGTTAGAACGTATATATTTTTGATGGCGAGAACACCGTACTGTAGGGCCATCGTTGATAAGTTTTACATATGAGGAACTGTGGGTATTAAAGAAAACTGAACGGCCACTTTAATTATCAAAGTAAATGAGAGCAATCGCTTGGAGTTATCAAAACATTACTGAGTTGGTTGGGCTCCTGTATTAAATCACAACAGGTTTTTTTTTTTTCCCTCCTTGCCCTCACAGATGGCCCTGAATCGTTCTCCCAGTCCCTGGTTAAATTACTTTGATATGAGATGAAGATATGATGTTCACTGACAATCTGTGGTTTTAAGGTATTTTGAAAAAACCTGGGAGTGACTAACGAGGCTACTTCAAAGGGGAGAGAGAGGTTTTTGGCAAGACCTCTGAAGGGAAGTAATTATATTGTTTAAAATGTGTGGTTAATAACATGCCCCCAAAATACACTGGGCGGCAGGGTGGGGGTGGAAAATATTCAGAACGACATAAATAAACCCCAGGATGCACCTAAAAATCAGCTCTGTAAACATGGTGGGAAGCCTGAGAACATAATGTGCCCACTGCTCTTCCTTCCCAAAACCATTGAAAAGAAAGAACAAAGTGGATACGGCTCTTTTATGATTTTTATTATTTTTTTTTCCTGCTCTATTCTACTCCCGAAGAAAGCCTTCTTCCCCCTGCTTTTCTGTACTGTGTCTCCATCTACTGGCCGGTCTGCAAAACTGCACACCCACGAGGTTAGAGAGAGATGTGCTCCACTGACCTTGTTCCAGAAGCTGGAGGTCAGAGACAAATGCGGAGTTGGCCTCGGTCAGAGCAGTGAATCGAATGTCTCCAATGTGCAAAATTGCTGCTAGGATCACAAACAGATTCTCTACCTCCTACGCGTTTTAGAAAAAACAGAAAGCGGAGAGAATTGCTTACAAGAAAAGATAAGACAAATCCTTGAAAAACCTAATAGGTTAAAAAAAAAAAATCAATGCTGTGAACTCTGTTAGTGGAGCTGGGATTTTTCAGATCCCGGGGGTCTGGCGAGAGAACTACCAACCTTCCGCTCAAAACCAAAACCTCACAATTCAGTGCACATTTTGTCTACATCAATGTCTCTGTTCCTTAAACAAAAAAAGGGGGGGGGGAGGAAGTGACGTTCTGATAAATCCACAGCTTCTTGACAAATCTCATAATGAAAACTGGATCACCGTGTCCTGAGTCTGGCTGGCTGGACCTCACCGGGGTGGTCAGATCGCCCGCATCCTCCCAGAGCTGGACGCGGAGGCGGCTTCCTTCCAGGATGCCTGCTATATGGTGCGTATCTCCCAGTTACCTCCCCTCTGAGATGAACCGAGGCTATGATGACAGAACTTTTCACTCCTGCTGGAAAATTCAGGAAGGCACAATACAAATATCTATGCCTAGATAAAAAAAAATGCTAATTGTGTTTTTAAGGTATTTTGAGGAAAACAGAAAGAAATGGATGTTTGGCCAGAGCCACCTTTGAGCAGAAGGTAGAAGGAAGTAAGAGAACATTTGTTGAAAGACGGTATCTGAGAATGTGGAACTCTGCATAAAGAAAGAAATCAGACCTTAAATCTGGCTCGTGGACCGCCATTTCGTGGCAAGAATGAAAAATCAAGGGAAAGCTGTAGGCTAACAAATACACTTCTCTAGGAGAACAAATATTTAGTATAACGACATCAATAGTAAAGCTGGTTAGGTTCCACATTGGGTGACATAGTCTTCAAATCCCCATTTTTCTATTCTGTAATTTCGAAATAAAGAGCTGCTCCCTGTGAAAAGTTACTAAGAATAGGTCTTATTCACTTTATAAATATATAGGTGAACATACAGCCCTGGGGACTTCCATGAATTTCCTCCAGAACTTCTGGTTTTCACCACAAAGTATAATTCTATCATCTTGAAAGTGAGAACATGGACAAGGACGGTCTCTAAGTAATTTTTCGGGTATGATACCGTAGGATTGTGGCAATACTTAAAAATGGGCTTGGTAACCCACAAATTACAGATGATGGTTTCGAGTTTTATTCAGTTATGCTCGTTACAACAACATTTTACTTCTTACGCGACCTGACAACTGCTTCCTCCCTTTTCTAATAAATCCAGTAACTTCTCAGTAGCTTTTCCAGCACCCTGTGAGGTAGGGGCTCTGCAGACGGGGACAGGAAGGCTTTGTCCTGACCTCAAGGATCTCACAGCTCAGCAGTGGAGACATAGTGCGACAGTCGGCCACACTACGGATTACCGTGTGCGGAATCTTCTGCCCTGTGAGCAGAGGCCAGGGACGCTGCCCTGTGTCTGCCTGGACCCAACACCAATCCCCCGCCGTCCCGCTGGCCGGCGATGGCGGTGATGACAGAGGTCGCAGGTGGAGGCACCTTAAAGGACAAGTCTGGATTCAAGGACCAGAAATACCTTTCTTCTAGCCTTACTGAACATGATCTATCCTCATAAGTGCACTAAAATGTCCCCATACCAGACATCCTAAAGGATCACAGTGAAACAATTACTTTCATGTCTTTGTTAAAAGGCACACATTTCTTTTACCAAAGAGGCTGTTAAATTCTCTCTTAGCTACCTCAGGTGGAAAGCACATTTTGGTTGCCCTGCCTTTGAGAATCAATCATGGATTTTTAAAGCCCTGTTTCCAGGCAACGGGCACTTTGGTAGAATGGTTCCTTACCCACCTGTCTATGCCAGTTTCCTATAAGGAAGCAGACATTTTAGGCACAGAAGAAGGGGAAAAAATAACCTAAAAGTACAACCGTAGCAAGTCCAAGGACAGAAACCTGCAAATAGGTTAGGACTTGCTAAAAGAAATATACAGATCGTAAAATTAGGAAAAAACAAAAAACAAAAAGCAAAAGCAACAAAAAGATACCATGTGATTTATGTTGCTAGAATTCCCATCTCGGAAAGGGGCAAGGGTGAAGTGGCCAGAGCTGTTTCATTTAGGGAGAGTCCCCATTTCCTTATCCCTCCCTCCCCACCCCTTCCTAGACCTCCGTGCCCTGTGGGCTGTGTCTATGTGGACTAGGGTGAAAAAGAAAAGAAGCAAAGACCCAAAGCCATCAACGTACTGCCCTAAGAAAAAGGACATATTTAAATCTATGACTAAATCTGTGTTTGGCCACTCCAAAGTTACCCATGCAATCTGACATTCCTTGCTAGTGAGGAAGTCCCCATAATTCAAAATTACACCAAACTGAACGAGGAGGGAACAGCTACTGTGTAAGGGAAAAACAAATTTGAGGGAATTTTGAGGGCACTCCAGGCTTAGCTCGTTTCACATCTCTTGTCCAGGAGACCTGTGCTGTCCAATTCAGTAACCACTGACCACACAGGCTACTTAAATTTAAATGAATTAAAACCAAGAAAAATTAAAAATCCGTTTCCTCATTCACACTAGCCACATTTCAAATGCCCACTAGCCACACATGCACCTGCCATATATCGTGAAGCACAGATCGAGAACATTTCCATGACTACAGAAATTTCTACTGTAGAGTGGCGGTTTGAACCTTTTAAATTGTATTTTTCAGCCTCATAATACCTGCAGGTGTAACTCTTTAAGAATAAGAACAAGCTTTATGTTGCACAGAAAACTTTAATGAGAGATTAGGTTACTTTTCAAAGTGATTCTTAGTAGCAAACAGTTCCTTGCCTTTGTTTTCTCTAGAACTGGTCAATGCAAAGTTCTTTGATCTGTTTTGCTCTCAGGGTTCATCTGGTCAAAGGTCTCCTTGACCACCTTCTTGAAAACAGACGCTCCTCCTCTAGTTGTCTAAACAGTACCTATGACCCTGGACCCCGCGTTCATGTCTACCTCCCCCCCCCCCCGCCCCCAAGAATGTACATTCTAGGAGGCACAGACTGAGTTCTGCCCTCTGCTGAATCATGAGTATTTGCAACAATATCCGGAATATAATAGGGACTCAGTAAATGTTTTTGAATGAAAGACTTGTGTAAATTAGGACAAGGTTGGTTTTCTCAGTGAAATATTTTATGATACGACTCACCATGTTACTGAAGCCAACTACATTCAGGGCTTGTTTCAAAAGAGCAAATTTCTCCCTGTTCACAGAATGCTCTGCTGTTGATACGTCTTCTGGTAGGGACTGGTTCAAATACCTGTTAGGATAAAAAAAAGCACACAGCCTTATAGCTTGGCTTGTGGTCAAACTCCAGTGGTTAAAAGTCACTTCCGCCATATTTGGTCTCCAGAATAATAGAAGTCACCTGGACGTTGCGTGCCCTGTGTTTACAAGGCTTTGATACATAATAGCACATGATGTTTCAGGAAGGAAAAAAAAAGTTCTTGCTGTACCAGAACCTATTTACACTGTTTCACTTGGTTCTCACCTTACCTGCACCCTTCCTACCGAAAGGAGAAGGTCACAGGTATTTTAGGCATTTCATATAGAAATCTGGTGGGTCCTATCACATGCTTTGTAATTAATACTTTTATTAAAGATTTTTAATTTTGAGTAATTTATTATTTCTTCTGGCCAATATCCTTTAATCATGCAGTGGCTGAGTAATTTGTTGATTTATTGCTCTCATGCAACAAACACATAGGGATGATTTCCCAAATACACAGCTGCTGGGGATATAGGTATAAAGGACACGTATAAAGTTAAAGGGCTCATCCCTGGACACTCAGCAACAACAAAAGCAAATGTATCCCTGTGCTCAGGAAAGAGAGAATATAATATACAATATACAGTATGCAAGTAGAATAATGGAGATGAACAAGAGGTGTTTGTAAGTGTTCAGAAAAAGGACGGAACCCAGAGTGGATAAAAGTCTACAAGACAGGAAGAGGCTTCCTTTCCAAGAGCCAATACCTGAATAAGAATTTTCCAAGCAAATTCAGGACTTAAGGGTGCCCCTGGAATACTTAGCGGCATGTACAAAGGTACCCAGCGTTGACTGTGCCTGTGGTGTATACAGGAACTCAGGTATGTTGGCAAAATGGTAGCCACGGGTGAGAGAAGCAGAAATTGGTGAGGTTGGAGAAGTAGTCAGAGTTTTGTCTCTCTTGCAAAAGAGCTTCCCTTAGGTCTTAGAAATGATGGGCAGTCCTAAACGTCTTAAAACGAAGAAATGGCATGATCAGATCAGTGTTTGAAAAAGTGTTCTGATAGCCCAGGAAAGATTACCTGGAAAGGGCAAGGGTGCTGGGTGATCCAGGGAGACCAGCAGTGGTGAAGAGGAGGGGAGACGGGTGCCCTGGAGGCAGGACTGGCAGGATGAAGGGATAGACTGGAGACAGAGGAAAGAGAAGAGAGAGGCATTAACGAGGTTTTGCAAGATTATGTCTCAGGAAACAGCGTAGAGCGTGAGCTCATTGAACCAGAGTGTTCTCAGCATGAAGGATATGTTTTTGAGAAAGTCTTATATTTTATATTGGTCAGGTTGACTTTGAACACCTTGTTGGGATTCCAGTAGAATTCCAAAAAATAATTGGCTGCAAGGACCTGACATTCAGAAGAGACTAGAAAATAAGATCTGGAAGTCATCAACATGCAGATGACCAAACCCTTGTGACTGGATGAGCTCACCCCAAAGAAGATGCTAACATTTTCGGGATGAAGAAAGAACTGAATGTTCAGGAAGGGAGTAGGAAAATTAAAACAAGCCAGAGCCGTCCAAACAAAAGGGTAACATTTTCAAGAATGATTGATAGTGACAGAAAAGAGACCATAGACACAAGGAAATGGGTGGTGGTGTGGGGAAAGACACAGACTGCTGTTGATGGTGGGGCTGTGAAGACTTCTCTTCCCTCAGTGCTAACTCTGAAGCATGCAAGTGAGGGAGTCCAGCCTCCTGGGGTGGGGACTGGGAGAGCCTTCAGAAGATTTCCATGCTGAGTTGGAAGCCCACAGAAGATCCTGGATGGAAGGCTGACAGAAAGGGAGGTGTAGGGGGTCTGAAGAGCAGAAAGTTGCTAGAAGAGGGGCGCCTGGGTGGCTCAGTCAGTTGAGCATCCGACTCCGGGTTTTGGCTCTGGTCATGATCTCACGGTCATGAGATCGAGCCCCAGATTGGGCTCTACTCTGATGGAGTTAGCTTAGGGTTCTCTCCCTCCCTCTATTTCTGCCTCTCTCTCTCTCTCTCTCTCTCTCTCTCGACATAAATACATAAAAACATTAAAAATAAAGTTGCTAGAAGGGAAGAGGGTTTGGGACTGGAGCACGGTGGGAGGGCATGCCTTCCACCACAGAAGGGACACGGCCCCTCGATATGCCAGCTGAAGTGACAAACACGGGTCCAAAGGCTGCTGGCGTCTCAGAGCAGCAAAGAAACCAGCGCTTTGAGGCTTCAGTGTTTCGAGGAAAGGAAGAGGTTGGGTCTAGATGACTAGGCGCCGCTGGCTGGCGGAAGCTGTAAGAATCTGAGGTATTTGCTGTGGAGACAGACATGACTGCCAAGCTGGGAGGCCCCAGAAGCCGAGAGACCGCTGTGCTGGGCCCGGAGGGAGCTGGAGCCCAGCTCACGTGGTGCACGCCCCTTCTCCAGGGATCTCCTCTGCTGTCTGACCTGGGATGCCTGGGTTGGGGCTGGGGCAGTAGAACAAAAGGTCAAGGTCAAGGTCATCAATACTAGTGAGGAATTGGGGGGGATGGTCAGTCATTTTGCCCAAAACGTGCACAACTTTAGTGACTATAAAGGCTTGATTAAAGATAGGAAATTGCGACCGCTGTCGACTCTTCTGGTTCCCACCACAGGTTTCCATCCATCTTCCTGATGCCCTCTTTTCTCTCCCACTTACTTGTTGATCATCACAGAGGCTACTACTCCACTGTTCCACAAAAGAGACCAATGAACCTCCTTCAGAGAACTATGGGCTCCTGTTGACATTATAGAGTCAAATGTGTGAAATACCACCATTTTAAGATTCTTAAAAAATAATCAGTTAACAAGCCCTACCTATGGGCATTTCAGTATTTCTTTAAGCCACCCCATCCCCCATTTTTCGTGTCCTTATGGTAGAGAATTTACAGCGGCTACGACCTGCTCCGTGAAGCAGTGAGAAGAACCAGCATTTTCACTTCTGCTGAATTCTGGATGGAGGAAGCCAAGTGAAATTAATCTTAGTAGTTGCAGACTGGGCTGTTAAGAATGCAATGGTCCAGGAGAAACTCAATCAAAATCGGATTGTAGAGGGCAGTTTGCCTGATGGAGGAATGATGCTTTCAGTTCGGTTGTATGTTCCTCTGTGGCTTGAAAACTCGATGGCATGAAAATGACCAAAAGAAAACTAGAACTCAATGTCTTCTATATGACTTCAAACTTTCTCCCACTATTCAATCATGTCCAGGATGATTTCACCAGAAATATAGTTCTTAGCTGTTTACAAAACTGTATCTTAAAATGGAAAAGTACGGGGTGGCTCAGTCGGTTGAGTGTCCAACTCTTGATTTCGGCTCAGGTCATGATCTCAGGGTTCATGGGATGGAGCCCCACACAGGGCTCTGCACTCACAGCACAGAGCTTGCTTGGCATTCTCTCTATCCTTCGCACTATGCCCCTCCCCCACACTCTCTCTCTCTCTCTCTCTCTCTCTCTCTCTCTCTCTCACACACACACACACACACACTCTCTCTCTCTCTTTCTCAAAATAAATAAACTTTATTTTTTTAAGTTTATTTATTTTGAAAGAGAGCTCAAGCGTTAATAGGGGAGGGGCAGAGAGAGAGGGAGAGACAGACTCTCCTGTCAGCACAGAGCCTGATACGGGGCTCAAACCCACAAACCATGGGATCATGACCTGAGCCTAAATCAAGAGTTGGACGCTCAACCGACTGAGCCACTGAGGCGCCCCTCAAAATAAATACACTTTAAAAGATTAAATAAAATAAAATGGAAATGTTACTATCAGAAAAAAAAATTAAGGTTTATTTTTTGAAGATTAAAAGTACTCACCTTCCCTTTGACATGATTTGTTAATGAAGCCACACACAAGCAAAGAGAAATACTTGAAAAATACGTCCAGGAATATATTACAACCAAGAATCTGGAGGTTTAGAATCAACTCTTATTTGACCCTTTATGATAACATTTTTTTTAAGTTTTTGTTTATTTATTTTGAGAGACAAAGAGAGAGGAGGTGGGGAGGGGCAGCTCCTTCACACTGTCAACACAGAGCCTGATGTGGCACGCCATGAAAGTGTCTGATTCAACTTTTTATGCTCAGACTCCAGGCACGGTGCGTGTGTACACACGCACACATCTGTTTGACACATATGTGCACACGCCTAAGCCTATTTGACTTTAATTTATGAAACGTCATGAATACATACGAAAACTCTGTAATCGTGAGAACACATTTAGCTCTCAATAGGACTGCAGATAATTCTACTAACAGTCCCGCAGAAAGGCAAATGACTAAATGAGGCCAAGTTAGAGGTTACACATCTTGAGTAACACTCTATGCTAGCTCCACTGTTCAATGGTGGGGGAAAGAAGTGAAAAGACATATTAAACAAGGGAGATGAAGGAAAACAGGAAAAGATTACCCTTATTTTTACCATGTGTTTAAATGTGGATTATTTAGTAGATAACTCCATTGTCTCTGAAGCAGGTAGGGACAAGCCGATTTTGCAGGTCAGTTATGTCCAAAAGTATAGAATTAAGTTATATGGCAGGCAAGTTGTATCCAACCTGATTTCTGGAAATAGCAGAAATATCCCGCCAAGGAACAGATCAAGGCACCAAGTTTTTCTGAAGATGCACTTCCTCAGAAAAGTCTGTCTTTACTAAATGCACTTAGGTTTCATTAACAACAAAAGGACAAAAGCACTGAGGAAATTAGGTAGTCCCATTTTGTGGAAATTTTGATAACACTGTTAATCAACTATATGAAGTGATATTTTTCAATAACTTTAGATCCTCGATCATAGGTGTTGTCTGAATTGGTAACTACAAGGAGACTTGTGAACTACTGCTTCTCAGCAGACCTTGACTCTGCCACTGTCCCTATTCATTTCTTCCCCCCAAATTTCTTTTAAATGTTTGAGAGAGTGAGAGAGAGCGAGAGCACTCAAGTGAGAGGAGCGACAGAGAAAGAGGGAGAAAGAGAATCCCAAGCAGGCTCTGAGCTAAATCAGCCCAGAGCCCAAAGCGAGGCTCGATTCCACACACCAGGAGATCATGACCCCAGACACAATCAAGAGCTGGGCGCTTAACCACCAGAACCACCCAGGCGCCCCCCTTCTCTCCGAATTTTAATAGCTAGTTAACCGTGGCCAATCCTTCTCAAGGCAAATTCTAGGAAAACTAACTTTCTAGGTTCCTCATTGATGAATCATACAAAAGTCCTAATTGGTGTGAAATGTGTTACTTGATAATGTTCTATTAAACAGGACTTTAAAAGTAGGTCAGGTACCATATGTTTTCACTCTTATGTGGATCCTGAGAAACTTAACAGGAACTCATGGGGGCGGGGAAGGAAAAAAAAAGAGGTTAGAGAGGGAGAGAACCAAAGCATAAGAGACTCTTAAAAACTGAGAACAAACTGAGGGCTGATGGGGGGTGGGAGGGAGCGGAGGGTGGGTGATGGGTATTGAAGAGGGCATCTTTTGGGATGAGCACTGGGTGTTGTATGGAAACAACAATAAATTTCATATGTTTAAAAAAATAAATAAAAAATAATAAAAGTAGGTCAGGACAGAGAAGCAAGCAACCCCCAGTTCTTGTCTTCACAAAGCTCAGCATCCAGACCCCAACGCCATTGCGTGCTCCATAACTTCCATGACCGATACACAATTTTACTTTCCCTTGGATAACTTTAAATCACGAAGATGTGGTATTTTTTCTCTCTCCATTAGTTTAATAGCCTCAGGAAAACAAAGTGGAAAGACAGAGGGATAGATGGCAGATTGGAGGTATATTTTTTCTCTTTTCTTTTTTTTTTTTTTTTGTTTGTTTCACATTCTCCAGTTTTCCAAGAATCAATGGCTGTTATGCGTAACCAGGAAAAAATATCTCTATAAAACCATGAATTAAAAAAAAAAGGAGCATAATTCTGTAGGGATTCATCCGGTTTGTTGTGTATATCAATAATTTGCTTCATTTTATTGCTGAGTAGTATTCCACAGTATGAATGTACCACAGTCTGCCAGACCAGTTGGTCATTTGAGGAAAATCCAGGTTGTTTCTAGTTTGGAACTATTATGAATAAAGCTGCTATGAACACTCCCATGCAGGTTTTGGGGTAAATGTAAGTCTTTGTTTTTCTGGGCTAAATGCCAACGAGTCCAAGAGCTCAGTCATAGGGTAGTTTCGTCTTTAGACTTACAGAAGAGTGTCAACGGCATCGCTCTGACATGGAGACCGCGAATTCAAGGTGGTGGTGACATGATCTGAATATCAAATACAAACAGTGACTGTTTGCAAACAACCCACCATGGAATTTCAAGGGCCTGTGTCCCCGCTCTGGGACCCGGTACCTCCTGTCTCCCGCTGGTGCCAGGCACATTAAAATAGCAAATGTGCGACTCGTAAATGAAAGCATTCTGGAGATGCCATGCAGGGCATAGTGATCACGGAACTTCAAAACTTCACAGTTGCTAAGAGACTAGATGTTAATTGTTTTCACCACAGAAAAGAAATACGTAGATGACAGAACACAGGTATTATTATATAATATATATAACGTATATGTTACATACATATATATGGACATGTACACATATGTACATGTATACATACATATATTTGTATGTAGGTAATATACACATTACATACATTATACAGTAATATGTAGTACCATATATATTTAATATATATGTATACACATACAGTACATATATATACATACACACACACACACACACACACACACATATCAAACCAACACTTGGTACACCTTAAACTTACACAACATTATATGTCAACCATATCTCAACATAAATTTAACAAACTAACTAACAAATAAAACACAGCTGTCCTGCCAGTGCTCGCCAGGCTCCACCATTCCTTGACACAAAATAACTCTGTGGCTGCATGTGTCCCCAGGATACACTGGGAGGGAAGACTCAAATACAAATAAAAGATATTACTACTTAAAGCCATGTGCAAAGATATCGCTACTTAAAGCCACGTGCACAGCCCATTCACCAAGTCAGAAGCTCACAGACTACAAACATGATGTTTTTTGCTCAGGGTTTTATCTGCCCCTTAAATACAAAAGAACAATGTCTTCTCTATTGTGGGCAGAGCTGCTTTTTACTTGGGGATGTTTAGTAAGTAAACAGAAACCAGGTAAGGCAAAAGCAAATACTTGGCATCAGCACAGACAACACTGCTTACGAGGTTTTTAAAATTTTTTAAATGTTTATTTATTGACAGAGAGAGAGAGAGGGAGGGAGGGAGCAGAGACTGAACAGGGGAGGGGCAGAGAGAGAGAGAGGGAGACACAGAATCCGAAGCAGGCTCCAGGCTCCGAGCTGTCAGCACAGAGCCCGACACGGGGCTCGAACTCACGGACCGTGAGATCATGACCTGAGCCAAAGTCAACGCTCAACTGACTGAGCCACCCAGGCACTCCGTTTACTAGTTTTCTAGTGAAGGTGGTAAACAACACCTTCTTGCCCACACACCCCCACCTTGCTCCTAAAAATGAAATTCTTTTCTTTATTGTTTCTAAGCTATCTGGAAAGTATTAATGAATTTTAAATCCCGCCCCCCCCCTTCAACGGGATATGAATAAAGTTTTTATTAACCACAGGTTCGGACACATAAATCTCCAGCAATGAAAATATTAATATATTAGCCTCAAACTATTTTGTTTGGAAAGAGGAAACCCTGGCCAGTGGTCTTCAGGAAAAAAACAGAATCCATTTAATAAATTATGTATTCAGAAAGACTCTGGGTCTTGTGACATTCCCAGAATAGTTTGTCCATATTTTTCTAATCAGTCAGAGTATTTCTTCAAAACATCTGGTGAAACAAATTCTCAACTCTTACCATCTTTCAAATAGTGAATGCTTATGGGTCATCTCACTTGTTTCTTGAAACCATCTAATTCGAAGAGCTGGGGGTGGAGACCCTAGAACAGAGCGGCCCCAGCTCTTGCACAAAGACTCAGGGCCAGTGTCTGGGGGGCCCGAGCCCCAGTGTGCAGCCAGTCCCCCAGCCTTGCGACCAGCACGGGCCCTTCTGCCAGAGGAGGGGGCGTCCTTCCTTTGCCCTGAAGCCCTCACAGAGAACCATCAATATTAAAATGGTGAGATGAGGGGGGCACCTGGGTGGCTCAGTCGGTTGAGCGTCTGACATCGGCTCCAGTCGTGATATCACGGTTCGTGAGATCGAGTCCTGCATCGGGTTCTGTGCTGACAGCTCAGAGCCTGGAGCCTGCTTCGGATTCTGTGTCTCCCTCTCTCTCTGCCCCTCCCCTGCTCATATTCTGTCTCTCTCTCTCTCTGTGTCAAAAATAAATAAATATTTTTTAAAAAATTAAAAAATGTGAGATGGGGAGAGACAGAAGTTGCTGCTCAGAACATGGGCTTGGTCTGGCCTTCACGAATGGCCAAGGGGCTGCATCTGTGGGGGGTGGAGGAGGGGCTCTCTGCGGTTCATGTCGTCTCCCCCAACCCCGGCCTGCCCAGGATGGCCCCAGCCGCACAGAAGGGCAGTGCAGAGATCTATATAAATACACAAATATGCTTCGGGCAAGGCTGAAGGGGCGCTGAGATCCTCCTCAGAGAAAATGGTCATGAAAAAGCACTGTGCAAGGTCATGGCCATGACGCTCTTGTGCAGGACCCAGTGCACCATAACCCTGGGTTTGAAACACTGACCAGGTAGCACCTGCAGTGACACTCCTCTCACACGTCAGTGTGACAGAACGTGTGACGCAGACACGTTATTGTTGAGCAACACGCTTCTTCGGGGTCTCCACGGGGACCTACCCACGAACTTGACTCCAGTGTTCCCTCGGTGCTAACTCCGTGAAAGCATCCTGCTGACCATGGCTCACAAACACATCAAGCAACCGCTTCAGACTTCGTAGATCCAACAGGGAGTTCTGCTTTCCTCTCAAATGAATTACAGGAAAACCCAGGATTGCCAGCAACTTGTTCTGTGAGGCTTCCACAAGATGAGCAAATGTCTCTAATACATTATGACTTGATACATGAGCGATGTCTTGCAATAGGAGTCGTACGTGATGCTGAAAGTCACATGATCGGGGCGCCTGGGTGGCACAGTCGGTTAAGCGTCCGACTTCAGCCAGGTCACGATCTCGCGGTCCGTGAGTTCGAGCCCCGCGTCAGGCTCTGGGCTGATGGCTCAGAGCCTGGAGCCTGTTTCCGATTCTGTGTCTCCCTCTCTCTCTGCCCCTCGCCCGTTCATGCTCTGTCTCTCTCTGTTCCAAAAATAGATAAATGTTGAAAAAAAATTTAAAAAAAAAATAAATAAAAATGACATTTAAAAAAAAAAAAAAGAAAAGAAAGTCACATGATCACAACTGAGCCAATGGTTCTCCTCTCTCTCTCTCTCTCTCTGCAGGATTGTGGGTGATCGTCTCGCATGCTTGGATGCTTGGTCTCAGGCCACAGTGTTCGGCAGAAATCCGTGATTTTTCAGGACGTTGGAAGGTGCCCCCAACTGGCACTGGTGTATTTTTTGTCACTTCAGAGCACCCAGGGACAGTCCTTTGCTTTTCCAGACAAGAGTGAGCTAAGAATGCTTTGCTCCATTCTAGGTCATTGGATAGGTGCCTTGTTAAACTTGCACAAAAAGAAAGATTCCATGGAGTCAATACATAGCAGTGATTCCATTAGTGATCCTGAAAGCCTCCCTACACAATAACCCTCCTCTCTCTTGTCTCCCTCGCACCAGCTGTAAGGGTTTTCAAAGGGAAGTGCAGCTTAATTTGTTTATTTTTCTTTATATTTTGTACTTTCTTTATTATTTTGTATTAGATAACAGTATTGTAATCATTTTCATATGAATATTTTTGGGTTGAACAAATCATCTGAGTTTCTATTATTCCTTACGGGGAAATTTGCTTTGATATGCAAGTGCTTTGGATTACAAGTGTGTTTCTGAAATGAATTACGCTCACAAACCAAGGTTTTATTGTACTTCTTTTATATATATGTATATATATACATAAATTTTTTTTAATTTTAATATTTATTTTTGAGAGAGAGAGAGACAGAGCA
Source organism: Prionailurus viverrinus (assembly GCF_022837055.1). Taxonomy (NCBI): domain Eukaryota; kingdom Metazoa; phylum Chordata; class Mammalia; order Carnivora; family Felidae; genus Prionailurus; species Prionailurus viverrinus. Next base: position 79,408,131 of record NC_062561.1, on the reverse strand, counting down.
CGATTGGGGGAGGGTCAAAGAGAGAAGGAGACACAGAATCTGAAGCAAGCTCCAGGCCCCGAGCTGTCAGCACTGAGCCTGAACCGGGACTCAAACCCATGGACTGTCAGATCATGACCCGAGCCAAAGTTGGACACTTAAGCAACTGAGCCACCCAGGCACCCCTACTGTATTTCTATTACCCACCCTAATTCAGTCTCCCAGGCTGACGGATAAGAATATTTGCAACATTCAAACTTCTTTCTCCTCCTATACTGTGTAGAACTTCCCTCAGCCAGGTTGATTCTGCATGCACCGTGAATCCAACAGGAGGACCTCCATGTTCCCTGTTCCCCACAGCCGTCAGTCTCTCAATGGACACCCAGGGACTGTAGTATTCTCTGTCTCCCTCTGTTCAAATCTCCCCAAACACTACAGAAGCTGGTCTCCTGGACCCATGCCTGCTCACCCCCAACCTAGTTTCTGCACTAAAGGCAAAGTTCTCTTTTCAGAATGTAAATGTAGTGAATGCACTTCCCAAGTCCAAACCTTAAATCCTTCCCATTGGTCTTATTTTTTTTAATGTTCATTTATTTTTGAAAGAGAGAGAGAGAGAGAGAGAGAGAGAGAGAGAGAGAGAGAGAGAGAATGAGCAGAGGAGGGGCAGAGAGAGGGAGACACAGAATTCGAAGCAGGCTCCAGGCCCTGAGCTGTCAGCACAGAGCCCAACATGGCGCTTGAACCATGAACTGTGAGGTCATGACCTGAGCCAAAGTCGGACGCTTACCGACTGAGCCCCGCGGCGTCCCTTTCCATTGCTCTTAAAACACGAATTCCCTAGCGTGGTTCCCAAAGGCCCACCCCATCGGATGCCATCCGTTCTCCAAGCCTCTTCATGCCCTCTGAGCTCTTGCTACATGGAACTTCCTTTGGTCCCTCAGACAGACCTAAGTCTAGTCCACCTCTGGGCCCTCACTCATCCTGCTTTCTCCACTGGGAACATAACCCACACATACTCCCCATGGAACATTCTGGATGAATTCCATTGCTCTTGGCAGCCCACTTTCTCTGGGAAGTCTTGTAGGTTTGGATGTCCTCTGTACGAACTCCCCAAAACTGTGTGTTTCCTCCACAAGAGTGCTTTATCAGACTCCTATCAAAATTGCCTGGACATGTATCCCCATAACAAAGCAAGACGGGTCTTGACAAGTAGTTTTCATTCTGGATCAAAGAGAATAAGTGTGTGTCCAAGCCTCTATCTGATTCATCTTCCCAATGTGTACAGCCATCTAATCACTGTCCTACTCATAAACATTTCACCCAAACAATAAATTCTCTTACATGTTTCACAAGACTCCCCACAACACGGCTCTTCCCCATCAAACTATTATTATTTGGTTGTAGTCTGCACATGTCATTGCCCTCCCTGCTGTGGCTGCCACCGTGTGACTTCATATTGACCCTTGCTCTTTCTCACTCTCTCACCAGGATTCTCTTCCTGACCAGCCAGACCTGGCACCAGACCAGAAGCAGCTCTCCTGGGTCTCCAGCTTGTGGATGTAGATCTCGGGACTTCTCAGCCTCCATCATGTGAGTCAATTCTGTAAATGCACATGTACATGCATATGTATATGTATACTATGAATATGTATATGTATATATGTGTATGTGTATATGTATATGTATATGTATGTGTATATGTGTGTATATGTATATGCATGTGTATGCATATGCATATGTATGTATATGTGTGTACGTACACGTATACGTGTATATTCATATGCATCTGTGTATATGTGTGTATGCACATGCATATGTGTATGTAGATGTACGCATGCATGTATGTATATGTATGTGCATGTATGTATATGTATGTGCATATATGTATGTGTACGTGTATGCATATATGTATGTGTGTGCATATGCATATGTATGTATATGTATATGTATATATGTATATACACATACCTGCAAATATATTTCTCCTCTTGGTTTTCTCTAGAGAATCCTAATACACTCTCCTTTCTCCACTTTATTTATTCATATATTTAAATATTTACTAGTTCTTATTTAATATATAGAAATTAAATGTCACCAATGTTATTCTTCTTAGAGGTCATGCCTGAAAGTTTCCCATGGATTTTCATAAAACCTAAGTCATTACTGATTAAATAGTAGGTTTTATAAACACCTGAAAGCTTCCAAATATATCTCAAAGTTTCCATATATACCTGGTCAGTTCCATTTATACCTGGTAGGTTCTCAATATACCTGGAAGGTGCCATATGCAGCTGGCTGATATATAAACAGTGAACATAAGTTCTACCCTTCTCCTTGGGCCAAAGATTGGCAAAAGTAAATGAAAATCCAATGGCATAAAAATCAATCATTCTTTTGTCAAAGCAAACAAAACCCTGTAAATGCTACAGTGAAGAATTAATTTAGAAAAGGTTTTAGTGAAGAAAGGTTAGTATAAGAAACAAACATTCAGTAAATCATCAGAGGCAGAAACTTGCCTAAGTCCTATTAGAAGTACTAGGAAAGAAGTATGACAATATGGGAGGCGGGTGAGGAAACCAGAAATGAGCTTTAAAAGGAAATAAACATAGTTCACCAGATAGTTTAATGGCCTTTACTGATAAGATACTTACACAACCAGCAACCTTAACCTTCAGCAAGAAAACTGCATGTGCACACACTTGTGCAAAGACGTGCATCCCACATACAAAACCTTAAGGCCTGGCTTCGTGATAGCACCCAAATTATGTTAAAAATGTTTGTCATGTGACTAAGAAACATCAGCCCCTCCATTTTAACAAATGGGGAATTTTATGGAGAAGTTAAGACAATTAAAATAAAAACGTACTACATTATTTTTAAAAGATTTTAAAAATACATTAAGGAAAACCTTTTCAAGCACAAGAGCTTATTAAAATGTAGGCTGTCCCTGGGATGCCTGGGTGACTCAGTTAGTTGAGCGTCTGACTCCTGGTTGCAGCTCAGGTTATGATCTCTCAGCTCATGAGTTCGAGCCCGCATCTGGCTCTGAGCTGACAGCACAGAGCCTGCTTGGGATTCTCTCTCTCCTTCTCTTTCTGCTCTTCTCTTGTGGGTTCTCTCCCTCTTCTCTCTTGCAAAAATAAATAAATAAACTTAAAAAAATGTAGATTGTCCCTAGTAAAGCAATGTAGCCCAAAACCAAGTATCTAACAAGATGATGTCAGACATGGAATATAAGAACTGGTTGTTTCAGGATAGATTCATGAAGTCAACTAAATACTTTATTTCTCATTTTTGCTAAATCTCAGTTATTTTCTTAAAAAATAATATATTTTTAATGTTTATTTTATTTTTGAGAGAGAGAGAGTGGGGGGGAGCAGAGAGAGAGAGGGGGGCAGAGGATCTGAAGTGGGCTCCATATGACATCAGAGAGCCTGATGTGGCGCTCAAACTCATGAACCATGAGATCATGCCCTGAGCTGAAGTCACTTAACCGACTGAGCCACCCAGGCACCACAGCTAAATATCAGTTCTCATTTAAAACCTGAATAAAAATGATTATGTTAGCACAGACAAAAACACTCGTTGCCCATAACTGTTCCTAATAAAATCAAGAAGACAAGGATGGAACATGTGAGCTCTACTTCGACACTTTCTATCTACTGTACCCCTTGTTGCTCCTATTTTCTTAAGTTTATTTATTTATTTTTGTGGGGGAGGGGCAGAGAGAAAGGGGGAGAGAGAATCCCAAGGAGGCTCTGCACTGTCAGCACAGAGCTTGATGTGCGGCTCGGTCTCACGAGCTGTGAGACCATGACTTGAGCCGAAATCAAGAGTCAGGTGTTCAACTGCCTGAGCCACCCAGGCGCCCCTTGCACCTGTTTTTAATAATTTCTAGTAAGGAATGGCTGTGGACTTATCGTTATCTTTATAAACATGCTACATATGTTCAATAAAGTTATACAGAAATATCATCCACAGATGATATTACTATATAGAATATTTCAAAATAGAGCCGGGGTAATCTAAAAGACAAATGATAGAAGGAGGTTGTTAGCACTCAAAGTAAGCTCTGCTGCTTCTTGGTTTTGTTCCAAACTTTGAAATAATACAGTGTTCACGCCTCAGTGCCAAAGGCAAGCTACTTACTAATAACAAGAAAACACTTTTCATGAAGTAAAAATCCTGTTGTATTGTGCATTTACGTCAAAATCCTTCCACATAGGGGAGCCCGGGTGGCTCAGTCAGTTAAGCATCTGACTCTTGATCTCAGCTCAGGTCTTGATCCCCAGGGTCATGGGATCAAGCCCCAGGCTGGGCTCTGCACTGAGCTCTCTCTCTCTCCCCCTCTGGCCCTCTCCCATACTTGCGCACACACACACACACACACACACACACACTCTAAAATAAAAAAAGAAAAATCACAATATGTGAGAGAATATTTGGAGAAAAGACTCAAGCATGTTGCCTAAAAGTCATTATCTAGACATTTAAAAACTAACTGAAAGGCAAAAAAGTCTAAAAACTTACTCATATCCAAATGATGTGTTTTCACTCCAGATGTGATCTCTAACTTTCAGATGTTCATATGAGAAAAGTAGGTAAGTTACACAAGAATATTGAAAAGTAATCACTTAGCTAGAAAGGTACTAAATCAAGAAAAGACTAGTTTTTCCAAGGATGGGTTCTGGAGCCTTCAAGACCAATAGACACAGCTATTCTGGGCTTAAAATGTTTGTCAGTCCCGAGGAATAATTAGCATTCTGCCTTAATTTGCCTTCAGACCCTGAGGTAGTGAAATGATATTCCAACCTAGCAGAATCAGGTCACCCGTTTACTAATACCTACTACTGTTATCACAACATGATTCTGTATGGAAATAACTTCGTAGTGTCTCTAAACCAGTTCTACCCATTAGAAATGTTTATAAAATAAAATCATAAAGATAAATACAATGAAACTCAGAAGCATCTTCACGGTCAAAAAAAAAAAAAAAAAAACCAAAGAAATTTAAATGGATTTTTTTGGGGGGGAGTGTGCTGTAGATTCTTTAAACTTGATAGAAATCCCTCTTTGCTTCTTTCAGCCCAATCTGCTGCTCTAATAACTGCAGTATTTATATTTTAGGTATCACACGCTTCAAAGAGTTAACCTTGAATCTCAACTTTGATGAAAATAAAAGCTCCTAAAATTAGAAAGGCTAAAATCAGGAGATATTTACGTCTGATTTGTTAGGGAATCTGAGGCTTAGAACTGAATTACACACGTAAACTGATGAAGTTAAAAACCATAGACCATAATGACAAAGAAATGACCGCTCATGCCTTGTTTCCATTTCCTCCCTGGCTCAAACAGATGATGGTCTCAGGAAAGTTTTATTTAAGAATACGAGGTGGGGGGCTGGCCCCCTTGCACCCTCGATCTCTGTCTCCTTCCCGGGAATGGTGCTTTTGCCAGGAGCACTGATGCATGCAGGAGCCTTCCGTGTGGTGGCAGGGGAGGGAGGAGAAATCCAGAGCAGGTGGGGGACGAAGAGGAGTGGTTACATCCCATCCTTGGTCCTGCTTTGTTTTCATTACCCAGGCTCGGAGCCTTCTGCAGCTGATTGTATTGCAAACAATACTAATATATATTGTAGCAATGAATAATTGTTAATTATGAGAAGGAAAACTGATATTTTGTAAGGTCAATTTTGGGTTTTTTTTAAACTTATTTTTTATTATTTTATTTTATTTTAATATAATTTCTTGTCAAGTTAGCTAACATAGCTAACATAGAGGGTATATAGTGTGCTCTTTGCTTTGGGAGTGAATTCCCATGATTCATCATTTACATACATTTCAGAAAGAGAGAGAGAGAGCGAGCGCACGCAGGGGGAGGGGCAGACAGAGACAGAGAGAGAGAGAGAAACTCAAGCAGGCTCCACACTTGCTGCAGAGCCCAACATGGGGCTCAATCCCACAACTGTGGGATCACGAACTGAGTCGAAATCAAAAGCTGGAGGCTCAACCGACTGAGCCTGTTTTTTATTTATTTACTTACTTACTTACTTACTTTTAAATACTAAAATTCTGGTGCCTGTTTCCATCAACAACTGGCTTGATCAGAAACTCTAGATGTGCATTTCAATGAGTTAACAGAATAAAATGTTACCAATTCCATAAACGCACTCCCTGTCATCAGCATATAGTCTAAGAAGCTTTATGATCTTGGGGACTCTTTAAACATCACACAAACTCCCTTGTCTAAGGGAAATGAATGTAGAAGTCATGCAGATATGTAGAGGAAATATGTCTGTAACCGTAACTACAGTGTTTAAGACAGAGAAGCGATAATCAAATAACAGAGTTATTATTTAAAACAATGAACTGGAATTTAAAATCCAAGGTCTAATCAAACAAGAGGTGAAATCAAGTGCCTTCCCTGACATGCAGATCTTTTGGTCTCTCTGGTACTTTCTGGAAGTGAAAAATTGGGTATGTTAACAAACTCAAAATGTGGTACGTTTATGCCAATTAAGTCATATAATAGATTGTTAAATGTCTGCATGATAAAACTGGCTTCTAGATGCTAAAAAAAATTCAAAGTTAATTAAGCAAAATGACTTCTCTTTGCAACCAGGAGGGGAACGTGCCTGTAATACCCAAAACAGTAAAACATGACAGTGAACTTCCCTTGCTGCAGTGAGCTTTTCGTTCGGATACCAAAAGGAAGGGACGTTTCTCTCAATTAATCAGTGTCGGGGAACACTGTCTAAGAAAACAAAGGAACAAAGGGTCATGGAGGTCTATTTTCTGGTTCCTTTGTGCATTTTCATAGCTCATCTTTTCAAGGTGATGCTGTCACATCTGGTAAGATCCTTCTCCCCAGGACTCTATGAAACAGGGAGGGACAGGGAACCCAGACTCAAGCGGAGGGGAGGGGAGGGCAGGGTGCAGCAGGGCTCCACAGGCAGAGCCCTGCACTGACGCGCAGTGACCTCTCCTTGCTGGCTTCTTCTTCCTTGAAGTGGCTCCATGCTGCAGATCCCACCAGGCGTGTTCACCAGGCACCGTCCGCAGGCTCATCCAGAGCCCGTTCTCCTGGGAAGCTGAGTGCTTCCAGCCCACCATCCCCATGGGGGCAGAAACATGACAGGCAGGTGGTCCAAGTTCAGCAAAACGTACTACGAGTATGCCTTCTGATGAAATCGAAGTAGAAGCAGTCTACTGTGCCACACAGGACAAAACACCTTAATCTTAAGGGCTTCTCTGTGAAGAACTACTGCGTGTGGTATCAGAACCTTGCCACCTTGCAGGTGTCCCCTGCTGTTTATGGTGTTTAGGGTCTCTTTATTACTAATTTGTTTTGCAGAGGTCATCGGTCGGCAGGGATTTCACAGTGAGGGTTTATAGGTACAACAGGGGGACTATTGTACCAAGCTCATGCATCTGGTGTAAGAGACAATTGAGAAATAAAGTCAGTCATCACCGCGTGATGTGCTGTTTACCATGAAATATTTAAACAGGTGAGATACTTCGATGGAACTGGAGGGTGTGATGCTGAGTGAAGTAAGTCAGGCAGAGAAGGACAGATACCGTATGTTTTCACTCATATGTGAAACTTCAGAAACTCAACAGAAGACCAGGGGGGGAGGGGAAGGGGAAAAAGTAGTTACAAACAGAGAGGGAGGCAAACCATAAGACACTCTTAAATACAAAGAACAAACAGGGTGGATGGGGGGTGGGGGGGAGGAGAAAGTAGGTGGTGGGCACTGAGGAGAGCACCTGTTGGGATGAGCACTGGGTGTTGTATGGAAGTGATGAACCACGGGAATCTACCCCCAAAACGAAGAACGCACTGTCTACACAGTATGTTACCCAACTTGACAATAAATTACATAAAAAAATAAAATAGAAATAAAATAAACAGGTGAGATACTGTAGTGTGCCTAAGACAAACCATTTTGTGCCTGGATATTGTGTTCTCCCTCTCTCTCTCTCTCTCTCTCTCACACTCACACTCACACACACACACATACACGCATACACACACACACAATGCATGACCCAACAGGACATCAACAACAGCATGACCTCACTGTGCATAACATCACCCAGTCCTTTCCATTGATACTGATATTTTGAGCGCATTGTTTCAGATAAAGGGTGGGATTCATCTAAGTATCTAACAGCTAAGGCTCTGGATTAGCTCTCTCGAATACTATTCCCAAAATAAGTACAGAACTGTTTAGAATTTATTTTTTTAGAAATGTTTAGAATTTGTCAAAATATCGAGCTGTAATCACATTTAGTAACATCCATTTCCTGGGTGGATGTAGAGATGCTTAATTACACACACGTGCGCACACACACACACACACACACACACACACCCATCATGATCTACCCTACATATATAGATAGCTGATGTATCTGAAAATAGCTTAAGACTACTATTTACTCTGGATTTACAATGAAGAGAAACAATCTCTTCATTTCTTTAAACGGGAAACGTTATCATTAGTGAAGAATACCTTGCTTATTAGTAAACTTCTGTGGACCAAGTAGACCATGCCTTTCAAAGGGAGAGCTGATCCCGCTGAGTAGGGAACAGTCCCTGTGCCATCTAGAGGGACATCGGGCTAAATCTCGCAGTTAGTGGGAACTTAGACTTATTCTATTAACCAAGGCACTAAGGGCCACAGGGAAGGAGAACACCCTGTTGGCCCTAGAAATTACATAAAGCCAGACAATCACAAGGCTACCACCTCGGTGGAGGGAACACCCTAAAGTCTGCCTACAGACGGACAGGCCACAGGGAAACTTACCTGGGCAGATTCTGGGTGGGCAAGTGTCTCCCCTCAGAGAAATCATAATCCTAGCCAGTCTTCTCTTGGTATTAGTGGTTTAAAGTTAGATTCTGTATATGCCCTTAGGATATTTTAACTAAAGAATTAACCTAAAAATGGCCCCAGGCCGGTAATACTCCTGGAGCATTTCACCAAAGCAAAAAGACAACAAATGTCTCTACAAGACTAAGCCTCCATTCGGGCCACTCAGGAGTCTCCCAGCCTGGCCACCACAGGACACCAAATCAACACCCCAATGGACAAAGACACAGAGAAATCATTATCTCTGGGCAGACATAATAAATACCACTAGCAGAGCCTTGAGACCTTCAGATGATGCAACGATCGGTTATGTATGGCATAAGGAGCATGTTTAAAACAGCGAAAAGAAAGGGAAATATAATAGGAGAAAAGAACAAGAAACAATATTTAAGAAGAAGCAGATGTGAAACAGAACAAAGAACTCTTAGACATGGAAAAACAGGTCATTGAAATTCAAATGCAACGCACGCGTTAAATATCACATTAATCACTGCTCAAAAACGGGTTAGTAAATTATAAGAAAGCAGTGGAGAAATTGCCCAGAATGAACCACAGAGAGACAGAGATGGAAAACATAAAAGAGAAGTTAGGAGAGGAAACAGAAGGAACAGCAGGCACCCGAACGAGTTCTGGAAGAAAAGAAAAGGGGTAAGAAGGAGGAAGTAGGAACATTCACAGGGATAACGGCCGAGCAATTTTCAAATTTCAGTGAACTTTTCAGGTTTGGTGACATAAAGGCAGCTGATGATTTGCAGATGAAAGTCTCAAGCAGAATAAATAAAACAGAATTCATATGTAGAATCATTATAGCAAAACTACAAATCTATACGGGTGCACATGTGCTCACACATAGAACAATGTTTGTTTATTGATCCATTTTATCCCATAACTCCTATGTGCTAATGATGGTGCCAGGGTCTAGGGCATGAAGTTCAATGAGTCATTGAGTCATGGTCTCAAATATTAAGATACTTGCTCTCTGAATGAAGACAGTACCATAAATAAACACTACATAGGCCATGATGAGTTCCACAGTAGAGAGATACACAGAGCACATGGGAGTTAGGAACATGGACAGACTCCCGGTGACGATAAAGGACAGAGGAAGGAGTCAGGAAAGCGTCAAAGGACAGAGGAACCCTAAGATGAACTTTTAGAATGAAAATGTTTTCTAGGTGGAGGAGAATCCATGCAAAAGGAAAAGTGTGAAGGCATTCATTCACTCATTCATTCATTCATCCATTCATCCATTGAACATGTTTGACCACATTCACGATGTGTGTTCTTACTGGAGGACAGAGGGCTGGGGGAATTTGGTAGGTGGTTAGCTTGGACAAGAGAAGCCAGACCTATGGATAAATAGCTTTTAGGCAGGCTGGAATGCCTGAGAGCAATGGTTTCAGAACTTTTTCCATCATGAAAACTTTGAATCTGAACCTTCAGTAGTTCCAGTACATAAAACAGGTTAAAAACAAAAACAAAAACAAAAACAGACGCTCACATGGAAGGGGAGATGTGTTTGCAAACGTGTCTGTGTGTGTAAGTGCGTGTGTGCGCATGGCTGGAGCCCTGTGAGTCACAAGTCCTCTCCTAACCGCATATAATTTGTGAGTGTCTTTGTTAGGTCCATCCCACGCACAGATATTTCATATGTTAGCAGCACTGACCAAAGAACCAGTGTCTCCATTTGTCTAGTCTAAGCGGCTTTGGCTGGTGCACACGTCGTCTTTCTATTTATTTTTGCACACATTTGTTTTCTAATTCAAAACGTTATTGACATATAATATTAGAGAAAATATTTTGCTACTGATGTGTCAGATTTTCTAGGTGGATAATCATTATCTATCAATAATAGTGATTTTGTGTAATCCTTCTCGATACTGTTTGTTCCTTTTTATTTTCTTCCCTTATCACAATCCTTCCAGCTTTAGGATCAATGTTAAAAAAAAGCCTGAATCTATTTCACAACTAAATATCATGTCCACTTAGGACTTAAGATAATTTGTGTGTGCGTGTGTGTGTGTGTGTGTGTGTGTAAGACTCCTTTAAGTTTGGGGCTCCCACAGACTTGGGAGTTGGGATTTGGGAGTTGACCATTACTGTCTTTTGGCACCTTCTAAAATAGTCAATTGATTTTTCCCTTTTTTCTTATTGATGTGGTGTATACTAATAATTAAAAGCTCTTAATCTTGATCATTGAGTATCTTTTAATGGACTGCTAGCTTCTACTTGCTAATGTGTTACTTATGCCTCTATATCTACAAGTCAGATAATGGTCTATATATTTTTGGTATTGGTATATCTTTGGATGTGTTACTAGTATAGATGTGCTAGATTTTTAATTTTTCCGTAAATTTTTGACAATGAGAAAAGTCTTAAAAGAAGAACATAGAGACAGCCAATACATCATTCTCCCAACAATGTGAAAAAAGCAATTGTGTGATATATTTATTTCAGATCACCGTTTTTAACAAATAAATTTCACAGATAAAGTAGCATCCCCACATTGGTACATTATTTTACTTCTTTATCAGATGGAATAAGTATGATCAACTTTGTGTTTACCTTTTCCTTCTACTTTAATTTTTTTTTTAATTTTAACATTTATTTATTTTTGAGAGACAGAGAGATACAGAGTGCAAGCCAGGGAGGGGCAGGGAGGGAGGGAGACACAGAATCTGAAGCAGGCTCCAGGCTCTGAGCTGTCAGCCCAGAGCCCGACACGGGGCTCGAACTCGTGAACTGTGAGATCATGACCTGAGCTGAAGCGGTACACTTTGACTGAGCCACCCAGGCGCCCCTGTACAAAGGATTCTTATTCACATAGTGTTACTACCTCTGTGTTTACACATACTTCTTTTTTTGTCACAAAGGATCAATACTTTGTTTTCTAGTAAAGTTTCTATTTGCCTTTACTTCCGGATTTAGTTTCTAAATTTATTACATTGTTTACAGAGAATATAGTCTGTACGTTTTCTTAAGTTGAGAATTTATTCAAGTGTAAATCTATGGCCTAAGACAGGATCAAAATTTTTTTTTATCATTTTGTTTATTGTATCCATCGTAAGTGTACTTTTTAATCTTTATTCCTTATTCCCCCCATCCCCCCACCCACCTCCCCCCTGCGAACATCAGCTTGTTCTCTACAGTTAAGAGTGTTTCTTGGTTTGTCTCTCTCTTTTTTTCCCCTTTACTCATTTATTTTGTTTCTTAAATTCCACAGATGAGTGAGATCATATAGTATTTGTCTTTCTCTGACTTATTGCACTCAGAATTATACTCTTTAGCTCCTTCCATGCCATTGCAAAGAGCAAGATGTCACTCTTTTTTATGGCTGAATACTTTTCCATTGGACACTTGGGCTGCTTCCATTATGTTGGCTATTGTAAATAATGCTGCACTAAACATAGGGGTGCATATATATTTTCAAATTAGTGTTTTCATATTCTTTGGGCAAACACCCAGCAGTGGAATTACTGGATCCTATGGTAATTCTATTTTTAACTTTTTGAGGAACCTCCATGCTGTTTTCCACAGTGGCTGCACCAGTTTGCATTCCCACCAACAGTACATGAGAGAACTTTTTCTCCACATCCTCGTGAACACTTACTGTTTCTTGTGTTTTTTATTTTAGCCATTCTTACAGGTGTGAGGTGGTGTCTCATTGTGGTTTTGATTTGCATTTCCCTGGTGATGAGTGATGTTGAGCATATTTTCATGTGTCTCCTGGCCATCTGGATGTCTTCTTTGGAGAAATGCCTGTTCCTGTCTTCTGCCCATTTTTAATTGGATCATTTGGGGTTTGGGTGCTGAATTGTAGAAATTCTTTATATATTTTGAACACTAACCTTTTCTTGGATATGTCGTTTGCAAATATCTTCTCCCATTCAGTAGGATGACTTTTAGTTTTGTTGGTTGTTCCCTTTGCTGTGCAGAAGCTTTTTATTTTGATACAGTCCCAGTAGTTTATTTCTGCTTTTATTTCCCTTGCCTCAGGGGTTCATATCTAGAAAGATGTTGCTACAGCTCATGTCAGAGAGATCATTGCCTATGTTCTTGTCAATGATTTTTATGGTTTCAGGCCTCACATTTTGCTATTTAATCCATTTTGAATTTATTTTTAGATATGGTCAATTTTTTAGTAAGTCTCTGAAATGCAGTATTAATATGGAAAGCTATCATTTGCTTAGCTGATATACCTTTGCTCATTATCTTGCTTATAGGAAATTTCAGCTCAAAAGCAAATACACCTTTAGGCCCGTTCACTTTCTATGACTTTTACTTTAGGGCACTACTATTTGTGAGGCCTCTTACGTTACACATCTGCCTACATACACTCCTTCTCCCTAACAAATTACTCCATTCTCCTTTTCAGTTATTCGTATGTTCATGTCTTTATATGGATCACAAGTTTTTCTTGTATGTTAACGTCCACTCAAGGTGACCTACCCAAATGCAAGACTTCCCCTATTTCTGGATGAGTGCCACATGGCTGCTCAGATATAAAACATGTGGGATTAGGTCTATTAATAATATAGTATGCGTAATAATATGTAGTGCTTCCTGTAACATTTATACGGAAGATGGTATGCCATATAGCACATGATGGAATCATGTAGTAATATAGCTTGTTATTAATAACTACATGACTGCATTTATTTTGTTTTTAATTTTTTCCTAATGTTTATTTTTGAGACAGAGAGAGACAGAGCGTGAGTGGGGGAGGGGCAGAGAGAGAGGGAGCCACAGAATCCGAAGCAGGCTCCAGGCTCCGAGCTGTCAGCACAGAGCCCGACCCAGGGCTTGGACCCAGGAACGTGAGATCATGACCTGAGCCGAAGTCAGACACTCAACCAACTGAGCCACCCCAGTGCATTTATTGATGCATTTATTGATGTGCATTTATTGCATTGCATTTATTAATGCATTTATTTACTGCATTTATTGATGTGACATACGAGGAAGCGTCTGGCTCCTGCCCTTCTGCCTTTGCCCTCAGAGTCTTCCAGGTTGGTCCCATCATGTTGTCACTTGTTGTCCTGAAAGCCTCAGGAATTCATCCTCATTTCCTCTCCTTTGCAAGCTCTCTGTCCTCCCCGCCGTCCCTGCCCTCCAAGACCAGGGAGAGGAGAAAGCCTAGAGGACAGGCTCACGACACCTGTCTGCAAGAGTTGGGCTGAACACAGCTGAGAAGAGATGGGCTGGAGGACTAGCAGGGGGATGTCTAAAACACATGTGGGAGTATAGAAAGTTCTAGAAATCTCACAGAGATGTTTCAGGCAGAGCCTCTCCGGAGCAAGTCTTGGCCACTGGACCGAAAAATGGGTCTGGTGGAAAGCAGCATGGCGTGGAAAGACAGCATAGCATTGAGAGCTCGTTGGGTTCTGAGTCTCACTGATGCCTTCGGACTTTCCAGAACTTAGTTCTCTCTGCATTCTGTTTGTTTCTTATCGGTGGAGATGGCGGGAAAGGCAGCCTTGTGGGGCAGCTGTGAGGACTCAGGTTGGCTGGAATTTCCGTGATGTGCTCAACACTTGGCCATCGTGGCTCCAGGGAAATGTTCTGTCCATCTCTTAGGTCTGTTTCCACATAGCGCAACATTTGCCCTGCCTGACTGTACCTTGTCCAGAGGAAAATCTGCAAACTTTCAAAAATCTTGTAAAGTACAAATACATTTCCAGGTCAGAAGGCCTTATCTGAGAATCATTCAACGAGCTGGGGTTCTCTTTAGGGGTCTCGGGGAACCTCTGAAGGTCGGCGCCTGCAGGAACCACACCACATGACCCGCCAGAGAACATGGTTCTCATTAGAGCATGTCAGAATCCTGCAGAGGTGAGTCCCGATGCCCAGGTCGTGCCCTTGTCCCATTACACCGCAATCTCTGGGAAGTGGGAGGCACCAATGGGCTCAACAGTCCTTGAGAGATGTTGGAAATCACTAACTCAGAGAGAATTTTCTTGCTGCTCTCTGGAGGAAGGCATAAGACAGAAAAGATGCTAAAATGCAAATCTAACTCATCATAGCTACCTCCGCAGCCAGGAATACTGTGGGTATTTGGACACAACGCTCATTTTCTCCAAGTGTCCTGTTGCTCTGTCCCCTCTCCATCTGGAGAATTCTTCATACTTGGTGAACACCTTCCCCTGCAGGCAAGGGGTGGACGCTAAAGCGACTGAGCCCCCCAGGGGCCCCCCGTGTTTCTCTCAGCGGGACCCTGGAAACTCAGCCCGGGTTATCTTGCACCCTGGTGTTGGTTGCTGCCGACACAGTGCCCTTCACCTAAACAGAGCTGCAATCTGAAATAACTTATTTCTGTGGGGGCTATGTGCTTATCTTACTTATCACCTGCAGTTCACAAGGCGTACTGATGACGAGCCGGGTACGGTGCGTTAGCATTCGTCACTGTGAAGTGCTTATTCTCCAGGGAGGAGGGAGACCGCCATCAGCGTGCGTCACTTACGGCTTTGCTCCTACAGCTCTCCATCACCAGAAACTGCATTAGAAAGCACAACTCCTGTTTCTCTCTGGTGTGGCTGGTGGCCTCTGGGTACTTGCTGCATGTGCGCCCCCCTGTCCCCGTGGACGCTGACGCTCAGCTGGTGTCTCTGCTTCTCTAGTCCTGATGCCTTCGCCTATGTGGCGTTCATCTGTCTGCTAGGGCTCCTGCCTCTCCCCTCCCCCGCAGCACAAAGTCTTCTCACCTGCTCCTGGGGCCCCTAGTCAGATGTTCAGGACACTTCTCACACTGTAACTGAGAAGGCTACCTGCTGATCGCCCAGATTTTGAACATTTTGAGCGGCTTCCGAGTAGCGACCGTCTCTTTTTCTACAGCCTTGCAAAAGTGCACTGTGTCTGGGGTAAAGGAGATAATGCCTTCTTTTGAATGAGGGAAGGACAAGGGCGGACTTGAGGACTTGAGTCTCCTGGCTGCCCACAGCCTCTGGATGGCTGGTCTTCCAGGGTGCCCCTTGTCTGCCCAGCAGGCTGTCAGACTCCTTGGCCCATTTCAGCTTGCAAGACCTCGACCATGTGTTGCCACGGTTTAGGCCGGGGTGACAAGGAAGATTGAGGGATGAGCCTTCCAAGCAGGTGGCTGAGTGTGGGCTTCAGAGCATGGGTCCTGTAGCGGCCCAGCCACAGCGGCAGGGACTGGACTAGACATCACGCGGGCGAAGCCAGGAGATCGGAACCTGCTCCATGCGCTGAGGGGGTTTAGGCAGGGTGGACAGCGAGGATCTGACTTTTCTTTAGAAAGAGCACCTGACTGCGGAGCAGGGTGTGGGTTGTAGTGGGGCCAGTCAGTGGTGGGAAACCCAGAAGGCAGGCTTGAAGGATTTCAGGTGGGTGACAATGGGCACCCAGCCCAGGACTGTAGTAGGAAGATGGGGAGAGGGGGCCGAATCTGCTGTGTAGGCAGCAGGCATGGCCGGGACGTGTCCACAGACGAGCGTGGGAAGGGGGAGAGTTAAGGACAACATTTCAGGTGATGTCATGGGAGGGGAGACTTGGAGGGGAGTTAGATGTGTTGGGGAGAGAAGCAAAATGATGACCCCAAAGCTATTAGAAACTCACAATTACAGTTTTAACACTATTTTTATGACTCCTGTATGTAAGTCACCTTGTGTACGCCCAATCCCTGTCCCCACCAACCACTGGTCAAAGTGATTAATACCACCTCTGCATGTAAGCAAAAGGCAGGGATGGGAGAGAGGCCATAACGACCCACGGAGTTCCCATAGCCATTGAATGGCTTAACTCCGGTGCATCTGTCCACCATACTCTCCCTTCACAGCATCGTTATTTCTGAAAACAGATGCTCAGTAAGAACTTCATTGTTTTAAAGATGGGTCAAACACCTTAGAAGATACCACAGAAAGTCCAGTACTGGTGGGGGCACTGCCATTTCAGAATCGAGGGCACCCCGTTCATCATATGTTAAATGTCCTTACACTCTGGGGAACCTCTCTCCGGCTGATGCCCAGCTAACTCTCGCAAAGGACACTGTGCACTTAATTCTGAACAACACGATGTCAGGAGGACACGGGAACTCAAACCCCCTTGCTGGAATGAGCTTTCTTAGACGTCAAGAGTCAAGAGAAGAGATCTCGCATTCAGTGCAACAGAACTCGGGAATCATTCACTTGCTGCTAAGAGTGAACATGCAAAAGTTAAGCTGAACACCTCAGGGTGTGACAACTAGATTAAAATAGACTCAAGGCGCTGAGCAAGATCCCACCAGCCCTCATGCGCGGCAGAAGGTGTGAAACCAGAAGCCCACTCGCGCGCTGTGCCACACTGCTGGAGACGACCCACTGACCCACCTATGTGGCGCCCACTGACTGCTTTTGTGCGACGAGGAAACATTCGAGGTTCTGCGATGCAGAACACTGAAACAATGGGAGAAACGCAGCAGCTATAAACCAGTAAGTGAGGACAGTTTGGAATATCCCTCCACGAAATGTGACTCCATGGCATTCTGCTGAGACACAGCTGACCCGAACAAGGAGACTCTCGCCCTAGAAAGTTCAGCACCATCGACCCGCAGACAAGGGGGTGAGCAACGCTGTGAGGCAGTGGTTAGGAATCATCACTGGGCGGTTTGTATTTGCAAAGAGGGAGACATCTGTGGAGCTGGGGTGACAGCCCGATGAATGACCTTCCCCAGGCCTCAGCCAAAGCACAGGCTGGGCTCTGCTGTGTTTCTGGAGCTCTGTTGAGATCGGTGTTGCTGGAAGGAGCCATACAATGGAGGGGACACAGCTCACAGCATCTGAGGTCGGTCCACCCGACCAGGAGTTCCCATGACTCTCCCCAGTCTCATCTCTGGGCAGGTTAACGCAGCCAACAGAAGTAGCCAGACGAAGTAGGTTTTTTTTTTTTAACGATTTTATTTATTTCTGAGAGACAGAGAGCGACAGAGTGCGAGCAGGGGAGGGGCAGAGAGTGAGAGAGACAGACACAGAATCTGAAGCAGGTTCCCGACATGGGGCTTGAACTCGTGAACCGTGAGATCATGACCTGAGCCAAAGTCAGGACGCTCAATGGACTGCACCGCCCAGGCGCCCCAGAAGAAGTTTTTATGTGTATACCCACAGAGGTTACTGAGTATATTTTAACATATGTTTTGACTCGATGGCCCTAATCTAACAGTGGAAGGCAACAGAAATCCTGCTTCCTCCAGGATTCCGTAAGGAGTTTCACATGGTTGTCAGAGTTCAGTAACAAAGAGACCTCAGTGTCAGAACAGATAAAACTGGCCAACTCTGAAAATAAACACCCCCAGAGCAACGCTGGAAAGCCCCAGGTTATGGCAAATAATAAACAAGGAACGTCGTGACATCATCCTGAAGGTTTTTTTATTTTTCTCTTTGGCACAAGCAATGCTTTGGGGAGATAAGAGTAAACATAGCCCATCATCAATGTGCATTTACTCAGAAGCTATTTTGTGCCGAGAACGATTCCGGTCGTTTTCAAGTTACCAGTGATCCAGACAAGTAAGTATCCATGACCTTGTGCAGCTTAACTTCCCACTGCAGGGACACACAAGGTGCAGCAGGGGCATTCAACCAGTAAATTCCAGAGCCTGTTAAGGTGCTGCGTGCTCTGGACAGAAGAAGCAGAGCCTGCTAAGAGTGATTGGGAATGCGGTGTTTGGGGTTCAGGTGGGGGTTCTACTGGGGGCTCACTGAGATGGGCACAAGTGAGCGAACTCTTGAAGACGTAAGGAGGTTAGCCAAGGCAGAGTGGGAGGAAGAACATCCAGGAGGAGGGAAGGGCTAGAGCAAACCTAGGATGGGAAGCTACCCGGGTGTCCCCGGAGCAACATGGGAGGCCTTAGCGGCTGAGTGGGGAGCCACGGAGGACTAGAAGGGAGGTCAGCGCCAAGAGGGACCAGATCACACAGAGCCTTGGAGGCTGTCAAGGGTTGCGACCCTCAGGGAAATGAGGAAAAAGTGCAGGGTCGGCAGAAGAGTGCATTGAAGAATCATTCTGACTGTTGTATTGAGGACTGGTAACTTGTGGGGACAAAGGGAGCCCAGCGGGACAGGGACAGGTGGGTGATCACCCCAGGGCGGTGGCAGAGCATGACAGGTCACCCGTGGCTCAGGAAGGAAGGCATGTGGAGGCTCAGGGGCGCTCTGGCTGGGGCGGTGGGAGGCTGGGGAGGATGGGGCAGGTGTGGGTGGGGCAGGCCGAGCAGGATCCCAGGCTGGGGGCGGTCAAGGACAGGGTTCTGCTATTTAGGAAGTGCCTCGGGGGCTGCACAAATGTATCTTCACAGAGGCAGTCGCTTTAAGTATGAGCCCCAGCATGCACCTGTCTTGGCAAGCTAACTCCTCCCAAGGCCACTTAAGGGGCCGTAAGTTGCCAGCAGAAGGAAGAAGGCGGGATCACTTTACTTCCCCCAACAGCCCATGGGGAAGCCTCCGCGGCGGAGAGAGCTCACTCACAAAAGATGCCGCTGTCAGAACAAAGCCAACAAAATGACCTGTGACCACACAGCAGTGCCCACACCTACGTCCCCAAGCCTTAGCACAAATGCAGGCGGGGAAAGATCTGGCTGAGGAGGAATTCATGAAAAACACCAGGTCTCTGCGTGCCCATCCACGATAAGGTGAACGGGAAGTCCTGCTGTGCCAGAATCCCCAAACAAGAGAAAAACAAAGAAGCCCAAAGAGCCTGGCCCGAATTCTGAAAATTCTGAATCTACAGGAAAGCAGGGGTGAAGAGGGCAGGGGGTGAGGGAAAGCGTGTGGGCAGAAGGCTTGCAGCAAGAAGGGGAAGTGAAAGTGGGGCAGTTTGGGGTCACGATATGGGGAGAGGGGCCAGACGGTGGGGGCAGTGGAGCAAGGTGAGGGGTGGAGAGAGGTAGGAGGGCAGGGGTGGGTGGAGTGGGAGGTTGAAGAGGGGTGGGGGTGGGGAGGGGTGAAGTGGGGGATGGATAATGGGGGAGGGGGAGGGGTGGGTGGAGGGGAGGCAGAAGGGGTGGGGGGGCAGAGAGGGGTAAAGTGGGGGGTAAAGTGGGGAGGAAGGGGTGGGTGGAGGGGGCTGAAGAGGGGCCGGGGAGAGGTGAAGTGGGGGGTGGAGTGAGGTGGGGGACAGGGGTGGGTGGGGTGGGAAGTGACAAGGGAGGAGAGCAGGGGTGGGTGGAGTGAGGGTGGGGGGCAGGGGGTGGGGCAGGGGCGTGGAGAGGGACCGGCTAGTGGTCAGGCTCTGTCTCCTCTCCATCCTCACCGTAAGTGACTGGAACCAGAACGTGAGATGAACAGCTGACATCGGTGCCCTTGGGCTCCAGCCTCTCCTTGTGTGCGGGGACATTTCTCCATGAGCTGCCATCACCCTGTGGCTCTTTTTCAAACACTTCCCTGAAATCTTCCGCCTGTCATTTGGAGACCAGGATTTGAGAGGCAGACGTGGGGTGTATCTAGGGCCTGGCCACCGCCGTGGCTCCTGAGCCGCCAGCACGTGCCATTGGGTAACTCAGTCAACCCTGGCTTGTGTCAGGCCGAACTGCAGATGAGGGGAGGTGACATATGTCAAGTTCTCAGCACAAACGAATGTTGGTTGTTAGGGTTTTAACTGCACTGACAGGCTGCAGATTTACAGGAGCAAATGGCATTCACTTCAAAGAGCCCAGGGAACATCACTTTGGGTCTGCGTGCACACACGTGAACACATGTGTCATCACAGGGGTCTATGTAAACCCCTCATCATGTTATCGGTTTCAGAACCCAGCCTGTAAGATACACAGTGTGTGTCTGGCTCGAACCGGACACAATCCTCTTGAGGAGAACACACAATCGGTAACAAATCATGCATTCCAGAATCTTACTGAGGTCATCATCTCTTGTGATTAAGTGAATGCAGGTTTAGACTTAAAGGAAATCTTTACTTTTTTTTTAATGTTTATTTATTATTGAGAGACAGAGAGACAAAAAGCGTCAGCAGGGGAGGGGCAGAGAGAGAGAGAAAGACACAGAATCCGAAGCAGGCTCCAGGCTCTGAGCCGTCCACACAGAGCCTGACGCGGGGCTCGAACCCAAGAACTGCGAGATCATGACCTGAGCCGAAGTTGGACGCTCAACGGACTGAGCCACCAGGTGCCACCCCTCCCTTTTCTTTTTCCCACTCTGGCTGATACACAATGACAAAGCATTTGAAGCATTCAAATTGATTTTTTGCCCCAGGGAAAACATGAAACAGGAAGTTTTCCAGAAGTGTACAGGTTCTGCTTTAGGTTGTAATTCGACATGCTCTGTTCGCCTGCTGTAAGGGGGGACCCACGGAGAAGTCAGCGTGGGGTCCCGAGAGCCAGCCCGCCTGTCACCACCCGGCCACCCTCCTCTCTGCACCTGCCCTCATCACCCTCACTGCCTCAAAGGGCTGTGCTGATTGCCATCCAAAGATCCGACTAAATTTCTACCGCGGGGAGATGTCACAGTGACACGTTCCTGTGTGGCACTGCCCCGAGGTCACACCTACACGAGGAGAAGCCTTGACAAGGTTGCAATTATTCCACGTGAGCTAAAGCTCTAACAGGAACTCATGGTCTTTGGCATCACGGTGATTAGTTATTCACATATGGCTCCGATGGAAAAGAGCCTTCCATTCTAGCAGTAACGACAGAACTGACTCTTCTCTAGGCTCCGGCAGCCGGCCACCCACCCTGACCACATGCACGACAGCGCTGAGGCCGGTCCCGCTTCACGGAGGACCGAGGGGAGGCACGGAGAGGTTGCGCGATTTCCCGAAACGACCTAGGCAAGGAGAGGAGAGTCCCACAGAAGCTGCGTGCTTTCCGCTGATAAGCTCACTGCCGACAGCAGCCCACATGCCTTTGTCATCGAATACTGACAAGGTACAAAGCGGTCAGCCCACTGCAAGGACAAAAGCCCCTTAAACGTCAGCAAGAGCAGAAGTGGACTTGACAGGCCATGTCGACGTGCGGTCTTGCTAACAGTTATTCGTGGGCCTTGATTTCGGGACCAGGAAGAGCACCGTGTCTTCCCCTGTACTGTCCATCTGATGGCTCCCGCGAACCGCAATGGGGGACCGAAGACCATCGGGGAAAGAGCATGTGGAAAACAAGGAGGAGTATGTGTACGTGTCATGGTCATTGACTCGGCAAGGGGATGAAACGAGGCTGGGGCAGACGTGGGCTGGGGTGATGGGGATGGCTCACCCAGGCTCGCCTGTCACAGGGAGATGGCCACTCTACCTCTGCCCCAGGGGAAGGCCATATGGGGCTGCTGGGTGCCCGCAGTGGAGGACACTGGCAAGCAGGGCTGGGAGATAGAGAAGTGGCACCCACTGCATTAGCCTGACATATATGGTGGGTGGCACACACGTGAGCATGGGACGCTGTTGCTACAGCTGCATGGGTAGGTTTTGTGAAGGAGACCAACTCTCTCTTTCTCTCTCTCTCTCTCTCACACACATACACATGGAACTGTGAGAGTCCTTCTAAAGTAATAGGGAGTCACCAAGCCAACCCCTGAGCATGCTCTGTGGTTCTTCTCTACAAGCTTCAGGAGCCTACCTGAGCCTCACGTCCAAAACAGATGATATCACCCCCACTGGCGGAGGGGCTCCCGCCCGCCATCTTGATATAGCATGATTTAGAATGCAATAAAATAATTTTTATTCATAAAGGGGAAATAATTCAAATGGAGAGAGACAGAGATGAGAGAGACAAAGAGACCGAGAGGGAAGGAGGCTCTTGGAAATGGAAGGGACCCTGCTGTGAGACACCGAGGCAGATGTGGAGGTCATTTTCAGTGAGTGTCTGCCTTAGGTAGGTAAGGTGGGGCTTCCCTTTGGCGAGAAACATCATTACTACCACGGTTCACACCTACACAAACTGGGGGACGCCAGCCACAACTCTTTATCCTTAACTTTTGGACCCAGACATGTTCTGTTATGCAGATGATTTTTCTTTACTTTTGTAAGTTAATGTAGTGTTTATATTCCCAGCAAGATTGGCAGGATGCTTTAATCAAACATTTTAATTCTGGGAAAAACCATACGAATATTCCTAACAAGTGAGAGATACGTGTCAATTCAGGTTTAGATTCTGCTTCAGACGAGTTCAGGTTGTGTCAGTCCTTTTACCAGCATGAGTCAGAAATAAACGGTCGGTTTTCAGAACAATTTTGTCTTTGGGGACTACGAAGAATCAATTGGAGATCTATAGTCCAGATTATTACATCTAATTTGCTGACCGGAAAAGCGAGACTCAGAACATTGAGCTCTCCTAACACAAGAGTGGATTTCTTTTTTCATAACTGAAAGGTAAACGTGGTCACTGCTCATCGAATGTCACCCGAGTTTATTTCCTCACTCGCCTGATGCTCAGCTCCAGTCTGAGGCTCTCGGAGACAGAAGTAGAGAGAATCTCCAAGTACATGTTAATAATCCCTTCCTTCAAATTCCTTAAGGCCTCACCAGCTCTGTTTCCTTGTATCATCAAGAAGATTTTATCTGATGTGACAGAAAAGCAATACTTATTAGATACTTCGGAGCTAGGAGGTTTCCAATTTGCTAAATTGGAATTTACCAAATATTATTCTGACATGAATGTAAAGAGCAAGAATTAAAGAGGCGGGAAAACAATAATCTGTGTAGACGGGATGGGGGTTAGGCCAGGCCTGGCCAAGCAAGAGTGAGGACATCAAATCAGCACTTGGTGATGCATTTAAAGAACCAAGATGTCTGGGGCGCCTGGGTGGCGCAGTCGGTTAAGCGTCCGACTTCAGCCAGGTCACGATCTTGCGGTCCATGAGTTCGAGCCCCGCGTCGGGCTCTGGGCTGATGGCTCAGAGCCTGGAGCCTGTTTCCAATTCTGTGTCTCCCTCTCTCTCTGCCCCTCGCCCGTTCATGCTCTGTCTCTCTCTGTCCCCAAAATAAATAAACGTTGAAAAAAAAAAATTAAAAAAAAAAAAAAAAGAACCAAGATGTGAGGATATGTGGGGATCCCGGTATCTCCTCTCGCATTGGTGCCTGGGAAAATAAAGACAACCAAACTGGAATTTCAAGGAACAGAAGCAGAACTCTGAAAAGAGTTATAGTAAGAGTAATAGTCTGGTGATGCTGAGAAAAGGTATATTTCCATCGGTTTTCTCCAAATCATGAAGGTGCAGACAGTGGAATTAATGTCTGTATGTCAGGACAGAGTGTCAGTTTCCAAGTTCTAAGGCTGGCCATCACACTTTCCCAGGGGACAAACAGCAATCAGGGGCAACCAGTTGAGCGCTTGGGTCCTGGGGGACAGATCACCGGGTTTGAAATCACGGTGCCCCCATTTCCTTCCTGCACAGCCCTGGGCAAGTTACATATCTGGTAGGTCTCAGTGTGCCCATTTGTAGAACAGGAGGAGTATTAAGATCTATCTCATAGAGATGCTAAAAGATTTAAATGATGGGGCACCTGGGTGGCTCAGTCAATTAAACATCTGACTTCAGCTCAGGTCATGATCTCATGGTTCGTGAGTTCGAGACCCACGTCGGGCTCTGTGCTGACAGCTCAGAGCCTGGATCCTGCTTTGGATTCTGTGTCTCTCCTTTTTTCTGCCCCTCCCCTGCTCACGCTCTGTCTCTCTCAAAATAAATAAATGTTAAATTTTTTTTGAAAAAAAAGAGAAAAAGATAAAAAATAATACTGTCGATCAGATGGATCACAGAATTGCTTCACCTTCAACCCCAAAAACTATTTTTAGGGGGAAACAGACATAACAGAGAAATTACATGGAAACGTGCCACAACTTGTATCTGCAGTTCTCCTGAAATACATTTGCCTTATTAATGGTCCTGTATATGGGTAGCTGTGGGGCCCAGCTACCTGGCAAATCAGCAGGGTGAGCTGTGCCTGCCCCCCAGGCCTCTCCACAGCCGCATCTTCACACGGGGGCTGGCATCCTTCTGGGTGGCTGGGGATCAGTCTGGCTGTTGGAGCAGAACAGAGTGGAAGGAACCTGCTTCACGTGGCTGTTTATTTGTGCCCAGCTCCCCTGTCCTCCTCTTTGGTTAAACAGCTCCCATCCTCCACCCTTTCGGAATGACTCAGGGACCAGGGAGGGCCAGAGACCTAAGCTGGGCTGCCAAGGTGGCCTCTTGGAGAGGGAAAGAGGAACTTTGGCTTCCTCTCCAGGGTTCCTAAGATGTGGAAGGTTAGGGCTGTGTGTATTATGTTCCTCCCCATGTTGGAAAACACAAGCAAAGTAAAACAGAGAGGTGTGTGTGTGTGTGTGTGTGTGTGTGTGTGTGTGAGAGAGAGAGAGAGACAGAGAGACAGAGAGACAGAGAGACAGAGACAGACAGCATCTAGTTCCAGGATCTAGTTATATACGACTTCTTTCTTCTCCAATTAGTTATGTGATTCTCTGAATCCTTCCTCTTTTTCTTTTCTTCTCTTTTTCTTCTTTTTTTTAAATTTAAAAAAAAATTTTTTTTAACATTTTATTTATTTTTGAGACACAGAGAGAGAGAGAGCATGAACAGGGGAGGGTCAGAGAAAGAGGGAAACACAGAATCCGAAATAGGCTCCAGGCTCTGAGCTGTCAGCACAGAGCCCGACGTGGGGCTCGAAACCACGGACCGCGAGATCATGACCTGAGCCGAAGTCTGATGCTCAACCGACTGAGCCACCCAGGCGCCCCTCTTCTCTTTTTCATCTTGAATGTGTTCATGTTGGGTATCTGACACCAGCAATCAAAGAGTGCTAATGAACATAAAACTTGAAGCCACACATACCTGGGTTTGGATTCTGGCTTTTTCATTAACTAAACTTACTAGCTAAATGTCTTTGATTAAGTTATGTATCTGTGCTTCAGTCTCATGATAAAAACAATTTAGGGGCGCCTGGGTGGCTCAGTCGGTTGAGCATCCAACTTCGGCTCAGGTCATGATCTCACAGTCTGTGAGTTTGAGTCCCACCTTGGGCTCTGTGCTGACAGCTCAGGGCCTGGAACCTGCTTCGGATTCTGTATCTCCCTCTCTCTCTGCCCCTTCCTTGCTCACGTTCTGTCTGTCTCTGTCTCTCTGTCTCTCTCTCTCTCAAAAATAAAAATAAAAACATTTAAAAACAATTTTTAGATAAAAAAATAAAAACAATTTAGAATGCTCACAACTCTCCCATAGGATTCTGAAGACTAATTAAAGAGGTAGAACATGTCCCTCATACCAGTGTGGTTTGTTGTTTTCTTTTCCCCTCACTCTCCTCATCTGGGTGCACGTGACTCAAAAATGGAAAGAAGGAAGAAACCCCTGACCCTGAATCCTCGCTACTGGCTTGTCACAAGTGAAATTTACCTGGCCATTTACAGAGGTGACCCAACCCTTTCCATTATTTTCAATATTCTAACCTTCAGCGAGGATAATGCAATCTCTTATGGCTTAAAATTTTAATTTTTCTACCTGAGAAAGAAGTAACCCAGAATTGCTTTTTACGATAGAGGTGACAGACTCCACAATGTCCGGACTTAGTTTTGCTTAACTAATTCTAAATAAAAACCTGTACACAAGCATCGACCTCGAGCTTTCACTTTCATTTTCCTTAAAGATGTCCCTGACGCAAAGTGGCAAAGCCAGTGGTTGCCAATTAACAGGATTCAAAGAGACAGGGAAGAGAAGAGTAGGACGGGGTCTGGACGATGATGGGCGCTGCTAAGTTGTCGGTATCACAGTTGTGATTATCATGTAGATAACTCATAATAGAGTCAGGTAGAGATACATTTTGATTCCTCTTATCTTGAAACTGTGTCTTGGGAGCACCTTCAAGATTTGCTTGCCTAAAATATGTAGCCAAATGAAGAGTCATCCTCAAATAATAACTTAAGTTTACCCTTACCTATTTTTCAATTATGTGAAACTTTCTCAAGCCAAGTTAAATGTGCATAAGAAACCCTGAGCGAAAGAAATGAAGTCTCAGTGAGCGTTAACTGCCACAGCGTCCTCGGCGACAGGTGCACTCCCAGGCAGCAATCACAAGTTCAAATACTGGATGAGTCAGAGTTTCCTAACACACAAGGTTAGAAACAGGTCACAAGCTCTGAGTCAAGGGCTGCTTGCTCTCAGCTTGTAATTCACAATCTGACCTTTTCTGAAAATGTTACTATGCAGTGCGGCAATAATTTACGACGCTCATCAGAATGAAGGCAGATTAGGAATAACTTCTTTGCATTTTGGAGCCCAACTGTTCTGGGATGAAAACCTGTAAACGCTGTTTAAAGCACACCGAAGATAAGCAATTAACGACTGTGTCTAACTTTCATTAAAACCCAATCCCACGAACGTGGACTATATTTATCCTGAGATGCAAGGTTAGGAATACGTACAAAGGAGTTTGAAATAGAACTTGAAAAACAAACAGCCAGGAAAAAGAAGTAAATCATAGGAAGAACCATAAATCAAAAAGAAACCTTTAGTGATGAGCCTTTTTTTTTTTTTAGCTCCTGACTTTGTGGAGATGGCACCATCTAGTGGAAATTCTTGGTAAATGCAATCTTATTTTCCCTGCTTTAAATGTTAGTGACCCAGAGACTTGTTTTTCCTTAACATCATTGTTGTTGTTGTTTTAACAATCTGTACAGAAAAATCCTTATGCAAAGTGTTATAAATATTGTCTCCATGCAGTTCAGCTATAGGAACTCATGGCTGTACCATTTTTATTCCATGGTTAAGCAACAGTGCTATCTGCTTGTTTTAGGTATTGTTCCAATTTTACAAGCAGGAAAGTATTTTTAGGGGCATTTAACACTGAAATAAACCTTCATAAATTTTCATGTGAGACTCTGAAAACTTTTAATTCCAAAAACAGAGTCAAAGTTTAAAAAAAGACACTTACGTAGCTTTAATTATAAAGCATTAGCTCCAGCAATGTTTCCTTCTCTTTGGAGTTCAATTACATAAGAACATATGACGGATACCGAGTATGTCTGCAGCCCCCAGTTACTGTTCCATGTCCATTTTATGTTCCACGCAGGCAGTGAGTTGTTATTAAAGAAGGAAAGAGGTACATTTGCAGGAAGCAGGCTCGCAATTCTTGGTATTATTTGCCTTAAGACTCAACATACTTCATCAACATTTCAGTTCAAGCTGCACTGTGGGATGAACATTGGGTAAGAAAAGGCACATCTGGATGGTCTATTTAAAAAAAAAAATTTTTAATGTTTATTTTTGAGAGAGGAAGAGAGCTCAAGCAGGGGAGGGGCAGAAAGAGAGGGAGACACAGAATCCGAAGCAGGCTCCAGGCTCTGAGCTGTCAGCACAGAGCCCGAAGTGGGGCTCGAACCCATGAACCGTGAGATCATGACCTGAGCCGAAGTCTGACACTTAACCAACTGAGCCACCCAGGTGCCCCTGGATGGTCTATTTAACAGATACCTCAACATCTCTGTAAAGAAAATCAGATCAGTAGATGTGATGGTAACAACAGCACTCTTCCTAATAGTCTATTTATACATCGTGATTTTTCCCATACCTGTTGGGTGCTGATTTTAAGGGGGAAACTCAGAAGGGCCACTGGTCTGTGAAAGGTCAGAAAGCTAGCAAGTTGAGATTTACACCGCCGATTGCAAATGACCCAAACAATTTCAAAAATTATGGTCCTTGAGATACATCATTACTCCATAAAGATTAGACCCCAACCCCAATTCAAACGTCAGACAAATACGAACTCCCCGAGCCTTGCCAGCACCATAAAAGGGAGAAGACCCACGCCACAGAAACCCCAGAAACAATGTGATGCACATGATGCATTGTAACTTGCAAAACACCCTGTTTTATTATTAAAGAACATTATGTCTGTGTTATTCTCATTGTACAAACGTCCCAACTGATATTTTTATGAATCTGGAGTGGTGGTGTGTATTTTTATAGAGGAATGTTGTTTTGTTCCCATTAGATATTTATCATACATTTTAATAAAATAACCTCTTTGTTCAGGGGAATTGAATGATTCATGATTTTGCTGACTTCTTTCCTGTTGGAGCTTCTCACAAAGGAACCCCTGACTGTTTGACTTTCTAAATAGCCTGAGTGATTCCAAACTCTCTTTTGCAAAGAGGGATGAATGCCGGGGCGGGCTCCCCCATAAAGGAGACCTTGTTTTCTCTCCCCCACGCCCACACGTTTGGAAAGACGGGTCCAAACCCCAGACCCAGAAGTTAAATTGTTTCTTTGAATGGTAGAAAAGATTCCGGTCCTTTACTCTTCAGTGGCTCTCAGTCCGAAATGCCAGGCACACACGTGCAAATAGATACAGACAACCCCCTAAACCAATTATCTGCTGTCTACATTGACTTTGTACTCCTAAGCATGATTCGGAACACAGAAATCCGTAAGACTTTTCTCCCTCGCTTCTACTCCTGAACACCTGACGTGGGGTTGCCCATCCGATGCGTTTCCTCCCAAGGACAACGTCTCCCATTAGAGACACTCAATATAGCAAAACAAAGGCTCGTTCCAGGGAACAGGTCTTTCAGTGCTGCGGATACATGACATATTCCCTTTGGCACAAACCTCCTTATGGTTCTGGGTTTGAGTTCCTCCTTCACGAAATGAGATTTGGTAAAAAATATTTTCAGTGTCCTAGGAGCTTAACATTTCCATACTTTTTTTTTTAAAAAAATCACTTTTACCTAGGCTACCATGCTCCAAAAGGAGTATTTTTTTTCTTTTTCTTCTGAATTTCTGTTGTTTGAGAACACAGTAAACCCCCAAAGTCCTTCAGTAAATAAAACACAATTCTGATAAGGCCTTAACTTTTTGATTACTTCTCTCCTGCTCTTCATGACCCATTGTGCCTATACTCCTGGATGTAATATTTTCAAAGAAATTGACTGAGAGTGGTTGGTAACGTCGTGGTAAGTTAGGACAGGGCCGTTCATCTCCTTCAAGTGGCCCTGTGCCCCACTTTCAGTAACGCCTCACGGCAGTGGCCACGGCAGAGGCGGCCCCATTGTCCCTCCAATCCATTCCAGGAGCCCCGTAGACCCTATCACCCCGGAAAAGCTCCATCTCTCACACTTGGCATCTCGACCCTGCAGCCCCAGAGGCTTCTCTGCCTTCATGCCTCAACCAGCAAGACAGGTCCTCCTCCTCAGGCATTCTTTCACTTGTCTCGCAAGGGTTCTCAAAAATTATGAAACACACGCCACTCTTCTTGAATCCAATAACAAACACCCAGTAACTCCAAGTCAGATGTTAGCAGACATCTGAAATAAATCCGTATCTCTTTGAGAGTCTAGTGCCTCTGCCCTGTCCCAGATTTACTAGTGAGCTTGGTCGGCACGCCCAGCTCCCTCTGCTCCCTTCTTGCACCTGTTTTTCTCCCCTGAACGGGGCTCACTCTGCCCACTGTTTTCTTCTCATCCCAATCCAAATCTGGACCAATCCGCATGGGGAGACACATCGGATCGGGCAGGTGGCAGAAATACTCTCAGCGTGAAGACATTCCTCAGCTCATATCTTTAGGAGTCCCTCACCTCCATCCTGTCCTATGACCAATGCATCTGCATTTGAACAAATGCTTTCTGCCTCCAGGGCAGAAAATGAGCTCCTCGGTTTATGTGCCCTTTGTCTTCATCCCTTATGCAATTTCATCTGTTACTAATGAACGGTGATTGCCACATAATACTGCCCATTATTTCAAAAGACTGCCAAAGATTAGGAATGCATAACTAATGTTATATCCAAAATACCCAAAGGAACAGAAAGGTTTATATAGATGCTCACTTATTAATTCTGATCTGAAAATTAGGAAAACAGAAACACAACTTAATACATACACAAACCTCAACACTCTGAAAAAAAAAACTGTTGCAATCCTTTTACAGGTGGTTGTAACCTAACAGTACCCAATTTTTCTCTTTGACCCACCCACCACTTCTCTGAAAAATCAGGAGAAAATTTAAGACTGCTTAAATGCCACCACGACTTCAGGACGGAATTACCACGTAGAAAAAATGCAGTCACTTACCGGTGTGCACATAAATTATTAAGGTGAAGCCCGTATTTTTCTTCAGCAGATAACCCATCCATCAACAAGTAGAAAATGAGAAAATTGCTCTGGCCAAGAGGTTGTGAAACAAGTCTGGATTTCTCGAGCATGTATGTATAAATTCTGGCTGGTTAAGAAAAAAAAAAGGGGGGGGGGATTCTGTTAAATGGCATTACTAGTCTCATTCCCATAGATTTACACATGCTAATGAATTGCACGAGATAATAATGCAACTGTTTTCAAATACAGACCTTTTGAAAAATAGCTGAGGCTTTATTTTCTAGAGCGGTTTGTAGGATTCCAGGAAGATTAAGCAGAAAATACCAAGAGCTCCATCATACCTTCTCTCTCCTACCCAGCACACCGTGTCCCCTATCATTAACCTCTCGTGTTAGTGTAGTAAATTGGTTAGAATTGATGAGCCAATATTGATGCTTAATATTAAATTTTTTTTTCAACTTTTTATTTATTTTTGGGACAGAGAGAGACAGAGCATGAACGGGGGAGGGGCAGAGAGAGAGGGAGACACAGAATCGGAAACAGGCTCCAGGCTCTGAGCCATCAGCCCAGAGCCCGACGCGGGGCTCGAACTCACGGACCGCGAGATCGTGACCTGAGCCGAAGTCGGACGCTTAACCGACTGCGCCACCCAGGCGCCCCTTGATGCTTAATATTAATTAAGTATATAAATGTGTGTTGGTATTCACTCTTTGTACACTCCACCGGCGTTAAGACGTTCATAATACCATGTTCTCTCAGCACAGTAACACTGCCCTTAAAAGCCCATGCTCCAGTATTTATCCCTTCCTCTCTCCCTAAGCCCTGATGCCCACTGCTCTTAGTACTGTCTCTACAGATTCACCTCGCCCAGAATGTCATATCGTTGGAATCATACAGTATGCAAACTTCTCAGGTTGTAATCACTTCAGTTTCCTTCATTCAAAGATATACATTTAAGGTTCTCTGTCTTTTCATGGCTTGAGAGCTCACTTCCTAAATCATCGGATAAGAGCCCACCCTACGAATGCACCAGCTGATTTATCCACTCACCTATTAAAGGATATCTTGGTTGCTTACGGTTTTTGCAATTACGAATAAAGCTGCAATAAACATTTGCATCCACATTATGTGTGGACATAAGTTTTCAGCTCAGTTGGGTAAATACTGAGGAGTGTGATTCCTGGATCGTATGGTAAGACTATGTTTAGCTTTGTAAAATATCACCAAACTGTCTTCCAAAGTGGCCATGCCATTTTGCATTCCCACAAGCAATTAATCAGAGTTCCTGGTGCTCCATGTCCTTGCCAGTATTTGGCATTGTCAGTGTTTTGAATTTTAGACATTCTAATGCGTTTGCAGTGGTATTTCATTTTTATTTTAATTCACGTTTCCTACATGACCTGTAATGTGGAGCATCTTTTCATTTTTGTATTTTCCAGTTGTGTATCTTCTTTCATGGGGTGTCCAGATATTCTGTCCATTTTGTAAATTGGGTTGTTTTCCTATTGCCGAGTATTAAGTGTTCATTGCATGTTTTAGTTAGCAGTCCATTATCAGATGTGTTTTTCTTGTTTTGCAAATATTTACCTCTATCTGTGGCTCATCCTTTCATTCTCTTAGTGGTGTCTTTCATAGGACAGTCATTTTTAATTTTAATGAAGTCCAGCTTATCAATTATTTATTTCACGGATTGCTGTTTTTAGTGTTATATGAAAAACTCATTGCCAAACCCAAGGTCACCTACAATTTCTCTTATGTTATTGTTTAAAAAGTTTTATACTTTTTTTTAAAGTTTATTTATTTTGAGAGAGAGAGAGAGAGAGAGAGCAAGTTGGGGAGGGGCAGAGAGAGAGGGGGAGAGAGAGAATCCCAAGCAGGCTCCACACCACCAGTGCAGAGCCTGATGCGGGGGTAGAACTCAACAAACAGCAAGATCATGACCTGAGCCAAAGTCGGATGCTTAACCAACTGAGCCACTCAGGAGTTCCTATAGTTTTGTTTTTACATTTAGATTTATGATCCCTTTCAAGTCATTTTTTTTTTGCATGAGGAAGTCCTGCTATTTTAGTATAATTTGTTGAAAGAACTGTCATTTCTCTATAAACTTTGCTCTTTGTCAAAGATCAGCTAACTATATTTACCTGGGTCTACCTGGGCTCTCTATTCTGTTCCATTGATCTACTGGTCTGTTCTCTCACCAGTACCATGCTGTCTTGGTTCCTGCCACTTTAGAGTAAGTCTTGAATTTGGGTAGCACCAATCCTCCAACTTTGTTCTTCTTTTTAAACGTTGTGTTGGCTTTTCTGGATCTTTTAACTCTCCACATAAACTTTATGTCAATACCCACAAAGTAACCTGCTGGGATTTCTATTAGGATTGTACTGAATCTATAGATCATATTGGGAAAAACTGACATTTTAACAATATCGAACCTTCCTATCTGCAAACATTGAATATCTTTCCATGTATTTATATCTTCTTTGATTTTTTTCATCAGGGTTTTTATAGTGTTCCTCACAAAGATCTTGTAAATATTTTGTTAGATTTATACCTAAGTGTTTTATTTTTTGGTAGTGGTGGAAATATTGTGTTTTTAATGTCAAATTCCAATTGTTCATTGCTGATATTTGGAAAGCAATTGACTTTTGTATATTAAGCATGTGTCCTACAACATTGCTATAATGGCTTACTAGTTCCAGGAAATTTTTGTTGCTGATTCTTTCCAATTTTCTACAGAGATAATCATGTCATCTGTTAACAAAGACAGTTTCATTTCTTTCTTTCCAATCTGTGTATATTTTTTCTTGTCTTATTGCATTAGCTAGGGCTTCCAGTACAATGTTGAAAGCAAGTGATGAGAGGAGACATTCTTATTTTGTTCTTGACCCAACACAGAACTTTCATGCACAAATACGATCTGAAACAAGACATGTCCCTGGGTATAACAAAGGCACCAAAGTAAGTTTTAGAACTTTCTTCATTAATGTTTTACAATTTGAAAGCACAAGTCATATTGCTATGGTATATATAAACAGATGCTGATTATAAAGAGCTCTGCTATAGATGCTAGCAAGTATTACTATCAACCAGATCAGAAGTATATACAGCTACACTATACAAAGACCAGATATATAGACAATAGTGTCTCACTGCTGAAAATCATGGAAGAAACCCACTGTAGCAAAGGCAAATATAACTTGAATTTATGCAGGTACAATTTGATATACAGAAAGTATACTGGGCAAGTTCCAACATCTATATCAAAATTATAAAAAGGAGCCAAACGATGGTTTATAGCTTAGTGGTAAGATAATGAAACAGATGCTTCAATAATAAAGTTTACTTCCCAGTTAAGGAGGAAGACAGGTGATGTGTCTATAAAAGCACATGCCCAGTTTGAAGAGGGTCTACCCATCTGCCTAGTTCATTGTGACCTCACATGTCCAGTAGCAAAATACCTAATATTCATTATTTGGAGCTTCTGCTGCTAAAGATTACAAAAATACAAACAAAAACAACCCACATCACAAAAACATGTTGTTGGACAATGGTGGGAGAACGCAGCATGGAGATCACAATCCCGATTTTGCTTCCAGACAGGACTGGCAATACAGAAGCTACTGTCAATCAACATTTATGGCTGGGGCGCCTGGGTGGCTCAGTCAGTTAAGTGTCCGACTTCAGCTCAGGTCATGATCTCGTGGTTCGCGAGTTTGAGCCCCATATCAGGCTCTTGCCGACAGCTTGGAGCCTGGAACCTGCTTCGGATTCTGTGTCTCCCTCTCTCTCTGGCCCTCCCCTGCTCATGCTTGCGCGCGCTCTCTCTCTCTCTCTCTCAAAAATAAAATTAAAAGGTAAACATTAAAAAAATTAAAAAAAACATTTATGGCTATATGTTTGGCAGGCTGAAACTTGTAGTTTTTCTGAACTATTCTTTTTATTGGAATTTAGGTTTATTCTTATCATTATGAATGGTCAGTAAACAATGAAGCATTTCAATTTCAAATGCACCTGTGAATTATTGTAGTTTTCCACTTTGAAGTAAAGATTCACAGTCAATAATTGTTTTGGATCAAAAGGTGACAGTTGTTAGGGAGTCAAATGGACATAGTTATTTCCTACATTTGAACTAGAAACATCATCTTGTATAATGAGTCTGTGTATAATTATTCTAGAGTCCAGCCTCTAAAAGTAAAAAAAAAAAAATGTGAGGTCTCCTGATTTTGGTTTTATATAGCAAATCTACTTGAACCAATGGAAAGACTATTACGTGCTTTCCCTCTGGTAAAGTTCAGTTAAGTGGCCCATTCAGCCTGTCATAATGGTTATAAATGCAAAAAAGAAAAAAAAACCCTCAAAATCAGTACTTCTTATTAAGAAAAGTTGTCTTATTAGAAACCTTTTAGAAAAGTTGTCGTAAGTGCATAAAGGTTCTTTCAAAATATCCCTTTAATTAGTTGCCGAAAGGTGATGCTAAAATTAGAACAGGGAAGTGTTGTTTCTTTTCCATTTCTCTTGGAGTATTCAATCAGGTGATAATTTCAAGAAGAGATCTTAATTACTACACTTTATTTCCTCTCTTTTTTCCCTCTCTTAAATTATTTGCTAAGAACATTTTCCACTTAACATTAGCAATATTAACTCTGCTCAGGAGGATATTTTTAAAAATCTGTGCATGTAAGGAATAAGCTTCTATAGTTGTTCCTTTCCATTATTTTTTAGTCATCAACTACAGGAATATCAGAGGCCATAGAGTACTGGCCATCACGCTTCTGTATTCAGAGAAAAGGGTGACCCTACGCCCATTTGTCCCAGCCAACATCCAAGCTTCCTTTCGAGGAGCATTCAAAACTAATCAAATTCCACCTCACAGAGTGATTTCAATACCTTTAATCTAAATTCAAAAACAGCGTAATTAGCAATCATCCCAGTTAGCTCATCTCCCGCAGAGAATAAAATTGCTGTGGGTTAGCAGGATTCTGATCGGTAGGATTTTGAGAAAAAAGTATCTTAAAAGAGGCTCTTAGAAGAAAACACAAAACAACCCAAGATTCTAATTTCTCTGAGACTCTCATATTCTTCCAAATGGAGAAAATGTCAGCCTTTTGTTGTGTCTGAAGTGACACTAAAATAATGGAAGGAAAACGATAGGTGTGGAGTTAACGGGGTTTGGCTCATTCATATAAATGTCCACACACAGAAAGAGACTTCCTGCTAATGGGTTTTTTGACTTCTCAAGACCTGTATGTTTTAAAAGATATTTTATTTCAGGAACATTCCTGACTAAAATACACCTGTGATCCTCTGTCTTACCAGAAATCTATATATGAATATGTTTCTCAGAAAGTTGTGGCACAAATGTAGATGTTTGTTGATTATATATGACATAGTACTCAGTAAAATATTTTATAGAGCTATGCCAACTTCTGTTCAATTATAAAAGAAAATGGAGGAAATAAATATCCTCTCCTTCAAAAAAGACAAATACCTGCCCTCGATGCCCTTCCCACTGACTTCCAGAAACTTCCAGCACTCACTGTCACCATGCCCCGCCCTTCTGGTTATAAATCATGACCAGTTAGGATCTCTTCCCAGAGGCATATCATGTCTTCATGACCATCATGTCTCCAATTAAAGGTCACCAAAAGCACACTCTTGCTTAATTAAAATATCCAAATATTCTCTCTTTCCTGAGAAACGCTTATGCATTTCTTTTGACTTCATTATTCAAGGTTAATACAAGGGGTGGTATAAGGAAAGGTGCCTCAACTACGAGCCCAAGTGTGGCTCCTGGTCCTGACTCTGGCCTTGTCA
This sequence comes from Prionailurus viverrinus, assembly GCF_022837055.1. Lineage (NCBI taxonomy): Eukaryota > Metazoa > Chordata > Mammalia > Carnivora > Felidae > Prionailurus > Prionailurus viverrinus. Next base: position 79,371,470 of record NC_062561.1, on the reverse strand, counting down.
ATTTTCACGTTTCTCTTTACCCCATACGAATGTGGGGACGAGGAGGTATAAAGGTCCCGGGGTTCCTGTGGCCTCCAAGAGGAAGGGACTGCTATTCCATGTACCTGTGGTGTACCAGGCTCTGTGCTGGGGCTTTTCAGACGGTGCCTCATTTAAACTCTCTTGGAGGCCTTGTCACGTTGAAACCCAAGTGGCTGATCACCACTAAAAGATGCTGCTCCTCAACGGAGCTAAGATCACTTAAAGCACTCTGAAACTTCTAAAAGAATGTCCAGTTGACAGGACAAGCCTAAGGCTCAGTTATGATGCTAATAACGAAGATGGAGATGGTCTTCTGGTTCGTTTTCCAAAGGACACAAGCAAAAGCCCTAACAGACTGTCCATTTCATTGGTTTCAACTGTAAGTTTAAAAGTTTCCCAAGCAGATACTACGGCCCTGGAATATATATTGGGAGACATTTCTGATTGTTAGAAAATTTCAGTTTCCATTTTTTTAACCTTTATTTATTATGAGAGAGAGAGAGAGGGAGAGAGAGAGCGCACACAGGGATGGGGTAGGGGCAGAGAGACAGAGAGAGACAGAGCCCCAAGCACGTGCCGTGCTCTCAGCACAGAGCCCAACTCGGGGCTCGATCCCTCAAACCGTGAGATCATGACCTGAGCCGAAACCAAGAGGCAGACACTTAACCCACTGAGCCCCCCAGGAGTCCCGATTTCGGTTTCCACTTACGTGGATGTAGGTGTCTTCAGGATGCAGGCAGGACAGGAGCCAAATGCCCTTTACGCCCCACATGTGGACTCTGCGTCCCCCCCCCAAACCCCCGCAGACTCTTCCCCAATCCCTACAGGATGGAGTGGGCACTAAGAAAGAGAACGTGGTTCCATTCTTACCAGACACAAACTGTCCTTATGAAGAAAAACAATCTCTAATTAAAAAAGAGCCAGAGTTAAGTGTCGGTAACTTCTGCTATCGATTTACATTCTCAATAATACGCATTCTCTGTGGTCATGAATGAGTTCATGCGGCCTTCACACCACGTCCTCCCTGAAAGGAGGAACACAGCTGCTCCTTCGTTTTATTGGCTCTTTACATCCATTCCTTAGATTCATCAACCCAACAAAAGTCAGGGACTGACCACTCGGCCCGACAGACCAGACCAGTGCCACCAACAGGCTCATATCCCAACAGGAGACACAGACAGCAACGAACCAGACAGACCAGGAAAAGGACACTTCCAGATATCGACAGGTGCTATGAAAGAAATGAGGAAAGAGCCAGATCCACAGTGAACAGAGCTGGGATCCAGCGGACACATTAGAAAGAGAGTTCGGGGAAGAAGTGACCCAAAAGGACACCAGTGCAGTAAGAATTGCCTGCACTTTGCAGGAGAGGGAAGCGTCCCCATCCCCTAGGCAGCAAAGAGGAGAAACTAAGCCGTGGCCTCACCACCAAGGAACTTAAATAGTCCAGTGAGGCTGGAGGATGTGAATGGGGTGGGAGGACCCGGGCACAGGGGGCCCCATGGGCTGTCCTCTGAGAGCCCAGAGTCCAGTCCTGGACTTGACGTTTGGTGAGACCAGCGAGGGGCTACGCAGATTCAGAGGGAAATGGCTGAGGCCTCCTCGCAGCCTGACGGTAATGGCTGATTTCAATTTCCACTGAGCCACAAAGTGGGCTATCTTCTTAATTCACATTTATGCATTTAAATGAGGCAGTGACTTAGAAAAAAAGAAAAACGAGGCTGAAAACCACAAAGTGGGCTGGCTTTGTGTCTTTAGGAGGGACGGGTGTTCTAAACAAGGTTAAATTGAGAAAACATGGGGACAAAGAACCTCGGTGGGGGCACCCAGGCAGTAGAAGCCAGAGTGGAAAGGCTCTCTGCTCACTGACAAGCAGGAAGTTACCACTGCGGAGCCACCAAAGGCCACCAGGATGGGAGACCATCTGGGCAACAGCTCCGGGCCCGGAGAGATGGCTGGGAATACCAAGGTGGGTGTCAGAAGTGGGGCGACGCAGGAATGAGCCAGCATATCTCACTTCTATGACAGTGACTCACCTGCGCGCACAGACTGGGGTGTCCTGGGAGAGCCTGAATATATCGCAACTTGCAAACAGTCATATTGGTTTGTGCTGGGTTATAAATGACCAAATGACAGGATAGGTGAAGCGGGTTGAAACTATTGGCAAAACGGGAAGAGGCAGACTTTATGGGGAGCTACAGCACATCAAAGCGAAATCAGACCACGTGTTCCAAAGAAAACGTTAATTTATACGAAGCATGCAGAAGAAAGCACTAGAGATAGGTAAAAGCTTATTTCAAAAGAAATCACAACAGAAAAATAATTTGCCTGAATTTCAATGTAATAAGGCTTAAAAATTAAAAAAAAAGAGAAAGAAGCAGACAAAATCACAACAGAAAAATAATTTGCCTGAATTTCAATGTAATAAGGCTTAAACATTTTAAAAAAGAGAAAAAGCAGGCGAAATCACAACAGAAAAATAATTTGCCTGAATTTCAATGTAATAAGGCTTAAACATTTTAAAAAAGAGAAAAAGCAGACGAAACCACAACAGAAAAATAATTTGCCTGAATTTCAATGTAATAAGGCTTAAACATTTTAACGTTTATTTATTTTTGAGACAGAGAGAGACAGAGCATGAACGGGGGAGGGCCACAGAGAGAGGGAGACACAGAATCTGAAACAGGCTCCAGGCTCTGAGCTGTCAGCACAGAGCCCGACGCGGGGCTCAAACCCACGGACCGTGAGATCATGACCTGAGCTGAAGTCGGACGCTTAACCGACCGAGCCACCCAGGCGCCCCAAGGCTTAAACATTTTCAAAAAGATAAAAAACAGACGAAATCACTACAGAAAAATAATTTGCCTGAATTTCAATGTAATAAGGCTTAAAAATTAAAAAAAAGAGAAAAAGCAGATCTCAGGAGTCTCCAAAGTTTCCAAATTTAAGCTCATACTCCTCTTATTAGACAGCCTGATACTTTGCAAACCACAGCTTGTTTTGTTATCCTGATGAGTATGCAATTCCACAAGGAAGCGGTTAGGAAATAAATGCACCAGAACCCCGTGTTTCCTGGGATGTGTGAACTTCCAAAAGCCTTCCCGTCAGCGTTTACCCACCAGCATCCTCCTCAATCGTGAATGTCCCAGAGGAAGAGACCACCTCATCACCCAAGGAAGGATCTGGTGGGTAGATAGGTTTGCCCGGGACAGGTGGACCGTTTCGGCTTTGCACGTCTAGTTGACGGAGGAGGTCTGAGCCTGCGAGCTGGGCTCCAATGCGTCACCTGCAGCAGGGACCACTGACTGAGCTGAGCACAGGGGTGTGGTGGCGCTCACCCAGCTCCCCACCGCGGTCTCAGCTCTGCCTGCCCTTTCCACGGTGACCAGCAGTGACCGCAAACCGTTCGTAGCCTCCATTGGAACCTTATAAACGTTCAACTTCACAAGGAGATTCTCTCTAATTAAGTGAAACAAAGCTGGGGACACCTAGGGGGAGCTCAGTGTGTTAAGTGTCTGATTCTTGGTTCCGACTCAGGTCATGATCTCACCGTTCGTGGGTTCGAGCCCTGAGTTGGGCTCTGGGCTGACAGCCCAGAGCCTGCTTGGGATTCTCTCTCTCTCTCTCTCTCTCTCTCTCTCTCTCTCTGCCCCCCCACCCCGCTCGCTTGCTCTCTCTCTCAAAAAATAAATAAACATTTTTTTTTAAAAAGTGAAACAATGCTGAAAGGAACACAGGAGAGAATGGTCTGGTGTCTAATTTTATAGTTGGGGAAAGACAGTAAGGACACTCGCCCCATGTGCACACACAGATCCAGCCTGGAGCTCCCTGCACTGTGCCAAGCGGTCCCACTGAAGAATGCTGTGTGCTTTGTGACCTGTACTTCCAAAGACGGCAGAGGTCTGTATCACATTTTTTTTAAATGTTTGTTTACTTATTTTGAGAGACACAGAGGTAGGGGGGAGCGGGGAGAGAGAGAGAGAGAGAGAGAGAGAGAGAGAGAGAGAATCCCAAGGAGGCTCCAAGGGCAGCTCAGAGCCCAACGTGGGGCTCAGTCCCCGAACCGTGACATCATGACATGAGCCGAAATCAAGTGTCAGATGGTCAACCAAGTGACCCACCCAGGTGCCCAGGTATCGTGTAATTTTGAAGATTTATAAACCAGAAAATGATCCACTGGGGAAAAGATTGAAAGTATACCTTATCATATGTCAAAAGATGGCACACACTTTAAAATGAATGGCAACTTTAAAAGTTGCCCTAAAAAACCTTTAAAAGACCCTAAAAAAAGACCAACTATGATCTTGATCATGAGAGAAAAGCTGGGAATATGGCATCAATATATTCTCCGCCATTATTTTCATTGGTGCCTTTGAACCTCACACACGGAAAACCTCTCAGCACTCTTGAATGAAAAATATAAATCATTAGGGATTCAGCAACTACCTCAAGTCCCAAGTGAAAGGTACTGGATGAGTGAAAACAAACCATCACTGACAAAGTTTTCCCAATATTTGTACGTTACATCCTTACCTATGGGACGACGGTAAGAGGTTTTACACATCACTTCGTCCCGAGCATGCTGATGCATATACCAGGGAACCCAGAATAATTGTATTGTTAAATAAGTAATCAGACGGGAGAAAATATTGGGCTGAAAGCCAGACCACAATGCTATTTATTCATTAAATCTTCTTCAAAACAAGGAACATTCCCTACTTTTCTATAGCTGGTGTTTCATAAAACTAAGCATCATACTTTCTGTTATATATATATACATATATATATATATATATATATGTATATATATATACACACACATATACATATATATATACATATACACATATATATATATATACACACATATATATATATATATATATATATATATACACACACATACTCTGATTAGGGAGCTGGCATTAAACTACAAAAGCATGGGGCGACTGGGTGGCTCAGTCAGGCTCAGGTCATGTTCTCACAGTTCATGGGTTCGAGCCCCACACTGGGCTCTGTGCTGACGGCTCACAGCCTGGAGCCTGCTTTGGATTCTGTCTCTGTCTCTCTCTTCCCCTCTCCTGCTCACGCTCTCTCTCTCTCAAAAATAAACATTAAAAAATTAAAAAAAATTAAACTAGAAGCAATAGATCAATGAAGGAAACATGCAACGTCCACTCCACCTTAAAATTTGTAAGATAATGCTCCCTGTCCAATAAAACCCTTACCATTCTTTTAGAAATGTTGATAATTTAAGGGAACCCAGACTACCATAAAGTACAAAATCAACCTGTAACCTACATTTATTTGACCTAGTTTGAGGTGCAATAACCTTACTCAAATTTGATTTACTATTTTAGTGAACACTTAAAATTCAGAAGGCTTTTCCAGGGAACCCATTTGAATAATTCAGCTCTCTTTAAAATTTGTGTAAAGTAGTTTCAATTAATATGTCTTTTATTGTTCTTTCAGAAAAGGAGTCTGGATAACAGATGTAATTGTTCAAAGGTATCACACTGGCTAGTAGCTTCTTCAAGTGCTTGGTGCCTCCTGTTTGGAGGTAACAATGAGGTTCCTTTTTTTTTTAAGTTTATTTATTTATCTTGAAAGAGAGAGTGTGTGAGCAGGAGAGGGGCAGACAGAGAAGGAGAGAAAGAGAGAATCCCAAGCAAGCTCTGCACTGTCAGCACAGACCCTGGTTCGGGGCTTGATCTCACAGACCATGAACTCGTGACCCGAGCCAAAATCAAGAGTCGGGAGCTTAACCGACTAAGCCACCCAGGCGCTCCAACCATGAGGTTCGTAACCTGAAAATCAGTTTAAGAAGTAAAGACAACATAACAGACCCCCTCTAAGGTGGTCTGGATTGTGCCCCACAGACGATATGTCTATGTCCTAACCCCAGGACTTGGGGATGTGACCTTGCCTGAAAGCGGGGCCCCTGTCGATAGTCTTCAAGTTCAGGTGAGGTCCTGCTGGAGGGCACGGTGCTTCCAGACTGGCGCGGCCCCCACTGTCTTGCACATCCTGCTTCATTCAGGTACATGTTCTGCTGGTCTCCGTGGTCTACACTTTCTAGTTTACAAATAAGCCTTAGAGAGTCTCCGTGACTCGATCAAGGTCATAGGAGCAGTGCTAAGGTTGGACCTAAGACCCAGGACTTGTGGAGTCTGAGCTCAGTGTGGAAACATCAGCTGCATGGGCTCTTTGGAGTCCACGGACCCTTTACAGTTCTTACTACTTCTTACCCCCCCCCCCCCATAGAGTTAGTTAGAGTTAGAGTTACTCCCCTAGAATCAGCCAGCCCTTCATCCATTTATTCTCTTGGCATTTATTGAACATTAACTCCACCAGACACTGTGCTGGACCCTGGAGATACAGCAGGGAACGCAGATTTACACTCTGGTGGGGAAGAGAGGCAGACAGACAGGTCTTAGCTCCTCGACTATCCTGCAAGCCTTCAGCGGCAGGACCCAGTCAAATTTACTTCTGAACTAACAACACAGCAGTATGGACACCTACATGTCCAATAAAACATCAAATAGATTTTTTTAGAAAAGATGAAATCGTATTGGAGCAGTACAGGTCCCACTTCATTAAGACTGGTGTTTACCAGGGGAAGAGGAGAGAGGCGGGGCCAGAGCGCCTGTGACCAGCCAGGCAGAGACCGGAGTGCGGGAGCCAGGAGCCAGCAAACACCAAGATCTGGCAGGAACCGTCAGCGGCTGGCCAAGGCGAGGAAGGACTGACTCCTAGCGACATCCGAGAGTACCATCCCGCGGATCCCAGACGTCCGTTCGAAGTCACCGAGCCTGTCATGTTTTGTTAGAGTGGGTCCTGCATGGCCAAGCACTCTACAGAACCCCTTCCATGCTGACAGGCACCAGGAGGCGACACACACTATGAAGTCACTCCTCGGGGTGCCAGAACCCTGCTCATCAGTTAGCAGGTGCTTCGTGGGCAGGCTCTAGAACGTGCAGAATCAGGCAGTGTCTCTAGAACAACGTCGCCCAGGTCCCCTCGAGACTGACTGTTGGGAGCTCTGGAGGGGTCTGCGCCTTCCCCTCCTGGAGCACCCCCAGCATGGGGCGAGAAGGTGGGGTGCATCACGAGGAAGGCGGGTGGGAGGGCCTCGTGATCAGGAGACTTCCTCTCTGTCACATCCACCAACTCTGCGGAGCTCGCATACAGACCTTTGTTCTCCAGACCCTCTCCACCTGGTAGCAAATACCTGAAGGCACTTGGCCACGCTTCCCGAGACTTCTCCTTTTCAGTCTTGCATTTCTTCACGTGCGCCCCAAAGGGCTTGAACTTTCTGTCTCCCGAGGCACATCCTCTGCACACATGGCTCACGGTTCCCCTTCCACACAGGGAACAAGGAGCTGAGCTCCCGCCTGCCCGCTCCGAGCCTCCCTGCTCCTTGTCATGCAGTCTCAGCCGGCACTGGCCCTGTTTGTCTAGCAGTACGTGTTGTGTTCTTAAAATCAATCAAAAAGGAACACAGAACCAGCAGAACAATCATTCTGCCAGATTTTTAACGGAACAGAGCAGGAAGCTACCAGACTAACAAGCTGGGGCGCCAGGGAGCAAACCAAGGATGCTAATGAGAAGCGGATGAGTGGGAAAACAAAACGGGGGTGCAGAGAGGCGGGGGTGCACCTCCTCCCACGGAGGTCCGGCCTGCTGCTTTCCCAGGGGGCACCACACCTGGGCACCATTCTGCCGAAGGCACCCCACGTCTGCACGCACAGTCCTGCACCATGCAGTGGACTTTTGGGTCGGGGAGGGCCCTGGTTCCCCCTGTGAATCGCACTCCTCCACGTCACTGCTGCCTCCAAGAAGCCCTGAGAGTGGTACCGTGGATGTGACGATGCTGGAGCGTCCTGGGACCCTGCTAACAGGCGGCCGGTTAGTGCACTGCAGCGGTCCTGCTTCCCCTGCACATGCACATATATATAGAGTAATTTTCTAAACTAACACTCCTGAAGGGGACATATTAGATTCCAGCCAGGAAAAAAAAAAGTCAACAAAATTAGTAATGGGCAACACCTGCAAAAGCCCCTTAGTGCCTCTCCACTTTGGTAAGGGGAATGCCGAATCCAGAAAACACAAGGTCATGGGAGTGATGTCCGGACAAGTGGTTTCTCCTCCAAGCCCCATGTGCATAAAAGCATGGCCAGCTCGACTCAGGCTGGAAGAAATGCCTCTCAAACTTGGGTGTTCATACGCACCACTGGGAATCTTGTTAAATACAGAGGCCCAGTCGGTAGGCCTGTGTTTACGATGAGCTCCCAAGTACCCTGGAGTCACACACGGAGTGGACAGGGGCTGCCCGCAGCACCGGGGACTTCCTCCACCCCCAGCTCCAACCGCTGGGCCCCGAAAGCTCAGGGTTTATGCTCAGCATTGAAGAGGTCAGGCCGGGGGGCGGGGGGACACTCTCACTGCGGTGGGATAAAACCAAGACCTGAAAACCAGACTTTGAGGCTCAAGATATTTCTTGGCTGAGGTCTTCCTCAAATGGTGGACCTTCAAATATAGCTCTTTGTCACAGATTTTTCAAGACACAACATTCCTATTGCAGAACTGAAGCTGCTAACTTCAACATCTAAAGTTATCTTTTGTTACATCTTTTATACATTTTTTTCTTACCAAATTTCATTTACTAATAATGGATTTTGGCACTTACTGCAAAATGCAGGCTTTTTCTTTCTTTTTAAACAATGTTTATTTTTGAGAGAGAGAGAGAGAGACAGAGCACAAGCAGGGGAGGGGCAGAGAGAGAGGGAGACACAGAATCCGAAGCAGGCTCCAGGCTCCGAGCTGTCAGCACAGAGCCCAATGCGGGGCTCAAACCCAGGAACAGCGAGATCATGACCTGAGCCGAAGTCGGAGGCTTAACGGACTGAGCCCCCCAGGTGCCCGAGCTTTTTGTTTCTAAGTCATGGTCCAAACCAACGTTTGTTTCTTGAAGCATACTTGAAAACACCAAATAGGACTGATCTCTTTCTAAAATGATTACACTTAGCAATTAATTGGTTGCTAATGGCTGTTATTAATGTTTTTACAATACTTGATTCTTCCAAGTGCATGGGCTCCCCACCTACAATTCTCTTAATTTGCCTGGATAATCTGTTTTCATTAGAAAACTGTAACATCTCAGGTGAATTCTAAATTAGTTTAATTTTAAATAAGGGCTTTTCATCAAGTACACATTAAATATTGAAGCCAAAAAATAAATAGTGTTCTTTGGCTTTAGTTGGGTGCTTATTTTGATGTTTTGATTTAATCTACTCATTTTAAAAATATACATTCACTTTTATTTAAAATAGACTTCAGTGTCTGTTTTATGAAGGAATTATTTACTCCAGTCATAATTTATTATAATTGGGTGTGTGAGTCATTTCTGTGTTCAGCAATTACGATTCATTTCAGCTATTTTTCGTTGGGTTCCCGATTAGATAGTTTACACAAGAATCATCTTGAAAAAGTTCCCCTCACATTTCTGATATCCCTCAATTCACAAGAAGTTTTGAACTCATAACCTGACATCTCAGGTGTGCAAACAGCCACACACACGCACGCACACACATGTGCACGCACACGCACACTGTTGTCACCATGCCTGGAGTTTCTCTGCCCCCTGCTGGCAGCTCCTGAGATCTGCCTTTGTTAATGTTCTACTTACCTCCTGTTAGGTGTTTTCTCCTCTCGCAGAATTGTAGTTCAAAATACTTTATGAAACAACTGGACAGATCATTCAGAGTTGTCCTGGCGTGCCCAAAGGCTTCCAAGATGCATATGACCTGCAGCAAAATGGAAACATTTACTGAGCAACTCGTTTTTAAAAATAAAACAGGAATAGTAGCAAAGATCCAGGAATAGTCCATCATCCAGGAGGTTCTCTGCTGTTGGTATGATACTGTGTTGAATTTTTAAAGTCACTCTTTCTTCAACTGCAAACTACTGCCTCCTTCTGTCTCAGAATGTAGCTAATTTTAAGAAGGTAATGATACACAGAGGGTTTCATTTGGCTTTGCTATCTCTTCACACAAACATAATCAACTCAACACATGTTATTTGAGCTTTGAGACTTAATAAAACAGTAGAAATGCTTTTGTGGTTTTTGAGGGAAAGAATTGGATTTAATATTGGTTCTTTTAAAACCAACAAATTAGGGGTGCCTGGCTGGCTCAGTTGTTTAAGTGTCTGACTTCAGCTCAGGTCATGATCTCACAGTTCATGAGTTCAAGCCTCATGTCGGCTCTGTGCTGACAGCTCAGAGCCTGGAGCCTGCTTGGGATTCTGTGTCTCCCTCTCTCTGCCCCTCCCCTTCTCTCTCTCTCTCTCTCTCTCTCTCTCTCTCTCCCAAAAATGAATAAACTTAAAAAAATGCTGTTAACAAAGATCTTCAGATCAACCCTAACATCTGAAATTCTTAACATGTTTCCTTAAACCTTGGCTACAGGAAAATAAAACACCATTTCTTCTCGCAATTGATTGTGTCTATGATAATGATGATGACCAAGTAATCCTCTAAAAAGTATGAAAATTTGGAAGTTTCAAAGGTATTTTTCTGTATCTTTCAAGTCATGGATGTTAAAAGCAGTTTCTGCATCAGCCGTACGAAGGAGCACACTAATTAATACATTACTTTATTGATACAGGGGGTTCTTTATAGTTTCTGGTGATTGTATTTTTTGAGAATTGTATTCTAAGTTTAAAAAAAAAACCAACTTTGCTGCTACTTTTTAACTTTCTGAATGCTGATCTACTAATGCATTCGGTTCACCTGGAAGCATTTCATATACTGAAAGATTATAAAATAATACTTTGAGCCTAATCACAAATCCAAAGTGCTAAAAGTTGTGGTAATAGTAAAATCTTCCAAAATATCTACCAAATATTGAACTTTTGGAGGAAACATGTTGATTTCAGTCTCTTAGTAATAACCTAGTTTTAAAGATCATAACAGTTAATTGATAGTAGTGATGCCAGAAATGTATTCTGAAAAATAATCTGAAATGGTATTTATAAAGGCCCTGTTTTGTTTTGTTTGCTGCTTTTCCAGTAATTCAATATTAAACAAGCATATCATGGAATTGATAGTGTAAGTAAATCGCATTTTCAACATGAATGTTATATCTAGTTTCTCTTCAGATTGAATAAATCTTTAACCCTTTACATTAAATAATTATTTAAAAATTCATAAAGAGGGTTAAAATGAATTTTTAAAAGTATTCTGGATTCTAGTTATTTTGGTGCTATAACTGAAAATAAACTGCTTTTTTGCTATTCTTACAGAGACATAAAAGATAATAACATTTGCCCAAACAGGAAATACAGGGTAATGGTTCAATACACGTTCTTTGTAGTAACAAGTAGATGTGTCCACATTTCACCTCTGCTAATGATAAATTATATGACATTAAGCAAGTTTCACGAACTCCCAAGAACTGCACTTTCCTTTATTCCACCACAGGAATAACTCCTTCAGTGCTTATCAATGTCGGGTATACAAAGTTCTCAGCATTCAACAAATAACAAAGATGAATTTTATTTTTGTTGAGAGTAGTAGAAAACATTCATTTTGTGCCAAGAATTATCCTAAAGTTTTATATATATAACATGTAATATATAATATAAACAAAGTTATATATAAAATTATGTATACCATATACATGCACACATACAGGTACACATGTATGTTTATGCAGATATTTCTTTTAATGCTTATAACTATTGTCTTGGGGCGCCCGGGTGGCTCAGTCGATTAAGTGTCCACCTTCAGCTCAGGTCAGGGTCTTACAGTTCTTGAGTTTGAGCCCTGCGTCGGGCTCTGTGCTGACAGCTCAGGGCCTGGAGCCTGCTTCAGATTCTGTGTCCCCCTCTCTTTCTGTCCCTCCCTGACTTGTGCTCTGTCTTTCTTGCTCTCAAAAATAAATAAAACATACCAAAAAAAAAATCTAGTGTCTCCATTTTATATAAAAGGCCAATGAGAGATTAAATAACTTCCCCAAGGTTCAGAGATTACAGATAGTGGAGCTGGAATTCGAACCCAGGCAATCTCTCTGCAAAATCAGCATGCTTAATAAGTGCATCACCAGGCTATGAGTGCTGGAATAACAATAAGGGAATATAAGGCATAATGTTATATACATCTAAAACTATTGAACAAAATGCAAAAGCTCTTATGGCAATCTTTCATTGTGTGCTGTTGGTCCATAATTCAAGCCTAAGATATTATTGGTTACACCGAAAAAAAATTTTTTTTATTCTCAAGTTAGTTAACATGGAGTGTAGTCTTGGCTTCAGGAGTAGAAGCCAGTGATTCATCAGTTAAATACGACACCCAGTGCTCATCCCAACAAGTGCCCTCCTTAATGCCCATCACCCATTTAGCCCATCCCCCACCCCTTCCCCTCCAGGAACCCTTGGTTTGTTCTCTGTATTTAAGAGTCTCCTATGGTTTGCCTCCCTCCCTGTTTTTATCTTATTTTTCCTTCCCTTCTGCTATGTTCTTCTGTTTAGTTTCTCAGTTTCCACATGAGTGAAAACATAGGATACCTGTCCTTCTCTGACTGACTTATTTCACTTAGCATAATACCCTCCAGTTCTTTCCACGTCCTTGGAAGTGGCAAGATTTCATTCTTTTTCATTCCTGAGGAGTAAATAACACTTTTTATCTTCAATTATCCACTTGGCCAATAGGTGGCACTAAGTAAATGTGTTAAGAGAAATACCAAAACACACACACACACACACACACACACACACACACACACACAAACCAGGAAAACTGATTATTGTTCCACTGCTCACCTTAACTCTCAAAGAAAATCATGAAAATATGGCACAATAACAAAACTTTAAACAAAAATATAGGCAAAAGGATGTATGTATATATTTCCTCAGTGGTCACTGATTCAAATTTTACTGGTATGATTTTTTTTGACTTACGACTGTGTGGGTTTTTTGGTTTTTTTCTCTAAGATTTTAATAGCTTTGCCACTAAAAGTTATGCACTATTATTATGATAGTAGTTAACCTATTGTATTTTCTAAGAGTAAAAACCTGTGTCTTCCTCAATAAAAAAAAAAGGCTTACTCATGTGTACCACACCACTGTGCTCTGTAAAAAGCAGTTATTCAATAAATGTGTATTTAAACAACATAAATGGAATTGAATGTCCCTTAAAGCTCAAAGTCATTTGGGGCAGAATTAGTGAAAAGTCCCAGGCAGTTGTTTTTTTCCCCCCAAACATGATTTTTACGTTCCAAAAACCTATTGCCAGGGAAAAATCTCCTGCTTGTACAGCTTGCAATTCAAATACAGGGATTAAAAACAACAGTCTGAACTGATGGTAGCTGTTTTGAAGCTGTACAGGGGAACCAGAGCAATCTCCATGGTTGTAGGGTTCAAACCCGTTGCGTAAAACACAACCCGAACCATGTTGCCAGGGCAGAAGGTAAACCCGCGTAGACCTTTCAGGCAGGACAACTGAAGGAGGAGATTAAAATTCAGAAACATGACAGCTGTGTGTCCCTTACAAACACGTGTATGGCCTGTATGGAAGTATCCAGTCCTCTCTGGAGCTCAGTGCCAGCTCTCTAGCTCTCCAGACCCCACCTAAACCTGGTTCTTCCCTCTGTGCCCTCATGGGTCAGCAGGGAGCCAGCTCAGACCCCTTCACTTTGCTCTCTTCCTCCCCATACTCCAGGTTCTAATCTTCAATTATGTCATTGATGGAAACCACAAGGAAGATGCTCGCTTTTCTTCAGCTTTACATGACTCTGCTGACACCATCCCCCTGCGCCCTTCTTTTTACGTCCCGTGTTCCCTATTTTTCAGTAACTGCTGATCCGAATAACCTCTAGTGACTGCTTTTCTTTTGCAGTATACTGCGATCCAGGGCAAAATTGTGTGGGCTAGACTCCCCAGGGGAGATGCCCTGTGTGTGTCTATTGCACACGCAGCCCCACGTGGCCGCATCGTGGATAGTGGCTGCCAGCGTGGGAACCCACAGCAACGTCACACCACCCAGTGTGGCCGAACTGCGTTCCTATTCAACTCACCCACCTCTCTCCTTTCAGGCTTCCTAAGGAAGTTTCCTTTCATCCCACCTTGGATTGAACTTTAAGCCTTCTACTGAATCTCAGCTCCGCAATCAAGGATGCTCTTTTCTATTCATCTCCTTAATCAGACTTTTCTTTCCCACAAGAAGTACTGGCCCATCCCCGAAATGTACAAAGTTTCACTGAACCCCTGTGATGTTATATTTACAGTCGATTCATATACATTCATTAAATACTTGTATTTAATTCCCACTTGTACACCAGGGCGCTGTGCAAGAACTGTGGGTAAGTTTTGAGAATGCTTTGAACACCAAATGATATTCATCTGGATTGTAATTTAAAGGGAAGCCAAAAACAAAAAACAAAACAAAACAAAACAAAAAAAAACACCCAGCATAACTGATACGAAGTTTAAGCCATACTTAATCCTGGGCGATGTTACCTTATGAGGCTAGGAATCACTTATTTATGACATCCTTAATTTGCATGAGAAATGAATAAAACAACAAACAAGTGAATTAGAAATGGTTTTCCTTGAAATTTGCATGGATATCATAATATTGATTCCCAGACGCTGATTTGGAAGAGTTATATCTATCTAAAGAAATGCAACTTAGAATGTATTTACTTAAGCTAAACTGCGGAGCCAATTTACATAAAGTAATCTAGAATGCACTTTAGAAATTGCACAGCCTGCTCTTTCCAGAAGGATCATTTTAATAAATGATTGCTTTAGTCTATAACTTACAGTGAGGACCACTGTTCCTTGTCATTACACTTAGGCCAACAGCTCCTGGTATTCTGTTAGTTAACCTGAGTCTATTTGATAACTGTTCTTTAGAAATTCTCTAACTCTGCTATGTGAACATAGATAATTATGGTATCCTACCCAAGTCAACCCAAAATGTTAAATTATTTTGAGCTGTGCTGTACAATTATGCAAGTTCTCAGTATATGGTTTGAGCTTAATAAATGGTTATGAGTTAGTCATTAATGAACACATATGTCACCATAGATATTCTTCACAAAGAAAGAAATCTCCAGAATCAGGTGTAGGTTTGGGAATCCGTAAGAGTGGATTTAATTTCTTAAGGACGTCTTTTTCAGAAGTCGAAAATATGAAAAAAATTACATGGACCTATCAATTAAATATACATTCCTCTCATTTCTTTTAAAACTATTTTTTTTTATTTATTTGTTTCGAGATAGAGAGAGAGAGCAAGGAGGGGAGACACAGAGAGAGAGGGACAGAGAGAGAATCCCAAGCAGGCTCTCTGCTGTCAGTGCAGAGCCTGATGTGGGGCTTGATCTCAGGAACCATGAGATCATGATCCTGACCTGAGCCAAGATCAAGACTTGAGTGCTTAACCAACTGAGCCACCCTGGCAACCCAAGTTCCTCTCATTTCTAAATGAGGAATCAGATACTAAAATTTCTAGAATATTGGGGCACCTGGGTGGCTCAGATGGTTACATGTCTGACTCTTGATCTCAGTCAGCTCAGATCTTGATCTCAGGGTCATGAGTTCAAGCCCCGTATCGGGTTCTGCGCTGGATGTGGAGTGTACTTAAAAATAATCAATCAATCAATCAATCAACCAATAAATAATAGATAGATAGATTTTTAAAAATTTTTAATGTTTTATCTATTTTTGAGCAAGCACAAGCAGGGAGGGGCAGAGAGAAAGGGGAAAGAGGATCCAAATCGGGCTCTGCACTGACAGAAGTGAGACCGACGTGGGACTTGAACTCTTGAACAGCAAGATCATGACCTGAGCTCAAGTCAGGTGCTCAACCGACTAAGCCACCCAGGTGGTCCAAAACAAAAATTTATTTAACAAATAAGATTTCCAGAGTATTCTCACGTGCATGCCACCATGGCAGATATCCCTTGGCCCACAGCAATAAGTTGAAAGGGCAGTGACAGAAAACCAAATACAAACAGCACAATTCTCACAGGGTGATGGGTTTCTACATCTTTATATAATGTGTGAACTTTTTATTTATTTATTTTAAATGTTTATTTATTTTTTAAGAGAAAGAAAGTGGGAGAGAGGCACAGAGGGAGGGAGATGCAGAATCCGAAGCAGGCTCCAGGCTCTGAGCTGTCAGCACAGAGCCCGACGCAGGGCTCGAACTCACAGACCGTGAGATCATGACCTGAGCCGAAGTTGGATGCTTAACCGACTGAGCCACCCAGGAGCCCCAAACGTTTCAACTTTCAGATGGCTTTGTTTTAGGGAATAATCTAAGATAACAGCAGCTAAGTTTTTACTCCAATGTAATCAGACACTTTCAATATCAAGTCGCAGAATGAACTGGCAGGTATCTTTCTGCAAATACGTGCCTGGCAAGACCGGTGCAGGGGTGATTGTGGAGGGGGAGGCGTGCACCTGTCAGGTGACACCAGCACACTTCCCACACCTTGCTATGAAATGTGCACCAAGAGAGAGGGGACTGGAACCACACTGCCCATCATGTGCATGACACACAGCACACGCAGCAAAACCTATGGGGTCCCGATGCCGGACAAATGGTTTATCCATGTTAAGTTCATTTGCTACGTTTAAGTAAATGAATTGAGGTGACTTGGGATAATTAACTGTGTCTTAGGTATGCTGAAAATACTTCTAGGTATCTTAAGCATGTACTCTTTCACGTGCCACATAGTACTTGAGCTCCAACTGTGTGGCGGGCTTTAAGACGGTGTCTCTGAATTCAAGGGACATGCACATGTCAGCCACTTAAGACATTGTTGAATAAATGAATGAGGGACAGAGGCCACATGGCCCAGCCTGGAGGGATATGTGTTCAAAGGTGGCTCTGGCAAGAATAGGAACAGGGAAACTCTATGAGGCTGGAGAACAGTGTTACCAGGTCAGATTGACGGGATACTGTGATCATGGGTGAAGCAGGGAGAGGCTGGCATCGAGGCCAAAGCCAGGTTTCCAGTGGGGCAATGAGAAAGTGATGGTGCCACTTATTTGATGGGTGGCCTGGGAGGAGAATGCTGAAGAAACCTGGGAGTCCCTGCGTCCAGCTCTGGACGTCTTAGGGATGCACACTGTGGGATATCCAGGAGGGCTGCTGGGCAGGGGTCTATGTGGGAAGAAGGGGAGCTGGTGGGGTTAGGATGAAGCGTGACAGCACATGGATGGGACGGAATCGTGGGATCGGACAGCATGAAGAAGCACAGAGCATAAGGCCCCGAGGCCCCTAAAGTAACAGGGCACACGTAAGGGAATCTTATTTTTGTCTCAAGCATAGAATAATCATCATGAACTTGGGTTATTCTAGTTATTTCCTCTACAGTAATGAAATTGGAAGGCTAGCCCTGCAGGTGGAGACCCCCAGGGTAGCACACTTTTGGGTTCTGATCATGTCCCGATTGGTTATTGATGGGCTGTCTTTCCACCCACTAGGGCGTCTGCCTAGCATACGTGTTCCCTGCAGGATCCTTCTAGCAACTCTTGAGTTTGCACTTCCCCTCTACTGTGGCCAGAGAAAACCTGCTAAAAATACCTACCCGGACTGTGTAAAAACAAGACACAGTCAGTGGTGAGCACCCTACAGGTGTATCCTTGGGTAAAATTTCCGAGCTTTATTGTGTGAAATTTCTGACCTTTATCTTCATGGCTAATAGGCCTTTCTGGTTCCTCCTTGAACCCAGGAGATATTTTAGGTGGATGAAGTATCACCACAAGGAGTCTTCAAATAAAAGCAGGTGTTACTGAATATAACTTAAAATCAGTTTTAATTGCGTGAAGGGAGTCAAAAGTACAAACTCCCAGTTACAAGGTAAGTCAGTCCTGCAGCTGTAACGCACAGCATGGTGGCCACAGTTGGGAAAACTGCAGATTTGAAAGATGCCAAGCAAGTAAATCTTAAAAGTTCTCATCACAAGACAAAAAAATTTAACTATGTGGAGCGATGGATGTTAATTAAGAAACTATAGTGATGATCATTTCGCAATACATGCACATATCAAGTCACTATGTTGCATACCTAAAAATACCACAACGTACATCAAACAAGTCAATATTGGAGATGAACTTTTATTACCTGCCCCTCAATAGCATTAAGCTTTCTTGTTATCAGTTCTTTTTTTTTTTCAATGTTTACTTATTCTTGTGAGAGAGAGAGAGAGAGAGAGAGAGAGAGAGAGACAGAACACGAGCAGGGGAGGGGCAGAGAGAGAGTCAGACACAGAGTCAGAAGCAGGCTCCAGGCTCCGAGCTGTCAGGACAGAGCCCGACGTGGGGCTCGAACTCACGAGCCGTGAGATCATGACCTGAGCTGAAGTCAGATGCTTAACTGACTGAGCCACCCAGGTGCCCCTCTTGTAACCAATTCTTTTACATACTCTGAAACTTCACTATCACCTCTCAATAGTCCCCCACAAAACGTGCTAATCGGGCCAATCCCCCAAAAGTGTCTACACACCGAGTGGCACTTTCTACTGTTTCTACTGTGAACAACAGTAATCTCTAAGTATATTACATGTTTTCAATCCAACTATTCTGAGCAACTATAAAAAAAGAGTATGTATGTTCAAAATATTTTAAAATAAATCTTGAATGGCATTAATTTGCACCAGGCCTCAATCTTCTTTTTCTTTCCTTTATTTCCACAAACTTGGACCAATTAATGGTCAAGCTTATGGTCTATTATGATGTTCCCTTTTATTCACAAACTACAGGTGTCCCAGCTCAACATATTCTCTGACCCAAACAAGAAACTTACGTGCTTAAATTTGGAATCAAACATAGGCCTGCTGAAGCCAGATCTGCACATCAGGTGTCTCGTTATTTGTTTGCTGGCTTCAGACTTCCCCGATCCTCTCTCTCCACTGCCAGAAAACAGAGAGAAAACTCAAGTTTAGCATCTTGGAGAATGTAGCCAACAATTCAATGAGCAGCCATGATCCTGATACAAAGGTGGTGAGGGAAGGAGGGAAGAACCTTTCCTGAGTGTATGGTATCATCTAACTCTTAGCTTTGATTTGCTCATCCGAAATATTTAGTACATGTGTACTCGGTCACGTGCCCTCTGTCGTTCCGGACACTGAGGCAGCATATGAATTTGATGAACGTCTGCCATCCAATGTTTTGTGCTCAGCTTTGTAAATGAACGTAAGTGAGCGGGACCCCAAGGGACGGCCTCTACAGTGAGGATGCATGTGTCCTGGAGCAAATGGCCTTGTAAAAGCTTTCTGAGCCTCCCAGGAAAGACATTACACCTTCCTTGGCCAGAGTTGACCAGGAGAGTAAGGTGCCTGGCACACGGCAGATCCTGAAATGGCCACTTGCGTCTTGAGGCTTCTGTCAGTCTGACGTTTCACGTTCTCCATTTTCCTTGAATCCAGGAAATAATAGTAACCAAACTTGTTATCTGTAGTGACGTTTTTGATGTTTCTCAAAACTCATCCAATTTCTATAAATAATTGTACTATATTCCTGACATGAGAGGATAGAGGATTATATAAAATTCCAACACAGTTATTACTTACTAAATACCAAAGTGGTCTAATACAAAATAAAGTGGTTAGTGCTTCCAGATAGAATGCTCAGGAAAAGTCTTTACTCATCTGATAGCTTAAAAAGTAAAATATATATATATATATGTATACACACACACACACACACACACATATATATATAGATATATATATATCTATATATATATCTTTACTAGTGCTTTTTGGGCTTCTCCCCTGATTATTTGTACTAATGAATTGGAGGAAAGGGTGTTTGCCAGAAAAGAAGCTGAAATGTATTTTTTTATCCAAGTCTCCAGCTGCTAACAAAATACTTCCCTTCCCCGCATCCGCGCCGACCATGAATATTTTAATGACTTTCAGAACCACCACTCTGGCAGCCTGAGGGGAGCAGGTGCCAGAGGCCCACGCAAGATAAGGAGCTCCTTTTCTAGGTTCAAGGACATTTGCTTGTAACCTTCTAATTTCAGAGCAGAAACAATTTAGATCACTCGTGTTTGAAATTTCACTTCTACCCTTGTATTCGCTGTTATAAATTGGATGGTTTATAAATCTTGATTTTGTAGAGATTCTGCTCACATTTACGCAGGGTTGGATCTTGAAAACACCATTTTCCTTTTAAAAATGGCGCTCCTTCTTTCAGATGAAATTTACTAAGGGCCTACTATGTGCCGGAGTCTAGGCCAGGCTGCAGAGCTCAAGAGGTGCATCCGTGGGCAATCCGGGGGGCATCATCCATCATCCGGGATGCTCTCCAATGAACACCAAGCACATCACGAATGCATACTCAAACTGCAGTGGAGCACAGCAAACAATGTGCCAGCAGGTGGAAGAAACCAGGGAGGACTTTGGGGGGTAGGCTCATTCTTGGAGAAAGGGTAGCAAAGGCAGCCTTCACCCAACATGAAACACTCAACCGGTTCTTCCGCAGCATCTATTCTGAAACCGGAAACAGGTGGTGCATGGACGATGGTGAACGCAGCCGGCAGTCTGCACAGCTGGGAGGGTGTGCGGCTGCACTGGAGGTCACGTGAGTGCCTTCCCCGCTCTCGCCACTGCGCATGCTCTGTCACTCCACGTGGGGGTAGACAGAATGATCAATTCTCTTACCTGGCCAAAATCACTAGCAATTTCAACCATCTCATAAAATCTCAAAACGGGCATATTTTGTTGAAACTCTGAGTAAAATACAAGGAAATTAAAAAAAAAAAAGGATACAGCACAGGGCAGGGTAGGATATCATATTGCAACTAAAAATCCTAGCATGATGTGTTCAAGAAATATCCCTTGATCTGAAAACCCAGTATATGATTAAACTAGAAACTGACGGAGGATTTTGGGCAGTGCCCATCATGGACCCATAGAAATCTGAAAGCTTATTTGAATAGCCTTGTCTGCAAAACCTGCACGTGACAGAGGCTGACCTTATTCTGCTAACTTCACAAGTTACTTCTATGTTCAGCTTATAACATTAATTTGGATTTGCTCAACACACTGTTAGGATAATGGATTTTTGTCACATGTGCTCTGACAATTAATTAAAACCATCTATCAAGGCCTTCAGAAAATTAAAGATAAGATTGATTATGGTGAACACCAGACTCTCAGTTATAACCCACGACAAAGATCTGAAAATTATTAAAAACTGTTTCTCAAGATGAAGCTTTGTGTGCTAGAGAGGCCTATAATTATCAATCAAGTGAAAAATAAAATAGAAATTTGAAAATAAAAGTTAGAAATTCCTGCTCCAGTCCTAAGTTATAGGACATGTATTCCAGGAATATTTGCATTTTGATCTCCAAATCTTAAATTATCCTTTGTAAATGCTGGTTATGAGACACAATAGACTCTTGGCTGTGATCTTTTCTTTCTTTTTTAATTTATTGTCAAGTTAGCTAACATACGGTGTAGTCTTGGCTTCAGGAGTAGATTCTCATGATTCATCACTTACATACAACACCCAGTGCTCATCCCAACAAGTCCCCTCCTCAATGCCCATCACCCATTTTCCCCACCCCACCAACCCCCCCACCCACACCAACCCTGCTTGTTCTCTGTATTTAAGGGTCTCTAATGGTTTGTGTTCCTCTCTGTTTGCATCTTATTTTTCCTTCCCTTTCCCTGTGGTCTTCTGTTAGGTTTCTCAAACTCCACATATGACTGAAATCATGTGATACCTGTCTTTCTCCAGCTGACTTATTTCACTTAGCCTAATACTCTGCAGTTCTATCCACGTTGTTGCAAAGGGCAACATTTCATTCTTTTTCATTGCTGAGTAGTATTCCATTGTGTGTGTGTGTGTGTGTGTGTGTGTGTGTGTGTGTGTGTGTGTGTATGCCACATCTTTATTCATTCATCAGTTGATGGACATTTGGGCTCTTTCCATAATTTGGCTATTATTGATAGTGCTTCCCTGATCTTTTAAACAATGTATTTAGTTGAGTTCTAAACTTACTAATTTTAATGAATTAGTATAATAAATGCAGAAAGCCTTTATCGTAGTCAAGACAATCAAGGAAGTAAAGAAGCCATATAAAAACATCAATCCTGAAAGAAGAGGATGACTAAAATAGTAAATCCCTGTGATCACACATTTGTTCTTCACTTCTTGAAACCTGAACAGGAGTGCCTGGGTGGCTCCGTTGGTTGTGTGTCCAACTTTTGATTTTGGCTCAGGTCACGATCTCATGGTTCATGAGCTCGAGCCCTGCATTGACCATGGTGGACCATGCTTGGGATTCTCTCTCTCCCTCCCTGTCTGCCCCTCCTCTGCTCTCTCTCTCTCTCTCTCTCTCTCTCTCTCTGAAAAATAAGTAAATAAATAACCAAACAAACATTAAAAAAGAAAAAAACCTGAACGAGGAAAAAAAGTTTTTTCAGAAAGACTGAAAGACACATGGCATTATTAGCCTTTAAAAATGTCCCAAAGAGGGGCACCTGGGTGGCTCAGTCAGTTAAGCGTCCGACTTCGGCTCAGGTCATGATCTTGCAGTCCATGAGTTCGAGCCCCGCATTGGGCTCTGTGCAGACAGCTCAGAGCCTGGAGTCTGTTTCAGATTCTGTGTCTCCCTCTCTCTCTGCCCCTCCCCCTGCTCATGCTCTGTCTCTCTCTCTGTCTCAGAAATAAATAAATGCTAATTTTTTTAAAAAAAATAAATAAAAAATATAAATAAATAAATAAATTAAAATGTCCCA
The DNA here is from genome assembly GCF_022837055.1 of Prionailurus viverrinus. NCBI lineage: Eukaryota > Metazoa > Chordata > Mammalia > Carnivora > Felidae > Prionailurus > Prionailurus viverrinus. The sequence goes on along the minus strand of NC_062561.1, from coordinate 79,348,683 downwards.
AAGAAATACTAATTCTGCAGAATATTAGCAAGCCCAACTGGAAAAGCAATCCCATGAGCAAATTCATGTAGAAAGCACTGGGTTAAAGATAAATGGGTTTTTATTGAGAAGGGCACCTTTGGCGATGAGCACTGGGTGTTGTATGGAAACCAATTTGACAATAAATTTCATATTAAAAAAACGATAAACGGGCTTCTTTACTAAAAGAACTTGCTAGATATTATGAAATCTGTAGCAGGCAGACTCCCAAAGGATATGATTCTTTGGCTCCTCAGAGCTTCGCTAAGACCTATGCGTTTCAAAAGAATTAAGCAGATTCAATAAGAACTTAGGAAAACCCACAGATTTGTGCCCAGCATTTTAGGGAAGGCTGGGTGGGCTGCCAGAAGCCTCCTTGAGCAGGCTGCAGGGGGCAAGCCACGCACTGGTGTCTGGCTTGGAGAGTGGGGAAGCTTCGTTCACGCCCAGAAGCCAGACTATGGGTTCACATCCCACATACAGCATCCACTGGACCCTAGACTAATTACTCACCATTTACTAATTCACACTATTGGGCTCACATCCCAGATTCACTATTTACTGATCACGAGGCCCTAGACTAGTTACTCCTTATAATACACAGTCACCTGACCCATAAAATAGTGATGCTAAAGCTATGGGTAAGGCAATACACGGAAAGTACCCAATGGAGGGTCTGGCACTATGTTCTCAATACGTATCAGTTGTTACTACTGCCCACACTATTATATACTCCCCATAATCTCATGGGTTTTTAAAAGTGTTCCCCTTTTCATCAAAGTTACACTAGAAAACCCAACAGAGCAGATAAAAATAGAGTTGCTTGATTGGAGGATGGCGGAGGCCTCCCCTGCTGCCGGCCCCTCCCATCTGGGGACACTTCAGCACAAGTGTGAAAAAACTACTTGCATGCTACTTTGAAAATCAGAACATTGCGGGGCGCCTGGGTGGCGCAGTCGGTTAAGCGTCCGACTTCAGCCAGGTCACGATCTCGCGGTCCGCGAGTTCGAGCCCCGCGTCGGGCTCTGGGCTGATGGCTCAGAGCCGGGAGCCTGTTTCCGATTCTGTGTCTCCCTCTCTCTCTGCCCCTCCCCGGTTCATGCTCTGTCTCTCTCTGTCCCAAAAATAAATAAACGTTGAAAAAAAAAAAATTTAAAAAAAAAAAAAAAAAAAAGAAAATCAGAACATTGAAGTTTGCAACCACCAATCATACCCTCCACTGAACTTCTGACCAAAGTGATAATGTAAAAGTACATAAATAAGTGCTTATTTAAGTATTTAGATGTCTTTCGGGTTCTATGCAGTTGTCCATCTTTACTCACTTTCATTTCACTTTGAGGAGTTATGGAAAGCTTTATTCACACATTTGTTTCCAGTCAACACTACTGATTATAACTCAGGCAAAGCCATGAAGGTTACAGAAGTCCCCTCTGGTAGAATTTTCTCCTAATAAGAAACGTATTTCTTGGGACACCTGGGCAGCTCAGTCAGTTGAGCAACCGACTTTGGCTCAGGTCATGATCTCACGGTTCATGAGTTTGAGCCCTGCATCGGGCTCTGTTCTGACAGCTCAGAGCCTGGAGCCTGCTTCTGATTCTGTGTCTCCCTCTCTCTCTGTTCCTCCCCCACTCATACTCTGTCTCTCTCTCTCTCTCTCTCAAAAATAAATAAAGGTTAAAAAATTTTTAAAAAGAAACATAATTCTCAATGCAGATCTTGTTTTAATACTTAAATAATTTTAAATAATTTATCAGTACATAATCACATTTCACCTCTAGTCTCTACTTCTTGTGGTACTTGTGTGTATGGAGGAGTGGGGGGAAGAATTTTTGCTCTGATGTAAATCACTGTCATGAGCATCTGGTAATTTATGAGCTAATGCTACCATTATGTTTCAGTATAAAATACTTCCGGGTATATACTTTGGGTAAAATACAAGCAAACATAAATACCCAGGAGTGTGTGGGAAAGCCCACATTTGTAAGGTAATAATTTGTGTTTTGTATTTGAGCAGCACCACATTTTGTGAACCATGGTTCGCTAACAGCAGGTGCCTTTCCTTCCCCAGGGTTTCTAAGGCTTGAAAGCAAAAACACTCTGGTTCTAAGTAGTAAATCTTCCAAATGAATTGAGTTTCAGGTTAAGTTTGTTGGTATTGATTCAGCCACACTTGGGGCTATTTCTAATAACAACGATGTCTCTCCTTTGTAATGAGTCAAATGTACTTATTGCCAAGACATACTGGGCTGCCGGGTGCTGAGGAAGTAAATAAACAGAAACCACGAGAAATGAGGACAGCTTGACCGCCAAGCCTCCAGCATGACGCCGAGCATCCATTCGGCTAGGCGCGGGGTGCACTCACCTGAGAATGAAGCACTGGGACCGCTGCTCCTGGAAAAGCTGGTGGAAGGCCCTCTCTGCACAGGAGAAGATGTGGGGCGGCAGGGAGGAGCAGGGCTGCCCCGAGCTGCTGAGATAAAGCTGGGAGACCTGCAAAATGTGTGGGACACAGATGTCTGTGAGAAGGCTCCAGCTCATCTACCTCAGGACACAGTGGACTTCTTTCCAATACACAAATGTGACACAGTCTATTTTTGAATCTCATTTGTAACTACAAAACGTCTGGGAAATTATGCTCTTTCAGCACGTTTTAAGGGTTCACCATGATAAAACAGGGGCATATCCTTGATCCTGAATTACTTGGTCCACAGACTTGAAATTATTCTGCTGTCCTTAAGCAGAGCAACTGACACAAATCCAGTTTAATAGACACCCACGGAGTAAGCTGAACCTGGGCTAATTTACATCAAATGCAATGTCTCTCGGCGACATTTCATTTCCGTAACATAAGATAGAAAGGGTTTTTAATCCGAATAGAAAGCAGTTGCAGTTGAAACACAGAAGAATCTACAAATCTCTCAGAAAAACAAAAATTAACTTAATTTCAGTGACACAGTGATTGATGAGGATTGCCATGGTTCCAGTGTTTTTAGTCCTTTTGAGTTTCTAGTAAATTCTGCTACATTAGAATTAATCATTAAATGACAGGGAGGTGTCTGAGCTATGAAGAAATAGCATACTTATTTTTTTTTATTTATTTTTTTACAAAGTAACTTCCCTGTAGCCTCAAGGATGTCAAGGTTGGGAAGTTCAGAAGAAGATAGAGGGATGAATCCAGACAAGACAAAAGGGCCTAGAGGCTCAGTGTGCCTGTCCTGTGATGGTGGCCTGGGTCTTGGGCTCTGTGGGCATTATGTGGTGATGGGAAAGACCTGAATGAGGCACCCTGACTCGATGGTCACACTGCATCAGGAGCAATTTCCCGATTCCAATGGTGGTATGCGGGTTACACAGGTGAATGCCTTGGTTTGCACAATGTTTGGAAATGCACAAGGCATATACTCAAGGTTGATGGGACACCATGCCAGCAAATCACTTGAAAATGGTTGAGGAGAAACAGTTGTTTGTGCTATTTATCTGCAAATTTTTCATATGTCTGAAGTTATTTAAAACCATAAGGGAAATAATTTTTTTAAATGGACTAAATGATCTACAGCTATAAGAAATAATTGGATGAATCGCACAAACACGATGTTGAGTGCAATCTATCAGACACAGAGAGAACACTCTCGATGATAAAGTATAAAAACAGGTGGAACTAATCTACACTGTTAAGAAGTCACATGCCCTTGGCAAGCTACTAGTGATTGCAGAAGAGTGAGAGTGTGGCTTCTGGAGAGCCAGAAATGTTCTGGATCTGAGGGCTCATGAAAATGTATCCATCTGGACACTTATAAATCCATGAGTACTATATCTCAATAAAAACTCCAAAAAACCCAAAATCTGTAAACACTGGTTCTGGTGCAGAGACCAGAAAAAGAGATCAGTGGAACAGACTAGAGAACTCAACCCAAGCCCACACATGGGTGGGGATTTAGGGCACAAAATGGGCTGTTTCATGCATCAGTCATACAGGATGGTGTTCAAAAAACCGATATTAGTAAAGGAAATAAACACCGATCTCTAGCTCATGTGATATGTAAACATGAATTCCAAATGCATTTAAGTCCCAAATATAAACAGCAAAACATAAAACATTTACACAAGTAAAGAGAATAATACTGTCATGATTTTGGAATAAGTAAATACAGTTCCCAAATACAAATTATAATGGGAAGGATGACTTAATATCACAACAGCACATGTGACAACTGCTTTTCTACCACAAACATCAAACATACAGTAATGATGATAAAAGTCAAAGACAGAGAGGAGATTAAGCTGTGCATAGAATCCATATATTATCCATGTCTTATAAATAACTCCTACAAATATATGCCTACAAAGAAAAACTGGAAATAAAATTGAAAATTGGACAAAGAATATGAACAGAAGAGAATAACTAATAAGCATGAGAAAAGATCAGTAACGCTGTTATCCAAGGAAATCCCATTTCAAACAGCAGGGTAATAGATACAAAATACTGGTAACTTTATCAATGGCACAGTAATAATAATAATAATAATAATAATAATAATAATAATAATAGGGGTGTCTAAGTGCCTCAGTCGGTTAAGCCTCCAACTCTTGATTTTGGCTCAGGTCACCATCTCTCGGTTGTGAATTCGAGCCCTGCATCGGGCTCTGTGCTGACACCTAGCAGAACCTGCTTGGATCTCCTTCTCCCTCTATCTCTCCCCCCCCAAATAAATAAATAAACATTCAAAACAATAATCATAATAATAACAGTAATAATGGCTTACACTTGATGTGTGCTTGCTACTGTTCTAAGCACTTCATACTTATTCATCTAATTCTTGTAGAAATTTACAAGTGGGGTATGAGAATCCTCTCCCTTTTTACAGGTGAGGAAACTGAAGCAAAGAAGTTAGCGACTGGTGCAAGGTCACATGTCTAATTAGCGGTGGGGTTGGTTTCAAAAGGAAGTTTTCGCCAGCACTAGAAAAATGCATCTGCAGTACTGAGGGTTGTTCTTGCTAACTGGAACAGTGATTTAGCAACAACTTCTAAACTGAAGAAGGTAGGCTTGACCGCGAATCTCTCTGAAGAAACTCTTGCACGTCGGCAAAAAAGCACACACAAAACAGTTCTTAGCACTCTTTTGTAAGAGCAGAAAACATGGCAATAATTAAAAATGGGTATAGGGTTTAATGGATGAATATAAGTGATTGTGTTTTAATGTGATAAAATACTATAGGACATTTAGAATAAATTATCTAGACCTAAAACTATCAATATAAAATATTTTTGAAAGCACAGTGACTAATGAAAATTTTCTTTCTTTCTTTTTTTTTTTTGGTAAATGGATATGGTTTGTATGTCCTCTGAATGAATTAAAACAGAAAATAATGAAAAAAATAAAAAATGAAACAGAAAAAAAATGGTATATGCAGTTTTTTCTTGCATGTGTACAACAGGACCCCCCTTATCCACCAGTTATATGTTCCAGGACCCCCAGGGGACACCAAAAACCACAGAGAATACCAAACCCTATATACACTTTTTTTCCTCTATGTACAGAAATATGATAAGGTTTAATGTATAAATTAGGCACAGTAAGATTACCAACAACAACTAAGAATGAAATGGAACACTTATAACAATATGCTATAATAAAAGTTGGCGGGCGCCTGGATAGCTCAGTCAGTTAAGCTTCTAAGTTTGACTGAGGTCACGATCTTGCAGTTCGTGGGTTCAAGCCCCGTGTCGGGCTCTGTGCTGACATCTCAGAGCCTGGAGCCTGTTCTGGGTTGTGTCTCCCTCTCTGCCCCTCTCCCACTCCTGCTCTCTCTCTCTCTCTCTCTCTCTCAAAATAAATAAACATTTTAAAAATTTTAATAAATAAATAAATAAATAAATAAATAAATAAATAAATGTTGTATGAGTATGGTCCCTCTCTCAAAATAACTTCTTGTCTTGTACTCACGCTTCTTCTTGGGATGATGAGAGATGATCAAATGCCTATGTGATGAGACAAAGTACAGTGAGTATCGCAGGCACGTGATGTAGCATCAGGCCACTACTGACTTTCTTTTTTTTTTTCTTAATTTTTTAATATGTTTTTATTTACTTTTGAAGGAGAGAGAGAGAGACAGAGCATGAGCGGGGGAGGAGCAGAGAGAGAGGGAGACACAGAATGGGAAGCAGGCTCCAACCTCTGAGCTGTCAGCACAGAGCCCGACATGGGGCTCGAACCCACGAACTGCGAGATCGTGACCTGAGCCCAAGTCGGACGCCCAACCAACTGAGCCACCCAGGCGCCCAAGGCCACTACTGACTTTCTGATGCTACATTAGAAGGAAGATCAGTCCCTGGCTGACCGTGGGTAAGTGAGACCATGGAAAGCGAAAGCTCAGATAAGAGGGGGTGATTATATGTGTGTATGTATAAAGATTAGATGAAAGGATAATAGTTTCAGGGAAGTGGTTGTCATTGCTCATGAAAAGGAATTTGCCTCTGTTGATAGCACACTACACCATCTGATCTAAGACACCATATAATTAAAACATAGCTTTATTTTCTGTACTGCACAGACAATAAACGTTACAGTTAAACCAAGGCACGATGTGTTCTTACCACTTCTTTATAGCTGCATCCCAATCTCAGGAGAGCATTTGAACAAATACGACTTCTTTATTTGAAATAGTTTTCAAATTTTTGTATTTTTGGTTATTCCAGAATTTAAAATGGCTATCAAAATAATTAATGATAGCAATGTATACACTATAACTCATAAACTGACCAGGGAGTATTAGCCTAGCTGTATTTTCTTGTAGGACAAATATCTGTTCTTTTTGAACACTTGTACTAACACCATTTCACATCCCAAGTCCAACATGGGCCTGATCAAACTCTAACAGAATGCTTTCAAACTCAATCTGTAAAATCTTGCTGAGAATTTCATTAAACGTTACAAACAAAGCCAGACAGAAAAGAGCCAGGAGCATATATGACTCCTACGCCATTTCTTCAAACTACTTAGTGTCACATCTTCTATTTAGGCAAAGTTTTACGAGGCATTAAAGGCGTAATGGATCTTGGGTATCTAAGTTTTTTCATGATTAACTAATAACCTTTCTCAGATCTCTTTTCTTATAAGCCTTCTCCTTTCCATGCAGTGTTAGAGTTTACACTGTAGAATATTCCACCGCTACCACCTGCTAAGACTTAGCTTGATGCTGATTCTATGCTTTATATGTAATGTCAGTACAAAATAATAATGTCAATAATAATAATGCCAATAACTTAATAATAATATTAAATAGATAATAATTAATTCAATTTTTTCTAGTGAAGCTTGAAGATTTTCACTGACACAGTTCTCGTTTTCTGACAAGCCATGTAACCTTTAGATTGGCTACCATTGCCTTCAGCATTAATAACATTATTGCGTATTCTCATGTGGTCCGGCAAATATCATCAGCGTCAGCCACTCTCTTTCGCGCGTGCCTTCTCTCTCCGCTTCACCTCATTCTCTCCCCGTCTGCATCATCTGGAAACCAGAGGATTCTGGTCGGCGGAAATTTTAAGTGCTCTGTTGTAGCTCATGGGGGACATGGCATCACGTCAGCCTCACTCATGGGTACCTCCCTGTGCCGGACTCTCTAGTTCCAATGAATAAGGTCTTTCTTTTTTAAAGAATCTTCCCTCCCTCTTTCCACCATGCACGACCCCTCTCAGTAAACTGCTGGGAGACTGCAGAATCCTGCCCCATTCGGATGTTTGAAGCCAACCACGCAGTCCCACAGCGGATGAGAGGGCCAGGCCCAGGCCCCCCAGCTGTCTGGATCCCATAACCCGTGGAACCTTCCTGACGTCAACAGCGTGACTCACAGGGGCTGTTGGCGTCACAGTATGGTATGAACAGGTCACTCTACTTGTGTGAGTGGGTTACCTACTCATTGTCTACATATCTATATATAGATGACATATTATGAAAAAAAGGTGTTTTACAAAGGAGCACATATAATAATTAAAAAAATTGCCTGAGGGCTTGGCATTTGTGCTGAGAGAAGAGTCCGTCACGCATTTTGCTCTGGGGTTAGGTGACCTGGATTTAAATTCTGTCCCTACCATCGTGGAAGGCTTTAGAAAATTTGCTAAATCCACATGAGGCTTTTATCACCTCCAAATGGAAATGACAATTCTTATACTGATTGCGTTGCCTTTTGTGATTATGTGACGACATACGTGATGGCTTTTGCAGCAGGCCTGCCACGTGATGAGCCCTAGACAGCACCAGGTCTCTTTCCAGCCCCACTCGTCCAGAGGCAATGAGCTCTGCTCAGTCCCTCCAGCTCCGCGCCAAACTCGAACACGCAATGGGAATATTAGGAGACCGACGGTAATCAGAATCTGAAAGCTAATGAAGCCCTAAGCCAGGCATCCCACACTAATGCCACTTTACACAGTGGGACAGCTTAATCTCATTGCCAGTAGCAGCTGAAAATGGGTACGATCATTTTTGTGCCCTTGTGTACGCAAAACCATAATTTTGAGAGATAATCTCCAGGTAGTTTATCTGGAATGGTGTCATCATTTCGTACATGGGAGATGTCCAGGTGGTAGATCTTTGGTTTATGAAGTCCAAGGTAAAGGTCATGGTGAGGAATACCTGAGAAAAGCCTGATGTTGTTGCTTGAGGGCATAATTGTGTATCTGTTGCTGACGTGTTCGCCCTCAGGACGTTCACTTGTTTGCTGGTTTCCGCAATGATACAAACACCAAGATGTTCATCCTTTCTGATTACTACCTCGACAATGTGTTAGATCTGGTTCTTTAGTGGCCGCCATCTGTCTCGTCACTGTTGTCTCTCCATCCCTCCTCCCTCCTGTTCCTCCTCCCCCTTTAACTCTCCTCCTTCTTCATTGCTTTCTATTATTTTTCTCCCTCATTCCTTTTTAAAAATGTTTATCATTTTGAGAGAGAGGGAGAGAGCACAAGCAGGGGAGGGGCAGAGAAGGAGGGAAAGAGAGAATCCCAAGCAGGTTCCGCCCGGTCACAGAGCTTGCCACGGGGCTCAAACTCACAAACCATGAGGTCATAACCTGAGCCAAAATCAAGAGTTGCTTAACCAACTGAGCCACCCAGGTGCCCCTCCACCTCATTCTTAAATGTGGTATGAGTCTTAGAAATCTTACAAAATGAAATACTCATGTGAATTATTCCTAATCTTGCATCCGATGTCAAATCTCAACATTATTTCAATTTAACCTCCAAAAACTTCACATATTCACCTGAATCTGGTTTTTCCTCAAAAATTTTTCTTTTCCTTCATGTTCTTTTTTGTTATGCATCCTTCTAGACCCACAAATTAAAAACCTGTGTCTCCAACAGATGCCCTTCTCTTTATTTTTTCCTCAAGCTTTTTATCAGTGCATATTTTATCTAAATAGATTTATTTTCCTCTTACTTTCTATGCCAGCGTCTGTTGGAAATGATAGATATAAAGGATAATACATATAAGTTATATGTTGCATTCACCATTTTAAGTTTTAATGAACTGTTCCTGCAAAAATCTCAATATATCATATCTTGTTCCTACAATAATATAGAAATAAGTTTCTTTTTTTTAATTTTTTTTTATTAACGTTTATTTATTTTTGAGACAGAGACAGAGCATGAACGGGGGAGGGCCAGAGAGAGAGGGAGACACAGAATCGGAAGCAGGCTCCAGGCTCTGAGCCATCAGCCCAGAGCCCAACACGGGGCTCGAATTCACGGACCGTGAGATCGTGACCTTAGCCGAAGTCGGACGTTCAACCGACTGAGCCACCCAGGAGCCCCTAGCAATATGTTTCTTGATGTGTCTCTCCTTTCTCTGTTAATGTGTATTTCTGAAAGAACTGAAAATACAGCTTGATATTTGAAGGTGTAAAACTGCCACACTGTTAACACCGTAAAAACAAACCACAAAGTCACAGGCTTGTTTCATTTGAGATACACTATATATTATAACATGATAAGTAATGCCATACTAAAATAATTTATTATGTTAAATTTTCCCTAATACTTAGAATTTGACCTCTAGGTCTATAGAAGCATTTAAATAAAATATATGTATCTATATATTTTATTCAATTAGTTAAAACTAGCTTTTGTCTCACCAGAAGATTCTTACTGACTCTAAGATCAAATGTAAAAACATAAATATAAGCCAGGAACAACACACTAAGTGTCAACGTTAAATAGCAGGGGTTCTCTCTCTCTCTGTCTCTTAAATTGAATAATAATGAACTTATGAAAAACCAAAGATGAAGAATTCTGTAAAGCTTGTGTAAGGCAAAATAAAAAGCCCCAAATACTTATAAAAGGAAAAAGTTCAAAATATAATGTTATAATTTAAAACAACTACCCAAATTAAACTCCAAGAACTTAGAAAGAAGGAGACAACAGAAATAAAGAAGCAGAAATCAATTATATAGAGAATAAATATACACTAGAAAAAAATTAAAAGTCAAGAGATGCTTTTCTTTGAAAAGAGTAATACAATCAATAAATTCCTAGCAAACGGATTTTAAAAAGTCAGAGAAGGCCCAAATTACCAACATATGGAATGAAAATAAATCACTCAAATTCTACACACATTAAAAAAATAGGATCATGAATAATTATATGCCAAAAACTTTTGAAGATTAAATGTAAGAAACAGAATCCTTGAAAAACAAAATTACTAAAAACTGACATCAAAAGAAATAAAAACACGAGTAGTCCATATGTCTATCTAATAATCACAGGTTAATGTTACTCCTCTGGCAGAACTGCTGATCCCTCTTGTCCTGGGCTATCATGCACCCACACAGTCAGACTGCCCAGGGCTAAGGCTGGGATTGGGCTGAGTGGAATAAGGACAGTAGGCAAGGGGCAGTGGTTTCAAAGCAACAGTGGAAGGGACTTTGGGAAGAAGGGTGGAGTTTGGGGTAGTTAGGGTGCACTCTCTTTCTCAGAAGGTGTTTCTGTAAGAATGCTTCAATGATTCCTTGGGAGCTTCAAGAAGGTGATGTCTCTATCCCTTCCCCTCTCCCTCTCCCTCTTCTCCACACTTCCTCTTGCCACCTCCCTCTTCAACTTCTCTGAGCATGTCCCTGTTTCAAGAACCTGTATCTACTCCTCTCTCCTGTTTGTCATGTTCCTGCTCCCTACGAGGGATTCTGCTTTAACTGGAAACCGCCTTGTGAACAAAAGAGAGAGAGAGAGAGAGAGAGAGAGAGAGAGAGAGAGAGAGAGAGAGAGAAAGAGAGCGCTTGCACAATGATATTTTGATCTCTTACTACTCAAAAATCATACTGTGTTTTCAGTTGCCTGGAATAATTTTCCAAAAGCAATTGCTCTTTTAATTTTGAAAGTCTCATAATTTAAAGTAGAAAGTCATTTGGAAAAATGTATAAATGCAATAATATCCTTTCGTATTCTCACGGTTCTAACATCATAGAACTTTTCTGAAAGAGGTCATGATGTTAAATACTTTACACCAACTGACCTTGAATTAGTCAGGAAGGAATGGAAAACAGAGTAACGCATTATTTAATTTTAGAAGTCTGTCTAGTGACTACAATTATAGGAAAATTACACATTATAAGTGCAAAGGAATCTTTTGATAAAAATAACATCCCGTTCCATTTTTGTCTCAGGACAAATTAAAGTCACTATTACGCAAATATTCAGTTTAGAGTTTTCTGAGAAGTTTCTGACTTTACTTATTGTTTGCAGGTTTCTTCTCAATCGATCATTTGATATGGATAGGTACGTCTAGTGGGTGTTACCCTACATTATTAAATGGTATTCAAAATTTTATACTCACCATGGTGGAATAAATTGGAAGCTCTTTGAATGGGTTAACAAGCAAGAGGATGTCTCCAATAAAAGTCTGTTAAAAGAAAAGGATACAAGGGGTCAGTGGACTATATAAATAGGACACTTACAATTAAAAATTATAGAATTTTTAAATCATTGTGCAAAATACAGAGAACAAATAAAAGCCGTATTTTAACATTTTGTGATCCTATGGAGAGTTTGTAAATAAAGAAACACAAAAATATAATTCAAATAAAATAAAACTGATAGGCTTGCTCCACCGACCACATAACAACTCAAATAACTGGATTCTAAGAATTTCTTTTCTTAAAGAGGCTTTGTGAGAACCAGAGTGAATAAAAAATATAACATTAAAACACATGGCAAAAAATGCTGAAGGTAATAAAGTAATGAGTTCTATGCTGCTACAGAACAATAATAAGATGCATAACGCAAATTTAAAGTACAAAAAAGTAAATATAAATAATTTGCGATTAAAAAAGGATAAGTAGGGGCGCCTGGGTGGCGCAGTCGCTTAAGCGTCTGACTTCAGCCAGGTCACGATCTCGCGGTCCGTGAGGTCGAGCCCCGCGTCAGGCTCTGGGCTGATGGCTCAGAGCCTGGAGCCTGTTTCCGATTCTGTGTCTCCCTCTCTCTCTGCCCCTCCCCCGTTCATGCTCTGTCTCTCTCTGTCCCAAAAATAAATAAATGTTGAAAAAAAAATTAAAAAAAAAAGGACAAGTAATGAGATATAAAGGCACAAAGAACAGATGGAATAAATAGAAACCAAATAATAAAATGACAGATTTAAACCCCAAAACATCAGTAATTACATCAAATGCAAAACTACTAAATACTCTAATTAAATGACAAAGATTATGAACTGGATTAAAGTACTTTAAATATATAGATTAAGAAAATTAGAAAGTAAAAAGATAAAACAAGATATACCTGCAAACAATAATAACAAAAATGTGATTTAGCAATACTCAATTCATGAAAAAATAAATAAAAGTGATGAAAAGGGACATTGCACAATGATAACATGTTAAACCAATCAGGAATATATGGCAATTTAAAATTTCTATGAGACTAAAATTTAGCACAAAATGCATGAAGCAAAAACAGCTGTAAAGAGAAAAATTCAACACAGTAGTGGGGATTTGCAACCATTTGTTTTAGTAACTCATGGAATAAGCAATGTTGAAATAATTACCACGTTGACTGACTTATACACAACACTGTTAGCAAACAATTGCAGAATATACATTCTTTGAAATGGATCACAGACCAGTTCCATTGTATTTAAAGGACTTGAATCACACAGAGTATGTACTCTGATTATGGCAGAAATAAGACAGAGATTATCAATCGATATCTAGAAAATTACAAAATGTCTAGGAATTATACAATACATCTGCAAATAACCTATGAGCCTAAAAAGGAGCTACAATGAAAATGAGAAAATATTTTGGTTATCTCCTAATTTGTGAGATGCAACTGAAGGTATATTTAGTATGGAAATTATTGCCTGATATGGTATTTATAATGCTAGAAAAGAAGAAAAGCTGGTAATTAACGATCTAAATGTCCTTTTCAAGGAGCACATCCGATTACATCAAATTATACAGAAATAAATAATCAGTATAATAGTAGAAATTAAAAGACTAGAAACAAAAGTCAGAAGGTGGCCTTTGGTGAGTACACTAACAAGACTTCGGAAACAAGAGAAAATGCACAAGCTACTAGTATCCAAAATACGACATTACTACAGACAGTATAGACATGAAAACAGATGAAGAGATATTAGGAATCATACTTTAGTCACTGTGGCTGGATATTTAGATAATGTGATAATGTGACAACAATCCACCATCTTACCAAAACGAACACAGTAAGATATAGAATGTCTCACGACTTTATTTTTCTGAAAAAGAACTTTGAATCTCTAAGAAACCTTTCCACCAAGAAAATTTAAACTTCACTGGTGAATTCTTCCCAACATCAATGAACAAGATAAATGTTACACAAATTATTTTAGAATATAACAGAAAAGGAACGCCATTACATTTAAGAGGCCTGCCTAAACTTGGTATTACACACCTAACTAGTATATTCAAAGAAAGGAAATTTACAGGTTTCTCTTTCATTAAGTACATGCAAAAATCGTGAACAAAATATTGACAAATTAAATCCAGTAATACATTCAGCAGATAATCTGTTTCAACCAAGTAGGCTTTATTCTAGTAATGCAAGGTTGGCTTCATATTAGAAAACCAACTGTTACAATTTATAATGCTAAAGAGTAGGGATGTCTGAGTGGCTCAGTCAGTTGGGCAGCTGAATTCAGCTCGGGTCATGATCTCACAGTCTGAGTTTAAGCCTTGCGTCGGGCTCTGTGCTGACAGCTTGGAGCCTGGAGCCTGCTTCAGATTCTGTGTCTCCCTCTCTCTCTGCCCCTCCCCTGCTTATTCTCTGTCTCTTTCTTAAAAAATAATACATACTAAAAAAAATTTTCCAATACTAAAGAGTAAAGAATAAAAGCCATATGATCATCTCAATACATGTCAGAAAACATTTAATAGCATTCGATGCCCACTCCTGACTGAAGATAATAATAACTTCGAAAAGTATTAATATAAGGAAGTTAATCAAATAACATTCAACTAGATCTATGGCAGGGTTACTGCAAACAACGTGCTTAATGATAAAACATTGAAAGCTTTGCCCTGGGATCCAAAACGAGGTAGGGATGCCTAATATTGTCACTTCCAGTCATCTTTCTATTAAGAGTACCATCCCATGAAATAAAATAAGAAAAGAAAGCAAGGACGCTATCAAGATTTAAAAGAAAAAAATAAAAGCCATTATCTACATACCATATAACGGTATGTGCTGAAAATCCCAAAGAATCTCCATATAAATCCATGTTTACATATGAATTTAGCAAGATTGGCAGATAAAATATGCATATTACAATCGAATTATATCTCCATATTTGTCATAAACAATAAGAAAATGAAATTCCCTTGTAATTTTCAATAAGAAAATAACATTTATTATAGCATTATAGCATCAAAACTTGAAAAATGCCCAGAAACAGGTATAATATAAAGGGTCCAGAGTTCTACACCAAACGTTTAAAAATGTTCCAGAGAAATGAAACACAACCAAAAGAGGGATATTAACCTTCCATGATATATAGAAGACTTCCATGTGTTAAGATCTATCATACTGCCATAGCTATTAAGATCTTTCGGTCCTGGTTTAGACACAAATGGATCCATTCATACAACAGAATATGTATTCTCCTCCCCATGGTCATCTTGTTATGACTGTGGGGGAACACTACTCTGGACACTTCTCTTGCACCACTGTGAAATCACTTCCACCCTAGTAACATACCTTAAATGTTAAAGTTAACACAATCAAACTACCAGAAGAAATACAGGAAACTAGCCTCGGCCAAATTTTATGACCAAGGCCAAATTTTCTTAAGTGGGACACAAAAAAACACTCAACGTAAAGAATTTTGTGAAAATTGCAAACTTCTATTCTGCACACCTATTCCATAGAGCTATTCGCAGACGAAAATGGAAGCCGCCAACTGGGAGAAAATGCTCACAACATGTACATCTAACAAAGAAAGAGTATTCTGAATATATACAAATCCCTACATAGTGATAAGAAAAAGTAACACGACCCATTCATGTTTAAATGCCAATATAACTGAACGGTCATGTCCTGAGCCAAAATGGCCAAGTGAGCAATACACATCTACAGGTCACCATCACCAGGGAGTGGGAAGACGTGCGCTCAAACCACAATGAGATAGCAGACACCTGCCAAGAAGGCCGGAATCCGTAAAAACTAACAGTACGACAGATAAGACTGACTATGCTGTGGGTGGGCAGGGTGTGGAATCCTGAGCTGTGTGGTGGGTAAGCACTCTGAAAAAGTATTTGGGTGTGTCTACGAGGCTGAATGTCCCTGTGATGCTGCCATTCCCGTGCTGGGTTCACGCCCTGCGAACAAAGCTCTACGTGCCCCCCACAGAAATACGTACTCATATTCGCACGTTGCCAAAAAAGGCATCAGGATGGTTTCTAACAGTGTGATCCACCCAAGTCACATAATTGTAATGGTATATTTCGAAACCAAAAAGTGGAGACAACTCAAGGGTTCCTCAACCGTAGAGTAAATACATAAATTAGGATATATTCATACAGCAGCTTATTTTACAGAAAAATGGGTAGCTATTGCTGCCAGCAACAAGATAGATGATTATCGGAAATACAACAATGAGTGAAAGTTGACAGAGGCAGAAGAGAACACCCTGGATGATTCCCTTTAGAGAAAGACAGAAAAAAAATACAAAATGAATCTGTAGCTACATATACGCCGAAATCTTTTTTTTTTTTAATTTTTTTAATGTTTATTTACTCTTGAGAGAGAGAGAGAGACAGAGCGTGAGCGGGGGAGGGGAAGAGAGACAGAGGGAGACACAGAATCTGAAGCAGGCTCCAGGCTCCGAGCTGTCAGCACAGAGCCCGACGCGGGGCTCGAACTCACAAACCGTGAGATCATGACTTGAGCCGATGTCAGACGTTTAACCAACTGAGGAGCCCCGATACACACTAAAATCTTTTTAATGATTAGGGTCAACTGGGGAAGGTGCTGCTTATATTTCATTTCTTTATGAAGCTGCTGGTTACTTGAGCCTGTTCACCAGCTGAAAATTCATGATGCCATACACCCGTGACAAGTTGTGCCCTATTCTCTCTACGTGCTGTGATGCAATCCAACATTGATAGAAGGCTTGGCCACTGTGTTACAGCCACGTACAGGAGAAAAGAAAAGGGAAATGATTGCCCCAAAGGGGAAGCTTTACAGTGAAGTATCTGAAAATTGCTCAGAAAAATGAAGAATAAGAGATCGAGGGAGAATCGGGAAAAGTGCTAGGGAAAGAAAAATGAGGAACTAAAAAAAAAAATCAAAACACTTCTAAGTTGCATTTTTCTATTGATATATAATTTTTACTTTGGTCTGATTATTGAAAGTATTTGAGACTGCCTTTGCAAATATATTTTGTGATAAACAAAAACATTGTTCAGAAAAATGTGATCTGAATGTCAGCGATAGATTCCCAGAGTATGAGCTTGTATAAACCTATGCCATATTCTCAAGAGGCTCTGTTGATGGAAGGGAATGTTATAAAATGTTTTGTTAATCTAGAAACCTACAGATTTCCTTTACCTCACCTTTCTAAAATATCACTTTTTTTTTTTAAGAGAAAGAGTGTGAGCAGGGGAGAGGGGCAGAGGGAGAAGAGAAGAGAGAATCTAAAGCAGGCTCCAGCTCAGCACAGAGCCCAACAGGAGCTTGATCCCATAACCTTGGGATCATGGCCTGAGCTGAAATCAAGAGTCGGATGCTCAACCTACTGAGCCACACAGGTGCCCCTTACTTTTTTTTTTTTTTAATAGCTCACTTCTAGTGCACCTGAGTGGCTCAGTTGGTTAAGCGCCCAACTTCGGCTCAGGTCATGATCTCATGGTTTGTGGGTTCAAGTCCCGCGTTGGGCTCTGTGCTGACAGCTCAGAGTCTGGTTCCTGCTTCGGATTCTGCGTCTCCCCCTCTCTCTGCCCTTCCCCTGGCTCATGCTCTGTCTCTGTCTGTCTCAAAAATAAATAAAACATTAAAATAACCAAAAAATAAATAGGTCACTTCTATTAAGTGTTTACAAGGGTCTATAATAGATTGAGTGGAGGGACATGGAACGACATGGTAGGTACTGCATATGGTGGGTGAGGCTTCAGATACAGGCTGGGGGGCAGTGCCAGCTTGGGGAAAACGAGTCTGTCTACAGAATTTCCAATGTCCTCCAAGCGAGACAGACTTCAACTTCTGACACAAGCTAGCCTCTTGAGCTGCTCTTAACAAAAAAAACAAAAAACAAAAAACAAAAAACAAAAAACCTGCTACATCCCACGGGGTTGCCTAGAGGGGAATGTTCAGTCAGTGGCTCAGGTGAGCCAGGCAGCCTACCTGGCTAACCAGATGTTACAGGAGCCTGTGTTTATTTTGTGGGGTTCTTTCATTATGAGTCTTGAGTCCTACCAGTGTGTTTATAAAAAGAATAAAGAGAATATTGCTTCCATGTTTATCTGCCATCCACAAAGAAATATGATCGCATAGTCTATTCTCTCTGTTCCAGTTGACCGTAATCATTCAGAGAATGAAATGCCTTTATTCTCTGCATTTCCTAGCAAGCAAACACCTCATCGCCTGCAATTAATTTTGTTTGATGGTTTGGGCACGTCCTACTGCTACGGGCTATATGGAACCTTCCCAATCTGATATCCAAATGGAATGCTATGCACTTAGTTAAAAGAGTCAGTTACGTTTGCTCCTGGGTTTTGGCGCGCACACACACACACACACACACACACACGACAAAGAAAGAGAGAAAAAGGAAAGAAAGAAAGAAAGAAAGAAAAAAGAAAAGAGAAACCTACAGATTGTTTTGAAAGATCACCTTAGATAACCAGTCAGACTACAGCAAAAAGAGGAAACTCCTGGTTAAACAATTAATTCTTCTGACATGTGTTATGTTGGCACTGATGGGCCAGTGGCAGCAATGGGGGTCCATTCTGCATATATTTTGAAAGGAAGGTTGCTGAGATTTGCATGAAAGCGTGACTTGGGACATGGAAGAAAGACTAGTACCAACACCGAAACTAGGCACTTTGGGCTGAAAGCTGGGGGAGGAATAAAAGGGGCAGGGAGGGGGGAGGCATGCAGGGAGCGTGGTGGGGGTATGTGCGGGGGGGGGGCAGGTCACATGACCAACTCTGAATACAACATCCGCTGAAACCAGGGTTTCTGTATTTGTGGCAAGGAAACTTCCATTTCCAATTCATCATGGACTGATACTTTTGTAAAACATAATAAAAATGAATTCCTGTAAATGTGACATTGGAAAAGACAAAGACATACAAAGCACAAGCCTGGATTCTTTTCAGATTCAACAGAAGGAAATGAAACCATCAAATTGCTATAAGAGGTTCTAAATGCTTACTCTCCCTGCAGAACGGTAATAAAAAGCTCATACACCCAATGGTTCACAGGATACTTTGAAAATCACTTGTTATTATTCAATCAATAATGTTGAAATTGCGTGTCTACCCATTAAAGGAGAGTTCCAGTAACATAACTTAGAGCACTCATCACAAAATTGATCCCAGACGATTTAGCTCTTCAATATTTCAGGTATGGAAAGGAAGAAAATCACATCTCACACGGTGGCAAATTTATATTTTATGTGAGCTGGAACAAAGCAGGGAATATTAATTCTGATGGTCCAGAGAGAAAGAGAAACCCAGTGAGCAGAGAGAGTCTAAGAAGAGGGTCCCGTGTCGGGAGGAGCTGATAAACAGCAGGAAATACCTGTTACTTGCGATTGTAAAGTGCTTGACCAGGCCTCACGGTGAGTAAAATCAGCATGGGTCCTATTCTCACTGAGCCAGAGCCCCGCACAGCACCCAAAGATCAATCAAGGGACCGGTAAGGTATAAAATCACAAGCAGTCACAAGAAAGATCCATCACAACTTTATCTGGGCAGGTTTCCTTGAAGACTGAAGAACTTTTGAGGGGCAGTTTGTGAAGCTAAGTGTTTATTTCATGGGGTAGACAGAGAAACTTAGGGGAAAGCAAAACAGGCCGAGAAAAATCCTTGGTGTAGACAGGAAGGCAGCTGCCGGAGGCCGAGAGCATCAACACTGAGTGTCCGGGGGCCAGATCGTGAATGAAGATTGTGACTGTCCTCCCATGAAAAACGAGAAGCCACAGAGAAGTCAAAGAACGGGGGTTTCAAGATTATACTGGTTCATTACAAAAATTACTCTAGCTCCTTGGGAGGTCAGGTGGAGAGGGAACAAGTTTGTCTCTGGACGGCTGGGAGGCGGTTGGGGAAGAGAGGACAGTGGCCTTGATGAGAACGGTGACTGCCAGGAAGTAGACTAGGTGGGTATCGGGGAGACAGAGGCACTTGAGAAGCATGAAGGAAACACAGAAATCCAAAACAGTTCAAGCAATGGTCTTCTGGCAATATAATTAAGAAGTCAAAAGGAGGAAGTTGTGGTAGAAGAGAAGAAATCAACACAATGCTAGAAAAGGTGAGGGAACAGAATAACAACAATACACAAATCACAAGAGTAACAGGGGCCAAGGTCATCAGGTTTCCCCACTTTATGCCAATGACGTAATTCCCTTCATTTTGATAGAAGCATTTAATTTTACGTGTATTTGCAGAGGCGGCCGATTCATCCAAGCGTTAAGAGGCTGTGCTGAATTTGCGTAGGTTAATCAGCACCTGGCGATTTATGACTGGTAAGGAAATCTCAGGCTTCATATTTACATGAAAATTACTTAATCAATTTCTCGGTAGACCAGGAGAAAAAGGGGGTTATCAAAAAGGGATAGCAGATATGGGCATAATCAGATTTCCCTACAGACATTCTGATTGAATTGCTATGAGTTGAACATAACAAATTCAAGGACAGAGAGAGTCGGACAGAGCCAGAGACTGAGATTACATGGGGTCTAAATTGTTCTGTGTATTGGAAGAAATAACACATATAAACCAGGGCAGAACCACAGCAAATTAATTCTCCATGCCGTTTGTCAACTGTGTCATATATTCATATCCTGTTATCAGAGATGGGCGTATAAAGTATTTACTTTACAGACAAAGCGTTTCCTGATAACTGAGAGGGACAATAGTTTCTCTTTTCACACACACTGACCTGAGGAGTCAACTCTACCTCCTCAGCTTTCTTTTCCAGATCGGGCAGGCTATGTAGAACACAGGAAACAAACGGCATTTTGATAAGTGACTTGAAGATCCTTCTGTTTCTAGCAAGATCTTCTTCCACAGCAAACTTGACAACCGGAAAGCTGTCTACCCACAGGGTATTACCTTTCACTTAACAACTCTGAAATCTGGATCTCTGCTGAACCTGCCTTGGAACTCAATCAGAATGAACCCAAACTCAGAGAAATCCACCTTAAGCTGTCAGCATGCCCAGAGACAACATTAAGCCCTTTACCTGTAATATCTGCAGCACTGAAGGGTAAACACTGGCAGCAAGACAAAGGCAGTGCAAAAGGCAATTTCAAGGGCACTTACATATATCTGATTGTTCCCAAAGCGCTTCTGAATTTCATAAAGCAGGCTGCCATCGTTCAGCTCACTGAGAGTCGCTAGGTCATCACTGGGAGCAGGAGGCATCAGCTTGACCTGGGGAAAAACATAAGTGAGATCAATTCTAATTGCTTTCCAATCAACTTTCTTCACAGCTGGATGTCCCAGTTTCAATTACATGTCAAAGGTTTAAAGGCCACGTGAGCCTGAAACCGCTATTAAAAGATGAAATGGTTCACTTCCAAGGAAGAAAAAATTCAACAGCCACAGAGAAATGTATTCAGATGAGAATTTCGGTCCTGTGCCCGTGAGTGTGCACGCACGCTCACACACACGCACTGATACGAGCACCCCCCGTGTTAACCTTACGTCCCGCAAAGGCATTAGTCTGTCAAAATTATTTCAGCATGTTGATTTTAAATGTAGACACCTGAGTCCTCTGTAAGACAAGCAGCTAAAAAGCTCACATATTTGCAGCGTTTTCCAAAGCTAAAGCAAAAATTTTCATAGTACCGTTGTTGGCGTGGTGAAGGAAGCAGTGTGCCTGGAATTTACTTTCTGCATGCATGTAGGAGGAGGCCAGATTTTGAAAGAAGACTCCAGAATCTTGGCTTGGGATCTTTATTCTTTTCTACGTTACACTTACAATGAAAGTAGCTGTGAGATTAAGATAATTCTGCCATCAAGAAAAAAATGCCTCCCTATTCAATTTCATGGAAAGTGACAGAGTTAAAAAAAAAAACAAATACCTGGGAAACATTTCAATTAAAAAAGAGATGAATTTGAATTTGGATTAAATGTAAATCTATCATTTACGAGTTAAAAATGGACAATTTTTTTGTAATGTTTATTTATTTATTTTAAGAGACAGGGAGAAGGGGCATGTGTGAACAGCGGAGAGGGAGAGAGAGAGAGAATCCCAAGCAAGCTCCACACTCAGTGGGAAGCCCAGCACAGGGCTTGATCTCAGGACTGTGAGATCACGACCTGAGCCGAGATCAAGAGTCAGACCCTCAAGTGACTGAGCCACCCAGGTGCCCCACGAATGGACAATGTTAGACACTCGATCTACTATGACAGCTTTGGTTTTCTTATGTCAAAACACAAGGGAGCCAAAGAACAAGAATATTGTGATTAACGCCTCTGTGGGCTCGTGG
The DNA here is from genome assembly GCF_022837055.1 of Prionailurus viverrinus. NCBI lineage: Eukaryota > Metazoa > Chordata > Mammalia > Carnivora > Felidae > Prionailurus > Prionailurus viverrinus. Next base: position 79,326,488 of record NC_062561.1, on the reverse strand, counting down.
GTGCCCATAGCGAATTTTTAACAGCAGCAAGTTTACTTCTCTTATTTGTGTTCGTGTTTGTATTCTCTAATTGCATTTGCAGTTTGTATTTATAATTGCATTACAAATTTTATTATCGTATGCACCACTGTTACATAATTTGAACTTAAATATTACTGCTTATCAGCTAAATGTCTATGGCACTGACAATTACAAGTCACTGCCCTCCCAGACTGCTTATAATACTAACGTATTAATAATGGAAACTCAAATTCTTTACTGGGAATCTCAAATGGTCAGAAGAGTGGTTTGTTTTTTCTTCCAGTTAGGAGGGTGTCATGGCCGTGGGCTCTGGTATTTGAGACACCACCATTTGGGAAAATAGCAAATACCCTATCCAATATGTATTAAAAATGTATTAAAAATTAATTTGTGGGGCGCCTGGGTGGCTCAGTCGGTTATGCGTCCGACTTCAGCTAGGGTCATGATCTCACGGTGTGTGAGTTTGAGCCCTGCGTCGGGCTCTGTGCTGACATCTCGGAGCCTGGAGCCTGCTTCGGATTCTGTGTCTCCTTCTCTCTCTGCCCCTCCCCCACTTGTGCTCTGTCTCTTTCTGTCTCTCAAAACTAAACAAATGTAAAAAAAATAATGTGTAAAATATTCCAGACCTCATAAATGTCAAGAACAAGCCTCTCCCTGCCCCCAATATGCCCACACAGAGCCAACACCTTGGGTTTATTTTCTCTGCTTTTCTAGCATTTAAAAGAAATATGCCTCAAAATACCTTTCAGAATTAACCTGTAATTAAGGTGCATATAACATAGTCTTATTCAACTTAGTTGACTAGTTAATTTTAATTGGTTAGAGGCATAGCTTTAAGACTTTGATACTTTCACAAGTACTTACTTAAATAGTTGAGTGGCATCCAAAAGCTGGTACTTGTGCTGATAAAAATAGAAGTCATAATGTTCCACAACCCCCAGTATTTTCTGGGTTGTCAAAATCAGTTTTGGGATTGTGTGATATCTGTATTTTTTTTTTTTTAAACACGATACACTTAGTTCTACTTTGAAGAGTCTCATAATCCGAAAGTGCTGCCAGGTAAGTAACTAGAAGCGTGCTTGACGTACGCTGTGTTTGATTCGGTGTTTCTTATCAGTCAGGCTCATTTGGGTAAAAATCTTACTGATTTGAGCTTCCCCACCTTAAATGCTGGAAACTGAAGCACATTAAGAGATCGACTGTGTGTGTGTGTGTGTGTGTGTGTGTGTGTTGCCTTAAGTTTTTATTTATTTTGAGAGAGAGAGAAAGCACGCACAAGCTGGGGAGGGACAGAGAGAGAAGAAGAGACTGAGGATCACAAGCAGGCGCCTTGCTGTCTCTGCAGAGCCTGACGTGGGGCTCAGACTCACGAATCATGAGCTCGTGACCTGAGTTGAAACCAAGAGTTGGATGCTTAACCAACTGAGCCACCCAGGCTCCCCTACATTGATTATTTTTGTATTCAATGGGATGAATGGGTTGAAATCTCAGTGGTGTATCTTCCTGGTTGTGGGAATGTGAACATTTTTCTTCCCTAACATTACTAAGTCACTTTCAATCCTCTTTCGTACTAGGAAAGATAATGATGGGTCCCTCATTGGAGGCTGTGAGAATTAGTTTGCATGAAGGCCCAGCAAGGTGCCTGCTCTGTGGATAAGTGCGGGTGGGGGGTACATTGTTACACAGTTAGTAAAACATCTAGAGAGGGCCGTGAGCCCCAAAGATAAACTTTCTGCCAACTTCCCTGAGGACTGCCTTTGGAGGGAAGAGGGAGGAGGGAGGAGGCATTTGTAGAGGGCTCCGGGCCAATCTCTGTGGCTCTCAGCAAAGACACTCATCTTTCATCTGCTTTAAAAATTGGAGTTCTTTTTCATATATCCCTTTATGGGGAAGGATCTGCTGTGAAATAATAATTTTAAAAAGTTTGAAATTCAGTGATGTGTTCCTTAATCGGTAGAAATAGAACTTAAGGCCCAGAGAAGTCACACGGTTCCCCTGGGGTCACACAACTGAGAGGTCAGAAGTGGAAACCGGGACAATAACTATTAGGTAACAGCAGAGAAAGTCTAGCAGATAATGAATCAATCTGACAACATATATTCAATAGTTTGCCTTTCGTTTTCTTGCTCCCTGGCCCGTAGCCAGGCACATTGTTCGAGGTTTAGTACAAAGAGGGAGATAAGGGATGAGGTCTTTTACCTCAGTGTTTACAGTTTGCAGGGGGAAAAGTGAGGATGGTAAGTAAGAAATCACAATGAGGAAAAGCACTAGGAGGGAAAACAGGATGCTCTGAAAAGTGACCAAGTGTACTTTGGCTCAGATGGTCTCAGAAGTCCTCTCTGAGGAAAGCGCAGCAAAGCTGAAATAGGACATAACTGCGGGAGGCCGTCCCATGGGGTGTGGGAGAAGACGGACAGGGAGAGGGGAGAAGGTGGTAAGAGTCATAACGTCAGAAAGCCCCCTGGAGGGCGCCTGTGGGCTGCAGGGTGGGAGGAAACAGGGCAGGTGGTGGTGCAGGAGGAGAGGGGGGCATGGGACAGGGATGGGTGGCAGAGGAGGGGAGCCCCAGAACTGCACTGGATTTATTGCCTGGGACCCGTGTACAAAAGATCAAAGGTTTAGGGGCGCCTGGGTGGCACAGTCGGTTAAGCGTCTGACTTCGGCTCAGGTCATGATCTCATGGTTCACGGGTTCGAGCCCCGTGTCAGGCTCTGTGCTGACAGCTCAGAGACTGGAGCCTGCTTCAGATTCTGTGTCTTCCTCTCTCTCTGCCCCTCCCCTGCTCGCACTCTGTCTCTCTCTGTCTCAAAAATAAACACTAAAAAAAAAAAAAAAAAACAAATTTCAAAAGATCAAAGGTTTGCTTATACTGAAAGATACCTGCACTGGGTTACAGGGTCACCGGCTCAAGTGTTTGCCCTTATACATGAAAGGAACTCAGAAAATAACTACAAATGGACAAGTATGTGTTTCCAAGAAATAAAGACTCCTGGAAAAAGTCTTTATATAGAGAGAAGCATAAAAGGAAACTTGCATTATCAACTTAGGGATGGAGGTAAATATCTTTTCTTTCCAGTGATTTTGCAATCATTTCCTAAAAGTATCATAATGCACATATGTACACAGACACAGATATTCACCCCCCAAAACAGGTATGTATGTGTGTGTATATAGACACACTTTATACACACACACGAACACACACATATATACGTATTCATGCATCTACATGATATGATACAAGACAATAAGGGTTGCAATAACTTTGGACAATGCAAAAATAAGACAAAAGTCTCCATCAAGTTAGCATCCATATTTAACTCCCACACCATCATAAAAAGGAGACAAATCAAAAGTGAGATTTTTTTCTTTAGAAGAAATGGTTTACGTTTCTAAGATAAGAAACTTCCTCTTACAGCCATAGCTCTACCAAGCTCAATGCGGACTTCTGGGTGTATGTTTAGAAAGCACATGCAGAGTATGAACGGAAGCCCGACATTTGTTCTGACAAGCCCGAGAGAGCTATTGCAGACATCCGTTGGTATTTTTGTGGATTTCCATCCACAGTGGCACAGCTGTTTCACGGGGTTAAGGAAAGTACTAGGCTGACAGTAAAAATGTGGAGACGCCTGAGCCTGTCTGCGGTAATGAAATGTGACAAATACAGTGTGAGAGCAGATCAAGGGAAGAATTCCTTGCATTCGTCACATCAGGAGCCCAAAATGATCAGGAAGGAGGCTTTGATGATGGATTGTAAGCAAGGTTATCAGAGGGACACGTTCTTTATAAAGATTTCAAAGGCACCGGGGCAGCTGCAAGTAGAAAGAACTAGAAAAACACATCTCTGAATATTTTTATGTTACAGTGGCAGGCTTGATAAGGTCTACTGTCAAAGTCTGCCAAACAATTATAACACAAGATAAAAGCGAGGCGGGAAAATATGTAAAAAAAAAAAAAATCCTCTCTGAGATTGGCCACTCTGATTTCCATGAAGATATATATCCCTATCTATCTGTGTAAAAGGGGAGATCTAGAACATAAAGTCAATAGAGCTCAGGATAGAAGGTCAGGAAGAACTTCAGAGAAACGCTTTGAGAAATGTTTCGAGATCCAAAGGGAACTTAAGTTTGGGAAACAGTCTGATTTCCCTGACTCCAGGTCGTCCACACTTGCCTGGAGTGGCGTCACCTTTCCTGTTTTGTTCGTTTGTTTGTGACTTTTCATCCCTGGGAGATTAGCAGTACATGTGCAGAAACCATAAGTCCAGGGGACAGAGGAGGTGGTTTGACAAACAGGAGAAAACCATCAGGATCTTGAGGAGGGGAAAAGGACCGAGTATTCATGAATGAAGAGGAGAGAGGAAGTTAGGAAAAAAATGAGGTGGCCAAGAGGTCATAACAGGGAAAAGGGTGATAATCTGACAAAATACTAAGTTTTCCAAAGCTTAAGCCCACCACCGTGCCTAGATAGCATTTTAATTATTTCCCCTTATTTTCGCTATTCTGTCAGATGTTTCTTTTAATTTTCTTAATGTTTTTATTCATTTTTGAGAGAGATTGAGACAGTGAATGAGCCGGGGAGGGGCAGAGAGAGAGAGGGAGAGACACAGAATCCGAAGCAGGCTCCAGGCTCCGAGCTGTCAGCATAGAGCCTGACGCGAGGCTCGAACCCATGAACTATGAGATCACAACTTGAGCTGAAGTCAGACGCTGAACCTACTGAGCCACTCAGGCACCCCTGTTAGATGTTTCTAAGACAACAAAATGTATCAGGTTCTTTCACTTCTTATTGCTTCGCCTGGCCAAGGGTTTACATTTTTGCGTATGCAAATATGGGTATTTCTAGAGAAAGAATTCTCGTCAATTGTCAAAAGCCCTGTAGCGCACAGGCAGCCGTGGCATGCCGACCCCTCGCCTATTGATGGAACCATCGCAAGTCGACAGGGCTCTGCCAGGTGAACGGGGAGCTCCTTGGGGGTGTCCCCGATGAAGAACCAGATCCAGAGTAAAGAAGTACTTGTGACTCTTGGCAATTCGCTTCAGGTTCTGGAATTTGGTCATTTTCAAACTGAATCGGTAACATGAGTGTAAGTTAAGTAATGAAAAAGGATAATAACTTGCCCATGGTGGGATTTTGAGGATTAGGATAATGCAGGTGAATGCATGGTTAAGCACTGAAATGTTAATACAAAGTATGATTTTGTATTATTATTATCTAAAGTAGTCTACATTTGCATTGAAAAAAAAATAAAGTGTGGTGGATGTGTTGACTGGAATTAGATCAATTAAGAGCAGACACATTTAGTGGTAGAGAACTCAGCCATTCTGGCAAAACCGAACATACAGTGAATCTATACAAATAATAACAATAAAAATATAAATAGATCTTACTGCATTTTTTTAAATTTAATGTTTATTTATTTATTTTGAGAGAAAGAGAGCAGGAGAGGGGCAGAGAGGGGGTGGGGGAGAGGATCCCAAGCAGGCTCCGTGTGGTCAGTACAGAGCCCTACGTGGGGATCGATCCCAGAACTGTGGGATCACAACCTGAGCTGAAATCAAGAGCTGGACACTCAGCCGACGAAGCCAGCCAGATGCCCCCATCTTACTGCATTTTTACTCTGTTCTTGGTAATTGTGTTATAACCTTATAGCCCTCTTCTTTTGTCAGCTCTGTAAAAACCCTGTGAAGACTATACTATGTACCCATTTTATAGATAGGTCTTATGAGCTCAAGGAGCCTAGAGTCTAAGCAGCAGACCTGAACCAGAGCATCAGTCTTCTCTGCACTCCCAGGCTACCGTGCCTTCACTAAATGGGATAAAAATTGGACCCAAATTTCAAGTGTGAGCTAAATTTTTATAAATATATTCAGAAAGGAAGGAAGCAGAAGAAGGGAGAGAGGGTAATGTTAGGAAGTCAGGAAGTTAGAGAAGGACAGAAGGAGGCAGGGAGAGGAGAAAGGGAGGGAAAGGCAGAATGAAAAGGAAAGAAAAGGAAGAACGTATTACACACTTTGAAAGAACTTAAGAGGAATTCTCTCTCCATTCTCAGAGATAATACGTGTTCGTTTTGGTGATTACCAGAACCAAAAAAGTTTCAATCAAGCCTTGAATATTCATTCACACAGTTACCATTTGATAAAATCTACATTTTAGAAAAACCAGGAAGGAGAGATACAGTGGTTTTTGTTTCAATTTTTAAAGAAATTTTCCACATTCCACGTTTCCCTTTAAAATGCTATTCAGAAGGCTCTTGCTTCCACAAGCCTTTTCTGAAGCTCTCCTGTGAAATGTAAAAGTATAATCCAGCCAGTGGGTGACGTCGATCTTCCTCGGGAGAGAATCAGGGCCAAGGAGGGATGACAGCGGTGCCTTAAATCTTACCTAACATTCAATCTGTCTACTGTTACAAACTGAATTGCATTCCTCCAAATTCATATGTTGAGGCTCTCGATGTGAGCATTTGGCGATAGGGCCTTAAGGAGGTAATAAAAGTTAAATGAGGTCACAGGGGTGGGGCCCTGATCCTATAGGATTGGTGTCCTTATAAGAGACACCAGACAGTTCTTTCCTTCTCTCTGTCTCTTTCCTCCCCACCACCACCTCCCAGATGAGGACACAGGGAGAAATCAGCCAGGATGAGGACCTTTATCAGAAGAAACCTCATCAGTTGGTACCTTGACCTTGTACTTCAAGTCTCTAGGACTGTGAAAAATAAATTTCTGTTGCTTAAGCCACCCAGTTTGTAGTATTTTGTCATGGCAGCCTAAGCTGACAAATACACCTACTAAAGTTGGTTAAGTGTCTGACTTCGACTCAGGTCATGATCTCACCATTCATGCATGGGTTCAAGCCCCACATTGGGCTCTGTGCTGACATCTCAGAGCCTGGAGCCTGCTTCCAATTCCGTGTCTCCCTCTCTGTCTGCCCCTCCCCACTCACTCTTTCTCTCTCTCTCTCTCTCTCTCTCTCTCAAAAGCAAATAAATAATAATTTTTAAAGTATCTCAAAATTACAAAAACCATTTATTAGTTATTTTGACATAACAAAAATTAATGAAACTAAAATTAAATTTTGAAAAGATGGCCTTTGGAAAACCTAGCTAAGATGTCTTTAAATTATCCGAAATTAGAGTGAAATAAAACAGTTTCAAGGATTACTCTGACATGTATAAAATTACTCTGCCACTTATAAAACATGAAGCATGTAAAAATCATTTCTTTCTGTAGGAATGGTAACAGAAAATACACTAATTTCTATATCTCCCAGCTCATCAAAGTGATCGCCCATAACCTAGGCACTGCGGGACACACACACACACACACACACACACACACAAAGTACACCACCACAGTTCCTTTCCATAAATGACTCTTAGTGGTTGATTTTTCTTTCTTCTTGTTATATAAAATAGTTGGATCTTTGAAGGAAACAAAAAGCATACTCCATGTAATAATCAAAATGATGACCAAACACATAACTGTTATTCAGGAATATTCAGGAATCAGCATACTGGCTGAGCTCACGTTCCTGATATAGAAGTCAAGAGTATAAAATTAAATCCTTCTACAGAACAATAGCAGCTATGTTTAATGGTCAGTATAATGCCATGACAGTGTGTATATGGGAATTTTAAACCAAGTATTAACCTTTAGGTCATGAATTTTTCCTTGAATGGAAATTTGTGGGTGTTTGGTTTTGAAACGTTGGATTTTAAAGCATGATGCACTAAGCAGACCCACAGTAAAGACGTGTTACCTGTTCAGGTTTGGTGGGGACGTTCACCGTGGCATCTTCAGGGACGCTGTCCTGAGACTGTCGCTTGCATAGACCTTTTCTTGCATCTTTGAACATAATGTCTTTTTCCAACATACTGTCTTGCTTGGCAATCGGCAACACCAGGGGACTGCTACAGAAAATAATCAACATTGTAATTAGTCTTCTCCGGACACTGTCGTATTAATCAAAAAAGACCATAACAAAACTGGGCAGTTATAGAAAGGTGTTTTACTCAGATAAGAAACTGCTTCTCGACACGGAAGGGAAGAAAACAATCAACGGGAAATAAACTTTTCTATTCTAAATTTCACTCAATTTCAACCTTAAAAGAAAAAAATATATTCAACTTGAGAAGAAAATGTTTACAAATGTATATATGACATAAAAGAAAATCAATAAGCAATTTATAAGCAAATTATAAGCTAAGGTTGATGCATGGTTGAACTAAGTAAGAGATTTAAGTGGGAAAGTGAATTGCAAACATGTAAAGGCCAAAATTACACAATTAATTAAAATATTGTTCATATGCAATTTAAAATATGTTATAGAGGGGCGCCTTGGTGGCTCAGTTGGTTGAGCGTCCAACGTTGGCTCAGGTCATGATCTCGCACGGTCTGTGAGTTGGAGCCCCATGTTGGGCTCTGTGCTGACGGCTCAGAGCCTGGAGCCTGCTTCAGATTTTGTGTCTCCCTCTCTCTGTGCCCCTCCCCTGCTCATGCTCTGTCTCTCAAAAATAAACAAACATTGAAAAAAAAGTAAAATATGTTATAGAATCATGGGCAATATTTAGAGTTTGTAATGAAATATTAATAGGGGAATCAGGGAAGAATGATGTGCTCAAAGGTTGAAATATTACAAACAATAAGTTTCATTACTTCATATGGCTCAAACTAGGCAAAAAAAGAAAATCAAAGCCACTTCATTTTATTTTGTTCCAAAGACATCATTGCCAAAAGAAAGCCATTATTATATAATGTTCATTAAAAATTAACACAATCTAAATGTTTAATTTGCATTGTAACATTTTATGATAGCGAGATTTAAAACTGCATTTCCCTAAATGTTACCATAAAAGCAAAAATATATACCTATTTAATCAAGCACGATATATATCAACATATTTATTTCATGTATTCTGTTATAGCACTTGTAATTCTAATTAACGCTTAAATGCACTTTTTGGTTTGCAAAAAATTCAGGTTTATTGAGGTATTATTTACATAGAGTAAAACTGACTATGACTCACTTTTTGTAGATGTACATGCATTTGTAGATGTATGTGTCGAATATATATATAGTTGTAAATGGTTAAATATATGTATTTGTGTAGCCCACATAACCAGTGCTATATAGGATTTTTATCATTCCCAACCATCTCTTTGTGCCTGTTCTTTGTTTGTTTGTGTTTTAATTTCTTTAAGTAATCTCTACACCCCGTTGGGACTTGAACTCACAGCCCTGAGATCAAGAGTCACACTCTCCTCCGACTGGGCCAGCCAGGTGCCCATATTTGTGCTTGCTCTTTGGAGCCAGTCATGTCCACTCACCTCCTGCCCCTTGCAACCACTGATAATTACTTCTTTCACTATAGTTTTGCCTTTTCTAAAATGTCAGAAAGGGATCATAGAGCACGTAGCTGCCTGCGTCTGCCTTCACTTACTTAGCATAATGTTTTTGAGGTTGGTCAGTGGCTTGTTTTTTAGTGCCGACTGGTAGTCTGCTGTGGAACATGCGACACTCGGGCTATCCATGCACCAAATGTTTGGGTTTGTCCAGATGTTGTCAAGTGTAAATGAAGTTTCTACAGGCAGCTGTGTACAGGTGTTTGGGGAGACACATGCTCTCATTTATCTTGGTTAAAAACCTAGATGAAACTCCACAAACTGCTTCTGACGTGGTGCTCCCCCCAGCAGTGCCTTGGCAATCCCTTTGCCTCACGGTCTTGCCAATGCTTCTCTCTCTTTTTATTTTTTTTAATTAAAAACTTTTTTTAATGTTTTATTTTTGAGAGACAGAGAGAGACAGCATGATTTGGGGAGGAGCAGAGAGACAGGGAGACACAGAATCCGAAGCAGGCTCCAGGCTCTGAGCTGTCAGCACAGAGCCCGACACGGGGCTCGAACCCACAAACTGTGAGATCGTGACCTGAGCCAAAGTTGGACGCCTAACCGACTGAGCCACCCAGGTGCCCCACTTCTCTCTCTTTTTAAAATCCACTCTAGGGGCGCCTGGGTGGCGCAGTCGGTTAAGCGTCTGACTTCAGCCAGGTCACGATCTCGTGGTCCGGGAGTTCGAGCCCCGCATCAGGCTCTGGGCTGATGGCTCAGAGCCTGGAGCCAGTTTCCGATTCTGTGTCTCCCTCTCTCTCTGCCCCTCCCCCGTTCATGCTCTGCCTCTCTCTGTCCCAAAAATAAATAAACGTTGAAAAAAAATTTTTTTTTAATCCACTCTAGTAGGTATGTTAGTGGTTTTTCGCTGTGGTTTCAATCTGTATTTTAATGTGCTTATTCAATATAAAAAGCTCTTCTCTGGTAAAGTGGGTGTTCAAATCTTTGTTGCCTGAGTACTGGCTTTATATATTCTGGTTCCCAGTCCTTTATCAGATGCATACATGGCAAGTATTTTCTCCCGGTCTGGGTCTTATCTTTTCATTTTCTTTATAGTGTGTTTCAAAATATGTTGTTCCTTTTTTTTTTCCTCTTATGACTTGTGTTTCTTGTGTCTTATCTAAGAATTCTTTTCTTAACCCAAGATCAAAAAGGTTTTCTCCCAGGTTATATTCCAGAAACGTTATAGTTTTGTGCTTTACATTTGAGTCTATAATCCATCGTGAGTGGGTTTCGTATATGGTGTTGTACACGCGTCAAGTTTCATTATTTTTTTCCTATGGCTGGCTGTCCAAGTGTTCCAGCCAATTATCTGGATACCTTTGTTAAGATTCGGTTACCATATATGTGTGGGTCTATCTGGGGGTACTCCAGTATGTTCCACTGATATAACAGTCTAGTCTCACACCAATATTGCATTGTCTTGCTTTAATACACCTTCACAGTAAGACTCAAAATCAAGTACTAGGATTCATCCAACTTCGCTCTTTTGTTTTGGCTATTCAAGATCATTAACATTTTCATATAGACTTTACAATCTATTTGTCAAAGTTTATAAACACGCCCATTGGGACTTTGATTAGCATTGTGCTCAACCGGTAAATCAATTTGGGGGAGGGTTTACATATTAACGGCGTTGAATTCTGTCATCCATAAGCACAGTATCTTTATTTATTCTGATCATTAATTTTCCTCAGTATTCTTGTAACTTTTGGTATTAAAACCTTCCAAATATCTGTTAGATTTATTCTGTTGTATTGCATGTTTTCGCGCCATTACAAGTGAATTTTTTATTTCAATCTCCTCTTGCTGTATAGAGAAAAGCAAATGATTTTGTAGATTAGCAGTGCTAGGAGTGGAGGAAAGCATCCTGAAGGGCTTCTTTTAGTAACCACAACGTCTCATTGTTTTACAGCCTGTCTCTGTGCCCTATCTTCCAAATGTACAACAGAGTCTAGCAAAGTGTGGAAAAACAACAACAACAGTAAATGGGCTGCATTAATGCCAGGCCTGAGGGAAAGGCCCGAGGAACACTTTTACAGAAATGTGAGGTCGGTTATGCATCCCTTGAGCTCCGGATGATGATGGTTTACTCAATGAAGACATATTTAAGTAGGTGAGGCGACAGGGGAGCACACTAACGAGGCAGCCTGGTGCAGAACAGTGACAAGTGTACTGTGTCTGTGTCATAAAAGCACAACGTTTGATGCTCACTCTGCCATCCTGGGCAAGCTATATACACATTCTCTAAAACCAATCTGTAAAAAAAAGACCGGTGTTGGATTTCCAACATAATGCATACAAAGGGCTTAGCACAATGACTACAGGAATAAGCAGGCAGTGAAATTAGCTATTGTTAGTTGCATGTGCCCAGCGCTGTGAAGTTTGCTCTGCTTACAAACTAACAGGTCAGCTTGGCACTATTTCATGGAGAAGCGTGGGAGACAAGAGATTCCCAGATCTGAGACGGAGGATGTTGTTACTCACAGACGGCACACACAGAGTTGCATGTTTGCGCCATGTCCCACGATGGGCCCACACAGGTAGACCTCCACGGACACCTGCACCCACAGTGTGTTGTGTTGTAGGACAGAGTCCCGGGCAAGAGTCAAATACTTTTTGAGCGAGCAGCGAACACTGCACCAAGTAGCTGGTAAGCCAGTGCCCCTCCCCTCAAGTGAGTTCTGTGGTCTCCTTGAGCGGCTTGGTGGCCTGTATTTCTAACTACACAGGCCTTGCAGTCTGAAAAACTGAGCAACAATGTGCAGGGTGCTCAAAGCCCATGGCACACTATCCTTCCCAAGAGTACAGTTATTAATTTTAAAAATTCTTGGGGCGCCTGGGTGGCGCAGTCGGTTAAGCGTCCGACTTCAGCTCAGGTCACGACCTCTCGGTCCGTGAGTTTGAGCCCCGCGTCAGGCTCTGGGCTGATGGCTCAGAGCCTGGAGCCTGTTTCCGATTCTGTGTCTCCCTCTCTCTCTGCCCCTCCCCTGTTCATGCTCTGTCTCTCTCTGTCCCAAAAATAAATAAACGTTGAAAAAAAATTTAAAAAAAAAAAAAATAAAAAAATAAAAATTCTTGGGGCGCCTGGGTGGCCCAGTCGGTTAAGCATCTGACTTCAGCTCAGATCATAATCTCCTAGTTCGTGGGTTCAAGCCCCGTGTTGGCCTCTGTGCTGACAGCTCAGAGTCTGGAGCCTGCTTTGGATTCTGTGTCTCCCTCTCTCTCTTCCCCTCCCCTGCTTGCACTCTGTCTCTCAAAAATGAATAAACATTAAACATTTTTTTTAAAATTCACTATATGATGGGGATGATTTTAATGCTTATAAAAATTTCATATCCAGATCTGCTTGAATACCATCGAGTGGTAAGGTATCCACAACTGCAAAGGGGCCCTATTTCTTCCGTGAACAACTGGGCAACACTGCCCGCTGCCCTAACTGGTATTCATCCTCCCTGAGCTTCCGAGGGGTGTCCCATGCTTCTCTGACATGAGAACCCTTCAGGCATTTGAAGACCATTGCAGCTTCCCTATATTTTCTTTAATCTGAGTGGACCACCCACAAAACATTTTGATAATTACATGGGATTTAAGGCATGGTCATCTCCATTCTAAGTACTCCATCCATACTAACTATGGAACAACAACATTATAAAGACACATCTACTATTCCACCTATTTTATAGATGAGTACACTGGGGGACAGAGAGACGGACTGGCTGTGGACACACAGGGAGGCAGGACTACAGCTGGGACCTGAGGTCCAGAGCTTGTGTTCTTAGCCACCAGTCACACTGGCCACATCCACAATCCACCCTCACACCTACCAAAATGTGTCCTTACTTATCTGGCCTTGTATATCAGCCATCTCTTTCTTTCTGCTTTGTCAGGAAGTTTTAAAAGAAAAAGAGAAAAGAAAAAAAAGAAACTAAAGAGAGGTTTTGCCTATACTGTGCCAAGTGTTCTGAGTATAAAGTGATGAATAAAGCCGTGGTTTGACAAGTCAGGTAGAAACCACAGAAAGTCACCAGTTAGAAAGGATTTCTATGTTTCTGTTGTAAAATGTATTTATTTATTTTGAGCACAGAGAGAGAGAATTATTTATTTTGGGCACAGAGAGAGAGAATCCCAGGCAGGCTCCAGACTGTCAGTGCAGAGCCCAGTGCAGGGCTCAAACTCAGGAACCGTGAGATCAAGACCTGAGCCAAAGTCAGCCGCTGAACCGACTGAGCCACCCAAGCGCCCCACAAAGGATTTCTGAAAGGGAGAAACAGTGAGTTTACTAAAACAGCCAAACAACCCCTTTCTTATCTCAAATCTAATCACAGTGTTACTAGCGGGTTCTATCATATTTCCAACTGAGAGGTATACTCAGAAAGAAGACTGATCCAGGAATACAGTGACCTCATTCTAAGTCGGTTTCTGCCTCACGTTGGCAATCACCTGACCTTCTAAGCCTTCACAATCTCTGGGCCACAGCTGCGCCCTTGCAAATGCAGGAGTTAGACGAGGCAGTATCTAAGTGTATGCTAAGCCCTACAGTTCTGTGATGCCAACACGTGCTCCCTCCTCCGACGCATTTTCACCTACGTCTTTAAAAATCACTTCCACACTCAATAACTTAATATCATAGGTCCACTACTAACAATAATTGTAAGTAACTAGTTAAAAATACTCTTATTCATATAAGAAAAACAATGATTCTAAATAATACAGTTGGATCACATGGTAACATATTTGTCATATGCATATTTTCTATAAGAAAATGCAAAGCATGAGGCACGTGGGTGGCTCTGTGGGTTAAGGGTCTGACTCTTGATTTCAGCTCAGGTCACGATCTCACGGTTTGTGGGTTCCAGCCCCGTGTTGGACTCTGAGCTGAAAACTCAGAGCCTGCTTAGGATTCTCTCTCTACTCTCTCTCTGCTCCTCCCTTGATTGCATGCTCGCTCTCTCTGTCTCTCTCAAAATAAATAAATAAACATTAAATAAATGCAAAGCATGTACCTTGGCTGCCGGCATATGGTAATGTTTTGAATGTCCATGGAACAACTCTTCTTTAAGTTTCCATTCCACTTGTAAAATGAAGGATATTTCATCCATAATCATTGTGATTACCTGCGGCATTCATCTAAGCTCACTTCTATATATTTAAATTTTCACTGATTATCCATTTGTACACTGTGAAAATGTATGAAAATGATATTTTTCTAGAAAAAGGAATAATAATGTTTCAGTACTCACTGCTGTTTGTTTCAATACACATTAAATGTTTATCAATCCAAAATGTTTATGATATGAGATGGATTTTTAGAAAAATAAGATGTAACTATATAGACAGAACAAGAATTCAATAAAGAAAAAGAAACACATAAAGGATAAGAAGGAATGGACCAAATTAATAGGAGTTTCATTAAAAAGGTAGACTACTGTGGGGGGTGCCTGGGTGGCTCAATTAAGTGTCTGACATGATCTCACTGTGGTGAGATCGAGCTCCATGTGGGGCTCCACACTGGGCATGGGGCCTGCTTGGGGTTCTCTCTCTCTCTCTCTCTCTCTCTCTCTCTCTCTCTCTCTCTCAAAGGTGGACTACTGATGCAGATGGACTTCACAGTCTCCTCTCTCAGCTCACCTTCAGGACAGCTTCTCTCCAGCTCTAGACTGCCTCCCTCCCTTTTCTTAGAGCTCTTACCTTAGAGAACGTTCCAGTGTAAATTCGCCCTTTGTCCCTCTGAGCTGTAAATATTCTACAACTGGCAACATCCTTCCCCAGGACCTGGGAGCTATTCTCTAGAAATGTAACCATGAGGCTCGTCGAGGGAAGGAGCCCCAATCTCCTGGTCTCTGTGGGAGGGTAGGAACCTCACTTCCTTAAGCACCAACCAGTGAACTGTGGATGGCCTCCTCACAAGGACCAGCCTTCCTGCTTTTCCAGGCTTTTCCACACACTCATCCCAGAGCTTAAAAGCTCTCTGACCTTTTGTATCAAGAGTCAAGTTCAGTCTGTCTCCCTCTAGTGCAAGAGTCTTGAATAAGTTCTTCCTTTCACCTTTAACTTCTCTAGTATAAACTTTTCTTTTGACATTAATGAGTGCATTTTTTCATGCTTCTATATGTTTTCCTGGACTTTCCGATTTTTCCTCCATGAGAAAATTTTAATTTTATAAAAAAGGTGTCAGGAATAGAAGTCTATCAGTGAAAACCAGAAAAAAATAGGAAGGAAAATAGTAAAAGAAGGCTTAAGTAAGGCAGATTCCACACACGTAAAGAAAATGAAACAGCTACTATCCAAGAGAAGTTTAGATTAAAAGGGCGAGAGATCGCTTTAACCTGACTGTGGAAAAAACCACATGACACTATTCCGGCAGACAATCAATTTCTGAACTCTATTGGATTTAGTCAAGACTTAGTTATTTCTAGAAACATAAAAGGCATTTCATGCAGAGCAAATGTGCCTGTAGGAACTGGGATTTTGTTTCTGAAAATGGAAACAGGAAGGTAATAAAACAAAACTAACAAAAGCAACAATCATTGCCCATTCTGACACCAGCAATTTTAGAAAAATATAGAAAATAAACAAAATTGGCTATATTGAGATATAGTAGGCCAACAAAAAAAATCTCATCAAAATAAATGTAAAGAAATGGCATATATGGGGTGCCTGGGTGGCTCAGTCGGTTAAGCATCCTACTCCAGCTCAGGTCATGCGTTCATGAGTTCGAGCCCCACATCGGGCTCTGTGCTGACAGCTCGGAGCCTGGAGCCTGCTTCGGATTCTGTGCCTCCCTCTCTCTCTGCCCCTACCCCCACTCTCAAAAATAAATAAACATTAAAAAAAAAAGGAAATGGCATATGTGACTCAGTTATTGTGGTGGTCATGTACTGAATAGATCTCAATTTTAATCCTAACAACACAGCTACATAAATGACTTACCACAGGGAATTTGGGTTTTTCTGCATCTACAAAATAATTATCTAAAGGTTAATTTTGAAGGAAACAGTTCCTGGACAGCTTTGAATTAATTGCTATCTTTGCCCAACACCATTCCCCCCCCACCCAGATAACTTTAGTTTGTTTCATTAAAAAACTACAATGAAAGAAAAACCACTTTGATAAAATATTCCTTGTGTTTAGGAAACAAAAATGTCAATGTGTCTCATGGTTAAACGGGAAATGACACTATTGTTAAGATATTTGATATTCATCTTGTAGTTCTCAACCGATACCTGCAAAGAAATTTTCAGACTCTATAATAAAGTGAGTCGAATGCGTCCACTCTGGGAATACATGAAGGGAATTTCTGGATAGGCCATGTTATACTGTTATGCTGTGTAGCATGCGTTTATGTTTCTGGATAGGTATTTAATGAATGATATTTATACGAAACAACATGACTATCGTTCACTTGAATCAAGGAAACACTTAATAATCTGCATTTCTCCATCATTTTTAGCAAGTACATTTGATAGAATGTGGTAAAACTTAAGTCACCAGCATGGGTGTGCCGAGTGAGTGAGTGTGTATACACACGGTGTATAATATAAAAAGAGAAGAGAATGAGGTGTGTGTGTGTGGTAGCTTATGGAATAAATGCTCTGAAAGGTAGTGAGCCCCATATCTGGGGCAGTTTCAGGTGTAGGGGAAAGAACTGACTAGAAAGGGAAATGCTGACCCCATCCCTCTACCTTCATGAGTTAGGCAATGTGTCTTCTAGACCTCAGTAAAAACCAGAGACTCACGGCAGTGTGGTTTGCAATCAACTTTAGAAGACTGACTAGTTATCCAACCACGTTTGAGGGATAGTGTAAGTGGTTTAAACTTGGAAATCAGATTAAATAATTCTCCGTGTCTCATCGTGTCCCTGGATTGTGTGACATTTCTCTCCATCCCCCACTAGACCATGGAAGCCATTCCTACCTGTAAGTTCACGTGGAACTGACCGACAGCTTTGTCAAGACTGTGTGATGCAAAGCTTCCAAAGACTCCGAAGAATCCAGGGCTGGGAGTGTGGTCCGACTTTATCTCAGGTGAATTTATTTTACTGCAAAATGGTCACGGGAAGCTGCGCTGATTTTGAAAACGTTCAGGTCATTCAGGGAGAGTAGTAAATGTACAACAACAACCGCCTTAGAGGAGAAACCAGAGATGTGGTGTTCCCCCATCAGGGGCAAGGCCACTAATGGCTGTAGCACAGGTGTGTCTAAGGGTCCAAGAGTAAAAATGCACTTTTCAGTATTGCTTATCCTGAATTACTCGGAGACATTTCTGCAAAGAAAGCCCCATGTGTGGTGTTGAGACATGGGTTGAAGGCTATGTCCTTCATTTGCAACATAATTTTTCTAATACACTGCATGACAAGACTGCAACCATGAGCCCAGGGAGATACTCAAGGCAATCTTCTTGAGCCTGTTCCCAGTCAGGCTCAATAATCATTGAAACTTCTTTGATATGCAAGTCGTATTTATTGTCAATTGAGCAAGAAAGGCTGTAGAAGAAATCTTGTGTGGCCACAGTTGGCCTGCTTTTGAATGAATGCATGATGGGCCTCTCTCAGAAAATGTGGCCTCTTCAAGGCTTTCCATAACATCTACTCTAAGACCATCGTGGGTCTCAGGTTTTATTGAGGTCAAAGACACATTGCACAACCCATACTCTGCCCTTTGAAAAATCACCACAGGGTATTTCTTCTCATCAACGGCCACTTGGCTGATGCACCCTGGGGCCCGCGCACCCCCAGCCCCTTGTGCTTTTTTCGTCCTTGGCCCTGCTCAGGTCTGCCTCTTTCCAGACTTCTCCCTGTCACATCTTTTCTCCATCCCAAGTGCTACAGGACTCAGAAACCCTGCAGACCCAGCCCCGAAGCAACCTAATCAGAGGACGCACCCGCCCAAAGCTGGTCTTCTCCGAGATTGGATGTTTCTTTCCAGCTTCTTAGAAAACAAGTCTTTCTCTAAATGGTTCATATTCAGTTCGACAGCACCAAACGGCAAGCTGAATTCTATTGTCTCCGCGTATAACTACAAGGCCTTTCTTCTTTAGATGATTACGCTGACAATTCACAGACGGATGGAAAAACATCTGGTTTTCCTTTCATCGTTTCTCAAGCATGTATGTCGAATCACAGTGAGCCAGACGCTGCGCTCTAAGTGTTTCAGAAAGATTGTCACTGAGTTATCAAGAGCACGTTCAAGAGACATCTGTCACCGCCATCATCATCACTGGGTGGCCTCCTACAGTGCAGTTCTGACACTGACTGTCCACAGCACAGACCCCGCAAATGAAGGGCATTGTTTCCAGCAAGGCTGCTGCCCCTACGTCAGACACGGCCACGAGTTTGGGGGTCTCCATGCCCACCCACACTTCCGACCAAGCGCCTACCAATGTACAACTCCCTGGCGTTTGATGACTCACTAGAACAACTCACAGCGCTCGGGGATGCACCACATTTACTACTACGGCTTTATTGCGGAGGGCACAGGTCAGGACCCGCAGTGCACACGCTCTCCCTGGGTGCGGTCCGGAGGGCCCTCCCCGTGGAATCAGGGCATATCACCCGCCAAGCCTACAGAGGTGCTCCCCAACCAGCAAGCTCCACCGGGTCCTCCCTGAGGTTTTGTTACCTAAGCTTGATGGACTCGATCACCGGACTCAGAGTCCAGGCCTCCTCCCGTCCTGGAGGCCAGGCTGACTCAGTGCTCAGTCACTTACTCCCATCGCTGGATATTCCGGTGTGACCAGCCCCCGGCCCTGAGGCACCCTGGCGGCATAAATTCAAGTGTGACCCCCGGGATCTTTGACATCGGAGACAGTCCCATGACTTGGGAATTTCAAGCTTCTAGCATCTCTCCTCCCAAGAAGCAGGGAGAAAGGCCTGGACTAAGTCTTAACTAAACAACACCCACATTTTACACTTGAGGAGAAAGGTGGCAAAGACTTTGACCAAACTGCCTGAGTCAAGAGCCAGCAGGTGCCGAGCCAGCACCGGAACCAGGATGTATGGCTCTGGGGTCTCTGTCCATAATGGCCACACAGCGCAGGGCCTCACAGGCCACCTCTGGGAGTCAGTGTAGATGCTCAGACCAAGCAAGACCAAGGGTGTGATAGATAACACGACAGAGAGAGGTAATGGCCCCATGTTGTTCCATTTCACCGGTAGCTTTATCTTGAAAGCAGATCAGCAGCACTCGGTATCGCAAGTGGCCTTCACGCTTATGGTTTCTGCGGAAGGGAAAAGTCTCCCCAGTCGCAGACTATCTTTTAAGCGGTCACACGAAACACTTCTGCTAAACTGGCAGTGGCCCACAGCCAAAGCGGACTGACCACAACAGCCAAATTCACATCAGCAATTTCCTCTTTCAAGCCAAATCAGAGGTTTTAGCATTGCCAATAAAAATGACCTCCTCCCTGAACCAGTAGAAGACTGGGTACCTGTGTATGACACGGGTCACCTCCCTTAAGTTCTGAGCGTCAGACTGGGATTTATAACGTGGGGATACAGGAGGAAGCATTTGTGTTGTGTGTGTCAAGACATTTAGCAATCAAGATAAAAAAACGTCATGGGAATACAAGACAGCACAAGGAAGACAACCAGTGATATTGCAAT
Organism: Prionailurus viverrinus; assembly: GCF_022837055.1. Taxonomy (NCBI): domain Eukaryota; kingdom Metazoa; phylum Chordata; class Mammalia; order Carnivora; family Felidae; genus Prionailurus; species Prionailurus viverrinus. The sequence continues at coordinate 79,306,478 of NC_062561.1, read as the reverse complement.
GGTGTTGTAGGGTGATGCACGGAAGCTACTCTTGTGGTGAGGACAGCACACAGTGATGCCGAATCACTACGCTGTCCGCCCGAGACTAATGTGCCATTGTGTGTCATCGGTACTCAAATTTAAAAATTAACAACAAAAGGGGCGCCTGTGCGGCTCAGCCGATTAAGTGTCTGACTCTTGGATTCGGCTCAGGACATCATCCTACGGCCGTGAGACCGAGCCCCATGTTGGGCTCTGTGCTGACTGCAAAGCCTGCTTGGGATTCTCTCTCTTTCTCTCTGCCCCTCCTGTTCTCTCTCTCTCAAAATACATAAGCTTCTAAAAACAATAAAACCAAATAAATAAAACTTAACAACAACAAATGAGACACAGTACTTGTGCTCTTCTGAGGATCAAATGCAGTGACCCACACAAACCACTCCGCACAAGTCCTGATGTCCAGCGGCTGCACAGGAACTGTCAGCTGTTGTCACTGTTGTTACTGCTTGGTGAAAACCCACAACTGGTTGGCGAACCACTCCGCCCACTAGGTACTATGCAGAATTGTTGCGAATTCCAACTCAAGGACCCGGTGAAATAGCATATTAGAAGCAAACGTTGGCACGTATCAAACTTTTCAATGATTAAAGACCCTAGGAGAGGGGTGTCTGGGTGGCTCAGTCGGTTGAGTGTCTGACTTCAGCTCAGGTCGTGATCTTGCGATTGGTGAGTCTGAGCCCAGCATCAGGCTCTGTGCTGACTGCTTGGAGCCTGGAGCTGCTTCAGATCTGTGTCTCCCTCTCTCTCTGCCCCTCCTCTGCTCACGCTCTGTCTGCCTCTCTCTTTCTCAAAAATAAATAAGCACTAAAATTGTTTTTAAATACCCCGGGAGAGCACTTCCATGTTCAAACACCAAAGGGTGCATTCTGGCCACGGCTGTTCCATTAGTGGCAATAACTGGACATGAGACCCTGGGATCCATCTCAGGACAGGAAAGACAACACAGGGAGGAGGCACCCAGTCAGAAGTCAAGAAAGAACAGAGGGGGAATAGCAGTCGAGTATGATAACAGTGGTTGCGAATTTCAGGCAGAGAGGAAGCCTGCAAGTTAAACAGATAAGGAACATCGTAGCTGGGAAGGCTTCTGAGTTCAATCTAACACGCTCATTTTGAGACATGAACTTGAAAGTCAGGCAACAAATATACACTTCATCACGTTCACTTAAATAGGAGATATCTTAGAAACGTCGAATGTGGAACAGTTCAACAGTATAGGAATTTCCTATTGATTAAATGTTTCACCACCATTAGGGGTCCAGCTAACAGTGAACCACAGCAGAAGTGTCATTCTTATCCTATCCGTGGGTGAGCACACACATCCTCACGGGACGGTCAACAAGATCTGACATTTGGAAAGGGAATTTGACTTGTGTGCTGAGGTAGCAGATTCAACCGCTCAATCGTTTTCTTAAAATTTTAAGCAAAACATATCCTAGGAAAATGTAAACGGAGCCAGTCAACTGTAGAACGCAAAGGAATAGGAAGCGGGACTTAAAACCAAAAGATGGGCCATGATAATTCAGAGGAGGTAATGCGTCATAAGTTCTCGGAATGAGGGCTGCTGATAAAAGGTGGGTGAAGAGACTTTCTGAAGAAAAACAACAGATTACACGGAGGAGAGAAGAAGGCTGTTGTCGTTTTTTTTTCTAATTGTACGCTTCAAGCACTATCTTTTCTGGGGCAAAATAAGGAAATGAAAGGAGCAGTGAGCTTCATTCATTCCAATGCTTGTTCTTGCCTGGAGCAGAGGAAAACTGACCACGAGGTCCCCCTTTGCTCTTTCCCCTTCTTCCTGGATTTTCATTTTGTTCTAATTCCTTCTTCACCTCCCTAAAGCTGAGGGACTTCGGGAAATACCTGAAGATCAGGCTTCACATTTAAAATTCAGGTTATCAAACCACTCGAGGATGCGCTTGGTTTAAATGAGGGAAACTTGGATTGTCACAGAACAATGGCGTTTGTTTATTTTAATGGAGGGAACAGCTAGAAAGCGTTTGCAGAAAACCCAGCAATACTGAGGTAGGAGAGAGAGACACAAGATCAAACCCTCCTGGACACCAGGGCTAAACCGTGGACGCTCCAACAACTGGTATGTGAACAAATGCTGCTTTGTAAATGACATGTAAGAGATCTGCAAAAGAATTACACTTATATTTTCTGTTACTCACACCAGTGCTCTGATCCTTTTCATATATGTTCTCTATTACAAGAGCAGTGTGTTAAAAATATGCTACACATTTCAGTAAGTTTCTTGTCCCAATCAATCACCATTGTGCTATAAAATACACTCAAAGCAACAAGAATGCACACATTTACCACTTTAGAAAAAGTTTTGACCTTTACAATGTTTGTGAATTTATTTATGGAAGAAATTTGAGTGTCCATATTTGTCCTGCTCATACAAAAGCACAGCTCAGAAGAGCAGTTATGGAAAGTAAAATTTCAGGGTGCCTGGGTGGCTCAGTCGGTTAAGTGTCCGACTTCGGCTGAGGTCATGACCTCATGGTCTGTGAGTTCGAGCCCCACATCAGGCTCTGTGCTGACAGCTCGGAGCCTGGAGCCTTCTTCGGATTCTGTGTCTCCCTCTCTCTCTGCCTCTCCCCGCTCATGCTCTGTCTTTCTCTCTCAAAAATAAGTAACCATTTAAAAATTAAGAAAAAAAAGGAAGTAAAATTTCTGCCCTAAAATATAACTGTACCTAGTTGGTATACTATCTCATCTATTTGCTGCTGCTTCGTATTTATTAATAACACTACAAAGACAATGAAAAACAGATAACATGCATCACAATCATAAATTATAAAAGACAATTTAAAAATGTACTTATTACCCTTAAACTAGTCAAGTCTATTTGCGATTTTTTTCAGATTAAAAAAAAGTAAAACTATGATTTGTTCTTCGATTTAATTTTCAATTCTCTCTCTGAACAAAAAGAACAATGGACTGCAGGGAAAACATAGGTCGAAATTCAATATAAACTTATTGCAACGTTTCCAAGCTCCAAGTCAGTAAGAAACAATGTAATCAAAACAATTATATTGAATTGGGTAGAATAAATAGGCCGCTTAATAATCTGTTCAAAACGTGTTGCTGAATCAACAATATAAAAAAATATATAGAAGTATCTTTGGGGGCAAATTGGCTGTTATCAGTTTCTTTTATTTTTTTAAAGGGAGAAGACATAAACAAAGCTATAGATGCATGGATAAGTTGATATTTATCCCAAATAACTTATTATGAAAGAATTTGGTTTTAACGCAAACTTGGGATCTGCTTACAGGTTAACAACTCTTTAACTGGAAAGCCCATACATAATTCTAATAGTAAAACAGAATCTGTTGGGTATTGATTTTATTCTCACCATATGAAAAGAAAAATTCTTCCATAGCAAATGTTTGTATTACTCCTCTCATTCCAGGGCTATCAATAGCATAATCGCGTGAACATGATGTCAAACTATTCTACCTGTTCATTTGGGGTCACTTGATATTTATCTTCTTAACTGTTCCTAACTGGACTCTAACTTCTAGTTCTATGTCTTTTTTTTGTTCTTTTTTCTCCCACATCCATGTCATGGTATTTTTCTTCCACCTGTGAAAACAGGGTGCGTAAGATCTAGGGTAGGAGTGCTGAGCTGTAAATCCTGATGTGTCCTATCCCAACTCTGTGATCTTGGGAAAATAAGAGACGCTTAATTGCGCTTTGAAGATGGAAGAAGAGAATCCATGAAATTCTTAGCAGAGCGTCTGATATAAAAACAAGCTCTTTTCTAACACAGTTAAAAAGTCCAATCCAATGATGAATACGTGCCAGCATTAAGTGGAGAATTAAGTAAACGTATGCATTCGCACACAACTGTAGCCTCTTGAATTATCAAGAGTAACTTGAAATTAAAAGTATTATTGAATGGCTGTGATGGCATCTGTGCTGAAATGCGTGTTTCCCTCTGAGCTTTCTTATTCAGCACAGCCCCCCCCCCCCCTTGTGAGGAGGCAATTGGAAGCATCTCCTCTATTCCCCGGGAAAGGAGATCAAGTCATGCTAAGTCTGGGCATCCATCATCTCTGATGGATGAATCTGGGAAGAGCATCTCCTTAGCTCCCTTCTCTTTATTCGTAGAGCGAGCCTGCTTGTCCCGTCCTGTTATGAGCTTTGTCTGGAAGCTCCTCATTTGGGAGACCTGATCTAGTTCACAGGTGCCTTGGACGTGGTCGGTAAAGCTGCCCAATAATGGGATCCATTTAGGGGCGCACAGGTGGCTCAGTCAGTTGAGCGCCTGACTCTTGATTTCGACTCAGGTCATGATCCCCGGGTTGTGAGATTCAGCCCCACGTCATGCTCCACGCTGAGTGTGGAGCCTGCTTAAGATTTCAGTTATGCCCTCCAAAGCATCCCCTATCAGTGATCAGGTGTAATTTGGTCTCCATCATTACAGCTGGATTACTTTTCAGTCTGTCTGAACCCAAACTGTGTTATTTATTCAGGGCACCCTCAAATATTCCAGTAGGAGACAGATTCGTTATTGCCAGAAAAGAAACAATTTCATAGAAAGAACCTTCCCAAGGTCCCGCTGCTTGTAAATACCAGATTTTGTTTTTCAAAGCGAAATATTTTTTCCTTACGTAGATTCTTCTTTTGTTAAGATATGATTAACATAGCACAAAATCCACACTTTTAAAGTGTATAATTCAGCACTTTTTTTTAGCCTATTCATAAATTTGTGTAACCATCACATCTGCTTCTAGAACATTTTCCACTATCCCCAAAAGGAAACTCCATATCCATTAAGAGTCATTCCCCTTTACCCCGTCCCCACTCCTGTAATCCACTAATACACTTTCTGTTTCTATGGATTAGCCAATTCTGGATGTCTTATCTAAATGGGATTATACAATACGCAGTTTTTTGTGCCTGGCTTCACTCACTTCACATAACATTTTTGAGGTCCATCCTTGCTATAGTATGTATCAGTATTTAGGAGATATTTTAGACAACAAGAAATCATTAAGCTTTGTACTTTAGAGAGAAAAAGTGAACATCTCTATTTCCTACTTTAGGAATTCAGTCATTTTAACAGTCACAGGAAATCTTACATATCAGTTCAGCTAAAAATGTGGAGTGTGTTTAAAATCTGACCTTTGGTCCCATGGTGACAAATTGAAACACTAACTAAAATAATAATGCTTAAGAGAATCAGCCAGTTTTCCAAAAATTTTGCTAAACTCACGACTGTCAACAGTATTTTGTGGTAAGTATGTTGACAGATAGCTTCAATTTTCTAATTCTTTTCATTAAAAGTCCATCTTGACATGGTGGTTAACAGGGACGGCAAACAAAATAATCAATCTTCAGCGAGCAAGGGCTAGGACATCAGCATTCTACACTAAAGGCACTTACAGCTTGCTGGAAAGTGCTGGAAGGTCGTGGAGAATCTCCTCATATGGCTCCTCAGAGGCCAAGGCAGGGACAGATAAACGTTCTTTAACCCTTTCTTCCCAGGCGATTTCAGCTTTCAGCAGCATTTCCTCAATAAACTCAGAGGCAGCAATATCTACAAAAGACAATACAAGACACAGAAGAAGTAGGAGGCGAGATCACAGAAAAGGATTCACTTGGAATAATTCCGATGTGCTTAAAATGCTAAAATTTATCAACACATAGAGCAAAATGAAAAACATTAAAAGTTTATGGTAGGAATAAAATTGCAGTATTGCCATTTTATTTATTTATTTTTAAAACTTGAAAGTTTGTTTATTTATTTTGACAGAGACAGAGACAGCATGAGGAGGGCAGGGCCAGAGAGAGAGAGAGAGAGAGAGAGAGAGAGAGAGAGAGAGAAAAGCCCAAGCAGGCTCTGCACTGTCAGAGCAGAGCCCAACATGGGGCTTGAACTCACAAAACTGTGAGATCATGACCTGAGCTGAAACTAAGAGTTGGACACTTAACCGACTGAGCCACCCAGGTGCCCCATGCCATTTTAAAAGGCTATCTTGTTTTATATCAGTGGCATATTTAATTACAAATGAAATGAAAAATATAAAAACAATAGTCACCAAGTGGTGATGCGTAAGATGTAAAATCACGGAGAAGCTAAGCTTGAAGGAACTTAATGTCATTTTATTCTCTGCAACTCTTCCTTCAGCTTGATGAATGAAAAAGATGAAAATAGTTATACCTTCCCGAAGACTGGGTTAGTATAAAACTTGTCGTAGGCATTCTACAAACATCCTACTAAATGGGTAGATGGACAATAGTCGTGTTATGAGAACAGTAAGTCTAGCCTTTCTCTGTGATCTGTGTTTTTCAATCTGAAATATAATTATATTATAAGTTACAGGTTGACAGTAACATCTGAATATCTTTAGGTGGTCGTATCGATGTGCCTTAATCAAATTTGCACTTACTAACAATCAAAACCGGAAGTCAGTCAATCCTGAAGAAAAGTTTGCATTCATAACAATTAGGAATCTAATGGGGGCAACTCTTCTTTTTCAATCCTCATGACTGAACTTCCTGGGATCATGACCTGAGCTGAAATCAAGAGTTGGATGTTCAACTGACTGAGCCACCCAGGCGCCCCAAGAAAGAAGTATTTTCATTCAATCAACAAAGATTACTGAGAGTCTTTTATCGGCCCATCACTGTGTCACTCATGACCAATAAAGTATGGAAAATGGATTATATTGATGGTAGACTCAGCATGACCCACATGGGCAAAACTGTGTAAGACAGCCATCATATCCTGAGGTGGCCAGGGTTGAGGCCAGACCAGACATTTAGTCATGCCTTGGGCTCTAGGGCTGTGGGTTGCCTTGGGTGTCTATTTGGGCACATTTAGGTCTAGCTGACGCTAGACCTAAAAGGTAGAAGTGTGACAGATGGGAGTCTAGATACTCAAGGGTCAATCATATATTCTCTTCTCTGGGAAAGAAGTCAGGGATATAAACTTGAAAAATGTGATCTGTTGGAACTACAGTAAACAAAGGATGTGACATATTTCACAATACATATTTTAAAGACTAGGAAAAAAAACTATAAATTTCCATTTACTCTTTACCATTTTGAATTTTTTTATGTTTAGTTTTGACAGAGAGAGAGAGAGCGCGCGCAAGGGAGGAGGGGCAGAGACAGAGGGAGACATAGAATCCAAAGCAGGCTCCAAGCTCCACGCTGTCAGCACGGAGCTCGACGTGGGGCTTAAACTCATGAACTGCATCCTCATGACCTGAGTCGAGGTCAGATGCTTAACCGACTGAGCCACCCAGGTGCTCCCTTTTTAAAAAACAAAACAAAACAAAACAAAACAAAACAAAAAAAAACAAACCACATGCTTTTGTAGTTAATGGTAAGATTACTACACTATCATTAATATTAGCCTGATTCTAAAGTTAGAAACTATAAAGCAATCTTAGAGTTTTGTTCGTTAAGTCTTCAGTTTATTTGAGCAGATAAGATGGACTAGGGGCGCCAGGGTGGCTCAGTTGGTTAAGCATCTGACTCTGGATTTTGGCTCAGGTCATGATCTCACAGTTCCTGGGATCGAGCCCCACCTTGGGCTCCACACTAATGATGGGGAGCCTGCTTGGGATTCTCTCTCTCCTTTTCTCTCTGTCACTCTCCAGCTTATGCTCTTCATCTCTCAAAAAAAAAAAAATAAACATTAAAAAAAGATGGATACACTTAAACAACATTTAACTCCAAAAAAATAAGAAATAGAGAAAAACTCTCATTTTGTCATAAGCTGGTGGTTAGTCATGTAATCATACACCTGTAAGTATATCCACTGACAAATCTCAGGCATAAAGTGCTTTTAGATTATTAAAGTATAGCAATAAGAAGAAACTGAATTAAGTTATTTAGATCAATTACTACCTTCAAAATTTTATATCATTTTATTACTTATGCTATACTTTTCCTAGATTTTTATTTTTATTTTTTATTTTATTTTAATTTTTTAATTATTTTTTAAATGTTTATTTATTTTTGAGACAGAGAGAGACAGAGCATGAACGGGGGAGGGTCAGAGAGAGAGGGAGACACAGAATCTGAAACGGGCTCCAGGCTCTGAGCAGTCAGCACAGAGCCCCGACGCGGGGCTCGAACTCACGGACCGCGAGATCGTGACCTGAGCCAAAGTCGCCGCCTAACCGACTGAGCCACCCAGGCGCCCCCTAGATTTTTATTTTTAACAAACAAATAACTGATTAGTATATTTGTCAAATTTTAAAAGCTAGAAAATGAATAAGCATCTATTTTTTAAATTAGTGTATGTACATATGCAATAACTGTGGTAAAAAGAGCTCTAGAAATATTCAAAAAGATACTTATTAAAAATAGTAACATTAAGATTTTCAAAGTTTTAAATTAGCTTGAGAAAGTCCGTCTTGATTTCTACAGTATACCTATCTGTGCAGAAGAAAACATTATTATTGTTTTAAATTACTCTAGCAAGGGGACACCTGGGTGGTACAGTCGGTTAAGCGTCCAGGACTTTTGATCTTGGCTCAGGTCATGATACCACAGTTCGTGAGTTCGAGCCCCATGTCAGACTCTGCACTGACCACAGGGAGCCTGCTTAGGATTTTCTGTCTCCCTCTCTCAATGCCTCTCCCCTGCTGTCTCTCTCTCTCTCTCTCTCAAAATAAATAAATAAGCATTTTTAAAATATTACTCTAGTGAACAAGTGTATATTTGAAACGATAAGAAACTAGTTAAATAACAGCAAAATATTTTAAAGTAATTGACATTGAAGGAATCAATGCCTAGGAAATTAAAGCTCAAAAGCAGATTGCACCCAAGTCCAAGGGCACCCTATACACGGAGCCCCTCTGGAATGTCTTCTTGTAAAGGTACGGCGGGGGGGGGGGGGGTGCACAGGAGTTTGTGAACAGTGCTTGGACCCGAGCGTGTGCACAGAACTTGCCAGGAGAGGCTGACTCTGGTGATGGTGGATGAACAACTCTGGTAGGAAAGAAAGGAGACAGTAACTGCCGGTGGTCCCAGGATGCTGATCACCTACCTGAGGCCTTCTCTTCATTGCAGTTCAGAAGGTTTGGATTCGCCTGATGCATCAGAAGAAGTTTCACCAGGTTTGTCTGAAACATTAAAGATCACGGAAATAAGAAACAGTGTGGTGGATACTGAGGATTCGTGAGTAGGTGCTATGCAGTCCTGGCCTCCAGGGCACTTAGAGTCTGGTGGTGTGAGAAGGTATAAATATATCCTACGCTAAACGTTTCTTACCCCCTCCACTGCCAGTTTTTTTCCGTTTCTTATATAAAAAAAGTGACAGACACTCCGACAAAAAATTACCTATCAAATGAGGTATAAATCGCTGAGGCTTTGAAAAGGCTCACTTAACGCCTTTCAGGTTTATTTTAGGGCATCTTTTGGGAGGAATCGCATATTCTAGGTTTTAAGTCTTTGTTTTAATTTAGCAACTCTAAATTAAAGTCTCACCAGTATGGCCTAATCACGGCAGCCCCACAGGTAATATGAACTAAAGTCACGTGGGAAGATAGGGAAACGTACTCCCAGGCTTTAAGAAGAAAACAACTTGATGAGAGATTAATCTATGTTTTAAATCTTATTATAAAATAGAAATTCAAGGAATACATATAATGTACATGTATCACCGACAGAGGGGAAATGAAATAATTTCCAGTGGGTCCAACTTTTTAAAATGGGTCATTCATGGTATCTTTCTGTGTTTCTTCCCCAAATTATCCCTATTTCCTGGAGTTGACCACTGTCGTGAATTTTGGGCTATTGCTATGTTTTCCTTATAGGTTTAACCCTTACGTACAGAAGTATGTCCAAACTACATACTGCCCGGTTGTATCTGTTTGTGACATTTATAGAAGTGAAATCCCAGTGTCTATATTCATAGATGCCCTGCTCTCGTGACTTAACACTGCGTTTTGGAGAATCACCAGAGGCAATGGATGTGAACAAGATTTTTCCATTTTCTTGGCTGCATGTAACTGCACTGTACAAATGTATCACGATTGGTCTGCCCTCCTCAGTGGACATTCAAGTCATTTTCAGTCACTTACTTTCACAAATAATGTTGCTACAGATACTCTCATTTATTTCTCTTGGGACACAGGTGCAAGGATCTCTTCTGGATACAGCACTTTAGGGGACAGAAATTGCAAGGCAAAGGTCTGGACATCATCAAAGTGGTCAGAGAGCTCCAATTTTTTTTTTCTTTTTTTTTGCCGAGAGCTCAAATCCACACTCCCATCCCCAACAAGAGTTTCTGTTGCCCCATATTCTATGTAATAATTTTGTAATTGTACATCTACATATTGCTAGATTCACATGCTCTCCAACACTTGTTTTTGTCTTCTTTTTTAAGCTTAGCTATCATACTAGGAATGAAGTCCTATTTTGGTCCAGTTTTACTGATTTCCATGACAGCGAAGGACACTGAACACCTTTTCATGCGTTTAGTAGCCAATCTTAGATTTTCTTTTGTAGAGTGTCTATGCAAGACTTTTTCACCCACTTATTACTGGAGTGTTTGTCTTTTTATTAGTGATCTGTGTTCTTTGTATGTTCTAGATACACTTGTCAGATATGCATATCCCAAATATTTCCTCCCATTCTATGGCTCGCCTATTCATATTCTTGAAAATGTTTTTTTTTTTAAGAACCGAAGGTTATTTTCACTTTGTTTTGCTTTTGTTAAAGTGCAACATCTCTACTTTTTCTCTCTAGAGGTTAGCACTCTTTATGTTCAATAGCTCTTTGCCTAATAGAAGGTCATGACAATATCATGCTATATTTTCTTCTAAAGGCTCTATCATTTTAATGTTTATACTTATGGACCACCTCAAGTGAGTTTTCACAAATGGCACATAAAAGCTCAAATTTATTTTGGTCCAGCACAAATGTGTTGTTTTTCGGCCATATTTCTTAAAAAACAAAACAAAACAGGGGCGCCTGGGTGGCGCAGTCGGTTAAGCGTCCGACTTCAGCCAGGTCACGATCTCGCGGTCCGTGAGTTCGAGCCCCGCGTCGGGCTCTGGGCTGATGGCTCAGAGCCTGGAGCCTGTTTCCGATTCTGTGTCTCCCTCTCTCTCTGCCCCTCCCCTGTTCATGCTCTGTCTCTCTCTGTCTCAAAAATAAATAAACGTTAAAAAAAAAAATTAAAAAACAAAACAAAACAAAACAAAAAACAAAGCAAACAAAAAAACCTTTTTTTCCTCTCATATTGAACTGCTTTGCTACCTTTGTAGAAAATTAATGGAATACATCTGTCCCTGCCCACTTTTGGACTCTGGTCTATGTTTCATTGATCTATTTGTCTGCCCTTATCTCATTCCCTAACTACCTTGATTAGTGTAGCTTTATAGCCAGTATTGAAATCACATAAGTGAAAGACTTACAGTGAGTCTTGAAAAAAATCTGTCATTTTCTTACTTTTTAAGATAAGTTTGTCCATGTGGGTACTTTGTGTCGCCATATAAATTTTAGAATGAACTTTTCAATTTCTAAAAGAAAGGGTTTAGGATTTTGACGGGAATGGCTTTAAATAGATACTGTATTAATTTTCTATGGCTGTGGGGCGCCTGGGTGGCGCAGTCGGTTAAGCGTCCGACTTCAGCCAGGTCACGATCTCGCGGTCCGTGAGTTCGAGCCCCGCGTCAGGCTCTGGGCTGATGGCTCAGAGCCTGGAGCCTGTTTCCGATTCTGTGTCTCCCTCTCTCTCTGCCCCTCCCCCATTCATGCTCTGTCTCTCTCTGTCCCAAAAATAAATAAAAGTTGAAAAAAAAAATTTTCTATGGCTGTTAAAAATATCACAAATGTAGTGCTTTAAAGAAAAACAAATTATCTTACAATTCAGCAGCCTGACACACGTCTCACAAGGTTGAAATAAGGGTATTGGCAACAGGATGTTCCCTCGTGGCTCTCGGGGAAGATCTGTTTCTCGACTTTTACAGCCTCTACAGGCAACTCATTCCTTCCCTCACCTTTGAACCTGCATCTCTCCGACCATCTCTGCAGAGCCACACCTCTCGCAGACCCTCAGCCAGGAAGAAATGCTTCTCTGCTTTTAAGGACCCATCTGGGTAATCCCCGAAAATCTTTCCATCTCAAAATCCTTAATCAACCACAACTGCAAAGTTCTTCTGCCTTGCCAGGTAACAAATGTATTGACAGGAACCGGGTTATTAGGGTGTGGGCATCTTTGGGGGATAATATTCAGCCTTCCACAGCTAGCGCAAAAATATTCACTGTCTCTACACATGAATGTGGCTTTGCCTCTCCATTTATTTAGCTCTTTTCTCATTTCTCACTGCAGTGTTTCATCGTCGCCAGTGTAGAAATCTTCTGTTAAAATATTTTATTAAATATATTATTATATATTTTGTGTTTTCAATGCTGCTGTGAACAACTTGACGTATGCACTTAACGGTTCTGGTTTTTCCATTTTTTCCTGATTCCTTTGGCATTCTTACCTTCCTTTCTCCTTCCCCATCTGTGTCTTTTGTTTCCATTTCTTGCTTTATACTGATTCGAATGAGACTGGCTTTTCCAGTCTTGGGTTTTGCTTTTGTAACATGTGCTGTGATGTTCTCCCCACATGGGGAGCTTCACATCCAGGCACACTGAGGCATCTCCCCACCCACCAATGATAGCTCCTCTTAGCACTCTCATTAAAAAATTAATTAGATTTTAAACAGTCTGCTCATTGTTCGCGTTCCCAAAGCCAATTCAAAAATCAGTGTTTGGTTTTCCAGGACACAAATTACATCAATAACATTTAAATTACGTTACAGTAGAGAGATTATATTTAGAAGTTTATTTTTACTTCCAAGTACACAGTTTACTAAAGAAAGAATCTCTTGAAATCTGAAAGATAGAATACATACAGCAGATGCCCAGGACATTAAAATATGTACAGAAGAGAGTTTGGTTATATTAAAGATCAGAGAGATTTGCTTGCGTTTAAACCAAATGGAAGGGGAGAAGGAAAAGAAAGACGGAGAGCAGGAGAGAGGGAAGGACAAAGGAAGAAAAGGAAGGAGAAAAGACAGAAGAAAAGGGGAAAAAATCCAAAATTTAGCTAAGATTGCCTTTTGGTTTCCACAAATCTGAAAAAATAGTTAATAAACCTAAAAGCTTTCATATCTCTGCAAAAACGTCAGACCATCACAGAGTCTAACAATTAACTTCACATTTCTAAATTCAATTCACGGTTTCCAGAACTCCAGAGAGAAACTTGCGCAATCTCTCAGCAAACCACTCCTCATCCCCAGCTTCAACTAGAACTGCAGAAAGCATTTAAGTAATCAAAGCAAAATGCTTCCTACATAAAAATCTGCAACAATAAAAGTAACTCCATTTTATTTCAGGCCCATAAAAATAAGCATCCGTGTGTGGAAGGAGGAAGCTTTTCTCATTTGGGAAATTCCTTTATTTTTTTAGAGATGGTATTTCCCATGCACTTCCAATTAGAAATCAGGGAAGCACATCACAGAACTAAATTAAACAGGCCAGTGCTAATTTCAATTACTCTCCTCCAAAACATTTGTTTTATCCTCACAAAAGATCTTTAGGTAAATTGCTTCATGTGTGAATAGGTCGAGCGTGCAACCCAATAAGAATTCATCTACACTAGTACAAGACTGTTATAATCACCAAAAGCACCGGGGGATAAGGTGACTGTGCGTGTATTGGGGTGGGCGGGGGGGGGGGGGTGAGTGTGTAAAAGGAGACCATAATGGCTAATAGAAAATACACATTTAAGCTGAAATTTAAATCCATCCAAGATTCACTGGATATGGACTTCATTCGTTGGAGAGTTGTCCTTCAGACTGGATGAATTTAGCAAAATTAATTGCTTGATAGTCATTTAAATTCCCTCTTTGAAGAGTCAAACAGTAGCAATCAGTGGCTATAGCTGGTTTCTGTCTGAGACACTAAAAGGGATTGTTTCACAACCTAAGGAGAAGACACTGAAACCTTAAAGGTCTGGAACGCACAGTGTGTGCCTCCTACCTCACTGGTGTCTGCTCTACACTGTAATGAGCCATTGCCTCCCACTCAGAACCCCCTGGAGGATTTCAGATCCAACATACAAAACCAGCTAATAAATCGTTGCCCCCCGCCCCCCGCCATGTGTGGTCCCGCTACGATTTCACATGAAGCACAGATCCTGTGTCCGTCCTTCAGAACACAAGCTCTCCAACTGCTCCAGTTATCTGTGCATCCTTCCCGAGTGGGTCCCTTCTCCCCCCATGTGGCAGCCTCCTTGCCCCATGACCTTCCTGGTCCTGCTCCTCGATTAATGCCTATGCTACCCCACAGGTGTTGCCCATGCCATCTGCCCCTGGCTGGACTCCCTTTGCCCGTGCGCTGTTTTCCTGGGGTGCCCATCACAGACGTGTGCGCCTGGTCCCTGCTGCCCCCAGGGCATCCATCCCGCAGCCCGCTGCGCAGGTGCACGCACAGAGGGCTGGAAGGACAAGCACCTGCCACCCGAGGACCATTGCGGGCCCCCTCATTTGTGGGCAGAACTGCGCGTTCTGGGTCAGGCCCTGTGCTGATGAGAAACATCGCTGTCTGCCCACCCCGTTGGCACGCATTAGGCACCAGAGGGCAGTGGGGACAGACGCAACCGCCATGGTAAGTGACATGGTTCAGAGATACGGGTGCCACAGCCAATGCAGCCACTGAAGCATCGTCTCCTCATGGTCTACCATGTCAGTAAGACAGAACCACTTAACAATCTCAGGAAAAGCAAAGAACATGAGAGGATGCACATGGTGGCATGTTCCAGAAACTGGAAGTGGTTGGGTATGGTCACCTGTTCCAACCTGGTGGGGGAGGCTGGGGAATGAAGCCGGAGAACAAAGCGGACTCCCAGGCACAGGGGCTTGCAAAGTGCACTGTGGAGTGGTGTTTCCTGTCCGGGCACAGCAAAGGATGCTATGTGCTGACACTGGATGATACCTGCATTGACAAGGCTTACATGTGCAGAAGGGTGGGACAGTGCTGGTGGGCTGGTGGGTCAGGCCCCGCGTAAGGATACTGCTCCTGGACAGGGTGGGGGCAGTGGTTACATCTCGCATAGCCTCACACCATTCCCAGGTGGGAACTCATGGATTCGGGTTTATTAGGCACTGGAGAGGGGAAGAGGAGGGAGGAAGGATGATGCCCAGTTTTGTGGTCAATAAATGATGACCCATAGAGACAGCAACTCATTGGGGCTGGAGAAAGGAGCTGATGATTCCCTTCCCATATGAGTGGAGGTGGAGGGCAGGTTGGTAGAGATTACCCAGTGGGCACTGGTCCTTGGGGGGGTCTGCACAGTGAGAGGGAAACAAGGCAGTTTGGGGAGCCATAGACAGGTAGAGCACTGGGAGCTTCAGGTGAGGAGATTCCCTAAAGACGTATAAACATGTCTTTATATAGCCTGCACGGAGCACTGAGCCTGTCAATACTGAGTGCTCAGAGGGGTGGGAGGAAAACCAGGGAGTGACTTTATGTTTTCCCACAGCAAAGAAGAAATATCTGAAAAACAAACACAACAAAAACAAAACTCTCTGAGAATATCTTAATTCCTATGAACCTGGGAAAAAAATGTTTCTGGCAATACAAATGACTCCTTTGAACATCAATATACACAGGCTGTGTGATACAAAGTACTTTGGAAGGGAAGGATATTTAGGATGTAGCATTTGTGTGGTTACTTTCTGATGATTTGCTGTAGCATCACCAATCCTACTGTGGGCACTAAAAACACATCAAGGCTAGAATCAAATTTTATTTTATGTACGACTCATAAAAGAACTATAAAACCAAAAGACATCAGTCACATAAACGATTCAGTTCCCAGTTTTAGACAAGAACAAGCCATCTCTTTTCTTCTCACTGGAAAGTTCATATAAAGGGGGAGTTTTAAAATATATATGCCATCCCAGGGGTGCCTGGGTGGCTCAGTCAGTTAAGCATCCGACTTCGGCTCAGGTCGTGATCTCACACTCTGTGAGTTCGAGCCCCACATCGGGCTCTGTGCTGACAGCTCAGAGCCTGGAGCCTGCTTCAGATTCTGTGTCTCCCTCTCTCTGACCCTCCCCCATTCACACTCTTTCTCTGTCTCAAAAGGAAATAAACATTAAAAAAATTTTTTTTAAATATATCCCATCCCAGTATAAATTTCAATAAGAAAAACTGTTACAAATTATGAGTTACCTTCTCCATAAAGGTATTTATATTTGTAAGGTATTTATAAGAAAGTGAAAGTGCTATGAATGTCTCTAAAAATGCCATCAGTCTTTAAAAATGTTAGCATTTCTAAAGCTTTTTTCTTTTCCTGAATGGAGATATATTTACAGTAAATTCCTTTAGAGTTCTAAATCTCCCATACACATAACTTGATATTCAAATAAAACCTATTTCTAAAATATTATCTCCAAAATGAATATTAAGTGGTATTTTTACAGATGAACAAATTTTAAATATAATCCTCTATGTTGTACGGTATTTTCTTGACAAAATAAAAGAAACACAATTTATCCAAAATCTATTAATATAAATCTCTTAGTTGTTGTTTTTTTTTTTCTCTAGTCTGAATCAACACACATTTTGGTTTTGATGTCATGCATTCTAACAGAAAAGCCCCCCTCTGCCTCTGAGTGTTAGTGCTTTGCTTCAAGTTCTTGGTTGATTGATCTGTTTTTCAATTCCTTGGGTTAGTCTGCTGGACACAGAGATAGCATGGAGGGCAAGCAAAAGTCTTCACTGCTTGGAGCTTACATTTGGGTGGAGACCCCACCTGGATAGGTATAAGGGAGCAAAATGGAAAAGCCACCTAGGATCTTTAGATCTATCCTTGGTGCTGAAATGTGTAAGGGTTTAGAAAATAGTGAATTAATGACTAGTCATTTTCTAGAGAAGCTGAGGATAAATGTCACATTACTTTTTAAACCTGCCTCATTTGAAGACTATAACTGGGCAATTCTGGAAACCTTTATGTCGGATGTTTGTCTGTACAAATTTAGCAACTGAATCAATTGACTAGGACACACCCCAAATGCTGTCTCATGCATTTGCCTCTGCCATTCCCCCAGAATCTCCTGAGCTACAGAAAAATCCCCGTTTTAACTGAGGTTGATGGTTGCCATTGATTGAAGACCTTGGGGCCAGACTCTATGGAGGAAAAATTAGTGAGGCTTGTTATGTTCACACAGCCAGTGAGTGGTTGAGCTGGGTTCAGAGCCAGGGAGGAGGCCAGGGGAGTCCTCAGAACAAAACTGGCTTAATCGCTTGGATGGGAAGAATGAAATATAGGTGCTTGTGCAGGGAAGTGTCCAGGAAATACAGGCAAGAACAAAAAATATATACATCTTTTTTTAAAAGTTGGGGTCAAATATTTTTCAGCTGGTTTTGAAAGAATAAATTGAGCAATTGGAAACTGTTTCTCCATTCATTTATCACTAGTAAATGACGAGTGTTGGGAAAATCACTGGGGCACCGGAGAAGTAGGAATAAAAACATCAAGCTGAATTACTCTGCATCTTGCAAAGGAAATGTAGCTTTGAATCATATTTCCCACATTAAGTTCGTAACTGTTTCTCTAGGCTGAAACAAAGACTCATAAAACCCAAAGTTTGACAAATTGTTCAAATATGGCAGATAATGGGGTGAGAGCACTAATACCCATGAACTCTCCCTGCCTTATTCGCCAGCCATCCCGTTATCTTACAGCTTGCGTGTGACAGAAATCACTGGCAAGCTTTATGAAGGCAGCGGTAATTGTGCCGGGCTCGTGTTTCTTAAATCACCAAGGCACACAAGGTATCATGCTATGTATCTTATACCGAACATATGTATATAGGTTAATCATTATTTTGTATATATGTTGATATATACCAAATGGTATATCTGTTAGCCATTATTTCTTTTTGTTAAAGGTAACTGTGTAAATTAACATTTAAAAGAATCTACTTTCAATTACTAAAACCAAATGCCAATCTGCTTACCACATGGCTAACCTGTTTTATCAGTTTAATATATTCACTAGTCTTGTATCAAGGTTATAGAAAACATGTCTTTCTCCATGATACAAATTTTATCTGACTCTTATCCTGTTTTTTACCACCTTATCATCAAATAAAGCTTAATTGTAGGCCCTTTAAAAATGTAGTTTCTTGGGGGGTGCCTGGGTGGCTCAGTCGGTTGGGCGTCCGACTTCGGCTCAGGTCACAATCTCACAGTCCGGGAGTTCAAGTCCCGCATCGGGCTCTGGGCTGACAGCTCGGAGCCTGGAGCCTGCTTCGGATTCTGTGTCTCCCTCTCTCTCTGCCCCTCCCCTGCTCATGCTCTGTCTCTCTCTCAAAAATAAATAAGGACATTAAAAAATTTTTTTAAAAAAGGAGTTTCTTGGGCAGAACTTCCCCCTTTCTGCAGTGGAGGGTTTCCCATGAACCCCTGAAATGTCAGTTCCTTATTTTCATACAAACTCTTGGCCTCTGAAATTGCAGGCCCATAACTGAGAAAAGTATCAGGAGCTACATCTGATTGCCTGAGGGATATAATTTCTGAAAGCTACGCATTCTTTCTGCCTTAATCATATAGCTTCCAGGAAGTGGAACAGAAATGTCTAGATGTTCTTACCAAATAGATCTTGGAGTCAGAAATTGGTCACATTGAGACATACTCAACATGTAGAACCAAAGATCCCCACAGACACCTTATAATGGAAGTTATACAAATGCACCTTAATTTCTCTTCTGCCCACAGATGGGTTTCATGTGAAAACAATCATAAATTAACTTCTTCATCACTTTAAAACATACCAACTTAGGGGCACCTGGGTGGCTCAGTCGGTTAAGCGCTTGATGCCTGGTTTCAGCTCTGGTCGTGGTCTCACAGTTCCATGAATTCAAGCCCCACATCAGGCTTCCTGCAGACACTGTGGAGCCTGCCTGGGATTCTCTCTCTGTTTCTTTCTCTCTCACTGCCCCTCCCACTCTCTCTCTCTCTCTCTCTCTCACTCAAAATCAATAAACTTAAAAAAAAAAAGACTTAAAAAGATTTAAAAAATACCAACTTAGCCTGGTTTCTTCCACATCCTCCCTGCCAATTACAATAACCCCTGGGAGGGGCGCCTGGGTGGCCCAGTCAGTTGAGCATCCGACTCTTGATTTAGGCTCACATCATGATCTCACAATTCATGGGGGCTCCCGTGCTGACAGTGTGGAGTATGCTTGGGATTCTCTCTCTCTCTCTCTCTCTCTCTCTCTCTTTCTCTCTCTCTCTCTCTCTCTCACATAAATAAACATTAAAAAATTAAAAAAAAATAACCCCTGGAAATAACAAGCAACCCAGGAAGAGGTCTGAATAGGCAAGGAGACAGGAAAACTGGCTCAGGGCCTGCGGAAGGGAGGAATCCCAGGTAACCGAAGGCTAGCCCAGACCCAGTGTTTCCCAGCCCGACTTAGGGACAGAGAGGGGCCTGGGTAGATGCATCCCTCCCACATTCCAACTGTGTCACTCCAGCAACAGCAGGTGAGTCCAGAACCATGATCTGCTAACATGTAGTGTCAGATCAAGCACTTTTTCTTCCAACCTGCTGAGACTCCCCTCCCCAACGACAGGCAAACACAGCTGGGAGGGGGTGCCTGCAAGAGGGAGAATGCCCCAACAGGCCCCCAGTCCTGAAAGTCTTCTGTCCCTGTGGACATTCACCTACCTCACCCAGAGACATGAGGTAGCCCGGCTTGGGAAAACCTCTTCCACCCTTTGGGAGAATTAGAAGAAAGCAGTGAGAACACCAGGGGCATCAGATAAGCCAAGTGGACTAAAATGACAACTCAAGGGGTCTGAAAATGAAACTGGAACTGGAACCACAACCCACTCAAGTAGACCAGGCCTTGCAGGCTGAACTTAAACAGGCTGACTAAAACAGAAGATTTACGTAGGACCAAGATTCTCCTAACATAATAGCTGAAGTGTCCAAAATGCAATTAAAAACCCCTCACCATGCCAAGATCAGGACATCACAACTTAAAAGAGACAAGATGATGAATTGGCAACAAGAGCAAGGTGGATGGTGTGGGAACCATCTGATGATGATGGCAAGGCAGCTCTCATAAGAATGCTTCAACAGGCAACTACAAATCCTCTTGAAACAAATTGAAGTCCATCAAAGACACGGAAGTTACAATGAAAAAAAAAAGCCAAATGGAAATCACAGAACTGAGAAATACAATAACAAATAAAATACCCCAACTCCTACCAAATATTTCATTTGACCCACAATGAAGTAAAACAAAAACCACACACTGGGTTCTGATAAAAACAATTTAAATGTCCAATAACAGAAGAGGTGATGTAGTTAGTCCGAGGCATGTCTTTAAGAAAAAAAACTTGCTAATTGGGCACCTCGGTGGCTCAGTCAGTGAAGCATCTGACTCTTGATTTCAACACAGGTTTCCTGAGATTGAGCCCTGTGCCGACAGCAGGGAGCCTGCTTGGGATTCATTTTCTCTCTCAGTCTCTCTGCCCCTCCCCCACTCGCTCGCTCTCTAAATAAAGAAACTATAAATAAATAAATAAATAAATAAATAAATAAATAAATAAATAAACTTGTTAAATCTAGTCCTATTGCCCCAGAGTACATTATCCAATAAAAGCACTTGAAGGAAAACAATGTATTATTCCTTGAAATGATACCTGATCTAAATGTCCAATCAGAAAAGTTGAAAAATTGGGTAAAATGAAAGCCTTAATTAATTAAGTTGTGGTAGCATTCTGTTACATTTTACCAAGCTATCAATCCCTCACTTCTGGATTTAGCTCCTTCCAGAGGGATCCCTGACTACAATAAGCACGTTTTGATAATTCACTGATTACCATTTCTTCAGCTCAGAGCAACAGGTAGTGTTCTAGGAAATAGCACTTGCTTATATGTTCGCTTCTCTACGTTTTACTAAAGACAAAACCTCTCACCCAGCGTTTTCCAGTGTGCCACGGTGCTAGAAATGAAGCACGGGTGTATTCATGGTGTGCTGAGGTTATTGATCCCCCTGTGCTCCTATGATCTACAGGGGGATCTAGGGGACCTGGGGCCCCTGGGCCCAATGGCTTCACCATCTACAGCCTCAGGTCCCTTAATCTATCCATTTATTTACACGAACATTCACTTGCTAAAAGCACAGTTTGAAGTACTTAATAAATAGCCTGTTAGAAATATTTATTGAATGAATGAACCTTTTCATACAGAAAATGTTGTCAAAGCAAATGATGTTTTCATTAATTTGACTTTCCCTAAGCAATGTGCTTTTTCTAAAATGATTGAAATGCAAATGTTTTCCATTATTTCAATAACTGCAGTACTCAAATTTTATGATCGCTATTTTTCATACCCTTTAGGATCTAAGAGACTCAACTTGGTATGAACTTAACTTAAGGGGTGTGACTGTCACCCTAGACCAATGTTTGGGAATCAACAAGTTTAACCTCAACTTCCCTATTTATGTAAAATTGAATTATCTTCGCAAAGAGTAGTACTCAGGCTTTCTCTAACACAAAATATGGTGTATTTTATAAACAGATTTTGATATTATTATGAACACTGCTGTCATATTCACCCACATAAGTCATTTATTTTTTTTTAATTTTTTTTTAATTTTTATTCATTTTTTGAGAGACACAGGGTGTGAGTGGGGGAGGAGCAGAGAGCGAGGGAGACACAGAATCGGAAGCAGTCTCCAGGCTCTGAGCTGTCAGCACAGAGCCCGACGTGGGGCTCGAACTCACAGGCAGTGAGATCATGACCTGAGCCGAAGTCGGACACTTAACCGACTGAGCCACCCAGGCGCCCCCACATAAGTCATTTAAAAGTCAGTTTGCTTCATGATATAATGGTACCTGGTGAGAAAGTAATTTGTGCACTAGTGACTCAGGTTGTATTAGCTGTAGCCAAAAATCAATTCAAAGAAAAAATATCTGATAGTCTTTCTTCATTCATTAAGATGAAATGTAATTCATATGAAAAATAAAAACCAAAATGCAAATTTGCTGTACTTCTAACTGTAGAGAACAAATAGAATTTTTAACGATTCATGAAACTGTGAGCTATTAAAAGGACTATGAAATGTTAAGAAAATAACAAGTCCACTCTACGCAAAACGTTTACAATTGTGCATCATTTATCCAACAGTTTTGACTACAACACGCAGAATCCCGAGAATGTATGCTTTATGTATCCTTCCAAAAGACAATGTTTTCTTTGAACCATAAAACTATTCGTTTCCTAATATGATGCCATTAAAAGTCACATACGTAGTACACAATTTGAAATGAAAAAATTACATACGAAATGATATATTAATTATAGGTTTTTTCAAAGTAATTTAGGAAATCACTTCACCTGGCCATACTTTGCTGCCAAATGGAGCGGGGTCCAGTACTGATTGTCTACTATATTGAGGTCCCCGCCATGTTCGAGGAGAAGAGACACCACTTCCTTGTAGCCACTGGCACACGCCATATGTAACTGCAATGAAGAAATATTTTGTTATGCCACTTAAAAAAAAAAAAGCAATGACGTCAAAACAATTTATTCAGTGGCTTGAAGAGAGCTAATAAAATACTAAATCCAAAATACCTTTTAAAAAAGAACATACATGCGGTTTTATTTACTTGATATCAGCGGACATCATCCTTCTTTGCAAAAAGGCTTACAGGTGAGTTATTTATTCTTCACCTTCTGATCCGGACAATGTGTGCATTTTCATATAATTCCCATTTCCCCTTTTAGTGTCTCCTTCTACTATAATCTGAATACTTTTATTTATTTTTTTTATTACTTATTTTTGATAGAGACAGAGCACAAGTGGGGGAGGGGCAGAGAGAGAAGGAGACACAGAATCCGAAGCAGGCTTCAGGCTCCGAGCTGTGAGCACAGAGCCCGACGCGGGGCTCAAAGTCACAAACCATGAGATCATAACCTGAGCCGAAGTCGGACACCCAACCGACTGAGCCACCCAGGCGCCCCTGAATACTTTTAAATATAAAATACAATCATTGAACGCTTTAATACTTCCTGCCCATAAGTCACACTCGCTCTGAAATTCAACCCCTGTACTTGGTGTGACCAGAGGAGATTCGAAGATATAAATGACAATAGCAAATGTGACGGGATCATTTTAATGCTTATGAGCAGGTAAAAGGGGTGGGGACACCAGAAAGGATGAGTTAATCCTGACAGACCTTAAAATGATGATGCAGCTCTCATCTGAACGTGCTCCCCATTTAGTTTCTGAAAGCAACCTGATTTAGAAATGAAGGCTCAGGAGCCACAATGAGGAGATCAGGGTTTGCAGAAGGATTCAAACTTCCAGATGTGGTAAGTCCTGTTTCCAATGCTGCAGGCTTTATTTATAAGCCAACTATCATCACGCTCCAATTTATTCCTTTTTTAAAAATTTTTAAATGTTTGATTATTTTTGAGAGAGAGAGAGAGAGCACGCAAGCAAGGGAGGGCAGAGAGAGAGGGAAATCTAAAGCGGGCTCCATGCTAACAGCCCAGACCCTGATGAGGGGCTTGAACCCATGAACTGTGAGATCATGCCCTGAGCCGAAGTTGGAATAACGAACTGAACCACCCAGGCGCCCCCAATTCTTTTTTTAATGTTTATTTTTATTTTTGAGAGAGACAGCATGAGCAGGGGAGGTGCAGAGAGAGAGAGGGTCAGAGGATCTGAAGCAGGCTCTAAGCTGTCATCACAGAGCTGGACACAGGGCTTGAACTCACAAACTGCGAGATCATGACCTCAGTCAAAGTCAGATGCTCAACTGACTTAAAGTGGTTCTCAATTTAAATGAGGTTAGTAAGTAACCACGTGACTGATTTCCTGAACGTAATATTAAGGAACTATGAGGAAAGGAAAAATAAAAGTAATATAAAAGTAGTAAAAACAATGAGTTCTTCCTGTTTTTGTAGCATGGGGTTTTATAGCTGTTTTTATTACAAAGACAAAATTGCAATAAAGTCAAAAGGACTTATTAAATACATGTACATATATATTGCAAAAACATTTGCTTTTCTACCTCTGGTCCTAGTTATGCTCTTTAATGTACGATATGTAGTTATATGCTTATTTCTTGTACTTGACTGTACCAAAAGAGCAAATATATCCATCCAATTTAAAGCATAAACATTAAGAGCTCACATTTCACATCAATCTTCCCATACTTTATTACATATAGAACTTACCTCATTAATATTCTAGCAAACAGTCCCCAAATAAAATATCCACAAGTATTTTAGAGAAAAATAATTTTATATATTTGTTCTCCAAAAAATATCAATCTTTCACCTGCCCCTAAATTTATTCTACATTATTGAATAATCAGTTAATTCGGAGGTTACTCTGAACTATGTGCACTAAGATCGGGATCTCAGAAGGTTTTCATTTTTAATATAAAATGCACCAAGAACTGTCCATTTGTTGGTCAGCACCTGATACTAACGATGTCAAGTTCACAGGATGAACTGCTTACGAGTAGATTTGCTTTCGACTCAGCAAAACTGGGTTCTGCCATATCAAACTCAGCCCAGCTCTCAGCCTGTCACGTCAGGCACTGCTCAAGGAAAAGACTAGAAGGAAAGTCTTGGCTCACTCGGCAGAAACACTATCAAAAGCATGAGCTCCCAGTGACCTCTCTGGAGACAGACAAATTTAATCCTAGGCAATCGCAAAATGGAAGTAAAAAACCCTGACTTTGAATACTTTCACACCATCACAAGAGATGACAGAATTTTAAAAATTCATCATCGTAAAATATCAAGAGCTTAGAGCCTTTACCTCGATTCTCCTGGCAACCAAATTCTGAATCCATAAGCAAGCCTACAGACCCTACAGGGACACTCTCATCATTAAGTCAGAGTGTAAAAAATGGCTATTTTCTGAAGTGTAAAAAATGGTTATACCCCTACCTTGCCGCTATTGCTGGAAGCCATCAGGTGCCAAAATGTGAAAGTGTTTACCACTATGGCGTCTCAGAATACTCCTCTCCCGCTATTATATGGGGTCTTAGGAGAGACACAGAGGTGGTTGTTGTTTTGGTTGACAACTGGCAACAGCCTCTTGGCAGGACAACTGGAAAAGGACGACCTTGGAAAATTATGGCAAGTTGGAAATTACTCTTCTAACAGACTGCTCTTCAGGAAAGCACAGTGCGCCGTCACCTGGAGCATATAATCCGCCTGATCAATCCCTAATTAACGGGCATTTCTGTATTTGCCACACTTCTGATCTTATACAAGATTGTTCTGTTGATAATCACTATGTTTGCATCTCTGACCATTTCCTTCTGACACATTCCCAGAAATAGAATTGGGATTCTAAAACAATGAACGATTTTTCAAGTTATTTCTGTAGGCTGCCACACTGAGTTCCAGAATGTTGGTGCCAACTCACACCCCAACCAGGGCTGTAGGCAGGGACTCAGCTTTCTGTGTGCACAGACCCTGTGTGCATAGGCCTTATGTGCATAGACCTGTGTGTGTGCAGACTCCGAGTACATAGACCTGCATGTGCATAGACCTGTGTGTGCACAGACCTGTGGGTGCACAGACCCCGTGTACATAGACCTACGTATGCATAGACCTGTGTGTGCATAGACCCTGTGTGCATAGACCTGTGTGCAGACCCCGTGTACATAGGCCTGTGTGTGCATAGACCTGTGTGTGCACAGGCCCCATGTGTGCACAGGCCCCATGTGTGCACAGTCCTTATGTGCATAGACCGTGTGCATAGACATGTGTGTGCACAGACCGTGTGTGCACAGACCCTGTGTGCATAGACCTGTGTGTGCATAGACCTGTGTGTGTGCAGACCCCGTGTACATAGGCCTGTGTGCGCACATACCTGTGTGTGCACAGACCCTTTGTGCATAGACCTGTATGCGCATAGATCTGTGTGTGCACAGACCCCATGTGTGCACAGTCCCTATGTGCACAGACCGTGCGCATAGACCTGTGTGTGCATAGATTCTTACTTAGGTTTCTGATCTTTGCTGTTAATTTCTAAAACAACTATAAATAATTCCAGTGTACTCAACTTCTAACAATGGGTCTCTTTTAATATATTTACAGGATAGTTATATTTCCTTTAGTGAAATGACTCTTACTTGTTTCACTACCGAGAGAGGGTCATCTTTTTCATTCATTTCTATGAACACTGCATATTTGATAAATATCAACACTTTGGAAGAGCCAGTGTAAGCATTATTCCTGGTTTATTATCTGCCTCTTAATTCTGCTCTTGTTGGATGCATAAATGTTCACTTTAATTTTTGTTGTAGTCAATGATATCAGGGTTTCCCTTTGTGTTTTCTCCCCCTATTTGTATAGCGGAAGGGATTCCACCACTCAGAATTAAGTCCTTTTTATTGCATAACATGGAAAATGGGCATCACTGTTGTCTCTCAGTCTTGTATTTGTGCACCTAAGTTTTAAAAAGAAGCTGTGTGTGAGATTTGAAATATATGCCCACTGAATGTGGCCTTATTTAAGGTCTGTGACCTCTGCCGCCCTACATCGGGAAGGTCACTCTAAGGTTAATGCCAAATTTTGATGAACATGATGTTGGGAGTAAATAAAAATCAGTCTTGAGGAATAGCTATTCAAACACCTACAGAAATGAGTCCAGGTTTTGAACCAATAATTTCACATCTTCTCCTATTCTACTTTTATGTCAGAATGTTAACAGAGGATTTTTCCTACCATAGTTTTGACTGAGTGTGAATATAATATATATCCTATCTCAAAGTAAGACCATATATATATATACATATATATATATACACACATATATATATGTATATGTATACATATGTATGTATATATGTGTATATATATGTATATGTACATGTGTGTGTGTGTGTGTGTGTGTGTATATATATATATATATATATACATATATATATATATATATTTGAAAATGGTTGTCCAAAAACTGCCTAGATTACTTTTGACCCCGACCTCAAGAGATAAAAGGACAGCGTACATGTGGGTGTACCTGTGCTGGGGGTGGGGGCCTGGGTTCCTTCCTAATTCACGTCAGGGGAGCCTGGCTATGGTGACCGCCCACGGAAGCCATGTGTCCTCAGCGGCACGGCGAAGACACTGTCACTTAGGTTTTGATTCCTGCCTAGAAAAAGTAAAGGGCAGCGATGGGCTGGCTCTCCGCTCGGTGGGCTGCAAGGGGAGGTCGCAGACACCCTGGCATCCACTGGCCCTCATGAGTTCACAGGGGCAAAAACAAATGCGGGCAGATTTTTCCAGGGACAAGCTGTGTTCGTTTTCACTTCTGTGTCAGGGGAGTGCCTGAGGGGGCGAGAGAGACAGGCTGGAGCACCTCAGATTCCTTAGAATTGAGGCAGGTGTAAAGGACCATCTGGAGATCCCCAGTGATGACGGTGAGGAGGTGATATCTGAAGAACCTCCACATCCTCACAAGGGAAGGGGTCCGCTTCTAGCCCAGAGAGCAGGACATTCTCTCAAGGAAGGTCAAGTCAAAGCTCTCCACCCCCTACTGCATCACCTCCTGCCCATCTGTCTCCTCCCGTCCTCTCCCTCAACTTCTGCGACACTGAAGAGAAGGCAGTGGCAGAAGGGGAAACAGGTGATCACGTCTACCCTCCCTTCTACGGACTTCCTGATATACCAGGAACAGGTTCAAGATGTAGCTGAACTTGAGGTCCTTAATGCCTGAACCCACCAGCCCCTGTAGGAACTGTGCATACATTCAGGGGGTTTGCAAACTTGGTGGGAAAACGGTTTTACTTTTTTCTAACCCCGACTGAAATGTAGCAAATTCTTCAATGGTGAACATAGGGTACACAGCTGTGATGCTCTCTACCATCACAAGAAATATTGTCATATCACACTGCTGTCCTAGCAGAAATGTCCAAATATCACCCCGGTTCAAATCTACTCTAAAATCATGGTAATGGTTAAAGCTGTTACCCGGTGCATTAATAATGGAGCATGTGCATTAATATCACAAAGTTAATTTTAATATTATGATTATGATGTTTTGATAGAACTATCTTTCCTTGTAATTCTGGGTACCATTTTTATTACATTAAAAGCACAATTTTGACAAGGAATCCACAGTTACACCAGGGGGGTTAGAAGGTAATAGGACATAAAAAGACCAGTGAGCCCTGACTTCATGCCAGCAGGGAGTTTTCACTGTCATAAAGGACCGCACATTCTAATCTCTAAATTGAGGCTACGCATCGTCATATAAACTGTGGCCAGAAAGCTGATAGCATTGGCTAAGTCTTCACCCAGAAGTAAGGGATAAACCAGCACTACTGACATAACAAAGGGAGTCAGAAATAAAATTGTTTGATGTTTGCATCTCATGAATAATTCTTTTCCAACAGACCAAGTAAATTCGTCCCAAGGCCAGATGTTATATATCAAAGTCTGTGACAAAAGAGTGAAGAACCAGCATCTTTATAATGTATCTGAAAGTCATTACTGTAGATGTTCAAAGAGCATCTATGCACTCAAACTCAGGAATGCATTTCCATATCCTCTGTAACAAGGCTTTTTTTTGGGGGAGGGGTTGTATCCTTTTCTCAGGTTTTGTTTTCTTTTAAAAAGGGTATCCTTGTACAGCAAGAGATCTTTTTAAGAGAGCTACAGTAAGTTTGGTAATTTTGTCGCATGTTCTAACAAAGGAGAAAAAGGTATTGAGCCTTTCACTGATAGCTTCGTCTTCTTTTGCACAATTTGACAGTGTGGGAAATGATTCTGAACCACAACCGACAGTCCAACTCACGATATGGAAATCTGTGGACTGGCTTCTTCTTACTGTCGACCAACAACAGACAGGAACACGCAATCCGGAGGAGAGCTCTGGGAAGGCAGTCATTAACATGATAGACTGATTGATTCCGACCAAAGAATCAAACTACATTACCGCTTGCTAAACACTGTGATCTTCAAGGGACAACTTCCTAGCCTCCCGATCACTACTAATTTCCTTGTGAAAAGCTCAATGATCAAAGATGATCATTTAGTTATTATACAACAATTATTTTCAATGTTTATGCTCTCTGCTCAATAGAAAAAAGTCACAAAGAATGTCAAAGATGGTGGAACTCGATCGCAATTTATTGTTCTGTGTTGATTGATTCTTTCAATAGCTTCACTACCAAAGTACGTGGGTCCTTTGACGATATTTGAAACACTTATACAATTTTTATTTAGCAGTGATTTTTTTAGAGGCATATAAATCTGCAATATCTTAAGCCAAACAAAGACACAAAGGTCTACTGGGTTTCTGCGCTGTGTTAGGCATTGATGCGTTACACGCATTAAAAGAACTATCACCCACTACAGTTTGGATTTTGAGCCCACCACTCCACTGCATCTTCCCTCGGTGAAAAGACCAGTGACCTCCCAATACACAGTCCAAAGGTCAATTCACCACCTCCAGTCACTTGACCTCTCAGTGGTTATCTGATAGTCAACCGTTCCCCCCCACACACACCCCCTCCTTCTCCCCCTCCTCCTCCTCCTCCTCCTCCTCCTCATCATCATCATACTTCCTTTCCTTGGCTCCTGGGACATCTCATTCTCTTGGTTTTCCTCCTACCTTGAGAGTTTCTCCTTCCAGTCTTATTTCTGGATCTTCCTCTCCTTCCTAAGCATCGTGGCTCGGTCCTCAATTCTCTCTTCTTCTTCTGTGTCAGAAGTGTGATTGTATCCAGGGTCAAGGCTTTCAACGTCACGTTTATGCTAGTGTTCCCAAAAGTGATTCTGTAGTCCAGGCGCCTCCTGAGTCCCAGACTCCAATATCCAACCACAAACCCAGCGTCTCCATGAAGAAGGTTCAGAGTCACATCTAGCTCTGTGTTTCCCAAGCTGTCCTTGTCTTTTCTGCTCCAAGCTCATTTGGTCCTCAGCCCTCTCGGTCTCACCGGACGCCAACTCCATCGCTGCAGGTGCTGAGGCTAAAAGTACGTGGAGTCCTTCTGCCTACACCACCTGGCCATCAGGAAAACGCAGCGCATCTTCTTTTCACGCGGACACAAGTCAGCCACTTCCCACAGCCTCAGCTTCCTGTAGCTTTGAGCTCCACCACCAACCACACCTCTCACCTGAACTCTCGGTGTCAGCCCTGCCCTTTGACAGTCCATCCTTAACACAGCAGTCAGAGTGAATGATGCTTTTAGAAGTGAAGCAGGGCTGTGCTCTCCTCAGGGCCCTCCCACGTGTTCCCGTCTCACTCAGAGTAAGTGCAGGGTCCTCACACAGGCACACAAACCCTGCAGGATCCGGTCCAGCTACCTCACTCCTTTCCTTTACTCTGCTTAGCTTCACAGGCCTCTGTGCTGTTTCTAAATCTTAATACACCCACTCCGGCCTCAGGGCCTTTGCACGTACCACTCTTCAGTCTGGAATGCTCCTAGGCACCCCTGCAGTGTGTGCAGACTTCTCTCAGGTCATTACTCAAACTTCCTCGTCAGTGAGATCTTACCTGTGTACCTCCCAGCACGTCCTTATCTTATTCTTTTCTCCTTTGCGTTTGTCATTATTAGCATGTTACACATTTAGCTCATTTATATGGTATATTATGTATCTTCCCCAAAGAAATGTAAGCCCATGATAAAAGGGCTTTTGTGGCTTTGTTCATTATTATTTTGTTCACAGGTTGGGGTTAATAAATTACTTCCTCAATAGATTAATTCGAGTATTTTTCCACTTGAATGTGATTTTTCAATAAACTGTAAACACGCTTTGTTCTCTTTGCTTATAACTTGGAGTTATGTTCTTGACAGTCTTTAGAAAACCTACAGTCCAAAGTCCGAAATCAGTATCTAGGAAGATTATTCTATCCAGAGGTCTCAGGGTGTTCGATTTGCATTTAATAAATCTAAAACCATATCGGGTCTCACACAACTTTTATCCACTTAGACAAGCCATTTCTCCCATCGCTGTGTTCAACCTCACACCTCCGGAAAAATGCAGAGTAGAACCTGAATCACTGGCTCCAGAGGCTTCTGTGCATCCCACGCTCCGAGCGTCATACCCCCTTCTGCTAATCTACTTTCTCTCAATGCTTCCCCCTGAGCCTCAGTACATTTACTTCCACGACAGTTAACTTTAACACAGGCATGCTCAGTGCAAGTCAATAGTGCCAAATGTTTCTTATTTTCATGACTAGACATTATGCTTATATGAGAATTAATCCAAATTTAATTGTACTGGTTTTTCATTACTGCCACTGTGCCCGATAGCTGTGGAAAAAAAGCAATGACAGGATTTCACTTGGATTTAGAAAGTCATTCCCCAGAGTGACCTGTAATTTGTTTTACGTAAAATGAAAAAAGAAAACATTCTCCCATAAGTTCCATCTCAACGAATCACATGGACAAAGTAATGCCTAAAAGTTATTCCAGGGGCGCCTGGGTGGCTCAGTCAGTTAAGCGTCCGATTCTTGATTTTGGCTCAGGTCGTGATCTCACGGGTTCGTAAGTTCCAGCCCCAAGTGAGACTCCAAGGTGACAGTGAGGTGCCTCCTTGGGATTCTCTACATCTCCTTCTCTCTCTGCCCCTCTCCCGCTCTCTCAAAATAAATAAATACACTTTAAAAAATTACTGTAAACTTTTTAACAAAATGGAAGGGAAGCTTGAAGAAAATACATCAGCCTACAAACACTGGTTTTTCTCTGAGTGGCGACATAAGTGATTTCTGTTTCCGTCTTTGCGCACTTAACGCGTTTTCAAGATTTTTACAATAAATATGTAGAACCTTTATGATCAGAAATAAAGGACATTTGTAAACGTTAATTGCATCCAATTCCAGGCTTTAGAAATCAACTTAAATCCTCTACATCAGCAATATTTCTGAGCCAGTTATATTAACTTACCAGCGTCACCCCATCATCATTTTTCTCATTGACATTTCCGCCATCGGACAAGAAGTGTTTGACATCTGTTAGCATGCTCACGGGTCTCTGCACCTTCAGCTGGCACAGTGAGGTCAGGTCCACGCCTACGGGGAAAACAGCCTTTGAAACAGAAGGCAGAGATGCTTCTCAGCCGCTGGGGGTCAAGCCTTAATTTTATCTCACTGTTCTTTCAACGTGTTCCTCTTTGAAGCCCCTCTTCTGCCTTGAATTCAAAGTCCGCATAATGGTTTCTCTCGGCCCGCCTTCTATTTACCGCTAGAAAATAGTCTGGAATAATTTTCCTCTGATTCTATCCCAAAGATGTGACATGACACCTCATCCACGGCAGGCTCTCAACGTTCGACTGTCTTAGTATGGATCATCAATGTGCACTGCCCAAAGTAGTTTAAACCATTTGAATGGAACTGAAATGAGTTCTAAAACATGGTTTTTGCTCTCTATAATTTTCAGGCCAAAATAGTTGTCCTAAAAGCAATAGAATAGAATAGAATAGAAATCTCTGGAATAGAAAACCACCTTTGGTGGGAAACCTGGAAAAATGTGAACAAAGTCTGTAGTTTAGTGAGTAGCATCATACCTGAGCTAACTCCGTACTCTGGATAAACGTACCACGTCTGTGTGGGGTGTTGGCATGGGGGAGCGGGGAGAAGGTATACGGGAACTCTCAGGGATGTTTTGACAACTTCCCTGCAGATCTCAAATGTTTTCAAATTAAATGTAAAAAGATTCTCCAATCAAACATTTCATGGCTGTTCGCGTTAATAAAGAGAAATGAACTGAAGCTGAGGGAAGTCTGGAAGTCAGCCTTGCCGAGGGGGGGGATGGGCCATGGAAAGGTCAGGTCTGCTCCCCTCCTGTTAGCACCTGTTGTCAGCATTTATTCTCACCCAAGCTTTCGTGTGAATCTCCACGGTAGCTCGAACCTTCACATTTATGCATCCCGTTCCCAGGATTGGTTCCTGGACATAACAGGTGTTTACTAAGGAGAAATAATCCACCTTATTCTCAGTGAAAAGTATGATGATGATGATGATGATGATGATGATGATGGTGGTGGTGATTAACACCTGCCTCTCAGCCAGTGGCTGCTAGAAATCAGCCACCTCCCTGATTCTCTCTCTCTCATGTGACTCAGTCCTTGCCACAAACAGAGAGGCTGGGTCGGCACAGGGGACCCAAGCACCAATGCCAAAGTGTTCCTTCTGTCCATGCCAGCCTGTGCCTGACCTCTCCGGGCTGACTTTGGGAAAGGTATGTAACCTCTCTGGTCTTCTGCATCCACGGTCACTCAGGGAATGATATATATCCCAAAGAAGTGCAGCTACACTCACTACTTACGAGATCTGTCCACGGGGCAGAGATCATTCAAGCCGTTGCACATCTGCCTTCATTTTCCCCTTAGAGCCTGGAACCTCTGCCCCCTGGTCCAGCTCTCTCTCAGATGCTGGATGAACACTGGGGGTCAGGCTTCCTGGATTTTATTCGTGTCTTCTATTCGTGTCTTTATTCGTGTCTTCTATTACTACTAGTCTTCTATTCGTGTCTTCTATTCGTGTCTTTATTCGTGTCTTCTATTACTACTAGTAATAATAGTAGTAATAAGTATAATATATTATGTATTCCACATATATTATATGTATTTTATTAACATAATATAATAAGTATAATAGTATAATAGGTCTATTTTATACTAGTGCCAATGGGAACAGGTAACTCATCTTCTGCCTCAGTTCCTCCATCTGCAAAATGGGGCTGATAGTTTTTGCTTCACCAGTGGTTATGAGGACAAATGACAACACATCGAGCACCTAACACAGTATTTGTCTTGCTGAATCGAGCAAGTACTCGCTAGACGTGAGCTGTCCTTTGTAGTCAGCTTTCTATTACACGGGCTGTACGCCATGCATTCGTTGTTTTTCTTTGCAATAAGGAGGCAGGCAAGACCCAAACAGAATAAAGTAAAATGCGCTATTTGAATAATGTGGTTTGTTTCAAATACTCTGTCCAAAGCAAACCCATTTCACTAGGGGGATGGGAGGGGGGAAACCAATTACCAGCTTTGAAATTTCCACACGCCATTTCGGAAGAACTAACAGATTT
Organism: Prionailurus viverrinus; assembly: GCF_022837055.1. Classification (NCBI taxonomy): domain Eukaryota; kingdom Metazoa; phylum Chordata; class Mammalia; order Carnivora; family Felidae; genus Prionailurus; species Prionailurus viverrinus. The sequence goes on along the minus strand of NC_062561.1, from coordinate 79,272,377 downwards.
CCCTAAGAGTTGCTTTGAGGTTTGTTAAGAACCAACTAAAACTATCACTCTATTCTCATTTTTAGGATTGTCGAATTTGACGTGTGAGTTAATTTTGGAAAATACTATTTCTCAAATGTCAGTGTTCAATTTTGCACACTGAAGTCGAAGAATCTGATGGCTACGTTATTCTAAGTTCTATAACACTGCAGTGTTTACTGGAGTGGTACGTATCTTTTAGAGAATCATTTGCACACATCATTAAAATTGAGCTGTAGAAGAATAGAGCTCAGTGATAAAAGACACATTAAAGCAGATTAGAGATCACTCATTTACCACATGTCATGAGAAAACAATCTATTTCAGCCACTGTTGTGAAGGTATCAGAGGGGAATATTATGATATTGTATCTTACTATTTTAAAACTTCATTTTGAGTCAAATATGATACCACGTAAGATGCGATTTTAGATTTTTGTTATATGTTTAGGAAACAAGCAGAAGTCTATTTTCAGCAAGACAATGGAACAGAAATTCCCTCTCTTCTTGCTCAAAAGTCTTAAGCTACTCCAGGAAAAATATAACCAACAGACCATAATAAGCCTATTTTATAATAGAAAATAGGCCAAGCCTGTCTTTTTAAAAAGAAATTAAGTTTTATTTTCATCCTGTTCTCTGAAAAAAAAACAAAAAACTAATACAGGTCCTGATTGGATTTATTATTTTGACAGGAATTCATTAATTTTTTTTGAAATGAACACATTTAGGAAATATTTAGGAAATAAGAAAAAAATCATTTGCTTGAAATTTACAAGTTATTACATGTGATACTAATTACTATTGCCTGAGTACATTTGATAACATCAGGTGATATGTAAAACTGAAATCACATTGACATATCAAGTCAGTCTAAACCCTATCTTAACTTTCCTTAACTGTCTCTCTCAAGACAATATTGGGTTTTTTTGTAACAATTCAACTTTTCTTTTTCTCCATTATCCATTTTGTATTGGGGGTAGTCTGTCACTCTGATGTGACCCGCCCCGTGACTATAGCACATCATTTTCTTAGTTTCTAGAATTGGAACTAAGGATGCTCTGAGTAAGCAAATAAAGGGAGCTGATTCTAGAAAAAAGAAACAAACATGTTCAAGCCAAAAGGCTGTTATAACCCTCTACACCATCCCTTCCATCAGTCCTACCAGACGCACAACGTAGGACCGTCCCCAGCAAACTGGGATACACTCCCACCTTGACAATGGGTGACTCTGAAGAGGGTGGTGCAGGATTGGCATTTCAAATTAATTTTACTAAGTGGAAGAAATATACAAGGTCACTATGGACTGATTAATCCAGGAGTCTCTTAAGGAATTATCAGGAATACTACTCAGCGGTGAAAACGAATGAAATGTTGCCATATGCAATAACATGGATGGAACTAGAGGGTATTATGCTAATTGAAATAAGTCAGAGAAAGATAAATATGTGATTTCACTCATATGTGGAATTTAAGAAACACAACAGATGAACACAGGGGAAGGGAAGGAAAAATAAGATAAAAACAGAGAGGGAGGCAAACCATAAGAGACCTTTAAATACAGAGAACAAACTGAAGGTTGCTGGAGGGGAGGTGGGTTGGGGGATGGGCTAAATGGGGGATGGGCATTAAGGAGGACACTAGTTGAGATGAGCACTGGGTGTTACAATGAAGTGATGAATCACTGGGTTCTACTCCTGAATCCAATACTACACTGTATGTTAACTTACTCTATTTTAAATTAAAAAAAAAAAAAAAAGAACAATCAGGGAAGGCTAAGCCAGTTTCTGAGGCTGTTTCCACAACAGAAAGCCTAGGGTTTTAACGAAGGCAGCAACGGCACAATGGGTGAGGGATGCGGACATATTACGGGGATGTCAAGGAAGGAGAATCCATAAAATTTGGCGACAATTCGATGTGAGGGATTTAGGAAAAGAGAAGTGACATTCAGATGCTTGGATTCCTGGTCATAAGGGTAAAATGGACTCTTGGTAGGGCATGAAACTTCAATATTGGGTATGTTATCCCAAACCGCCTGATATCCAAGGCAAGATATTTAAGAACAGTGCACACGACAAGGCAGAAGGTCTTCTAAGAGATCTGAGCCACAGGAGTAATCTTGGGAGCAGGCAGGCGGTCACAACACAAGGAACAGGGTGAGATGAACCAGAGAACATTCTGGCATCTGCCTGTGTGGTCACACTTCCAAAGGAAGTAAGTGGGAGCTCAAAGAGAATGGAGGACGGTATGGAATGATCACTGCAGGTGAGCGAGGTTTCGTGGGAGAGTGTGATGGAAGTCAAGGAAACACTACAGAGGGATGAGGGAACACAGGCGGGAGAACGGAAGGGTGATCAGCCAATAGAGAGCCAAGCAGGCAATGGCCATCTTTGGAAGGACATTTCCGGCAGAGGCTGAACTTCAGTGGGCTAAGGAGAGGAGATTAGGAGCTCAGGAGAATAAGTGTGAGCTTTTTTTTTCTAAAGGATGAATTTCGAAGGAAGGAGAAAGGGCATGCACAGCAAAGTGAAAAGAATCCATGTATATATCTTTACCCGTGCATCTGTCCTGGACCACCTTGTGCCTCCCCCCGTCCCCCCTGCAGTGCTTTCTTCCCTCGCTCGATCATTGTGCAATCAGTTGCCTTCTCTGAAAGCCAACTGGCTCGCCTCGCTCTGCCGATCCAATATGCATCAAGTCCTCAACCAGCCCTCCGTGGCTGTCTCGTTTTCCAGCCCAGGAAGCCCAGGCGGTGAGCTGAGGTTAATTGCTGTGCTCGGGTGTATGCTGTATGTCGGTGGTGACAGTACAATTAGAACCTGTGACCAGCGATTTGCCATGTAATCAACTTCCTCACAACCTTGCCTGCCTCCTGCCACACGCGTCCTGATGGGACAGCGTGCTAAGTACTCAGCCTGGAAACTGTATGGTGCGCAGAGAATATTCGAGGATGACAGCCACCTGGTTCTGAGAATGTGGTTCTGAAACACTGAGCGCCAAACGGTAATACGCATCAAGTCAGGGAATCTTAGAAATGTCTAAGGATGTCAGCCCACACTATCATGGCAGATAACCCTGAAAGCACGCCAGCGAGGAGGCCAGAGAATAAATCGAATGGGTGTGGCAGCTGACACAGACACGTAGGAGGGACCCAGGCAGAATAGGAGCACACCATGCACGAGGCGAGGGAGGGGCAGATGGTCGTGAGGCACAGGCCAGCACACCAGCAGTGACAAACGGAAAACAGAATTAAAAATTTAGGGGATATTAAGTTGAATCTGTTCCAGCAAACATGTATTTTACAAACTGATTGTGACAGCCATCGTCATGACAGATTTTCTCCTAACCATCGAGAATCTGTGCCACCCTCTCTTTCTTTGCCCTCAGTCACGTTCAAAATCACTTATTTTTCTTTGCATAAGATAGATAGTACTGCCTTTGTAAATATCAAATTTTCTTATTGAACAAAATCCTTGAATGAGTGGGAAAGGTTTATAAGTCAGGTTAGTTCTTTTGCAAATAAAGGTAACTTCATTTCAGTTTTCAAAAGAGAACTATTTACTACCGTGGCTATTAGAAACTCAGAGTAAGGAAGGAAGAAATCTGCTAATAGAAGTGGCTCAGCTAATAACACAACTGAGCTGTTTGTGCAAATTCAGAAGCGTGCATGGTGAAGTCCAAGTTTCACAAATGCCGAAACAATAAACTTCACAGCAGTGGGGTGTGCAAACATAACTTCAAGTCTCAATCTCCTTAGCAATAATGGAACCTGTCCCCAGCAAGTTGCCGCTGACAAGAGGTTCAGAGATCTGAATGTGACCCTCACATAAGGAGCAGATACAAGGAGTGAGGGAGGTGCCTCCATCACCCCGGCCGGGACTCGGTGACCTTCCGTAGGACAGCTGGGCTCATGGCTCACATTGTCCCTAATGAAGATAACAGTACTTAACCCACTCTCAGAATTCATGAGATTATTTTTTTAAGAACCCCTGGCTGTGAAGTGCTAATTATTATTATTATTCTAAGCCATCCTCAGAATAAACCTTTTGATACGAGAGATCTGGAGGAGGCAAAGAGCACAGGGAAAAAAGAGGCAGATGTGAGGGCTTTTCTTAGAATCGAGAAGGTCAGAGTGACAAGCACTGTGTGGCTCTTAAAACTTTTAAACTTCTCTGACAAAAGATCATACTTGAAGGGTCTGGAATTTCTTTGTTGTTGTTTATACCTAAACAAAAAGAGGGGGCGGGGAAGTGGCAAACTTCTTCAGTCGCATACCATACCATATCGGGCTCAGGATTTCAAACACCTCCCACTTTGCCAATGCTGAACTTGCTCCTGAAATTATACGTTTAGTCTGTGCAATTAAATATTCTTTGGGAGGGAATCTATCTGGGAGCTCTACTCATCTTTTCAGGCTAGCAACATGACCAGGGCGCTTCCTTCTGACATTTGTGTTTCCACGTGTCACCAACAGTGAATGCTGTGCAAGCTGCCCTTGACTTAAGTCCTCCCTCACTGGCACTCACGAGGACTACCCGCTCCTAAGAGAATACACTTCAGATGACCTCGCTCTCGTTAACTCAGAATTCAGTTATGCTGGTTCACTTCCCTTGCCCTCCCAGTGGAGAATAGATTATAATTACAAACCCAGTCCCACTAATTATGGACTTTAGATGCTTGTTAAAATGTTCCTTCATTCTTGGCCTCTAGATTTCTGCTGCCTTGCAAAACTGCCTTGACTAAACCAACGAGGCATCGCGGGGGGAACAATGAAATTCTATATAGAGAAAAAACACTTCATTTTACACAATCTAGGGAAACCACATCGATCTGAAACCGTGTGTGCGTGCCTAAAAAATAGATAAAATACACATTTGTAATTCTACCATAGATTTAAATCTATCTCTCTATAGTTTTTCACAGCAACTGCCTACCATTTTCATCCAGATAGGTCAACAGGATGGAACTAGATTCTGTCCCTTCCATGGCATAATCCAAGGGGATATTTCCATTGACATCCTGGAGAAGGACATTGGCTCCAGCCTGTAAGCGAAAAAGAACAAATATAACATTATGTATACTGGTAACAAAGAAAGCGGGTTTCGCTTCTGCATTAGTTGGGAAACAGATCCAGAAAAGTCTGTCTTAGATAAAACCCTGTAGAAGCATGTGGGGCACTGTAATTACTTTTTAAGACAAATATAATAAATACTTTGTGAGAAACTCCAATAGGCTAAGAATGTCCAACTGACGTTGGCAAGGCCTTAGCCCCGGCTTCTTCCTCCCACCCCTCTTGCTACACCCAAGATATCCGATCCTTGCCGTGGAACCAACCACACCTCTGCGTTGGCTGCCTTGACTCTAACACAGCAGAAGGTCCCCATGCCTTTGGAGGGTCTCCATAGAGAACTCTTCCGTGAACTTTGATCTTCCCCCCAAACTATCCTATAAGCTCTTCAAGCACTTTGCTCTCTACAGAAAGTCATCGGAGAGCTGTATTAAAACTACCATGTTTTAATAAAGGCCTGGGCTAGTGGCTTCTGGTTGTTTTTCTTTTCTCTTTACAGAAACTATTTTTTTTAAAAAGCACAATCTGTAGATATTAATGAAATATATTAAATATGGCCATTACATAGCTTTTTGCTTCAAAGCACCCTTCATCAAGCACCTCTGAGGATGCATGTTTCCCTCCCGCCCATCCCAGCTTAAACACAATGACGGTTTTACTTTCCCTTTTCTCCAAGGACATGGCACAAGCACGTACCACTGACCAAGGGATGAGTTCACTGAACTCAGGCCAGACGAATGAATGTCTTCCCCTATTCTTTTTACTGAATACAAGTCTGTGACGCCATATTTATAAAGTTCATATACTGTCCAAGTGCACGTTACATAAAAAGGTATATAACATTCATAATCTTATATACTACAGTGTGGGATTTTGCCCTCTGTGATTCTAGATGTATATTCAATAAACAACCTTCCTATACATTACCAAGTCCACACAGGTTTTCCAAAGGGCTGCTCTGGAGACACTGTAAACACGGAAGTAAAAATAGGCCAAAGTTGGGGCACCTGGGTGGCTCAGTCGGTTAAGCGTCCGACTTCGGCTCAGGTCATGATCTCGCGGTCCGTGAGTTCGAGCCCCGCGTCGGGCTCTGTGCTGACAGCTCAGAACCTGAAGCCTGTTTCAGATTCTGTGTCTCCCTCTCTCTGACCCTCCCCCGTTCATGCTCTGTCTCTCTCTGTCTCAAAAATAAATAAACGTTAAAAAAAATTTTAAAAAAAATAGGCCAAAGTGGCAAAATAGCGTACCTCTTAATATCTGCCCTGAATAAACTATGCCACTCACCTCACCATCTTGAGTGTGCCACGTTATATTTTCTGTAACCACATGAAGATACTCCTCTATTTGAACAATTTAGTTATATATTTCAGATTTTCACTTTGGTAAGGAAGCATGTGCTTTTAAGGTCCTGAAAACTTCAAACTAAGTCTTCGTAGTGCATTTAATATTTTTAGTTATTCAGAGTTTGAAAAGAAATTATTCGAGGCAACATTGTTCAGTAGACTTTGCTAATGATTCCTTTCCTTTAGTGGCCAAGCAGAAGAATAAGATTTTGCATACCTACCCAAAAATCAATTGTTAAAGAGCCAATTAAGAGAGAACTACAGGGTCTCATTATTGATTTCAATACTAATAGACAGAAGTAAATCTAGTTATTCTCTTTTCCCAATGCATAAATGTTTCCAATATAACCTTATCTACGCCAAACATCTGGACCCAAGGCAACAGCGAATATACGTATCATTATGTATCGTCAATAACAACAGAAATAAATAGGACACAACCTGGTGCTGAGGGAGACTGTGCACTTCGAGAGAATACGTTCTACTCTACAAGAAGTAATGAGGCTCTTTCAAAACAAGTCTGAAGGTGACCTCTGATGCTGAATATAGTCGCGGGGCTCATTCGCTTCAATTCCCACCCACTTGTCACTCAGCAGTCTGCATCGCTGAACTCTCAGGGGTTCCCTGTACAGAAGCCCATCTTCCCGGGGGGCAGGAACTTCCCTCATCAAAATCGGAGTTTAGTCCCCATTATCTGCACCCCCTCCCCCAACCTGCCTCAGTGCCTGGCACATACAAGGCACTGAAAAAAGATTGAGTGACACAAACTGAAAAATAAGGAGCCAAAAACTGAACTTAAGCTAATTATTACAAATTAAGGCAGAGAACTATAATTTTTAGCTAAATTCTTTTTAACTAAATTTCCTGACCTTTATTTTCAAGGGTGCATGAATAAAATTACAAAATCACTATATGCATACTTAAATTTCCTACCTTCACTCTTTTTTTTTCAATATATGAAATTTATTGTCAAATTGGTTTCCATACAACACTCAGTGCTCATCCCTAAAGGTGCCCTCCTCAATACCCATCACCCACCCTCCCCTCCCTCCCACCCCCCATCAACCCTCAGTTTGTTCTCAGTTTTTAAGAGTCTCTTATGCTTTGGCTCTTTCCCACTCTAACCTCTTTTTTTTCCTTTCCCTCCCCCATGGGTTTCTGTTAAGTTTCTCAGGATCCACATAAGAGTGAAACCATATGGTATCTGTCTTTCTCTGTATGGCTTATTTCACTTAGCATCACACTCTCCAGTTCCATCCACGTTGCTACAAAGGGCCATATTTCATTCTTTCTCATTGCCACGTAGTACTCCATTGTGTATATAAACCACAATTTCTTTATCCATTCATCAGTTGATGGACATTTAGGCTCTTTCCATAATTTGGCTATTGTTGAGAGTGCTGCTATAAACATTGGGGTACAAGTGCCCCTATGCGTCAGTACTCCTGTATCCCTTGGGTAAATTCCTAGCAGTGCTATTGCTGGGTCATAGGGTAGGTCTATTTTTAATTTTCTGAGGAACCTCCACACTGTTTTCCAGAGTGGCTGCACCAATTTGCATTCCCACCAACAGTGCAAGAGGGTTCCCGTTTCTCCACATCCTCTCCAGCATCTATAGTCTCCTGATTTGTTCATTTTGGCCACTCTGACTGGCGTGAGGTGATATCTGAGTGTGGTTTTGATTTATATCTCCCTGATAAGGAGCGACGTTGAGCATTTTTTCATGTGCCTGTTGGCCATCCGGATGTCTTCTTTAGAGAAGTGTCTATTCATGTTTTCTGCCCATTTCTTCACTGGGTTATTTGTTTTTCGGGTGTGGAGTTTGGTGAGCTCTTTATAGATTTTGGATACTAGCCCTTTGTCTGATATGTCATTTGCAAATATCTTTTCCCATTCCGTTGGTTGCCTTTTAGTTTTGTTGGTTGTTTCCTTTGCTGTGCAGAAGCTTTTTATCTTCATAAGGTCCCAGTAATTCATTTTTGCTTTTAATTCCCTTGCCTTTGGGGATGTGTCAAGTAAGAGATTGCTACGGCTGAGGTCAGAGAGGTCTTTTCCTGCTTTCTCCTCTAGGGTTTTGATGGTTTCCTGTCTCACATTCAGGTCCTTTATCCATTTTGAGTTTATTTTTGTGAATGGTGTGAGAAAGTGGTCTACTTTCAACCTTCTGCATGTTGCTGTCCAGTTCTCCCAGCACCATTTGTTAAAGAGACTGTCTTTTTTCCATTGGATGTTCTTTCCTGCTTTGTCAAAGATTAGTTGGCCATACATTTGTGGGTCTAGTTCTGGGGTTTCTATTCTATTCCATTGGTCTATGTGTCTGTTTTTGTGCTAATACCATGCTGTCTTGATGATGACAACTTTGTAGTAGAGGCTAAAGTCTGGGATTGTGATGCCTCCTGCTTTGGTCTTCTTCTTCAAAATTACTTTGGCTATTCGGGGCCTTTTGTGGTTCCATATGAATTTTAGGATTGCTTGTTCTAGTTTCGAGGAGAATGCCGGTGCAATTTTGATTGGGATTGCATTGAATGTGTAGATAGCTTTGGGTAGTATTGACATTTTGACAATATTTATTCTTCCAATCCATGAGCACGGAATGTCTTTCCATTTCTTTATATCTTCTTCAATTACCTTCATAAGCTTTCTATAGTTTTCAGCATACAGATCTTTTACACCTTTGGTTAGATTTATTCCTAGGTATTTTATGCTTCTTGGTGCAATTGTGAATGGGATCCCATTCACAACTGCCTTCACTCTTTTAGATGGACGTTTGTGACTTCCTTCCTTCCTTCCTCCCTCTCCCTCTTCCCCTCCCTCTCTCTCCCTTTCTCCTTCTCTCTTTCTCCCCTTCCCTCTCATTCTTCCCTCCTCTTCTTCTTTCTAACACTGGACAGGGTGAGCGCCCCTCCTGCATCAGGGGTCCTGATGCTGGGTATATCTTGAATTACACTTCTGAAATCTTACCTCTGTTAAAAAAAAAAAAACAAACAAGAACAGGGAAAAAAAACCCACCGTTGAGAAGATTCATGACTGGTTATTACTTTTAGTGTGAATGGGTCAAGTGTTAATGTGCACTTTTAGTTATTAATGGATCCCACTGGAACTGAAGGGTGAGGGCTTGAAAAATAGGACTTCTCAAAATGTCAGAGACTTGCCACAATACCATCAGGATGGTCTAATGTCCAGAAAACAGAAAGGGAAGTGAGGTTGGGAATTAGCAACATTTATAAGGTATTGTGTTAGTACTTGTTTTTCTTAAAAAATAAACTTTGAGCCACTCAGTAATATAGAATGAACTTTTCTCAGTTTTGCAAAGCGAGAGCCATTAAGTGATTCAATAAAAGTATCAGTCTGACATTGTCCATTTTTAATATGGAAATTTCAAAACACATGTATTCTAAAATATATTTATTTTTTTTCTCTTCCGGACATGATATTCCTCAATGCTTTTTAGAAATGTTCCTTTTACATTTCAAATTTCGTTCCACTGATGCTGAATCCACCAAGTGGTTTTCCAGCTAGGAGGATAAAAGCCGGGGAAAAGTGCTCATGAACTGGTGCACATATTAATTACAGTGTTTCCGTGGATACGGGGCTCACTATTTTCAGTACAGAACGTGGGTAACAACAGCAAACTTTAATTGCCCCACGTGTTGGTGTGGGTATCCCACTGTAAGCACACTCTTTTATTTCAGGGCATGAGAAGCAGGACGAGGGGAAGGTGTTAGACTAGATTTTCAAATACAGCACAAAGAATGCCCAAGGTTGGGGTGCCTGGGTGGCTCAGTCGGTTGGGCGTCCGACTTTGGCTCAGGTCATGGACTCGCGGTCCGTGGGTTCGAGACCCGCGTCGGGCTCTGTGCTGACAGCTCGGAGCCTGGAGCCTGCTTCGGATTCTGTGTCTTCACCTCTCTCTGCCCCTCCCATACTCATGCTCTGTCTCTCAATAATAAATAAACGTTTAAAAAAAATGCCCAAGGCGGCACCCGTTCTATTATACAAGAACAACAGCCTTAGCCATCACCACACATTTTATAAAGCTTAAACAATATTTTTAAATAACCGAATGCTGTACTTTATAAAAACATACGGCTTAGGAGACGGCTGCGTTAAAAGGCTGGTGAGAGCGAGACTAGATGGAAGAGAGAGATACTTTCTCGTTTATATTCGGTGCCCATGAACACCCTAAGTCCCGGGGCGTGTGTGCGTGTGCGTGCGTGTGAAGCATCTTCTTAGTTTTACATTCCTACGCCTAATCACCAGATGTCAGATTTCTTATCCTGACGGTAGTTATTATCCTTTAATGAAAGAAGGCATTCCAAATTAAGAAAAACGTGCATCAGTGGGAACAGCTCAACCAAGATGTCATATTCGTGCGATACAGACTGTGAGGCAAGTCCTTCGGTTTGGTTTTGAGACCATCAGTCATACGGTGATCGGTTTCCATCGGGCAAGTGAAAGCAGTCGATGTTATCTATGCCAAAGCCCACTCCTCACATACTTTCTGCAGTTGCGGCCTGAACAGTTCCCACAGGGAGCCCTGAGGACATTTTCTCTAAGGAAGGCCACCCCACCTCCAGTTGTCCTCACCTATGTCCCTAGAGTATTGGAAATGGAACTCAAATACATCAACCCCCCACCCCTCCTCCCAGACCGGAATCTCACCTCTTGCCTATCAGATAACCTATGAACGCATAAGTGCACCTTTCTTGTAAGCAACATTTTCCTGGTTTGCTTTCTGTAACAATTTAATGTCAGTGAATATCTTGCCAATTCGTTCATTGAGTAGTGATTCTCTAACACATGAATACTGAAATTGATGGCATCTGAATATTTGCTTAATTGGCTTCAGCAAATACCACTTTTTATACGCCAACACTTTCTGGCAACTTTTTATCTTGGTATGATTTCAAATTCAGTTAAAGCTGCAAGAGTAATGCCAAGAAACCCTGTGTACCTGTTATGAGTTGAATTGCGTCCCCCTACCAAGAAATGTGGACGTCCCAGGGGCCTAGTACCTGTGAATGTGGACTCATGTGGAAACAGGACAGGTGCAGATGTCATCAGGTGAGTTAAGAGGAGGCCATGTTGCAGTAACTAGTGGGACAAGTATTCTTATAGGGAGAGGGGCTTTGGGGACGCACACACACACAGAGAAGGCAGCCAGGTGAAGACAGAGGCAGATATGGGGGGCGATGCAGCCACCAGCCAAGGACCAGCAGGTGCCCCCGGGAAATGGACCAGACAACTCCTTCAGGTTTCAGAGGGGACGCGGCTTTGTGGACCTTGACTCCACCCTCCAGAACTGTGGAATGACCAATTTCTGTGGCTTTAAGCCCTCACACCAGTTTGTGGTAGTTTATTACGGCAACCCCAGGAAACCAATACTCTGCCCTCTACCCAAATTCGCCAATGTATACTTTCCTCCTACTTTTGCACTATTTTCCCCAAATCTCTTAAAAGTGAGTCAACAGGCACCACACATCCCTTTAACTCTAATGTTTTAGTGTATATTTCATAAGAATAAGGATAAGTCTCATGCATACAAGTTATCAAAATCAGAAAATTTAGCATTACTAACTACTATTACCTAAACCACCCTGCACACCCAAATTGGCGTTACCTTTTCCAACTGTATTGTTGACCGCTATTTCCCCAGCCCGGGAGGTAACCCACGATCCCCTGGCACATGTACTTGTCCTTTTTCATTAGTTCCACCCAATTTGGGACACCTCTTCAGTCTTCTCAAGACCTTCTCTCATATGTGTTACGAGGTTTTTGGCAGGGAAACCAGAGAGGGGATAGCATATTCTTCCCATCATACCCTATCAGACAGCACAGGATGTCCCTTGGTCCCATCAATGATGAAGTGAACCTTGATCACTGGCAGGGGTGAGGTTTGCCAGGTGTTTGCAGGGCAGAACTGAAACTAGGAACCCATGCGTGCATGCCCATATCGACAGACACATGAACGCCTGAATACAGGTCTTCCTTACAAGAGAATACCAACTCACCCAGGCAGACGGCATGTCAAAGTTAGAATCCGGCATTCGTTAGAGTAATAACTGATTTCAATGGGAGTCAGTAAGGGATGGTAACACTACATTCCTGCGTGCTGGAAAGGCAGACATTTGAACGAAACCTTGATGAGGAACAGAATATTTACACAGTCTTCAAATATCCTGCCACAAAATATTCCACTTACATATAAAAATGTTGGCATCTAACCTGATAGGAAAAATAGAAAATTCTGTGAGTGAATGTTTTGTGCTTTTGAATTGCAGATGGGTTCTCTTCTTTCTATAGAAACTTCTGCATTATGTGCTAGCAGGATAAGATGAAGGCTGTCCCAGAGGAATGTATAATGCGCAAGCAATTATTTTGGGTCACAGCACATGATATTAGGAGTTTGCAAATGTTCAGTTTAAGGATACGGGGAACTGTATGGTGAGATCACCCCAACTTTTTCTCAAGACTTCAAGGGCCTGTGTCATCCAGACCCCAACCCCTTAAACGTCCAAATGTTCTGAATTCACTTGACCAAAAATACTGTATTTGGGAAGCGCGACAATATTCACTGCTGAACTATTCATGGAGTCTCATATTAACTGAACAATAAAAGTTGCTATCCAACAAGAAATGCACATTCAAAACAAAGAAACACAGATTTAGATAAGAACAAGAAGTCTAAATGGGGTTTCTGAAATAGAAGAAGTCTATACATTTTTAATGACGTATTTCCGCTATCTTGCATTCATTGAGATGGTAAGTTTAGTGACACTATTCAAAAATGGAGAGTGGTGAGGCGTCTGGGTGGCTCAGCCACCCAGCTTCTGGGCATCTGACTTAGGCTCAGGTCATGATCTCATAGTTCATGGGTTTGAGCCTCACATCGGGCTCTATGCTGACAGTTCAGAACCTGGATCCTGCTTCAGATTCTGTATCTCCCTCTTTCTCTACCCCTCCCCTGCTCGTGCCCTGTCTCTCTCTGTCTCTCAATAAGTAAATGTTAAAAAAAAAATTAATGAAAGTGGAGTATCAGCCTTCAGAGAGCTGCAAAACAGGGACACATCTGTCAAGGAGTGTTTGAGTGAGAGGTAGCAGGAAACAGGAGAAGGGAGGGAAGTTCTCCTGGTGTCACAGAAGCCACGCTCTGAGTTCTGGGTTACTGTTTGCCGATTTCAGGACCAAGGACAAAACACCTAATTCTGTCCATCAGCTTGCAAGGTGGAGCCAACTCTTACTACTTAATGTAGATGCCAGTTAACCTCGGTATAAATGTATGCAGTACCCAGCACAGTGCTGACCTACAGCAGCCACTCAATAAACTGTACCTGCACTAATAAAGGTAATCAAAAAAGAAAGAGTATCTTATTAAATACAACATTTGTGGGTGGGATGCCGTGGTGGCTCAACTGGTTAAGCGTCCGACTTCGGCTCAGGTCATGATCTTGAAGTTCTTCAGTTCGAGCCCCGCGTGGGGCTCTGTGCTGACAGCTCGGAGCCTGGATCCTGCTTCGGATTCTGTGTCTCCCTCTCTCTCTGCTCTTCCCCCGCTCATGCTCTGTCTCTCTCTCTCTCTCAAAAATAAATGAACATTAATTTTTTTTTAATTTTTAAAAGTACAGTATTTGTAAAACCACCATGGGCTAGCGTCTGATACGTCACCCACCCCTCTCTGCGTGCAGTATTTGGCGGGGCCCTGAATGCAAGCTCCAAACAGCATGGGCAGAATGCAGTGGCTGAAGGAGAGAAGGAAGGGCAGTTCAGCCCCAGCTCCTTGAAATGCTGAGGGTGGCAGATCCGGTCTGACTCCTTCCCTTCTTCCCCTCACTCTTACCATACGATACATTTGACAAAAGCAGCAATGAGGAAGCAAAATGATTTCAAAGGCAAGAAATGGTTCTAAAGCTCCATGCCCAGACTATGCAGCCCAACGGTGGTAACAGCTTCAAGTATAGCATCTGAGGCAAACCAGAAAAAATGCCAGAATGCCCTGTCTTATGACCGTTACTGACAAAAAGGCAATGTGCCCTGAGGTATATGTGAGAACTCTTTGCAAATCTGTTCCTTAAAGAGAACCCACATGGAACAAAATACTTTGGTGAAAGATTGAGTAGAAACTTACAGGCACTTCTGAAAGAGATCTCCAAAAAATCCATCCGCTTCGCTTATTTCCAGGTAACTTACCACTTAGTTTCTTTGAAAGTCTGTCCTCCAGCCAGTGGCCCCGCAAAGCACAACAGACCCTTCACTATTGCTTAGGAGCCATTATTTGCAAACGAAAAGAAAACTTCCTCACAATTCTGCCCCATCTTCAAGGACAAACTCCAAAGAACTGCTAAAGCTTCAAACAAATCAGAGCGAAGATAGCAAACCATTTTTATAAAAAGATAAGCAAAACTGTAAGAGTCCCCCCAAAATGAAACTTAACATCACTGAACAAAAAGAATAACAGATACTGATCCAAAGGGCAATCAAATGCAAACAGGAATAAGACACACATGTTCTCATGAAACACCTACTCTCTATGCCCTGCATCATTTTACATTTATCATTGCTGTTGAATTGGGAAATCGAGCAGAGATGCTGTTTTATGAGGTACGTTCAGCAAGCAACCCCTCTCCTTCTGAAGGAAACAGGTGAAGAAACTTAAACCTCAAAACCTCAACACATTCAATTGCCATCTCTCTTCCCAAAGCTCAGCTGAGACATCATTGTTGAAAGCCCTGTGGCAGCCAGGAAGGAGGATGTCAGGTGGGGTGTGCACCAGCAGAAACCTGTAACAGAGCGGATTACCCCGGATGACCGCCAGTGAACGAGGCCACGAAGGAAGAACCCATCATCTTGCCACAGGACATCCCTCCTGTACTTGAGTCGGACCAACCAAGGGACCGTGGGGCTTCTATCCGCCCACAATCACGAGAACTTAGGGAACTGAACCAGAAGATTCATGCATCTCTGGTCTCAAGCAAAGACTTTCCCATGGGTTCCCACTGTTTAAGCAGAGAGAGAAAACTAAAAGCATTTAACTTTCTCCAGATGCTAGAATGTTGGCAGATAATGCAGGAGGCGATACCATCGGGGAATCCATTCATTCATTAGGAACTATGTATTAAGCCTTTATTATAATTAAAATGTACTTTGATTTTTAAATGATGGTAAATCTTTATGGTAATAAAAATCTCAAAACCTGTATTACAACCATTTAAAATTTTATAACAGTTGAGATGATACTGGAACACATTTTTACAGCTCCCGCTGTAAGCATTCTGAGGTCAATAATTATTACGCTGGGAGCACATAAATGTTTATTGTGGCCCTGCTGTCATGCGAAGTTACCACCCATGTCAAGAAAACAAAACATGTAAGAAAGAAAGGGTAGTTGTAAAATGCCACGTAAACTGGTGTGGATGGCATTTACAGTCACGCTGGAGAAGTCTGTACATGTTTCCACATATGACAGCGGTTTAAAGGGACACAGGGGAGGACGGGCACCTAGCAGTGGGCAGACCTGTTAGGGCTTGGGTCTGTGGCACCAAGAGCTGAATCCCCATCTGCCAGACAAAAGATGAAAAGCCCAAGTGTAGCGATATAAACATAGTTATTTAACACGAAATAGATATTGCCATGACCGTGAATAATAGTGTTGTAAAAACAGAGAAAGTAACGAAAATTTGGATAAAATGTCTAAAGTAGGAGAATACTTGGGGCGCCTGGGTGGCTCCGTCAGTTAAGCATCCGATTTTAGCTTAGGCCATGATGGCAAGGTTCATGGGATCAAACCCCACATCGGGCTCAGTGTTGGAAGTGCAGAGCCTGCCTGGAATTCTCTCTCTCTCCCTCTCTCTCTCTCTGCCCCTCCCCGGCTTGTTCTCTCTCTCTCTGTCAAAAATAAATCAACATTAAAAATAAAATAAAATAGGGGCACCTGGGTGGCTCAGTCGGTTAAGCGTCTGACTTCGGCTCAGGTCATGATCTCACGGTCTGTGAGTTCGAGCCCCGCATCGGGCTCTGTGCTGACAGCTCAGAGCCTGGAGCCTGTTTCAGATTCTGTGTCTCCCTCTCCCTCTGCCCCTCCCCCACTTGTGCTGTGTCTCCCTCTGTCTCAAAAATAAATAAAAATTTTTAAAAATTAAAAAAAATAATAAAATAAAAAATAAAAGAGGAGAATACTTAAATAAGGACATTTATATGACACAACTGCGTATTACTAAACCACCATGTAGAAGAAAATTTTAGGACCTGGGGATGTGCAGAAAGTGTATATAAAAAGAAAAGCTACCAATACATACATGTACACATCATATCAGGTAAATTCTGTGTAAATTCTGACATGTGGGGAGGGGAGACACAGAGGACAGAACACATCAAAACATACTCAGTGATTAGCTCTATGCGATGGAATTATTAGTGATTTTTAATTTTCTTCTTTACATGTATGGGTTTCCTTCAATTTTCTACAATAAATGTGTGACATTTATATTGAGAAAAGTATTCTTCAAAATAAACAATGAACAACACTCTGAAACAAGATGAAAACACAGGACTGTTCTCTTGGGTCCCGGATGAGTTTCAAATCTACTAAAGTCAAAGGTGAACAGTAAAACTTTAGACAAGTCAATGATTATCTGGCAAGCAAACCTGAGTAACGTTTGAATCAATGAGTGGCCACGATATAATTAAAGGTCAACCATCCAATTAAAAGATACAATTTCATAAGGAACCACGGTGAATGAGTGTTTCCGAGAAAAAGCTGAGACAAGAAATCATGGGTTCCACGTTAGTAAAGAGCCCCCTATTGAACATAATTTGAACATAATTTGAAGGTATTGAACATAATTTGAAGGTATTGTGCAATTTGCTTATATTACATGTCCTACTAAGCCACTCATTTATTTCTATTCATATCATGGTTTTGTGTGAACCACACAATATTCATTGACAAAGACCTTGCACGAAATGAGGCAGTGTCTTTCTACCTCACTGATTTTCATTTAATTATTCTCTAATACCAGTCAGTGTTCCCTGCTTTTTAAAAGGCTTATTTTCACTGAGATATCACCTCACACCAGTCAGAGTGGCTAAAATGAACAAATCAGGAGACTACAGATGCTGGAGAGGATGTGAAGAAATGGGAACCCTCTTGCCCTGTTGGTGGGAATGCAAACTGGTGCAGCTGCTCTGGAAAACAGCGTGGAGGTTCCTCAGAAAATTAAAAATAGACCTACCCTATGACCCAGCAATAGCACTGCTAGGAATTTACCCAAGGGATACAGGAGTGCTGATGCATAGGGGCACTTGTACCCCAATGTTTATAGCAGCACTTTCAACAATGGCCGAATTATGCAAAGAGCCTAAATGTCCATTATTGACGAATGGATAAAGAAGATGTGGTTTATATACACAATGGAATACTACTTGGCAATGAGAAAGAATGAAATATGGCCATTTGCAGCAACGTGGATGGAACTGGAGGGTATTATGCTAAGTGAAAGAAGTCAGGGAGAGAAAGACAGATACCATATGTTTTCACTCTTATGTGGATCCTGAGAAGCTTAACAGAAGACCATGGGGGAGGGGAAGGGGAAAAAAAAGTTACAGAGAGGAAGGAAGGCAAACCATAAGAGACTCTTAAAAACCGAGAATAAACTGAGGGTTGATGGGGGGTGTGAGGGAGGGGAGGGTGGGTGATGGGCATCGAGGAGGGCACCTGTTGGGATGAGCACTGGTTGTTGTATGGAAACCAATCTGACAATAAATGTCATTAAAAAAATAAATACATAAAATAAAAGGCTTATTTTGTTCATCCGAACACTCCATACTTTGCTCAGAGAAAATACAGCCTTTTCTGGTTTTGTTTACCGGCAAACTGTGAATATGGACAATTGATATTTTCTGTCCCTAAATACCTTGCGTTAATGGTCCTCATGTGTGATTTATCTCTGGTGCCTTATGGTATCAGCTCCTCTCTTTCTTTTTCTTTCTTTAGTCTAGCATATTCTATTACAGTTTTAATGTTCCACACTGCGATATTTATACACATACGAAAGGGAAATGACACAGAGTGTATATGTGCTTGCGTTTGAGCTTGGGACACAATTTGAAACTTTCCTAGCATTTACTTCCCCACGTTTGAATGACTAGCTTCTCCCATTAATTCCCACTCCTCCATCCACAAGGAAACTCTCCAGCCATGTTTCCCCTGGACACTCACGACAGCACCAGCTTCTGGCTTGCCTTCTAAATCTGGCTCCTCTCTTCCAGTTTTCTCTGCAGCCTCCTGTTTCTCTAACAGTCTTTTAATTGGTATACTTTGGACCATCTTTCAAATGTTTTTTCACTTTTTTTCATTTCTTTTTATTAAAAATTTTTTTTAATGTTTATTTATTTTTGAGAGAAACAGAGACGAATGCGAGTGGGTTAGGGGGAGAGAGAGAAAGGGAAACACAGAATCCGAAGCAGGCTCCAGGCTCCGAGCCATCAGCACAGAGCCCGACGCAGGGCTCGTACTCACGAGCTGTGAGATCATGACCTGAGCCGAAGTAGGACGCTCAACCAACTGAGCCACCCAGGCACTTTAAATGTTCTTTCATTTTGACTGGGTGACCTGATTTACTCGAGGGCTTCTGTTCCCATGTGTGTAGATGAGACTCTCTCTCTTGAGTTCCAGAAACAATGCCTCCTGGACATCCCCCGGTGGATCTTTCATGGATTCTGACCTTGACATGTTCAAAAAGGAATGCATAGCCCTCCCACAGAAAACTTTTTTTCTCTGATGGTCTTTGCACCACCCCTTCCAATTTCCCAAACACAGATGGCTTGGAGTCATTTTTAAATTCCCTCTCCTTCTTTGATGTTAAACGACCCACATTACTACTGATTTCACCTTCAAAATATAACATCAGTATTTCCTTCACTCTCATCACCACATCCTAAGCCCAGAGTGACTCACCACCATTTCAGGTCATGTTCTTGCAAAGGCATTGCTTCCACTGAGGGGCCTCTTCTGTCTTAGTCCACGTGTGCGCATGGCCACGGGGGTGAGGTCCACACACAGCCTTACCCCATCCCAACCCTCACCCGAAGCTGAGATTCGATGTGAGGCACGCATAAAAATATTGATGTAAATATATTAATATGTATACACTAAGAAACAAATTAGTGTTTATGCTCAGTTTCACCTTCTTTCCTACACAGTATCCACGTTTAAGGCCAAAGACGCTTTGGTTGCTCTGTTGCTCATGTATCCTTAGGAGCCAGCCTAGCACACAGCACACAGTGGTCCCTCAATAAAAAATGTATTTAATGAATGAATGAATGAATGCACATAATTCGCCAGAGATATTTTTGAAAATAGTGTTTCCATTTTTATCCTGAGTTTGAGGAGAAGACTCCCTTGCAGCTTATTGAGAATGGCTTTTTTTTAGGGGCGCCTGGGTGGCGCAGTCGGTTGAGCGTCCGACTTCAGCCAGGTCACAATCTTGCGGTACGGGAGTTCGAGCCCCGAGTCGGGCTCTGGGCTGATGGCTCAGAGCCTGGAGCCTGTTTCCGATTCTGTGTCTCCCTCTGTCTCTGCCCGTCCCCCGTTCATGCTCTGTCTCTCTCTGTCCCAAAAATAAATAAACGTTGGAGAATGGCTTTTTTTGTTCTAAAATATCATCAGAATTTGTACTAATCCAGAGCATAGTACGTGCGAGAAGAAGCAGGTGAATCTGACTGCCGTAGGAAAGGTTAAACCCGTCAGGATTCAAGGATCCCTGAGCAGATCCATCAATGGCGTTGTGCCAGGTGGAGAGGTGGCTTCCTCTCCAAACCCAGCCCCAGACCCCTGGGACAGTTCAAATAAGTCTTTCGATGAGATGATGTGACAAGGTCCCTGCCAGACTCTGCAATCCCATAACCCTATTCCATGTTTTGAGGTCTCTTTCGCATCTTCGTATCTGCAGTTCTCAGATGAGGGTGCAGAAGTGGTATAAAAATTATAAGGCAAAGAAGCTATTTTCACGGTATTTACAGTTTATTTAAAGGGTCCAGTTAAATTTATGAAATAATCCCCACTCTCATCAAAGCCCAAGAAAGGCAGTAGATACAGAAGCGTGGCAGAAATGGGACGGACATGAATTTTGGAAACAAACCCCAGGTGGATCCTCACCTGGTTGTGTCGCTGGCTGTGAAAACCCCGGGCAATGACGTCATTAAGACCGACTGTCATCTCACTCGGAGAGGAGACGGAAGTGAAGTCTCTTAAACTATTCTATTGTTGAGAATTTCTCGTTATCAGCGACCTTCCAATTAACTCTCCCCAATCTCAGACTGATGCTCTCAAAGTTCTGTCCCTGCACATTTTCACTGCCGACTAAACTCTGCTCAGAGGAGGTAACAGAGGTGAGGGCACTGGATCCTGGTGGAACCAGCCCCTCACACATCGATGTCCTTTCTCCTCTCCAGCTTCACTGAGGAGCTTCTGCGACTTTTACCTGCATTTCATGGCACAGTATCTTTTTAAGAGATGTCTCCCAGGTGTCACGGTCAAACGCATTTGGGGTCCCTGCAGAATCTCTATCTTAGAACTCCACACCGCCCCAGAGCACTGTGAAGCCTCCACCTGCTGGACGGGTCACAGTGAGACGGGAAGCCCTGGGCCAAGTGCTTGGGGCACTACTGAGCTAGACTGAGTCCCAGGGACAGTCTGTAAGGACCTCATCAGGAGGCACCTGGACTGGGGATGCCCAAACCCTTTTCTTTAATGGTAACCCTTTTTTAAAATTTTTTAAATTTTTTTTTAACGTTTATTTGTTTTTGAGACAGGGAGAGACAGCATGAACGGGGGAGGGTCAGAGAGAGAGGGAGACACAGAATCTGAAACAGGCTCCAGGCTCTGAGCTGTCAGCACAGAGCCCGACGCGGGCTCAAACTCACGGACCGCGAGACCATGACCTGAGCCAAAGTCGGACGCTTAACTGACTGAGCCACCCAGGCGCCCCAATGGTAACCCTTTTAGTTACCAGTTTCATTATTTAAGAATGGAGGCAGGTGGTAACTGTGTCCCCACGCATGAGGGCAGCAGGACAGGTGAGTGTCAGAACCAAGGACGTAATTCTAGAACCGATGTTTGCCGATTCTGAGAACCAGTTCATGTGGAAAGCAGCACTCTGGCCTGGACCTACTCCTCACGGCCTCTAAAGGGAGGGCCCCGTGCTGCACAGGCTCACAGCTGTCATAGCTGTGTTGTCTTGTGCTTCCTGGAAACATTATTTTATTTCTGCCCCCAGCCTTAGAGTCATGTGGAACCTGCCATCAAACACTTCTCTTGCTTCTGTTACTACTTGCAGATTTATTCCCCTTCTACTCCCTCTAGGCTGACAGAAAATACTGGATGGTGACTGGATTTTTCTATGGCATCGTTTTGGCTTGGCTCCCTTCTTTTTTTTTTTTAATTTACTTTCTCAAGCCAAAAAAGTTATCTTATCTTTTATTATATTCCTTATTCCTATATACACTCCCACCTGACTCCTAGTCTGCCAAGTTGCAAGCCAGAGTTTTTAGTAAAAGTCTTCAATTATTACAGAAAAGGGTGAAAGCACTTCCGTCTGCCAAATGGTTCCCACACTAGGTTTCCTTGCATACTCTGCGTACCCCGGGCGGTCAGACAGAGCGAAATTCAAACGTGTCTTAGTTTTTCTACACTTTTCCCACATCACATCTTTCCTCCTCATTTTCCTTCTCAGTTGCCAGGTAAACGCAGATTGCTGATTTCTCCTAAATCTCAACTGGCCAAAGATTTAATAAACGGCATGAAATGACATGTGCCCACCAGACAAAATACCAAAATCACATGAATGATAGCAAACCAGGGGATAAAGTGTGTGTGTTTTCTGAGACACAGTGTGTTTTCTTACTCCCACCCCATCTCCACAAAAACAACTAGCAGCTATTCAAGTTTTAACACGGAATCCTGAAATTCTGTTATATTATCTGCAAATTACACAATTCTTAAAGTTAAAACCTTCTTAGGTGTTAGGATTTTTTTTTTAAACACAGACTACAATCATTAAGGGAACACAGCCTACCAAGTCTTTCAAAGAGTGATTTCATTTGGCAAGTCCTGGCTCAAGCTTTCTGAATTAAATTTTATATATATATAAATGTATATACATATATGCATATATAAATATATATACATATATGCATATATGTATATATAAATATATATATACATATACGCATATATGAATATATATACATATATGCGTATATGTATATATACGCATATATGTATATATATGTATATATATGATATCATAGAAAATTATAGATAGAAATTATATATATTAGATATCATAGAAAATTATAGATAGAAATTATATATATTAGATATCAGAAAATTATAGATAGAAATTATATATATATTAGATATCAGAAAATTATAGATAGAAATTATATATATATATATATATATCTCATAATATCTTCACTGAAAATGAAAAAAAATCTAAAGACTAAATTACCTAACATCATATTTCTGTGAATATTAAAATACCCAGATCTGGTTGTTGTAACAGATATAATATTGAAAAAGAAATGAGGGTGTCAAGAATCATGAATGACAACAATGGTATTACAGGAAAGCATCACCAGAAATATGCACTGTTCTGGGTGTGTGTTTACGAGCCCTCCCAACACGAGCAAGCAGTGAGCAGGATCCTGGTACAATAATGTGCTTTTCCAATGCGGTTTAAGGACTGAATGTTTCTTTAAATTTGACTGTGAAGGAATTTCTTATCTTGTGGAGCTTGATTTATTAATAAACATTGCATCCAAGTCCCCGGGATGAGTTCGGAATTAAGTAAAAAACACTCTGTCACCCACAGCTAGCAGCCAGTATGGCGGTCAGGCGTGCTCTTCCAATGGAGGTAAAGAGGGAGCCGTAATGACCGGGATCAGAAAACCAATGTTTCTCTATGCTCATGGGAATGTCTTGACCCTTTCCTCTTCTCTTTAGCTGAACAGACTGTATGAAAATCTAACCACCTCAGAACTACGGGGTCGTCGAAACAGTGATCACTTACAGAAGTGGTTCAGTGCAAGTCATTGCTAATAAAATATAAACTCCTAAGCAATGCTACATAGAGGGCACACAATAGGGGAAAATCTGCATGGGATACTGATCATCGACCTACAGGGAATGAACATCGAGAAAAACACAACTTGAACCAAAAGTCAAGGCATATGATAGCAGGTTATTTTCTTTCACTGCTCTATACACAATCCAGCGCTACCTACGTAGAAAGCACATTCCAAATCGAAAGGCAGTCATATTGTATAAGGACTCCCGGGCTATGACACCCACAAAGGGGTGATATTTCATCATCCCAAAGCCGTTCTTGAGATGTAACCTTGAACACAAGGTCGGGGGGCAGGGGGTGAGAAACGAAGCAGAGCAGAAATGCCACATGATGCTTCTAAGTAAGTACTTCCAGGCATCTCTGACCCTACAGTAGCCCACGTCCCACACAAACTTGCTGTGGGGCATGATGGCACAGCCCTTCTCATGCAGGGTTCTGGACTTGGCTACTCTGTCAGTCTTCCAAGGACTGAACTATTAGATGCACTCCAGAGGTACAGGCCAGCCATTTCACATGAGGAGTGTCTTAGAGCATCATGGTGTAATTCTTATGCTGAAATTCAGTTGGCAACAGCTAGGAAAAACTCAGTTACGTGCTTCTAGTTTAGAAAGAGCCAGATGCGTAGACATCCGTATCCGTCCTCAGAGCTCTCTTTAGTTGAACTTCTTCCACTCAGTCATGGAGGAAATAAAACTGATGATTATGTTCCATTGTAAATAGCAGCTCTTTTAAATTACAAATCACTCATCATTTTTAAGCATGAGAAACTCGAAACAGCTGAAATTCCCCAAAAGTATTACAGCATCTAAACTCTAGAACACTGTGCAGCCTCTAAATACACGTTTCACAAAATACTTAAAAACATGGAATAATTTTGCGATATTGCAAAGAAACTGTATGGACTAAGTGGGTGCTACGCTCACCCCCACAAAGAACCAGGAAGCTGTGCATTAAAATGATAACGTTGACTTTCTCTGAGCTGTGGGATTGTGGGGGACTTTTATGTTCTTTTGGTTTTTCTATATTTTTCAATGCTTCTGAAATAAATGTGAATTGCTTCTGTGATTAGAAAAATATCACATCTTGGGGTGCCCGGGTGGCTCAATTGGTTAAATGTCCGACTTCATCTCAGATCATGATCTTGTGGTTCGTGGATTTGAACCCCACATCGGGCTCTCTGCTGACAGCTCGGAGCCTGGAGCCTGCTTCGGATTCTGTGTCTCCCTCTCTCTCTCTGCTCCTCCCCTGCTCACGCTCTCTCTCTCAAAAATAAATAGACATTAAAAATTTTTTTTTAAAAAGAAAAACAATATGTCTTACTAAAAGGACATTCAGAAATTAAATCTAAATGCTTTACAATATTAAATTATTAAATTTTTTAAATTGTCTTAAATGTAGATGAAAAAAGGTTATAATGGAAAGCACTTTTGAAGAAGAAGTATAATTTACCAAAAATGGGAGCTTACATAAATGAACAGGGAAGCCTAAGGAAGTTTTCCTTATGCCTTGGACGTGGACACATGTGTGTCTCAAACTTTCCAAGCCTGGGAAAAACCAAAAGGACTCATGTTTCTGCCAGATGCCTATGAAAGTGTATTTCTCTGTCCTTCAAAGAATTTTATGTCAAGTCATAGAAAAATCACGAAGCACACACTATTGCCCGTTTTCTGAAATCCCTTTCATGGTCTTAGTCCCAGTGAATATTGAGTGAGAATTTTCACCGTAAAGTCAGGATGGGTTTTCACTATCGATTTTAGTGATGGGAAGGTTTAGGCCGTGGTAGGACGTACAACAAACAGAAGTCAAACTCTTAGAAACACAGAGAAGAAGGGTGGTCACTAGGGGCTGGGGTCGGGGAGATGGGGAGCTACTGGGCAGAGAACCAGCCTCCAGTTACAGATGGATGGATGTGCTTTCAGGATCTAACATACAGCATGGTGACTTTTGTACACTTGAGTTTTGCTAAGACAGTAGATCTTCCTACCACATTCTTACCACAACAGAAAAAGAATTACTGGCCACTACGTGAGTTGGTAGATGTATATTAATTAATCTGAATGTGGTAATCGTTTCACAAAGTATGCTTATATCAGATCATCACGTTGTACACTTAAAAAATATACAATCATGGGGCGCCTGGGTGGCTCAGTAGGTTAAGCATCCGACTTTGGCTCAGGTCATGATCTCACGGTGTGTGGGTTCGAGTCTCGCGTCAGGCTCTGTGCTGACGGCTCGGAGCCTGGAGCCTGCTTCCGATTCTGTGTCTCCTTCTATCTCTGCCCCTGCCCTGCTCACCCTCTGTCTCTCTCTCTTTCAAAAATAAGCATTAAAAAAATTTAAAATATATGTATACACAATCATGTTTATCAAGCATACCTCAATAAAGCAAAGAGGCTCTTGGGGTTAATGGCCACGAACAGGGGCTAAAAACCTGGATGTCTGCCCAAGTTCCTTTTTTGACCCACTTGCCTTCAGATCTAGTGAGATAAATTAAGTAGGGTAAACAATAAAATGTGCCTCCCGAGTCCATCACAGCGATGCCAACCGTGTTCTTGGCAAGGGCCACGCTGTGGTCCTTGCGTGGACAGCAGCTAGCCTGGCCGCACCGAAGCGTGGCCAAGAGGTGATAAGTGGGTCAGCAAACGCACACTGCTCTTCAGAGAAGCTTGACTATAAAAATGAGAGAGACACTGAGGTGACAATTACAGGAAATACATTTGATCAGGGTTTTCCTTATTTTCTGAATTAATGGAAGATCCTGGGACCTAACTATGAATTTAAAAGAAGAGTCCAATAGAAAGACCGTGGAAATGAGAGATGAAAAAGTGAGGAAGAAATCCTTCAAAGGGTGGAAATTAGTTGAATCTAGAGAGGACGGATGAGCACATAGTGTAGAGAGAACGAACACACACCTTTTGGAATGGAACAAAGGCTGTGAATAAATGTGGGGGGGGGGGGGGAAGGAATCAACAGTTTGTTGGGTGAAGCCAAACACATTCAAGCCTGAAAACTTATTTTGTCAGTGGAGTTGAAGGCAAGATAAACTGTTAAGAAAGAGGTCGAATATCATATGTAGGGTCATTTACATAAAAAGATGGGGCACCTTGGTGGCTCAGTCGGTTGAACGTCCGACTTTGGCCAGGTCCTGATCTCATGGTTCATGAGTTCAAGCCCCACGTCGGGCTCTGTGCTGACAGCTCAGAGCCTGGAACCTGCTTCAGATTCTGTGTCTCCCTCTCTCTGCTCCTCCCCCACTCAAGTTGTCTCTCCCTCTCTCTCTCTCTCTCTCTCTCTCTCAAAATAAAACGAATAAATATTAAGAAAAAAAAATTTTTAAGTTGATAAAGACATCAGCTCTGCCACAGGTCTTGGAGAATCAGACTTACCCTGAACCATCTGGAATTATAGCTCATTTTCTAGGGAGAAATATAATCTTAAACAGCAGGGTGCCCCATGTCTTAATATTTAAATCAAAGTGATGGGAAAGATAAATTGTAACGAAACAATATAAAAACTCCATACTAGTATAGAATGGTCCAAGCAACTAACGAGTAAAGTCTGGGAATGAGTTAATTTTGACCTCTCAGTTGAAGCCACTAACACAAAGTAAGCAACATGCTTTTGAAATATCATTTACTGTTTCAGTTATGACAGAATTGTTAGTTCCCAGAAACTAACACCCATTAAATGCGGCACCCATTAAAATGATCTGGTTCCACACTGCCCACCAGACACGGTCCATGACACCCTCTATCCAACAGGCAAAAAAATCGCGAACATCAGACGTTCAAACACAAAAAGCCAAGGATTGTTGTTCAAACACAACAAGCCGTGTGCGTTGTTGCGGCCAATGGTAAAGATACTGCTGAGCTCCCCTTAGTAAATGATTGTCCACCTGCTAACATTTTCCCTGCACCTGATTTCAAGGAGTGAAAAGCCCTTGAAATATCTCCTGGGAGCATGTAACAGAAAAAATTCACCATTACCCTGGGGCACCTGGGGGGCTCAGCTGGGTTAACTGTCTGTCTGGCTCTTGACTTTGGCTCAGGTCATGATCTCGCAGTTCTGTGCTGGCACTGCAGAGCCTGCTTGGGGTTCTCTCTCTTTCACTCTCTGCCCAGCCCCTGCCTATGTGCTCTGTCTCTCTCGTTCTCAAAATAAATAAATACATTTTTAAAAAATAATAAGCAAATAAATAAAACTAATTAAAATGACACTGTATCCTTCAATTGTCTATTACTCACTTCTTGTAATTATGTATCAGAGCTACCCTTTATAGAGTAAGATTTATTAAATAATGCCAGGACATGTGGAATATCAAATTATAGCCTCCCAAGTTTTTCAACAGGAAAAGAGAAAAAGCCCGAGATGATCTGTCAGTAACACGGGTGAATCATTTTCTCCAGTATAAATAAGCACCCCGCAGTGTTTGACTCAATTAAATTATTCTCCTTTCAAAATAATGAGCTCCAAATGAAAGGGATTTGTTTCATATGGTTCCAAATGCCACGGGCTGTTACAGTGTTCAGATTTGCCCCCGCTTTGGAAGGGGCCGCACTGCGCCATCAGATGTGAAAATTCAGAAAACCGCAATAAATGCAAATCTTTTATCCAAAGTCACATGAGGAAAGAGGGGAGAAGAGAGCAAGTGGACCCAGAGACCACCCTGAGCGCAGTCCCGTGGCACCTGATGGCAGAGGGAAGCCGGCTGGTGAGCCAAGTGCCTGAGCAAGTTCTGAGCGTATCCTATAAGCGCTCACTCATCGTGTGCTTCCAGACATGACGCAGACACATACATGTATAAACATGTTGGAATAAATGTGAAATCGAGATTTTCAAGAGAATAAATCCTGACATGACTGGAGTTCATCAATTATCAGCTTTTGAGATTTATTCCTAATAGAAAAGCTTCTTAAAATCTGGGAAATGGCAAATTACCTTGAAATTATTAAAAAAAAAAAAAACCAAGGTGAAATATTGAGCTATAGAACATTAGTGTTCGAATATGGTGCAAATCAGAAAATATTTTCAAAAAATCAGATAATGT
The DNA here is from genome assembly GCF_022837055.1 of Prionailurus viverrinus. Classification (NCBI taxonomy): domain Eukaryota; kingdom Metazoa; phylum Chordata; class Mammalia; order Carnivora; family Felidae; genus Prionailurus; species Prionailurus viverrinus. The sequence continues at coordinate 79,243,779 of NC_062561.1, read as the reverse complement.
AAGATGAAAAATAAAAATGTACATATGGGAGATGCTCAACAATCACTAAAATAAGGTAAGTAAAAGAAAATTCTCAGTGGACAAACTATTATGATATATATTATGTTATATATATAATTAAATGCATGTATTTATATATAACATAAATATATATGTATATATATATTTATATATAAATATAAAAAATATAGTGCATTATTTTATTGGGACCCAAAACATTTAGATTTGAGATTTTATTCTATTATATAACCTCTCTGATATCGGATTCTTTGCATAAAAATAGAGATTATATATTAAGTGTGTTACTCACATCATAGAAATACTCTATTTTCCCAGTGAGGTATTTGTAAAACTTCGAGGAAACTGCAAAGCCCTATTTACTACGTGCTCGAAATTGTAAAAATCATATTTCTTTTTGGTCTAAGTTTTGAAAAGTTACTGCAGAAACCCATCATTTTCTTGGACCCACCCCAATTCCGAAAATATACTGGGTTTAAATGATTTCCATTTCATACTTAAAATTCCAGAAAGTATCAATTGTCTTGCTTAGTAATAAACACAGTGGGTCCTCATTATTCCTGTTTGCCGAATTATTTTGTAACACCAAGATGAGCACTTCGGGTACACGTCCATGGCCATTCGCGCACATGCACGAACATTCCGGTCACCCAGTGCACATGCTGGGAGCCGAGCTTGTGTGAGACGATGCGGCGTCTTCTTGGTTCAGGGTCGTAGTGAAAAAAAGTCTTACTGTAGTCTATTTGGTGCCATGTTTTTCACACTTTTGTCCTTTTGTTGGTGATTCTGTTGCTTAAAATGAGCCCCAAGCATGGTGCTGAAGTCCTATCTACTGCTTCTAAGCGCAAGGAAGCTATGATGAGCCTTATGGGGAAAATATGTGGGTGGATACACTTCCTTCAGGCATGAGTTACAGTGTCACTGGCCGTGAGTTCGATGATGTTTATTAATTATCAGTATATATTTAAAATGTGTCTTTATGGGGTGCCTGAGTGGCTCAGTTGGTTGAGTGCCCGGCCCTCGATTTTGATTCAGGTCAAGATCCCAGGGTCGTGGGATCAAGCCCTGTGTCAGGCTCTGCGCTGGGCTTGGAGCCTGCTTATGATTCTCTCTCTCCCTCTGCCCCTCTACCCATCTCCCCCGCTCATACTCTCCCTCTCTCTCTCTAAAAATAAAAATAAAATAAAATAAAATAATAAAATGGTGTCTTTAAAATGAAAGACATCGAAAACAAGGTTCATACGAGGGTGCCTGGGTGGCTCAGAAGGTTAAGTATCTGAGTGTTGGTTTAGGCTCAGGTCATATTCTCAGTTTCATGGGTTCGAGCCCAGTGTTGGGTTCTATGCTGACAGCTCGGAGCCTGGAGCCTGCTTAGGATTCTGTGTCTCCCTCTCTCTCTGCCCCTCTCCCACTCATGCTCTGTCTCTCTCTCTCTCTCTCTCAAAAATAAATACATATTTTAAAAAATTATAAAAAACAACAATGGGAATGACGGCCTTAGTAGTCCACTCTGGGGACTTCTGGCTCTGTATGAATTCTAGCATTAGACATATGACAACAGATCACAAGGACTGGGGTTCAGATTAGGACACCAAACGGTCTCAGACACTATGTTCCGGCCTGCAACATTTGCACTGCCCTCTCTGAGCACTCGTCCCTCACCTATCGAAGGCAGGTGAAAGCTAGCACATATGTAGTAGGGTGAATTAATCCCTATGAAGCCTGTAGAAAAATACCAGGCACATATGAAGTGCTGTATAAAAGTCAAGTATTAGTATCTTCTAGAATTTTGTAGATCATTTGGCAAGAATACTGACAATATTCACAGTACCTAAACCTACTCCATAATAAACACAAACCACTTGTGATCCAATTAAAGTAGGAATGTTCTAATGCTGTTCAGGATACGACAGCAACACACACATTCACACATCTCTACTTAACAAAAACCCACAATACGTAATTATCTCAACTCACCGAAACCTTTTTTTTTTATGTTTATTTATTTACTTTTGAGGGGGTGGAAGAAGGCAGAGAGAGAGGAAGAGAGAGAATCCCAAGCAGGGTCCGCGCTATCACAGCAGAGGGCTCGAACCCACGAACCATGAGATCACGACCCTGAGCCGAAACCAAGAGTCAGACACGTAACCAACTGAGCCACCCAGGTGACCGCCCCCTTTATAAAAATATGTTTATTTATTTATTTTTGAGAGAGAGAGAGAGATGGAATTGTTTCTCTAGACAACGATTTCCTGACAATCTTGAAAAAGATGATTCAGATGCTTTTAACACAAATTCCAACCCTCTCGTCTTCGCACCAAAAGGGGCAGGCCATCTGTGACTCGTGTCCCTTCTCTCAAGCGCTAAATCCAATCCCACACCAAACACGGACAGCCTGACCTTGCACACGTGCAGATGCCAGTCACGTCCCACCACCCCACCGGGGCTAGCCTGGCGGCTGACAGCAGGGTGCTAAGTGCCCCCCATCCTTCCCCTCCGCTTGTTTGTTCTCAACACAGCAGGCAGTGACCTTCTCAGACATAAGTCCGATTGCATCATTTCTCCACCCAAACTCTCCAAAGGATCCCCGAGTCACCTGGGGTGAAAGGAGATTCCAATGTCCCGCCCACTGGTGCCAGCAGATCCACCGCCTGTGTCTCCGACACTGGCCCCCCCGCCCCCACCCGCCGCACTCCAGCTGCACTGGTTTCCTTGCTGTTCCACAAATACAAGGCCCTTGCTATCCCCCCACACCCTGCTCACCTCGTGACTACCCCTCCATGTGGCTCATGGTTCACGTGTCACCTTCTCCATGAGGCCACCCCTTAATACTCTCTACTCCTCTCTTCTTGTCCTTCCAGCGGTTCTCTGTGGGTGACATCCTGTGTATTTGACTCATTTGCGTGTTTGTCCTTCTCCCCGGTAGAATGTAAGCCCCACGAGGCAGGGATTTCTGCAGGGATTTCGGCTACTTTTGTTCACTGCTGACCCTCTTGGTACAGAACAAAAGGCACTCAAATATTTACGCAGTCTCTTACGCATCAATAATCTTTGGAAAACAGAGAGAATATTGGACAATGCGGTGCTAAACTAAGTACAATGGCATTTAATACTGGAAACAAAATAAATCTCTCGTTTGGGGTTGTTGATGGGTACACGTTTCTATAGAAATTACAATTTTTAGGACAATGTGTTTCATCCATATTTATTTAAAAGTAAATTATTCCCGTGGATGGCTGGCTGGGCTGGCTCTTAGATGGTGGCAGACTATTCAGACTGGCTTAAGCCACTAATCAAATTTCTCAGTCTCACTTTACTTGCTTTCGTTTGTTTTTGCCACGCTCTATAACATCCAATGTCTTTTCGCCCACTGTGTAGCACCTAGAACATAGTGGTTATTCAACAATGATTTGCTGAATGAATGAATAAACTGTAATTTCTTCAAAGGCAGGAACTGTGTTGAAAGTGATAGTCAATAAATATTAATTAAATGCTCGGTAAATGAAGGTCACTAAGATAACTATCAGAAATAGAACTATGCATACAATGTGAGAAAAGGGAACTGCAGAACCAGGAAAATGTTAACTCGAAAACTATAGATTTGACCTCCAGCTCATACATGCAGTAAAGTCAAATTCTGTTGCTCAGTTCTGTCTGTTAAAGACACACAATGTCATCAGACATTGAGAGGCACATGTTTTCAAAAAAATCCTGCACAACTTCTTAAAACCTTTGTTAGAGCTAAACTCACCAGAAAAAAAAATCCCCAATCCTAATTCCAAAATAATTAAAGTGTGGTGTGAGAGTCAATGTCAGCGTCTAAGCTCTACCCGAAAACAAGAGCGACAAGTAAATCTAGTGATTGTTATACTTAACGTTTTCATTTCCTCATAAAGAAATGTTGCAGATACTTCTTTACTAGATGTCACCAAGAGGATAAGATTTAATAGATACCGTGTGTCTAGTTGGCTAAAAATTAAGAACAGAATGGACTGTGGACTTAATGAAACAACACTTCTCAAACCATTTTAGTTAAGACTGATCTGCAAATATTAAGGCTTATAATTTCCCAGAAAAGGCAGCATAGCTTCACATGACATCTGTGCAATTTGTTTTATGAACTATGTGACCCACAACCTTAGTCTCTAATTATCTGGTAATTCCAGGAAAACAAACGATCACACTCACACACACACACACACACACACACACACACACACACACATTTTTTTTATCAACCAAAGTATTACATATTGTGAAATGTTACTAGTTAAATACACAGCCTTTTATATGCCATCGAATCATCAAATGGTAATAAACCACATTGCTTTACTTACTAATATAAGCAGCAGGACGATGTCAGGGTTATCACAAGCACAGGCGATGTGCATTGGTGTCCAAAAGTCTTCATCCTGGTGGTTGACATTGACCCCTCTGTCAATCAGGATCTCTGCAATGAAGGCATTATCATACCGAGCGCACTGAAAGAAAGAAGAAAAAAGGAAACATATTTCAAACAGTGATAAGGTTTATTGCAAATGTCCATGAAAAAAACTCCACTGGCAATCTAGAGTTTGAGAGATGGGGCTAAATGGAGAAAGAATGTATTCATGTTCTCCAGCTCACGTAAGGGGCACGTGGAAGGCTCAAGGGGAAATTACATCCATACACAGTAGAAAGAAAAATAAGAAAATAAGGACAGACATTAGGAAGGGGGGGAGATTTTCACTATTTGGGTCCTCTTCTCGTGTGTGTGTGTGTGTGTGTGTGTGTGTGTGTGTGTGAACAAACTTTATTATTTTTTATATGAAATTTATTGTCAAATTGGCTTCCATATAACACCCAGTGCTCATCCCAACAGATGCCCTCCTCGATGCCCATCACCCACCTTCCCGTCTCTCCCACCCCCCATCAACCCTGAGTTTGTTCTCACTTTTTAAGATTCTCTTGTGTTTTGGTTCCCTCCCTCTTTAACCTTTTTTTTTCCTTCCCCTCCCCCATGGTCTTCTGGTAAGTTTCTCAGGATCCACATAAGAGTGAAAACATATGGTATCTGTCTTTGTATGACTTATTTCACTTAACATAACACTCTCTAGTTCCATCCACATTGCTACAAAAGGCCATATTTCATTCTTTCTCTTGCCATGTAGTATTCCATAGTGTATATAAACCACATCTTCTTTATCCATTCGTCAGTTGATAGACATTTAGGCTCTTTCCATAATTTGGCTATTGAAAGTGCTGCTATAAACATTGGGGTACAAGTGCCCCTATGCATCAGCACTCCTGTATCCCTTGGGTAAATTCCTAGCAGTGCTTTTCATTTGTAGATAAGATTATCAGAAAATCTTGGACAATTTACCATAATTATCTTTCTGAAATACACATTTCATCACATGATGTTTCTGCTTTAAAATGTACAGAGTTTGTCACTGACCAAAGAATAAAGCTTCACTACTGTACTGTATCCAAGGCAGACATGACCCTTCACGGTCCTTCCGAATTCATCCCCCATCATACTGAAATGCAACCCTCACACCAGTTGCATAGCACAACTAAAAACTCCACAGTGCCAACTTGTAACAGCGAACTATTATAATTTCGAAATCTTCTAACATAAATTTTAATCACTGTATAATACTTGGCTTTTTGGAAATTTCATAGACTACTAAATGAAACTCTCCAGGAAATTGTTTTGCTTCTTTTATTTACTATTTATAGGTAAAACTCATAAAAATATGCTGGTCAGTGCTGGCTTCGCGGGTGCACGATCTCTGCAGTCATGCGTAGATGGGTCCTGGACTGGGTTTAATGCTCTGTGGCCATCATGAATTTCCCATAATTTTTGAAGAGTCCCACATATTCATTTTGCCCTGGACCTTATGAATTATCTGGTCTACAGAAGTCTGATTTTTTATATTTATATCTAAAAGGCTACATTAATATCAAATGCATATTAGTTAATTAGTTCAAAAAAGGACGTAAGCCAATAAATCAGCTAAATATCTATTAGCAAGATTTATGTATTGAAAGATATATGTTTTTTATAAGATTTCGATGCATAAAACAAGTTTCCGTCCCAAAAGAAACAGTAACCATACCACCACCAGAAGTATTGCCATGTCAACTTTCCAACCTATTCACTGGATAGTAGAATTTTAAAAGACCACAGGAGCACTTCCCTTATGAGTAACAGGGACCAGACTTACATTCCTGCCTGAATCAGCTGAAACAAAAACAAAACCACTCAGAAAAAAATATGACTTCTGAGAGCTCGGAAGAAAGGAGGCGGTCACATTGTTGCTGTCGCTCCAGCTCACAGCCTTGAAGGCATTCCCAAGCTGTAGCACAGAAAGAATCTGTGTCACCCAGGGCCACTCAAGAGGAGACTGAACCAAAAGTCTAGAGACCGAGCTGGCCGGTGCGCACAGGACAGAGTCACAGAGAGGACAGAGCTGCAGAGAGAACTTCAAAGATCTACAGAAGGCCCCCTCAGGTACACAGAAGAGTTCTGATCAGCACCTGCACCCCAGGAAATGACACAAGGTCCGGGACAGAACTCCCTGAAAAGGGAGAGGAGTCAGAGTTCATGCAAGGCCATAAATAGCGTCTGTTTCAGCAGCCAGAATGGAAACCTAACTGAAGGTGGCCTTGGGTGGAGCACACACATGTCTTGCTTCAGTGCAGGTGTAGAAGGGGAGATAGGAGCCCTGGGCTGGATGATACTCTATTCCCACCAAGAAGTATTAAATTCAAGTCCTGAAAGGATCACACTGTTTCCAAATAACTCCAATGCCCCCCCAAACAGAGCTCAAGATTATTTACAGAAATACAAAAATATTCAGTAACCAACAAGGCAAAATTCACTATGTCCAACATCCAAGAAGAAATGACCAGATATAAGAAAGCAGGCAAATAAGACCCACAAGGAGGAGAAAGAATGATCAATGGGGAACCAGCTCAGAAGTGATACACCTAACAAAGGACCAAATCTGTGTGTTAAACTGTTACAATAAGCCGCATTCTGTATGTTCAAAACACTGGGAAACCTTTGAACACAGTAAGTAGAGACATGGAAGATAGCAGTAAGACTCAAATTTTACTCCTGGAGATGAGAACTACCATGCCTGAGATAAAAACTATACCAATGAATGGAACCAACAATGAACAAGATGTTGTGGAAGACAAGACTGGTGAACCAGTAACGTAGATTCCACAAAGGGCGTGCGAGCAAAAAATGACTTTAAATAAGTGAACAGAGCATTGGTGAGCTGTGGGACATCTCCAGACAGTAACCACACAGATTGAAATGGGGAGTATGTGGATTGATTTATGTTTTTTCCTTCGTATTTAATTCTCATTAAAATTAGTAATTAGAAGATAGCCCAATTGTTAACTGATATTTCAAAGAAAGAACAAAAGAAAGAAAGAAAGAAGAAAGAGAAAAGAAGAAAGAAAGAAAGGAAGGAAGAGAGAGAGAAAGGAAGGAAGAAAGAAAGAGAAAGGAAGGAAGGAAGGAAGGAAGGAAGGAAGGAAGGAAGGAAGAGGAAGGAAGGAAGGAACGAAGGAAGGAAGGAAGGAAGGAAAAGAAAGGAAGGAAGGAAGAAAGGAAGGAAGCAAGGAAGGAACAAAGAAAGAAAGAAGTATGAACTGTGGTTCACAAGCATAATACAGTCATGGAAAACATTCATATTTCCCTCCTTGAGGCCTGGAGGTCTCAAGAACATAGTCAATGTAATGCAAAATCATGGCACACGTCCCATAGAAAGGAAGATAGAAGCAGGTATCAGTATTGGGATGTGTGGACGCATGTGGGGCAATGGCGGATGTGAAATCTGAGGGATTAGTTTCAGGTCTGAACCAAGATCTCTGCACATGTGATGTACCCGTGTCATGTGTAACCGTAATGAAGACGGTATGAATCGTGGCCCCACCGACAGTGGCTGCAGGTTTGGATACGATGACTAATAAGATACGGATCAGAGTATAAAGGCTCAATAAATAGGTTTTAGAATTGGGGCCTGGATCCAATTTATTTTAGGAAATGCACATGCAGGTAATTCCTGTTCTGTTCTCTTTATCACTTTGATAACTCACTGCATAATCAACGGTGATGCGACTCCTCCTTCCGTGTGTCTGTCAAGATATCCTCATCCTGCACCTCGGGAATCTGCATTTACAATTCAGAGATACCTACAGTTTGCCTTTGCGGTGTCTTTTACCAAAAAAAAAGACTTAATTAGATACAGTGCTGAAAATGGTATCAGCCTCTCTCAAGTAAGGTAATTTTTAGATCCACATTTCCACGGATCATGAATAATAATTTGACAGCAATAAATACCTTCTAATCACACTTGTCTGAAAAGATTATGATGGTTGAACATTCCTGTTACAATGTTCTTACAACATTATCGTTAGATAGTAAAGCTAATTCTCGCTAGAAAGAATTTTCTTCAAGCAAATCTTCCTCCCAGTTCAGGCTCCTTTCATCACTTCAGCCAGTTTCTGGCAACAGCTTACAGCACCAAGAAGGTGGCTGAATAGCCACTCTGTCACCTTCAGAGAGGTCTGACAGCACCAGTCCACCTTGACTGCCTGGAACCAAGTCTCTGGCTCCTCCTGTCCTCTTCCCCTGCCTCTCTAAGGTCCAGGCAACACTGGTTGCATAATTTGTGGGACCCAGTGCAAAAGGGAACAGTGAAGCCCCTTATTCAAAAATGGCTAAGGGGGCGCCTGGGTGGCGCAGTCGGTTAAGCGTCCGACTTCAGCCAGGTCACGATCTCGCGGTCCGTGAGTTCGAGCCCCGTGTCGGGCTCTGGGCTGATGGCTCGGAGCCTGGAGCCTGCTTCCGATTCTGTGTCTCCCTCTCTTCTGCCCCTCCCCCGTTCATGCTCTGTCTCTCTCTGTCCCGAAAATAAATAAACGTTGAAAAAAAAAAAATTAAAAAAAAAAAAAAAATGGCTAAGAATTTCAAGATGGCGACAGCACAACATGAAACCAAGCACGGGCCCTGCGGAGCACAGCTCCCGTGTGACTGAGCGGACCATGTGCCCGTGAAGCCCTCGCTGAACTGCCAAACCTCTCAACCAGCCTGCCCCCAACCAGGTCCCTCAAGTCCACACACTGCACTGCCTTCCAGCCAACTTCTGGTTCATTCCCTCACCTGGAAATGTCCACAGAACCTCAGTGGAAATCGATCTCTCTGGAAACACCGTCTCTCCTGCAGCCTTCTTCGGTGTAGAGAAACTTTTCTCCTATCAGGCCCTGAAAAGGCTTGGCCATTTTCTGAGCTTATTGATTTTTTTTTTTTTAAGTAAGCTTTACACCCAACATGGGGTTTGAAGTCATGACCTGAGATCAAGAATCGCATGCTCCACTGACTAAACCAGTCAGGCGCCCCTTAGCTGATTGATTCTTTTAGAATCATTGTCTGTTCACCTTAAAGTGCTTCTTTCTAAGATTCACTCTATCCTTACATACTACCCCTCTTCTCCCAACCGGGTCACTCTCCTCTTTCATCAAAGTTAGGGACTAAGATCACAGTCGTCCCCATGGTCTGAGGACATCAGCAACACTGGGTTACCCCCCTCTCTGAAAGCGTGAAGTGCCTTGACTCCAGGACCCCACAAACCTCCACCACGTTTTACTGGAGTTACCGCCCCTGGCTTACCGCCACCAAGACTGGCTCCACGCTAAGTCGTAAGTCCTAACATCACAGCCCGTGATGACAAAAACATCGTGTTCTACCTCCTAAAGCATACTTAGAGAGCAACAAGGCAAATAAGTCTTCCTCCAAGACTGTTTATTGAGTTGGCCAGGATTAGTGACAGGGAACACTCTCCACACCAAGTCGGCAGTCCACAGCTTCTCGGCTTCTCGGTGATGCATGTTTCCACTCTTTGGAACTGTTTCTAAACAACGGTAACATTTCGCAAGGTTCAAACCCCATGCAACACGTATTCCTGATTCCACTGAAAAGACCCGAGAAATCATAGAAACCAAATAAACAAATACAGACAATTTTAAACGTAAGATGTTCTGCCTTCTCCCCACATCTTGTCATAAGGGATATCTTACGTATTTTAGTCCTTCTGGTTGGCTAAGGAGTATGTCTTGAACAACCCTGAAATCTATCACTCAGAAAATCGAAAGATTTCTCCAAACATTGAATTCACACATTCATCGTGCATACATGAAAGTTATCACTTGCAAGTTTTTGGCTGTTTTTTTTTTTTAACATGAGTTGGATATACTGTGATATTAGCTTTCTCATTCTCGATGTCTATACATTTTCAGCACACACTTCCCTTTTTACTTCGCAGTGTTGATTTCAAAGCCGCTGGGGCAGAGGAGACAAGCAAAAAGTTACCGGGACAACATCTAATTTGATCCAGGTATCAGTTATTGAGTGGATAGCATGTGCTAAGCACAAGTCTACTATTAAACAAAAAAATTATGTCTGAACTCTCTGGAAGGGGTGGGGGGAGGGGAAGCAATATGATTTATACAATCAATTTGTTTTCATCATTGCCCATTTGTCCTGTCTTATCTGTATGAGTTCTCAGCGATTCAAAACATTTCTACAACCAGACACAGATGGACAGAGACAGGGGCACACACGTATAGAGATTTCTATCAGTAGCAAAATGAATTTGAATCTGTTGCAATTTTTAAATTTTTTGAAATCTCTCTAGAACTTCCGTATGGCCCTTTGTACTGAATACCAATCCCACCGGCCAGCCTCTCCAGCCAGTGCCTGGATCTGCACAAAATCACTTCGACTTATCTGCCACTATCTCACATTGAGGAACTGCACTCATTACATGCTCTTGACCATACCTCTCATCATTTTTGCTTTTCACGTGCAGATGGTCTCGGACTTAACCATGGTTCAACTTAATGATATTTAGACGTTACGAAGGTGTGAAAGAATTTTGAATTTGGATCATGTCCAGTGCTGGTGACATGCAGTTCACCCTCTCGTGATGCTGGGGCAGCAGACGCAGCCCCCACGCAGCCACGCCATCGTGAGCAGAGACAACCGAGATGCTGACAACCATTCTGCACCCAGGTAACCATTCTGTGCATGTCATTTTCAGTAGAGAATTCAATAAATTACAGGAGGTAGTCAACATTAGGAAATGAGCTTTGCGTTCAATGAGTTTTGCCCAACTGTAGGCTAATGTCCATGTTCTGAGCACATTTAAGGCAGGCTAGACTCAGCTATAATGTTCAGTAGGTTAGACGTATCAAATGCATTTTGACTTAATGATATTTTCAACTTCCATGGTTTATCCAGACATAACCCCATCGTAAGTCAAAGAAGATCTGTATCTTCTCCCTGGTAAATACTTGTACTGCAGATTACCTTGCCATACAGAAATGACCCAGAACATCTAGAGTTGAATTATGGTTATTATTATTGCCTCCTGCCTTCCAAACACACATATCTTCCAGCCAATTGAATCAAACTCTAATTATAAAACCGGCTATTTCTAAAGAGATTCAGATGTACCATTGATGCATTTCCAGAAAATTTTAAATCCTAATCAAACTTTTATCCTTTTAAGTGAATGTAAACTCTGCTCCTTCGGCTGCAATATTGGTTTGCTTCACTTTGGATCACCAAGATTTTGTTAGGCAACACTCTATTCCAGGTACTGTGCTTGGAAATGTACATGTAATGTTTAATGACATAGTAACTACACTTGTTTAATGTAATTTAATTAAACATGTAATGTTTAATAACATAGTACCAGACAACCCACTTAAATGAGATTGAGGGTGTTCAGAGCATTCTATAGAGTCATGGTGGGGGCTACCAACAGCCTGAATAGAACTGGAATAGTACTCCAATATGGGGTACTCAGAACAGGATCTGAGTCTTGAAGGATTGTGGGGGGAAGTGGGCTGAGACATTAATCATAATCGATTAATTATTCACTGAAGATCTACCATACGCCCAGGGTGGTGCCATGCCAGAGTTGGTCTATGAACTAGATACTGTCCCCAGTCAATAGCCAAATTCAAGAGGGTAATGCAGTCAAAAGAGAAGTATGACGGGGAAGTCCAGTGAGCTGTGGGGCCATCTCAGAGAAGCACCCCAAAGTAGGAAACAGCATGAAAAATCTGGAGGAGGAATGAAAATAGCTCTTTGGGGAATTACACATCATTTGGCATGGAAGGCCTTTCTGAGCAGGAGAGTTTCAAGCTGATACCTCAGGGAAAACCCTTCTGGGTGCAACATCCAAGTTCCAGTTGGGAAGGCTCTGTCCCAGTGCTCTCCATACTGGTTGGCTGGGATTTTTCTCAGAGGGGATCACAGATCAAAGGCATCTGTAAAGAATTCCTCACCCATCTGCCTTCACCCTGTCATGAAAGATTCTGATTCATTATAAAGTGGGTTCTATTATTGCAGAAGCAAAACAAAACAACAAAACAAAAACCTTGCTGGTAACTTTACTACAGAATTTTTTAGAATTTTTTAATGAACCAGTCCTGTGTGGTACATTTGCTCTAAAATGAAAACTCACTCCCTTCAGTTTCTGGTGACCTTCTGAGAAATGCCACAATGTGCACTTTTACCCCCTAAGCCATGCACGCAGGCACTCCAAATAAAAATATACTCGCAGTATAGATCAAGGTTGAGATTTTCATTCAAGATTCAGATGGATACTCTATTAATGATAAAAAATGCTGGACTCAGACTTTCCAGTTATGGATAACATGATTCTCACAGACAAAAGAAATGTTGGATTTTACCATGCAAAGTTGGGCCACACATTTGACTTTTGGGGCACCCGGGTGGCTCAGTCGGTTAAACATCCGACTTTGGCTCAGGTCATGATTTCACTGCTCATGAGTTCAAGCCCCGCGTCGGGCTCTGTACTGACAGCTCAGAGCCTGGAGCCTGCTTCGGATTCTGTGTCTCCCTCTCTCTGCCCCTCCCCTGCTCACGCTCAGTCTCTCTCTGTCTCTCAAAAATAAGTAAAACATTTAAAAAAAATTGAATTAATTACATCCTTGGAAAAATTTAAAGGAGTCATGGTTTCCAGGCAACAGAAACTCTACTTCTAGCACTTTCTAGCATCGTCCTCAGACTGCAGAATGGTTGGGCTCTCCTCCTCAATGACATGATCACTTGGGTCCATCTTGCTCATTCAATCGCCTCTGCTTCCTGGTGTACCATCCTGTATCAATGTCCCCTGTTCCCCATCACCCAAGAAACTCCCAGGGACAGTCCCTGGAGAGGGCACATTTTCTTCTGCTATGATTCATTTCTTGCCAGCACTTGGCCTTACAGCTTTCCCCTTATACCTTCCAGGAAAGCAAAGGAGGGTAGAGTAACCTGGTGGATGCCCAGACGCTCCAGAGTGGGTGGGCAGGGAAAGTGTAGACAACTTCCACATATCTATCCACCATGTTTGCTCTTTAATACCTAAATCAGTTTTAAAATAAAATCTTCCTTGGGGCGCCTGGGTCTCAGCTGGTTAAGCGTCTGACTCTGAATTTGGCTCAGGTCACAATCTCAGGGTTCATGAGATCGAGCCCTGCACCGGGCTCTGTGCTGACAGTGCAGAGCCTGCCTGAAATTCTCTCTCTCCCTCTCTCTCTCTGCACCACCCTCTCAAAATAAGTAAATAAACTTTAAAATAAAATGAAATCTTTCTTTAGACGTTTCCTCCACAGTCCTAATATACACATCACAACAAATACTCTGAGCACAAGAGCCCAGATAATATGCCCATTTCACAGATGGGAAAAATGAGTCTCCGTGAGCTTCAGCATCTCCTCAAATTTAATGAAAGGAATAAGTGTACATGAAGTTACATATGAGAGGAAAAGACCAACAACAGCTGGCCTGTGACTCTTTTCAAAATACACTATTTTCTCCTCAATTTAAAAGATACTAAGATGTTGAAAAGCTGCTACTGTGGTTATTTTCTAATTACTACTGCTTCTCCCACCTCCTGAAACTTGAAAGACGTGTACAGTGAAGCCCAATGAACAGCCAATTCAGACACCAGACTTTCTCGTAAGAGCAGGAAGTGATTAAAATTTAAGCTTCTAATAAAAACGCAGCCGTAACCACTTTGATTAATTTCTTCTATTATGTGAAAGATACATGCTGATTATTGTAAATGATCGAGCAATATGTAAAAAGACAGAGTAAAAATGAAAAGACTTTGTCTCCTTTCCCCAACCTGAGTCACTGTTAAAATTTTTTCTCTAGCCATCAAGATTTTCTCTGCTTTTGAAAAAGTTTCTCTCTTTCCCTCGTCTCATCTATCTACCTGACTGTACTAAATACACTACACTCTAACCTACTTTTGGTATTTACCAATATGTCGTGAACAGATTTCCGTATCTGCTGTGGCTCAGTATTTTTGATAGCTACCTGATGTCCACCATGCAAAGACCTGTCTTTATGTCAAACTAGAATCCACCAGGTCAAAGAAAGTATTGCCCATTTCTAACGTATTTCACTTAAGCTTCACTGGGGTCTGCTGCTGTCACATTAAAAGAATTTGGATTTCATACCCCATTCAAGACGGTTTGGTTACCATCACGAGCTCCTTCTCAAGAGCTCATTTATTAGCGGTCAGAACATAAAACCCTGGACAGTATTTTAGCAAAACCTATGTGATTCTGTTTCCAAATCCATAAATATCATAATTTATTTTTTTAAGTTTATTCATTTATTTTGAGTGAGAGAGAATATGAGCAGGGGAGGGGCAGAGAGAGAGGGAGAGAGAGAATCCCAAGCAGACTCTGAACCGTCAGCACAGAGACCAATGTGGGAGTTGAATTCATAAACTCTGAGACCATGACCCTGAGCCGAAATCAGGAGTCAGACGTTTAAATGACTGAGCCACTCAGGAGATAAATCTGAGTTTTCATCTATTTGCCCTCCCAAGACTAAATGCCTGGGGTGCAGATACAGTTACCTGCTGTCAATATTTCCCCCCTGTCTCTCACAGGAGTTGACACCTGCCATATGTTTGATACGTGAATTATTTAATGAAGGGCAGGTAAACAAGCTAATGGGAGGCATTGGTTGAAAGTGTGAAAATTAGATAAAACTAAAGATTTTATATGATAAAATACACTAAAACCTTCTTTGCAAATATTCACCTGTAATCCAATGGCATTTGTTCATCTCCAACATCAAAATTCTCCTGGCACTTCTGAGAGAAATGTACCGAAATCTACACTTGGAATGAGTTCACTCAGCGTTAACTAAGTTAAACGAACAAAACTCCGGAAATCTCAACAATCTCCGCAGCTTATTCTCGGTGGCCCACACAAACATATGCTGCCTTTTTTCCCCAAAGACGTTGATCTGAGCATCTATAATTAGAGCTTCGGTGCTGATAACACATCAGGCTTCCTAACGCAGGATGCCCCCAAGGTGGGGTGAACAGCAGACAGGCTCAGTTGACATTTCAGATGCCTAAATTGCCTTTTTCAATACCTACGGCATGTTGAAACCCTGTAATTTTCTCCCTCTGGCAACCTGCAATTTTTCATTTGCTTTTATTTACTCGGGAACCCCAGCAAAAGGGGACTCAGCACCATGCCCGTAGCCGGTTAGCTGTCACCGGGCTTTCTCATGCGCACTCCTCCTGCGCCTGCCCTTTATCTGAGGCTCACAGCCCTGCCTCACGGTAGAGAAACGCTACATACGTGCACTGAGTGTGAAGTTGATGCAGCATTTCCCTCTATCTTATCGCTTTAATCCTCTCCTTTCTTTTTTCCTTCTGATTCCACCATTTCTGAATCTTTATACTCTGTGACCTGGGCCTCAAATAACTAATTTCACATTAGCCAAAGAGATCCTCACGTCCTTGGAGCCCAGGCATGCATGCATGCATGCATTCGTTCATTCATGGATAATGGATTGAGTATTTCCTATACATCACACGCCAAGGACATGAAAGTATCTAAGACAGTCACAGGTTTTGAAAATTCAGGCTAGGAGAGAGAAAAGGCATATCATCCATTAATGAGAACCCATCGTGACAAGATCGCTAGAAGCCAGGATGGTGCGCTAGGAGATCTTCGATAAAAGGGTAATTAAGTCTGATCAGGAGGGTGGACAAAGATGTCAGAATGTTCTCCCCAGGCAGGCGTGGCCTCCTTATCTTTCTCTTTCACTGTTTTCTGCTTACCCATATTCTGGGTCTTCTCCAATTGGTGTTTGTTTTTTCTCTCTCCCTCAGAAAACTAAACTCCATATGGGCACAGAATGTGTTCTGAACCTTCGCACCCCTAATACCTATCACAGCATCAGTTATTAATTAAGTAGTTAACGCATCAACTTTCCTACTCAACAAACCTGCTGAGCGTCGTCTGCGTGCTGGGCACCCCCCAGGCCCGGCAGATAAAATAGGCTGAGGAGAATATGCCCAGTGCCTGCTCTCAGGGAGCACACAGTCTAATAAACAGAACATGATCGTCGGGTCCGTAGTCTGTTTGGTGGCACCAGAAAGAAACCAGCAGCCAGCTGAAAGTCAAGTTGGTCGTGGAGTCATGACGGCAGGCTGCTACATCCTCCAAGGCAAGCCAGGGGAGCCTGTTGTGTTAGAGGAATTCTGAATAGAGACCCAAGCAAATGAAGGCATGGGCTGCGTGGACACCTGTGGAGCAATGTTCCAGGTGGAAAGGACTGGGGCGGGGAGCACCTGTGAACATGGTGGGCACACCAAGGAGCCACGAGAACAAGAGGGGAGTAGCTGGGGCGGGGCCACAGCGAGGGCAGGTCACGGGATGGCTCTACATAGGACTTTGGGTTTTTCTTGGAGCAGGAAGGAAAGCGTCTGGGATATTCGGATGGATGAGTGACACTGATTGGGCTTCTGCGTGGGAACGGACTTCAGGGTAGGCGAGGAGGGTTGGGGAGAGGAGAGATGATGCTCCCTACCCAGGGAAGGGATGATGGTTTAAGAGAGGGTGGCCGTGGTCCGGGGGAAGGGAGACAATGGCATCTGGCTGTGTGTCAGATGTCCAGAAAGCAACCGCTGATTTGCCGAAGGCTAGGATGCACTTTCATGGGCTCGTTACCCTCAAGTGCATAACATATATAAAGAAGTGGCTATTTCTTTCTCTCTCTCACAAAGACACACACTCAGTAATAATGCATTCTTGGCAATATTAACAATGCATTGACGTGATTTGTTCGCAGAACAGGTCTTCCAGCACTCGGATTAGAATAATGGTGTGTTCTCTGAAAACTTAAACGAACAGCTTGCAGGTGTTATTGGAAAACACACGACAAGAATGTTGTATTTGTCCTCAGAGGCCAGAGGGGAAGCTCTGTACTGTCTGCTACTATGTGACCCTGGCCAAAGTGTTTCATTCTCCTGTTTTCTCATTCCAACTAGGAAGGTAATAGAGGCATATTCCCCACCACACTGAGAATGAAAAATTAATTCATATGAAAATGCACCATAAATAATATAATATAATGTATATGTTGATCAATATCTAACATATCAGAGGCACGTCGTGGCTTAAAAGTTATTTTCGTATCTATTTGATCATCACGACGCATGCAGCGGTAGGTACACATCACAACAAACACTCTGAGCACAAGAGCCCAGATAATATGCCCATTTCACAGATGGGAAAAATGAGTCTCCGTGACTTCAGCATCTCCTCAAATTTAATAAAAGGAGTAAGTGTACATGAAGTTACATAGGAGAGGAAAAGACCAGAAGCATCTGGCCTGGGATCTAATCCTCTCCCGATCATCTTTTGATGTGGGACATAGAGACAGGGGTAGACACTCCCGAGGAAAGAGCGTAGAGCCTGGCCTGGTCTCTTTTGAACATGCTGATCACTGCACCTCCTGGTAGAGAGATAATCGTATCGGCCAAGGGGAGGATGCTTGTCTACAGAAAGCTGTTAGCAGCACGTCCCTGGCCTAGGATTATCATCACCATCAGACCCGGGACCCAGGGATTAATGAGGCAGGGCCCCACAGAAACATCACACAAGCCACGTAATGATCTGAGTATAAAATGGAGAGATTTCAAGACCAAAACACTGCAGAGAAGGAAAAAGTAATCTAGACATCTGTCTCAACCAACGCTGGAGAGAAACAGTTTACATTTCTTCTACAGACTGTCACCTATCAACAGTCTGAGTTATTTTTCCATGCTGCTGAGTGCATAAGAGGATTGTCTGTATCCCAGATATCCTGAGTCTTCTGTGGGTACAAGTTTCTCTTCTATGCACCGGTTCTCAACCTAGGCTGTAAATTAGAATCAGCCAGGGGAGCCCAGAATGGCTACATCCCAGAAAAATTAAGTCAGAATCTCCAGGCATGGGGCTACGGTTGGGAGGCGGGTGTCGGTCTTTTACAGCTCCTGGGTGATTCTAACGTGCAGTCAAGGCTGAGAACCCGTGCCGAGTCCTGAAGCTTCCGGCTGTTTGATGTATCGCCTTCTTTCACATAGTTCACAGTACCGTGAAGAAATACAGCTGATCTCTGACCTTGGTAGATGATCCTACGTGAGGTTTTTCACATTATGTCAATTTTGATATTTTCCAAAATGAAGTCTTGAAGACCAGTGAATTGAAACCTTTCACTTAATTTTGACCTGAATCAGTAACAATTTCTTGCACAGGAACCTAATATTCTTGTGTTCATGCAATTATTTATTTGTTGATTGACTTATTCACTGCTTGGTCCCCCAAAGAATGTAGGTAAGCTTTATTCACATTTATGTGAACCTGGTCACCAGCAGAGTATCGAGAAAGTTCATGGCAGCAATAAAAGCAACTTGTAGAAGCAAGAGAATGATTGCCTAGGAGTCTCCAATGGATACAATACCATCTACTTCTTTTTCTACAGCATCTTCTTGAGGGCAGGAGTTCTGACTCCATGTATCAAAGATTAATTACAAACATCAGTGCAGAAGTAAACACTGCAGGTCAATATCTGAGCCTGATCATTTGGAAACATCATGTGTTGACCAGCCTCTGGCACGTGTACATTTGGCAACTGAGCTTGGAACCCAGGAGTGATTCTCCCCCCTGCATCCCCCCAGGCCTGCCCAGGGCATACGGTTCTCACCAGATGGAGCAGGGACCCTCCTGAGGAAACGGGGGTGTGCGGATCCGCGCCCTCCTTCAGGAGCCGGAGCGCTGCAGGACGGAAAGAGGAGAAGGCGGTTAGAGCACGTCTTTTATCCACCCCGTGAATACAAAACCTGTAGCGGTTCATTCAGCTCTAAACTGCAAACAGCCACAAAAGCGAAAGAAGACACATTGATCGCCATCTGACCTCAACTTCGTGTATGTAGGGCTGAGGGCATCTATCTGCACATTCAAACTTAATCCTCTATTTGTCCATATAATTTCCTATCACAGCTGTGGAAATTATTCAGAAAAAGGAACACTTTTTTTTTTAAAAAAAATTGTATTTACTTCAATTCAAGTTAGTCAACATACAGAGTAGTCTTGGTTTCAGGAGCAGAACCCCGTGATTCATCACTTCCATACGACACCCAGGGCTCATGCCAACAGGTGCCCTCCTCAGGGCCCGTCACCCATCTAGCCCACCCCCACCCCTTCCAGCAACCCTCAGTTTGTTCTCTGTGTTTAAGAGTCTCTTATGGTTTGCCTCCTTCTCTGTTTTTATCTTATTTTTCCTTCCCTTCCCCTACATTCATCTGTTGTGTTGCTTGAATTCCACATATGAGTGAAATCACGTGATATTTATCTTTCTCTGACTGACATTTCATTCAGCACAATACATTCGAGTTCCATCCATGTTGTTGCAAATGGCAAGATTTCATTCTTTTCGATCGCCGAGTAATACTCCATGGCATATATATACCACATCTTCTTTATGTATTCACCAGGGGATGGACATCTGGGCTCTTTCCGTACTTTGGCTATTGTTGATAGTGCTGCTATGAACATTGGGGTACATGTGCCTCTTTGAATCAACACTCCTGTATCCTTTGGATAAATACCTAGTAGTGCAACTGCTGGGTCATACGGTAGTTCTATTTTTAATTTTTTGAGGAACCTCCATACTGTTTTCCAGAAAGAGGAAAACACTTTTGCATTTTATTGTTTCAAAGTGTCCAGTCTGGATACCCTCTGTAGGGCCAAATAATAAAAAGAAATTACTTCACTAGGCTCATGTAGGCACTGGTTCAGTTAACTTTATTTTTTAATCTCGTTAGGACCCATTGGTTTAAAACAAAGCTTATACTTTGCATGTTAAACCTCCTTTCATGTGACAGTAGTGTACCCATCATTCCAAGAAGCACTATGGGACAAGGCCATTTCTATCTAAATTACTAATGCCGGGGGTGCCTGGGTGGCTCAGTCAGTTAAGCGTCTGGCTTCGGCTCAGGTCATGATCTTGTGGTCTGTGGGTTCGAGCCCCACGTCGGGCTCTGTGCTGACAGCTCGGAGCCTGGAGCCTGCTTTGGATTCTGTGTCTCCCTCTCTCTCTGCCTCTCCCCAGCTCGCACTCTGTCTGTCTCTCTCTCAAAAATAAAACATTAAAAAAATTAAAAAAGAATAATGCCAAATAGGTCAAAACATATACCAATTATCACACTAAATGCACAGTTGGAAGGTGACCTGTGTTTCCACTTAACAGCAAAGGTGAATTCATTAGTACAAGGAACGCCCCGGGGAATAAGGAGACCTCTGCTTTTTCCACTGGCTCCAGGGCCAGCCACGCAGAAAGGTTCATCAGCTCCCCAAAGCACTCTCATGGTTTCCACAGTTAACAGCAGTATCACAGTCTCAATAAAAAGCCGTTAGTGCATTTTCCACAAAAACTATAATTAAAGCAACAGTGACTCTTTTTTTCTATTGTAACATAGAACTGAATGAAATGGCTCAGATTCAAACTCGTGCCTCACTGAACACACTCTCTTTCCATGAAGGTTCCTGGCAGTCTGGAGTGCTACCTGCATGTACCTTCTTTGCTATGGCACCCCAATTCTTTTATGTGTTCCAATCCCCAGTGTGTCCCCATCTTCCCCAAAGCGGACTGCACGTCAGAAGGGGCGCCACGGGTCCTGGCGGACACGGTTACTCCAGCAGTCCCCTCTCCAGAAAGGCCATCCCTTTGATGGCATGTGCACTGGAGGTGAACAGGGAAGCAGAACAGCCTGTCCAAAATGAGGGTAAGGTGGTGACAGCAGAGGCCATCCACACCCAGCCCCGCGTGCCCTCCAGACAGCCCTTCCTGAAATCAGAGTGCCTTTGTCCAAATGTCTCTTCCCAGGGAACTCAGACACATTCCTGTGCTCGGTCCACAGCAGTCACATGTGGCTTCTTGGATCTGTACCTGTTCACGCCCGTCCGCACCCTGAGAGCATCCTTAGTAGGAGAGCATCCACACCTGTTCATCTTCCAAATGGCTTCCTCTTGGGATGCTCTTTCTCCAGTGAAGAATTTAATTCTCCTCGTAAGACAAATTCTCCAAATGTGGGTAGTTTGTTACAACACAACTTGCCCAAGATGGCTGTCTCACGGGATCGAGAGTAACCTGACAGCACGTGGGGCATCCATTTACTTCCTTGGGCATCCTGCCCCTTGGCCATCAGGACAACATCTAGGAAGGCATTGCCTTTCCTGTCCTCTCTGTATTTCTAGGAGCGGCCCCGCATGGCACAACAGATGCCCTTTTGCCCCCCTGTTCCTGGCTCTCTCTGTGCACACGAATTGTAAACGGACACACTTTCTGTTCCCTCACATCTTCTTACCCTTAATTTTTAAGTATTTTTAAATGTTAATTTATTTACTTTTGAGAAAGAGAGAGAGAATGAATGAATGAATGAATGAATGGATGGATGAATAGGGGAGAGGCAGAGAGAGAGGATCCCCAGCAGGCTCTGTTCTGTACCATCAGCGCAGAGCCCGATGTTCCTTGAACTCAGGAATCGTGAGATCATGACCTGAGCCGAAATCAAGGGTCAGACACTTAACCGATGGAGCCACCCCAGCGCCCCTTCTTACCCTTAATTTTGAAAAGTCCATTGCCGACAACAGAAAGTGAATTCAACATGTGTATCAATGCTTTCCTCAGAAGATGAATAGCACTTTTCCCCGAATGTTTATTTTTTTAACAAATGTACGTATTCATCTTGAACTAACTAATATCTATAGAGTGCTTTTACAGCTTCTACAGCCAAGCTCTTGAACTACAAATACAGTAGGAGGCAGATTATATCACTTATGACATGTGTAAAACGCCATCAGATTTCTTGAATCGAATCCACCTTGCACGTGTGTAGTGAGTTACACATAATAGGAGCCGGTGACACCCTGGCCTTGGGGTTCCACAGACTTGGCTCTGGGGCCTGGCCCCAATGGGAGAGCGACTGAATCCTCTGTGCCTCCGTGTCCTGTCAGATCAAAATAACGGACAGTCACTGGACTGAGGTCATGGGGGCCCTGAGAGAACGGAAAGAGGACAACAGTACCGCATATTCATTGTGCCCCCGGCACTGGGTACCGATCTCCAAAGGATTCCTATTAGTATAATTATTCTAAGTCACAAAACCCCATAATAACAGACTTTAGAATCCATAACTGAAGGTTTGTTCTCAATTTTCTCAAAACCTTCTGATTTTTAAACGTCGAATGTAAGCGTAGGACATAAAGAACCCCAGTCTTGCAGCATTCACCCGGAGGATGCGTGTGTGATGTGCCAACCCTGAAAGGGGTGAAAAGGATAAGGCAGGAGACCCTACAGGATTCGGACACCAGTTTGTGGGCAACAAAGTAGATGACAGGGTTTCAAGCAAAGGATTTGAAAAGATTCATGAGCTAAGCATAATATGGGCTGAATGTGTGTGTGCTTCCCGAATTCCTGTGTTGAAGCCTCAGCCCCCAAGGTGACCAGATCAGGAAGGGGGCTGCCGGGGGCTGATGAGATGGGAATGAGGGAGGTAATGAGGACCGAGACCTCCTGGTGGGATTAGTGGCCTTATTCGGGTACGAAGAGACCACAGCTCACCCTCTCTGTCCTGTGGGGACACAGTGAGAAGGAGGCCATCCATAAACGAGGAAGCTGCCCTCAGCAGCGGCCATGTCTGCTGGCACCTTGATCTTGGACTTTCTGGCCTCCAGAACCGCGAGGAATAAGTGTCTGTTGTTTAAGGCCCTGGTCTACAGCATGTCTGTTACAGCGGCTGCTGGAGGGCGACACAAAGGCCTGAAGGGGTCTCTTGCTCCCACCCTCTGTGTAAGTACTGAATGCAGGGTGCCTAAGTGGCTCAGTCGGTTAAGCATTCTACTTCGGCTCAGGTCATGATCTCATGGTTCATGAGTTCAAGCCCCACATCGGGCTCTGTGCTGTCAGCGCAGGGCCAGCTTCAGATCCTGTGACCCACCCCCCTCCCGCCCCACTCACACTCACACTTTCTCTCTCGCTCCCTCTCTCTCTCAAAAATAACCATTTAAAAAAATAGATGAATTCTGAAAGCAGATTCACGATCAGGCAGTGGGGTGGCAGTCACAGCAGTGAGCGTGCACAGCTTTGTTGTGGAAGATAGAGAACACACTAGGCAGGCGGGGACACAGCAGGAGTCTGAGCTACATGGCATGGGGGGGGGGGTCTATGGAGCACTGACACCACAACCAGGGAGAGCAGTCTGTAGGGTGCAGAACATGGATGAGTAATCAAGAAGCAGGGGGAGCCGCACCGGCGTACTGGGATGGATGGGGATGGAGATCTGGGTGGATGCAGGGATGGAGGGAGGGAGGGAGGCAGGGAGGAATGGGTGGGTGGAGGGAGGGATGGATGGATGAATGGATGGATGGATGGATGGATGCAGGGATGGATGGATGAAGGGAGGGAAGGATGGATAGAGTGATGGAGGGAGGGATGGATGGAGGGAAGGAGGGATGGAAAGCTGGACAGACAGATATGCCTTTACATGTTTACTACACATTTTACTGATACAAAGGCTGTGTAACCCACAACTTAGAAATAAATATACAACGCTGAATGTTGTAAATGCCATATAGCCAATTGGTCTCACAGAATAATTTTCATGCTTTTTGTTGAACTGTTATATCCACAGCCAGTCTGTGGCTATAATTAGTGCATATGACCTTGACATTTGGGTAGATATTCTCACTGACACTGGTGAATAGAGCTGGGGGTGGGGGGTGGGGTGTAAAGCTATGGCTGGCAGACCAAATCCAGCTGTAGATTTTGTAAGACTTTGAATTAAAAATGATTTTTACATTTTCAAGGCATACATAAGAAAAGAAATAAAAAATTAAAAAAAAAAACCAAAAAATCCAAGAAGACTGGGCAACATAGACTTTATGTGGCCTATAAAGTCTGACATATTTTCTATCTGGCCCTTTCCAGAAAGTTCACTGACTCCCCTGAAGTATGTCAGATATCACTCACTTATCAAGGACCTGAGAAACATCTGTGGAAGTAAGACCAGGGTTTTTAGACAATGTATCATATTTTGTCACATTTTTGGTGCTGACATAACACATTTATTTTTAATTTTTTAATTTTTATTTTTGAGAGACACAGAGACAGAGCATGAGCAGTAGATGGGCAGAGAGAGAGAGGGAGACACAGAATCCAAAGCAGGCTCCAGGCTCTGAGCTGTCAACACAGAGCCCAACGCGGGGCTCAAACTCAGGAATCATGAGATCATGACCTGAGCCGAAGTCGGACGCTTAACTGACTGAGCCACCTGGGTGCCCCTGACATAATGTATTTGTAAGTGTAGCCCTGAATGAACACATCCTCCAAAACTTCTTAATTCTAGACGATCAGTAAGACAGTAAATGACGCCGACTTTCGTGGTGTAATTCTCTCATCTCAGGCCCCCAACAAGATGTCACCGAACCCAGGGTTGGAAAAAGATGTGACACATGAGACAGCACATGATTGGGGGGCACTTCCAGCACTCACCGCAAGACACAAACGTGACTTCAAGGGCCTAAGTGAACTAGTTAGGAAGTGATGAGTGTTGCGTATTACCCTTGGTTTTATTACCATCTACCTAACTGTAAGTTTGTATGCTTTCACTTTTCTATAGGCTTTGTTTCCCTGCTGTACAACCAACTGGCAAATTCCTGAAAATTTAACAGTGGGCTCTCAGGGGCTAGGAAGGTAAACTCAGCCCACCACGGGGTGGGGGAAGCCCGAGGTCAAGAAGGAGGGGGGCCAAGAAGGTCCAGGATGAGGCAGGCACAACACCCACGAGCTCCAGAACTTTGTGCCACAGTGACAGACAAGGAAGTCCCACCCCTCTCGTTTGGGCCACATCAGCCTACGGAGAAAAGAGGTGGGGACCATTTGAGCATGGTTTTTCTCCCTGCATAGAATTTGAGCTATTGTCCCAAAGGGCTGATTTACAGCCCTGAATTCAAACCACGGACTGCACGCTAAGCGGGTTGCCCGTGGAGACCAAGGTGGGGACT
The DNA here is from genome assembly GCF_022837055.1 of Prionailurus viverrinus. NCBI lineage: Eukaryota > Metazoa > Chordata > Mammalia > Carnivora > Felidae > Prionailurus > Prionailurus viverrinus. The sequence continues at coordinate 79,218,321 of NC_062561.1, read as the reverse complement.
CAGCTATTGACAAAATAAACATGTTTTCATATAAACACACACACACACAAATGGTAGAGTGAGCTAAATTCTAGGTCTCTGCGAAGGGTTAAAACCAGACATTGTAAAGAACTTAGATGCTAAGACATAATGAAGAAAATGCCACGTGCATCCTGATTACTTCATCACAAAGAATTTCAAAAGAGGAGAGGGTCCATGTTTCCAATGCCAACATAGCGGAGCACTTTTCTAAGTACTTGGGGTCTGACAGGCCAAGAGCAGCAGCAGGATAGAGAAATTCCAAAACCAAGACACGAGTCAAAATCCATTTTCAGGCCCTCCAATTACTCCTTTTGGGTAAACCTACCAAACGTAGGTTAAAATACTTTCTCCCAAAAGGTACACGTTCACGGCAGCCTCGTAATAACGAGACTCCAATCGCCAGTCGAGTGAAATGGCAGTGTCTTTCTGTGACAATAAAATCCGCAGGAAAACAGCCTGAGGCAAAACAGCCATCTGGGGACCAAACAGAATAATGAAGCTGAGGCTTCCTTTTATAGTGTCGCCGCTTGGAACTGATTCAGCATTTATTGTATATTTGTGGCTTCGTCATCAAGCTGCCACAGAGCTCCGCCGAGATGTCTGTGTGCGGGGCATGATTTGATATTTAAAAAGACACATTCGGTCTTTAAATCTTCAGCCATAGGGGTAAAAAAATGGATGAAAAGACATCATAAAATTTTGCTAAGGAGCTTTACTTGAATATGCATAGGCTGTCCCCACTCCACGTCCCCACCATCACCAACAATCCCCAAACCCAAGAGTTCAGCTGGTAATTAGCACTTGTTCCGAGTCTCCAGCTATTACTATGACTTATCTGGGTGGATGCCACACAGCACATTTAGGATGGTTACTGGACAGCAACTGGGGACAGTAACTGCTTTGGGGATCCTGTGAACTGATATGGATACCTCACTACAGCAGCAATCAATGCTCGTGTGATTTTCATGATGAGAGCGGGTCTACACTCACAAAGATTTTATGTGTAAAATCAATGCCTGGGTGGCTCAGTGGGTTGAGCGTCTGACTTCGGCTCAGGTCATGATCTCACAGTTCGTGGGTTCAAGGCCCCCGTCAGGCTCTGTGGTGACAGCTAGGAGCCTGGAGCCTGCTTCTGATTCTGTGTCTCCCTATCTCTCTGCCCCTCCCCTGCTCGTGCTCTGTCTCTGTCTTTCAAAAATAAATACCATTTAATTTTTTTTTTAAATCAACAGAGGGAAGGATACATGAAACACACCATAATCTGGGGTTCCAGTTGGAAGTCCAGTGAAGGCATTTTCTAGAGAGAGGAAAAGACAACTCTTAGGTGATAAAATGTCAGCAAGTGGAAGGTTTGGTTGGGGGGGTGGGGAGGTGTACAGGAGTTTTTGATTTATTTGCTCAACTCTTCTGCGAGTTTAATTTAATTTCTAAATAAAAAGTTACAAAGAACGACCACAAAAAATCAAGGCAGGGTCCTTTTGCCCCTGAAAGGATGGTAGAAACATCAATTTAAGACTTCCAAAAAGGTTGGGGAGCCTGGATGGCTCCATTGGTTCAGCGTCGGACATCGGCTCAGGTCATCATCTCGCGGTCTGTGAGTTGGAGACCCGCATCGGGCTCTGTGCTGATGGCTCGGAGCCTGGAACCTGCTTTGGATTCTGTGTCTCCCTCTCTGTCTCTGCCCCTCCCCCGCTCATGCTCTGTCTGTCCCTGTCTCAAAAATAAATAAACATTAAAAAAATTTAAAAAGTAAATTTTAAAGATTTCCAAAAAGGTAGATGTGAGAATTTCCGTAACAATGGATAGTCTTCTAAGAAATGCTTTAAAAGGTTTATCTTATCAATATGTCAACAAGGAAGGGAAGCAGAAAGCAGGAACATAGAGATTAGGTTATTAACACCACAGGCATGTGTACTTGCACAGCAGGAAGGATTCCCCACCCTAAGTAGAACTCAAATTTTAGGATGTCTAACAATGACTTTTTTTTTTTTATAGATTTTTCCAGTTCAGTGATTCTCAACCTACTTTTCATTATCACTTCTTCTCTGTCAACGTCTACCATGAAATTGTAGTACCACAGGCATTCTGTCCATCTGTTCAGGTGCTGTGACCTCTGGAGGGCAATAGCCCATTGGTAAAGTTAACACTTTTCTCCCCCTAGAAAGACTTAGGGCCATGTCTCCCCAACCCTTCAGAATCACGCCCTAGTCCTACGTCCAGATACTGATTCAGGCATCCAGGGATGAGATCCAAAACTCTGCATTTCAAACACACACTCCAGGAGATTCTGGTGCAGATGGCCACCTAAATTCACTTTGAGACAAAGTGCTAGGATTTTATAATCTTGGAAAATTACCTCCAAACACCTTACTTGGAACAAGAGAATTCATGGCAATGTTAAGAACTCACGGCAGATCTTTTCCCATTAATCGGTCATTGAGAACGTGGCCCCTGGCACTGCTTGAACCACGGGAACCGTCAGAACACACTATTTATTCTCAATAAATGAATACTTAGCCAAACCTGTCTGAGCTGAATCTTGGTTTAGGGGGCGATCTGAGAGGTCAAGGTCCGAATCAATGGGGAGGCCTCAGGTGGTGCTGGAGTCCAAGTCTGGGGCAATGATGCTCAACCCTCATTATGCTTAGAACGTCTCCCAGAACTTAAAAATAAATTAATCCCCCGGTTCTGTCACCAGATTCTTAAAATCAGGAAGTGCCCAATTATGTATATGTTTTTAAGGTCAAAGTACCTTGATGATTATGATACTGGGAAGGGTGGGAAGCAGTGGAAATCAGCATCCAAAGGGCTGCCTGGCCTATTTGCACCCCAGCCCACAGCGATCTGAAGAGGGTCTAGCAGGTTCTGAAGCTCGCCTTGAGGACTTGCTTGGGTTCTATATTCAGGGCAGGTGCTCAGTCACACACTAAGTGGTTGCTTCTGATTTGGATCAGGTCTACCTATGATAGAAGATAGGATCCAGTAGGCAGAGAGGGAAAGATTAGGACCTGAGGTCCCTGGGTGGGGAAAAACACCTATTTGGGAACAATGCTGGGGGTGTGTGACCACAGCAAACCCCCACAGGCTTAAGGTTCCTCTTAACAATGGAACAGACCCCACCTACTCCCCCTCGGGGTTCCCTCGGGAATTTGATGAAAGACATACTTATGGCCAGAGACCACCCCTCCTACAATGGAAAGGAGCCCATCAGGAATGGACAACCCAGCACCTAGAGCGATCCAGCCAGTAAGCGTAGAGCCTGAAAAGGACCAAGGGGGAAGGGATGGCAGAGGGGGAGGGCTGACCAGAACCTTATAAAGCAAGGACCCTCCCCTACAGTCCTGGCGTTCACTTTCCAATGTCCCCTCTCAGGAAAGAGAGCTTTGCTACTACTCTTCCCTTCTGATCTTACACTTTTAATAAACTTCTGCCCAATGCTCATTCTGTGTCCCCCTCTTCCTTCTTCGAAGGGGCGAGACAAAGAACCCCGGGTATTGTGGTGAAAAATCCTGCAACAACCCGCATCAACAGGACATTCAAGAATGCCACCAGCCACTCTCCTGGAAGCGGAGACCCAGGTGGTCAGGGACGAGTTCGGGTTCTAGGCTTAGCAAGAGAACTACAGACAAATCAATCACGTGCACTGAGGACCACCTTAGTCATACTGACCTACTGAGCTTCTGGTAGTTAAGGCTAATTTCGTATTACTTTGCAATGAGTTTTTGCTGTTGTTGTTTTTTCCTTTTTGTTTTTGTTTTACTTTGCAATTAGTTTAAGAGTTCTGCTTTCCTACTAAACTTGGTCAAAACTGGATCTGATTAAAATCTGGAAGTTGTGAGACTGAGATCCAAGATCACCATGGCCAGGCTGATTCAAAGCCCCACCTAACCCGCTTGTGCAGCTGTGACTAATGCAACAAATGTCCAGTGCGTGTCTTTTATGCGCTAAGCACTGTTTCAGGAGTTGGAGGTATAGCAGAGAGAAAAAATAGAACAAATCCTGCTTTCATACAGTTTATAATGTTGTGGGCAACAACACATGAAGACAGAAGGCAAACAAGCAATTATTGTATATTAGAAGGATCTGTAGTTCTCGAACACTGGCTGGATATGGTGACTCTTTTTGGAAAATGATTTTCCATTTCTCTCTTCAAATGTTGCTTGTAACCCCTTTCCTCCCTTCCCCGCCTTCAAGGCCATCACTGGCAAGGAGCTGAAAAAGTATTAAAAAAAAAAAAGGCTTCTATCAAACTCACCTGTTCTGTAGAATTTCAACATATATTACTGTGCTTATATGCTTGGCAGGAATGAGGAGTGGCCTCTGTACCTAAACCAATCCTAAATCATTACCTCTCTGAATATTCCAGAACAGACCCAAAGTGACGGTTTTACAACCACACACAGTTAACTGCACCCTATTTGTTCAGACTGCGATGGAGGTTTAGTAAATCCAGAATGTACACAATATAAATACATGCTTTGCTTTTTATTTTTTCTCTATAATCCTCTGTCAATTTACAACACATAACTTCAAAATGGGCTTTATAGTTCAAATTTTAGCAGTAGCCTTAGCTTAAAAAAAAAAGGATTCATTTTCCAAAAATGGTAAAACAAATGATGTACATAATTGACGTTGCTACTAATCTAGAATTCTCTTTACATCTTATGGTAAAAAATGGTAAAAAAAAAATGGTAAAAACATGAGGTACACAATTGACGTTGCTACTAATCTAGAATTCTCTTTACTTCTTAGGGCAGTAAAAAAAAAACAGAAACAATAATATAAAAAACATCCTTCAAAGTTACTAAAATGTGATTTACTTGAAATGAAAAGTAAAACAAATATTTACCCTCTTTTAAAAGTAAGGTAAAGGGGAATGGGGGGGCAAGCAAAATAGGGGAAGGGCAGTAAGACTACCGTCCCCTGAGGAGCCCTGGAGTAACACACAGAATTGTTGCATCATTACATTGCATACCTGAAGCTAATATCACATTGTATGTTACTTTTACTTGAATAAAAACAAATCATGACAAGCCAGTTTCAAAAAATTAAATCTTAAAAAAAAAAGAAAAAAAAATAAGGCAAAGGGAAGAGAAATATCTGAGTATTTATGCCACTGACCACGACCTAAAGATAAACTCAGACAAAAGAGAGCGGTAGAAAGCATCCTAGGCTAATCCTTGATTTATTGGTAGTTGGGTAGATGTAGTCTTTTATTCTTTCTTATTTCCCCTCCAGTCTTCCTCACCAGGTAACTGACAGACATAACACTGAGTGCAGGGTATTTTGTGAATTCCAAGGGTCTCACAGATATTCTTGAGTTTTAAACTCATTTTAAAAGTGAAATTTCAGGGCACCTGGGTGGCTCAGTCGGTTAAGCCTCCGACTTCGGCTCAGGTCATGATCTCACGGTCCGTGAGTTCGAGCCCCGCATCGGGCTCTGTGCTGACAGCTCAGAGCGTGGAGCCTGCTTCGGATTCTGTGTCTCCCTCTCTCTCTGCCCCTCCCCTGTTCATGCTCTGTCTCTCTCTGTCTCAAAAATAAATAAACCTTAAAAAAATTTTTTTAAAAAAAGTGAAATTTCATATGAGCAAAGTTTGCTCTGCCAACCTGCACAAATTGGAGCAACAGACTCCCTGAAGAAAACTGGAAAGGCTCAACAATTTTTTTTTCAATGCTTTAATTCTTCAATGAGCTAAAAATAGAGTGAAGTATTACACGGAAAGACACCGGGTACCTTAAAGCGATCACAAATGCAAACACTTGAGAATTGGTCCAAGAATAGGCAATGTATGAAAGAATAAAATGTCTACCACCGGAATGTTTCCAGGTTTGGTCGATTATGAATACAGCTGTTCCCAACATTCTTGCACAAGTCTTTTTGTAAAATAATGTGTTCATTTTTACAGGGCACATACCCAGAAGTGGGAGTTGTAGAATACAAAGTATGCACGGACTTGAATGTACTAGGAATTGTCAGAGCTTTCACAAGTGGGTTATACCATTTTACACTCCCACCGGCAATACACCATGTTCAAATTGTTCCACGTTCTCATCAACGCTGGATACTGGCTATTTAATGGAGCCATACTTATGGGGAGGACGACCTCTCTCCACGTGGTTTTTATTCGCAGCACCCTCATGGGTTTTAAGGTTGAGAATCCTTACACAAGTATTAGTCATTGGGAGATCCTTTTCTGTGGTTCCCCAGTCTCCTATCCAATATTTTATAGTGGATTTTAGTATGTTTTCTTACCGGTTTACAGCAGTTCTGTATCTATTGCATACCATTGCTGTTCCTTTGTTTGGCTAATGTAGAAAACCACAGTACTTTTCAAATGATAAAGTAACCTTGCATTCGGGGGTACAGACAATGGTCTACTTTGTTTGCTCGGTGGTGATTCCATGAAACTCACTTTTGATAAATCACAGGTGCACCTTTATTGCCAAATTTTACTGTGCGTTCTGTTTCACACTAAAAGATTAGAAATGAAAAAAAGGTGCGACAGTACTGTTAAAATAATGAGTGCTAACGTTTCAAAATCCTGGATACTAAATAAGAACCATTCTTTGGTAAGTCTACCTACAGCAGCTAACATCAGTGAGAACAAAAATGCTCTCCAGAAACAAAAAAATCTTGTGTGCCACGAGATGGCACGTTTCTCCTTCATTTCCCAGGACATTCTTCATATCAAGGAAGCCATGATATATCCCTATGAAAACCCCAATGCCCCCTTTTTTGAAAACATGGAAAGCTTATCCTAAAATTCACATGGAATTACAGGGGGCCCTGAATAGCCAAAACAATATTGAAAAAGAATGAGAGAAAAGAAAAAGAAAGTTGGATGCCTCACGTTTTCTGATTTCAACCCGTAATAAAACACTACAGTAATCAAACCAGTGCGGTACTGGCATAGGATAGATGTACAGACCAATGAAATAGAATTGAGAATCCAGAACCCGTAAACCCATACGCAGATGTTTAACAGATTGTCAATGACTATTCCACATCATTCAATGGGGGAAGGAATCGTCTCTTCAACAAATGTGTTTGCGGGGACAACTGGATGGCCACCTACAAAAGCATGAAGTTGAACCATTATTCACAACATATAAAAAAATTAACCCAGCAGACCCATAAATACGGAGAACAAACGTTAAAAGATTTAAGTGGACGCTCCTCCAGAGACGATATACACACATGACCACGAAGCACATAAAAATGCTGAACATCATTAATCATTAGGGAAACACAAATCAAATGAAAACCACAATGGTACCACTTCACACTCAATAGTATGACTACAGTAAATTTTAAAAATAAGAATAACAAGTGTCGGCAAGGATGTGGAGAACCTGGAACCCACCCACACTGCAAGTGGCAATGTAACTTTGATGGTTCTTCAAGATGTTAAATACGGATTACCATGCTAACCTTCCTACTCCTAGGTATAAACCCCAAAGAGCTGAAAACAGGTACTTGAACAACTACTTGTTCATGAACGTTTATAGCAGGGCTATTCACAACAGCCAAAAGGTGGAAACAACTCAAATGTCCCTCGAATGACTGATGGATAAACCAAATGATTATATCTACAGCATGGAATAGTATTCGTCCATGAACAGGAATGAAGTGCTACACGTACAACACAAATTAACCTTAAAAGTGTTATGCTAAGTGAAAACAACCAGACAAGAGGCCACATACTGTGTGATTTCACTTACTTGAAATATCAGCAATAGGAAACCCACGGAGATGGGAAGCAGATTAGCAGTTATTAGGGTTGGGGGAGGGGTAAATGGAGGGTGACTGCTTAATGGGTATGGTTCCCATTTGGCCGGGGCAGGGGTTGGGGGGGGGTGAAAATGTCCAGGAACGAGATGGTCCTGATGGATGCACAACATTGTGAAGGTTCTCACTGCCACTAAACTATACACTTTAAAGCAGTCAGTCGGTCAAGTGTCCAACTTCAGCTCAGGTCATGATCTAACAGTCCGTGAGTTGGAGTCCCGCATCAAGCTCTGTGCTGACAGCTCAGAGCCTGCAGCCTCTTTCAGATTCTGTGTCTCCCTCTCCCTCTGCCCCTCCACTGCTCATGCTCTGTCTCTCAAAAATGAATAAACATTATTTTTTTAAATAGTTAAAATGAGACGTTTTATTTAAGATGTATTTTACCACAATTAAAAAGTCCTCATCCCCCTGCTGTAATGTCTTGAACTTTATAACCTTCTTAAGCCACGTACATTTTATTACAATTAAGTTTTATAAAGCTATATTTACAGAGAATCTAATGTCACGTAACTTTATTTATATAACTCCCATTTGTGTTTTTCAATAATTCTGAGGTAGAAAGGGAACAACTTTGGGACCTAATTAAGTCTTCTTATCTGCATAATATTCATTTAGAAATTTTTTCTCCAATGTGCTAAACGTCTGCACACTTTAGTCCCCGTAACAATCTCAGCAGAATAGTTTTGAATTCATAGGTATCGTTTCTGGTCACACAGAGCTAGTCTGGTCAGCACCATGGACACCAGTTTTTACAATTTTTCAACTCCGCCTCAAATTAACCACAGGCTCTTAGCTGTTCCTTGACCCACCTACCCTGCTATTTCCCGGGTTCCTATTTCAACCACTTACTTCCTTTTGGAGTCTCATTAATCATTACATTTTTCTTTTCTATACTCAGACATATGCCCCATTAAGCATTTATAACTGTTGTCCCCAGAGAAGCTCATGTAGAAAAATATGTACCGTGTGACGCATTAAGGCAGAGAGATTAATGCCGCCCCCTAGGAAATTATCAATTCCAATTTCAGTACTTGCCAGAGGCTTCAGCATTCAACAAAACTGAGGGAGCCCGCCCCTTCCCGGGATGCTGATGACCACAGAAGCCGCCAGACCAATCTATCTAGCGGTGTTAGGTCTTCCCATGGAAGGACTGCCTGACAAACACAAAATCAACAGTATTTAATGTCCCTGCACGTGGAATAATTTACTTTGGATTCACCAATTTGCAGTGTGTGTCTTAAACATTTTTGGAAGTCCAATATTATGCACACTGATGAAGTTACACTGGTGAGTGGTAAGCACCTCGGCTCGTCCCCGAGGTACCAAGCACACTTCTGTTCCTTGAAACACCAAGGCAATATAAGGCATGCATGGTGGAAACCATTCTTGAAAGAGCAGCCTTTTCCTGGTGTCCACGTCTGACTTAGCCAGACCCCATATTGAGCGTTTACGTGTGATTCGTGATGTTCTTTGTTTAAGGATTCGTTACCAAATGTGAAGAGAAGGCCAAAAACGTCAGTGGCAAGGGTAAAAATGAGTTAAGCTGCAGGGAGATTTCAAACTGTTGTCCCTGGAAGTGGTGCCTCTGACGGAGAGACACTAGAGACAAATGGGCTTTTGTCCTGAGGTGCCACGTGGTCAGCCTCCAAACCAAGGTCTGGTGCCCTGCTCTCCTGAAGCTCACGTCTGCGGCAGTGGGATTAGTCTGGGCTGTTTTCCAGCCTGTTTGTTGACAGTCATCGAATACACAACCAACCAGTGTCGTGGATCATAAAAGTCATCTCTTTTCAACCCAAAACTCCGTAAAACAACAACAGAACACTGGTTTAGCCAGAAACTGGAATGATGAAGTAAATGACAGAGATCACTGAATAAGTACATCTTCCATCAGTCTGGACTCGACACGAAGTAAACACAAACAGCAAAACCCAAATGATCTCTCCTCCTCCTCTTCTTCCCCCTCCTTCTCCCCCTCCTCCTCCTCCTCCCCTCCCCCTCCTCCTCCTCCTCTCCCTCTCTCTCTCTGCCTCCCCTTAACTTTTCTGCACGACCCAAACAGACCACGCTTATTCTCTGGTTTTCCTTCTGTTATTCAAGCTACAACAACCTAATAGGCAACACATGGACAGACCACATGCAAAAAGTGGATCCTTTCTGAAAGGAAGAAATTTGAAGTAGGCGTCACACACTTCCCCGAGCCTCACACTTATTTAGGGGACACAACGACCCAGCTGTTACCTGAAAACATGTTGGACACAGAATCAGGCCAATGTTTCTCAAGTCCACATAGGTCAACATTAGAGCCTGACTCTGATTCGGACACGTAAAAAAAAAAAAAATTGAAAAGTCTATATAAATAATAATCTGTTAATACCTCGGCATGTGAAAACTAATAAAAACCTACAATAAGAATCATGATTTTACAAATGAGGGAATGGGGACTGAGGACACACAACAATGTTCAGTTCCATTAGAGGATAGCGGTGACTCAGGCTTTGATCCCTAGCAACGTGAAGAGTTAATTCCAGAACTGAAGTTCCCCTCGTCTCCCTACTTCCATGCCTTTCTGAGAATGTGTCCTTGGGGGCTATATTATGTGTTATATAGTGTTTCCTTAAAAAAAAAATTCCAAGAAAAGTTTTACATATTTCAGAAATGTTTTATATTACAAACGTTAATTTGCTACTAACACAAAAGTGCCATGAGTTGACATTTGGTCACACAGATGTTGTGTTCCCCAACAGAGTCCTGGAGGCAAACAGCCATGTAACTCTGAGATTTATGGCCACCTTTAAGACAGGAACTTAAATTAAGTACATACATGGCACTTGATCTATTTTAGGAAGACTTTGCTCTTCTGGAAATCAGTTGAACACCTAACTATATTCAAATGTATTTTTTTGAGTTTATTTATTTATTTTGAGAGAGAGAGAGAGAGCGTGCAGAGGAGGGGCAGAGAGAGAGAGAGAGCAGAGGAGGGGCAGAGAGAGAGAGAGAGAGAGAGAGAGAGAGAGAGAGAGAGAATCCCAAGCTGGCTCTACACTGCCAGCACAGAGCCCAACACGGGGCTCAAACTCACAAACCATGAGATCATGACCTGAGCCAAAATCAAGAGTCAGACGCTCAACCGACTGAGCCCCCCAGGTGCCCCTGAAATGTATTTTCTAAGCTTATGAATCCAGCGGCCGCTTGATTGTTCCCAAGACATGAAATGAAATTCCCTGTGGCCCGCACAGTCTTCCTGCCCCAGAGCAGTGGCACCACTGGTGAGATGCCTCGTCCAACACAAAACCCCACAATCCCATCCCATTTTCCTTAGATTGTAAGTTCTCTATCATAGTTCTAACAACACCATTTTATAATAATTATTTACACAATGTTCAGACTTAAGGCCTGGCCCCATCTACTGCTCATCGTTGCATCAAATTTTGGTCTGGCGCATTCAGACTCTGGCTTCTGAAGTTTTAAGAAGTTTACTTTTTGTACCAGGCTACAATCTTGTATTTTCTAATCATCAAAACAAAATTCAGATCATTATCACATACCCGAGGTTCTGAAAAAAGGATTTATCATGAACATTTCTCTAGGGTTTCTACATGTGTAATTAGAAAAAAAAAAAAAAACACTGAAGCCCCAAACTAAGAAAAAGATAGATTTTTATTTTCATTGGATCAAAAGATTAGCCCCTTTGAAGCCTCTGGAATATACTGGAAGTTATAGTCCAGAGTAGAGCTGACAGCAAAGATAGGCGGCTAGCCAGAAGATTAAGGGATTAACGATAGAGTTGAAAGGCACAGATAAGTCACATGCCTCCAGAACGAAATGGCTGAGACATCGTCAGGGAAGCAGTGATGTACAGAGATAGCGGGAATGCAAAATGGTGCAGCAGTGGAGAAAGCCCAGAACCACCAGATTATACCACGGAGACGCTAAAGAAATGGACGGCCCATCAGCAAGTCCAAGCACAGGTGGCCACAGGCAGGAAGGAAAGAACACTCTGAAAATAAAGCCTCCTAGGCGCAAAAGTCCAAACGTGCATGGTTATTTTACAGCATGATTACGTGCGCGCACGTGTGTGTGTGTGTGTGTGCACGCGAAATCCAGTATTTTGTGCAAATGTGATCAGCTTAATTTCACTGATGACAATCACTCTCAACTATCAGAGCAGTCAGTTCAAGCAGCTTAATTAAGAAATTGGTGTAACTATGGAGACAGAACAAAGTTTATAGAACATATCTAGGAAAAAAAATTAGTAGACAAAAAATAATTATACAGATCTACTATTTGGTTCAATATCTTTCGTGGTAAGGTGATACCTGGCATAAATGTGTAATATTCTAGTCTTGTCTAACTTGCCTACCCTTTAAAATATTCTTTTTTAATTTTGCTTTTTACTCCCAAAGGAGTTCTTGTTTAATCTAACTTGATCATACAATCTAGTTGTTACTTTCAATAGACCTTTTTACTCTGGTTTTGTAATAAAGATCTACAAAAGTAAGAAGGTGATTTAAAATCAACACTGAAAGAACTAGTATTTGAGAAATAAGAATATAACTCAAAGTGTGAATTTAAAAAAAGTATATTCCGAGGCACCTGGGTCGCTCAGTTGGTTCAGCATCTGACTTGGGCTCAGGTCGTGATCTCACGGTTCGTGAGTTCGAGCCCCACACTGGACTCTGTGCTGACAGCTTGGAGCCTGGAGCCTGTTTTAGATTCTGTGTCTTCCTCTCTCTCTCTGACCTTCCCATGCTCATACTCTGCCTCTCTCTGTCTCTTAAAGGTAAATAAATGTTAAAAAAAAATTTTAAAGCATATTTGTAAATCCTTTGTCATGAGTTGATTTTTTTTAAGTTTATTTATTTATTTTGAGAGACAGAAAGTGTAATCAGGGTAGGGACACAGAGACAGGATAGAGAGAGAATTCCAGGGAGGTTTCATGCCATAAGCGCAGAGCCCAGTGTGGGGCTTGAACTCATGAACTGTGAGATCACGACCCAAACCGCAACCAAGAGTCAGACACTTAACCGATTGAACCACCCACACGTCCCGAGTTGTCTTATTTTATATGTTTCAAATTACATACACTACTAAAACAAGGAAAAAAATATGCAGTGAGGAGAATGATTTTGCACTCTGGGAGTGGCATATATCAGCAGGAGAACTTTCCTTCAAGGTTGACACTGTAAACATTTTATAAAAAGAGTTTTAAGTGTTCTGAATGGTATTTAATTCACTTAATTCTGCAAAGGCCTTTACAACTGTTTCAGGGTTAACCCCATGTATTACAAAAGATATTTTTTAAACTTTATGTTAAACAGAAAGTTTAGCTTAACGAAATAAATTTTGAATTAATCTCTTTAGAGATGTGGAATTCAAATGACTAACAGAGCAGTGTGCATAAATGTGTGTGCATGCGTGTCACAGAAATGGAGAGAGACAAAGAGAGAGCTCCGAACATGAGTATTTATTACCAAGTTCTAATCATGAAAAAGACAGAGCAGATGGTCAGTGGGCATGCTCTAGGGTGATCCCCAGAATCTTCGCTTTCTGGTGTTCATGGTCTTTTATGACTCCCTGGGAAAATAAAACAGGGGTTTTAATCATTTGCAAAAAGCAGAAACAAGAGAAAAGAAGGAAAAGGTGAGGGAAAGACAGACACAGAGGACAGCTGAGAAACTGACACACCCCATGTCCCAAGCCTTCCCCGGAGCCGGAGGCATTCACAGAAGGTCCTCTGAGAGGGTATTTTCCTCTCGCGTTGTATCATCCTACAGAGGGGCCCCAAGTTTCACCTTTATAGTAAAAGGATTTGAGTGTATCTTGTAGAAGGCACTGGACTTCCTATCTGAAAAGTGAGGGTTTTAAACAAGACACAGAGAAAGCTGTGGAGGGTGAGCCGAGAGCCAGTTCATATGCAGACCGCGTAACTCACAAAGGCACATACATAATTCATTATATTCTGTGAAAATACAGGTGCCATTCTCAGCCCCCACTGCAAGGTGTTAGATGTAGAGTCTCATTTTGAAGACTGTTTATGTATTCTACTGTTTTCTCTGTTCCTCAGTTCATTGGTTCTTTTCCGCCAGAAATGAAGTAACTGGAAATACGTTGGCTGACATGGTTTTGAAATCCAGTTTGGTATTGGATGAGCTTTTCTGCTTTGGCTTCTTTGCTGCTATTAGGTTTTTATCTTTCGCATTTCAAAGGCTCTCTCAGGGCACTTGGGTGGCTCAGTCGGTTGAGCATCTGACTTCGGCTCACGTCATGATCTCATGGCTGCCCAGGTCATGATCTCTTGGCTCCTGTGTTCGAGACCCAGGACGGGCTCTGTGCTGACAGCCCGGAGCCTGGAGCCTGCTTCGGATCCTCTGTCTTCCTCTCTCTCTCTGACCCTCCCCCACTACTGCTCTGTCTCTCTCTCTCTCTCTCTCAAAAATAAATACTAAAAATTATTTTAAATATTAAAAAAATTAAAAAACTCTTTGTGCTTGTTCATGCATTCACTTTTTTAAGAAATAGCAGTTAATAAAAACAGAATAGGCAAGAAAATAGGTTATTTGTCTCGGTTTAAGTTAGATAAGCTTTGACAATAAAAGTTTGGTCAATCCTTACCAAACATAAACATTGAAAAAATAATGAAAAAATGTCTACTACTCGCATAGAGATCTTTACAGGTCATTCAAGTAAAACGATTCTTTTTGACTACTGTAATACAGCCTCATGATAAAATTTTGTGCCTTTAAAATTATCAATTCAGTTAGCTACTAGGATCTTTTTAAATGTCTGATTGTGACATTTAGGAGCAAATATACATACACTAGGATAACTAAATTTACAGTTATCCACAATATATTTTTAAAGGTTCCTCACGATAAAAATTGTGGTATAATATAAATTTAAAAAATCACATTACCAATTCACATGCCAATGATTGATTCCAAAACTTACTATCTTTGCTACAATTTATTTTCATGAAGCACTTTAATAAAGTCATACAATTTTATATCCCCTCCCCACGCCCCGTCCAGTGCCCCCCTGCACAGAACATTCGGGAGACGGGAGATGAAATTTGTTAGGAGGCTGTTCTTTGTCTGCATCAGTTTCTACTTCTGCACTGAAAATAATTTATACTTGAAGTCAAATCTTATGAGAAATTTGATCCTGAGATTTTCAAGAATTCTAAGGCAATTCTGTGGCAGCTGCCAGTTGTGATGGGAGCACGTAATTATTCTGGTATAAAGACCTGGAGAATCACACTATGATAATATTGTGGGAAACTCTAAAAATCAGGCAATCCAAGTATGTACAAAATAATAGTAAATTCATAATAGCAGTAATTGTAACTTACACTTACAAAACTGTGAATTCATATTCATATATTTACAGAGTAGGCACCATTATTTTAGATGAGTAAACCAGACACTGACAGATTAGTTAACTTGCCTAACTTGCATACCACCTCCCAAGGCAGACCGCTATGAATACATGAAATCACTTCCTTATGTAAAGCTAAAAAAATTATGTTTCCACGCAATGGCAACCCCCTGGATTTCTCTACCCATTGGATTCCGCTTAGAACAAGTCTAAGTCACAAGAAAAAAATAAAAAAACTAAATAAAAAAATAAATAAAACGAATAAATGAATAAATAAGGAGTAAGTTCTACATGGCAGTTCTTCACATGCTCAGAGCCATTCGTCCCTGTTTGAGCCTTCTCTCCCCTCAGCCAAACACGCGTTTCTCTTTGTCTCTTCCTCCCTAAAATGGTTTTAGGCCCTTCACTGTTCTCACGGTCCTGGTGAGCTACTCAATCCTTATGTACCAAGGCCCCCGTGTTAATTTACATTACCCCCTGACTTCTGTTTCTCTTGGTTTAGAAACTGTACTTCTATCAGCACAGCTTTTGATTTTCCTAATTGGGGAAGGTTGAACACGAGCATCACAGCAAATCGCATCTCCCAAAGTGAGTCATCAATATTTTAGAATTTACATTTGCCCCAATTAATTTTCCCGTTGGTGGATTAAGTACACGGTTCAAATCCATAAAGATTTTTTTTAGATTCTCTTTCTACATTCAACGTGTTTTCAACTCATCCCAGCTACGCATTTAGGAAATGCATGCAGGCCACAAATAACAGGTTTCAAATGGACAAAAAGCAAAAATCCCAGAGGCGGCAGGAATTCTGAACCTGAGGCTGATGTGTTCTGCATTTGGAAGATCAGCTCTGACCAGTCTAGTGTGGCTCAACGTGAAGAAAACATCCACGTGGAATACATAGGAGAGTCTGTGATAATAGTTATCTAGGGCATCAAAAACTTGACACCAAAGCCAGGCCAGGGACTTGCCCATGACCTTACCTTTGTGATAACTGTTACCAAAACATTGCAGTTAGTCTACTAATTAACAGAGGAGGTGGGCTTATGTTCTAGTTATACTTGGTTGTGTATATACCTACACTTAAGGTAACTCCTTAGTTAACTGCATAGTATTCTTCCATAGCATAGAATCAGTCATTATAGAGGTGCCTGGGTGGCTCAGTCAGTTGAGCATCGGACTTCAGCTCAGGTCATGATGTTAGAGTTTGTGAGTTCGAGCCCCACATCGGGCTCTGTGCTGACGGCTCAGAGTCTGAGGCCTGCTGCAGATTCTGTGTCTCCCTCTCTCTCTGCTCCTCCCCCATTCATGTTCTGTCTCTGTCTCTCAAAAATAAATAAATACTAGAAAATTAAAAAAAAAATCAGTCATTAAAAATCAATCTTTTTTAAGGGGCAAGGTCCAAAAGTGGTAAGTCTCCTTTTACAATTCCATTTACAATGGCACCAAAAAGAATAAAATACCTAGGAATACACTTGACCAAGGAGGTGAAGGACCCCTACTCTGTAAGCTATAAAACACTGATAAGTTGAAAATGGCACAAACAAATGGAAAGATATTCTATGCTCGTGGACTGGAAGAACAAATATCGTTAAAATGTCTGTGTTGCCCGAAGCAATCTACAGATTTAATACAATCCCTGTCAAAATACCAACAACAATTCTCACAGAAGTAGAACAAATAATCCTAAAATGTGTATGGAATCACAGAAGACCGTAAATAACCAAAGCAATCGAGAAAGAAGAACGAAGCCAGCGATAGCACGATCCCAGATTTCAAGATATACTTCAAAGCTGTGACAATCAAACCAGTCTGGTCCTGGCACAAAAACAGATGATCTTAGCAACTTTCTCCTAGACATGACTCCTGAGGCAAGTAAAACAAAAGCAAAAATAAACTATAGGCACTACACCCGAATAAAAAGAGTCTGCACAGTGAAAGAAACATCAACAAAAGGGTAAGGCAACCCTGTGAATGGGAGAAGATATTTGCAAATGATATAACTAATAAGGAGTTAATATCCAAAATATATGAAGAACTTATACAGCTCAACACTAAAAACAAAAAAAGAAAACCCAAACAATCCAATTAAAAAATGGGCAGAGGACCTGGAAAGACATTTCTTCAAAGAAGTCATCCAAATGGCCAACAGACACATGGAAATAAGCTCAGTATTACTAACCATCAGGGAAAGGCAAACCAAAACCACAATGAGACAGCACCTCACACCTGTCAGAATGGCTAAAATCAAAAAGACCAAAAACAACATTGTTGGTGAGGATTGTGGTGAAAAAGGAAACCTTATGTACTGTTAGTGGGAATGTAAACAGGTGCAGTCACTGTGTAAAACAGTATGGAGGTTCCTCAAAATACTTAAAATAGAAACAACATATAATCCAGTAATTACACTACTGGTTATTTATCCAAAGAAAAAGAAAAGATTATTTCCAAAAGATATATGTATTCCTATGTTTACTGCAGTATTATATAATATATATCACATAATAATATATTACATATATATGTATATGTACATATATACATATATACACACACACACACGTATATACTGAAATGCTACATAGTCATAAAAAAGGTCGAGATCTTGGAATTTGCGACAACATGGATGGACCTACAGGGTATTATGCTAAGTGAAGTAGGTTGGACTGAAAAAGATAAATACCATATGATTTTGCTCATATGTGGAATCTAAACCACAAAACAAATGGGGCGCCTGGGTGGCTCAGTCGGTGAAGCGTCAAACTTGATTTTTGGCTCAGGTCACGATCTCTTGGTTCATGGGATCGGAGCCCCAAGAAGGGCTCCACTTGGAATTCTCTCTCCCTCTCTCCCTGTACTTCCCCCCCTTGCATGCTTTCTCTCTCTCTCCCTCTCAAAATAAATAAATTTTTAAAAATTTAAAATTAAAATCAAAATTAATTTAAAAACCAAAACAAATGAATAAACAAAAAGCAGAATCGGACCCATAAACATAGAGAATAAACTGATGGTTGCCAGAGGGCAGAGGTGGGGGGGGATGAGCAAAATGGGTGAAGGGGATTAGGAGATACAGGCTTTCAGTTATGGAACCAATAAGTGATGGGGATAAAAGGCACAGCACGGGGGACACAGTCAACGATACTATAATCGCATCGTATGGTGACAAAATGGTAGTTACACTTGTGGTGAGCACACATGACATATGGAGATGTTGAATCACCATGATGTACACCTGAAACTAATGTAACATTGTGTGCCAACTATATTCAAATACAGTATTAAAAAAAATTAATAAAATAGGGGTGCCTGGGTGGCTCAATCGTTTAAGTGTCCAACTCTTGATTTCAGCTCAGGTCTTGATCTCGAGGTTTGTGAGTTCAAGCCCCGTGTCAGGATCTGTGCTGACATCTCAGAGTCTGCTTGGGACTCTCTCTCTCTCCATCTCTCTCTGCTCCTCCCCCACTCATCCTTGCTCTCTCTCTCTCCAAATAAACATTTTACAAAAGTAACTTTCAGAAAAATACAATAAAATAAATTTTGAGAATAAGCAACTAAACCAAAATTGGATCATATAAACTTGGTAACTATTCTTGGCCCAAAATGGTTGCGTATTGGAATGTCATAGCATCAATCTGCAGCAGCGGCCAGCTGTGAGATCCAAAGGGAAGATCAGAGGGACTGAGGTGGGCACATGTGGCAGAAAGCCATTTCTACAGGACATCATGTGCCCCTAGATGCCCCTGTCTGTTTATCACCCACTACACATGGCTCCATTTCCCTCTGATCAGATCAGATCAGAAATAGTGTTTGCGATCTTCATTTTATGAGAACAAGAGGTAACTTTGTTTAGTTATAGAATCATCTCCAATCGTGAAGGAAACGAAGGCCACTGTCAAATCTACGTTGCCCCAGGGTGTTCACCAAAGGCTTCTAGGATTGCACAGCTGGAATGAGCCGGGATTACGGCTTCTTGTATCATGCACCAATTCTATACGAAGCAGTTCATTTGTCAGAGGCAGGCTTCTTGCTTGCAGACGCTTCCTGCGAGAGTTTGGTCGTGGACTGCAATGGACAGTGTTTCCTTTTTTATCTTTCTCCTATCTCCACACACCTCGAAGTCAATCAGTGGTGCTCTGTGTTTCTAGCATTGTGGGCCGCTACAGTGCAAGGGGTTGGAAGGGAAAAGTGGTTTCTGCTACGAGCCTCTCACAGGCCAGCCACTCTGCTGGGGACAGAAAAGACACAATCCTGTCCTGAGCTGTGCAGTGTAGGGAAGAGGAGACAGTTCTATCAAGAACTATAGTAGAAGGCAAAGACAAATAAGCACATTCCAGATCCACGGACAAAATGCCGGCGGGCACACGCAGAAGTTTTATTCTTTCAGTCGAGGCAGTCAGGGAAGATTCCTGAAGCAGGTACTGTTTAATTCAGGCCGTGAAAGATGAAGACAACAGGGACATTTTGGGATAGGAATCAGGGTAAGAAATGGAAGGAGGAAACACAGAAGGGCGGGAGATCAGCCATAGCATTCCAAGCACCACAACATTTCTGCTAGACCAGGTTCATCCTGTTGTCCAGAGGATGGCTGGGTCACTGGAGACAGGACAGTTATTTTTGTTTGTCACTGTCCTACAGGTTGTACAACATTTAGCATCTCTGCCCCCTGGGCAAAGAATTTCAGTAGACCCCAAGAGTATGACACACCTGCCCAGCTGAGAAGCTCTAGAATCCAACTAAAACTTCGGGATCCCCTGGAGGGTGTCTTAAAACACCGATCCCTGCCGCATTCCCAGTAACTGACTCAGCAGGTGTGGGATGGGGCCCGTGAATCTGCATTTCTAACAAGCTCCCAGGTGATGGTGACCCTGGTCCTTGGGGAGGCGTATGTATGATGCACAAAATAGAGACACAGAAAGTAATACTGGCATGAAAGTCCGGAACGGCATGCAGATTATAGGGAGAAAGCATCTCTGAAGGCAAATGCCTCCCTACATTCCTACTATTCCATTCAAAACTTAGACCAGAAAGCAGCTGTGTGTTTCAGAAATTGTCTTAGGAGAAAACAAGACATATGTTGATCTCTTATCCCTTTGAAGCAGCATTCCATCTGCCAGCTGAGCAAGAATTCACATTCCTGATGAGAGAGAGAGAGAGAGAGAGAGAGCGCACGAGTGGAGGAAGAGAAGAAAACCATACCAAGGGGGGGGGGGGGTTCTCATTCTGGGCTGTAATGCACACCGGCTAAGGACCGCACCTGCCTGTGCCCATGATTACCCTCCCTAGCATATAACCCCCTCCTGGGCACAAATATGCACTGAGAAGATACATTTGGGGACTTCAAGAGTGAATGGGTGGAGGAGAGCTGATAAAACATCAGAAACAGAGACACAACAAGACAAAGGGTGAGCACTAGAGAAGTTTCCAACAGCCTTTCAGGCAACAGGGAGCAAAACGCAGGGTGGGGGTCGGGTCTGTGACTGAGACTCACTAGTGGGATCTGCAAGGGAGGCGTTCAAGGCCCACGATCGGTTCAGACAAAAAAAATATCAAAAGTAACTACTAGGTTTCAAACTGGAGTTGCTGGGGGAAAAAAATCACCCTATACTGACAAAGAGCGTGCAGGAGGAAATTTCTGTAAAGAAAGGAGAGTGGGGGTATAGGAAACAGCCGCTTTAGGCACAGTTTCAGATGCCTGTGTGGTTTTTGGAGAAAAATACAAGAGGAAAGATTAGAGTCATGCCCGGACTTTGGAAAATTAAATTTAGAAATTACCCCAAGGCCATGAGAAGGACATTCGACATTTTTTACTCAAAAATCACACTGACAACTGTTCTGCATATAAGACCATGGAGATATTTTTTTTTAATTTTTTAAATGTTTACTTATTTTTTTAGAGAGAGAGACACACACACACAGAGTGAGTGGGGGAGGGGCAGAGAGAGAGGGAGACACAGAATCTGAAGCAGGCTCCAGGCTCTGAGCTGTCAGCACAGAGCCCGATGCAGGGCTTGAACTCACAGTCCATGAGATCATGACCTGAGCCAAAGTCAGACGCTTAACCAACTGAGCCCCGCCAGGTGCCCCAAGACCATGGAGATTTTAATAAAATCACTGTCATTATGGAATGTCACACGAAATCCCTACACAAAGGTATAATATAGGCGACAACACCATCATCCACACATAATCTGGGACCTCGATGAAGCATGAACTTCCCTCCTACAGTGAGGTTACAACATCAGGGGTGAACCCTCTCACTGCACATGGTGGGATCCAGTCCACGGCGGTGGGAGGGGGGTGTGTAATGAGAGTGTTAGGGGTATTCCCAAAACTATGCCTTCTCCTCCCAGGTCATCTTAGGAAAGTCCAATTCCCGATATGGACGTAACTGCTGGAAACACGAGAGACAGATCAAAATGCTTCAAGGTGTAGGAAAACAAGGGTAGTTTTGATTGTACTCATAGCAGGAATTAGGCTCTCTCTCTACTTCCATGAGAAAACAAACAAAGAAGGCAGCAAGTCTAGACACAGCCTGCATTCCAGAGGGCTGGCGAGGTTAACCCAGAGACCACACACTGACCTTGGGTGTTTCGGTAAATACTAGACACAGGACGCATTCAGTATGGTGAGAAGAGCTGTTGAGTTCGTTGCGCTGTAGAAACAATGTGTAGCTGTGTGGAGGTGTTTTATGTTAACTTGCAAAATGAAGATACAAAACATAACGTGCATGGCTGAGCGCCTACGCTGCCTTAGGTGCCGGCATCCAGGGGGAGAGGTGACATCCAGGTCCTGCCCCCCGTGGAGCCCACTGCGAGGGCCAGATGAAGAGAAGCAAATGAGCCATGTCATACATCCAGTGACCCACACTGCAACAGGGACATCTCAGGGCACCCTGGGAGCCGACCTGGGGACACAGGACTGGCTTCTGCGTGGAGGTGCCCCAGGCTTGAAGCTTCGAGGTAGACGGAGACCTAAGAGTGAATGGGAACCATCCGTGGGGAAAGGGCTGGGGTGTGGACCGCTGTGTAACGTTCCAGGGACGAGACAGTACGAGATGCTGGGGACCCAGGATGAGGAGCCAGGCTGCGTGTAGGGTGGGGTGGAGGAAGGTCGTGCATCAAGGAATCACTCTGGAAAGATCAATACAACTGATCACTGGGAAAGGAGTTAGGAAACTAATATTATTAGTAAGAGTTCTTCATAGAGGAGACAAAATTTCTGTTTGTGTTTTGGAAAGACTGTAATGTTCAGCATGTAAAGAATGAGCCAGGGGAAGACCAAACTGAAGGCAGGTGATTGGTTTATGGACAAAGGCAGTTGTCCCTAAGTGGAGGTGACAGTGGCCACAACAGGCAGTGGGGATTTCCAAGAGTGATGCATTTGTGGTAGGGTCCCCACCCTAAGAAAAAAAAAAGGCAACCTGGCTGTACATGTACGTGACATCCCTCACGACCTTGTAACGTGAGACCACCTAAGCGGACTGTGTGTTTGTGTGTTACCATATATGGGAGACAAAGAAGTAAAAATGTATAAAAAACTGTGCCATCTTCGGGGCTCAGTTCTTTGGGTACGAACCCAACTAAGCATCACCGGCAGGAATAAAGTTGCTTCCTGGAGAGAAAAGCCTCAGTGTCAGGACTCTGTGTGAGAATCCGGCTACATGTTCAAAGATGCTTAGGAAGAGACTGCATCCCTGTCTGTATTCACTAAACACATGCTATGGTTACCTACTTCCTGCAAGCATTGTTCTAGAAGCTGTGAAGGGACAGCATTGAAGGAAACAAAGCTGTTGCTCTTGTAGACCTGCATTCTCCTGGGAGATCACACACACATACACACACACACACACACACACACACACACACACACACACGAATGAGGGATTGGCTGTACAGCGAGAAGTGCAATGAAAACAAGAATCCAGGGTGGATGGAGAGGGAGAGGGGGCTGGGGAGAAGCCGGCTCACCCAGGAGTCAGAGAAAGCGTCTCCGATCAGGTGACATTCCAGCAGAGAGCTCAGGAGGTGAATCTATGCCCTTGTAGGCTCTAGAGCCAAAGGTGCAAAGGCCCTGAGGCAGGAGCGGGTGTGGCATTGGTGAGGAAACATAAGAAGGCCAGAGAGGCTCAGGAAGAGTGTGCATGAAGTTGCGATCAGGAAATTGGCTGGAGTGAGGCAGGACAGAGGGCAGATGCCATGGTGTCTTCTTGCCCCCGGCAAGGACGCAGGTGCCACGGTTGGTGAGCCCAGAAGCCACTGAAGATGTGGAGGCAGAGAGGGGGTGCTGTGGGAGGCTGTTGCCATAATCCAGGCAAGACATGGTGATGGCATACGGGACAGTGGTCACAGAAGCAGTTGGAGGTGGTCAGATTTGGAATCCCTCCAGAGGCAGAGGGAACAGAATGTGTGCCTGGATCAGACAGCGTGAGGGAGAGAGAGGGGGGAGTCAAGAAAGCATCTAAGGCATTTGGTGCGAGCAGAGAGAATTCACGGAGTGGGAAAGACACGCATCCGGTGTTGTCAGGGGTCATGGTGGGGAGCCCGGAGTGTGCGGAGGGCAGGTGTGCACATTGTGCTACAGGGAAGTCTGACGTCCAGGAAGAGATCTCGTCTGGGAATAGACAGTGGGATTCACAGCATCCACATGGCCTGGAATGTCATTTGCTAGAGGGTGGAGGGTAGACAGAAGAGAGCCCTGAAGTTCAAAGTTTGAAGACTGAGAGTAGCTGCCCAAAAGACGGAGAAGCAGAGACCGGCAAGGCCGACAGGGAATCGAGGAGAGAAAGGTCCAGAAGCCAACTGAGCAGGAGACATGACCTGCGACGCCACCCAGAGGATGCCGCTTCCAGCTGACAGTGAAGGGGACAGGGAAATAAGTCCCAACTGGCACCGAGGAGGTCATGGGCAAGTGCCGGGAGAAATCCCGGCAGCGGTGTTTTCGTGGAAACAACAGACGACAGAGAACAGGACACAGAGTTCTTCTGGCCATAAAGGATCAGCGAGTGAAGGGGCGGGGGCTTGGTTTAGTCTAGAGCTCTTTCCCTTTCCACTCTGGACAACGTGAAGTATTTTGCTTCCATGGAATGACCCTACGCAATGGACGATGATGGGGCAGCTGGAAGAATGGCAATCTTGAGAAGCCCGAGACAGAGGGGTCCAGCGGGCAAGTTTGACCTTGATGCCAACAGGATGCTTTACAAAACAGCCCTTATAAATTTCAATTTCCAGGGTGCCTGGGTGGATCAGTTGGTTGTGCATCCCACTTTGGCTCAGGTCATGAATTTGTGGTCTGTGAGTTCGAGCCCCGCATTGGGCTCTGTGCTGACAGCTCAGAGCCTGGAACCTGCTTCAGATTCTGTGTCTCTCTCTCTGCCCCTCCTCTGCTCCCTCTCTCTCTCTCTCTCTCTCTCTCTCTCTCTCTCTCTCTCCCTCTCTCTCTCTTTCTCTCAAAAATAAATAAAACGTCAAAAAAATAAAAATAAAAATAAAAATAAATAAATGTCAATTGCCTAGAAATTGTGTGTTGAAAACCCTCAGATAATCCCTGATGGTCTATTCTGCTCTGTCCATTCCCACACACACTAAACGACTTGTCTCATCTCATAAATGGCAAATCTACAATCTGCCTGCAGAACATTCTTCCTTTGGACTGTCGCAGCTGCACTGTCAAGGGCAAATGCGATCTACAGACTGTTCTGGGGCTGCACTGGTACACCGAGCAGCAGTCCGGGCCTCCAACAGATTGTGTCTTTTTCCTCCAAAAATTACAAGTCTCTTTTTCTTCTTTTTTTCAGAGGCTGTTCTGAGCACAATGAATCAGAAAACTCTTGGTTTATACCCACAGCAGCAACAATGCCTGAAATTTGACGGGTCAGAGACCTTAGCTGCAGTGTTAATTTGGTGACCTAAAAAGTTTGTTTTTCAATGGAGTCAAAACTAGAGGGGCGCCTGGGTGGCTCCGTGGGTGAAGCATCCAGCTTCAGCTTAGGTCATGATCTCACAGTTCACGAGTTCGAGCCCCGCGTGGGGCTTTGTGCTGACAGCTCAGAACCTGGAGCCTGCTTCAGTTTCTGTGTCTCCCTCTCTATCTGCCTCCCCGCCCAACTTGCACTCTCTCTCTCTCTCTCTCTCTCTCTCTCTCTCTCTCTCTCAAAAATTAAAAAAAAAAACATTAAAAAAATAACTTAAGAATGTGCAGAGTTACAACACACAGATTTCATATTCTGCCATTAATTCTCACTCGACATTTACGTTTGAAGACAGCAGGTCCAAGAAGTAATATCGTTTGAACAAGAAAGTGAGAGCAGCAAGAATACAAAACCAGGAGACAATATGTTATTGTGCCAGTATCCACCATCTGCCCCCCTACCCCATGAAATATGAAAACTTACTAGGTTAAAAGTTTTCAATGTGTTTTTTCCATCCGATGTTTCCCTCCCACACTTTTCCTGACATTCACATGAGAAAACGGTTAGCAAGTAAGGAAAGAGACCTAAAGGACTAGTTTCTGCCTTCATATTCTTGTTGCCATGTTGCCATTCCTTTTGGAAAACCAGAAAGAGCCTTAAATCACTATCCCAGGCAGGTTAGGGGCTGTGATGTCCACGTTGAGAGTATGAAGATTCATAACTGTCTAGAGTTATGAACTCACTGAACACACTTGGGTAAAACCAATCTTCTTTCTCTCCTCTGTTCCAAATGCCCAGCTCCCTGCACGGCACTGAAGGCCTCCAGAGACCAGCCCCATATCATATCCCCCAACCTCCCCCAGCCCCAATCATAGCCAAGTGCCTGCAGTTCTGGAACATTCCATCCTTCCAGGACCTCAGGCCTTTGACCAACTTTAGCTTTGCCTCAGTGTCCTGACTCAGAAGAGCCGAGAGACGCCAGTCCCCTTTGCCTCACACTCCCCCTTGACCCACCTCACCGTCCATGTTCCTTCTCCCATAGATGTTAAGTACTGTCGGCCTTTGTCTGCTGCAGCTGTCCCTCCTGCCAGGCTGCTGAGAGCAAGCTCTACTTCTCTCGGTGCTCCCCATCCCTAGCCCAGTGTTGGGCACACTTGAAAACATGAGCCCTTAATTCTGAATGAATGAATGAATGAATGAATGGACTCAACACCGATCCACTCATGTTGCCCCGCACTAGGTGCTATCAGAATCTATTTGGAAAAACTACAAGAAGCAAATATTCACCAACGATGGGG
Organism: Prionailurus viverrinus; assembly: GCF_022837055.1. Lineage (NCBI taxonomy): Eukaryota > Metazoa > Chordata > Mammalia > Carnivora > Felidae > Prionailurus > Prionailurus viverrinus. Next base: position 79,191,929 of record NC_062561.1, on the reverse strand, counting down.
AGGCTATAGTCCATGAATACTAGTTTCAACAAGAAGCAAAATGTCCTGACTTTTTACATAGACTATCATACAGTATCATTAGGGAAAGTATTTTGCTCTTTAGCTAATTAATTCCAAACACTTGTACCGACCGCCTGGAGAGTTTAGATTTCATGCACATGATTATGACAGAGAACTCTCACAATGGCCTGCTATCTACCTAGTGACTGGGCTTGCCCAAGCCCCTCTGCCCAGGCCCCTGGACTCAGGCAGCCTCCTGTGGAAGCAAGCAGTAAGGGGCCAAACACCTTCCCTTAACAGCTCATTCCAAAAATAAGCTGTCCACGGGGAGACAAATGTCCCACTAACGCACTCAGTCCTGCTGCATGCCAGCCCGACCTCCCGGCCCCCCTCCCCAACGTTCCTGCTGGTCCTGCTAAGCCCTTCCCAGAAAAGCAAAGCTTCTTCCGCCTTGATTTCGAGATGCTTGCAGATCTAAGGCCAGTGTCCCCCCTATTGCAACAGGCTTCATATAAGCCTCCTGACAAATCCAGACTTGTTTCTATTGGTCAGGAGGCTCTGGGGCTTCACTGCCTGGCTTTCAATCTGGGTTTCCATCCAGGTCTACCATAACTAGTGATGCGGGCTGTGACGAGTCCCTTCATGGGTCCGAGTCTGTGCGTAGGCCTATTCTGGGATCACAGGGCCACGACGGGGAGGAAAGGAGTGAAGACATTTTAAACCCTTAGAACAGTGCCTGAACCATGGTAAATACTCAATAAACCCAACTCGTATTAGTCCCCTGTGAACGCCTGTGACGGTGAATTATACACGTTAACATACCTAAGCCACGGTGCCTAGCTCTCTGGCCAAACACGAATCTAAATGTTGCTGTGAAGGTATTTTTTCAGATGTGACTTAACTCTTCAGTCAATTGACTCTGATTAAAGCAGACAGCCCTCCACACTGCGCGTGGACCCCAGCCCATCGGTGGAGGATCTCAACAGCAAAGGTGGAGGTTTCCAAGAGAAAACGGAATTCTGCCTCAAGACGGCAACACGGAGCCCTGCCTGAGTCTCCAGCCTGCAGATTTCAAACGTGAGACTGCGACCCCGACTTCCACTTGAATTCTCTGCCTCCCAGCCCACAGATTTCAGACTCGCCAGCCACCACAACCCTGGGGGCCAACCCTTTAAAATAAATCTTCCCCACCCCGTGTGTGTGTGTGTGTGTGTGTGTGTGTGTGTGTGTGTGTGTCTCCTATCAGTCCTATTTCTCTCCAGAACCTTGACCAACACAGACATCCTCTATGCTGGGAACAGGGGTAGGAATATCACAGCGTTTAATAGGGCAGGAAAAGAAAATACACTTTCTGATCGTACCTCTGCTCTGTCTTTTCTTTTTGCCCAGAACCCATTCTCCCCTTTTTGTCTATTTCTAGCCCCGAACATGGTGCACGGCAGATGGCAGGAGGTCAGTAAATATGAACTAAGTAATGGAATGGATGCTGAACAAGGAATGACCGTTTTCTTACATGGCAACCCTTCCAGTAAAAGATACAACCGTGGAACACCGTGGAAACCTCAAGGAATCATCACAGGCAACACAATGGAGAAAAAGATTAGTGCTGCCTGAGAATGTCAGAGAAAGCTCCCCCAGGGAGAAAGAGGTTCATGTGGAACAAAAAGGTGGAAGAAGGTTCTAGGCAGAGGACAGAGCTTAAATAAAGACCCCAGGGACACAGCAGTGAGAAAGTACATTTCCCATGCTGGGAACTGCAGACCACGGACGCAGCAGAGTCCAGACAAATTTCTATCAATTCATTCTCTCCCCCTACCTATTTATTGCCTGGGATCAATGGAAAGTAGTTGGCCTGGGGCAAGAACAAGCAGCAGATGCAGAATAATGAGGAAAGAGACAACTTTCCCCCCAATCACCAGAGAAGGAAAATGGCCTCAGCATAGGTAAAGAAGAGATTGATTCTCCTTAAAATGCTTTAGAAAATTCTGGAAGAGAGGTTCCAAACTGAGGATTTGGGACTAGATGCTTTCCCAGTGTCTTGTAACAACATAATTCAACTCTCCCCTTCTCTGGAGGTCCTGGATATCAGGACCATGGGGCTGCAGAGGAGGTCACGGGAATTGCAGGGGCGAGTTGTAGGGGAGGAAGGGAGCAGGGGACTCGGGGCCTGGGGGCGGGCAGCACCAGGCTAGAAGAGGAGGGAGCGGGGCTTTGCAGTTCACCCAGAGGAGCCCTGCAGAATGAGTGGAAATGAACGGCAGAAGGACCTCCCTCCCATGGAGATAGAGTCCTGGCCCTGAGCCCTACCTGCACGGCCCCACGCGGCTCTGAACCCAGCCACAGAGGGGCCACACTTGTCCTCAAACATCTGCTTAATGGCAACGTGTGTCCCAGATGGAACAGAGTGTCAGACATCCCACCGACAATCAGAGTCAGAGGATGGAGGAAAAGGATGTCTGGTAACCGTGAACTTTCCATGGCTCGCAGGTGGCTCTCTGCTGGACAGAGTGCCCATATTCTCGTGCTGCTCTGCGAATGGCCTCCTTTCCTCACCTGACCGTCGGGTTAAAGCAACTGGCTCAAACAGTTCAGAGTCACAGAGCCACAGAGCTGGAAGAGCTCACACACAGGGACGCGGGACCAGCCCGGAGCCACCATCAGAGCTGCTATGGCAGGCAATCTGAGGCAGCACAGGGCAGCGCTGAACACCAGGTTCACTCGCAGGTGGGTCTGAATCCCCCCTCTGTCCCTGATTAGTGCCCTCATCCTGAGCAATTTGTTTAACCTCTTTAAATCCAAGTAGCTAATCCATAAAGCTGGACAGTATTTGCATATGCTTGCATTGATTCCAAGGGCTGCTCTACGAAGCCTCACAAACGGGGCCAGGAAACAGGAACCTCTTGTCTCATGGTCCTGGAGGCTGCAGTCTGGAACCCAGGAGTCAGGAAGGCCTCCCTCCCTCTGAGGCCCTGAGGGAAACCCTTCCCTGCCTCTCTCCTCGCTTCTCAGGGCCACCAGCCATCTGTGGAGTCTGACATCTGCCTTCGTATTTGCATGGCCACCTTCCCTCTCTGTGTTTCTGTGCCCAAACTCTCTCCTTTCATAAGGGCACGAGCCCTTGCTGTAAGACCTACCCTCATCGAGTGTGACATCATCTTAGCCTCAGTGCATCTGTAAGACTCTAATGAGGTCACATTTGCAGGTTCTGGGCGCGCAGGAATTAAGGAGATCACTATTTCACCCAGCACAGTGCCTCACAGGGTTATTTTGAGGGTTAAATGAAACAATGCATTTAAAGTATTCGGGGCACCTGGGTGGCTCAGTCAATTAAGCGTCTGATTTCGGCTCAGGTCACGATCTCAAGGTTCGTGAGTTCGAGCCCCTCATCAGGCTCTGTGCTGACAGCTCAGAGCCTGGAGCCTGCTTTGGATTCTGTGTGTGTGTCTCTCTCTCCCCTTCTCCCCGCTCTGCCTCAAAAATTAAAAAAAAAAATTAATAAAGTATTGAGACAGATGATGGTCACATATTATGCTCTCTATATAAAACTATATATACATATAATACATGTGTGCATATATAAAAACATACATTATATGTAATATTTCATATAAAAACATGCATTGCCCCAGCAGAAAAGAATGATGAAGACAATGCTCAGCTTAATAATGTGGATTTTTCCCTTTCTATCCATTTCCGAAGGTTCTATCCATCTGCTGTTTCTCATTAACTCATGTTTACAACTATGCCCTGAGCTTATCTGTCTATCTTGCCTTTTTTTCTATTTCATTATAATTTATAATATGGTTGCCCAAAACCTTCCTAATGCTATGCTTTTATTCCTGTACATTAACACCCGCTGCCATTGTCTTTGAACCCCACACCAGTCAGGGTCATTACCAGCCACTCGTGACTGTTGCAACACTATCTCCTAATTCTCTTCTGAGCCCAAACAGTGGCCAACACACTGACTGTGCATGTAATAAGACATGACAGATGTCACCTGAAGTCCTCTGCGTGAGTTACCTAACTAATCCTCACAGCCACTTCTGAGAGGTTCGCTCTGCCTCTCAACCTTATTTTCAGGGCACAGAAAATGCCCTGGCCAGGCTCACACAGCTCATTGTGTCAGGGGAGGAAATGACCCGCCCTCCTGACTGCAGGGTTAGGATCACTGATGCTAATCCCCGATGATGCTTCCCTCAAGATGCTCTCCGTCAGACACCTGCCTTTCTCTGCCTCTATCCCTGCATTCCAGCTGTTTTTTGCAGCCAAAGCGTCCTTCTATCCCCTTCTACGAAATGAAAATCTTCCCACAGAGCAGTTTCAGATTCATCTCATCCGAACCTCACCCCAGTGAATGCCCTCTGTGATTCCTTTTAAAGAGATCAATTTCAGTTTGTTTGTTAAAGGACAGTGTATCTTTCCATTAAGATTATAAAAGCCTATGCAGCACGCTTCTTTCTCTCTTTTTCCCCCCAATTATTTTCACAGTACCTGGTGAAGTTACGGCTACAAAGCAGGCGGTTAAAATAATTAATACTTGTCAGGAATATGAATTCAGTGTTGGCGAAATACTAAGCTACTCATTAAATTCATACGGAATCCCTCAGATTTTAAATGCACTTAATTTCCAGCTCTTTATGATTCTATAACTCGTTCTGAAATGGGTCCCTTATTACCTAGCCACTGTTACCTATTAATTGGAAGCATCATAGTCCAGTGAAGATCACTCTGGAAAATTCTCTGTGAAACTCGCAAATGCCCTGGGCTTCTGGATTCAGCATGTCCACAAGCAATATTCATTTAGCCTTCCAGATTTCTGATGTGAACATATGCCTGGAGCCAAAAAACGCATCCTTTTACTTAAATTCTAGAAGTGGTCCCTTGGTTCCTGTATCTGCCCCACGTAATATCTTACCTGAGCTACCTCTTCCAAAATGCTGGCCCTCCTCTGCCAAATGAGAACAGGTTCATTCATAGTTTCTGTTCCCAGATCACTGAGAAATCAACAAGATAGAAATGGTTCTAATAAAGCTGTCATTTCTCTCCCTCTGCCCACATGTGGTACCATTCTAGATCATGGAAGGTAGAGACAGCAGTATACCGCTCATCTTTTCGCTGAGAATGTTCCTTTCCCCAACCTCTTCCTTAAAGACGGGATGATGTTTTATATTTCCAATCCCAAGTATCCAATACGTAAGACATTCGTATTGGCTGAATCCCACCCTTTCGGGGAGGGTCTATCTACATTCAATGCCAAATATATACTCCTAATTTTGAGTTCTAGAAGTACGTATTCTTGTAGGGTAGTTAACACATCACACTCAATTATGTTCATAGTAAATGCATATAGAGGACCAGGATTGGATATCTGTTGGGTGGCTCTGACCCCACTCTAAAGGTGGAAGAGTCTTGGTTTCAATTTCTCTAGGGGTCAAATTAAATCCATTTATTGGCTGTCACATTTTCTCATTGCCTACTTGTGCAGCTGGATATGGGGAGGTTAGGGAGACAGAATGAGGTTGCATTCCGTAGAAATCCAAAGCCACCACTGGGAACCAGGGCCATGGCAGAAGGGTCATCTTCACAAAGATAGGATGGTAGCAGCAAAATATTATCATTGGTTCCTTTTACATATATACTCTAGACATTAAAATATAAATAGAAAATAAATTTTAAAAAATAAATAAATTTATGTAGTAATCACCCGCTTTATCATTTTAACCTCTGCATCAGTCCTAGCAAATACAAGGAGAGGGCTCATCTAAGTACCCACCAGTGCTAAGTCAAAGGGAAGCCTCATTTCAAGTTTCATGTGTGAAACACTTAATAAATATGTGAAGTTTATTCTCTGACCCAAGACTACACATTGGGGGTATGGGTGGGAAGGGGAGAGAAAACTTGGTCCTAATGATTTACTTATAAATGTCTAAGTAAGCTGTCCACCCATCAATAGATAATTCAGTACATATTGGACTAATGTATCTGCTACATTCTAGGTATATTCTTAGAGGGCTCTGGATAATATGCAAGCAGATAATACTTCTGTGAATAATTCAGGGGCGGTACAGGCATCAGTGTTTTACAAATTTGTATGTAAATCAACACAACTTTAGGGAGCTTGAGTGGCTCAGTCGCTTGAGTGTTCAGTTCTTGGTTTCTGCTCAGGTCATGATCTCATGGTTCGTGAGTTTAAGCCCCATGTCAGGCTCTGTGCTGACAGTGCAGAGCCTGCTTGGGATTCTTTCTCTCTCTCTCTCTCTCTCTCTCTCTCTCTCTCTCTCAGCCACTCTCCCTCCCATGTTCCCCTGCCAGTCTCTCTCTCTCTCTCTCTCTCTCTCTCTCTCAAAATAAATAAATTTTTAAAAATCAACACAACTTCAAGATTTTGGGGCCAGAAGTGAATGAAGGTGACATTAACTGAAGTAGAGAATAGAAGAAGAAATTTTGGTTTGGCAGGAGACAGGGAAGGCTATTCAAAGGTGAAGGTGACAAGTAAGGAATGTAAGGATCTGGAGCTCAGCAGAAAGGTCTGAATGCAGATTTGGGAATCACTGGAGTGGGGGACAGGGAATGAAATGAGAAAAGGTAACGCCTTCTAGGAAAAACAAGTGGAAAGAGGAGAGTTACAGTCAGAGCATTACACCACGGCCCTTAACCTCAGCCCTCCATGGAAACTGGGGCCAGCATCTGAGGGGTAAGAGAAGGAAACAGAGTTTCACATTGTTATAATTTGATTCTTCCTAAGAGTCGACTTCTGATCTAAGTGAAGCTGGACACTACAAATCTGCAACTACACTTCCAAGTTCTCTTGTGGCTGGAATAAAAGGGACTCTCAGAAAATATCTGGCATATAAGTTAATAAGTCTTCTTAAATTGTAACCAAAAAGGGGGGCATGGGGAAGGGTCTGAGAAGAAAAGGAGGGAAAACATCACAGCATATAGAATGTCTGTCCCCATCCCTGTCCATTCCTTTGACAGTGAGGAGAATTCAACTAGACAAGAGGAAGAAAGGATTCCAAATGGCAGTGGAGGCAAACCCACTTGTGTGGTTGATAGTTTAGTTCACTTACCATCCAAGGCCAACCTGAGAGGTGATGTGTTAAATGTTCTCACCACCAAAGAAGAAACCATTTAATTTTTTTTTTAAATAAAGGGACTGGTAAGTTTATGACCATTCTGGTGATGCCTTCACAAGTGTATACTTCTCTCCAAACTCATCAAGTTGTACACACTAAATGTATACAGCTGTTTGTATGCCAATTATACCTCAGCAAAGTTGTTAAACAGACAACAACAACAAAAAAAAGAAGCCGACTTGAAAGACAGGATGCTGTTGTGGACAAAAAGATGGTTTTTTAACTCAGGTAGACCTGAGAGAGCAATTATTTCTTGTAAGGCTCAATATCTGCACTCATACCACAGGAAGAAAATCCAACCTACTGCATATGTTCATCAGGACAGTGAAGTGACAAAAGTCATTTAAAGTATAGACATGCACAGAGTAAGCCTGCAAAGTGCTAGATACTAAAAGCATAATAAAGTCACTCCGTTGCATTTATTCTGCATTTAGTAAGAACATATTGTGGATTAGTTAGTAAAAGCTGACTGATATTTGGGAGGAGAAATTCTAACAGAGGAACTGCATTCCATTTACATTTTCTCTACGTAGACACTTCCTCTCTGTGTCCTTAGCTCTCCCACTCTTTCTCTTTGTGTCTCCCTCTCCCTTTCTATTTTCCTTTTGCATGGTATATGTCAAAGAAAGTGAATTAAAAACCCTAAAACAAAATGTAGAACATTTTTTTTAGATGGAAAAGAATGTCGAACACATTTTACATTGATGTAGTACATTAAATTGACAAATTAACACTGAAGTATCACCAACTCTCAGAAGAGAACAGTAAAGCATTGAAGATACTAAATTTGAAATTACAAAAATGCAACATTTAGAAAATAAAACAAAAATTCTGAATTGCTTCTCAATGATATAATACAAACCTTAGCATGAACAATATGTTGTCCTTTGAAAAAGTATATTTGATTCTTTACACTCAGCCTTGGAATTATGGTAGAAAATGTATTTGTTTACACAAAGGTAGAACTATAAAGTTTGAAATAATAATTTAAATGGAAAAAGTTGGTTCTCATGGCAATATTTTTATGTCTCAATTTCATAAACATGTACATTTCACTATTTGAGTAGTTTCAAGATTATTGAAAATATGACTACCATAATTGAATAAATACTTTTTCCTGACTACCTTTCTAGAAGTACAACATATGCTAGAGAGATTATACTGCCTCTAAAGAAATTGCTTACCTTTTTCAATGCAATTAAATTTTTTAATTTGCAGAAATTAATACTTTTCCTGTGAAACTGTGAAGTCTATTGGTACTCATATAGGAGTTTCCAAGGTACATGAGAAACTCAAAAAAAAGTACTATTTCATTTGTTCATACTTAGGCCAGGTCCAAGGACAGAATTAGTATGTCATCTGCGATAGACTGAGTTTTTGTGCCCCCCCCCACCCCGCTAAGTCATATATGAAAGCCCTAAAACTCAGTGTGATGATATCAGGAGTTGGGGCCTTTGGGAGGAAAATAGGGCTAGATGAAACCATGAGGTGTAGCCTCCCTGATGGGATTAGTGCCTTTACAATAAGAGGAAAAGACCAGAGCTACCTGTCTCCACCACCTGAGGATACGACGAGTAGGTGGCCATCTACCAGGAGGTAGCCAGGAGTACCCCTCTCACTGATGATACCCCCTCCCGTTCTGGCTTCCTAGATGCACCCCTAACTCTTCTAAGAACACATCATTCTCCTAGTTGTTTGGGCCAGGACAAACTTGCTGTTATCCTGGAGTCTGTTACTCCCTGTGGCAGGTAGGACTTGTGTTCCATAATTTTGCCTTCGGTGCTATGCCTGTGAATATGGTATAGTATCTGGGGAAAGGAATTAAGGCGGCTAATGAGCTGAGCTTAAAACAGGGAGATTGTTCTAGATGATCCAAGTGAGCCCATGGCCCTGAAAACACATGCACCTTGGAAGTGGAAGAAGGTGGCAAAAGATTCAGTCAGAGAGACGCAAGGACAGAAAAAGAAACAGGAGAAATTCCAAGCAGGAGATGGAAACTTCAGCGCCCCTTCCTGACTCTGAAGATGGAAGAGGGGCTATGACTGATGGAACACGATGGCCCCTGGAGACTGGGAAAGTCAAGGACAGCGATCCTCCCTTGGAACCTCCACAGAAAGCACTGCGGCCTGATGACACCTGGATTTCAGCCCAGTGGGACCGGTCCTGGATTTCTGACCCTGGGAACTATAAGATGAGGCACTCACACCCTCTTCAACCACGTACTGAAGCAGTGGTCATTCGTTATGGCAGCAGTGTGAACTGATACACTCCACATCAGCATTTCCTGTCCACTCTACCCTGAAAGTACATCCCCAAGGGACCATTTCTCAGCACACCCTCACTCCACTTTGGTCCAAGCCACCCATTCGTGCCCAGCTCACTGACAAAGCTTCAAACAGATTTCTCTGCTTCTGCCCTCACGATTCCTCATTAAAGTCAGAGTGCAGCAGCCAGGTTGATTCTGTTAATTCCTATGTGCTACCAGGTCTCTCTTCTGCTCAAGACCCCCCAGTGGCTTCAGAACTCACTGAGCGCAAAAGCCAAAATGCCTTCCCTGACCTTTGCAGTCCCTACCTGCTGGCTTCTTGCTTTCCATCGTCTTCATTTATTTTTCTGTTCCCACGACACTGGTTCCCACCGCCCCCGCCCCCGCCCCAGGCTGGGATGCTCTCCCTCATGGCTCTGCACTCACACGAAATGCTCCTCCTCAGATATCCATATGCCCAACTCCCCACCTCCTTCTGGTCTTCCTCCCTCCATATTCCTCGTTGTCCACCATATTGTATACCTAACTCTACCTCATTATTTATGGTCACACACACTAGACAGTTGGGCATCCCAGAGCCAGATTTTGTCTGCTTCCTTTGAAGTTGCCTGCTGCATAATAAAGACTCAATAAATATTTGATAAATTAATACACTTTTCCTATGAAATACAGCTTCTGAGTTAGTTCTTTGGTTCCTATGCCCACTGCTACTATCCCAACCCAGCTCACTCTAACACTGACTTGCCATCCCTGGATTCTCAGTCGGTGTCTTTACCCATACTTCTTACCCTTACCCTTCAATCCATCCTACAGGTAAACACCCCTGATTAATACTTGCTAAACGCTATTTGCAGCATGTGAGTTTTCTTCTTTGGAACATACAATGGCTCCCATTGTGTTCTGCTTCAGGGTGTGAAGTATCCACAATAATCCTATCTCCTGGAAACCAGTTTAGCAGCCGCCCTCTTCACCCCTGCCCCTTTCTGACAAATCTCCATGCCTAGAACTCATGCTGGCAGCTGTTGGCCACACTGCCCAAGTGTGGTTTCGGCTTTCCTTCCTTCAGAGCCCCCCAAAAAACACCTTCTACCACCAACCACTCCCATTCTACCAGACTTCATTTCTACTGATCGTTTTCTACTTTATTACGAGGACTTTTCCCCTCTCTACTGAGATTAGAGGTTTTCTAAAGACAGGATTTACATCTCTTCCTGTTCTTGACCACCCAAGTGACATGCCTACCTCAGCATTAATTCAGATTTTATGTCTCCAATGTCTTCCCCTAATATTATATCTTATTATAAGTGTTACATATTATACATAGATTAAATAGTTCCTCTTGTTCTCTGGGTTTATTATTTTACCATTCTTAACTTTTTTAACCCAAACTGAGGCATTATTTGCCCTGTTGATACTTTACACAAGACACTTTATAACTTTGCCAAGAAACTTTGTGGTTGCATTCCTTTTAAATCAATATAGGGCTTATGTCTACCTGCATTCTAATTTAGACCTGTTCCAACAACCACTGCTTGGTGAACTTGAACAAACTGCTTCAATTTTTCACTCAACAGCACTGGAAGGTACCAGCACCAGCAGAAGGACCCAGTGAACCTGGCTGAGAGAGCCAATGCCCCTCGAGGTGCTTCCAGCTCCACAGAGAAGATGGCTGTTACATGAAGAGCTATAAGTGAAATATGAATAACAAAAAAGGAGTTACCTCCTACTCCTCTGGTATTCCTACCCATGAAGGAGACAATAACGAATTTTGCAACACAATCTCATCCTCAAAGGAAACAATTTCATTGGGGGGGGGGGAAGAAAAAGGTTCATTAAAAATTAGGGAAATCACATGCTTTCCAGGTAGGCAGTTCTTTAAAAAAATATATACACAATAATTTCACCAAAAGTTTGCATTTTGTTCATTTTACTAAGAGACTTGGAGGTCTTAACTGTGTTCATTAGAAAGAGGATTTTCCCTGGACGATTTCAGACCTTCAGTAAAAAGCCCCAAATATTTAGAAGAAATGTTACCCTTCCTCTTCCCACCAGGAAACCCACACCAGAAAACGTGTGTGCCCTGTACCTTCTTTGTCATCGTGGTGGATAATTGCATCCTGTATCATGTCAGCGAGGTTAAAATGAACTTTTTGATTCTTCCCATGCTTCAGCTTTTTCAGGAACCCTTCCTGCTTCTGAAAAGCCTTCTCTCTTTCATAGTAGGCTTTGATCTGCTCACAGCGCATGCGTTTCACCAGCCGCTGCCGTTGGCCGAGGGGAAGGGACTCCAGCAGGCACTGGTCAATTTCCATCTCATGGGTTCGAAACACGTTACATAGCTGAAAGCAACCTACGAGACACACGGTGAGAAAGTCAGTGGACCCACTGTCACGACAATACAGCAGCACCACAGAGCACGCTCGATTTCCCATTACCCACCCCAGAGGTCAGAAACTCACTCACTCCCCTTTGTGCTTGGCACGCAAGCACGCAGGCCAGCTTACAGACCAGGGCAGAAGCGAAGGGAACTGGTGTCACACTCAACATTGCATGGTGATAAAACAAATAAGAAAATTAGAGACAGATGTGTGGCTTTGCACAACGCAATTACTGGCAAACCATCCTTACTGTTTTTGTAAAGGCCTAAAAGTTTTACCGATGCATTAAAGCCCCTTCGTTGAATAATGCCAACTAAACTGTGTGTGAAATTCTGGCAGAGAGCCATTCCCAGTCTTTGAGCACAGCCTAATAACACTGGTTTTGTATATCCCGATGACTCTGTGTATCTAATGGAATAGAACCTATGTAGCCTAGCAACTGTTCATGTGACACCCTGGATATTTTCCACCGACATATTGCTAAACACTTTTCTTAGTGATTGGTAAGTAATATCCCTTTCTAAGAGACCTAATAATGGTTAAGCAATGAAACAGATTTTTCTCTTGGCAATTCAAAATCCTGGATAGAACTGTTGCCGTTGTGGTCTCTGTCTTATTAACATAGTGATTAACAAAGTGAGCTCTCCATCTTGAAGCTGAAAACCTTCCCTTTCTTTCGCTAGGATATTCCTTATTAATGCCACTCAAAACACGTGTAACGGAATCATACAGGCCCGTATGTTTACCACTAGAATAAATGTTACTCTTGGCAGAAAATTAACACTGAAAATTCTAGAATGTAATGCACAGGCTCAGATAAGCGTTGCATGTTCTTCCATTCAGATATCTATGACCTTAAGTCTCAAGCAAGTAAAAGTAGCAACACATGCCCCAAAGTGTGGTTGATCATACACTATATCTGGAAAGATCACTCAGAAAGGGGTCTGTTTCTTCGTCTTTGGAGATGTGCCCAATTCCTCTGAAAGGGCACCAAGTTGTGACAGTGCAAATTCCATTTCTGTCTCGCTTGAGGCTTTGCAAAGTGTCATTCTCACAACCGCCAGGCAAGACCATCTCTCTTCTGCAAGTAAGGAAAGCGAAGTTGAGCGAGGCTGTGATTTGTCCAAGACCAAAAAGAGGACTCCGTGACAGCCACAAATGTTCCATAAAGGCTCAAGAAAAGGACAGAATAAGAGCCAGGGATTCCCGACAGCCAGATACTTAACATCCATAAGGGGGACAGGGGAGAGGCAGAGTTGGGAAATTTTGTTTTGGTCGTTTTTTAGCATTTGACAACATTTTAGAATCGTATTAATTTCATACACATCTCCATCGTTGTGAGTATTTGTAAGTGTGGTGTTGGAAAAAACACTATACATAAAGCATTCCCTTTCCAGTGACCTAACCACAGAGAGACAGCAGCAGTTCTGAAATAACGACAAATCACTCTGAAGTCTGTGTGATAAAAGCCAGGATCACCGTCACAAACAGATCCTCTGGGACAGCTCATTAATAACGGCAGGAAAGATTCTCTGCTTTGCAACCTGTACCGAAAACTGTACGTGGGTTCCCGGGACGGTGTGACTCCCGTGACCTTCCTGATTTGTCAGCAGGTGCCCAGGGAATCAGCAGAACCACGGGAAAACCCAGAGGGTCAGATCAGTGACCTCACAGAGTGTTACGTGCTGATCAGCAGGCAGTCGAAGGTGCAGGATAACCCAATCAACACAACAGTCCTCTAGTGTTCCGCTCATGAGAAAAACCTTCCTGTGAAATTTTCAATTAACTCTGAAGGAGTCTGTAGTGTCAGCTCACGATTTATTGAGCAGCCCTCTCGGTCTGTCAGAAAGGAGCGCTGAGGGATGTTCATAAATTAATTCTCTTACGATTCGGAAAATCGGAGGCCGAGGCTGTGAACTTCCACGTCCATCCATGTATAAAATGTTAATTTTTCACATATTTTCTTGTCAAATAATTCCCCATGCTTTGACTTTATTTTTTTTTTATTTTTTTTTCAACGTTTATTTATTTTTGGGACAGAGAGAGACAGAGCATGAACAGGGGAGGGGCAGAGAGAGAGGGAGACACAGAATCGGAAACAGGCTCCAGGCTCTGAGCCATCAGCCCAGAGCCCGACGCGGGGCTCGAACTCGCGGACAGTGAGATCGTGACCTGGCTGAAGTCGGACGCTTAACCGACTGCGCCACCCAGGCGCCCCCCCATGCTTTGACTTTAAATGGTCTGAACTTTGAGATTTATCTTACGTTCTACAAGCACAGCGGGCATTGTGACTTTCTTTTTGTCTAATTCTGGATGGACCAGCTGCATCATGTATATGTGCTGTAGTCAGTCTGTAAGACACCACACTAAAAATGACATAGTAATGGTAAATGGAGTTTTGAGGCAGGCTACCCAGAACCTGTGGAACTTGGTCACCAGGGCACTAAGAATAGCAGTCATTAGCACCTCAGGTGACAGTCTGGGCAGGCCAGGCAGGCAAGGGGGTGCTGCTGAAGAGGAACTACTGTGTCTGAGCTGGACAAGGCTGGCTGGCCTCCCCGGGCAGGGGGTCCCGGGCAGGCACTGGGTCTCAATTGTCCTGTAGCAGAGTTGACCTGGTTCTGCCTGCCCAGCGGCTGGACTGAGTGAGGGCTCTTCCCCGGAAAAGGCTTTAATTCTTTCCCGCTATTTTGGCGCTCTTCACCCACCAAAGGCTACGCGTGCACTAACACCATTTCCACTTCACACAAACCACCTTCTCACAATAATACGTGAGTTCCTTAGGATACAGGGCACGTGCTGTAGTAAAACAGAGCATATTTTCACTGTTGCGGCAGAGACTGACTAGGGAAACCCGTTCTCTTTCCTCCTTAAACACGTAAGTTGACGTCAGTTTTGACCTTCCCAGGGCTGGCTCATAAAACGGAAAAAAAAAAGCCCACATGCACTTTAACGTGTTCTAAACCTCCTACAGCCTATGGCTATGGCAGCGTGGACCCCACATAGCAAAGATGGTCCCAGGTAAGGAGCCTCGGTCCCCCCCCATGGCTCCCTGGAGCACCTGCCACGAACCAGCCCCTGTCCTAACTTTTCATCTGACAAAGAAATTCACTTCGATTGTAGTTAGGCACTGCTATTTTGGGTTTTAACTCTTCCAGAAATTAACATCACCCTAGCTAGAGGGTGCCGTGGTTCAGAAGTTTGTTTGGTTTTCTCCGACCGTGTTAAATGGTGATCAAGGGAACATCCAAAGCTCTGCAGAATTTTGAATGACAGGACTGGACCATTGCTACCTACCAAGTGGGGTTCTAGCAAATTTGTAACAGTCAGTAGGGGTGGAGTGGGAATGAAATCATTGACTTGTCACGTCTGCCTATTACCACGGTGCACAGTTCACAGTCAATTCCAAGCTACCACTGTCGCATTACTAAACAGAGAGAAGAGAATACGTACTCTCTCCACCTCGGTGTGGGGGCCAGCTTCCACACAACCACTGCATCAAGCCCACCATGGAGACTCATGGCTTCATTCTTGCATCGGAATCACAAATACTCAGGAAAAGATATTCCAGAAAGACCCCCAAGGTGTAAGAGAAGCAGCATCAAGAATTACCCACATCTCAAGAGAAAATAACTATAACATTAAGCATAACTGTGTGTGTGTATGTGTGTGCTACCCATTAAATATATATATATATTTCATATATATATATATATATATATATAGAGAGAGAGAGAGAGAGAGAGTCTGAGTCATCATAGGAAGCCGACAAGAGACCATATGCTTTAAATTCCTAATCATCAAAATTATTCACTTGCAGAAGGTAATGTTAAATAACAGAAAAACTAGAAAAACTAAAACTGAGTTCCAATTGTAGGTATCACATTTTCTACTTATGACCTGGGGTGAAATTTTCAACATTTCTAAGATGCTTGAAATAAATAAAAAAGAGCTGGTGTTTGAAGTTTGCTGGGATACTTAAAAAATAAGAGATAGTTTGCCAAAAAAAAATGTCTGACACAAAGTAAATACTCAATGAACGGTAATTATTTTTATGAGGAATATATCATGAGGATCTGTGTGTATACATGGAATACGTTAAGAGAACTGAAGAAAAGGGAATGTGTTATATGGAGAGTTCTCTCTCCCTTTTTTGTTCTTTCTGGTTCTATCATGTGCCAAGAATGTTCCCGGCACAAGGTCTTCGCACCTGCTGTTCCCAGTGCCTGGAACATTCATCTGATGGAGGGAGGCTAAATGGTTAGCATCCTTCCCTTCTCCTGGTCTTAGCTCAAAATCTCCAACCTCGTGATGCTTTCACAGGCCCCTTTATTTCTATTTGCAACTGTTCCCTAACAATATTTCCAATTCCTATTTCTTGCTTTTTCTCTTTAAGTTTTTATCGCCCTGAAATATATTTCTACAGCATCAATCATCACACTTAGACTGTATATTATACTCATACCAATGCTGTTTGTAAAATACACCATATATTTTATTTATCTATAAGCCCCCCCACCAAAAAGCACGAACTTGGACTGTTTTATCAGCAGTTGGAAGAGCAGATATTAAATATTTTTGTTGTTAATTAAATCACTGGCAGAAATATCATATGCATTACTACAACCTGACCCAGCACTGACATATAGTAGGTAGCAAATGCTTATGACTTGACCTACCCTTCTTTTGGCATGGGGGTTATATACATGGCTAATCTGAAATTCTAGATAAAAATTAAGAGACGTTTGGTATGCCTGGGTCGCTCAATTGGTTCAGCATCTGACTCTTGGTTTTGGCTCAGGTCCTGATCTTGTGGTTCATGAGTTCAAGCCCCACATCAGGCTCCAAGCCAACAGTGCGGAGCCTGCTTGGGATATTCTCTCTCTCATTCTCTCTCTCTCTCTCTCTCTCTCTCTCTCCCTCTCTCAAAATAAATAAACTTCTAAAAAATATTTACAGACATTTACCATAGGCAGAAATCCCTGCTCAGCAAATATGCATCTCCATAAAATAAAACTTGAGAGCCGGCAAATTAAATACATGAAGGAAACAGCAAAGATCTATGTTCAGAAATCATTATGGAACGTCTAGTAAAAACTAGCAGCTTTGGTCTTGGAGACACCGTGCCATGATCTCAGGATGCTGTGTTGTAGCAAGCCAGAAATATACAGAATAAAGTTAAGGAAAAGGCAACTAGGAAAATGAGGAAATTATTCTGGGGATTCAACTGCCAGAAATGCCTTCCTCTCCATTAGACTCAGAACCGTCATGTGGTGGGGCGCCTGGGAGGCTCAGTCGGTTGAAGCATCCGACTTCAGCTCAGGTCATGATCTCATGGTTTGTGAGTTTGAGCCTCGCGGCAACCTCTCCACTCTCAGCACAGAGCTTGATTCAGATCCTGTCTTCCTCTCTACCTCTCCCCTGCTCACTCTTGCTCACACTCTCTCTCTCTCAAAAATAAATACACATTAATTTTTTTTTTAACCTTTATTTATTTTTGAGACAGAGAGAGACAGAGCATGAACGGGGGAGGGTCAGAGAGAGGGAGACACAGAATCTGAAACAGGCTCCAGGCTCTGAGCTGTCAGCACAGAGCCTGAAATTTTTTTTAATATTTAAACAAAATCTTCATGTAGCCACAGCACACTCACTGCGGGAGAGTTTTTGCAAAGTTATCCATAAGTGCTAGTTAAATGGGATAAGAAAAAATGGTAAAAACAAGGACATTTCCAGAAACTTGGACCCACTTTCAGGGGAGCAGACATTCGTGGATGGTTTATGAAGTTAACTCTGTCTTAGGGCACAAAGCAAAGCAAATTTCAAAAAATGCTTTAGAACTGAAATTATACAGACACCTTCTTAACACACTGGAGAACTGGATTTCAACTACAGATGTGGAACCACACATGCCAATTTGTTCAGAAACTTACAAAGTCGATTCAAAATAAAGCATTTATAAGGAAGAAAGCATAATGGAAATAATACTTTTTTAGAACCAATCATTGATCATATTTCACGGATGAAATTTCACGGATGAAACTAAAACCGTTCACAGAAATAAATCTACGGCTTTAAATGTATATATTAGAAAAGACTGTATTCTTAGCATCAGTGACCAACACATGTGATTCATAGAAAAGAACAATAAAGGAAGCCCAACAAGAAAGAAGAAAATAATAAAATCACGGTACAAATGGACAGAAACGAAATAAGGACCGAGCAAAGATGAAGAGATGAGAAACAGAAAATATCCAGAAAAATATATCTTACCAAAAACGACTCAAGAAGCAAAAACTTGAATAGATTTATAATCATTACATGAATTAAATTAATTGTCCTAACGCGGGTAAAAGGAGGAAAAATCAGTTACGTTGTAAACACCGTTATCCTTGTAAGAAACCAAACACATTCTATGACTCAGCCGTTAGAATTGATATCAACACAAGTCAATACACACACACAAGAAGAAAGTTACATTTTCAAACCTAGAATTGACATGCACCCTTACTAAGATCTAAAAAAAAATTTAAACCTATCATTTCACACTCATTTGATTGACAGTGTTGTCCCATTACGATGAAAGAGAAAATTGGAAGTACTTTGCTAAACTGAAGATATATCTCTCCCACAACCGCTGTAAGTACTCTAGAAACCTTTTGATACATGTTGCAGATAAAAATAAACACACACAGGGGCGCCTGAGTGGCGCAGTCGGTTAAGCGTCCGACTTCAGCCAGGTCACGATCTCGCGGTCCGTGGGTTCGAGCCCCGCATCAGGCTCTGGGCTGATGGCTCAGAGCCTTGTGCCTGTTTCCGATTCTGTGTCTCCCTCTCTCTCTGCCCCTCCCCCGTTCATGCTCTGTCTCTCTCTGTCCCAAAAATAAATAAACGTTGAAAAAAAATTTTTTTTAAATAAATAAATAAATAAACACACACAGGGCCACCTCGGTGGCTCAGTTGGTTAAATGTCTGACTCTTGATCTCGACTCAGGTCATGATCTCAGCTCAGGTCATGATCTCATGGTTCGTGGGTTCGAGCCCTGCATCGGGCTGTGTGCTGCCAGTGTGGAGCCTGCTTGGGATTCTCTCTCTGCCTCTCTCTCTCTGTCTCTCTGCCCCTTCCCTGCTCATGAGCACATGCACTCTCCCTCAAAATAAATACACTTCAAAAAAATAAAAATTAAACAAATAAAAATAATACGTAATGAAAGAGATTAGAAGTACCAAAAGTCAACTTTGAAAACAACCCCTTCTCTGATTTTTGGAGGAAGTCTATTTTGCCACATGTACCTGTCGGGATTTTCTGCTATTGGTACTGGCAGGAGGGACACCTAGATCAATGGCACCTGAAAAGGACAACCTGCAAAGACTTCCGCACACAGGCGGCCTGCGGTCCGTGACAAGGTGCAGGTGCAAGCCAGAGAGGAGAGTCTTCCCAAAGCGAAGGTGGGGCCCCTGGACACCCTTAGGGAGAAACGAACCTCGACCCAAACCTCACACCTCACACAGAAATGAACCCGAAACGGATCACGGATCTGAATGTAAAACAAAACTGCAGTGCATCCTGAAGACCGCAGGATGGAACCGCTGAGCCCTGCCTTAGACTTGACCTGGAAACACGGCCCATAAAAGAAAAGGAAAGAATGAACTGGATTTCATCTGAAAACACAACACGGCTGTGTCAAAGCCACGTTCAGGGTGGCAAAGTGGGGAAAAGCAGTTGTTTTTTTTGTTTGTTTGTTTTTATGTTTATTTATTTACTCTGAGAGAGATAAAGAGTACAAGCAGGGTAGGGGCAGAGAGAGAGGGAGAGACAATTCCGAGTAGGCTCTGCGCTGTCCTCGGGGCTCAGACTCCTTAACTGTGACATCAGGACCCGAGCCGAGATCACGAGTCGATGTTGAACCCACTATGCCATCCTGGCACCTCTGGGGAAAAGTACTTGTAACCACCTGTCTCACAAAGAATCACCTCTAGGGGCACCTGGTGGCTCAGTCGGTCAAGCGTCTGACTTTGGCTGGGGTCATGATCTCACCGTTCGTGAGTTCAAGCCCCACGTTGGACTCTGTGCCAGCAGCTGGGAGCCGGGAGCTGCTTCGGATTCTGTGTCTCTCTCTCTCTCTCTCTGTCCCTCCCCTGCTCTTGCTCTCTCTCTCTTTCTCAAAAGTAAATAGATATTAAAAACAAAAAGAAAAAAGAAAAGAATCACCTCTACAACACACACACACACACACACACACACACACACATGCACGCGCGCGCCTTAACTTTCAGCAGCAAAAAGGCAGGTGGTCCAACTGGAGAATGGGAGAAGAGTGATGGATGTTTCAGGGGCACAGATGGATGATGGCCAAGCACAGGAAGAGACCTCTGACAGCACCAGACATTAGGGAGATGCCCACCGGAAGCAGTGACCCATCACTACGCATGTATCAGAAGAGCTGAAACAAACATAAAACTAGTGGGGGGCCCCGTGGGGGGCTCAGTCGGTTAAGTGTCCACCCTTGGCTCAGGTCATGATCTCACAGTCCGTGGGTTCGAACCCCACATTGGGCTCTGTGCTGTCGGTGTGGAGCCCACTTCAGATCTTCTGCCTCTGTTTCTCTCTGCCCCTCCCCAGCTTGTGCGCTCTCTCTCTTTCAAAAAATAAACAAGCATTTAAAAAACTTAAAAAAATAAAACTAGTGACAATACCAAATACTGGCAAGGATGTGGAGAAGCAGGACCTCTCCACCTTGATGCTGGGAATGTAAAATAGTGCAGGCATTCAGAAAACAGGTTGGCATTTTCTTAAACCACATTCTGTGGCAACATGTCGAGGTGAGATTACGTGGCTCATCAAGACCACTCAGGATGGACTCTGACATGCTGCGGTCAGGGCAGGTTCCAAATTCCAGGAACCAGCATGAGAACGGTCCCTTCTTAGAACACTGCCCACCTACTGTTTGGTGCAGGACAGCTGTCACCACAGGGCACCAACAAGGCAAGAAAGTTAGCAAATGGTGCCCATTTTGCTGGACTCATTTTATTATTATTATTATTATTATTATTATTATTATTAATTAATGAACTAGATATTGGTGGATATGCTTTTGTCTTCCAGGAATAGACCTCAAAAGGCTGAGAATAGACTGGATTCTGGCCAAAGGTCCAACATATTGTGGGCACACTTATAAAGAAACACTTATCACCCTGTTTTTCCATGAGGATAATGAATCATCAGAATGAAATAAAAATAAAAAT
The DNA here is from genome assembly GCF_022837055.1 of Prionailurus viverrinus. Taxonomy (NCBI): domain Eukaryota; kingdom Metazoa; phylum Chordata; class Mammalia; order Carnivora; family Felidae; genus Prionailurus; species Prionailurus viverrinus. Next base: position 79,170,903 of record NC_062561.1, on the reverse strand, counting down.
AAGTGCTCCAATTTCTCCCGTGAAAAGAACGAAAATACATTTTATCGTTTGTAGGTAAGAATGCGCATTTATCTGAATTTACAGGTACAAATTCGACGTCAATTCCACCAGCTTATGTTTGCAATTTGGGGGGTGCCTCCTCTCAAAGACCTCAAATGTATACAATTTCTGTTCTATGCCTTGCTTCCCTCACTCCCTATGGGATTTCCTTGATGAGCATTCCCTCTGCATATTGCCGTGTGCTCCTGAAGCCCTCTCCCAAGACTCTGCTTCTAGGGAACACAAACTAATACAAGTAAGATTATATTTTTTTTCCTCTCATTTTCTATTAACTTTCATGGTTTACAACAAAAAGAAGACATTTTTTTGGAGATGTGAAATGTATGTCTATAGGCTGAACATACCTAATGATGTAGGTTTCCAAACTCTACAAGTCATAGCAGCACAAGAAATAATAAGACACACCTGCAAAAGAATAAAGTTGGGGGGCGCCTGGATGGCTCAGTCAGTTGAGCATCGGACTCTTGATTTCGGCTCAGGTCATGATCTCACGGCTCATGGGTTCAAGCCCCACGCTGGGCTCTACACTGACAGTGCGGAGCCTGCTTAGCATTCTCTCTCTCTCTCTCTCTCTCTCTCTCTCTCTCTCTCTCTCATCCCCTCCCCTGTTTTCACTCTCTGTCTCTCTCTCAAAATAAGGAAATAAACTTAAAACAAATTAAAAAAAGAATAAAGTTGGGCCCTAACCTTCTATCATATGCAAAAATTAACAAAAATTTATTAAAGCTGTAAACATAAGACCCAAAAGTACAAAACTCATAGAAGAAAACAGAAGTTTTAGGACACTGCACCTGGCAATGATTTCTCGGATAGGACACCACAAACACAGCCGACAGAAGCAAAAATTGACAAAATGGATGAATATGCAAATTTTTGTGCATCGAAGGACACAACACAGTAAAAAGGCAACCTGAGGAAGGGAGGAAGATACTTGTAAATTATATATCTGATAAGGGGTTAATACCCAAAATATAAAAAAACACCCTTACAACTCAATAATCTAAAAATTAAACAAGCAAATTTAAAAATGGGCAAAGGACTTAAACAGACATTTCCCCAAAGATGATACGCAAATTTCCAACAAGCATATTTGTTAAGAAGATTAAGAAGCTCACAATTCTCAGTGAACCGCACATCACAACTGCAATAAATCATCACCTCATACCCATTAGAATGGCTCTTACCCATCACCCACCCCTGAAAAAAGGGCGGGGCAGAAAATAAGAAGTGTTGGCAAGGATGTGGAGAGATTGAAACCCTGGTGCGCTCTTGGTAGGGATGTAAAATGGTTTACGATGGAAAACAGTTTGGAGTTTCCACAGTAAATTAAAAATGGAACTGCCAGAGCGTCCAGCAATCCCACTTCCGGGTATATCCAAAACACTGAAAGCAGGATCTCTAAAGATACACTTAAACACCTCTGTTCACTGCAGCATAGCTCACAATGGCCAAGAGATGGAGGCAACCGAAATGTCACTAATGGGTGAATGGATAAATAAATGTTGTCTATCCGTACGATGGAATATTACACAGCCTGAAAAAGGAAAGGAATCCTACCACATGCTATAAAATGGATGAACCCTGAGGATATGCTGTATGAAGTAAACCAGGCACAAAATGACAGATACTGTGTGATATATGAGAATAAGAAATGAGAACGCTGGTTACCAGAAATAAATGAGAATGCTGGTTACCAGGGGCTAGAAAGAGGGAGACAGGGAGAGTTGTTGTTTGATGAGCCCAGAGTATCAGATCTTAAAGATGAAAAACTTCTGGAGCCCTGTGTCACAACAGCGTGAATATGCTTAACTAGTGAATGATACACTTAAAATGGTTAAGCTAGTAAATTTTATTTTATGTGTTTTACCACCATTAAAAAAAAGTGGGGGGAAAAAGAGAATAAGACACAAGGGGCTGTATCACAGGAGTTTAAAAAATATATAGAGTTTAGGGGCCCCTGGGTGGCTCAGTTGGTTAAGCATCTGACTCTGGATTTTGGCTCAGGATCAATCCCCACATTGGGCTCTGCACTGAGCATGCAGCCTGCTTAAGATTCTCTCTCTCTCTCTCTCTCTCTCTCTCTCTCTCTCTCTCTCTCTCTCTCCCCCTCCATCCCTCTCCCCTGTTCACATGCTCTCTCCCTCTCTCTAAAAATTTTTTTTCTAAAATAAATAAAATGGTTTAAGTATGTCATGAAAATAGTTGCAAACTTGCTTATCCCACTTTATAAAACGTTTTTTATGAAGTCTGAGAAGCATAAGTCAGTTGTCCGGGGTGGAAATTAGCATATGTGCACACACAGGTGTTGAGCATGCCCGTGTGTGTGTGTGTGTGTGTGTGTGTGCGCGTGCGCACACGCACTCACGTCTATGTTCCCAACCATTGTCCTTGCAGAAGCTTTATTCTCAGAATCTATTGTTATAACGTGCTTCCAGAGTTATTTTTACTGCATATACAATGACAACGAAACAAAGGAACAGTGAGGATTTTCAAAGACAAGAGTATAATCAATTTCAACATACTCCCCCAGAGCCTTAAAAAAGAAAACTTCTTCTGAAGGGTTGAAGTCTTTAAAAAGTGCTAGATTTTAACATCTTTGTAATCAAGCTGCAGGTTCATATCCCTCTTCGTGGAGTGAAAAATAGTAAAAAGAAATTACATTTGGCAAAGAAGATATAGATGCTGTGCCCTAAAATATCTCGGGATGTAGGTCTACAACGCCTGTTTTGTAGAATCCTGCACTGAAACGTTTCTCTGAATAATGGAGAGACAGACTCAAATAATTTAAATTCTTTTTAAGAAAATCAACAATGCTTTTCATCTCACTACTGGCTGTCTTTAAATTTTTTCATTTACATATCAAGGGATCACTTCTTCGGTTTCTGTGCAATTATTAGGGCATGCTTTTCTAATGAGAGAATGTGAAAAATGTTCTCTCTTTAAATTAAATTGGAAATAAAACAAATACAGAGGACATAAAAATTGCTGCATACTCTGGAGTATATTTTTTTACACATCAACCTATATTTTTCTACATTTAATATTTCCTTATTAACAAGTGATTTGATTATGATAAACAGCTTTTTGGTAGACTTATAGTCCTAATTCTTTCCAGAATTTGTTTCAGGGTAGCAATAAATCTGAAGGTTATCACCTTGAGGTAATGTTTCCGGTTCATTATCCAAGTGGACCCACATGTCTAATCAAATCTATGGTTGATGGAAGGTCATGTCATGACCGCTCTACACTGTGTCATAGGTGGTTCCAAAATCATGCCCGTGTGCTAATGCCCAGAACCAAGATTTACCTTGATATGTAGAGCACTGAATGACCCTGCTCCTTTTCAGAAGACAACTCAACGACATTTAGGATCCCCAGAGTCTGGTCATTTGGAGCCCCACCTCTAAATATCAACTAGCTATTATATCAGATATACACTCAATGAGAACCTGTCTGGAGAAGTCTGGACCCTTTAAGATCAGAACTGCCTACTACTGGCTGTTCTCAGACACTTCTGATCGCATGCCATGTTGCTAAAATCAAGTCCTGACTTTTCCTGAATGCCCTGCCTTTCTAAACACCATGGTCCCACTACTGGGTGTCACCAAGATGGCTGTGATCACTTCCCTATCCATCCAAGAGACGGCGATGCTCTGGAATTAAACAGTCTCAGACAAGCTCGAATTCCTGGGGAGCTCAAAAGAGAACCTCTCTTTTGGTTCATTCTCAATAAAACAGATTTAGACCCTCTACCCCAAATATACATGTTTGGGCCCCCAAACTTTAAACAATTTTCCGTTCTTAATCCACATCCGCACATTTCACCTTTCCTAGACACACATCTTTAATTCTGGCCAGAAGAGACTCTGCTCACTCTATTCCTGCCGGGCAATGTTTCTAATAGGCAAATTCCCTAGTGTTCCCGACTGTCTCGGAATGGGATACCTGCCAGTTTCAACCCACTGGTTCCTCTTTAGGAAGCTGAGCCCTGACTGGCTCCATGACCCCACCAGTCAATCATGCAGCTTCCTGCATGCCTTTAGCCTAAGTCCTGAAGCAACACTATAAAACAAGCATTGCAAATAAAAAGTAGACAGCAATGACCAAATGCTGTGCATTAACAGCTCCTCTCCAAATGTATTTACTTTTATTTGAAAGCTTGTGTGTATGTGTCAGTGCAACTGTAATTTCATGGCCATAAGTAATTTTTTTTATCTCATCATTTCCCTAAGCCCTGCAAAGATTTTTGTTTCAAATGTTACTTTCATATAAAATATTTGATAACTGACACTATTTTGATATAAAATATTTTCAGTCCTGAAATGAGCTGAAACAAAACTGAACTGCACATTTAATATTTAATTTTGGCTTTATAGACTCTGGTTCCCCCCGCCTTTCCTTGTAATAGGATAAATTTAGGGGAAAACATCATATGCTAAAATGTCTATCATCGTTTCTAGGTTAAAAGAGAATTTTTAGTTTATAGTTTGTGTTTTTAAACGATTTCCACTGTCCTTTGCAGCGATTTATGAGGTACATTCAGATAAAAGAAATTCTTCAAGGTCAACTTAAAACACAAGGTCAAAACACAGACTATGATTCACAGATAAACATCCCCATGTCCAGCAGAAGGACCCTCCTCATCTCAAGTCGTAATTATTGCATTAAACATCCTTGGTTTCTTTCACCACTCTGCTCTGCTCGTGGTGAAAAAGAAAAAAGAGAAAGCCTGCCTTAATATTAACCTAAAATAATGGTATAAGAAACAAAGCTCATCAAAGTCCTCAAGCCCTTCACCCCTGGGTTCCACCTTGCCCGCTGAATATTATTATTAATTAGTGCACCATACAAACCAACCAGTCTTTTCCATGCCTTGCATCTTTACTCATGACTTTCTGCTACTCTGGTACAGAATCTGAGACTATCAGTGAGCCCCATTATTTCTTCTGGGAGAACCTTCCTTCTGGAAATCACCTCCCCTCTCTCCCTGCACGTGGTCCTAGTGGGGTTATTACAAAGGCTACTCAACTCAACTTGCAGGGCTGGAAAGATGACCTAGGTTGGGCCCATCACAATGGCCTGTACATTGAAGATCGATGACTGGTCCCAGTACGGGATATGATCATAGTGTGGACAATTCAGGACTCTTCCATGAGATTTAATAGATGAACATAAGGAGATTTAAAAAAAAAAAAAAGACCCTGTCTTATTTTTTATTATCAATCCACTAGGATGTAGATATGTGCTATCAAGGCTCCTATCTTCTGACTCAGAGAAAGAGAAAAATAGAGGCAGAAACAGAAAGAGAAGAAAAAGAGACAGACAGGACAGAAAAAATAATATAAGTTAAAGCCCCCAGATTCCAAATGCATTAGTATATGAAGCCAACTGAATTGGACTTTCCAGGTACAAGGGCCATTTGCCACATATGAAAGCCAATAAATTCCCTTCTGTGCTTAAACCTTAAACCCTTATAAGTTGATTTTCTGTCAATGGGAACCAGGTGACTCATATAACATAGAAGTTCATGATGATCTTTTCTTTTTTTCCTGCTAAAGGATACATCCCTTTAGAGCACGGACTTCTTTTCTCTTCTGCCATGAAAATGTAGGTTATTCCCACTAGTAGAAGGAAGGTTTAAACTTCTATATCATAGTGAATATTTATTGTTATAATTATAGTGAATATTTATTATTATATATTACTTATTTTAAAATAATACATTTGTAACTTTCAGGAAGCATCCACCCTCTGCTCCTATATGCTGTGCGCGAACATTCCCGTCAGTTAGTCAGTCCTCAGTAAACAAAGTGAGGGCCTTCAGTGCACGTGGCTATGAACCAAGACATAAAAAGGTAGAAGCAAATGTCCCTGGTCACAAAGATGTAACCACACAGTTGAGCATTCATACACATGAGGGAAAGTTCCGGCACAGTGACAGTACTCTGTGCTTCTCACGGGGCACATGCCAACATGGCTGACCACCCGCAGAAGGTGTTGACCCGCCGGACCAGAGAGCACACTCCTGGAGCAGGGAGGTTCAGTGTCCCCCCTCGGACGCTAGCACAGACCAAGGAATCCAATTCTTGCATTTTAATTTTTCCATCTCCACGTACCTGACATGGGTGTGAAGCAGTTTCCCGTACAACCCTATTCCCACGACTAACTGGACACTTCAGTGAACACGCTTCCCTTCTCTCCGCCCCCCCACAGACCACGCACCCCTTTAGGGAAGGACCGCCTCTAGTTTTGCCCACAGGTACATCCATAGAGCACCCCAAGGGGCCTGCCATGCAAGGGACTCGACCTTTCATTCACTGGTTCAAATATACTATGAAGAGCCTGCTACATGCAAAGTTCAGCATACACACATTTGATGGCTACAAGTGTCATCAGTCACCACACTGCACACCTAATGCTTATTCCCCAGGGTAAAGAGGACAGTCCTAAACATTTTCCTAAAGAGAAACAGATAAAGTGCTACGTTAATTCCGATGTAAGGACAACTGAGTACTTGGAGGCCGAGTACAACTCCGCGGCATGTGACCTGAACGCTGATAACAAGCAAAATCTGGAAATTCAAAGACAAGAAGACATTTCTCCATTTCAAATGGGGGGGAGGGGGCAAAAACAGAAGAAAGGCAGCAATCACAGAAAAACTGAAATCATTCTCAGAGTTCATTTGGACCAACCCAAACACACATTAAGGCGAAAAGTCGAAAATGAGACTACAACAAGTGGAATCAGAACATTTCCAAGGGAGGAAACAGACCTCCATTTTTCGCTCTGCCACAGGGAGCCAGTGAGGACCTGTCAACAGCATGTCCAATCACAGCAGTGGGATCTGTGGAGAATCAGGAAGCTGATGGAGGAGCTCGTAGGGCAGACGGGGTGGGAGCATGCTTTCTCGGAGCTGAGGCGTCAGGGTCCCAGCCTCACCAGAGCAGGACCTCCGTGGAGAGCATGGGAGGTGGGAGCATTAGGAGAAGAAAGACTCAGGGCTCGAACTCATGAACCGTGAGATCACGACCTGAGCCGAAATCAAGAGTTGGACACTCAACCGACCGAGCGACCCAGCCCAAGACAATTTAATCCCACGCCTTATAAGGATTTCTTTCTCACACTGTCTTTATAAGCAGCACGGTATGTGTGCACCACAGTCACCATTGGTTAAGAACTGCCATGAAGCCTTTCCCCCAAGAGTCCACGTAGACCAGTGAGACGGTGCTCCTTACTCTGTGGGAGGTCTGATGGGGAGGGGAGCAAGGAGGTCTGCACGAGACTGATGTCTCTGCACGTCCAGAAACACACTGGGGCCTTAAGAAGGGGCCAAGAAACAGAGTATGTACTAAACGTTACAAGGTTCAGAGGTCACTTGCAACACAAAAAAATTATTGTAGATACCAGGGAAATATAGAGCAACACTGTTGAAAAGATGGTTTCATTAAAGCATATTAATGATGGTTATTATGTGAACTAATTACTATTGATGACTTATTTTCATTTATCAAATATTACTGTGTCATTAACATATGCCCGATATTTTTTTTAGAAAAATTTTTTAGAATTTTTTTAAAATTTCTTTTAATGTTTATTTATTTTTGAGACAGAGGGAGACAGAGCATGAGTTAGGAAGGGGCAGAGAGAGAAGGAGACACAGAATCTGAAACAGGCTCCAGGCTCTGAGCAGTCAGCACAGAGCCCAACGTGGGGCTCGAACCCACGAACCGTGAGATCATGACCTGAGCCGAAGTCGGACGCGTAACCGACTAAGCCACCCAGGCGCTCCATGTGCCTGATATTATTAATGTGAATTTGGTTCTAACACCAAACCAGGTTCATTGGATGGATGATTGCTCTTTCTTTGCCTGAGGGGCTCCATACCCTGCCAGACCGGGTGCAGCCTCAGCATTAGCAGGTGATTCAGGGAAGACCCGGTCCTGAATACAGAGATGGAGGGATGCATGGTGGGTAAAGGGAGTGGAGGGGGAGAGTAATGAACTTCCTGACTTCCACACATACCAGCAAAGTGAATAAGGATGGTGTTATTGGCTACACTTTTCAAACCAGGACATCAAGAACCAAGCCCTAGAGAAATTAAGTGAAATACTAAAGATTAAACAGAAAAAACGGGGCAGTAGTTAAAACATGCTAAGACTGGCCCAAGTAGTCCTATAAGTAACAGGTGGCTGTGGAAGACAAAAGCTGCCTCCATCACCCACGGGGCCATGCTTGTGACCTCAGTTCACCTGGACAGAGAGTGCCATGACACTTTGCTGGGCCCATCGTCAACTGGCTTCGTGGCCCACCACACACGTTTCTACTCCATGGATTCCAGGTGAGAAAACAAAGAGGTTAACACTTGACCAGGATCAATCTAGCACCATATGTTAATTATACTGGAATTTTTTTTAATGTTTTAAAAAAGACTTGTCCAGGATCTCCCAAGATGAGAAAAGGCAAAGTGACATGTGATTCTAGGCACGAGTGCTCTGTGGGAAGGGTTTCAGTCAGTCCCCAGAGCTGAACCTCACAGGTAAAGTTGTTCAGAGGAGAACATAATGAACCAGAAATTTAGGAAACAATTCAACCTTCAAATGATTTTCTCCTCTCAAAGATACTCCGCAGAATTGGCTCTTATGTGCTTAAAATACGAGGCTCCAAGAGGCATATCCCTCATCCATGTCAGTTGTGTTTTCAGCCACTTAGATAAGTGTCTTCCTCTTCTGCTAAAAGCCTGAATGAAAAAGAATGGCCAATTGATTTCCACAAAACCATTCATTCATTTATGTCTGTCTCTGCTGTCACTCCTCCCCTCCAGATAATAAATAATTCAAGCCTCTTCTATCTTCTCCTTACTCAGAGGACCCTGAAGCTTTTGCCTTTTACTTATTCCTCCCTTGACCACTTCCTATGAGCCAAAGACCTTTTTTATGCTGAATCAAACAAAACTGGGAGCAGTACTGAGAACGTACCATTGATTCATGCAGTGTCGTAATTCCCCTTTGGCTTTGTATCATCCTGTTTCTAAGTGGAGAGCGGCTCCCAACTCACTTTTTTTAACGACATCTATCTGCAGAGATGACATGTTTACTGAACTGTCCACAATGACCTCTAGAGAGTTTTCGAAAGATATGTCAATAAGAATCATTCCAACAGACTCGGTGCGTGTATGACACTTTCTCCTTAGAAGGGAAAAGATAACCCTACTGTGGATTGGAACAGAAGTTTTCAAAGCATGGCACAAGAGGGTCGTTTCCATATAACGACCGCTCTTAGAACATGATGTTAGAGGTACTGATCTCGCATGAGTTTATTTGTGGCAATTGGTGAAAACCTGTTTCCTCTACGTCAAGGCTCTTCTGAAACTTCAAGGTCATCACCGTTATTGCCATTGTTTTGTCATTATTTTAATTTCTCCAGCAATTGGACAATGCTCAAAGGGTTTTTTGTTTGTTTGTTTGTTTGTTTGTTTTAAGTCCCAACACATTGCCTAGAATGACAACAAGTGGAGGCATAGATGGGTTTGAGTTTTCAAAGATGAGGAAGTAGATACAGTGAATTAAAAACCCAAGTATTTCCTAGCTTAAAAAAAGAAAAACTTTTTTTGAAAACCATATCTCCACCCACCAATTGACCTTAATCTCCTTTTTCTTTTAGAAACCAAAGCACATGGTTGGGGCGCCTGAGTGGCTCAGTGGGTTGAGCATCCAAATTTGGCTCAGGTCATGATCTCGCGGTTCGTGGGTTCAAGCCCCACATTGGGCTCTGTGCTGACAGCTCAGAGCCCGGAGCCTGCTTCCGGCTCTGTGTCTCCCTCTCTCTCTGCCCCTCCCCTGCTCCTGCTCTGTCTCTCAAAAATTAAAATAAAACATTAAAAAAAAGCACACAGTGGTCTTCAACTCCTCTCCGATGATGGCTCAAGACACTGCAGTCTGAATGCCACTCACTCTTGTCCATTGACACTGCTCCTTGTCTGTTGTCCCAGTAGATCCTCCTCAAACATGTGCCCTAATCCTGTCACATCACACCGGCTGCTCAGCAGACCCTGCCTCTGACACTGTGATGCTCGTGTTCTTGACCAAAGACCTCCTCCTCCCTTTGTGAACGCCTTTTGTCTATCTGCTTCCCAGAAGTGTCTGACCTGAGCCATGTATCCCCGTTGCCTAGCTCCTCCTGTAGCACGGCTTAAATAAAACCAGTATGTTCATTACCCCGTGTCTCTAAATAGACATCTCCAGCCTGACGTCAGACCCATATATACAATTGTATCCTGGGCAGCTCTCCTTGGACATCACGGGACCCAACGTGTCCTGGCCTGTCTCTCTTTCTCTGGGGCACATCTGAGCTTAATGAAAACACCATACACATAGTCGTTCAAGCGAAAATATTAAGTGCCAGTCCTGAATATTCCCTCTCTTTCATCCTCTGCAACTCCCAAATCAGTCCTATAGCCTAAGATTCCTTAGTACTCAAGTCTCCTTCAAATTCATCCACTGTTCTCCATTCTGAGGTCAATGACCAACACAGACTTCCCTCCACCTGGGTGTGGACTGCCACAAGAGCCTCCTAGCTGGTCTCCCCCACCCCACTCCTGCTCCCCTCCTCTGGTTCTCCATAGTCAACCCCACTAACACCAAGCTTTGCTCTCCACTCTAATGGGTGAAAGATTTTAATGGATTCCAATTACTCTTAGGAAAGATCTAAACATGGTTACATAGTGGATTGGGCCTTCATGATCTGGACGTTCAGGCTTAGGAAGGAAGAGTGTGGACCGAATTCGGACGTTCCAAGTTTGAAGAGCTGATAAGATACAGTGGCCTGCTTGGGTCTCTGACCATAGAGACCCTGATAGAAGCGGAGCCACAGATGTTTTCCTGGAATCTATCCACAAAGATGCTGGAAATGAAATAACCAAAATAAGACACATTTAAAGAAAAAGAGCAAAGCAAAGCACAGAAATTTTCACTAATCAGACAGCAAGTTCTGTTAATTCTTTCCCATAAATACTTCTCAAATCAGACTATGCCTCATCAGCCCTATGGCCACCATTCTGATTTCAGCTTATTCTCCTGTCTGTTCCCCTTTCCAATCTCCCTTTTAATCCACCCACCATATCGCTACAGAATGACAGTCCTGAACGCAAACCCTATCACATCGCATACTCTTCAAAAATCACCCCGTGAACTCTCTCATGTGATGAATACCATAAAAATGCATCCTATCTGTCCAAATATTGCACATTTGTTCTCCCCCCTCCCCAACGTGGGACTCTGTCTGTTTGTTCTTTGAATGCACCATGCACTCTCCATGATGTATGTCACAGAGAGCGTCTCCTCTGCCCAGGTTCCTCACCCGTCCATCATCAGTAGATGCCACCCCACCCCCTTCCTTCAATGCCTGCTGGCTCACTTTGAGAAGACTGGCCCTCTCCTCACACGCCTTCCCCGGAGCAGAACCAGGCACCTTGCTCTGCATTCTCCCCTAACTCCGACTTACAGAAACATGAGTGCTCACTTTCCAATCTCCCCTCTAGACTGTGAATTTTCCGCACCAAAGAAACCTACCTGCCCGTAGAAGCTGGGTGTCCCACATCATGTCTGGGCATAAGTGAATGATGGAGACATTTGAAAGCAACAGGTGTGAAGTAGGGAGACAAGCAAGGAATGTGGAAGAAAATGAGTCAAAGAGTTCCACCAGCACTTTTTTCAGGCAAGGAAAAAGTTAAGAAATTAGAGATGATCACAGAGTCAAAGTAAGTAAACATTTGGAGGTAAATGAGGCACATAAAAGGGTTTGATGTTTCAACGCAATAATGAAGTGGGAGCTAAAACGTAGTCATTAGGTAGGAAGGCATTTGAGGGGCGTATATAAATACCTATTTAAAGAAGTTTGGAAGGTAGAGAGGGAGGGAGCCAAACCATAAGAGACTCTGAAAAACCGAGAATAAACTGAGAGTTGATGGGGGGTGGAAGGGAGGGGAGGGTGGGTGATGGGCATCGAGGAGGGCACCTGTGGGGAGAAGCACTGGCTGTTGTATGGAAACCAATTTGACAATAAATTTCATATTAAAAAAAGGTAACCTTCAATTTAAAGAAAGAAAGAAAGAAAGAAAGAAAGAAAGAAAGAAAGAAGTTTGGAAGTAAAGGTAAGTGGACTTACAGACCCTTAGCTTGAACAGATAAGAGCAATGAAATAAAAAATAATATTTATCTATGAGTTTGGAAAGTATTAAAAAAGAGTTTTTAAAAAAAGTTAGCTTCCGAGAGCCTAGATTCTCTGAATTAGCAACATGTCCATCCCGGCCTCAGGGCCTTTGCACTTACTACTCACTCTGCCTGGCACACCCTTCCCACAGATAGTCACATCCTGGTTCTTTCACTTCATTCAGTCACTTAGAGGTCATCCTTTTATAAACTATTTAAAATGGACTTTCATACCATTCTGCTGCCAGATCACTTACTAAATCTTTAAACTTCTTTGTTTTCTTCACATCAGTTGCTGCCACCAAATTTTTTTTTATCTACTTCTGCTTGTTGACTAGCTTGCTCTGTCTCACCACTGTAATCGGAATTTCAAGGCGGGAGTGATGTTAGCTGCCTTGATTGCCCTTGGATTCTTAGCCCGCAGACCAGTCCTTGGAAAAGAACAGGAATTCAGTATATATTTACCGAATTCATAAATATAGGAATGAATGGGATAAAAGAAAAAATGTAATCAACTTAATCTATTCAACTCACTTAAGTTACCGTGGCATGTTTATGTCTCTAAAGTGACATGAGGTGTGAGCCAACCACTGGGAGCATAAAAAGCCCCCTTTCATTCAGCAAACAATCTACAGAAAGAGAGGGCATCACATTAGACTAACAGATGTCGAGTGAGACCACAGGTATGGAACCCTCCGTACACAATGATAAGCCTTGAATAATGTAAGGCCAAAACTGCAGCAACACACAAAGAGACGGGCATTGGATGCACCCCTGGGACACAGCAGCCATGACATTCCCGAGTCTGTATAAAAAGTGAAATATACGAACAATGCCGTCAAATGTTGAATAACAGACATATCACTGTACTGATATTCTTCAGCTTTTCACTTTACGACTGATAACAGAAATATATATACATATATATACATGAAGTATTTCTATATTTCTATATTGTTATATAGAGAGATATAGATTAGATTTGGAGTTGTACATAGATATAGACATGTGACGTTAAACATAAAGATCTTTATGGATGCCTGGGTAGCTCAGTCGGCTAAGCGTCTGACTTTGGCTCAGGTCATGATCTCGCGGTTCGTGGGTTCAAGCCCCACATCAGGCTCTGTGCTGACAGTTCAGAGCCTGGAGCCTGCTTCAGTCTGTGTCTCCCTCTCTCTGTCTCTATGCCCCTTCCCTACTCATGCTCTGGCTCTCTCTCTCTCTCAAATAAATAAACATTGGGAAAAAAAAGATTTACCTTCAGCAGCATATTTAATTTCTATCTTTTTCTTAATTGTGTTAGGTTGAGGGGTCCTAGATTATCACTAGTATGAGAGCTTTATTCATGTTTTCTTTCATTTCTATAACATTCAATAAAGCAGTGTTCACAAGATATTAAATCATTGTTATAATTCTTATATAAATACTCATATATTATCAATGCTGTTATAAAGAGAAGTATCCACTTAGAACAGTTGTGCTATGTATTAAAACTAATTTTAGTAGAATCGTAGGTGCTATTGATCTACAGATCTTATTCTAAGATTATAAAATTTGGGGCACCTGGGTGGCTCAGTCGGTTAGGCATCTGGCTTCCGCTCAGGTCATGATCTCGCGGTCCGTGAGTTCAAGTCCCGCGTCGAGCTCTGTGCTGACAGCTCAGAGCCTGGAGCCTGTTTCAGATTCTGTGTCTCCCTCTCTCTCTGACCCTCCCCCATTCATGCTCTGTCTCTCCGTGCCTCAAAAATAAATAAACATTAAAAAAAACCCCTAAGATTACAAAATTTAAATTGCAAGGTATGGGGCACCTGGGTGGCTCAGTAGGTTATGCGTCCAACTTCGGCTCAGGTCACGATCTCATGGTCCCTGAGTTCGAGCCCCGCATCGGGCTCTGTGCTGACAGCTCGGAGCCTGGAGCTTGCTTCAGATTCTGTGTCTCCCTCTCTCTCTGCCCCTCCCCTGTTCTCTGTCTCTCTCAAAAATAAATAAACATTTAAAATAATAAGTAAATAAATCAATAAATAAATAAATTGCAAGGTGATTTTTTTTAAACCTGGTTGAGAATTTTTTTTCACTTCAGATTAGTTTAACAATTTAATACTGAATGAAAACATAAGTATTTGAGAACACCTAACAAAATATTTTAAAAATCAGAACAGTATGCTCGTGAATGAAGCAAGTAGATCAGTGTAACTGAACAGAAACTAGAAATTTATGCAAGGACATTTTGGAATTAAAATATGACAAAAATGGAATTAGAATTCAGTGGATGCGACACATATAGAAATAGAAGGGGGTGACTTTCATCTCACACCACACCATACATTAATTTTTACAAGGATCAGAACTTAAAATATAAAAATAAAAGCTTAAATAAGACAACGACTAACCATTTAACTTTAAAACAGACAACCAAAAGCAATAAATAAAACCAAAATCCATAGGAGATATTGTTTCTATAAATTATTACAATTTTAGACGCCAACCAACACCCAAAACAAAAACACAAGAGAAAAATAGGAGAGCTCTCTTCAGCACACGCTCAAGGAAATATTGGTATTTCCTAATGTAAAAGATAACATACGGTTGATAATGAAAAGTATAAACCATCCAATCAACAAATGAGAACAAGTATGAAGAAATAGGGCTCATACAAAATGGGGGAACCTCCTTCATTAGTAGTAGAATAAAATTACACCTTTGGGAGAAGGTGCTGACAGCATCTGAAGAAGGACCACATTCCGGGATGCCAGAGATGCAGGGATGGGCTTTCTCTGCTGATGGTGAGAATCTGAAGTGTCACAGCCAATTGGAGAGAAATCTGGCAGTTTCTACGCCACTTAAAATGGCACAGACCATTTGATTCAACAACACTGCCCTTGTGAATCAATACTTTAGTAATAGAAGCCCAAATCCTAAAACATAGTGTTTTATTTCCTATCAAAAAGGGACGTCTAGGGGCACCTGGGTGGCTGAGTCGTTGAAGTGTCTGACTTGTGGTTTTGGCAGTTCACAAGTTCAAGCCCCACTTTGGGCTCCGCACTGATGGCATGGGACCTGCTTGGGATTCTCTCTTCTTCTCTGTCTGCCCCTCCTCTGCTCATGCTCTCTCTCTCTCTCTCTCTCTCTCTCTCTCTCTCTCTCTCTCCCTCAAAATAAGATAATAAACATTTTTTTTTACAAAAGAGAAGTCTATAAATAAATGGCTTAATAAATAATTCACACGCTATGGAATATTACTTACCAATCAAAACAAAAACAGTTAGACATATTTACCAGCCAGAAAAGATGCCCATGTGGTTAAGAGAGAAGGGGACACATCTGAGTTAAAGGTAGTTATTTGGGAAAATACAGATGAGGTTTAAAGCCACAGGAATGGATGAGTCAACCAGGGACTTTGCAAAGTGTCAGGACCAAGCTCTAAGAAGAGAAGCCCTCAAGGATTCAAAGGAAGAGCTGCCACTGAAACAGGAGAAAGTCCCAAGTATTGCCAAAGAAGAGGCAGAAGTGGAGTGAGAAATTAACGAACATAAGGAAGGACCATTGTCCACCGGATTTCGCCACATAAAGAGGGTTTAACTAATACGGATTCGGTGGCGTGGTCAGTGGAACAATCTGTAGAGTCAAGAGGGGGAGTGTGTAGGCAATTTTTCCAAGAGTGACCATGAAAGCAAAGAAATGCATTGGCGGCCAGGAAGGTCAAGGGAAACTGATTACCCAAAGTAGGTATATTGGACCCTGTATGTACAAAACACATTCCGAGGAGAAGCGACTGAGGGAGCAGAAAGCAGGGGTAACTGAAGGAGGGAGGCAAGAGCGGGTAGGGTCTAGAGCACCGTGTCTTTCTTTGGACACACACGGAGCAGCAACTCACGGCGGGCAGAGGGAAATTCATACACCAGCACCTTCACAGACTTATCGGTGGGAAGATGCCCAAGTTGCATCTGATGGCTGTTTTCTTGGGCGGGAAATTTAAGGATCTTCTAGGTGTGAGCAACCACACGCAGCAAGGGAGGAGTGAAGGGGAGGTTACCGTCCAACACTGACATGAAACGAGCCTGCGTTCGCCCGGACCTCGCCTTCAGGGATCATCCAGCAGCTAGGTGTGCGCACACACAGGCCGGGCTCAGCTGGGTTAGGCATGCGTTGCTTGAGTGCAAGGGGGAGATGAGGCCAAAGGAGTGGTTTCGTGGAAGGACCACAGGCCTGACCCGGGCACAGGGTGCGCCCAGGGGGTGAGGCGTTCCCAGGACGTGCCGGTGGGCTTGCAGCATTGCAGCGGGGGGGGGGGGGGGGGGGGGTGGGGGGGGTGGGAAAGGGGGGCTCTCAACACCCGAACAGCAGGCACAACCAGTAAAAACGAGCAGGGAGGACCTTTCGGTGGAACGAGCGAGGAGAGGAAAACTAAGGTGACCTTGGTATTGTGAAATTTTTTTAATATGCAAAATAGCAGCCTTTGTTGTAGAATTCATCTTTGGGTGCCGGGAGTGAACTAACGGTTCTGGAGTATATTCATGTGAAGTAGCTTCCGCTCCCTTCCTACTGCAAACAGTGCTGTCCGGCCCCACAGACTTGGAGAAGTAAAACCGGGAGAGACACCGGCCAGGTACAGGTCCTGTTCCCGAGGCACTGAAGAGGCCGGAGCAGGGCGGACCTCACGCTTGTGCCCGTGGTGAACAGTAAGTCCAAGGACAGTTCCAGGCCTTCATGTGGCCCAGAACTCTCATTCCTCCCTCCTGCTCCTGCCTGCACCTCACTGAGGCACCTGCCGGGTTCACTCGCCACCCACCAGGCGTGACTCAGACAGAATCGCACGACAGACCCGTCCAAACGCACTTCCTGGCCACAGAGATCCCGGAAGCATCAGCACTTTCTGTGGTGGTGCTCCAGAGCTTTCCAGCGATATCGTGTTTCCATGGGAAATTCTTATACTCTAGTTTTCGACTCTTCTATATAAGAGATATGGAACATGCAGAATTAGGCCAGAGCCCACGCCATGAGAAAGGAATGTGGGTGGAGATGTGGGTCCAAGCGATTTCTTCCTCTATATATTCTCTCTCTGACATGCTCTTAAAGTTTTCTTTCCGACTATAAAAGTAAAACATGCTGGCGCACCCAGGTGGCTCAGTCGGGTGATCATCAGACTCTTGATTTCGGCTCAGGTCATGATCTCACAGTTGGTGGGACTGGGCCTCAGCACAGAGTCTGCTTGGGATTCTCTCTCTCCCTCTTTCTCTGCCCCTCCCCTGCTTGCCCTCTCTTTTTCTCTTTCTCAAAATAAATATACTTAAAAGCAATTTTTTGAAAAATAAAACATGCCCACTATAGACAATTTAGGCTCATTCATAAAAGTAACAGAGAATTCCATAGTTATAATTAATTACACAAATAATTATATTCAGTATATAGTCATAATTAATATTTAATACTTATGTTTTCTATTTATATATGAATAATTATAATTATAACTAAAATAATTATGATTATACAATTATACTTATAAAAACTGATTATTGCATCAGTTAGACTTCCACTGTTAGAATTTGAGTTTAGACCTTTCAGTATTTTTTTAAATGTTTTTATTTGTTTTTGAGAGAGAGACAGACAGACAAACCTTGAGGGGAGGGACAGAGAAAGAGGGGTACAGAGGATCCAAAATGGCCTCTGGACAGACAGCCAAGCCTGATGTGGGGCTTGAACTCACAAACCGTAAGATCATGACCTGAGCCAAATTCAGACCCTCAACCGACTGAGCCCCCCAGGTGCCCCTAGACCCTTCAGTACATACATGCTTTAACACTGAATAATGAGTATTTCCCCAGATGAAGTTAAAAGTTCCATGTAAGCATTCTTGATTGGTCTCCCGACACCCAGACATAAGGCTCCCTTACTAGGCCCACAGGGGACTCTTTCTCGAAAGTTCTTACTCCTGCCCTGGAATTCGACCACTTCCTGCATTGCTACCTGGTTGCAAGCGGGCACAGCATGGCGACAAACCAGGGCCACAATGAAAAGACGGGCATGTGGACGCTGATGCCAGGAAGAGATGACGCGAGGAACACAGGCCAATTCGCCTTGTCAATAGATCATTCCCAATATGAGGATCAAGGGAACACAATACGGAAACACCCGATCCACTGAGAACAACAACAAAGCTGTGGATTATGATCCTTATCGACAAACCCTCTGGGCGACAAACCCGCATCGACATGCCCCCACTTTTCCTTCTATATTCTCTTCATCCTCCAAGATCCAGCCCAATTGTGAAGTGCCCTTGACCAGTGGCACACAATGAAATACAGTTTCTGACCTCCATTAGCACACCATACCAGTCCGCCACGGAAGTCCGTTCTTGACATTTCCCTGCTTCTTTTCCATTTTATAGATATTACCAAACACCGAGCGTAGGACGTGGTCCGATCTTTTGTAAGCGGTATGCAATTACTTTGATAAATTCATCAGGAGCGTTTTCCCCAGGTATTTGAAACATTTCACTGTTCTTTCATTTTACATATCATCTAGGCTGCAAGAATTAACTCCAGTCACTACCATTGACCAGACATCATCGCTTCTTTTAATTTTCTGAAATTCTAAACTCAAATCATGCAGCTGAAACAAAAGTACCATAAGGCAGGAAGGGGCAGCTTCACGTTGTATTTGGTGACTAACTGCTCTCGGAACGGCCCCAATTCATGCCCCTCTGTCCCTCTGTGCTTCTGCCCAGCTCTCCCGGCTACCTTCCACCAGGTGTGTTCACTCTGACCGGCGATCACCCAGGTTCCTTGTAGAAATGGTGCAGAGGGTTGAAGGAATTTCCTCTGCAGAGGCACAGGAAGGAGAAATAATGGCACTGTGCTAATGCAGTGCTATCCTACATATATTTCACCAAGACAATAACCCCAGGATTTCAGGCATTAAAACAAAAAAAACTATGCCCATAATTCCTAAAGCTGCTGCACATCCCCAATTGTATCAATGAAAGAGTTAATCTTCAAACTTACAAGCTGATCAATGAATTCCTTTTGGAACTAAAATTATCCTGCAAGCCAGACGCATGCCTCTTTGGGGTCTGGTGAAGAGCGAGACGTTTTTTGTTCTCATTAATCATAGATTCTTTCTCATTCCTATATACATCTCCCACAGAAGACAAAAGAAAGGTAGGGATTTTTTTCCTTCTCAGTTATCATTATCTTTCACTCTCCTTTAGCGCAAAACTCAAGATCCGTTCAAAATGTGTTCCCTTGAACAACGTTACTTTACATGGAACATGTAATGAATGTCCTTTGCCAACCAAACCCTCGTCCTAAGAGGAAACCATTTTCTACTAATGTCATCTGTCACTTTAAGACGAGGACATACATGTGCAGAAGTTTTCAGAAGTGCCACAAGAGAAAGCATGTGTGTCTGGCAAGCCATTTTTGCTATAAATATGTTTCCCTCTTCATGATTATCTTCCAGAGAAGGTTCAGATGCAGCTTATTATCTAGCTCAGAAAATCGTTAAAAAAATCAGGCATTGAAGAGAGCCTTTGTGGACTCATCAGAAAAGCCAGTGACAAACTGTTTTCATCATGCTAGCGTCCATGCAGAGCATTTGGTACAGATGTCACTCGAGTCCCTGAGCACTCCAAGGTAAACGATGCAAGGACAAAAGTTTACAGTCAAGGATAATGGGAAAGATCAAGCTGACAAGTTGAGCTTTGAAGCAGGAAGAAGCAGTAAAATTTGAAAGAAACACAGTAACCAAATGGTTTCAGCCCTACATTCGTGAACTAAGTTTTTCTGCAAACACTGTATTATCATAGGCTGATACCCAGAAATATCCTAACAATCCCTTTTCACGAATTGCTAGTTGTTGTTGTTGTTTTTTTTTTAATTGCTGTGTGTATGTTTCCTGAAAAGGTCAAGTTTTAAAGATTTCTGTACCCTCAGTATTTGGATCACAGTGTAACAATTTCTGAACCTGAAATTAAGAGGCAATACATTCAAGCATGTAACACATCTTTCAAAGTCACCGTTCCATGCCCCCCTTCTGCATGTGGCATGCCGGAAGACCAGCCCTGATGCTGGCACCTGCACAGAATAATATTTCAAGAAGACAGCCATATGAGCAAAATGTCAAGCTTACTTACAGCACTTGATAAAATGATAGTGAGACATCTTTCCAGCTCAGACAGCAATCTCGCTCCGGGTTCCAGCATTGTCTTCAGCTACAACTGGAGTCCCCAGGCAATGCATTATTCAGAGCCCTTCCTCAGGTAACAGTTTACCCCGGGATGGATTATCGAACCGAGGCTCTGTTCCATGATCCTGCAGAAAGCTTCAAACTCATTCGCATGCCGCAGCTGGAGTTCGGAGAAGCCCCTCCCGGGTGGATCTGGGGCCACCACTGCTGCACGTGCTATTGTAGCGCCGATGATTGACAGGGCTCCGAGTGCCACAGTCCCGGGGATCGTCCGCTCTAATTGGTGCGCACATGCAGCCACATTCTGCCCGCACAGAGGTGCTGCAGTGCGGCTCGCCTGGTCCTGCCTGTTAATGGCTTTTCAATAGCTTGCAAATGGCAGCAAACTAGCTGATGAGTGGGCTGGAGGCAAGAAACCCAACCAGGGATCCTAAATCTTATTCGTGCACATTGTCCGTGAGCCCAATGTGACCAGATTCCTAGCCGGTGGCACAGCACACTATTTTTAGTTACCACCAGTTGCTGTGTGTGAACACGAAACGGAGAGCAGGACCTCAAAATACCACCTCTTAGAATCGGAGGTCGTAGGGTCCGCCTCTTCGTAATGAGGAAATGACATTCCATTTCACAACACATCTTTTCGGTTTTCTACACGCAGAATGTCAAACTTCAGTTAGCCCCCAAAAAAGCTTTTGGTTTGCGAAGCTTTACAAATTTAGGATTCTGCTACCTCTGCAGAGTGTGATGGATATCACTGTACGACCGGATGAACGGAGTCTGACTGAATCGGAATCAGAAAGAGAGAGATATGTGGTCTTCAAGGATTACTGCAATAAGAATAAATAACATGCTTATCCTGCAATAGCCACGTTAGCAGAAGATGAAGGTCATGTTTAAGTCACTTACAGAGGCAAATTAATTGTTCTTACAAATTGAGACTTTTTATCATGATCTCTGCAGGTGATTTGACACAGTCTAGAATTTGTGTTTCGGATTTTGAGGGCATCAGAAAGACAAATATGAACAAGTAGGTTAAAAGTGTACATCCTTTTATGGCAAAAGCTTAGGTGTGGGATTCCCTTACTAAGCAAAACTTTAAGAGAAACACCTCCATTAAGCAGAAAGATTATAAAATGCAAACCTATGCAACAAAGGGTCGTGACTTAAGTTTTCAATGAGAAATCATTCCAGCCATTAATTTTTTTTTCTTAATGTTTATTTATTCTTGACAGAGAGAGACAGAGTGCGAGTGAGGGAGGGGCAGAGAGAGACAGGGAGACACAGAATCCAAAGCAGGCTCCAGGCTCTGAGCTGTCACCACAGAGCCCGACGCAGGGCTTGAACTCATGAACCTCGAGATCATGACCTGAGCCGAAGTCGGATGCTTAACCTACTGAGCCATCCAGGCACCCCCGTTTCAGCCCTTTAAATAGTATGATGTCTAGAAGAATAAGTTCAAGGTCTGGGTCAGGACGACCCAAGTTCAGATCCAGATTAGATCACTTACTGGAGTACCAACTTGAACAAGTTATTTTATCTAGAGCCTCAGTTTCCTCACGGACACATGGGAAGTACAATTCCTAACCTTTGTTCCCAAGATCAGAAAAACATCTACAGAGATTCTGGTTTGTACTGTCGGCATGCACTAAAAGGCTACCATCAGCATTAACAAGGAAACGGCAGCATATACTGAATGACTGCAGTGGACACAGTAACTTGTTTTCCCAGGAACTGGAATGAGGATTTTGAACTGTCACCAGTCATACGTATTCTTCATTCATTCTCTCATTCATTCATTCATTCATTCATTCTACAATTAACTATTGCCTTTATATACAAGGAAGATACAGCCTACTATTTAAGATTTCCTGTCTGTTTCAGGAACACGCATGTCTGTTACCCAACAGAGAGCCAGGCTCTCACCTCGTGACAAGTCTTCATATACACAGACAGGAATTATGTATATGAATGTGGCCCAACATCGCTGGGGAAGGTGCTATCTACCTAGATATCACTACGCCCTCCTTTACACAAAGGTATGTTGTCCACCTACCTTCCTTAAATATACAGATTTCTTACTGTTCTGCAGGTTGCATGTCTTCACATAATACATTCTCGACAAACGGCATAAGACAACTGAGCTCTATCACACCATTTCCTCTTCGAAAGGAAAAATTAATGTAGGAGACTCAGATAAAGCATGGTGTGCACTTGGCAAAGAAAATATGTTATTGAAACTAAGATTGATTGGGGCCCAAAAATCTGTTATTAACGAACCCAAAACGCCCTCAAGTCAGAACTCTGAACAAAATCCCCCGGGAACACTAACATCTCTCCCCATACTTGAGGGGCTTGTTACCAAATGCGTTTGTGATTCTCTGTTTCATTTATTCCACAGATATCTGGCAAGTCATTGTCCACTGAGACACCGGGAAGGTTGGTGTCGTTCCTCCCCTCAGCGCTTGTCACCTGGTGAAATCTAGACAAGTCATGCAGGGCAGCGCAGGGCAGTGCGCTAGAAATTACAAGATGGGAAACGTGGATCTCCGACCCAGAGGAGTAATATACGATCCACTTAGAGCTGAAGGAGGCTACCCTAAGAGATGTATTCTACCTTTATTATAATACTCGGGATCTGCTTCTTACGCATGAGCTGGATATATAGATAACCCCCCCAGATTAAGAAGTTCTCTCCTCTCTTTTACCTCTGAAAACCACATACTTGTATTCAAAACACTAGTAGAAGTACGTTCAACCACAGAGAAACACAGCTTTATGTTAATCTTCATTAGCAAACAAAAAAAATGTATGTAGGCATTAATAAAAACAGAAAATAATTCTGCCTCTCTTCACTTCACGTCCTTTTATAAAATAGAAAACTACTGTTCATTTACAACTGGTTAATATTTCGTGATCTCTGCCCACCCCTAAGAAGCACAAACTCGGTGTTAGGAGATCAGACTGAAAGGTTCAGGATTCTTTGGATCTGATACAGTAAACATAACATCAGCGATGGTGATGGTGGTCAGGAAAGACTTCGATGGATTAGCTGCATTATTAGTAACTTCTCTTGCCGACTGTGCTCAGCAAGCACATTAAAAGAAGTTGCTTTTCTCAGTCACAAAAGTTACACCCTCACAAAACATTTCATTATCTTTCAGAATTATCACAATGACCCATTATTCTCTTTGAATGTCACACATAATATTTCAAAAGCAATTTGGAATAACAGAGAAATTATTTTTTTCTCTTTTATGCGCCCAACAGCTGCTCACTATTCACACTATTTCTGATGAAAACACATGATTTCTTCCTTTCAAATGTTAGCATCATTATACACCAGATTTTTTTTTCAAATAATTTCCTGGCCCTCCCAAAAAAATATATGAAAGGAGAATGATTCTTGTGCCAGACGAGCATTTGAAAATTACGCACTTATTATTAAATATCTTTTTTTATTTTATTTTTTATTTTTTAAAATTTACATCCAAATTATTACTAAATATCTTTTAAAGTGGGATGTGTGAAATACACCAGTTTCAAAACAGTTTTCCTAATGAAAGCTCACGGGTGAGATAGCATTCTGCTTAGTCCTCTATTGGGACAGATCTATTATGCCAGTCTTTTCATAGACAATTTCTAAATCTAATAGTCCTGTAAGTTTCACACTTTATCAAACGATGGGAGTAAAACTCAAGTTTACAAACACCACTAGTTTATGTAGGGTTCGTGTATGTAGTAAATTACTATAAAAATGCCAAGTGAGGCTATAAATCCATGCACAAATTGTAATTCAAATTCAAGCTCTATGATGTAGGCATCTTTGCCTCTGCTCTGGGAATAGGTGGGGGCAGAGAAATATTGGGGTTTGGTGAAACAAATCACACACAGGTTTTGCTCCATACGTAACCCCCACAAAATGGCTGGGAATTAAATTTACAGTATCACCTGTCATGCATACTGAATGCTTTTAGTCTAGTAGATGGGAGCCACCGCCTTCTCTCCTGAGAATAATGCTGGTTTAGTAAGTGGGGGCCCTATAAGACTTAAGGGGGCTTTTTCTGAAGAGTGCAGAGAAAGAACAACGTGTGCTGTCAAAAAGAAAGAGCATCACCAAACTCAGTATTTGCTAGAAAATCGGTCTCATTGGTCATCCCACAGATGCCTCAGGACCAGGATCAAGCCTGCCTTGCCTGACTGATCAGACCCCCGCCTTTCTAACCGGCTCCCTCTTCATAGTCTGCCACCTGTTGGGACTGATCTATATTTCAGCCAGTATGTTAAATCACTGGCTCCCCACCTTCAAACAGTCCCACAAATCTCCTATCAGAACAAGCAGACACTTAACTTAGATGCAGACAATCATGGGGGAACAGAGGAAGGAATTTACAACCTGGATCTGCATGGCTGGAAAGACAGGACAGGTGAACACGGACCACCCTTTCTATAACAGCAGAGCAGTTGAGGATGCTAACCCAGCTGAGCACTGCTTAATGCCTGAATGTGAACATGTAATATAAAGGCCGGAAAATATTCATCAGTATTAGCACTAATATTTTCATAGAAGAGCAATGCAAAGTAAAAAAGAATGCAATTTTAAAATTGTTCTGGAGCACCTGGGTAGCTCAGTCAGCTCAGCACCCGACTTCGGCTCAAGTCATGATCTCACAGTTCGTGAGGTCAAGCCTAGCATTGGGCTCTGTGATGACAGCTCAGAGCCTGGAGCTGCTTCAGATTCTGTGTCTCCCTCTGTCTCTCTCTGCCCCTCTCCCACTCTCTATGTCTCTCTCTCAAAAATAAATAAAAACATTTAAAACTTTTTTTAAAAAAATTGTTCCACAAAAGAGAAGATGCTCTTTATGTAATGCAATATAGAGTAATATAACATATGCATATATGTGCGCTGAAATGGATATGTATATATATCGATTTACACACACACACACACACACACACACACACACACACACACACACAAAGGCTATATGTGATTCTCCAGTTGTTCCATAGAGGCATCTGGTTACTCACACTCCCTTTGTGATTTCTATCTCCCTAATGAAAATGAAATGCGTTGGATTCTAATGAGCATGAATTAAATGAGCTATCTAGGAGAGGACACCTGCAAACCTTTGCAAATGGATTCACCTGAACATTACCAGCACTTTGAAATCTTCTCCAGCGTGTGTGGAGCAACCATCCAGGATGACCCGCCCACTTTCAGACATTGCTCTAATTCACCAAAATTTCACAGTGAACACGAGTTTGCATCCCTACCCATAAATGAGACACGGACAGTGTTAATGTCTGTACGACTGCAGTAGGTTTGTGTGTGTGTGTGTGTGTGTGTGTGTGTGTGTGTGTGTGTGTGTATGCAGGTACAGGTGTGCAAAAGAGGAAGTAAGCATTCTCTGCCTTGTTTTTCAATCCATTTGCAGGAGTGCACAGCTTTCTGCAAGTGGCGGGCAGCCAGAAGGGACTTTCCATGACAACAAAGGTAACTGCAGAGATCAGCGATGGCCTAAGTAATGAGGCTCAACTAAGTGGGCAGACATATTCACAACTGTCACTAAGGAGACAATTCCAGGGCAGTATTTTGAGGATGTAAAAGATCATCTCAATTTTCCTGAAAAATATGAAAGGAATTTTGAGGAAACTGACTTTGGACCCTCTCCTTCCATCTTCAGTAATGGAGGCAGCTCTCCATAACTATTTCCACATACCTTTAGTCGGGGCTGTCCAGTCAAGGAGAACTGTCAGCCTTGGGCTAATGGTCAACATGCCCAAGGATACAATCACACCTTAGAAGGTAAAGGTAGAGCATAACTCTGGGGAGATTTGGGGAGTAACCACCCCAGACTCATTTGCTTATATTATATATTATTATATTTTAGGGTGTTATAACTGGAAACTTTTCTTCTTGCTGGAGAAGAGTTGTTAACATATTCTCTCTCTCTCTCTTTCTCTCTCTCTCTCTCTCTCTGTCTCTCTTAACAACCCCCACTTTTCTGTCCCAGGGATAACTGGAGGAACTTCTCAGAGTGAAGCTATAAACACAGGTAAAACTCCGCCGGCAAAATGAAGCCCCAAGAGCAGATGGCACCTCCTTTCTATTACCAAGGCTCCTCCAGTGGGTGGCCCCTTCTTACACTGACCTGCGGGAACAGGCTTAGATCCGAATCCTGTCTCTGCCACTCCCTAAAGGTCACACTACCTCTTTGAGGTTCAAATTCCTCAGATGAAAACTGGAGGTGATGATACATACTACACAGAATTCTTACGCACAGGCTGGCTACGCACTGGACCTTCCCAGCCATTATTTTCAAAACGACGTGTACACGTCTGAGTTTCACTGACCTAGTGCTATATTATTGAAAATATTTATTATGTGATCTGCCCCGAAGACATCACCACCCTTTGGTATGGCCGTGCAGACATCCATGACTAGTGAAACCCAATCTCCATAAACATTTATTCCATGTGTGTTATGAGCCAGGCACCAAATACATGGCTCAGCTTCACAGAATTCCATCAATCCTGGAAACACGTGCATGCACGATGCATGTGACAGTTACAAATTGGGCCTAGACCCTGCCCTAGGGAGCTTACCAAGATTGTAGACCAGGAAGTAGGAATTATTGAAAGACTCTGCACGGTATCTTGAATGCACAGTCTTATGAAGCTGATCACCAAAGCTTGAGGGTCTGGATAATACTCCTGAAGAAGTGGCGTCTCATCAGACACCTGAGCGTGAGTGGAAAGAAATCTGGCCAAGGAGGTGGGCAGACAGGGTGACATGGGGACATTCAAGACAGGCTCAGACTAAAAAACAAAGCAGTTGGGTGTGACTGCAGGAGAAGTTCCTGGAACGGCCAGATGACAGGTGAACCCAGGGAAGTCAGCAGAGTCCAGGCTGGAGACAGGGGTGAGGTGATTCTATTCCTTCACGTGGGTGCTGGAAGAGGGTGGTGAGAGGTACAATTTATGAGCACCACTGGCTGGAGGGAGACGTGGCAGCAGGAGACAACAAGCGGGGCGGTGGTGGGGAGGTCATCTCAATGGGCACCTGTGCAGGGAACACACAGCAGGGGGGCTGGAGGCCGGAGCAAAGGTAGTGGGGCGTGGGGAGAGCAGACGGCACATCCGTCAACCAAACCGGAAGCCCCTTCACCTGTGTCAAAGTCCCCTCCCTGAGTTTGTTTTCTTCTTTATAAGCCCTCCTTTTCCGACTTTCCCAGCATCCTCAGAAAGAGCAGACTTAATCTGATCTAATGTGCCATTTTCACTGACCTCCCGTCACCAATTCTAGAATGATCTCTAGGAGCCCAAACTCCACAAGTTCTGCTCCTAGAAATGTCATCAGAAGAGAGTCAGGGGTGCCAGAAACAGTCACCCGAATTATTCCTCCCCCTGTTTTTCACCCCTCCCCTGTTGCCTTCAGGGTGGCTTGGGTCCCAGATATCAGAATCGTCCTGAAACCCAGGTAGTCAAAAATATAAATACACACTGTGTCGTTCCCTTTAGCACTTCCAGAATAAATATTCAAATCAGTCGTACAGAATAAGTAAATCATGAATAAGCTTCTCGGTGAACAGTTTTAGGAAATGACTTCAAATTTCTTCTGAAGGCTTAATTTCGTACAGCAATTAAAATGTGCTTAGCATGTAGCAGGCACTATTCTCATCACTATCACGCACCAAGTTACCTAATCGTCATAACCGACCTCCAGAGTAGGTACTATCGTCTTTTTCTTTTTTTTGAACAAAAGAAGAAACTGAGTCACAAAGACTAAGCAAGATGTCCAAAATCACACAACAGCGAGAGCACATGATGACCCACCAAGACGCTCAGGCCACAGTATAAGTCACACCCTCTTTCAAAGCTTGGGGATCAAGCCTTCCTTTCAGATTCTAGAGCACATCAGAAACTCTCAACCCTGAGCACATACTTCTTCCGTGTGGAACGTTCCTTACTGCCTTTCGCACCAACAACCACCTTTGTCTGATTAACTCAGCCCTACCTATTATGTACCTATAGAGAGAGAAGAGAGAGTGAGGGAAGCTGCCCATAGAAAGGACCTACAGAGAAGGAAAAGGTGAAGAAGGCAAGAAGGTGGGGAACAGAAGGTAGAAAACAAGCAGTTGGGGATCAAACATGGGTGAATCACCTCCCCTTTCTCTGTCCCCCACCCCTTGGTTCTTTGCCTGGGTGAACTATAGTTACTTACAAGGGCCATACCTTCTGCTTCTGCATCCCATTATGGATTATTTATGTCCTATGTGGGCTTTCTCTCAAAATGCTAATATGATGCTAATACAATGATGTTTACTCTTAAGCCCTAGCATATCCATCACGGCAGCACTGCGATGTGCAGGGTCAGTCAACCATGAGCCCAAACGGAAGGGAAGTGTTAAGAAAAAATCTACAGATAAGTAGTAGGACTCACTAGAGGGAAGAGGGATACATTTTTATATACAGGATTTAAGAGGCAGAGAGGTAGGGAATTTTAAATTCTTATAAAGTAGCTAAGCCATAACAACTTTAATAGACTTTTCTTTCAATTTAACATAGTATAGCTGCTAGCAATCATAGGCAGGCTGTTAATATTATAGAATTATTTTCAGAGCACGGAGGATGTTGATACACATCTCTAGACCCCAATAGGGAGGTGTTAATTAAGTGGTTTAAGGTAGGATGTAATGCCATGGGCGCGAAGAAATATCACCAAAATAAAAGTCTCACATGAACCTGACGGGATATTTTGAGGGTGTCAAATGCATAACTCTTCATTTACATGAAGTTCAAGACCATGTAAAACTAACTTGTGAGGACAGAAGTTTTAAAAGTGGACTATTGCAGAATGATGGAAAGGTTTCATATTTTGATCAGGCATGTTTTGACACAAATATAAATATAGAGAGATATAAAGATATATGAAGATTTGAGCCGTAAGATCCACGCTTTTTACCGTACCAAAATTACATCTAAAATTTTTTAAGGGTTGCAAAAAGTAACATAATTCCAAACACAGCAGCAAGAGGTATATATACCAAAAGAGATTTCCAAGGGGGTATAAAACAAAGGTAGTTCATCTTACATTTATCGTTTCGACAACCACTGGCCGACAGGCTCCACAGATTTACACAGATGCATACACTTAGAAACACAGACTAGTCACTGCCCTTAGAGTGATTTCCTAGCATGGTAAACTGGCAATTATAATAGAATACGGTCAATGCAAAAGCAAACTATAAACACAGTGTCATGGAAGCAAAGCGGTAAGTGTCATTCAGGAAGAATGGTGCTCACAAGAGGTAAGAAAAGACGGTTTCCAGGACAGGGCACCAAGCAAAGGCACAGCGCCTCAAGACTCCTATACGCCAGCTGGATTTCGGGGACATGGGCACTGAGGCTTAAGAAGGGGTTAGAGTTGAACCTGAAGAGACAGACAAGAGCACATTACTATGGATGCTGCATGTGGCCACAAAATGCTTCATCATCTCGGCCATCTTTATTTAATCTCGAATCCCACAGCCTTCCACAGACTCTTGCCAGAGGGCCCACAGATTTCCAAAGGGATCCCTGACCCAGTTAAGACCCTTCTTGAAGTTAATGGAGAGTGGCTAGCAGATTTTAAACAAATGGGTTAAATCGTGAGACTCTGTGAAGGAGAGCTCCCAGGGAGACAGGACGGGCAGAAGGGAAGGAAATTAAAAGCTCTGACAAAAGTCCAAGCCAGACATCGTGAGGCCTAGAAAGAGAGCCGTGGAGGTGGGGACAAGGCAGCCGGGACAAATTCTCAGGAAGGAAGCAATGACTGTGAGCCTGCCAGGGCGAGAGCGGAGATGCAGAAGGGAGAAAAGGAGTGGTGCCCCATTTGCTTGGTGAGGTCATCGGTGGGACAGAGGAGCAGAAAAGCAAGGGGTGGTTTGGGGAAAGGCAATACAGGATTCTGTGCGGCTGGGAAGTCTAAGTAATGTCCCCAATAGAATACAAAGTACATACAGGAGGTGTTCAAAAGGTCCTCTCCTTCACTGGGGCGCCCAGGAGGCTCAGTGGGTTAAGCATCTTACTCTTGATCTCAGCTCAGGTCGTCACCTCACAGTTCGTGAGTTCGAGCCCCTCGCTGGGCTCTGCACGGGCAGCGTGGAGCCTGCTTGGGACTCTCTGTCTCCCTGTCTCTCTGCCCCTCCCCTGCTCAGCTGCCTCTGTCTCTGAAAAAATAAGTAAATAAACCTAAAAAAATGTCTTGTCCTTCAATCCTTGTAAAACCGTCGTTTGTCAATTCAACCAATAATTACAGTGCCTCTGCCATGCACAGGGCCTGTGCTGCTGCTGGGTTTTGGTCTCCATTCACTCCTTCTTCTACTTAGCCATTAGTAACTGTTTTTATGGCGTCCATACTGCGAGGCAGGGTGGCGGGTCCTGCGGCAGAGCCGGGGGACAGATAGAGACGCTGCCTATGACCAGCTCTCAGACAGAGAAAACGAAATGATATGCTTTTCTGGATTCTTTAAATTCATACTTAATAAATAAAATAAAAAGGAGGAAACGAGGCAGTCTCTAATCTATTGAGGAAGCAGATTTTACAGAATCTGGGGGCAATTCATCATCAGGGTTTGAGAGACTGCAGACGACCAGACCACCCAGGGCACTGAGGACCAGGGTGGGGGGTTACGGACATCAAGAGCTCAGCTTAGAGACAGTGAGTTAGGGTTGCTTCTTGAATGTTAGGGAAACGTTCTAGCAGAGAGTGGGTTATTTGGTCTACGTAGCTCTTAGGAGGCAATGGATTGACAACGGGCACTTGAAATCCATAGTTGATAGATACTCTTTGGGTCCCTGGACCCATTCCAATGGGGGGGGGTGTGGGGTGTGCTTCTCATACAACACCAAACAATTCTCTGGAGACCAACAGGCGTCCTACGCCATTCAACTCAACTCAACCCAACTCTGACACGGTCCACTTGGAGACAGTGTCAGATCCACAGGTTAAGCGCTGAGTCCCTCATGACTGCTTCTTCCCCCTCCTCTGCCCCACTTCGGATGCCAGTCACCAGTCCCCGTAACCCTTGCCTGTACTTCTGACCCACTGGCTATAAGTCAGAGCTTCCAACAATCCCCTCCTTCATTTGCTATATAGCTGCTCACAAAACTCAGAGAAACACAGTACTTATAAGATCACCAATTCACTGTGAGGGGACAGAACTCAAGAAAGGCCAGATGGGAGAGACGTGTAGGACCAGGTATGAGAAAGAGGCGAGGAGCTTCCAAGCCCTCTCCAACGGAGCGCACCAGCGTCCCCAACTCAGAAGCTCTCTGAGCGCTGTCCTTTTGGGTTCTTATAGAGGCTTCCTTCTATATGCATAATTGATTAAATCACTGCCCAAAGGCGGCTGATTGAAACAGCCCACCCCCTCCCCTCCCCTCAGGTGACAGTGGGGCTGAAAGTTACAACCCTCCAATCACACGGTTGGTTCTCCTGGCAACCGGCCCCCACCACAGGTGCCTTCCAAAAGCCACCTAATAAACGCAACGAAGGACATCTTCCTGGCTCTCACCACTTAGGAAATTCCAAGGGTTTTAGGGGCTCTGTCGCAGAAACAGGGATAAAGACCAAATATATACAGCAGACCCTGAATAACCTGGGCTTGATCTGCCGCATGCACTTACACAGGGAACATTTGCAGCACAGCACTGTAAAGTATTTCCTCTTCCTTATGATTTTCTTTACCATTTTCTTGTTCCCTGGCTTTCTTTACCATAAGAACACAGTATATGATACACAGCATACAAAATATGTGTTGATCGACTGTTTATGTTACTGCCAGGGCTTCCGGTCAACAGTAGGCTGTGAGTAGTCAAGTTTGGGGCAGTCAAAAGTTATACACAGATTTTCAACTCTGTAGGGGGGAGGTCGGCGCCCCTCCACCCCTGTGTCGTATAAGGGTCAACTGTATTTCTTATGAATCACAGGTATGAAAGCCTCGGGTGTGAGAAGATCACCAGGGAGAGAAAAATCTGAGGGGCAAGGGGGAAGCCTTAGCACTGACGCCAGAAATGGAGATAGCACATGCACAAAAAGAGGAGGAAAATAATATACAGCAGGAAAGATGTGAGCAGGGAGAGGTATCTCCCTCCTACTCCGCTAGTTTGCTCTGCTTCTATTAGATTTTGTACACTGTAAGTCTTCCATGTCCTATTTTTCCTGCACTAACCTACGAACGCAAGCCTGGCTTTAGTTGTCTTTGAATCCTCCCTGCCTAGCACATGGTTGTTTGATCAACACACTAATAAAAAACAATGTGTACCTGGTATAGTTAGGATACAGTAATGGTGGTGTTTTCATTAGTAATAAACGTCTACCTAGGCCATTCTTTATCTTTGCTCTGACGCTCTCCTGGGTCCCCCGCATCCAACTGTAAGGAGAGAGCTGATTAGGTTCTAACAGCTTTCTCCTCTGCCTTTGGTCTCTCGCACTGAGTTTCTGATAGATTCTGATACATTTCTCAAAAAAAAAAAAGTTCCTAAAATAATATGGCATTTAAACGGCTTAGAGTAGTAAGGGAGGAATTCAGATCCTGCACTAAAAACCTTCACAGTTCCCTTAGGGGCAAGGAGAAGAATCTTCAGTTTAACTCACTCAGAGACCGGTTTACACAAAGGGAAGAAACCACACCAGCTGCCTGAGGACCGATTCCGCGTCAGTATCATCCTATGCTCCATCACCAACAGGCTAAGGGGCAACTAAAAGAGAAAATGACACAGGGACTGTCCACTGTTTTCGCAAATACCAAAAGCACATACAGTAACAGCGAAGATATTAGAATTCACGAGACAAATTAGGATTGCACTTAGTTCAAAACATTTCATTTGGTTCCGAATGCCTGCTAATCGGCTTTGTTACTTGGGCGTATAAGATATTGAGAAAGGGAACAGACTTTCTCCTTCATGTCTATTACATATTCAATTTTCATCTGAACACGTTACTCTTCAAATACTCAATTTAATAACAGTCATTGAAAGACTACTGGGCACAAAACCCCTTCCCTAGAGGCTAATTTGGCCAAGATGACCGACAAAAATGCATGGGTCCCATCCTCAAGGGACCTACAGTGTCTTGGGGAAAGGAGGGTATGCATGAACGTCGTTAGCTAAATCTGGCACAATTGTTTAAGCCAAATAAGTGCTTCATGCTGTGCTATGGGAGCCCCGAAGACAGAGTGACTCATTCTAATTTGGGATAGAAGGGGATGGAGTTGAGCTGAGCAAAGAAAATGGATAAGGAAGTAGGGATCGCAGAAAGGTACAGTCAGCTCCGGAAAGAGGGAAGTTCGTGCTTTATTTGTGTAACAATAGATTTCGTAGTAAGGAGGTAGATAATCGTAAGCCAGGTTGTTTGGGAAACTAAACCTAGAATAACCTGAATGCCTCTGGCAACTGCTCATCTACTTTCCGTCTCTTTAGATTTGCCGATTCTGGACTTTTCATAAATGGAATCAAAACCGTATGTGACCTCCGTGTCTGGCTTCTTTCACTTAGTGTAATGTGTTCAAGGTTCAAACGTTTTGTAGCACAGATCAATACTTTGTTCTTCTTTATGGTAGAATTAATATTATATCATATGGATATACCGCATTTTGTTGATCTATTTCAAATGATGGATATTTGGGTTGTTTTCACTTTTTGGCTATTATAAATAATGCTGCTACGAATACTTATGTAGAGGTTTCTGTGTGGAGATATGTTTTAAGTTCTCATGCTATATATCCAGCGATGGCATTTCTGGGCCATATGATAACTCTGTAGTTACAACTTTGCACAGCTACCAAACCATTTTTCCAAAATGCGTGCACCATTTTATAATGCTATCAGCAGCATACCAGACTTCCGATTTCCTCACCTCCTCGCAAAAACGGGATATTGTCTGATTGTCTGCCATTTTTAACTATCCTAGTGCATATGAAGTGTATATCACTGTAGTTTTTGGGTTGCATTTCCTTAATTATTAACAATGTTAAGCATCTTTTCATGTGCTTATTGGTCATCTGTGTATCTTATTTGGAGAAATGCCTATTTAAGTTCTTTGCCCATTTTTTAACTGGGTTATTTATTGTCTTTTTATTGTTGAGTTATAAGAGTATATATTCTGGAAAAAAAGTCTCTCATTAGATACATAATTTTCAAATATCTTCTCCCATCCTATGGGTTTTATTTTCATTGTCTTAAAGGTATCCTTCCTACCCCATACATAGTAACTTTGATGTAGTTTACCCTTTTTTTTCCACTCGTGATTTTGGTGTCATAATCTAAGAACTCATCGCCTAATCCAAGGTCATAGATGTTGACTCCTATGCAAGCCAGCCACAGACAGACTAGTAGTCTACGATCTCATTCTTATGTGAATCTAAACACTGCAACCCCGGAAGCAGAAAGTAGGTTGGCAGTTGCCTAGGGGAGGGGGGAAATGAGGAGATCTTCATCAAAGGGCACAGGCTTTAAGTTGTGAGATGAATAAGATCTGGGGATCAGATGTCCAGCATGGTGACGGCGGTCAATAACACTCTACAATACACTTGAAATTCCCTAAGTGTAAGTCTTAACCGTTCTCACCAAAATAAATAAACACACGAAAAGATACCCCTGTGAGGTGATGGTTATAGTGCTAAGCTTGGTGTGGTGCCCACTTCACAATGTTTGCATGAATCAAGTCAACCCACCGTACACCTTAAATATACACAACTTTATTTGTCACTTATACCTCGGTAAGCTTGGGGAGAAAAGAAATTAAACTTTATTTTTCCTGTATTTAAAAAAAAAAAAAGGAGGCACCTGGGTGGCTCCGTCAGTTAAGCATCCAACTTCAGCTCAGGTCATGATCTCACGGTTCGGGGGTTCGAGTCCCGCATCGGGCTCTGTGCTGACAGCTCGGAGCCTGGAGCCTGCTTCCGATTCTGTGATTCCCTCTCTCTGCCACTCCCCTGCTCACATTCTGTCCCTTTCTCTTTCTCAAAAATAAATAAACATTAATTTTTTTTAATTAAAAAAAAAAGATTTACTGGGGCACTTGGGTGGCTCAGTCGGTTAAGCCTCCGACCCTTGATTTCCGCTCAGGTCATGATCTCATGGTTCATGAGAGCGAGCCCCACTGGCAGTGCAGAGCCTGCTTTGGATTCTTTCTCTCCCTTTCTGTCTGCACCTCCCCAACTCACGCATGCATTCACACACACGCACATGCTCTCTCTCAAAATAAATAAACTTTTCTTTTAAAAAAAGATTTACTCCCGTGCTTCCTGCTAAAAATGTTATAGTTGTAGCTCTTACACTTAGGTCTACGATCCAGTTTAAGTTCATTTTTATGTATTTTATGAAGGACAAGCTCAACTTCATGTCTCTGCATAGGGATATTCTGTTGTCCTGGCGCCATTTGCTGAAAAGCCTACAAATTCCCATTGAATGGTCTTGACCACCTTGTCAAAAACTGATTGATCACAAAGGTAAGTAAGGGTTTATTTTTAGACTCTTAATTCTATTACATTTATCTCCATTACTAGCCTTATGCCAGCACCACGCTGTCTTGATTGCTGTAGTTTTGTGGGAATTTTGAAACTGGGAAGCATCAATCCTATAATTTGGTTCTTCTTCAAGATGGTTTTTGGGGCGCCTGGGTGGCTCAGTCGGTGGAGCGTCCGACTTCGGCTCAGGTCATGATCTCGCGGTCTGTGAGTTCGAGCCCTGCATCGGGCTCTGTGCTGACAGCTCTGAGCCTGGAGCTGCTTCGGATTCTGTGTCTCCCTCTCTATGCCCCTCCCCTGCTCATGCTCTGTCTCTCTCTGTCTCAAAAATAAATAAACATTTTAAAAAATTTTTTAAAAAGATGGTTTTGGCTTTATGTATTCCTTGTACTTACATATTGATTTCAAGTTTAGATCGTTGACTGAAAAACACCACCTGTAATTTTATTTCATTTTATTTTTAAGTTTATTTATTTATTTTGAGAGAGAGAGAGAGAGAGAGTGGGGTAAGGGGCAGAGAGAGAGGGAGAGAGAGAACACCAAGCAGGCTCCCACCATTACTGTGGAGGTCAATGCAGGGCTCAAACCCACAAACCATGAGATCATGACCCAGACCAAAGTCATGAGTGAGCCATCCAAGGGCCCCCAAAAAGACCAGGGATAATTTAATAAGAATTGCACTATTTATTTATTTATTTATTTATTTATTTATTTATTTATTGGTTTTTTTATATATTTATTTATTTTGAGAGAGAGAGAGCGTGTGAGCAGAAGAGAAGCAGAAAGAGAGAGAGGGAAAGAGAGAATGCCAACCAAGCTCCACGCTGTCAGTGCAGAGCCCAAATTGGGGATCGATCTCAAATCGTGAGATCAGGACCTGAGCTGAAATCAAGAGTTGGACCCTTAAGTCACCCAGGGGCCCCAGAATTGCATTTAATCTGTAGACCAGTTTGGGGAACACTGCCATCTTTCCAACATTAAGTCTTTCAATCCATAAATGTGCAGTGCATTTCCATTTACCTAGGGCTTCTTTAATTTCTCCTAACAACTCTTTATAGCTTTACAGGCACAAGCATTGCATTTCTTTTGTTAAATGTATTCCTAAGTATTTTATTCTTCCTGATGCTATTTTTAAGTGGAATTATTTTCTTAAATTCATTATCAGGTTGTTCATTACTAGTTAATAGAAATACAACGGAGTTTTGTGCACTGATCTTGTATTCTGTAAAACTGCAGAATTCGTTTATTACTTACATTTGTGTGGTAGGGGAGGGGGGGGTCCCTAGGACTTTCCATATGCAAGATCATATTACCTTACAACAGATCATGTTACTGCTTCCTTTGCAATCTCAATCCTTATTTCATTTTTCTTGCCGTATTTCCCTGGCTAGACCCTCCAGTTTGTTGCTGAATTGAAATGATGAGAGCAGACATCCTTGTCTTGTTCCTAATCTTAGGAATAAACCTTTCACTCTTTCACTATTACATGTCATTTAAGGTGTGGGGTCTTCACGGATGCAGTTTATCAAATTGAGCAACTTTCCTTCTATTCCCAGTTTATTAAGTGATGCATCCTGAAAGACTGTTGGATTTTGTCACATGGTTTTTTTCTAGGTCTATTGAGATGATCTTGTAGTTTTTGTCTTCTTTTCCATTAATATGATGCATTACCTTGATTGACTTGCACATGTTAAACCAACCTTGCATTCCTGGGATACATTCCACTCGGTCATGCTGTATAATCCTTTTATATGTTTCTGGATTTGGTTTATGAGTATTTTATTGAGGAATCCTTTTCTTTGTATATTCACAAAAGGCACCTGTGCATCATTTTCTGGGAACAGCTTTGTCTGGTTTCAGTATCGGGGAAACACTGGCCACATGGAATGAGTTGGGAACTGTTCCTTCCTCTTCTGTCGTGATGTTAAGTTTTGAGGATGTTTTGTTACACAGTAAAGCTAACTTACATG
Source organism: Prionailurus viverrinus (assembly GCF_022837055.1). NCBI lineage: Eukaryota > Metazoa > Chordata > Mammalia > Carnivora > Felidae > Prionailurus > Prionailurus viverrinus. The sequence continues at coordinate 79,132,971 of NC_062561.1, read as the reverse complement.
AGCATGATCAGCAGACATGCTAATTGGGTGTCAGGAATTAAAGAGAGGGAAGGAGTGAAGACGAATTTGAGAATGTCTCAAGCATATCCAGAAACGAGGGCACATTTGGATGCAATCCCTCATTCACACACTCTCAACGTTTCTACAGGCAGAATGTCAATCCAGAAAGGTTATGTAGATTTTCCCAGACACCGAAATGTGTCCTGCTATATCTAGAAAAAGCTGAAAACAAGTATTTTCACATTTTCCTCAAGTCTAATTGAACTTTAGCCATCCTCAGACAATGTGTCTCAAGTGCTTTCTCAACATTTACATATGTTCACAATGAACCCCACCTTTCCAAGCTGGAAAATTACTTTAGAACTTCAGTCAAGGTGACTTCTTGTTCTTTTCATCGGGGGCTCAATGACCTACACACACTCTCACTTTCAGACAGGCAGTGCTATTTCTTGATTCAGAGTCTGCCTTGGAATAACCCCCTGTCCTCATCCTGGCTCACACATTGCATCCTGGTTGAATTTCAAGACCTCGCTCAAAGAAGAACTAACCTTTCTTGGTTTCTAGGCTCATTCGACAGGGAAGACATGGTCTACAAACAGAGACGCAAGAACACGAGACAGGTGCCACTGCTGATGACCTACATGACATTGCCCACAGCCTGAAAGGCAGGAGTGAGCGTGTAATTAGACGAAGAGCCATCCGGGCTCAGCCCCCACCACCTCTGTTCTCACCCAGCCAAGGTCACTGCCTCACACCAGCTGGTGCTTCTTCCTCTGAGCTGCTCTGTATGTGACGTACATGGGATCTTAGCATCTATCGTACTGTCCCACTTATTGTACATCTTCCCTGCACTCCTCGTGGGCAAGAACCATGTCTTATTGGACATTTTAACCTAGGCACATGGCACACATTAAATATTAAATCAGTACACAGTGAATTTGAATTCTCAAAAGTGAAGGCATTCATCTGTCAAGAGTGTGCAGATACGAACTAGACCCTTCTCATTAGTGTCGACTGCCCAAATACGCCATCATATGTATTACATATGATGTAATCATTTTGAGAATCTTTTATTACAATGATCAGCTCCAGGGGCGCCTGGGTGGCTCCGTCGGTTAAGCGTCCGACTTCAGCTCAGGTCACGATCTCACAGTGTGGGAGTTCGAGCCCCGCGTCAGGCTCTGTGCTGACAGCTGGGAGCCTGGAATCTGCTTCAGATTCTGTGTCCCTCTCTTACTCTGTCCCTCCCCCACTCATGCTCTCTCTCTCTCTCTCTCTCTCTGTCTGTCTCTCTCTCAAGCATAAACAAACATTAAAAAAATGTATAATAATCAGCTCCAGTAAAACCTTGATTCAAGCATATTACCACTTCTTTCACTGGCACCTTTTCTCGGCACCTTATCCCTGTTTTCTTTTGTCTTCTTGAAGATTCCTCTCTCTTTAGACACTCATTCACTTCTTGACCAGGCCATGCGTAACACACAGGACCGTAAGATGTGTAAGCCCCAATGACCATCTGTGGAAGCCTCTGCAGAAGCAACTAAATGGGAAATGTAGCCATTATAATGGTTACAACTTATCCATGAACTAAAGCTTGCAGTTGATTACAATCTCCACAAAGATGTACACATATGCCTGCGTGTTCGGGGGGGGGGGGGGGGGGGGGGGGGGAGTAAAGCACGTACTTTATCGGCACATATCACCTGCTTTCTATCTAGCTCACCTTCGTTTACAACCAGAAGGTGAAAATTGGGCAGGCACGGTTAATTTCTGGGTCATGCCTCTTGTCTATTTTGTTATGCCTCAAACCACAAGTTTAGACTTGGAGGCTTCCATTGCGGTTCTCCTCCATTTGCAAGGGAGAGGAATACGCCCCAGGTCCTTGCCTTCTCTGGGCCTCCATTTACTCATCTGTTACATGGAACAGAAGACCCTTTGCTGGGATTCTGTGAGGTTTTGTAGACGACAGACCTTCTCATGCAAGGTCTGAGTCCCTCAATCACAGACGCAATTCATCTTTTCAGTAATCACTACTAACTCGATTCCCGGACAAACACCAACATTATTTATCCTGATTTTGTGTTCTTTAAAGAGCCTTCAAAAAGCTGTCCTCATATGGGGATCTCTAAAGTCTGTAGTATTCAAATTTTATAGGGCTCTAAGTGAGGCAGATGGTAGAACATAAAAGTTGTTCCGATTTTAAATTGAACGGAATCCAGTTCTGGCTCTGTGTCATTTTTCTGGTGGTTCCAAATTAATTCCTTTCTCATTTGTTTCAGTGTGACTTCCAACTTGGAATTTTTTAAATGATTAATTTGATTCATTGAATAGGTGCTTTTTCAAGGTCTTCCCCCCCCCCCTTTTCTTTCTTCCTTGGTCTCTTTTTTGTGATCTCATGCAGGTGGAGACAAAAGTCAAGGTTCAGCCGCCAGTCTTGGAAACTAGAAGACTATCAGATATTCCTACAGCAGTGTCTCCTTACATTTTATGCTGATTTTTTCTTACTCATGGATAGCTAAATTATATGGACTTCTTGATCACTGAAGTGGTACTTCTTTCAAATTTAGACAGAAGATATGACATCATTTTACAAATGATATATGCAATACCTAATGGGTATTTTTAATTTTTAAAGTTCGTGTAAGAATTCATCATTCCATACATACGGCTTTTGTGTCACTGAAGGCTTTCCTATCATCTCTTTATTAAACTTAGTTTTTTACTGAAGCATCTGGAAATGAACTTGCAGCAGACCTTTGTTTATCCAGAAGGGGCAAACAATACTCTCATACAGTCAAGGTGAAAGAAAAGGCAGGGGGAGCCTGGGTGCCTCAGTCGGTTAGGCATCTGACTTCGGCTCAGGTCATGGTCTAGCGGTCCGTGAGTCCAAGCCCCACGTCGGGGTCTGTGTTGACAGCTCAGAGCCTGGAGTCTCCTTCAGCTTCTGTGTCTCCTCTCTCTCTCTCTGCTCTCCCCCCTTGCTGACGCTCTGTCCCTCTCTCTCTCTCAAAAGTTAAAAAAGAAAAAAGATTAAAAGAAAGAAAAGGCAGATGCTCCTGGGGCACCTGGCTGGCTCCGTCAGTTAAGCGTTTGACTCTTTTTTTGTTTTTAAGTTTATTCATTTTGAGAGAGAAAGAGGGAAAGGGGAAGGGGCAGAGAGGGAGGGAGAAAGACAATCCCAAGCAGGCTCCACCCTGTCAGTACACAGCCCCACAATGGACTCGAACTCACAAACTGTGAGATCATGACCTGAGCCAAAATCAGGAGTCAGACTCCCAACCGACTGAGCCACCCAGATGCCCCAAGTGTCCGTCCGGCTCTTGATTCCAGCTCAGGTCATGATCTTACGGTATGTGGGATCAAACCCCTTATCAGGCTCTGCACTGATGGAGTGGAGCCTGCTCGGCTTCTCTCTCTCCTGCCCCTCCCCTGCCTGTGCACAGGCACATACTTGCCCCCCCCCCTCGCTCTTCTCTCTCTCTCAAAAATAAACACCTAAAAAAAGGCAAACTCTCCTTTGTCAACCATGCCCAGCTCTGTGCTCTCTCCTCAACCTCAAGGTCCCCGGTCCCTGTGCTTAGCTCCTGCCGTTTGCTTCCAGAGCCTCTGCCACATCCAACAATACAGAAGCCAAAGGGAATCCAAGATACAGACGAGGATTTACTGGGAGCCGCAGGGTGACTGCAGCAGAAAGGGAACTCTCATAGGACTTCTTCCCAGACCACTCCCATCGGCATCTCCCCAGGCACATCAGACACCTTCCTGAGGACACCTCTGTGCCCAAACCAGGGCCAGATCTGTCCGTGCCACCAGACGCACCAGCATCCAGAGGGATCACAAAAATCACGGAAGAGTGCTCCTCCCCACAAAGCACTCACATGCCCAAACATTTTGGGCAACAGTCTCAAGAAAAATAAATTCTAGCACAGCACAATCATTAAAAGGGAGGCCGGGGCGCCTGGCTGGCTCTGTGGGTAGAGCTTATCACTCTTGATGTCAATGTCATGGGTTCAAGCCCCACGTTCAGCACGGAGCCTCCTGAATAATAATAATTTAAAAAAAGGGAGTCAAAGAGAGGAAATGACTGAAGCAGGCAAATGTTAGGAAGGAAATCGGGTACATTAACATAAAGGCCTCCATCTGGCACCACCCAAGAGTAAGCGTGTACGTTACGTCCTTACTAGGCAGGGGCCTCTCGCTCTGCATGCTTACTTTCCTTTACACATCACCAAATCCCTGTGAAACACGTACTGTCACTCCCTCCACTTTACAGACGAAGAAATGGTGCGTGCCGAGGTTACTGTTCAAGGTCAAACAGAGAGGATGCCCTGGGCACCTGTTTCAGGCAGGGTGGTCTGTCCCAGAGGGTCACATGACCTTCCTTCTGCTCCTACTAAGTCATTTCCTGATTCTCCGAAGTATTTGATGAATTACATTAATGACTATTTGTTTTGGGTTTTTTTTTTTAATTTTTGTAAACGTTTATCTATTTTTGAGAGACAGAGAGAAACAGAGCATGAGCGGGAGAGGGGCAGAGAGAGAGGGAGACACAGAATCCGAAGCAGGCTCCAGGTTCCCAGCTGTCAGCACAGAGCCCCACGCGGGGCTCGAACCCACGAACTGTGAGACCATGACCTGAGCCGAACTTAGAAGCTTAACCGACGGAACCCCCCAGGCGCCCCTGGTTAATGGCCATTTGTGAGCACCCGGGCGAATCCTCTCATGTAATACACACACTTTCTGGGTGCTGCACAAGCTCGGCTGAGCACGTGTCTCTGTCCATCAACCCTTGTGTCTATCGTTTATCACCTCCGATCTCTACTGGTGGTGTCAACTCTAGCCCATCTGCTGAATGATATGGTGCAATTTCGTGAGACTTCTACTCCGATCAGGATCCTAGAATGTCGATCAGCGTTCCTACACTTTTTTGCTACAGATGGTAGAGGCCATCGTGGCCTGTACTAAAAACAGAGAAAGCATTTGTATCCGATTCAGTTCAGATTTCACACCATATTTTTTTTTTTAATTTAAGACAAGGAGGGAGAAGTGAAGTTTCCATCCTAGCAAACACAGCTGAACCGACTTCTGTTCCACCCCGCGGTGTGGAAGTCCTCCCTTCTCCCTCTAGCGTCCCCACTTTATTACTGCACCGCACCCAGCAGCCCAGGGGCGCCCCTCCGCCGCTGCTCCTCCACTGCTGTGCTCAGCCTGCGCCATTGAGGGCCTCCTGTGGGCTCAGCACCGCGATGGGGAAATGCGCCCATGAACCACACCGAGGGGGCCCCTGCGCTGGGGACCGCGGTGACAGGCATCAGGGTCACCCAGAGGCCTGGGAGCATTCCTGCCACCTCCCCTGGCTCCACAGCCTCCCTCTGAATTACATCACCTCCAGCACCTTCTCCCCAAGGGCGACCCCCGCGCCTCTCCGTCTACACCACAAGACCAGAATGGCCAGCCCTTCTGGAGAAGGACACAGAGGAGGGAGGACGATGTCCCGAGCGGTGCCACAGCACTTTGCCAAGAAGAAACAGATACGGGCCTGACAGGCAGAGTCCGTCTGAATGTCCAGATATGATGGGCAAGGCCCAGGGGGACGGTCAACATTGTCCAGCAAGTGAGAAGGCCTGAAGCTGCTTTCCGGAATGTCAGGAAAAATCAGGCAACCAAGAAAACAGCTTGTAAGGAGTGTCCCTGGGGACCACACGCTCCACCCCTTTCACTGCCCCTCAGTAAATGGGGACAAGGAATCTCTTACACCGAGTATACTCCTCACGTCGACATGGGGTACGAGGGCGTCATTTTTTAAATGTCAGTCCCTGCGCAGAGTAGGCAGATGGGTTCAACATGCACTCAGGCTACACAGACCTGTACGTATGTAGATAAAATCTGTGAACAACACAGTGAAGGTCAGGAGTGGAGAACGTGACAGAAAAGACAACAGAAGAAGAGGGACTTGGTCGGGGGTTTGGAGAAAGGTGGGTTGGAGCACACGTGAGGCACAGGTGTGCAGGAGGAGGGCCTGGCCGGTGTGAGGCCCGAGCCCTGCCGTCCCTGGTGTAGGGGGGACAATGGCAGATCACTAACCAATGAGCTGGAAAAGCACCGTGGCTACCATGGGCGAGGACGTGGGAGTTTCTGGGAGCAGCAGCAGTTAAGTGACAAAGGGCATCTAACATGTCCTGTAAACACAGGTCACAGGGAAACACTGCCTTGGCCGCTCTGTGTGACGGAGACGTTAATACAAACCTTCCAAAACAGGGATGGGGGCTAACGTCAGAGTTTCCAGAAATCTGCACAGCTGAAAGTGGTAATTATCGATCATTAAAGTCACAAAATGCTGTGGGAAAGCGATCCTGACCAGCTAAGAAAATCCAGGAAAGCTTAATGGTGTTTGCAAGGCCTATTTAAAATGGGAGGTTCTCAGGCAAGCTGTGGCTGACTGAGGAAGAGCGGTGGGGGACCAGGAACCGTGGGGGAGGCCGAAGGGAGGGGGAAGCCCACACGCAAACAGCCAGGAGTCCAAGTTCAGCAGTGGTGTTGAGTTACAAGGACAAGCTCACAGCAAGCTGTGTGGTAGCTGGAGACACCCCCGCATGCGGGGTTCAGTCCCACGATGTTCCCCGGGGGACAGTAAGGGCAGGCAGGTTCCCTCCCTTCCATACCAGCACCATCCATCCAGGAGTTTGGGGACCAGTCTTTCATCAGATGTCAGAACGGGGTGGTGCATTTGGACATCGTGGGGCATCAGAACACAGTAGGGCATCAGGACACGGTGGGGCATCAGAAGAGCAAGGGGCATCAGGACATTGTGGGGTTTTAGGACATCATGGGGCATCAGAACATCATGGTTATTAGGACATTATGGGGCATTAGGTCATTGTGGGGCATTACAAACTGTGGGATACTGGAATATCCTAAAGGATTTTTTTTTCTTCACATAGAATAAGTCAGATTGTAGTCCCGTTAGATAAAAGGAAACACTCCTAGATACGTTAGGAAGACAGGCTCCTTAGAAACACTGGTTCTTGGCACTCAAGGCCATATTTAGCCCCAAGGTGCAGTTGTTTGTTTGTTTTTTTTTCCACGGGAGTCCATACTGTGCCAATGAGCTAGTCCTTCAAAAATGAGGTTAACACGTGACTGTGAGAAAGGATACGAGGGCTTGGCTTATAATCAGAATCCGATCCCTACTCCCAGATAGAACGTGTTTCCTACAGAACAGCTGCTGCAGAAGCAGAAATGTTCACACGAGGATCACACATTGCAAAAGTGCAGCATCCTACTGGAACGTTCCAAATCTACTCATCCCTCCAGACGTCCACCCAACCACCCCTCCACATTACATTCCTGTCTTCGGCTTCTTACTGTATTCTTTCTCCCCCTGTTACAGTTTATACATTTTAATCCCTCCCTGGCTTTCCCAGTAGGGAGTCCCAGGGTTAGATTGCTGGTACAGGGATCTTTTCTACCAAAATATCCTTAGTATCCCTTAAAATGCTACACAGAATCCAGGAGGGGAGTCAATACATTCACTGGCTGTATTTGTTATAGCAATCAAAGATCACTCACAATTAAGGGGGGGGGAAAGATTGGGAAAAAGGGAATCTACTGAGGCTTGTCTTAAAAACAAAATCGCATCAGAACATAGGTGAAATTAGTCGATTAACTGCTTTTGTCCCTTTTATCTAGTATGATCATAGCCATAGAACAGATAAATATAACTAAATAAGTTCAGTACTATGAAAAATCAGCTACGGAAGTGAATTTAGTCACAGAAAATTAACAAATTAATCTGAAGAAGTTAATAGTATAATTTAAAAGAAATGAATAAGTAGTTTTAATTTAAATTTAAAAACACTGACCGTTTCAAACATCAGAAGCTACTGGTAATAATTCAAATATTTTAAATCAGGGGCACCTGGGTGGCTCAGTTGGTTAAGAGTCTGACTCTTGATTTTGATTCAGGTCATGGTGTCACAGTTTGTGGGATCAAGCCCTGTGTCGGGACTGAGCCATGGGTCAGGCTCCCAGCTGAGAGCACAGAGACTGCTTGGGATACTCTCTCTCTCTCTGTCTCTGTCTCTGCCCCTCCCCTGCTTTCAAAACAAACTAAAACAACATGTTTAAAATTCTTCAAATATTTTAAGGTTCAACACCTCAAATCAAGAAAAGAACACCAAGGTCTTATACCAAATAAAAGAATAATATTTTAGAGTAAGCCCATAAATGTTTGCTACCCTTGGCTCATTTTGGAATCAAATATAACTAATCTCAATTAGCAATTCAGAACACATGCATTACCCTTGTTAGGCAAAGTAGACCGTTTAATGCTTCACAAACTGATTACAACATTTTAGGATGATGTAAATATGTCCAGGATTTTCTGTAATTAGTAAAACTGGCTGTTTCCCCGACCTCTTCATTCCCAGCATGGTCAAGACACAGAACAAATCTAAATCAGTCCACTAGATTTTTTTTTTTAACATTCTACATGTTTATTCCTTTCTGAGAGAGAGAGTGAGAGAGAAAGCATGAGCGGGGGGAGGGGCAGAGAGAGAGGGAGACACAGAATCCGAAGCAGGCTCCAGGCTCCGAGCTGTCAGCACAGAGACTGAGGCAGGGCTTGAACTCACGAACTGTGAGATCATGATCTGAGCCTAAGTTGGACACTAAACCCACTGAGCCACCCAGGCGCCCCCCCCCCCAACCCACTAGATTTCAAGCAAGAGGTTTCATGATATTTCACAAAAACTCCTACCAAAATCTTAAAATCTAAACGTGGTGTTTCAAGATTGCAATTACATATAAAATGACTACCAAGCGTAGTCATTGAACGCATGCCTAGACCGGAAAGATCCCAAATGAGTCGAAAGTCACCGATACAACACTGTGTGCCTGTGTAATTAGGAAGGGTCAAGACCACCAATGAAAAGATCACACTTTCTCAAAATCACTTCAAGTCCGAGGAACCAATTACTTAGCAGTGTTAACCTAGTTCCTGGCTAGGTTAACTTGTTTTTGTTTTTTTTTTTTTTAAGTTTTAATTTATTTTGAGAGAGAGAAAGACAGCACATGCTCACATATGTAAGCTGGGCAGGGGCAGAGAGAGGGAGAGAGAGAGAGAGATTGAGTCTCAAGCAGGCTTCTCACTCTCAGCACAGAGCCTGACGCGGGGCTCATTCCCACGAACCATGAAGTCATGACCAAAGCCAAGATCAAGAGTCTAACACTTAGCCCACTGAGCACCCAGGCATCCCTTGCCTGGGTTTTTCTAAATGGTGAGGGAAATACAAAGGATAGACTGGGGGCAGGCTGGGGGAGTGGGGCCACAGTCGGGGGTACTCAAGGACATGCTCTAAGCCTCTGGGTCTTTGGGATATTCTCATAATTTCTCCCATACACAATCTCCAAATACTATACAGAAGAGCTTAGAATCATCTCAAAATTTGAAAAAAATTACTTTTATTATCATTAATAACAAGCCAATAAGACTAGCATACCAAGTTTTAGGTGACCATATGTTTACAATTCTCTAAACAGGGAAGAATTATTTTTTTCCCCTTTTTTTCCCTATGTGACAAAAAATGATGGACCTTCTCATTTAAAAAAAAAAGTCTGTCGGGATAGAACCTACTGAAATTTCCAATAATTTACTCTTATGATGCAGTGTAGCTACAATAAATAGCAGAAAATTCTGTAACGTGGGTTTTAGGAAGCTTTCTAATTTTCCACTTTTCCACAACACGGTCCAAAGTCCATCAAATACTCGTTTCCACAGCCTATATTTCAGTGCTACATGGGATCCGCATCTCCAAAGGAAACAAGTGTGCTGAACGGAGGCACTGAGTTACAATCATCTCTGACCTTCCTCTCAGAAAAGTGCTCTTTTTTTCTGCAAGGTTGTTATATGGGTCTAAACACTCTACACGCTGAGTTCAAAGTCATCTAAGAACCACTCAAGTAAAAGGGACTTCGAATTACATGTTTTTTTCCTCTGTCCATATTTCTTTCTGTAAAGGAAAAAAAAGAGGAGGAAGAAGAAAGAAAAAGAAAGAAAGAAAGAAAGAAAGAAAGAAAGAAAGAAAGAAAGAAAGAAAGAAAGAAAGAAAGAAAGAAAAAATCCTCATGGTGAAAAATGTGTCTCTGATATTTCCCCAGTAGTCAAAAAGTCCTGCTTTTTAATAAGACCTGCTGGAAAATGGAAAGTTGAGAAAACTAATTTACTTATAAAAACCATAGTGCCATGAGTTCAGGCAGGACTGATTTCACCATCAGAGACCTGTCACGGGCTACCTGTCCTAAATGCCCCAAAGCGACAGTAAAATGAAAGAAGAAAAAGGTGCTGCGGCTGATATAGCGGTTGCTAAGTTTCAAAGTATTTTCACTTCAAAGTACTAGAATTTCTAACAGAAAGTCAAATGGTCCCGTCATGACAGTGAGTCTAATGTACCATTTCTTCCCCCCCCCCCCCACCTTCTCCTGTGCATTTTCAGTTTGGCTTGACTCCCTCCTAGTAGGCTATTTTTAAATGTACTAAGTTTCATAGTAGCAGAAATTTCTAAAGATGATGGACACGCCCTCTGGGTGTGGAAGGGTCCACAGCACTTACTCACAGGGTATCAACACCTATGAGTCGCCTACCAGGGTTGGACATGGGTCTATGCACCTTGCACGGGGTTTGGTTTGCAGCTCGCTGAAGCAGGTAAAATGTTCCGAACATGCACGCTGCACGCTGCACTGGAGGAGATCGAAGCTTAGAGAAGTTTGGCAAATGAACCAATATCCGAGATCCGCAAGTATGAGAGCTGAATGCAAAGCCAGTTGTCTTACATCTTCACCCGCACCCTCCCGCCCCCCCCCACCCCGCAGCCAGCTCCCCCTGCCATGTCACACCCTCTCAGAGCCTTACTGCCACATATTTTGCATTAGAATCAGAGTACTAGAAAATGTAGCCTTAAAAAGTCAAGAGTTAGGGGAAACAGCAGTAATCAGGAGTGCTGGCTTTGCTCAGCTGAATAATTTTGTTTGTGGAAATAGGTGTTAGAAGTGCATCCAGGGAGAGGAGGCTGTGCAAGTGGATGGCCCGGTCGCTGCACATAAAGACTGAGGACATTTCCCAAATGTCGAATAAAAGTCTGGTACCATCACAAATGGATTTTCCTCTTCTCTTTTTTAATGCTGAATTATTTTTGAGAGAGAGAGAGGGGAGGGGAGGGGCAGAGAGAGAGGGAGACACAGAATCCAAAGCAGGCTCCAGGCTCTGAGCTGTCAGCACAGAGCCTGACGCGGGGCTTGAACTCACAAAACGTGAGATCATGACCTGAGCCAGTTGGACGCTTGACTGACTGAGGCACCCAGGCGCCCCACAAATGGATTTTCTTTTGTTGATTTGTCCTTCCATCAACTAAGAGGATGCAAAACCAAAGAACCCCATTTAGTTTCTGAACTCACTCAGTACAAAGCTGGGAGAGCACGGACAGCTCTGTGAGACAATCTGAACATTTTTATAACTGATGTAAGGAGCAATTCTGAGCCAAAAGGAACCATAACACTGGAACCCACCCCCCCAGGAATTCCCAGAAATTTCAAAGGCATTTGAATTTTTTTTAATGTTTATTTATTTCCGAGAGAGAGAGAGAGAGATTGAGTCAGAGCATGAGCTGGGGAAGGACAGAGAGAGAGAGAGGGAAACAAAGAATCCAAGGCAGGCTCCTGGCTCTGAGCTGTCAATGCACAGCCCGACACGGGGCTCGAACCCACCAATCGTGAGATCGTGACCTGAGCTGAAGTCAGACGCTAAACCGACTGAGCCCCCCAGGTGCCCCCTCAAGAAGGCATTTGAGTTTTTAGGTCATTGAGTGGGGTGTCAGTTAACTACATTCACTGATTCCAAACATAATTAGGGGGCATGCACTGTACATGAGACGCTCCACCTAGTGTGTCGAGGGTCTCTGTCATGGATAGAAGTGCACTGTGGCCTCTGACTAGCACTGGGTTACAAATTAATGGCCTAAGTGAGCACAACCCTTGCTGTTTTCCCATGATATTTGTGAAAAGGAAATGCCTACATGAGGAGCAATTTAAACCACACATAACTTCGCTCAATATTTCCCTTGTTCCAGGGCACCTGGGGGGCTCAGTCAGTTGAGCGTCCGACTTCGGCTCAGGTCATGATCTCGCGATCTGTGAGTTCGAGCCCCGCATCCGGCTCTGTGCTGACAGCTCAGAGACTGGAGCCTGCTTTGGATTCTGTGTCTCCCTCTCTCTCTGCTCCTCCCCTGCTTGCACTCCATCGTTCTCTCTCTCAAAAATTAATAAACACTGAGCCAATACCATACCGTCTTGATGATTAGAGCTTTGTAGCAGAGGCTAAAGTCTGGGATTGTGATGCCTACTGCTTTGGTTTTCTTCTTCAATATCACTTTGGCTATTCGGGGTCTTTTGTAGTTCCATACAAATTTTAGGATTGCTTATTCTAGCTTTGAGAAGAATGCCGGTGCAATTTTGATTGGGATTGCATTGAATGTGTAGATTGCTTTCGGTAGTATTGACATTTTAACAGTATTTATTCTTCTAATCCATGAGCACATAATATTTTTCCATTTCTGTGTATCTTCTTCAATTTCCTTCATAAGCTTTCTATGGTTTTCAGCATACAGATCTTTTACATCTTTGGTCAGGTTTATTCCTAGGTATTTTATGATTCTTGGTGCAATTGTGAATGGGATCATTTTCTTTATTTCTCTTTCTGCTGCTTCATTATTGGTGTATAAAAATGCAACCAATGTCTGTACATTAATTTTGTACCCTGCAACTTTTCTGAATTCATATATCAGTTCTAATAGAGACCCCAGAATTGGACCCACAAATGTATGGCCAACTAATCTTTGACGAAGCAGGAAAGAGTATCCAATGGAAAAAAGTCTCTTTAACAAATGGTGCTGGGAGAACTGGACAGCAACGTGCAAAAGAATGAAACTAGACCACTTTATTACACCACGCACAAAAATAAACTCAAACTGGATGAAGGACCTGAATGTGAGACAGGAAACCATCAAAACCCTAAAGAAGAAAGCAGGAAAAAACCTCTCTGACCTCAGCTGCAGCAATTTCTTACTCGACACACCTCCAAAGGCAAGGGAATTAAAAGCAAAAATGAACTATCGGGACCTCATGAAGATAAAAAGCTTCTGCACTGCAAAGGAAACAATCAACAAAACTAAAAGAATGGAATGGGAAAAGATATTTGCAAATGACATATCAGACAAAGGGCTAGTATCCAAAATCTATAAAGAAACCACCAAACTCCACACCTGAAAAACATATAATCCAGTGAAGAAATGGGCAGAAGATATGAATAGACACTTTTCCAAAAAAGACATCCGGATGGCCAACAGACTCATGAAAAGATGTTCAATGTCACTTCTCATCAGGGAAATACAAATCAAAACCACACTGAGATATCACCTCATCCCGGTCAGAGTGGCTAAAATGAACAAGTCAGGAGACTACAGATTCTGGTGAGGATGTGGAGAAACGGGAACCCTCTTGCACTGCTGGTGGGAATGCAAATTGGTGCAGCCGCTCTGGAAAACAGTGTGGACCTTCCTCAAAAAATTAAAAGTAGAACTGCCCTATGACCCAGCAATAGCACTGCTGGGAATTTACCCAAGGGATTCAGGAGTGCTGATGCACAGGGGACTCGTACCCCAATGTTTATAGCAGCACTCTCAACAATAGCCAAATTATGGAAAGAACCTAAATGTCCATCAACTGATGAATGGATAAAGAAGATGTGGTTTATATATACAATGGAATACTACTTGGAAATGAGAAAGAATGAAATCATGCCATTTGCAGCAACGTGGATGGAACTGGAGGGTATTATGCTAAGTGAAATAAGTCAGGCAGAGAAAGACAGATACCATATGTTTTCACTCATATGTGGATCCCAAGAAACTTAACAGAAGACCAGCGGGGAGGGGAAGGGGGAAAAAATTTACAGAGAGGGAGGGAGGCAAACCATAAGAGACTCTGAAGGACTGAGAACAAACCAAAGGTAGATGGGGGGTGGAGGGAGGGGAAAGTGGGTGATGGGCACAGACGAGGGTACCTGTTGGGATGAGCACTGGGTGTTGTATAGAATCCAATTTAACAATACATTATATTTAATATAAAAAAGAAAAATAAATAAATAAACATTGAAAAAAAATTTTAAAGGATTTCCCTTGTTCCTACACACTTTGTTCTTCTGTTCTCAAGGCAGAGGACAAGTCAGGCCAGAAATCTGCTTTAGGTTCCAGTGAGTAATCATATAAAAAATCAACGCTTATGGGTCAATTCCTCCCTAGTTTGCCGTTAAAACCATTTAATGGAACAGCAACAAATAAATGGATAATTTCAACTCCTATAACACAGGAACACTTTAGAAAAAAACACAGGGGCTCCTGGGTGGCCCAGTCGGTTGAGTGTCCAATTCTTGATTTCAGCTCAGATCATGATCTCATGGTTCGTGAGTTTGAGTTCTGTGCTGGGCTCTGTGCTGGCAGCTCAGAGCCTGGAGACTGCTTCGAATTCTGTGTCTCCCTCTCTCTCTCTGTCCCTCCCCCTCTCCCTCTCTCTCAAAAATAAACATTAATAAAAAATTTTTAGGGGTGCCTGGGTGGCTCAGTCAGTTAAGCATCCAACTTCAACCCAGGTCATGATCTCATGGTTTATGAGTTCAAGCCCCGCATCAGGCTCTGTGCTGTCAGCTCAGAGCCTGGAGCCTGCTTTGGATTCTGTGTCTCCCTCTCTCTTTGTCACTACCCACTCACACTCTGTGTCTCTTTCTCTCTCTGTCTCTCAAAAATAAACATTAGAATTTTTCTTAAATTTTTTAAACAGAAAAAAACAAACAAAATATAATAATCTTTAAGAGCAGCCTTCAAAAAATGTTTTTAACCATGAAAAGGCCATTCATTTGTTAATATCAATTTGGAATTTAATTTTAAAAATTATGGAAACATAAAATCTTTCCAGACCAGTTGATACAAATGAAAGTTTTACTATCCCTTTTGGAGATGAGAAAACTAACTATGGGTAAATTGGAGTAAAAAAAAAAAAACTTACGTGTATTTTATCAGCATTTGGTAAACAACAACAACAACAACAACAACAACAAACCAACTTTCCAATCACAAGGAAATCTGAAGCTCTAAAATCTCAGTGAATTTGGGCAGAATCCTAGCCTAGGTAACACACACACACACACACACACACACACACACACACACTCCCAATCAGTCCAGTTTATTTTGTAGCAAACCATAAAACAACTAACAGTAGGGTATCATCTCCTTGAAGCCAGGCACCTGTGTCTCATGTATTCTTCTACAAAATGTCAGTGTCTGGCATAAAGTAGGTAACCAACAAATACCTGCAGAATCAATAAATGGAAGGAACACTGATACTGGTCACTGCCCACCTTCGTCATTTCTCTCCCGAATCCAGCCATCTACAAAAGGCTAACGACTACGATACTACAAGCAGCACTGAGTACATGTCTGGTACTTTCCAAGGTGCAGCAACGGTGTCTCTCGATAAGAAAATGGTGGCCTGTTCAAAAGGACAATCCACGCTCAAGTAAAGAAGGTACGTGGCCCATAAAGGAGGAGGCCCATAAACTCCTTTATGTTTCTAAACATAATATGTATATTTAGAAACATATACATATGTTTCTACACATATGTATATGTGTATGTTTCTAAAAATACACATATAGTCATTACATTATCAATAATATTCACTGGATTTCCATTTTATTTATTTATTTATTTATTTTTAAAAATTTTTTTTTCAACGTTTATTTATTTTTGGGACAGAGAGAGACAGAGCATGAACGGGGGAGGGGCAGAGAGAGAGAGGGAGACACAGAATCGGAAACAGGCTCCAGGCTCTGAGCCATGAGCCCAGAGCCCGACGCGGGGCTCGAACTCACGGACCGCGAGATCGTGACCTGGCTGAAGTCGGACACTTAACCGACTGCGCCACCCAGGCACCCCCGGATTTCCATTTTAAAACCATCCCATAGAGGTGGAAAACTTAACAGTGGTTACGAAAGGCAATGTACCGTATGTCTACCATGAACACGCCATTTTTGTCGACCAAAAGCAACTGCCTATCGGCAACTTCATATACTTCAAGCTGATCAAAATCAAGGTATGGCGGACAGAGACTGGAAAACAGAGGAGAGAAAGAACTTCAGAAAAACATGGGGGAGCGAACAACAGCAGGTTGCAAAACGGGGAGATAAAAAATATCATGTGTATCGACAGAATAATAAACAAAGGTTTAGGTATGGTTTTGAGGTGACACAGGTGACTGACCAGGAAAAACTAACAATAATAGTACATGTACATTAAGCTGAGTGGGGGGAAGGCAGATCGACGGAGGACAGCAAAAATGATGGCGTAGGATGAGCTAAATCCTCACCCCAAGGAGCAGGTGCCCAGCAGACGGTGCCCAAATAAAGTAAGTGCAGTCGTGGCATATTGTTAGGAGTCTGGAGGTATCTCCCCCAAGAATTAAAAACAGAAATAAATGCACCTCTTTCCTGTGCAAAACTAGGTGAACACATTATGGGCGAGATCACAGATTTTTATCATGAGCCCCTCGGTATCATGTGGTTTATTTTAACTATGGTATGTTCCATTGTGATATACATGCATTTCAAGTAACAAAAATGCCTAACGGATAAGTCTGTTGTAAGTGTATAATGAGACGATGCATATAAAGGACCAACAGTGCTGGGCACCGTCAATAAATGGTGGCTCTTACCTTTTTTTAAAAGCCATTGTCAACTGAGAACAAACTAAGGGCTGATGGGGGGTGGGAGGGAGGGGAGGGTGGGTGATGGGTATTGAGGAGGGCACCTGTTGGGATGAGCACTGGGGGTTGTATGGAAACCAATTTGACAATAAATTTCATATATTTAAAATAAAAAATAAATAAAATTAAATAAAATAAAATTAAATTAAATTAAATTAAATTAAATTAAATTAAATTAAATTAAAAAAAGCCATTGTCAAGGTTGAGCAATTCAATCACATACTATGATCTAAACACACACCCTGTTTTGTGGAAACAAAGGCAAATGTGTGCAGTTTTAAGTATATTATAGACATTATAGAGGTACTTAAAATGTTTATGTGTTCTCGAAGAAGAAAAGTGTCTTCCTTCCACGGCAAGCTTCAATTTTAGGTCATACATAAGAATTTGCTGAAGCGCGTAGAATTGAGAAAATCACCTTCTTTCCTTCTTCGTCTTTTAGAACTTTGCCAGTGTTTCCTTTGTCTAATGTAGGAGTTCCTCAGGAAGATTTTCAGAATTTAGATTTACTTTATTTTTGTTTTTAATTAGAACTATGAATTTAAGAGAGACTGAGCTAAATCTATCAAAAAGCCAAAGCAGAAAGAGAGAACCAAAAACAAAACAAAACAAAAAAGTAAAAAAACAAAACAAAACAAAACCAAAAAAGTTTGATAGTGAAACATACACATCCTAAGGTTAAAATAAGGAAATTAAAATTAGCTAGTGGAAAATGCAGGGTTAATTCTGCATGGGGCGGGGGAGGGAGGTTCCCTCCTCCTAAAAGAAAGTGTGACCCGGAGCTGACCCACTTACCACCGCGTGGATGTGGATGAGAGGCTCAACCAGAAGGAAAATAAAACCTCTGGAAATCTCTTCCCTGCATTTCCTTAGTCTCTCCTTGCAGCTCTGGTCCACACTGGGCATCTGAGACATCCCTCTCCCTCCCCTACCGCTGCCACCCCCCTCCAGGCAGCTGATGGGGATTCCAGTAAGTCAAAATCTGACTTTTTTTTTTTTAAAGTCATTCTAGAAAACAAAGACGCTCAGGTCGACCTAAGGGCAGCCCTACATTCAGCCCCACAGCAGTGGGCTCCTGTTGTCTGGTGAGCAGTGCAGATCTTTAATTAACAAGAAGGGGAGGTTAAGTCTACTCAAGGTAAGGGGGAAAAGCAAAACAAAACAAAACAAAACAAAACAAAACAAAACAAAACAAAACTGAAGACTTGAATCTGTAAAGAACTCTGACTTGTGCGCTACTTTTTAGCTCCAGAAACACCCAGAGACTCCAGCCTGATGCACATCAAAGTCGACACAGTAAATCAAGTTTAAAGGTTTACCAGCCAGAGGAGCCCGCCAGAATGGAGTGGAGGGGGTCAGGGGAGGGGAGAGGAGGTGTGACCATCGGCAGCTTTGTTTATTGGAGGGATCAGAGGCTGCTTGCTGCTTGGGGCCAAGTCCTTGTCTTGTGTCCAAACAGCCCAGCAGGTGGAGCAGGGCTCTGCCCGCATCGTGATTAGAGAGACCAGAGGCTGGCCGAGAGTCCAGGGAGCAGGGTGAGCAGAGGCCGACTAGCCTTCCGCTAAAAGCATGTCACCACCTTAACTGCGGTCCTTGTTGAGCCCTTGGGAGTGTAATCTTGTGGGATATTCAAAACTGTCTTTGAGAAAACCTAAAAAAAAAAAGAGAGAGCGAGAGCCAGAAAGGAAAAGCCCAATTGGGGCTCCGAGTCAAACCCCTCGTAACCCGCGTGAGACCCAGACTTTTTTCTAGTCACGTTGGGGTTGGTTCATCTGGCTTGGTTCCATTACTCCATTCAACTTCGTGGAATAAATTAAACAAGCCTAATACTCCTATGAAGAGCCAATACAGGAAATGTGAACTGTGATTTTCTGATGTGACAGTCCAGGCTTCTGCGACTGGCCACTGAAAGAAATAAAGCTCTACATGTAAAACAACTAAAGTTAACTAAAAAGGAGAGGAGATGGGCAGGAAGAACAAATTCGCAAGAGAAGTCAGGACTTGCGTATTTATATTTCAGATTTATTCAGGCAGTCAAAATGCCCATGAAATATATAGATTTAATCTATTTAAAAGAGTTCAGGGGCCCCTAGGGTGGCTCAGTCGGTTGAGTGACTTTGGCTCAGGTCATGATCTCACGGTTCATGGGTTCAAGCCCTGCATTGGGCTCTGTGCTGATGGCTCAGAGCCTGGAGCCTGCTTCAGATTCTGTGTCTCCCTCTCTCTCTGCCTCTCTCTGTCTCTCTGTCTCTCTACCTATCTCTCTCAAAAATAAACCTTAAAAAAAAGAGTTCAAAGTCTAGGGGTGCCTAGGTGGCTCAGTGGGTTAAGCGTCCAACTTTGGCTCAGGTCATGATCTCACAGTCCGTGAGTTCAAGCTCCACGTCGGGCTCTGTGCTGACAGCTTGGAGCCCAGAGCCTGCTTCGGATTCTGTGTCTCCCTCTCTCTCTGCCTCTCTCTGTCTCTCTCTCTGTCTCTGTCTATCTACCTCTCTCTCTCAAAAATAAGCATTAAAAAGAAAAAGAGTTCAAAGTCTAGGGGTGCCTAGGTGGCATCTGACTTTCGCTCAGGACATGATGATCTTGAGGTCTGTGAGTTTGAGCCCTGCATCGGGCTCTGAGCTGACAGCTCAGAGCCTGAAGCCTGTTTCAGATTCTGTCTCTCTCTCTCTGCCCCACCCCCACTCGCACCCTGCCTTTCTCTCTCAAAAATAAATATTAAAAAAAATTTTTTTTTGAGTTCCAAGTCCAGAAAGGAATACACTACTTTTTTGATCTATATGAACCAGAAGTCATCGTGGCTTATCTTTCAGCAAATGCAATCCATAACTGATCATAAAGAATCAAGAAAATATTCGTCTTAACTCCTCTGCCTCATATTACAGAAATTTTGATTTAGAACAATGCTCACTAATGACGGCTTCAGCCTCCTTCTTGCACAAGGATCCCACACAGCGCATGCCTGAGTATTTCCAAGGAGCTCACCAGAATCATTTATATCAGGCCAGTGCTGGTGCAAACCTATCATTTGTTCAGCAACTGGGCTGGGAGTGCCTAAGAAAATTAATCCGGTGACGGGGACTGTGCCAAAGAACACTACGAGATGCATTAAGTTCTAGAGTTCTCTGGAAGAGTGTTCGGTCTCCAAGTATCCCATCGGGGGACAGGTACAGGTAAATCGGAGCCAATCACCCAGTGACGGATTCCAACACATTTGTTAAAAGATGGCAGGGTGTCTCAGCCGTAGCAATCTCTTACTTGACACATCCTCAAAGGCAAGGGAATTAAAAGCAAAAATGAATTACTGGGACCTTATGAAGATAAAAAGCTTCTGCACAGCAAAGGAAACAACCAACGAAACTAAAAGGCAACCAACGGAATGGGAAAAGATATTTGCAAATGACATATCGGACAAAGGGCTAGTATCCAAAATCTATAAAGAGCTCACCAAACTCCACACCCGAAAAACAAATAACTCAGTGAAGAAATGGGCAGAAAACATGAATAGACACTTCTCTAAAGAAGACATCCGGATGGCCAACAGGCACATGAAAAGATGCTCAACGTCGCTCCTCATCAGGGAAATACAAATCAAAACCACACTCAGATATCACCTCACGTCAGTCAGAGTGGCCAAAATGAACAAATCAGGAGACTATAGATGCTGGAGAGGATGTGGAGAAACGCGAACCTTCTTGCACTGTTGGTGGGAATGCAAATTGGTGCAGCCGCTCTGGAAAACAGTGTGGAGGTTCCTCAGAAAATTAAAAATAGACCTACCCTATGACCCAGCAATAGCACCGCTAGGAATTTACCCAAGGGATACAGGAGTACTGATGCATAGGGGCACTTGTACCCCAATGTTTATAGCAGCACTCTCAACAATAGCCAAATTATGGAAAGAGCCTAAATGTCCATCAACTGATGAATGGATAAAGAAATTGTGGTTTATATACACAATGGAATACTATGTGGCAATGAGAAAAAATGAAATATGGCCTTTTGTAGCAACGTGGATGGAACTGGAGAGTGTGATGCTAAGTGAAATAAGCCATACAGAGAAAGACAGATACCATATGGTTTCACTCTTATGTGGATCCTGAGAAACTTAACAGAAACCCATGGGGGAGGGGAAGGAAAAGAAAAAAAAGAGGTTAGAGTGGGAGAAAGCCAAAGCATAAGAGACTCTTAAAAACTGAGAACAAACTGAGGGTTGATGGGGAGTGGGAGGGAGGGGAGGGTGGGTGATGGGTATTGAGGAGGGCACCTTTTGGGATGAGCACTGGGTGTTGTATGGAAACCAATTTGACAATAAATTGCATATATTGAAAAAAAATAATAAAAAAAAGAAGAAAAAGATGGCAGGATGTTAATCATCTGCCTAGGAGGTGTGTGGCAAGAGGAGAATTAGCCAGCTGGGGTCCAAGAAGTGGCTTAATTCTTCGGGGGCTGAGGGAACAGCACACATGAGTGTCCATTCCCTCCAGCAGAGACCCCCAGAAGCACTCCTGAGGTTGGGCAAGTTTCGGTCAACGCTCATGCACTCAAGGGGACTGTGCGGCATCTCAGTGATGGAGACTTAGCAGGACTGGGGCGGTGCCAGGTGGCTTGGGGGAGGGTTCAAGGATGCAGGGTTTTCTCTGGAGCAGATGACATTAGGACACTGGGTTAATGCTAAGGGTGTTCGGGGGGTCCACACATCTTATCTCTTAGGAGGGAAGAGGAGAGAGAGACTAAAGCTGGAGCTGATGTGAGCATCTCTCATATCCTATCGTGGGGGAAGTTCATATCTGAAGCTTGAATAAGGTCCATGTTTCTGTCCGTGTTCACAAGGATAACGGAGGGATCTCGTGTTTGTCTTGATCCTTCACAGACACAGAGTGTCTGATGTTGGCGTTTGGTGAAATTGTCTATGTTCGGCAGAAGAACAGAGACGTAGAACACAGAACATGCCCGTGTGTGTGCCGGGCAGGACCTGCGTGGAAGGTCCGCCGTGGTGTCCTCAGAGTAAGCGGAGGAGACACTTCCATGGGACAGGAGATGTGACCCGCTGCCCAGGACCTGGGAGCACGTGGGAACATAGCAAACATCCCATGTGGTAACATCCTAAGTGCCACTTCATCACAGCTGTTTGAGGGGTGGTGACCCCGCTCCTGAGGGGAGGGGGGGTTCCCTGGATTCACAGTAGGCTCTGAGGAAGGCAAGGCTGGGGCTGGGGCTACCAGCACCCTCACTAGCTAGTCCGGCCCACCCTTGTCCGGTGTTCTCAGTAACACTGTCCCACGCCATAGGTCAAAATATAGGATGCAAACCATAGTCTGTATTCCTCACTGTTAAAATACAGGGGAGCTATTTATGCGTCAAGCTGCAGATTCGAAAGCAGACAGTACCATTCTGTCCTTAACAGTATCTCAGATGCGTCCAGATCAAGGAAGCTACACCTGCTTGTTAGCAGCTCATGCCTGTCCCTATAGCTCGGTTCCCAGGCAATTTATTCCCCAAATCCGTGACTGGGATTCTCCTGTCTGTTGGATTCACCCAACCCCAGGGCTCCCTCTGCACTTTCCACACAGCTTAACTCAGACTAGCACTGAATCTTCTGTTTTCCTCGTAAGCTACTCTGGAACAGTTCCTTGAGTATTCTAGTTTATGTGAATCTCCTTATATGTTGTGTTGATACTAAGCAATGGCTAATGCATTTTCCCCCGTCGCTAAAAGCTGTCAGCCCATTTCATAAGCATTTCATTCAGCCCCACTTAACCTCTCTTCATTTATTCACAGATTTCAAGAGACAAAAATATTACCCTCTTAGGTAACATTGAAATGATAGTGTGTGAATCTCCTTATGCTATAAGGTAGGCAACACTGCATTCCATCCAAGTTCACCAGAACTAACAACGGAGTTCATCAAGAGTTCAGTTTAGGAGCGCCTGGGTTGCTCAGTCGGTTAAGCGTCCGACTCTTGATTTTGGCTCAGGTCATGATCTCATGGTTTGTGGGTTCAAGCCCCACGTCAGGCTCTGTGCTGAGAGCACAGGGCCTGCTTGGGATTCTCTCTCTCTCACTCTCTCTCTCTCTCTGTTCCTCCCCCAGTCATGCTCTCTCTCTCTCTCTCTCAAAATAAATAAATAAACTTAAAAAAAAAAAGAGTTCAGTTTACATATAACTCCATAGACAAAGGGATTTTTTTATTTAGAGGGAACTATAGTTACTATTTTCTTTGGAAAGGAAACAATGGCTTACAAATTCAAGTAAATTAAAAATTATTAAAAGTCTTCCATTTCAACAGCAGCTCACATTTAAAAAAAATTGTAACATTTATTTATTTTTTGAGAGATGGAGTGTGAGCAGGGGAGGAGCAGAGAGAGAGGGAGTCACAGAATCTGAAGCAGGCTCCAGGCTCTGAGCTACCAGCACAGAACCCAACGTGGGGCTTGAACTCACGGACCGAAAGATCATGACCTAAGCCGAAGTCAGACACTTAACCAACCGAGCCACCCAGGCGCCCCTCACTTTGTTTTTTTAATTAAAAACAAAAAACAAAGACAACCTTCAGCTATCAAATCCTATTAAGAATGACCCCACGCTGGTACTAAAGCATTTAAGATAGAATGAATCCTACGTAATGAAGGGTAGCAGAATGTGCCCCCCCAAAATATGCCACTTTGCTATGCTGTTTCAAGCTGTAGACACCTGCAGAGACAGCCCTTCTCTGAGGGCCTGTCCCTGCCCAAAGACAAAAGAACTCAGTTGTCATAAATCCCCGCCCCAAGAGTTTCATCAACCTGGGAAGACTGACTCTTGTCACAGGCGAGGGGACGAGAAGTTGACCCCCCACCCAGACAAACTTTGTCACAAGCTTTCGTACCTACCACCTGTTCTTCTAAAGCCCCATTCATCCTTCCTAAAAATCATTTCCTCTCCCTCTGTATCCCCCTCCACTTCCCCTATTAAGATGGCATTCGGTCCCGAATTCTTGGTCACCTCTTAGACTTACTCATTTTTTCCTGCATATCTACCACGCATGCACGCGATATACATGTTCCAAAACTTCCCTTTGCTTTTCTCTTGTTAATCTGCCTTGTGTCACAGAAGTCCCACCTAAGAACCCAAAAGGGAGGAGGGAAAATTCTTGTCCATCCCTACAGTAGCTAACATACCACACCACACACACACACAATGTGCTCCCTTACAGAGTTGTTATATCTCAAAAAGTGGGTGAAATCTTTTTCACCTTACTTTTGATTTTATTTTTAACTCAAATTGTTGCTATTCATGGACTGCAAATATTGGCAAGTCTCCTGCTCTCCCTCAGAGCAGGAAAAGTCCTGGGAGTGTAGCAATAAAAAGAGGGAAGACAGGATAAGCTCTTTCTTTTCTCTCTACACTCAGCCATGTTATACTCAAAGTCAGGACCTTTTCCAAATTTGCTAGAAAAAGACAGAATCAAGAGCCAAATAAAAGCCTATTTAACTTCTTTTTATTTGAAACTTCAAAGTAGGTCATTACACAGTGGAGAGGACAAGGAAGAAGAAAGAGAAAGCAGTTAACATACAAACGAAGGCTCAACAACAGTAAAACCCAAATCCAAATGCTTTTTCTTCTAAAGCACATCATCCAGTATTGTCAGGAAAAATAAGTCATGAAACTGGCTTTTGTTGTAATGTTCCCTTCCGATCATTATGAAAGGCCACTAACTGTAAGCTAAAAATGAAAAAGAAAAAAAAATGTAGCTCAGCATGCAAACTGAAAGGATGCAGACATTAACCATTTATGAACCTGAGAGCCAATTTTTTTTCTTCTAAAAACAAGTGAGGGCAGCCCGGGAGGCTCAGTCAGTTGAGCATCTGACTCTTGATATTGGCTCAGGTCGTGATCTCACAGTCATGAGATCGAACCCCGTGTCAGGCAATGTGGGGCCTGCTTGGGATTCTCTCTCTCCCTCTCTCTGCCCCTTCCCTCTCTCTCAGAATAAACAAATACATGTTAAAAAATAAAATAAAAAAATAAAAACAAGTGAATTCCTATTTTCTGCTGAGCCCAATTTTCAGCTATGTTTTCAAATACCTGATGTCCTTCCTCTGTGTTTAGCAAAATACTTCTGCTCTTTGCAACTAACCAAATTGCATGAATGACTGAAGCTCTAACTCATCTCAAAAATTATTTCTTGGCTGTGGCAACCAAGCTCATGCTTTGGGGTGCCTCATTATGCCCTTGAGACAAGGCTTCTCAAACTGCAATGTCACATGTATCACATGGGCTCTTGTTCATATGCAGACTGGATTCAGGACCTGTGACTGCTTTTCCACCAAGTTCCAGGGAATATTAACAAGGCTGGCCAATGGACCAGAGAACTGGGCTTAGAGAACTCAGTAAACATTTGGCAACCCATGATCCACATAGACTTAGATAGCAGGGCCTGAACCTCTTTATTCTTAATGAACTCAATAAATGACCTGAAGGCATTCTATCAACATCGTAGGGTTCCTGTAACCAAGGAGCATGGCTGGGTGGCCCACAACCACAGAAAGACATTCT
Source organism: Prionailurus viverrinus (assembly GCF_022837055.1). Taxonomy (NCBI): domain Eukaryota; kingdom Metazoa; phylum Chordata; class Mammalia; order Carnivora; family Felidae; genus Prionailurus; species Prionailurus viverrinus. Next base: position 79,107,564 of record NC_062561.1, on the reverse strand, counting down.
CCCAGTGCTGGAGGCTTAGAAAGCCAACAAAATCAAGGTTCCGGCAGGGTTATGCTGTCTCCAAAAGTTCCAGAGAACAATCCTCCCTCACCTCTTCCGTGTTCTGTGTGGTCGAGAAGCCTTGGTGGTCCCTGGGTGGTAGATGCCCACCTCACCTTCACCTCCATGCCCACACAGCCTTCTCTCTTTTGTGTCTCCTCTGTCTCTATGTCATCACATGGCGCTTCCCTCTCTGTGTGTCTCCTGTCCAAACTTCCCTCTTCTTGTAAGGACACCAATCATTAGATTAGGGCCACCCTGCTCCAGCATGACCTCATTTTAACCAATCATGACTGCAAAACTCTGTTTCCAAACAAGGCCACATTCACAGGGACCAGGCATTATAACTTCACAACGTATCTTCTTGGATACACAATTCGACCCAAAATGTGGGAGCCCCAGAGTTTAGGGTCCACTAAAACTGTGTTTCTCCACACTGATGACCCATTAGGATTCCTGTGGAACCTTCAAAATCCCAGCAATACTGGGTCCCAACCCATTAAATCAGACCTCACAGGGATGAAACCAGGCATCACTCTTCTTTAAAATTTCAGGTAGTTCGAGTGTGCTATAAGAGTTCAGAACCCCTGTGCAAGACTCAGATTGTACAGTTTCCTTGTGAAACTGTGGACTGTTTTTAAATGCAGTGTTTGTAGTTTTTTTTTTTTTTCGTGAGCATGAATTGGGAGAAAAATACACCAGTAATTTAGCCTATGCTAAAAACATGCTGTTTAGAAAACAGAGGTTTTTTGAAAATGCTCTTCAAGAACCCAAAGCTTTCTCATCAATATGACGACAGATGTTCAATTATTTCTTCAAGGTGAGCATAATATGGGTAATGAGATGGCTACTCTTACATATATCCATCACAGACATTTGGAAATAAAGGTCAGGAAGAAAGTGCATGTGAAAGAATTAAATCCAAGAAACTTGAACTTGGGAAGTTAATCTGCTGAAGTTTGTGATTTCAACGCTGTTTTCAAGTCTTTCTCACAGTCTTCTCTAATTTTGCTCCAAAGGACTACAATATAGGATTACATTTGGACTATTCTTGCCAAATTGTCCCCAGTTTTTCCAGAGTCGTGATTTCAGAAAACACTTGGAATGGTTTCTAAATTTTTAAAATAGAGACATGTAATTTCTGGGTAAAAATGAAAAAAGAAAAAAAAAAGAACAAGGTGTTCAATACATACAGTCAGCCTGGAGTTCTTAGAAAATACTTTGAAAAAACTTAAATGAGTAATATTGGGTGTCACTTTCCTTCTGGATTGACAATAATTCTATATTGGCATTTGCCTTGCTGTTACAGTGATAACTGGCTAAATAATCACAACAACTTTATGAAATAATAAACTTCGTTGTGTTTGTTACAAGATGGTGAGAAGTCAGGAGCTACAGAAATACTAGTGTATTATAAAGCAGAGCAAAAGGCATGGTACATTAATGAAAATACCAGGTCCATCGAGAGATACAGTATAATAAAACACAAGAAGTAAAATACTAATATGGAAGTGTACAAACATATTGATCAGGTTAATAACAATAAATAAATCACACAACCTGTTCAATGGGAAAGGATAAGAATAAAGAGGTCAACATGTTGTTCTTTTGTAGAGCTACCACATAATTCACCATCCAAAGGGAGAGAAGTTACTGTTAATAATTATACAAGGATGACAGGTGCATTTAGGGACCATCCCCAAAGCCTGAGATGTGTGGTAACTGCATTTTGTTCTTGGTTTCCCTTCCCCTGCCACTGCCTTAGCCTGTGAAACATCTTTCTAATGTCTTTTCCGTGATAAAATACGAAAGAGCGAATATGTAAGTCAATACCGATTCCAAATTGCTGGACACAAAATCCATAGATGCCAAACCATTTTATGAGTAAGAACGAGTTAAATTATGCTGTGGTGAAATCAACCCCAAATCGCAGCGGCTGAAAACAGCCAAAGTTTCTTTGTCTTTCGTGCTACATGCTCATCAGATGTGGGCAAGGAAGGGGGGGGGGGCTCTATTCAGCTTAAGCTTGCACATTGCCAGTCACCCTGTAGGAGGAAGGTTTCCAAGGTCTCACACCAACCAGTGACTGGCATGCCTGGAAAAGACACAGAACACCTCCTCACACCTCCTGTGGCCGAATTCGTCACATGAGGCCACCCAACCACGACAGGCCTAGAAAGTGCAATCCTACCTCGCCTCTGAAAGAGGTGAAGCAGAGAAATTTGCAAATATAATTCACGAGTACTCTAAATGCACCTTCCTCATTCAGTGTCTTCTCAAGCCTTGCTCTTACTCCAAAGACCTTTCTAGCTCTCTTGGGTGTACTGTTGTTTTAGAAGGGTGGCAGTCTACCATTATTCTTTATTCTTCGGTATGGTTTTCTCCCTGATTTCTGTCCTGCTCTGCGCTGTTCTTACAACTTTCTACTGAGTGTATCTAAGGCTGCTGCTACAAAGACGCTGCGGAGCAAGTCACATTTTACATACGTCACTTTCTATACTGAGTCCTTAACTTTTAGCAGGCAACGATGCATGTCTTTCTTTGCCCAATCTCCATGATCAGTACACTCTGGAAAATAGCCACATTCATCAAAGTAAAATTAGGTGAACTTCCTTTCCCAAACAGACAGGGCAGTGATTGTAACACACAGGTAATGTCCCTTTCAAGACATAAATATTTGAGTAGATGGCACTTAGCGCTTCGACAAGCAGAGAGCGCACACAAAATCCCATACACAGGATGATCCCCACCATGGAAACTTAATATGGGTATATGATACACAAGCTCAGAAAAAAGGATCTTAAAGGATGTTATTCCTTAGCAATGGGATTGCAGGCCATTTAAACATATGTATTTCCTTCTTTAGATAGTTTTTTTGTTTTCTAAATACTGTGCAGTAAATTTGTATTTATTTAGATTGTTATTTGGGGGGGGGCGGGGATTGTGTGTCCTTCAAGTCTTGGCTATATTCAGATGTATTTGTTGTTCTCTGAGAAGGTTGATTTATGGCCCAGATATTAATCTCTACTTACGGGCGTGTTATGGCTTTGAGCTATTTTTAGAACACTGTTTGACTGTATGGTTATAATAACCCAGGGCTTTACAAATAGAGTCAGATGCTATGGGAAGTCATCCCAGTATAATATTTCAAGTCCACTATGCTTAGTTGTGCTGTTCATACTGAAATATGAGGTTGAAGTCTATAAGATACTAACATTTTACATTTTAGTAACCCAAAAGAATATTATAATTAAGGATCAGGAAAACCTTTCCGTCTAAATCAACACTCTTCTAGAGCCCTTTGCGTCTGAATACAGGAAGTCCGAGGGAATAATGCCATCAACCCCGTCCACTTGATGTCTGGGTCCTTTTTCCACCCCAGGATGATTTACGAATATGCTCCTAAAAGTAGTTCTTATATAACCTCCTACATAGCTTCCTTGATTGAAAATATGAAGAAACTAAATGTGTACAAAAGACAAATCCTACTTACATGTTTTTAAGAAAGCAGATATAAAAACAAGAAATCATTAGTGCTCCTACCATTTTGTTTAGAATGTAACAGCCAAAACACGCAACATGCAATTTTACAAATCCTCAAATGTTATTGTTCTTTGAAGGTTTTCATTAATATCCCCACATTTACTTATAAATGTGACCTACAAATCTTTTGAATGTAAAATACCAATGTTAAAGTTCAGGATTATAATAACTTTTGCAATTTGTATTTTTTTAAATCCTTTTCTACACAGGATCCTATTTGAAGTGGATGACCCCATAATCCTGGGAGGTCACTCGTCACCTGCCAAAATCGTTCATAAACGTTGAGGCAATGACTCCATGTACCCTAATGTTGCTTAATGCAAGCCTGTCTTCCTTATGTACAAAGGAGTCCTCAGTTCCCCCCAAGCCTCCCTAGCCCCATTCCCCCCCGACACACACTCACAATCCTTTATTTGGCCAATCTCTATTTATCCCCCAAGGTTAAACTCACTCTTGACAACCCACTCGTGACACAGAAGAAGCCATCTCTAAATTGGCTTGCCAACTGTCTCTGCTGTCTGTTCCCACAACACTACTTTCCGATATTGACACTGTGAATTGAAATGTGCTGCCTAGGCATCATCCATGGTCCGCTGGCCGGATCTGGGTGTGCTGGGTGCTGGGTAGGGGTATGTAACCTCCCTCCCCTGGTCAGAACATCCTCCTCCTCCTTGTCGACCTGCAAGTTTAGAAATGTTGTGTATTTCCCTTTGTGCTTCCGGTATCTGTGAGACAGACTGGATTTATAAACGTGGACCTAGACAGAACAGGGCCAGACTGAGATGTGAGGTCAAGAGTCAGGCATAAATACTCTGCGGTGCTATAGCACGGAGTACAATGTAGTTTCTCGGCATCCTCTCACCTCTTTGAATCTGAAATAGTTCATCACCATCAAGAGAAGGTCCTGAAAACCAACCCCTCCTGATGAAAAAGACTGGGGAATCAGAACGGACTTGCAAGAAAAATGTGTTCCAATGAGGAAAAATTTCAGGTCTTCAGCTCGCCCTAAAAGGGCTTTAATGATATGCAGAAAATTCATTACTGAATGAATCTAAATACTCTATACTCTCAAACGGAGACAATGAACATGCGTTAGTTCCATAAACTCGTTGGAAATGCCGGCAGGATCCAAGCAACCCCCTGTGATTATAACACTGTTGACACACTTTGCCCACTTGATAACAACGCCTGGGGCTGCCCTTGGGGAAGCAGTGGCCAGTAAACCCCAGTGGGCCCATGGCGATAAGAAACGCAGGCAGTGTATCTAAATAGACCAGAAGAAGGGTGGAGGTTTAGAGGGAGGAAAAGACAACGCCCTCAATTACTGAAGCCATCTTCGAACAAGAATTTGACAGTAATAGAGTCTGAATATTTTGTTCAATTTAGCTTGCATATTGTATGTATATATCACACGTATAAGATTCAGGATGCTGACAGTCGAAAAGAGTTTCAAGCTAGAATCATTAATAACAGTCACATTACTAAGGTGTGATTCTAGAAATTTGTATTAGATAACACATACACTTCAGCATTTTGCTATATGATTTTAGTGGATCATAATAAGCTCCTATGTTGCTTTCTGCTCACCTGAAATACTCAAACCGTGACACCCTAAAATGTTTACACTTATTGTATTAATTATTTGCATCCATACGGCATTATATATTCATTCAATATAAAGTTAATTTAATTAAAATACCACTCACATCTTCTGCCATACAGAAAAAAAAAAGAATTCAAAATTTCATTTTAGAAAGAAACACGTGAGTTAAAGCCTTAGGAAACAATTTTATATACATTTATTTTCCTCAATATTCTTAGACTCTCTCTGCAGTCTAAATGTTGTTATATAGGGGCGCCTGGGTAGCTCAGTCGGTTAAGAGTCCGACTTTGGCTTAGGTCATGATCTCACGGTTTCATGGGTTCGAGACCCGCGTTGGGCTCTGTGCTGACAGCTCGGAGACTGGAGCCTGCTTCGGATTCTGTGTCTCCCTCTCTCTGCCCCTCCCCCACTCCTCTCTCTCTCTCTCTTTCTCTCTCTCTCTCTCTCTCTCTCTCAAATAAACATTAAAAAAACTAAATGTTAAATACATTTATATAGTATTTTCTGGGTTGCTAAATTGTTCAAAACCAGTGGCTACTCTAGGAAGAAGTCTGTAACTGATTTTCCTTCACCGGATCTCCTCCATCCTGATCAATGTTGGTAACGCCCTGGGCACACACTGCCTCTAGACTAGTCTCCAGTTAGCCTGGAGACTTCCATTCCCATCTGTAGAAATGTAAGCTTTACCAAGTTCCTACCCAAAATCTAGGGGGTCCCAGCTGCGTCCTGTAGTTACTACCTCTGTTTTACACCTTACTATTTCCTTTGTATCGTTTCAATCCTTGACATCTAATTATCAATTCTTTTTTTTAAGTTTATTTATTTATTGGCAGGGGAGGGGCAGAGAGAGGGGGAGAGAGAGAATCCCAAGCAGACTCTGCTCTGTCAGCACAGAGCCCAATGTAGAGCTCGAACCCATGAACCGTGAGATCAGGACCGGAGCAGAAGTCAAGAGTCTGACGCTCAACTGAAAGAGCCACCCAGGTGCCCCTAATTATTAATTCTTAATATCAAATTCTATTGATACAACAGCTAGTGTAAATCTGTCTCCTGTCAGGCTGACACACCCACCTCCTCCTGTCCCCTCCATTTACATCGTGAGGTTGGAGGGGGGCTTGATGGCAAATTCTCCTGCCCTTACACCTGTGGGCTGGGGCAGAGGAGAAAGCTCAGCATGTTTCAGCAGGGGCTGAGTTATTACAGAACCGGAAGGTTAAAAGCAGGATTATATCAGAGGAGACGTGCTAACGAGTAAGGAAATGAGTAAAAGACATTCAAGAATGAGTAAAGACATTCAAGAAAGTCGTCAAAGCCAAGGCACGAGGCAAACCTTGATGGGCACTGGATGGATCTCAGAAAGCCCTGTGCTCCATGAGTCAGGAACTACAACACCCAGGAAGTTGAGGGATTGAGGTTTTCAAAGACTAGGAAACATTCAGGAGGTTTAGGAACATACAAGTTTAGGAGGCAGGGAGTACAGAGCGGTGATGTCCAGGATAGGTAGTGTTGGAGTTGAGGAGCCAGGGGAGATCACGGGTGGATATGCCACCACCATTAGAGAGGACACGGGAGGAAGACTGAGATCCCTGAGGTGACCCACACCCCACCTAGTTTTTTATTTGTACTTAAGATTGCATACCCTTATTGGTGTGGATGTAGCCTGTATCTTTTGCCTACATCTTTGGGGTCCATCAATCACCACGGCCTTGGGACAAGCTCACTGACTAAAATTAGAAGCCATTAGAAGTTTCGTATCAAGAAGGATAATGCCGAAGGGCAGTGGGTTGGCGCCTGGAAGAGAAGCCAGTCTATATGTCGTAGGACTTTAAAGACATGATTCCTCAGCAGCTATGCTTACAACATTCTGATGTCAGAGCAATGAAATACACACGAGAGCTACAAAGGTATACTCAACATACCACACACAGGATTACGTCATGATTTGGGACCAAGAAAGAAAGCAAAGGAGCAAGGACATGAAAATATCCCATAAAAAGGGTCATGGTGCTCTTAGTGATGTATATCCCGCCCAGGACTGTCCGTATTCTGAACTTGTACATGAAAAACCGAGTGGGCATCAGGATGCCAGAGGCTTAGTTACAACCAGACATCTCGATGGGGAAGCTGACCCACAGATGGGTGGGTGTGCGTGAGCTCTGGTAAGACCACTGCAGCTCTCTTAGAAAAGAGATGCTTTCGGGGCACCTGGGTGGCTCAGTCAGTTGAGTCTCAGACTCTTGATTTCGGCTCAGGTCATGATCTCACGGTTTATGAGTTCAAGCCCTGCGTTGGGCTCTGTGCTGATAATGTGGAGCCTGCTTGGAATTCTCTCTCTCTCTCTCTCTCTCTCTCTCTCTCTCTCTCTCCCTCTGCCCCTTTCTCCCAATAGCATTCTACTTAAAAAACAAAAAGAAAGAAAGAAAAAAGATGCTTTCTAAACACGCAGAACCAACCCAACAAAAAGAGATACAGAATCATAGGCCGTGTGCCTCTCTGATAACATGTCTTTTCTAAGTGGTCATTTCTAGTCTTCCAAGACTTCAAGTGGGCGTCCAGTCCTGGCAGCTATCTGGATCTTTTACTTTCTAAAATAATTCCCACTTGAGTCTATTCTGTGAAATGGATTGCAGTTAGAAATTTTGTTATATAAACAAGTTCCTCAGTAGCTAGTTTTCACCTTTCAAATGGCAGTTATAGGGAGCATTTTTAGTATTTTAATTCTTGAGCTAAACCTCTCTGGTCGTAGACATTAACACCTGTTGTGATTACAGACCATGTTGAACAACCTGGAGAGAAAGGAATTCTTGGTAAGGAAAGAACCTCTCTTTCTCTCTTACTGTCCATCTGTCTTTCTCGCTCTCTCTTTCTCCCTCAGTAATACTTATCAGGGCCCCAGCTGCAGAAAGGGAGAAAAATTTAAATTGAAGTCTGCTTCAAAAATAGTGCGGATTTCCTGGCACTGGACATCTGAAGTCCCTGAATTGAAACTTTATTGAAAATCAATGTGCTATGGGCCTTTCTGTGATATAAGAGTTAATAGAAAAGCCATCAGGGCTGCCAGAATTTTCATCCAGTAGCAGAGGAAACACTGTCATCACAGAACACGTTTGATGGTTCATAGGAGAGAAAGTTTGAAGTTTATTTCATGACTCCCCATCAAGGAACGTGCGTGCTCAGCAGACTACTGGTAATACGAGGGTACTTGGTTCTTGCAGCTACAACATTCCCCAGCTTGCTGAGAGAGAAGACTTAGAAAAACGATGCAAAAAAAAAAAAAAAACCAACAAAATATAAGCAGGTGAAATCCAGATACATATAAAAGGGATTATACACCATGACCAAGTAGGATTTATACCGGGGATGCAAACAGGCTTAACACGTGAAAAGCAATCAGTGCAAAACACCATATTCATAGTAGAAGCACAAAAAAACAAAAAACCCACATGACCATTTCAAGAGACGAAGAAGAACATTTGATAAAATCCAACAACATCCTTTGCTAGAAACACAGCAAAACAGGAAGACAAGGGAACTTCCTCAACCTGCTAAAGGGGCATCTACAAAACCCGTGCTAGCATCACACTTAGTGGTGGAAACCAAGTTTTCCCGCAGAGGTCTGAACAAGACAAGGATGCCTGCTCTCACCACTTCTCAACACCGCAATGGAGGTTCTAGCTGGGAAACGACGGTGAAAAGAAATGGAAACCATCCAGACCGGAAAGGAAGAAGTAAACCTATCTCTACTGAAAAGGATGTGATGTCATGTATAGAAAGCCTGAGCAATTCACACACAAAATCTATTACAACTAACAACTGAGTTCAGCAAGCGTGAAGAATACAAGATCAACATACAGAAACCGACTGTTTCCTGTACGCTCATGGATAAATCAAAATAAAAATTTTAAATTTTCTTTACAGTAGCCACAAAAGTCATGACAATACTTAGGAATAAAGTTTTGAAAGTCCAAGATTTATACGCTGAAACCTACAAAACATTTTTTAAAAATTAAGGATCCAAATAAATGGAAAGACATTTCATGCCGATGGGTCAGAATCCATCATCTTAAGATGGAGATATTCTCCAGAATGATACACAAATTCAACACAAACTCTCTTAACATTCTAACTGGATTTGTGAAGAAATTGGCAAGCTAATCGTAAAATTTATATGAAAAGGCCAAGGACCCAGACTAGCCAAGACAATCTTGAAAGAAAGGATAATATTGGCAGGCTCACATTTGCCAATCTCAAAACTTACAGAACAGCGACAGTAATCAAAACAACGTGGTACAGGAAGGTACGGCTCAATGGAGTAGTATTCCCTTGCATTTATGGTCAACTGAATTTTGACAAATGAGGTGCAAATGAGAAAAAGACCAGTTTTTGAACAAAAGAGGCTGGCACAACTTGGTAGCCACACGCAAAAGAATAAGGTTGGACCCTTCTTAAAACCAGACACAAAAATTAATCCAAAATGGATCATAGACATAAATTTAAGACACAAAAATACAGAAGCCTTAGAAGAAAATGCAGGGATACATCTTTGTGGCCTTGGATTAGGCAATTTTTTTTTTTAGATATGAAACCAAAAGCACAAGTGCCAAAAAAAAAGATTATTTGGACTACAGCGAAATTTTACACTTTTGTCATGCAGTTGATAACCATCCACAAAATGAAAAGACAACTATATAGGATGGAGAGTATTTGAAAAGCATATGCATATAAGGGCATTTACAACTCAATAAAAAGACAACCCAAGTCCTCAAAACCCTTGTTCATGACCACTCATGACCACATTATTCATAACAGCCAAAGAAGGGAACAACAGAAATGCCTATCAACTGATCAATGGAAAAATCCAATGTGGTATATCCAAACAAAGGAAGACTAGCCAGTGTAGACAATGGAGTTTTGATGCATGCTACAGGGCTATATTATAACCTTACGTTAAGTGAACTGAGCCAGTCACAAAAGGCCACACATACATGATTCCATTTATAAGAAATGTCCAGGAGAAGCAAGAAATCTATAAAGGCAGAAAAATGTATCTGTGGTTGCTTGAGTTAGAGGTAGGTGGGTTGGAATGGTAACTGCCTACTAATAGATACGGGGTTATTTTGGGGGGTAAGTGATGAAAATTTTCTGGAATCAATTGTGAGGATGATTGCAAAACTGTGACCATACTACAAATTGTTGAACTGTACACTTTGAAGGGGTGAGTCCTACGTTTTGAGAACTGTATCTTAGTGAAGATGGCAAGAGTTGACTTAGCCATGTCTGTTCATGTTTTACTGTGGCCCGTGACATAAATTCATACACCCTGTTTCATTCACCCAGAGTTCTTCACGTTACCACGTGTAGCTTGTAGGCATTCGGACTATCTTTGTGGTTCTCCTTAGTGGTTTTCAGGGAATCAGAAGATGTCTTTACATGCTTTGCCATGCCCAGATTTTGTTTTCACATCTTCAAATGTCTACTGGCCATTTTTATTTACGGTTTTTGCTGTATCTCAATGCAGGGAACAAATCAGCCTGGTCCCCTGGGCTGATGCAGTTACTACCCTTTACCAACTGCCCACAAGCAGTCAAGAAACCTTCTTTTCTCCAGGGTACCCGGCTGCAAACTCTGGAGGTAGTATCCGCAATCCCCCTCGCCTTTCATACTCACTCGTCACATGATGTCAAAATTCCCTTGATCCCTCTCTTCATCATCCTTCCCTTTCTCCTGCTGCCACCATCCTGACTCTTTATCTTCTAGCCACAAGGCCAGATTATTTCGTATCCTCCTTATCCTTTCTCCCGCCCATAGTTTCCTTTCACCCAACTCGTATTAAAATGATTACTAAAATATCTTTCTCTGTGGAACCCTTTTGGCTCAAAAATAATTATTTCCCCATTGCCAAGGTTAAATTCAATCTTCTGGCACTGAAATGCCTCCGTAAACTGCCACATCCCATTTTCCCCATGTTAGTTTATAGTTTTCCACATCAACTAGTCTTCTACCCTGGTCAAGTTGTTCCCATTACCAATCTGAGCAAACCTGACAGCCTTCAACCCCCACATCTGCAGATAACATTTTGCTTCTGCTTAGAAATTCTCCCTGCCTGTCTCCACTCATCTATTTTATATCAAGTTAAGTGTCCATTCCGTTAAATATTTTTCTCATCTGTGTAGTGAGGAGAACCTGAGGTTTAGAAAAATATTTGAATCCCACATCCACCATTTGTGATAACAAAACCACTCTCTGTATTTTTATTTCCTCATGTCTAAAATGAAAATAATATCACCTGCTTTAGGGGGTATCTTAAGAATTAAGTAATATAACGAAGGTGAAAATCCCTGCATGATGCGCAAAATATGTTCAGTACTCAGCAAGTGGCAGGTGTTTTGTTGTCATTATTCTTGTTTTTCACCATCAGAATCAGAACTGTTTTCACTTCCAGACAAAAACATTCTGGATCAAATATGTTAGAGTGCATATTTATCAAATTATGTCATTGGATCTTTTGAAATAAATAAGCCCTTGGTCTACACCAATGTTTCTTACATGATCTGTGTGTGTAAACTTTTTTTTTTAATTAATTGTGGAAACATACGTGGTACTGCCACTGAAATCAGGATCTTGAAGAGATACCCGAACTCCCATGTTTTTTGCAACATTATTCACAAGAGCCAATATACGGAAACAACTTAAGTGTTCATCAGCAGGTGAATGAATAAAGAAAACACCACGGACTATCCCCCAGTGTTTGCAAGAACACAGCAGGATGGACCTAGAGAACACGATGCTAAGTGAAATAAGCCAGGCACAGAAAGAGATTTACTACGTAACTCACCTACATGTGGAATCTAAAAGCGTCAAACTCATAAAAGCAGAGAGCAGAAAAGTGGTGGACAAGGGCTGGGGGCAGAGGCGAGGGTCAAAGGTACAAAGCTTCAGTTTCACAAGATAAAAAGCTCTGGCGAGTTAGTGTCCAGCATGGTGCCTGTGGTTGACAATACTGTTCTGTATACTTAAAATTTGCTAAGAGGGTAGTTCTTATTTTAAGCGTTCTTACTAGACACACACGCACACGTGCACACACACACACACACACACACACACACACACACAGGACGGCAATAATAACAAAGAGGGCATGAGGAAACTTTGGGGGGAGATGCATACACCTGTGGCCTTGATTTTGGTGATGGTTTCACAGGGGTACACTTCTCCCCAAACTCACTGAGTTATAGACATGAAGTATCTACAGCTTTTTGCATGTCTATTATACCTCAACAAAGCGGTAAAAGGAAATGTGTGGTCCTGCTCAAGTATGAAGCTCACACCACCTGCAATACACCCTACCTGGTCGACATCCATCCCATGAATCCCCGGAGCAGGCAGCCGGATGTTGCAGCAACACCACATTGGTCTACACACTTCTAAGGACGTTCTGTCAATGACTGTACTTGATATAGAACAGCACTGGGTCACACAGGCATGCCAAAATACTATCACAGTTGCCTATGAAGCCATTTTTATGTTACTGTTTTTTTTATTTTCTTTTTTTTTATTTTTGAGAGAGAGAGAGAGAGAGAGAGAGAGAGCGCAAACACGAGTGGGGGAGGGGCAGAGAGAGAGGGAGACACAGAACCCAGAGCAGGCCCCGGGCTGCAAGATGTCAGCACAGAACCTGACGCGGGGCCCGAACCCACAAACCGTGAGATCATGACCTGAGCCGAAATCAGACGCTTAACGGACCGAGCCACCCAGGCGCCCCTATGAAGCCATTTTTAAATGCCAGTACCCTAAGCGGTATACGTAGTAAGTTTCCTAGAAATGGAGCTCATCAATACATCGTGAGACGCTTAACATCAACGTCAATGGTGTTCCAGCATGTGCTGTAGCAGTGATTTTAAAATGGATAATGCCTGTTTCTCCACTTCCTGCCTTTTCTTACGTCCTCTGACAGCTAGGTACCTTCCGTGGGAAAGCTTCCTTGGGCAGGTAGAACCTAAAGGTCTAGTTGATTACGGAGTGGATATTCCGTGCACTGGTAACACACTGAGGGCGTGAGGTTGTATCTAGAAATACTTTCCTTGTCTCCTGAGTTCCCGTTTTGAATAGGCTTACTGTCTTCACACAAGAACGTGCACCATGACTCCAGAAGTGCCTTTGTCCCAGAAGATTTGTTTGATTTACTTGCTTGTGTGGCTTCTCGTGTTTGGCTATTTCCTGGACACAATTTTCCATGAGTTTGGGTGTCCGCAGCCCTCCACTGGTTTACACGTAGGCAACAGTTAACACCGCCTGCACAGGAATGGATACTTGTGTGGCTGAGTTCAAAGGACCATCTCATCTACCCCATCATGTTAGGGTGCTAGCGCTTCCAAATAAATATCAGGGTATGAACAGCTTGGAGTCACGAAACAAAAAGAAACACATTGCACCATACCTCAGCCCAGTCTCAGTTCAAACTATCTGTACCCTTTCGTAAGAAACGTCCGCGGATCCACATGCGACTATTAGAAAGTCATAAAAGCATTCAGGCAGCGCTGCTCTGGTTTAGAGAGCTCCGCTTCTCCTCCCAAGGAGAAATGCATCGTCAGCAAGCATTTTGCCAGGATCTGGCAAACGTTGCCCTTGGAAGTCTATGCCAAGAGAATAAGAGAGAGCAAATATTGGTTTCTGTTATGTAAACAAGGTATGCCCTTCTGTTCTCCAAGCTGAACTAACGGGAAGGTAGACCGCTCTTAGCATGCGCGGGCCCCTGGTACGAGACGGGCTCTAACTTCACAGTGATTATTCCTTACAAATACATCTGGTGAACAGAAACTATAGAAACTACACTGCATATCAGACAGAGGTAGGGCAGTACCTGCCACATCACAGATAGAACCTTCTCCTCCCTCCAGTGTTTTCAGTAACGTCACGGGACAGACAAAGCCTAGTGTAGGCATTATAAGTAAGACAAGAAAGGAAGCAAAACATATCCATTATATCAGATTACTTTAAATAAACCACTTATTATAAAGGATTACAACAATCAAGGCTTCCTACCTAGAATAACACTGTATAATGACTGCATGCTGAAAATGAGTTCTGAACACGATAATATATCATGGGAATAAATTATTTTCATAAGGCCTGACCACAGGCTGCATAAATATCTTTTAATGTTTATTTTTGAGAGAGAGAGAGACAGGGCATGAGTGGAGGAGGAGCAGAGGCAGAGAGGGAGACACAGAATCTGAAACAGGCTCCAGGCTCTGAGCTGTCAGTACGGAGCCCGATGTGGGGCTCGAACTCCAGAACATTGAGATCATGACCTGAGCCAAAATCGAACACTCAACTGACTGAGCCACCAAGGTGCCCCAGGCTGCTTAAATACTAAAATATTAAAACTTGTTTATTTTATTTTTTAAGGTTTATATCTGAGAGAGACAGAGTGTGATGGGGGGAGAGACTGAGAGAGAGGAAGACACAGAATCTGAAGCAGGCTCCAGGCCCTGAGCTGTCAGCACAGAGCCTGACGTGGGGCTTGAACTCGCAAACCGAAGTTGGACCCTTAATCGACTAAGCCACCCAGGTGCCCCAAGACTCATTTAATTTTTGATTGATGTGATTATATTTTGCACTATTTTCAAATACCGTTTTATTAGAATATCCAAACTAAGTCTTTAATACCATATCCATCGTGCCTATGTAACTAAAAATGCAGTTTCCTCCCAGAAATTTCATCCTGAGAAATCTGGCTTGAGCGTATTCCTGAGTACAACTGAATCAATTTCACACTTACTCACCTCCCTGTCTCTGGGAGGTGGTCCATTCATTGGTTTGCCATCGCCATGGCAACTGTGCATCATGGTAACAGGCCAGCCAAGCTCTGCTGTTCACGTCCCAGCGTATGGCGAACTGCCTCATGCAAACAGAAACCCTGCACCTTTGCAGACGAGCCTTTCTACTCATTCTTCGCCTGATATTTTAACCTTGATGTTTTAATTCCAATTCAACACTAGAAAAGCAAATCTAAGATTAATTTTTGATTGCGAATCATGATGAGTTTGGCGGTACAACACCTTGGTTTCTCTCATAGAATCTTCCTGGTATAGTGACAGATGTCTGTATTCGTTTCTTAGAGCTGCCAGAACAACGTACCACAAACAAAGTGGTTTAAAACAACACAAAACTAGTGTCTCAGGGTTCTGGAGGCCAGGAGTCCAGAATCAAGGTGTGGGCTCGGCCATGCTCTAGGGACAATCTGTTCCATGCCTTCCCCTCTGCTGGTGGCTGTCACCAATCACTGGCAATTCTTGGTTTGTAGCTGTACTTCCTCTGCCATCACAGGGCTGTCTTCTCTCTGTGCCCAAGTCTGTTTCTGTGTCCCCAGGAAGGACACCAGTCCCATTGGATTCTGGCTGCTCCAAGAACCGATCTTAACTAAGTATTTCTGCAAAAACCCTATCTCCAAATAAAGTCACCTTCCGAGTTATGGGGGTTAGGACTTCAACACTGCTATTGAGGGAACACGTATACAAAAATGAAGAAGAATCAAACGTCTCACGGGTGCACTGTGTCATTCATCTGTGAGGAGGGGCTGCCGCAGGCACATGGTGGGCTCAGAACAGTGGTGGTCGAGCAGGAGCCGAGGGGCAAGCTGGGACACGTGCCTACGAGTTAGCGTTGCTCTGTCATTCATCCCTGCACTCGGGGTATGGCCAGGGGCCTCCAGCAGGTCCCCCATCGCTGTGGGGGCGCATCAGGAACAAGAGGGAGGGGCCAGCTCTGCCAGGGGGCCCAGGGGCACCTGCATTTCCAGCCTTCCGAGGAAGCCGGGTGGGTGGATGACGTCGGCCGCACGACAAGGATGCCTCCCTTGTGGCCACAGCGTTTCACACAGATGTCATCTGCAAACACTTCACAGAGCCTCCGCCCTGCACTTCTCTCCACAGCTATAGATCTTGTGCGAGAAGACCCCAGCTGAGAGCCACTCGCTCAGGGGACCCGGGCGGCAGGCAGCAGCTTCGCCGTGGACTCAAGGGCGCATCGCACAGGAAGCCCCACTCATGCTCCCAAATGGGAGAGACGGGAGAGCAGGAGGCAATTCAAGCTCTTGGTGGAAAATGTTTTTTCCACAATGGGTTTTTTTTTTCACTGCAAAGCTCCTAATATTTGGAATCCTTTTATAAAATTAAAAATGAGATTTTAATAAAAGAGTACTTTAATTACTCTCAAAGGATGCTTACTGTTGGTGCCTTAACTCAATCTAACGTGTAGCCCCACTGTGCAATGACGTATGGGCATATATGCATGTACATCTATCATCTACCTCTTTACCTCCCTACCAATTCATATCTACATATATATGTGAATATATATGTATATATGTTGTACAAATATATGTACAAATGCTTTTTGTTACTATGTAACAATAAAATTAGAGAAAATGCACGTGCGGTCCCTGAGTTTCTATTTGCGTAATCCCCTTCGCCTTTCTAAAGGTTTATTTATTTTTGGGACAGAGAGAGACAGAGCATGAACGGGGGAGGGGCAGAGAGAGAGGGAGACACAGAATCGGAAACAGGCTCCAGGCTCTGAGCCATCAGCCCAGAGCCTGACGCGGGGCTCGAACTCACGGACCTCGAGATCGTGACCTGGCTGAAGTCGGACGCTTAACCGACTGCGCCACCCAGGTGCCCCACCCCCTTCGCCTTTCTAAGTGCTAAGTACGCATTCCAACTCTTTCTTTTGAATAACTTATTTACCTATTTTCATCCATTCCATTTGTACAATTGAAAATTTTGCTTCTCTTCTAAGGTTGTAAAGTAAACATGCCATTTCCCACTTTGAGCTAGAAATCAACAGCAATCGTCCCCAGCTTCCAGTAAACCATGGTGGTTTTGTTCACAGTGTGGTTTTGATACAAACTTAGTGGGTAGTAACTGGCATTATTTCTAGACTTGAAACTATCAGAGTCTATCTCGTATGGTAACAAACGCTGTTCAGGAAACTTTTGCTTCAATTATAATTTATAGTTATGTCTCAGTTATAAATTGTGTGTGTGTGTGTGTGTGTGTGTGTGTGTGTGTGTGTGTGTGTGTGTGTGTTTGTGTGTGCATGGTGTATAAATATGCTTGGCTTAGCATTCCTTCAGGGAACGTTCTCATTCTGCTTATTACACTGGCCAACGTAATGTGAGTTCAGTTTACCCGTGTGCCTGTGACTCCCTTTGTCCCCTTACAGAGTTATAGTGCATGAGTACTTGATGAAAACTTGTTGAAGGATTGGAAAAAATGAATAATTGGCTTAAGGAATACACACAGATCCAAACATTTCATGATCTTCTTTTAAGAAGCACCTGTTAATGAACAATTACTTAATAAACACCTGCTAGGTGTTCAATGCCAGCAAATAAAAATAAATGCACGGATTAGATTTCTGTGTGGTCTGAGAACTTTGCATTTGTTAGATACCATCCAGCTCTCTAACACATTCATGAGAGACCATCACCGAAAGAGGGAGTGGAAACGCTCCACTTTTGGATGAAAGATGATAAATGTAGATTTGATTTGGGAAGCTAGTATAATCTGGAAAAACGAACCTCCAGCCCACAAGCACCACTCACTAGACAGTAATGAGAACATGATTCGTACTCAGTTAAGATGGCTGCAAGGGTGAAATCAGAATTGTGAACCAAAACCATAAAGGTGGCAACTCGAGGCAAAAGCAGGCTGAACACTCTGAGACAGGTATTTTTAGAAAAGTTTGTGAGCTGAGCGCTGACCTCAGGTTTCTGCCTTGGGTTGAAAAACAACCAAAGAAATGACCCAAAAGGCCAAGAAAGGAAAAAAAAAATTTAAGATGGTCAGAGACACAGGAGAGTATCACAGAAGCCAGACCAGAAGAATTTCAAGAAGGACAGGTATTATTGCCATGGTAGACCATTTCAGTTATTGTTGGCAAGTCAACACAGCATTGATGTGGGGGATCCGTGAACAGCATATAGAATAAGGAGAGATTATTTGCGCCCAAATGCAGAGAACTCTCCCCAAGGGGCTTCACAGAGCCCATCAAGGAAAAGCCAGTGCTGCTGCAATCCCGGGAGAGCACAGCGGCTTTGGCAGTGTGCCGGCCGTGGGGCAACTCCAGGTCAGAACCAGCACCAAGAGATGCACTTTGAAACCACTTCTCACCTCTGTCCCCGGAGCCCCGGTGTCGCCAGCAGCAGAGCACGTGAGGAAGGAGACGAGGACAGACACACAGCACACCCCACGGGGCGGCCTAGAAGACTGGGCGATGGGCACACGGAGGGTGGGGGAGGCACGACCATGAAGTGGAACCAGAATGTGTGCAACTGGGGGTGGAAACAAAACTACACACATGCTACACACACGCTGTCGTCAACACCATCCCCTCCCCTTCCCGCCGTGGGAACAGCGCAGCCCAGAACACCCACAGATAAAACACAAGATCTTCCCCCAAAGTGGTTCCCAGGGTAATGAGAGCGAATGGAACAGTACGTGTGCACTTAGGGTAAACTAGGATCAAAGACCATGACCAGTGTAGACAAAGGCTCCCTCTAGGGCTTCTGATCCAGACTGGTAGGCTCACGGAAGCTTCCTGGGGAGGAGAAGCAAGGACCAGTCCCTGAAGGGTGAATGAAAACGCCTGGCTGGCTCAGTCGGCAGAAGGGTCGACTCTTGATCTTGGGCTCCTGAGTGCAACCCTGTGTTGGGTGTGGAGACTACTTAAAATAAAATTTTAAAAAACTTAACAACAAAGCAATGACAAGGAGGGAGGAGGCTGGGCCATGGGGCACAGCCGGTGTCCAGCCGCCACACAGGTGCGCACTGGACATTGTGCATTTGAGAGCGTGTTTCACATTTCATTCTGCTGTAAGGACGAGATACACAACCGGGCCGGATGGACGCTTGAAAAGCGTTCAGAGCAAACTGTCAGTAAGCTGGTAGTGTGTGAGGCGAAGGCAGCAAGCACCTGATCTCCTAAGTGCAGGTACACGGCTCAGAGGAAGCCAGGCAGAATGCAGACGAGAGTGAGCAAGCCGTGAGACAGGCCAAAGACAGATGGAATAAATAAAAATAAAATATGCTCCAGCAAACAAGACTGTGTCTCTAGGTGGCAACGACGGCAGAACTAAGCCATTAACTTGTCACTTCCGGGCTGACAGCTCTGTCATCCAAATGTGGTCACCCACTGGTGACACGTGGTGCTGGCCCCACATGTGCTTGACCCAAGGAAAGTGACAGCAGCCTAACGAACAAGCGACAGCTGTAGCCAGATGGCCGTGCTCTCCAATTCAGGAAGCACGTGGCATTGACCCAGGACACCTTCTACCCCTGGGCTGCTGGACTAAACCTCACTCTGGATCCTCATAACCGCATCAGCAGTGTCCTAGGACTCAAACAGTATGGGCTTCTGCCTCCTTGCGTTCTCTCCTTAGACATCAACTCAGTCAAATTTTCCCTTGCTCTTTGTGTGTGTTTCAAACTGAGTCGGGAAACAGAATGATACAGGCATTTTACTGTAGTGCATGAGCTCTTTTGTTCTGCCATCTTGGGGACCCGCTGGCTGGTATGGCCCTTGGAAGCAAGGGCTTCCTTGCTTTAGGATCATTCCCCACACGACAATAGCCACGAGGAAAGCACAGGAAATGTGGTGTGGTTAGAATGACAGACGATACTTGTGGAGTCATGAGAGAGAGGTGGAGAAAAATAGTCAGGGGTCGAATCATAAAAGGCCTTTCCTTCAAAGCTTAGGGGTGAAGAAGGAATTCATCCCCTAGGCAATGCAGAATCATGGGAAGATGTACAGAGCAAAAAAAAAAAAAAAATAGTACGATGTGTGGGAAAATTCTGGACTAACTATGGAGAATGCACTGGGGAGAGCCAGACTAGAAGACAGTACTGCTCAATTCCAGAGGGAAATGAGGAAGACTTGAGTGAGAGTCTCAACCAGAGGACTGATGAGAAGGAAATAGTCAAGAGCCAGCAAAGTGGGCAAGACCGGGTGACAAGAGAATTAAGAAGGAGGCACTGGAGTCAGAGCCAGGTAGGGCCGGCCACTCATACATGGGACAAAGGGGCAGAAGGCGGGGGGTGGGCCATGAGTTCAATCTCAGACCGAGGCAGCTGGCCACAGAAAGGGGTCTACTAGATGGTTGGGCAGAGGAGTCGAAAATAGGAGACAGATGTGGCTGAAACCTAGGGAAGGAAATTTCCAGGTATGATTTGCAAGATGAAGCAAGGGAAAAGATGAAATTACTCCAGGGGATTGTGTGGAGTGAAAACAGATAAAGACGGATTCTTTGAAATCCCAATATTAAAAAAAAAAAAGAATGGATAAAAATGAGTGTGTGAAGGAAAGCGAGGAGGACGTGTTCATCAAGGTGTCGATGTGATTTCGATATTACAAAAGGCAAGGAAGAAGCTTCCGTAAAAAGACACAGGCACGATGCCCAGTACCAACGCATAATTAGTCTTTATCAAATGCCTAAGATATCAGGTGCATTTTCAGCCATGCATGATTCCTGTGGAAAGAGTATTTCTCTTTGAGATGCATTCTCAGAGAGCAAGTTAAGAGGCAAAGAGGAAAAGAGAAGAATAATGCAATGCTTTCTCCCAAATGCAGTAATGCATTTTCAAAGCATTAGCAGGGAGGGATCCGACGAATGTGTTTTAATTGAAAAAGCATATTTGGAAGAAAGGCAGAGCTCAGGGAAGGATAATGAAATAAAGACAAACAATGATCGTTACTTTCCTCTTTCAATCTGGTTCATTTCTATTACAGACCCACAGACATTATGACTTGAATAATCTCAACGTGCTATAAACGATTCCCTATTATTTGCCTTAGTTAAAAGTCACGGTGGAACACACCCGGCAAATGTGACATTGCCAGCTTGCTTTTCTATTTCAAACTCTGTTTGTACTCTAGCAGGTGAGAGGAAAGCTATTTTTCTACTTTCTTTAAGGAACAAAAGACCCCATCTTTAGGTCCAAGGTGTTAAGTCGAAGTAAAGAGTCGGTATCACTTGGCGACTCATTTTCTAATATTATCGAGCACACACAGGCTCTGTGTCTTTACCCACAGGCGATATTTGAGTTCAAAGCTCGGGGTTCAGTGGCGCTGGACGACCAGGCAACTGCAAAGACTCTGTTCTTTCTGAGAGCCCTGTGCACAGCTGCCAGGGGGCTGACGCTGCTGGAAAGAGCAGCCCAGCAGCTCTGGGGCTCAGCAGATGGGGGAGGGGCCGTGTCGCCAGTGGCTAACCGGCCCCCAGGCCTGCTGTCGCCCCTCGTTGCTCACATGCTCCACCTCTCCCTGCCCACTGGCAATCTAAGCCGTGGGGGCCCAAAGACAGTGAGCTGGCCCGCCAGCCAGCTGGCCCTGTCACCGTCATGGATGTGGACCAGAGCTGGATCCGGCTCCAGCCGTGCGGGCGATCACCGAAGACAGAAGCCCAGACTATCCAGCCCACGGAGGGGCCAGAGAGCCTGCACCCAAGTCCACTGCAGGGAATCTGGGCGCACGGTTTCCCCTTCTGCTTGGCGTTATTACCAAAATCAGCTGTTTTTCAAATTTGTTAAGATGTTTGTTTGTTTTTTTCCAGACTTATTTTTTAGAGCAGTTTTAGGTGCACAGTAAAGTTGGGGGGAAGGAACAGAGGTTCCCCATATCCCCCCCCGCCTCCACAGTGCACAGGTTACCCCATTATCAATAGCCCCCTCCACAGTGGTACATTGGTTACAGTTGATCAACCCGCACTGACACACCATCATCACCCAGAGTCCATAGTTCATATAAAGTTCACTCTTGGTGTTGTCCATTCTGCGGGTGTGGCCAGATGGAGGTGGCCTGTGTCCACCATTACAGTATCAGACAGAGCCCTTTCACTGCCCCCCAAATCCTCCATGATCCGCCTACTCATCCCTTCTCCCTGCCCCCCCTCCCCCTGCCAACCCTTAGCAACCACCCATCTTTTGACTGTCTCCATACTATTGCCTTTTCCAGAATGTCACAGAGTTGGACCCATACGGTATATGGCCTTTTCAGATTGATTTCTTTCACTTAGTCCTCTGCATATCTTTTCATGATTTCATAGCTCGTTTCTTTTTAGCACCGAGTAACTGTCCATTGCCTGGACGTGCCAGAGTTTATTTCCCCATGTGCCTACTGGAGGACACCTTGGTTGCTTCCAAGTGTTGGCCGCTATGAATAAAGCTGCTACAAACATCCACGTGCAGGTTTTCGTGTGGATGTAAAATTCTGACACGTTTGGGTAAACAGCAAGGAGCACAAAGGCTGGATCCTGTGGGAAGAGACAGTCTGGTTTTGGAAGAAACCACTAAACCATCTTCCAAGGAGGCTGCACAAGTTTGCATTCCCACCAGCCATGAATGAGAGTTCCTGTTGCTCTGCGGGCTGATATTTCTTAACCCTGAATCACTTTCTGATGCCTCCCGGTGTCCTGGGAGTGGTATTGTTTGTTTGGTTTTTTCTTTCCACAGTGTTTTAAATTGTTTCCGTTATTTCAATCTTCTAAAAGTTGGATCCCAGACATCTACCAATGCCAGCCCTCCCCCCTCCCCACAGACACCACACACTAACGCAATGCTCCAATGTTCTTTGTCTTCCTAAGACTGATTTCCCCTCATGTACTTGACATAAAATGCAATATGCCCCTTCACATGCTCCATTCTGTCAGTCATTGCTGACACATCAAATATTCACTCTCTCCTCTACATGTTTTGTATTGATTCCTCATTGCCACTCTAAGAAATTCCTACAAATTTACAACAAAAATTTATTATTTTATAGTTCGGGTATTGAGAGGTCCAAAATGGGTTTTCACTGGGGGGGGGGGGGGGACTCCACCTGTCAGTAGTACTGTATTCATTCTTTTTCTTTTTTTAATTTTTTTAATGTTTATTTATTTTTGAGAGGTGGGGAGGGGCAGAGAGAGAGTGAGACCCAGAATCCGAAGCAGGCTCCAGGCTCTGAGCTGTCAATGCAGAGCCTGATGCGGGGCTCGAACTCACGAACCATGATCTCACGCCTTAAGCTGAAGTCGGACGCTCAAACAACTGAGCCATGCAGGCGCCCCAGTACTGTGTTCATTCTAAAGGACCCGGAGGAAAATCTGCCCCCTTGCTTCTCCAGCTTCTAGAGGCCGTCTGCATTTCTTGATTTCTGTCTGGCCCCTTTTCCATTTTCAAAACCAGCAGGGCACCATCTTCAAATCTCTCACTCACTCTGACACTCTTGCTTCTTTTTATAAAGACCTTTGGATTATAATGGAACCACCCACATAATCCAAGATCTCCAGATCCTTAATTTACCCACATCTGCAAGGGACGTATTTGCAGGTTCTGGGATTAAGACATGGATATATCCTTGGGGGAGCATTTTTCTGCTTGCCTCATCTGGGACTCTAGCCACCAATAAGGCACCGCTGTGATACATATATGAGATATACATATATATGATTTTTTCAGAATCGTGAGAACGAAGCCCAGAATTCAAGTTGGAAAGAGGCATGGCAGGGTAGTCAGACCTTTTTGGATAATGGGATACACACCTTGATTGTCAATGGGTGAGGAATAATCAATTGCATAATGGGTAGGATCGATGATAGAGAAAGTGCAGGGGGGAGGGAAGCCAGACAGAAGATCGGCCGGTGGCTACTTGCTCTCTTTTCGTTGCAGAGTAAGGAAGGTGGAATCGAAGGAGAATGGAGAGTCGCCAAAGGCTTGAGGCAGGAGAATGATCTGTCCTTAGAGTCAATTATTGTGACAGCTAAGTGGTGGGTGGATGTGAAACCAAGATAGAAGAAGTAGCTGGGGGCCTCTGCCTCGTTGAGGTACAAGATAGAGGTCTGACCTGAGGCGGTCACGGGTAGAGTGAGGAGCCGTGTGGAAGCACACGTCTGCAAGGAAGCTTCCAGCACGAAGCCAGGGCACCCAACGGGAGAAATGGCCCCAGGCGGAGGCCAAGGAGAGGGATGCGAACTGTTCACGGACCGCTGTATGACTCTCGTCAGTCTCAAGTCCAGGCGAATGAGGACAAGGCTGGAGACAAAGATTAAAGACCCTGATTGTCAGGGCACCGGATTGGCTCAGTCGGTTAAGTGTCCGACTCTTGATTTCTGCGCAGGTCATGATCTCACGGTTTGTGGGATTGAGCCCCACATCAGCCCCCGTGCTGAAAGCGTGGAGTCTGCTTGGGATTCTCTGTCTCCCTCTCTCTCTGCTCCTCCCCTGCTTGCATACAACTCTCTCTCTCTCTCAAAATAAATAAACTTTAGAAAAATAATAAAAATAAAGCCCCAGATCATACAGGATATTTCATAGAGGTTCCCTGCATTGTGTTCAGAAGCACATGGGCCACACCGGACCCTCTGCTCTCACGTGTGTGGTTTCAGACACACAACGCACACCCCCTTTTCCCGGACACCCAGGTGAGACTCTGGTTCCATGGAAAAGTTGCCAGGCCCATCTGTTCGTGGTTAAATTCAAACTTGCCTTCTCTCTATGCCTTCCCACCTAGGCTTTCCCTGCACCTTCAGCCTGTCCAGGCTGCTCTCGTTTGAAAAGCTCGTATCACGGACAAAATCATCAGTGATGTGACCCATACGTTTACCACGATATATCGCCTTTTCAGAATCAAAATGCCTCTCCTATCGGCCTCTCTTATCACAGAATCAGCAGCAGCGTCTCTTGATTGAGCGTATTTTATTTTATTTTATTTCCGGGAATTTCCCTCCGTGTGGAGGGAATTATGTCGGGTACTGAGAATATAAAGAGGCACAACAAATACATGTTTCTGAGTTGATTCGTGAGAGTCAAGAGTCAATCTCAAGGTTTTCAGAAGACAAAGCACCCACTAATTTTAGAAGTAAGACAATCAGTTGCCCTTGCTTACGTTATTAAGCCACCACTAAGCATAAGGAGGTGTTTGGAAATCTGCCTGGGAAAGGGATCTAGGGTGTGTTGTGCTGTTTTGTCTTGCTGGGATTTTTTTTTTTTTGTTTCTTCAGGAGCACAGAGACAGGAGGCCTGCCCTCTGGGGTCACTGTGAGAATTAACTGAGGTAACATTCCAAGAATCACCTGACCCCCGGCAGGCTCTCAATTTAAGCCAGTTCCTCTTTGTTTTGTGTAAACACCCAGCTCGCTGGATCAGACAGAAAATGCAAACGCTTTCCGAGGCCAGAACCCATGAACGATTAGTGCAAGAATCCAGGCGAAGGGTCACACAAGAGGAGACATCGGGGCTGCGACGTGCCTGGGCCGCCCGCAGGAAGCACCTGGTGTCATGTGGTCACGCACCTGGGAGGCTTGGGGCCACCAGCTCCGCCAGCCTACCCAGGGAAGTTGGGGAGATCACCGGCTTCGTGCGGGTACCACCTACCTAGAAAAGACATATATGCACCTCGTTCAGGGAAGGATCAAAGACGTCTGCCGAATTTGCCGTAAGTTACCAGTCTGCAATTTCTGCTCTAGAATTTATTTGTTCAAGGTTAATTATAATAAACTTCCCTTAAATATAAGTAAAGACCAATTGTGGAGATACCTAAGACCCCGCCCGAAGGTAGGGGTGTGCTTGGGAGGGGTGGCAGGGAGGGAGGAAGCTGATGTGTACCTTCTTTTATGGATGCCACGAGTACAGCTGCAGTATTTATTGTGTGCCATGGGCTGTGAACAGCACTGGGGATCCAACACTGAACAAAACAAGTTCTCCTTTCAGACTATAATTTTTAGGGAGAGAAATAGATAATAAAGAAATGTACCGTGTTTCAGAATTATAGAAAAAAAGTGTTTCACAAAGGTGTGAATGCCCATATATGTACACATATATATACATACGTATATATAACATATATATATATATATATACACACACACACATATATAACAACAAATTTCCAAAACCTATATGAGGAAAATTGTAACACACTCCCGGAAGACATAAAAGTAAGCCTGAACAGATGGGGATACATGCCATGTTCCGGGAATTTCAGTATTGTAAATACTCTCTAGCATTAAAATAGCATTTTAAAAAAAGCATAAAAATGCACAGGTTTAGATACTATAAATTATATGAAATGATAAGAGAAAGTACTATGGCATTTAAAAGATTACATGAAATATAATTCACCATGAGTTAGCTTATGCCTCAAAATATAAACAAACTTTTCAAGGTCTTCTTGGACAAAAGAAATTTTTTTTATATGCTAAACGTTTTTAAGGTAAATCGATGGCTAAAATTCATAATTAGATTATGCAGTAGTTATTTTTTTATTAACAGCTATAAAACTCCTGATTGATATAAGCCCAGAAAGACATATCAAAATTTATAACCATACATGTTAGGCAATATTAATCTCTGAAAAGGAGCACAGACTTCACCAGCAAGACTGGAAATCTGCGTGAGGAGAATGTAAAATCTGACCAAACAAAAACCAGTTGACAGCAAATAAATTGGAACCAATAAGTAATCATCATACCTTATCATTTAATCTTGGCGAGAAAAAAAGACAGATATTCTGGACCATTCCTAGCCAACAAAAAAACCATTTAAAACCCTGATTTCTATTATAGGGTGTACTTGGCATTGGGATGTACTGTCATGGTGTCACAGTTATTCTGATTGATTACCCTCTTTACCATTTTCTCCTAAACGAAATGACTCACCGTTGATAAAGTGCATGTATGTGCGCATTCGCACACGTGCGCGCACACGCAAACATCATATTCACCCATCCCCGACAGCCCCGTGTAACTTGTGGAAATAACAAGGACACAATTTAGTCTTTTTAAAATTTGTACTGGAAAAAGACAGATTTTTAAATTTTTCTCATTTTTAAGTGATACAGTGACAGGGAATGAAAATGAAGCACAATTATAGCATCGATTAAAGTGTAAACAAAGTTCCTATATGGTAAGAAAGACATGTGCAGCTCTCCACAGACACAGACACACAGCCAGGTTCCATTTGTCTAATATCCCTTACGTCAGGCGTGGAACCACATCAGGGGCGGTGAGCAGGACATTTGTAAATGTCAGGCAACTTTTCTTTCCCGCACAGCCATAGTTTTCTATATAGAACACGATCTCTTCCCTAATAATTTCTTTTTCTTTCTTTTTCACCTGATGGGAGTGTTACAACACACAAAAGTCAACTAAGGGGAAGAGAGACCACACGGTACGTTAGTAAATCTCTGATTGCTGGAGGGAATGCTGCTGCCGTCAGCGCCTCTGCGCCGTGATGTGGAACAGGGCCTCGGAGACTGCGCCAAGGAGGGCCACCTGTGTCAGGATTCCTTGCCCCTGTTGTTCTACAAACTTGTTCAAGTGCACCTAGAGACTTGATTTGCTACTTTTGAACCTGAAAGACCGGTGGGCAGTTGAAGCAAGAGTATTTATGAAGAGCCTGCCATCGGCAGCAGCACTGCAGGCACCACCACTATGCCATCGCCATTGTCATCACCACCATCACCACCAGTGCCTGTAGTATCAACACCATCCTGCCACCACCACCATCATCACCACCATCACCACCACCGGCACCACTACCATCATCATCATCATCATCACCACCATTGCCTGTATCATCACCATCACTATGCCATCGCCATCGTCATCACCACCATCACCACCACCATCATCACCACCATCACCATCACCACTACCATCATCATCATCATCATCATCACCACCACTATGCCATCGCCATCATCATCACCACCATCACCACCACCATCATCACCACCATCCCTGTCACCACTACCATCATCATCATCATCATCATCACCACCATCACCACCGGTGCCTGTATTATCAACACCATCCTGCCACCACCACCATCATCACCACCATCACCATCACCGTCACCACTACCATCATCATCATCATCACCACCACCACTGCCCGTATTATCAACACCACCAACACTACCAGCGTCTGTATTATCAACACCACCATGCCATCATCATCGTCGCCACCACCATCACCGCCATCAGCCCCACCAACATCATTGTATCTGCACTAACGGACGCGGCCGCAGCATTACAGCATGGTACACTTGTGAGCTGATTTTTGTCATTGGGGTACCTTGTTTGTCCTCCAAACAAGCTTGGGAAGTAAGCCACAACTTTTCTAAAGGACTACACCTGTTTCATATGCAAAGAAAAGTTGGATTCAGACAAGTGAAGACATTTAGGGACTTGCCCAACACCTTCTATCTGAAGGTCACGAATCAGCTCTTTCACCCAGACCTTCTGGGGACTCCGCACTCTTTCCTCAAAACCACACGGTCCCATGGAAAGTACAAATGAAGTAGTATCTGAACTACAAGGTCCAATGACAAGTTTGAAAGAATGATCCAGATTAGGGGCACCTGGGTGGCTCAGTTAGTTAAGCGTCCGACTTCGGCTCAGGTCACGATCTTGCGGTCCGTGAGTTCGAGCCCCGCGTCGGGCTCTGTGCAGACAGCTCAGAGCCTGGAGCCTGTTTCAGATTCTGTGTCTCCCTCTCTCTCGGCCCCTCCCCTGCTCATGCTCTGTCTCTCTCTCTGTCTTAGAAATAAATAAACATTAAAAAAAAATTAAAAAAAAAAAAAGAAAGAATGATCCAGATTAGAAAAGGAGGGCGGGGACTGCCCTCGTGACTCCATCTGCACACTGCAGATTTCTACTTATTTCAATTCCAGGTTTAGTCCAAACCCTGCTCATCCAGCCTTAAGTGATCTCAGCCACCTGGCATTTGTATAGCAACCGCTAGACAACCGGTGCCTAACTCCAGCATGGTGCACCCCTTGACGCATACCATTTATCTATTTTATTGACAGACCCCGTACACCCTACTTCTTGTACACCATGTTGCTCTTGGAAATGACCCGATAAAGATTCAGGGAACAACCAGCTAACGATCCAGAAAGGTTTACTCTTGGGTTTAAGGAATACTATGTGGCAGCCATCTTGCATCAGCCCTCGAGAGTCAATGGTACACATCTCTCCCCAACTCTGTGTTCAGGAACATCATGTTGGTAGCTTGGAACCAGCCATGGGGGAAGTAAGCATCCTTCAGAAACCAGGAAATGCTACCATCAGGGTTCCTTCTCCCCAGTCAGTTGTTGAGCATCATGCATACGACTGCTTGCAGTCACGGGTAAACTGGCAGGGAGCTCGGGGCTCACCAGTCCTGCATTTTCTTCAGAGTCCTCGTCTGAGCTATGCTAAGTGACTCTGGGCCAGCTCTGACTTCTTTTCTCTGACTATATCCTGAAGGAGGGATAACAGCTACCACTTACCAAGCTCACTCAGGGCTCTTTCTTGAGTGCTCTAAAAGTCAGTTCTGAAACGCGTTCTACAAACACAAAACTCCATTATTTTGATCATACCGAGAAACAAGCGTGAGGTGGGAGTGGATACACCTCCATCGGGCGTCTGTTTGTATCAGTGTTGTACTGGGAGGAATGGAGTCCACGCCATCTTGTACAGTGAAGCTTCCCCGGGGCTTAGTTATCAGTCCAGTGCTATTGTGGTGACTATTTTCTCAGTTAAACTTTCAGAAAGCAAATGGGGGAAAATAAACATTTAACACTGGTAAAGTGCCAGCCAAGCTTTATAATTAGCTACATTCAGGGCTGTGTGGTGTGTGTGTGTGTGTGTGTGTGTGTGTGTGTGTGAGAGAGAGAGAGAGAGAGAGAGAGAGAGAGAGAGATTACACTTCCATGCCACACACTTCAAAGTTCTTAGATGTACCTTCAAGGTCCCCTTGATACATTTCAAGACCCCTAAAACTGGCTCCCCTAGGAGAGCCTATCTTCAGAAGAACCCCCCTCCCCCCTGCAAAGAGGGCAGTTTCTGCTTTCTCATAAAAAGAAACCAGAATAAAAGACAGGTACTGCCCCCTGAGAAGTGTGCTCAGGATACAGTCCGTAGGGTTTCTGGCCAGAAGCGACCACTGCTGCCTCCCAAACCCTCTGTCATCCAAATGCCATTCCTCTCAGCCATGTCCAGGCAGTCCCTGGCCTCACTGGCCTCGGTACCTGCATGTCACACAGTCAGAACACACGCAGACCTGGGCAGTTTGTAACCATGAGGTGCCACACTCACGAAAGAAATGGTGGCACAGCATAGCGAGAAAGAGGGTCCATCACGGCCAATGGTCACAGTCTCAATATCAAGGCAAACGTTACCACCAAGCCCTAGTGTCCACTGGGAGTTTATGACATGGCAGATGATATCTACACATGTTTAGGTGGGAACCTCATGGAAACTTTGAGGCAAATGCTAGAAGGGGGTCTAAGCACCCACAAAGTGGTGAAACCAGAACCCACATGTACTCCTGACTCAAGGTGTCCACGTCTTGGTCACACCCCATGGTGTGAACCAAACTCCGCCCCCTTCCGCTGTTCCTTTTATCTAAGATGTGACTCAACATGTCCTTTTTCCTCATGTAATATCTAAGGTTTTGCACAGCTGGGAAGCCCCTGGAGCCTTGTTCCTCACGCAGAGGACTGATCTCCACATTCTTCCTCTAATAAGTTAGATCACAAACTGGAATATTAATTTAAACATATGAATACATTTTAATGCTTGAAAACCATTAAAATCTAACACTGCATATAGTAGGGGATGGGAAAAACAACTAGAAAAAGTATCGCCGCTCTCTTTTAACAAAGTGTATCATCAAAAGCATTCATTGAGGGGCGCCTGGGTGGCTCAGTCGGCTCAGGGTCCGACTTTGGCTTAGGTCATGATCTCACGGTTTTGTGGGTTCGAGCCCCACGTCGGGCTCTGTGCTGACAGCTTGGAGCCTGGAATCTACTTCGGACTCTGTGTCTCCCTCTCTCTCTGCTCTTCCCCCACTTGCGCTCTGTTTCTCTCTCTCTCTCTCTCTCAAAAATAAATAAACATAAAAAGATGTGTATTTCCACAATGGAGTATTATGTGGCAATGAGGAAGAATGAAATATGGCCCTTTGTAGCAACATGGATGGAACTGGAGAGTGTGATGCTAAGTGAAATAAGCCATACAGAGAAAGATAGATACCATATGGTTTCACTCTTATGTGGATCCTGAGAAACTTAACAGAAACCCATGGGGGAGGGGAAGGAAAAAAAAAGAGGTTAGAGTGGGAAAGAGCCAAAGCATAAGAGACTCTTAAAAACTGAGAACAAACTGAGGGTTGATGGGGGGTGGGAAGGAGGGGAGGGTGGGTGATGGGTATTGAGGAGCGCACCTTTTGGGATGAGCACTGGGTGTTGTATGGAAACCAATTTGACAGTAAACTTCATATATTGAAAAAAAAAAAGATGTGTATTAGTTTAAAAAAAAAGCATCCATTGAAAGCAATTAGTTCGCCTAGTACATTTACTTGGGTCCAATAAGAAAACTGTGGATTCCATTTTGCTAAAATCAGGTCTTAGGTCATTAATGTATATCAAGCCTTAAAATATGGTGGAATCACTATTATCCTGCATTTTACAATCACAATAAACACAGATTATTGTAATTAAACTTTAATTAAGTACTTTAAAATTTCTTCAAACGAAGCTTCCTGAGGAATCATCCTTTATTCACTCAATAATACATTTTCTTATCCTTTCCTAATATCCGTTTGCTACCTTCCATAGAGAGAGGCATGTGTACTCGATACTGAAGAATGTTTTTTTCTTAAAACAAGCAAGCATGGCCATTGAGGATGAAATCAAACATCTGATTTCTGCAGAACACGAGACAATATTTTATCTGCTCCCATCCGTCTTCAGGTTGATGTTGATGTGCTTACAAAGAAAACACCACATCTGTTACAGAGCAATAAAATCTTAATGTAACGATTAAAGGCGTACTTAAAAATCGGTAACGGCATAAAATGCAGATGACCTCATCATAATTTTCCCTGATCCAGTTATAGAAAATTGTTTCAGAAGAATATTATTAAAAATATTATTAAGAATAATCCATTTTCTTTACTGTTATTACAAAAAATGTTCCAATACTTAGTCAAACTATCAATAGTAATATTTATATGATCTGCAGGGCATTTCTACTTTCTGGGAATTTGTTTTGTTTTCATTTTTTTAATGTTTATTTTTGAGAGAGAGACAGACAGAGCATGAGTGGGGGAGGGACAGAGACAGAGGGAGACCCAGAATCCGAAGCAGGCTCCAGGCTCCCAGCCATCGGCACAGAGCCCAACACGGGGTTCGAACTCATGAACTACGAGATCATGACCTGAGCCAAAGTCGGATGCTCAACCGACTGAGCCACCCAGGCACCCCTACTTTCTGGGAATTTGTAGATAAGATTTCAAAGTGAAGACATTCCATGGATAAATGAGCATATTTAACCCTTTTCAAGAAATAGTACAGGATTCAAGATCCTGAATAAAGTCACAGGACCAAAAATCCCAATAACTTTTGTTAAGAAATAAACGTGCATTGTTGAATATAGAGTATCTGAAGGTTTGCTATACTAGTATCTTTATTTTCAAGTATGCTGAAAATTTTTCAGGTAAAATGTTCAAAGAAAGAGGAGAGAAAAAGTTGAACCCATGACCTTTAAAGCAGAAAATGAAAAGTTTGGAGTGCAACAGCCACGTGGTTAAATCAATCATCTACTGAATGTTGCAGTGCATTAAATGATGCATTCCTTATAGAATAATGTACGTACACCTATCTTCATTTTAGTATTTTTAAAATTTTTTTAATGTTTATTTGTTTTTGAGAGAGAGAGAGAGAGAGAGAGAGACAAAGCGTGAGTGGGGGAGGGGCAGAGAGAAGGGGAGACACAGAATCTGAAGCAGGCTCCAGCTCGGAGCTGTCAGCACAGAGCCTGATGCAGGGCTCAAACCCATGAACTGTGAGATCACGACCTGAGCCAAAGCCGGAAGCTTAACCCACTGAGCCACCCAGGTGCCCCTTCATTTTAGTATTTATACAAATATACATAAAGATGTAAAATGAATAAATATACATAGCAGAAGTCTTTAAAATCACTTCTAAGAAATATGTACATGTTTATTTTGGTTCCCTAACTCTGATTTAAATAACACCGTGGCAAACAGCCCATAGTAATGGGTCGCCCAAGGTTGTTGAGAAATTCTCAGTGATGCACATTCGATCATGTCAACTGCCCTTCAGAGTCTTCTTAGCAAGTCCAATCTCAGGCCATGTCGAGTAAAGAACATCCACTTGATCTCAATATTTATCTCACCTAAAACTTTCCTAATCTTCAAGTGTCCACTTGTCACGTGTGGTCTAAGTAATACAATTAAGCTTTATCATTTTTAACATGCGGAGAATTAAAATGTTGCTATCACTCTGTAAGTACAATTCCTTGCTTGGCTAATTGACTTTGAGGCCACGGTCTTAAATTTTTTTTTTCAACGTTTATTTATTTTTGGGACAGAGAGAGACAGAGCATGAATGGGGGAGGGGCAGAGAGAGAGGGAGACACAGAATCGGAAACAGGCTCCAGGCTCTGAGCCATCAGCCCAGAGCCTGACGCGGGGCTCGAACTCACGGACCGCGAGATCGTGACCTGGCTGAAGTCGGACGCTTAACCGACTGTGCCACCCAGGCGCCCCGAGGCCACGGTCTTAGAATAGTTCCGGTTCTGGAAAAATATAAAGCCTTACATTTCTGATCTAAGCCGATCCACTTTGATTTCTAAGAGTAGCTCTTTGGGACCTGCCTCTGAGTTTGGAAATGGGTGCAGGGATGAAGATTGGGCATTCCTAACTAGGAAGGTATACCCCAACACCAAATTTAATACAGGTCTCTTTTCCCTAAGTAGCAAAAAAGTCTCCAGTTTTCTAGCCTTTAACAAAAATGAGGCTTGAACATAACAGCTCAGAATCACACAAGAGCTAAATAATCTCTTGTAGAGAGAACTGTCACTGACACCGCCCACCAGCCTCCTTCAAGGTGCTCCCTGCTCATGCCAGGCTCACTTCTTTTGGATGACATCTTCAAGTGCCATCGTTGATGAAATAAAGGCTTTTTCCGAAGGGACAAAAGAAAAATTTTCCAATATCTTCCTTTCACACAAGAGCTATTGCTATTTAATTGTTCTACAAAATGCTGGCTTTGCCACAAAGTAAAATCCATAAAAACACGTCATTTAAAATGCAGGCCGCAGGGGGGCCTGGGTGGCTCAGTGGGTTAAGCATCCAACTGTGGCTAAGATCCTGGTCTCCTGGTTCGTGAGTTAGAGCCCCGCATCAGGCTGTCAGGGTGGAGCCCTCTTCAGACCCTCTGTCTCCGTCTCTCTGCCCCTCCCCCAATTGTGTGCACAAGCACGCACGCACTCTCTCTCTCTTTAAAAATAAACATGTAAGAAAATTAAAATATTTTAAAAATACATAAATAATAGAAATGAAAATTAAATTCATACTGCCTACCACTTGGCATTCCCACCATTAGGCTGACCACTGCATACCTCTGCATATGTTAATATGAGAGCAAATATCTTCCCACCTGTGGCCTTCATTACGGTCCAGTGTATGTAGAATCTAATTCATGCATTGTATCAGTAAAGGGATGAAGCTAGTTCCATAATTATAGCAATAAGCTGATCATTGCCCCTAAAGTTTCAAGTCTATTTTCTTAAGGTTCTGTCGATGGTGCATGCATCCTCTGTTACGGAGCCGTTAATGTGAAGTTTAGTGGCAAACACTCGTTGCGTACTCTCAGCATGTAACTGTCATCTTGCGATGACCAAATGAGCGAATACTCTTTACCACCCTCACCCCTCTTCTGCACCCCGTTGAAAATCATACAAGTGTAGAACGAAACAGAAATCAAGGAGGACATGTGTGTATTTCCTCCCATTAGATTACTCATGACCAAAGACCAAATAAAATATCGATCTAGTCTTTTGATTGAGTTTTCTGAGGTCTGCCGCCATTCCCTTCTTAGCTATGGGGAGAGCAAAGACAAAAATTGATTATCACTCATTTCTGGATCTGAGCCTCATGGATCTTCAAAGGCTGACTAGTTAATTAAATACGGTAACAGAATCCCTGATTAGAACTTTCTTCATAAGCATGCCATTAATAAACCCATTTTTCAATGTAAGAAACATCTGCGCATAACCAGCGTAATATTCCCCCTTAACCACAGCATTTCATTCACCGCATGACAGATCGTAAGTTATCTGACCCACAGGGAGGCAGATCATCAATTTATAATTCCTTGCTCGGGTTTCCTGGACAAACCATGAAGTATAATACACGTTGTAGGTCATTCATCCTTCATTTGCTCAAACGATAAAATGCCAGCTCTCCAAACACTGAAAACTGAAAGAGGAGGGGTCCGTACAGATTGTTATTCAACTGATCCCACCAACACAGGCCTGTTCTGCTCTGCCATGTACCATGGCGAGGGCACAGACTCATAAAACAGTTTATGCTTCTGCAAAACAGATATTGAACATGATCTGCCTGTGCGCCCCGTAAATTACCGATGTTAAGAAGGGTGTTTTCTTAGAAAGAATCTTTGGCGAACACCGATCGGATCCATTTCTCTTAACTCAAGTACCGAACATGAAACACTGGCAATTTTTCTGATAAATGACAACTCAGCGTGGTATGTTGTTAAATCTGAGCGTAGCCAGAAAGCTGGAGGTGATGCATCTAGGCTGGGAAAAACACACGGGTGGAAAAAAAAAACACAGTGGCGCAAGACGCAGGCAGGAGCAATGAGATGTGACTTAGCGACGTGCCCTTTACAGTTGAAGAAACTAGAAAATGAAAGTTGAAAACGTATGTCCATTCTGCGTGGAATTTAGATGGAATGTTCTTACAGGCAGTGGAGAACGCATCCAAGTTTGGGACTGGTACCCAGGATAGCACAGAAACCAGCCATGTGAGACATTCTTATTTATTCCACAAAGAGAGTTGGAGTGTTCTACCCACTGTGCTAAGCACTAGAGACAAAGAGAAAAACAAAAGAAAGCGCCTCTCCCTTAAGACCTTAGACTGGGGTTGGGCGGAGCCAGATATGTGCATATGGACCCCTCCAATTCTTACACCCACAATGATAGGCTTCTCTGGAAGATACCGCCTTACTCTCTCCAGCTCCTGCCATTTTCTTCTATTCAGAGCGCTCCAAAGCCTCCATGAGCCACAAATTTTATCTGCTGTCTCCACTTCATGATGGACATTCACTCTTCCACCCACTTTGTCTCCCTTATAGTTGTTCTGTCCTCTCCACCTTTAAATAATTATCATTACTTCCAATCTTACCGTTGCCCTTCTCTCTCTGACACTGCCTACATTAATCTATCTATCTTCATGGATCAGGTTATCTCCCATAGATAAGGATATTTGGAGCAATTAGAAAGAGGAAACACATCAGATTTAATATCAGAAATTTCAGGCTTTACTTTCAGGAATGTCAACCATTGTATTAGTGATGATGGACCAGGGACTGAATTTTCTTGGGACCTGTTCCATTCACCAACCCCCCCCCCCACCCCTCAGTTTCCTAGCAGCAAAAGGAAAGGTTTAGGTTTTAAATATGTCTTACTTCCTTTAGTTTTTCTCATTAGTCATCAAGGCATTCAGTTATTGATAAATAGAACAGAAAAAGTGAAAGTAAGAAATGAGAAAGTCACAAAGCCTAGGTCATATTACAAGCTTTAGATTTCCGTTCATCAATTCCTCTTCCAAAATTATTGCCAATGAGTTAAATCAGTTGCATTGCATCCCAGATCCTCATTACGAATGAGGCGCTGGATAATACATTTCTTTTCTCCATCTGTGGATGAGAAAACCAAGACACGGAGAGGTTGTGTGACTTTCCCAAGGCTGTACAGTTTGCTATGGTTACTGGTGAGATCCCAACCCTATACCTTGACTCTGTAAAGTCACAGGATGCATCTTCAAGAAACACAAGGATTCAATGCATTTTATAGCCTAAGCTATTTGCCATCTTTTGGAACATTATTTGCAAAAGTTTTCTCCTCCTCTGCTTTCATAAATTCGTAAACTTCTCCTGCTGTGGAAGTCCAACATGTGGCTGCAAAACTAAATCTCTGAGCTAGAACAAGTTAGTTGTAATCTGTTGTCCACTGGACCCAAAGAGGTTACGTTAAGACTCTATTCTCGGAGTAACCCACGTGAGGCAAAGCTGAAGCAGATCACTAGGGAGTGAATATGTAACTACTCTCACTTGACCTGAACTATGTATTCTGATGCCATCGGTCCTTGTGAACTGCCAAATCTGGCGATGTGCCTCTACTCAACAAAAGTATACATACACCTGATAAATGTGGCTGAGTTCCACAAAAGTGAGGTTTTCTTGGACCAGCTTGACAGCTCCAAAAAATTCCTATTCCAAATTTTCTGGACAGAGGGTATCAAGGCAAATCAAACCATTAATCCATCATTAAGTAAAACCTTGGAATGTGTTTGGCTTTTGCAAGGAGCAACGGGAAATGCAGAAAAAGAATAAGGCGTGCTTCTTGCCTTCAAAAACTGAAACTGGCAAAGTAATACAAGTGTGGAACACTAGCTTGACCAGGATCCCCTAGAGTAGAGACTATACACCCCAGCCAGGTTCTGTAGCAAGGGGAAGCCACCGAGTAAATTTCACCCACCGGAATGTAAGAGAAAACAACAAATACAATTTTGAAGACGTTCCCTGGAAAGGAACTTTTCCTCCCCTTTCCTTCACCATG
Source organism: Prionailurus viverrinus (assembly GCF_022837055.1). NCBI lineage: Eukaryota > Metazoa > Chordata > Mammalia > Carnivora > Felidae > Prionailurus > Prionailurus viverrinus. The sequence goes on along the minus strand of NC_062561.1, from coordinate 79,069,685 downwards.
ACAGCTGAAATACAAGAACTATCAGCAGGGCTGGCACTCCCATCTTGGACCATGAGAAGCCACCAGATAGGGATCCCAGTCCATGATGAGGCCACCACGCCCGCCCCATGCTGTGCATCCTAATACATTAGAGAGAAAAATAAATATCTCTATTATTCAGGCCACTGCAATTCTGGATGTTTTTGCTTCTTTGGCTAAGCCTGTATATACTTACATAACACCAATGAAGAGAACTGAGATCTCTTGATGCTTGGAGGGTCCTTTCCCCACACTTCCTGTTCCCTCTTTGCAAGGAAATAAGAAAAAGTTAAGAACTGCCAAGTGTGTTTACTTATACCTACAGAGGCTTGTCAGCTGCCATTCGTGAGCCGGTGAGGGGCAGAGGCTTCTCCTTCCAAAAGTCCTCACCCACTAGTACGACAAGAAGGGATTCCACTTCCCCCACTTCACCCTCCCTGAGGGAAAACCAGAAAAATGACTGTTCCCTACACGAAGGGTTAAGTACCTCTGAGTGTACAATCAAGGGGAGGACCAGATGCCAGCAGCTCCAAGAGCCAGCAAGAGAGTGTGGGATGTTCTAAGCACTGCACTTCTGGAGATGATGAACATTAAATCGACAGTACAGAACCCCTTCCCCGGAAGCTACAGGATGGTCAAGATGAAACCATCCGCTTTTAACAACATGTATAAAGGGTGGCCCAAGGGAGATAAATGGTATCCAATTACTACCCGGAAGGTTACCACTAAAACAGCATTCTTGTTTGGGGGCCCTCTCCCGAATCCCCCATTAGTGTAGGTGAAGCAGTAACTACCCTCATTAGGCACATGCACAACTTACAGATACAGGAAATGTAAAGCCAGAGCAGAAATGCAAAAACACAACAACAACAACAAAAAAACCAAAGCAAAACAAAAACCTTAAAGTCAGAACAGGCAACATTTCAATTATTACACAATGATTATGATAATTAGTCCGAGTTCTAACACTTTCAGGAATACCCAGCCTACCTGAGCAAACATAAATAAAATATGCTTTTACAGCCACACAAAACTAAGGAGGTGGAGGAAAGCCATGTGAAGAGTCCAGTACAAAGTCCCAGTCCAAAAATCAGAGACTCGTTTTCCAGGTGCTATGTGTATTCAGTTGAATACAGGCCGTTGGACTCACCACCCAAAAAAAAAAACTTGCATCTTTTTATTCAGGGCAATTTTTAATTCAAGGAAATATGGATTCATTTCTATGGGAAACAAATGGAAACCTTTGTTTTGTTTCCAACTCATTGTTATTCATCAGAAAATGCTCTGGACACAGACTATACATGAATCTACACAGCTATCCACCCTGGCAAAGACCCCAAGGGTAGAAGAGGTGGCCCGGGATGATATTCCAGCAACCCTGTGCCTGTGCCCGAGAATCTCATTTAGTCAGCTGCATTTATTTTGAGAGAGAGAGACAGCAGGGGAGGGGCAGAGAGAGAGAGAAGGAGAGAGAGAATCCCAAGCAGGCTCTGCCCTGTCGGCACAGAGCCTGATGGGGGCTTGAACTCACGAACCGTGAGATTATGATCTGAATCAAAGTCAAGAGTCAGGCGCTTAAGTGACTGAGCCATCCAGGCGCCCCAACCTCTGACTGTCCTTCTAATTCTGTTATCACAATCCTCCCGGACCCAGAACTTTTCAGTCTCAGCTGGCTTTTTCTACTTCCTTGAAACTGCCTCAACGGGCCACCTCTAGGTCTGCACAAGCGGCCCACCCCCACCCAGCAAGGCTGAACTGTGTAGGACTCATGATTCTGCACTTAAGACAGTGAAAGACACCACCAAAGAAAAGATCCATAACTATGAAGATAAATTAAAATATGTCCGTTTCAAAAAGGTATCATACACAAAAGTAAAAAAAAAAAAAGAAATCTGGAAAACATTGAAATACTCACAGAAAAAGAGTGAACTGCATCACATAAATAAAAAAGCTAAGACCCAAATGATAACTGGGTAAAGACAATCTTCCAGAAAGGAAGCATAATGATTAACAGTCATTAACAAATGTCAGCCTTGCCAGTATTTAGAAGTGCAGCATCACAAATATGTGATATACTTTTTTATTATACTTTGAAGATAAACCTAAAAGTTAACGTTTTGCCTTAAGCGAGACACCTAACTCATACTCAGGATATGGTGGCAATCGACTAGATACACCCTCTGCCTCCACAGAGCCTGTACTCCAGCAAAGTGGAGACTTACTAACCAAACAATCACATATAATTAATGTGCTCATGACACAATGAAACTAAAAATCTATTTTTGAAAATCAGGGTCCCATGATTAAATGTGCGTGTGCTCTGCTCAGCTAATACCATCCTAAGACTGGTTCTGTTGAATCAAGGATCATCAAAAGAGGTGTTTGGTATTCCCACAGCGTTACAAATGAGAACCCTGGTGGCTCATCAAATCAGCATTAATTAAATAAACATTATTCAGGATGGAGCTGTATTATTTTTTTCAGGATCAACTGTAACTTACCCAGCTAATTTAGTAATGTACTCCACAAGTGGGTATCAGGTTCATGGAAAAAAAAAAAAAAAAAAAAAACAAAAACGCCTTGAAGATGAGTTTCCTGGGGTATATAGACTGTCTCTGATGTCCCCAATGATCCATTTGGTTTTACCCAACATGTTTAGTCCATGTGTGTGCGAAACATTGCTGGCTGTAGTAGGGCAAGGGGCTGGCCCTGATGGGGTTTTAATAGAGGAGATACAAATCCAAAATAAACAACAGAGATTTTGTTTCTTCCCCAGTAGAATATCTGTGAGCTTCCAAAAGAGGGCACTTTATTAAGTTATAAAAATGGGCTTAAGGTGGAAATATGTGAGATTTCCAGATTGACAGTTCAACACATGAAAAAGTAACATATTTAATGAAGAATGTATTCTCTCCAAGGGTCATGGTAGAGGTCTTCAGTGAAAAAAAAAAGTGCATGAAACTCTCCCTGCCCTAAATACCTCCGTAGTCCTCGTGACCTAAAATTAAAGAACAGAACAAGATACACAAGGAGATATAGGTAACAGTGAAATCAATACAATGCAACACATAGTTACTTGACAGTTAAACTGCAGGCATCATTGGTGGCTGATCCTGGGGTTTGGAAGTGAGGAGATCATTGCAAATTGGGGCAAATTAGTAAGGAAGGCTTTCTGGGGGAAACTGTATTTAAGTTATGACAAATTGAAGGATTTGAGTATTTAAGTTTTGAAAGATTTGTAAAGGTAAAAAGAAAAACATAAAGAGATTTTTTTTTAAATATGGCGGCTTCCTTGGGGACAAAGAAACAACGAGTTCTGTGAAGCAAATCCAATCCCTTGGGTTTTAAGTTAAGGAAACACAGACTGAGACTAGTTAAGTGCATCCTCCCACAGCTGGTTAGCACACCCCTGGACTCAAAGCCTGTTTCCTAGACAGAAGCTGTATCTGTTCTGCCACTGTGTTCCAGTGAAGACCTGGCCCGGCCAGCGTCTCAAGGGTAAGTCTCTACTTCCACTCTGCTGATCTTCTCTTTGGTCTCAGAGTTTTCTTGGACTTGAGACATTGCTATTAAACTATCTGTTGTGACCTGGCACCCTAGACTGGTTTAAACACTTGACCTGTCTTCTTTCCTCTTTACCTTACTTTCTTATCATTTGGTTAAGGCACTGTCATTTCTTTCCAGCCCACATCTTCTTAGAAGAAAGTGTAGAGAAGAAGGAAGGAAGAAGGAAGGAAGGAAGGAAGGAAGGAAGGAAGGAAGGAAGGAAGGAAGACAGGCAGGCAACAGAGAGAAAGAGGAAGGGTGGGAGGGAGGGAGGGAGAGAGAGGGGGAGGGGGAGGAGGGAAAGGAAAGAAAAGGAAGGAAGGAAAAGGAAGGAAGGAAAGAAGGGAAGGAGAGAGGAAGGAAGAATACAGAGAGAGATGGGGAAGAAAAGAAAAAAAGAAGAGGAAATAAAATGAAAAAAAAAAAAAAGACTCCACACTGTCGCCAAAATGTATGTTCACTTTTGCCCAATTCCCATCCCCAGTCCCAACTCCTCCTGACCGTGGAATACAATTTAAGGAACTAGGTTGATTTCCTAGTTAATACAAGAAGCTGCACTTTAAACACTGCTGTATTTATTCAAGCGGGATAAAGCCATGTCTCCTCACTGTTAGTTTCCTGTCTTATTCTTGGCATTGGACCTCATGTTTCTTGTCCCAAATTCTACCCTCAGATCTTGATAAATAGCCTCAAGTTGTGCCATCTGGCCAAGAGGTTAACTATTTGTTGTAGGGCCTGTCCCGTTATGGGATTTTGCCCTTCATCTCATTCACAGTGCTTTCACTTAAAATAAAATCACACGTAAACAAAAAGCTGTCCGATGTGGTAAATACTGATGCTAATCTGGCTCCATGAAGCAGTTCCCCGTAAATGCTTAAAGCTCCACGTCTGTACACGCTCATCACTTTTTTTCCGCTCGTCTTGTTTACTGTAATCTTACTTCCTCGTGTCTCAGCGGATGCTCGGGTATCCTACGGTTACCAACGCCCCATGTGTTCAACTTAATGGGATCAGGTTCCAGGCAGTGAACTGACACCGTGGAGACGCGTTTACTCCCCAGACACAGGAAACATGAGGGAATCCTAAAACACGGAGCATATTTTGGAAGTCCATTCATAATGATTGTAGGGCACTGCCATTAGGAATATCGTAGGAGAATTCTTGTAAGGGTGTATTGTAACACCCTGGGTTTCAAAGAATTCCCTCATTAGCATACCTGTTAACACAGAGATGTGAGAAAGGCTAATTTAAAAAGAACTTAGAAGAAAAAAGCAGGCAACACACAACAGGATTATTACTGAATTAAGATTCCCATATTCATGATCCTTAAAAAAGAAATAAGTGAGTTGGGAACCTACCCTCTCACATTCAGAGAATCCTGTTATTGGCATACACTGTTTGCTGAGAAGCTTGAAGTCCCCTCTACGCAGAAAAACTCATATACAATAAGTTCAAATCGCCACGCAGTTTTGAGCACCTACAGGCATCTGTGCTAAATGATTTCTTCAATGAGTGTGTATGGAAACACTCTTTGCTTCAGTCTTGACTCAAAACTATCACTGAAGCCAGAGGCTATAAGCTTTAATTAACAGTCTAATAAGGAAGCGTGAAAAGAATTGAGAGACTATTAATGTAAGTAATTTGATGAATTGAAGCGTGCATTTATCTATTGTATCTTCTTCATAAATAAAAAAATGTATGTCCAAATTCACTTACCAGCGACCATCAAACTCAGGTTGGCTCTACACGTGATCTGTCGCTTACTGTAAACTTTAATTTGTATGGAAATTCAGTTTCTTTGTAAACTAAAAAAAAATTTTCTACAAATACCAAAAGAAGTTTAAATAATTTAAATGTTCCAAGGACCATATTTAGGACTGCTTGTTTTAAGAAGCTACATTTGTCGGAAGTTTGTCTTTGAAAACTGTGCTTGCTCACCTAGCAGTACAAGCCATTTTGTCATAGAAGGTTGATTTGATCCACCAACCTCATGACAATTAGCTCGCCATCTGTGATCCCAGTATTTGGCAACTTCATCCAAATTTAATAACTTGACCTTAATTGACAGGGAGATAACAAGATAGCACCTCACAGTGGCTTTTTCCAAGTCAGACGGTTGCAGAACAAAGATTCGAACCTCGGCAGCTAGACAGTAAGTTTGTGCTTTTAACCCTGACATTGTAGTGCTTCTTCACAAAAGGAAGTGACAGACAGAAATATTGACAGTGACAGCATCTGGTGTCTAGGAAAGAAAGGCAGAAAGGAGATAGAAAATTCATGGGAGGTTCCAACAGACCAGTTAAAGAAACACTGTGACCTAAAGTCACATTTAGGGGTTGAGGAATAAATGCAAAGCAAGATATTCGAGACAGTGTGTAGACTCTATTTGTGAGACTAAGAGCCTTCCTTCCAACCATATAGCTTAAATTGATTTATATAAATTAATGTATGTCACTTATAAGATTTATTAATGCAGTAATATTAGGTCAGTAGTGGCCCTGAAGTTCTTCTAAAGACTATGTTTCAATGCAATTAAACCATTAACTTATCGGAGTTTGGGAGCAGGATGTGTCTCCCCCAAAATTGTTGCCATGAACAGAACACACACATTTCAAGAATTTAAGAATCACTTAAATGAGGCTGAGATCACTGTTTTTCCAATCCAATATAAGCAGAAAAACCATTCTTCACATATCTGAGAGTTTTGTACTTTTAAGACCTATGTGCTTTAATTCTGAGACTGTATTTTTTGGAAACGTATTTATTTGCACATTTGTATTTAACGGAAAAGCAAGTATTACCAGAAAGTTAGTGATTGAATAAACTGTGGAACGAATGCCTGAGGCAATGGCTGGTGCCGTCTTAAATTCTCATCAGATGTGGCATCTGTAACCAAGCTCCTAGTGTCCAAATCCCCCCAAAATTGCAACATATGCTTCCAAGAAAAAGAATAAAGTGTCTGTCCAGTTACTGGTAATCTTAATAGAGCCAAACAGCTGCCAAAATCATTAGAGGTTGGTGACCCACGTGTGCCTTTTTTGAGGGAAACAATCTGTAATTAATTCCGCATTCACCAGCTGGTATCATTCCTGCTCCCTTACCCCCTCCCCGGTGCCCCCCCAAATAAGCAAACCAAACGTAGAAAGATGGAGAACAGCATCTATTGCCAGACTTAAAAGAAGAAAAAAAATTGGCAGTATTTGCTCAAGCAATACACATGACAGAGCATAAAATGAGTAAAATGCAATTAATTTCATATCATTTCAGTTACGTGCAATCCACTGATTGAAGGAATCATAAATGTACGGGTTCTCCTTTCGGGATTTTCGCTGAAGCCCCATTAATAAGATAATAAGCCTACCTGGCTGACGCAGCGACTCACAGAGTAGTTGTTCTCCGGTAAATATACGGCCCCTCGATGTGATGAAAAATACGATTATGGCACTGGGGCTGATATCTAGATCACTGGTTTTCACCTGGAGGTGATTCTGCTCCCTACACACTCTGGCAATGTCTGGAGATGTTTTTAGTTGTCAAAACCATGAGGGGGCGCTGCTTCTAGCATATAGGGTAGAGGCCAAGGATGCTGCTAAACATCCCACATGCACAAGACAGTGTCCAAAACAAAGAATGACCTGGTCCAAAAGGTCACTAGTGCCGAGGCTGGGAAACCCTGATCTAGACATCTATATGCTAATGAATCCACCATTTCCATGTCTAGATTGATGCTTCTAAAGAATCAGAACATACCAGTTGGATCAGGAAATGCATAGACATTACACAGCAGCCACCCGATGGCCGGTATCGGAGGCTGGGGGCTCAGAACTCACTTCTCATATGGACCCTGCCTCTTCACATGGGAAGTACAAACCATAAAAGGCTACTGCAAAACAGGGCCATCCAAACGCACATACAAATGAAATTACAAAACGAGGCACTGTCACGCCATGGTCCAAGACTGTGAATAGACCATACCTTTCACAAGACTTGGTAAACAGTATCCGTTATTTCATTAATTTGATTATTTCCATTGTAGATTCCAAGTGGCTAACACCAGACGACCATTTCAAAAGTGGCAGCTCAAAATAATCTAGCTATGCTTTTGCTTCCGAATACGTGTATTAAGTAAGGTTATTTTTGAGGCAGTAAAGCTCCACTGTAAAACATACCGATGAGAGAAACAGACGAAGGGAGGGAGGCCCCATGCACCGTCTGCACTCGGTCACATCTTGTCTAACGGCGCACTAGGGTGATTTTGACTCTTGCTCCCACTGGGACCCGGAGGGGGATCTCTGTGCCTGTTATGTGTAGACCCTCAGTCCTCACACTCTGGACATGGACTAGCCATATCACAGTAGTCTGGGGTTTTTTCTTAAGTTTTAAAAACATAGGGGGTGCCTGGGTGGCTCAGTCGGTTGAGCGTCCAACTGTGGCTCAGGTCATGATCTCGCGGTTCGTGAGTTCGAGCCCCGCGTCGGGCTCTGTGCTGACAGCTCAGAGCCTGGAGCCTGCTTCGGATTCTGTGTCTCCCTCTGTCTCTCTGCCCCTCCCCCACTCATGCTCGCTCTCTCTCTCTCTCTCTCTCTCTCTCTCTCTCTCTCTCTCAAAACTAAACATTAAAAAATTTAAAATATATATATATAAACCACAGAGCAATCATTTTAACTTGAAATCAGAAATAATATCCACTAGGCAAGCGGATTTTAAAGTCATCTTCATATTTGCAAAAATTAATTTCACATGAAATACCCATCTTCCTCACACCCTTCGACAGAAGCCTTTACATCCACGTTCCACTTACATCTTTTTCTCTCTTATATTCTGCTACCACCTCAATCTGGATTTCATCATTTCACTCATATTTGTCCCTGTCCCTGTCAGCACAGCACAATCCTTCATTCACGTGTTCTCATCTGAGAGCCACAGTTTCCATAGCACAGGTGGTAGCACGCAAGCCAGGTCTTGAATGATGTGGGGGAGGGGGGGCGGGGAGGACGTGGGCGAGGGTGAAGACATCTCAGAAGAAGATGACATAATAGCACAGACAAAGATGCACAAGTGAGAAAGCACGCTGGCGAGCTTGAAATGGTCGCGACCACAGGTCATGTGTGTGACAGGGAAAGCTCCTGGACCCTGGGGCAGACATAAGACATGGCCACTTAGCTGAGATGTGGCTGATGGATTCATGCATTTGGTAGAGACATCAACCGGGTAACTTCTGAAGTCCATCCTCAAGGTGAGATTCTTTAACTGTACCGAATGTTGACATGAGAAGCGTAGGTTGAAAACACAGGCTATGAGGAGATTTGGGGTAGAGAGCTTGATTAGGATTGGTGGGCGGTCAGAAGATCCTGAAGTCCTGGGACCTGCAGAGCAGTGATCACAGAGGCATTATGGAGGTAAACTGGGTAGTGACATGCAGGACGGAGGACGAAGGAAGGATGAAAAATTCAGGGATATCACAGAAAACCGTCAGCCGTGTCTTTGGCATTCTGGAAGGAAGCTCTGACGTGGGGCAGCAGTGGTCCAAATGTAACAGAGGGAAAGGATACAGCAATTTTGTGAGGAGAGAAGAGAGGACATTCCCGATCTAAATGGATCTGATGGAGGAGGCAGAAGACTCCGATTCCGCTGGTTCCGTTAATAGAACCAATTTGATTCAACTGATTCAAGGGAAGGGACAAGTTTAGTTAGAAAAATTGAGTTCCCTTTAAGACAAATTAAATTGGAGGTTCACGTTCACCAAATGTCTACACCTCTTTCAATGCTCAAGCCCCACTCCTCTGCGAAGCCTTCCCTGATTTAACGCAACTAGAGTTGACAGCGGTGTCTTCACTACTATCTGCCCTTGAGACCTCTTCTCATCCCGCTATTCCCCTTACTGAGTCTGTTATATCGCACAGTCTGTATTTAATCTCATGCTCTGTCCAGATAGCTCCGGTATAGAAAGGACTGGGGACTTTCTTTGACATTCTATACTGGGTTGAATTCTGTACCGCTTCACCCAAGCCAGAAATAACATATGCTGGAGCCCTAACTCCAGTACCTCCGAATTTGATCTTCTTTGGAAACAGGGTCATTGCAGATGTAATTAGCCACAATGCCAAAGACCGCAGGCTAAGCGCCAGGAGATAGGGGAGAAGTGTGGCATAGATCGTTCCTTACCACCCCACCCCCAGAAGGAACTGACCCTGCAGATACCTTGACCTTGACCTCCCAGTCCCTGAACTGTGAGACAATGAATGTCTGCTGTCAAAGCCTCCTAGTCTGCGGTACCCTTGTTATGTCAGCCCTAGCAAACTGATACACGTGTGAAAAAATTAGATACTGGTATGTTCTTAGGAATTATGGGATCCAATAAGTAGATTCTCCTGAAATACAATTTTAAATCCATGTGGAAAAGAAGGAACAGATACTAAATAGGATTTACTTCTGTTCATTTGTTCATTCATTCAGTAGTCGAACAGGAATACACTTGCCAGAGATTTGCTTTCTGGCACATTACTGGATCACATAAATCATAGAAGTCATTACTTTCTGAACAGGGAGGAATTTGCGTATCTCCGAACTTCTGGCCCCGTTCTGGACAATGCCAGAGCACATAAGAAAGATGATCTTTTCTAGTACATCATCAGTACCTATGCAAAATAGTCTCTGTACTTAAGTTTCTTTTCTTCCTCCCTTTATGACTTTGATTCCGCTTCAACATGTGGAAAATAACTGATAACTAGTTAGCACCCTTCGTACACGATACCAGCTGTATTATATTGGGGAGAACTGTGTAAAAATTGCAAAGGAGCATTTATATAAATCTGCAACATATTTATGTTGCTTGAAATTAATAGTAATGGAATTGTGCTTAATGTAAATCTAGAGTAATGTATAATATATATAATATAATATAATATATATAAGAGTAGTATTTTCTGAAATGTATAATGCTCACATTTCCTTATTTTTTTCCACATTAGGATTCAGTTGACGACCCACAAAAAGGAAAAACCATTGTATTTACAAAACAGATCATTAAATATAATTACATTTACAGGCAAGACTACTTAAGGTCCCAAATACCAGGCTCAGCGGCAGATTATCAGACATAAGGAGAACAGTTATCAGTTTGAATAGTGCCATTTACCACGCAGCTGCACAGAGGTGAGGCAGAAAGCAGGCACCTAATACATTTATATTACAGCAAATTAAGTCTGAGAAAAAAAAAAAAAAACAAAAAGCAAGACTCTCCTCCTGTAACAGACACCCGTGTGAGAAAAAGTCTTTGTAGATAATTAAACTAAGTTGGATTCCATTTTAAAAGCAATATGGTTTGCCCTACTTGTCGCCTAGCACTGAATCGCAGAAAATCATTCATAAACGACAAGATCTTATCATGGAACCTTGACTTAACTATCCACAGAACATCACAGTTTTTGTCCTGCAGGCATCGCACAAGACCCACTATGTATCGTCCGTGAAGTCTCCCGACCTGTTCCCCGTCTCACTGACCCACCCTCTCCCCTAGTGCCACTGGCACTCGCTGTCTCTCTGCTCCCCTCTTGCAGGGACAGACAGACACTGGCTCTCACTCTGCCTCCGTTCCTGTGCTCACCTGCCTCTCTCCACCTGGACGGCAGACCTCGCTAGGTCAGAGGACATGTCTTGTGCTGTTTTTGCCTCGCACTTGGCACAACAGGGCTACAGATGCCAAGTTCAAGGAGAAAGGGAAGGAAAGAGAGAAACTGGAGGAAAGGAATGGAGAGAGAGGGGAGGGGAGCTGGGGGAGAAAAAAGGAGGAGGAGGAGGTTAGGAGGGAGAGGACACAGAGAAGATGGGTCTTGCCCATCACAGGGAGTAATCTGAGTTCTCTGGGGAACCCGCTTAAATGACAGTCCCCTGCTCCTGGAGGACGGGTGTCAGGGCACCTGCTGGAGGCTTTGCTGGGAGAAACGAGGCTAAGAGCCACTGCGACAGCTTTGCTTCTGATGACACACACCCATGGAAGGCATTTAAATTGCCTGTATCCACGCTACAAAGAATGGGAAAAGCTTATGGACTCACACACCTCTGAGACTGAAGAGAATTTCAATGCATATTATCATTTGATAGAACTGTAAAAATATATCAGATCATCAACAGATTTTTACCAGCCAATTTTCCCCTTGACAAGTACCAATTTTGGTCTACGTGTCATATTTTTACTAATTCAAGGTATCACAATCAGTAACTCCCCCAAACAAGTAGTTATTTACAAAGCGTTTTTTTAATGAGAAATTCAATTCCATAACGTTGACCTAAACACTGATTTCTAATATCCAAATAACAGATAGAGTCTGACTACATCTATTCATTCACACATACAAACTGCGGGGTTTTTTTTTCATGTAAAATGACCTGTGGTTTCATTATGATTGTAATTTTTGCTCACATATATATAACTGTTTAGATAGTTGATTGATAGAGATAGATAAGTGATAGATAGATAGATAGATAGATAGATAGATAGATAGATAGATAGATAGATGATAGTTATGTGTTTACAGAGTGTATACTATAGTTTTGAAAAGGACTTCCACATACATCATTTCATTTGATTCTCATTAAAGCTGAAGCGACCCAAAGATCTCATGATGCACACTGTATAATTCAGACACTGTCAGACAGTGGTGTTAAATGACTTGCCACAGATCACAGGGAGGGAGGGGGACAAGGAAGAAAGACAAGGGAGAAGGCAAGAGAAATGAGAAGTCAGAGAAAACAAGTATGTTAGAAGTTTTATCTTCATTTTGCTCATTTCCTCACTGACCATACACTTAAAATTCTGGTAAGCTGCTACCTTGGAAACTGCTGGTCCCAGGGTCACAGTCTCGGGTCACAGTCTCAAGGACGAAAGGTAGCCTTCCTTTCAATGTGGCTTTGTTACATCAAATTTCTCATTAAAACAGATACAGTATGAAAGTGCACACGTGCTTAACTTTTCAAAACTCATATCTTGAATTCGTTTATATAATGCCAGGAACTTCAGGTCCTTCTTTTCGGGGGAAGAGGTGACAGGAAAGCCACTCCCTGGCACATTTACTCGTCCCACATTTTTACATGCTGTCCTTTTATGAGACCACTTCTGTAAACTCTTAAGAAAACATAGGCTTTTGGATGAAAGTTGTATTCCCCCCCCCCGATATACGTGTATGCGTGTGTGTGTGTGTGTGTGTGACATTTTGCATATGGCTTATTGTGGTCAAGTAAATCTCATTCTTATTTACATTGTTCAAATTTGTTTATATCTATTTAAATATCCAACTTGCTTCTATTTGCAGTACTTTTACACAAACAGGAGAGTGACTGAGTAGAGTTCAACCCATACTTTGGAAGAAAGAGAGAAAGGAAAAGAGGGAGAGCAGGAAGGGGAGAGATTTCTCTGCTACAGAAAGTCACCAGCTGGTTTTATTTTTATAAAGCAGGTTACACTCCAAGGAAAGAGCTGGCTGCCTTATATTATCATCGGTGTGTTACAAATTGTTGTTGGCCACTGACCTGGAGCCATCTGCTATGCAAGATGAAACTATTCTGTGCTCACCTGTGTGAAATCTGGACTTCTTGCCTCTGGTAAGACGATCTTGACGCAGATTTAAGAAATTTATTATGCTACTGATCTGTAGAGAATGTGCAAAATCATCTAAGCACCAGGAATTCTTTCTTCTATTTTCTTCAACACTTTAAAAACAGCACCTATTCCAAGATGCTTAGGGATTTTTTTTTCTTTTTTTTTAGGTGTATCAGTGTAGGTCGCATCACTGAATTTATGTCTCTTCTTCGGCCTGGTAGAGGTTTTCAATTCTATTACATTATTTTAGAAAGTTAAAATCATCATTGACTTTTTTCCAAAGCATCTTGAATTCTGACATTCTCTTTTCTCACTGAGAGATGCCTGCATCGTAATTCCTGCTGCTATAGGTCAAGACTGTTCTGAAACAAGCAAGCCAGAACCTCAAAGAACACCCATATGAGGTTATTAACTATGGAATGCGATTTTGTACATCTTTTACATATTTATCCTTAGGGATTAATTGTCCCTTTGTTTTGACTTTATCCCTTTTTTCAAGTAGTAACTATTATTATGGAAAACAGGTGCAGTTGTCTAAGTCACATTATATATGGTGAGTGGAAGCTGTAATTTTAGGACTAAGAAATGCCTCTCTGTTCAAGACACAGAGAAATGCTTTGCACAGGACACTGAAGGTTATCCAGCATTTCCCTGGTTGGGGCTGTGAATTTTTCCTGCCTTGCCTGCAAGGGAGATATACTGAGAAGACTAAAGTTATCACCTAGACCCAGGACATCTAGACATCTCAGGAATATGGTTTTCCCATTTCTGTTTGAAACATCTTTGATAATGAGCTCTCTATATTTTAAGATCATCCCTTCCTTTATTAGAGGCCACATTCGTATTAAAATATGAGGAATTTCTTTGTGTCCTTTTCAATTTCTTTCCTAAGTGTTCTATGGTTTTCCAAGTATAGATCTTTTACCTCTTTAATTAGGCTTATTCCTAGGTTTCTTACTGTTTTTGGTGCAATTGCAAATGGGAAAAGTATGGAGGTTCCTTAAGAAACTAAAAATAGAACTACCCTAAGGTCAAGCAATTGCACTATTTTGTATCCAAAGGATACAAAAGTACAGATTCAAAGGGGTATATGCACCCGAATGTTTATAGCAGCATTATCAACAACAGCCAAATTATGGAGAGCACCCAAATGTCCATCAACTGATGAACGGATAAAGAAGATGTAGTGTATGTGTGTACACACACATACACACATACACACACACACACTGACAAGATTTCACTCTTTTTGAGTGATATATATATATATATATATATATATATATATATATATAGCCATCAAAAAGTGTGAAATCTTGTCATTTGCAATGACGTGGATGGAGCTAGAATGTATTGAAATAAGTCAATCAGAGAAAGGCAAATATCATATGATTTCACTGATGTGGAATTTAAGAAACAAAACAGATGAACATATGGGAAGGGGAGGGCAAGAAGAGAGAGAAACAAACCACAAGAGACTCTTTATGACAGAAAACAAACCATGGGTTGATGGAGGGACATGGGTGGGAGGTGGGCCAGATGGGTAATGGGTATTAAGGAGGGTACTTGTGATGAGCCTTGGTTGTTGTATGTTAAGTGAGGAATCACTGAATTCTACTCCTGAACCAGTATCATGCTGTATGTTAACTAAAATTTAAATTAAAAAAATACAAAATATATGAGGCTAATGAAGCATTCCTTGTACAATCTTCTCCCACCCACCCACTGGTCCAAGGCCGACCATACAGAGATAACAAAATAGGTGTAATGATTTTCTACATGAAAGGTACAACATGCTCTCTACCATTTTCTAGGGTAGACCCTCCCAGGACAAACTTTCCACATTGCTCTTTCTAGACTTTAACCATTCTGGCTTATTTTCTCTGTATATACTCCAGATATACACCTCCTCCAAATGAATACAGTACTCTAAATGTGAACTCATCCACTTAGGATATTAGATACTAGGTTTCCATATTGATCACCTATCTGCATTTATGATGGCTCATGACGCTAAGCATTAATCACCTAATACCCACAAATTTATTCCAAATGCTCTGTTGTCATGATAGGTCTTGATTTTCTGGACTTGTGCATAACATTAATATTTTTAATCAGCCAACAAGGCTTAAAATTCTCCCTAATAAAGCCTTCCCTGTTATTCTTAACCCCAGATATCAGCCTGCCAAGATCTTTAAAGTGCTGATCCAAATCATCTAAAGTATTTGTTTTCATAACCCAGCCCTTGCCTTCTAGGTATACACCACACCTACATATGTATACATGCATCCCAGGACTTCACAGAGTAGCATCATTTGTACTCAAACTGCAAATGCAAACCCCCAAGCCCAGCAACAGCAGAATGGATAACTACATTCTGGTATACTCAGAAGAAGAAATATCCAGCAATGAAACTGAATAACCTACATCTCATGCAACAAATATTTAGCGATTCCATTCACACAAAGTTCACAATCAGTCTGAACAAAACTCCATCCCTGCGTGTTCAGGGATGCAAAAATAATAACACTATACAGACAATAAAAAGAAATAAATACTATAAAAGTAAAGACAGTGACTAGTGGAGCTGCTTACAGGGGTTTATTTCTTGATACATGTGTTTACCTTATAATAATTCGTTAAAGGGGCGCCTGGGTGGCGCAGTCGGTTAAGCGTCCGACTTCAGCCAGGTCACGATCTCACGGTCCGTGAGTTCGAGCCCCGCGTCGGGCTCTGGGCTGATGGCTCGGAGCCTGGAGCCTGTTTCCGATTCTGTGTCTCCCTCTCTCTCTGCCCCTCCCCCGTTCATGCTCTGTCTCTCTCTGTCCCAAAAATAAATAAACGTTGAAAAAAAAAATTCGTTAAAGTTGCTGTGTATGTTACATGCATTTTTTCTCTTCTGAGTGTCATAGTTGTCAATAAAAAAGACGAAAATTAACTTAAGAGAATTAATGAGAATGACTGTCCTTCTACAACCCACAAAATTAGAATCAGAAGTAGTTTGCATGGGGGAGTGTGTCGGTGTGATCTGATTACCATGTTAGCACCTTTCTTTTCTCATTCGCCTTCTACCGTGTCTCATGGTAGTTTTCCTCAGAGGCCAGTTTTTGTCATGACAGCAACATGGCTGCAGCAGGACAATGTAAAGAGGGAGAAAAGGGGGAGAGAGGGAGGGAGGGAGGGATAGACAGACAGACATATAGACAGATAGATAGATGGATACAGACTCAATAATGGAAGAACCATTTGGTTGGATCAGTTCTTAACCCTGAAAAATCACCAGAGCAACAGATTACTAGCATTCTGATAAACCTGAGCTAAATCATGGTCTACTTCCAAAGTCTGATTTGGTTCAATTTCACCCAAACCATTTGGGTACTAAGTAATGGGGAAAACAGGAAAATGAATGGTGACTGATACACATTCACACGAATACCCATATACATAATCATGCATAATGTTACACATCCATACATACAGATACTGTTATGAAGGAATATACACCAAGGTGTAAAAGGTATATTCCCACAGAGTAGTGGAAATGTGAACTATTTCACTTTCTGTTTTGGTTCATATGTACTTTGCAATGTTTCTATAACAATCAATACTCCATCTCTAGTGTGTGTGTGTGTGTGTGTGTGTGTGTGTGTGTGTGCAACTTCCACTCACGAAGTGCCTTCATGTTGTACATGTATCTTACTGGTCTCGAAGATCACTTGGAATCCCATTTCAGTCTTCTGTTCCTCAATGTTTTGACCTTGATCAATCCTCTACTTACATTTCTTCCTATAATTGTCACACCTCTCTGCCTATTCTTTCAGCTATGTCTCATTAAAGTCGATCTTTGATTGCCCAAGACTGACACCAGTCAATTAAATACTTTGCCCTAAAGGCAACTTGGCTCAATTAACCTCTCTCGCCTCACCCAGAGTCTCCTATCCACAGACGTGGGTCACAGCTGATCAAGGCAATGATGCCGTCGGTCAAATCCAAAAAAGTTGGAAGACTTCCTTGTTAAAATCAAACTAAACTCCAGCCTATGGAGTGGCATCAGCAAGATGATGGAATGAGAAGCCCCATCTCTGGTTCTCCCACAGATCCACTGACTTGACAAAAATAATAAATAGACCAAAATGCCCCACAGTAGTTACTGTAGCCCAGGCAGGCCCAATGCCAAGAATAGCTGCACTGAAATGAATAAGAAAAGCCTTTGGTTTCTATCCACAACTGCCCTGCCCCCAAGTTGGCACAGCCCCTCATGATTGGGAGAAAATTCCCAAGCCATACCTTCAACCTCAGGAAGGAAAAAAGAAGAGAGGAACATGCATGGAACATTCCAGCTTTTGTAGGCTGCCTGGGGGACTAGTTTCTGTCTAGCCTGACGCGGGGCACTGACTGAACCAGCACACCCTGGATGCCTGGGAACCACTGAGAATGGAAGAGAGCTCCGTGACTTCCTCCAGCACCAGAGAGCCTGCCACATCACAGACACCAGAGGGAGGGGGAGGTTACAAGCTCCTGAGAAAGAAACTGGTAAACCTGTCCAACTGGAAGATCACACAGAGAAGACATATCCCCATAAAGGTTTAGGGGACTCCCAGAGTCTCTAACTAGGTTGATCGGTGAAGGTTTGACCCTGTACATAGCCAGACTATGAAAAGTAGGGTAGGTGGCTGTTTTTTCATAATCCCAAGTCCCAGGAAGGAAGGAAGGAAGGAAGGAAGGAAGGAAAGAAAGAAAGAAAGAAAGAGAGGAGGGAAGGAAGGAAAGAGGGAAGGAAGGGGAAAAAGAAAAACATGACACAATCAAAGGAAAACCAAGTCTCCAAAATCAATCTTAAAGAAATGAAAAATCAATGAAATATCTGACAACAAATTCAGAATAGCCCCATTAAATAAGACATTAAAAAGAGATCAATATACTCAAATGGGATTCCTAGAAGAAAGACAAAAAAAGAGAGTTTCTTTGAATAAATACTGGCTAAAAATTTTCCATGTCTAAGGAAGGAAATGGACATCATATTTAAGAGTCTCAATGTATTCCTATTAGGATGAACCCAGAAGACCCACATTGAGACACATGATCAAACTGTCAAAAGTCAAAGATGAAAAGAGAATCCTGAGAATGGTAAAAGAAAAGTGACTCATCATGTACTAGGGAGCTCTCATAATGTTATCAGCAGATTTCCCAGGATAAATCTTTCAGGTCTGAAAGGAGTGGGATAATATATTCAAAGTACTAAAAGAAAAAAAAAACTCACCAATTGAGAATATACCTGGGCACCTGGTGGCTCAGTCGGTTAAGAATTGACTCTTCATTTTGTCTCATGTCATGATCTCTCGGTTCATAAGATCAAGACCTGCATGGGGCTCTGCAGTGATGTCAGGGATCCTGCTTGGGATTCTCTCTTCCCCTCTCTTTCTGTCTCTAATCCTCACTCAAAATGAATAAAATAAAACATTTTAAAAAACAGAATATACCCAACTGTCCTGCAAATATGAAAGAGAAATAGACTTTCCCAGATAAGCAGAAGTTGAGAGACACAGTACCACGAGAACTGCATTACAAGAAATGCTAATCAGAGTCCTTCAAACTGAAGTGGAAAATGCTCACATAAAAAAGAAAGCATGCAAAAATGTAAAACTCTCTGGTAAAGGCAAGTATGTACTCAAACACAGAATCCTATAATACTGTAATGATAGTGCTTACATCACTTTTAATTACAATATAAAATTCAAAAGACCAAAGCGTAAGAAATAACTATAAAGTTATGCTAATGGATACACAGTATAAAAATGTAATACGTGACATCAAGAACATAAAATGGCAGGGGGTGTAAAGGAGTAGAGATTTTCTATAAAGTTATTATCAGCTTAAAATAGATCTTTATATGATTTTTTTTAATCCCCACATAGTTAACATACAATGTTATATTAGTTTCAGGTGTACAATATAGTGATTCAGCACTTCCATACATCACCCGCGGCTCATCACAACAGGTGCACTCCTTAATCCCCATCCCCTAATTCCACCATTTCCCTGCTCACCTTCCTTCTGGTAATTCTCAGTGTGTTCTCTGTAGTTAAAAGTCTGTTTCTTGGTTTGCCCTTCTCTCTCTCTTTAATCTTTTTAATTTTATTTATTGAGAGAGAGAGAGAGAGAGAGAGCAAGGGAGGGGCAGAGAGAATCCCAAGCACACTCTGCACGGTCAGCACAGAGCCCAATGTGAGACTCGAACACACAAACCACGAGACTGTGATCTGAGCCAAAATCAAGAGTCGAACACTTAACCAAGTGAGTCACCCAGGCACCCCCCCCTTTTTTTCCATTGCTCATTTGTATTGTTTCTTAATTTCCACATATGAGTGAAATCATACGGTATTTATCTTTCTTTGATTAATTTGTTTTGCTTAGCACTGTACTCTCTAGCTCCATCCATGTCCTTGCAAAGGGCAAAATTTCATTCTTTTTATGGCTGAATATTCTACCTCTTCTTTAGTCATCCTTCTATTAATGGACACTTGGGCTGCTTCCATATTTAGCTATTGTAAATAATGTCACAATAAACTTAGGGGTGCATGTATCCCTTTGAACTTTGTGTTTTTGGGGGTGGAGGTAAATCAGTAGTGTGATTACTGGATCCAAAGGTAATTAATTTTTTTTTAATTTTTTTGAGGAAACTTCATACTGTTTTCCACAGTGGATATACCAGTGGGCATCCCCAACAACAATGCAAGAGAGCTCCTTTGTCTCCACACCCTTTCCAAAACGTGGCTATTTCCTGTGTGTTGGTGGTGTTGTTGTTTTTAATTTTAGCCATTCTGACAGATGTGAGGTGATATCTACTACAGTTTTGATTTGCGTTCTCCTGATGATGAGTGATGTTGAGCATCTTTTCATGTGTCTGTTGGTCATCTGTATGTCTTCATTGGAGAAATGTCTGTTCATGTCTTCTGCCCATTTTTAATTGGACTATTTGTTTTCTGAGCACTGAGTTGTATAAGTTCTTTATATATTTTGAGTACTAATCCTTTATCAGATAACATCATTTGCAAATGTCTTCTCCCATTCCATATGCTGCCTTTTAGTTTTATTGATTGTTCCCTTCACAGTGCAGAACTTTTTTAGTTTGCTGTAGTCCCAATAGTTTATTCTGCTCTCATTTCCCTTGTCTCAGGAGACATATCTAGACAGATGTTGCTATGGCTAGTGTCACAGAAATTACTGCCTGTGCTCTCTTCTAGGATTTTTATGGATTCAGGTCTCACATTTAGGTCTTTCATCCATTTTGAGTTTATTTTTGTGTATGGTTTAAGAAAGTGGTCCAGTTTCATTGTTTTGCATGTAGCTGACCAGTTTTTCCAATATCATTTGTTGAAGAGACAGTCTTTTTCCCATTAGTCTTTCCTGCTTTGTCAAAGATTAATTCACCATTTAATTATGGGTTTGTTTCTAGGTTTTCTGTTATGTTCCATTGATCTGTGTGTCTATTTTTGTGCCACTATCTACTGTTTCAACTACAGTTTTGTAATATAACTTGATGTCTAGAATTGTGATACCTCCAGCTTTGCTTTTCTTTCTCAAGATTGCTTTGCTTACGCAGGGTTTTTTGTGGTTCCATATAAATTTTAGGATTGTTTGTTATAGTTCTGTAGAAAATGCTGTCAATATTTTGATAGGGATGGCATTAACTTTTTAGATCGCTTTGATAGTATAGACGTGAACAAATTTTTCTTCCAATCCATGAGAACGGACTGTCTTTCCATTTTCTTTGTGCCCTCTTCAATTTCTTTGATCAATGTTTAATAGTTTTCCTAGTATAGGTCTTTATCCTCTTTGGCTAGGTTTATTCTTAGGTAGTGTATTATTTTTGGTGCAATTGTAAATGAGATCATTTTCTTAATTTCTCTTTCTGCAGCTTCCTTATTAGAGTGTAGAAATGCAACAGATATCTGTACATTGACTTTGTGTTCTGTAACTTTACTGAATTTATTTATCAGTTCTAGTACTTTTTGGTGGACTCTTTCAGGTTTTCTATATATAGTATCCATGTCATGTGAAAATATTACTTCTTCCTTACCAATTTGAATGCCTTTTATTTCTGTTTGTCTGACTGCTGTGGGTAGGACTTCCAGTTCTATGTTATACAAGAGTGATGAGAGTGGACATCCTGGTCTTGTTCCTGATCTTAGAGAGAAATCTTTCAGTTTTTCCCCCTCTGACTATGATGTTGGCATGGGTTTTTCACAAACAGCCTTTATTATCTTGGGGTATGTTCCCTCTGAACCTACTTTGTTGAGGCTTTTATTATGAATTAATGTACTTTGTCAAGTGGTTTTTCTGCATCTATTTCAATGATCATACGCTTTTTATCCTTTCTGTTGTTGATGTCATGCATCACATTGACTGATTTGCAAATATTGAATGACTCCTGCATCCCAGGAATAAATTCCACTTGATTATGGTGGGGGTTTTTTGTTTGGTTTGTTTGTTTGTTGGTTTGTTTGTTTGTTTGTTTTTTAATGTATTGTTGGATTTGACTTGCTGGTATTCTGTTGAGGATTTTTTTTATCTATGTTCATTAGGGACGTTGTTCTGTAGTTTTCTGTGTGTGTGTGTGTGTGTGTGTGTGTGTGTGTGTGTGTGTGTGTGATGTCTTTATCTAGTTTGGTATCAGGATGATACTGGCCTCATAAAATAAATTTGGAAGTTTTCCTTCCTCTTATATTTATTGGAATAGTTTGAGAAGAATAGGTATTAACTCTTCTTAAAATGTTTGGTAGAATTCACCTGTGAAGCCTTTGGGTCCTGGACTTTTGTTTGTTGGGAGTTTCTTGATTACTGATTCAATCTCCTCTGCTGGTAATCAATCTGTTCAAATGTTCAATTTCTTCCTGCTTCAGTTTTGGTAGGTTATACATTTGCAGGAATTTATCCATTTCTTCTGGGCTGTCTAATTTGTTGGCATAGAGTTTTTCAAAATATTCTCTTAAAATTGTATTTCATGGTGCTCTTTTGTTATTTTTCCTCTTTCATTTGTGATTTTTTAAGTCTTTCCTGCTTTTTATGAGTCTGCCTAGAGAGATTTATCAATTTTGTTGATCTTTTCAAAGAAACAGGCCCTGGTTTCACTGATCTGTTCTATTGTTTTTTTAGCTTCTATGTCATTTATTTCTGCTCTAATCTTTATTGTTCCCTTCCTTCTGCTGGTGATGGCTTCTGTTTGCTTTTCTAGCTCCCTTAGGTGGAACACTCAGTTGTTTATTTGAGATTTTTCTTTCTTCTTGAGGGAGACTTGTGTTGCTATAAACTTTCCTCTCAGAACTGCTTTTGCTGCATCACAACAGTTTTGGACAGTTGTGTTTTCATATTTGTTTCATATTTGTTTTCTTCCATATTTGTTTGATTTATTAGTTGACCCATTCATTCTTTGGTAGCATGATATTTAATGCCCAAGTATCTGTTTTCCCTCCAGATTTTGTTGTTGTTGTTGTTGTTGATTCTTAGTCTCCCAGCATTGTGGTCAGAAAAGATACATATGACTTCAATCTTTTTTAATTTCTTGAGGCTTGTTTTGTGGCCTAATACGTGATTTATCCTGGAGAAAGTTCCATGTGCACTTGAAAAAAATGTGTACTCTGCTGTTTTAGGATGGAATGTCCTGAATATATCTGCTAAATCCATCTGGCCCAGAGTGTCATTCAAAGCCACTGTTTCCTTGTTGATTTTCTGTTTGGATGATCTTTCCATTGATGTACTTGATTTGTTAAAGTCTCCTACCATTGTTGTATTACTATCAATTCAGTTCCTTTATGTCTGTTATTGTTTTATGTATTTGGGTGTTCCCATGTTGGATACAAAAATATTTACAATTGTTATTTCTTGTTGGATTGTCCCATTTATTATTATATGGCGTCCCTCTCTGTCTCTTGTGTAGTCTTTGTTTTAAAGTCTATTTTATCTGATATAAGTATTGCTACTTCTTTTGATATATCCCTTTGCATGATAAATGTTTCTTCATTCCATCACTTTCAATCTAGAGATGTGTTTAGGTCTCAAATTAGTCTCTTGTAGGCAGCATACGGATAGGTCTTATTTTTCTTTATCCACTCTGTCACCCCATGTCTTTTGATTGGAGCACTTAGTGCATTGACCCTCAAAGTAACTACTGATAGATAGGTATCGCCATTTTCTTACTTGCTTTGTGGTTGTTTTTGTAGTTTTTCTCTGATCCTTTCTTCTCTTACTGTCTCTCACGGTTTGCTGGTTTTCTTTAGTGATATACTTGGATTCCTTTTTATTCTTTGTATGTTAGTGGCTTTTGATTTTTGATTAGTGGCTTTTTTTACCATTAGGATTGTGTATGACATCTTCTATAGCTGTCTATATTAAGTTGATAGTCACTTAAGTTCAAACACATTCTTTACTCCTCCCTCCCCAACATTTTAGATATATGGTGTCATACTTTATATCCTTTTATCTTGTGAATCCCTTAACTATTTTTTATAGAAATACTTATTTAAACTGTTTTTGTGTCTTCTACCTTTCATACTCTCACTTATAGTCTTTTCTTTCCACTCAGAGTCCCCTTTAATATTTCTTATAGGGCTGGTTTAGTGGTCATGAACTCCTTTAGTTTTTGTTTGTCTGGGAAACTTACCTCTTCTTTTTTTAAGACTTTATTTTTGAGTAATTGTTACACTCAATGTGGGGCTCAAACTCACAACCCCAATATCAAGAGTCATATTCTTTACCAACTAAACCAGTCAGGTGCCCCTTATCTCCCCTTCTATTCTGAATGACAGCGAAATAGGGGATTCTTGGCTGGAGATGTTTCCCTTTACACCTTGAATATATCATGCCACTGCCTTCTGTCCTGCACAGTTTCTGCTGAAAAATCCACTGATAGCCTTATGGGGATTTCCCTGGTATGTAACTGCCTTCTTTTCTCTTGCTGCTTTTTTTTTTTATTTATCACTACTTTGTTTACCATTTTGATTACTATGTGTCTTTATGGGAACCCCCCTTGGGTTGATTTTTGTTCTGTTTCATTTTTTCAAGAGAGTGCACATGCAAGTAGTGGAGGGGCAGAGGGAGAGGGAGAGAGAGGATCTTAAGCAGGCTCCATGCCCAACGTGGAGCCCGACAAGGGGCTCAATCTCATGACTGTGAGATCATGATCTGAGCTGAAATGAACAGTCAGGCATTTAACTGACTGAGTCACCCAGGCACCCCCTCCTTAGGTTGATTTTTAGGAGATCTCTGTGCCTTCTGGGTCTGGATATCTATTTCATTCCCTGGGTTAAGGAAGTTTTCAGCTACTATTTATTCAACTAAATTGTCTGCCCCATTTGCTCTCTCTCCTCCTTCTGGGATCCCTATAATGCAAATGTGATTATACTCGATGAAGTCACGGAGTTCCCTAAGTCTATTCTCATTTTGCATAATTCTTTTTCCTCTCATTTGTTCAGCTTGATTACTTTCCATTATTCTGATTTCTAGTTCATTAATTTGTTTCTCTGCTTCTTACAGCGTCCTATTTATTCCATCAAGTATATTTTTAATTTCATTTATTATGTTCTTCATCTCTGATTGGTTCTTTCTTATATAACTATAAGACATTTTATGTAATCCCCATGGAAACCACAAAGAAAAACAACAACAGAAGATCTACAAAAGAAAATAAGGAAGCTAAGTATGTCACTACAAAAGATTGACAAAACGTAAAGGAAGGCAGCAAGGGGAAAAAAAGAACAAAACAACTATAAGATAAACAGGAAACAATGAACAAAATGTCATTAGTAAGTCCTTCCCTGTCAATAATTACTTTATATGTAAATGGTTTAAACTTTCCAAACAAAAAACATAAAGTAGTTGAATGGAAGTAAAAAAAGAGACTCCCTTTTTTTTTTTTTAATTTTTTAAATCTTTATCTTTGAGAGAGACAGACAGAGCATGAGCAGGGGAGGAACAGAGAGAGAGGGAGACACAGAATCTGAAGCAGGTTCCAGGCTCCAAGCTGTCAGCACAGAGCCAAACCCGGGACTGAACTCACAAACTGCGAAATCAGGACCTGAGTCAAAGTCGGACACTCAACCCACTGAGCCACCCAGGCACCCCAGAAAGAGACTCACTTTAGATGTAATGGCACACACAGGCTGAAGGTGAAAACATAGGAAAACATATTCCATCTAAAGAGTCACCAAAAGAGAGCAGAAATAGATATATTTATAGCAGATAAAATGCATGTGAAGTCAAACACTGTCAAAAAAGATGGAGAAGACATTATATGATGACAAAAGGGTCAATTCACCAGAAATACATAACAATGATAAATATGTATACACCTCATGTCAGAGCCCAAGTACTTGAAAAAACTGCCATAATTTAAAGCAGAAATAGATCGTAATACAACAGTGGCAGGAGATTTCAAAAGCTCATGTGATGGTTCATTCTGTGTTCATTTGGATGGGCCATGGGGTTCCCAGATTAAACATGGTTTCCGGTTGTTTCTATCAAAGTGTTTCCAGATAAGATGAGAATTTTAAGTGGTAAACTCAGAAAGTAGATTGCCCTACCCAGTGTGGTTGGGCATCATCCAATCCACTAAGGTCCTGAAGAAAACAAAAGGCAGAAGGAGGAGGAATCTGTCCCTTTATCCATGCCTCACTGAGCTGGAACATTTCACTTCATCTTCCGCCCTTGGAGTAGGATTGATACCATAGTTCTCCTGCTTCTCAGGCTACAGGACTCAGAATGAATTACATCACAAGCTTTCTTTCCTAGGCCTCTGGTTTGCAGAAAGCATACCATGGGACTTCTCAGCTTCTAAAATCACATGATCCAATTCCTGACAAAAAATTTCCTTTTCTTTCCTTAACCCTGACTAACATAGCCCATTTTCAATAATGACGAGAACAGCCAGACAGAAGATCAATAAATGAAGAGAGGACTTGAACACGACTGACCAATTCATCCTAGCAGACATACACAGAACACTCTACCCAACAACGACAACATACACACCGTTCTCCAAGTGTATGCAGACATTCTCCAGGGTAGATGACGTATTAGGACATATTAGCCACAAAACAAGATGTAAAAATTTAAGAATACTGAAAAACAATTAAGAATATTTATAGGCGATCATACCAGGTATCTTTTTTTTTTTTTACCACAACAGAAAGAAACTAAATATCAGGAACAGGAGAATAAAGTGGAACATTACTAGGTATGTGGAAAAAACACACTCCTAAAAAACAATGAGTGTAAGAAAACATCACAAAGGAGGGGCGCCTGGGTGGCGCAGTCGGTTAAGCGTCCGACTTCAGCCAGGTCACGATCTCGCGGTCCCGGAGTTCAAGCCCCGCGTCAGGCTCTGGGCTGATGGCTCGGAGCCTGGAGCCTGTTTCCGATTCTGTGTCTCCCTCTCTCTGCCCCTCCCCCGTTCATGCTGTGTCTCTCTCTGTCCCAAAAATAAAAAAAAAAAAAAAAAAAAAAAAAAAAACATCACAAAGGAAATTAGAAAGTATCTTGAGACAAGTAAAAATGAGAACACAACATAGCAAACCTATGAGACACAGTAAATCAGTAGCAAGAAGGAAGTTTAGAGCAGTAAACACTGACATTCAAAAAGAAGAAAGACCTGAAATTAATAACCTAACTTTACACATGAAGGAACTGGAAAAGAAAGTGAGCCCAAAATTAGAAGGAAATAGTAAAGATTAGAATAGAAATAGATAAAATGGAGAATAGAAAAAAATACAGTGAATGAAACTAAGAGGGGAGCTTTGAAAAGATAGACAAAACTGAGAAATCCTTAGCTAGACTAAGAGAAAAATGATTCAATTAAGTCAGAAATGAAGAAGATATATGACAACTGAGGCCAAAGAAATAAAAAGATTTATAAGAGACTAGTATGAACAACTGTATGCCAACATTGGATAACCTAGTAGAAATGGATACATTCCTCAAATATACCAAATACACCAAAATATACCAAAATACATCAAAAAATCTGAGCTGAACTATACCCAGTAAGGAGATCTAATCAGTAATCATAACCTCCCAACAAAGAAAAGCCCAGAACCAGATGGCATCACTGGAGAATTCTACCAAACATTTAAAGAAGAATTAATGCTAATCCTTCTCAAATTCTTCCAAAAAGTTGAAGAAGAAACACTTCCAATCTCATTTTATGATGCTAGGATTAACCTGATACCAAGACAAAGATACTACATGAAAAGAACACTACAGACCAATATCCATGGTAAATATTGATGAAAAATCCTCAACAAAATAGTAGCAAACTAAATTCAAAGCACATTAAAATCAATATATACCATGACTGAGTGGGATTTACTCCGGAGAAGCAGGAATATTTCAGTATTTGAAAATCTATTAATACAATACATCCCATTAATAGAACAAAGGGCAGTGACACCTGGGTAGCTCAGTTCATTAAGCATCCAACTTCAGCTCAGGTCATGATCTCACGGTCCATGAGTTTGAGCCCCACATCGGGATCTGGCTGACACCTTAGAGCCTGGAGCCTGCTTCAGATTCTGTGTCTCTGTCTCTCTCTCTTCCCCTCCCCTCCTCATGCTCTCTCTCTCTCTCTCTCTCTCTTTCTCTCTCTCTCTCTCTCTCTCAAAAATAAATAAACATTAAAAAAAACAAATTTAATAGAACAAAGGGCAAAATTTACATGACCATCTCAAATGACACAGAAAAAGCATCTGACAAAACTCAACACAATATCCTTCCATAATAAAAATGTTCAACAAGGTAGAAATAGGAGGAAATTATCATAATATTTTTTAAAAGCCATATATGAAAATGGCTAATATAGCCATATAGCTATAGCTAAAATAGCTAAAATAGCCATATATGGCTAACATCATACTCAATGGTGAAAAACTGAAAGCTTTTCCTGTAAGACCAGGAAGAAGGAAAGGATACCCATTCTTACCACTCTTATTCAACAACATACTGGAAGTCCTAGCCAAAGCAATTAGGCAAGAAAAAGAAATCAAAAACATCCAAACTGGAAAGGAAGAAGTAAAATTATCTCTGTTCACAGGCAACATGCCCTTATATGTAGAAAATCCTAAAAACTCCACCTAAATAACTATTAGAATAAGCAAATACAGTGAATTTTCAGGATGCAAAATCAACACACAAAAATCAGTTGTGTTTCTGTATACCAGGAATGACAAATTTTTTTGAGTGAACAGTTTTAAAAGAAAATTAAGAAAACGATCCCATTTACAATAGCATCAAAAAGAATAAAACACCCAGGAATAAACTTTACCAAGGGAGTGAAAGATTTGTACTCCGGAAACTACAAAATATTGTTGAAAATGTTTAAAAAGCCATAAATAGGGGTGCCTGGGCGGCTCAGTCGATTGGGCATCTGACTTTGACTCAGGTCAAGATCTCACAGTTTATGGGTTCAAGCCCCGTGTCAGGCTTTGTGCTGCCAGCTCAGAGCCTGGAACCTGCTTTGGATTCTGTGTTTCCCTCTCACTCTGTTCCTCCCCCACTCATGCTCGCTCTCTTTCTCTTTCTCTCTCTCTCTCTCGAAATTAAATAAAAATTTAAAAAAATTAAAAATAAAATAAAATAAAATAAAATGAAATAAAATAAAAAGACACAAATAAATAGAAAGACAACCCACGTTGATGGATTGGAAGACTTAGTATTATAAAATGCCCATACTTCCCAAAGTGATCTATAGATGTAATTCAATCTCTATTGAAATCTCAATGGCATTTTTTGCACAAATAAAAAAGTCTATCCTAATATTTATGTAATGCCAAAGGACCCCATATAGTGAAAACAATCCTGACAAAGGACAAACTGGAAGTTTCATGCTTAGTCTCTTGAGCAAAGATGCTGGGAAAACTGAATGCCCACATACAAAAGAATGAAGTTGGATCCTTACTTTATACCACATACAAAAACCAACTCAAAATAGACTGAAGACCTAAGCATAAGCCTTGAAACTATAAAGCTCCCAGAAGAAAATACAGGAGATCAGCTTCATGGCACTGAATTGAGCAGTGATATCTTGCCTATTCCACCAAAAACATAGACACCAGGAAGCAAAAATAAACAAATGAGACTAAAGCAAACTTTAAAATGCCTGTACAGCAAAGGAAGCAATCATCAGGGTGAAAAGGCAATCTAGAGAATAAGAGAAAATATTGGCAAAACCTATATATGGTAAGGGGTTAACATCCAAAATATTTAAAAATCTCCTACAACTCAACAAGAAAAACAATATTATTTAAAATGAGCAAAGATCATTTCCAAAGATGATATACGACCAACAAGTATATGGAAGGATGCTCAACATCACTAACACAAATCAAAACCACAACGAGTTATCACTTCACCTGAGTTATGATGGCCACTGTCAAGAAAACAAAAACTAACAGGCTTTGGCAAGGATGTGGAGAAACTGGAACCCTTATGAACTGTTGGTAGGAATGTAAAATGATGCAGCATTATGGATGATAGTATGGAGATTCTCAAAAAAAATCATATTCCATTATAATAATATTCCATTATATACACACACACACACACACACACACACACACACACAAATGGATGTATATGACATGTATATGTCATGTATATGTATATATGGCATGTATATGACAAATGGATGAATCTTGAGGTCTTTAGGCTAAGTGAAGCAAGTCAGACAGAGGAAGACAAATACTGTATGGTCTCCCTTATATGTTAAAACAAAATTTTAAAACAATCTTGTAGAAACAGAGAACAAATGGGGGTGGTCGGGGTGGGCAGTGGGAGCTGGGAAGTAGGGAGATGACTAGTGGTGGGCAAAGGTCAACTTCCAATTACAAAATGAATAAGTTCTGGGATGCCTGGGTGGCTCAATCTGTTAAACGGCTGACATCGGCTCAGGTCATGATCTCATGGTTTGTGGGTTCGAGCCCCATGTCATGCTCTGTGCTGACAGCTTGGAGCCTGCTTCAGATTCTGTGTCTCCCTTCCACTCTGCCCCTCCCTGGCACTCCCTCTCTCTCTCTCTCTCTTTCTCTCAAAACATTAAACATTAAAACATTTTTAAAAATTGTAAAGTGAATAAGTTCTGTGATGTAACATACAGCATGGCGACTGTGGTTAACCATGTTATGTTATATGTAAGTAATAAGTATAAACTGTAATATATAAGCAAGAGGTGGATATTTAAAGTGCTCACCACACAGGCACATGCGAAACTGTAACTATGTAAGGTGATGGATGTGTTAACTACACTGAGGTAATCATTTTGCAATATATACTTGTATAGAGTCCCTTCCTTGGGCACCTTACATTTACAGTTATGTCAATTACATCTCCATAAAGCTGGAAAAAAATTAAAATAGGATTATCAGACAATTTAGTAATCCCACTTTGAGATATATGTCAAAAAGGAACCGAAAATGGGATGTCAAAGGGATATTTGTACACCCATATTCATCGCAGCATTATTCACAGTTGCTAAAAGGAGAAAGAAAGCGAACTGTCCGTTGATGGATGACTAGATAAGGAAAAGACAGTGCATACACACAATGGAATATTATTCAGCGTTGGGGGGAAAAAAGCAAGTCCCGTCATACGCTACAAAACGGACACTACGCTAAGTGAAAAAGGCAAAACAAAAAGATGAATAAATACAGCATGCTTCCGTTTATATGAGGAATCTAAAGCAGCCAAACTCTGAGATGGAAAGTGGGGTGTGGTTGCAGGGGATGCCGGCAGGGGAGGGAAACTGGAAGTTGTCATTCAAGGAGTATAAGATTCCAGTTGTGCAAAGGGAAAAACTAGAGACCTGTATGCTTAAAAATGATTGTGATGGTAAACTTTCTGTTAGGTGCGTTTTGCCACAATGAGAAAAAAAAAAGCTGATAACAAAGAAAAAAAATCAAACTAAACTCTACCATAAATTCTTATAAATAGGAACGTTAGAAATTAATTCACCTAATTTTATACATGGGCTAAATGCGGATTAATTGTAATTCGCTTTTCAACTAAGCAGTCACGTTACTTTGTAATGACTTACTTTTGTGAACTATTCCGGTTCCTTGTGTTTCTCTAATGGCTTAAAAATTATCTGTGATGAGGGTGTGTACCTAATACATATAATGTACTATTTGGGATTGGAACCTCTATACCAATTTATAGTCTCTAGGATACTTTATGAAGCTTGGGACATCGGACCTGCCCAGTTCTCTGGGGTCTCTGTCATTCTCCATCATGTTCCAGGATTGCCAAGAGCACCCCCAATCACACCTGATGTCCTTTCAGTAACCTGGCATTGGACTCACCTGAGCCTCACCTGAGTTTATTTAAAAGAAATACATAGGGGCCCCTGGGTGGCCAGTCAGTTAAGCGTCCAACTTCAGCTCAGGTCATGATCTCACAGTTCGTGGGTTCGAGCCCTGCATCGGGCTCTGTGCTGACAGCTCAGAACCTGGAGCCGGCTTCGGATTCTTTATCTCCCTCTCTCTCTGCACCTCCCCTGCTCATGCTGTCTCTCTCTCTCAAAATTAAAACAAATCTTCAATAAAAGAAATACATACATAAATTTTTGTTTTAATTTCCTCACCTATCCTGGGCTTTCACCCAAGATTCTGGTTTGTTTTCCTCGTGTAAGCTCATTGTCTTTGATGAAGAAGATGGGGACCAAAATTACAATGAGGAGACCCATCTTTACGTGACCTTTACTTTTTACATCATCAGTCCCTAGCAGAGGCGACCATGGCCTTGGCCTTCTTGCCCTACACACTGCGAAAATAAGCCTGTTTATGATCTCCAGCATTTTTTTTCAAACCTGCACTGGTGATGAGAGTTAGCCCTGACATTCTTCATGTGGGTTCACATTACTCTTTGTCGATTTGGGTGGACATTTGCTCCTTCTCCACCTCGTCGGCACGTGCTCACCAAATGTCACCTCACGGGTGGGCCCTCGAGAGTGATGTGCCGTTTCTACGTGACTTCTTTGGCTTCCCCATAATGACAGTGTGACTGCAGAGCCGTGAGGCTGCTTTGTGTCCCCCATGCCATCTACACCCCACCTGATCTTCCGGTCTCTGTCCCCGGGGCTCTTTCCTCCCAGCATCTCAAACCCCCCTGCCCTTGGGTCCACTATGCACCAGACTATCTCAACGTAGTACAGGATGGTGTGATCATTTTCTTCCAATGGTTTCACCAAGTTTCTGTCACCAACAAGCAGGCTCAGATCCCTCACAGCACTTCCTCCCAGGGTCCTGCCGCTCAGGAAGAGCTTCTTAATAAGCACCCCAACTTGTTCAAGGAACCCAGACGTGCGCAGAACAACACTTCAGCGGAAGTCCTAGCACACCGACGTCTCCTCCAGGCAGGATAACACGACCTGACCTTCAAAGAGCTCCTGTGCAGTGACAAATCCCAAGCTAAGCGGGTCCAAGCAGGTTTATCTCCCTGAACCCCACATTTGACCCCAGAAGGCGGCCACTTTGTGGACTCCGTGTCACAGAAGAGGTCTAGAAAGGTTTTTCCCCGTATTCGTGGTGCCGGAGAAGTGAGAAGCAGACCTGGAATTCCAACATGCGCTGTCCACTTCAAGTTCACCTCCTCACTGACCATTTACAGTGCACTGAGCATTCACGCTTCATTTCACATGTACGCTGTATTGCACACTCAGCGTACCGCACACTCACCGTGTCGCACACTTATACTGTCCTGCATCCTCACCGTATGGCACACCTATGCTGTCCTGCACACTCGCCATGTCGCACACTTACACTGCACTGTAATTTCTTGCCCCAATGCCCCTTTTATCACCTACATTAGGAAAATCCTACTCATCATCCTTATGTGAATTCTCACGCGTGTGTAGCTTCAGCAAATAGCATGCTTCATTCCACTCCAGAAAAAGGTGACTTGCTCCTTTCTACACACTAGAAAATGAACGCAGTAAGCTCAAACCTATATAAAATGCCTTTCGCAGTATTCCATTCTACTAAATTCCTCTGTTTCTTATGCCAAAGTTCTTTTGTCTTGCTCTTGCATTTAGTTTTAAATCACTGAAATGAATGTAAAGTTAATGACTCACTGTCCCAAATCATAAAGATAAAAGGCATATTAATAGACTTTTTAAAAGAAGATTTGAGAGCTCATGGAATGATTTCTACCCAGGGACTCTCGAACCACGTATAACTGAACTGCTTATAACCAAGAATCTAAATTAAAAAGAAAATGAGCACACCCAGAGAAGACTTTATCATTCTTAAAGGAATTATTTAATATTTCAAATGTGTTCATTAAAGGCATACAGTGCCACATGCTAGCGGCTGTAACCCAAGTTCATTTTTAAAACACTAATTCTAGTAATAGTACAAAAGAAGGCATTCAACACTTCAGTTGTAGAAAAGGAATATATTCAAATGCCTATTTTTATGTGTAATTCAATTTAGCTTATGAGAATTTGAACATCAAACTCACCTTTATACCTACCTTCAAACGTTATTTTTTGTAACCAAAAACGTCCTCCGCGATTTTGAGGGACACAACTGACTTACTTTACTTACATTACTTTAATAGTGATGCCGTCTATCATAGGAATCGCGTGTGGGTAAAGGAGAAGCATAAAAAAACTTAAGAAATGAATATAAGCTATCAAGCATTTGAATGAAATATGGGCTCTGCCTTCATGTTTTTTCCTCTTAAAATTCAGCTACAACTGAATTACAACTTAAAAATAAGCTACAACTCATTTTTTATATGTCCTTTTTGGGGGGATGATGATGATTTACCAAACTCAGGTTCCACGTAAATTACACTGAACGTGACCTTCAGGCCCCACCGTTTCTCCTCATCGACTCAGCAGACATCTTCCGGAAGGGGCAAGATAGCAAGTATTTGAGGCTACGAGGACCACGGGGTCCCGGTGGGTCACACATGCTTGCCGTGCTGTGCTGTGCTGCGTGGCTTCTCCTGTCCTTTAAAAATGTAAACACCACATGTAGCTTCCAGGCTACAACACAACACAAAGAAGTCACAGGTCACTCCTGCCCCCAGCCTCCAGTGTGTTGCCACTGGCTGCTGACGGTTTTCCGTGGGGCACTTGTCGTCAAAGAAGCCAAAAACAAAAAAAATGTTTTTCTCTTAAAAAGAAAGAGCCAGATTTTTGCCTAGTGATAAGAGCACAGAATTAATAACCAGACCTTTATGCAAGTCCTGATCTATCCTGAGCTAGCAGGTGTGATTCTGAATACATTACTCCATCGTCTCTCTAGGTTTCTTTTCCTTATCTGTAACATAAGGGGATGATTTTCACTGGAGGGAGAAGGACACAGTGGGAGAGATCCGTGGGGTAGGGTCTGGGCTGGTGGCAGAGAGGAGAGGCACGGTGAAGTGAGACGGACTCCACGTGGATGAAACACACACAGCGGTCAGTGCTGGAGTCTCCAAAAGGCATTTCCAGGGCTCTGAGTCACCTGCCTTTTGCAGGGATTCTATGCATTCATGTAACACCTACCAAGCCACACGCGAACACAGAGACACTCGAGGAAGGAGAGCGGAAGTCAGGCATTCAAACACAGCAGGCAGCACTACGGACAGGCACAAGCCGTGTGTGGAGTCGGAAGGGACATCTATGGGGTGTGGGTGTTCCAGGAAGATGCTATGGATCTGACCCCACCTGGACAGAGTGAGAAGCAGGTTCGCGGCACACAGAATGAATAAAGTCTGCGCATTCGGAACTGCTGAATTCTGGGTGGGGGCCGACAGGCAACTCCGTGACGTCCAAGGTAGCAGACGTGAGTTGGGACCGTGGGGAGGCCAGAGGGTGGACAGGACGGGGTCAGGAGCCACACAGGCTGTGTGCAGAGCGGCACGGGCTCGGTGCCGTGGGTAATGGGAAATCACCGAAGCCTTTTCAGCCACAGGCCTCCTGGCCAAATTGGCATTTCAGATAAATCACTCTGGCATCTGTGATCGGATCTGAGGGCACAGCCTAGCCCAGCAAGTTGAATTAGGAACTCAGCCCTCAGCCCCACAAGGAGATGAAGACTTGACCAAGCATAGCCGGTAAAGGTCAGAACAAAGAAGGCTCCTCTCAGCAGTGTTTGCAAGATCAACCTTGAGGACCTGGGGACCAAGAGAAGCAGGAAGCAGGGGTAGAGGGGGTGGGAAGGGCAGGTGAAGAGTGCTGCAGAGGCGGCTTCCGATGCTGGGGCAGGGGAGAGAGGGGCAGGAATAAGGGAGGTGACCTGGAGAGAGGAAGAGACATTCCGAGCTCTGCTTGAAGTCAGACAGGCAGGCATGGGGCCTCCAGGTAAGGGGCCCTGCAGGCAGATTTGGGCCTTAGAAGCACCCAAACAGGAAGCCATGGAGGTGCAGGTCTGGAGCTGCGGATGGGCCACATGCAAGCGGAGAACGTGACAGGGAGGAGAGGAGGAACAGGGCCCACGGGGAGAGCCAGCTGGAGGAGATTCAAGGGAAGAAAGGCCACGGAAGGAGACAAAGGAGCCAGGAGCTGCTAAGGGGTGAGAGGTCTGCTGTCCACGCTGTTCAGCAGCAAGGATGAGGGCGGGGGACCGTCTCTCTAGCAGGGTCTGAGAGGAAGCCGCACTGCAAGGGGCTGAGCAACCCTAATGAAGGGGGGTGGTCTAGACAACTCTATCCCGGCTTCCTCCATATCCAGGGACACAAGTGCACTGCAGGAATTATAAAGACCGGGTCATTTAAAATCGTTCTTGTTAACACAATCATACAGAAAGAATTGCAACCCAGCTGAGAATACAAATCAGCTTGATGTGACGGTGCCACCTGAAATTTACCATCTATTAGAGAACGGCAACCCTTTGTCTACGCACACGTTTAGTTACAGGCGGATAATGTGAAGCGAAACTTCCTGAGACTCTCCTGATTTACTGTCAGGTCTTCCCAGTTACTGTAATCAAGCGGGAGAATAACCAAGTTATCTGTGCAGACTACTATCTGTGTTGGGAAAGCCAGGTAGGTAATTCTAGCTGGTGGGAGCTGGCAAAATGTGAACTCTCGAGCGCCCTCTGCACAGAGCTTCTAAAATGCAGCGCTCACGGAAATCACTCAGGGTTGGCTGAAGGGACAGTCCTGTGTCCCACCCAGATTCTCGTGGGTTCAGGAAACCCACTCTTACCAGGCTCCTCCGGGGAACCTAGATCAGGCAGCCCAGGCAGCACATACTTAGTCCCTGGAGATGTGCGACCTTCTTTCCTAGGTCAAGTGCCTGTGTACTTGAGTGACTGCCCATTCTCAGGAAATATCACAACAAAAACGTTAATGAATTTGTATCACTTTCCATGGGCTAAAACTCATCAGCATATTTCCCTGAAAAAAGAAAGTCGCTGCTTCAAGAAAGAGGCCAGTGAGTCCAAGTGCCTGATTTCAGTGAATGCATTAGTTTGATATTCTAGAAGCATAGCCTGAATCCATACTGAGGGTCCCATCCTAGGCTGGAGATTGCAAGAGCACGGCTGGAAACAGACTTGAGACAGAACAGAATGTGATAATCACCCACCGCAGGGAAGTTCTGGAAGAGCCCTGAATTTTGCCCGGGTGGGTCTACAGAAGGAGAAGGAACAGAATTCAGTGACAGGAAATTGGGAATGTGGAATGAGTGACCATGTCCACTCTCACCTTCCAGGGGCGGCTGAGAGGATTGGAAGAGAACCCAGGTGGGAAAACAACTTAGAAATGGCCCCAGTGTTGCTTCTCAAGTTCTAACGGTAAAGACGCTTGACTT
Organism: Prionailurus viverrinus; assembly: GCF_022837055.1. Classification (NCBI taxonomy): domain Eukaryota; kingdom Metazoa; phylum Chordata; class Mammalia; order Carnivora; family Felidae; genus Prionailurus; species Prionailurus viverrinus. Next base: position 79,032,735 of record NC_062561.1, on the reverse strand, counting down.
CCTATGACTGCTTCCTCGCCTCAGTGCACCCTGTGTGAAAAGCATCTTTTTTTTATTACCTGGCCTTTTTTTTTAATCCATAAAGGTAAATTACATATGCATTTCTAAATGAAATAAGTAATTTTCATTTAAAGGTCTCCTGTTCCCTTGACAGCCTCACCCTTTGCTCTGCAAAACTCTTCCAGAGTGATGTGTTATTCCTAGTACAGAAAGGAACAGAACAGCGGAATGGCCAGAAGGCTTGGAGAAAAAGGACAACAGGAGAAAAGGGTGAGGATAGAAGAGATCAGTCACTGCTATTAAAATGCACCATCTCAGGACCTCGTCAAGATAAAAAGCTTCTGCACAGCGAAGGAAACAATCGGCAAAACTAAAAGCAACTGACAGAATGGGAGAAGATATTTGCCAACGACATATCAGATGAAGGGTTAGTATCCAAAATCTATAAAGAACTTATCAAGCTCAACACCCAAAAAAACAGTCCAGTGAAGAAATGGGCAAAAGACATGAATAGACACTTCTCCAAAGAAGACATCCAGATGGCTAATAGACACATGAAGAAATGTTAACATCACTGGACGCTGCTGTTTGGTAGAAAGACGAAGTCCCAGTAACCTTTCCAAGACCTAGCTCTCTGACCTTGAAAAAATGACCTAAGTCCTCTGAGTCCTGTGCCCTGGTGAGAAGATCCCAAAAAGGCAGGTACATGTTTGAGGTGCTCAACTCACCACAGGTCAAATATAAAGAAGTATCATTTTCAAACATCCTGGTTCCAATGAAATATATTTTCTCACTTAGGCAAATGTTTTAACACATTACACGACCCGCAAGTTATGTACACACATACACATATACATATATATTAGGATCGCAAATGCAGTGTATATCATGGTTTGACTCCACACGTTTTATCTCCTGATTGCTTAACGGGGAGGAAATGCTTCTTTTCTTCAAGAACGTTCATGATCTGCAGTGAGCTCACATTTGCCGGGCAATCTTCTTTATCTGCAGGAGTACTGACTTATCCACAGATCCTATTAATGGCCTGGAGCTTGTATGTTGAAGCATTCTCAGATCAGAGGGTATGGGGGGGGGGGCGTATTTAAAGTATTATTTCACATGCAAAATAAAACACTTTAGTTTTTTTAGTATGCACTGAACAAATTTCATTCCCCCAGTTCTCAAAGGACACAGATAAACAGAAACATAGCTTTATGCCTTCTAGATGAAATCGTATTGATTAAACTTAATTCTCCTTTGGTAAGTAAATATCACACTCTGGATGATTTTTACAGCAAGTAACATCACAGGGGGGCGTATTAACACTATCGCGAAAGCAATGCCATATATTCTGGTTTCCAAAAAGTCTATCACACATAAACCTCCTCTGCTCACACAGGTTGGTTACACGGGGCAAGGGGCCATAGCTGTTAGTTAGCTACACTACACAGGCTTGCGTAATTTCAATAAACTAAACAGCTTCAAACAGACAAATTGTTCTGGAGGACCCTTAACCCACGGTTGCCAAATTACCTTCAAAGCCTTTTAAAGTACCAAGAGCGAAATGTAATTTATTCTGGCAGCTACGCAGTGATCCCCTAGATAGGAAACCTGATGGCCCAAGAGGTCTGCTCTTTCCCTGGCCTCAGTCATGTGGCTTCGGTTTGGGGAGCTCCGCGGTGACTCTGGGGTCTCTTGTTGTTAGTCTCCCTTCGAAGTGTAAGTCACCAGGAGATGCATGGATGGACTGCATCCCCAAGAACCCAGGGCAAACTTGAGCGAGGCATGTTAACCATCATCGGAACAGAGACCCCAAACATTTCACCAGATCTTCAAAGCAAGCCAGGACTGAAACAGGAGAGCGCGCCCCGGGAGCTTCTGCGCTGGGCAGGATGGAGATCGCCTGTTCTCCAGCCTTGCTGCTCAAGGACTCTCCTCCCGCCGGTTCAGAGCCGCTAAGTTTTACTCGGCCCTGCTTAGCAAAAGCCAACCCCTTCTCCTCCAGGGGCGAAATAATTCTACCAGGTGGCAAAGGATGGACACACAATTTACACGTATTGGCTCACTCCCCAAACAGAGAGCTGAGCCGAGCGAGTGGCTCCAGCTTTTCAGTGTGACACAGATACGCCCGGAGAACTTGATGAAGATCACCCCCATTACCTGTCGGGGGCGTACAAGGCACCGGCCAAACCCAGCACTTGCACCCAGCCTGTGGGTCCTCCCCAGCCCCGGGGAGGTGGGCGGCGCCCGCGGGAGCGGGGGCCAAGAAGAGCCCCGGATGGGTACCACCGCTGCCCCGCCACTTGGCCCGGGCCCTCCCAGACAATGGGGCGGACGCTGTCCGGCGGGGGTCGCGGCCAGGGGTCAGTGGGATCAGTGGGAGAGGCGACGGCCAGGGAGCCCTCCTTCACCCCTACATCTTTGTTCTCTCAAGTAGTGGCCCCTTCTCATCCCCAAAGAGAAGAGGAGGACGGCCCCCTGCTGCCTTCCGGGGAGGAGTGGGGGTCCCCTAGGTGCCCGCGCCGCTGCCCTCACCTCCCGCCGCAACCACAGGCTTCCAGGTCCCTGCAAACTGCCAGTTTCGCCTCCTCTCCTGGGCTACGTCCAGAGTTGGGAGGCTTCCGCGGTCACACACCTCCCCGCGTCCCCTTCCCCGGAAAGGACCGCCAACCTCCTCTCCACGCCCCCCTCTCCACGCCGGCTCTCGGGCCGGGCACCCCGCGACCTCGGCGCGAGCACCCCCGCGCCCTCCCGGAGTCGCCACCGGCGCCGCAGGGCAGGGGTGCCTCTGCGCCTCGCCGGCCTCCAGACCCGGACGAGGCTGCTCGGCCAACCGCCCCGCGGCGGGGACCGCGCCCCGCGCCCCGAGCCCCGCCGCCCCGCCGCCGCCCCGCCGCCGTCCTACCTGCCGAGAAAGGTCCGCGAGAGACGCGTGCAGCCGGGGGCGCGAACGCCGGATCAGCTCCGGGCGCGGCGCGAACGCGGGGATCCGCTCCGGGCGCGGCGCTGCGCGTGTGCGCCGGGCGCGCGTGCGGCGGGTGCGCGGGGCCCCTGCGCCCAGGGCCGCGGCGCGCTCGGGGCGGGCGCGGTGCGCGCAGCCGGGCCGGCGGGAGGCTGGCCGCGGCCGCTCGGAGCCCGCCTCCGGGACCCGCGGCCGCCCTCGCCCCTCCCCGCGCGCCCCGCCGGCCGCGGGGCTAGGCTCCAGGCCCCGGGCGGGGGGGGGGGGGGGGGCGCCGCCTGCCCCGCTCCCGCCGCGGCCCCTCGGCTCCCGCCTCCCTCCGCTCCCGCCGGGGTGGTCGCCCGGGGCTCCGGCCGCCCTGCTGCCCACGCTCTCCCGCGCCGAGACCGCGCCTCTCTCCGCTCCTCCGATCCCCCCCTCCGGCTTCTCCCTCCCCTCGCTTTCCTGACAGGCTAAGAATGGGGCTCCCGCGTCCAACTTTTCCTTCCCGACTCCAGCAAGAGGACTGGGCACTGGAGGGGAAGGAGGTGGCCCCGGCGTGGGTCTCCTGCGCCGTGACCCAGAGTTGTGACCTGGGGCGGGCATCCTCCTCCCCACACCCCCGGACAGTCCGACCAGAACAAAGGCCATCGCGGGGACTGTGGCAGTTGTCAGTAGATGAGATGAGATGATACAGAGGCCATATGGAGCCTTGAGATTCCCCTGAATTCTCGAAAATAGGAATTTCAGGTGGGACAAGATAATCATGGGCAAGGTCAAGGCTCTCTCTGGGCTTTTGGTCTCTGTTATAATTTTCATGACAGAGTAGAAGACGTGCCCACCCACCCCCACCCCCAAATTTTGTTCCTGCTTGGACCTGTAAACAGTCCGCATTTCGCCAAGAGAACTCTAGGCTGTCTTAATTCTGAAGTTAATGTGGTGCATGCGCCTGCACACAAACACGCGCACACACACACACACACACACACACACACACACACACTATAGTATATAGTCGCAAAGGGCCTTGTATATAACACATAACTTTATTCAAATGACTTTATAATCATATTAATTATTCAGAATATTCTTATCCAAAATACGTGATACATGAATATGTAAAAAACAGTGTGGCGTTCAGAAAATTTCCTACTTACGTGGTGTTAGCCCCTGCATGTTCGGGAGTGGATTAAAGGACGATTCTGAGATACCGTCGTGATGTTCACTTAGATTTCATATTTTTCCATGCACTGAGATAAATTTTGTGAATTTTAAGGTGTCTTAAGGATCGACTGAGTTACCCTCTATGCTATGACATGACGTATATGAAGGTGTTTTCCACACATAATGTGACAAGAATGTAGTCCCAACTCAGATTTCATTCTCACAAAAATAATTTACAGAATCAGTGAATTTATGAAAACAATTCAACCATGGCACTAAGGATAATATGGACTAGTAAGAATGATTCTGAATTAAAAGTAAAATAAATACTTCAGCACATAATGGTTTTCTTGGCATTTTATACACTGGCACCAAGAAATAGCAAATGTGCTGTGAGGAATATTACCCATTTCCATACTTATTGTGTGGCATTTTATCTGAAACCATTCTGTTTCTCTCTATATTGTTAAATTTCTTTTTTTTTAAGTTTATTTATTTTGAGGGGGGGGTGGTGGAGGGACAGAGAGAAAGAATCCCAAGCAGACTCTCAATGTCAGTGAAAAGCCCAAATCGGGACTCAGTCCCAGGAACCATGAGGTCATGACCCGAGCTGAAACCAAGAGTTGGTCCCTTAACCACTGAGCCACCCAGGGGCCCCTATATTGCAAGATTTCTACAGTAGGAGAAACTTGCACAAATTTATCAAAAGTTAGTTCTGGTAGCCAGCACCCAAGACTATAAAATCAAACAAGAGATGCCAGTTAATATACTAAAGTGGATTCAACAGGACAGTTTATGTTTTATAACACTAAGGTGCTTATCCTTCTCAAATATAGGTTATATATTTGATAAGTGTTTATATCTGTTATATATCTAAGTTTCTATGTTAGTACCTTATGAGAAAAAAGTGTGAGAGAAATATATAAAGAAAACCCATTGATCACAAACAATATCGTATTTGTATTCTAACTATTCCCATCACACTCTGCCTCATCAGTCACCACAGTGGCTTCAAATACACAACTGACTTTGATAAGGTTTTAAAAAATGATTCTGCTATCCAAGCATAAAGGCAATATATTATTAAGAACGTCAATATTGGTTCAGTTCCCGAAGGTAATTTTCCTCTGTAAAGTAAGATACAAATGCTGGTCTGCCGTTGGCGAGCCCTCTGTTTACATGGAGACATCGGATTCTGAAATAGTAATTATTTCTCTCTTGCAGAAACGGGCATGATCCAGCTCGGCAACCCCCTGAGGGACAGACTAGTAAAAGAAGAATGTCTTAAATAGAAACCCCAGAGAACCTGGCTACGTGCACGTCTTGACTTAAAGTTTTTGTCACCTTTCAGAACATCAATTACTCAGTCTCATCCCATGGAAAAGTGTGTGCAGTGACTTCTTTATACTTTACTACACTCCTAATCTGTCCTCTAATAGACTGTTCTCAAACTGGAAATTTAAGCACAGAAATAATTTGCTAATTCTTAGTAGTTTGGGGCACAGAGACACGCATTTCCAATAAAACAACATGTCCACATTAGTCATGTCCCTACAAGCATTGGTAGGAGTCAACAAATGGAGAATGTCGTGTGTATTACCTGGAAACAGCGTTTTCTATGTCACTGCACAGTTATACACTGCAGGGATTACCCTGCTTTACAATTTGTATGAAAGTCTGGTTTCTCTATTTGCTATGGACTGAATGTTTGTGTACTCCCAACATTTGTATGTTGAAATCTTAACCTCAGTGTGATGGCGTTAGAAGGAGGGGGACTTCAGGAGGTGATCAAGTCACGAGATGGAGCCCCCTTCAAGGGGATTGGTGTCCTTATGAGAAGACACAGTGAGCTTGCTTGTCAGCTCTCTGCCCCATGGGGACACAATGAGAAGACAGTCCCCTGCAACCCAGAGGAGGGTCTTCCCCAGGAACCCTCATGCCAGACCCTGATGTCAGACCGCCAGCTTCCATAAGTTTGTGTTGTTGATGAGCCACCCAGCCTGTGGTCATTTGTCATAGCGACCCAAACTAAGACACCGTCTTATCCATTATTTGGGGGTGGGGGGTCGCAATCCCCAGCCATAACCACGAACTTCCGTATTTCTTCGTGCAGACCTGTCGGTTTTCATGTCGCGTATTTAGAATTTCTGTTTTCAGTGCATAATGTGTCGAATTGTCACATACTCCTAAGGAACTGACCCCTTTATCATTTGGAAACAATCTGCTTTATCCCTCAGAATATTCCTTGAGATGAAATTTACTTTTTCTTATACTGATACAGCCACCCAGCTTTCTTTTGATTAGTGTCAGCGCCATATCTCATTTCATCTTTTCACCTTTAAACTATTTGTAGCTTTATATGTAAAGTGTGATCCTGTTGGAGGTGGGCGTCAAGAGGATGTGACCACCAGTTGACCTGTGACTTGGCCCCGGGGCGATCAGAGGCCCCCACACCCTCCCCTGTACTTGGAATGTATGTTCTGTCTTCACAGACGCAGCCCCTGAGCAGCATTGTGCTGTTAAGATCATCGGGATGGTTCCCGTGCCTGCATGCCAGGTAAGCCTCTATATAAACTTTAAGATCCTGGTAGGGAGATGGAGAAACCTACTGATTTTGCCACAGCCCAAGACAAGCCTCCAAGGTAAAGTTTCACGCATTAAAACTTCTACCTTCCCATCTGGAACAGCCGGCCTCTTCCTTCTGTCTTTCCTTGCCCTCTGGGTATGGGAGCCAGTTCCAGATTTTACCAGAGAGGCTTCCGTGTTTGTAAACCAACAGATTCTTGTAAAAACCATATCATTAGGTCTTGATTTTTGTTGGTTTTTTTTCAATCCAATGTTACAATCTCCGCTTTTTAATCAGACAGTTGGCACAATTCACATTGATCTCAGGTGGACATAAAGTATGAGAATTTTACATCAGGATTCTTCCACATAGTCCATATATGGACTAAAGTCTCAGGGCACAGGAATAGGGCTATGGCTTAAAGCCTGCCTACATCTGATTTGCCCATCCAATTAGGAGGTGTAAAGACAGTAATTTCACTCAGTGTAAATCTCCTGTGGAAAAGTCTATCTGTATAATATGTGCATTGCTACACAAAAGGATCTTTACCTAGAAACATATGCAAATCAGGGGCGCCTGGATAGCTCAGTCAGTTAAGCGACTGACTCTTGATTTCTGCTCAGGTCATGATCTCCCAGTTCATGAGACCCTGAATCGGGCACTGGGCTGACAGTGTGGAGCCTGCTTGGGATTCTCTCTCTCTCTGCCTCTCCCATGCTCACTCACTCTCTCTCTCCCTCAAAATAAATTAATTAAAAAAAAAAGAAAAGAAAAGTTAAAAAATGCAAATCAGAAGAGGCCAATTGACATCTACTTTTTTATACCAGACCATCTATCAAATGATATTAAAGCCACAGAGGTGTCTCAATGATATCTTTAAGTTACCCGTCATTTATTCAAGAGATAAATGTGAACAGTGATTAATGAACAAATGCCAGAAAATAACAGCAATTAGCTAATTCTCAAAGTGGAAACATTTATGTAGCTTACCAAGTCCCTTGGTATAGAAATGCCACTCTCCTCTCTGACGAGTTAAGTCATTTGTTACAGCCACAGGTTCATATTCACCTCCTGTTCAAATAGTCTATGTTTTGCTTAAAATCAAATAAGGCCTTGCCATTAAGAGATGTTCTTCAAGAAACAAATCCCTAATTAATATTGAACACAAGGGGTTAAAAATCTAGTTTTTTAAAAATTAATGAAAGTCGTTTGTTAAAACATTATCCTGGAAATATACACCTGCTATAACTTTTCTTTTACAAAAAAAATTGTTAAGTTTATTTATTTTTGAGAAAGAGAGAGACAGAGAGCAAGTGGGGAAAAGGCAGAGAGAGAGGGAGACACAGAATCTGAAGCAGGCTCCAGGCTCTGAGTTGTCAGCAAAGAGCCCAAGATGGGGCTCAAACCCACAAACCGTGAGATCATGACCTGAGCCGAAGTCGGACACTTAACCAACTAAGCCACCCAGGTGCCCCGCGTGTACTTTAACTTTGAACTTTTAAACTATGACAGTTTCAATTACGTCCCTCAAAAAAGTATGGATATTTCATGAAAAGACAGAATGATGGTCCTGAAAAAGATCTTAAAGGTAAGTTATGTTATTGATGAAGAGACTAAAGTCTGCAATAAGTGAGATGCATCGGCCCCAAATTTATTCAAATATATCGATCTGAAAAGGATCAAGAAAACCCATCACTCAGTTTGTATCTTAATCATGATCTTCAGAAAATCATGAAACGTCAATGGCAGAATTTCTGAATTTGCATCTTTTTAATAATTACGTAAGCCCTGCGCTAACTCTAAACGGTCAAAAGGAATCAAGTCAGGTATCTGGTATAACCAGTATCTCAGTACTAACCAATAAAAGACAGTTTTTGGAGACCACTGTTTTTACAAAGGAAGGTTAGAGGACGTGTCCACAGGAAGACACTTACTACGTTAGACGCAACAGTGCAGGATAGCCAGTTACTTGCTGGATTTCCACAATCTGCGCACGCAAAAGAGGGCTGAATACGGAAGATTCTCAACCGAGGCAATTACCTGGTCCATCCCCATCTGTTGAAGTGCGAGGATTTTCATTTTTCCTTAGCATATCCACCCCGTAACTATTATGATGAGAAATGAGAAACATTTAGCTGGCAAAATGACAGAGAAAATGGCATTCCATACTTAGAATCTAGTTTATTTTCCGCTGAAGTCCCTCTCGTGGGTATATATTGTTTTGTTTTGTTTTGTTTTTTGTTTTGTTTTGTTTTGTTTTGTTTTGTTTTGTTTTGTTTTTTTCCTGGCTACTTTATCAGAGAATAAAAGCAGTTATTTAGACAGAAAAAACTAGAATGCTGTTGGGAACAATGTTCCTGTTGTCCTGTCCGTGAGCACCCACTCTGAATCCTCTCATGTCTGGGGCTGCTGGAGAATGTAACAGTGCACCTTACTACCGTGTGTCCATGCTCCTCTGCGAAAGCTATCCTCACCTGTAGGTACTTCATTCCACTTGCCCAGCACAGATTAGCAGAGGCCGTAACCTGTTGAACTTGGGATGGGGCCCGTGGTTTCTGGGTATCAAGGTAGCAAAGATCTTTGCTGCATGCCTGACCGTTCAGTGCTTTATCGTGACCAGCTCTGCCATCCCCGAAGTACAACTGAGTCACAATTGGAATGGCTTGTGTTGAGCTCTTGTTCTGACTTGATGGTAGTTTTTAATCTTCCCAAGAATCTGATATGAGGGTAGTCCACCTTGCTGTATTCAGATTCGGGTAAGATAATGAACTGACACATTGCCATTCACAATCGTGACGCAAGGTCTTGATGTTTTCCTCTGTGTGAAGAACCCATTCGACCAAAAATGTATATATTGTTTCCTACAAGGAGGCTGTGTAGAAACTTCAGTGGCTCCAAAATGGCGTTGTTGCTTCAGATTCCACTTTTGACAATGACATCGTGGCAAGCACTGTGTATTTCCCTAATAACAAGTTTTTCAAGGCTTCCAGAATCTTTCTTGCAGTAGATGATATCTGCATGGCTCTCAGAGAAGGCACGCTCCCTTGAGCCCTGGGAAGGGTACAGCCCACGACCACAGAACCATTCTGTTGCTCCAATTCATGGAAATTATTTAAATATTTGGGAGCCTGGTTGTTCAAATCTTCACCTTTATTTGCCAAGCTGTGAAACAAATGGCTTTTGTAATCATTTAAGTAAAAGGTATGTCTAGGGGGGCGCCTGGATGGCTCAGTCTGTTAAGTGTCCAGCTTTGGCTCAGGTCATGATCTCATGGTTCATGAATTTGAGCCCCGCATCGGGCTCTGTGCTGACAGCTCAGAGCCTGCAGCCTGCTTCCGATTCATGTCTCCCTCTCTCTCTCTCTGTCCCTCCCCTGCTCGCGCTCTGTCTCTGTATCTCAAAAATAATTAAACATTAAAAAAAGAAAGAAAGAAAAGGTATGTCTAATTAGGACAAGAAAATAAGAAGATGGGGACTGAGTTTCCCATTTCTGTCATAACCAACAACTTGGTTGTAACTAACATATTACCGTACCTTCCACCTTCAACCTAATGTCAAATATAAACATTCCGTAAAATCACACACACAAAAATCCATAGGGAGCATAACCTGGATGATGTTTCCTCTGACAGTTGGTGGAAGTCCTTGACTTATAACAGTGTTGTAGACACTCAAGGCTCATCCACAATGCCCATTCCCCCATTCTGAAGATGAGCAACCAGAGGACCACAGCACTGTGGTCTTGCCAAGCACAGAGGATTGGCCTCTAGGAACTGTCTGAATGTCCCTGTCTACTACTTCTGTCATCTGGTTTGGTTTCCACTGATTATTTTTTCTTACTATTATGGGACACATTTTCGTATTTCTTTGCATGCCTGGTTGTTTTTGATCGCATGCAATTTTCCTTTTTGGTTGCTGGATAGTTTGTATTCTTACAAATATTCTTGAACTTTGTTCTGTGATACGGTTACGTTACTTGAAAATTGTTGGGTCCTTTTGGATGTTACTTTTAAGCTGTCATTTTGGACACAAGACAAAAGAAAGGTTCAGTCTAGGTCTGACTGTCCCCTGCATTTGAGCTGTATGAGTATCTACGTGAAGCTCTCTACCTCGTGCTCCTCAAATTAAGGGGTTTCCCACTGTGACTATTGGAAATAGAAATTATTCCTTGTCCAGTGTGAGCTCCATTGATTGCCCCCTATAATTTTTTGAATAGTTACTTTCCAGCCTCCGGCATTTTCTTCATGTGTGAACAGATCAATATCATGTGAATAACTGAGGAGGGCCACCTACGGATTTCTGGGGTCCTCTCACCTCTGGCGTGCCGTCTGTGAACTTCGGTCAACGTGGTGTCCTCAGACTCTCAGCCTGTTTTTTCCGCACAGGAAACGACAGGGCTCCACCTGGGTTCCCCTTCCTGCACCAGACATCTTCTCAGGGCAGTAAGCTCAGTGGTCACTGTCCTTTATTGTAATCTTGAAAAGTATTACTCGTGCATTCATGTCTTTTGTCTTACTGTTTAGTTGTTTTAGGCTGGAGGGTAAATTTGGCTTGTATGAGTCCTTCCTGGTCAGAAGTAGAAATCTTTGCTTATGTGTTGTCAGACCTCTCGTAAGAATTTTCTTGAACAATCAGTACCTGTGGTGAACGGAAATGAAGAAAATCAGTTTAGGGAAATGAAGGAAATCGATTCAAATATAAAAACTTCTAAAAATGCAAACTAACCGAAAACCTCACTTGTCTGTATATTTCATACATTTTGAATGAACCAGCTGAAAAATAAAATACCTCCAGTGTACCTCATAGCAAAATACCCAGAACAAATTATAAGAATTCCAGCAATTGGACTGACAGCTCAGAGCCTGGAACCTGCTTTGGATTCTGTGTCTCCCTCTCTCTCTGCCCCTCCCCCTCCCCCCCTCAAAAATAAATAAACATTAAAAAAAAGATTCCAGCAATTATCCTGTCATTGTAATCCAAATTTTAGTTCAAGTTCTTCTAACAATTAATATTCCTACTCCATAGTAGACAGTCTTGGGGCACCTGCGTGCATTGGTTGAACGTCTGACTCCTGATTTCAGCTCAGGTCATGATCTCCACGGTTCGTGAGATCGAGCCCCAAGTCGGGCTCTGCGCTGACTTGGGTTTCTCTCTCTCTCCCTCTCTCTCTGACCCTCCCCCATTCTCAAGCATGCCCACACACTCTCTCTCTCTCTCTCTCTTTCAAAATAAGTAAATAAACATTTAAAAAAAAATAGTAGACAATCTTTCACCAGTCTTTTCAAAGAGGATACTGTGCTGTCAATGAGTAAGAGATAAAGACACATTCAGATTCTCTGAACCCTGAGTTGCCCTGAGATACAGAATTTGTGAGGTTCCCGTTCTCCCCTAAACTGTAAGAATTTGGTTTCTCCAGAAAAGTACTGGGGGCTACTTTTCAGACTTCCTAGCCAAGTGAACATGTCCTACCATGTTAATCTCACTCTCATCTTTTCTTCTTAAATGTACCCATTCTCTGCTGAAGGAGGTGAGCACGGGATGCCCTGTGAGCTGGCTCCGGGCACTTGGAATGTCCAGTCCTCTCTTCTGTCCTTGGAACATACACGCGCTCACCATTCCTACAGGAGGAGAGGAGTCATTTTCTAGGACAAGCGTTGAGAGAGTAATGCGTTGCTGAGATCACAGGGGTGGGTACGCGACCGAACCCTGTTAAAGCCTCTCTCTGGAGGGCTGGTGCAGAAATCTGCTTGTGTTGCGTCTACCCCCAAACAAGCTTCCTATCAGTTCCCTGGCCCCTTACGCCTGCCACCACCAATCTGGTGGGGGGGGGGGGTAGGGGGGTGGGTTCTGCTTCTTTCTTTGGTCCCTATTACCCTTCTGTAAATGGCAGCCCAGTTTCAAATTTCACCCTCCCTACCCTGAGGTTGCAAACCAACATTAACATGCATTAGTTACCATGGAGACACTAATGTCATTTGTATATGCACAACTTCTTGACGAAAAGATGACTTTTACAGACAACTTCAGACATGACCTCGTGGCTACTGAGACCACCTATGCGGTGTGAAATCTACTTGTAAATCTAGGAGTTGTTATGAAAGGGTTTACAATCTTATAAAGATAACATTGACCTGGAAACATTTATTTTCTTAAATTTGAGCCTAGCGGGCACACAGTGTTACGTTAGTGCAGGTGTACAACTTAGTGATTTTGACAAGTTTATACGTTACGCCACATTTATCACAAGTCCGTCCGGAAACATTTTTCCTTTTAAAATATTCTTACTTTAGAGCACAATTTTATAATTTAAATATATTTCCCCATTAATGTATAATTACACATTATGTTTTCTTCTCATTCCTTTTGGATTCCAGCAATCAGCATAAGGCAAAGATCAGTGGTACTAAAAGCCCCTGGGGTAAAGAAAATGTGTTTCTGCTAAATTCTCTTGTTAAGCGAATGTTCGGCATTGCTACATGAGTGCAATTTACATTAAAACTATTTCAGGGACATCAAAGGGCCTAACACTCAGATATGTTTCACTTTATCAAACAAAGGGCAGATTGCTTTCCTAGAGTGAGCTTCAAGCTTGTTGACCTGTGACCCCATGGATGTGTTTATCATGTGAGCTCTGCAGTCCAGATTCATCACCTAAAGCCACACGCCAGCTCCCTTCCTCCCAGGGCCCTCGTTCCGTCCTGCTTACTCGTCTCATGGGCCTTACTGCCTCAGGCTTAGCCCCTTCCAGGCTTTTTGGTCACACAGACTGATTCCAGCTTAATTACTCCCTCAGTTACCCCTCTCTGTCCAGATAGACTTTTTATACACTGACCTAAAATGGGATACATTTCCTGAACCAAGACTCTGAGCCTTGTTTTCATTCCTAGTAACACTTTCTTCCCAGAGCAGCACCATCACGCTGAAGTGGATTCTGTCTCCACTTTTTTTTTAAGCTCATTTATTTATTTTGAGAGAGACAGAGACAGTGTGAGTGGAGGAGGGACAGAGACAGAGAGAGAATCCGAAGCAGGCTCTGTGCTGCCAGCGCAGAACTGTTGGGGGGTTCGAACCCACAAATGGTGAGATCATGACCTGAGCTGAAACCAAAAGTCAAGACGTTTAACCAACTGACCCCCCCCTCCAGGCGACCCGATTCTGTTTCCAACTTCATGAAGTCTGCTTAAGCTATAACTCTGTGGTTCATTCTGTTCTGACACTGGTATTTTACCTGTTGTTGCTAATCTACACAGGACAGCAAGATTCTCTGACATTTCTCATTAGTGTTATCTACCTATTTTGAAAGATATGATTAAATGACCAGGATAAGTGATCATGAAACCTTATTACAATTCCAACAGTTCTTAATATTTTATTATTGCAATAAGCAGTTTTAAGCAGCTGAATCCGACAGACCTAGGGATTTATGTAATTGCTATGGTAGGCACTTCAAGCTAATCAGACAAGATAAGACGTTCATTTAAACTGTTGTAGTTAACATTATTTTCTAGTAGCCACAACAGCTTTCAGTTTCTTCTTGTGGGTTTTTTTTTAATCTTACACTTATAACTTAGTTCAATAGAATATATTCTTTGTGATCATTACCATCTTATGTATTTTTAAAACATTTTTAATGTTCGTTCATTTTTGAGAGAGAGAGAGACAGAGCATGAGCAGGGGAGGGGCAGAGAGAGAGGGAGACACAGAATCCGAAGCAGGTTCCAGGTTCCGAGCTGTCAGCACAGAGCCCGACACGGGGCTCAAACCCATGAACCGCGAGATCATGACCTGAGCCACCAAAGTGCCCTACCGTCTTATAGTTTAATTCTTTCTTCTACGGAGCACCTGGGCAGCTTAGTCAGTTAAGCGTCTGACTTCAGCTTGGGTCATGATCCCACGGTTCGTGAGTTCAAGCCCCTCTTCCGCTGGCACTCTGTATCTCTCTCTCTCTCTCAAAAATAAATAAACGTTAAATATTTTTCTTCTAGAAACATTTTTGATACTTACTCTTAGATATCTTGAGTTCTCCTGTCCCTATCCTATCTCCACCATGATCTTGGGTCTTAGATGACCTTACAAGTTCATCCGTGAGAGTCTATCCAATCTTCCAGATTCCCCAAACACCTATCGGACAAGGCATTTAAAATTACTCTTCCTGCGCTCTGTGGTCAGGTCAGAACTGTAAGAAACTGTGGAATCTGAGATGGTAAAAATGGAATGAATGCGGGGAAGTGAGAGCATGCTTGCTTGGGACACGAATGGGAAGCAAAAGCACCTGGTGGAGGAGAGGCCATCCTGGGAGGTGTTTCTAAGGGGGGTCAGGGAACCTGCAGGGAAGGGCCCTGTTAGAAAAGCTGCCCAGAAGGAAAAGTAAAGGGACACAGAAGAGCTGTCTCAGAGTCAGCAGCCAGCTCACCTTCTGGGTTCTGCCGTCTTCCTTCTCATTCAACCCTGAAAACAAGCAAGCAGGTTCACTGTCCTGCTGCTTATAACTAGGATACCATCTTAGGTAAGAGCATCGTCCTCCTATTAAAACAACAACAACAACAACACTCTGGGGACACCTGGATGGCTCAGTCCATTGAGCGTTCGACTTCAGCTCAGGTCATGATCTCCAGGTCTGTGAGTTCGGGCCCCACATCCAGCTCTGTGCTGACAGCTCGGAGCCTGGAACCTGCTTCGGATTCTGTGTCTCCTTCTCTCTGCCCCTCCCCCACTTGCACTCTGTCTCTCTCTGTCTCTCTCTCTGTCTTTCAAAAATAAAAATAAACATTAAAAAAAATAAACTCTTACTTTCATGCTAGCTGCCATTTCTTAGCAACAAACTCCTTTCTTCCAAAAATAGAAAGAACACATTTAACGACAGAAATGTTGGAGAGACTGGGAACTAACATAAGACCAGGAAATTCCCTGCTAATGGGCAGAAGTAAAGATACAATGTCTCTTCCACTTGCTACAAAGTCCTGAGGTACCCTGCAGGGGAAGTACAATACACAAGGTGCCCCTGGAAGATGGGAGAGAGCCCAGAAAAGGCTGGAAATCCCAAAGCCTTGTTTCTGATTCTATAAGGTTTCCGTTCATTCATAATAAGGAGTTTGTGGCAGATGGAGGTTCCTCCTGAAAGCATTTCACATCCACTTGGCTCTCAGAAAACCATCCCCTACCCTGGGGCCGATGTGCTGGAGGCCTGAAGGGGTCTCAACCAAGGTCAGGCCCCTCTGGTACCTGTGCTCCTACCTTAACCAGAGGTGCCAGTGTGCAACCGAGACCCCATTTGTCCCAGTGTGAGAACCTCTGTCATCAGGCATTTTTGCTTTGTTTCAAATCCATGGTGTACCTGCCATCACCTCTGGGCATTTCAGGAATATCTTTGTACTAGACTACGCTTGCCAGAGAAAATGAGGCATCGCTTCAAACAAACCTCTAGAGACCGAAGGGGTTTGTTTTAGCCACTAGATTTTCATGTGGTTATTCTTTATTCCTATTTTATTAGAAAATTGCTAAGAGTAAAAGGAAAAACATTATTATTGATCTCTGAAAACACAATGTTCACAACTTGACTTTTAGCAATTACATCTCATGGGTTTTGTTTAAATGTTTTTTTTTAATTTGTTTTTAATGTTTATTTATTTTTGAGAGAGAGACAGAGACAGAGACAGAGCCTAAGTGGAGAAGGGGCAGAGAAAGGGAATCACAGAATCCGAAGCAGGCTCCAGGCTCTGACGCACAGAGCCCGACGTGGGGCTTGAACACATGAATGTTGAGATCATGACCTGAGCCGAAGTCAGACGCTTAACCGACTGAGCCACCCAGGCACCCCTCTATCTCATGTTTTTAATAATACCAAGTACAATCGTGATGTGTGATTATTACATTACTCAACATTCTCCATTTGCTTCCACCATAAAATGTATTTAAAAACCTACATAATATGCGTATCTATGATGCAGATACATAGTGCACATCTATTGCAAACATAACTTGCTTATGAATGGTATTCTGATATATCTATTTAGTTATTTTTATTTTTTCTTCTGTTTCTGAAAGGACGTAAGATCGCTTATAAGGAGAAAGAGTATAAAGTAGGAAGAGATGCACAGGATTAAAGAGATGCACAAAATAAAGGCAAAAGAGAAATTGAGGCAGAACCATAAAATGAGAGAAGGAATTGGCACACAGCACTGTCATCCAGAATGGCATCTATAATAAATAAGAGATTAATAATATTGTGAGCATGAGTGGCCACTAGAACTGGACCTTACAGTTGTTCCACCGTAAGCCATAAAAATGAGTGTATATATAATTATAAGTTAAGAGAAATAAGTGAATGTATATATAATATATATAATATATATAATATAATATAATCAATTATTATATTATATGTGACATAATATAATCAATTATTATATTATACCATATTATATAAAAGTGAATGCATATATAACATTAATATATAATAGAATACTGAAGACGTATATAATATTAATATAATATAATAGTGATTGCATATATAATAATGCATATATAATATAATATAATATATAATACAATATAATTTATGAATGCATATATAATATAACATAATACAATAAAAGTGAATGTATATATACTCTCTGTTAACATTTGCATTTTTCACGTGTACTGCTTGTTGTGGAGAAGCCACACATTGTTGTTATCTTGGCCTGGGAAAATACCTTCCATGGGGCATTTTATTTAGAGACACACATAACAGAGCAGTCTAGGAGGCAGATTTTGGAGAATGATTGTAGCTAATTTTACCTGTTACCGCACACAGTTTTAGAAAGTGTCAAGCATTTCAAGGTTGGAAACTCAAAAGTAACAATGTCCATTACTAGATAGCCTACAAATCACTTTTATATACAACAGGTCTTTTCATCTTAGCGTGGAAAAGTAGGGCTATTGTCTGTCCCATGTGATGTGTGAGATCGCTAGGCTTGCAGCTGGTGAGTGATTGACCCGAGTAGATGAAGGAAAGATCGAGAGACTTCAGCTCAGATCCCACGATTCCCCACAATGTACCAGCTTCACATTTACCACTCGTGAATTTGAGGCATAAACTTATTCTAAACTTATCGCTTCCATTTTTCATTTACATTAGAAAGGTTTTCTTCTGAATTTTGGTCTTCTCAATGCATCGAGAAGAATTTCAGGAGCACATGAGCTCAAGAAATTCTCAAGTGTGGAAAGCAAGGAGTCTCCTGTCTCCCCAAGGTGATTTAAAAAACTCTTTCTCCCAGCCTGCCTGTGAATCACCCAGGAATCTTGTTAAAATACAGATTCAGATACAGGAGATGGCAAGGCCTGGCTGACATCGTGGAATTTTCCAACATGCCATGTGGACCTCTGGAGCTCCCTCACTCTTGGCTCATGTAGGCTCTTTTCCATTTGCAATTTTCTTTTAACTATGTACTTATTTCCTTATTGTTTTTTGAGACAGTGCACAGGCGAGTGTGCAGGGGAAGGGCAGAAAGAAGGGGAGAGAGAATCCCAAGCAGACTCTGAGCTATGAGCCCACAGCCCCATGCTGAGTTTGATCTCACCAACCGTGAGATCATGACCCCAGCCAAAATCAAGAGTCCGAGGTTTAACCGGCTGAGCCACCCAGATGCCCCTCCATTTACAGATCGTAGGATAGCGTGTCTCCTTTGAGAATTTCCCAGCAACTTCCTTTAATGTGTAAGCTTTGAATTGTTGTTATTGATCTTTTTTAACCAATGAAATGGATCTTTCAAGGAGGTCAACGGGTGCTCAAAACCATTCGGCTGGCTAGAGAAGCAGTTTTAAAGGTCTGGTTTTCTGATCCCAAAGTTCTCTCCACCCTGTCACCACCCCCGCAGAGGAAGTACTGTGACACTCTCCCGTGGGAGGTGATGCGGGCCGCAGTGGGTCGGCAAATGCAGGGGTGGGCGGTCAGACCGGGCTGGCTGGGGAGACCCAGCGTCTCTACTGCAGGAGGCTCTGTTCATCCCCTTACAAGACACCCCTGTCACATGCCCCACGTGCCAGGTGCTGCTTTCCGGATCATGCTCTCCCCTGGTACCTCGGGTTCCACCTGTGCTGAATCTACCCAATTGGCCCTTCTGTGCCCACTTCAGTCTTGGCCCAGGCCGATGCTTCCCCTGGTCACTTCTCTCTGCCCTGACTCTTCATTTAGCTTTTTTTCAACCCCATCACTTCCCTTCCTGCCCCTTAGTGATCATCACAGTCTTTCCTTGTCTCTAATTCAGCTTTGCCTCCCTTCTCTCTATTAAAGCTACAGAAGAGGAGAGTTTCCTGTATGATTAGCAAAGTGGTTGGAAATACATTCTTAGGTGCTTAGTTTTTCTTGTGGGAAAATGCAATACGTCAGGGTTGATTTTCTACGTCTTTGCTCTTTAATCTCCTATTTTGAGTTTTACCTCCTATGTGATTTTCTTAGAAGATTGCCTTCATCACGGTCAGGAGAATACATTGCATTTGGCTGACTGATCTCAGCTGCGAGCTGTACCTCAGGGTCCCATCCCCACACTGCACGGCCCATAAATGTTGAATGATGGAAATGATGCCTGCAGTATCATTTCATGGTAAGCGCACAAGGTGTGACTGGCAACTGCCCGTAAGAGAAACACTATAAATTCCAGTGAAAAAACTACAATGATATACAACGACAGCAAGGTGACACCTGCATCCAGTGAGGCTCTCATGGAAACCCACACTGTGAACCTGGTGAGAGCCTCGTGATGTCCGTGGCTCATGTAATTAAAGGAATACAGCTTGCAGATGAGGTCTGTCATCACTGAAGGAGATTTAGAAAGGAACACTACAGGGGCGCCTGGGTGGCTCAGTCGGTTGAGCGTCAGACTTCAGGTCAGGTCATGATCTTGTGGTCCGGTCCATGAGTTTAAGCCCCACATCAGGCTCTGTGCTGACAGCTCAGAGACTAGGGTCTGCTTTGGGTTCTGTCTCTCTTTCTGTCTCTGCACCCCCCCCCCGTCTCAAAATAAATAAACATTAAAAAATTTTTAAAAAAAAGATGGGGTGCCTGGGTGGCTCAGTCAGTTGAGCATCCGACTTTGGCTCAGGTCATGATCTCACATGGGTTCGAGCCCCGCGTCGGGCTCTGTGCTGACAGCTCAGAGGCTGGATCCTGTTTCGGATTCTGTGTCTCCCTCTCTCTCTGCCCCTGCCCTGCTCATGCTGCTTCTCTCTGTGTGTCAAAAATAAATAAACATTAAAATTTTTTTTAAAAATTTAAAAAAAGAGAAAGGAATGCCACATACTGCCGAACTGTCTTTTCTTCCCCCAGTTCATCCAATTAGTTAGCATAACAGACACTGAGGATATAAAAAAGGATAGTATAATTCCTTGTCCAAAATAACCTTAACAGAATAATTTTATTAAAAGAAAGATCAACTATATCCATTTTATATATGCACCGTGGATATGTGACTGCATGTATGTAAATATGCATACAGGCACTGTGGATACATGACTGTATAAATGTATATATGCACACGGGCACTGCAGATATGTGACCGCATATATGTATATATGCATACATGCACTGTGGATATGTGACTGCATATATGTATATATGCATACGCGCACTGTGGATATGTGACTGCATATATGTATATATGCATACATGCACTGTGGATATGTGACTGCATATATGTATATATGCATACGCGCACTGTGGATATGTGACCGCATATATGTATATATGCATACATGCACTGTGGATATGTGACTGCATATATGTATATATGCATATGCGCACTGTGGATATGTGACTGCATATATGTATATACGCATATGTGCGTACATATATACACATGCATACATATGCACATATAGGTAGCAGAGTAACTATATATATACATGCATACTTACATACACATATGTGAGTTTTAAAATACAGGTGTTGCTATTATTCAGGCATCGTGTGGCCAATAGGTCCGGAGATGACTCATTGAAGAGATGGGTTATTATACTCTCAGAGCCCAGGAGGAGGGGGCATACCAGGCCGTGCAATGCACACAGGGCCCCATGGGGAAGCACCAGGGTCGGCCAGAAGGCAGAAGCAATGAGGGGAAAACATAGGCTGGCGCCTGTATTGTGATTCCTGCCGGAAGGAGCAGAATGGGCAGGGTAAGGAGATTTAGGACCCGCTGGTGCGAATAATCCCCCTGTGCTCTGGAGTAGAAGAGAACTAGGCTGAATTATGGGTGGGTTCCAAAACAGGTTGAGCCTGTGGATTTGTCAGGCAACCACTGTTTTTATCTACTGATACACAGCCAGTTACTCCAAACTGGCAGCTTGAAACAACAGACACGGGTCGTCTCAGTTTCTGTGGGAGCCCCGGTGGCTTAGTCGGGTGGTTCTGACTCCTGTTCACTCAGAATGTCAGCCGAATTCCAGGCATCACCATGGTCCTTTGGGAAGGATTACTTCCAGCTTGCTCACGTGGACATCTCCACAGAGCTCTCTCCTGGGTTCTCCCGAGACGGAGGGAGGGAGGGAGGGGGAGAGAGAGACAGAGCAAGCGCTGAGGACAGAAGCCACAGCCCTTTTGTCATGAAATCCTGGAAATGACATCACAGGCAAGGCAGTACGTCCAGCCCGCACGCAACAGGAGGGCCTCACACAGGGGCCAGGGGGTGGGGAACGTGGGCCGCCTCGGAGACCACAGACCACACCACGAAGTCAGGAGGCATGCAGGAAACTATGAGTCCTCACGCTATCCCTTAAACCTTACACATCTGCAGGCTCAGACACTGAAGGACGCATAACAGATGGAAAAAATAGAACAGTTCACGGACAGCTTGTTAGTGGCCTAAATATGCAAAGAACTCTTAAAAATGAAAAAGAAAATAATTAAATTCAACAGCTGAGCTCCCAGGAGACAGAAGGGCAGTTCAGAAAAGAAGAAATGCATATTTCCACCAAACATATGGGGGGAAAGTATTCAAGCATCGCCGCAGTGAAAGAAACACCAGTTGGGGCGCCTGGGTGGCTCAGTTGGTCAAGCGTCTGACTTCGGCTCAGGTCATGATCTCACGGTTCGTGGGTTCGAGCCCCGCGTCAGGCTCTGTGCTGACCGCTCAGAGCCTGGAGCCTGCTTCGGATTCTGTGTCTCCCTCTCTCCCTGCCCCTCCCCTCTCATGCTGTCTCTCTCTCAAAAATAAACAAACATTAAAAAAAACAACAGGCAAACAAAAAAGGAACACCAATTAGAAAGAGATTATTGGGGCGCCTGGGTGGTGCAGTCGGTTAAGCGTCCGACTTCAGCCAGGTCACGATCTCGCGGTCCATGAGTTCGAGCCCCGCATCAGGCTCTGGGCTGATGGCTCAGAGCCTGGAACCTGTTTCCGATTCTGTGTCTCCCTCTCTCTCTGCCCCTCCCCCGTTCATGCTCTGTCTCTCTCTGTCCCCCAAAAAATAAATAAACGTTGGAAAAAAAAAGAAAGAGATTATGCTTTCAAATATCAGAGACGTAGAAATTAAATCAAATTAGAACATCCAGAAGAAGACAGGTTTCTTCACGTAGGCTCCTAGTGGAGGTACAAAGCGGTATAACTTTTCTAGAAAGCAGGCTGCCAACAAGTGTGTGTTCGTACATTTTATATAGAAATTCTCGTTCTCGGTGTCTAGAATAAGAAGACACAAAATGTAGACGCAGATTTAGCCACAAAGATGTTTATCATAGAGTTACTTGTATTGGCAAAAGAAAAAAAAAGTGGATGCAGTTTAAACATTCGACATTGGAAGAATTATGTAAATGGAAAAACCACCCCCTCTGCTAAATGAGAAGGGAAAATGGAAGGATTCTCTTCTAAGTCAGAGAATGTTCAAAGAAAGTGGCTCAGCTCAGCTCAGCAGCAAAGGCACTGCCACAAGATGAAATGTGTCCCGAAATAAAAAGGAGAAACTCAGGTTTGCTCTGGAGAGAAAAGGGGCAGACATGGAGGAGAGGGGGAAGGAAGAGAAATTTGCCGAGAAATTAAGTATCAACTGAAAAGTCCTCAACCGAGACATGTCTGAAGAACAATGATGTCTTTAGGGAGCATCAGGGTGTCTTCACTGCAGCAAGGGGGACCCCCACCTCACCCCACCCCAAATCTTCAGTCACACACACACAAACACCTTCTGCGATGTTTCTATTAAGGAGAATACCTGGAATTCATATTTGGGTCAATGTGATGCCGACAAGGAGACCTTAGGAGAGACAGTGCGGAGGTTGCAGAGAGAAAATAATTGAATGGAAGCCTGCACATAGAGTCAGGATTAATGGTGAGAAAATGACACCGCTCTCGTCATTTACAGAAATCCCGCTGAGGGCAGTGAACTTTCTACCATAGATATATGGGGATGCGGAGCCAATCTTACCTACAGCGCAGAAAGTAGGGTGACCCCAATTGTTACTTCCATCACCCAAATCATAGAATTCTATGCAGCCCTCATCAACGAAGCTTTAGAAGAAAGCGTGATGGCAGACGAGGGCGTCTGAGCCTTGTTGTTCCGCGGATAAGCAAGTGCGGAATAGCAAAGCTGGTGTTTAATTTCGTAACTTACGCATTGTTACACGTGGAAATGGCGTGTCTAAGACACGTCAATATGCCTACGTGCGGGTGCCGGGGCTGACGCGATTTTCGTCTTCTTTGTTCATCTGTATGCCAAACAATAAAAAGCAGTGCTTGCTTTCTTAGGCGATCAGATCTCTAAGCCCCTGGTAAGGCTGGCTGTGTGTTTATGTGTCTCAGGATGGGCTCTCAAGAAGTAGAGCCTGAAGGAAGGATCCTTGCTTAAAGGACTCACAGCTCCTAGGGGAGAAGCAGGGCAGGGCAGGTGGGAACAGTAAGGAAGAAGCTTTAGGTATCTCAGGCATGCAACGATATTCCTATTTTCCCTTTAAAACTGATTCTTACGTGGCTGTTAAACTCCACACGTAGAGGATTTATTTCACAAAATGAATACGTGCTCATGTTTGGTGCAAGCTGTGTGGAGTTGTTGTTTTCTGTGAGTGGTCATTTAGAGACTTAACTGGTGACACGTAGGGAGCTAATCCCTCAAGACTGCTCTGTTCGCCATTGCCTGTTCTCTGACGCTGCAAAGTAAGTGCCTTGGGTAATCTGATACCAGGTTTAATCAGAATAATGTTGTCCCCCATGAGAATGAAAATACCAATATACGATTCTACCTTTGTTTGGTGGTGAGAGCCTCAAAACATCTCCTTATGACCCATTTGTTCATTGCCGTTTTATATCATCCTCTGGTCTCACCTTGAGTGACCTTCACATTACCATCTCTGCTACTCTTACCCCCATCACAGTCCATTTTCACATAGCAGCTAGAACGATCCTTTTAAAATCCAAGTTGGGTCTTGTTTCCCCTTTCCTGAAATCCCTCCAAGGCTTCCTATCCATTTCCAAGAACTGAATGGTCTTTGCCCTTATCCTCACCTCCCACATCTCCCCTCCTTTTCTGGGCTCCACAAAGCCTGCAAGTTCTTCCCTCTGCCTCCCCCGTAGGCATGTGGTTCATCTGTTCAGTTCCTTGGGTCTCTTTCCAAATGCCACCTCGCCAGAGAGCCCTTCCCATGCCCCACTAGCCAACCTTTCCCCTCTTTCCTCCTTTATTTTCTCAAGGTGAGGGTCCTCCCCTGGCGTATTTCATTTTAACTTGGAATTCTGCCCCCTGACATGGAAAGGAAGCTCCCCAGAAGCAGGAACATGGTCTCTTGTTCATTTCTGTGTCCTTTGTGACTAGTGCTCATTGTTGTAGGTTCATTATTTTTTTAATGAACACATGTGTTGATAACCTACAGACATTTCCTCCCATTTACTCCATGGTCCTGAAGCAGCTTCTGTCCTTGAAAATTAAGGACTCCTTTTCTCCATGCCTAGAACTCCAGAAACATTTCCTAATCCTGCCTCACCGGTCCCTGGGAATGTGGGAAAGACCTATTCTCTTTACTTAAACAGGTTTTTTGGGAAGGAATAAGAGTAAAGATCAAAACCTAAGCCTTAATGAAGGGGAAAACATTCCAATGACTGACATTTTCCACAGCCTTATTGAAGTATAATTGATTATAGCGACCTGCACACATTTAAACGTTTATTGTGTATTCCCAGGTGATCGTTTCTATAGACGATCATGTCATCCGGAAATCTCAGGACTGGAGAATAGTTAGCCCTAGACTAAACGCTGCTCTGCCCTTTCCCACCAAATCTCAGAAGGAAGACTTAGGAACATCAAAATTAACTTGTTTCTAACCTAGATGCGTTACATTTCTCTTTTATTCCTTCTTCAGTGGGCTGAAACCTCCGATATGATACTGAAAAAAAAGTCACAGGAGCTGACTGGCTCTGAGTAACAAAGGATCCTAGTAACTTACATATTATTAGGCCAAGTGACCATGTGTCACAGCTCACTGATGCTCTCAGCATCTGGGGCCTTTTGGCTCTATCTCCATGTTTTATTTTCAGTAGTTTCCATTGTTATGTCTACAAGTTCAATGATCTTTCCTTCCGCAGGTTTTTTTTTTTAATGTTTATTTATTTTTGAGAGAGAGAGAGAGAGAGAGAGCGAGCATGAGCAGGGGAGAGGCAGAGAGAGGGGACACAGAATCTGAAGCAGGCTCCAGGCTCCGAGATGTCAGCACAGAGCCCGATGCGGAACTCGAACCCATGAACTGTGAGATCATGACCTGAGCCAAAATCGGACACTTAACTGACTGAGCCACCCAGGAGCCCCCTTCCTTCTGCAGTTTTTTAATCTGTCATTAAAGTCACCCAATATATTTTCCACATCAGACACTGTTAGTTTTTGTTTCTGAGAGTTAAATTCAAATATTTTTATATTGGTGCATCTTCCCCATAGCTCTGGAATACACGGAATACCGTTATAATACCTGTTTAATGGCACTGCTTTCTGATTTGACATCCCTTTCAGTTCTGGCTTCACTTTTCTCCTCATTATGGATAGAATTTCCCTGCTTCTTTGCAAGCCTGATCATTTTTTATTGAATGCCACATATCACGAACGTTACCTTCTGCATGTTGGACATCGCTTCGTTCCTCTAAATATTTTCGGTATTTGTTCCGACACGCGGTTTTGTTACTTAGAGCCAGTTTGATCTTCTTAGGTCTTGCTTTTAAGATTTGCTAGGGGAGGCAGAGCAGTGTTTAGTCTAACTATTCTCCACTCGTGAGACCCAACGCTTCAGTTTGCCCTGTGGACACAGCCACCAGCCCCAGCTTGTGTCAGCTTCGAGTAGAGTTCCCCCTGATTCTTTCAAGTACTCCTTTCCCTGCCCAACAATTCCCTGCCAGTGACCGTGTGGTCTTCAGTGCTCTTCAGGACCATCAGTGGGCACCTGACACGTGTTTGCAGAACACAGCTCTCCACGCGTTCCCTTCTCCGGCAGTCTCCCATGGGAAATTTGCCCTCACTCTCAACCTTGACTCTTCCCTTCCATCTTGTCTAGTCAAAGAGTCCGCCAGGCTCTGCGTCGTGCCTCTTTGTCCTCTGCCTGCACCGCAGTATTCCCAGGGCTCCCCTCATTCCTGTCTCGCCGGGATCACTCTCCTTCATTGTCTGATGCTCAGATTCTTGAAAACTATTGTTTCAAATATTTCGTCCTGTTGCTAGTTGTCTCATGTGAGAAGGTAGACCCAGTCCTTGTCACCCTTTCTTAACTGTAACCAGAATTTCACCACCACCCCCCGTATATAATTTTAGCCTATGTGCAACTGACAGGGAGTCCAGAGGGTGAGGTCTGACGGATGTCTCTTGTGTGTGCTCCTATCATGCCCTCCCGTGTCTTTCCAAGACCAACACCTGCTTCTCCACCAAGACTCCCTGCCTTCTCTGGGACTGAACTCCGCAACGGTCTCTGTCTCCTGTAGCTTTTACTTCTTTCCTCCACTGGTTTTGAATACACTCAGATCTATCCCAGGAAACTGCCCCCCAATCACTAACCAACACTACTGAGTTGTTATTACTCCCTGCCATTTTTCCTCTTCATGGTGTAACTCTGTGTATCTCCCCATCTCATTTTCTGTCCTCTCCTCACACCATTGAAATATGGTGCCCATCTCCAACACTTGTTAGAGCCCCATTTTCTATGGTCACCAATAATCTGTACATTGTCAAATCCAAGACGGCATTTTTCTGTTTATTCTGTGTGACCCCCAATTGCCCCTGTGACTAGATCCCTTCCTCCTTCCTGAAAGAGTCTTCCTCCTGGGTCTTGGTAACCATCCCCTCACTTAGTTCACCTTCTGCTTCTCTGTCTTCCCCCCATATTCACGGGCTTCTCTCTTCCTGTTCAACCCAAAGGATGCCAATTTGGCAGGGTCCACTCTTAGCCTTCTATTGAATTTATTCCTTGTGCTGTCTCACTGTTTCCAAAGTCAGAGAGTCATTTTCCCTTAGATACCGTCGCTCGAAACAAGCAGATTGCCCCAAACAGAAATTATGTCGTCAACCTCTGCCATTTCTGTCCCATCGACCCCAAGTGGTCCTCTATCCCCAAGAAGGCACCATTCTCATGCCAAAATCCAGAGCCGTTGTCCATATTTGATGAGTCAATAAATCCGGTTGAGTCTGCATCTTAAATGTTTCTCAAATCTATATATTCCCATTCACCCTCCATACTATGAGCTTCATTCAGGATTTTCTTACTCTTTGCTTAGATTACTGCCATTGGTTTTTCGTGGCCTTCCTGTCCACAGTCCTGTCCATGTTCACTCATTCCTTCATTCAACACTTATTGACTGCCTGGTATGTGTCAAACTCTATTCTCAGCAATGGTCAGGCAGACGCGGACCTCCTCTTGTGGAGCTTTCATTTTAGATGGGGGAGACTGGAGTCCCCCAAACAAACAAAACAAAGAAACTAACAACCAACAAGTCAAATATCAGTTAGCGGCAAATTCTATGCCAAGAACTTAAGATTGTATGGAGACGGAAACATCTCTAAAGAGACAGTATTTAAGATATGATCTAAGTAGCATGAAGGGCTCAGCCATGAAGAGGGAGGGCCAGGGTCCTTTAATTTTCTATCAGAGTTATTTTTCCAAGATGAAATTTTGTCAGGCCACATCCCTCAACACACACCTCTTCCCTGTTTGGCTTCTGGTAGAATCCAGGTCAGCTCCTTATCTTAGCATATGAAGTGAGTCCCTGTAGACATGGCTCCTCCAGCCTCTGTAGCCTCATGAGTCTCAATCTTAGTTACTTTTGCTTCTAGAACAAACTATCCCAGACGAGGGGCCTTAGAAACGGCAGAAGTGTATTTCTCTTATTTCTGGAGGCTAGGAGTCTGAGATCAGGATGCCAGCGTGGTCGGATGAGGGCCCTCTTCTCACCATGTCCTTATGTAGCTCTGTGGGATCTCTTTTATAAGGGCATTAATCTCATTCCTGAAAGCCTTGCCCTCACATAATTATCTCCCAACCCACCTCCTACTACCATCACATTGGTCACTAGGTCTCCAACAGATGGATTTGGGGTGGGGGGGCGGGGACACAAACACTCAGACCATAGCAAGCTCTATTGTTTGTTCTTTCCTCCAGACCTAGGCAACGCTCCTTCCTGAAATTCACCTCTACTTATCGCCTCCATTTCTCACACATCGTCCTTCCCTTTCTAGAAAGTTATTGCCCACCTACCGAATGTGTAAACACTGAATGACTTGGTGAGGTGGGAGCCCCTCACAAGTTGTCCGTGCCCTGCCTACAGCATACTTTAAACCAGGTCTTCATTACCTGAAATGTACTCGTGATGGGGTCTGTGCACATTCTTAGTGGAAAAGTTAATCCGGTTTCTGGCTCCTAGAGTTCCTGTGAACAACTACAGCAAATGTTTCCAACGTGAAGGCGAATCCAAGTGTAAAAGTAAATTAAAGTTGGGACTCATGGAGGAGAATGTTCAAATTTCTATTAATGGGCAAAAGAAAATGTAATGTAGCAGTTCTTTCCTTTTGCTCTTATACTTAAGTGGCAATGAACTTTTAATAGTTCTAATGTAAGTATACACCCCATTACAACATAAAGACACAGAGGTATGTTTACAGTGATACTACGCTAGTGTTCAGGTTCAGGTCACGATTATTTTGGTCTTCATTATCCATTAACCCGGTCTTGTCTTCCTGTTCAAATAAAATAATGAAAATCATACATCCACTGGAAATGTACTGTTTAGGTTTTTGTTCTTGAATATAAAAGAGGAAGGATGATTACTATGGAACAAGTTGTGTCCCAATCCTCCTAATTCATACGTTCCAGCCCTAACACCCAGGGTGATGGTATTCAGAGATAGGGCTTTCAGAGAGAAATTAAGGATAAATGAGGGCTTCGGGGTGGGAATCCAATCCAATGGCACTGATGTCCTGTAAGAAGAGGAAGAGATAGCAGAACCCTTCTCCCTGTCACAAAAGAACACAGCCAGAAAGCAGCTAACTCCAAGACACGAAGAGTGTCACCAGAAACCAAAATTTCCAGCACTGGCACTGTAAAAACAAAAAACAAAAAAAACAAAACAAAAAACAATTTCTGCTGTTTAAACCACCCAATGTGTGATACTTAGTGGGGACCGCCTAAGCAGACTGACACAATGATACAACCTACTGAGCAAAGTGAGCTATAATTTGACAGTGACCCTTGCTATGGAATCATCCTGAGTACAAGCAGCATTTTATTTTCCACAGTAATCCCTTCCACGGGCCTGTGAGGACCGTGCGAGGTAAAAGGGTTAAGTACTGTTTAACCAGTGTGTATACTCAGTTCCTTTTATCTCCCTGGGACTTATTAGCACACGGAGTATCAATCCACTAGGAATGAATAATACCTTGGATGACATCAGCTTCCGCCAACATGTGGGGGTTACTATGGTAATGGGGAAAGTTTTTCAGAGCACAAAACAAGCACCATGCTTGATATATTAGTCAGCCCGGGAAAGCAGTCACATATAAGCTACAGCATTCATTCAGTGAATAGTCATTTATGGGGCATGCGTGTTAGCAATTCCGCTGTTTTTCTGAACATCAAAACTTTGGCAGTTGTATTGAGGATCTTGGCAGATGTACAAAAGCGTTAACACTCATTTTCAGAGCCCAGTTGTTTGGGGGCTTTGTTTTGTTTTGTTTTGTTTTGTTTCAGTCTTTATTTCTTGGAACCCATATTTTCGACAGGTTCACAGGGTTTGGAAACCAAACACCAGAGTGAAAGTCCTGTACAAGAACTCGACTCCACTGTCCCTACAAAGTAAGCAGTTTCTTCCCCTCCTAGTCACTTAGAAAGTACTTTTCTTGTTAATTATATTGGTCTTTTTTAGTACAACGTTTTATCATGCTGCCGCCCTCTCTAGTTTTTCTAAAAATGAAGTATGCTTGGGGCGCCTGGGTGGCGCAGTTGGTTAAGCGTCCGACTTCAGCCAGGTCACGATCTCGCGGTCCGTGAGTTCGAGCCCCGAGTCAGGCTCTGGGCTGATGGCTCAGAGCCTGGAGCCTGCTTCCCATTCTGTGTCTCCCTCTCTCTCTGCCCCTCCCCCGTTCATGCTCTGTCTCTCTCTGTCTCAAAAATAAATAAAATGTTTAAAAAAAATTTTTAAAAAAATGAAGTATGCTACACCAACATATCTCCCCTCTTCACACTCTTTTATACTGATAGTGCACACGAAAACCTCATAGTGGATCTTGGTTTTAGCCACGCATTGAACAAGCTCTTGTATGATTTCTGTGCATAAATCTTCTCAAATCCTGGCTCCGGCAGGAATTTCTAGCTCTGTGACCTTTGGAACAGGTGGAAGGCAAGTTTTGCAGGTTGCAGGCCACACGCTGGGCCTTCAGGAAGAGGACCAGAATGTTGATATGCCATCAATATGTGCTAACATGTGACACTGGCATCAGAAGGGCATCAGAAGGACACTGGCATCAGACCTGGGTGGGCTGGAAGTCACTCTGTCGACAGACCACTCTGGACTTGGGATTATTCGAAACTGGGGGGACACAGAGTCTTGCTTCCTCGCCACACTTCAGCTAATGGTTCGGTGAAGGACACAGACTGAGGAAACCATCAGTGAATGCCTCCAAGCACCCTTCCCCTACCCCCATCGAGATGGATATTGCTGTTGAGAGGGGACCTCGCAGTGACTTTTTGCCTTTAGACATTTATTTAGTGTAAAATCGGCCAATTCAAAATGTTTTGTCAGGAACGAGGGCATCAGTCACAAAAAAGTAAGTTTCAAAAAAGGATTCATGCAGTTATGTGTTGGACCTACCCACATCTCCCCCAAAATGTAATGACTCTTCTAAAGTAATAATTAACTTGCTCGAGTTGTCAGCCTTCTCTCTGACTGATGCAGTCCCAGCCACCTCGTGGCTTGCTGATCATTTCGTTTTTAACGTGGAACAATGGTGGGGCGCTGGGGGGGCTCAGTCAGTGAAGGGTCTGACTTTGGCTTGGGTCATGACCTCACCGTTCATGGGGTCAGGCTCTGTGCTGACAGCTCGGGGCCTGGAACTTGTTTTGGATTCTGTGTCTCCCTCTCTCTCGGCCCCTGCTCTCTCTCTCTCTCTGTCTCTCAAATCTAATAAATAAACATTAAAAAAAATCAGTGTGGAACAATTGTCAATAGCTTTGGTGATGCAATGACTCTGAGGTTAATTTCACAATGATAGAGCCCACCCTTCTACCTTTATAGGTAAAAAAACATTTGGGGAATTTGAAGTTTGTTTTACTTGCAGATAAAAACAAATGGACTAGAGTATCATTTTTAAAAGATCATCAATAATGCATAATAATGTGTGTTTGGGGTTTCAGAGCACTTGATTGTATTCAATTCAGAGCAGAAACAAGAAGAAATGACCATCAAGCCACAAGGGCTGATTTCAAGAACAACTAGAACAAGGAACTTGGCTCTAGTGACTTTCCCTGAGTATTGTCACCAGACTGGTTAACATGCAGGGCAGAGGACCCCCGGAGACCCCGAGCACACGGGGTGCGGGAGTCTTTGGTCGCGCGTTCCTGGCTTGTGAACTCTTACCTGCTGGGAGATAGTGCTCGGAGTCCACAGAAAGGGGGGAGTCCCCCAATTCTTTAACCCGGGGGTCAAGATGAACTGGGATTTGCAGACAGAGCTGCCTTTTCCACTGCCGTGGCTGAAGGTAGCGCAAGGTGGCGGCCAGTCCAGCAGCCCTCAGTGGACACTCCCTGGTGCATGTGTACAACCCGGATACTTGTGTATCTCAGGTCCTACTGTGTCTTCAGGCCTGCTGTCCTTGTCGGAGAAGAGGTCTGGGCATAGCCTGCCATAAGCAGGGTGCTCTGAGAAACACTTCAAACCACTATTAATTTTAAACTGGGAAATAGGTGAAACTACTGGTCAGGAAGCAGCCAGGATAATATACCAAAAGGACAGACACTCTTCCGAATAAACTGTGGGGTGTAGGAAAGCCGTGACACGAGATTTCCTACTTTCCTTCAGAAGGAAAGTAAGGTGGCACAAGGGTCCGCTGATCGTCATGATACGCCTGAGGTGCCTGGAGCAGGTGCGTGTCCTGAGTTAACGTATGTAATGTGCGGGTCTGTAAACATGTGGCTGGGGCTACAGTGTACCGGCCTTGGGCATGCGCTATGGTTCCACAGTTCTGCCACTGAAAATCAGAGTGTCCTGGTGCAAGGAGCTTAAATACTCTGAGCCTCAGTTTGCATATCCGTAAAATGGGCATAATAATAGCAACTGCCTTTTAAGTTTGTTAAGGGAGCAAATGAATTAATGCATGCAAAGCCCTGAAAACCTGGTGCAACTATGTAAATTAGTATCACGACTAATGCAAGATGCCTGGACTGTACGAAGTGATCTTCAACCTCTCTAAATCCAGGTTGAACTCCACTGCCATCTATCTATCCACGACCAAAAATGTTCATTTTCACTGTGACGGTCCTGCTTTTCTTAGCTCTTCCTTTTTGAAATACATGTTGGATGAAAAGGACCACTTAGTCCCCTCGCTGTTGAGTCTTGCCGCCATGGTCCTTCCTGGTGGAAGTGGCAAAGCCAGGGGGCGGGTGCACGTCTGGAAACTTCCTGGAGCGAGAGAAAGGAAAATAGAAGTGAAATGGGGAGTTCTGAAAAGAAATCAAAAAGGGGCCATAAAGGTCCCTCCGCGCATGTGATCCTTGATCCTCTAGGCAGTTCTCAAGGTTCCTGAAGAATGAAATAACAGCAATGATAATATGATAAGAGCAGCCGCAGAAGCAGCCGCACTGTCGGGCACCGGGACTGTTCCAGCTGTACCCACACACGTGCCCACATTCAATCCCAATGCTAGTGCCCCCCTTGCTAATTCTCACTTTAGAGTAGAATCTGACAGAAAGAAATAACTTGCTCAACGTCACACAGCTTCCGATCGGGTCGTCAGACATCAAGACCACCTTCTTAGATAATACCCCAAACGGACTCCCAGCGATTACCTGAAATTGAGAGACACAGCAGGAATTTTGTTAGAAATCCTAGAGTCATTGAGGAAAAAACTCAAGTGTTGTGCTTCTGAAGATGCATGGCTCAGCCTTCCAAGAAGGGGTAATTTGAAAATACATTTCGCCTTCTTCAGAAGCAACGATTTCACTGTTAAGCTTTAGTGTTCACATAAAAAGAAACAAAAGTAACTATTAGAGAAGTGTAGATGTTATGTTCAAAAGTAAGAATAATACAATTGCTCCTCTGTCTTCATCATTATCACACTTCCTCTGTCTTCATCATTATCACTCTTTTATTTAAAAAAAAAAATTTTAACGTTTATTTATTTATTTTGAGACAGAGAGAGACAGAGCATGAACAGGGGAGGGTCAGAGAGAAAGGGAGACACAGAATCTGAAACAGGCTCCAGGGTCTGAGCTGTCAGCACAGAGCCTGACGTGGGGCTCGAACTCACGGACCGCGAGATCATGACCTGAGCCGAAGTCAGCCGCTTAACCGACTGAGCCACCCAGGCGCCCCCATCATTATCACTCTTAAAACACATTACGAAAATCACTAAGGCTCTCAGTGGTCTAAGAGAAGCTGTTTGCTTCGGGATAAGAAGCAATTCTCCCCCAGGACTTTGTAATTCCCCCTCACAGACAAATGCAAGGTCTTTTGTCTTAGATTGACTGTTTTTGTTGTGGCGAAAATACATTTTATACTGTCCCAATCATATACTTTAAAACCCGGTTTTGTTTTTCTTGTCACTGAATTTACTTTTCCACTCAAAGGCTTATAGTAACCCAGTTACACTTGTGATTATCTGAACAGATTTTCAATGTCACTGACTGCATGGCAAAACCATTCATTTCTTCTTCTGCTAAATAGATACATAAAGTATGGAATGAGGACACAAGTACCCCTAGGAAGCAGACCGGCCGCCTTCACCAAATAAACATCTTAGTAGGGGAGAGACATTATAGAGACAAAAAGAAGAATATTCAAATTTTTGTTACGACTGGGTGAGAAAGCAGACGCCCATTCTCCTGGAGGTGATCGGCAGGCACACAGCTACTTTGGGAAGGTTGATTAGAGAACACCACCTGTATTTGTGAATCAGATTGTAAAACAACATCTATTTCTCAGTGATGAGAAAGACAAATTCTATTCACGTAGTCTAGTTTTCATTCGCAGAAATAGGTTTTAAATGTCAGTAATTTCCAGATAGGCCCCCTGCAACATGATCCAAACATACTTTAAAATAATCCCCCCACTTTTTTTTTTTTGCCTTTTCTACCCAGAATGGCTCATTCCAAGATCTAAGAAAGAAACCCCCTGCACCTACGTACATCCTAGAGAGGCACTGACTTACTCATTTTCAGTGTATGTTGCAAATAGTATTCACAAGAACAGCTTTCAACATTAACTCCTTTTCTGTTTTTTTGTTTGTTTCAATAATTTTTTTTTTTTTAATTTAAGACTGAGTTTTGACAAATCAAGACTTCTAACCTGCAACTGGTCTCACAGTTTTCTATCTGATGAAGATCTCCCACCTGACATCCACCCACGGTGACCACCTTCCCTATCAATCACCCAGGCTCCAGAATAATACCTGTGAATATTTTAGAGATGTGCACAGCTAAGAAGAAGAAGAAATAGTAGTTTCTTCTCTCCTGTTCCAAAATATATGTATCTGTTTTCTTTCTTATAAAACACAAGCCCAGATATCTCCTCTCTACTTGGAGTAAATACTCCAGCTAAAATCTATTTACTTGGTGTATCGTTTCAACCAACAATTAAATGTGTGTGCCGAGGAATAATTTTGAAAGTCAAGTATTTGATCACTGCAGGAGACCCAGAAGATGTACAGCTCTGGAAAAAGGACAGCACCAGGCTGTTTACCAGACATTTTTATTCAGTGAGTTGTATGCCCAGGCTGCTTCCTAACTGGGCCTGTTTATTTCCCACTTGTTATGAAAAATCTTTATTTTTTTCCTCTGCTACCATAAAAGCAATGAATGAATAATGTGGAGAAATTGAGAAAAATATCAAAAATATAATGTATTTATATCTCTGACACCCAGAGCTCCCAGGCTCCAGGCTCTGAGCTGTCAGCACAGGGCCCAATGCAGGGCTCGACCCATGAACCATGAGATCATGACCTGAGCCAAAGTCAAAGTTGGTGGCTTAACCAACTGAGCCAACCAGGCGCACCTCTGACTGTTGATTTTTGGCTCAGATCACGATCTCATGGGTTCATGAGACGGAGCTCAGCATTGGGCTTTGCACTGACAGCTCAGAGCCTGCTTGGGATTCTCTCTCTGCCCCTCCCCTACTTGTAGGTGTGTGTGCCCATCCCCCCCCCCCAAATTAATAAATAAATAAACATTTTTTTTAAATTTTTTTAGCGTTTATTTATTTTTGAGACAGAGAGAGACAGAGCATGAACGGGGGAGGGGCAGAGAGAGAGGGAGACACAGAATCTGAAACAGGCTCCAGGCTCTGAGCGGTCAGCACAGAGCCTGACGCGGGGCTCGAACTCACGGACCACGAGATCATGACCTGAGCCGAAGTTGGACGCTCAACCGACTGAGCCACCCAGGCGCCCCAGGAAACAGTTTTTAAAAAGTAGAAAGAAAAAGAATTTTCCTATATCTTTAAATATTCTTCAAGAAGGTAACTTTTAATGTCTTAGTGAACATTTTTAGAATAAAAAAAATTCTGGCTGCAGAATATTCCATCATATAATGTACCACACCTTATATTTAACCATGGTTCCAGTGTTTGACATTTTTTTTTGCAGTTTCCAAAATTTGTAAATAGAACTGGGATTGACACCCTTCTTATATAAAGATGTTGAAGTATTTCTAATCACCTTTTTCTGGATAAATTAGGAGTGTCATTATTGAATGAAAAGACATAAGTTTACACTGTATTTTCTACACATGTCCCAATTTTTAAAACATGTCTGAATTCACACTCCCACCGGCCCTGGATGGGAGTGCTTACCCCCATCCCTTTTACAGGGTCTGGCTTGACTTTGCTGAAATTTGATAGACATGTAGTATTTTCAGGAGAAGAAAATACATGTTTCCCTAAGTAACAGAAATTTAAGATGTGGGTAATGCAGGGCTCAGATAAGATTCATTGACCTAAACCATTAATTGCATTAAATAACAATGGATTAAATAAAAAAAAGAAGAGGTTAAAGGGATGCCTGGCTGGTTCAGTCTATAGAGCATGTGACTCTTGTAGAGAATGTGACTCTTGATCCCAGGGTCATGAGTTTAAGCCCTGAGTAGAGTCTGCCTTTTTAAAGTTGTTGTTTTTTTTTTAACGTTTATTTATTTTGGAGAGATAGAGAGAGACTGAGCATGAGCAGGGGAGGGGCAGAGAGAGGGAGACACAGAATCGGAAGCAGGCTCCAGGCTCCGAGCCATCAGTCCAGAGCCCAACGCAGGGCTCGAACTCACGAACTGTGAGATCATGACCCCAGCCAAAGTCAGAGGCTTAACTGAGCCACCCAGGCGCCCCATGGAGTCTGCCTTTTTAAAAAAAATTAATTAATTAACTAATTAAATGAACACAATGAGAAAACAATTTTTTTAAAAAGAAACAATTAAATTAAATAAGGCATTTCCTGGGAATTTTAGCTAAAAGCATGGCAAAACAAAACAAAGGAGAAGATAAGAACTAACGATATGTTTTTGTTAAAAAGCAATGAGCTGGGAATTTAAAAGTTAAAAGAGAAGTGAAACAGCGAAGGAGAGATGAAAGTTTATTCTTTGACTGTAACCGTGATGGTACCTCTTATCTACTCCAGGAGAACCACAAACACATTCTAGTCTCACCTCCTTTGTCCAGGAGAATCTGGGGGCCACATTTCTCAGTATGCCCCTTCCCATGAGACTTTTGAGCCCACCCGTAAGAGTGTGTCACTGTCGATTTGAAAGGCCAGGGAAAAACACAGAGAAAAGCAGTATTATTACCTCCGGGGAGTTGCTGGGATAAGTGATCAGAAGAAGCTTCGGTGGCAGAGAAAGAGAAGTAAAGCGTGTGTGGGTACCTCGCAGACTAACTAGACTCCAGCACATGCAAGAAGAAATGGCCCCACGCAAAGGGCTTCATTCCTGCGAGGCAATTGTCCTTAAGTACAAGGCAAAATATTAACATAAATCACAATGAAAACACTCCCTTGTCATTGCCGTTGACGCAAGCATGACAGGAGGAAAATTGCGACACCGCGCCTGATTAAAGAACAACATTTTTATGAAATAGAAGCAGTTAAATATTCCTCACTGGATGAGAGCACACGTGAAGTCAAGCTCCGTGTCCTGCTTAAAGGACAAGAGCCAAGAGCAGTCGGGGGGGGGGGGGGGGGGGGTGTGGCAGGGTCATGGCGGGAAGACCTCTGCGGAAAAAACGTGAAACTAGGAAGGAGGTGGCGAAGCTGTCATTTACGGGGGTGATAACTCTATACCTAAACACAACAGAATTAAATGAAAAAGAAATAAACTATTAAATACAGATACAATAAAAACATTAAAAACTATTAAATGCAAGCCAGAAAGTGGTTGGTTCATCAAAACACCTAAACAAAAACACTGTTTACTGTCCTTATCTTTAATTGAAAAGCAAATATCAGGTTCACGATAATCCCCCTTCCCCTGAAAGGGAGGTTAAATATAGCAAGAAATATTCAGTACATGTTGGGGAGAATTTTAAAAGTATACCTAAAACCATGATAGCATTCCTATGAGAGGAAATGACATGTTTTGAAATAAAAGAACAGTTAAAAATTGACAAAAAAGTACCAAATTACCTTCCACAAAAGTAGCAAGGGATACTCCAGATAATACATAGAAAAAGAAAGTAAAATGCCCAATAATCTACGGAAAGATGCTTACCTTTACTAATGGCAAGAAAAATTTTAAAACGTAACAATGAGATACGAGGTTTCACAATGGGAAAAAAAAAAAATTAAATGAAATCCAATCCCAGATTGACAACGTAGAGACACAGGAACTCCTATCCCTGCTACTGCTGGCCTTAGCAATATTGTTGCCGTGAGTGTAAAAGTCCCCCCAAAACTGAGAGAACTTGAAAAAAGCATCCACCAAGTTTTTAAAGTATACACAGCATAAGTTGCAATTATAACCTTTGACACAATCTTCACCTTAAAAATGTCAAACATGCATGATATCTTGGGGTTGTGAGTTTGAGCCCCATGTTGGGTGTAGAGATTACTTAAAAAATCAAATCTTAAAAAAAAAAGAAGTCAAACACGCCTGACCAACAAGGCACCCACCAAATGTTCGCACCCAGGGGCATTTCACAACCAGCCTGCTTGGAGGAGTTGGCCAACAGAGAACCTTGTCTGCCGTGCACACAGGCCTATCACTGCTTTTGGGAAAGTGGTTGGACCCCTAGTTTTCCTCATTAAATCCTGCACTCCCCTGTGCAAAACCAAACAGAATGGGCATTGACCCTGATAACCAATCCATGCAAAAGGGTCTGACTCCTGCGGGCTGGGCCACTACTCCCCTACCTGCAGAAGAGTGCACCTTTGCACCCGTCGTGGCCTCCAGCAGGCACCTCCCCTTGCAAAGGAGCAGATGGCCTCTCTCTTCTCCAAATTGGCCCACTGACCTTCAGGATCCGTTCTCTTTGGGCCCTTCAAAGTCCTCAGTCCATCAGTTCTCCCACTCTGCTCTGCATTTCCACTTCTTGTCTCATCAGTATTGATAATGATTAAAGTCTCTCCCTTCTTTAAAAAAGGGCAGGGAAGATGGCAGAATGTGCTCTTGAGCCTTTCTGCTTCCCAAACTATACAACAGGTAAACTGGAAAGATACATCCACTCTCACTGGCTCTATCCCTCTACCTTCCAGTCTCCCATTTACTGACATCTAGCAACTTCCCCTAACACTTGACCGACACTGTTCTCTCTGTGGATATTGATGGACACGCTTGGGGTAGCCGACGGACTTTACCGTTTTAACTTCTTGACTTCTCTGTAATAGTAAAGAACAGGACATCCTGCTTCTCCTTTAATCATTTAATCCATGGATCTGCTTCTGGGACAGCACAGTCTCAAGTGACTTTCATTCTCTATGTTTCTATGCTTCCCTTGGAAGTTACTTTTCTCCCCTGGCTGCTCTCTTTGTGTGCTTCCATGCACACACCTGCTGTCTCTACCAACCACAACCCGATGATTCCTAAATGGCTAACGTCACTGCAGGATTGTCCTCTGAGCTCTGACACTTAGAGTTGATTTTCCATGTCTCCATCTATAGACCCGTCTTGTTTTGTAGGTCATTCAAACTCAGTTAAGTTCAAAATTGAACTGTGTTCTTCCTCCAGTGTTTCCTGTCTCAAAAAAGGGATACATTGGCACAGACAATGCTGTGCTACACTGGTTTCTTGTCCAACCCGATGCAAAGAAAGACCATGTTCTCCAGCCCTCCCCACACCTAGGGGGATGCTGTGACCGAGTTCTGGCAGAGGACCACGGACAGCAGTTTTGTGGGCTCCTTACAAGCCTGGTCCTGAGGTCTTCCCCATTATCTCACATACTTCTCACGTGGCCCCCAAAAAGATGATGCTTGGCGAAGAGTCACCCCACTTGCATCAGACTGCCCTCTGGGTGCTAAATGAAATAAAACCACATGGTGTTGAGCCCCTGAAGCATTAGGCTTTGTTACAGAAGCTTTGGTTCACTCCCTTAATACAAACACCAGGTTGAAAACCTGAGCAACATCTGTACCTTCTCCCCCTACCATGAGATTCAGTCACTGTGGGGTCCTCTCCTGCCTTCATCCGGTGAACAGGCTTCCCCGTAGAGCCACCATTTTCCTTGGTCTGAAGCCCCCCCCCCCCCCCCCGCCCCCGTTAGCCCCACCTTTAGAGTTGACCCCACCAATCAGGTTCCACCCTGCAGCCAAAGTGCCCTTTCTAAATGCAAATTTCATTCTGCCTTATCTGAAACCCTTCCTTCATTTCCTGTCCCTACAGGATAAAAGGCTAACTCCTTAGCAGAGCTTATAAGGCCCTTCATTATGTGTTCCTTGCTTATCTTTTCATCCTTCAATCTCACCAACCCCCTTTCTCATTCTACACTTACGCAGTCTTCAACAGCTTGGAATACCTCCAGTTTTTTACCTCAGGCCTCCAGCCTTGTGCATAGTTAGTGTTGTTGTGAATGAGCCCTCTCCCCTGCCTCTCTGATTCCTCTTTGTCCTGCCTGCTGGGGTCCACGTGTCACCTTTTCCAGAAACCCCTCTGTCCAACCCCTTGTCCTCTCCTGGCCTCCCTAGGACCATCCCACAACCTCGGAATGGCCTGTTGACACGTGTCTCTCCCACCAAGCCCTATTGCACACTTCTCCGGAACAAACCATGTGTCTTTGTGTTCTGAGTCCCTCCTGTGGTGCCTGGTACCCAGTGCAACAGAAGTGATCGCCGAATTAATAAACGAGTGATGTTTGCATTCACTTACTACGGTATTTGATATTACTGAAGATGATGTGTGCTCATAAAAGTATGTGTTGACTCTGCAAATAAGCAGAACTGGTTAAGCATGGTTCTATGTGGATTATATATGTGAGTTCACATATGACGTATGTGAGTTGTATGATATGAATCACAACGTCAGGGTGCTCTGACCTTTAGTGAGGTGACTGAGATAAAATGCTGCTTAATTTTTTCCAACTTCCCTAATTTTCTCAAGTTACTCCTTTGCCCGGAGTGCTCTCTGCCTTGTCGCTACTCCAAACCCCTCCCTTCCCTGCAAGGAGCCCCTAAGGCTCACCCCCCTCTTAGATGCCCACCCCTATTTCTCTAGCATCAGTGCCCACAGCTCTTTCTGGTGCCCTTGGCTTTTGTTTCTTTTTTCTATCATTTCATTAGGATATATTGTTTTCATATATTGAAGGCACCCTCCAACTGGCTTGTACGTTCTTTCAGAACAGGGTGAATATCACTTTCCTTTTTATATCCATACGCAGACTGGTAGAACTGTGCACAGCGTAGGCACTTAACAAATGTTATGTAAATTAAATGTTAGGGATTTCAACATCAGAATCACCAAGGTAGTAGGAGATTCTTGACTATGCCAAGGCCGTCCAGTGCAATGCTTCAGGAACAGTGCTAAGAGTTTTTCACATTCTTTTTTTTTAAATTTTTTTTTAACATTTTTTTTTTCTGAGAGACAGAGAGAGACATAGCATAAGCGGGAAACGGGCAGAGAAAAAGGGAGTCACAGATTCCAAAGCAGGCTCCAGTCTCTGAACTGTCAGCACAGAGCCCAACACAGAGCTCAAACCCATGAATGGTGAGATCGTGACCTGAGCCCAAGTCGGATGCTTAACAGACTGAGCCACCCAGGTGCCCCAGAGTTTTTCACATTCTGAATTCCCACAATAGCCTTGTGTGTGAGTATAATTAACATCACCATTTTGTAAATTACAGAGATAACAAAGAGTTGCCAAAGTGTGCACAACTGATAAGTTGTGTAAGCCTATCCACTATGTTATATATTTAGAGTAGTTATATAGCAGCAGTTGAATTTTTTCCCTGTTAAGAGGAGAGGGGGAGAGATTGGGGCAGGGAGGGAGATGTTTCCCTTTAGGTAATTCAGTTCAGTTGATTTTATCCAAATATTAAAAGATATCTTCTTGAGAACTTCGTTAATTTGATTGAGTTTTCACAGATATATATAAAATATGGCTGTGTGTATGTAAATATACATGTATATATGTACACATATAAGATATAAATAGACATTATGTAAAATATTTTAGGTTTTATACCCACACACACATAAAATCTATAATGGATAAGTAAGTGTGAAATAAACCAAATTTATTGCAAGGATCCAAAATACATCAGGATGCTTAGACGTGAAATTACATCTACTGAGTTATTGTAACTCTTTGAGATGTTTGTTCCCTTTGGCTGATGTGGTTTGGATTCTAGGGGCGATCAGGCAGTTAGCTACCTTTGCTTTCTCTTTATAGATGATTAATCGGATTAGCCTCTCCCCAAGTAACAAAGGACCTGCTCGCTACTCTGAAGAAACCCTAGCAAGTCCTAATTATGGGATCTACAGATAATAAAGGGCCCCCTGCGTTCTAGGACACCCATTAGTTCGGTGTTGTCATGGCAATGTTCTTTTCCGGGCTCCAGAGAAGTGGTCTCCCCGTGCCTAATTCCTCCAGGTTGGCAGGGATCTATTTCTCAGTGCTGCCCCTGCCTGATCGAAGACATGGCAGGAAGAGTCAGTGATGGAGCGTTGAGACCCTGGCCCTTTCTGCCCCCTGCCCCCCACCTTCCCCTCTCCCACATAGTGGAGCTGTTTGCTCCCTGGATCCACGTGCAGCTGAGCCCGGTGTTGGGAAGGGCTGTGTGGCAAAGGGGAAGTCAGCACAAAACAACAGGGTGTCTGAACCTCCCACGGAGGTGTAATGGCTAAAATGATGCAACCTAAGCTGCCCTGAAGAAAGTATGACCACCCAGCTCCCTGGGGCTGCATTTGCTTCACTGAGATCCTTTTAAAGACCCTACTGATTGATAACATGGTTGGATTCCTTTCTTCACTCTGGATGCTGGTGGCAGAACCAAGATGGCGCCAGTTTGCTGTGCCCTGGGGTGACGTGTTAGCTTGGACACCTCAGTGGCTTGATTCTCCACACCTTGCAGCGTCTCCAGTTTGGCCACATGACTTGCTTTGCTGGTGGCCTTGAGCCATCGGTGTGTTGGGTCTTGCTGACTTCTGTCACAGCCATGAGCACGTGCCCAGGCGGGCCCACTGCCCACTGGGAGACAAAAGACATGGGGAGCAGAAAGGAGTCAACCCGGCTGAGGCCGTCCTCCATCAGCCACAGACGTCTGGCTCCAGACAGGAGCAAGGCCAACTGAGACCAGCCGATATTACCAAACTCATGAGGTGAAGGTACAGGAATGATTGCACTTATTAGCTTTCAGAATCACTTGTTACTCGGCGTGGCTATGGCTAAGATCACCACTTTCACTGAGAATGCCTTTGGTGCACAGATTTCTTCTCATCTGTTCATCTCAAGTTCAGCGCAGAGTGCTTTCTTCATAAATTACTTGGCAGGGAAATGGTATATTTTCTTGAGCATCTCAGTACATGGGATGCTCCTCAAAGGCACGGATTGCATCCGGTTCACTCTTGTGGCCCCAGGGCCTGGCACACACTAGCCGTGTAATACGTTTTT
The DNA here is from genome assembly GCF_022837055.1 of Prionailurus viverrinus. Lineage (NCBI taxonomy): Eukaryota > Metazoa > Chordata > Mammalia > Carnivora > Felidae > Prionailurus > Prionailurus viverrinus. The sequence continues at coordinate 78,989,366 of NC_062561.1, read as the reverse complement.
GATGGGTAAGTGAATTCGTGAATGACCTAGAGACATGGTGTTCTTTGCAAGCTGGCAGTAGGAAGGGAACTGTCGGATCCTCCTTCAGTTGTGGGTCAAGTAGAATGGAGTTGTCTGTCCCATTTCTGGCCTTTTATACAAAGGAGATGCTTCCTGTGACTTGAGACCCCATGACGACTGGAGAATGAGCATCAGAGGTTGGCCCCGCCTCAAGTCCCAAGGCTACTTTGCTATTTAACAGTGAGCCCCTGACTGCAAACCCTGTGCTCTCTGTTTAACCCTCTATATCTGTTTCTGCCTGTCTCCATCTCTGTATCTGTGTCTCTCCATACCTCCGTTTTTATTCTGGAAGTCTAGGTGGGTATTGTCTTTGACTTCTTTCCACTCTTCTCCTCTGGCCAGTTCAGCTGCCCGACTTCTGAAATCCCTTCACCAAGTGATTTGTTTCCTCCTTGGCCTGTCTTGCTTCCAGTCAACTCATCATACTTCATAGTCTGAGTTTAAGTTGCAGCTAAGAGTTTAATTCTCTGAGAATGACTCTAGGTCCTGCCAAGAAAAACGCTGTACCATTGAGGAAAGAGTGTATGAAACAGACCAGGTAGTAGGTGAGCTCTACTCAGCTCCCAGGGAAAAGCTTCAAGATTCCCTTCTTGCCTCAGACCAAGACCTGAATCATTTCTCTGTATTTGCATCCATCAGGAAATTGGCAATGACACTCGCCAAATGTTAAAGTTGTCAATCCACGAACAAGTTTTGGAGAGATTTTTCTTTACTTTTCCATTAGAAAAAAAAAATGTCAAACTTACTGAAAATAGTTCACCACGTTAAAACAAATTTCATGTATTTATCATCCAATTTGAACTTTTATTAACACTTTTCCCAGTCTTGTCTCATGTCCCCCCCAACATTGAAAGCAAATACCAGGGGCGCCTGGGTGGCGCAGTCGGTTAAGCGTCCGACTTCAGCCAGGTCACCATCTCGCGGTCCGTGAGTTCGAGCCCCGCGTCGGGCACTGGGCTGATGGCTCAGAGCCTGGAGCCTGTTTCCGATTCTGTGTCTCCCTCTCTCTCTGCCCCTCCCCCGTTCATGCTCTGTCTCTCTCTGTCCCAAAAAATAAATAAACATTGAAAAAAAAAAAAAAAAAAGAAAACAAATACCAGACATAAGGCCACTTAATCTCTGATAAACTTGCCACCTTCTTTTTTATTTTTTACATTTTTTAATCAAAAAATTTTTTAATGTTTATTAATTTTTGAGAGAGAGAGAGAGACAGAGTGCAAGTGGGGGAGGGGTAAAGTGAGGGGGACACACAGAATCCAAGCTGTCAGCACAGAGCCCGATGTGGGGCTTGAACTCACAAACTATGAGATCGTGACTTGAGCTGAAGTCAGAAGCTTAACCGGCTGAGCCACCCAGGTGCCCTGCCACCTTCTTAAAGTTCCAAATAGATTGTTTTTTTATAAACCTCAATTGTAGTAATGACTACAAGTAAGGATCAGAGTGTAAGAGGTTAGGTTCATAATGTTACCTATATTTTTCCAAAAACAATCAAACACAAATACAGTGGATTTTTCTCCTACCTCTAATGTCCTCAAAATAACTGAAGCACCACAAAATCTGCTTATTTGAAATCTTCATCCATTTCATTATGAACAAAGCAGTTGGTAAGGTTTTATGCTTGGCCCTAACCAGCTTGAAAAACTCTATTTGAAAAGACATATAAGGTGAACCTGTTTCCATAAAGTCAAGACCATAAAATAAAAGCCAAACAAACATACTCAGTAAACATCTATTTCCAGGTGTCAAAATACGTGGCCTGAGGCCTGTGTAGAGTCAGAGGGCTTAGATTCAGGTCCTAGCCTGCTCAGTAAGCTGACATTGACCTCGTTACCTGACCTCGGTGCAGTGCCAGTATTAGTCTGCAAGGCTATAACAGAGTGCCCTATTCAGGGCAGCCTGAACAACAGAAGCCGATTTTCTCACGTTACTAGAGGACCCAAGTATGAAATCAGGGTGTTCCTTTGAGGTCTCTCTCCTTGACTTGCAGCCGGTCACCTTCTCCCCAGGAGCTCACATGGTGTTGCCTCTGTGTGTGCCTGTATCCTGATGTCTTTTTTAAAAATCTTTACTTATTTTTGAGAGAGAAACAGAGCATGAGTCAGAGAGAGAGGGAGACACAGAATCCGAAGGAGGTCCTAGGCTCTGAGCTGTCAGCACAGAGTCTGACGTGGGTCTCGAACTCACAAACCACAAGATCATGACCTGAACCAAAGTTGGATGCTTAACCAACCGAGTCACCCAGGCTCCCCTCCTGATCTCTTCTTAAAAGGAGACCAATCAGATTGGATTGGGGCTGCCCCACATGACCGCATTTTACCTCAATGACCTCTTTAAGTCTTGGTCTCCAAATGCAGCCACATTCTGAGCAACTGGGGCTTAGGCTTCCGCATAGGCATCTTACAGGGGGATGATGCAATTTAGCTCATAACCCCGTCCCAGCTGAATGAGATAACATCTACAAAAGTGGCTGTAAACACTTTACAGAATATGTTTATTGTTTGGTCATAATGCATTTTTTAATCCACCAGAATTTAATTATGCGAATCAACTCCATTCAGTGCTGAGCCGGCTGCATGTGGAATTGTATTTTAAGAATTCATCATATTAAAGAGCATCATAATTAACACATACTCAATGAAAGGCATCTAAACCAGCCAGATGTGTAATAGGTACAAACTGGAGTAACCCAGCCCACAGAAGGGAGCTCTCCCCGTAAGTGAGCAGAGTGGCATCAAACAGGATTTTGAAGGAGAGTTAGGGTCTTAAATGGTGGGATAAAGAAGTCAGAACAACGGGGATGCCTGGGTGGCTCAGATGGTTGAGTGTCCAACTCTCGATTTCGGCTCAGGTCATGATCCCAGGGTTGTGGGATAGAGCCCTACATCGGGCTCCACACTGAGTGTGGAGACTGCTTAAGATTCTGTCTCTCTCTCCTCTCTCTATAAAATAAAATAAAATAAAATAAAATAAAATAAAATAAGAACATGAGATCACTGAAGACTTCTTCTTCTTGGTAGAGAATGAGGTCTAACTAGACCCTACTCTCTACTGAGAAATGGTAGAACTAAAGTTAAATAGGTAAGACAGGGCCAGATTAAAAAAAAAAAAAAAGACTTTAAAGTCAGGCAGAGGACTTGGGGGATAATGAAGAAAATTATGTTGACACCATAGATACAATTATTTCTACATCATTGTGTTCATTCTTCATTGAACCATTGCCTGCTAATAAAAATAGACACCCCTAAATAAAGAACACAAAATAAAACTCTTCAGTGTGATGGTATTATCTGGATATGATTTTATTCCTTTTGCTTTCTGTTCACGATAATATTGGGCCAGTGTATAAGGTATCTATTGTTGTGTTGCAAATTACTCCTAAATCTTCGTGGTTTAAAACAATATATATGATCTCATATAGTTTCTGGGGTCATGGACCCAGTGTCCCTTAACCATGTGGTCGTGGCTCGAGGTCTCTCAGGAGGTTGTAGTCAAGCTGCCAACTTAGGTGGTGCCATCATACATGTCGTCTGGTGCTTAGGGATCCACCTCCAGGCTCACTCATGTTGTGAGGAGGCCTTGGTTCTTCATTTTTGGCCAGAGATCTGTGTTTATTGACATGCACATCTCATCATGGGCCTCCAGAGCATACTTACAACATGGCGGCTGATCTCCACCTGATCTGGTGGTCTGGAGAGTATGTGTATGTGCGTGACAGAGTATGAAAGTATGTCTGAAAGAGTATGTGTGTATGTGTGTGACAGTATTGTGTGAGAACAAGTATGTGTGTGAGAGAGAATGTGTGTGAGAGCATTTGTGTATGTGTGAGAGTGTGTGTGGGAGAGGGTACATGTGTATGTTTGTGTAAGAGAGTATGTGTAAGAGGCAATTGTGTGAGAGTATGTGTGAGCGAAAAAGAGTGTGTGCGTGTGTGTGAGACATAGTATGTGTGAGAACGAGTATGTGTGTGAGAGATACTGTGAGAGAATTTGTGTGTGTGTGTAAGAGAGTATGTATAAGAGACAATTGTGTGTGAGAGAAAAAGAGTGTGTGCGTGTGTGTGGTAGAATGTACATGTAAGAGAGAGAGACAGAGAGAGAAGACAAAAAGAGACAAAAAGAGAAGTATGAAGTATGTTCTGGGGACCATTTGGAAGCCATCTTAGAAGCTGACTGTCCCATCCAATAATAAGGACGTCCTGTGGCTTCAAAAAATGTTAGCTTTTTTCAATATTACACAGAAATTTGTTCTTTACATTATCAAGGTGAAATGAGTTTTCACCTGTTTCTTTTCATTATGAAAATAGTTCAAGGTTAAAATCATTTGGGAGTTTTGTTTGCTGTTCAAATACCTTCCTTTGTGGAATTAATTCTAAGTTGAGGGTTTGCATTATCTTCAAGTGTATCAACCAAAATTAACTGCTTTTGTAATTCTGTAGGTGAAACGTTGGTTATAGAATGAATATAAGGAATAGATTCACATAGTTGTGAGGATTAAAAGTATACACGGGGAAGAACTCACTCCTACCAGTTCATTAGCAGAGGAAGAAAAGGTTGGTAAAATATTAAATAATTTTTTACTTAAAAACTATAAGATATAAAGCATTTTAAAGGGCTATTTAGTGCACACATTAAGATATCTACAAAATTTAAGCACAGAACCACAGTCCTTGTAGTGCAAGTGATGTTTATTATGTTAAGGGGCAATGAAGCTGGGTAATAAGGGTTTGGATTATATTGGTAGGAGGCATCCTGAAATGTTGGTTCAGGGGACAGATGGAGAACTCATGATTTCATGAAATGAAGTAGAAAGGGAAGAATCTGGAGCAATTGTCACTTTTAAGTTCTTGGATATGAGATCTGAATTGGATGTCAGGCACAAACACTGCTATCCAATATAAATAAACTAAACGTTTTTTTATGAGAAAAGTTATACATTGCATTTCTTAAAATATACAAAATGAGGAAGGAATAAATCTGAAGTTTCTTGATTGGCGAAGATTAAGAAATACAGATGAACATAAAACAATGAGTTCTCCATCACAAGTGTTTCTGAAAAAAAGGTAAATATGAGACCCTCTGGAATACACGATGCGTTAGCTTCTGTGGATGATGGACCATCGGAGACTCATGAGTCTCATCGTCTGTAGAAAGGTGTAAAGTTCTTCATACTTAGGGAAGGCAAGAAGCATCAGCTTCATTTGGACGGTGGCAATATTATATGAGAAAAATGTGCGCGTGTGCGTGTAGTGAAAAGACCAACCACGTCAATTTCGGGGTTGACTAGGGATACAGGATATAATATAATCATGAAGCCAAATTTTTCCCAAATGTGTAAAACTAGTCAAGGAAACTAGTCCATTCGGGAAAACACAGGCACCTTTCTCTTCTCCTAAGGACAGAAATGGAGACCCGGCAAGGAAGTGCTGCCATGTTGGGCTCACTGAAAGGAGAGCTGTCTTCCTTCAGGTCAGCACTTCCGTTGCTAGCTGAGGAAGCTGAAGCTCATGAGCGGAGCTGGCGCATGGCGGGAAGACTTAGTTGCCCAGGGGCCACATGCTTAGGAGGACCAGTGCTTGGTTCAATGCTCTGCAGTCACTGCTGTGAAATGGTTCACAGATTTGAACAAGTGGCCCCTGATTTCATTTTGCATTGGGCCCTGTCAATGATGCAGCCATTCCAGGCACCTGGGTTAATGTTCTTTCCATGGTTGGGAGAGGGGTCAAGGTGTTAAGAGGGCCACTGGCTCTACCTACTGCCTATATGCCTTGGGTAAAATCCTTAAGTTCTCTGGCCTCTGTCTACTCACCTCTAAACTGGCGTTGTGATAGGACCTACTTCATAATCCCCAAACCACTATGGGCACAGAGCTCATTGCTATGCCCGTCACCGGTAATGGCATGCACGTTCAGCTGCCTTTTTGATTGTTTTTTTGTTTTGTTTTGTTGCTGTTAGTGTGAAACAGTTAAGGGAAAAAAATCCAGTCCAGACTGGCAAAAGCCCTGCCCAACCAGCACTCAACTCCCCAAGTTGCGTGTGTAAAAGTGACAAGAATGATCAAAGACTCAAGGTCACTTTTTACACTTCTAATGAAATAATTGATTTGACCGGTTGGTTATATACCTTCTAGATACATCAGATACATTCAAGAGAACAGTTACAGCTGTGAGGACTTAAAATTAGCCCTATCAGTGGAATATAGATAGGTGTTTGTTCCGCTCAAAACAAATACTAACCATTAGTAATATTCTCATTATCCAGTTGCGCGCCATCTTGAAAATAAGAAGGGGCAAGCACTGGGGTCTTTGGAGGAAGGGTGAGGTAGGCAGCAGGTGGTGACAAGGACAGGAAGAGCACACCTGATAAAAGGTGTGGAGTGGGGAGGACATGAACAAGAGATTGTCCTCTGAGTCCTTCAGTACTAATGGCTAACATTTGTGTTCAGTGAATCCATGGACCCACTATCCCATTAAGTGTCCCCAAGGGAATAACCTAGATGGCCCCATTTCCTTTGACTTTCAAGTCCAAGGAGATAGCATTCCATAGACAGGACTCTGTTTCTGTGAAATAGTGAAAGAGTAAGTTCAAAGTCCGTACAGAGTCCTCTGTAAATTCACAAAGAGCTGACCAAAAAACGTTTCACGTCCGATGTGAAGGCACAGGAAGACATTACTTTTTGCTTATGTTTGAAGGGAAAGCACATTTAGAGTTCACCTTCTTTAAATACATTAATTGTCAAAGTGCAGTTCCGTAAAAATTAATATAGTAATTAGATACACGATGAACCAATGTGTAGGGAATTACGAGTTCAATTATTATACACTTTTTTTCCCTTAAATTAACTAATTTGAATCATAATGTCAGCCAATTTGCACACCCAATGTGCTTCTTCCCTGGCAGAGAATAACAAAACAGACAGCCAACCTAATGGAAATGTTGCATGTAATGAAACTCGAGAGGGTCATGAGTCCCCTGGGTGACAGGTGTTATTAAAATTTGAAAGGACATTATTGTTACAGTTGGGCAGGGAATTTCAAATATTGGCGTTGCTGGGCACTAAGGCCATCTGTCTTGCACAATGCGCCTAGTGATATTAGCGAAAACGGGTACAAGCTGCTATATATTTGAAATAAGGCAGAATGCTTAAACCACTTATCTTGAAACACATGCGTCCTCAATATGTGCCATTTCTGTGCTTGAAACCCTAATTCTGCCTAAACGAATCAACCCATTTTCCTCCTTCCTGTTTACATCTCTCCGATATTTTCAAGTGGAAACCTCACATGTAGAGATTGGAATGCAAATGACTTATGCTCTGAGTCTGAATCTATCATTTGCACGCAATTAAATGATTCACATAATATTGTGCTCTTGGAAAAACATCCCCTGAAAAATATCTTCATTATTTTTTCCACCACACATAACATAATAGGCTTGAGTATTCATGTAGACTTCGTTCTCTGAAAATATTTTCTAAGCCAATTGTTTTCTTCCTTTGATATTCATGTTCTTATATCCCTCAAACCTTATCACATCTTTATGCCATGGAGGTACCCTGAATGTCATATAGTTCATTCTGTCTACTTAGAATCCTCCAACTTCATTGGTATGGCAGACGGAAGGATTGTACATACCTCAGGGTATGATGATTTCTTGGTGATAGCTGAAGTCACACTGGATTTGCTCACTCTCCAATTGCAAACTATTTTGCATAAATGCCTTTTTCAGCACTGTGGCTCATGACTTTCTAAGTGTATCCCCTGCTGATCAACTGGGGTCTGGGTTGCTGGTCCCTGGATCTATTAACGCGAATTACCCAGGCTAAACATTACCTTGTTATTTCCCGTGAGAATTGTTCACTTTTCTTGTCCCATTTAAATATTAGGTTCTTTCCTTTGGTGGTGATTACAAAGCTTTCCAAGTTGGGATGGGTTCAGAAAAAACAAAGCAATGGCTGTTTGTCCCCATTTTCCCTGCCAAAAATAAAGACGTATAATCAATTTGGAGTAGTGTTAATCTTTCGACAGTAACTTCTCTTGAAATCAGTCCATCATAATTCAGCTGAATTTGTCAGTGTTTGGCTCTTCCCTTCTAAGTAATTGTGAGCTAATTTCAGTTCTTCAGTCTATCTTCTTACGTAACATGTACCGCATATGATGAAGTAGCTGCAGAGATTAGTTTTTACCTTGAACGCCACTTTGCACCATGCTTTCGTGTAGTAGGAGTAAATCGGCTGATATGGGTTAACATGACAGGCTGGCGAAACTGGATTGTGCTTAATAGTGTTATTTCAGCGCACAGGAGAGGGCCCTCACAGGGTGCAAAAGTGGGGAGGAGATCTAATAACTAAAGATGACAAAACTGCAATACATTGCCTTGCAAGGTCTTGACCTCTCTACCATGAAAAATTGAGCAGAGGTTGTGGATGCTGTACCCAGCTTGTTCTTGCACTCGGTTGGTAAGATGGGTGTAGGTGTGTGTGGGGGGGGTGGTATCTCTGGGATGATTCTCTATTATTTTGTCTCTTATCTGAAGTTTAGAAAATTATAAAAGACATGGAATCCATCAAAATAGGAACACCTACAGTGACAAGAAATTGATAGTCAACAGAATATCCTGTTGGATTGGAATGCCTTATTTTGAGTTTTCCCCATGAATTATCGTATGTGGTGCTCTTGGTATCCAAACCTCAGGTGGGGAGACCTTAGATGTCCTTTCTCAGGGATTAGTGCATATTAAAGGTGGTTCTGATTGCCAAATTCCAATGTGGGTGGCGATGGGGAGAGCTGTTCACCAAACCAGCAAGGAATTCTCAGTAATACCAGCTCAGTGTCCTACAATTCAACTCAATCTTGACACTATCTGTCTAGAGATAGGATCAAATTCTGCAGGTTAAGGGCTCAGTCCCACAAGACTCCCCACTTCAGATGCCCATTGCAAGCCCAGGCTGTCACCTGTGCTTCTGACCGATCAGCTATATATTGGACATCCCAATGACCTCCGCCTTGGGTTCAGTAAACTTGTTAGAGTGGCTCACAGGACTCAAACATTTTACTCATGAGATCTTTGGTTTATTATGAAAGGATACAGCTCAGGAACAGCCAGACGGAAGAGAGGCTTAGGACAAGGTATGGGGAAAGGGTACAAAATTTCCATGCCCACTAGGAGTACAACATTCTCCCCAAATCTCCAGGTGTTCACCAGCAGAGAAGCTCTTTAAACCCCATCTTTAATGGAAGCTTCATTGCAAAGGCATGATTGATTGAATCATTGGTTGTTGGTGATTGATTCAACCTCCAGTCCCCCTCTCCTTCCCAGAAATCAGGAGGCAAGACTGAAAGTTCTCTATTCATAGTGGCCCTGCTGGCAGCAAGCCCCCATCCCTAGGTGCTTTCCAAAAGTCACCTCATTAATGTAACAAAAGACACTTTATTACTTCTTGGCCTGGGAAATTCCAAGAGTTTTAGGAGCTTTGTGCCAGAAATGGGGATGGTGACCAAATATATAGTTCTTATTATAACTCATGATATCATAGTGTGTCATAGCCCAGACACGTCCTTATCTCTGCCTACCCTTAAACCAGCCCATGGTTTTAGCTGAGTTGGAGAAGGTACCCAAAACTAGTTGAACACTTCAGTGGGATGAACACAGCATCAGGATGGACAGCTCCTATCAAATTGTACACCGCAGGGAGTTGTGTGTTTATGACGTATTGCAACTCTGAGGAATGATTAGGGAATTAGACGTAACTTCTTTCTAAAACAAAGATGCAAATGTGGATTTTGACCTTATGTATTACCCATCCAATTAGTTTAAAAAAGCGATTTGGTTATAAGAATAAAAGCCTGACGACCGTTTCTGGTGATAACAAGCACCAGTAACTCTTTCCCCGCCGCTGGTACAATTCCCTCTGAGGGAAGGACATGTGGGTCACGTAGGTGACGGCCCCTGACGACATTTTCTGAGTTGTCAGAACACAAAGAGACCCCTCTAATTAATTAGCTGCCCAGCTGGCATGAACCCGTAGTTCGACTCATCGTGAAGACACAAACAATGATGATCAGACACGCCTGTTGGCAGAGCTCGGATAGGGACAATCTCAGAGAGTTTGTTCTGTATCTAGACTGATTCAGTCACTGGCCAGAGCCCCTGGCATTTGCAGCCTGAAAGCAGACATAGGCAATGCAAGCCAAAGAGCGTGGCTGTGTGCCAATAAAACTTTAGTTATGGACATTGAAATTTGGATTTCATATAAACATCACGTTTCATGAAATATTCCTTTTCTTTTGATATTTTCCAACCATTTACAAATATATAAACCACTCATCGCTTAAGGGCTGTACAAAAAAATGGGATTTGGCTTGCAGGCTATAGTTTTCTGACCCCTGTTGTAGCATGTTAAAAAAAGAAACAAAACCTACTGCCTTATTTTAAAAATAGTTTATGGGGTGGGGGGGGGCGCCTGGGTGGCTCAGTCCCTTGAGCATCCAACTTTGGCTCAGGTCGTGATCTCACGGTTCGTGAGTTCGAGCCCCAAGTCGGGCTCTGTGCTGACAGCTCAGAGCCCGGAGCCTGCTTCGGATTCTGTGTCTCCCTCTCTCTCTGTCCCTCCCTCTCCACCCCTCCCCTCTCAAAAATAAACAAGCATTAAAAAAATAAAATAGTTTTTGGATATGATCTGGACATTGTCAATATCCAGAGAATAATTGTAGTGATTAGGATAGCCACTGAGTGTGCTGCCGGAAAGGGGCATTTCCAAAGCATGTCCGCAGAGCGTATTGAGCAGTGCCGTGATGGGCTGTTGAAACTGCTGTTGGGTAGTCAGCTCTGGGACAGCCCTATAAGTGTTAGTCTCTCTCTCGCAGCTTATGTGTCTGTTGCACAACCACCCTGGCTGGCTCCTGGAGACTGCCATGTTGAGAGTAATAACCTGTGCCGTGTAGCAAGAAAAGCAGAGTTTCATTTGGGAGAGCGGAAATTTTAAATTTAGGAAGTCCAAATTAATCGGAGAAGTGGACTCTACCCATATGACAACAAAGAAGCCTTGATGATGTTGCGATCCCATAGAAAAATCTAAGAATAGTTTATCAATCTTGTTTCAGTAGAATCTGCTAACTGCTGAAGGCAGTACGATAATGACACAATTCTGTGTGGACACTGCTGATTTCTCTGACATTGGCATAATCCGGGAAGGACAGTAGGGGCTTTCACTTATTCATAAGTGTTTACAAGTAGGTAATGGAAAGTGACAAGGTTATCTAAATACAGATTCAATGTGGGCTTAATCTCATTCGGTTATAATAGGAATTTCAGCCAGGAGCTGGCTGTGCTGAAAGACACCTTTTTCCAAGGGCCATGGCTTCTATTTCCATCAACGATTCAAAATACCAGAGAGACAGAAATTAATAACGAATGACATCTGCAACAATACACTGTCGTATTTACAAACTAAAATGCCCTAGGTATAAAAAAAAAAAAATGCAGAAACTTGACTAAAATAGAGAGCAGCTAGCATTTCCGAGCCAGGCAAAGAAATGTGTGATGTACTTGAAAGTCAAGTAGAACCAACAGTGTGTCGTTGACAAATCATGTAGTCCGTTGAAGCTTCAGGATGGAGATGAGAAGTGAAGGCACTCACAATTTATTCAGCGGCAATTTAGGCCGGAGCCAACATAATTCCATCTCAAAAGATTCTAGTCGTCTCTACCAATGGCAGAAGTTCAAGTTGAGTGATAGCCCATTTCCAATCGCAAAACAGCCTAGTTGAGATAAATGCTTATTAATTTTTTTTCCAGGATGCTTACATTCTTAGCTTCTCTAAATTCTTGCTAGGACCTGGTGGCGTTGTTATTTATTCTCTTCCTCGGATTATATTCTTCAATCTCATGTGGCTGTCCCGCTTTAAATGAAAACAGAATAGAAACAAGAGTTTTACCGATAAATCAGATGTGGACATTTCCTTGTTTTGAGAAACTACAGGAGGTAGGGGTCGAGGAGGCCATGGCAAATAAGGCAGAAACGGGAGTGTGATTCCAGGAGCAAGGAGGTGTTAAGAGCTGCTTAGACAGAGTGTACAAAGTTTAAATCATAAGCCCTGCTTTTTATTGTTGTAAGAAAAACATCATGGCAGCTCACCTTTGACTGAGTCCAGTTTTCAGTTTGAATAACGGCAAAAATGTAAACACACATTTTAGTATTAGGCCCATCGAGGTGGCTCATGGGCGCATGTGTGTTATGATCGGTCTACATCTGAACCCAATTTCCTGTCTTATGTCACAGTTACGTGGTTGAAGATGCCTGTTTGTGTTCTTATACATGTAATGTTTGTATTTAGTCATTTATGAAATTAACGAAATGCTATTTTGAACCTTATGGAATAACATTTTAAGAAGCAGGGCCATACCGGCTGAAGAGCGTTCAGTTTCCTGATTCATGGAGGTGACCAAGGTGCAGCATTTCCTCTGAAGCTTTGGCTTAAGCTATTCCAGGCACAAGGTTTGGGGTGTTTCTGGTTCAGGCAGCAACCAGTTCCATTATTAAGCATCCCTAGTTTTTAAGGGTTATTTCTTTGTAATTAAACTTCTTTTCTCTCCTGTCTCTCAAGGCTTCATCTACCAGTGGAAAACACATTGCAACCAATCCAGTGTTGTATCGTTAGAATTGACGTGCATCTCATCTCATTAAATGCCCTTTCGTTTTCCCCTGTGGAAGTTCAGGCTCTCTGAGGCTCATTTGTCGGCTTTATGATACTTCTGTGCTTCTGTTGCCTGGGCTCTCTGGGGTCTTCTCAAACAGTCAAACTTGTTCAAGTTCCCATAGTCTATAAAGTTAGAAGAATGTCTAGAACTTGTCTATATGGTTCATCCAAAGATATATGGCCAAACATTGAGAATCTGTAAAGCATAATATATATGTTTCATATGTATATTAAAATATATATTTCATGTATATTCACATATATTTCATATGTAGTATATGTGAAATGCCATGTGTACATGTATGTATGTACATACACATACACTCATATATCATGTGGCATATGTGAAAACACTATTTGCTCAATAAATTTATTGGGCATCTACTCTCTATAAGGCACAGTTCTAGGTGTTCTGAACAATTTGTGTGATATATAGAGAGGTATATAATTGTCTCTGTGTTATAGACCGGTTCTTTTTTTTACTTGCTTTGCTTTTTTCCATATTTTATAGTAAACCTAGTATATTTTAGGCATAAGATAGATATATGAGAATGAATTATACATATACATATATATATATTCATTCATGTATGAATATGTGTCTTCAAAAATATTCATTCTTTGAACGAACAATTTATTTCAACCCAAGAATTTATCCTAGGGAAATTATCAGATTTTTCTTACCAGAATATCTGTTGAAGCATTACTCATCAAGAAAACAAAAAAAGGAAATAAGTAACTAATGCTTTCAGTGAGCCCCTTCAATTTGAACACCCCTTGAAGGAAAACCCAAGTCATATTTTGCTGTTCCTGAAATTAGCCATTAAACCCGTTAAGGCATATGGCTATTTCATGCTTCACTAGGATTGAGCCAACTGAGGCCCTTCAGCCTCTATAAGTATAGAAATACCAGGGAGTTGTTTGAAGGGCAAGAAAATTAGAATTGAAAGCCCTGAATTTCTTATTCCTTCTGCCACTAAACTCACTCACCAGACCTCCCTCTTTCTCCTCCCTTCCCTTCCTGTGTTGAGCAGCTCAAGCCTAGTGCCATTGCGTGGGCTAAAAGCCAGGTCATTTCTTGCTTAGAGAGTGGAGGGTGAACAGGCACGGGGGCTCAGAGAGGAGCTCCCTGCCAGAGTGCAGTGGTAGGACCCCTCAGGGTCCTACCCTCAGGGAGGGAGCTGTCTGCCATGGGATGCCAGGGCCCCGGCAGTGGGAAGAAGTGGTCTCCCCTGAGACGTGGCCCGGCCTGGAGGTTGCAGCCCAAGCAGGTTGACGAGGGAAGAGAGTAGCAGGGGTGACAGGAAGTTGGTAATCTACAGGGAGAGTGACCCAAACGGTGGATATCTTAAGGACGATTGGAACTAGTTTGTTGTTGTTGTTTTGTTTTTTACTCATCAGAAGAGGAGTTACAGAAAAACAAAAACAAAAACAAAAGGAAGCCACTAAAATGAAACTCTCGATGGTGATTTTGTTGGACGTGTTGGCGTGAACTCACTGCTGTTCTCGATACCTGTATCTAGTTACAGAAATAAATATAAATGTGCATGCAGTGGGTGTTGCCCTAGCTCTGTCCACTGAGGGAAACTGAGAGCAGCCACACTCCCGTGAGAGTTTTTCACTGCAAAGAACAAAGAGTCTTTGGAGAAATGGTTGGTTTCAGGGTTGAACCAAAAACATTACCTAATGAACGCACAAAATCTTGCGTTGCCAGAAGAAGAGCTCCAAGTATGGAAGAAATGTCTCGAGGACCCAAAAACCAGTTTGAAGGTACAGCACTGGTCAGCTCGAGGACAAGTGAAGCATCAAAATACAGAATGAGTGTAATAATGTGCAATCTACTGAATCAAAACGAGGACTCTTAGCGCCTACAACCCTGGAGATCTATAGCCAAAACCAAGTTAATAGTTTGAAAGTATGATGAATAACAGACTATTTGCATATTTTCAAAGTATATGCTTGCAGAGTATGTGCTGGTTATAAAGGAGAAAAGAGTAGCCTAGCAGTGGAAAACCTGGAAGACGCCACCTTATTTCATAATCAAAGTGAACATCATCAGGGTGGACAGATCAACATCTCGCGTCACCTGAATGTGAAGAACACAGTGTTGCTTCTGTAGTTCTCTAGCCAAAGACCCATACCCTGAATCAAATCATGACTAAGTAGCAGATTCGTGTGGAAGACTGTCCCGCTAAAGAACTGTTCCGTGAGCTTCCAAAGCATGGAGGTCGTGAATTCGAGAGAAGACTGAGTGAGGACTTTTTCCAGGCTGAAGAAGATGTGACAGCTTCTTGTGACAATGTCTGCTTCTGATCCGTTGATATAAAAGACATGGGTACAGCTGGCAGAGCCTATATGACATGCCTGAGGATTTTAAGGCAGGGTTACTTTCCCGAGCTCGATGCTGTGTTTTACTTTGTGTTTCCGTTGACACCACAGTATTCAAGGGTGGATGGAATGATGACTTGCCTCCTTACTCTTAAGTGGCTCTGGAAAAAAAATTTTGTACCTTAATCCAACTTTTCAGTAAAGCTGTGATTGTTTCAAAGGAAAAAAGAAATACAGTAAAACCTTGGTTTATGAGCGTAATTCATTCCGGAAACGTGTTTGTCATCCGAAGCACTTGTATATCAAAGTGAATTTCCCCAAGAGAAATAATGGAAACTCGGATGATTCCTTCCACAACCCCAAAATATTTGTATAAAAAGGATCACGATACTGTAATATAATACAAAATAATAAGGACAATACAAAATATAAGGAAAAAAAAACCAAATTAACCTGCACTTACTTTTGAAAACCTTCATGGCAACTTTTCTCCATCTTCCAGAACACGTGGCCATTGCTTTGATATTTTCGTGACCCCTTTGCTGCATCTAGCCCCCTTATTTCTTCTTCTTTAGTTGTGTGCAAATGGTCGATGTAGACTTATTATAAAATCTTGCAATTTCAGCCACTTGCATACCTCGTTCATACTTCTTGGTGATTCCTTCTTAACATCCACCATAATTATCTCTTTCTTCTTACCTCCTTTCTTTTCAACCTTTTTCTGCATGGCGGCCATTGTATACGCTGTCATGGATGTTGACTACGGTACAGTATTAATACACTCTTGTCATAGACTGTATTGAATGTAAGTGGCAATAAGGCAGCAGAGGAAAAGGTCTTTATTTGCAGGCAGCCTGACCTAGAATGGAGCAAAGCATTCCTAAGCTCACTCTTGTACGGAAAAGCAAAGGACTGTCCCTAGGTGCTCTGAAGTGACAAAAAATACACCAGTGCCAGTTGTGGGCCCCTTCCAACGTCCTGAAAAATCACTGATTCCTGCCAAATGCTGTGGCCTGGGACCGAGCATCCGAGCATGAGAGACGATCACCCACAATCCTGCAGAGAGAGAGAGAGAGAGAGAGAGGAGAACCACTGGCTCAGTTGTGATCATGTGACACTCAGCATCACAACCTATTCGTACTGCAAGGCATCATCTGTTTATCAAGTTAAAATTTGTTAAAAATGTTTATTCATCTTGCAGAACACTCGCAGAACAAGTCACTCACAATCCAAGGTTTTACTGGGTAAGTTCTTTAATCTCCCTTACTTTTGGTCTCTTCTTTTATATGGGTGAAGAAAAAATAGGATAGGAGAATGCATATCAAAACACTGCAGACTGCAAAGACTGTCGGCGTAAGTTATTGCTACAAATCGTCATCGTCATAAGAGTAATGATAATACATTGTGTTAACAAAACCATTCGTCCATCTTGCCTTCATTCAGTTATTCAGCACCTAGCAGACATATAATTGGTGTCAAGCATCTTGCTGGGTGGAGAAATTCGACCTCGAACAAGACGTACAGGAGCATGAGGTGCAGTGAAAGGAGAGGATTAAGTCCCCGCTCCCGGCAGGTGCGACATGGGCTGTAATGAAGTAAACTGCAAGTCGCAACTGAGAAGGGAGGCGGGTGGAGCCCAGAAATCACAACGTAGCATCAGGAAAAGGCTCATCAAACCACGATGCTTAGATGGAGTTGGGTAGGATAAGATATAGCTAAAGAAAGGGAGTGAGCCCACACGATGGATGACGTCTGAGAGTCATGAAACACGACATAATCGGGGACCCCAGGAGGTGCAGGAGGTCCTGGAGTGATCAGTGCCTCTGGGAGGGGGCAGGAGAAGTGTGTACGCCAGACAGGTGTATAGGAACGTCACCCAGAGGACACCCGCTTCTGAACTAAAACAGGTGAGGGGCGCCTGGGTGGCTCAGTCGGTTGAGCGTCAGATTTCGGCTCAGGTCGTGATCTTGCGGCTTGTGAGTTCGAGCCCCGCGTCGGGGCTGAGCACACGCTGGATTGCCAAGGTGCAGACAGAGCACTGCCCGTCAGCTCCAGTTGGCACGGCCATGGCTCCTGCCCCCCAGAAAGGAACTCAGGGGGCTGCCCCGGTCTCTGAATCACAGACGCCGAGCTGTCCTTGCCAGAGTCCCAAGCTCTCATCCCATTTGAATTTCTCCCTGTCCCCGGCCGGGCCCGCCTCAGGCTAGGAAGTCCACAAAGCAGAAAAGGCATCTGCCCGGCTTCTTTCCTTAGCCCCTCTTCCCTCATCTCCTGGTTCCCACACTTGACTTTCCCAGGATGACGCCCACGGTGTGGAGCAGGTTGAGGGGAATGACGCCGTCGTACATTCCCCAGTTATGACCTGGTGTTGGCGCCCCGCAGGTGCGGTGGATGGGCACAAACCTCGCCTTCCTAGCTTTGGGGAGTATCTCCAGCTGGGGACCTTCAGGTGCGATTTCGTCGGCACAAGCCTCCTTCCCTAATGGCTTATGAGGTGTCTTCACCCTGGATTTCTGAGGCCCATCCCTCCGGCGGGCCTTTTTCCACCCCCCGGGGCCTCCTTTCTTGAGTGGGATCCCTTTGGGTTAACTGCAAGCCAGCCGCCATCTGCAGGGTTCATGGTTGCCCCGGAAGCTCAGACATTTCCTCGCACTGGGGAAGCACCAGCTGGTGTCTGCACAGCCACCTGGCTTTGCTTTTCAAACATTCAGTCAGCAGCTCCGCCTCTACCCTCTTGCCTTTAGACCTTTTAGGTACGAGCCAAATACCAGGGGCCGTGCCTCTCGCACCCCGGGGGCACCAGCCAAGCCCCCAAAGATGCTCTTGGTGTCCCTCTCATTTGGTGTTGGGTGAGGGGAGTCCCCCCGCCCCCGCCCTCACACAGGTAAGGAGAGAACTGCCACCAGAATGCAACATTTTTCTCACTTTCCGGTGTCTTTGATTTCACCTCCTTTTTATCTACAAGGTGGAAGGTGGGCTGGCAGAAACACTTCACAAACTCGAAGGGTTCCTGTTCACATATGCATGTTCTTGGCAACTGTTGGTCTCGGATCATGCTCGGAGTTTAGGGCCTCTGCCAAGACCCTGCAACATCCTCTTTCAAGTGCACTGACCCGGGCTAGAAATGTCGACGTGGGGGCTAATGACTCCAGGAAAATGTGTGACTCTGAGAGATCACCGTGATGTATCTGTGACAGCTGAAGGTTGGCATTCATCCAGGAGTCCCAGAAAGACTAAGTTCCCTGGAACATTCTGTCTTCCTCTCTGGTCAGCTGCCATCAGGTCATCATTGGCTGCTTACTAGGTTAAGGTGATAACTAACCAGCATGGGTAAGCCAGGACACGGAAAATAGCATTAAACACACGCACTCACTCACACACTTTGTTCACTGGGCTCTGTACTTTCTTACCTCCTTCCCTAAACACTACACACTAAACACTAAAGGCTTTCAGACCCGTTTCACTGGACACGCAAGGGCTAGAGAAAGGCCGTGTGTAGGCTGTGTGTGTCAGTGGGACAGCATCCCCGTAGCACACGAAACACAAGACGTCTGGGCGCCACGCCTGCGGCACGAGCTGGCTTCCCAGCACCTCGTTCTGAGCAAGAGCAGACATGTCGCGTCGGTGAAATTCACACATTGACCAGCAAACCGTGAGCTCAGCTCCACCGGGGATGGTTCTGTGCTGTGCTTCCCATAACACGGGCAGTGTTGGGAAAATTTTTCCCAATTTTTATTTTGGTTTTGTCTGGCTATGGCGCTCCTTGATCCTTAACCGTTTCAAAGCATGTTTCCTGACAACAGGGCCTTCTCTTCTTTTACGCAACCACAGCACGGTTATGAAATTCGGAAGATCTAACCTTCATATGACACTTTAATCTGCCACGTACATTCCAGATCTGTCAGATGTCTCGGTCATGTTCTTTGAAGATTCTTTTGGTTCCGTTCTGTTTTGTTTGTCCTTTACTAACGGGTCGACTCCTAGATTTGGCCAGTACCAACCCCTCTGGCGGCTTCCTTGTGTTCTTAGAAGTTTCTATGGCATTTGTTTGTTTGTTTCTAGCAACCACTCATCTTTTTACCGTGTCCGTGGTTTTGTCTTTTCCAAAGGTGTCTGACAGTTGGAATCACAGTCTTTTCATAGTCTTTCTTACATAGTCTTTTCAGACTTGGCTTCTTTCACTTAGTAATATGCATTTAGGATCCCTCGATGTCTCTTCATGGCTTGATACTTTATTTCTCTCAAGTGCTGAATGATATTCCATTGTCGGGATGGACCAGCTTATATGTCCGTTCACTTACTGATGGACATCTTGCTTGCTTCCAAGTTTTGGTGATGATGAATAAAGCTGCTGTAAGCTTGTGTGTGCAGGTGTTTTGTGGATGGAAATTCTCCAACTCCTTTGGGTTAAACACCCAGGAGCATGATGATGGTAAGAATAGGACCAGTTTTGTAAGAAACTCCCAAACACTCCAGTGTGGCTGTGTTCCAATGCCGAGTGATCACATGTATCAATTTTTTATCTTTTTATTGTTATTTTATTTTATTTTGTACTTTTCATCTTCATTAAGCTAATTACTTCACGGCTGCTGTGTAAATGACCAATTCTTGATTTCGTGGATTAGTTATAGAATTTCTGGACAGGTAATTAATGAAAGCATCTATACTCATCTCTTTGTCTCTCTTTCTATAGAATTACTTTATTTTATTTTTTTAAAGTTTATTTACTTTGAGAGTGAGAGAGAGAGAGAGAGAGAGAACAAGCTGGGGAGGTACAGAGAGAGAGGGGGACGGAGGATCTGAAGTGGGTTCTGCACTGTCTGCAAAGCCCGACGTGGGGCTCAAACTCACGAACCGTGAGATCATGACCTGAGCTGAAGTCGGACGCTTAACTGACTGAGCCACCCAGGAGCCCCTATAGAATTATTTTAATTGTTTGGGTAAGAATCTCTCTCTACAGTTGAGTTTTTCCTTCTGTTTTCATTCGACATATATTTCATTCCTGTGCATTTTCTGATATTTGCCTTAAGTTCATTTTCCACTTTGCCTGTGAAAATTCTTTGGGGCCTATTTTAAGGCTACATTCCTCCAAAGACAGATGGCATTTGTTATGTCAGCCTTCTGGGGTCACTACCATCCTGGAATGACTTAAAGTTAAATTCCTGGGTTTGGTGTATTTTTGGGTTTTGTTGTTGTTGTTGTTGTTGTTGTTTTGGTTTTTGTTTCTGTTTCTGTTTTTGTGTTTTTGCAGATTTATAGGTAGTGTTAATTCATGCTGAAAACTGGCTGAACAATGAGTCTGTGGTTTCAAATCGTCGGAATATTTCCTTCCCTTTCCACCTAGAGTGACTATACATTCCGGCCTGTTAGAACATAATTATGTGTCTCTTCCCCTCAAAAGCATCCCTCTTTGGAAGATACGTTATATGGTCACTCAAGGCAGAAGTCATGCAGGTTAAGTTTCCTTCCTGTCCCCTTTGGCGTGGCAGATTTATTTGTTTTCCTTCATAGAATATGTGCTAACCCTTTGGGGATGGCTCTGTTCAGGGATTCCTACTGGACTTTCTGACCTCAGATGGCCCTAGGCTCCCTCTCCTGACCTCGGTCTCCTTCGCCCTATGCAGCCATCACAATAAAGACATGTCCAGGGCACATGTATCATATATACCAGAGTCCAGGGTACAACACTTAGAACACAGTTTACCAGTGCCATTGGATTCATGGCGGTTCTAGAACTTCATCCTGGATTGAAGGGTAATCGCCATAAAGTGACTTTTTTTGTCCTTTGGTAGTTTTTGTCTTGCCTTCAAACACAATCTCGTGATCCCTGAGTTCTTTTTGTATACATTCGTCAGTTACTTCTTCTCCTTTCCTTTAAGCCCAATGACTTTTTATAAGTCAAATACTCTAGACTGTGTTGCTTTGAGCACAAGGTTGGGCTTAGGTTTTTGATCAAACAAACATTTTCATTTAATTAGTCTCATTTTCACTGACATTTATTGATGTGACGGGAATGTCTGACCTCAGTTTTCTCATCTTTCTTAAATTCTCTTTCCCGTTTCCTTCTGAGTGATTCCTCTATTCTTTTTTTTTTTTCTTTTTTTACCTCATGGTATCTGTGTTTGTAACTTAGTGTGTTTGAATGTGTGTATCTCTCTTTTGCGTGTTTCGCAGGATTTCGGTCTGTGTTTATTTTGTCCTGAAAGTTCCTTTAAAAATTTTAATAATAGGGGTGTCTGGGTAGCTCGGTTGTTTAAATGTCCGACTCTTGATTTTGGCTCACGTCATGATGTACTGGTTCATGAGACCAAGAACATTGGGCCCGCTTGGGATTCTCTTTCTCTCTCTGTGCCTGGTCCGCGTATGCTCTGCCTCTCTGAAAAAAACAAGCAAATACATAAATAATTAAATAAAAATTAAAAAAAATTTAATAATATGTGTGCCATTTTTTAAGGGAAGCTTGGGCAGTGGATCCTGGTGAACGATAATAGGAAATAATGATACATTCACCTCTGCTTTCCTCTAATGTCCAGATGAGAAAACTAAAGCAATTAAAGTCACTATTAGAATTGACTATGTTACTAGAATTTGTGTGTGTGTGTGGTTTTTTTTAATGTTTATTTTTGAGAGAGAGAGTGCATGTGGGGGAGGGGCAGAGAGAACGGGAGACAGGGGATCCGAACCAGGCTCTGCACTGGCAGCGTGGAACCCAATGTGAGGCTCGAACCCTGGACCCGTGAGATCATGACCTGAGCTGAAGTCGGACACTTAACCAACTGAGCCCCCCAGGCGCCCCTATAATTTGTGTTTCTAAAGGACTTATGTATGATCTTAAGCTTCTATTAATTAAGTTGTGAGATTTGGGTAACTCCATTGCCTCTCCAGCATGAAGGATAAGAATATGGGAGCCCAGCTACCCCCTCCTGTCTCCCTTCCAACTCCAGGTGGCCTTTCAGGAAGAGTGACTTGTCCCCGAAGCATGAATAGTTGAAAGTATCGTTTATTACTTTTACTCCTGAAAGGCACCTCAGCTCAGGTAGCAGCCGGTATACACTGACCAACTGAAGTATTTCGGAATTCTCCCTGCCTGCCTTTGCAGCTCCGTGTGGCGCAGGAGACCTTTCTGAGCAACAACACGTTAGCAGCGTACTCTCAGGAAGGGGTGTCCGATATTAGGAAATATTTTGTTTCTGTGGTTAAGGGATAGAGAGGGCTTGACTGGGCTTGCCCTTTTCATCTTGCCTTGGACACAGAGGCGACGCCTGAAGGTGGAGGCCGCCATCTTTCACTCAACAGTTGGCCAACATGTTTGGTGCCTGGATCTGTTCGCCACAACACCATTTCAGAGTTCTGTTTGGAAAAGTTAGAAGGGATGAAACCGTATTTTGCAGAATTGCTTGCCCCTAAGTCCTACGGGCAAAGGTTACATCTACCAACCGGCTGTATTTAAGTGATTGCACTAATTCTGACTTAGGAAACGTTACAAGTTAGCATCAACAGAACCAACAGACCATACATAAGGGGCCCCAAATGAGATGGCCCTTTGAATCGAAGCAGCACTAAATCTTAGGAACGATACACAGCTTTAACAGTTCTGCAACTAGAATTATCTTCATGAGGATTAACTCTCCGTTAATTTTGAAATGAACAGAAATTTGCTTTATTTAATAGCTCTAAAAGGTGAAAAGGCAAAATGGCCCCAAAGAGTTTTGATTCTCTGTTGATTTTCCATGGACACAAGCAGAACTAGAGACAATTGTGCTTCACAGAGAAAGAAAGGGGGGGCAGGAGGAGGGAAAGAGAGAGAGAGAGAGAGAGAGAGAGGAGAAGCATCTTTGAAAACGAGTAAGTTGAGGGGCGCCTGGGTGGCTTGGTCGGTTAAGCGGCTGACTTCGGCTCAGGTCACGATCTCGCGGTCCGTGAGTTCGAGCCCCACATCGGGCTCTGTGCTGACAGCTCAGAGCCTGGAGCCGGTTTCGGATTCTGTGTCTCCCCCTCTCTCTGACCCTCCCCCGTTCATGCTCTGTCTCTCTCTGTCTCAAAAATAAATAAACGTTAAAAAAAATTAAAGAAAAAAAACAAGTTGAAAACATCTCAAAACAACACAGTTTTTAGTAACGTTAGCTCCAAACTCAAGACAAATGAGGGTAAACACAGGCAACTGATGTTTTACGTGACCCCAGCAATCTTGAAACCATACCAAGAGCCATTAAATAAGAGGCCAGAGAGCAGAAGAAAGTCATACTCTGGTCAACATTTCCAGCAGAAGGAACATGCATAGCACTTCTCCATGAAATGCTTTCTACAGTGTATTCAAATAACAGAAAACCAAAACTAGTTTTAATTTTAAAAAAAATCAAATTGCTCAAAATAGATATTATTACGTTCAAAAATATTTTCTGAGCTACCACGATGTTGCTGACAGTATTCTAGGCACTGGGGATGCAGTGGTGAACAAGACAGACGACGTCTTTTCCCCAAAATCTTACGTTGTCTTGGAAGAGGGTCTGGGCGGACATGTGTTGCCTTAAAGCGGATGTGTCCCCACACTACCCCATTCACTGCTGATGCCAGGCCGACTCCCAGAGAAGGACTCTGCCCAGTCTCTACCTCAGCTCTTGAATGACTTCCCTCAGCCTTCGCAATAGTAAATAAATATTATGCTAACCAACCAAGCAACAAATCTCCCCGGACCCTCTTTGTATTATGCTGTTTTTGCATGATTTGCCACCAGGTAAATTATGTGAGTATTATGTCTGCTCACATAACGTGAGCAGGTGACTCTGGTATCAATCAAGCCTTCTTACTGGAAACAGTGATGATTTTTAGGCAATGAAAAGACTTTCAAGCCCAAATGAATGATGCCACTCACTTATTTTTAGCATTTTTCGAATCAATAGTCTTCTGTCAAATTATCACTTAGACGTCGTCTTCAAAGTACTCTGTAGCAGGGATTTTTCGACGCTGATAAACTATTTTTGAACCAGTTTATTAAAAGGTATGGGGAAGGTCTTGTGACCTCTGTCCAGTGATGTGCCAGCTCCCGGGTATGTACTCAGGGACTCAGGTGGGAAAGAGCCGAAAATGAAGCCTTTCTCTTGGAGACCAACGAGACATGATAAAAGATTCAATAAGTCTGGTGTGACTATTATCGATAAATATCTTGATTTCAGGTTATTTACAATGCTTTCCACTCATCATTGCTAAATTCTCATATGTAAGACTTTTAACAAGCCAGGCATTTGAAATATTAATTACAAAAGATTTTTTTTTTAATTTTTTTTTTCAACGTTTATTTATTTTTGGGACAGAGAGAGACAGAGCATGAATGGGGGAGGGGCAGAGACAGAGGGAGACACAGAATCGGAAACAGGCTCCAGGCTCTGAGCCATCAGCCCAGAGCCTGACGCGGGGCTCGAACTCACGGACCGCAAGATCGTGACCTGGCTGAAGTCAGACGCTTAACCAACTGCACCACCCAGGCGCCCCAAAAGATTTTTTTTTAAAGATAAAGGGGAAAAGGTAAAAAAGGAACATTTTAAAAGCTAGCAGGTTCCTACTGCTAGATAAGATACTTCTGCTTTCCTGTTCACTTGAATTGAAACAAAGATTTTCTTTTTATTTATTTATTTGTTTTTTGTTGTTTATTTTTGAGAGGGAGAGAGACAGAGCGCGAAAAGGGGAGGGGCAGAGAGAGAGAGAGGGAGACACAGAATCCGAAGCAGGCTCCAGGCTCCGAGCTGTCAGCACAGAGCCCGACGCGGGGCTCAAACCCACAAACTGTGAGATCTGGACCCGAGCCCAAGTTGGACGCCCAACCGACTGAGCCACCCAGGCGCCCCTAAACAAAGATTTTAAAGTATATACGAAACATTCGCACATCAAAGTCCAGCTACAGCAAAATAATCAGCCTCTTCTCATACATAGACTGATAAAGCCTTGCAACATTGGCTGTACCTGCTGTCTTAAGTAAAATATATTTGAATTCAGCCCTCTTTATAAGCTGCAGAAAAAACAGATTTTATCATAATCTGTACCAGCTTTAACTGTTAGCTTTTTGTAAACCTGGACCCAGCAGCTACTTTCTCCTCAGATGAAAAAATAAAAGCAGAAAAGATAAGAAAAGAAATGCAAATACAATTTATTGTATGAAAGAGGATTGCTCTTTTATTTTTATAATGTATTCAAATTCTGCATGGAGAAGAAACTAATTTTAGCTAAATTCTCAAAGAAAAGGCCCAGACACAGCTTCTTAGATGAGTAAGAATCCTACATTATACTCCCTCCCTCTTTAATCAAGGAAAGATTAGACTTATTTGTGTGTTAATACCAAATGATGCTCTTGGTCAATATTTGAATATTCTTTTTATTTTTGTCTGGATTTACTCTTCCTCATTGCTTACAGTTTTCTCCGAATTAAAAGAAACAATATTCAACAGAGGCACAATCATCATTTCCTGTTATTTATTTATTGAGGCTGAACACGAGTCAACTTCTCATAATAGAGCAAAGGTATCTACAGAAAGACAATGATACAGAGCACGGGCTAGAGGCAGTGGTGTTTCCTAATGGGTGCCCCAAGAAATGCAAAGTAGGTGTTCCCAAAAATACTCAGAGACCAGCCCTTCTGGGAATGAATCAGATGTACTTTGTACGGATTCCAGAGGTGAGGTGAAATAGTGATGGAAGGGGTCCCATGCAGGCTGTCTGGTCAGACCCTTGTGCCTCGGCTCTACACGCAGCCAGGACTGAAGGTCTAGCTGCAGGAAGAACAGGCAAGCTGTGGGTTAGATTCTTAGCAAATTTATCGAAGGACAAATTTCCTTACGGAAAACTAGGGATTAAAGCATTAGTCGCACAGCAAAGGAAACCATCGACAAAATGAAAAGGGAACCTACGGAAAGGTAGAAGGTATTTGCAAATACTGTATATGATAGGGAGTTAATATCCAAAATATATAAAGAGCACGCACAGCCCAATGACAAAAACCCAAATAATCCAATTAAACCATGGACATAATATGTAATTTGTAAAGAAGATATAAAACAATGGCCAGCAGGTACATGAAAAGGTGCTCAGTGTAACTAACAATGAGGAAAATGCAGACCAAAACCACAATGAGAGGGGTGCCTGGGTGGCTCAGTCCATTAAGTGTGTGGCTCTGATTTCAGCTCAGGTCACGATCTCGTGGTTTGTGAGATGGAGCCTTGCGTAGGGCTCTGTGCTGACACTGCAGAGTCTGCTTGGGATTCTCCCTTTCTCCCTCTCTGCCCCTTTCCCACTTGTACGCCCTCTGTCTCTCTCTCAGAATAAAGAAACTTAAAAAAAACCCACAATAAGATATCACCTCACACCTGTTAGAAAGACTGTCATTAAAAAGACAAGAAGTAACAAGTGTTGGCAAAGATGTGGAGAAAAGGCAAACCTTGTTTTTTTCTTAAACTTTTTCGGTCTTTTTTTTTTTCAAGTTTATTTATTTTGAGAGAGGGAGAGAGCAAGCGTGAGAAGGGGAAGGGCAGAGAGAGAGGGAGAAAGAGAATCCCAGGTAGGCCGCCTGCTGTCAGCTCAGAGCCCCACGTGGGGCTCGATCTCATGAACTGGGAGATCATGACCTGAGCCAAAATCAGGAGTCGGATGCTTAACCAACTAAGCCTCCCCGGAGCCCCGAAAAGGCAATCCTTGTGCAGTGCGGGTGGGCATGCAAACTGGTGCAGCCTCTGTGGAAAATAGTCCGGAGGTTCCTCAAAACAATAAAAAATAGAACTATCCTATGATCCAGCAATCCCATTTCTGAGTTTCTAACTGAAGGAAACAAAATCACTCTCTCAAAGCATTATTTAGAACAGTCAAGTTATGGCAATAACCTACTTGTCTGTCCACAGATGCCTGGGTAAGGAAATTGTGGTATATATACAATGGAACGTTACTCAGCCGTGAAAACCAAGGGTCTTAATGCCAAGGGAAATAAGTTGGAGAAAGAGGAATACTGTATGATCTCACCTATCGGTGGAATCTAAAAAGCCCAAAGTCATAGATATAGAGAATAGACTGATGCTTGCCAGAGGTGGGAGGTGAGGGGTGGGCAAAAGTAGGTGAAGGTAGCCAAAAGTTATAAGAATATCTGAATAAGTTATAATTAATATAAGAATAATATGAGCCACTAAACAATGTTTCTGGCCTTAAAAACAATGAGCGTAGTTGAAGGAAAGAAATGCTGTGTTTTCAATACTGAGGCAAACTGAAATACAGCACAGATACAACCTGTCCATGCCATTTTTTATTGAGATATAATTCACATATCATAGAATTTACCCTTTCGGTGAGTACAATGCAGTGGTTTTGGTGAATTCAGAGAGGTCCAATCATTACCACCGTCTAATTCCAGAACAGTCTCACACCCCAGGAAGACACACCCTCTCAATTAGCAGTAACCCCCCACTTCCTTCTCCCCTTAGCCCCTGACAAACAATAATCTCCTTTCTGTCTCTCTAGGTTTGCCTACTCAGAACATTTTATACAAATGAAATCATAAAATAAAAATTTTACACTCTCAGACGGACTTACTCTTGAATAGAGATGTGTCTTTGCACCTTCGTTCACGGCCACAGCCTTATTTTCTTTTAAAAAGTTGTGTTATAAGTCAGTGCATGAGTAGGAGATCCTTGGGTCAACTGGCTAAAAGCATACGTTAGAACGAGGACAGTCTTCTACATTTCATATAAAGAAAAGACACCTAATCATTGATTGACCTTATTTCATCCCTTTCTCTTAAAACCAAATATTCCAAAGTCATCCCATGGTAACTCCACTGGATCAAGGACAAACCATCAAGTTAACTGATTTAAGTGGTCAAATTGATTCACCTGCCTGGTTGTTTAAGGGCCCCAAAACAAATTCGTAATAAATATTAGGATGCAACATATTCTGATTAAAGAATGCATTTACTCTGTCTTTACTGGGACCAACTATTGCAAGAGAGCCATTCCTTCTGCCTGGGATAGAGGGGGAAATCATGTATGGGAACCGTGCAAGCCTCTCAATGCAATGGAAGGACAATAACTATAGTAGAAGAGTTACTACAGGATGGTGTGGTTACTCTCCTTACGCTGGAAGCGAAATGGATACGACCGTAGTAAGTGCGGCAGGCTTAAAAGGCAATTGGTAAAAGGCAGTCCCATGCAGCTGTAACCCTCACTAACCATGGCGGGTGGGGTGAGAGGGAAATGTCTCCTTTATGGAGCTGTCTTCCCACCAGGAAAGCACACCCTTCCGACTAGGATTCACTGATGTGAACAGAGAGAATACAAAAGCAGTATTTCCATCAGAAATCTTAAGAGGGTGGCTCAGTTGCTTGAGATTCCAACTCATGGTTTAGGCTCAGGTCATGATCCCAGGGTCATGGGATTGAGCCCCGTGTCCAGCTCTACACTGAGCATGGAGCCTGTTTGAGATTCTCTCTCTCTCTCTCTCTCTCTCATCCCTTCTCCCCTACTCGCGCTCTCTTTCTCTCTCTGTCTCTAAACTAACAAAAAGAAATATAAAGCAATAAAAATAAACAGCAGAAACAGAGAAGCCCTTTCTCCTGCCCCAAGCCACCCCTTTCTCTTTGCCTTTTCTATCACCCACACACTTTCCCCCTGGTCAAGTCTGACCTAACAGATTTAAGTTAATGGCCTGAGTTATGGGCTTGATTCTATCAACCACAAGATGTCATTCCAGTGGCACGCTCTCATTGTCATCCTTAGGGTTTTATTATTATATTAATATAGGGTCTCTACAAGCCAAGTACATTAGCCAACACAGACTTCTATGGGACGTTTTCTTGCTAAGTTCCATATGAGAACCCTGGACACCTAGGAGAAAAGGACGGCTCCAAGAGTGGAGACACTCAGGAATAAGGACAGATTTACTGTTTCACACATAGCTGACAAGCTCCCGGATCCTGCTTTGCTCTGGGCACACAGGGATGATGAAGACAAAACCATTGCTTCAAAGAACCCAGTCTACTGAATGGTGATCATTATCTCTAAAGGCAGCATAAAATTTAAAATAGAGGCGAATACAAAACATTAAGAGGATCGCTTTAAGTTCCTGTGCATATGGACACCAGACCTGAGTCTTGAAGCATGAATTAGCATTTAGCAAAATGAGAAAGTGAAGGACATGCTACAGAAGAAAGTACTTACAGCGTAATGGACAGACAAGGTCAAGGTCAGAAAAACGCAAATTACTCGGCATGCTGGCAGCATAATCACATGTACAAAGTAGGAAATGAAGAGACAGGCAAGGGCGAGTTCATTAAGGGATTTTTTTGTGAGTATGATAATAAAAGGGGTTTGTAGATTTTCTACAAGGCCAAAGAGATCCATTAGATTGATTTGTAGAGAAAAGCATTACAACCTATGACAGAAGTCATTTTATCAGGAATAGTGTAGAATTTTATCAGTTAGATTTTCAAACTCGATCAAGATGTTGCTTTTATAATATATCACCTTATTTATAAGAGGAAGCTAGTTGCTGATTTTCTAAATTTTTCCTTTGGTAATTTCCTTTCTACATTTCACGCATCTTCTGAGGTCAACGTTAAACATTTCATTTATCCTGGATAATCATCATTTCGTCCAATTTTCAAATTATTAGCTTGGAGTTTAGCAGGGGCCGGAACGCTTAAAATTTGGAGGATTGTTTTTGTTGTTTAAAGTGGGAGCTGCTTGGGGCGCCTGGGTGGCTCAGTCGGTTGAGCATCCGACGTCGGCTCAGGTCATGATCTCGTGGTTTGTGAGTTCGAGCCCCGCAGAGGGCTCTGTGCTGACAGCTCGGAGCCTGGAGCCTGCTTTGGATTCTGTGTCTCCCTCTTTCTCTGCCCCTCCCCTGCTCATGCTCTGTGTCTCTCTGTCTCTCAATAATAAATAAATGTTGAAAAGATTAAAAAATAAATAAATAAATAAATGAATAAAGTGGGAGCTGCTCAAACATGTGTTTCTGCAGAAGAGGGACAATGGACCGAGAGAGGAGCGTTTAGGGTCAAGGGACCCCAGACAATGGGAGGCGTTGGTCTCCGCAGAACTGCTCTTTGCTCCTCCCCTGCTGGCACTCTGTCTCTCTCTCTCTCAAAAAATAAATCAACCTTAAAGAAAACAATAAAATGATCTTGACTTAGAAGGTGTTGACTGGAAACATTTGCCCGCTCTGTAACAGAACTCAGGAAAGCACTGTGGCAGCTTGGTGGACTTGACCTTTATGGGCATGAGGCTCACTCTGGGAGCCAGGACACCTCTAGCAACCCCCTCCCCCTCCCCAGGTTCTTTCTTGCTTCTCTGTGACCCCCCAGGACAGGGACCACATGCTGAGCACCTCCTGTATACAGGAAGACTTGCTGGACTGCAGGTTTTAAATCATCTTTTAGTTGTTTTGTTGGCTTCAGAGGCTTGTTTGTCCTTCTCTTTTAACTTGATGCTATGGTTTTATTTAAACTTTGATTTTAAATTAGACAACCAATCTTTGTTTTCTCTGATGCTTTCTTGCCGTTAGCATTTTCACTGTGGTCCAAGTTTGACTTGCTTCAATCTGCTTTCTTTATGTGGCCAAAATAAGTTATTGAAATAGGATACTGTTTTGATCCTTCCTCTAATTTTCTCTTTCTCCTCATTTTGAGCAAGTAGCCAAACCGGGTAATTCTTTTATACGTCCCTCCTCTGGGGATTTGGGCTGGGATGAAAGCAGAGGCAATCTGTCTCTCCTCATCTATTGTAAAACCTAAACCGATTGGAGATATTACCCTGGTTTTTCTGGAGGGGTCTGGGCAGGAGGACAGGCTTGAAAGACAGAAAATGGGGTAAGGGGAGTCCCAGCACACCTGGAGGTGGGGGGGGAGATCAACGGGTTATGAGAGCAGAGTCTCCTGGCCAGCGGCTTGGCTGCTTTGATGCCTCCTTACCCTTGAAGGTAGTAAGACTCAGATGGAAATCATGTCTGCGTACCTGGAAGGGTGAGTGTGTAGGACCCCGGCACCCCCTGCATCATGCCCACAGGGCCCATGAGGGCCAAGAAGACGTGTGGTTGGGGTGATTCAGGTAGGCTGATGGGTAGAAAGTAGATTGCCTTGATGTTTCATAAGACATGAGATATGCACACTGCTTCGTGGCCTGGAAAGACCTGAAATCTACATATATCTGGCTGACATGAGTGGATGGATTGAGAGCCATACCAGCTACATTTATAAAAAGCCTTGAGGGGCACCTGGTGGCTCAGTCTGACACTTGATCTCAACTCATGTCTTGATCTCAGGGTTGTGAATTCAGGCTCCACACTGGGCTCTGTGCCAAGCTCTGCATTGGACGTAAAACCTACTTAAAAAAAAAAAAAAAGCTTTGAATTTTGTTGATTTCTGTGCTCAACATTCTACTATATATACATTATATTACTCCAAACTTCCACTTCTTAAAGCTACAGGCATATTTCTCCCAGAGCTTTTTTCTTGAATGGGGTTTACTGTTCAGGGCCCTGGCACTGTCTCAGATAACAGGAAACAGAAGGAAGGACACAGGGCATAGCCTTTTATACCCTGATCTTGATTCGTTTGAGTCCACACAAAAAAGCAAATAAAAAAAATGTCGATTTTTCTTAAACTTGTTACAATGATCATTGCAATTATATTACAAAATGGTCTCCACCCTTTTTTAAATGTTGATTTATTTTTGAAGGGGGGGTAGGGGACAGGGAGAGAGAGGGGGACAGAGGATCCAAAGTGGGCTCTGGCTGACAGCAGAGAGCTCGATGCGGGGCTTGATCTCATGTACCATGAAATTATGACCCGAGCCTAAGTCAAAGATGCTTAACCTTAGGCACCCGGCATCTACTCTTTCTAAGAAGTAACCACTTTTAACAATGCTATGTATGTTTTAAATTTATTTATTTGTATAGGAACATGTACACACTTATTAATGAGCTCACGCTAAATTTACTTAATTCTCACCGGCCATATGTCATGACAGCACCCCAGACGCATTCTTTTATTTATTAGCCGCCCAGTATTTTTATTGTATAAAATAAATATTCTTTAATTTATATAGTTCCACACCCTTATTGATGGCATCCACTTATTTCTTTTTTGTGTGTTTTACCTTTCAAAACATCCTTGTAGGTATTTTTGTGTGCACCTGTATGAGTAGATAAATCTAGAAGTGAAATCTTTGGCTGAGAACACACATCTATAGTTTAATTTGTATTGCTTCTGCCAATTCCACCTCCATAAAGTTAGCTCAATTTATATTATAGCAAAAGAAAAAGAGAGAAAAGGAAAAAAAAAAAGCACACAGGTGGTGTGAATCCAGGCCCCATAGCAACGGAGGGACATGGTGCTGGTTTACCTTTCTGGAGACTTGGTTCTGGAACTTTTGAAAACTGAGAACTCTTTGTATTTACTTGGGGCGAAGCCATGCATTAGAAAGTCTGAATGTATGATCCGGCATCTTTTCAGTATTTTGTGGTGAGGATGTTGTTTAGCTTTTATGGTTGGCCATAGTGCCATAAATGGAGACCTTGTCTTTTTACTTGGCTTCTGATGTCACCTTCTGTACACAAGCTGTAAATTTTTATGCAGTCAGATTTTTCAGTCTTACATTTGATAGTAAGGGTTACAACTGGTGACATTTCTATTGGCCTATATGAAATCCTATGAGTCTAGAATTAGACAGGACTTATGGAACCCTTCCTTGGCGCGTGCATGTGTGTGTGTGTGTGTGTGTGTGTGTGTGTAATTTTCTAGTTGGAGGGAATCATAAGAAACTATAAAATAACTTTATTAAAATGGCGTCAATATACGCATGGCTATAATTTTGTCTCAGCTCAAATGCATGTCAGTTTATATCTCTAATTTTTTGTGCGTATAAACAAATGTGTACCGTTTAGACAAATTTCATCTGGAACATTTTTGATTACTGAAAACCCAACTCCTCATCTATTTAAATTTACACTGAAATCTCTGAAGTATTATAACTCTTCACCACAGAAGATGTATATGCAAATGTAGTCTCAACATACCCTGAATGTAAAGCCAAATTCATCTAAAATTCTGTATGGCTGAGAACCCACAGCCATAGTTCTATGAATACTTTAAAATCAAACATTAGGTTTTTGCATTGTTACATCCATTAACTGGTCTATTAAGGAAAGAATATGGCAATGTCATAGAAATCGAACAAGAATGTGAAGGACCAAAGTTTTCATCATCTTGACAGGTGAGTAAAGTAACACCCAAAGGATATAAGACCTCCAAAGACAAATCATTTTGTCTTCACTCAAAACACTTTACCACTGACAGTATGCAGTTCGATTCTCCTACCTTTGAAGGCTCAGGCTTGAATTTTCTTTAGTGATATGCTGTGTGAGATGAAAGGGTTCAGTGAGTAGATGACATTGTGTAGTTGGAAATGATGCCCCCACATAACAATCTCTCAGTTGTGCGATTACAAATGAAACAATTATTAAGCCAGGAATGTTTACTAATAAATTCACTAACAAACATGCTGCTTTTAAGTTAATGGTATACAATTTAATATAAGTTGAATTTAACAGAAGAAAGAAAAAGTGAAACTAAAGACATTTTTGAACTTCAGGGAAATGTTCCTTTACTGCAAGAGAAGTAAATCTATATTATTAAGGATAAGCAAAGAAGCAAAAACAAAACAAAAGAAAACAAAAAACCAACAATTTTTAAAAAAATATTTGCAGTCCTGTGCTTGGCTTTTGTTTTTAATGCTGTTTATTTATTTTTGAGAGAGAGAAAGAGGGAGCAAGTTGGGAAAGGACAGAGAGAGGGGGAGAGAGGGTCTGATATGGGCTCTGTGCTGACCGCAGAGAGCCTGATGTGAGCCTCGAACTCACAAACAGTGAGATCATGACCTGAGCTGATGTCAGACGTTCAACTGACTGAGCCACCCAGGTGCCCCACTACTCTAGGCTTTTTGAAGCTGTATTTCAATATCAGACAATATTGATTGATTTCCTGGTAGAAAGATAATGAAATTAATATACATTTATTTCTTTCTATGCCCCACCATGAAGCTACACTTACTTTCATGATTTTATTGCTCTACTGGGTTTATAACAGTTTTTTTCTCATTAAAAACTAAAGTTCTCACAGGTATACAGTCTTATTCCCATGGTTAAACAATTGATAGGCTTGTCTTTTTTTCAAAAGCTTCTCTTTTTTTTTTTTAAGTTTTATCCCAGTTAGTTAGCATACAGTGTTATATTACTTTCAGGCTTACAATATAAAGATTCAACACTTCCATAAATCACCAGGTGCCCGTCATGACAAGGGCTCCCCTTCATCCTCACCCCCTATGTTACACATTCCCCCACCTACCTCCCCTCTGGTAACCATCAGTGTGAAATCTATCGTCGTCTGTTTCTTGGTTTGTCCCTCTCTCTCTCTCTCTCTTTTCTCCCTGTTGTTTGTGTTGTTTCTTAAATTCCACCCATGAGTGAAATCATTTGGTATTTGTCTTTCTCTGACTGCCTTATTTCACTTAGCATAATTCTCTCTAGCTCTATCCATGTCATTGCAAATGGCAAGATGTCATTCTTTTTATGGCTTAGTAATATTCCCTTGTATATGTACTACATCTTCCTTATCCATTCATCAATCCATGGACATTTGGCTCTTTCCACATCTTGGCTGTTGGAAATAATGCTTCTGTAAGTCAATAGCTTCTCTTATTCTGAGTTATACCACTACCTGTCTTTATCCATCCATCCATCACCCATCCATCCATCCTGTCTTTACCCATTCATCCATCATCCATCCATCCATCCATCCATCATCTATCTAGACATCCATGTCTCTATCTAGCCATCAATCTATCATCTATTAACCAGAGAGATAGTTTTCATCTTCTGCTGGTGTGTATGCATTTGTTTGTTTCTCCAGAACTGCCTCTAATTACCGTAAATACTACATCACTCATGATTACCTTTTCTTCCTTGTATCATTTGTCTTTATTGTTTTATTATATGTTACAAGTTCTAAAATAGAGCATCAAAAATCTTATATGTCCTCTTTTCAATATAACTATCTCTTGGAGTCCTCTCTTCTCCTTGACTTTCTAAAGTCTTTGTGTCTACTATCTGCCTACTATTGTTTTATGTTCCCTTACCATTATTCTAAGAGTGATTACTACTACTGGTATCCAATTATTAACTCCATTTGGGGAACTATCCCTTATTTCCAAAGAGCACATTCGAAAGTGAAGATGAGCAAGGATAAATTTTGAATCCTTGTAATTGGAAAGTGTCCGTGTTTGAAAAATGTATTTCACGGAAAGTCTTGCTGCAGCAAAATTCTAAGTTAAAATTCTTTCTTATGTACAGTTATGAAGACATCAATCCTTTTAATTGAAGTTTTGTTGTTAGTAAGGAGAAAATTTGATAGTTTTCTACTTCCTATCTTCTTGTGGTGATTTTTATTTTAGAAATTTTAGAAACTTATTTTTAAACTCGCTCTTCTCAATTATTGTGATGATATACTTTTTTAATGTTTATTTTTGAGAGAGAGAGAGAGAGAGAGAGAGAAAGCAGAGAGGTACAGAGAGAGGGAGACGCAGAATCTGAAGCAGGCTCCAGGCTCTGAGCTGTCAGCACAGAGCCAGACGCAAGGCTCAAACTCACAAACCGTGAGATTGTGACCTGAGCCAAAGTCGGATGCCCAACAGACTGAGCCACCCAGGTGCCTCCCCCTATGATGCTATACTTAATGTGATTATTTCCTCATTCATTTTGTTGGGCATTTGTTGGTCATCTTTTACTTCTGACTCCTGATCACTGGCTCTCAGAAGTTATTTTGTGTTCGAATTTTTATCATTTCACCATCTATTTTTTTCTGTTCTTTTCTTGAGTGCATTTCTTGGAATTAAGTGCAAACTGAGTGCAGTTTTGGGGGGTGATTTTTCATATTGTTTATCTTTTCACTCCTATTTTCCATGCTTTTGATTTTTATTCCACTTTCTAGGATAGGTCCTTTATTTCATGTTCCTACTACTATTATTGAATATTTTAAAATCTCTTCAATTTAGTTTATTTTCCTAGTGTTGTTTGGTTTTCAATTTCTTATAGCATCTTTTTCTTATTTTATGCATGAGCCTTCTTTTTGAAACTTGTCTTCTTGAATCTTTCCATAGACATTTTTTTTTCCTCTTTGGCTCGCATCTATTTCCTGGAGTGGCAATTGCTCCTGTGATCAGCCGTTCTAGTTAATCTTGGAGGCTTTGTTATCACAAGGATTTTCATTAAGTAATCCAATGGCTTACTTATATTTGAGATAGAAACAATAAAAGCTACTTGGAAGCTCTCTTTGTATGGGCAAGTCTTATCAGTCAGCAGCCTTATCTTTGGTAATTATTCAGGAAGCGGGAGAGTAAATTGGAAGGCTATGATGTGAGTATTTGGGGCCAAGTTTCTATAAAAAAGACCTTTGTAATGTTTTGTCTGGTGGTTAGGCATCTAGGTGCTGGGGCGAGATATGGGGGGATGGTGTCAACTGACCTAAAAGCAGACTTTATGGTAACCAGTCCTTATGCGTTAAGCCTCACAGAGGACTATTTTGTAATGGGAACAGATACTGAATTTTCCTACCTGCTCTTTTGCTGTCAAAAGCTTATTTTATATCACTTATGATGTCCTAATGTTGGACTGAACTTACATTTCTAAGATGAACCTAATTGATGATGGCCTGATTGATGATAATTGTATACATGCGTAATATGCATCGGGTTTTGTTTGTTTGTGTTTTGCCCCCTTGTTCTGCCACAGTCTGAAGGTAAAATATTACCTTTATGTTAACTAAAACCTTGCGTTTCTAACATTTTTAGATATAAATATCTAATGTAATCCTATGTGGTGCATGAATAGGGTTATATCTTGGCTCCGGACCACATGTGGCCCACAGACATGTTTTGTTTGGCACACACGATATTAAAAACATTGAGTCAGCTCCCATAAAAATGTGGAGATTTCATGTTATTTGAAAACCCTCAGTGGGTGACCTGAGCTCATCTCAGCAGAAATCAGCAGGGGTTGGTTCCTAGTCTCCCTTTGGGATAGGGTGTGTGGGCTCCAGATTGCTATCATCATCAGCACAGTTGTCATTCAGTCACTGATGTTGCCTTCCTATTGCTTGGATGGATGTGAGCTTGTAATCTCTGGAGTTAAGGTGAGAATATTTATATGTTCATTGCACATTTATGACTCCATTTTGTCTGTTCTTACATGGTTTGCATTACTTCCTTATGGATTCTATTTTCTGTGTGTGTGTGTGTGTGTGTGTGTGTGTCTTGATTTCTACCCTTGGCTTTGGACGAAGACCAATATTTGACACTTGTTGAGATGAAAAATGAGTTCTGGGTCCTGATTTTTTGACCACTCATGGTTGAACCTTCTCAAATTTACTGTTGAAAACCAGATGGAGATGCAAGCACCCAACTCCAATTCCCAGGTCCAACATGCAGTAGGCTAATTTCCTCTATCAGTGTCTTCTAGCTCCCCCAGCCACACAGCCAAGGCAGCCCCCCAGCCTCCACCCACCACCTTCAGTGCAGGGAAGAGATCTGAGCACAAGGGAGCCGAGATTTATAGCTGCCTCTGGTACCAAGCTTGTGCCCATCTACCTATTCTGGGTATTGTTTCTTTTGGGGTTCTGTATCCCTCAGAATGCACCACACCACTGCCAGCTTGGCCCTGGGTCGTGTACGTTTGTTTCGTAACACAGTGTCACTCACACCATTGCCAATCCTGAGTTATTTCCTCACCAGGTCTCTGAATCACAGGCAAGATGTCACAACTGACAGAAAATACTGTCTTTCCTTTTCTCAGGTGTTGTCTGTTTTCTGAAGAGAAAGCAAGATCTTTCATGAGCTGACTAGGTTGTCCTCAACCCTCCACACCCACCTTATTGATAGAATGAGTTCTTCCCATATTCTGCCATTGAATTGACACTGGGCCTCAGTTCTCAACGGTGATGAAAGGTTTTTAGTTTATCATAGGTATTTATTGGTAAGCTGAGAGTGGTTATAGACCAGACAAGGGCAGAGATGATGAGGGTGGTGATGATGTTCATAATGTCAATTGACGCTTACTCTGTGACAAGCTCTATCCCAAATCTTAACACACCCAGAATCTCCCGTGGGATCCAAGGCTTCATTTCAATTCTCTTGCACATTCATGAAGTTCACATTTTATGCTCATGATGCCTCTATTTTAATTTCACTTGCTGAACTTAGCTTACCATGAAATCTTGTGGAGCTGGGATTTGGTTGCCATTTGTAAACTAAAATAGAAACATCACACTTTACTGAACACCAAATTATGTCAAGCATCATTCACTACATTGACATGAAGGATTTTATTTAACCTCTCTAAGAAGTGAATACTTTTCATTTAATTCCAAATAATATCAAAAACATATGAAGTTGACTTACTTAATGCAGAAAATACAATAAGAATTTTTTCCTTCCTTCAAAACGCCTAAAATCCTGTGACTCTGTGTGTGTGTGTGTGTATGAGGGATATAGTGTGTACATTTAATAATTAAATTCTCGAGGGATGCCTGGGTGGCTCAGTTGGTTAAGTGTCCAACTTTTATTTCAGCTCAGGCCATGATCTTACAGTTTGTGGGTTTGAATCCTACATTGGGCTCTGCTCTGACAGTGTGGAGCCTCCTTGAGGTTCTTTCTCTCCCTCTGTCTGTCCTCCTCAACTTGTGCTCTCTCTCTCTCTCAAAATAAGAAAATAATCTTTAATAAGTAAATTCTTCCATTACACAAGATATCACAGAGTCTTGTCAACCAGACATCTTTCAATGATATATGTATACCACTCTCCTAGAAAGAAATTAATTCATTTTTGCAAATAACACTCACCAATAATTTTAATAGTCTATATGAAATTATTCTCATATAAATACAAAATTCAGCAAAAATTGTTTTCCACTTAGATACACCCTGTGAAGAATTATTTACCATGTTTTTAAAAGAGTACATGTTATATTTATATTCATTTTCAATGATTGATTATGATATCCTGACACATTAGGTTTATTATGTATGGTTTTACATTATGTTAAAAACACATATAAGGATTTCATTAATTTAAACAAAACCAATGTCCTATATAAACTAATTTGAATTGAATCGCCTTTTCTAAAAAGCCAAAGTTTTCAATTGTAAAACACCAATTTAACACATGATATAGTTTACTCTTAATATCCAAGTTAAAAAGAAGAAGAAGACAACTGTAATCTAATATCCTGGTATGTGGACATACGGTCATGAATTAAACTGATGGGGAAATTTTGATTTAGTTTATGTTGCTCAAGTTCACTTTCATTATTCCGATTGCCCAATAAAAGCTTTGCAGTACTTATCTGCCCACCAAAGTTGTTCCTGCTTAAAACAAAAGTTCTGGGGGGAGAAATCAAGCTTCACTAGAGATAGCTTTTCTGGTCACCCAGACAGAGAGCATCCTTCAAGAGGTGCTAACTGGGTATAGTCACCCAATTCCAGGGCTGGTGCCCATTTCTGTGGGCTTACACATTGGATTGCTGGTGTA
Source organism: Prionailurus viverrinus (assembly GCF_022837055.1). Taxonomy (NCBI): domain Eukaryota; kingdom Metazoa; phylum Chordata; class Mammalia; order Carnivora; family Felidae; genus Prionailurus; species Prionailurus viverrinus. Next base: position 78,949,682 of record NC_062561.1, on the reverse strand, counting down.
CCACCTTCCAGCACTCAGACATCACTGAAACTCAAACTGACATAAAAAATCTCTACCAACTGGATGGGGTATTGGGTACTCCAGTGATCACCCTTGCCCCATACATAGGACATCACGGAAGCCAAATTGTGGCAAGAGCAGTCAGTTGAATGACCTTGGCCACCATGTTGTGATAAAAGACCGCATCATGCAGTCTTGTGTTACTTCGATGTCACTAACCAGATGTTTAGGTTCATGGGCTACGTCTTTTCTCATCCACTGTGAACAGCTTGGATACTTAAATGTCTTAATACTTTAAGTGCCTCAAATGGTGTTGCAGGTAATGTGCGTAGGCGTTCTTGAGGTATTATTTATTCTTGTGTTTAATTTGCAACATTCTTGTCATCCGTTCTTGTACGGCCACAAATACGTTGGTTTGCAGCTTGTTGCCCTGCAAGACAATCTTCAAGATAAATAAAAAATGGTAACTCTAACGAAGATGCAGTTTTCATGGTTTCACATATTAACAGTTAAAATTTGTTGGACCATTGTTAGCTGATAAACAGTGCCGGGAGAACTGTGCGGATGTTACCCCAGTTAGCCGTGCAAGTACGCTGGCTGATAGATGCTGTCTCCTTTTTGCCCATGTGGAAGGAAACAAGGCACATAGATGTCTCAAAGCTTCCCAAGGTCACACAAGGTTACACAAGTGCCCTGCACCAAGACAGCTGTCTCTAGAGTCTGTAGTTTTGGGCATCATGACCTCATGCCTCCTAAGTACATCTCTGCCCCTCCCTGCAAAAGCCTAGCCATTTCGAAAGGGAATGAAGCTTACATAATCAAATTGCTAATGGGTCTGCACAACTGGAAACTGATTGCAACCTTTCTTTCCTGTCTGAGTCACCATACCTGGGACTTAGGGGGCCAACATCAGAGTCTTCCTCGGCTCATTTTCCTGTAACAGCTGCAGCTCCTTATGTTAAGTGAATTTTGTTCAGATTGCTCTCATGTGAACACTGAGTGCTAAAACAGTGTAATCGGAAGCTAGAGTTAATTACCAAGACTTGAAACTTTTTAGAAAGGAAGGCTGGAAAAAAAGGACATTGCTGTATTGTTAGTTGGTCTTAACTGACAGAATTCCCGATCAGCACCAGGAAATAACTTCGGGGTAATAATCTAGCTTTGGTTTATAAGTAGAATTATTATAAATGTGTTTCAAGAGTGATAATACTCTGGATTAATGTAATCTTCCCATAGATAAGTCGTAGTAAGCAATTAAAATACTCGAATCCTCCGAAGCGATCTAATATTGTACGTTTTTATGACTACATTAGGAGTTGGAAGAAGCCTCAATTTTATATATTCCACATTCCCTCTTCCAGCCAGCCTAATGATGATAAATTTGAAAAATGAGTCTCCTTTTATTTTATACATGAAAAAGTCAAGACCAAGAAGCATGGTCAAGTCAGGGGCCTGGAGAGAATTAAAGTCAGGATGACACAGAGGCTTCACCTCTAGTCCCAGCTTGATAAATTTGCAAAGAATCGGCTGCCCTGAGGCTGTGTGATCAAAGAACCCCACCCTCACTATGGCTGGAGCGGTGATTGATTGGTAATGTCTGCAAGTTCCGGGGGTGCAGGAGGGATGCCAGCCCCATTCACTAGCCCACATTCCAGACCTCCCTCCTCAACCTGCTGCCAAACACAATCAAAATGTAGCTTGCATTTGCTACACTGATTGCAGAACCACCTCGGCCAGAGCATTTCCCTGAGTAAATGTCACGGGGCAGTGCAGAGCTGGCACACGTGGCCAGGAGCTCATGGGGAGGAAGGCAGTGCTCAGTGCCCAGCAGACCGCCAAGACAGATTCCCCCTTTCCTGGGACATTTCTGAATTCTGCTGTGGGCAGATATGAAAGAGCAAGGTCAAGGCAATTAACGTCTTCGTCCACAGCCAGCCAGTGCAGAGAGGCAAACGAGAGAATGATCTATTTGCAGGCGCTTTGTCTCAGTACTGAAAGAACTTACGTAATGTAAATGTGTTTGAGTTCATCCCGAAGACTAGTCCAGCTTTGTTCAAGTCTGCTAATCTCTTTGGATGTTCCAGCAACAATTGTAGGATTTGAAAGTGGGCGCCCCCCTACACACAAGCCTCCCACTTGCAGGCATAAGCTGTGTCCCTGGGTCTGTAGTGCTTTCCCCAAACCCTTCTCCTCATAACCCACCTGTGGTTCTGTACCTTCTCTGCAAAGTTGAGCTTCTTCACAGCGAGTCTCCTCCTCAACCACTAACAGACTCCTCTCTTGGGCTTTGTAAGCAAAAAGTAGCAATGAAATTAATGGTAGGCTTCTAAGCTAAGGAGGCATTATTACATTCTTTACTTGGGCGTGTTTGTTTTTGTTTTAGAAATCTGAAGCTTTTAAGTACAATTTCGTGCAGTCACTGGCAAGTCCCTGTGTCTAGAGACAAAGGTGAAAGTCACCTTCCCTGAGATAAGGAAAGATGGATCACACTCCTAGGACAAAAGCTAGCGTGCAGGTCAACATATTATTTACAATTCTCCTAACAATGATTTCCACAGAAGTGGTTTGTTTTAACACCACTTCTCCCGTACCATTTTCACAAGCAATTTAAAGAAAAAAAAGAAGGATTTAAAATGTTGTATTTTTAAATAACATTTTTTTTTAATTTTTTTCAATGTTTATTTATTTGTGGGACAGAGAGAGACAGAGCATGAACGGGGGAGGGGCAGAGAGAGAGGGAGACACAGAATCAGAAGCAGGCTCCAGGCTCCGAGCCATCAGCCCAGAGCCCGACGCTGGGCTCAAACCCACGGACTGCAAGATCGTGACCTGGCTGAAGTGGGACGCTTAACTGACTGCGCCACCCAGGCGCCCCTTAAATAACATTTAAATTGCACTGCCATGGTGCATACTTTTTGAAATTATGAAAATATTTCCTATTACTGCTGAGTTGCCTGAGGCTAAGAGTGAAAATGTTAAGATATGTAATTTACATGGTATTGCTTAAATTATGTGGCATTTTTTTTTAAATTTTTTTTTCAATGTTTATTTATTTTTGGGACAGAGAGAGACAGAGCATGAACGGGGGAGGGGCAGAGAGACAGGGAGACACAGAATCGGAAACAGGCTCCAGGCTCTGAGCCATCAGCCCAGAGCCTGACGCGGGGCTCGAACTCACGGACCGCGAGATCGTGACCTGGCTGAAGCCGGACGCTTAACCGACTGCGCCACCCAGGCGCCCCATATGTGGCATTTTTAAGAGTGAGAATGTTAAGCTATATAATTTACAAGGCATTGCTTTCCAATAAAAAATGATCATAGAGGGGTGCCTTAGGTGGCTCAGTCCATTAAGTGTCCAACTTGATTTTGGGTCAGGTCCCGATCTCTCACTTCATGAGATCGAGCCCAACATCGGGCTCTGCGCTGACAGTGCGGAGCCTGCTGGGGATTCTCCCTCTCTCTCTCTGCCCATCCTCCACTTGCACACTCTCTTTCTCTCAAATAGATAAACGAACAAACAAAAACGATCCTAGAACAACAGACGCCATTGCATTTCAATCGCACTCCTGAATCTTTTCTTTAACTTTTTATTTGTTTGCTTATTTTTGTTATTGAAGTATAGTTGACATACAATGTTATGTTAGTTTCAGGTGCACAAGTGTGATTCTACAATTCAATACGTTGCGCAACACGCTCACTATGACGTGCAACCACCATCTGTCACTATACCGTGTTATTACAATATAACTGACTGTATCCCTTACACTGTGCTCCTATCTCCATGACTTATTTATTTTATAACTGGGAGATTGGACCTCTTCATCCCCTTCACCCATTTCACCCACCCTCCACACCGTTCTCTATATTTATTATTCTGTTTTTCGTTGTTGTTGGTTTGTTTGTTGATCGGGCCCTTAGAACTTAACTAGTTCTAATATGAATGAAAGGTTTTCTGTCACTATCTCAAGCAAACAATTACGTTCTCCATTTAAGGTCTAACAAAAATCAGTGTAACTTCACCTACAACATGATAGAGAGGGAATGAGATAGAGTTAGATTCGTAGTCACCGGTCTCTTGTAGGAAGATGAACAAAGTAAAAGAGACCGGTCGCACATCCCAGTGATTAAAGACTTCCTGCTGGGTACTTACAGGGATGTAAATGAGTTCCAAATAACCAGAATAGAATCATTTCATAAGTGAATTGCATAAAATCACACCACTGAATATGAAGATGTGGGATTCTAAAATAAGATGACTTGAATGTTTTCATACGATTCCACAAACAGCTGCCCTATAATAGCCCATTGAGATCAGCATGAAATAGAAATACCAGCAGCCAGAAAAATATACTCGTCTATGCAGAAAAATATACATTTTATAGCAAAAATAAATCACAGAAATAAATAAATTTGGCACGTGTGGGTAACGCATGATTTTTATGTAATCCACGCTTGCAGAGAGATTGGAACATTTGGAAAATGATACGGCATTGGGAAATTTCAATATATCACTTGATATAAATGTGCTGATTTTAACATGATTTTTCTGAGACATGATTTTTTCGTCTTTGGTGTAACAAACCTCGCTGCCAAACCGAAGTCACAAAGTCTGTACAAACATAGGTTGCCACGCAATGCTGCTCTTGTCTAACGTAGTCTCAGCTGGGGACACATGTGCTCCCCACCCCTCAAGGGCAACTAGCAATGTCTGGGGACATTTCTCAATGGTCATGATGGTGGGGGGGTGGCGAGTGGGAGTGCCTCTGGCATCTCGTGGGGGGAGACCAGGGGTGATGCTAGAGATCTTACTGTGCACAGGACAGCTCCCAACAATCCAGAATGTCAATAGTGCCACAGTTGGGAAAACCCGATTTAACTGGTTTACAAATCTGAATGGAAGTATGTAAAACCTTTCAAATTCTTAAAATATAAGCTAGTTCTCTAGTCAGTGAATAGGCCACCACTTACTTAAGATACCCTCAAAACACACTTTGCAGTATTAGACTGTAAAAGTTGTGTATTTTTTTAAAAATTTTTTCTGTTGTTTTTTAGAGTTTACTTACTTTTGAGAGAGGAGACACGGAGCATGAGCAGGGGAGGGGCAGAGAGACAGGGAGACACAGAATCAGAAGCAGGCTCCAGGCTCTGAGCTGTCAGCACAGAGCCTGACGTGGGGCTCAAATTCGGGAACAGCGAGATCATGACCAAGGCTGAAGTCGGACACTTAACCAACTGAGCCACCCAGGCACCCCTAGACGGTAAAGCTTTTAAGGGAGAAAAAGGTTTTAGAGGAGGATGTGATGAGTAAATAAAACTGGATGCTTTTGATACCCAATTTTCTGACTCCTATGATCTAGCCACTGTACTCACAGAGAGTGAAATTGTCTTCCCATTAATTACTGTGGACACAAAGCCATCAAGCAATGTAAAAGGGCACCTCTGTTCTTAGCCTTAGCAACTCCACCCAGGAAGTGCCCTGCCCCAGCCCCTGGGTTTCAGAGGAAATCCATGTCTCACAGCCCGTGTGCTTCTTAAATGATTCCTGTGCTGGCTTTTCTTCCTCTGAAGCAAACCTAGCACTTTATCCAAGCTTGAGTAGTAAGACAACTGCGATGTGGATGTTCTAGAAGGTGGAGCATCTCAGAAATACTGAGCGTTAACACCCTAGAGCCTTCGGTGCACCAATGTGTTTAGCTGCAAATGGAGGTCTGACTTGTCCCAAGCCAACTTTAGAGTGTGTGGATATGATGTATTTTCAAACTTTTGTTATCAATCGATACTTTCTTTTCCTTAGTGCATGTGCTATGAATATACAGAGCAGGTATTTAAACTGAAACACGGTAAGACTTAACTCATTGACAACTACTCCCCATAAAAGCATCACCTAGAAAATTGAAATTACATTTGAGAAACATATTTCATTTCTTTAACGAAAGTTGGATTGGTTGTTGACTTCTATCTCCCACACCCACAAACATGGAATTCATGGTCAAAATATCCACTCGCCTAGGGAATGTGTGTCTTTAATAGGTACTTTTAAAAAATAACAAAGACAAAAGAAAACCCAGAATAACAAAAACAAAAAACGAAACAAACCCCCCAAAATAACAAAAACAAGACCCTCAATACTGATCTTTCTCACTTAATAAATTGATTAATTAAGAAATTATTCTTTAACAATTGCTAAAATTAACATTCATATCTGGGATAACTAAAATCCACAGTAAATTTAAGACTTGATTTATATGAATAGTTTCAAACCTTTTTAGAAAAGAAACCGATTTAACAATCAAGAGCTTAAATACTTGGGTGTCAAACACTGGGCAGCTCTTGGACAATTTCCTCCTTCTCGGAGAGAACTGGCTAGCTAATCGTCATTGAGATCTTTTATTTAGAAAAACATGAGACAACTTTCAATACAAGATATAGCCCAGGCCAACGCAGGGCAGTAATTGGATCTGGACTCTCCAGTTCGAGTCTTAGGACAGTGAGGTAGTTGGTGTTGAGGAAAGGTCACCGCAAATCAAACAAGGAAGGAAGATCTAAGTTCTTGGGTAAGGTTGTAGGTACAGACAAGCCGATTCTAACACTTATTGCAAAAGACAGAGTAACTGGAATAGGCAAAATTATTCAATTTTAGCTCATACCGTAAGGCTGCTGTAATCAAGACAGTATGGTGCTGGCCAAGGAACAGACATGTAGATCCATGAAACGGAACACAGAGCAAGCAGTTCTGTGGGGACAAGCAATGGAGGGAAGATGATCTCTTCAACAAATGGAGATACAACAGCTGAGTATCGCTATGCGAACAAACAAACACCAACTGCAAAATAGACCTCACGTGTTACAAAAAAAAAACATTCAGCGGATGGTGTAATGAAAATAAAAAATAAAACTCACCTTTGGGAAGAAAACAAATAGATTTGTGACCTTGTGTTAGGCAGGGGATGCTTAAATACAACACCAAAAGCAAAATTGATGCAAGGAAAATAAATTAGAATTCATCAAAATTAAAAATATTTTCTCTGAGAGAGACACGGTTAAGGAAATGATAAGGAGGGGTGCCTGAGTGGCTCAGTCAGTTGAGCGTCCGACTCTTGATTTTGGCTCAGGTCATGAGCCCAGAATCGTGGGATTGAGCCCCACATCAGGATCTTGCTGGGTATGGAGCCTGCTTCTCTCTCTCTCTCTCTCTCTCTCTCTCTCTCTCTCTCCCCTTCTGCTCCTCTCCCCAACTCACAGGCACTCTCTCTCTCTCAAAATAAATAAGTGAACTTAAAAAAAATGAAAAGACAAACAGATGAAGAGAAAATATTTGCCAATTACATATGTGACAAAAGACTTGCATTCCAAACATTTAAAGAACTCTCTAAACTCCACAGTAAGAAAACAAACAATCCAATAAAAGAAATGGCAAAAATTTGAATACGTGCCTTATCAGTGAATATACAAGCTGTGTACAGATGTTCATATCTAGCTATAGGTAAACTCTAGTTAAAATCACAACAAAATAGCATGACACATCAATTAGAATTGCTACAACTTTCAACAAATGAGCGGATGAGTGCATGAAGAATTGACAATGCCCAAAGCTGATGAGGATGTGAAGTACCTGGGATTCTCACCCCCTCCGGGGATGCAGAAAGTCACGGCCACTCTGGAAAACAGTTCAGCAATCTCTTCTAAGACCAAACATACACCTGTCCTATGACCAACAATACCACTCCTAGGAATAAAATTAGCTTCACACAAAACGTGTACATGAATGTTTACAACATTTCTATTCATAGTGGTCAAAAAACAAAGACAGCACGAATGTCCTCTAATCAGGGCCTAAATGGACAGACTGTGGTCCATCTATGCAATCCCAGAACAAGAAAGCATGGACCACTGTTACCTTCAAAAAGGTAGATGAATCTCAAAAGCATACACTTCGTGTAAGAAGTCCATCTCAAAAGGTGACATCTGATATGATTTTATTTCCACAACATTCCAGTAGAGGAAAAACTCTAGGGAAAGAACAGATTAGTGGTTGCCAGGCAATTGGGTGGGGAGGAAATCTGTCTACAAAGAAGCATCATGAGTGAGTTTTGGGGGGTGATGGAATTGTTCTGCATCCCGATTGTGGTGGTTACACAAAAATACATACGTGTTAAGGCTCATAGAACGTACACAACTTAACAACTTTACGTAAATTTCTAGAAAAGGAAAATGTTTGGTAACCAACTGGTTAACTGGATAGTTTGCTAGAGCGTCTCACCATACTGGCTAACAGTTTGGTTGATTTGGCAGCAGTAACAGCTGAGTGGAGGTTCCCAAAGTCCCAGACAGGAAAGACAGGGTGTGCCCCCACTAATTTAGGTGATACCTCCATGGGTCATTCAATATCACGTCATCACAAAGTGAAAACTCTTCTTCCAATTTCACTTCTCTTTAAAATCATGAGATAATATCAAGGAATAAGTCTAAATTGAATGTTAGGATGTGTTAGAACACTAATCTACCTTTCTAGAGAAGAGAGAGCAGATTTAGGCTTAAAGTGCTGATTGATGATAGCATCCACCTAAAATTGAGTATAACTATTTTATGTGACACCTTCAGTTCATCGCCTGCGCAGGGATGGACCTCAGGTGGCCCTGAAGCTCAGGTTTGCCACGAGATGCTGCACCTGGGGACTGACCTTGGATCCAATCTATTAACTGAAGTTTGCTGGGAGAGCCATTCCTCTGCAGTGAAACCTGAGAACACATTGGGGATTTCTTGCACCAGTTACCTGTAGTCGACATGCAGAGACTTATGTAATTGGGGTCTCCAGAGCGATCCAAGCTATCATTTGTTCTAACCGGGATGGCATTAAAAAACAAAAAACAAAAAACAAAAAAACTTCAGAATGGGAAAAGTAAGCTTCTGACATGTAAGAGAATTCTCACAAGCACTGGGAAGTTGTGAGACCCAGTAAAGCCGTATTTTTATCTCCATTTGTGAAAATGCTGAATTGTCTTCTGTTTCAGGTCATACACTAATTTCCCATCGTTGGCCAAATAAAATTCTAGTCCTTTGATTACCTGTGGCTTTCCTTCAATCATTCTACTGTCACCCTGGTAACAACACAAAACAATGACCGTTTCCCTTTTGGGTTAGAGATAGATATAAGGTTTCTTTGTAAAATAAATGGATTTAAGTAAAAAAGAAAACACTTGCATCAAAATACAAGTGTTAAGTAAACAGCAGAACTGGTGGTGCATAAATATAACTGAAGACCTTGAAGATGGCACTTGATGGAATGGGCGTGGCAGAAATCCTAATGGCGGCTCCCAGTGACTGATGTTGGAGAAATGCCCACACGAGAGCACAGTGTGGACTCTGGCTCAGAATTCCTCTTCTTAAATCCCGTGTTTAGTATTTACCATCCCTGGAATCCCAAGCAAATAAATCCTCTAGTACTCAACTTTGCCATGTCTAGATCGGAGTTAATCATACATTTCACCTTACAAGACAAAGAAAGGGTTAAACAAGACCTCGAATGAGAAACCCTTAGTCAAATATCTGGCATCTAATAAGTGCTCACCAGAAGAGCTCATCACAAAACATCTTCTCCAGCGTACAATACGCACAACAAGATTTGCTCTCTTGTTAAGCAAACACCCCTGTCTATTAGCTACTTGGCAACAATTCATATTAAACCACCATCGGTTCATACTATGGACCATATTTTAAGTATTCAGATTTGGGAGTAGCTGAGAATTTTTCCATACAGTCAATATATCAAAAGTAAATGGCATAGTGCTCTGAGAACACACACACACACACACACACACACACACAGAGAACATCTATCACTAGCCTCCAAATAAAACGTAATGCAAACCACACATTTAAAGGGACACTAATACCTGAGCTCTCTGAAAACATGAGAAGTTCCTGGCATTTGGTTCAAGTAGACTGTGTAACGAGCCCTCAAAACACCAAAAGATAGTAGGAAACTGTCGGCACACCTGACTTTTCTTGAATAGCCCGATGAAATCGATATTCTGCCTCGTGTTCTACAACTGTCTGACTCTTCACTCTGTCTCACCACTCAGTTGGCCACCAGGAGATGTACCCCCTGTTGGATCAATTTACGTGTAACAACTTGGAACGTCTGTTCAAGTGACAGATTAAGAATATTCTCTTTTCCCAAATCTGATGTAAGTTAAAATAAAGGGGGGGGGGGCGGGAATCCACAGGCACGTTAAGCGGAAGAGATAGAGGTATGAGCCATTGGAGGACAAGTCATTTGACCCAGTAGCCAAAGGCAGAAAGTGGACAGAGGAGATCCGGATGATGAAGTGGCCTGTGGAGTGGTCTCAGGATCAGAGGGGGCAGCCAACCTTCTGCACAGAGCCCACGAGAGGTTTTAGGTGTGAGAAGAGGCAGATTTGGGGGGACGTGGTCTACAGGCTCTCTCTGAAAATGGCACACAGAACACGTGCCTTGGGATAACACCAAAAGCATAAATGAGACAAAACGATAAATGCTACAGTTTTTCTCTGAAGACATTTTGAGGGTAGAATAAGGAAAAAGGAGATGATTTTAGAATCCCAGCATAAAGATGATCCGTTTTTCATATTTAAGGGTCCTGGCACTTTTCCAGTCACCAGAGACTGAAGTCTGTCTAGTGAAGAAGCCCACCGACAAATACGGTTTCCATTCAGCATTTTTGTCACCGTTTTCTTTGATGTGAACAGTAGAGAAAGCAGTTATTTTAAGAACCCCTCTAATATGACAGGGGAAATCCAAGACAAAAGACAAAATGCCCAGGAGGACAACTCGAGGAACAGAAAATAAAAACAAGAACACCAAGAAAGCAAACTTTAATAGGGCAGCACAGACAAATTCAAGAAATGAAAGTGGAAAAAATGATGAGAGCAAAAGAGAAGCGACATAGACTGTCTTTACAGGAGGCATGATCTACAGTTTATAGCAATTTCCAAAAAAAAGAGGGCAATAAATTATCAGAGCGAAGCACGATCATTTCCAAAGTTGAAGGGCAGAGGAATTCAATAGGAAAACGCCACAGGGAATTTCCCAGGACTTTGCAGCAGAAAATGTCAGGGTCATTACTACCCGTGTCATTCCTATTCTCCTGGGACATACCACTGAGCTCAGAGGCGGGCATCACGCAGCCACCCGCTGCCGAGCCAACGCTGTGAGGGAGCAAGACACAACCGTTCTTATGTTAAGCTGAGATTTGAGGGCTTTTTTTTCCAGCAGTTCAGACATGCTGACTAAAATAGAAATTGGTATGTTGACCTGGGTGGGTTCTGTAACAAAAACCTAAATTATGTGGCCCAAGCATTGCAGCGATGTGGGGGTAGTCGGGCAACACTTCTGCAGGTTGGTCACAGGAAATGCAAACATTTGGTGAAACCACATGTTTGGTGAAACCCGTGGATCTGGGTAAAAGGTAAACCGCATTTAGCCACATAGTACAAGAAACAAATGGGCTCCAGAGACAACTGGAGAACAATAGGCATACAGAAACTCTCGGAATAGGGAAATTCCATGAAAACTGGATCCTTGAAAGTTTATAGAAGTCTAGTTTCTAGAACACAGTAATCAGGAAGACAAAAAAAAATTGCGGGGTGGGGGGCACGGAATGCAAAGGGCCATTCTCAGTAGAATGCATAAATAAGTTACGGGGTTTTAAAACAATGGAATATTGAAGAACCATGAAGACAGCAGACCGTGAGCTAGGCCTGATTTAAAATGCCTGGGAGGGCGCCTGGGTGGCTCAGTCAGTTAAGCGTTGGACTCTTGATTTCCGCTCGGGTCACAATCTCACAGTTGTGAGATCAAGCCCCACATCAGGTTCTGTGCTGACCATGCAGGGCCTATTTGGGATTCTCTTTCTCTCTCTCTCTCTCTCTCTCTCTCTGCCTCTCCCCTGCTCATGCTCTCTCTCTTTCAAAAAAAAAAAATTTAAATAAAATAAAAAAATAAAAGCAATATAATAAAAACAAAAAAAATTTAAAAAATGGTAGCCACATTTTTTATTTTTGTTTAATATTTATTTATTTTTGTGAGAGAGACAGAGCATGAGTAGGGGAGGGGCAGAGAAAAAAGGAGACACAGAATCTGAAGCCGGCTACAGGCTCCAAGCTGTCAGCACAGAGCCTGATGCGGGACTAGAACCCACAAACCATGAGGTCATGACCTGAGCTGAAGTCGGACACCCAACTGACTGAGCCACCCAGGCGCCCCAGCATTTTTGAAAAGTACAAAGAAACAGATAAAACTATTTTTATACACTTTATTTAACCCAACATGAAATCACTATAGCTACTACTGAGATATTTTAGATTTTTTGTACCAAGTCTTTGCAATCAGTTTTTTTTTTTTTTGATGTTTATGGCCCTCCTCAATTCAGATGCTAATTTTTCAACAGGAATTCTTGACCTATACTTGCATTTTGTACATAGAAAAGTAGAGTCACACACTCAGGCTGTTCCCAGTGTACTTAAATGTTGTCCAATAACTGAGCCAATTACCAGTTTTTGTGAGCAAGGCCAGTGCAAATGCCCAGTGGCCGCTTGGTGTGCTTGAGAGACTGCATGGACAAAGCTGTTCTATAGCTCAGCCTGCGTGCCAGTTACTTGGCTGTGCTCACTCTGCAAAAATCCACCTGGATACTGATAATTTGTGCCTTTTCCTGTACATACACGTGATTCTTCAACTTAAAAAAGAACTCACTGCTTTGGAGTAAAGGCTGAGAGTGAGAAACCCTGGATCAGAGGACAACGTCCTTTTATCGTAAGTCCTCCAGCATCATTTGCTTTCCTAAGCATACGTGGAACTTGTGGGACATTCCCTTAATTTTATATTTAAAGAAAACTTTGCACATTTTGTTTGTTTGTTTGTTTGCCGCATTCCTGGTAATGAGATGAATACCATCCATGAAATTGAAGCTTAGTCTGAGCACCGTACCTCTGCCCCTGAGCTAATTCACTTGATGAAGCGGCCGGGCTGGAGGAGCGGTACAGATTCAGTGGCTTCATGATGGTATGTATTCGTCTACTTGCTTAAAAGGCTTTTGAGAAAGTAGTAGCTGCTATCGTTTTCTGGCTTCGCGTTTTTCTCCGAAATGCATGTGTTTGACCCTCACAACGACCTCATGAATGGTTGCCGTCATAATCCAGGTGCCCACACGCGGGAGCGGAGACACAGAAAGGGTATGTGATTGTCACACATCTGGGAGGCGGCGGTGCGACAGGCGTTCAGACCCACATGCTGAATGCAGGCGAGTGGCATTGAATCAGCACACTGTGTAGATGAAAGTACGTGTGGATGTATACACTCCCGTCCGTTCTCTGTTGTACGTTAGTACAGGGGACACAGAGGCAAACAAGAAAAAACCCACTCCTTGCCGGGCTCTACATTCCACACCCGAATACTGGAGGCCGCGGGGCCGCTCAGACAACTGGTCGCTCATTTGTCACGGCCCCGTCATGACAGTCCCGGCTGTGTAATCTCCCACCACCTGCTCTTTCCCACCCATCACGTGAACAACTGGTGTGGCCGCCCTGCACTGAGACCGGCAGGTGCAAGACGCGCAAACCACGGCCAGCGCCCTCACCTGTCGCTCCAACACTTGACCCTCGTGTGTCCTCAGCTGGCCTTCCCACCTGCCCCCTCTGCATCGCCACTGGCTCTGCTCCTGTTTGGAATCCGTTTCACCCTCACATTCCCCGAGCCTTATTTTCTGCCTAAGGAAGGTGGCTGACCACTTTGCTCTTGAACAAAAACTGCATCGGTTCTGTGTATATTTTCAGAATAGAAATATACAGAATGCTCAACCCCCTTCCTCCAACAGAAAGCCGCAATGCCCTCAGTCCCCCACCCCTCTGGGCCCGTTTAGGATGCCCAAGAGCTGGGACTTCCAATACATCCATTTCCTGTGCTTGCCCAAGAGTTATCAGCTCGATGGTGTGAAAGGGACCTGAGAACTCAAAGTGACATTGATAAGGAATAAACCTCGGGACTCAATTATGGGAACCTGGATGATCTAAATAATTTTCAGGTATTTGCTTGTCACATTCATTCAGGCGAAGAGGAGTTTTCAGGTGTGTGGATGACAAGAAGGCATAGGCTATAAGACAGGTTTATTACAGCTCATACACCTGCCCTGCCTTTCTTACGGGACCTGTGCAGACAATATGTCCCAGGCACTCAGCACCTGCTACTCCGATTCCTGTGTCGTTTGCTCATCCCCAAAACAAAATTCAGAGGTTAAAGGCAGACCCCTGCCAGATTTATATCCTAGCACTGACAGCCCTCTCTGTCCGTATTTATGCGGGATGTATCCGTTACATGAGTATTGTTGCTGAACTTGATGAACCGTGACAGAGGGAAGGCAAAGTCCACGCAGAAATTGCTTTTCCTGGTGCTTCAGACCGACTGTGAAATAGTATCGTTGACACTCCCGTCTTGTAAATGGGACTGCTAACTGCTAATTGCTCCGTTGATGAATAGGTAGCTGCCGGCTGCCTCCACAAAAATGAATTGCTGCCTTTCAAGGACGTCTTTAAAATCTCCTTGGATCGTGTGGACTCTCAAGGATTGGGTGGGTAAACATTTTTGTGCAGGAAATAAATATTTAAAACTTCTAACGCCATCCGGATAGCCTACTATACCCATCCAAAGAATAACTGAGTCACCTCATCAAGATACAGTCAGTAAGTTCACACTGATTCTAAATTCTTCATTTATGCCTTAACTGTCTCCACTCCCTAAATTTGGGATAATCTTTAAAAACCATCTTCCAAGTGTGGTGATGTTAACTAGGTTTATGGGGGTGACCATTTCACAATATGTACACAAATATCAAATCATTACATTGTGCACCTGAAACTAATGTAATGTTGCATGTCAAGTGCAGCTCAATAAAGAAATGAAAATTATTAAAAATTGAATCTTGAGGGGCTCCTGGGTGGCTCAGTCGGTTGAGCATCCTACTCTTGGTTTTGGCTCAGGTCGTGATCTCACGGTTTGTGAGTTTGAGCCCTGCTTCAGGCTCCTCACAGTGTAGCGCCTGCTTAGGATTCTCTCTCTCCCTCTCTCTGCCCCTCCACAGCTCACCCTCTCTCTCTCTCTCTCTCTCTCTCTCAAAATAAACACACAAATAATTTTTTTTAATTGAATCTTGAAGTATGCACAGAAATTAAATAAATGGCTCCTTCTCCCATGGGTCAGAAACATTTCATTATTTAGACACTTCGTATTTTGAACTGGCTCTTGGGGAAAAATGTGCAACATGTGTTTGTCTCCTAGACATCATGCCATCCCTCCTTTGTAAGTCCTTTCTTTAGGCTTCAAGTTGCCAGCGGGTCCATGCTATCCTGTAATCTGTGCAGATCTACCGGAGGGAGGCCCACAGCGTGGGGTACGGGTATTGATATGTCTGAAACCGAGGTCTTCTGGGGAGAATAGCCTTCCTCAGTGACCATGGAGTCATGTCGGGAGACAGCACATTGTGCAGTAGATGTCCTCTGGAAATCCCCCAACCCTGTGAGTCTCAACCTTGGCTCCACAGGAGAGTCCCCTGGGCAGTCAAGACAAACCATATTTTCTTCATTTCAACAGAGTGGGAAACCTGGCCATAGAGACCCTGCGTTGTGTCCTGATAGGCACAAAGCAGAGTCTGGGGGTCAAATCGTAGGACTCAAGGTCATCACAGGTGTGAGAGCCCATAACGTAGGAGGTATCATCTCCAGCCTTGATCACAGGTCAACCATCCACTACCCAGGGAGATAAACTTCATTTTTCCCTTTAAGGCCCATTTTTGTGATTTCTGTTTTTGCTTTTCTACATGGCTGTCATCACTGACACCAAGGCCATTAAAGCCAGGGGTAATGCAAGAGAAGCGAGGAGCTCTCAGAGAAAATCCTTGCCGCGGGATTCACTGTCACACCTCTGCCCTAGCCGAATACATTAGCGTTCCAGCCAAACGGCATTAGCAGAAATTAATTCAGAGCAAATATATGGGCACTCTACAAAGAGCGCTATTATTCTTAATTTTTGGCTATTGTTGAAATGCCTGCTAAGTATACACTTTTATAGTTATACAGACACTTTGTCTAATAATGTGCCACACGGAATGTCATTGTCACCTCCTTTTAGAGGTAAAAACAGTAGTGCCAGTGCTTTTGTGATTCAAAAATCACAACCTGTTCGTTTCAGTGTGCCCTCTCTGGTATATAGGTGATATCTGTGCCCTGCTGTTGGAGGGTATGCCCTGGGAGTCTCCCCCATATCGTGCATGGATTTGAGGGCCACACCATGTGAATTCCCTTCACTTCTTTCATCCTTAGTTTGGACTGCTTATAATTCTGTTTTTAAATTGAAACTTTATTTTAGTTAAAGTGTAATTGACATGCAGCGTTATGCTAGCTTCAGGTATGCAGTATAATGGTTCAGCAGTTCTAGACATTTCTTAGTGCTCGTCATGGTAAGTGTGCTCTCAATCCCCTTTGTTTCATCCAGTTCCCTGACCCGCCTCCAGCAACCACCAGTTTGTTTTCTGTATTTACGAGTACATATTTTGTTTGTCTCTTTTTTGTTAGTCATTTGTTTTGTTGTTTCAAGTCCAATTACGAATGAAATCATATGGCGTTTGACTTTCTATGACTTCTTTCACTCAACAATATACACCCTGTAGGTCCATCCATGCTGTTGCAAACAGCAAGATGGCATTCTTCTTGTTATGGATGAGTGATATTCCATTGCGTGCATGTGTGTGTGTGTGTGTATCACATTTCTTTATCCATTCGTCTATCAGTGGACTCGGGCTGCTTCCATAATTTGGCTATTGTAAATAATGCTGCGATAAACTAGGGGTGAATGTATCTTTTCCCATTAGTTTTTTTCATTTTCTTTGGATAAATACCCAGCAGTGGAATTATTGGATCACATGGTATTTCAATTTTTAATTTTTTGAGGAACAGCCATACTGTTTTCCACAGTGGCTGCACCAGTTTGCATTCCCACCAACTGTGTAGGACCGTTCCCCTTTCTCCACGTCCTCACCAACACTTGTTGTTTCTGGTCTGCTTTATGTTAGCTGTTCTGACAGGTGTGAGGTGGTATCTCATTGTGGTTTTGACTTGCATTTCCCTGATGATGAGTGATTTTGAGCATTTTTTTCATGTGCCTGTTGGCTATTTGTATATCTTCTTTGGAGAAATGTCTATTTAAGTCCTCTGCCCATTTTTAATCACATTATTTGTTTCTGTTTTGGTGTTGAGCTGTATATGTTGTTTATATATTTTGGATACTAACCCTTATCAGATATATCATTCGCAAATATCTTCTTCCATTCCTTGGGAGAAGACCTTGCCTTGTCCTTGTGGTGATGGTTTCCTTTGTTGTGCAAAAGCTTTTTATTTTGGTGTAGGCCCAATAGTTTATTTTTGCTTTTGTTTCCCTCTCCTCAGGGGACATATCTAGGAAAACGTTGCCATAGCCCATGTCACGAATTAGTGTCTGTGCTCTCTTTTAGGAGTTTCATGGTTTTGCCTTTCACTTTTAGGCTTTTAATCCATTTTGAGTTTATTTTCGTGTGTGGTGTAAGAAAGTGGCCCAGTTTCATTCTTTTGCATGTAACTGTCCAGTTTCCCCAGCACCATTTGTGAAAATGACTGTGTTTGTCCCCGTTGTATATTCTTGCCTCCTTTGTCATAAATTAATTGACCATGTAAGTGTAGGTTTATTTCTGGGTTTTCTAGCCTGTTCCATTGAGCTATATGTCTGTTTTGGTGCCAGTACGATACTATTTTGATTGTTATAGCTTGGTAGTATATGTGGAAGTCTGGGATGGTGATACGTCTCACTTTGTTCTTTTTCAAGACTGCTTTGGCTACTTTGGGTCTTTTTTGGATTCATACGAATTTTAAGATTATTTGTTCTGGTTCTGTGAAAATGTTGTTGGTATTTTTTTTTTTGAAAGAGAGAGAGAGAGAGAGAGAGGGGAGAGAGAGAGGATGAATGGGGGAGGGGCAGAGGGAGAGAGACTCTTATGCAGGGTCCAGACCCAGAGCAGAGCCCTATGGCAGGTCTCGATCCCACAACAGTGAGATCATGACCTCAGTTGAAATCAAGAGTCAGATGCTTCACCAACTGAGCCACCCTGGCACCCCTGTTGTTGGTATTTTGATAGTGGGTGCATTGTCTATGGATTTCTTTGGGTTTTATAGACGTTTTAACAATGTTGGTGCTTCCAATCCTTGAGCACGGAATACCTTTCCACTTGCTCATGTCTTGCATCAGTGTTTTACATCTTTGCATCAGTGTTTTACAGTTCAATGTCTTGCATCAGTGTTTTACAGTTTTCAGAGTACAAGTCTTTCACTTCCTTGGTTAGGTTTATTTCTAGGTTCTTTTTTTTTGGTTCCATTTTAAATGGATGGTTTCCTTCATTTATCTTTCTGCTACTTCATTATTAGTGTATAGAAATGCAACAGATTTCTGTATATTAATTTTACATGCTTAGATTGTAACTCTCAATTTTATATTGTGCACCTGTAAAAACTGAGGTTGTGGCTTGGGCTCAGTACTTTACCCTAGGTGAGGCTACGTTCCCCACACCTATAAGAAGTGGAAAGTAACCCACGTTCCAAACCTTGTCGCATAGACCACATGAAAGCATGGATTGCAAAGGCCCTGGCAAAACGCCTGGGTGGCCGTGGGTGCTCGGTAAATGTTATTTGAAAGCACTCAGTTACGGCCCAGACCAAGTCACTAAGGCTGATTTGGGATGACCAGCATTCGTGCTTGCCATCTGTATTTTACCCCTTTGTAAACGAATCTGCAAATCTACTTAAGATTTTTGGCCTGGCTTCCAGATTATGTCTCTCACTAGCAGTTTATGCAATTGTGCTTTGTATCTTTCTTTAGCTTTCTTTAGCTTTTCACTGTCAGTCCCTCCACTGCAACTCTGCAGACGCATCATTTATGCACCTCATTAGACCACGGCATGGGATCTTGAGGAGTCCATGAGGCACAAAAGGCCTAATTCTGTTGTTACCGGTTCCGTTTTTTTAAAGAAAAAGAAAACTTTTGTTATGGCAGTGATTAGCAACTGGTCCTCTGGTGACAAGGATCAAAAGTTTACCCCAGAACAGCTGTAATTCCTGCCATCCACCCCCAGCTGTCCCAGATGGTATTTTTAGCAGCACACTCTCTAAATGCGGGAGGCATGAGTCAAAATATAGTTTAAAAAGAATATCATTATGGAGGCTCCAGGAAGGGAATTGGGTTTTTTCTCCTTTTTTTTTTTTTTTTTTTTTAAATTTGTGTTTCCTGCAAATAAGTAAACCCCAATAGGGGTGAAAATAGTTCCTCATCGGCTGGTCAATAAGTAACCACCAGAATGCACTGGTGCAAACGGAGATCATGCAGACACCTTCCAGACGCTCGTCTGCGACACTAGTGCAAACCGGGACCAGGCTCGCTTCCGGTGAAAGAAAAACACGTGACTATACACTTCCTATCTCTTCACAGGAAGGATTCGTCGCTTACCAGGTAGTCTAACCTTCCTGTGAATTGTGAAAAGAAATATCGTTTATCTGTGGAAAACAAACCCAAACAAACACCGCCACACCCGACTGTCTAGCTGTTAACCCCGGGGTATGAATGAGAGAATCGAGAACAGATTGAAATGCTCAGTTTTGCTGCAGTGTTTCCACGGGCGAATACAGTTAGTGACCTTTGTGACCCGATCTTTGCATCGGCGGAACTGCTAGTGACTGCACACTTCACCTCTGCTGCCTCAGTCCCCTCCTCTGCAGACGAGGACTTGGAGCCTGTAGGTCTGAGATATTCACGCCCAAGATCCACCTTTAACCTGGCCAGATGATCCACTGTGAGGCTGGAGTAGAAGCCGCTCCCAAGGCTGGTGCTTGGATTCCTCTGACATTCCTGTAGCCGCCCCGGGGCCAGCTCCGAACATTCCAGGGTGGCCAAGCCTCTGCTGCCATCTCTGCCTCTTTGTCTTTTCTGATGAAGATTAAAAAAAAAAAAAAAATCAGGGGCGCCTGGGTGGCTCAGTCGGCGAAGTGTCCAACGCCAGCTCAGGTCACGATCTCGCGGTTCGTGAGTTCTAGCTCTGCGTGGGGCTGTCCGCTGTCAGCACAGAGCCTGCTTCGGATCCTCCGTCCCCTTCTCTCTCTGCCCCTCCCCCTCCCCCCTCTCTCTCTCAAAAATCAACTTAAAAACAAATTTTTTTTTGAATCTTATTTATGCTCTAGCTGGTATCACCCGGTTTCACAGTGTTAGAGGATGAGTCCCGACTGTGTATCTATAGTCTAGGCTTTTCCCCAAACTCCAGAAACCATATGTCCACTTGTCTCCTGGTCCTTCCATTGGGAATCATCGGAAACTTCCGCCCTAACGCAGACTTCTATATTCCTGCCAACAGGATATCACCCCATGACTTTTCCCAGCCTCAGGCAAAGGCAACCCGGTCCAGCAAAACCCTCATTCTTGAGCCTCCCCACCACTCTCACACCTGCATTTCCCCCCAGCTGTAAGTCCTGTTGTCTTTCCCGCCATCCTCACGGCCAACACTTTGGTCAAGGCCATCACTCACCCTGGGTTTAATCTTGCCCTGACTTCTAACTTCCTGCCTGCCTCTGCCACGGCTTCTCTATGGTATATTCTCCACAAAACCATCAGTATAAACCTGTTAAAATATATGTTGGCATTGCTCTGTGCACGACTCAACAACTGATTCCCGTCTCAGAGAAAAAGCCAAATTCCTTTCCATCCCCATAAGGCCCTCTCCCTACGGGCTGCCCTGGCCCTCCTGACCTCACCTCCCGACCTCTCCCCACATCCCCTCCACCCCAGTGTTCCGTTCCCCAAACATGCCAGGCTGTCCACCAGCACCTGGTCCACTATTTGCCACATGACCGGCCCTACTCGTCGATCATTTTTTTTTTTCAACGTTTTTTATTTATTTTTGGGACAGAGAGAGACAGAGCATGAACGGGGGAGGGGCAGAGAGAGAGGGAGACACAGAATCGGAAACAGGCTCCAGGCTCTGAGCCATCAGCCCAGAGCCCGACGCGGGGCTCGAACTCACGGACCGTGAGATCGTGACCTGGCTGAAGTCGGACGCTCAACCGACTGCGCCACCCAGGCGCCCCATCGTCGATCAGTTTTAACTCAGAAGTCACTCACTCTATGAGGCTCACTGTCTCTGTACTACTGAACTATCAGAGACTCCGAGCTCATTCCTTCTTTGGACTCAGACATCTCATAAGCCTCCTCCCTCTTTTATATCTTCTCCCAAGCACATATTACTATTATGTATAATGTGTGCTTTATGCGTTCAACCCACTTGTTCTCTGTCGCCCTCCCTGGAATATAAGTGAAATTGCCAAGCAGAGGTTTTGTCTTGTTCCATACCACATCTCCCAAAAACTAAAACAGGATGACACATAACAGGCTGCCAATTAAAATCTGTCTCACGATCCCCCACGTGGCTTGGAGGATGAGTCTTCAAGAGTTGTGGTCCAGAAAGCAAGGCACGGGACTGTGGTTTTACACAAGCAACACCAAAACAGAAAATCAAGGGATGATGTTCAGCTGAACAAGTGAACAAAGAAACAGAGTTGCCTCATATTGGAATCCACTCATGTGATCAGTTAACTCAAGAGCCTATTGAGACATAGACTATATATCCCTTTTCCTGTAGGAGGCGTGAATGGCTGGGTTTCAAATGTATCAAGAGCTTCCATGAGTTTGGGTATTTAGATACTTCTCGTGTAGAAAGCGGGATTCGCTTGGGGGCTCATTTGGTTGAGCACCCGACTTGATTTCTGCTCAGGTCATGACCCCAGGGTCATGGGATTGAGCCCCATGTTGGGCTCCACACTGAGTGTGGAGCCTGCTTGTGATTTTCTCTCTCTCTCAAAAATAAATAAGCAGATGGGGCGCCTGGGTGGCGCAGTCGGTTAAGCGTCCGACTTCAGTCAGGTCACGATCTCGCGGTCTGTGAGTTCAAGCCCCGCATCGGGCTCTGGGCTGATGGCTCAGAGCCTGGAGCCTGTTTCCGATTCTGTGTCTCCCTCTCTCTCTGCCCCTCCCCTGTTCATGCTCTGTCTCTCTCTGTCTCAAAAATAAATAAAAAAACGTTGAAAAAAAATTAAAAAAAAAAAATAAGCAGAAGGTAGAATGGATGTTTCCAGGGGTTGGGGGGTGGGGAGGGAATGAGGAGGAGTTGTTCAAGGGACAGGAGATTCCAGCTCTGCAAGACGCCAAATGAGTTCCAGAGACCTGGGGTGCCACACGGGCCTATAGTTACCAATACTGTATTGTACACAAAGATTTGTTAGGAGGGTAGATCTCACATTCTCTGTTCTTACCACAGTAAAGGCAAACTGTATCTGGGGGAGAGTATTATATGGATTTGTCTCCTGAGCCCATGGAAACACCTTCACATCAATGAGAGTTTCTCAAAAATTATTTGGTTGGTCAGAGAAGTGAAAACAACCCCTTCTCTCAGGTAGAGATGGGGCATAAGAATATACAGCAACGGGGTGTCTGGGTGGCTCTGTCGGTTAAGGGCCTGACTTCAGCTCAGGTCGTGATCTTGAAGTTCATGGGTCCGAGGCCCGCGTCAGGCTCTGTGCTGACAGCTCAGAGCCTGGAGCCTGCTTCGGATTCTGTCTCCCTCTCTCTCTGCCCCTGCCCTGCTCATGCTCTGTCTGTCTTTCTTTCAAAACTAAACAAACATAAAAAAATTTTTTTTTAATATCTTGCGACATCTTATGCCTGGCCCAACATCCTTATAAAATAAAAAAGCATAACGGAGCTCATCACTGCCAAGAGCTCTAAGCTGTAACCATTCCTCAAATGGCGAAAGTGCTTGCTGACCCTAAGTGTATCTGCTGCCTATAACTCAGGAGGGGTGTTAAACACTAACAGCGAGCAGTTGGCCACCTGCGCTAGAGGTCATGACACCCTCCTGGATGACTAGTCCCTTGTATGGGATGCCTCCTCGGGTTTCACCTGCAGAGGAACAGAGCCCAACACGACCATGTCAGGGAGTCATCAGATAATGCTGCAGGATTCCTGCCCAGCTGCTGATGGCTCACAAGTGCAGAGCTAGGGTATCAGGTAACAAAGGTCTCCCCGGGTCCATTCTGTGGGGGAGGGAATCTAGCGACCCCTGCCCCCCCCCCCCGCCGCTGAGTGTTCGTTGGGAAGAGCGCCCGTGTCTTTTCTATTTCTAACGCCGTGAGTCTAACATACACATTGCGTGTACTAACAAATGATTGCTAATGGAACGACTCATGGGAAGCTTTCAGAATAAAGCATTGTATACCAACTCTCCATTTAATATGTTCAGTAAAAGCTGATGTGCCCCCAAGGTAAGCCCGTTAGAGCAAAGCCAGTGGGCAGTGCTCACCAGCGAATCTGTTAACCTTACTCACGATTTTTCATCCAGGGGCTGTGTTGTTAGTCATCCTGTCAATAGTATATTGATGAAAAGAAAAGCCGAATTCATCTTCCTGTCTTTTTTTTCTCTTCAGGCTTCAACTCACTGAATCTTCAATTACCTAGACTCAACGACAGGACACTTTTTACTAGCCTATTTCCTGTACATCAAAGTTCAAAATATGTCAGATGCTTCCCACAATCTGTCTTCTTTGACGTTAGGTAGTTTTGAACATTTGTGTATATCACTTTGGACATAAGTGCCTTACTCAGCGGAGAGACCTCTCACAGCCACCGGGGAGAGGTTAAATGCATCCCTGGCTCTGTTTTGACTTTAAATAGAATGGCTCTCAGAGGATTACCCAAGAAAGCACTGCACTTGACAGAGACTTTGAGCTCTATTTTCAGGCTAACAAATTGCCGAGGCACAATGGCGTCCTTTCTCCTCTGGTCCTCATAGAATTCCAGGTTCTTTGAAACACGGCCAAATGAAACTTGGTCTCTTTGAATAAAGAATGGTATCCCCAAAGGACGAAAAGATAAGCTATAGTGGAGGGAGGCAGTGAATTGTTTTCTGGAGGAACCACACCGAAGTCTTTAGCGAGAGAATCGCACGATTTCCATCCACAGACCACTACAATGCACATCTGCCACTTTCCGGAAAAATCGAACCTGAATACTGAATTCTCTGGATCTCTTTTTGTTCTGGGTCATGTGGGGCTTCTGCCCCTTGGCATTTAAGGGCATCCTTTATTTCCACCCCAGCCCCTGCTTGTCAAGCTGAGACAATCCAGAATGACTAATTGATTTATATCAGTCTGAATGGATTTAAAAATTATTATTAACACTATGACCTCAAGAGATAAAAATGACAATATTAAACACTAACAAGTTCAAAGCTGCCTATCAGAATGGTTTCTTTCTCATTATGTCCTCACCGTTTTCTTGCCAAGCTTTGTACATTTGCATTTAGAAAAATTTTGCCTTCAGCTCTCTATGCACTTGTCTTGCTCTGTCCCTTCTTTAAAATGCCAGACTGCGTCAATGACCACTAGCCCGAACTTCCATTTCGCGGGACTTTTAAAGAAACAGATGCCAGGTGACTGAGATCTGAAAATGTTCCAAGAGTATCTTACAACCTATCAGTTTCTCCCTCTGTTTACTCTAGTACTGAGATTCCACTATAAAATGTTCATTTGGGGGGTTAAATGCCATCCTCACTGATGAGGGAGCATGGGGCAAATTGAAGGCAGAGTATAGGCTAACCTTACCCTCCCCCCACCCCTGCCAGGTGGGATCTGTGTGACACTCCTCAGACACTCCTGGCCACCCAAGAACAGGGGAAAGAAAAAAGGAAAGAAAGCAGATGGTTGACTGATAGCGATCACAGTCATTCAGGACAGGGGTCCCCTTCAGTTTACTGGTAACTTACTAAACTGCAAGAAAAAGGCAATTTATCCAGAGCCCAATCTCTGGAAACCTATAGACTCTGTCTCCTGAAGCCCTGATATCACCCTCATTAAGATGTAAGGGGTTTAAGTGCTTGCCATGGTGATGTGGGAAACTAAGGCAAATGAAAATGTAAATTCCCTTACTGCCTACAGCTCACTGACAAGTCCTTGCGACCGGCAGAGTGACCTCCCTCAGCTTCCTCGATGATGACACTTTTCTGGGGACAAAAGAGAATCTTGGCTTCACACGATCCCAACCTCAATGACCCTGTAAGCCTACTTCCTTTATCTCAACTGCCCCAAGATACATGCTGGTGATCATGCTATAAGCTTATGACCCCCCAATATGCATCTGAAGGGTCTCATAACTAAGGTTTTATTAAACAGTAATAAGTGGCATTTCCCTGGCAACAGCTAGCCCCTCAAGGTCCTGGAAACCTTGCTTCTAAAATACCTTAAACCCTTACTCTATCCCTAACCCCCTCCCAACCCGAGGGTAGATAATAATGAGTTAACCCATCAGGAACCAGCACAGCTCTACCTGGCCACGGGTCTTGTCCCCGTGCTTTAATAAAATCACCTTCTTTGCACCAAAGACCTCTTCAAGAATTCTTTCTTGGCCGTCGGCTCCAGACCACCCCGCCATCACCCGAAAACTTCATCACTCACCACAAAAGCATTATTTAAAATGTTAAGAATAAACTTTTAGGGGTCTAAGAACACTCTAGATCTGAGGGGGTAAGTATGATGGAGAGGAAGGAGATTGTTGCTTTCTTAGTGGATATTATTCTCTAGATTTGTTTTACATCTATTCTTTTTTCTTAATTTTTTTAATGTTTATTTATTTTTAAGAGAGAGAGAGAGAGACAGAGTGTGAACAGGGAAGGGGCAGAGAGAGAGGGAGACACAGAATCTGAAGCAGGTTCCGGGCTCCGAGCTGTCAGCACAGAGCCTGACGCGGGGCTCGAACTCACGGACCACGAGATCATGACCTGAACTGAAGGCGGATGCAAAAATGACTGGTGGTGAAAAGGACACCACCCAGGTGTCCCTACATCTATTCCTATTCAATGTCTACAGCAACCATTGATGAGTAAACAGACATTTCAAAAATGTAATAGCTTGTCCTAAATAATAGTGTCATGACTGCTGCATTCTAAATTTGGCCAGTAAGCATGGGTATAAGGAAAAAAGCTGGAGATGGTGTCACCCTCTTCTGATTCAGTGCTCACATCAACATGACTAGACGACTCACCCAACTGAATTAAGATTACAGGCACAAAAGCAATTTGCAATAAAGGGAAAATGCCTGACCAAAATTACTCTGACTTTTCTCTATTTGAACTAGTTGCTTTGGCCTGACTGGGAGGAAATATAACGTGGTAGAGTGTGTTCCTTGGGTTACGTACACTTGTGTTAAATGGCAAAGTTTTCACTTCTTAGCCGTGTGACTATAGACAAATGACTAATCTTGCTACTAAATAAGTATCGTTCCGGGAATAAAATGACTTGAAATGAAGAATATAATAAGAATAAATACTCCCATTAAAATCCCTGGCACAAAGTATTTATCGAAAAATTAATGTAACAATAATGATAATAAAGAGAATCATAATAGGAAGCCTAAGAGGAAAGAGAAGGCATTGCTCTTTAGATCTTTCAAGATAGTCATAGTATGGTTTGCAAAACATAAAACAGAAATCCTCATAATAGCCCGAAGACACGAAGACATTTATTTTCAACACTGCATTCGGTTCTATGTTCCATGTTTTTACGAAGGCCTTTGGCATCATGAAATGTTACTGGATTTCGAGCCTAATCTGGGCTTTATTATTGGAAAGATTTACACCTCAGCCATCCCAGTCAAACAGCTGGAGGTCTGTTGTGTCCGACTGGGTTTCACCTGCTCCCTCAGACAACCAGCTGCTGACTACAAGTTGCAGATAGAAATGTAGTCCTGCCAGTCGGTGTCATAGCTCATTGACGTGAAGCAGCACTGGGGCTCTCACCTTCCCTCATGCTTGGAAAGAGACCTTCGGTGGCTAAGAACACGTTCTGCATCCTTTGGGTCAATGCAGCTGTCAAACAGGAGAGAAAGAACTCGGGACCAGGAATTTTCTTGAAAGGTATATGGCAGGGGAAGAGAATGAGTCTCTTGGCAAAATGACACAGCAGGTAAATTCTGTCTCAGGGTTTTTTTCCCAGTTGGCAGAGCTCGGCACCTGAGTCTTGAGACACTACATCCCCACGCCTTGTCTCCCCAAACCCTCTTGCGCAGTTTCTTGCCACAGGAAGTCTCTCCCCTCCAACAGATTCTTCACATGTCTGCCAACTCTGTCCTAAAACACATGCAATTGTCTTCTTTCTGCCTAATAGGAAAAACAGTCCCTGTTTTCCTACAAGGTTCAATTTTACTCCCTCTGTGACATGGGAAGACTTCCACAGTCTAAAAGCCACGTCGCTTGCTGGCCTGACCACCTCCATTCCCTCTGACCTCTGCTGGGACCCATGGCTCCGTGGTCTAAGATTCTCTCTTCCATGTGGATGGGCAGCTGGGTCAGTACCACTTGTCAGATATGCCACCCTTGCTCCACGGAACTCAAATACCATTTTTGTCCGGTACTTTATCTCATGTATATTGGGTGTAATTCCTGGATTTCATATGGCTAAAATTATTTGGTTTGCTCTTGGGTTAAACGGATCTATTTATCTATCCCTATGCCAACACCACATTGAGCCGATTCCACTAGCTTTGTAATATCTGCTGACAGCCTGACAAATAGACTTTTCAAAAAGTTTTGTTGGCTATTCTGGAACATTTGCATTTTCATACGAATTTGAAGATCATTTCATCCAATTGCAAATTGGATAAACTCTTGTAATTGTTGTTGTAAATTTTAGCAAATTTACATATTAATATTGACAGAATTGACTTTCCTGGTATAAATAATGCTCTTTATTATGCTTGGCTTTTTGAAAATGTCAGATACATTTTAATTTCTTTATAAAAGGCCGCATTATTTTTTTTTACCAAAAAACACAGGGCAAATGAAAGTAGCAGTTTTGGACATTCAAAAGGTATTTAGGCTTTTTATAGGTTTTTTTGAGAAGACGGAAGGAAAGATATGTGTTAAAAGGAAGTGTTGGTGGTGGGGAACTTCTGGGTGACTAAGGTAATGACAGTCACTTAAATCTGCGTCACTTTGCATATCTTCCCAAACTCTATGCAGATCACCAAGAGGGACAAATAGACCCACAAAGCATCATGCCTTTAGCAAACCTACATCAAGGAAAAAGCAACAGTTTCAACAAAAATAACACGACAGAGCTGAGGCCAATCATATCAGTGCCATCGATAGCAAGACTAGGTTACATGCCACACACACACACGAGAGACACACGCCGAACGGTGATTCAGCACAGCTAACACGAAAGGAGGTACAAAACACACAAGGCCTGTGGAAGTAACGAAAATGTTGGAACGTCGATCCTGATAGAGACAAAGTAGAATTTGAATCAAAAGCCTTCAGTGAAACAAATTAAATACCATTTCATTACTTTAAATATTTTATATTAAGACCCAGAAGGCATGAATACATAGACAGTAAATCACACATTTACTCCTTCATGAGACAAAAACTGTGGGAGGTGGAAGCTAAATAGTAACACACTCTTGGTGCAAAGAGATCCAGTGGACAAAAAATATGGAAGAATGTTAAAGACCCCAAGTGTAATTCTAGGTAAGTTTCCCCTTCGCCAGACGCTGTTTCCACCTATGATGAAAAAGAAAAAAAACATCATGAGCAGGAGGTAGGGAAATATCACAGGGATGGATGGGGGCATTTCGAAGGGGTCAACTGAAAGAGCCCCAGTCGCCAAAGCTGGAACAGTTAGAGGAAGAACAAGAAAAGGGGTCTTAGATTATAACCCAAAGCATCAAACAACATCCACGAGTCCATCTGATACAAACAAATGATTGAATATATTAATAGATACAGGAGAGGAAACAAATCTGCCATGCAGAAGAATTTCAAATAATTTAAACACATACTCTACCCTCAAATGAAGGCAACTTCCTATTCGGGTGTGGGCTGAACACGGTGATCTCCTTCCAAAGTAGAAAGTGGAGGAATCTGACACACTACCTCAGCCAGGCAATCGGGGCCAACATCTAGTCATTAATCATGCCGACAACATGTATACTCATCAAGACAGGATGACAATGGTTCTTTGTGCCTATGGTCTTCCTCTCAAGAATCCATAACCCCTGTCTCATCATGAAAAAAAAAAAAAAATCAGGCAAATCCGAATAGAAAAGCATGCCGCACAATGCCTGAGGAGCACTCCTGAAAACCATCAGGGTCCTCACACACAAGGGAGGTGTGAGAAGGGGTCACGGCCAAGAGAAGCAAGAAACAGGGCAGCTACGTGTGATGTGGGACCCTGGATGGGACCATCAGGTAAGAAATAGGACATAGGAATAGGAAACCAGAAAAGGACATCACGTAAAAACCAAGAAAATATAAAGCGTGGGTCATAGTTCATAATCGTGTATCAGCACTGGTTCATTAATTGGGACGCATGGTACAGACCAAATGAGAATTCTGTACTAACTTCCCATTTTTGCCTGTAAAGCTAGAACCATTCTCAAAAAGTCCACCAGATTTAGGGGCCCACATAGTGTTTTCCTGTTTCCACCGAGGTATTTTTCAGGAATTCCTGCTAGCAAAGTACGCTCAGGTGTTTTGCGTTTGGGGGATATTTTTTTTTTTTTTTTGGTCCGTGATAGATGAAAGATGAGACATATTTTTAAGCGGGTCCCCCAGAGCACAGCATGCAGGTGTTCACTTGCTTAAAAAAGCTGGCCTCATGTGAGGGCATGTCTTATGTAAATGTCTTGTTACTGTTGGGGAGAACAGATTTATGATTATTGGCCACGAGGGAGCACTTCGGTGACTTGGGAAATAACAGAATGTAAGGCCATTTTTACCGGCCTCTCCTATTTAATCTGTAATCAATGGCTTCTTTTATAACAAAACCTTAAAATAAAGTGCCATCTCTGTAACCAAATGTAAAGGACACTTCAACCAACAAACGAAGACACATGTTTTCAGGCTGCCTGTCCTTCCCGCCACCCCCTTCCTTTGACATGCAAGCCTACTGAACTGAATGAAATGCACCCCAGACCCCCACATCCTTATCTGCCTAGTTTCTCCATCCCCTGATGCTCATGCAGGATTAAAACTGTCCTCACCAAAGGCAGCAAAGATCTAGCTGCTGAGATGTGTTGGAAATGCCTGTTCTTATCTCGATGGATGTCGTTACACGCATGCGCCACGAGACTAGCGGGGGTGCCGGGCAGGGAGCAGAAGCAGGTCGTTTCCACTTGATCACACTACCCAACCAGTGAGCAAGCCACAGACGACACAAACTGGGTCAAGGCTTCAGGTGGACACAGAGCCCTCTCACCCCGCAGGGCTCTCGGAAGCCAGCGGGAGTTCATGGTCAACGTAGCCTGCGTGGGCCAGAGAGGCCCCCAACCACAGACTCACGCCTTTTCCCATTCAAGGCTGGGGAGGAGGCCAGGACTGCACCAAGGTCCTTCTCGAGGTGCGGGTCACACGCCTCCCTTAGTTATCTCTTTCTGAGCCTGGCGGGGCCACGGCGCCGGCCAGCGCGCATCATCGGAATGGCGCTACCCCACAAGTTACCCCCTCTGCCCACCTGTTCCACCGCCTCTTCCTCCGAGCGACTGCCAGGGTGCAGAACTTCCCGATGTTCTTGTTTCCTCTCCCACCGTGACGAGCCAACCACTGCAGCGCCACCAACATCATCCTACAACTAAGAACATCGCTTCCCCTTCAAAAACAAGCCTGTCACTTAACTCCCATCGCCCCCAACGGGCACGTTAAACTCCCTGACATGTCCCAAGGGGATGTGCTCTCCAACAACGTCCTTAGGTTTCCTGGGCAGATGGAAACCCTCCGTTACGTGATGCCTGCCTCCAACCACGACCCCAACACTTGAGCCTTTTGAGAATGTCTCCCCAGTGTGTACTGTTAATCTCTTTGCCTATAGGGATATAAAACTCCTGGAATTTAGGTGTTCATGTGAATGTTAGAAGGTCTGTAGGCTTAACCTTAAAATGATGGATGAATTGTTGGTTGAGTTAATTAAGACCTCCTAAAAACCTAGGAGCGCCTGGGGGCTCGGTCAGTTAAGCATCCGACTTCCACTCAGGTCATGATCTCACAGTTCATGGGTTCGAATCCATCAGGCTCTGGGTTGCCTGGAACCTGCCTCTGATTCTGCGTCTCCCTCTCTCTCTCTCTCTCTCTCTCTCTCTCTCTCTCTGCTCCTGCCTTGCTCACACTGTGTTTCTCTCTCTCTCTCAAAAATAAATAAACATTAAAAAAAAAAAAAACCTCCTGAAAACCTTTCAAACCGAAGCTGTTTGAGGAGAATGATGATATTTCACAAGCCCTGACTAGGTGTTAGACTCTGTGCTGCTCACTGATGTAAGATAGAAAACATAAGACCCCTGACCATTGGGTCTCAATAGTCCCACCTGGATGTGAATAACTAATGTCAAATTGAATTAAATGAAGTAAATAAAAAAAAAAAATCTAACATTTACTGAACACTGTGATGGCCAAGCTGAAAAGCATTTTACATATTTGATTTCTGTTAAGCCTCAAGACGATTGATGGTGCATCACATGATTGGCCCCGTTACAAAGCCCAAGGGGAGGTCCCCCGTGGTACAGCTGGGCAACACGGGACCTGGGGTGCAGTCCCCAATGTGGCTGCCTCCAAAGCCCTTGGAGTGTGAGAATTTGCAGCATACTTTGGAGATTGACTCTATGGTTCCACTCCACAAACACTGCCCAAGGGACTCGCTCAAAAACAGATCACTCAATTTTTGAGTGGATATAATATGGAAGTTGAGTTGGGTCATAGTTATAATAAGGTCTGTGCTGGAGTTTCTGTGTCCAGCCCAGGGATATTCCCACCCAAGTCCATATTCTCCCTGTCCTACTGGTGGCTGGAAGTCCGCAAAGTACATTTTCCAGCTTGCCTGCAGGATTTTAACTTCGATGTCACCACTGAGAGTGCTCTTGAAGAACCGGGGGAGGAAGCTGCTGAGGGCGCTACAGGCTCCGGGGGACCCTCCTGTAGGTCATTTTCCATCCTGCCATTCCTGACCTCCTGAAGCCCAAAGCCATTGTCCTTCATACTTTATCAGGCGTAGAAGTTCAGATTTATGCGACATAGTCAGGGATTGATCATTTTGGGTACCGGAACTCCACAGGGCGACCTGTTACTTTGGGTTTTTCCCAAGGTGCAGAGTTTGTACCAGTCTGGTGTTTGCTCCTTTCTGACAGTGGGGCACGTGAAGTTCTTGCCCGTGAGCAAAGTGTCCACTTCTGCTCTCACACGATGTAAGCGCCTTCCATCCCGAGTTTTCCTTTTCTGTCCCTGACAGCAAAGACGAGATGTTACGGCTAATCACAGCTTTGGAGAGTTTAAGGCTCAGGTCTCCCTTCTTTGTTCTTTTAGATAAAATATTAGGATATTATTATTACGTGCTCACCTATTCTTGGGTCCCCAAATTGCCCACGCTCACATGTCGTCCCCTGCTCTGTCAGTACTGGTGACCTCAGCATTGTACACATTTGTTGCAGTTTCTCAGAAAGAACCAGAAGGCATGGAGGCACCAAGGACAGCGCAGAGGCCTCTCCAAAAAACATGGCCCCAGTAAGACATGAGATCGGCTCAATGGCAATTAAACCTCTGAGTTCTCATTGTAAAAATACGATTCACAAACTGTATGGATAGTTGAGTTTACAGTTTTTGCAGTTCCTGAGAAGAGTGTTCTGTTATTAGCTACCGAAGAGCTGGAGAAGTAGGCCCTGTCTTTGTGCCCCATTTAGTGGGTCAACACCAGAGACAGGAGCAGCCTTTTGTCCTCACTAGTGAGGACCCAGCTGGGACCGAAGCCAAGTTTTCTCATGCCTTCAAGTGCTCCCTGTCAGAAATCAAACCACCTGGAAAAGTAGATTAATTTTTTTTAATCCATTAGAGTATTAGCCATTGAAACTTAAGACTGGTGCTTAATGAAGAAAAGTATGTCTTCAAATACTTGAATTAAATGTGATAATTTTCACAGGTCATTCTAGCCCACAATTAGCTTCAAGAAATCACCGTTTTCCTTTTATTGTGCTCCTTCCCTCTTCCCAGAAGAAGGTGTCTTTTTTTTAAAGTGTATTTATTTTGAGAGACAGAAAGCATGAGTGGGGGAAGGGCAGAGAGACAGAGAGAGAGAGGAGAGAATCCCAAGCAGACTCCGTCCTGTCAGCACAGAGCCCGACATGGGGCTCGAACCCCTCAACCACGAGACCATCACCTGAGCTGAAATCAAGAGTCGGATGCTTCACCAACTGAACCACCCAAGCACCCCAGAAGCAAGTATCTTCAATATAATTTTCTCATGCGGGAAGTTAGTTTTCTGGTCTGTACCCTTTCGCTGTTAGTGTCCGTACTAAGTGACCCACTTTTGTGCAAGTGATTTTGTTAAAAGCTTACACTTTATTAGACAATAACGGATATTGGGAATGGCTTGTAATTTCAAAACTGTTTCTCAATCCTGACTTTTTTCCTACAAACTCCAAGCAAACGATTGATTTATCCCTAAAGACCATCTCTCTAATGAAAAATAATCTTTTAAGATCACTTCAATTACCTGGTAGCAGCCGCACACGGCACTGTGTTAAGAAATGGCGTATGATTAGGTGGAAAGCAATTTAGCCAAAGCAGTTTGGATTATGGTGGCAGACCAAAAGTACGATGTTTGACATAAAAGCCCAATTGAAAATGAATAGTCTTCCAGTGATGTGTTTGTCTTTTAAGTATAGTGCTTCTGAAAATATCTAGGTGCTATTAAGAAATGGGGGGGGGATTTCTACTGTATTCTTTTGTAATTTACTTTTTAAAAATCTATATTCTTTTATTCCTGCTTTGCTCTCTTTGCAGTAGCAGAAGTGTGGAAAACCCCAGATACCCACACACTGAAAATTGTGACATCTTTAAAATGACTATCTCTGGGTCGTTAATATTGCAAGGCGGTCTCTGGAGGGGGGATGATTTTGTTTTTCTCCCTCAATCTATTTAAAATAGAGCTAAATCAATTAGAAAAATTAGGACAAAGAAATCGAAGGTATTGACAAAGATCTGAGAATTTGATGAAAATATTCAAAGACAGAATGACATGCAAAACTCCAATGATGCAGCAAAAGTATCACTATTCAAGGAGTTTGTGTGTGTGGATTATTATCTCTAACATTATTATTCTGACTAAATTATCGCAGGGCTGAGTTTATGCTTGGCCAAACGATATTGATCAAATCAGCGATGGGCAGGTAGGATGGGCCGAAAGCCACAGGGCTCAGCCAGGGAGAACAATTAGATTGATCGGAGATGTCAGCAGGTACTGGAAGGGGAACTAAGTCATGATGGTCACTCAGGGGCGAGAAGGCCAATACACTTACCCCCAGAAAAGAAACCATATTTCTATAAACAAAGAGAAAATGTTTGGAGAGCTTGTCTTGCCATCTTCCTGCTGCAGTAAAAATAACAAAGGGATCAAAGAATCCCTCTAACTTTAGTCTTTCCTTGGGAAATAGAACTTAAACTCTTCTGCCAACTCAGACATCAGTACGGAAAGAAAACTGCTGTATTGCTGAAGCAGCGTTAAATCAGAAGGTGGTGCACATAACAGGTGATCTGCAAGGTGAGAACGAAATCTCACCCTCTTGTGCATCGGGACAGGTGCAACCTCGTACATTCGTGCTCTCAGGATAGACAGTAACTAGTCCTCAAGTGACAGGACTCGACAGCCCTTCTTGTCCCACACGGTTCATCCTACATCCACCTGCTAATCAGGTGACCATCCGCGTTAGTTAAATGGCTTTATACAGAGGGAAATAAACTACCTCTGTGCCAGGAGATGTGGCGACCATCTTTCTTGATGTCACGTCTCATAGAGAAGGCTCCCGGTCCTTGGAGAAAGACTTTTCCAGGCTGGGAAACTGGCAAGTTTAGCTTTTAAAAAGATTGACATGCATTCAAAGAGACAGAGAAAGAACCTGGAAGGTTTCTAAAGAAAAAAAAATGCTCTAAGGAAAAAGAGGAGAGATGTGTCTCTCCTTATTTTTAACAGGCAGAATTAAACTCTGAGTTTACTTTTTATTTTCCCTACAGCTTCTGCTCCCGTTAGATCGCACAGCAGACCCACTGCCTGTGCTGCCCTGATGTCATTGCATGCCAGCTGGGCAGTTCTGGGTGGTCGTCTCCTCAGGGTGGTCGTCTCCGCCCTCGGGGAACCTGCCTTCCAATGTCACCCCTCCTTCTGTGGTTCCCACAGCTGCCTCACCTCCTCTATCACAACTGCTCTGGGACTAAGCTGCCAGCACTCTGCAAAATCGCGGAGTGCTTTAAAATAACAGCTATCATGGATAACTTCACTGGCTGATGCTGTTACACGATCTGTAATTTCTTTGTATATTTCAGCACAAACGTGGCGATGCCTATGTGTGTGTGTGTGTGTGTGTGTGTGTGCGCGCGCGCAAGTTGCCTTTAATTCGCGCTGGAGGATTGAGGGGCAATGGAGGAAGCACAGAACAAACCTCAGGGTGGGTGACTGAAGACCCTGGTCAGGACTCCAGAGGCTAGGACATGAAGTTCCACGAGTAACACCATCCGATCTGCCCTGGAGGGCTATTAATTAGCATATTTCACTGGAGAAATGAGTGATGTTCACGCTATATGGTTGCCGACAATAGTGTTAGGCACCTCGGCTCTTACAACATCATGTATAACAACCTGGTGAGTAAATAGCTTAACCTTCCAAGTGGCGCCAAAGGTCTAAACCTCTGGTTGATCCTGTGACCAACAGCTTCAAAAACTTTGGTGTACCTACCATCAGAGCATGGTGGATTTTGTGACTTGAGTAAAGTTTTCATGCCAACCACTTACTGAAGTACCTAAAAAGACAGAGAACTGATTGTCTGGTTGTGTGGCCGAAGTCAACACGCTCTGTCTCTCTCTCTCTGTAGTATTGTCTCCTGGTAGACATTTTGCTGGGGGTGTGGCAGTGGGGGCTACCTCCAACTGTTAGAAAGCTACTGAGGCTCGAAAAGGATATGGCAAGTATGAATCGCCAAACTGACTTGTGTCACATTTTAACAGGTGTATATCTGTCTCAGGAAAAACTTAATTCATGAAGCAATGACAGAAACAATAGGATGTGTCGATAGGAGACACTGAATGCAATGAACCCAAAATCTGAGAGGGTAAGTAAAGCTTCACTGTTTTCTGGAAAAGAAAAACCCACATGTTAGTAATAAATAAATGAAAACTTAATTATGTAAAGGGAAATAAAAGCGACTCCACAAATTTTGAATCCACCAACAACTTTCAATAATAATCTTAAGGGGTGCCTGGGTGGCTCAGTCGGTAGAGCGTCCAACTTGGGCTCAGGTCGTGATCTCGCAGCTCATGGGTTCGAGCCCCGCGTCGGGCTCGGTGCGGACAGCTCAGAGCCTGGAGCCTGCTTTGGATTCTGTGTCTCCCTCTCTCTCTGCCCCTCCCCGCTCATGCTCTGTCTCTCTCTCAAAAAAAAAATAAACATTAAAAAAATTTTTTTTAATCTTACAAGATCATTTGGTAGGGCACTTGTCTTTTGAGCCACTTATTAAAAAAAGGGCGGGGGGGCACCTGTGTGGCTCAGACGGTTAAGCATCTGACTTCCACTCAGGTCATGGTCTTGCGGTTTGTGGGTTCCAGCCCCACTTCGGGCTCTGTGCTGACAGCTCAGAGCCTGGAGCCTGCTTTGGATTCTGTGTCTCCCTCTCTCTCTGCCCCTCCCTCATGCATGCTCTGTCTCTGTCTCTGTCTCTGTCTCTCTCTCAAAAATAAACATTAAGGGGCGCCTGGGTGGCGCAGTCGGTTAAGCGTCCGACTTCAGCCAGGTCACGATCTCGTGGTCCGTGAGTTCGAGCCCCGCGTCAGGCTCTGGGCTGATGGCTCAGAGCCTAGAGCCTGTTTCCGATTCTGTGTCTCCCTCTCTCTCTGCCCCTCCCCCGTTCATGCTCTGTCTCTCTCTGTCCCAAAAATAAATAAACGTTGAAAAAAAAAATTTAAAAAAAAAAAAAATAAAAAAAAAAATAAAAAAAAAATAAACATTAAAATTTTTTTTAAAAAGATCAAATGAGTTAAAAACAGATGGGCCTACAAAATAAGCAAAGTTCTCACTTATTGTCAAATCAGGCTTTTCTGACCTTCATTTCTCCCCATGCTTATTTATTTTGTATCAGGAAATACTTCCGTGCAAACAGCATTTATACTTTTGGTATTTTATTGTTGATGTAATTTTATGAATTACAATCCATAACTGTGGGCTGGTGAATTTCAGGAGTTGCCCAAAATGGTGTTGGCTGAGCTCGAACTGCAAACTCTATTTCTTGGTCAGAGGTCTGGTCTCATTTCAGATATTCTGTTTTCAGTTCTGTGCTTTGAGTCTGTCCTTTGCATGCCTGTGTCAAGGGTCAGACAGAGAGGTGGGTGGGTGGGCCTTGAAAGACCCTGTCCTTTCAACATCCTTCAATGGCTACGTTTTACCAGCTCTTTTCTGACTTCCTAGAGAATATGACTGGATTTTCCAAAAATTTTTAATGTCTATTTATTTTTGAGAGACAGAGACAGAGAGAATGAGCGGGGGAGGGGCAGAAGAAGGAGCCACAGAATCTGAAGCAGGCTCCAGGCTCCGAGCTGTTAGCACAGAGCCCGACGCGGGGCTCGAACCCACGAACCGCGAGATCATGACGCGAGTTGAAGTCCGACACTCAAATGACTGAGCTACCCAGGTGCCGCAAGACTGGATTTTTCTACATATATGCCCCACAACCCCCGGAGAAAGTTCCCGGTAGAACTCCCATCTCCCGTCCCCCCGGCAAATGCACACCCCCTACCCCCATGCTTCTCCTCACCCACCACAGCCTCCAGGTAACGGCTTTGTGCACATCCAGGTTTTATAGTTGTTTTCTTCTGGGGGTTTTGTCTAGTGGAGACTTGGTCTTTTAGTGGGGACATCATGGAGGTCCTGTAGCAGAAGTCCCCCGATTACTTCTGACCATACTTACCATCATTACCAGAACCTGCGGAAGGAGAGTGTATGCGCAGTGAAGAGGGTGGAGTAAGTCAAGGGCCTACGCCCTAAGCTTCCTAATTCAACCATGCAGATAATTACAGTACTTTACCAGTATGCCTGTTTCTAGGACATTTAAATCCAAGAACAGAGATGACAGAGGTAGTTGTCACAATCTCTCATAGACCTTATCCATAAGGAACAAATCTTTGCCTAAGATCTTTGTTACCTGAATGGTGACTCATTTGGAGCCATTGTTATTACTAGCTTCCTGACAAGTGCTTCCTTGACCCCGTGAGAATTGTGGATACAGGAAACAACACCTCACTTAACGCACGCTTTCCCCGTATCTTAATTCCCTTTATTTACTTGAAATGTAAAAAAAAAAAAAAAAAAATTTATTCCTCCCAATAAGACCTTAGATGATGCAACGTGAAAGTACCTTACCTGTTTAAAAACTGACCTCACCTATAGAAAGAAATTGATACAGGACGAGAAAGTGGCTTCCCAGGTTTTCCAAAGTTAGAGTTTACAAGGACTTCCTTCCTTTAATAATTAATGTCCTCAATCAAGAAAAACATAAACCGGCAACTTTTCTAAGCAAAACACCCACATAGGGAGAGATGCAAAATCCTCATGGCAAAGAAAGTGAGTTCCTGGCGACACAGAGATACTAGTATTCGATTCTGAATTAAACACAGCAAAATGGAAGTGATTCCATCCCAGCTGCCATTTTAGAGACATACACAGACTGTTCCATGATTATTAATTCATAGCTTGGAATTTCAAAGACAAGTGTGGGGGTGAAGATTTACAGAAGGTTTTTTTTTTAGTTCAGGAGTAAAACGTGTTTGATTTGAAACATCAAATATGCTCCGTGTCGTCTCATTGTTTTGGTCTAGTGCGTTAATTTAAAAGAAAACCAATCGTTTAGAACTCCGAGACAGATATGGATAAGACAATCATGAAAGTGATACTATTTCTAGATATTGACAACATAACCATTAAAATTCTTATACGTTACAGCCTACCATTAATACAGTTCACAACATAGATGAATCTGTTGACTCCTGGTGATGCGTGGCTCATCCAGTTCAAGCTAAAGTAAGTGAAATTCAATGAGGCTGCCTCAAGGCTTGGGGTCTATTAAACTTAATTCATTATTAAACTGAAAAGCTAATTAGAAATGAAGAGAGACAGGGCCATCGATGCGTTCCATCCCGCGCCAGCCCGGTTCCGGAGACAACGTGGGGGCACGATCATCGCAACTCGAATGGAGTGTTGTACATCGAGACTTGCAAGAATCCTATTTATAGGAACTGTTCTGTCACCATTCAAAGGGAAGGTGATGAGGCTGGGGGGTGCTGGGCGGCTGGCTGATGGACAGCGGGGGTGTCGACCGGGCCAGGAGCTGGGCCCGGAGGAGGAGGGTGGAGATCTCGCAGGCAGCCAAGGACACTGGGGGGCACAGGCCGCTTCTCCCCAGAGGGCGACACAGCCACCTGAGCCCAGACTCCCTGCAGAGGGGCCCAGGAAGGTGAGAGCCTCCGCCCCAGCCCTGCAGCCTCTGTCTCGGTGCCATCAGGATACTCAGCTCCCACCAGCCAGCAGAGCAAGCTCTCTGTCCAGCCTGGCTCCTTCTCTGTCCCTGCCTCCTGCATGCTCCGTGGTCAGATTAGTCCTTGCTGCCTCAAGTAAAGTGACCTCTGAAGCCATCTCTTTGCTGGGATGCTGGACGCCACCCTCTCCAGCATCATGCTTCACTTCCCTCTTCTCTGTCTTCACACGGACTCCCCTCCGGATCCAGGACCAGGGCCTGGTGTGAGCCTGGGATCCTCCCTCCAGCGACTGTCCTCGTTCCCTTTCATCTGCAGACGGCTTGGAAATGATTCTCTTTGGTCATCAGGACGGCTTGAGACAATACGCCTGCCCTCTGCTCTTCCCAACTCCCACCTGTAACTTGACCCACTGCCAAGTGACTTCAGACTCCACGCTCACAAATGTCCGCTTTTCTCAGATGTTCTGCTCGGTCCTGGGCGCCTGGAGTTGGCCGGACCTCCTCCTCTCCTCCCGTCTCCTCGTGGCCGGCACTGAAGCCCACAGGTTAGACGGTCAGCTCTGTGCCACAGTGAGTGTGGGCCAGACTCACCAACCCAGACTCTGACGGGTGGTGAGGGGGCAGCTGCATTTCCAGAAAGAGATTTCCTTGTGTGGAAAGAAAAATTTGTCTCAGATTGAGCCCCGTTGTGCTCTTTGGAGTGAGGCCGAACAAAGAAACTACTGCTGTTTCTTCAAGAAAGCACTTCAGATAGTTGAGGGTAACGCCACGCTGCCCTATCCCCCCATTTTCCTTTCCAACACCCCCCCTTTTTTCAATTTCGTTTTTAGAAAAGTTGGTAGAGTTGACAATGCATTCACAACACTGTTCATTCACCTTTCCTTCTGTGTTTGATTAAGTGAGTTTTCCAGCTCTCTCCCTAGAAATTTCCAGGCCAAAGTGTCTGAAAAACAATGCTGGTTGACCCCACGCTTCTACTCCTGCATATCCACTACCATTTCCTCCAAGAAAACAACTAAAATCCCCTTGGTTAAGTTTCATTGGAATTTTATGCGACCCTTCCAAAAAACCATTCTGTTCCCTGACATTGAAAAATCCCCACTATTGGTCTGATTGTAACTCTTTTGAGGCTGGATTTGATTTTATGGTACTTAAAGGTCTATTTTCAAGCACCCCTATTGAATTTCTAAACAGGCATTAGCATCTAGAGTAACGTGAATGGAAAATGGAGTATCAGGGTCTCATCATCATTACTGACCTCAGTCAAGCACAAACAGCCCGTGGTGCCCAGCTAATGAGCACGGACTATGGGAGCAAAGAAGCCGCCCGCCCAACAGACTGCCCTGTCAGGGTTCACAGTTCAGAGTGTTTGAGAGCTTGGATGAGACACATAACTTCTCCGGGATCCCATGTCCTCCGTTAGTTATAATAACCCCCGTATCACTGAATTGTTGCACACACTAAATTAGATAAGAGAGTATGAAGAGAAATCACAGACTAGAAGGAAATCTTAGCAAAACACACCTCTGACAAAGGACTTGTAGCAAAAACACACACAGAGCTTTTAGAGCTCGGCAGTAAGAAAAAGAACTTACCAACTGGACACGTGGGCAAAAGAGCTGAACAGACACCTCGCCAAAGAAGACCACCAGGTGTCAGATAACCATATGAAAGTTCCTCCACATCCTGTGTGGTGAGGAGATTGCACATGGAAACAGTGAGATGACTGGATTCACCTATGAAATGACTCAAATCCAACACCAAATACTGGCGAGGGTGTGGAGCGACAAGACTCTCATTCATGGCTGTAGGGGATGCAAAATGGCGCCTCCATTTGGAAAGCAGTGTGGCCTTGTCTTACAGAGCTAAGCATGCTCTTACCCATAATGTTCCAGCAATTGTGCTCCTTGATACTTGCCCAAATGAGTTGAAAACGTATGTCCCCACAGAAATCTGCACACAAATGTTTATGGCAGCTTTATTCATAATGGCCCAAATTTGAAAGCAACTCAGTGCTTCAGGAGGTAAACAGATAACCTGGACCATTCATACAATGGAATATTATTCAGCAGTAAAAAGAAACAATCCAACAAACCACAAAAAGGCATTGGAGAACCTTAAATGCAATTACCAGGTGAAAGAAGCCGGTCTGAAGACAGCTGCATACGGTATAATC
This sequence comes from Prionailurus viverrinus, assembly GCF_022837055.1. NCBI lineage: Eukaryota > Metazoa > Chordata > Mammalia > Carnivora > Felidae > Prionailurus > Prionailurus viverrinus. Next base: position 78,907,816 of record NC_062561.1, on the reverse strand, counting down.
CAAACCATATGATATTCTGGAAAAGAAAAAAACTAGGCAGACAACAAAAAGATCTTGTTGTCAAGGGGGTTGGAGTGGGGAGGGGTGAATAGGTGAAGCACAGAGGACTTTCCGGGCAGCCAAAGATTCCGTGTGACACTGAAGCGGTGGGCACGTGACTTTCTGCATTTGTCGAAGCCCACGGAATGTATAACACCAAGAGTGAGCCCTGACGTAACCTGTGAACTTCAGTTAATAATCGTGCATCAGTGTCGGTTCATAATAGTAGCGAATTTACCACACCAATACTAATGGTAACAGTAGGGGGAATTGACAGTGGTGATTGGGCGTGTGGGAACTCTGTACTTCCTGCTTAATTTTCGGTAAACCTAAAACTGCTCTAAAAATGGTCTGTTGATTTTTTTCACTCAAATTAATGAAACCAGTGCAAACTGGTTCAGTGCAGTGAATATACAAGCCGCTTAAAAATCTAACAGACGTCGTACGTCACGTGTCGGCATCAGACTACATCGCTAACCACTTCCTAGTAAGAAGTCAGAGATGAGAAGAGATTTCTACAAATCCTGGGCCAACTTAGGAGAGAGAGTTGCTCTTCAACTTCCCTCCGCCAGTGTCTCCCTGCCATTATCTCTCCCTCTGCCCCCAACTTTTGGGGATAATACCCTTGCCAAGGTTCCCAGGTTCGCAAACCATTTCGTACAACTCGACAGGAATCAATGGCCGTCACATAGGGACAGAGTAGAGATTGTGAGACTGCAAATGTTCGTTGAAAGTTGAATATGACGTGAGAAAACACTAACGGGGTCTGGTTTGCCTTTTACCGTTCCTCCAGTTCCTGGTTTTATCATTCTTAATATTTCTCCCTTTGACTGCCCTGGAGTAGAAGGCAGATGGTTCACGTTCATTGTTCTAGTGCTTCCCTCTCGTGGTTGCACGTGGGTATAACATCTCAGCAAGGCAAAGGCAGGACTCCGTTCCGTTGCCCCAAAAGAACATTTTGTGTTTTGTTTTGTTTTTTTCCAAACAAATGCAGCATATACAGGGAAATAGTCTCACGACTAGAGAAACATGTGACTTTAAAAGCGGTCTCTTGGGAACTCAGTAAACACTACCAGGCCAGGTGGTCCTGTATCTCTGGTTTGATAGGAGGTGAAGGGTACTTGACCCCTTCGGTCTTCTTCCCCCAGAGGCGTACTAAGCCCATTCCAACCGTGAGGAAAATATCAGGCAAACACAGACCGAGGGACATCCTGCAGTGCAGCTGCCCCACACTGCCCCAAACTTCGAGGGCCGTGAAACGAAGCGAAGTCTGAGAAACTATCACAGACCAGAGGAGACAAAGGGGACGGGACAGCTGAGGTCAGTGTGGTAGCCTGGATTGGATTCTGCAAAGAAAAAGGACAGCAGTGGGAATACCAAGGAAATCCTAACCAGGTGTGGAGTTCAGCCAATCCGTCTAGTTTCTCGGTTGTGAGGATGTAAGACATTAACAGTAGGGAAGCCTGGGTGAGGTGTATCTGGAACTTTCTGTGCTGCCTTTGTAACCTCTTATAAACCTAAATCTAGTTTAAAATTTAAAAAATATGTATATACTTCACACATTTTCTTTTCCCTTTTTCTAAATGTTTTTAAGTTTATTTTGAGAGAGAGATCAAAAGCATGCGTGAACAGGGGAGGGGCAAAGAGAGAAGGAGAGAGAGAATCCCCAGCAGGGTCCACACTGTGCAGAGTCAGATGCGGGGCCCGAACTCACGCACCCTGAGATCATGACCTGAGCCAAAATCAAGAGTCAGGCACTTAACTGAGCCACCTAGGTGCCCCACACATTTTCTTTAAAATATTTTTTTTTAATCTTCCGCAAAGCCCCTCCCCTTCCTTCCTGGCAATATAATTTCAAGTTCCTAATGTTTTTAATTAAATTATGTAACTTTCTGCACAGCTCGTCAAATTCATTTTAAAAAGCCATTGAGTTTTGCACCTTAAGTGAGTACATTTTACAGGATGGAATTTGTACCTTAATACAATTTTTTAAAAGAAAGCAATCCTGTAAGGCCTATGCATTGATTCTAATTTGATTCCCTAGCCCTTTAAATATGGAAAATGTTTCTTCTTCTTCCCGTCACCCCCTTCCTTCTTTTCTTCCTTCCTCTTCCTCTTCTTCTCTTGTTTTGGGTTTCTTGGGGCGGGGGGAGGTCTTTCTTTTTAATCTTGTCCTCTTGTATCGAAATTTTCTTTTTCTTTTCTCTTTTTCTTTTATGCTTCATTCGTTGACAATTTCTGTGCTTTTGACGTCAGGCGTCGTGCTGGGTAATGCAGGGACTTCCACGGCACAGGCAAAGGCAGGATGGGCTTTCATGAGACGGGGGTGGTGCCCTCTCCCACGACGATGCCCAGCCAGCAGCCGGAACTCCAGCTAGTCTCGCGTTTCACAGATGAGCATTACCCCCATGCGGACAGGTGGCTGGACGGATCCTGCCGGGGAGGCAGCCACCCCCTGTGCGTGTTCCCACCGGGCTTCCTCTCCTGGGATGTGGGGAGATGGGCCTGTGGGAGCACAGACCGGGTCCCGCTGGCCTGCAGGACATGCGGATGCCCACACGAATTCGGCCTGTCTTGTCTGGAGTGTGCCCCGAGGCTGGACGACAGCTCCCAGGGTGGTGGAGAGGGAACCTCAGCAGGCAAGGCTGCTTAGGAACATCTTGTACAGGGGCGCCTGGGGGACCGACCTCAGCTCTGGTCACAATCTCGCGGTTCATGGGTTCGAGCCCCGCGTGACGGCTCGGAGCCTGGAGCCTGCTTCGGATTCTGTGTCTCCCTCTGTCTCTGCCCCTCCCCTGCTCATGCTCTGTCTCTCTCTGACTCAAAAATAAATAAATGTTATAAAAAAAAGAAAGAAACATCTTGTTCATTTTTGCTGTGGTTTTTGAACTCTAATCTGGCAGCCCTGGCCACTCTGTGGTTTACCCTTTAAAAATGAATCCATTTGTCTCATCTTCCAAGGGAGTCAAATTGCCACGTGTTATGCAGTAGACTTGTCTGAAATGCAAATAAAAATGTGGCTGTTTTTCGTTTCCAGGTGACGCTTTACCCACACTGCCCTGTTCACACCGAGGGTGGCTTCTAGTCCAGTGGGTGACTGCGGACCCCAACGGGATGCTCCCTCCCTGATGAGCGAGACCCTGCGTGGGGATCAGCTGTTCCTCAGGTTTGGAAGGAGGCGGTCGGGGCGATCCTGAGGGGGTGTGAGCAGAGCCCCCTGGTCTGCTCACACCGCAGGCTGGGCTTGCATGGGTGTCCCCAGACCCAGGAGAATCGTTTTTGAGGACATTTTCTTTCTCACCAAACCCCACCCCCTTTCCGAGTTTCTTGCCACTGGCACCTGATCCCCTGAATCCTGGTTCTTTCGCTCCTATCAGGTTACATTTAGGATGACCTCGGGTCCCTATGGATGCTCTTGCCCCACCTGTCCCTGAACCTTGGAAATGCTTAGTGTCCAGGGCAGGGCGTAGTCGCAACTGTTTTTCACTGGCACTGTTGGGTAAGGACAGGTGTTCTTCTGGGACCTGAAGAAGGGCTGGATGGAGTGGTGTTCCCAAACCGGGGTGGGGGCGGGCAGAGGGCTGTTCTCTCTTTCTTGTTTCTTTCTTCTCCCCTTCCTCCTCCTCCTCCCCCTCCTTCCCCTCCTTCCCCTCCTCCTTCCCCCTCCCTCCTCCTCCCCCCCTTCTCCTCCTCCTCCTCCTCCTTCTTCTTCCTCCTCTTCCTCTTCTTCTTCTTCTTCTTCTTTTAGTTTTGGTCTATTCAAGATAACTTAAAACCAAACAACAAAACCAGATTTCTTCAATTTCCTGCTAATTTATAAAACCAAACAGTGCCTGTCTCTTCTTTTGAATTTCAATGGCAACCCCTCTTCTGTGTGTGTGTGTGTGTGTGTGTGTGTGTGTATCTTTTAAGCAACAACATTTAACACATATAACATACCAGGCACCATTCTGTTCTTTCACATGTTCATTTCTCCCAACAACTCGGTCACCTGAGCAGTACCCCTACCCCCGAATCCCAAACAATCCAGCCAGGGAACAGCCCAAAAGGGCCTTGAACTCCAGGGGCACCGCCCTCGAGAGGAGCCCTCACTCACCACCCTGTACTACTCTCCGTGAGCTCCAGGCAGGACCCCTCCGGAATTTTCAGGGCCCAGTGCAAAATGAGAAGGCACGGCCCCTTGTTCAAAAAGTATGACAAGTTTCAGGATGGGGACAGCAGAGGACTAACCAGGAACAGCAGCCTCTGCAGCCCGAGAAGCCAGCTCCGTCGCCAAGTGCTGCTTTCGGTCGTGCGGTCCTGGGGTGCGTGTGGAAGTGTGTGTGCGCCTGTGTGTGCCTTTGTGAGAAGTTACTGCCAGTTTTATAGAGAGGGAAGAGGGAGACACAGAAATTAAGTTGTTCTGCCTACCAGGCATATGGTTGTTCGGTAGTGTAGTTGTTTGCTCCTCTGCAACGACTAGCCCCTGGGCCCGTCTCAATGGACAGGACGGTGTCATAACAGGATATCAACCGTGGCTTCAGCAGACGGGGCTCGCCCCTCCCTCCTACCCCATCAGTTCCCATCTTTGTGATTAGCTTTAAAGACAGTGTGTGGGGGCGCCTGGGAGGCTCAGTTGCTCAAGCGTCTGACTCTTGATCTCAGCTCAGGTTGATTTCTCACGGTTTGTGGGTTTGAGCCCCGCGTCAGGCTCTGTGCTGACGGTGCGGGGTCTGCTTGGGATTCTCCTCACTCTGCCTCTCCACTTTCTCTCTCTCTCAAAATAAATAAAAAAAGAAACCCAAAAAACAATAAATCCAGTGTGCCTTAAAAAATTAGATAAAAGAAAACAATTTGCCTAACATCTTTTCTTTTCTTTTTTCTTTTCTCTTTTCTTTTCTTTTCTTTTCTTTTCTTTCTTTCCTTCTTTCCTAATTTATTCACTTATTAAGATCTAATTAGCTTTATGAAATGATTCAGCCAGCATCTCATCTAGCAAGTAGAAGGGACCTCCCACCTAACAGCTTTTCACACATACAAAACGAAGTGTCCTATATTCTAAAACATTCTTTTAGTGTTTATTTATTTTTGAGAGAGACAGAGCATGAACAGGGGAAGGGCAGAGACAGAGGGAGACACAGAATGGGAAACAGGCTCCAGGCTCTGAGGTGTCAGCACAGAGCCCGACGCGGGGCTCGAACTCACAAACCGTGAGATCATGACCGGGGCCGAAGTCGGACGCTTATAACCGACTGAGCCCCCCAGTCGGCCCATGAAGTGTCCTATATTCTAAATATTGGTAAGGATCACACCAGGATAATGTTGCAGGATTTTTCACCACAATACCCGGGGTTCGTTGTCTCGCCCCTTCGAAGAAGGAAGAGGGGGACACAGAATGAGCATCGGGCAGAAGTTTATTAAAAGTGTAAGATCAGAAGGGAAGAGTAGTAGCAAAGCTCTCTTTCCTGAGAGGGGACATTGGAAAGTGAACGCCAGGACTGTAGGGGAGGGTCCTTGCTTTATAAGGTTCTGGTCAGCCCTCCCCCTCTGCCATCCCTTCCCCCTTGGTCCTTTTCAGGCTCTATCCTTACTGGCTGGATCGCTCTAGGTGCTGGGTTGTCCATTCCTGATGGGCTCCTTTCCATTGTAGGAGGGGTGGTCTCTGGCCATAAGTATGTCTTTCATCAAATTCCCGAGGGAACCCCGAGGGGGAGTTGGTGGGGTCTGTTCCATTGTTAAGGGGAACCTTAAGTCTGAGGGGGTTTGCTGTGGCCACACCCCCCCAGCATTGTTTCCAAATAAGTGTTTTTCCGCAAGAAGGGCCCGGTTGGGGGACGGTGGGGGACTGACAGTGTTCCCTATTTAGATTTGGGGGTGGCTACAGGGGGATGCCCACTTTGTAAAAACGTGTCACCAAGTTGCACCCCCGAGGTATGGCATCTTATTGCACGCATGTTTTGAAATAAAACCTCCGTATTTCAAAAAAGGAGTTTAAACGTCCTGCTTCACATAATGAGTCTAGATTTCTGTCTTAGCAACCGAGTGGAAAACTATGAAGCAAGGAGGGAGCCGAAGCCCGTCCTGCGGCGCTGCTCAGGGGTTACAACCTCTCCTCCGGGGCGGGCAAGCCGGATTCCTAACCCAAACTACAAAAGGGTTTATTCGGTTCTTCTATCAGTGAGCTGATGCCCCCAGAGCAAACCAGGCTGGCAGGTCCCCTCTCTGCACAAGGACTGAGAAGTACAGCTGATTTCTGCAGGCGTCAGGTGGGCTGCACGTCACTTCATCGTGGACACTTGCTGGCTGCTGGATGGACTGTCCCTGACAGGCGACAAGTCCACACCCTCGAGGAGCTGTTTACTAGCCCGATCCTGACTTCGCATTTAAGACCAGAGAGTCTGGTTGGGCCCACACACTTAACCTTGCAAGCGCTGTCACAGGAAGTCCTAGGGTAACCTCATTTTTCCTAAAGTCAACTGGGGGCAAGATAGAAAAGAGGGAAGCGGGGCCACCGGTGCATTGCACTGGGAAGCCCCCCCCACCCCCCGCACCACGTCACCTCACCTCCGACCCACGTCCTCATTGCTAAATACACTCCCTGAACCAGTCTCACTTTCTGCACAGTTTCACACTCGAGGAAGACAGGATTCACATTGCAATGCTGGTTTAAACTGTAAGTATAGTCTATGTGGCTGAATTCTGCACCTGCTGATAAATGATGCTAAGGCATCAAAGAAGAACAAGGCGGCCAGCTGTCGATCACAGTAGCTTGGTGTGCAAGCCTGTGGATCCGTAGCATGGCCTTCTTTAACCATATGCTCCAAGAAATACTCAGTGTAGATCTTTATATATATAGTATTGATGTGAACAAATCCTGTTTGAAATATGTAAAATATTCATAATTTCAAATACTTGTTTTAACATATTTTTTAAATGTTTATTTATTTTTGAGAGAGAGAGACAGAGACAGAGCACAAGCAGGGGAGGGGCAGAGGGAGAGGGAGACACAGAATCGGAAGCAGGCTCCAGGCTCTGAGCTGTCAGCACAGAGCCCGACGAGGAGCCCGACGCGGAGCTCGAACTTGGGAACGGTGAGATCATGACCTGAGTTGAAGCGTGATGCTCATCCCACTGAGCCACTCAGGCACTCCATTGCCTGAATTTTTAAAATGACATTTAGTTATATGGGGGCAAACCAAAAGAGGGGTAGTGTCAGCCAAACCCAATAAAAAAGCCAGGCAGAAGGCACTGAAGATTTTTATTTGATGACTCACGTTAGCAGCAACACTAGGAAAATGACTCACCTCCTCCATCAGGACTCTTGCTCTGCCTATACTGTTTAATTATACTTTTGTAAAACAAAATACGTTGCAAAATATATTTGACTTTAACCAAAAAGCCAAAATCGTGGAAATCAGAGTTCTAAAGAAAGTTTAATCTTGAACGCAAAATACAAATCCTTCTTTGTGTTGTCTTGAAAAGCACATTGTTAACAACACTTCGGTGTAGACTGGAGTGAATTATTGTAGCCCAGGGTCTATTCTTGCCTTTACTGTTTAAGCTAGAGAAGGACATTGTTGAATGAAGTAAACTCTTTACACCAGTGACATTTTTAAAAAGACAAGCAAAACAAGGGAGACTGACGTTATAAGATGGCTATGCCAGCATCCACACACGTGATTCCCTATTAGACAAAAATAAGGATAGCGTCCCCAGCGTATCAGGATCCGTTTAACAAGCACACGGCACGTAACATCCTTCAGGATGCCAAGAACCTTAGTGAAGCCTCGACTTCTGTAAAGCTAATAACATGAGTGCTCTTTTGAAAGGCTGGGATACCAGCAGCAGTTGACAAAAAAGAACAGATCAAGAGAAGATACATTCCATTATTATAAACGTACTCATTAACTTCTACCGGAGATTTATTTTTACAGAATAATTATAGGTATTTTTTCGCTGAATGCTTATGTGCATGAGAATTGGAATGACCCTACAGGAAAAGTTTCTGAAGTAACTGAATAAGCTAGGAAAAATACGTGGTAAGTGTTATCTGGTGTTCCATCAGGTGATACGGAATATTACAGACAAAAATTGCAAACTTGAAATAAACCAAAAACCTTTAAATAGTGCTTGTATTTTATTTTAAGTCCAACCGTATAATACATTTAAATGGAAGCTTTGTTTAATTACTTTTTTAAGTGTTGAATGCAAGATTTCTGTAAGGTTTTTTTTTTTCTTACTTCCTACAACGTTAACTGGAAGAGGTGGGGGGGGGGGCATATTTAACATAGAGGGGATGAATCCTGAGATTTCCCAAAATGTCTCAGTTAAGGTCCTGCAGACATGGGCACTTGTTCCCCGGCGCACAACGGAATGCCGTTTAGGAAGAAATAGGATTATCGCCCCTCGGAAACCTGTGTTTGCTACCAGCCAAGCCGCGATGCCTAAGTTGCTCAACGTGGCTTTTATAGGGAGAGGGCTACTTTTATCTTTCCTCAAACGGGTTCTATTTCTTGTAATTCACATGACACCCCTGGGCTGCGGCTGTCTGTTCAATTTCCTGTTTTGCTCTAGGTTCAGCAAATCAAAACAAATAGCTCACAGAAAAGAGTTCGGTAACTCCTGGTTTTCTTCCTCTGGCATTTCCAGTGAAGTGTTCTCTCCTTAGAGGCACAGAGAAAGGAAGGAATTCGCCGCGAACAAGGTAGAAGTAGGTCACAGAAGTTTCAATGCTCCAAAAAACGTGCCATCTCCATCTTGCGATATTTTAGCGTCTTCCCGCGGTATTGCCAGTTGGAGTTCATCTCCTTCTTCCAGCTTTGCGATGCCTGGAAAACAGTGATTTACAGGGACTTTAAGTGGTTGTACGATGCGGGGGGGGGGGGGGGGACGCGTATTAAATAAAACTATGTCATGTTGGGAAAATGCTAACGTCCGCATGCACACCTCAAATCACACCGGTAGACGTCTGAACCAGTTACACCATTCCACCAGGCGGAAAGCAGAAACAGCTAAAGCAAATGAGCAGAAAGAATGACAACAGATATCACTGTGTTTACCACCTACTGTTGATAAAATGGAGACGCTGAACGGAAACCAATGTCTGGTGGTAAGAAAAAAAGTTAAGTAATCATAGCATGTCGTCTTGATGGGATAGTATATGGTTAAAAGTGGTTTTGCTTCCTTGTATTGACAAAGAAGACTATTTATAATAACGTTAAGCAAAAACACAAAATAGAGATAGAAAAAAACGACACACACCATGCAGTGTGGGTATGCTGCACGTACACACTTAAATGTGCACATAAAATGCACATATTGTTAAAAATAAAAAACAAAACACCACTCATTAGCAAAGCCTATATGCTAACATAGTTTTCTCTTCAGTCCAGACCATAGGATTAGGACTCATTTGCATTATTTTTTACAGCCTTCTATATTTCATGTTTCCTTAAATGACCATATCTGACTTTATAACCAAAAGCACGAAAGTACTTAGCTTCTCAAAACTGATCGATAAATCTGTGTGTGCCTAGTTTACAGTGATGCGTCCTGTGATTCAGGAATACAAAACACAACTGGGAGCTACACTCAGTAAGCACAACGATGCGGACCCCAATACGGAACCCATGTTAAAAGGAAAATAGGAGGGAAAAGGAAGGAGGAGAAAAACCAAAGAAACCAACAAAGAAAATAATATCAAAACTGATAATACTTTCAACCAATAATTTAAAAGGTAGTTGCGTTTTCGTGAATATGCAGTGAAAATGTATTACAGGAACTATGTTACATATGTTAACATCCATCATCAAACCCAAAGCACCCAGATCTCCTCAGAGACAGTCAGTGTTTATTTACTGAATACTTAATGATGTGCCAGGCACCTTTCAAGACACACAAGAGCTGTGATCAGAATTACAAAAGATTCTGTCTCCAAGGATCTTGGGTGTCTGTCTGTTTGTTTGTTTGTTTTTGTAATGGGCTAAGACAGACAACAAACAAAAGAACATAGTTTCAGGTACTGTGAAGGGTAATTGTACACTTTTCAGGATTAGCAAGGCATTTGATGACTACATTAAATAGTAGAAAGAAAAAAAAATAGATTGGAATTTATTTGTTGAAGAAATCAGTTGTTATAAAGACTGAAGATAATCTAGTATTTCGAAAAGGCTATTGATCACAGAGCATTAAGTAATGCTAACTCTCAAAATAAAGTCAGTGTGAACTATTTTCAAGTAGGTTCTGTTTAAAATTCTAATGCTGAGTTATTGGCTATTTCGAGTCTTCCAGATTATAGCTATCAGCTGTACCTTCTACAACAGACACACTCAGTTTGTTCATGAGATAGTAAGTGTGTAAAAGAGGCACCTGGTCTTCTGCTGGGCTCCTCACATGGACCACCTACATTTTTTCCAGGGTATTCTGTATGGAAGCGCTTCACGCACTCAGATACAAATCTGTGGTTTTTAATGGTTTTAAACAGATTTGCCCCAGAGCAGATTAAAATTGCAAACCTGAGGTGTCCTAGAGAACGGTTCTCATGGATGATACTACGCCACAGGCATTGAGACTCAGCTTTACGGCCCAGTTAACTACTCTTAAAAAGCAGGCAGCTAGGAAGTGTGGCCGAGACCATGAACGCGGAGGGGCAGATGACCAGAAAGCCTCCACAAGCAGCTCGCGAAGCCGTAATTACTGCTGCATGTGAACAGCACAGATGGGGGGCGGCCTCGCCATTTCCAAGGATCCTGCAACAGCAGGACACTGGTCATCGCTGGGCACAGGGGAGCTTTTCTTTATGAAAATGAGGGAGTTTCAATTTAACACACTTCCTCGTCATCCCGTAACAGCTATTTAAGGCAGTGGATCCAGAATGACAATCGTCTCCGTTTTTATGAACTATTTTCCTTCCTTCCCAATTGGCTTCTTGTGCACTTGTCGGCAGACAGCTTTGCGAGTTAGTGCTTCAAATAGCGTGGCCAGGAGCGCCCGGGTGGCTCGGTCAGCTAAGCGTCCGACTTCAGCTCAGGTCATGATCTCACGGTCCGTGAGTTCAAGCCCCGCGTCGGGCTCTGTGCTGACAGCTCAGAGCCTGGAGCCTGTTTCAGATTCTGTGTCTCCCTCTCTCTCTGCCTCTCCCCTGTTCACACTCTGTCTCTCTCTGTCTCAAAAATAAATAAATGTTAAAAAAAAAAAAAATTAAAAAAAAAAAAACAAATAGCGTGGCCAGTCCCCGGGCCTGTGTTTCATGCTGTCTTTTCACGGGAACAGTCTGGAGCTGAAGACATTCCTCAGGGTTCTCCATTGGATTTGTCAAAACCACCAGGGAGGAATCAATGTGTTTAAGGCAAATATGGGCTCCCCCCACCCGCCCAACACCAGCTTTGATGAATTCACCCCCACCACGAAATAAAGACTATGTAGGCAAATACAGCCCAAAGGCCTGACACGAACAAATTCCACCCTTCCTCTTTTCTCTCTGCGTCTTCAGGGCCCCTGGGCTGCAGCAGCCTTGCGCCTACATGTTCACATCCCACAGCCATCCGTCTGCCGTCCCTTTCCACCAGAGGTCACCTGTATGAGGCTGAGAGAAAGCCACTGTGCAACTTGACCAGACCCTCAAGCCGGCCAGGGCATTCTCTAGCAGCCCTTAAAAAAAGAAAAAAAAAAAAAGAAAAAAGAAAAGCTTTGGGAGCTCCCACTCTGGGGTCACACCGGGTGGTTTATGCCAAGTTCTGGAACTTAGAAACTCTGCAAGCTAGGACACCGTGTGTTGCCTCCCTGTGTCTGGATTCCGCCTCCCTTGAACAGGGCGGATCCTGTGAAGGAGCACAGGTAAGGGACAGACAAGGTCGCCGGGCACGTGGTGACCGTTCTCGTTCTATTATCACTGCTGTCGTTATGATACAGTTTTACCTGCTGAAGAAAACGCAGTTTAGAATTGCTCTCAGTGTCGACAGCTCTGAGTTCATGCCCTCTCTCCATGTATAGAAACGGGATAGAACTCTTAGTAACGATTTTTTCTGTTTCGACTAAAAGGAACCAGCTCATCATTCAAGAGGAGAAAAAACGCACAGCATATCAAGGAGTGTCTTTCTGTCTATTTATACAGAACTGTTATTTACCAGCGGAATAACAGGAATTATTGGGTAGTGTTTCAGGCATATTTTGAATACATCGGAACAAATTCACCAGACTCAGTTCGTCCCCAAAGACGTGCACTTTTTTCCTCTGTATTAGGTGTCCCATAGCAAAGGTGTTATCCGTGTATAAAACCTGAGGAACAAACCAAAGAACTCTATCAGAAGCGAGCACAAAAAGGAGGCACTGGGCGGTGGCACAGGTGGGGCGTTGAACCTACCTGCCCGTATATAAAGAAGTAACCGGTTTCTTTCACCAGGATTTTATTTTCCTTTTCTTCCAGGGCCCTTCCTCTTTTAAAGCTGAGCAGCCACGGAACGAACGTGTAGGCTCCTACAATGGAGAGAGTAACTTGTGAGGAAAGCAGTTTTTCACCTCCACTTAGTTGCTAAACCGAGTCTGAAACTTAGAACTGAATTTCATCTTCAAGGAAAAAAAAAAAGAAAAAAAAAGAGGAAAAGAAAACAAATCAGGGCACTCTGCTGGTTTTTCAGCTGTGGTTGGCACATTAACCTGGACAACCATCGGAGACAGGAACCTGAGGGCAAACACTTCATAAGAATGTTCTGCGTTTTCTTTTGTTCTTGTGTATTGCAGCAATTTTCATCACGGAGCCCAGTCTGCATGGCAGAGTTGGAGGCAAAAGAAAAAAAAAATGGGCCAAATGTCTCTGAATAACACACTTACACAAGTTTTCTGGTTTTTCCTTGCTTCCCAGAGAGGAGGGGGCTAGCAGGGGGAGAATTTAGGGAAGGGCATCAGGGGAGAAGCCCCCTCCCCAGCGCACTGGGCAACAGAAGAGAGCTTCCAGAGAGCGTGGGAAGTTGCCAAGACATAGCCTTTCCTAGGACATGGTCAAGGAACTTGGCAATGTCCCTCTGTAATATTCAAGTAAAGTGGTTTGTGCTCGCACATGAATTCTCCTCCGGGACCCCTCAGGCTTCCCTGGAGAGTGACAGGGGAGCTGCGGTGTGGAAGAACCCCAGGAAGGGTGCAGACAGCAGCCAGCAGCTACAGAAAATGGGTCGGCAGGAGGGGACCCGATCTCTGTGCCAGAACATGGTGCTTCGGGACAGACGCCCTTGAGGAGGGTATAAAGGCTCCTCTCCTGTGAATCCACAGTGTGAAGTCACTGGGTTTCTCACCGTCATGTAAAGACTGGAGTAAAGGGCGAACCCTGAGGCCAGATTAAGAACTGTGGGGTTGGGGGGGAGGGTAGAAGCAAAATAGCATAAAATAATTGAAAAGAAGATGAGGGAAATGGTAACATACAGAGAGAATAATAAAATGAAACTGTGGTGGTCTAAAATAGTATAAAAAGTGTTCCCATATGATTGGTCATGTTGGACCACACGTGTCCCCAAGCTTCACCTCGGTGTAGCAAAAAGGGAAACAATAATCAAATTCAGAGTCCATGGGACAATATGCCAGAAGCTCAAGAAAAAAACAACTTGTCCTAGACTGAGTTTAAAGAAAATGTTCCCTGGGGATTTCTGAAAGGGGCTGCACGGTAGGACGCAGCAGCTGGTAACGCTTTCACATTCGTAAACACAACTGCTGAGTACGTGCACCCACTTCAGCGAGCTCCCCGAAGGCCAACCCGTCACATCTGAACTTTTTCCAAATGGGATTCTTGAGGGAAAAATATAAAACGAAAACTACGCATTTTCTGAATGTTTGGAGGAGGAAAGGACCCGAGGTGATCACACAAAGCAAACTACCCCTTGAACCTGAGTTCAGTTCCCTAAGGCAGCTCTCCCAGTTGACATGCCCACAGGTGCAGGGCGGGCGCTGGGAGGGAGAGCCAGAGAGGAGAGACAGGTGCCCTTGTCCCTCCTCTCGTGTAATCTCAGTCCCCCAGGGGAGCCAATGCCCCCACAGTATCCGGCAGACCCCCTCACCACCTCGCTTTGCTGTTCCCAAGGTCTGTGAGGAAGCTTTACTCCAGTAAAACCCACCAGTGCCACTCTGGATGGTGACAGTCCCTGGATAAAAGATTTCCCCAGTTACAAGTCACAGAGACAAACCCATCGTCCCGTTTTGATACTGCATCATTTCAGTGACGAGATGACAATAAGGTAGTTTCACATTTGTTTAAACGAGATCATGTACCCAAGGCACTTTCAAAGACAGAGAGCTGAAAATACGAGGAAGAATTAATCATCCTGGTTGTTCTTACTGAAGGCGGCTGCTCTCGTGGGTTCCAAGACCCACGAGATGCTCTGACCAAAGAAAGGCGTCTTTTCCCTTCAAAACAGTACACATCTCGGATCCTGACTTCTCTGGGTTCAGACACTGTTTATGTTTGGTTCTCTGCTATTTGCCCAGGGCCTGACACCATGCCTGGCCTCCAGCAGACATGCAGCAAATATTTACTGAATTAACTAATTCAACTTTAAACATAAGCTAATTCAAAATGGCAGGGCGTTCTCTGCAACTACCTGCAAGCATACGATTGTTTTTTAAAAGCATTCTGTTATTTACGTATTTATTTATTTACTTTAAAAGCATTTTGTGAGCTAGTTACTGAAACCGTGTGAAATGCGACATCACTCGTGAACTAAAGTAACACACAGAGTTCTAAAACTGGCTAGAGATGTTTACTTACTAAACATTTTTTTTCAATGTCGTAGATTGATTTCCTATTTCTTTACACCATACTTATATCTATAAAATCAGTGAGGTGCTTTTTACCCAATTCCGCCACTGTATTGTCAGCAAAGAAAGAAAAACAAATAGTTACTGGGTATATATTGTTACGTCCTCTCGGCATTTTCTTTTGGCATTTCATCCTATCTTGCTGGGAATGTTCTCATTAAAGAGAGTCAGTGCATGGTTACCTGTTTTAATGTACTGTCTGCATTTCTCCCCCACTGCACACACACACACAGCACACACACCCACATACACGCACACGCGCGCACACGAATTCTACTCCCTAAGGCCAAATGCCGAGAATACAGCCCAGCACAGTATATGCACTCAGTGAATACGTGCTACCGAATGAGTGTCGAATCCTTTAAGCAAACAGACGAAACAGTAAATTAAAAGTAATTATAAACTTAAGCATAAATATTATAAGGTGTTTCTACATATTAAAACGTGCTTAGATTTTTCACATGCAAATTAGACTACAGAGAAATGCTAATGAAAAAATACACACAAAGTGCCTATTCTGTAGGATGCTTTTCTTTTTTTTTTCGTTTTTTTTTTAACATTTATTTATTTTTGAGAGACCGAGAGAGACAAAGCACAAGTGGGGGAGGAGCAGAGAGTGAGGGAGACACAGAATCCAAGGCAGGCTCTAAGCTCTGAGCTGTCAGCACAGAGCCCAGAAGCAGGGCTCGAACCCATGAACCACGAGATCATGACCTGAGCCGCAGTCGGACGCTTAACCGACTGAGCCACCCAGGCGCCCCTGTAGGATGCTTTTGTAAACCAGAATGCATTACTACTTATAGTCAGTATTTGAAAATTCGGAAGTACACTCCAAGAGTATTACTGCTTATTTTATCTTTGCTAGTCCACAGCTAAAATACAGATGTGCTGTGGTGTATAAAAAGGCTGAACTTCCCACCTCTACTCAGCTGTACATACTTGATGTACTGATCTGTTTTTGAAAACTTAAGAAAATTAATGTGTGCAACGACCTGCGAAATTCAATAAAAAGAATGCCAGTATTAGTTTGTGAAAATAATTTACGCGTGCACTTGAAAGTGTTTGCTCTTAAAAGAGTAGATCTTTCCTGTTCTGACATATAACAAATACATAAATTTTAGGTTGACAACATTTTATAGAAGAATCAGACATATTTCATTAATATTTGGTTTTTATTCTATTTTATCAATTGGACGTTTCCTTGCAAACATTCGTACCCCCAGTGTTACCTCCTTCAACAGCTGGAAATAGATGCTCAGACAGCAGCTGTCGATCAGAGCTGCTACATTGGTGACTTCTCTTGATTTTTAAATGTTATTATCGTACAGCTGCCGGAAATAGTTTTAAGGGATAAAATATTGATAACACATTTTTAAAAAGAGAAAGTAAACCAATTCAAGACATCGTGATTTTTTTGTATAAAGCAAGTATAGTGTGGCCTGGAAATCCATAGTTATCGTAGGCTTGGTTCCATAGCTGAGGTGGAGCAAGGGAAATCAGGAGAAAACAAATGCAGCCGGGCAGGGCCGAGGGGCAGAGCTGTACGGAGGGCAACTGGAGGGCCCTGGAGGGCTGTGAGCAGTGGAGAGAAATGATTATTCCATCTTTTAGAAATATCACGATGCGGCTTCCAGGCAAGAAAAGGTACAAAAATGGGGGCAAAGAACCAGCCAAGGTGGGAGATGATGGCGGTCTGTACCAGGATGGTGAGATGGGAATGAGCGAAATGGATTAATGCAGGTTGGATTCACGGGGAATAACTCGTAGGGTTTTGAGATTAACGTAAGGTGTTAGCAGAACAGTCAAGAATGACACCCAGCATTCTGGGTTAAAGAAGCGAGGACACAGCCATCACACTAAATGACAGAGGAACACTGCAGGAAGGGATCTGGGGACAAGTTCTACAGTGAGGCTGAGGTGCCACCAAGTTGTAAAGGAAGAGATGTGTACAGGCTTGGAGCTTGGTGGCTCGAGCTAAAGATCTACATCCAAACCATCAGCATGTGGCTGTTATATGACAACACAACACAGTATTTAAGAACACCACAGAAACAAGGTGAAAACAAAAGAGAACAGGACTACATCAGAGGTCTTGAAACACATCAATATGGAGGAGATACATTTAGGAGTAATTTGCAAAGAGATTTAAAAGGAGACGCCGAAAAGAGAATGGTTAGAGAAACAAACTTCAGGAAGCCTGTGTTTCTAGAAGAAACAGTCATCAAGTGTTAACTTCTACTGGGAGATTAAAAGTAAATCTCATCCTCGCCTCTACGAAATAATTACGAAACAATTACGTAGCAAAGCAGAAATAGGGGCGCCTGGGTGGCGCAGTCGGTTAAGCGTCCGACTTCAGCCAGGTCACGATCTCGCGGTCCGGGAGTTCGAGCCCCACGTCAGGCTCTGGGCTGATGGCTCAGAGCCTGGAGCCTGTTTCCGATTCTGGGTCTCCCTCTCTCTCTGCCCCTCCCCCGTTCATGCTCTGTCTCTCTCTGTCCCAAAAATAAATAAACGTTGAAAAAAAAAATTAAAAAAAAAAAAGCAAAGCAGAAATAAACAAGGGACTTCCACCATCAACATGATTGAGGAAAATACATCTGCCCTTTCTTTACCTCTGTTAAGTCATGTGAAAGAAATGGACAGAAAGAAATGGCACGTTTTCCAGAGTAACTTGAAAGGGTAACAAAGTCACTGAGCTCACACGGGGCTGGGTGTGGAAGGGCAGAGAGGAGGCAGAGAAAATAGCGACAGGTCCTGGCAGTGGCCAACTTCATAAAGAGCCAGCAAAAGTCAACTCCCTAAAGGTGAAGAAGCCCTCACATGTACACAGAAATCTAGAATCTTACCATCCTGGAAATTTCAGTGCGGGTTAAAAGAACTTGGAAGACGAGGAGGAAAAATCCTCATTTAAATGAAAATAAAAAGTTTCAGAATGGAAAGTGGGTTTTACCCAAAAGAAGATGGAAATAAAGAGTTTAGAATTTGAGAAAAGAATGTAGAGCTATAGAATATGTAAGACAGGTAAAGAATTACCATCCTACACAGACCTGGAACCCTGAAAAAACCAGCAACAACAAAAGTCAAGCAAAACAACCACAGACTGAGAAACCACATCCTGGGCCCAGAAAGGTTGATTCCAAAATTCACCAGTTCCATGTGGCTGCTGTAACAAATTACCACAAACTCAGTGGCTTAAAGCAACACACATGTATTATGTCACAGTGCAAAACATGAGAAGTCTCGCTGGGCAAAACTCAAGGTGTTGGCAAGATAGTGCTTCTTCTGGAAGCTGGAAAACCCATCCATTGCCTCTCCTAGCTCCTCCAGTCCACCTACTTTCCTTGCCTTGTGGCCTCTTCTATTTTCCCAGGCAGCAACCATATCATTCCAAGCTTCGCTTTCATCACCGCATCTCCTTCTTGGACTCTGACCCTACCAGCTTCCTCTGTGAGGACCCTTGTGATTACACTGGGCTCGCCAGGGTAGTTTCCTCAAATTTCTTATCTCAGTCACATCTGCAAAGTCTCCTTTGCCACATGAAGTAAAATGCTCACAAAAGTTTCAGGGATCAGGCTGTAGATGCCTTTGAGGGCTGTTATTCTACCTATCATAATAGTCAACCCTGACATATATAGCCAAATAAGTTTTGCCTTTTTAAGGTAAATAAATAACTCTTTGTACAGTCAGGCAAGAAAGTCAAGCCACTTATGAGAAGAAAAATTTCTCTTACCTTAGTTTTCTTTAATGTGCATCTAATGCCCAAAGACAGTGGAGAAATTCCTACAACTCAAGAGAAGAAATGGGAATTTTGTATCTAGACAGCTGTCCCTAATGTATAAATGTTTAAATGTTTATTTTTGAGAGAAAGAGAGATAGTGAGCAGAGGAGGGGCAGAGAGAGGGGGACAGAGAATCCCAAGCAGGCTCTGCACTGACAGCAGCGAGCCTGATGCGGGGCTCAAACTCATGAACCATGAGACCGTGACCTGAGCTGAAGTCATACGCTCACACCTACTGAGCCACCCGGGCACCCCCAAAGATACAGTTTTATCAGTGCAAAAACTTTGTGAGCATTCTTCTCATGAGCCCATTTTGGGTAAACTACTCAAGAATGGAATTCCAGAAAGTAAGAGATGAATGAGGAAAGCACAGTACAAGCAAGCACCTGCAGTGGGTATTGAATATATTTATCTGTAAAATCCCAAACAAATGAAAGCTTGTAAAGAGAATGATGGCTTGACAGAAAAGAATGGAATCGGGGCGCCTGGGTGGCTCAGTCAGTTAAGCGTCCAACTTTGGCTCAGGTCATGATCTCACGCTTCGTGGATTCAAGCCCCACGTCGGGCTCTGTGCTGACAGCTCGGAGCCTGGAGCCTGCTTCAGATCCTGTGTCTCCCTCTCTCTTTTTCCTTCCCCTGCTCACGCCCTGTCTCTCTGTCTCTCAAAAATGAATAAACGTTTAAATAAATAAATAAATAAATAAATAAACAAATGTTCCGAATGATGGATTATGTCAGCAAGATGCCAGTGTAGGGAGCCTTACACATCATCCCTGCACAGAAACATTGATTTAACAATAATATTGGTGCTGAGATACCTTGAAAATAAATCCAGAATCCAGCTAAGAAGTAGAAGCTAAGTAGTAGAGCACAAACTGAGAAGCAGTCACATTTTTATAGGTAAGAGGAGCGGTTTCAATTTATTCACCTTAGTCCCTCCCCCAAATAGGCGTAGCTCAGCACCAAGAAGGCTGCCTCAGCCTGTGAGTCCTCCATGGGGGGGGGGGGTGAGATTGAAGGATGCACCTGTGCCCTATGGCCTCTCAGAGTGCCTTCTAGGGAGCTGGTTTCCATCATCTCACCCTGTACTTAGTGTGGAATAACCAAAAGAGCTTGGTGCTTGATACAGTTAGAAACAAAGAAAAGGACAGGACAGTCTCTTATACCCAGCATTTTGTTTTGTTTTGTTTTGTATGACTGAGGAGAAGCAGAGAACAGATTCTTTTCCTCCAGGAGGGAAAGGAGGAAGCAAAGGGGACCTTGCTCCTGTCTGGCCTTAGAGTGGCTGATATCAAGCACTGCTGACCAATGGAAGTGTCTTCCAGGGAAAGTCAGTCCATGGGGGGTAGGAGAGGTGGTGCTTCTTCAAATGCAGAGGCAACAAAGCAACTCTACAAGGAACATGAAGAACCAAGAAAACCCAACATAAATAAAGGGATAAAACAAATCTTCATAAACCTGAAAGAAATGGCTATCGTGAATTATAAATCACTTTCAACTCTAGTATAAAAGTTAAAAGATGAAAGTATTAAAAGAATTATAACTATAGTAATTTGTTAATAGATACACAACATACAAAGATGTAAACAGGCATATATCAGTAACAAAGTGTGGGGGAGGGAGAAGTAAAAGTGTAGTTTTTGTAGGAAATTGAAGTTAAGTCACTATCAGCTTAAAATAGACTACTGTAACTAAGCTGTTTTATGTAAGCCTCATGGTAAACACAAATAAAAAACTTGTAGTAGACACTCAAAATACAAAGACAAAGGAATCAAAGCTACCAGTACACAAAATAAGCAGCAAAGAAAGACAGCAAGAGAGTAAGAAAGGGACAAAGGAACTATGAAACAGCCAGAAAACAATTAACAAAGGGAAAATAATAAGTCCTCACTATCAATAATTACTTTAAATGTAAATGGATTAAATTCCCCAATCAAAAGGCATTGAGTGGTTGAATGATTTGAAAGAAAAACAAAATCCAACCATACGCTGTCTACAAGAAAGTCACTCAGCTTTAAGGACACACATAGTGAAGGGCAGGATAACAATATTTCCTCCAATGGTAAACAAAAGAGACAAGAAGTGGCTACTCTTATATTAGACAAAATAGACTTCAACAAGTCAAAACATGTCACAAGGGATGAACAAGGTCATTACATGATGACAAGTGGATTGATTCATCAAGAGGATAAAACAACAACTATGTATACACACACACACACACACACACACACACACACACACATATACACACATACACTCAACATTGGAGCCCCTAAACGTATAAAACAAATGTTAACAGATTTGGAGAGACAAATAGATAGCAATACAATAACAGTAGGAAAATTCAATAAAGGATAGGTCATCCAAAAGAAAATAATAAGGAAATAGTGTGCTTGAACAACACTACAGAGCATTTGCACTTAACAGATATGCACAGAATGTTTCATTCTACAGTAGCAGAATATGCACTCTTCTTAGATGCACAAAGAAAATTCTTAAAGATAAATAAAATGTTAGGGCACAAAACAAATTTGAATAGATTTAAGAAGACTGAAATCATACCTAGCGTCTTTTCCAACCACAATGGTATGAAACTAGAAATCAGTAACAGGAGAAAAATTGCAAAATTCACAAATATGTGGAAATTAAACAATGCATTCCTGAACACCTAATGGGTCAAAGATAAATCAGAAGGTAGGGACACCTGGGTGGCTCAGTCGGTTGAGTGTCCAACTTTGGCTCAGGTTATGATCTCATGGTTCATGGGTTCAAGCTCTGCGTCAGGCTCTGTGCTGACAGCTCAGAGACTGGAGCCTGCTTCAGGTTCTGTGTCTCTCTCTCTCTCTGCCCCTCCCCTGTTCATGCTTTGTTTCTCTCTCAAAAATAAATAAATATTTAAAAAATATATATTTAGAAGGTAAATTAAAAAATATCCTGAACGAAAGGAAAATGAAGACACAACATACAAAAAGGTATGGAATGCAGGAAAGCAATGGTGCTTAAGTGCCCATGCCCACTAGCAAATACATGTTGTTCAAGGCTTGCTGGTCTCATAAGGCTGACCCATGGGTCCAAAGAGCGAAGCACCACACAAGCACCCTTCAGTCCGTGGAGATCATGCATACTACTCTGTGCAAGTCATGTTCACGATCAAGTAGCAGCCTCATCTTTTAGAGTGATTCACGGCATTTCTGTTTGGGCCAAATGTGTGAAACAAACCTTTTCTAAGTCATATGTTAAAGATTTTATCTTTGGTCCTAAGGTCTTCTTCTGACCTTAGTTTAATCCTTAGTAAACAGTCTGCTGCCTATTAAAGGTTGCAACCATATGACTTTGGAAAATGCAGAGCAATAAATAATAGAATTTCAAATAGTTCAGTATCTGCGTTACATTCAGGATAATTAAAGTCACAAAGAAAAACACAGATGGAAGACAGCACTCTTGGCAATCATTACAAAGGCCAATCCAAATTCATTCTCTGGGCTTCTTCTTGTTTCCCCATTCCTGACCCCCAGCTTAACCCTCTGACACTCATGAACTCCCTATTCTGGTTCACCGCCCAGACATTCCCCAGCCCCTCGCCTGCTTTATTTCTCTCCATCACACTTAATTTTTTCATTCTACATTTTACTTGTTCATTTGCTTTTTCTTTTTTCCTGTTTTCCCGTCATCAAAAGGTAAATTCTGTGAAAGCGAGGAACATATGTATCTTATTCGTCGCTAAGCCCCACTGACCACACAGTAACTGGACGTTGCCTGTCCTTAACCAATATACGCAAAATAGAAAGCAATCATCTCACATTGGATTGTCATAAAAGTGTTATGTTTATTTGCACATATGATATATTTATTAATAAATTAATGAATATAAAATATTTATGACCTGTTCAGTTCTATCTTCATCCTGTTAAGATCTCTAAAACCTAACAAATAGGAGAATTAATACTTGTGAAGAAGATCTCAAGTCATTAGAGAAGCCAAAATGATTTCTAAAAAATAAAAAATTGAGTTTGGCTTAGTACTCATTTTGTTTGATCATAGGCTAATTATTTTAAATCTCTAAGTGTTAGTGTCTCTAAGATAAGTCGGCTTGTTGGATTATTACATTCGCCTAAATATTTATTACCCAATCATTTTATTAACGGTTAAGTTTCTTGCTATACACCTGATTCTAAGAAGTTGAGGAAAACAGCTGATTCGTGATGAAGTTTGAACAGAATCTTAGAGGTGTGAGTAGAAAAGTTACGGGGGGGCCATCTCATTACCTTTTCGTATAGTAGGTGTGTCGCTGTCTGCGATCAGTTGCAAGCAGTCTTGAATGACTGAAAAGCAAAAATATATCCTTTTAGTTACTTGAATAGGAACAGTAAGGGAAGGAAGAAAAGTGCCTGAGTCCACAAAGCTATTTTTCCAGAAACACCGAGCCAATTCTACCTCCTACGGATCCTGCACATTGTTCTACAATTACTTTGTGAAATTTGCCCACAGATATTTATTATAAATTTTACTTAAAATAGAATATGTCCTTGAAGTTCATGGTTTAGAAAAACCCTACACACTGTTGAAAAACGGTAAGTATATCATCTTTATTGTTCACTGTAACTTGCCTTCAAATATTATGCCTGGACAGAAAGCGAGTTTATTATGTGTTTTTCAAGTCTATCATAGACATGAACCAAACTACCAGAATATTCCAAAGTGATTTTTTTTTGTTTAAAAAAAAATCCCTAACGCTAATTAATAAGTCAGTGGTCGTGCTAATAATATTAACATTACTGAAAATAAAAACAATTGCTAACATTTATTGAGCGGATATAAATACAGGCAACCTCACAAAAATCCTAAAAATTACATCCTGGAAACTAAGTCCTGCACAGTGTAAACAACTTGTTCGGGGCCTGCAGCGGGAAGTGACGGGGCCAGAATTGAAACCATGCCCATTTCACTCTGGAGCCAAATTCAGGCTTTTGGTAAAGTGTTTTGGACCAAAAAAAAAAAAAGAAAGAGGGAACATCGTTAAAAATAAAATGGGAGATTTCCCTGAAACCGCATAATCAGTAAAACTTCTGGGAAGCATCAGTTCGCATCGCATCACTTATCACATGTACAATATTCCAGAAAATATTCAAGGAAAGAGAGAACTATTCTGTTAAATAAAGACAAATGCCTCCAGGTGAACGCAAAATAAGGACATTTTCCATGGGAACAGAAAACAAAGCAGTATATATCTCTGCAAATCATAAAACAGAAATTTAAGCATGCCTATTTGAAATTAAGAAAATATTAGTTTAGAGTTTTTATTATCCAGTAAGTATTTTATTCCGAGTTGAAGTGGGATATTAAGAACATGCTTCTCTCTGTACACATTTTAAGAGCTTGACACAGTGAATTCTGCTTCAGTTGATTAACTGAAAACATTCTGATATTTACAACACGGAGTAACAGAGGTAATCGTGATAAGTTCTTCCCAAGCTGTGCAAAGACACAGGCCTGCAAAGAATACAGCGAGTATTCACATAAGAAAATCTGTCATCAAGTTTCCCTTGGTATTTCAAGGTGGAAATATCATGTGAACAACTGCAATTCTTGTATGACTCTGAAACTTTTCTACCACGTTTTCATGTAAACCTGATCATTTTGACAGAGGCAGAACATTCTGGACTATTCTGTGATTCTTTTATTGATCTGCAAAACAACGGGAGCCATGTCTATGCCATAGGGAAAATGTGACCCAGTGCTGTTACGCTGACAGACCTTCTGCCACGACAAATATGTCAAAGCATCAACAGTGGCAAGATGGTCATGAATAATGGCGGCTTGAGAGAAAGGATTTAACGAAAACAGCCAAAGCAGTGAAAGTCTGAATAGCGTGCACAGGATCTAGGGGAACCCTGCTAAACCTATTTGAAACATGTTCCTATCTCTCTAACAAACACTTCT
Organism: Prionailurus viverrinus; assembly: GCF_022837055.1. Taxonomy (NCBI): domain Eukaryota; kingdom Metazoa; phylum Chordata; class Mammalia; order Carnivora; family Felidae; genus Prionailurus; species Prionailurus viverrinus. The sequence goes on along the minus strand of NC_062561.1, from coordinate 78,883,278 downwards.
TAAGGGCTTACTGCTCAGTTCTGTGACAGATGCAAGGGTCAATCAGAGCACGTGAAGCTTTAACCTTTCTTCCACACAGAAGAAGAGGCAGATGTTGACACAAGTCAAAGTCAAATTTCCAAACGTTCCATCTTTCCTTTGCGGCACATGCACGTGTACATAGAGATTAAATGAGATAATGCATGTGGAGTACTGCGTACTACTCCTGATACGCAATAATTGCGAAATCAAGCTTGGTTATTACGGCAGTCGCCGTGTTAGCACTCTTGTTCTTGTTCTTTACTGAACCCAGTTAACTGGGCCCATGATGGAAGCCCACGAGGAGAGCACAAAAATCCGATTCACCCAATAAAGAGAAAACCAGGTTACTCCCTGTTTCAACTAACCCTTTTCTTGACCACTTACCCAAAACTCCACAGGAGTTTGGAGAAAGACTGATGCCTTGAGGCTACCAAACTGATAAGAAAACATCTAAGTTTTAATCTCCGCAGCCCAACTCCAGTTGGCTACAACCTATACGTCAAGAAACAATGATCTATTCTATCAAGAAACAATGATCTATTCTATCATGTAGTAGCAGAAATCTAACTTTTAGAAGAAAATGCACTACGGAGGGAAAAGTGTGTTTCAATAAATACTCTTCAGAAAGGAAAATGGAATATTAAAAGAAAAGTTCAACAATAGTATTTGAATTATACTCACTGAAGCCAGTGCCATTCATTAATTTTCCTTACTCCAGAGAAAGTCACCGGGCTTCTGAAGGAGTTTTGTTGGAAATCAGCAGAGGACTTCCCATTCTGGCCTCCAGAGATGCTGCTTGGGTCCTATCAACCTTATCAGTGTTATTTACCTCTTCACTTTCAGCTCTTCCTTTTTAGAAAATTCCATATCCATTGTCATCTTCTCTCTCGTACAACAGTCCTTTAGGACTTTCCCATTCAACACAGATGTGACCTTAAACTATAGACTGTCACTCACAAAAAGTGGGTCAAAATAGCAACACTTTTTCATCTCTCCCAGTAGCAAAGATATCCAAACACAAGAGTTCTGAGAATGCACAGTCTTGTAAGAAACACAAGATTGGTAGCAAGTATGATGTTCATCGATTGTGTTTAGTTTTTAAAAGTCTTCATACATCTTTCCCTCTACTACAATGGAAGGAAATTTGAAGAGTCTGAGAACAATTTATCTTTTTTTTTTTTTAAATTTTTTTTTTTCAACGTTTATTTATTTTTGGGACAGAGAGGAACAGAGCATGAACGGGGGAGGGGCAGAGAGAGAGGGAGACACAGAATCGGAAACAGGCTCCAGGCTCTGAGCCATCAGCCCAGAGCCCGACGCGGGGCCCGAACTCACGGACCGCGAGATCGTGACCTGGCTGAAGTCGGACGCTTAACCGACTGTGCCACCCAGGTGCCCCGAACAATTTATCTTTTTAACGAATCAAGGCTATAGCATACATTAAAACTTTCCTGTGTGTGATGGGGTCACGCATATTTCTAAATGTATATATTATATATTATAATGATGTGTGAAAAAAAGGAAAATTGATCTTGTTAAGTACAAATTTACAGCATAATATTTATCCATAATATTAAACTTTGTGTAAAATATTTCTAAAACAAATATATCATATTGACGGCCAAAACAGTTCACAAAAGAGAATTCCTAAAATAAGAGTTTTCAGAACAAAAATAATTTGCTATTGCTCAATATCTGTTACAATAAAATCCAACCAACCTCACAACTAGACTAGCGTTGAAATATTTTCCCTACGGAAAACATCTTGAGTTTGAAAGCCATCTGTTTCCGTCTAACCTTTATGTTACATTTGAAACACCATTTAAATAGAAAAAGGGATTGGAAAGTTAACGGGATTGCTGGTATCTGCTGTATTGTTTTCTGTATTGGATCCGAACCTTTTCAAACTGGGATCGGGTTTATTCTCTTTATTTCAACAAAAGTTCGATCTAATATCAACCACCATAAATACTGCAATTACGCAGATTATACATAACTCCAGTGGAAAACACAGAGCGCTTCCCATTACATTCGCCCCATCCATATGATCCACACCTACTCCTCCTTCGTAGTCCTTTTTACTCTTCTCATTCAACCTTCTTCCAAGCTCTTCAGTCTGGATGAGATGTCCTTCCTGCATTTCCCTGTGTCCCTTCCTCCTTCTGTCTTCTTACTTAGTGCACCACAGGTTTTAAAGAATGAGGACCCTGAAGGCGATGTCTCTCTTTTATTTCTGTATACCTTACCATTCAGTGTATGAGGTCACGAGAAATACAGTTTGGTTTTTCCTGAGCTAGTTTTGAATAAATAATCAGTGGCTGGAAAAGTTTAACCAGGATAAATTCCATAAAGACCCCAATACTGACCTAATGATGAACACAGATTGATGAGGAAATTCAAGAAAGCATGATTTGGGGAAAAACATTTCTACGGGAATGGGAATACAAGAATTTAGGGGTGAAAAAGTAGATTATAAATTCTTATTTGATTGGCGATAAACAGTTTGCCAATACAAGTTAACAGAGTTTTAAAAGTATGTCTAGAGAGCTAAATTGAGAAGTATGTATTTGACTTACCAGGAAAAAAAAAATAGAAATTCCTAATCTTCACAGGGGCCTGCCTGATATATGTTGTGCTTGAGAAACGTCATACATGTGTCCTTGTGGAGACTAAGTTGCCACACGGAGAAGAGTGAAAACAAAGGTTCAGCTGTTGACTGGCATAAATATAATATAAGGGTGATTTGATCGCCAAAGCAATTATATAAATACAGCATCCAAGATAAATTGTGAAAAAAAAAATTAAAAGTTTGTGACCGAGTGTGTGTTTGAAGGAGAATTAAAAACTAATAATAAAAACAAGTTTTCGATTCTGGGTAATTCAGAAAGGTGGTAGCGCTACAATGGCCCTGAGGAAGTAAAAAGGGGTGCTGGTTCTTTGGGAGTTTTGGAAAGAAGTTGACAGAGCAAAACAGAAATCACGACAGTTGATAGCAGTAAAGAAAGATATTATCTGAATGGAAAACTCTGTGTGTGTGTGCATGTGTGTGTGTGTGTGTGTGTGTGTGTGTGTGTGTGTACAGAGTCCTAAGCATTAATTGGACATTGTCACACTGCCAGGTACCACTCCTGATTTCAGTATTTTCTATGCCTAAAGCACTATAAGGATATATAAAATGGCAGTCCTTTGCCTTGGCTCATAAACACTAAGAGTAAAACACAAAACAAAACAAAACCCCAGGAAACAAAATGCCATCTTCCTAAGTTATTTCATTTTACAATTGATGAAACATTTTAATTTAAAATGACTAATTTCATAGTTGAGTCATCATCTCCACAGGATATGGCTTCCCCCCCCCTTTTACCATGAATTCCTTGCATCGCTTTAGAACACTTCTCATTATTAATGGTGTATACTCAGAAGGCACTGGGTATAGGTAACTTACCAGTGATGAAAATTAGCTGCATGACACGATATGCACACATACTTGAAGCCAAGGAAGGTAAACACAAAAATATACCTAATGCTTGGAGAAAGCTATCAGTGAATTGCACAGCCAGCCCTTACACACCTTCCACTTCGCCTTGGACATCTCTGCCTGGCTGCCACAGTGACGATTCAAACTCAGCATGACCCAAATTTATTTCTTTGTCTTCCTCACACCCACACGCCTCTTATTCTTCTGTTTTCTCTTACTGGATATAAGTATCCTCTGAGTTGCCCAAGCTAGGAACTTTGTAAACATGCCTGATTCCTTCCTCTGCAATCCTGAAATCCAACAAATAATCAAGTTCTAATGATTTGAATTTTTCAACTTTTGCTCAGTGTGGATTCCGTCTGTCGTTTATCTCATCCAACAGTTTTACTGAGCACTATATTTAGGTCATGTGTTGTGCTCGGAATAGCAAAAAAAAGAAAAGAAAGAGAAAAGACACTATCTCTACCCCCATGGAGCTTGCGATCTAGGGGGAGGAACAAGTATGAATGAGAATCAGAAAGATACATTGGAAGTTGCAGCTGTAAGAGCAATACAGTGGCCAGACTTTGACCCAATCAGGAAGGCTTCTCTGAACAGTGACACTTAAACTGAAATTAGAAGAAAGAAGGGGCAGCAGGGCGGGGTGGGGGGAGGAGGGTTTGGCGCGCCTGGGTAGCTCAGTTGGTTAAGCATCTGACTCAACTCAGGTCAAGATCTCCCAGTTCATGGGTTTGAGCCCCGCAATGGGCTCTGTGCTGACGGCTCGGAGCTCGGAGCCTGCTTCGGATTCTGTGTCTCCCTCTCTCTCTCCTCCTCCCCTGCTCTCTCTCTCTCTCTCTCTCTCTCTCTCTCTCTCAAAAATAAGTAAACATTAAAAAAATATTTTTTAAAAGAAAAGAAGAAAGAAGGGGGTAGGAACATCCCACACAAAGTCAATAGTCATGAATATACACAAAGGCTAACGTTGGAGGGATACAGCAATATGGCTGAAGGGGGTAGAGACAGACAGACAGACAGAGACGGAGAGAATAATCAAACCCGACCAGAGGAGCAAGCGTGGTGGGTCCGTTCAGATCTTTACTCTCACTGTTCTCCTGACGCTAACACTTGCTCAGCAAGTTGTGCCTCTTAGCTTTTCTACTACTTCTACTCCATCGCTTGCGTTTCCTCAGATTTGCCTTCCTAAACCAGAATTTTATCTTGTCCTTCTAATGCTTATAACTCCTTCAAGGGGGTTCCCCTGCACACAAAACCCAAACCTCCCTTCACAACCCCACGACCTCTACCCTCCCACACCTAGAAGCACAGAAGTTCATCCTCCTGCTCCCAGGACTGCGTATGTGCTATTCTGCCTGGCTAAATACTCCTCACCTTAGTATCTGGTGAAACCCGTCCATCCTTCAGGGCTCAGGCCAAATATCAATTCTTTCCCTGATCCTTCCAGCTAACTATTTGATCCCACTACACTTTGCACATACATCTATTGAAATAGCATTTCACTATTATATCCTAATTGTTTCTATTACTGTCTCTTTCCCTAGGCTGAGTCACTTGACATTAAGAACTATCAGTTACAAATTTGCACAGCATCTGGCTTATATCAGACTAAAAACAAAAAATCTGTGGCACAATTCAGAAAAAAAAAAGATATAACAATATCCAATTTTTCCAAATGATTCTTAAGAACCTCATCCTTAAAGGGCACTTGGTGGCTCAGTTGGTTGAATGTCCAGCTCTTGAGCTTGGCTCAGGCCATGATCTTGTGGTTCGTGAGATCAAGTCCTGCAATGGGCTCTGCACTGAGAGTGCAGAGCTTGCTTGGGATTCCCTCTCTCTCTCCCTTTCTCTCTGCCCCTCCCCTGCTTGTATTCTCTCTCTCTCTCTCTCCCTCCCTCTCTCTCTCCCAAAACAAATAAACTTTAAAAATACCCTCCTCCTTATATCCAACTTCATAATACATGTTAAGTCAAATTAAATTAATGCTTTAGAGAAAATAGATTCTATTAAAAAACCCATCATTTCCATGATATCTGGACCCTCTAATAATCAATCTTTGGGCTCAGGGTTATTTGAAAAACATTTTCCATAACAGATAATCTTCAATAATAAGGATTTTGAATTTTCATCTGTAGAATGGTAGCACACTATGATACATTTTTTCAAGCAAATGGTTGTGTATTTCTCTAAAATTTCTTACCCTTTATTTCCCAGAAGATGTTCTAGAGCAGCAGAAACAAGAGAAAAAAGGTGAGCTGTTAAGTGTGACTTCACAGTCCATGTCAGAAGCTCAAAGAGCAGTTATCTACAGTTGTTTCTCCTGTCTATCTCAAATGGCCTGGCTTTAGGAAGAGGAGGAGAACTCCAAAATGAATAATCCAATGAAGAAATGAGCAAAAGACATGAACAGACACTTTTCCAAAGAAGACATTCAGATGGCCAATAGACACATGAAAAGATACTCAACATCACTCATCATCAGGGAAATGCAAATCAAAACCACAATGAAATACCACCTCACTCCTGTCAGAATGACTAAAATTAACAACTCAGGAAACAACAGATGTTGGCAAGGATATAGAGAAAGGTGAACACTTTTGCATTGTTGGTGGGAATGCAAACTGGGGCAGCCACTCTGAAAAACAGTATGGAGTTTCCTCAAAAAATTAAAAATAGAACTACCATATGGCTCAGATTTGCACTACTAGGTATTTATCCAGAGGATACAAAAATGCTGATTCAAAGGGGTACATGCACCCCAATGTTTATAGCAATATAAATATAACAATAGTCAAATTACAGAAAGAGCCCAAATATCCATTGACTGATGAATGGATAAAGAAGATGTGGTATAGGGATCCTGAGTGGCTCAGTTAGTTAAGTGTCCAACTTTGGCTCAGGTCATGATCTCACGGTTCATGAGTTCAAACTCTGCATCATGCTCTGTGCAGACAGCGTGAGACCTGCTTAGGATTCTCCCTCTCCTCTCTCTCTGTCCCTACCCTGCTTGTGCTCTCTCTCTCTCTTAAAATAAAGTTTTTTAAAAAAAGAAGAAGGGTATCTGGGTGGCTCAGTTGGTTAAGTGTCTGACTCTGGTCTTGCGGTTCGTGAGTTCGAACCCTGCATCAGGCTCTGTGCTGACAGCTCAGAGCCTAGAATCTGCTTTGGATTCCGTGTCTCCATCTTTCTCTGCCCCTCCCCCAATCACACTCTGTCTGTCTGTCTGTCTGTCTGTCTCTCTCTCTCTCTGAAAAATAAATAAACATTAAAAATTTTAAAAAAGGATGTGATATATATATATATATATATATATAAATATATATATATATATATATATATATATATAATGGAATAATACTCAGAAATCAAAAAGAATGAAATCTTGCCACTTGCAACAATGTCAATGGAGCTAGAATGTATTATGCTAAGTGAAATATGTCAGTCAGAGAAAGATACATATCATGATATCACTCATTTGTGGAATTTTAGAAACACAACAGATGAATATAGGGGAAGAGAAAGAAAACTAAGATAAAAACAGAGAGGGAGGAAAACCATAAAAACTGTTAAATACAGAGAACAGAGGGTTCCTGGAGGGGTAGTGGGTGGGGGATGGGCTAGATGGGTGATGGGCATTAAGGAGGGCACTCGTTGGGATGAGCACTGGGTATCATATGGAAGTGATGAATCACTAAATTTTACTCTTGAAACCAACACTACATTGTACATTAACTAACTTGGGTTTAAATAAAAAAATTTTTAAATGCTTAAAAAAGAAAAAAGAAAGAGGAGGAGAAAGCCTGAACTTGTAAAAACATCGCAGTCAATAAACACTTGCAAATATCCAAGCAAAGGAACGATACCGAGGTGTTAGTGTGTATTTTGATGGTTCCACCTACTACAGTAAGACCTCTTCTTGTGTCTTTTCTACTTCCTGTTCCATTACTGTTCGCATGCCCTGGAATACTGTCTCTTCTTCCCTGAGTTGAGTCAGTCTTCAAAACTCAGCTCAGCTCTTATCCATCATGGTCTTAATAATCTTTCAATCTGTGATCTGAACTAACATCTTATAATACCATAGATCGTTGTCCTCTTGTTGGTACTAATGTTAATAATGGTCTAGATCTCTTTGAGACCCAACAGTTTTTGTCAGATCTGGTGTATTACACAAACATTAAGTGCATATAGCTCACACAGTGGAAAACAACTCAGAATTTATAGTTAGCATATAACGAATGTAAACCTCAGTTCTCAAACCAATTTAGCTGTTTAATCATGAAATTAACACTTAATATGAAATTAAAATATTTTATCTCTAGAATAACAATAGTTTTCTCATAGTGGTGTTGCGAGAACCAAGTGAAGTCATAGTTTACACATGCTTTTCGTAAAGGCTAAAGAGCTTGTTTATTATTTTTAAATTTACATTAACTTTGTTTAATTTCTCCAACTCAATATTTAGCTTGTGGAGAGAAGGGACTGATTATGTCTTGTCTTCAAGTCTCTTGTCTAAAATGAGGACAATAATGCCAACCTAACAGGGGTTACTGAGAAGGTAAATGATGTCATAGAGCCCAACCCAGAGCTTGTGCGTGGAAAACACCCAGTAACTGAGTCTTTTTCTCCACTTTCCTATATATTCTTGAGTGTCCACCCCAGACCTTGGCCCAGTGGATGCTTCCTGTATATTTGAGCAAAATCTGTTTCTTCTCTAGCTCTTAAAAAATGAGAATACCTTTTATTTATTTTTATTTTGTATTATTTAAATTGTAGTTAGTTAACATACAGTGCAATATTGGTTTCAGAAGTAGGAGTAGAATTGATTCATCACTTACATACAACACCCAGTGCTCATCCCAACAAGTTCCCTCCTTTAATGCCCATCAACCATCTAGCCCGTCCCCCCACCCCATCAAAATCTGTTCATAACAAAGATACAGCTGTCCAATACAGTTCTTTTAAATAGGACTTGACTTATAAAAATAATAAACATTGAAACCAATATCCATTCCTAGAGGATTCCTGAGAACAACACATTCCTCAACATTATGGATTTATTTTTTAAATATCTACCCATTTCCACAAAAGGTTTTTAAGGTGATAGAATAAAGAATGATTGAATCTTCAGGAAGAAACAGAAAGACTTTTCCTGACCTCTCCTTACACATCTTCTCCCCTCCTCATCCTTCACACTGCCAAATCTGTTAATTCTGCCCCTTAAATCATTCACTTCTTCATGATATTTGCCATTTTCTAGTATTGTTACGTACTCATTAATCATGTTTATTGACTACTTTCTGTGTCTTTCCACCTCACTGCAATGCAATCTCCAGGGGGCAGGAAACTTATCTGTTGTGTTTTCTAATCAACACTCAACACCTAGAACAGAGTTTGAAAGCTAGCAGGCCCACGGCATACATGGAAGAGACACAACATCACTTTTGGCTGCTTTGATTGACTCATTTCCTGGTTCTTCTGCTTCCCAAAACTTTAAACTTGACAAGAACAGGGTTCAGATATTTGGTTGTGAGGTCACTATTTTATTTTATTACTGCTTTTGAAATTGAACGGGAGCCAGCTCTTGCAACACTGAAAAAGAAGTCATTATTGAAGCAGGGGGGGAAAAATAGCACTTGGGGAAGATTCTGGTCAAAGATCACCATGACAACAGCCAGCTGTTTCTGTTCTAGGAAGGAACACACCCTTACTGGGTAAGAGCCTCCAGTTAGCCTAATTCTGGTACAAATTGGATGGCTGAGTTCTACACCATATATGCTTTCGACACTCACTTTACAGTCTTGTAAGATACAGCCCTGCCGGAAATCTCAGTGAAACAAAGCCTGGATGTTACAGATCTTTCCGACCTCCCATCTTTCCTTACAAAGGAGCGGGACTATGGGTTTCATGAAAGAACACTCTGAAATGGAGTTCAGCTTTTAGTGAAGTAGCAACGTTGGTTTCGCAGTTATGACAAAGGATGGTAACGTAAGACAACAGGAGACACTGGACGAGGGGTATATGGCAACTCTCTGCCATGTTCTTGCAACTTTTCTGTAATTCTAAAATAATTCCCAACTAAAAAAGTTTATAAAAGGACAGAAAAAGAACGTAAAGCGGATTGACCAAAATCTTACAGTAAATATTTATTTAGCAGAGGAAAGAAAGATGGGTAATTTTTTTCCCACTCTTGTTTTTATATTCTGTTCCATGTTGTCGACACTATTTTACTATTATAAATGAGACATGTATAATAAACATTATCAATAAAAATAATTTTTGTACTTCTATCATCTAAAACACATGAACTTCTTTTTTTAAGTTATTTATTTAATTATTCTGAGAGAGAGAAAGTGCAAGTAGGGGAGGGGCAGAGAGACAGGGAGAGAGAGAATCCCAAGCAGGCTCCACGCTATCAGCACACAAACCATGAGATCATGACCTGAACCAAAACCAAGAGTGGGAGGCTTAACCGACTGAGCCACCCAGGCGCCCTAAAACACATGTATTTCTATTAACTTTTAAATTCCCTACTGAATAACAAGGGGGGAAATATAAAGGTCACCTGATTTTATTAATAAACTGTTTAGTAATAAACTTAAATAAATATAAACTGTTTATTAATAAACTGTTTTAGCTCAGCGGGTATCCATTTGAAAGAATTCATCATCCTGATGGACTCTTAGGATGGTTATCTCTAGGTTCTTAGAGCGAACATGAGAGCTGACAGCATTGATCATTATGACTCCATTTGTGAAGAAACTTTAACATGTAATATTTCAAAGCCATAGCACTTTCATTATTATTTTTAATTAGGAATATCTCCAAATACACTTACGGGCTTAAAAGTGAGCTTTTTGGCTAATATGAGCCATCTGGCAATTCTTTGATCCTGGATTTCCCCACATTTCTGTTTGTTCTACTACAATCAGAAATTATCTTATGAAACACAGAAAACTTAATAAGACCTCCATTTGAAACACAACACCATAAAGAAAAACAAAACAAGAGCCAAATAACCAGCCTGCGCAATTAAATAAAAGCGTTTACCCCAGGGAGGAGTGGATGGAGCACCGAGTGGGCACGCAGGCTGACGGTGATGTCCGCCCCTTCAACTACTGCCATTCAGTCTGTGAATACCCACCAAGCTGTATCCTTAAGACATGTGCCCTTCTCTGTATGTAAACAATACTTCAGTTAAAACCAAAACATTAAAACCAGAAATCCACGAAATTAGAGTTAGATTGCTGACTATGAGAGTGTCTCTATGACTTTTAGTGAACCCAAACTGTGCCTCTACCCGGTGAACCAAGGCGGGGGCAAGGGGCTCTCAAACTCTCCCTGAGACTCTCGCCTTGTGATCAAATTCATTCTTTGGCGAATTCGTTGTTTTAAATGTCAAGTTAAAAAATTGCATAAGATGGCCTCTGATCAAAACCTGAGAAGTGAAGAAATATGGGAAAACCCCCCCTCCCAATGATTGCCAAATCACAGCATCTTACTTCATAGTGAGCCCAAGATCCATCAACAAATATTCATAGAACACCCACTGTGTGCAAATATCACGATGAATGTGTAGAGGAAATATGGCCCATACCACAGAAGCCTCTACTCTTTAGTTGTACAGACAGGACACGTACAAATGACAAGGCAAAAACCCCACAGGTAGCATGTGACACCAAATACTGATGTGATTCTAGGCATGCTGTGTGCTGAAGGGAGGCTTTCTAGCCCAACATGCCGGAGCTTACTCACAAACCGAATATACATGCAGGAAAATTGAAGTGCCTGAGTGAAATTTAGGTTGGACTTATAGAAAAATAAAAATGGGCGACATTCTGGAGTGTCATTTAGCAATACTTAGCTCTGAACCTTTTTGGCATAGTCATAAAATGATGGCAACTGACGTTGAGTAGCAGAGGTAGAAAGCAGAGTATTCTAAAAAAAATCTAAAATAAAATTATATTTCTGTTAGGTATACATCCAATATGTGTGTGGATGTGGCTTAAAAATAACCATGTGATTGAATGCTGCATTCGTTTTTGAGAATTCTGTACATTTTAATTTTTAATATTATTATTATTATTATTTCAATATATGAAGTTTATTGTCAAATTGGTTTCCATACAACACCCAGTGCTCATCCCAAAAGGTGCCCTCCTCAATACTCATCACCCACCCACCCCTCCCTCCCACCCCCCATCAACCCTCAGTTTGTTCTCAGTTTTTTTTTTTTTTTTAACGTTTTTATTTATTTTTGGGACAGAGAGAGACAGAGCATGAACGGGGTAGGGGCACAGAGAGAGGGAGATACAGAATCGGAAACAGGCTCCAGGCTCCGAGCCATCAGCCCAGAGCCTGACGCGGGGCTCGAACTCACAGACCGCGAGATCGTGACCTGGCTGAAGTCGGACGCTCAACCGACTGCGCCACCCAGGCGCCCCAGTTCTCAGTTTTTAAGAGTCTCTTATGCTTTGGCTCTCTCTCCCACTCTAACCTCTTTTTTTTTTCCTTCCCCTCCCCCATGGGTTTCTGTTAAGTTTCTTAGGATCCACTTAAGAGTGAAACCATATGGTATCTGTCTTTCTCTGTATGGCTTATTTCACTTAGCATCACACTCTCAAGTTCCATCCATGTTGCTACAAAGGGCCATATTTCATTCTTTCTCATGGCCACGTAGTACTCCATTGTGTATATAAACCACAATTTCTTTATCCATTCATCAGTTGATGGACATTTAGGCTCTTTCCATAATTTGGCTATTGTTGAGAGTTCTGCTATAAACATTGGGGTACAAGTGCCCCTATGTATCAGTATTTATTACTTTTTTAATGTTTTTTTTTTTATTTTTGAGACAAAGAGAGACAGAGCATGACTGGGGGAGGGGCAGAGAGAGGGGGAAACACAGAATCCGAAGCAGGCTCCAGGCCCTGAGCTGTCAGCACAGAGCCTGACGTGGGGCTCGAACTCACCGACCGTGAGATCATGACCTGAACCAAAGTCAGATGCCTAACCGACTGAGCCACCCAGGCGCCCCGTGAGAATTCTGTACATTTTTAAAGAGTTTAACGAGCCATTTGAAAATCCCAGGACTCCAAAATTGCAAGAAAACCTTTTTTAACTAACTATGAAAGAATCGTAAAACCTACATAGGGAAAATTATATCCAATTGGGAAATTTAAATTTTGATATTTAGTAAGGAGATATCACGCATTTAAGCATTCTTGGATATATAAATAAAACACCGTAAGAATTCATTTTCTTCCGCAGAATTACAATTTTTATAAAATTCCAACCAAAAATGTCAGTGGATCTATAAAGTATTTGGAAAATTAATACATAAGAACATAAATGGACACTTTGAAAGTAAAAGGGAGAACCTAAGGTTTTTTGAGCCTTACTTAAATCAGAATAGAGTAGAATAAACAGAAACAAAGAAAGCTGTATAGATTCAAATTGTTCAGCATTTTCTCAACTCCAAAAAAAAAAAAAAAAAAAAAACAGGATGCTACCAAACAGAAAAATAAAATCATGGGCTTTCAGAAACCCTCTTGGTTATACACATATTTTTGTAGTGCTAAATAAAATATGTTTTCCCTGCATGAGAGAAAAACTGAGAACAAACTGAGGGTTGACGGGAGGGGGGCGGGGGGGGAGGGGAAAGTGGGTGATGGGCATCTAGGAGGGCACCTGTTGGGATGAGCACTGGGTGTTGTATGGAAACCAATTTGACAATAAATTTCATATTAAAAAACAAACACATTATGAAATTTTACTGAATGTGATAAATATACTACGGGGAAAAATAAATAGAAAATATATGAAATAAGAGAGAAAAAAAAGAGAATGGCGTCTAAAACGACATTCAAGCCAGTTTCACTGATGAGGAAGGAGAGCAGATATGAGCAGTCACTAAGGTTCTCCTCTTCAAACCTTTCATCTCAGATCTATGAATGTTATGAGTATATATACAAGGAGAGAAAGAGAAAGAGAGAGATGTACTATATACTGTATATATACACATGTAGGATATATCCATATGCATACATACTGTATATATGTATACTATATATATATATATATATATATATATATATATACTATATGAAAGGTTTATAAAAATCTTAGGCAAACCATGATCATGACAATAGCAATTACATCTGGGTTTTAGATACTAAGTAAATTTTGATTCACTTGATAGAATTCTCTCTTACTTTCCAAACTTTCTAAAAATACAAATTATTTACGGAAAAATTTTAATCAGTGTATCATTTGTGGATGCCATTAAATCACAAATTTGTAAAAATTTGCACATGGGAGGAAATTTTAAAATATAATAGAGGGTATTTTGAGGAAGTGGGACTCCGGAAGTTAATTAATTTCTTACTCAACGTCCTTTCTTCTTAAATCTGCTGTAATGAGCCTGTATCCTCTCTGCAATGGTAAAGTTAAGGTTTATTTGTAAGATGAATGTGCAGAGGCTGGGGAGTAGTAGCACAGAGGTTGAAGAAGATTGAGGCATTCTGACCCTACTAGATATTAAAGCTCATTATGTTACAAAATACTTAAAATATTTTATTTAATACAGATAAACAGAATAATAAATCAATGAAAAAACAGTCTCAAAATAGATTCATGAGAGAATATTAACACAGTAAGCTTTCCAATGCAAACAAGTTGAAAATAAGCATCCCATGAAATTAGCTATATTTTTTTTCAACGTTTATTTATTTTTGGGACAGAGAGAGACAGAGCATGAACGGGGGAGGGGCAGAGAGAGAGGGAGACACAGAATCGGAAGCAGGCTCCAAGCTCTGAGCCGTCAGCCCAGAGCCTGATGCGGGGCTCGAACTCACGGACCGCGAGATCATGACCTGGCTGAAGTCGGACGCTTAACCGACTGCACCACCCAGGCGCCCCGAAATTAGCTACATTTAATAGCAGTTTGGTAAGAAAACATAAAAGAAGAAGGGAAGATAAAGCTGGTGTGATGTGATCCACCAAATAAACGCCACAAGGATTAAGGAGTTAAATACCAAACTAAAACACTAAGTTATGAAAAAGTCAAAGTAGCGGATTATAGACTAGGCTGTGTAAGAGATTGCAAATACATATATTTTCAGCTTTGATATAGTAGAGAAAATCAAAAAGAAAAGTTTATCACATTAAATACACAGATGTAAAATCTCTGCAGGAATTTTAAAAAGCAAAATATGAAAACAGTTACACCCAAATTTTGTTAAACAGTATGTCTAACATAGAGCTTATTCAAAATCACAAAAAAATTAGGATAAATGAGGGAAGCCATAAATAAAAATTAGCAGGTGATAAAATTAGAAGTTACCCAAATATGCAGAAACAAATTCATCCTTCTCTTCGAGCAAGCAACAGATTACATTTGAGATACTCTTTGACAACTACTAAACTAGCCAGAATAAATTTTAATAAAATGCTGTAAGAATGTGGAGACCTTGTGCACTGCACTTCTGACTGTACACATTTATAACTCACTTTGAAAGCAACATGGCAGTAATAAATGTTCATCCTCTTTAGTTCTGATATTTCATCTATGGAATTTATATGGAACACATAAAATTCCTCGGAAATAAGAGATCTGCGCACCAACTTTGGAAATGATCATGTGACATAACTGCATGATAACGAACTAACGTGGATGTGTGACAGTTACTTAGAAAGAAGGAAAATGCTTATTGTATAACGACAAGTGAATGCAAAAATATGCCGTAGTATATATATATGGAGTGTTTTTTCAATTGTGTACAAAGTACAGATGATAAAATGCAAAGTATGAAAACAATTCACCTGCTCAAGTATAGTAAAAATATGAGTGTTTCGTAGTCTATATTTGCTTAAAGTCAATTGTGTCTAATAGACACAAAGCGATACTAAAGGTAATTGACACAAAGCATTTTATAAAAATCATGGTTTTGCAAAACAGGAAAGACTTTTTTCCATGAATAAGGCAGTCAGTGAAAAATACGTTTACAGTCAGAGCATCGTGTGTGTGTGTGTGTGTGTGTGTGTGTGTGTGTGTGTGTGTGTAAAACAAAGTCTGTTTTAAAGCTAGAGCAATAAACACAATGAATCGCGGCCGCACACCTGCTCCCGGCGTGATCCCAGGGCGCGCAGCGCACCCTCAGGGAAGGTGTATCTTTACCTGACCCTCCGGGACTCAGGTGGACACAGCGCGCGGCGCTCTTCTCCTCGAGTGACGGACAGGGCTTCTGACGCAGGTGTGTCCCATCCGAGGAAGACCCTGTGCCCCCTCCCCTCCTCTGTGGTTAAGGCAGGGCCCAGCCCTCCAAGTCCGCTCCTTGGGGACAGACACCTGCCGGCGCGCCGGCTGTGCCACAAAAGCCACACGTGCTGTAGAGGCCACTTGCACAGCCTCCGGGCACCGCTCAGCGCTCGTGGAGGGGAGGGGGTCCCCAACCCAGAGGCCGGGGTCCACACCCGCACACCCGCGGACGCCGGCATCCCGTCTGCTAAGTGCTTCCGCTCCCCAAACGTACCTGTGTCTTCGGGACCCAGAGCGGCGCGCTTCCTTCTGCCGCTCTGGCTGGAGTTGCTCTCTCCCGCCGGGGCTGGTGCAAAGATCCCCTGGGGAGACAGAAACCCCAAGTTACAGCCCCGGCGTCGCAGGGGCGCGGGGGTGGCGGGGGCGGGGGACGGGCTGCGGCGGCTGCACTCACTTTCAGCGCGCTGGGGACCGCGGGGGCCAGGCGCGCGCCGGACGCCCCGGGGGTTGCGGCCCCCGCCCTGGGAGGGCCCGGCTCAGCCCGAAGCTCGCGGGGCTCCCGGGGCCCCCGCAGCTCCGCCCGCAGGCTCCCCAGCTCGGCTTGCAGGACGGCCACCCTGCACAGGGACACCACCGACAGGCAGCAGGACGTGAGCGCCAGCAGCAGGGTCACGGCCAGCAGCGCTGCGTCTTTGGGGCGCGAGCCGGGAGGCTCCTTCACTTTCATTTCTTCTCCCCTCTCCAGGCGAGGACGAAGGCGTGACCGCTCGCCTTCCGCGCAGCCCTCCATGGCACTCGGGGGACTTGGAAGGTCCGGGCCTTTCGAGAAAGTGGCCGCAGGGAAGGGATCATTTCCTGTGAGCGGTGCTTGCTGAGGTCCCACACCGACTACATGGCCTGGCTGTGCCGTGGCCCCCGGGAGAGCTCCCCGGGGTCTCCCCGCGTCTGCCCAGCTGCATCCCGGCCCCCAGTGGGTGATAGGTCTTCCTGGCACCGGCCCTTCCATCCGATTGCCCAATCATTTCCTCATTTCACTTTCAGTATCTGTAAGAATTCTAATGGCATCTACACACACACACACACACACACACACACACACACACACGGGCCCCTGGCATCTCCCTGCCAGGCGGGACTCAGGGTTTGGACCGGCCCACCGGGGACGTGTGGAGCCCTGCGGTACTACAGGAGCTCCTTGCGGTGTGGCCCGAGGTGGGCCACTGGGGGCCACTCTGCGAGGGCAGGGGAGAAAGAACGAGGTTCCTGCTGGTGTAATACAAAGAATTAATGAGCAGGTCAGATAAGCCAAGTGCTTAGTACTGAAGTGCACTCCGCTGCAGAGTGATTCATGAACGGTCTCTAAGTGGGAAAGAAAACCAGATGTCCTCAGAGGCCGCAGGGACGTCCACTGGGGAATATTCTCTTTATTATCGTTGGAGCATTGCCGTAAGAAGAATGGGGCTACACACTGGAGACGTCTTTACATTGGATGCGAGGGGGTCTTTACATGCAGGGGATGCTGCAACCAACCCCAGGAGTGCTCCCTGCAGCTCCCGGCCGGCTCAGCCCCACGCTGGCCAGGAGAAGTGGCTTCGACTCCAGCTCCAACGCTTCGGTCCAGACCCACCACGAACTGCCCTTTCCCTAAAGCAGCTTCTCTACTGGGCCCTATTAGGTTGACTGCCAGAATCGAATGCCTATGTGAACAGCCCGGCTCGGCTCACTTCACTTTCAAATCTCTATTGGTGGACCCAGAGTTACTGCAGAGACACTGGTCCTGCCTGGTCTCCATGGCCAGCTCCTGGACATTTCCCAGTTTCTGGCTCTTTGCCTCCGGCACCGGCAGGTTGTGTAAGGAGCTCACACTTGGACAAATGTTACCGACCACTTGCCAAATTCTGGCTACATGACTCCCCCGTGTGCTAGGGCTACTGAGCGGTAGCCTCGTCCCACCTCACTGTCCCATGCCAGCTTCAGAAAGAAAGTGACTGAGATAGTGTAAGTGAGGACAAGGGCTCCCAGCCAGGGTGTGAGTCCTGGCTCCACCCTTCACTCTCCTGGGGCCTCTGGGATTCAGTTCCCTCATGGGTGAAATGGGATGGTGACTGTCCCCGGGAATTCTAACCAGGCGTATACGAATATGGAACAAACTATATTCGCAATGCTCCCACTTTTCATCCATTTTCCTTCATTACATGAAATACTTTTCTTTATTACACACAGCACTAGCACACACACCTTTGTACGTGTCTCCTTGTAACACCTGCCGGGGTTTCCCAAACAACTGCTGGAGAACGGGCACATCTTCACCTTCATCGGGAGTCACGGAGCTGCCCGTGGATGAGTTCCCGCTTCCTCACTGTGTCACTAGGCATCATGTCATGAGACATTCGTTTTTACCTGTTAGGACTATGTTGTCTTTTCCCTTTGCATCTGCGAGTTCTGAGACCTTTTTAAAATGACTTGTCTGTCTCTCTCTCTCAAAAATAAACATTTAAAAAAATTAAAATGACTTGTAAAGAACATTAAAAAAAACTCTAAGATGATCTTTTAATGATTACCTTGGTCCCCCAGGTCAGCTGTTGTCTAATCTCTGGCCTGGAAGGACATCATTTGTGAGTGTGTGTGCACACTCCTTCATGTCAGACATCGTGTAATTCAAGTCTTCTGTCACAGCCCTTGTTTTCAGGCCAATCAGGCTGACACACACTACATAAAGTTGAAAGAAAGAAAGAAAGAAAGAAAGAAAGAAAGAAAGAAAGAAAAGAAAGGAAAGAAAGAAAGAGAGAGAAAGAAAGGAGGGAAAGAAAGAAAGAAAGAAAGAAAGAAAGAAAGAAAGAAAGAGAAAAAGAAAGAAAGAAACAGAAAGAAAGAAAGAAAGAAAGAAAGAAAGAAAGGGAGGGAGAGAAAGAAAGAAAGAAGGGAGGGAGGGCGTTAAAGAAAGAAAGAAAGAAAGAAAGAAAGAAAGAAAGAAACAAAGAAAGAAAGAAAGAAGGGAAGGAGGGAAAGAAAGAAAGAAAGAAAGACAGAAAGAAAGAAAGAAAGAAGGGAGAGAAAGAAAGAAAGGAGGGAGGGAGGGAAAGAAAGAAAGAAAGAAAGAAAGAAAGAAAGAAAGAAAGAAAGAGAGGGAAAGAAAGAAAGAAAGAAAGAAAGAAAAAAGAAAAGGAAGGAAAGAAAGACAGAAAGAGAAAGAAAAGAGAAGAAAAAAGAACAGAAAAAAAGAAAAAGAATTAGTTTGGGGATTATATGAAACTCTTCTGACTAACAGTAAGTGCAACCCACTCAGGTTATATGTGTGCGTGTTAATATTACCTAAATTCATACAGAACTACAAGAATTCAAGACAGTGCCTGAACTGATGACTCTCTTCTTTTACTCAGGATGCTTGGCTGCCGCGGCTTCTTTCTGTAAATCAAATTTCTTCCGCTTCTCATGGGAGATTCTGCTCTCCAGATGCTGCTGTAAAAATTCCAAAGAGAGGGAATAATTTGATTGTGTTAGAGAATTAACTCTGTTTTTGTTGCTCTTGTGGGCAGAGGCCTTCATGCCCAACTGACTGGAGAGAGCGCCACCGACCAGCTCAGGGGCAGGTAGTGTCTCCTCTTGGATCAAGCAGTGGGCACCCTAAGCACAGAGAGGGAGGGCTGGGGCTTCTTCCCTGGAAGGCAGAGGGCAGCAGCTTCCCTCCACCCAGATATGAGGCTAGCGGTCACTGCCATGTGCAGTCCTCCACAGCGATCACACGATCGAATTTCTCTGAAGGCAGGTAGAAACTACGTGGCGTTCATGTGCTCCTGGATTTCTTATGAGAGGGACAAAAGGAAGTTATCACTCCATAAATCAAAGATCTGTTTCCTGTCAAGGAAATGGCTTGACAATAATTTAACTGAAATTCTGTTACGCAAATTGCATGCCATTCATTGAACAACAGGCCCCACCACAAGGATATTCAGTGAAGGAAGCTGGCATACCTGAGCCAAGGAACACTAGAATGTTCTCTGTCCGGACTTAGCCACTTTTTACCCACTTCTTTTTCTCACCTGAAATGTAAAACATTCCCCCAGAACAGCTATACCAGATGTAATAAGCAAATACATGTTCCTTGTCCCGTCCGCTCAGAATTGCCTACATGGGAATATGGGACAGTATATTTGAAAAGAATTTAATTTTTGAGTTTATCCAGGCATATGACCCAGAGAATAAAGCGAACAGGAACTCTGGCTGCTTGCTTCTTATACTGACAACTTCAAAATATCCACAGAGTTTAATTAGAACCTTCTAGCTTGATAGTATTATGACGAATTAGCTTCTCTTATACACCTCTATGAGGACAAAAAAGTGTCCTTCCTGAAGAACTGGACCATTCTAGCACGTAGGCAACAACTCTTCTAGACATGTGGATAGACCTAACAATAGATGTCAGTAAAACTGGCTTCCGAAAGTGCTCAAAATACGGTAAATAGTAGGATACAAATAATTATTACATTTGAGAAACAATCACATTGTTTTCTGTTGGAAATATATACGCAGTCAGTGAAACTTGATTTGGAAGGCTAAATGCTAATCACTCGGTAATTTAACCATGAACTGATGAGATGTTATCAAAAATACACACCTCTAGTCATTTCACATATGAAAAATGATGTTGGCAATGATGATTTCTATTTCTCAACAGTTTTACTAAAAAGAGGAATGTGCATTTACTGGAGTTTAGTTTGTATAACTGGTGGGAAAAACATCCACTTTTGTAAGAATTCAGTTTCATTTGTCAATGTCCTTAATTCGTTGTGGGACTGCTTTCAGATGTAACGCTCTTGAGTAACGGTGGTTAAGTGTGAGCTTTTAGAAAATTTCTGTTTACCTCAATGCTACTTTCAATTACAGAGGTTTAGTTTGCAGTCTTTACGTTTATAATACCCACACAAATAAAATTTTACTTAGTATTAAAATGGATATGTATCAATCGAGGCCATCATCTGCCTCCTTCATAGGTAGATGAATTTTTCTATTTCACATATATAGACACAGAATACACACTGACACATCGGGACACCTGAATAAAACCTGGTCCGATTGAACCACCTCAAAGACATTGGGTGAAATGATAGAGCAATTCTACCCAGGCGAGAACTAGAACTCTCTGCCTCTAAAAATTGAGGCAGAGCTTGCAAGCATTTAAGATAAGTTCTTTGTTATTTTGCTCCGTCAATGTGGGAAGAAAAATGATAGGGGCCAAGGGCACAGGCTGAGTCAGACATGTCTGCGCGCCCTGGGCTGCTTTACCATCTGGACAGACTTCCCTGCCCTGAATCTACAAAGTGATTTTGTTTAGATGTCTGTCTTGGTGGGATGCTGCCCAATCGGACGCTTAAATCCTAATCATTGAAAACGCAGCCCTGGTGACTCCATGCACATCGTCCCTGTTTGCCAAGTGTGGACAGACTAGCGAGGTTTCTAACAACCATGTGTGAGGGGCTCATGAGAAGGAGTTCATCATGCTTAAAGAGAAACAAAGGAAACACTTGCTCCATCACATGTCTGTATATGACAATCTAGAACCCAGCCAGCAGTGTGCCAGGCTTCCAGGCTGAGGGCACAGGGTCCAGGAAGAGATCTGGGTCTCTAATGGCACTACCTGCTGCTGAATTAATCAACTCTTCATGCTCCCTGTTCGGGGATTTCGCATATTAAGTACTACATTTTCCTGATTCTTTAAGCCAATTTGCTACATGATTAGACGTTGATGCACCCAGAGACGTCCCAACTAGCTCTGCTAGCTAGAGGATGTTTATAGTCCTGCAATTAGACTTTCTGTACAGAACAGTTTTGAACACGCTTTCAGAATTTTTCCACATGTCCACATTTTTAGAACTATAATGTAAAGACAGAAAAGGTCAGCACCCGCAGCTGGGAAAAACAGACTCATTCACTAAGAGTCTTCTTTCTGATTTCACTTATTTTTTGACAATTTCAGTTATTTCATCGTGTTGGGAAGCTTAAGAAACAAACACCTTTGGAAATGCTACTATGTGTAATGGATCTGTCTTTTCTGTGTGGAACTAGAAGAAACCCAGTCACCTCTTTCTGAAAGGAAACTATGAAATCAGAATCGTGAGTCTCTGTATGGGGAGGGAGCCCCCTCAAACACACACACACACACACACACACACACACACACACACACACACATACACAAGCAAAGGGGAGCCCAGGGTGTTTGGGGGCAGTGTGAACCATCTCTCTGTCCTTCTTACCAGCTCCTGATTATCTGTCTTTCCCTAGCCAAACTGCACGACAGCCCAGAGACAGGTAGACCGTAGTGATGCCTTGGGCTCTAACTAGTCTGAGACAGATGGATGGGGCAAGGCTTTCCTCCCCCCTCCGCCCCTGCAAGTGAGCGTTTACATATTTATGTGAGACCAGAGGGTAGGGGGCTCCATGTGTCTGTGAAGGAAAGGGTGAGCCGACAGTGGTCACCATCAGCCCCATGGAGATGAGCCACATCTCCTGGAGCCCCAAGCATGGGTAGAGTCAGTCCTCGTGTCCCAAGGCTGGGAGAATATAAGGAGACCCCCAGTGCCCATCAGCAGACTGTGGTTTCCCTGGGGTTCGGTGATGGCTCACGGGGTTAGAGATACATGATCTCCCACCAGCTGGGCCCAGACTGCCCACCTTGCCCTTAAAGGGAGCCAGTGAGGTGTTTAGGAAAGGTAAGCAGTCCCACAAAGAAACCGAACACAGAAATGCCCCTGCACAGACACAAAAGAGAGGAGACAGACAACGTGAATTTTAAAGTTGACAGAAGATTCAATTGCAGGTAATTTTTTTTCAGGAACTGAGAAAGCTTCCCATAATTTTCCTACTAAACAGTTTAATAGGGGGAAAGGACAGTCAGCTCTGTCTTTGGAGCTCTGAAACACTGGCCTGCGGGCTCGAGTGGGAGCAAAACATCAGAACACAGCACACAAAAGCTAGCAGATGTAAGAGGGTAGATTAAAGACACAGTGATTCAAAAACATGAAGGGGAAAAGTTCTTTTTCCGAATCCCATAAAGACCTAAAACCAGTTTGAAAATGCTCACCAAGTGGTAAGTCCAAGAAAAACAGACCCAGGAAAGCCTGATGAAATTCCTGAACACAGCAAAATCCGTGGGATATGTAGAAAACAAAGCGTGTCAAACTTTGTGAGATGCATTTAAAGCTACTTTTATGAAAAAAGTGATAGCTTCAATTGTGTATTTTGGGGAAAGGTGAAGGATTTATGTGATCTGCAGAGAAACATATTCCAATTGTATACTTTAGAAAAGAGTGGCCAACAGTGTGCTAAGCATACAGGCCAGACTCCTGAGAAATTGAAGAAATAAGGGCAAATGAAGCTTAAAGATAGAAGAAAGACAAAAAGAACATAAGAAATTAATAAAATAAATGGCAAGCAACCATACAATGGAGGGGATAAAGGAATTTGGTTACTTGAAACAAAAAATAAAACGAGTAACTTTTAGGAAGAACAAAGGAAAAAAGAAAGTACAAGCTTGCGTTAACAGAAATGAAACCTCGGGCATTTCTAGAGCTATTACAGATGCCAAAAAGGTACTAAGAGGTGGTGATGAACAAATTTTTGCAATCATGATAAGGGGAAACAGGAGTTTATATTATTTCTATTTTCTGTACAAGAAAAATGAAATAATGAATCAGGGAAAGCAAAGGCCAGACGAATTACCATTCACCTGTCATTAATGCTCTAGGTGCTAGGGATGAGAAGGAAAGACAGACAGAGAAAGAAAAAAGAAAAAGGAATTAAGAAAGAGAAGTTAGGGGCGCCTGGGTGGCTCAGTCGGTTGAGAGTCCGACTTCGGCTCAGGTCACGATCTCACGGTTCATGAGTTCGAGCCCCGCATCAGGCTCTGTGCTGACAGCTCAGAGCCTGGAGCCTGCTTCTGATTCTGTGTCTCCCTCTCTCTCTGCCCCTTCCCTTCTTGCACTCTGTCTCTCTTTCTCTCTCTGTCTCTCTCTCTCTCTCTCTGTCTCTCTGTCTCTCAAAAATAAATAAACATTAAAAAAAATTTTAAGAAAGAGAAGTTGAACCTTCCCGCTCCGTGGAGGTTAAATTCTGCTGTGTGTGAGATCATTCATTTCAAACAATTTCACATTATAATAGAGATGCAAAATGGCTTCTTATCTGGTTTTCAATTTATTTTGTATCTGTGGTTGTCTTTTACTGTGTTTTAAATTGTGTACTTGAGATTTCTCCCTTTATTTCATGAAGGGATAGCTAAAACTAATTTGTTTATGTACTGTTGGCTTAGAAATCAACAGAGGGTTTTACTTGTTATCTTTAGGATTTGCTTCATTCTGCTTTTCTTGTTTTGTTGCTCTAACTTCTGCTGAATGCCTAAATCACTCATTTCCTTTCTTATTTG
Organism: Prionailurus viverrinus; assembly: GCF_022837055.1. Classification (NCBI taxonomy): domain Eukaryota; kingdom Metazoa; phylum Chordata; class Mammalia; order Carnivora; family Felidae; genus Prionailurus; species Prionailurus viverrinus. Next base: position 78,859,107 of record NC_062561.1, on the reverse strand, counting down.
ATACCAAAAAATAGGCTAGTATATGTCCTAAGAGCACTGCTTAGCAAGATTCAATCCGATTTGACAGGCAATGTTTTTATTATCCATATTTTCAAGAAAAATCTCACAATTTGGTTTGTTTTTCAGCCGTGACTCAAAAGCCATTTAGGAGATATTTGCTAATTTGTTTTAATTTCCAGGCATTTTTTTTTCATTTTTCTTACCCATTTCTAGTTTATTCCATTGCGTTCTGATCTTTTCCTCTTTCTATTTCTATTTATAAAGTTTAACGTTTCTTTGTAGATTCATAATATTTTCATTTGTGTGACTATAACACAGATACTTTTATTTTTTACATCTGCAATATCCTTTGATTTGCTTGTTTATAATATGTTACCAACTGATGAGATGGAGGAAAGTCTCCTACAATAGTGTTTTATCTGTGCATTTCCAGTTATTCATCCTGTGGATTAGGGTTATGGGTACTGATGCTCTAATACTCAACGTTACATTATTTACCATTATGTATATTATTAGCATAAAGATATTTCTTAAAAAGGAGGATAATGACTCCTATCTATGACAGAGATGTTTTTTTCCAAACGTTCAAGAAACACAAAATTTAGTCAACATTAACCACCCTCAAAGGGAGAATTTTTTTGGCTTTGTTGCTGTTGGTTTGTTGTTTTTGTTGTTGTTGTTGTTTTTAATTTTTTTTTTTTCAACGTGTATTTATTTTGGGGACAGAGAGAGACAGAGCATGAACGGGGGAGGGGCAGAGAGAGAGGGAGACACAGAATCAGAAACAGGCTCCAGGCTCTGAGCCATCAGCCCAGAGCCTGATGCGGGGCTCAAACTCCCGGACCGCGAGATCGTGACCTGGCTGAAGTCGGACGCTTAACCAACTGCGCCACCCAGGCGCCCCTGTTGTTGTTGTTTTTGAGAGAGACAGAGAGAGGGAGACAGCATGTATGTGAGAAGAGGGAAGGGGCAGAGGCAGAGAGAGAATCTCAAGCAGGCTCCACACTCGGCGTGAAGCCCGAGGCAGGGCTCAATCTCAGGACCCTGAGATCATGACCTCAGCCAAAATCAAGAGTCAGACGCCCAATCGACTGCACCACCCAGGCGCCCCACAATGGCAGAGTTTTTGTGCAAGCTGCTGTGAGGAGTAGTTTTGGAACACGGTGAGAATAAACCCTCCGGTGGAGGTCCGTTTGCCATGTGATTCCATAGCTCTTCCTATCACAGAGTTTCTCTATTTCCTTGCTTCCTGAATCTGAGCTGACCTTGTGAGTTGCTCGGACCAATAGAATATTGCAGATGCGCTCCATTTCCAGTTTACGCTCCCTTGGACTGCTTCCCTGAGACCACCATGTAAGAAAGTCAGTCTATCCCACTGGGGGATGAGAAGATAAATGGAGAAGCAGCCCAGAGTCCCAGCCCAGGGCCAGCATCTGGTGTCAAACATGTGAGGGAGGCCATCTGGAGCCTCGCGGCCCGCGGAGCTGCCAAAGGCACACGGCCACAGTAGTGACCCACAGTGGGACCAGCAGATGCATGGGCCACAAAGCCACAGAATCGCACAAAAAAAAAAAAAAAAAATCATCACTGTTATAAGCCACTAAATTAGAGTGGTCTGTCACTTAGCAATAGAGAACGAAAATATCGCACTGATTACAGTTTAATAAAAATAGAAATCATTTAAAAAGCTGGTCAAAGAGTTGTTTACTTGAAAATGTAAAACTACGTTCACAGATAAAACTGAAACAAAGAGGTATACAAAACTGAAGTTAAGAAACTACCTTGGGAAACAATGAGAAGGGAAACAATTTACATTGAAACAGCCAGGCTATAGTCACTAATGAAACCCGACCACTGAAAACAAAGCTATCATCAAAACACAATCATATTCTGAAGAAATCAGAAAGGGAACAAAATAAGCCAAAATAATTCAGGAAATGAAAATTAAGTAACACACATTGATGGTTAGTTGTTAATTATGTACTGCTAGTTCGAATGGGAGAAAAGAGAACTCCTTCAAAAATGCAAAATTAAAAAAAAAAAAAGTTGTTTTGGAAACCAATCTAGCAATACCTAGTAACACTGAAAACACAAAAGCACTTCAACTCAACAGTCCTGCTGCTGAGAATTTATCCATGGGGGTGGGGGGTGGAGGTGGGGAAGGAAACGGTAGCAAAGGACTTACATATATACTGTCTCAATAAAATCAAATCCCATTTAGTCCTCTGTTGGGAATAGGCAACTTCTTCTGGTGTGTTTTCAGGCTACTCAAAATATAAAGCTACAGAGTCTATTGTACTCAAACTGTTTTATTACCACGTCTGATTGCCCAACAAATTTATAAGAAAATTTGTAAAAGCCGTATTAGATAATCGCAGAGACTCCTACGACTCATCTAATATGTCAGTAAGAATTCATAAGTCTTATTGTCAATTACTTTTGAATTTCCTGCATTTAAAATGAACTGATTTTTTTTTGTCTATTCGTCTTAAAAATAAGTCTCTTTATCCTAGTTTAAAAAAGAGGGTGATTTCCAGAATTTTAACCAAAAGCATAATCTGTTATCCCACAGCTTTAGCTGTTTACATATTTTAAACTGAATAACGAGCTTCTAATACTTTCAAAAATTAAACACAATCCAGACCCAAGTTGGTGTTTCCACACTCAGGAGAAACAGTCGTGAGGCAGTGCAAAAGTCCTGTGAAATTTTCATTATCACTTATCAACCAGCAGTACTAATAATTAACCGAGGATAACAAGGAAAATCGAATAAAGTATAAACTGTATCTGCTAGTGACTATTAAAATCCTTCCCCTCTATAGGGACACCTGGCTGGCTTAGCTGGTAGAGCATGTGACTCTTGATCTTGACGTTAGGGTGGTGAGCTTGAGCCCCACACTGGGAGTCCAGATTACTTAATAAATAAAAGTTAAAAAAAAATCCTTCACCATTTCAGAACACTAATCTTAAATCATAAACTGTAGACATTTTTTGACTTTTTATAAAATTGCGTTAACATATTCATAACATAAGGGGAGCCTGGGAGGCTTAGTCGGTTAAGTGTCTGAAGGCAGCTCAAGTCATGATCTTGCTGTTCGTGGGTTTGAGCCCGACATCAGGCTCTGTGCTAATGGCGACTCGGAGCCTGGAGTCTGCTAAGGATTCTGTGTCTCCCTCAAAAAAAAAAAAAAAAAAAATTAAAAAAAGGGTGGGGGCTCCTGGGTGGCTCAGACAGTTAAGCGTCCAACTTCGGCTCAGGTCATGATCTCACGGTTCATGAGTTCATGCCCCGAGTCGGGCTCTGTGCTGACAGCTCCGAGCCTGGAGCCTGCTTCAGATTCCATGTCTCCCTCTCTCCCTGCCCCTCCCCTGCTCACACTCTGTCTCTCAAAAATGAATAAATGTTAAAAAACATTAAAAAAAATTGTGTGTCTCCCTCTCTCTCTGCCCATCTCCTGCTCATACTCTCTCTCCCTCTTTTTCAAAAATAAATAAACGTTAAAAAATTTTTTCTTTAAAAACATACACAAAACATAAAATTTACCACCTTTATAAAGTCACTCTTGAATTCTTTAACATAGGTGGCTTCTGAATTTATAACTGTCACCCAAACGCAGACAGGGAAACCTATTGCACTTTGGGAAACCTCTGGATGTCATGGATTTTGTGGCACAAAGAGGATTTATACATCATCTCGGGCTCTAGAAGGCTGGCAACGATGGTGGACCATGCCACTCTACGTGGTAAAGAGAAATGTGTTTTGATTCCCAGGAATATCCTCTGCCTCTAATGCCTCCTCTGGTCCTCTGGTTTTGTTTTTTGTTTTAATGGTGGGAAAAAACATACAACATAAAACTGACCATCTTAACAACTTTTCAGTTACAGTTTAGTAGTGTTACGTACATTCCCACTGGCAGGCAGCCGTCACCACCATCCGTGTCCAGAACTTTTTCATCCTGCAAAACCGAACCTCTATTCTCACTAAACAACCACGCTGCTCCAGCCCCCGATAACCATCATGATCCTTGCTGTCTCTAGGATGCTGACTACTCTAGATACTCCTATAAGCGGACTCCTACAGGAGTCTTTGTCTTTTTGTGACTGGCTTATTTCACTTAGTATAATGTCCTCAAGGTTCATCCCTGTGATGGCTTGCATCAGAATTTCCTTCCTTTTCCTGCCTTCGCACGTGAACAAAAACATCGGCTCTTCTGGGGTCTTGAGCCTGCGAAATTGTAGACTGGAACTTACCGCATCAGCTTTCCTGGATCTCAGGTCATTGGATTTGTAGCAGACAATGTACGTATATACACATATCTCATTGTTCCTGTCTCTCTGGAGAGCCCCGGTGAAGGCAGTACCACGTTGTTTATCCAATCATCCATCAGGGAGGGATGATGATCGACTCGGACTGCTTCACATTTGGGCTATTGTGGGTAATGCTGCTAGAATGTTTGTGTGCAAATACTTCCCGGAGATTCTGTTTTCAATCCTTTTAGATACATACACAGTAGTGGAATTCTCAATCTTACGGTACTTCTATTTTTAACCTTTTGAGGAAGCTCCATACTGTTTTCTGCAGTGGCTGAACCACTTTTCAGTCCCATGAACAGTGCAAAGTGGTTTCAATTTCTCCACATCCCTGCCAACACTTGTTACTTTCTAATTTTTGTCAGACGCCACACTAATGGCTTAGCTCTAATTCACATTGTAAATAAATTAGCATAGAAAAGTTAGCATATCACTTTAGAAGTTATAGGTCATTGTGATTTTGATTTCCATGTCCCTGGTTAGTGAAGAACCATTGACTATTTTTAAAGCTCTTTTAAAAATCTCCTTAAAAAATAGCACACATGCTAACTGGTTTACACTCTAAAATAAAGCTATGGACAGACACATAGTTCTTGCTCATTGATCGGCAAATTTTCTCAAATATGCTTGTAAAGAAAACTTCTGTCCTCCGCCCCGTGTGTCTCTGGCTCTCACATGACTACCACACTCACAACATTTCTGATAACAGACGTGTGTGTGTTTCCCCCCATCAGCAATTCTCTGCAAAACCAGCTGGGTGTCCTACAACTTAACTCAGTTCTGACTGACACCATCTACCTGGAGAGAGGGTCAGATCCCACAGGGGAAGGACTCAGTCCAACAAGATTGCCTCCACCCCTCTTCTGATGCCATCATAAGTCCGCATTGTCACCTGTGCTTCTGTTAGATGTGCTGTAAATCAGAGGTCCCTAACGCCCCTTCCTCTGGTTCGATTAATTAGTGAGAGCAGCTCACAGAATTCAGGACGACAGTTTACTTACTGTTTACCAGTTTGTTCTAGAAGGATATGATGAAGCATACATGTAAACATCCAGATGGGAGAGGTGCATATGGCAAGGTATGTGGGAAAGGGTCTGGAGTTTCCACACCCCCTGCAGGAATAACACTCTCCCAGCACCTCTATCCAATGTGGCCATGCCTGCTTGATAATTAGAGTCTGTGCACTTGGAAGACGTCAGTCTGACGTTCTCATCTAACTTCCTATCTGGTTGCTAGGTGGAGGGGTTGGTGCTCATGAACTTCTGTCGCGAACAGCTAGACAATATAGACACTCACAGATATAAGGTGATGACAATATAAAGCTGGTGATCTAGCAAATAAATTTCACAGGTCTGTTGAAGGGACTTGAAGTTTGAAGTTCAATATAAACTTTTGCGTACCCAAATTATATTTAGATCCTCAAATGTTCAACCATATGAAAGTGCTTCTCTTACATTTTTTAAATACTCCTAAATATTTTAAGTGAAAAATACATGGTAGAATAAATCATGTATAGAATGCTACCATTTCTCTAAGAAGAGATCAGTGTGGGTGGATAGATAGGGGATACATAGAATATATTATAAATACAGATGTATGTGTACGTATAATGACAGTTGTTAGAATGGTAAATCACAACTGAAATATTTAAAATAACTTTCCTTTATTTCAGGCAATTTTACAAGCCACAATGCCCCAAACTCTAACACCGTATTCCTAGAAAAGACTTCGGTAAAGTAGGGGAGGGGAAAATTATTAAAGCAATCACACACAAAAACCCTCCTACATTATCTTTTAAATACTAAGTACAACAAAACCTGTATTTTTGTGTAAAGATCCTTTTTCTTATTTAAAAAAATGTTAATGTTTATTCATTTTTGAGGGGGGGCAGGGCAGGGAGAGAGGGAGACACAGAATCCGAAGTAGGTTCCAGGCTCCGAGCTGTCAGCACAAAGCCCAATGCGGGGCTCAAATTAAGGAACCTGAGCCGAAGTCAGAAGCTCAACTGATTGAGCCACGCAGCCTCAGCCCATGTCTGAAGATCCCTTTTATTAAACATTATTTCATTTACACTTTAGGTCAGTACAATTTTGAATTCTATGCCAGTTACTGATCTTTCTTCTTTCTCCTACCTACAGCAATCTATTTCCCTGACATGTAATTAGTATCAACAGCTTAATGTGTCTACTGTGTATATTATATGCGTGTCAGATAACACGAATTCTATACCAACACTCCCCTCTGTGTGTATGTATGTGTGTATTTTTGTTTGTTTTGAACTTTTAATGAGAAAAAAATATACTGAGCTCAAGGACACTGTGAGGTATATCACTGGGTCAAGAGTTGGTATACACACACACACACATCATATATATATATATATATATATATATATATATATATATACACACACACACACATATATCTTTATATCTGTACATATACATATATATGTGTATATCTGTACATATATATATGTATATATGTGTGTGTGTGTGTGTGTGTATATATATATATATATATATATATATATATATATACATATATATTCTCTAATAGACTATTACTATTCATGTTGCACTGCATTTTCTCCAGTAAATATATGAGTACTTTTGCAGATCAAAAAGTATAGAGTTAACTCCTTCTGTAATGTATTCTATTATTTCCCACTGATGGAGGTTCAAGCCGTTTTGCAGGTTTTTTGTTTGCTTGTGTGTTCTGGCTGCTACAAAAATGCCACATGAAAATATAATTTTACACAGGCCTTCATCTAATTATATTTTGGGGACAGACTCCAGAGTGAAAACACTTGGTTGAAAGTGATCAAATGAATCTTCAAGTTGAATACATAGATGCAATTTGGTCTCCAAAATGTAACAGTTCACAACAGCGCCAGCAACACTGCCTTGTACCCTTGTCAGCATGGGGGCTTATCGACCATTTACATTTTGTTCCTGTTAACCCTGGAAAACAAAACAGTGTATCGTTCATAAACTGACACCAAATTAAATTGTTACCCCAACTACCTCCATATTGAAATGTCCTAATCCTACATTAATTTTACTAAAAATTAAATTCTTATGCTGTTAAAAGTTTATCTATGTATTTTGAAAGAGGGAGGGAGGGGAGGGAGGGAGGGAGGGAGGGAGGGAGGGAGAGAGAGAGAGAGAGAGAGAGAACATGAGCACAAGTGTGGAAGGGACAGTGAGAGGGAGAGTCCCAAGCAGGCTCCACGCCCAGCAAGGAACCCAATATGGGGCTCGAACTCACGAACTGTGAGATCATGACCTGAGCCAAAACTAAGAGTCAGATGCTTAACCAACTGAGCCATCCAGGCACCCCAAATTCTTATGGTTTTAAAATATAATTTCCAACAAATCTTTCTAGAACTCCTATATTCCAAAACAAATATATTTGTGCTAAAAATGCTATAAAAAAGAAAAAAGCTTATCACGTCCTCTTCCCTTTTCCTATGTTCCTTAGAGCAATTAGGCAAGAATAAGAAATAAAAGGGATCCAAAATTGGAAAGAAGTAGTAAAATTGTCCCTGTTTACAGATGACATGATCTAATGTGTAGAAAACAGTAAGATTCCATAAAAACCCTAAACACAACCAATAAATAAATTCAGTAAAGTTGTACAATATAAAATGCACACACAAAAATCAGTTGTGCTTCTGTACAATAACAATGAACAATCTGAAGGAAATTACGAATATAATCCCACCTACTATAGTATTTAAAAAGAATGAAATAATGAGGGTTAAAGTTAACCAAGCAAGCAGAAGACGTGAACACTAAAAACTACAAACCGATGCTGAAAGTAATCAAATAAGACACAAATAAATAGAAATACATTCTGTATTCACAGACTGGAAGACTTAATATCTTTCAAATCACCATAATACTCAAAGTGACCTACAGATTCAATGCAATCCCTGTCAAAATATCAATGGCATTTTTTTTTGCAGGAATAGAAATAATCATATTAAAATTCATATGGAATTTCCATGGGCTCCTAATAGCCAACACAATCTTAAGGGGGAAAGACAACAAAGCTTCACCTCACACTTCTTAAATTCAAAACATAGCATAAAGTGACAGTAGTTAAAATAGTGTGTTACTGGTATGAAAATAGATATATAGACTAAGAACAGAATAGAGAGCCCAGAAATAAGCGTATGGCCATGAATATGATCAAAGGATCTTTGACAAAGTTGCCAGAGGCACACAGTGGGGAGAGGACTCTCTTCAACAAAGGGTGCTGGGAAAACTGGACACCCACATGAAGTGGGACCCTTACATCAATTCCATATACCAAAATGACCTCAAAATAGAGTAAAGACCTAAACTTAAGACCTGAAACTATAAACTCGTAGAAGAAAGCATATAGGAAAAACCTCAAGATGCTGGATTTGACAAGGATTTCTTAGATATGACACCAAAGGAGCAGGCATTAAAAAACAAAAATAGACAATTGAGACTATATCAAGCTTAAAAACTTTTTCACAGCCAAGGAAACAGCAAAATGAAAAGGCAACTGACAGAATGAGAAAATATCGCTAGCCACATATCTGATAAGGTAGCAATATCCAGGATATATAAAGAACTACAGCCCAGCAAACCCCAAACAACCTGAGTTAACAATGGGCAAAAGACTTGAACAGACATTTCTCCAAAGAAGATATACAGATGGTCAACACACACATGAAAAAGATGTTCAACATCACTAATCATCGGAGAGATGCAAATCAAAACCACAGTGAGATAGCACCTCACACTCACTAGGATGGCCACAAAGCAGAAAACGAAATGTTGGCGAGGATGTGTAAAAAGCGGTACCCTCGTGCTCTGTTGGTGGGAATGCAAAATACTATAGCTGCTATGGAAAGCAGTATGAAGGTCCCTCAAGAAGTTAAAAATAGAACTAGCATATAATCCAGCAACTCTCACTTCCTAGTATACATCCAAAATGATTGACAACAGGATCTCAAAGAGATATGTGCACACCTATGTTCATTGAAACATTATTCACAATAGCCAAGACGTGGAACCTTAATGTCCATCGACCGATGAGTGGAGAAAGAAAATGTGGTGTCTACATACAATGGAATAAATACTATTCCGCCTTAAAATAGAAGGAAACCCTGTCATCAGTTGCAACAAGGATGAATCTTGAGGACATTGTGCTATGCGAATGTCAGTGACAAAAAGAAAAACATTGCCTACTCCCACTTAAGTGGAAAATCGGAAGCAGGCAAATTTATAGGAACGAAAGGTTGAAAGACAGTTGTCAGGGGCTGGGGGAAAAGGAGAGGGGAGTCACTGAGTGGGGACAGAGCTCCAGTTCTGTAAGATAAAAGTGTTCTAGAAGCACAAGGTGCATATTGCTAACACTACTGTTCATTTAAAAAGGATTAAGATTGTACATTTTGCTATGTGACTTTTACCACAAAAAAGATAAATAACTGATGACAAAATAATAATTATGAAATGTATACGCCTCATAGAAGCAAAATAGCTGACTAAAATAGCACAAAGGCAAGAGAAGGAAAAATGTAAGTACTATTTGAAGATAAATTACAAATTTAAAAAGGATGCTGAGAGAACCTAAAGCCTAAAGATGAATATTTTTAGGATATTAATTTGACTGAAATTGATAAATAGTTCATCAATTTGCAGGCTTTTTCTTTTTAGAAAGTAACATGCTGATTTCAGTATGTGTATGGAAATGCAAATGATTCCTAAGAGTCAAAAAATCTTGAAAAAAAAAATATTGAGGATTTGCACTAAATGATTTCAAAACTTTCTATAAAGATTCAATAAGAGAGTAGTACTGAAATAAAGATAGAGAAGTCAATGGAACAAAATAAAAAGGCCAGAGATAGTCTTTCTCAACCAACCAACTTCCCTGCCCCGCCTCCGTACAATGGCAGCACAGAGAGTCAATACTGGAATAGACTGCCTTGATCTTCTGCTCTTGGTTAGTGACTGGTTATAAGTCAAAACAAACAAACAAACAAACAAACAAAAACTTCATCTCGCAGTTCGTGGGTTCGAGTCCCTCATCGGGCTCTGTGCTGACAGCTCAGAGCCTGGAGCCTGCTTCCGATTCTGTGTCTCCCCCTCTCTCTGCCCCTCCCCTGCTCACGCTCTCTTTCTCTTTCTCTCTCTCTCTCAAAAAATAAATAAAACACTAAAAAATTAAAAAAAAAATTTCAAGGTAACCGAAAGTCTAAACATAAATGCCACTCTCTTTCTACACTTGCTTGTGAATACGTTTGTTTCTGGAACCTCTAAGTATCCAGCTAAGGAAAAAAAGAAAAGAGTTAACTTTGCCATCATTTTTATTGTCAACCTAAAGAAGTTGATGTTATTAATTAAATAAAGGTGTGGTATTCCAGTAGTAATGAAGGTTATTGATAATGACCTAAATCCATGCATAAACCTTACTTAATAGACAAGCAACCCATCGAATCAAAGTGTGCGTTGAGAACGTGGTTATGAGTTAAGACTGTTAACCCAAGTGCTTCAGAGGTGGCGCCTTGCTTCTTGTCACATGCAGTGACAGTCAGCAGGATGGGGCTGAGAGCCGCCTGCCCCACTTTAGTTCCTGTGGACTCTGCCCTGTGATAAAAGAAGCCGTTCTTTCCTGCGACACCAATTTGCTAATCTTTTTCACCAGGACACTACCCACCAACTTTGATAACTCACGCATATTTGCATAAGCAATCAATAATCCACAGCCTCAGAAGCCCTCTAGTTGAGCATTAAGCTCATTCATTCATTCACATGGTGAGCAAGCCCTGTTCTGAACCATCAAGTGCCAGCTATGCAAAGAGTCCAACAAGACGTCTCATTCTCTTTCTCCTCTAGGGAGATAGATCTTCTCCTCTCCTATCGTTTAAATGTTCAAGTTCCTCAGGGTAGGTCCTACTCTTCCTTTTAGACATTTGCCCTCAACATTCTCTTTGTCTCTCTTTCTCTCTCTCTCTCTCTCTCTCTTTTTTTTTTTTACACTGTGGTAAAACATACATAACATAAAATTTACCACTTTATCTGTTTTTTAAATATACAGCTCGGTGCATTAAGCACACATTGTCATGCACCACCCATTCTTGTGGGGTCATTGATGGCTACGCCAATGCCTAGCTTCAGATCTCTGTCCCAGAACCTAATGACCTGTTGGATGTCGTGTCCTTCAGGCTTCTCTTGTTTTTGCAAATGACAGAAATCGCCTCTAGCTAACTAAACAGAAAAGGATTTCACTGAATGGATTTGGGGTAACTTCCAGAATCTTTGTAAAGAACTAGGGAATCGTGCATGGAGGCTCTGTATCTATATATCCCCTTCTGATCACACTGCAGAATTGGGCCCACAGGAATACCTCTGCTGCTGCCATTAGCACAGGCCCTTGAGCCTACACCGCCATGTGCATTCCTGTATCTGGGAAACCGTCAGAGTCACAGGCTCTGGAGGCTCTGAGCGGCTGCTCATGGCTACCGCCGCCCTAGTGTGCATTTTGTATGGGCTTCCTTTTCCATGTTACCACCCTCCACTTCAAAGTCTGGGGCAAGTGTGTCTGGTTGACAAAGTCTGGGTCACAGACAGAACCTGCACCTTTGCTGTGAGAGGAGCATCCCACACTGGGAGACCAGCTCTGACTCATCCAATAGAACTGCCAGAGCAAAGGATGGGTGCTGTGCAGTCAAAAGAATGAAAAAATGCTCATTATTTTGTCTTACAGGCACTTCAAACTCATTATAAAATCAACTGGAACTCCTGGTGTTTCTCTCAAAACCTTCTTGTGTTCTCCTAATCATCCAGGTATTAAAGGCAGAGATACAGAACTATTCATTCTGTATTTTTCCACACTCCTCCCCATCAGCTACATCCCAAGTATATCTTGAATCCAGCCACTTTTATCCAGATCCAACACTATCATTTGAATCCAAGTTTTTTTTTTACTTAGAATATTCCTAAATGCTCTCACCTATTATAACAGCTTTATTGAGATGTAATTTACCTGCAACGCTCTTCACGGGTTTAAAGGTGAAGCATTTTCATATAGTGAATACAGGTAGATAATATCTATTTCAGAACATTTTCATCACCCCAAAAAGAAACTCTGTATCCATCAGTAGTCACTCCCCATTTCCCCTCAGTGCCTCTTTTAGACAGCCATTCATCTTTTTTGTCTCAACAGAGGCACCCATTTTGGACACTGCAAATGAATGGAATCATATGGTACAGTTGAACGTTGAACAACAGAAGTTAGGGGGCTGAACCCCCACACAGCTGTAAGTTCATATATAACTTGTGACTCCCCCAAAACTTAACTACTGATAGCCTACTGCTGACCAAAAAGCCTTACCAATAACAGTTGACTGAAGTATACTTTGTATATGTATTATACACGGTATGCTTATAATAAAGCTAGAGGAAACTAGGTGTTAAGAAAATCATAAGAGAAAAATACATACTGTATTTCTATTTAAAAGATCCGTGTGTAAGTGGATCTGCGCAGTTCAAACCTGTGTTGTCCAAGGGCCAGCTATACACAGTCTTTTGTGACTGGCTTCTTTCACTTTGTATAATGTTTTCAAGGTTCATTCATGTTTTAGCATCTAGTAGTATTTCATTTCTTTTTATTGCAGAATAACATTACATTCATGTATGGGCACATGACATTTTGTTTATTCAACCATTACTTAATGGACATTTGGATTGGTTCCACTTTTTTTGCTATTATGAATAATGCTGCTATGAATAATTGTGCACAATCAAGTTTTTTGTGACCAGATTTTCAGTTCTCTTGGATATATACCCAAGAGTAGAAGTCCTGGGTCATATGTTAACTCCATTTTTAACATTATATGAACTGCTAGACTGTTTTCCAAAATGTCTCCTCCCTCTTACATAACCACAAGCAATGTAAGTGTTGAAACTTTCTCCACATTCTCGCTGACACTGTTTTCTTTTTGATTATATCCATCCTTGTGGGTGTGAAGAGCTATCTCATTGTGGTTTTGATTCACACTGCCCTTATTACTAATGACATTGAGTATCTTTTTACGTGCTTATTGGCCACATGTGTATCTTCTTTGGAGAATGTATTCAAATCCTTTTGTCCATTTTTAAATTGGGTTGTGTTTATATTGTTGTGTTGTAATGTTTGCATGTTCTAGAAACAAGTCCCTTATCAGATATGTGATGCCTACATATTTTCTGTCATTGTGTAGGTTATTTTTCTCACTCTCTTGATAATGTTCTTTGAGGCACATTTTTTAAAAAAAATTTTTTTTTAACGTTTTATTTATTTTTGAGACAGAGAGAGACAGAGCATCAACGGGGGAGGGGCAGAGGGAGGGGGAGACACAGAATGGAAGCAGGCTCCAGGCTCTGAGCCATCAGCCCAGAGCCCGATGCGGGGCTCGAACTCACGGACCGCGAGATCGTGACCTGAGCTGAAGTCGGATGCTCAACCGACTGAGCCACCCAGGCGCCCCAAGGCACATTTTAAAAAAATTTTAGCAAGCTCAATTTACCTTTTTTTTTTTTCTCTTTTGCTGCTTGTTTTGGTGTCATACCTAAGAAACCATTGCCTAATCTAACCAAGGTCACAAAGATTGTGGCTACATTTTCTTCTAGGTCTTTGTTCCATTTGGAGTTACTTTTTGTACAGTGTGGTGTAGGAATCCAAATTATTCATTTGCATGTGAACATCCAGTTGACGCATCACCATCTGTTGAAAAGATTGTCCTTTCTATAATGAACTGTCTTGGCATTTTTGTCAAAAATCCGTTTGGGGGGGTACACAATTCAACCCACAACACTGTCATGTTTGGGCTATTTATTAATGGTACATAGATATAAATATTTGTGCACCTTAATCTTGAATCCTGAAACCTCAATGAACTCATTTATTACTTCTGATTTTAGTGGATTCCTTAGGATTTTCTATATGCAAATCATTTCATCTACAAGTATAGTTCTACGTCTTCCCTTCTGATCTGGATGCTTCTTTTTTTTTTTCAACGTTTATTTATTTTTGGGACAGAGAGAGACAGAGCATGAACGGGGGAGGGGCAGAGAGAGAGGGAGACACACAATCGGAAACAGGCTCCAGGCTCTGAGCCATCAGCCCAGAGCCTGACGCGGGGCTCGAACTCACGGACCGCGAGATCGTGACCTGGCTGAAGTCGGACGCTTAACCGACTGCGCCACCCAGGCGCCCCTGTCTTGTTCCTGATCTTAAGGAGGAAGGCTTTCAGTCTTTTACCTTGAAATACAATGTTAGCTGCATTTTATAAATGTTCATTATGAGCTTAATTTTCCTTCAATTCCTAGTTTGTTGAGTGTTTTTCATGAAGAAAGTGTGTTGGATGTTGTCAAATGCTTTTTCCTGTTCATATGGTATCAGGGACTGAATTGTGTCCTCCAGAAACTCCTATGTTGAAGCCCTAACCCTCAGTGTGACTGCTTTGGGAGATATGGCCTTTAAAGGGATAAAGTTAAATATGGTCATAATCGTGGTACCCTAACTTGATAGCTGGGATCCTCATAAGAAAAGGAAGAGATCTCTTTACATCAACCCACAGACGAAAGGCCATGTAGGACACATCAAGAAGACCATCTACAAGCCAGTAAGAGAGCTCTTTCCAGAAATCAAATTTGCTGGCTCCTTGATCATGAACCTCTACCTTCCAGAACTGTGAGAAAATAAATGTCTGTTGTTTAAACCACCAGTCTGTGGTATTCTGTTGAAGCAGCCCAAGCTGACTAATGTATAGCATTAACTCAGGTTCTAAACCAATCTTACATTCCTATGATAAGGATCACATGGTCTTGATCAGGGTCCGTAATCCTTTTCTATTTTGCTGGATTCGGTTTGACAGTATTCTGTTGAGGGGTTCTGCACCTACACTCAATAAGGAGACCCTTTTCCCACAAATGATATTGGAATAACTGGCCAAATATGAATGAGATCTGAGAAGTAGGTGAAGTAATGGACTTGTGTTAGTTTCCTGGTTTTATAGGTTGCATTACCAGTATACATGCAGGAGAATGTTCACTAAAAACACGTTGAAGTATTCAGAGAGGATGGGGCATTCCCTGGGGAATTTACTTTCAAATGCTTCCTTAAAAGTTTTTACCTTACCTTTACCTTTTCTGTAAGCTTCGGATTGTTGAAAACAACAAGAATGACATAATGAAAGGGTGGGTAGAGAATGAACAAGTGGGGGTGGGACGAGAATTGAAAGACTAATGTCTCCAGAGGAAGAAGTGAGAAGTTTAAGCAGGAAAGGGGAATCCAACAAGATGCCACAGGGCTCTTTAATCTTGAGGGAAGTAAAAAAGAGGGCTATTTTCTGTGCCCCATTATAATCTAGGCCTACACTTTTTTCACATGCCAGGATCATCACTCCTTTGCATTCTCCCAAAGCTCAGGATGAGATAAGAACACCCTTCGCTAAAATGACCTATTTCTCAGGTAGATTGGCCCCTCATCCTTTCTTCTCCTCCAGTTCTACTAACAATAAGAATTAAAGGGCAGTGAGTTACTCCCCATTAATATCTATTTTCTTGGGGCGCCTGGGTGGCTCAGTCGGTTGAGCGGCCAACTTTGGCTCAGGTCACGATCTCGCGGTATGTGAGTTCGAGCCCCGCGTCAGGCTCTGTGCTGACAGCTCAGAGCCTGGAGCCTGTTTCTGATTCTGTGTCTCCCTCTCTCTGACCTTCCCCCATTCATGCTCTGTCTCTAAGATAAATAAACGTTAAAAAATTTTTAAAAAATATCTATTTTCTTAAATTTTAGGCTCTAAGCAACAATCATTCAAATAAGGGAAACACATGACGCTATTAGAACACAAATGGTTTGTATTTTGGATTAGCTCCCCCTTGAAAAATTAAAGACAAATAATTAAGATATGCAATATACATATGCCAAATATGAGGTCGACCTGAGAAAACTGGTCTTCATGGGACAGTTCTAGTAGGACCTGTAGGACGATGGTCTAGAGCCTACAATTCGTCAAGAGTATATGAAAATGTTTAAATTGCCCCTCAAGAATTTATATTTCTTTTAATGGAAAGACAGTGTAAAGCATTATTAGCCACCTAGCCCAACTACTTGGTATTCTAGTAAACACAGTATGTTACGCAAGCTAACCTTTCTCTGTTTCAATGATGAAAATGTCACTTACACTGGCCCCATGACCTTCATAATCACCCTAACTTCAATACTTAGATGAACCCTGTAATGCGTAGTGCAGCCTTTTGAGGCCTGCTCTTGCAGATGTCTCTGGAGTGCAGAGGTATTTACATCCATTTTCCATCAATATCATTGTAATTGGAGTACTTGCTATTTCCACGGGATATTTTTCATTCACCCGGTATTTCTTGGATGCCAACTCTGTGTCCAAGGCAATGGGAGAACTGCTACAATTGTTTACCAATGGTCTCCAGAGATTTTGAGCTTCCCTCTCCCAAACCCAGTCTGTTCTGGGTTTAGAGGCTTGCAGGGTCTCTAGAGGAGCCTTGAACTCACTTATACCCCAGGGAACATGTCCTGGGAATAAAGGCCACAAACATACCAATATGCCACATGAGATGCATATCTTATTGGTT
Organism: Prionailurus viverrinus; assembly: GCF_022837055.1. Classification (NCBI taxonomy): domain Eukaryota; kingdom Metazoa; phylum Chordata; class Mammalia; order Carnivora; family Felidae; genus Prionailurus; species Prionailurus viverrinus. The sequence continues at coordinate 78,842,167 of NC_062561.1, read as the reverse complement.
TAAAAAATAATAATAGGGATCATGATAAAAAATGTTTATAGGGAACTACAGGTACATGATTATAATGGAAGATAACAAAACTGGGGCATAATCACTACCAACCAGAGTAGAAATCTCAAGACAAGGGGTTCTTTGGCTTTCTGCCAGCATGCCTGCTAGCTTTGTGGTCCTTCTTGTCTTACCCTATATCACTTCTACTAGTCACTGCCAGGCTTAGTGATCACATCTCTTCTCTGTTCCATACCCACCTCCCTGCTCCTTGTCTCTTTTTAAGTGAATTTTCACCTTTGTCTCCCTCCTCTGCTCAGCTTAAGTTACGGCCTGCAAGTGGCATGCGTCCTGCATAATTATTGTTTTTTCTCCCCCCTCTGAAGGGTGATTTAATCACCCGGGCAACTTCTGATGTTTCTACTTTAATCACCGGCTAGGTATGTGTGTGTGGGTGTGTTTCCTTTCCCTTACAAGTTTTGTCTAAACCTTAAAGAAATACAAAATATTCGTGCATCTTCGTTCTTAGAGAAGGAAAAATGTGGGCTAACTTTGGTGAACACATTCTACATGGGACACCTACTAAGCACCAGAAAGGGCTCAGCATGGTGCTAGGTGCTAGGTCAGACACAAAGAAATCACACTGCAGCCTATCAGGTCTTGGTTTATTGCAGAAGAAAGACATACAAAAGGGAAATCAGACAGTGAGTAACAAAGAACTGAAGTGAATATAACGAAGTATCAAACCATAAAAGGTAGTGAGGGCAACTGCTCTACAGAAAGGAGAAACTATTCCTAGAACTACCAGGAATTTGGGTTATGGGTGTGGGAGCCTAACGAGGTGAAACGGCATTCGATTTAAAGGTGAAAGCCCCTGGCATGTTCAACTACATAGAAGAGAAAGGAGTCGGACTTCTGAAAGAGTCGCCACCTTTTAGAACATGGCTAAGTTTACTTTGTGAAGGACCCAAGGGACCAAGAAGTCTGACTCTAAAGAGAGATGGCAGTCACTAAGTGCCCTTTGTGAGGGAAAGGTGTGTTGTTTTGGCAAGTTAGAACAGGACAAAGATCAAGGAGTGAGATCAGTTAAGTTGGAAACCAGTTCTACAAACTAGTCAGTGATCAGGAATAAAGAACAAAAAGGAGTCAGGACAGTCCCTGGCATGTCACAAGCATTCAACAGAAGACCTACCTACTGTGAAATCATTTCAGGGCAGTGGTGGTTAAGATGCAAAAGAAATCGGACTGGAAAAAGAATCAGTTTCCAAAGTATCTATTTCAGTACACGAGGAAGAGAACTCCCCTATTTTTTTGAGCTTTGGTTATCTATTATCTATCAAGCGCTGAAAAAAGAGAATGAGAAGTATTTCAAGGCTAACTTCTAGCTTTTCCTACAGAAAAACAAATATTTTGGGGAAAGTGTGGTTTGCTGCGTAATATTTCTAATTTTTGATTGACAGCCAATTTTTTTGGAAGTGCTCCTAAAGAGTAAATTATTCCTGAGCAAATTACTCAAAGGTTTGTTGTGGGGCTTCAATGGTCACTAGCATGCTCTACACTCGGGTCTGAACACTTGTAGGTATTCAAAAAATGTCTTTCCCTCCCTTGTCCTTAACAAGGTAACTGGTCTATTCTCTGAACAGACCCAACTGTTGATGACTTTTAGCATGCAACAGAATGTAAAACAAGAGTTGGAGAGTGAAATGGGAATGTGAAAACTTTTTTTTTGGAGAGTAAGAACTGAGGAATCTCAAAACTACTTCCTCTTGGGATTCAGGTTGGCAGTCTTTCAGGGAAATCTACAGGAGATCCTATCTCCCCCTACATCTGTTCATGAAGGGTGGTCTCGAATAGGTGAACTCTTCATCTCCACCAGCAGACAGCCATTTAGGTTTGTGACATTTTGTATTGTATTGTAATTGTAATACATTTCCTATTATCCAACTGGTTCTGACATTACTGAAGCATGTGAGTTTCTTGTCAGGGAAAGCAAGCTACAGACTCTTGAAGACTGAATGAGCATCAGGCAATTTTTAATCATCTTCAACCATCAACTCAATAGTAATGGGAGAAAAATAAAAGACCAGAATTTTGTGAAAAGGCACTTATGAAATCTGAACACAACAGGACTGTGAACAGTTAAAATTTATTCATTCCCAGATTCATTTAACTCATCAAATGCTTTGGGGCCTATTCATTCACCAGCAGCTCATACACAGAAAACATTTACTATTAAATTAAATGTCTGTGGGAGAATAATATGAAAAAAGAGAATATAAATCTAACTTACACTTATCATCCACACCATTACTACAATAAAAATTCATTAATTTCCGCACAAATTCAGAAATTTTATTTAACCATTAAGGAAACCTTAATGTTCTACCATATAATTTAGGCTAATAGAAAATTGGGGGGGGGAGACTAAATACAAACTATCTTAAGACATTAATCAAACTTTTAATGTTATCAATTTATTGCATATGTCAGTACAGAAAAATAGAAAGTATATTCTAAAAGAAATCTATTGTAAATGAAAAACCAAATGTAAATGTTTGCTTGCTATGGCTAGTACACTGTCTGTGTACTATAACATTCAAATTTGTTATAAAATTGTATTACTGCTTCAAATAAAATATGGCAAATAACAAAAATATGATTTACATCATGAGACTGGGTTAACTTCTCTTATCCTGAATGTACCTAGATGTGTTGAAAACACATTTTCAGTATTCACTGTACTGACAGAAATTGTTATAAATTATATGAAACAACACACACTCATCCCTGTTACATATGTATATATGGCACTTTTTGTAAAAAGTGTCTCTTATACATAGTCCTATTTTTAAACTACAATTTTAAGATACAAAATATAAATGGAGGTATATTTGCACCATTTGGCAAAAACGTGTTGACTATAATTAGGATGAATGCATTTATTTTGCTATACAAATGAATATATTATGTCTGATTAGCTAAGATGATTGCATATATGGTAATATAAATAAACAGAAGTGCTTTTCATTTTCTACCCTATTGATTTAAAAAATAGATGTCTGTGCTCTGTCATTTCCAACTTTACCTGAGTGATATGAAAATACACAAACTTAAGTGGATAATCCAAAAGCATTATAACTAGTATTTTTCACAGTTTTTTTTCTTCATAATTGTTGTCAAACTTAATAGGAAAAATGGAGGGGAGTGGTCACTGGAGGAGTTCAATACATCTCAATCATGACCTAATTTTAAAAGTGACTTCTGTGACATCCTTTAAAAAGTTTACCCTATTTTTTCCTAACCTCAAGGAAGAAAGGGACTCAACAATGAAATTTCTCTTAAACTGAGATTGGGAGATAATTTATATAAAATTGAATATGGCCTTCATTCCGTATTGGACCAAACAAACCTATTCCCACCTCAAACCAAATCTTACAAAAATAAGAAATGAATATAAATGCATCGGGTGGTATGAATTCTCAATGAGAAACACAATGCAACTGACACATCACCAAAGCTGGAACTTGGGTGATTACCAAGTGTCTACAGCTCATCACGAAAAAAAAATCAGTTTAAGCTGCCCTGTAACAAAATTGAAAATACCATTTTGATAAAAATGCCAATTTTACAGTCAAGGTATTTGCAGTGTCAGGTGCTCTAGTCACTTTCTTGGTTAGAGGCGACATGCATTCGAACGTTTTGTTCTGCACAGTTAGGCAGCCTTTTCGCCCAACCTTATCGGTTAGTCATTTTGTCATTTCCTGGATCGACACTGAAGAACCACGTCACGTATCCCTTTCCAGCCATTTCTCTTCATTTAGCACCTTTTATGCATCACAAACTATTTCTCCCCATATTCTACAATCTCCTTTTGAGTGTCCTTTTTGCCATCCCCCACTCGCCCCGCCCCAATAATCCCTTTTAAAATATCGGAACTTTCTCTAAATGAATTGTATCTTGACAGATTTAAAATCATTCTAGGATTTCCAAGTTTACGGTACCTTAAAAACTTAAAATTCATTCATAAACTCTTATTACAGCTGCTCTTGCAAAATGAGCCAGAAATTAATACACAAGGTGGACACACTTCTATTCCCACTAAAACCTGGGTCCCAATGAAGGAGTGACTCATGAAGAATTCACATTTTATTAAGACCAACTGCTTTGGCCACAAAATTAGACATGTTGTGAAAAAACGATGTCACAGGCTTCATGGACCTCTGACCACAAGAGTTTGTGTTCTGCCCTCTTCCCATCTAAGGAAATCTCAGATACAGAAGCCAGGAAAGAAAGATGTCCTACCACCCTAAACACAGTCCCTTCCCTCTGCTGCAGGAACAAATGCTCCTTAATCCGAAGAGAATGAAGGTGGGGGTGAATACACGAGTACTGTGCAACTTTTGAAAGCCTGGCTTTAGAGGGGGGAAAAAATTTGTTTATAAACCTTAAAAAAAAAAAAGCAGCATAAGAACAAAACACTGATGAAGAAAAAGCTTTTATACTTCATCAGCATAATACTCATTACAACTAAAGTGGATAAACCCCTTCACAAGTACTACGCTAAATGGTTACAGGGAAACATACAAAGGTATTCCAAACCTTAAAGATGATACAAGCTAAGGTGCACCAAGTAAGCTCATGTCTAAGTACACTACGATTGTTGTATTAACTTTTTTCTTTTGAATACACTACTATTTAGGAGAGTCATTCTACATCGCAATGACCAATAAGATGAAAAGTATCCTTTAATTGTGGTGAATTTATACATAAAAATATGCCTTCCATGATATGCATTACCAACTTTTTTTTAAAGCATGACTTTTAAACAACAATTTATAGAAAAACAGGAAATCATACTTGCTAGAATTTTTTTCTAAATACTGACATAAAGTGAATAAGAATGTTATTTGGCAAAAGTATCTCTAGCCCTATCTCCATGGAAAGATTCTAAAATTAAGGTCAAGAATATTGACCCATGATTTCTCTGCTCTAGCCGCTTGCACAAAGCCAATAAATATAGCTAAATATTCAAAATATTCTATGTTAAAGCTGACATAATGTACAGAGCTCAATTACATCTAATTTTTGAGGACAGCCTGAAACAACGTAGCACAATTATACCCCATAGCTTATATTTTTTAAGGTATGTTCTGCAAGTTTTACGGGGCTCTTTTTTTTTTCTTACTCTTCTCTATGTCTAAATACTACTTCTCACTTCTAGCCACGTAATTGTTAAATGTGGTAATAGGTTCTGTAAGAAAAACTTCTTGAGTTCCTTCATTCCCACACTCCTATGTGGAGGAGAAAAAGAAAGAAAACTTCCTGAAACTGCCTTTTAATGCTCTATATAAGAACAACTGAAACATTAAACCAAAGAACAGGTTTTTTGCTTTTGATTTTGTAACTTTTATTTTCAGAAAGTCCAATAAATGATATCTTGGCTGTTGTAGGCTAGATATACCTAGATACTGGACTTAAAACTCAAGTGTGGGAATTTCTGTAAAATAGTCTGTACAATCATGTAATGATAAGCCTCGCCAATTTATTTCTTAAACAAGTTCTAATTGTCATTATGATCGCTATTAGTGGTTGAGATGTAGACTTACAAAATTGACAGAAGCTAAAATTCTCTTTGCCACCAAAATTACAAATGTTAAAAAGTTCAAATGTGCACATCAAAGCTGCAGTAAAATTCTAAATTTCTATTTTTACATGCTATGATCCAGACTGTACCTAACAAAACACGGTACATTTATATTGGAAAATGGGGTCCCATTTACTTGTAAGAAAAAGCTGGATCTCAGCATTCACCAGAGCAAAATGCAATGGCAGCCGGCACACAGGCCTCGATTTCACTTCTCGCCGAAAACAAAATAGAGTTTACATCAAAATAGATATAACCCAGGTTACCATATACGTCGGTCAATGACCAGTGCTATTTACAGTAAAAACGATGCATTGCATAATTCAAGGACTAAAATACCATCATGCATTTCATTTTAACTTTTAAGGTGAAGAATGCAGTTACAGAACTAAGTTTGCTTGCCATGATTGTCCCGGTACTTACTAAAGGAATAATACTCAAAGGTTTCTCGTTGGCAGATCTCCTTCCACACCCAGCCACGGATCCAAGTGCCACGCGAAGCACACCATTTTGGCAACAAGAAACTTTTGAATACAATATGCTATTATACTGGCATATTAAACGAAAGATACGGATACATGACCACATTGAAAGGTTTGATGAAAACTATGAAATAATCCCAAGAATTACAGTTCTTCACATGTCAAAAACTATCTGGATCGTCTCAAAGGAGCACTGAAGTCCTTTCAGGGTTTAATGTCACTCTTCAGACAAGTACAGACATAACACACTTGTAGAAAGGAACATTCTTTATCGTTCCGCGCAAATTAAAATACAGTGCGTTAATCAAACAGAAGAGCATCATATAATCGTGACGTTGGGTGAGGTCTGTGCCATGTCTTCGGGAGAACGGCTTTTTATTGCTTCTCGGATGAAGTGTTCCAGGGCAGTAAAGTAGCCCTGGCACTGCCACGTATCATTATGAGTCCCGTCAGGAAAAATGGCTAATCTCTTAGTCCGAGACGGGGACAGTTCATAGAGTTGCTTCATCATTACTGGTGGAATTAACTGGTCGGAGAGCCCAGAGATGAAAAGAGAAGGCATTCTGCACTGAGCGATTTTTCTGTAGGATAAGAATTTGTTTTTGTAGCACCATAAAGGAAGGTAACGCATTGGGAAGAATGAAAATAAAGTGCTGGCCATATGCGGTATGCTTAAAAACGTGTTCTCCACCATAATGGCCGAAATCCGATGTGAATTTTCGGAAGCCAGATGGATAGCCACCGCTCCTCCCAAGGAACGGCCAAAAAGAAAAATTTTTGTTTTGTCAAGGTCAGGTCTAGTCATCACGTAATCTAGCACAGCTTCAGAATCCAGGTAGAGTCCCTCTTCACTCGCTTCTCCTTCGCTTTTTCCGTATCCTCGATAATCAACAAGCAAAAGATTAACTTTGAGGTTAACCAACATAAGCAATGCATTTGGTAACCTGTGACCTATGTTGCCTGCATTCCCATGAAAATAAATTATAGTCGGGGAATAGGGCGAATTGTCTCCAGTGTATCTTATCAAAATAAGGTTCAGACGCACTCCATCTTTGGTTCTGATGAAAATGTTTTCATGTGGAATACCAGTGGGCATGGGAACATAAAGGCGTGAAGAAGATGGCTGCTCTGGAAAATAAAGCAATACATCCTGGAATTTATACAGAATACCTGCTATTGACACGAATATTAACAAAAGTAAGATAATGCCTCCATACAGATGAAAAGTCACTATTAAAGGTAAAAGAGAAATACGGCAAAGAGCCCAAGACCACGAAGCCAAAGCTATTAGCCATCTTTCAACAAAGTTCCACAGCATCCAGGATTTTTCCATTGTAGCTCTCCGTAAGTGTCCTAAAGAGAGAGAGAGAAAGAGAGAGAGAGAAAGAATCAGTAATTCAACTTACATTATTTTAAAAGTTAAATCCATGTGACAGTAAATCACGGCACTAAGAGAACCCTTGGAAGGCTACATCATTCCATCCACCGTTGTTCCAATTCCCCTGTTTCTTCTGGTCTCAACAGTCTCCTTTCTGCTTCCACTGCTAGGATTACAAAATACAAATATTCATCAAAATATATACATTTTTCTAAAAAAGTGCTTAATTACTGTCAGGGACTTTCATTAATGCATCCTCCTTGATTTGACACAAAAATCAGCTAATGCCCTGTTCCCAAATTTTTATGAGGCAACGGAGGCTCAGGGGCTTAAGTCAATGGCTGTGCTCCCAGCTCCTCAGGACGAAGAGCCCAAAGGCCAACGAGCATGATCCCGAAGCTCCTGGTGTGCCCATCAGTGGGCTACGTAGGTTGAGAGAATTTCTTTTTTGTATTGAGGCATAAATGACATACATTTTATTGTTTTCAAGTGTACAACGTAAGGATCTTTGTCTATATTGAGAAACTATCACGGTATGTCTAGTTAACGTCTGTCACCAAACATGGCTGCAAAATTCTTTTCCTTGTGATGAGAACTTCTATGATCCACTCTCTTAGCAACTTCCAAGTATGCAATACGGTATTTAAAAAAATTTTTTTTTAATCTTTATTTTTGAGAGACAGAGAATGAGCAGGGGAGCGGCAGAGAAAGAGGGAGACACAGAATCTGAAGCAGGCTCCAGGCTCCGAGCTGTCAGCACAGAGCCTGACGTGGGGCCTGAACCCACGAACCGCAAGATCGTGACCTGAGCCGAAGTTGGACGCTCAACCGAGCCCCCCCAGCACCCCATGAGTATGCACTACAGTATTAATGATAGCGGCCAAGCTGTACCTAATGTCCCCAAACGATTCATGTTATAACTGGAAGTTTGTACATTTTGATCCCCTTCACCCATTTCCTCCATCCCTGCCTCTGGCAACCAGCCACCTGTTCTCTGTATCTGTAAACTTGGGGTTTAGGTGTTTTTCTTTCTCTTTCTTTCTTTCTTGTTCCACACATAAATGAAATCATACAGATTTGCCTTTCTCTGACTTATCTCACTTAGCATAATGCTCTCAAGTCCATCTGTTTTGTGGCAAACGGCAAGATTTCATTCTTCTTTATGGCTTGGTAATATTTCATTGTGTGTACATGTCATATTTTCTTCATCCATTCATCCATCAATGGATACTTAGGTTGTTTCCATATCTTGGCTATTGTAAATAATGTTGCAATGAACATGGGTGTCCATATAGCTTCCTGAGTCAGCGGTTTTGTTTTCTTTGGATAAACAGCCAGAAGCAGAATTGCTGGATCATACGGTAGTTGTATTTTTAATTTTTTGAGGAACCCTCCATACTATTTTTCCTTGGCTGCACCAATTTACATTCCCACCAACAGTGCCCGAGGGTTTCCTTTTCTCCACGTCCTCGCCAATATTTATTTCTTGCGTTTTGATAATCCCCATTCTGACAGGTGTGAGGTAACATCTCAGTGTGGTTTTTCATTTGCATTTCCCCGATCAGTGATGCTGAACATCTTTTCAGGTACTTGTTGGCCATCTGTATGTCTTCTCTGGAAAAACTTCTATTTAGATCATCTATTTCATAATCATATTGTTTTGTTGCTACTGAGTTCTGTGAGTTCTTTATATACTTTAGATACTAATCCCTTATCAGATATATGCTTTGCAAATATATTCTCCCCTTCAGTCATTTCATTTTGTTGATTTCCCTTGCTGTGTAGAAGCTTTTTTAAGTCTGATGTAGTCCCACCTAGTTATTTCACTTTTGTTGTCTCTGCTTTTGGTGTCACAGATCCAAAAATCATTGCCAAGACAACGTCAAGGAGCTCACTACTTTGTTTTCCTCTAGGAGTTTTATGGTTTCAGATCTTAAAGTCTTTAATCCATTTTAAGTTAATTTTTGTGTATGTTGTAAAGTAGTGCCCTAGTTTCATTCTTCTGCATGTGGATATCCAGTTTTCCCAGCACCATTTGCCCCAATTGTATATTCTTGGCTTCTCTGTTGTAAATTAATTGACCATCTATGTGTAGGTGTATTTCTGGACTCTATTTTGCACCACTGATCACTGTGTCTGTCTTTATGCCAATACCACACTGTTTTGACATAGCTTTGTAATATAGTTAGAAATGAGGGAGTATGCCTCCAGCTTTGTTTTTCTTTCTCAAGATTGCTTTGGCTAGTTGGGATCTTTTGTGGTTCCATACACAAATTGTAAGATCACTGTTCTATTTCTGTAAAAATTGCCATTGTAATTTTGGTAGTGATTGCACTGTACCCGTACACCGTTTTGGGTAATATGGACATAATAACAATTCTTATCCATGAAAACAGAATTATCTTTCCATTTATTTGTGTTTTCTTCAATTTCTTTCATACTTGTCTTATAGTTTTCAGGGTAGAGGTCTTCCCCTTCCTTGACTAAACTTATTCCTAGGTATTCTATTTTTTTATGGAGTTATAAACAAAACCATTTTCTTTAATTTCTCTTTCTGATAATTATTAGTATAAAGAAACAACAGATTTTCGTATATTGATTTTGTATCCTACAATTTCACTGAGCTAGGCAGGTTGAAGGCAAATTTTATTAAAGAGATAGTTAATATATTCTAATTAGTCAAGATCAATCTGATACAATTTATTGTCAATTTTCTTTTTCACATTATAAATGGTACCTAAACAAACTGAGGTAAGAATAAAATATTTTCTTCTCTACCTGCAGGATTTCCCAGTTAAACAATAATTTATTTAAATTAACTACTAGTTTCCAGCATTGCATTATTTTTTAGAAAGAGTTCAATAATTTCTTTCACACTGGATTAAAAAGAAATTTCAGACTGCTAGTATCATGAAATAAGCACAATCTTTTATACAGCCCTTACTACAATTTCCCATCATGAGTCAATCCAGATTAGTATGACGTATTAGAAAGGCCATAAGCACCTGGGGGAGAAGCGTGAAACGAAGACAGAGCAATTCTATTTGAGAACCAGAGAAAAATGAAGAAAATGACTTATTGGAGAAAAATGTTTTTAAAGATTTCTGAAAATTATAATTGATAAAAGAAAATACAGAAGAAAAGCACTTTAAGTCAATATCTTTTGGTTATCAAATAAAAAACTTTATGCATACTGTCTTAAAAAAAAGCAAAAAAAGTGAGGTACGTTGTAAGCTTTCTTATGTAGCAGTCATCTATTTATACGTTTGCCGAGTTTTAAAAAATATTAAATCCTCTTTTACTTGCAAACAAAACTACCATAAAGAAGTTATTCTTAAATTTCATAGATAATTGTTAACGACTGATTTTTAAAATTTTACTGTATTCTATAAGCTAATAAACTTGACATTTTTGTTCACTGAATTAAACACTGAAAAAAAAATCATAAAACCAAATTAAATTAGATTGGCCATAAAGGCGAGTTAGATGATTTAACAGATTTGGCATTTCACCACTACCTCACCAAACATACCTTACTTACTAGCTCGCTGAACATACACTTTCAAATTTGAATTCTTACTCAAATGACTCTGAACATAAACCAACAGCACAGCATTTTCCTGAAGTTTCTCTGTGGTCAACACTGCCACCCAGCTGTAGCAAGTTTTATTACATGAACACCATGCTGAGCTAGAGAACAGCAGATACAGAAAGTCAAACAAAAAATTCAAGCTTAAAAGCACCCGAGCACTGGGTGTCACGACCTGGTTAAAAACCAGAACTGCGAGGGGCTGCTTCAGAGCAGTCAAATAAGCCAATATTCCAGATAGCTCATCAACCAATGCCTCTCATAATAATAGCCTCTCTGACGGCTATTTATCGACAGCTTAGATCACACAGGGCTACACCACATCCCTTCAACGCAGTGCGCGAGTCTCAACAACATATCTGGCCCATTAAACTTTTCATCTCATGTTTACTTACTTTTATTTATTTATTTATTTATTTTTTTTATTTTTTTAAAAAATTTTTTTTTTCAACGTTTATTTATTTTTGGGACAGAGAGAGACAGAGCATGAACGGGGGAGGGGCAGAGAGAGAGGGAGACACAGAATCGGAAACAGGCTCCAGGCTCCGAGCCATCAGCCCAGAGCCCGACGCGGGGCTCGAACTCACGGACCGCGAGATCGTGACCTGGCTGAAGTCGGACGCTTAACCGACTGCGCCACCCAGGCGCCCCTATTTATTTATTTTTTTTAAGTACAAATGATTGTCAAGGATTTTCATGTGTACCAAGCGCTGTAACTGGAGAAAGGTGAAAACACATCGTTGTTAACTTTATACATCAAAATAAAAAAATTCTGTGTAATGATTAGGATTAACAAGGTCTGGGATATAAAATACCAACATACTAGAGCACCGCACTATTTGGAAAATAAGATACCACTTAAGGTATGTCTTCAGTGAACAATTTTACTGTCTTTTTTCATAGTTAAAGCCAATCATTTGTGACAGTGGTATCAGAGAGAGGAGTAACTGAAACACCATTCATTTGGTGATTTAGTAGGAAAAAACACACGGCTAAAATTCCATGACCCTAAAAGTCTGCTCTACTATATAGCTGCTGAACAATCTTGTGTTTATCACTTATTTCCAGTCTGAATTCCCTTTTCAGTGGAATAATTTTTTAAATGCCTACATATAAGGCTGGTCAGCATTACCAAATGAAACTAATTTGAAAAGCATTTACAGATACTATAGATATATGAACTTTATTTGCCTTTGTGACTAGTGTTTCTAGCTACACCACTATGTTCTTAACCATGTTCTGCTCAAATTAACATCAATATCAGAATGTGCCAAACAAATCTAGAAATTTTTTTTTCATTTTTTTCTTTTTTTTTTTCAACGTTTATTTATTTTTGGGACAGAAAGAGACAGAGCATGAACGGGGGAGGGGCAGAGAGAGAGGGAGACACAGAATCAGAAACAGGCTCCAGGCTCTGAGCCATCAGCCCAGAGCCTGACGCGGGGCTCGAACTCACGCACTGCAAGATCGTGACCTGGCTGAAGTCGGACGCTTAACCGACTGCGCCACCCAGGTGCCCCGCAAATCTAGAAATTTGATAAGGGTTCCTATATCGTGGATAATCAGGAGTTGACTCAGTTTTCAAATCAAACAAAATTGTTACCAAAAACTACTTGAACATTTCATATATACATATATATCAAACATACAGAAAAAAGAGTTACAATTTTCAATTATTCAAACTTGGAAAAATTATCTTTTTCAAAGTAGCCTCTTTAATTTCTAATTTCAACATATAATATTGAATTTATTTATTTAAAAAAAATTTTTTTTTCAACGTTTTTTTATTTTTGGGACAGAAAGAGACAGAGCATGAATGGGGGAGGGGCAGAGAGGGAGACACAGAATCGGAAACAGGCTCCAGGCTCTGAGCCATCAGCCCAGAGCCCGACGCGGGGCTCGAACTCACGCACCGCGAGATCGTGACCTGGCTGAAGTCGGACGCTTAACCGACTGCGCCACCCAGGCGCCCCTATAATATTGAATTTAAATCTATAAAGCCAAGAACCGTTTTTCTCTTTTTCACTACTGTTATCTCTACTGGGTAGGACACCACTTTACATATATTCCAAACTAAAATGTTTTTTAAATGAATAAATAATGTATGTACATTATTAGCCTTCTAAGAAAACATAACTGTATTCTGAGTACTGGGCACATATATTTAAGACTGGACATTAGGAAAATGGCATATGTGAGTCCACTTTTGGTTAGAAATAACAAGAATTAAACTTACGGTTTTCCAGAAAGCATTCCTGAAAAGGCACCTTAACTAAAGCTCTTTGTGATAAACAAAGGCAATTTTAGAATCTTAAATGGTGGAAGCCAGAATAAATGTCAATCCATTTGGAGGAATCTCAAATGGAAATCAATTCTAAGGACAGGTTAATAAAAACTGCTCTCAAGTACACACTTGAGAGTGTGCTGTCCCCTTTTTAATACGCTTTGGCATATTTATTGGTGGTTTAGACAGAGACCTCTACTCACAGACTGCCTTACTCTTACCTGACCCAATTTGATAGTAATTTCTGCTCCCCAGTCTGTGTCACACCTCTATGCTCTTAAGGGAACTGGAACAAGCAAGCCTCGAATAGGAAGGATGTTTTTATTTTTATTTATTTTTAATTTTTTTTAATGTTTATTTATTTTTGACAGAGACAGAGACAGAATGCGAGTGGGTTAGGGGCAGAGAGAGAGAGGGAGACACAGAAAGAAGCAGAAGCAGGCTCCAGGCTCTGAGCTGTCAGCACAGAGCCCGACACGGGGCTGGAACTCACGAGCTGTGAGATCATGACCCGAGCCGAAATCGGACGCTCAACCGACTGAGCCACCCAGGCGCCCAGGAAGGATGTTTTTATTTACTAAATTTGTTGAAACCATCAGCAGAACACAGTTACTGGAGTCACCTGCTGGCACGTAAAAACAATTTCATATAGACCCAGATGTTACGAAAGTCCCTGCCAACGCGCAGTACCTCTGAAACGGTACACCGCACGGATCCTACAGCTAGTGGTATGTAAGTCTGCCATCTATTTTGCCAATAAATTCGTGTAGTTTGTAAAGGGTTAACAAAACCTTTTCTCTAGCATGAAAAAAATGACCTCTGGTTAACCTTCTAGCACTGTTTCCCTGGAAACCTGATAAAGGTGGGACAGCAGCCGTTTCTAAGCAACATTGTGCGTGGTAAACTTGACCCCTCATGGTGAGCTAAATGTGGATTAAGCAGGCCCTGAGTAGGGCGACACATGTCCAAGGGGAAGGATAAAGAGGGGCTTCCGGCAGCGGGGATCTGACCCGTAACTGGCGTGTCCTCTGCCGAGTCGGACGCAGTGTGCACGTGCTATTACAAAAGATACTACTTCCCGAGGAGCAAGAAGTAGCCAAGTCAGGGTGGCATCTGTTCCCACCCACATGTCCCCTCCCTCTCCACAGCCTGAGCTATTATTATCTGGGGACAACACACCTGATGCTGACGTGCTGGGTTTTCTATCCCATGTCCTTCAACAGAGGGGACAGAAGTGGTGCCAGGTATGGTCTATCAGGTCTCCAGAGTGCGGATATCCAGCCGCTGGTCACGGACAATACGCAAGGCAACTGGCTACACCCGAGAGTGCGTTTTACGGGGCAAACGTTTATGAAATGTGCTTCCAGAAGACATCGATTTATTTGCCGGCTTCTTTTGCGTGCTCAAATGCGTCACGTTAGTATCATAAACAATCCACAGAAATGGTGAGTTAAATATGTTCAAAGTTAAACCAAAGTTGACACTAACTAGAAAGGTGCCTCGAGGTAAAAGGCATTCATTAGACCTGATGACGGCAGAAACTCAGCCAACCGACAGACACCCTGTCATCTTCCAGGCCTCTCCGTCATTATCATGTTTTCACCTCATGCCTACATCTTGAATATCTGACTTATTCCCAACCCTCAGTTCTGCTCTTGCCACTTTATCACACCAGGCCTCGCATGTCAAATGTCTCTACAGCCCGTCTACCTGTGGCTTAAACCACCCCAGTAACTACTCACTGAGAATGTGATGCGCAAGCTCCCACCACGATCTCTCACAAAAAGTGCACCTCACCTTCTAACAAATCCAGCAAATTCTCTCAATCCACACCGTGGCCCCAAAACCCTAAGCAGCACCGAACGCAGACTCTCCCTCAGCTTCTGGTAACTCAAATTCCAGAGTTGCTCCCTCTGACCCACCCCAAACAGAGGCATTTCCCAAGGTCCTGTCCATCTACCTCCTTTCCCTCAGCAATTTCATTCTTTTTCATGCCTCCGAGTATCACACTCGTGTATAAATCGTTCTGATTCTCTATGTTTACTCCACCTACAATCTCGGTTTATCTGTTCCTTGAATACCTGATATTTCACTGACACCTCAAACTGCTCTACAACTAACCACAACCTTCTCTGTCTCACATTTTCCATGCTTTACATTACTTACAAACAAACAAAAAAAAACGCATGATGTATAAACAAATACTTTTTCAAAAACCACAGGTAAAATTCTGGGGCTCAATGTATAATAATATATTAAACTAAAATTTAATTACTGTGTTATAATTTCAAAAATAAGCATATTATCATAACATGCACAGGTCTTGACTCTGAATGAAAAACAATCAACCTAAAAGATAATTTTGTGCTTTTTACTTAGACCAAGTGATTAGAGGTATCATAGTGATATTAGTAAGCATGTCTCAAGAAATAATTTATTGAGGGGCGCCTGGCTGGCTCAGGTTAAGCATCTGATTTCGGCTCAGGTCATGATCTCGTGGTTCTTGAGTTTGAGCCCCACGTTGGCCTCTGTGCTGACAGCTCGGAGCCTGGAGCCTGCTTCGGACACTGTGTCTCCCTCTCTCTCTGCCCCTCCCCTGCTCGTGCTCTGTCTCTCAAAAATAAAAATAAATAAAATAAAATAATCTATTGAAAACATGGCTAATTTTTATTATGATTTTATTATGACAAAGTTGAAATAATTAGGATAGTTTTCTTTTCAGAAGAATAGTTTTGAAGCATCAGCAACATCTTGATGTACTATATAAGCACTTTAATCCTATGAATACAACTTACAGGTCTGGTGACGATCATCTTGAGAATTTTATGGTCCTGATTAACTTGTTTTATTCAGCTTAGTGCTCCATATGCTTCAGGTATTTAAGTTATTAGACCATTATAAGTATACAATAACCAATTTAAGACTAAAAAATAAAAACAATTTGAAGCTGTAAATGTGTCAGAACCACCAGGTTGGCTAGTGTGAGCAGAGTGCTAAGTCAGCAAGGTTAGTGAGGGCATGCTCCTCTGATCTCCATGAATTACCTCGTGCGTTCCCTCATATGTATGTCCTTGGAGAAACACAAATGCTCCCATTCCGAGGAAAAATATTTAAATAAAAGAGATCAGTACGGAAGTTATGTCCATCCTCAATGACACGAGTCCTTAGGTACTACCGCCAAGCCCGGGGGATTTCTCAAACCCAGCTGGGCCACTGAAGCACCCATACTTGGTTTCCCAGCCTCATCAGATTCCAGTGTGTCCTACCACACTATTTACAGATTAAAGACAATGCCACACACATATGCGGACCCTACCGGGTGAATAATAGTGTTCAGGCACTACAGACTATTTAAAAATTGTACATGTACAGCCCCTGTTCTCAAGTGGCTCGTGATCTACTCAGGAAACAGACATGGGCATACATAACAGTGCGTGTCTAACATAAGTTCATTTCAGTATAGAAGAGACAAAGAAAATCAAAGATCACAACTGTCCTTAAATACGCCAACAGAAAAATAAAACCACAACTATGTGTCCTTTACAGCATAATTTTTAGTAATCCCTGCGTTTCATCATGTTCAATTACTTACAGAAAACAAGCGGAAATGTACGCAAATTCTTAAAACACAGGACAAAGCATAACTCCAGGATTAAGAATTTCTCTTACTTGCCATCAAAGAACTGTCTATGCCACTTGTTTCTACTCAGCACAATTACTCACAGGAACTGGAAGTATTTAAGCAAAACTAAGTAAACACCTGGCAACCCCAGTGTAGAGGAAATCAGAGCAGTTGAACTGGATGATCTTTGAGGTCCCTCTTAAACCTGAGATCTTTCTATGTCAATGCAGACTCCCAGGGGTCACCAAGACCCTTTATAGGTGTCTTCAAGATCAATATTACAATTATACCGTATTTGCCTATACTCTATTTGGCTTTTCACTGTTGGACATTCGCATTTATGGTACAAAACCAATGACAGGTAGCAAGAATCCAGGCAGAGGCACCAAGACTTAAGAATCATATTCTTTATCCCCATGGATTCCAGGAAGGGGAGAAAAGTCATTTTTACATAAGAATGTCACTGAGAAAGCCGCAAAAATTATTAATGTAGTTATATGTCAACGAGTGAATATACATCTTTAATATTGTGTGACAAAATGGGAAGGGTTATATCTCAACCAGTGAGTACACATCTTTAATATTCTGTGTGACAAAATGTGGAGGACACAAACAACACCAGCGCTGAATGCTGAAATTCTGAGCTGTGAGCTGACCCAGCTGCTTTTCTAGGTGACAACATTTTTACTGAAACAGCCACCTGATAAAGTATGGTCATTCAGAGTTATATGTCTAGTAGACATTTTATGAAAAATGAATGTGAAGTGGCCAATAGCATCCCATGACTTCGGAGACTCTTCTGATGGCATCGTGGTGGTGACGATATCAGTTGACTTTTGACAACCTACGAAATGACTCAACATTTGGAAGAATCTGCCCAACACGGCAAACTAGTGTTTTCAAAGTCACCAATGAATGATGTCCCATGATCCAGCATGGATAAAAATTCATTATAACATAAGCTTTTGGATGTCAATGTGACAAAGACGAAAAGTTCTTTGATACAGGGTTCGGATTCTACAGTGTGACTACTGTCTGTTGAATACTGCAGTTATCAAAGAACAGCCACGATACTCCTCCCTTGACAACTGCAGGGTTATGTGAGCCCAATTTTCTTCAGAGTTTACCTAAAACCACCTACCTTAGGAGAATGAACGCAGAAGGATGATAATAATCTGCCAGCCTCCATTTAAGCAGACATTAAAGATATTTACAGAAATGTAAAACAATGCCACACTCCTCATTAATTGTTTTGCAAAGACAGCTGTTTTGGATAAAAAAAAATTGTGGGGGCGCCTGGGTGGCTCAGTCGGTTAAGAATCCAACTTCGGCTCAGGTCACGATCTCACGGTCCGTGAGTTTGAGCCCCACGTCGGGCTCTGCGCTGACAGCTCAGAGCCTGGAGCCTGCTTCGGATTCTGTGTCTCCCTCTCTCTCTGACCCTCCCCTGCTCATGCTCTGTCTCTCTCTGTCTCAAAAATAAATAAACGTTAAAAAAAAATTAAAAAAAAATTGTGAATATGTAATGATTTTTTTACTGCCACTTTAAAATGACGTTATATATTTTATAAACTCCTAGCTTTAATTTCTAACACAATAAATCTGTGTATAGTACACGTCAAAAACATTTTGGCATCCTTGACAATTTTTTAAAATGTAAAGGGGTTCTGAGACCAGAGAGTTTAAAAACCACTGTTCCATAGTGCCTAACCCTAGAACCTTACTGCCTTTCTCTCCGCAGATGTGTCACCCTCACATTAAGAATGATGTACTACGGGGAGAGGAGGACGGTGGCACTTGGAACACAACCAGGTAGCCACCAAATCACCCGAAATACACTGGAAATCGACCCGAGGATTGACAGAAGAAACTCGATGACAAAATGGAGAGAAGAGGCCACACTGAAGCCTCCTACAGCCGGCACCCCCAGTACTAGAACACTAAAAGTGAGGCGAGTGGACTTCCTGGTCGTGTTCCTGATCTTAGGGGAAAAGCATTCCGTTTGCCACCACTGAGTACAATGTTGCTTTGGGATTTTTATATACATGGCCTTCATTATATTGAAGTGTATTCCCTCTATACCCACTCTGTTGAGAGTTTTTATCATGAAATGATGTTCAATTATTTCAAATCTTTTTTAAAATACATTTTTAAATGTTTACTTATTCTTTTTTTTTTTTTTTTTTTTTTAAATTTTTTTTTTTCAACGTTTATTTATTTTTGGGACAGAGAGAGACAGAGCATGAACGGGGGAGGGGCAGAGAGAGAGGGAGACACAGAATCGGAAACAGGCTCCAGGCTCTGAGCCATCAGCCCAGAGCCCGACGTGGGGCTCGAACTCACAGACCGCGAGATCGTGACCTGGCTGAAGTCGGACGCTTAACCGACTGCGCCACCCAGGCGCCCCTATGTTTACTTATTCTTGAGAGGGGGGATAGGGGGAGGGGCAGAGAGAGAGGGAGACACAGAATCTGAAGCAGGCCCCAGCCTCTGAGCTGTCAGCACAGAGCCCGACGCCGGGCTCGAACCCATGAACCGCGAGATCATGACCTGGGCCGAAGTTGGACGCTCAACCAACTGAGCCACCCGGGCGCCCCTCAAATGAATGTCAAAATGACCATATGATTTGTCCTACAATTTGTTAATGTGTTGTATCATGCTGAGAATACTGAAATGTTTTTGCAGCCTCAGAATAAATCCCTGAAACTAGTGTAGCACTGTATGTTACTATGCTGGAATTAAAATTAAAAAATAAATAAATAACATAACATAACATAAAACAAAACAAATAAAATAAAATAAAATAAAATAAAAACAGAACTCACCCACCTCCAAAAGAATGATGTACTCTTTTAATTTAAATGTTCTGTGCATTCTAATACGCTGTTACAGCTTGCTAGATTCTGGAAGATAAATACCCTTAACAAAAACACCTAACATTCTTCAGGTTCCCAAGGATCACAAACATAAGACAAACGACAAGCTTTGGAGAGAGAACTTTCAGCTCAGGCACAAGTTCTGTGTCACCTGGGTGAGGCTTTTACCCAATGAACCCTGCTTCACACATTCTCAAATCACTAAGTCCACATTTAAATATGGGGACCCTGAATAATGGGTCTTCCTGTCTATCACTTTTTACCTTGGGTATCAGTTTCCATATCTGTCGAACCAAACTGTTAAACTGAATAATCCCTAGGGTCTCACAAATTCATTTCACAGGTGACAGAGAAAAATGAAAGGCAGAACTGGAAAATAAGCATTAGATTACAAAATACATGGTCTTTACTGACTAGTAGAGGTTGGAGGGCCCAGTTGACTTTAAGGAGTAATTGAAAAGTAAGTGAGAGAGGTTAAGTATGCACCAAGATTAAAAATGAGTGTCCAGGCACCTGGGTGGCTCAGCTGGTTAAGTGTCTGACTTTGGCTCAGGTCAGGATCTCACAGTCCTTGAGTTCAAGCCCCGAGCCAGGCTCTGTGCTGACAGCTCAGAGCTGGAGCCTGTTTCAGATTCTGTGTCTCTTGCTGTCTCTGCCCCTCCCCAACTTTGCTCACACTCTCTCAAAAATAAATAAACATTAAAAAATTTTTTTTAAATGAGTCTCTAGAAAACTCAGATGCACAGAGATACAGTGATTTTATATTTCAACTGAGGTTTGTAAGATATTTTATTCATCATACATTTCAGTCTCCTTCCCAGACCACTACTATCAAAGAAACATATTTTTAAAGAGCACACACTTAAAATTGTAGAAAATAAGTTTGGCTACACAACCTTCACATAAAACAACAGACCCGGCCTGTTTTAGGAGTATTACTGGGCAGAGACAAAGAAAAGCCAGGACTATATAAGGAACTATCATGAGTTGCTATGAACACTGCAATGCTTTGCTTTTGCTTTGTTAATGGAACTCGGGTCATTCTCTCCAGTGAAAGTAAAGTACACGATGGCAAACACTAAAGATTAATTTCAAGTCCAGAGTAACAACCACCATCAACTTCCTCCCTGCCAAAAAATATTATTGCTTGCTCACTGAAGCTGGTAATCTATTATCAACTCCTTATCCAAAATTTAAAGAGGAGGACAACTTAAATATATCAAGAACTAAAACTCAAACTATAGGGACACATTTTTTTTAAACTTTTCATTTTGAAGTAATTACAGATGCAAAAGAAAATGCAAGAACAGTAAAGAGAGGTCCCATGTACACATCCCCCAGTTTTCCTCCACAGCAACACCTCCCATCACTGGAGAATAGCATCAACACGGGAAGCTGACATCCATACAGGTTCTAGGTCATTCTATCACATGCAGATTTGTGTCACTGCCTCAGCAATCAGGAATTGACATCACAGGGGTACCTGGCTGGCCCAGTCACTGGAGCCTGTCACTCTTGATCTTGGGGTAGCAAGTTCAAGCCCCACGTTGGGGGTAGAGATTAAGTGAAAAAATAAATCTTAAAAAAAAGAATGAGCACTGTCATAATCATTGAATAGCTGAATATCCTGCCAGGCACACAGCACGCTCTCTGCCTCTCTTCACTAGAGAGAGCAAAAGGAGGCACGATTAACTGTGACAGGGCAACAGGTACAAACTGGGACTGTTCTGGGCACAGCCAGATATATGGTCACCCTAATATTTCCTCGTGTAACACCTTGAACTTTTCAAGGTAGGTACCAGCCACCCCCACATACAGATGCGCCCAGGGTCATGTGGCTGGGTGGGGGGGGGGGGGCGAGATGCGCAGAGCTGGCACCCAGGCGGTCTGGCTGGGGACCCGGACCACCACTGTTGAAAGGAACCATCACTACCCCATGGATCACCTCTTTTCTGGTTAGGCATGGCAACTGGGTTCTAAAGAGGGAAGGGACTGTCTTGTCGAGTGTGCTCACCGACCTGGACTGGGGTTGTGGTGCCAGAGCCTGCACCCTGGGCATGGCGTGGCATGGTATGGCATGGTGCGACATGCTGGGTGGTCAGCGTGAGCCGGGAGCGGCGGTGCTGAGGGGCTCGGCCAAAGGGAACTTAGTTCTGTCGGGGGGCTGGGAGCCTGGGGGGAGGTGGAGTGGGCGGAAGAAGCCCCTGACAGCAGGTGGCCCCTGAGGTAGCCAGCTGGTAGTGAGTGGGCAGGCGGTGGGCAGAGGGGCCCCTGGGGGCCGGGGGGCTGGGGGGCAGTGGGGGTTGTGGTGGGAAGGAAAGAGTGAGAGGCCGCTGGGACCATCTGGGTCCAGGCCTTGGTTGAAAGTAATGGATCAGAAGCAGCTAGCCTTGAAAAACACCTTGAAGGGGGCCATGGAGTCAGGCAGAAACCCAAGACAGAGGTACAGGGATGCACACACGGCCCACCTCGTTCCTTCCTGGGCCTGAGTTCTGGGGCAGTCTGGAGCAGGGAGGGCCCTCAGACACCACCCCCTCCAGTGCCATTGGACTGGGCCTGGCAGGTCACATCAGTACCATGCAGGGAAGGGGGCTCTGATTTGAGCCCCTCTCACATCACATGCCTGATACTTCTCATGTGTGGTTGCCTTTTTTTTTTAATTAATTTTTTGACTTACCTCCAAGTTAGTTAGCATATGGTGCAATAATGATTTCAGAAGTAGATTCCAGTGATTCATCCCCTACGTATAACACCCAGTGCTCATCCCAACAAGTGTCCTCTCTAATGCCCCTCGCCCATTTAGCCATCTCTCCACCCACAACCCCTCCAGCAACCCTCTGTTTGTCCTCTGTATTTAAGAGTCTCTTATGTTTTGTCCCCCTCCCTGTTTTTATATTATTTTACTTCCCTTCCCTTATGTTCATCTGTTTTGCATCTTAAATTCCTCCTATGAGTGAAGTCATACATTTGTCTTTCTCTGACTAATTGAATACATTTTTTGATTATTGCTTCAATAACTAGCAGAGTATGTAAGTTATTCTTTTGATCACACTTAAAATTATACTTTAATAAAAGCTGGAATTCTCACACAAGAAAGTAAATGCCAATTATTCTATTTTTTTAATTGCAAAAGTTTACATTGCATTACTGACTTACTGATTCTGCCGACAGAAAAAAGGTCTTTGAAACAATGTTTACCTAGACATGACACACGAATTCCCCCCAAACTAAAGGTTAACCAATTATAAATGCAACTAAGAAACTCCTAATTCATCAATGTACTATTATTTTTAAAGACCCTTGAGTCCATCTCAGATTGATAATTTCAGGAATAGTTTTAAGAATAAAAACTGATCATACATTAAAAAACCTACCTACAAGTGACAGAACAGCATGGAGGTTCACAAGAAGACGGTAAAAAGTAGAAAGCAAATTCTAACAGCTGCCAACAGCTGTACAACAGGGGAAGAACGAGTATCCCGCGGTACTATTAAGGACTCTAAGGGAATTCAGTTTCCAATCACATTTCAAGTAATGAAGAATGCAGATTCAGCCTTCCTGCATCGATATATCCCCTTCTCTGCTAAGCACTGGAAAGAGAAGAAACCATGCCAGCTGCACAGCTGAAATGGAAACACAAAAAGCCATCAGAGTGTCGGGAGACACCACAGAATGAATTATCTATTTCCCTAACGGTTACCCACACGTCATCAATAATGAAGAAGTGTGTATTAATAGCCCCAGGGGACAAATGAAGCGCCAACTGCCTATGAAAATGGTGGACAGCAGACTAGTTCAGGGACTGAACTCTGCTTGGGCAGGTATCTCAAACACACCAGGTGGCGACACAGAGCATTTTTGTGCCTTCCCCTTTTACTGGAAGCAAGGAAGGGGTGGCAGATAGAGTCAACCGACAGAACAAAGAGGACAGCTCACTGCCACTGGAAGCCAATCACAATCTGTTCTGAGATTACAAATATCTGTAAGAAAGAAAATCATTTAAAAGAAATCCACGAAGGCTAAAAATGCGAATAATGATGTTAGAATTAAGACTGATAATGAGGGGCGCCTGGGTGGCTCAGTCGGTTAAACGTCTGACTTCGGCTCAGGTCACGATCTCACCGTTTGTGAGTTCGAGCCCCGCGTTGGGCTCTGGGCCGACAGCTTAGAGCCTGGAGCCTGTTTCAGATTCTCTGTCTCCCTCTCTTTGTTCCCCTTCCCTGCTCGTGCTCTGTTTCTCTCTCTCTCTCTCAAAAATAAATAAACACTAAAAAAAAAAAAAAAGACATAATGAAATTTAGTATGTTTCCAACTTATGAAATGGTACTGTTCTAGACACTTTACTATAAACCAGATGGATGGAACTGAAAAGTCATTTTCTTATAACAACACTGTTACAGAAAAGGTAAGACCCTAGACTAACTCATTAATGCATATAGTGCATGCCCTGGGAATAGTACACCTTTGCAATTTTAGTAGAATGCACTGCTGAAGGAGTTAAGACCTATAAGAAACATTAACATAAACTATAATAACTTATTATGAAAGGTATCATTTGAGGGGCAAAAATCTTAATTAGAAGAATTAGGAAAACTAACACCTTTTTTGGTCAACATCCAAGAAGCATATATAAGGGCCCCAGGCATCCCTGAGGTGATGAAACAAGGTTCGGAAAGATTTTAGAATCTGAGTAATAATTGAGTTCTAAATTAGCGGGAAACAGAAAAATAGGAAAAGAATCCCATGAGATGAGTAACAAGAGAGAGGACACCCTAGAAAAACGCCAGGCTGGACAGCTTCCTGAACCTATCACTGAGTGATCTTGTTAACCCAGCACAATCTGGTTTGTAAATCCTGTCACTCAGAGGGCAAGGGGCCAGAAGCGGGCCCGCGAAGGCATGTGGTGCGCCTGGGTCTAGACACACAGCCGTCCCTAAGCAGGTTCACAGTCATCATTTCCAATCAGCTACCAATGGGAGGCAGCCAGCATGGGGCAGTGGAAAGAGACAGGTTTCCTGGCCTGGTCTGCTAATAGCTAGGTGGCCTTTGCCAACTCACTTAGCTTCTCTGAATATATACTTCCTCACGTCTAAAAGGGAGACGAAACATGTCACAGAAAAACTTCTGGCATCAAATGTCATACGTAGTGTGTTAATGCAGCCACTTCTAGAAGATGAAATTTAAATATTCTAACAGCCACTAGAGCAGGGTGAATGAAAGTAAGCACAACTACAAGTTCTGCTAGACTTGGATTAAATAATGGATGAGACTCACTGGAGAATATCGGAGGATGTGCACACAGGAAATAAATAGGGCAATGCGTTACCTTTCTGTCAAAACCCAGTTCAGGTAGCAGCTCCTTCAGAAAGCCTTTCCTGGACCTCTACTCCCCCCTACCAACCATTCCACATCCTGCAGTTCGTACAAATTTATGTGGTGACGCTTACTACTGTAGAATAATTAATTCACCTGTTTTACACAGACTGGGAGCTCCTCGATGACCGTGACTTCATCTATTCGATTCTCTATTTTCGGTAGTCAGTGCCTGGCACATAGTAAGTCAACAATTAACTGAATTGAGCAGTCTATGTTTTAGGTGGCATAATTATGAGATTCCATTACATGCATGGCAGCAAATTATCGTTTACTCAAATAAAATGCAACTTCTTGGTAAAAGACATGTGATTAATCTAAGTATGGACACAGATAAGTATTCACCCGGGCCAAAGAAACCAGGACAGGATCAATATAAATCAAACATCAAAACTGGACGCCTCTTGTGCCTTAATGTTCAGTTACTATGACCTAATGAACCTATGTAAAACAGCCGAATAAAAGATTTGTTTTCGGTTATGATGCCCCGGGGAGTATCACCAGCATCGCATTTTGCAGAAAGCAAAAGCTGACAAAAATCGACGGCAAAGTCGACTTCAATTGCGTGGGGTGCACTCGCGCCGTTTCTTAAACACCCCAAACTTGCTGCCATGCAATCCGCAGGTCTACACCTGTCGGTGGCGGGGAGCGGCCGGGACTCTGCCGGCCCTCTCTGACCGCGCAGCTGGGGGAGTTCGGTGTCACTTTCGCCAGGAGCGTGGGAGGGCGCGGGCCGCGAGGGGCGAGCTCTAAGTACCGGTCTGTGCGCGCTCCTGGCCAGACCTCCGACAGGCTTCGGAGACGCGCTCCGCGTCCAGCCCCGCACGGCAGCGCCGGGCGCTCGGTAACCGGCGCGCCCGCTCCCGCGATGGGCTGCGGGGCTGCGGAGCGGATCCCGCTCCCCCGGGGAGGAGGTTCGGGTCCCGGGCGCCTGCGAGGCCCCGCCGGCCGCCCCCCGCGTCCCTCCCTGGCGGGAGCGCACCCGGCGGCTCGGCGGCCGCGCACCGTACTTACTTAGACCTGCTCGCAGGCTGCGCAGTGGGCCGCGGACACGGAACCCGTTGCCGCGCGGCAGCGTCCCCCCGCGCCGCTTCCGTCGCTCCTCATCGTCCTCCTCCAGCCAAGGGGCTGCCGCCGTCGCCACGGTCTAGCCCGGAGCTCTTGCGGCGCCGCTCGCGGCTCCTCCACTTCCGGCCCACGCTCGGTGTCTCCGGCAAATGTCCCCGCCGGCTCCCACATCACCTGCTCCCCTCTCCGCCTTCCTCCTTCTAGTGGGAACCCGGCCCGCCCTCCCGGGCATGCGCACAAACCACAGTCGGGGGAGTCCCCGGCGACGGTGGCCGGCACGGACAAGATACGTTGGAGCCTGGCCGCCGGCACACTGGAACTCGCGGTGGGCGACCGGACCCGGCGGCTTCTGAGCCCGGGGCACCTGGAGGCCTCCTGCCCCTCATCCGAGGCCCCCAGGGTGAGTGTTGGTAACGCACCAGATTTCCCTTTGGGACACAGCTCTAAGCGTGTACACAGATTAGGATTAATTACCTAAGACAGCGTGTCTGGCCAATAGAGTTAGGAGGGGTATGTACCGTGCGTTCCGGTACTTCCTTAAAAACGCATCCGTAACTTATTTTGTTAATGTTTTCTCCCAACCCAGCCCTCTCCTACCTCTATCAGAATGGACCTTCACGGGCAGATGGCGGTTTTATGAGGCCTGCACGTGAGGAGATTTAGAGGGCCTTCCAAAGAACAGGAATGCAAAATTATCTTACTTTTGCAACTTTTCCAAAAGCACAAGACCAGGGAACACTGCTAGAGCCCAGGGCCTGGGACGTGTCCACACAAAGGGGCCCTTGAAGCTGGTGCTTCATTACCTTCACTTTCCCAAGGCACCAAGTTGTACTAAATTGTTTATCTACAGATGTCTGATCCCCCGCCCCCCTTGGTCATTCCCTATTCTCTGTCCCCTATTTTATATATACAAGGAATATTTCATATTTAAAAAAACAAGACAAAACAAAACAAAACAAAAAACATGTATCTTGCCGTCAGATGGAGAGCTCCAGGTCAAAGCCAGGCTGTCGATATTAGCTTCTTGTTGTTTGTCACCTGATAAATGCCAGGCACTAAGACCACTTAATGTAAATAAAGTAATAGTCGCAGCAACTTTAGAAGATACTTAATGAAAAACCCTTGATTATCTTTGAATCAAGGATTAGAAAGGCTAAAATATCATGGACTAGGATTTGAATCAATTTGGAGTTTGGTTTCATAATCCATGGTTCCTCTCTTCCATCAGTAATACAAAGTGCAAACTCTGACATTATAGGAGCTCAGTAGATGCTGAACAAGGTATAAATGCGCACAAATGCCCTTTCATAAGATGGACTCTTGTGGGGGGTCCGTTACCAACATTGTTGGGTGCTACTCCAAAATAAATTGATAATTCAGTTGAATAGTAGTTGCAGAAATTACCATCAAAAGAGTATCATGTGACTTGTAAACTTCATAGCTGATTTCAGAGAAATATTTGGATAACTTAGGTGCGTTCAACATAAAAGGAAATTAATTGAATGTTGTTGGGCTAAGTCTAGCTCTGCTACAAACAAATGCTGTGAATTAAATAAGTGACAGTTTTGTAAAATGAGATTTTTGAACATTAGGCAACCCCAAAGGGCACTTAGTAGCTCTAAAATGTTCTCAGAGACTGTTGCAGCAAAATATCACTTTCTTAAAATATCACCCCTTAAAGCAACAGTATTTTATGGCAAGAGGAAATAACTCTCAAAGGTGTTCCCACCGTCATGGATAATTTTTCAGTTCTCCATGAAAGAAGACAAACCAAAACAAAATATTAGTAGAAATCAACAGTTCCTGGAACATAAGGACTGAGTTTGTTTTTATCTCAATCTTGAATGCCTAGCAAATTACTATATCATGGTTGGTGCTCAGTGAAGATTTGCCAAATAATTTTATTTTGACTCCTTGGACAGACACTAGAAGAACCATAGTTGATTTCCAGGCATGCAACTCTTTATGTCTGTATTATGAATTGTATATTATGTATTTTTATGAATTATGTATTATTTCTGTATTAGGAGACAAGAACTCACATCCAAGCTGTACCATCATGAGAAACAAATAGGAAAGGACAGCCTTAAGCAATTTTGGACAAGCCTATTTTTCCATTTAAATGAAACGTCTGATGTTTGGGGAGGCAAGATGCCCTTTTCAATTATGGGCACTTTCACAAGCAGCCAATGAGATGAGTATTGGTACAGTTTCCATAACAGCAAACAGAACTCTACGAGGCTGTCACTTGCTAGTGAGCAGACCAAGGCCAGGGAAGACTCAGGTTCACATTCCAAGGAAGGAGCCAGTGCACAAAGTGCTCTTGGGAGACAAAATCCTCCCTCAGACAAAATCCACTCTCATGGGTGAAACACTGGCAAAGAGCACCTGCTGCTTTGGGAGGCTAACAGGAGTTGTATTTGTGGTCACGCTGCCACCAGGCTCCCTGGAGTCCGCCTCAGCCATGCAAGGTGGACCAGTGCCCAACCCGAACGTCACTGCGCGTGCGCACATCATCCCTGTGCCCTCAAGGCCTGCAGATGCGACTGCGCCTGCGCAAGCATCTTCATGATGTCAGGGCCTCCCCGGCCTTAAGTGGAGATCGCGTCTGCGCCAGGAACAGCTGGTGGAACCGGCTCCCTGGACGGCGGCTTCCGGTTTGGAGAACGCACCTGGGGCTTCTCGTCCTGTGGGGTGTTTGTGCGGCTGCGCGGCCCGGGAGGGGGCTCGGAGTCCCCGGAGCGAACGGGGGTGGGGTACGTTTGGCAGACAGACCCTGGGCTGGGGTGACCCAAGCCGGAGGGGACCACCCCGCGTCTTTTCGGCCCACCGATTGCTTACAGTCTTTAAAGTTTTTTTCTTGTTTCGGGACAGGAAGTCTTTCAGCCCATTCGCCCCGGCCGGAGTCGCAGGTGAGCGTCGCGGGCCGCCCTGGCTACCGCGCTGCGGTGGAAGCCGGGTCTTTGGTTCGGGGTTCTGGGTCTAGACCCGCACCCTTGGGATGCGGGGGCGAGGGGCCTGCCTCTCGGGAACGCAGCTGGCTGCTGTGATGCTGTGTTTGCGGACTGTCTGGTTCTAGGGACCCCCTCCCCCCAAGCCGGTGCGAGTTCACCCCAGATCCGTTGCGGGTTTTATTTGCGGGGTTGGGGGAGTGGTGTGGACCCCTCCAGAGATTTTGCAGGCCTGTCCCGGTGCAGTTGGAGAGAGATACAGTATCCTTAGAGGGAACCACCTTATTTATCTTCTTACTTTTCGTCTTCTGTCAACCTCCTGGCTCCCACAGCCTTCTGGCTTTTTCCTATCACAAGTTTCTGTCCGGTTAGAGTCTCCCCAAATATCACAAGTGTATAAAGGCTGCTGTAAATCCCTTGTCTCACAGGGAAGCGCATCTTCTTGAAGGGGCTGCAGGAAGGAAACTTAAATTGTACCAGTCACTTTCTCTGCAGTAAAATAGCACTAAAGCATCATATTCACTGAATGCAACCTTGCTGGTATGTTTCATTGTGTCACTTTAGGATAATATAGGCAGTTGCTGAATGGACGATGAGTCATTATTGTAATATCAATGATCTGTATTCATTCTCTTGAAAGTTGCTTATTCTTTATCAAAAAGCGAAGCATATCCCTCCCTTATTTCCTTAATATTTTATAATATTTATATTTTAAATGTTACTTGCGTCAACAAGTAGTATAGTCCTAAAATTGATCAAGGATTTACCAGCTACCAACTACTGTGTTAAGCACCTTATGTAAATTATCTGAGTTCATCCTCCTCTTACCATCTGCAGCTTTTAACCCCATTTTTCACTTAAGGACACTGACTCTCAGAGAAATTAAGTGGTTTCCCCATGTCGCACAGCTGTTAAGTTTTGAGTCTAGAATTGAACTAACATTGGACTCTGTGAAGCCTGAACCCTAACCACAAACCACAAGTCAAAAACGTCAACTAACAAACCCAGAATCCAGAAGATAAAATTAGGGAACATGTAAAAGCAGTGGTACAATTTTATGAGTAAAAATATGTAAAGCTATTCATTTGTTACTAGTTTGGGAATCCTTGTTGTATTTATAGCAGTTTTGGCATACATGGGTGTCCGCCCCATTACCTAGATTTCAGTGTTGTTATAAAGTAATTTGAGTCTTTGCCTGGAACTTGTTGAAGGAAACTGAGACCAAGTAGAATATTCAGATAGATCGGAAACTGTATTCCCACCTTGTACATTCAAAGAAGAATTTCTCAACATTCTTCATTTTTTATACAGCATATATGGGTTGTAAATATAACATTATATACCACAGCGTACTGACTTAAGGGGGCATGTTTTGGGAAGTAAGACAGTAAACATAAGCAGGTGGTTCAGTCCGTTACGCTGATAAGACACCTCAAGAGGAAGCAGTTACTGTATTCAAAGACAAAAGTCTCAGGAAAGTTGTCTCTCATGGGTTTATTTCTTGGTCTTAACTGACCCAACAGAAGTTGAGTTTCCTTTGTTAGGAATTCGACTGAGAAGTGGAGCCTTTTCCCCTAAAGGCCACCAAATGGCTGTTGTGGAACTTGCCCTGTGCAGTCATAGCTGCCTGAATCCCACCAGGCATAGTGGGGAGTGAATGCAATCAGCCCCTGGCCTTTTCTCGTGTGCTTTTCCAGGAACTCCACTCTAGATGTTGAGTAATTCGTTCAGCAAACAAACCTACTAAGTGCCAGGCACTACTGACACAAATTACAACTCCTGACCTCAGGAGACTGGTGGGGTAGTAATGGCTGTACCATAACCAGCCATGTGATTTCTTACGCCAGATGTTAGGCAACATAGCCTCGTACTGATGGTGCCTGTGGCTTGTTTGCTGCTGTGGGGAAATCTCACCGTCCCTGAGACCGCTACGGGGCTCCCTCCTCCCTGTGCAGCTGCTCTGAGGCTTGACGGGGATATACCAGGAGGTGTCTGATACCACAAGATAAAACATGGTTTTTATTCCCAGAACACACATTTTACGTGAAGTCTTTGGTTTTTTTGGAGAGTGCGTGTGTGTGCGGAAGAGAGGCAGAAGGAGAGAGAATCTTAAACAGGCTCCACGCTCAGCATGGAGCCCGACACGGGGCTGGGTTTCACGACCCTGAGATCATGACCTGAGCCGAAATTAAGAGTTGGATGCTCAGCTGACTGAGCCACCCAGGAGCCCCTTCTTGAAGTCTTTTTTGGAAAAGTTAGTTGATTTTAGTGTTCTATGGTTTACATCACATAGTAGCTCTGATATCTTATAGACTCTAATAGGACTTGCATGAATATTTAAAACTTTAAGGAAATGTCACACTTGTGGTGACCACTTTAGGAAATAGTCTAGACCCTAGCCCAGCAAGGTACTCATTATTTCCTCTGACTTTAGAAGATACTTCAGTGGACAACTGTCTCGTGACAATTTACTTTTGTTGCAGCACTTAGCATTTTGTAATTAGTTCCATCATACCCCCTTTTTCTTTACAGAACATATGCTCTCTGAAAGCAGAAACATAGCACAGTGCCTGGTGGATATGTGGTCAGTGAATTGTTAGGGGTAACAGGCATGAGATGAGAGTATGAACCCAAAAAATGTACTACTGAATTTAAATTTATGAAGCTGTAAATAGTTAGACAAAATAGTTAGAAGAGGTAAGTCAAGTAAGGATTTCATGTGGAAGTTATTTTGAGTTGGGTTTTGAATATTGATTGGAATGATTGGGTAAAGCTAGTGGTGATGTGAAAGTGAACACAGACAGACATAGGCTTTGTTTGGCCTAAAGAAGAAGGTAGCTGTTTTTTGGGGTTTTTTGTTTGTTTGTTTTTTGGGCTTTTTTTTTTTTTTTGTGGTGAACTGCTACCTGTGTAGGAGTCCAAACTTCCTGCAAAGCCAAATTCATTTCCATGAGCTGGTGGTTTGTTAGAAACATCTGTTTCTGAGGCTGTGTGGTAGTCTGACAGAAAAAGAGGAGTAATAAAAGGAAAGGCCTTACCTCAGAAGGCCAGAAATGAAATGCATTGAGCCTTCTTTTTCTGTTGTTATTCTTTTGCATCATGCACTGAATAAGGAACGGAATAGTTAATTCAATAGAAGTTGGAGTTTACGGAGAAAGACGAGGTAGTCGATTTCAATATTGCTAATGTAGTGAGTGGGGCTGCTGATACTTTTAGTAATAAATACAGAATAGAATTGAAGTAAAATAGTTGATTTTCATTAAATGTAGAGGTGGAAAAGGGACAGAATTTATAAGCATTGATTCACTTTCATTTTGCAAATGTTGATAAATCTTTTATCAGGAACGAAGCACTGTCTGTGAAGTCTTTATGTTAAATATTCAGTTGAAGTTTATCTTTGACTTAAAGTTCTTCTTTTTTCCTTATTAGCTAAACCAGAGGATTCCGCATCGCTTCTATGGCTACCCCACAGACTTCACAAACTGTTGCGTCTCACGTTCCTTTTGCAGATTTATGTTCAACTTTAGAAAGAATACAGAAAAGTAAAGGACGGGCAGAAAAAATCAGACACTTCAGGGAATTTTTAGATTCTTGGAGAAGATTTCATGATGCCCTTCATAAGAACCAAAAAGATGTCAGGGACTCTTTTTATCCAGCAATGAGACTTATTCTCCCTCAGCTCGAAAGAGAAAGAATGGCCTATGGAATCAAAGAAACCATGCTTGCTAAACTTTATATTGAATTGCTTAACTTACCTAGAGAAGGAAAAGATGCCCTTAAGCTTTTAAATTACAGGACACCCACTGGAACTCGTGGAGATGCTGGAGACTTTGCGACGATTGCATATTTCGTGTTGAAACCAAGATGTTTGCAGAAAGGAAGTTTAACAGTACAGCAAGTAAATGACCTTTTAGACTCAATTGCCAGCAATAATTCTGCCAGAAGAAAGGACCTAATAAAAAAGAGTCTTCTTCAGCTTATAAGTCAGAGTTCGGCACTGGAACAAAAGTGGCTTATACGGATGATAGTAAAGGACTTGAAACTTGGCTTTAGTGAGCAATCTGTATTTTCTGCTTTCCACAATGATGCTGCCGAGTTGCATAATGTCACCACGGATCTTGAAAAAGTCTGTAGGCAACTGCACGATCCTTCCGTCGGACTTACTGATATTTCTATCACTTTATTCTCTGCCTTTAAACCAATGCTGGCTGCCATAGCAGATATTGAGAGAATTGAGAAGGACATGAAACACCAGAGTTTCTACATTGAGACCAAGCTAGACGGTGAGCGTATGCAAATGCACAAGGATGGGGATGTGTATCAGTACTTCTCTCGGAACGGGTTTAACTATACAGATCAGTTTGGAGATTCTCCACGGGAAGGCTCTCTTACACCATTCATTCACAGTGCATTCAAAACAGACGTGCAAACCTGTATCCTGGATGGCGAGATGATGGCCTTCAACCCTAATACACAAACTTTTATGCAAAAGGGGAATAAGTTCGATATCAAGAGAATGGTGGAAGATTCCGATCTGCAAACTTGTTACTGTGTTTTTGACGTACTGATGGTTAATAATAAAAAGCTAGGGCGTGAGACCCTGAAAAAGAGGTACGACATTCTCACTAGTGTTTTTACACCAATACCAGGTAGGATAGACATAGTGCAAAAAACAGAAGCTCATACGAAGAAAGAAGTAATTGATGCTTTGAATGAAGCAATAGACAAAAGAGAAGAGGGAATCATGATCAAACATCCTCTATCCATTTACAAGCCAGACAAAAGAGGTGAAGGATGGTTAAAAATTAAACCAGAGTATGTCGATGGGTTGATGGATGAACTGGACACCTTAATTGTGGGGGGCTATTGGGGTAAAGGTTCGCGAGGCGGAATGATGTCTCATTTTCTGTGTGCTGTAGCAGAGAAACCTCCTCCTGGTGAAAAACCCTCCATGTTTCACACTCTCTGTCGTGTTGGTTCAGGTTATACCATGAAAGAACTGTATGATCTGGGTTTGAAATTGGCCAAGCATTGGAAGCCTTTTCATAAAAAAGCTCCACCAAGTAGCATCTTATGTGGGACAGAGAAGCCAGAAGTGTACATTGAGCCTTGTCATTCTGTCATCGTTCAGATTAAAGCAACAGAGATCGTCCCCAGTGAGATGTATAAAACTGGCTGCACCTTGCGTTTCCCCCGAATTGAAAAGATCAGAGAAGACAAAGAGTGGTATGAATGTACCACCCTAGATGACTTAGAACAACTTCGAGGGAAAGCATCTGGAAAGCTTGCGTCCAAACACCTTTATGTCGGGGGTGATGATGAACCACAAGAGAAGAGGCGGAAAGCTGCCCCAAGGATCAAGAAAGTTGTTGGAATCATTGAGCACCTAAAAGCACCTAACCTTTCTAATGTAAACAAAGTTTCTAATGTATTTGAAGATGTGGAGTTTTGTGTTATGAGTGGAACAAACAGCCATCCAAAGCCCGATCTGGAGAACAGACTTGCGGAATTTGGTGGTTATATAGTACAAAATCCAGGCCCAGACACCTACTGTGTGATTGCAGGGTCTGAGAACATCAGGGTGAAAAACATAATTTCTTCCAATGAACATGATGTTGTCAAACCTGAGTGGCTGTTAGAGTGTTTTAAGACCAAAAGCTGTGTTCCGTGGCAACCTCGCTTTATGATTCATATGTGCCCATCGACGAAGCAGCATTTTGCCCGTGAATATGATTGTTATGGTGATAGTTATTTCGTTGATACAGATTTGAACCAACTGAAAGAAGTGTTCTCAGGAATTAAAAATTCCGGCGAACAAAGTCCTGGAGAAACAGCTTCCATGATTGCTAATTTAGAATATCGATATTCCTGGGACCACTCCCCACTCAGTATGTTTCGACACCACATTATTTATTTGGACTTGTATGCTGTTGTTAATGACCTGAGTACCAAAATCGAGGGGACGAGGTTAGCTTTTACAGCTTTGGAACTTCGATTTCATGGAGCAAAAGTAGTTTCTTGTTTAGCTCAGGGAGTGTCTCATGTAATCATTGGGGAGGATCATAGTCGTGTTGCAGATTTGAAAGCTTTTCGAAGAACTCTTAAGAGAAAATTTAAAATCCTGCAACAAGATTGGGTAACTGATTCAATAGACAAGTGTGAATTGCAGGAGGAAAATCAGTATTTGGTTTAAAGCTAGCTTTTCTAGTGAGGAAAGCCTGTGATCTGGTGGACACATCGTAACAGGTGGTAAAGATAAAATTTTAAACTACATTTTGTTTTTATCCCTTCAAATTTATGCTTAAATGGTATTATTAGAATAGGAAAACAATATTTTTAAGTTTTGAGATAGGTAAGACCCTGAATAGCCCAAAGCCAAGAAAGAAAAAAATCTTTTAGCAGTGTAATATTTGATGACTTTTAAAACCAAGATGAAATAAACAGTTTAAAGAAGAGGTGTTGATATAATATCCCTATAGAAATCTAGAATTTTGACTCCAATATTAATAAAATACATTCAGAAGCTTTTAGAGTCATTAAAAGCATTGATCTAAATGGATTTTCTGGAGTCAAATAAAAATTTTAATAGTTGTTATATAATAAAGCATTGCAAGAAAGAAGAATTGTTATAGTTAGACTTGTAAAAATATATCTTAAATTGAAGACTAAAATTCTTTTAGTGTGAAATGTTGTAAACAAATTTGTTTTTTAGGGTTAAGGGCAAGCTCATGAATGAAACCTGTTATTAATGTAACTAGGTAAATTAGGGGAAATTGAATGAGACTTGATGGTCTAAAAACTTAAAATTAGATCAGTTTGATTAAAAGAAACTTACCATTTTGCAAGTATTGGGCCCACATTTATTGTTTCTCTAAAATAGAGCATATTTCAAAGACCATGTTTTTATGTGAGCTTTACTCCAAGATGAATAGTATTCACAAAGAGTGATTTTCCTAGATGTAATCCACATGTCAAAATAGCCTATGTGTTGGGACTTTCATTACAGAGAGGTAAATTGCTCTATTTAAAATGATTTTTATCTTAGGTTATTTAAATTCAGTGTATATAATATATATTATGTCTGGATTTATGTACTAAAATTTTGAAAAATATATTTTCATGACACCTTTGAAATACTTAAAATATGGAACCCAAGGAACTGTGTATAGATTGTTTGTAAGTAGTTTGAGATTTTATTGAAATGGTGGAACAAATGTAACTTTATTTCTTAATTTAAATAAAATATTTAATATGCTATTGAAATTTATGTTGGTTGATGGATTGATTGATTTTGAGAGAGAGCACGAGCTTGAGCCAGAGAGGAGGAGAGAGGGAATTCCAAACAGGCTCCACATTGTCAGCACAGAGCACGATGTAGGGCTCCAACTCAGGAACTGTGAGATCATGACCTCAGGTGAAATCAAGAGTCAGATGCTTAACCAACTGAGCCACCCCATGATGTATTTATTTTGAGACAATTTGTAATAGTTATTTCAATCAGATTAGATACTATGGTATCTATAATTTTTGACTGATTCAAATCAGGTTCCTATTTGAGTCCTTTGTGTTTCATATTATTGAATGAACTTTATTAAAAATTTAAACTTGGGGCACCTGGGTGATACAGTTGGTTGAGCATCTGACTTTGGCTCAGGTCATGATCTCACGGTTGTTGAGTTTGAGCCCCGCGTCAGGGCTGTGCTGACAGCTCAGAGCCTGGAGCCTGCTTCGGATTGTGTGTCTCCCTCTCTCTCTGCCCCTCCCATGCTCATGTGCGTGCTCTCTCTCTATCTCGCTCTCTCTCTCAAAAAGAAAATTAAAAAAAAAATTAAAAATGCATTAAAAATTAAACTTGCATATTTTTATAATACCTATTGAGAAAAACTACAAAGTAGATAACCAGTAAGTGCAGTGGAAAGAAAAGTACCTAATTTTACCACCAAAGACAGTAACATTCACTACTTCAGGTTTTTGATGGTAAGGAAAGCACAAAACACGGATTTACAGTGTAACAGAAAAGTGTAAAACTATAATGTTTTATTTGATCAGCTTTTCTCAGTGGGAGAATTTACAGGCAGGCCACTAAAATATGCCTACATTACTTTAAATTGCTGTTCACTATACCATTGAATGTAGTGTAATGTGTTCAGCTAGCCCATTATTGTTCGACTTCTAGGTTATTTGACCTTGCCACCTTTTTGTTTTCCTAACGAACATTGTAATCAATCTGTACTGTAGTCTGTGTATTCTAGTCCTGTTTGTTTCTTATACATCCTTAGAATGGAATT
This sequence comes from Prionailurus viverrinus, assembly GCF_022837055.1. Classification (NCBI taxonomy): domain Eukaryota; kingdom Metazoa; phylum Chordata; class Mammalia; order Carnivora; family Felidae; genus Prionailurus; species Prionailurus viverrinus. The sequence goes on along the minus strand of NC_062561.1, from coordinate 78,804,624 downwards.
GCTGATTCAAAGGTACATATTTTTTATTTATTTATTTATTTTTAAATTTTTTTTAACGTTTATTTATTTTTGAGACAGACACAGAGCATGAACAGGGGAGGGGCAGAGAGAGGGAGACACAGAATCCGAAACAGGCTCCAGGCTCTGAGCTGTCAGCACAGAGCCCGACGCGGGGCCTGAACTCAGGGACCGCGAGATCATGACCTGAGCCGAAGTCGGACGCTTAACCGACCAAGCCACCCAGGCGCCCCCAAAGGTACATATTTTTTAGTAAATGGATACGCATTTCAAAAACTTGGCAAAATGCCTTTCTAGATTCTTCTCTTTCCCATCTCTAAATGTTGGGGAGTTCATTTTCTTAGTACTGGACCTGTTTTCTGTCTTTACTCACTCTCTACACATTCTCATCCATCCCCTGACTTTAAATATGCTGATAACTCCCATGTATTTTTAGCCCTGGTTTCTTTGCTGAACTCAAGTTCGTGTATGTATCCACATAACGTCTCCACATGAAGTCTAATGAGCCTCTCGTACTTAATGTGTCTAACTAGAACTATAAAATATTTCTCATAGAAAACATTTTAAAATATGAAAGAGAATGGTGTAATGAATGCACGTGCTCACCACTCAGTCTGAACAACTGTCCTATTTACAGACCTCGGGATTATTTTGCAGTCATTTAGATTACCTAACAATTCACAAATGTTCTGTTCAGAACTCCGGATTTCTGCAATACACTTAACGCTCCTCCCCAGTGTTCCCCTCCTCACAAAATGGTGCATCTATTCACCCAGCTGCTCAAGCTGAAAACCATGCTGTCATCCTTGGTTCCGTCTGTTCTCATGTTTCCAATTCACAGAAAATCTTGTTGCCTGGAGCTTCCAAATAATCCAGAATATGACCTCTCGCCACTTTTCCCAGTAACCTGCCACCATTATTCACAGACCACCATCACCTTCTCACGGGCCTTCCCTTTTGCACTCTTATTCCACTACTGTCAGCTCTCGAGGACACTCACTTTTACTTTCAAAGATGCAGTCAATTCATGTTCCTCCACTAACCAAAACTACTGAATCCCCATCACTCATAACTTCCAAAGTCATAAATGGTCCATTGGAGGTGGCCCCGATTACCCATCTTCTGTTAGCTCTCTGACTTGATTTCCTATCACTTACCCCCTTGCTCACCACACTGTAGTCTTATCTGTCTGTGTGCTTTTTCCTTGAACTTCATTCAGGGCTGATGTATTTTCCCCCACCCACACCCCAACACCATCCCTTCATTCTGCTTTATTTTTTCCAAAGCACTGCACCTTTATTTCCTACCACTAGAATAGAAACTCCATGAATGAAGTCACTTGGTATGTTTTGTTCACTGTTGTAATTGGTCACTCAATAAATATTAATGGAATAAATTCTCTGAATTATACTGAAAAGCCTACTTTGCTCTTCTCCAAGTCTATGTGTTCTTGCCAGAAAGCAGGCAGGACAAGACACTGTTCAAGAACTCCGCCTTTTTCTGCATTCCTGATGACTTATCACCATCCTGAAAGAGTTGCTTTTTGTTTTGTTTTTTTGTTTTTTGTGTTTTTTTTGTTTTTATTTTTGTGGCTGATGGCACCTTCTTTGAAGATCAAGTGGCTACCCTAACTGCTTCATAGGCATCATAGGCATGCACTCTACCTGGCATTAGAGTGAACAGGTCTGGCTTGGAAACTTGGAACTCTTACTTTGGGGGAAGTAGGTTGGACATAGCTTTAAAATATCTAATATGAAATTCTTTGAGCACTAGAGCTATTTTATAAACTGTTCCCATTCAATTTCAACCAATATATATTAAGTTCTTACTCTCCTTGATAGTCATTGGAGTGAAAAAATGAACAAGACAGTCTCTGCTTTTAAGGAACTCCTGAAAGATAAAAATAATTGGAATACAAAAGAAAGTGCTTCCCTATGAAAGAATGATGGATTCCCTGGAAGCCATATGCTGTAATGAAATGAATACAAGTTTTAGAATCTAGTTTTCCTGGGCTCAACTCCAGTTCTGCCAACAATTGTCTCTGTTGTCTGAGCAAATCACAATTTCCTTAAACCTTAGTTTCTAAACTTTCAAATGGAAACAGTATCTACCTCACGCAGAATATATGAAAACAGGGACACCTGGGTGGCTCAGTCGGTTGAGCATCCAACTCGATTTTGGCTCAGATCATGATCTCCTGGTTCATGAGGTTGAGCCCCACGTGGGACTCTGTGCTGACAGTACAGAGCCTGCTGGGCTTCTCTCTCTCCTTCTCTCGCTGCCCTCCCCCCACTCATTTGCTCTCCCTTTCAAAATAAATACACTTGAAATAATTTTTAAAAAGCATGTATGAGAACAGAATTATAGTGCCCAGCATACAGAAAAACTCTCCAGCTTTTATCTGCTGCTCTTATCCAGGCCTCCCCAGTGGGGGTTCATTAATCCAATGGGGGTTAATAAGGGAGTGCATTCTGAAACCATAAGTAGAATTCCCTCAGGCATATTGGTATGGAGGGTTTGTCCTTGCAGAGGGAAGGTTATAAATACAAGCATGGGGAGTACAAACATTTGGGGGAGAGTGTTTGTAAAACATTCAAATTTAGGTGGGAGGGAGAGGTATAGGTAAATTAGGATAAATTTTGAATGATTTCAAATGCTACACTGCAGAACATGCATTGTATCTGGTGCTCAGGAAAAATGCACTGAAGAATTTTTAGCAAGGTATTTCAGGTTCTTGTCTAAGGCTGATTTCTTGATTCTCCCTCCTCAGTTCAAGCTCATGTAGCAAAAATACCATCAGCCAAGTAGCTTATACAACAAACATTTCTTTCTCACGTTTCTGGAGGCTGGAAGTCTGAGATCAGTGTGCCAGCAAAGTTGAGTTCTGGTGTGCGCCGTCTTTCTGGCTTTCAGAGAGCCACCTTGCTCCTGTATTTTCACGTGCTGTAGAGAGAGATCTAGCTCTGGGCTCTTCATCTTATAAGGGCACAACTTCTAACATGGCGCTCTACCTTCGTTCACTCATCTCAACCCAATTACATCCCAAAGACACTCCCCCAACACATACATGCCCCACTTCCAAGTATCAGATTAAGGATTAGGGCTTCTAAGGATTAGGGATTCTGAGGGAACACATTTAGTCCACAGCACCATCCCTTACATTTTTTAATGTAAATGTTTACAGATAGGAGTGTCATCTAAGTACCTGGGCAGACAGCAATAAACACAATGGGCAAAAATTCTTGTCAACATATCATGATTTACTTTCATTCACTTAAAAAAATTTAAAATTGGGGCCCCTTGTGGCTCGGTTGGTTAAGCGCCTGACTCTTGGTTTTGACTCAGGTCACGATCTCACGGTTTGTGGGTTCAAGCCCTGCGTTAGGCTCTGTGCTGACAGTGTGGAGCCTGCTTGGGATTTGAAATTCTCTCTTCCTCTGTCTCTCTGCCCCTCCCTTCCTCTCTTTCTCTCTCTCAAAATAAATAAATAAAACATATATATATATATATATATATATATATATATATATATCTTTAAAAAATAAAAATAAATTAAAATGTATTTACCAAAAGGCAAAAATTGGACTTCTGGGTATTGCTCCTGTTCCTATGACTGCATAGCAAGTCAACCCCAACCTCAGTGGCATAAAACAACCATTTCCATCATGCCCACATATTCAGAACACACACAAGCAAAATGTCTTGTCTTGTTACCACTGTGATTACAGACTCAGCTCTGAGAGTCTCCCTCCCCGTGTTGGCTTTGAAGGATGTGCCCGGGGAAGTGCATGCTGGCAACAACCACGAGTGCAGAAATGGTGGTTCCCCAGCTAATCTTTCAGATGAGAAGTTGGCAATAGGAAACTAATACAGATTTTTGGTTCCAGAAGCGGGGTACTGTTTAACAAATGCTTACAAAGTGGCTTTAGGAATGGATGATGGGCACAGTCAGGAAGAAATGCAAGAAACACTATAGGGTAAAGCCTAAAATCTCCAAGGAGAGTATTGGTAGAAATCGGGATTTCAAGGGTGCTGCCAACGAGGGCTCAAAAGGAAGGGAGGAAGGGGTGTCGTGTTATGTCGTGACAGAAGCTTAGTGAAACTGTCTCCTGCACAAAAAGAAATGTGTAGGTGCTGAACTTGGATGTATACCTACTTGCAAGCAAAGTGTCCACGATGCCACCTGAGTTCTCACTGTTTACCATAAAATGCAAAAGAATTTAAACAAAATCTGCTTTTTACAAAAAGAAACCACAATTTCATGACTTCTCTGCTTCTCCAGCTATAAGGTCCGCTGAAATTAATGAATTGCTTCAAAATTGTCACATACAGAAAAAGCCAAAGGCGTGGTTGCGCAATTTCTGCTCTAACCTCAGAAATACCTGAGGCTCGGGGCACCTGGGTGGCTCAGTCAGTTGAGCATCCCACTCTTGATTTCGGCTCAGGTCACGATCTCACGTTTTGTGAGTTCAAGCCCCGCATGCAGTTCAGCTCTGACAGTGTGGAGCCTGCTTGGAATTCTCTCCCTCTCTCTGCCTTTTCCCCCACTCTCTGTCTCTTTCTCTAAATAAATAAATATACTTAAAAAAAAAAAAAGAAAAAAACACCTGAGATCAGATTATTCAACTTCACAAAGCATGATTTCAGATGACAGCCTTCGATCCTCTCAAGCTACAGGGCCTGCGAGAAGATGAGCTGTGTTGTGTTCCGGAACCACCTCAGCAGGAGGCTGAAGCAGAGAAGATCTCATCTTGCAAAGGTCTGTTGGGTGCCTTTTGCTGAGAGGAGAGAACCCCACTGAAATCCTCACGAGACCCACGGGATTCTTCGGAAAGTTATTTCAGCAGAATCATTGCCAGTATGGATTGAAAGAAACAGAGAAAACCCCCAAAACTCTACTGGCAGGAACCAGTCTTGGAATGTCGTAGACTCTGGGTCTGGAATTCTCTCTTGTCCAGCAAGAGGGCAGACGCAGGATTAAAATGAGAGAGAGGCTAATGTCCTGGAGGAGACAAGAGCCCTGAGTGAGGGTCCTTGCTCTGATTTTATTAGGATCAGAAGGCTTACAAGCGTAATGGATGTGTACAAAGAGACAATGAATCCATGAACATTAACTCATGGGCGTGGGGGGGGTGGTAAGGGGGTTTCGAAGATATGCGGTGTTAGGGGTTTGGGTCAATACAAAACAAAGTCGTGGTGCTGGGCAGATGGTTGTCTATGGCAGGTGTGAGATGCCAGCCTGTTTATCTTAGCTTGCCTAGGGGATAAGACAGAGCTGCTACCTCTGGGTCAACAAGGCGCCTTTCTTTTGCTAATTAGCTCTCCTCTGGGAAACTTGACCCTGCTGCAGTCTATAGCCCTATTTACCTGTTTACCTAATTTGGTCCTTCCTTCCTGTGAAAGCAGCTTCCTGCTATTGTACTAAGTTGTGGGGTTGCTTCTGCCCTGAATACCTCATCTTGATTACCTCATCTTGGATGCTTTCATCCTGAGGCTTCCTATTCCTAAACCTTGTTAACACAGGGGTGCAAGCTCAGGGAATTCCTAAGCTGACTCCCCACATTGGAAGACTACTCAGCTGCAAACAAGCCTTCGTGCATGAACGAAGGAAGGATGAGTCTGAGGGCAGAACTACTGAGTACAGAGAGTCAGGCCAAGAGCCACCGAGAATTATTCCCAAGCTTTGAAAACAAATCCAGGAATTCCCAGCACGAGCTTGGCTGAATTTCAGAACTGCTATGGACAGACGCTCCTTTCTCCCTTCCATTCACTCTCCCTCCTGAAAAGGAATGTCTACAGCTGCCTCCTTACGTCTCTGTCACCATTGCACGGTGGGTGTGTTGGGGGCAGATTATGTGGGTCTTCGATTTTGCAGGGCCACAGATGGACAGCTGTACCAGGCCCCTCATCTGCACCTGATTTGAGGCTTGAGTTTTATACTTTGCTGCTACTATAGTAGGTTGAGATTCTTCGAAACCCCAGGAGGGGAGCACATGCATTTTGCATAAGGGAGGGAGGCCAATCATTAAGGATCAGAGGACGGACTTTGGTGAGCAGAGTGTAAGGCAGTTCCCATGATCCCTGGATAATGGTGTCCACACGCCTCTACAATCTTCTTCACTTGATTGTGGGCAGGACCTGTGACCTACTTCTTATCAATTGAATATGACAAAGAGGACAGATCGCCCCATGATTACGTTACATTGCGTGAGACTCAGTCTTCCGGGCAGACTGTCCCTACCTTCTCTCTGTCTGCCTCCCTCCCTCCCTCCTTCCATCTCTCTCCCCCTCCTTCTCTCTGCTGACTGTCATAGAAGTAAGCTGTCATGGATCCTACAGCTGCAGGAAACTGAAGGCTGCCACAGCCGTGAGAACTGGGGAGCAAATCTTTTCCCGATTGAGCCTCCAGTTGAAGATGCAGCCACGGAGAGTGAGTACACACGTCATCACGCTCTCCTCTTTCTGAAAACCTTCATTAAGTAGATAAGGAATGTATGTCAAAGTGCTAGCAGTGTTCAGTGCATAAGAAGCAGTCAGATATTTCCTCCTTCACCTTCTCCATTTGCTCCGTAAGGCTTACTAGAAAAAAAAAAAAAATCCAAATTGATGGTAACACATTTATAACCTGACCTCAAGCTCACTTTTCAATCTTGTCTTTCTCTGCTTCGTCAATTCCAGCCAAACTGATTCACTACAATTAGCCCTTTCTGCCTCCACGAATATCCTGTTTCCTTCAGAAATGCCCTCTTTGTGCACCTGCTGTGACAGTCTCCAAATTTTAGATCCTAAAGAGCTGATACGCCATTTTTATCTCGTGATCTGCCCTAGCCACCCGGTCGTGACACTTTTCCCTACCATCCAAGAATTTATCAGTTTTGTGCTCCTCATAATTTTCTGCCTCAAAATATATTTATCTGATGTTATCTTTTGAGTTAGCTCTTCAAGGGCACGAATAATGCTGTATGAACCTCTTACACTTCAGTGTGTCTTGTGTTTATTAATGTCATAAATATATTTGGAGTATAACTACACAGAGCAGCTTCACTCCTCTCTTTTCTGGCATTTTCTTCTTTCCTTATCGGTAGTGTCACTGTTGTTTTTAAGAGACCTTATAGTGACATTTAAGACATTAGCGGTGTTCCCTGCTTAAAAACTCTCTGCTGGAGGGGCGCCTGGGTACCTCAGTCGGTTAAGCATCGGACTTCAGCTCAGGTCATGATCTCACGGTTCACGAATTCAAGCCCCGCATCAGGCTCTGTGCCGACGGCTCAGAGCCTGGAGCCTGCTTCGGATTCTGTGTCTCCCTCTCTTTCTGCCCCTCCTCCACTCACACTTTGTCTCTGTCTCTGTCTCTGTCTCTCTCAAAAATAAATAACCATCAAAAGAAAAAAAAAACAAAAAAAACAAAACAAAAAAAAACACCTCTGCTGGAAATAACACACATACAGGTAATAACTCAGTGGTTGAGAACACAGACCCTGGAAACAAGGTTCCTGAGTTTGAATCCAGACTTCTGTACTTGGACAATTTAGGCAATTTTCCTGTGCCTTAGTTTGCTCTTATTTAAAATAAGGTAATAGTGGTACCTAGTTTACTGAGTTGTTTTGAGGACTAAGTGTGTGTGTGCATGTGTGATGCATGCGTGTGCACGCCTGCGTCTGGGTGTGTTTTAAAACAATATTTAGGACAATGTCATATCAGTTATTATTTTTGTATGTAACATAGAAGGAAAATAACAGGTGCAGGGGTTCTGTGATACACAGTAATAACAAAATGTGAATTGGAGAAAAGAACTACATTTGTAAGGAAACCTTGTAATAGAGTCAGTCACTTTTTGCCCTTTCTTCTACATAGTGGTTCACAACGGGGGCTGGTTTTTGTGCACTCCACACCCCCCCCCCCCCAGGGTTTGGCAGCCTCTAGAGACTTTTTTACTTTTATTTTATTTTTTTTAATGTGTGTGAGAGAGAGAATGTGTACAAGCAGGTCAGAGGGGCAGAGGAAGAGAGAGAGAGGGAGAGAGGGAGTATCCCAAGTAGGCTCCATGCTCAGAATGGAGCCCAACATGGGGCTTGATCCCACAACCCTGGGATCGTGCCCTAAGCTGAAATCAAGAGTCAGACACTCAGTTGACTGAGCCACCCAGGCGCCCCTCTAGGAGTCAAGACTGGGGACGTGCAACTGGCATCTAGTGGGCAGGGACCAAAGACGTTGTTATATATCCCACAATGGACAGAAAATTCCCCCGCAACAAATAACTAAACCAAAAGGTCACTAGTGCTGAAGTGGGGAAAGTTGTTCTAGAATCATATGAAATGTAATGGGAGAAGACATATTGCTTGTGAGTAACGCCTTCACATCAGGCATAATTACAGCTTTATTGCAAGTCAGTTTGTCATTCATAAAACAAATGCTCATTCCTGCTTAGTTCTTTTAAAGGGGTCAGTTATGTGGGTTAATTAGTGTTTGCAAAGTCCTTTGAAGATGTAAAGCCCTATGTAAGTGCTATTTCTTATTAATTACCATTCTGGCAGACCTGTGCTGTGACCTAGTTCGTTCATTAGCACAGCCAAACCTCAAAGACCTGAGCGACATTGAAGGATTTTTGATAAGTTGAAACTTTTAAAATGAGAAAGATAGGCGTCAGGGACCCAACCCAATTTCAGGTGGCTGGGATTTGAATGTATATAAATTGCCTCATTAAAATCAAGAAAACTATAGGTTTTGATTTGGGGTCTATTTGTTAAATTGGAGTAAATTTCTTCCAACTTTGCAACACTGTATATAGCAAAGGAGGGTGGTAGCTGGGTTCCCTAATACAACTTTAATAATTGTGAAGAAATGAAACTAATTCATAGGAAAAATTATATTATTTATATTTATAAACGGATCCTTTCTGGCCCATGAGTCACGGTGTAATTTAGACTGTCCAATAAAATAAAGACAATAAAATGGTTTGCAAAAACCTCAAGAAACCAGGGCACTGGGTATAGTACAATACACTTTTTTCTCTAGGTATGAAATGTAAATAAGGTCATAAATACAGTTTTATGCTTTCACTGTATAAATGTGTTTACATTTCAATATAGCTCTTAATCTCACCAAATGTGACCTTTTCCTGTTAGAGCATGGTAAATCTAGCCTGTAGATTTACATAGCAATGTTATCTTCAACTCAGCATCAATCTGGATAAAATATTTGTTGGCGACATACTGGGGTATACCTGGGTTGGCTAGCCTTATTAAGGCATAAACCCAGGTGTATGATTTAGCTTTGTCAAATTCTGATGGGTTACTATGTGCAAGCTTCAGTGTAAAAGGAAGGGGACAAGGCATGTCAAAGGGGGAAACATGGATTATTTAATAAAGAGGAGAAAACTACGCAGTTGTCTAGAAAAAAAATAGACAGTTTGGAACCCTCATTGCTTAAACGAGACATATTTCATATAAATCAGATATTTAAAAGCAGGAAAACAGGGGCGCCTGCGTGGCGCAGTCGGTTAAGCGCCCGACTTCAGCCAGGTCACGATCTCGCGGTCCGTGAGTTCGAGCCCCACGTCGGGCTCTGGGCTGATGGCTCAGAGCCTGGAGCCTGTTTCCGATTCTGTGTCTCCCTCTCTCTCTGCCCCTCCCCCGTTCATGCTCTGTCTTTCTCTGTCCCCAAAATAAATAAATGTTGAAAAAAGAAAAATTTTAAAGCAGGAAAACAAAGCCATACAAACAATACAAATTTAGGAGAAGAATGTTTTAAGTGTTGAAAACAAAAACAAAATAGAAGCCAGAGAAGAAAGATTGCTAACTTTAATTTACAAAATTTATAAAAATACTCTGCACTAAATACTGAAAGTAAGTCAAAAGCGGTGACACAGCAGGGGAAATATTTGTAATGAAATAGTAGAAAAATGACTTTTTTCTTTGTGATGTGAAGAGCTTCCTAAAGAAAGTCTATTAACTATATAATAAATAACAAATGCAACTTTATATAAAAAATGTTCAAAAACACAAAAACGTATGTAAAAAACCCCAGCTATTAAACTTATAAAAAGGTAGATTGCTCATTCATAACAAAGACATACTGAAGTATATTTTTCTTTTTGCTGTAGAATTTATAAACCAGGGACACCTGGGTGGCTCAGTCAGTTGATTGTGTGACTTCTGCTTAGGTCATGATCTCACAGTTTGTGAGTTCAAGCCCCGCGCTGGGCTCTGTGCTGACACTCAGATCCTGGAGCCTGCTTCAGATTCTGCGTGTGTGTGTGTGTGTCTCTCTCTGCCCCTCCCCCGTTTGCACTCTCTGTCTCTCTCAAAAATAAATAAGCATTTAAAAAATTGAATAATAAAATAAAATTTACAAAGCAAAACTTTGATACTTTGTTTCAATAAGAATGTGATAGAACAGATATTCTCATACTTTTTTAATACAACTATTTATATTTATATCATGTATATTATTGATCCTCTATGGGGGCAAGTGACAATATTATCAAAATTTAAAATGCATTTATATTTTGGCCAATTTATTCAATTTCCAGGGCTTTATCTTATAGATATAGTTACATATGTACAAAAGGCATATTTATGAGGATAGTTACTGTAAAATCACACCATGAATGAAAGAGAAAACATACATGTTAACAGAAGTTTAATTAAATAAGTGATGGTGTATCAGCCCATGAGAACATGAAACTCTGGTATACATAGAAATGCCTTTTCTTTCTTTTTTTTTTAAATTTTTTTTAAAGTTTATTTATTTTTGAGACAGAGAGAGACAGAGCATGAACGGGGGAGGGGCAGAGAGAGAGGGAGACACAGAATCTGAAACAGGCTCCAGGCTCTGAGCTGTCAGCACAGAGCCCAACGCGGGGCTCGAACCCACGGACCGCGAGATCATGACCTGAGCTGAAGTCGGCCGCTTAACCCACTGAGCCACCCAGGCGCCCCTAGAAATGCCTTTTCTAAGAGTTTCCTTTTTTTCTACTTAATATATCTCAGGCAGCTGTAGGACACTGGGAGATTCTTTGACCATTCGTATGTTTTTAAAGGAGATACAATCTGGTATGCTCATACAGGTTTCCCCCGATAATCCAAAAAGTACAGCTTTCCTATGAAAACTTACCTAAACTTTGCCTAAAGTGAAGACGCGAATACCATTAATTTATACAGAAATATTTTCGAGCATTCCCATGCCCAGAAAATCATCTCTGTTTGGCTTTTCTGAGACCTTAGGACACAGCTTGGTAACAGGAGCACAAAATAAATCGAGGGAAAGCCCAGATGCTCACAGATGGTACATTTCAGAGCTGTGGTGGGCCTGATGGGAAAATGCTGAGGAGGGGGTTCCTGGGGAGGGAGCTGGGCAAGGCTGTGCTCATGCTCAGGGCTCACCCTGACTCCATGGGGGCTCACTGCAAAACCAATACTGAATGCTCTCTCCCTCCCTCTCTCTCTCTCTCTCTCTCTCTCTCTCTTTGTTTGTAAAAGCGAAAATCATCTTCGGGTTTCTTATGGTTAGCAAAAACAGCTTTCTCAAAAAAGCAAAGTGGCATCACACAAACTTGCAAAACGTTGGAGCTACTAGTACATGCTCTCCCATCTCTTCGAGGTCACACAGGAACTGTCTCCTCTAGAGAAGGAAGCTGAGACTCTAAGTAGACAAGAGCGAGAAAGAAAAATTTCCCCTTTTCTTTCCACTCATTTGTACCTTCTAAATTTTGACTGTGTACATACTATCTATGAAAAGCAATGTATTATCTATTGAAAGGCAGGTCAGGTGAACTACCTGTTCACAACAATAAATATAATCACCAAAGCCCTTAACGTTTTCCAATATTTATGCCACGTCACTGCTCAGGGATGTAGGAGATTTTGTTGCCTTATCTACGTGACTGTGGCATAACCATCTTTCTGGTAGGAAAATGAACACTATTTTTATATTTACTTTGGTATTGAAAAACGATCATATTTGGTTATTCAGTACATAGAAATAAAAGATCTTAAAATAAAAATGTTTTGTTTATTGAAAAAAGCCATGCAAATAAACGATGCCAGTTCAATCACATAACAGAAATTTCGTTGAGTCAAGAGATGCCATTTAATTGATATGGCCTAGATTAAGAAGACTTGTCTATTTTCTTGATCCATTTTTATATTGACTAAATTTACCTGGCATTCATGTTTGGCATGAGAGCCAAGCTAAATTCAAACTATGCTCTGTGTTTGTTTTTTCAAAACTAAGTGCTAATTCTAAAAACTCTGTGTGATCACTTAATTTCTCTTTCTGTTGCTTCATTATTGGTGTTTAGAAATGCACTAGATTTCTCTACACTGATTTTTTTATCCTGTGACTTTACTGAATTCATTTATCAGTTCTAGCAGTTTTTTGGTGGAGTCTTTCGGGCTTTGTATGTAGAGTATCATGTTATCTGCAAAGAGTGGAAGTTTTACTTCTTTCTTGCCTATCGGAATGCCTTTTATTTCTTTTTGTTGTCTGATTACTGTGGCTGGGACTTCTAGTACTATGTTCAATCACAGTGGTGAGAGTGGACATCCTTGTCTTGTTCCTGACCTTAGCTGAGAGCTTTTTCCCATTGAGGATGATATGAGCTGTGGGTTTTCATATATGGCCTCGATTATGTTGAGGTATGTCGCCTCTAAACTTACTTTGCTGCAAGTTTTTATTATCATGAATGTCTGTTCTACTTTGTCTGCATCTACTGAAATGATCATACGGTTCTTACCCTTTGTTTATTGACATGGTATATCACATTGATTGATTTGTGAATATCGAACTACCCTTGCAACTTAAGAATAAATCCCACTTGATCATAGCGAATGATTTTTTTAATGTATAGTTGGATTCAGGTGGCTGGTATTTTATTGAGAATTTTTGTATCCATGTTCATCAGGGATGTTGACCTGTAGTTCTCTCAAAAAGTTACAAATAGAACTACCCTATTATCCAGCAATTGCACTACTGGGTATTTACCCAAAGAATACAAAAATACGAATTCAAAGGGTTACATTCATCCTGGTATTTAAATAGCAGCATTATCTACAAAAGCCAAATTATAGAAGCAGCCCAAGTGTCCATTGACTGAAGAATGGATAAAGAAGATGTGATTGATATGTATATCAATGTTGCACACAGTGGAATGTTACTCAGACATAAAAAGAATGAAATCTTGCCATTTGTGGGGCGCCTGGATGGCTCTGTTGGTTAAGTGTCCGATTTTGGCTCAGGTTATGATCTCATGGTTCGTGAGTTCGAGCCCGGCATCGGGCTCTGTGCTGACAGCGCACAGCCTGGAGCCTGCTTCAGATTCTGTGTCTCCCTCCCTTTCTTTCCCTCCTCTGCTCTCTCTCTCCCTCAAAAATAAATAAACATTTAAAAAAATCTTGCCATTTGCAATGACATGGATGGAGCTAGAGAGTATTATGCGAAGTGAAAAAATCAGAGAAAGGACAAATGCCGTATCATTTTACCCATACGTGGAATTTAAGAAACAAAACAAATAAGTAAAGGGAGAAAAAACGAGAGAGAAAGAGCAAACCAAGAAACAGACTGTCAAATACAGGGAACAAACTGACGGTAACCAGACCGGAGATGGGTGGTGGGGTGGGGATTAAAGAGGGCACTGGTCATGACGAGCCGTGGGTGATATTGAATCACTCACCTGACACAACGTTATTACGTTAACTAACTGGAATTTAATAAAAACTTAAAAAAAAAAAAACCAACCTTGTCTAACCACAACAGAGATCCACCGCTTTCTCTCCTTGTTATTTTTGCACTGACAATGACAACACGTGGATAGTGGTTCTTTTACGGTGACTATAGATAAGAAGATATATATAAGATCTGGCTCATCCAAAATGGATACTTTGGATTAAGGATGAGATGGAAAATTATAGCGTATAGTAATTGCTAAGTGAATTAGCCTCCATTCAACAATGGCTGCCTTTCTCTGCCCCATGAAACCAGAGGACACACTTGGAGAAGATACACTTTCCTCCTCCACGGTATCCCTCAAAATGGCTGTTGTCTAGCGCATCCTGGTCTGTAATATAAATTTATTATTTGAAGGAGCTTCCCCTTTTGTTGAGGAAATCCCAACGTACCATCAGTTTAAACTCTTCTCGCTAGAGAAATTTGGTCACGTATTCTTTGCAATATTATCTCCTAGGAATAAGTTCATTAGAAGATAATCAGCAAAATACTTTTTCAGACAGTCTGTTAACAGCCAGGCATTAATGCTTGCCTCGGTGGTAGCAGCTGCCAGACTCATGATTCACTGAACAGGACAATAAATTTTGACCTTATTTGATTTTGTTAATGAGTGTAAATGAGATCACTGTAGGCGCAGTTGCTAATTATCAGCTACCATCAAATACCTGATGGGAGAGATAGAGACGATATGCATCATTTTAATCATATCCATTTATTTGAAGATAGTGAGAATGTTCCAGTTCCTGGTTAGCATCACTCTTTAATGAAATCCCACGTATATGGATGGATGGATGGATGGATGTGCACAGGTGCTCATCATAGTATCACTTGCAATGGAAAAAAACGGGGAAAAATCTAAGTGGTTATGTAAATAGAGTACTTCATGTAATACTATGATAGGCAGCCATTAAATTATTGAAGAAGGAGTTAATGGCATGCAATGTATGTAATGTATATACAGTATGCAATTTTTAAAAAGCATATTTTAAATGCATAGAAAAAATACAACCTTATTGATCTTCTATCAAAATAGGAACACCAATTATTTGTAAGTTCGGTAGTTACGACTACCTTTTTTTCCTCTGTGATTTTGAGTTTTTCAGTACTTTTGTACTGAGGGGAAAAGCTCCAGTAAAATGAAATTAGTATGAACTTAAAAGTGACACACTGAGCTCTGAAATTGAACACCGAAATCAGAAATTTTATTTTTCTTTCCTACTGGAATTCATAAGATGTGTTCACTCTTTTCCTCTTGGCTGATTTAATTCTTCAGACCTCTACTCCTTTATAATGATTCCTGAATTTGTTTCACAAGTTTTTACTTAGTGGGAAAACAGGAGTTATGTTTGAATCGAGTCCTAAACTGATAGCACAATCTCGCTCCAAACTCCATGGTGGTGGTGTTGACACCAGTCTGGGACTGCTGGGTCACAACCCCTCTCCTCCACGCTAGTCCCACCTTCCTGGACGCCTAGCACCTGTGCCCGAACTACCAGATGCGACAGTGTGAGAAGGAGCCTCATAGACACGTTTCTCTCCTGCTGCTTTCTTTAAAAAAAGAACTGATTTTGCAGTACAACACATTCGAGTGAATAAGAAATAGAAATTCACCAGGTGTCCTTTGGGTAACTGACAGGAACCATAAATTTGGAAGCCAGGAATGTACATCAAATGCATTGTAACTCAACCACAGGATTCTCAGTTTCTTCAGGACTGTCTCGGGAACTTTTAGGATAAATTTAAAGACTGGGTGCGGTTTAGCATTCCTATGTGAATAAAACATCAGCTCACAAGTTGTGCCTGTTAAGGCCCACAAATAAAAATCAGAAGAGAGAGGGCAGGTAGACAAAATAATGGCTTGGTCCTGAGAAACCATTGAAGGAACGTTATTTCCTGGTTGTGGGAGGGGCTCTTCCATTCACCAGTATCCCCAACAGCTTTCGCCAAAGCTGCCTCCTCAGCAGGAAAACTTTGTTCTAATCAACAGGCGTCCCATTGGCCCATCAGTCTTTAATAAATGATTTCTGGAAACAGACAGGAAAGATACACACGTTGTTATTACTTACAGCCTCTCCTCTATGTTCACAGAGATTTTGGAGTTTGTTTGGTCTCCCTCTCTGCCTCTGAATGTGCACCTATTTTCGAGGTCTGTTCCCACCCTCACCTGTCCATGTGTCTTCCTCTAATCTCTTTAATTTCCTCTAATCCTACTGTTATTAGCCTAAACCAAACAAGTTGATACATAGTCCCTCTGTTTTACTATAGTGATAGTAATCTTAGTAGGTCTTTCAGGGAGATCCAAAATTCCACCTACATTTTTAGGGTTTTTTCCCCCCATTTCAGTTATAATTTATAGAGGTACATAGCAAACACCTATTGGTTAGCCGATTAGATATTATTGTACTTTTATATTTCTATTTTTATCCAAGGAGTGTAAAACAAGTAGGAAATAAAAATAAATAAGATAAAATTAAAAAAAATAGTTCTAGTACTGAAAAGTTGGTAAATGAATGTTATTTCATAGCCTTACTGACGGATAATTTATGGAATTGATACTTTTTGTTAAAGATTTGGAAAAATCAAAACAAACTCCCTGGTGGGGCAATAATGTCTAATTTCAAAGGCAAAAACAAAACAAAACAAAACAAAAACACCAAAAAACAAAAAACAAAAACAAAACTGGGCTATTAAGGAATCGGCAGAGGGAGGCACTGAAATTTACTCTAGAACATAGTCAAAAACTAACTGCAGACATCAGATGCTTTCTGTGTGTTTGGAGTGGGGTCTGGGGATTGTTAATGGCAGGAAACACCTGCTACCAGTTTTAAGTTGTGCTGTGCGGTGGTTGCATGCTGGACTGAGTTCGTATTGCTGGCTGATGGCTCTGGACTGCTAACTTAGTAGCTTTGAGCTGAAGCACACTTCTAGGTAGAAGGGCTTCCCTCAAGGGATAGTAGAGAAGATTAGAGTTAATACCTGCAAAGGATTTAAAACCACTGACAGGCACCAGGGACAGATAGATAAATTTTTGTGGAGGCCTAAAGCTTATAAAACTTTCCAGCTCTTCTATAACAAAAAAATTTTTTAAACGAACACAAAATTAGATATGCCATCAAGTGGTATTGTTGGGAAAGGCAGAGTAATGTGCTTCCAAAATCCTCTCCTCCATAAAAGCAACAAGAAAACTTGCAAAACTTGTCAGGTTCAGCTTTTTTTTTTTTTAATTTTTAATTTTTTTTTTAAGCAACCTGGTAATTAACTAAAGGTTTGCAAAAATCGAGGGGATGTTTATCTAAGAAAAACGGCTCAATTTTGTTAAGACTGGTGAGCTTTGGGGGCGCCTGGGTGGCTCAGTTGGTTAAGCGTTCAACTTCGGCTCAGGTCATGATCTCACGGTTTGTGGGTTTGAGCCCTGTGTCGAGCTCTGTGCTGACAGCTCAGAGCCTGGAGCCTGCTTGGATTCTGTGTCTCCCTCTCTCTCTGCCCCTCCCCTGCTCACGCTCTCTTTCTCTCTCAAAAATAAATAAACAAAATATTTTTAAAAAAATGAAAAAGACTGGTGAGCTTTGTGGTGTTTCCTCTTGTCCTGTCCCCGATGCCCTCACCCTAACTCCATGGCAGTCGTAAAAACCAAAATCCATAGTGACGGTGAAAAGCAGCAATCCTGTAGCCTGAGGAGGGTCTGGACAGACCCTTTGTCAGAGACTTGTCCTGATTTGGCCCATGTGGCAGCTCCCAGGAAAACCCAACTGTAAGGCTAATTTTAATTTCACTAGATCCAGACAGGGCGCCGGGCAGGAGGGCACTGATGGGAAACAATCTGGGGCAATTGTTCAACACTGTGGCTGCCTGAGCTGGGATGACTTTGGGACAGACTGCAGGCTAACTAACCACCTAAAAGGAAGGGAAAACCGTAAGTAGCAAGGCAAGTGGATGTCCTCAGAAGCCTTTGAAAAACTCCCAGACCCAGGGCTGGGCATGTCCTCAGAAACCGTCTGGAAAGACCCCAAGTTCTCACCTGTGGCTGACCTTGAGGCTCTGAACCAGTGGGAAGTGAAGCCGAGAGCAGCAGCATCGTCAAGGCCCGGCTGAGCGTGCAAGGCACCCTCCGACCCACACACAAAGCCCGACCTCCTAAGAGACCTTCTGTGAAATAAAACCCTCTCAGCTCCAACTTCATCCCCGACCCTCTCGGCTTCTTTGGAAGCATCTCGACCCCTAGGTGTATCAACAGAAAGCAGCTCTCCCTTATGCGTCAGAAATAAGGCATTATTGAGACAAAACAAGAGAACTACATGTATCGGGTACCCCACTATGCTCCAGGGATGCTACGTTTTATACAGGTGAAATAAGAAAACAGGTGTGATAGGAAATTATTTGTTACTCACGATTTTCCAGTCTTTAAAAAGCTCAAGCCATGATCTCACGGTCGTGGTATCAAGGCCTGAGTAGGGCTCCGTCCTAAACTCAGAGACTGCTTAAGATTCCCTCTCTTCCTCTCCCTTTGTCCCTGCCCTGCTTGTGTGTGTGCACGCTCGCTCTCAATCTCAAAAAAATAAAAAAATAAAGAAAAAGAAAAAAACAAGGAAAGCCTGAGAAACTGTCACAGTCAGAGAAGCCCAAGAGACGTGATAACTGAGTGTCATGTATCCCAGATGGGACCCTGGAGGAAAAAAATGTATTCGGTAAAAACTAAGGAAATTCAAGTAAAGTACGAACTTTAATAATAATGCATCAGGGTTGATTCATTAATTGTGACAAATGTGCCATACTAATATAAGATGGTAATAGTTTGGGAAACTGGGTGTGGGTTTGTAGGAACCCTCTGCATTATCTTTTCACCTTTTCTGTAAATCTATAACTATCCTAAAATAAGAATGTTTATTTAAAAAAATTCTGGAGACTGTTATGCTAAGTGAAATAAGTCATACAGAGAGAGACAGATACCATATGTTTTCACTCTTATGTGGATCCTGAGAGACTTAACAGAAGACCACGGGGGGAGGGGAAGGAAAAGAAAAAAAAGTTAGAGAGGAAGGCAAACCATAAGAGACTCTTAAAAACTGAGAATGAACTGCGAGTTGATGGGGGGTGGGAGGGAGGGGAAGGTGGGTAATGGGCATTGAGGAGGGCACCTGCTGGGATGAGCACTGGGTGTTGTATGGAAACCAATTTGACAATAAATTTCATATTTATAAAAGAACGCCTTAGAGGGGTGCCTGGGTGGCTCAGTTGGTTGAGCGTCCCAGTCTTGATTTTGGCTCAGGTCATGATCTCATGGTTGTGACATGATTAATCCTTGATTAAGATTCTCTCTCTCTCTCTCTCTCTCTCTCTCTCCCTCTTTCCCTCTTTCCCTCTCCCCTGCTGGCACTCTCTCTCTCTCTCAAGGCAAAAACAAAAATGCCTTAGAGAACATTGTTAGTATATGGCAGAAGGGAGATTCAGATTCATGATCTTCGTGTTATACACAGCGACTATACCATCTTTCTAAGGCTGCCATCACAAAATACCACAAACTCGGTGGCTTAACCACCAGAAATTTACTCTCTCACAGTTCCAGAAGCTAGGAATCCAGTATCAAAGGTTTGGTTTCCCCTGGGGCCTCTCTCCTTGGCTGGCAGATGCTGTGCTCTCACATGGACTTTCCTCCCTACAAACATCCCTGGCACCCTCTGTGTCCAAATTTTCTCTCCTGGAAGGACATCAGTCAGACTGAGTTGGGCCCAGCCAAACAGCCTCATTTTAACCAAGTCACTTTTCTAAAGGTCCTGTCTCAAATAAAGTCACATTCGGAGGGACTGGAGGTTAGGGCTTTAAAACGGGAATTTAGGGGGAGATACAATTCAGCCCATACAGGTACTTTTGATTTGGGGGGCTATTTATTTATTTATTTGGTTAGTTTATTTATTTTTGAGAAAGAGAGAGAGCAGAGGAGGGGCAGAGAGAGGGAGAAAATCCCAAGCAGGCTCCGTGCTGTCAGCTCAGAGCCTGACGTGGGGTTCGATCCCATGAACTGCGACATCATGACCTGAGCCAAAACCAAGAGTCGAATGCTTAACTAACTGAGCCACCCCGGTGCCCGACATTTGGGGGGATAAAATCATGTATATTTAAAAGCTATCTTAAGTATGTTTCCATTTTCCATTGAAGACATTTACTCTTGGCAGACACACTCTGTGAAAATCTGGGTTGGAGCTGCCAGACCCTGCTTTCTGTGAGCGTTTGCCCCAAATCTACAGACCCTGTATTTTCTTCCCTTCACCTGCCTTTCCTCTCTGGCTTTGCATTTTATCCTCATCTGGTATCATTCCTTGCCTGAACCTAACGTACCCGTACCCGAAGATGTCCTTTCCTCCTGACTGAGGTCTTTTTTTCTGGGGGCCTGAGTTACAAATTTTTATTTTTTACTCCCTGAAAAAATCAACGTGTACCAGCACTTTTAAAGAAATGTCTAGAAAGTTCCATGATATTTTTATGATAATGTAAACCTTTTCCTTCCCTCTTCTAAGTCTGAATACCAATCCCAGGATTCATAATCTCTCATTTTCAGAGCTGTCTGGAGGTAATAGATGGGTGGATTTTTTTAATGGTCTAAAATCTTTGGAAATTATAGCTGCATGAGAATGTTTTATAGGAAATATAAAAAGGTCAAAAGATGCAAAATGCCAATAATAATTTGAACTGAGGAATGTTTTGATTAAGCTTTAAATTATGTTATATAAATAAATTATATGGGTTTGAATGAGCTGTAGGATTTCCCTAAACATCTAAAGAATTTTGAAAGAGGGAGGATATCTATAATTAAACTAGTAAATCTTTAAATAAGCAGTACGTAAATTATGGAGAAGCTCTTGAAACACTTACTGGAAATAAAGATGAGGCAAAGAGTTAGGGTGTGCATAGGTAAGTATATATATGTATAATTATATATATGTACTTTTTTGGTTTGGGATGGTATATTTCTGAAACATTAAATATATTAAATATTTTAATACTACAAGTATATTACACAAGGGGTGACAAAATAGATTAATATGTTAGTGTCACAGGGTTCTCTGGAGGCTTAGCCATCCTATAACTTCTTACTCTTAATTTAATAATGGGAAAATGGAGACCTAGAGAGACTGTATACATTCCTCAATTCCAACAACCATATTCACAAACCTAAATGTGTTCCATCTTATGAATGCAATAGTCCAGTTGTTGTCGAAAACTGATCTCCATGCTCCAGAACCAAAATGTAACATGAAGACAGAATTTGGGGCTAAGGAGGAACAGTTTTATGACTTTTTTAGGCAAAGGAGGGCACAGAAGGCTAATGCCTTCAAAACTGCAGACCCATCATGGTAAAGGCTGGAAAATACAGGATCTGGGTGGTTTCTATAGGAATCTGGTACATGCTACCAGCCGCGTTCGTCATGGCTTCAAGGTGGTCTCATGTCTATCACTGGCGATGGCCATCAGAGTCTTGGTACCAAGTATGGATACCAAGTTCCTAGAACAAAGGATTCCTTTTTTCTTAAGTTTATTTATTTTTATTTTGAAAGAGAGAGAGAGAGCAAGCGGGGGACGGGCAGAGAGAGGAAGAGAGAGAATCCCAAGCAGGCTCTGCCAGCGTTGAGCCTGATGTAGGGCTTGGTCTTACAAACTGCAAGATCTTGACCTGTTAACTGACGGAGGCAGCCAGGCATCCATGGAACAAAGGATTCTACAGAAAAACAAGTGACGGGAAGGGGGAGGCTTCAAGAATGAGGAAGAGAAAAATTTGTTCAGAGTCAAGCATTGCTGGGGCATTAGTGTGTCCATCTTATCTTCCGTCCATCTTCACATTTGTATAGTGATTTCAAAATGAAATGGAGAGCGATGCAAAGAAAGTCAGGAGAGCGATGCAAAGAAATGACCCATTTTACAAGGTAAAGAAGTCGATATGAAGATTCCAGTCCTTCCTACCCCTCCACACGAACACATACACACACACATGCCCCTATTCCATGACATCATGGTTTGCTCGCTGATACTCGCTAACTGAGAGACTCAGGATGGCTGTGTATTCCTTGACACCCTCCCTGGGGGGAGGAAGGAGCTATTCCTCCGTCCTTGGACCCTGGGCTGGCCTGTGGTAGTCTGCACTAATAGAATATGCTGGAAGAGACGCCATGCTAGTTCCATGCCTCTAAGAGGGCTGGTGCATCTACCTTGATCCTGAATCCTGAACCAGCATATGAGATATGCATTTGCCCTGCTGAAGCGACCATCTAGAGGGACCCTGAAACCGAGGAATAAGACAGGGACCCAGCGGAGCTCAGCCTTATAGACACATGAGTGAAGGCACGTGGTGACCCCAGGCAGTGTCTGCCTGAATTCCTGGCCCACACAACTGTGGGATAGAGTGAAATTACTGCCATCTACAGGCAGTAAGTTTGGTGAGAACTTGTTACACAATCATAGATAACTAAAATACTACATTTTGATTTAAATTTAGGAAGAGCTATAACATTAATTTCAGGAAATGACTATATTTACAAAAAATAATCAATATGATAACTTACCGAGGCATATTAAGATAAGTGGAAATATAATTAAGAAATACTCATGCCTTGGGGCGCCTGGGTGGCTCAGTTGGTTAAGGGTCTGACTTTGGCTCAGGTCGTGATCTCACAGTCCATGAGTTCGAGCCCTGCGTCCGGGGCTCTGTGCTTCCAGCTCAGAACCTGAAGCCTAGAACCTTCTTTGGATTCTATGTCTCCCTCTTTCACTTTCTCTCCCCAGCCCATTCTCTCTCTCTCCCTCTCTCTCAAAAATAAATAAACATTAAAAAAATTGAAAAAAAAAAAAAGAAATACTTGTGTCTTTAAGATTCGATCAGAGGCTATGTGAACCCATTAATGCACACAGGCACGGGTCCCTCTTGTCTTTAAAGTCCTGGAAATAATTGTACTCCGGAGTGCATCACCACCAGCCTCACTGGGGAGCTTGTTAGAAATGCAAGTCGGTTTCTGGACCTGCCCCAGACCCCAGCCTCAGAAGCTGCATTATAACAGGTGCCTTACCTGTAAAGCTGTAACACTGAACACGGAGAAGCACTAGTTTAAATAGTTTTATTAGAAGAAATAGAAGTTAATGCAAATGAAGGTGGGAGGAACCGTCTTCATTTTATGGTGCAGTACCTCTTTCTCTAGAATGTTTGGACTGTGGTTAAATCTGAAGGGGAAATTGTTCACATTCACTCTCCTCTTCCTCATTCAATTGCAAAGGTTGCTAGTTTTGGATACCTTGATTTTCCTTTAATATCACATCCTTGTTACATGCACAATTTCTTTAAATTTTTTTTCAACGTTTTTTATTTATTTTTGGGACAGAGAGAGACAGAGCATGAACGGGGGAGGGGCAGAGAGAGAGGGAGACACAGAATCGGAAACAGGCTCCAGGCTCTGAGCCATCAGCCCAGAGCCTGACCCGGAGCTCAAACTCCGGACCGCGAAATCGTGACCTGGCTGAAGTCGGACGCTTAACCGACTGCGCCACCCAGGCGCCCCAACACAATTTCTTTAGACCACAAATATTCAAGGATAGGAGAGTGGGGACGCCTGGGTGGCTCAGTAGGTAGAGTGGCGGACTCTTTATTTCTGCTCAGGTCATGATCCCAGGGTTGTGGGATCCAGCCCTGCATTGGGCTCCACGCTGAATGTGGAGCCTGCTTAAGGTTCTCTCTCCCTCTGCCCCTCTCCTTCACTTGCTCTCTCTCTCTCTCTCTCTTTCTCCCTCTCTCAAATAAAAAGTAAAATTGAGGGGGGAAAAAAGAATAGGAAACTATACTTTCAAATTGGGGCGT
Organism: Prionailurus viverrinus; assembly: GCF_022837055.1. Taxonomy (NCBI): domain Eukaryota; kingdom Metazoa; phylum Chordata; class Mammalia; order Carnivora; family Felidae; genus Prionailurus; species Prionailurus viverrinus. The sequence continues at coordinate 78,781,046 of NC_062561.1, read as the reverse complement.
GTATCCTATACGTATTTAAGCTATAGCTTAAATTATATGAATAAAATACATAAATCCTTTTATCAGTTCTTTGAAAATAAATATTTTACAGGCTAGGCTAGTGAAGAAATAAATCCAACAGAAATACTATTACAAATGGAATCATTAACCCCGTTCTGATTTTATGGTGCCGGAAAAAGATGCAGCAAATCTGGCAGGTGTCCAGAGAAGAGAGACTAAATTCATTCAGACAATAAAGTGACCCCCTCTGGCCAGACTGGTTGCCCAGCGGCACACCCAGCAGGGGAGGACCTGGTCAGGTCACCGAGGTCATTCCTTTGATATCGTTCCACTGCTGCCATCTACTGGTCAAGAATGAATTTTCCTCTGTTGGCCTTGCTGTTTTAATATTCACTGGTTTATGTGTTTGTCTTTCAATAATTCAGCAAATATAACTGAAGGTCTCTTGTAGGATAGGCACTGGAGATGAGGCAGTGAGACACGGGGCTGGCCTCAGAGTTCATAGTTTGGTTCAAGGAAACATCGGGGCCAGGCAATGACCTCGAAGGGGTGACCCAGGATGAGAAGGAGCAAATGGGAGAGACATGGAAGCAAGTCTTAAGGACTTTAAAGAAGAAGTACAAAGAGATGGTTCAAATCTGGGGCTCCAGGGGCACTGAGGATGGAAGTCCCACTTGTTATTTTGGGGAAAATGCCAAGCTCCTGTCTCAACTTTCTCATCCTAGAATAGGGACATTTAGAGCATCGTCCTCAGGACGCCTGGCTGGCTCAGTCTATTAAGCACCCACCTTCGGCTCAGGTCATGATCTCCTGGTTTGTGAGTTTGAGCCCTGCATTGGGGCTCACTGATGTCAGCGCAGAGCCCGGTTCACATCCTCTGTCCCTCCCCAGCTCGCGATCTCTCAAAACATAAAACAAAACAAAACAAAACAAAACAAAACAAAACAAAACGGAACATCAGCCTCAAAGAGCTGCCTGGGAAGAAGAAAGAAAATACAAGCAAAGGGCTTAGAAATGTGGGTCAGTAGTAAGGGGCCAAAAATGTTCATTGTAGCCTGATTCAATAGTATTCTTCCTGGGCTTAGGGCAAAACATGTAGGCAGTTTAAGAGCCCGCCTACTGGTTGCACAGCATGAAAGAATGTGTACAGGTGCAGTTTGCCCGGGACAAACATGCTACCCAGGTTGAAGGTTGCGGCTCACCGGGTCATCATCCTGCCTTACCTTTGTCAGGCCAGCCGATTCCTCTTCTACATCAGGTGGGTTTTTTTTTTGTTTTGTTTTGGTTCTGTTTTTGTTTGTTTGTTTTGGAGAATCAGTTTTTGTTTTGTTTTGTCTTTCACCATAGTTTCCTCACCTTTGTGCATGGACTAAATATCTCTGTTTCCTTTCTTCCCCAAGTGGAAGTTACAAACTTACTCTGATTTCACATCCCGTTGTCTGCATTCTGGATCCCTTATTGAGCGGAGACTGTCTGGAGTCACTGACATTAAAAAGTGTGTGTGTCTACCCGTTGCCTGTTACACACTTTCCATTTCAGAAACGCCTCTCATCCTCATGCCAGCCCCTAACTGCGCATTCTCTAAGTTGCTCCTAAACGCTTTAGTGTTTCAGATTCTCACTACGGTTCACCCACTGCTCTGTGTGATCCCACAACACCACGTGGCCAGTACTCACCATCCTGTCTAAAATAGCCGTTGCCTGTAGCTTAGACCCCACGTTGTGTTTGGTTGGATTATTGTACGTTCCTTGGGGACCACTGGATGGAAGGAACAACCTTTCTTTGTTGTGTTGGTTTTTTCTCAAATACCAGAAGGCGTATGAATGAATATTCCTGTTTGCTCAGTGTTGTGGTTGTGGTTGTTTTTTTCCTTGGGACACAAGCGTATTGCAACTTAGAGTGTCTCTGCTTATTCAAGTTCAGACCAGGGGGTGAGGCCAGAATCCTCGGGTGAAGAGTTATTAGAAGCCCTGCCTTGAGTTAGTTTTTTCTGTGGAGGTCAGGTATTTTAAAACTGACACAGAAGAAGAATTACTTCATCTTCATGCCTAGATACTGCTGTGTATTTTAGTGGAGAGCTTCTGGGTGTGTGTGTGTGTGTGTGTGTGTGTGTGTGTGTGTGTTTGATGTACTTCATGCGAAAACACGAGACCCATGAGAAATAATAGTGAGTCCCCAGAGTTAAATCTCTCAAACAGAAGAGCCCCAGACAGTTTCCTGGGGGCAGTAAAGTCACCCTGAAGGAGGCAGGAGAGAGTTGGATGAACCCTGGGGTACAGGTTGGTGTTCAGCTCTGGGGAGATGCTTCTGGAAGGCACACTGGGAGGTCACCCAGCCCCGGGACAATCAAAACTCTTTATGAGAAGGGACAGTAGAGAGGGAATAATTAAGGCCACCTCAATAGCACATCCAAAAAGCTGTCCCCACCTGGATGGGAACAGCATGCTCTCTCTGCTACATTCCAGGTTCCATGGGAACAGGATTCAGGCTTACTTCCCTCACATGACTGTCCCAGCAGCTCGCCTGGTGACTGGCATAGAGCTCCATAAATATTTGGTGATTGACTAACAAGAGGAATGGCCTCACCGGATGATAAGGACACAGAAACCTGGAGCAAGGGGACAGGCCAGTAGCCGAGTCAGGCTGAAAGGTGGGGCCAAAACAGCCAGTAGCACGCTGGCACAGGAAGGGCTGCGTGGCTGAATAGAGACTGGCACCCACAGGGAGAAATGGAGAATTTTCCTCCCTAAAACCAAGAATCTCCTGTCTTGGCTTGTTTTCTGTGGATAAGGGAGGTCTTTGGGTGCAGGGGAATAGTATTCGCCTTGCCCATTTTGTTATTGGCTCATGACTGGTATGGCCCAGGGAAGCCAAGCCACCATTCAGCTTCTATTTCTACCATGTCATGTGATAAATGATTGTTCCTGGTAACACTTGTATTCTTATATTTTATCTCTTTCTCCAAGCCCAACTGAAGTGCCCTTTACTCTACACGCACATAGTACTGATAAGGAGTAGATGTGCTATTCGTCCTATTTCCAAGTATCGATGAATGAGATCATCAGTTCTTAGTTGTATGTAAAGAGGAACTCAGGGAGGAAGAAGAACTGAAATCCGTATGGCTTACAGAAATTGTATGAAGTGAGGTATAAATCTATTGATCAAGAAATATTATTTGTAGAAAATACACAAAGGAAATGGTTTTAGTATGAGTCACAGAAAGAATTTAAAGATCTTTTTCTCTCCCACAAGAATGAATGAAGAGTAAACAATCTATATTCCTCAACAAATATTTATTTATTTACAAATTAAAGTATAATTGACGTTAACATTGTATGCGTTTCAGGTGTACGACATAATGATTCGATATTCGCATATATTGCCAAACGACCACAATAAATCCGCCCAGCATTTGTCGCCACACAGAGGTACCAAATTTGTTTCTTGTGATGAGAACTTTTAAGGTTTACTCTTTCCACAACTTTCATATAGGCAATTCACTATCATTAATTATAGTTACCTTCCTGTACATCACACACCCATGACTTCTTTATTTGTAACTGTAAGTTTGTCCTTTTTGAGCCCTCTCCCAACCCCCCTCACCTCTTATGCATGGCCCCACTGTTATGTTCTCTGCAGATATGAGCTTGGCTTTTTGTTTGTTTGTTTGTTTTAGATTGCACATATAAATTAAACCAGACAGAATTTGTCTTTCTCTGTCTAGCTTATTTCATTTAGTATAATGTCCTTGAAGTGCAGCCGTGTTGTCACAAATGGCAAGATTAAAGTCTTTTCGTGTCTCACTGGTATTTCATTGCACCCATATACCTCACCTTATGTATGCATCCATCTTTGATGGAATGAATATTTATGAAACATCAACTGTGTACCAGGCACGATGTGGCTTCTGGGAATTACATAGTGATCAAGATCATGAAAATGTTTGCTTTTGTTGTTTCTACAGACTTAAAGAGTACAGAAAAATAAGCCAGAAGTCACGGTAAAGTATGAAAGTGTTTAGATTGGGGAAACAGGGGCTGGAGAAAGGCTTCCTACAGGGTATGGTGTCTAAGTTGGCGAATGGTGATGAATGGGGATGGGATGTGTGGGTAGAGAAAGAGGGTCCCAGGCAAAGAGAAGAGCATCAATCAGCAGAGACTGGTGAGGATTTTACTTTCATCCTAAGAGCAATGGGGGTTTTTAGAAGGGGAGTGATACATTCAGTCCAGCTTGCTAGAAAACTGTATCTGACCCTAAGGTGGAGAATACTTTGGAAAGGAGGAAGGCTGGGGATAGGATTACCTGTTTGAAGGCTGTTTGTTATTTATCTTGAGGTCATTACAAGGGGTGTGCCCCAGGAGTGTGAAGTATTTGCCTTGGTCTGCAACATCACTTGACTTTTAATCAGTGCCTCTTTCCCCTATACGTTAACACTCAGTTTTCCTTCAATTTTATTCCAATAGTTGGGCGTTTTTCCTTTCTTTTTTTTTTATTATATTTTTTTTCTCAACGTTTATTTATTTTTGGGACAGAGAGAGACAGAGCATGAACGGGGGAGGGCAGAGAGAGAGGGAGACACAGAATCGGAAACAGGCTCCAGGCTCTGAGCCATCAGCCCAGAGCCCGACGCGGGGCTCGAACTCACGGACCGCGAAATCGTGACCTGGCTGAAGTCGGACGTTTAATTGCGCCACCCAGGCGCCCCTATTTTTCCTCTCTTGTAACTCTTCATCAGCCTTTAATGAAACCAATCACATCTAATGTTGACTAACGCTCACAATGTGCAAAGTCCTGTGTGTTTTTACTTGATGTTTTCAACATTCCTTTGCAGCGGGTGATTTGCACGCACAAGAAAGTTTCAGAAGCGTTGTTCTAAATCTTTCTAAATCTTTCAGTGATCCACAAACCTGTGACCCAGCTACATCACAATTGCCTGATGTGCTAGTTAAAAAAAAAATGCAAATTCTCAAGCTCCACAAAAACCACACTGAATGAGAAACTCTGGACATAGGAACAAGGCATATAGTTTTAGAAATTCCCCATGTAATTCTGATGCATAGACATATTTTAATCCTAGTATAAGGTAAGGGAAACCTCCAATATCTGCATTCATTTCTATAGTATGTGTGAACAAACAAAATTGTTCTTCTCACAGAATATTTGGAGCAAAAACACCACATAATTAGCTCCCACTTTATTTATGAATTTGTTTAAAGAGTCATTCAATTATGATGTTAAGGATATTTTGCAAGTATTAAGAACATTCAAAATGGCTCCAGGAGAATATATTAGAGAGGTTCCATTGGGTAATAAATATCTGTCTGTAGACAATTGACTGTGTCTTCAGAACTTGTAGCTACTCATACAAGAATCAGGGAAGCTCTGTTTCCCATTCAAATTCACAGCGTGCCTGACTTTGTAAGGCATTTAATCACAGAGTTTCATAACACAGAGATACTAAATTCGGATTGTGGAAACCCAGTGTTTTAAAAATTTCCATTTCTATTAAATCATCACCTTTGAGGGTTTTCACGCCAACAAGGGAAAATAAGTGAAAAATGCACAAAGGCAAATGAAACGTGCTCCTGTCTGTTATTAGCTTCAAAGCAGAATATTTCACCAGGACACCATTGTTCTGTCACCTTTTGTGTGACGTAGGCCAGGATGCCTTGATTGCCTGCAATGGGACATTTGTACACAGAGCTGGGTGACAAGTGCTCCCTGGGGACCGCTGGGGGCTTTCCATGCTCCAGTCTCAGAGAATCACATGCTTATTAGAATCGGGCCACAACCGTAATGAAAGAGGCATTTTCTTTGGTGTCTGAAGTGTCTGTGTTAATATTCTAAGCTTTATATCATCTTGTGGGTAGACCAGTTGTTCGTGTAGGAAATTAAAGCAATTCTACCACAGGGAGTTATTTAGCTGGGGATGATGTTAGGTTTTACCAGCACGTGCAGTGTCTTACGCTGAAACTTGCAGTGGGGATATGTTTTGAATGCTTCACACACAGTTTTGAGAATCTTATATTTTAACCAAGATGATTTGATGCCCAACTGGAAGTCAGCTGTTTGTCCTGCGTGGTTTCGGAAGGTTTTCTAACATTCCCACCACCTCCCCTTCTCTTTAGTAGTAAAATCTAATTCCCTCTTGGGCTCTATGTTCTGATTTCAGGTAAAAATGAGAGGACCACTAGGTAGGGGGAGCAGGGAGCTTCAAGAGCTGTTGTAGCTTATTAGGAATGAATGTCTCAAGTTAATTCTTCGCTGGCAAGCATGCACAGCAGGGGCAGGAATGATTAGCTGGACCGCGGTTCATGTTGTCCATCCATGGGTGGGTGTCCTAGCTGGGAGGGTCTACACTTCCCAGCCCCTCAGCATGAGGTGTGGCCGTGTCACTCATTCTCTAATAGATGTTGAGTACAAGTGATGTGTAGCATGGCAGAACCAGGGGTTTCTAGAAGCGGACACTCCACCTTCACTTCCTCCTACCTACCATTCTCTAGAGGAACCACAGAGGGAAGGAACCTGGATCCCGAATGAACACGAGCAGGAAAGCTGCTTGGTGACTTGGAATACCCACCTGACACTGCTTTCTTTTTTTGATCGAGAAATAAGGCACTACCGTCCTGAGCCATTATCCTCTGGGGATTATATCTGAGCACAGTTTAGTGTCTCTATTAAAATGGAGAGAATGGCTTGCAGAGGAAGAGAAGCCCTGTAGGCAAATGGCGCCACTTGGAAGGAAGGAGACCGTGGGGATGGCAAAGATGGACTCCTGCAATCCACACATTTGTCAGGGGCTGGTCCTCACTTTCAGTAAGTGCTGTAGTGTTTAGTTTTGATGTTATGCCATTTTTTTGATCCGGACTAATGTAAATAGTAACTGTACATAGTAAATAAATGTTCTTATTTGCCCACATTTTCAGTAATAAAATATTTCCTGAGTACTGACTATACAACAGCCCAGTATATGCTGGGGGATGGGAAAAATGGCAACCAAAGACCAGCTCCCAGCCCATAGGCCTTGATGTCCAAGGTTTAGGCCAAAGGAATTGAAGAAGGGCAGTAGAGTGGAGTAGAACAGAATCACCTTAGAATGTTATCAATGCTCTAATGGAAAGAGGTCCAGAACGCTGTGAAAGCCACAGGAAGACAGTGGTTCTACACGCAGGCCATTGGGAATGATTCACCAACTTGCAACTTTCAGTGCTTAGGATGAATGAGTCAGCTATCTTTAGATTGAAGATATTTTTAGTAAGCAACAAAAGTGAAAAATAATTGCAACAGGTTGGGTAAAATTAGAATACGTAGCTTGAAATACTTGGGAAATATTTACAAATGGAAACCAGAGAATGGAGAGAGCAGAAGCGGACAGCAATCCGCTGAGTGTGAGTTAATGATGAGACTTCAGCAGGACACTCAAGAGGGATCGCTGATGTCTTGGCATTTCTCTCCCCTACCGGCCAGTAGACATAGCACAGAAGGATAACAGCGGTGGGCAGCAACGAAATTCTTTATCTTTGCTGTCACGGGTTTTATCAGCACCCTTCTTCTATTACCTCCACAACTCTACTGTCTATGCCTCTGCTTGTCACGTTCCATACTAGATTTTGAAGATCGAACAAGGTGTCGAGCACGAGTGGAAGTCAGCTTCCTAATTTGCATAATTTCTAAGTTTGCTGACATTCCAATTTCTGTTTAAGGAATTACTACTTAATGAAAACTCTGTCCAAATACCTGTTCAATGAAATCATCACTGATCTTATTTTTTTAAAGATGGAACTTTTCCAATGAAAATTTTGTGGTGTTACTACCACATAAAACTGGTCATCTCCCCACCAAATTATGTGTGTCTGATATGAATCAAATGAAGGTACACGTAAAACAGCCAAGATTTTGGTTTTCTTATTTTTTAATTTTTTAAATGTGTATTTATTTTTGAGAGAGAGAGAGAGAGAGAGCGCAAGAGAGAATCCAAAGTGGGCTCCAGGCTCTGAGTGGTCAACACAGAGCCGGACGTGGGGCTCGAACCCACGAACCACGAGATCATCACCTGAGCTGAAGTTGGACAGTTAACCAACTGAGCCACCCAGGCACCTCAAACAGTCAAGAGTGTGTAAAGGTATTATTTATTAACCCAATTTCTTCTTTCCCCTTTTTGTTTATCTACATGTACATGAGAATGTGAACCACTGATTGATGCTTATAAGAAAGGAAGGAAGGGTGGGCAAATGAAAAGGGATATAGTAGTTCCATATGTGCAAGTGAAACCTTTTTTATGTTATTAATTCTAAATTTAGAAGAGGTTTTATGAAAAAGGCCAATGCAAGGCTGAAACATGAAGAGTGCATCTGATCTAGATATGATGAATCAGGCCATAAAGACTTGAAATTTCCAACTAAAGATGCTTTCATTTTAGCCCCTAATTATGGGTCTCCTCTCTGTAAAGTGATTTGTCAACCCAGCTCCAATAAAAACAAATATACGGAGTCAAAGAGCAAGGAGAAAGTACATTTTGTGGAAATCTTGAGCATGGAGCCGAAGAATATGCAAGGAAGGTGGACAGAGGGAAGAATGCCCCTGCGGAGGGCAAGTAACTTACAGAGGAAGGAAATATTTTTCTCGAGTCCCCATGCTGTGGCGTGCAGGGAGACAGTGAGATTTTCACACGGTGTCTTACTTCATTCTGTGGCCCTGCAAGATAGACAGCACCATCCACTCCAACTCTAACCCACGTTCTCTGACCCTATGGGCATGTTGTTTCTGCTGTCTGCATGCATTGCAAGGAGGTGACTCCCAGAAATCAGAATTATTGGTACATAATGAGGGATCCACATTTTGTAGGGCTATGAGCCTGAAGGACAACTTAGAGAGTTTTTAATTCAATAATGTCACCTTACATTTATTCATCCATTAGAAAATCACGTCAGCAATACTTTAGAAATCTATCCTGAATCCCACCCCCTACACACCTCCACTGAGATCGCTATTTCGAGCCACCATCATTTCCTTGACTTACTGAAATAGCATCTAATTGGTTTCTCTCTTCCACTCTTGGCCCCTTAATGTCTCTTCTTCACACACTGTCCATGATGACAGTTGTCAAAAGTAAATCTGATTGCCTTCTTCCTCTGAACAAAATTGTCCAAAGATTTTGCATCATGCACAGAGTAAAAGAGAAAATAAAATACAGATTCTTTCTTACCAAGTCCTGTATTAAAAAGCATCGAGACATCTCACTGATTCCATCTCTTCCATCCCTTACACTCACTGCTCCAGCCCTTTTACTGTTAGCCAGACATGTCAAGAACCTCCAAACCTCAGTCCTTTCCAAATATGAGAAATACAGGAGAAGAAATAAAAATGATAAGGCAGGGATGATTCAAAGATTTTTGTTCACAGCAACTGAGTTAATGATGATGCCTTTTATTTGGATGGTAAGGAGGTAGTTTCTTTTAAAATTTATATTAGGGAGAAAATTTAAACATAACCCAAACTAGAAGGATAGTAATATAAAATCCACATCCTCAGCTGTGATGAGAACACTGTTGTGAGCTGGTGCCTAGGCATTTCACAGTATGATGCCCCTGCTCGCCCCCGAGTCTGGATGGACACTCACAGAAGGTTCTGAGGGTAGGATTCCTTCCCCAAGTCCCCATATTCCTGGAACACCTTTTAAAATAACCACTTAGAGGGGCACCTGGGTGGCTCAGTTGCTTGAGTGTCCAACTCTTGATTTTAATTAGGTCATGATCTCAGGGTCATGGGATCAAGCCCTACAGTGGGCTCCATGCTGAGTGAGTGTACAACCGGCTTAAGATTCTCTCTCCCTCTCTCTCTCTCTCCCCCTCTGCACCTTCCCCAGCTCATATGCTCTCTCTCTCTCTCTCTCTAAAATAAAAAATAAAAAATAAGATAAAATAAAATAACCACTTAGAGTTGAGTCCTTGGAAAGTCAGTGACCTCTGGCCACAACCACCTTGTAAGTAGCAGTACCACCACCCTGCTCTCTATCTCCTGGTCATCTGTGACCTGGGACAGAGGGCAGCCTTCACCTGGCTCACTCTGCACCACAACTGTCCACCCCCATTTGGGGTATCTGCAAGTAACAAATCTTGTGACTGTACTTCCTTTGTGTGGGTGTACTGAAACCATGCTTTCATGCAAGCTGACCAGGGTTTTCATTTCCCCAAAGAGGGAGCTCAGAGGCTGAGGGAGCTACCTGACCCACCCCCCACCCCCATTTGGCCTGAGCATCCTCATGCAGCCAGTCTCGATCTGCACATTCTTCATTTGGTGCTCCAGCTCTGGCTTCCCAGCACATCATCATCCAGCTGAAGCAGTCACCAGCTCGCTGAGATCCTTGTTCCATCCACACTTTAATTTGATGGTTCTCCCGCCACCTTCCACCACTACTACCTACTGAAGCACATCCCAGACCTCACACCATATATTCTTGTTATCATAAATTTCAATCAATTTGTAATTTTTTTAATGTTTGTTTATTTTTGAGAGAGAGAGCGAGAGAACGAGCAGGGGAGAGGCAGAGAGAGAGGGAGACACCGAATCAGAAGCAGGCTCCAGGCTCTGAGCTGTCAGCACAGAACCTGATGTGGGGCTCGAACCCACAGACCATGAGATCATGACCTGAGCCGAAGTCAGACACTTAACCGACTGCATCACCCAGGTGCCCCACAATCAATTCATTATTACATGTATTATGCATCTAACAAGGAATCTTTTTTTAAACAACCACAATGCAACTATCATTCCTAAGAAATGAGCACTAATTTCCTAATATGATCAAGTATTTATTCATGTTCAAATTCAGAAAAGCACCTTTGATGAGTCACAAGAATCAAAAGTTTTCCTGTATATTAAGTTTTAGATGCTTATTGGGAACTTTTTCAAGATGCCAAGTAAGGAGGTGATCGTATGAATGTGGAGTCTGGGGACTTTGGGGTGGGAGATGTGAAATTTGGAATCAACAGCATGTATATATAAGACAATATTCAAAATTTTTTAATGTTTATTTATTTTTGAAAAAGAGAAACAGACAGAGTGTGAGCTGGGGAGGGTCAGAGAGAGAGAGAGGGAGACACAGAATCCGAAGCAGGCTCCAGGCTCTGAGCTGTCGGCACAGAGCCCGACACCAGGCTTGAAGTCACAGACCATGAGATCATGACCTGAGCCAAAGTGAGATGCTTAACCGATTGAGCCCCCAGGGGCCCCAAAAGCAGTTTTTGTCTAGAGGGAGGCTTTGCGGGCAAAGGGGCTGATTTCTCACTAAGTGGGAAATATGGTAATATCATGAAGCTATCGTTGCCTCGGACTGTGGTCCTCCAGCAGCGGAGGAGGGATTTGTCAATGACGTTGTGGAGTGGCTCAGTGAAAGGTGAGCACGAAGCCTGCTGAACCTCTCGAGAGATCATAGTAACATCTCCATGGCACCCCAGACTTAGGACTGATCTAGAAAATCATCAAGTTCTCTATGTCTGGTCTTCTCTCTTGGAAAAGTGACACCCTTAGTACTTGTGGAACCAATTCAAAGTAAGGTCTTGTTCACAAGTAGAAAATCACTACTTATAATCAAAACTTTGAGGGCAAGAGGGCCTCAGGACAGCACAATGTCAGGTGTGCTAGCAAGGAGACACTTGGGACCTCACAATTTCTTTATTAATTCACATTTTGTGTCATCTTGGGGCACCTGGGTGGCTCCGTCAGTTAAGCGTCCGACATTTGGCTCAGGTCATGATCTCACAGTTCATGAGTTCAAGCCCCACATCTGTCTCTCTGCTGTCAGCATGGAGTCTGCTTTGGATCCTCTCTCCCTCTCTCCTTCTGCCCCTCTCCTGCTTGCCCACGTGCTCTCTCGCTCTCTCTCTCTCAAAAATAAATAAACGTTGAAAGAAAGTTACATCATCTCTTGGATTGCATCTTTTGAAGCAAGAAAGTTACGGTTTGAACTTATGGTTCTGTTTGGCTTTGTAGCCATGATGGGCCAAAGACAGAAGACGGGCCGCTATGACCCTTCGTGGGCCCTTTTGTCTGAGGAATGGGAAGCTAATGGCTGTAGAGAGGAAGGACCACAAGGAAATGACAATCTTCTTCATTATCAAAGGTTCATTCCAATAAAATCATTGAAAGCATTAACTACTGAGGGATCGTGAACCCTGAAATTAGTCGTGGATACTGTAGTTAGCACGAATGAGTTAGAAAAAGAAATGAAGCGATTTGGTGCTCCAGCAGATGTTTTTCTGAAAACATGTACCAAAAGGTGGAAGGAAGTTCAAGCGTATGGTGTCTCACAGAAGAAAAAAGCAATCACATTTACAGCGTCACATTTGGCGTCCACATAACACCTTTCTTCTGACAATTGCAAATTAGTTGGCTAATCATATCAGATCTCCTCCTCAGTGAAGTTAAAATATTAATGGACCAAAGACGGGGAAAGATCCCGATCCTATCCGCACCGGTTTCAGCCAAGCAACCGTGAGAATGGACATAGCAGAGAGACTGTCACTGCCGCATGTACTAAGACGTCTGGCTGGCCTTCAAACAGGACATGAGACCCCGTGAGCCCCGGCTTCCTCAGCCGTAACACTGCCCTCAAAGGTCGTTGTCAGATTTTATTTATTTATTTATTGTCAGATTTAAAATGAAAATGTGTGCAAATACATATATAGCTTACACAAGTGTCCGGTGTATGGGAGGTGATCCGATTATTAAAATCGTAAGTTTGGCCACATTTTGCACCCACTTGTCAGCTATGCCTCCTGAGTGCTCAGAATAAGTGCCTAGAAGAACAGTCCCTGTCCGTCCTGTTATTCTTGAACCGAGGTTCGTGCTTTCCCATGATGAGCCTGCCACCCGAGAATGAACGCGACTCTGTGCCCACTGGCGTGGCCAAATACAAAGAAAGCAAAGTGCTTTTGTGCGGTAGGATTTGGGAGTCAGGCTCTCACTTTGTGGTCTAGAAATAGACTCAAAAGAGCCATAAATATGTGGATCATTGTGGATTCACAGCAGACCACGAGCAGGGAGTTTGGATGATATCAGGGCCACTTCTTTTAATGTGAGACTGTGAAGGATGAGAAGCACCAACCGTTAACTTGATGAGACAGACGGAATGGGAAGGTGAGAGGGACAAGCCTGTTTCTGACCAACGTGCGTCCTCCGCATTGGAATCACTGCCAGTATGCGTGGGCACAGGTGCCCTCCCCAGAACTTGGGTGGAAGTTCTGGGGCTTCCTGATGGTATCAGGAAAGGTCTTTCTCTTTGGGTGCCCGCGTTGCACACCAGCATCTGGAGAGCAAAGAAACAGGAAATGTGCACAACCGTTTTAAGTTATGTTATTCTTCCAGCTGTGTGGATTTTCCTCTTACGTACCTGGATTAGTCATTACATTCCAGTATGTATATATCGATGCTTTATTATAAAGGATCTATCCACGATTACAGAGACTGAGAAGTTCTAAGTTCTGAAGTGAGCAAACTGGAAACCCAGAAGAGCCGATGGAGGAAGGTCCAGTCAAAGCCCAAGTCCACAGGCAGTTGAAGACCAGTGTCCCAGCACGAAGACAGACAGAGTGAAATTTCCTCATCCCCAGCCTTTTTGTTCTATTAAGACCTCCAGTGGATTGGATGAAGAAAAGCCATACTAGAAAGGGCGATGCGCTTTCCTCAGTCTACTGATTCACAGGTACACCCTCACACACCTGGAATCATAGGTGACACGTGTCTGCGCATCCAGCCAAGCTGACACCTACCAATAACCATCACAATGCCCCACTCCTTGCTGGGACACATTAGACCAAATTTATAATCTGGAGTTTAGTATTGGAAAATTTCTTACATATGATATGTTCATGGATTCTTTACCCTTAAGGGATCCAAGAAAGAGATTCAGGGGTTTGACAATTGTGTGTGTGTGTGTGTGTGTGTGTGTGTTCATGGATGTGCATGCATGCATGAGTGTGTACGTGTAGTGGATATGAGAATTTCGGGGGGAAGAGCTCCAGAGCCTTCATATGACTCTCAGTTGAGGTCTTGATACAAAGAGTGTTAACCACAATGTGGTTCGATACCACAGGATATGGATCGGAGTCTTGCGTGGGGCAGAGTTGTGTCTACACGCACAGACCTCTTCAGCAGGAAAACTCAGAAGGGAGGCATCACATTTTCCACCCTGGTGTTCACAGCCCTAACGTTCTGTGATCCTTCTAGACAGAGAATTCAATATTTAGTAATTTGATGCTTATTAAGGCTTGTGTGCTGATTCACTAATATAACTAACTCTGAGAAATGTTACTTGGGATTTGTGTCCTTTGGGGGACAGATACTTTGCCGTCTTTGAGTACCCAATGACGAGAGATGTCATTGTTCTGAGTCTCTTTGGGGTTAAGTAATTTTAATTTTTTTTTCAACATTTATTTATTTTGGGGACAGAGAGAGACAGAGCATGAACGGGGGAGGGGCAGAGAGAGAGGGAGACACAGAATCGGAAACAGGCTCCAGGCTCTGAGCCATCAGCCCAGAGCCCGACGCGGGGCTCGAACTCACGGACCGCGAGATCGTGACCTGGCTGAAGTCGGACGCTTAACCGACTGCGCCACCCAGGCGCCCCATCTTTGGGGTTAAGTAATTTTAAATCATGGAGCTTTCTTTTCTTTTTTTCTTAATTTTTTTTAAAAAAATTTATTTATTTTTGAAGGAGAGAGAGACAGAGCGTGAGAGGGGAAGGAGCAGTCAGAGAGGGAGACACAGAATCCGAAGCAGGCTCCAGGCTCCGAGCTGTCAGCACAGAGCCCGACGCGGGGCTCGAACTCAAGAACTGTGAAATCATGACCTGAGCCAAAGTCAGACGCTCAACCGACTGAGCCGCCCAGGTGCCCCTGGAGCTTTATTTTCTAAGCTTTACTTATGACATTCTGCCATATTATTTTCTAGGCTTCCATATGGTTTTGTCTCTCACTTTGAGAGACAGAGCTTAGCCACAGTATAGAACAAAAATGTCGTTCCCATTACAGGACCCTAAACCCCGTGAAACAAAAATCTGAGAACGAATGCAAAATAATGGAAAGCCTTTAAAAGTACATTTTATATTTTCTTCAGAAATCTGAAGGGATTCTTAATGTTTTATCTCAGTGTCTCCTATTTGTTTGACCATTTTCCTCATTTTATGCTGAAGTATTTCTAAATAACAAGAGGAAAACGGTTTTATGGTATCAATAATTTAAATTCCTTTTAATTTAAAAACTGCAACCTTTTAAATGTCACATTTGTCTCAAATTCTACTTTTCATTACAATATTCCCTGAAGCGTGGATCTTATAACTAAGAGAGCCTTTGTAGTCATTATCATAAATATGAGGGTGCTCGGAATCACAATGGTGTGGGCTTTTCACAGCCTACGCAGCGTCACAGAGCATTTTAAGATGGCATTTAGTTAGCCATAGAGCCACCCAGTGAGAGCAATCGTTCACATGGATATTGGTGGAATGCACGCTTTGAGTAATGTATTTTACTTGCTTTATTCGGTGTTAACGTGAAATTGTATGAAACATCACGGCTTGGATCATCAGTTCATACGATGGGAACAATGCCTGAGAGCCCCAGCAGGTGGCAGCAGATAATATCGCAAAAGGGGAGGGGAGCATCTAAAACATCCAGGCCCCCACAGGCTCTTCTCTTTGCTGTGACTGAGTCCTCCCACCCACACCCCCACCCCCCCCAACCATCCTCAAACGTGCAAGTACCATGCGTGTACAGGCGGATGAGGAAATAGCTTCTCAGGATGCAGATAGCTATCATATTAAGGCAATAATAATAAAAGTAGCTAAAGTTTATTGAGGGATAAGTCGTTCTCGCTGTCGCGAGCGCTTACCATGTATCACTTACCTAATACTCACAACACCCTTTCTGTTGGTGTGGTTATCATGCCCATTTTTACAGACAACAAAACGAGGCCGGGGGCTCCGCCCAAGCCACTGAGTGGAGGAGGTAGGATTTTAGACCAGGACGTCTGGCTCCAAAGACCAGTCTTTTAACTGCACTCTTATGCTGCTTAACGGTGGGATATGTAATGATTGATTAAAATTAAACGTGTTAGGAAAAATACAATGAGTCTTCAGGAAAAAAACCCGATAATTGAAGATACTCATTTGATGATGGAGAAATTATGCTGTCATTAGGGAGTCATCCAGTAAGAAATAAAGAAACTAATGAGTAAGACTTAAGTCATTCGAGCAGGGGAGAATGTGGGATTTCAAAAAACCCTGGAGTTCTGTGGCGTGAACCCTGAAGGGGGGCGGAGAAAGGTGGTTTGGAAGGGCAGGACAAACAGGGGAAACTGGTGAGAGCACACAGAACCTCGCAGGACCACTGGGGGGCACAGAGAGGCCTCGGATCTGGAGCGTGATTGAGGGAATCCATGGCTGCGTGTCCGTGTGCTCTACCCGCCCTAATTCCATGACGACTTCTACATCCCAGTGCGATCTGTGCTGTCATGAGATTCCGTAACTCCACCGTAGAGGAACAGGACAGAGCTTAGGGGACATCCACACTCACACCTTCTTTGTGTGGACATTGGGAAGATCAAGCAGATTCACAGATGACCTTTGACTTAACTCTTTACTGACATACCTACTAATGTCTTCTCTGCCTAAAACCTCACTCTCACCCCGGGACACTTATTCTCTGAATACATCCCTCATGTCGGTCCTTCTGTGTCTTTGTTGATCTTGCTTTCCAGAGCGTAGGAAAGATCCTAGGAAGAACATAGGAAAGGATCCCTCCCTCCCACGGCCCCTTTCAATAAGGGTTATTGGACGAATGTCAGGACTGACCAAGGAGAGGCAGAATGACGGGCAGGAGAGACACGGGCCGAAGGCTGTCGGAGAGGCTGGCATGTAGAACCCACCGTGTCTTCAGAGCAATGTGATGCAAGTCTTGTCTCGGCACTGTTAGCTCTCTGGTGTAAGAGTCCTTTCCCGGCCACACCGTAAGTCCCTTCGAGAGGTGAGGCCACGCTTTCTTTAACCTCGAGTCCCTCCCAGCCTTCTCTGTGAACACCTCACGCCGCCTGGTGGCCGGCGGGAGCTCGGTGGCTGGTGGTCGAGGGGGTGTGCAAAGTGGCACCTCGGCCACGTCGGCTGGACACGGGCACCACTTACTCGGGTCTCATGGCAGCCGTGGGCCAACAGGGAGGTGGCCAAGCTGAAATCGGGCACAGAGAGCCTTTCTCTAATTTAGAGGTGAGAACGAACTGTTACAAAACGTGGCCGTGAAGAGCATAGCCAGGTGGTCAGAGCCATAGTTCACAGGGTGAAGAATGCGCTCAGGCAGGATCTGCAGGCCCCCGTCCAAACCAGGAGCTCTGCTCGCTCTTTCGCTCATCGACTGCACAGAAAATTACAGCCCCCCTTGCAGGAGGGTGGGGTGGGCCGTATGCAGGACAGCCTCTGTCCCGGGCTGGAGCAGGGGGTCAGGGTGGCATTGAGCCTCTGGGAGGAAGGCTGGGAGGCTCTGAACAGCCTCAGGAGGACTCAGCTGTTAGCTAGGACCGACTCCCAACACCAGCACGCAGGGGAGCCAGGAGCTCCACACGCCAGTTTGCGGGCACCCCAAAGTTCAGTCCATGACTGTTACCCCGGGGGGGGCCACAGTATGTAGGACCTTTGGGAGCCCCTGTTTTAAAAGCATTACTGACTTGGGGTGCCTGGGTGGCTCAGTTAGTGAAGCAGCTGACTTCGACTCAGGTCATGATCTCACAGTTCATGAGTTCGAGCCCCGTGACAGGGTCTGTGCTGACAGCTCGGAGCCGGGAGTCTGCCTCGGATTCTGTGTCTCCCTCTCTCTCTGCCCCTCCCCTGCTCATGCTCTGTCTCTCTCTGTCTCAAAAATAAATATAAACATTAAAAAAATTTTAAAAATAGGGCGCCTGGGTGGCTCAGTTAGTTGGGCGTCCAACTTTGGCTCAGGTCATGATCTTACGGCTCGTGGGTTTGAGCCCCACATCGGGATTTGTGCTGACAGCTCAGAGCCTGGAGCCTGCTTCGGATTCTGTGTCTCCCTCTCTCTCTGCCCCTCCCCCATTCGCGCTCTGTCTCCCTCTGCCTTTCAAAAATGAATAAATGCTATATATATATATATATATATATATAAGCATTACTGACTTTAGAAGTCAGGTTTAGACTACTTGTGGATATTTCTTACTCTACCCTCTTAAATAATCTCTCTCTCTCTCTCTTTTCCTACTTCTGATGGTCTTTGAGGGCAGATACTGTTTTTCTAGCCGCACTCGAATATTCTGGGATGAATTTATATGTCCTTTAAAACTGAGTAAAAATGCAATTGTGCGTAGAAGTAGAATACACTAAGCAAATGAAGGACGAACCACCACGGATGTCGCCTGAGAGAGCCCAGTGATGATGTGTGAGTACAGGAACAACCAGACAGTATACGTCTTAGACAATGTCTTGTTTTCACTTAAAAAATATTTGGTTCGGACAACACCCGAGCCTACTGGTATACGTAAAACAACATGAAGAGTAGGATCATAAAAACTTACCTGGGTCCTCTGAAGTATTTTTCAAAAACCTGAATGCAATCAAACCTCGATATCTAACTTCCAATTTCTGTTCTAGACGGGGACGAGAGGAACAAGTAAAATGACAAGAATGCAGTCAGCCAAATTGAGGATGTGGGGACTCTACATGAAAAAAAAAAACACTTCTCAAATTATAAATGAAAATGACAAAACAGAGGGGAGATTGTTAGCGCTTAAAAAGAACATTAAGAAAAGACAACGTTTGGGCCTCACTTGCGTCTAAATTCATTCAACGATTTTTTTTTTTAGACATTTGAGAAGATGTGGTGTGACCATAGACTTGATATTAGATTATGTTGAGTAATTATTTTTATAATAGAATATAATAGATATAATAGATGACAGACTTGCGTTAAATGAAGACAACATCGTACATGCTGATAGTACATATCGAAGTATTTACAGACAAAATGATGCAGTAACTTGGATTTCCCTTAAATACGCCCTCAGATGCTTGTGTTTTCAGCTATGACGGACCAGATTCCAGCAAAGCACACCTTCCGTCTCCTCCAAAGTTAGAAAGCAACATGTAAAATAACCCGTGTCACCCCCCCCCCCCAACCCTTCCAAAAAAAAAATCTGTTCAGAGACCTCAGAAAACAGCCCAAATGTGAGGTCCAAGATCACTGAGAGAAGAGAAAAATCAGTGCGCGGAGCCTCACATTCTATGCTGCGACCCAGAAGGCATTTGCTTGTAGTTCAAATAAGCTGGACAAGGGGCGGAGACAGCAAGGAGAAATCTGAGCAGACAGCAGTGACTCTCTTACAGCACAAGGACGCTGAAACTGAAATCCAGCGTACCAAACCAGCTAGGATCTGGGGGGCCAGTTCCCCAGGCTGCGGTGTAAGAGGGCTGCTGTGTAAGTTTCACCAGCCTGGAGGAATGAACTTGAGTTTGGGCTTCCCCGGGAGGAGGTACCCTCTTAGACAGCCCAGACCCTCAGGTGTGATGCTGGAAAGGCTACATTGTAAGAAAAGTGTAAACCCAAAATTGACCATATATTTCAAAGTCTGAAATCCAAAACTCACTCTTGTAGCCACAGACTGGAGAGAAAACAAAATCATACCTTCCACATCAGATGAGGGGGCTCTGTCTCTGCTCCAACTGTTGCAAAAGCCAACTGGTCACAAAGACACTCTACAATTATTTATATTAATATCCAACATTTAATCAATAATCACCAGGTATGTCAGAAAGCAGAGAAAAGAAAAAACAAACCATAGAAGCAGGTGATCCAGATGCCGGACTTCTTACACACAATCCTTACAATAACTGTTAGGGTCAAGAAAACGGATGACAATCTGGACGGTTTCTCCTGAGAATTTGAGTGTCGTAAAAAGAATTCAAAGCTCTTCAAAAAGACAGTAACTGAAGTACATGGTTTTAGTTGCAGATTATATTCAAGTGCAAGGAAGATCTGTCCATTGAAATACCCAGAGAGAAATGATATAAAATACAGAAGGGTACATAAGAGACATAAGAAAGAAAGAGGTCTCATGTGAAATTGAAGTCAGAAAGGGGAGAACAGGGAATAGGGCAGAAATGATAGAATTTAGAAACTAATTGGGTAGTATCTTTGAAGTGCAGAAAGAAAATAATGGCTCTTAAGAATTCCATACTCAGTGAGGGGTGCCCAGGCGGCTCAGTTGGTCGAGCGTCCGACTTTGGCTCAGGTCATGATCTTGCAGTTTGTGGTTTCGAGCCCTACGTCAGGCTTTGTGCTGACAGCTCAGAGCCTGGAGCCTGCTTCAGATTCTGTGTCTCCCTCTCTCTCTCTGCCCCTCCCCTGCTCATTCTCTCTCTCTCTCTCAAATAAATAATAAAAAATTAAAAAAAAAAAAAAGAATTCCATAGTCAGTGAAATCGTCTTTCAAAAATAAAGGCAGAATGAAGGCATTTCCAGAAAAACTAATACCGAGGTAACTTGTTGCCTATGGATCTATACTAAAGGAAATGCTGAGGTGGGTTCAGTTGTAAGGGCAATGATCACACATATGAGACAACTTTTCTGTACAGAAGACCATATGTTAAGGAAAACATGAAAAACAACAGATTGAGTAAATATCTGAGTAAATCTAAAGAACATTGATTGTACAAAATAATGGTAGTAAATGTCTATATAATTTAATATGTACATAAAATTAAAATGCAGACAACAATTACAAAATGTTAAGAAAAAGGGAATACGTGCAATGAAGACATTCTAAGGTCTAGGAATTGTTAAAAAGTACTCATCTTTACCCTACTTTGATAAGCCAGGGAGGTAGGTTATAATTTCTAGAATGATCACTAACAAAGGGCAATAGAAGCTAGAACGGACAAAATGAAGGAAGAGGAATGTGATAAAAATATCTAATTAATCCCAGCGCCCTCCATTAAAGCAGAAGAACATAGAACAGGTGAGATACATATAAAACAAAGAGTACATTAAAGCCCAAATAAAATGTGAATTGAAGACTTTATATTGTGAATAGGGCAATATGCCCTAAACTGATATACAGATTCAATCTAATTCCTATCCAAATCCATGCTCTCTTTTGGTTTTTTGTTTTTTTTTGTTTTTTTTTGGCAGAAATGGACATGTTAATCCTAAAATTCTAATGAAAAAGTAAGAGATCCAGAAGAGTTAAAATAAATTACATTCTTTGTTTTTCAAAAATAGTTTAGAATATTTACGATACGTCTCACGCCTTTCTTGTTAAATATATTCCTAAGACTTTGTGTGCAAGGAGAAGGAGGAAGCTCTGAGGCCTCTTTGTCTTCTTATAAAGGCCCTAATCCCATCTCGAGGACTTCACCCTCATGGTCTCACCCAAATCTAATTACCTTCCAAAGGCCCCAGATCCAAATTCCATTAAGCTGGGGATAAGGGCTTCAACATGTAGATTTTAAGGGTACACAAATATTCAGTCCATAACGGTGAATTTGCAAAATTGTAAGTAACACAGAATCGCTGCTGCATAAATTGCAGATGGAGAAGAAAGTGGATGGAGACTAAAAGCTGGGCAATATTATGTCTTGAAATGTCTTACGAAGGAACTTAGATTTGATTATATAGGGTATGGGACGCTATGGAAGACTTTCCACAGGAGAGTTAGCGTGATCGGAGCAACATTTTTGGTTTATTTAGGTAGCAGTATCGGCACGGATGGATGATAGGGAAGAGTGTTGGAGGCCTCTGGGAAGCATGTAATTAGAGACTGAGCCAAAGCAGCATTTGACAATGAGGATGCAGGGGACAGAACGGTGGTGACGTGGGCGAAGCAAAATCCACAGGACTTGGGGAAGACTAGACAGCGGAGAGAAAAGAAATGAGGGATGGACTGTTGACAGCAGCATCACAAACTCAACCTGGAAAGAGAAGAGTTAAGAGAAGAAAATTCCATCATACAGGTGGTTAAGCTGAGAGAGGAACACACATTTGGACACAAATATACATATACACACACATATACATATATATACACACATACATACATATATACATATACAAATATGTGGATATGGACTTGGAAGACAGAACTTTAAAGGAGGACAGTAGATAGTATCAAATGCCAGAGAAAAGTTAGGTCACATAAGGACAAAACACTAACCATTCGATCTAGCAAATGAGGTGTAGCATTGTGAGGTCGACAAGGCCCTTGTCAAAGTCAGCATAACTTTAAAGCACGGTCTAACACATAGCTGTGGAAAAAGTTCAGTGTATTTATCTAGAAGTGGATTTATCCAGGGGACAATTTACTGAACAGTAAATTGACTGCTCTCTACTCAGAAAGAGTGATTTCCAGGTGACGTGGAAGAGGCTGGTCGTGTGAGCTTGGACCCACCAGTACGTGCCTCAAGTCAAGAGTTTTAAGTGGTTGGATATAGTTCAGTTTAACTTTTAGCTACTTAAGCTAAAAGTTCTTAGCTACCCTTATTCCAAAATGGATAAAACCAATATGCCTTCTAAAGGTCATGACTAATATCCATGTGAAGTTTCTAGAATAGTATCAATTTATTTTCGTCTAATCTACTTTGCTATCTACCTCTTAAAAAATACTAAAATTGCAGTTAATGTCACTATTTTCTCATTGAGCTTCCCTGGCACTTGTTATTAAAACTCCCAGTGAATATCTTTGCTTATTGTCAGAAAATACTTTTCAATTGCCAATTCCCTCGCTGGCTCATTAACCAACAGTGACCAGTGGGGCCTCTTAGTAATTTAATATCAAGGTGAAAACCAATTTGAGATGCCAGGGCACCCAACAGGAGCACAATTATTTCCTATGAGGATTTCATCATTCTCGAACTGGAACGAAGTCTCTACAAGGAGAATTGCCCTTTTTCTTGGGAAACCATGACTTCTTTTGCTGTTAATATTCTATGCACTTATATTCAGTTGGAGGGAAAAACTGTTTTGGCTGATCTGAAAGCACTTCTGTGAAAAACTGCAGGTGGTTTGCATAGAAAAAGAATGTTCATCCAGATTTATTCAGTTTCGAGAGGTTTTAGGGTGCATGAAACTGAGGCGCTAATAACTTTAGCTTAATTTATCTATGGTCTGCTTTTGCTTTTCTTTGCCATCTATGCTCTTTAGGCGAGGTACGGTAGGCAAACTAAAAGGGAAAGGAGTTTTACACAATCCTCTCCTCAACGTCTTGGGTTGTTTGTCAGCAAAGTTAGTGATTATTTTCTATGAAGCTCATTACATAAGTGTAAGTGCATATGTGATGGTGTTTAAGGTTAACAGTACCGTTCGGATTACAACGTCTGAATTTATCCATACGTAAACATGTTGCCTCATTATAATGTACCGAGCGTTATCCCAGGCTCAGGGGTCACGGTGTCTGGGCTTGACCCCGGGCGGGGCTGCTCCAGAGCTGAGTGAACCTGGACATGTTACCCAACCTCTCGGTGCCTATGTCCTCGGTGTCCTCGTGCCTTCCCTGTGGCCACGGTACATTGCTTGGAACAGTTCCCTGAAAATTATAGGGGCCCCAAATGTTTAGTATTCTTTTTTTCTCTCTTCTTTTTCTTTCTTCCTCTTCATACTGATTTTACAACTATTATGTTTCAGCATCTGCTTTGTTAATGTTTGAAAGACACTTGGGAAAAGCATCACAGCCTTAGCCTATATGGAAATATCAATGAGATGTTTCAAATTTAGTTGGAGGAAACTATACTTTTGAAGGTTTAGAAGTAACTGCCTTTGGTGTGATCATCACTTGTTTTGCACAGGGTTGTTTATTTCCCGGAAGGAAAGAGTCTATGGTTTTAATTCCCTCATTATCTGTGCCGAGCAGTAATACTAGTATTTTGTTTCTGATTTTCTTACGCGGTTTTCTTTCTGACTGCCAACATCCTTTCTGGATCGGACCTACTTGTTAAGATTCAAAAAAATAAGGGCCGCCTGGGTGGCGCAGTCGATTGAGCGACCGACCCTTGATTTCGGCTCAGGTCATGGTCTCGTGGTTTCGTGAGTCTGAGCCCCGAATCGGGCTCTGTGCTGACAGCACTGAGCCTGCCATGGAGTCTCTCCCTCTCTTCCCCGCTCTCTGCCCCTCCCCCACTCACACTCTCTGTGTCTCTCTCAGAATAAACAAATAAACTTCAAAAAAAAAAAAAGGTTCAATAAAATAAGAGGCTAAGAGTCTGTTTGGTGAGAGGAAAGGTTGTTTATTCTGCCTGATAGATACCAAGCCATTTCCTGAGGGTGCACTGAGCACCTAATACTGGATTAACCTGTAAGAACAAGCATTCGAATGAAACAGTTTCTTTCTTCAAGAGGTTTCTAGTTAAAGTGGCCAGCGGGTTGAAGCAAGCCCAGTTTACCACATGGTAAATCCTTTGACATAAGATACATAAAGGGCTGTGGGTAAGGTCAGGAAGTTGTTTTAGGTTGAGAGGACAAGAGCTCAGGCGGCCATGAACCCGCCACAGGGTGCCTTTGGGGTTGTCAAAGCAAAAAGAGACTTTATTCAAGGTCATCACAATAGGAGAGAAAGGCCAGGGCTCTGCCTGAACTTCACTCCACGAAAACAAGGGGCATGGGGTTGTTAAGCCACAGATGAGGGGAGAACATAGCCACCTGTGTTTGCCATTGGGTGTCACCCAAAGAAAAAGTAAACCTGTGTCCTTGTGACAGGAGGTGGTTTTGCCACTGGGAGCAAAGCACCCACCAAAGTTAGGCTCCTACCCTCCAATAAAAACTGGGAGATGTTTACACTTCAAAGGGATGACTCCTGGTCCTTGGGAAAGACAGTATTGGGTTCTCCAACTCGCAAAAAGATTAGCATACACCACAAAGAAGCAGACAGAGAATTCACCAGTTTTCTAAAGTACTGTAAGCAGAGTGGGAAGAAGCCTGACTCAAGTTTTCTCTTCCTGAGAGAACATTCGGGCTGTTTAGGGACGCTCTCCGTTCTGGGCACATGACAGGAAGGCGTGGCCAAGTGACTCGAAGTGAGAAGGCGGCCCAAGGCCAGATCATGGATGATCGTGGAAGTCCTGGGGTGGAGTTCGGGCTTCATTCTGCAAGCACTGACACATTTTATGCATGGGAATGAAATGACAAAATTTACACA
The DNA here is from genome assembly GCF_022837055.1 of Prionailurus viverrinus. Taxonomy (NCBI): domain Eukaryota; kingdom Metazoa; phylum Chordata; class Mammalia; order Carnivora; family Felidae; genus Prionailurus; species Prionailurus viverrinus. The sequence goes on along the minus strand of NC_062561.1, from coordinate 78,755,870 downwards.
TGAAGAAGGCATGAAAATTGGCATATGTGCAGGAAAGAAGAATGCAAGAGGGTAAGACTGGTCACAGGAAGAATAAGAATGTGGAAGAGTGTTTGAAACTCTGATGTGGGTGTTTATTGTTCCCACTTTCACGTGATAAATTCAAGACTCAAAGTATGCAAGGAACTTGCCCAAATGTCATATATTTAGTAAATGGGGTAGTTTCACACCTGTCTGTCTCCCCACCGGCCCGTGAGCTCCCCACTTGCTAATGGGGCTGCAGAACCAGTGACCATCAAACAGAAAATGTGGGTTTGCTCTGGGAGATAGGAGGTCACTCGTGAGTGGCGATCATTCTGGATTTATGGCACTTGCATGATTATGAGTACTGCAAAGTAAATCAATACCAACGTCGGGTACATTGGGATGGATGTCACCTCTTCCAAGCAAATACTCAAAGGATCTTGGCCATTGTAACCTTCTTTTGGTTTCCTAGATTGAATGAGATAATACACATAACACGGCTTCGCAAATTGTGACATCCTAAGCAGTGAAGGATATTACTTTCACGTTAGAAGAATATAAATGGTTTATAAATCAGTTTCCATCTTAAGTGCATTGGGGTGTATTGTATTCAGAGGAGTCCCACTATGGATTATTTATAAAGTGAGGAATTACTTCCCGTAATATTATTGTGGATTTTCATATTTAGGGAGGGCTGCCGTGGATGAGTTGAAAACCCTCCCTGAAATCCAAAACGTTGCCTTGAGAAAATGCCTATTTAAATATGTATCAGGGGGCTCAGTGAGTGACACGTGTAACTTCGGCTCAGGTCATGATCTCACGGTTCGTGGGTTCGAGCCCCGTGTCGGGCTCCAAACTGATAGTGTGGAACCTCCTTGGGATTCTGTCTCTCCCACTCTCTCTGTCTGTCCCCTGCTCATGTTCTCTCTCTCTCTCAAAATAAATGAATAAACTTAAAAAAATAAATATGTATCACAATGTTCTGCATTGCAAGTGGTGGAAACCTCAAATCAAGTTGTTCTAAACAACACAGTTAATTAACGGGGCTTGTAACCAAAATCTGGAATCAGGAGAGCCTTTATGTAACAACTCAAGTTACATGCCCAGAGTCACATTTTGTCCTGACTGTGTTCTCTGCCTCACTCATCGTGGGTCTCACGCTCTCCCTGCAGGTGCTACATGGCCTCCCTCCCAGCCACTCCACCTCGCGCAGCAAAATGGCTTGACCACCTCCAGCCCTCAATTCTCACATCACCTAGGTCTCAAGAAGAGAGAGCGTCTCTCCTAGTATCTTCCGTGGGAAGAAGAGAAAGCTTCCCTTTCCCAGAAGACCTGAGTGAACACACCTTCATATCTCAGAGTTTCCCTTTGGCTACTGGACTTTCCCTGAACAAACCCTGTGACCAGGGAGTAAATAGGCTTCCTTGACTCCTATAAGGCAGTTGGCCCCCTCACCCTCACCCCTGCAGCTGAGGTTGGTGCAGTCCTGCCCCAACGCAGTGGTCCCCAAATGCTAGGTAACTATGATAGGAGGCAGACAAAGGCATTCCCTGTGGATCTTTGTGTTTGAACTGAAATTCAGGCAATTTCATCAAATGGAACAATTTTCTTTGAGATTGCCTTTTTAATTACTTTGAAGATCATTAGATCCTCCCCCAACAGATTTATTAAAGATTCAGTTCTATTTCCTTCAAATTATTCTATGCTTTAATGAATAGCTTAGTGTTTTGTTTAGTTGACTCTAGAATTTGTCTGCAGTTTGTTTTGACATAATGACAAGTGCAGATCCAAGAAGACCGTTCTTCTTTTTCTTTCTTGCTTTGTATTTTATTTATTTAGTTATTTTTGGTCCAAACCGTTCTATGTTCTTATTACCCTTTATTGAAAAGCTCTTCCCCGCGTGTTGTGTTGTCTCCCTTAATGTATATCTTCGTAGGTATCTGTTTCATTTTATTTACGTATTGACCATTCTCTTGCCATAACTCAAATTTTGTTTATTTTAAGTGTTACCCGATGCTTTTTAGCTTGCTTTTCTTTTAAATAGAAATGCAAGATGTTCACATGGTGATTGCTTCCAATCAAGGGTTTATAAAATAAAAACCCTTTTCTATACCCTCGTGTCGTTCCACAGAGATAACAATTTATTACATTTCCTTCTGGCAACACTCAATGCCATCTATTCATACATATATATGTACAAATCCGCAAAGAAGACTTCGCACTGCGCACTGTTCTAACCTGCGGTCTTTGCGTTAACAACGTCTGGAAACTAGTTCCCTATTAGCAAGTAAAAATCAACTATATTCTTTTTTTTAATTTGTTTTTAATTTGAGAGAGAGCGAGAGAGCTCGAGTGGGGGAGAGGGACAGAGGAAAGGGAGAGAGTGAATCTTCAGGCAGGCTGAATCCACACTCAGCTCTGAGCCCATCAAGGAGTTCAATCCCATGACCCTGGGATCACAACCTGAGCCGAAATCAAGAGTCAGATGCTCAAGTGACTGACCCACCCAGGTGCCATAACATTATCCTTTATAATATAGCCACATTCTTTATAATATATATAATATAATATAATATAGCATAATATAATATGCTCCCTGTGAGGACACAGTTAGGAAGTTAGGAAGAGGGCCCCTTGATCTGGGACTTCCTTGCCTATATATAATATAGCCACATATAATATATAATATGTGAATTTATGGGTGTACTACAGATTAAGTAACTGGCATTCTCTTAAAAGACCTTTAGTTTATTACCGTTGATGCTTGGAGCATATTTTCATTCATGCGCAAGTAAATTAAGAAGATAAATCCTCCAGGTGGGTAGCTGGGTCAAAGGACAAACAACGTATACACTTTGGAGGGCTAACTTTCCTGTCTTCCTCGTTCCGGGGACAGGGTATGGCAGGGTATGCCTCATGCTGTCTTCAACATGGAAAGTCAAGCATTTTAAACTTTATCAAGTAAAGTTTGAGGGTAACGATGGTATCTTACCTTTTAAAGTTTGTATCTATGTAATTCTATTTTATAATAACACCTGATTTTCGTGTTTCTTCCTTATAAGCAATTTGTTTCCACTTGGCTTATGGCGGGGTTGCCTTTTCATAGTTTATAAATGTTTACATGTCCAAGTTTTCCCTTATTTTCCTTCATGCCTTCTGGTATTTGTTTCCGTTTTCCCGAGATTCTCTGTGTCAGTCTCTTGATTATCCCTGCATTAAATGTTTTAAGACCTTGCTCTCTGTGTCTGCTTGTTTTTCAGAATTCTTGTAGCTATTTTCTAGATTCTCTTTTCCCTGCCTACTTTGGAATCCGGATGCTAAGCTACCCCCCAGATGCAGTTGGTATTCTTGTTGGGAGTTTTCAAAAGCATAAATCTCCAGAAGAGAGAGAGAAAGAGAGACAAGACGGAGAGGGTAAAAATTTGCAAGCTGGAAAGCAGATGTATGCTAGTAACTAAGGTTGCACGAACAGGAAACATTAATCTTAAACTAAAAAGCGGCCAAAGCCAAGGAGCAGCCAGACTCACACAGCTGATCCTAGAGAGGCTCGGGATTGGGGGACAAATAACCTCAAGTGCACGATCAGAGGCTGCATGGGGAGAACTGTTTCTTCAGCACTTACATACCGTCTGTCCTTTTCCCTGCAAAAAATACCCTTAGAAGAGGGTAAAACAGAGATTTGCTTCATGGGTCAAACCAGGCACAACTGACTGTCAGAATGAGCTAACGTATTGTTCAAATACCCGGATAACTCTCTTCCCACACGCTTCTCCTGACTTTTCCAACAAAGCCCTCACCTAGTTGTACCACAGTGATTGTTGGCGAGGACGCAGGCCAGCGGGGCCTGGAGCTCACACAGTTTGGAGAACCTTCCCATGGGCTCAATGTTGTATCAGTCAAAATTCATGCCGTGGCCATAATCCCCAGCATGACGGTATTTGAAGACAGAGCCTTCCGGAGGTAATCGGGATTAGATTAGTCCTGGAAGGTGAGACCCTCGTGATGGAATCAATGTCTTCATAAAGAGGAAGAGACACCTGAGCTCTCTCTCTTTCTCTCTGCTCCCTGTGAGGACACAGTTAGGAAGTTAGGAAGAGGGCCCCTTGATCTGGGACTTCCTTGCGTCCAGAACTATGAGCAATAAATGTTTGTTTTTTAAGCCATCCAGCCGTGCTATTTTGTTACAGTAGCTTAAACGAATCAAGACACCTGTCTTCAAAAGAAAAAAAAAAGAATTCAAGATTATAAACTTTCAAAATCAGAGGACCATGTAGACACATTGCCCAGGCCCCCGTGGGGGCCTGGAAGGGGCCCCATGCGCCCAGAGGCTATGCCTCATTAGTCCCCTCGGTCTCTCCCTCGGCACCACGTGGTCCCAGGGAGACCCAGGGACTGTTTCTCCCTAAGACCTCCCTCTTCCTCCTCACCACCACTTCTCCACCTCTGCGCAATGCTTTTCATTGCACTCACTCATTTAAGCCCGATCGAATTTCGCTTCGGTTTGGGCTAAACAGGCCAGACATTATTTTACTAACCGAATTTTTCTTTTTTCTTTTTTTTTTTTTTAATTTTTTTTTTCAACATTTATTTATTTTTTGGGACAGAGAGAGACAGAGCATGAACGGGGGAGGGGCAGAGAGAGAGGGAGACACAGAATTGGAAACAGGCTCCAGGCTCCGAGCCATCAGCCCAGAGCCCGACGCGGGGCTCGAACTCACAGACCGAGAGATCGTGACCTGGCTGAAGTCGGACGCTTAACTGACTGCGCCACCCAGGCGCCCCACTAACCGAATTTTTCTACTTGCATTTTTAAATTTCCGTTTCATCAGAAAAATTCGAATAAAATTCTGAGCAGCAACTTCTCCACAACATTCGAGACCCCGCATCTGTGATAATTACTTTTTTAAAAAATGCTTTACTTATTTATTTTGAGAGAGAGAGAGAGAGAGAGAGAGAGAGAAAGTTTCTGTGGGCAAGAGCAAGGGAGGGGCAGAGAAAAAGGAGAGAGAGAATCCCAAGCAGGCTCCACACTGTGACACGTGGAACCCCATGTGGGGCTTGAACTCGTGAACTGTGAGATCATGACCTGAACCGAAATCAAGAGTTCAAGAGTCGGGATGCTTACCCGACTGAGCCACCCAGACACCCCTGTGATAGTTACTTTTAATTTTTTTAACTAAATGTAGTTGCTGAAGAAAACTTTCTCAGACAAAACTACATTACTGTCTTCTGGATAAAAGGACACTTGGGTAAATATATATGAGGAAAGATTATTCTAATAAAAAAAACAAAGTAACCATAGTTCTGCATCAAGCAGTTCTTCTGAAAAATATTAGTCCAGAATTGCCTTTTAATAACTACTATACTTTCCCCATAATGTATTTTGCTCTGCCAAAATTTCAGGACGACAATTCAAATACTATTTAGTTCTCTCTGACTTCATCTTGTAGAAGCTCGCAAACCTCTGGTCTAATCGCGTACTGGTATCTTTGAACAGCTTGATAAATTACTGAGGTGAAGGAAATTTGTAAATGGTTCACTTATTTAAAAAGTTCGTGTACCTCTCATTTTAAGGGCAGGTTTGTAGACACATATGTGGTATAGGCATCAAAATTGGATTTTTAAAAAAGTCTGTGGCAACGATAGCCATTTCTGTCCTGAGGAATTTGACACGTATAATCTCATCTAATCTTTTCTACAACCCTAATGCATCCTATTATTACGTGCATTTAACAGATGGGGACCAATGGCGCAGACAATGTGAATACATATACTCCAAGATCCACATAGCGGTGGAGGACGAATTCCATGCGGGTCTTCTGATTCCACATTGAGTCCTTTTCATAACCCCACGCTATTGCAGCCATTGCACTTGAACAGTGAGACTCCGTCAGTTACTAGGGGATCAAGGGAAGTTCCGTTTGGATTAGCACAGCCCTTCACTGATGGACGGTCGTAAAAGGATGGAGCCATGTCATATGAAAACTGGTCAGCAAGGCATCACGGGGGGTTATTTTTAGGGTTCTTCCTTCGCTGTAATGTTACAGTGATATCAAACTAGCAAGAATGCATCTAAAATAGTAGATAGTTTAAATACTACTCCTATATTTTAATTTTCTGTAGCTCACCATACATACATGAACTATTTATATATTAATGTTTCAATGAGTTTAATGTTTTTTCACACATATGCCTGCTCCTGTATATATATATTCCTGTATGTTCTATCCTGGGCCGGCTAATTTGGCTATCTTCACACTGATTCTCTTCAGCCATATGGGCACCTGAATGCAGAGCTAGTAATGAAACCACATAAAGGAATTTGTCAGGGAAGACGGATACAGAGCACCTCGCGCTGGGCCACACACAGAGATAACGATAATGTCTTCCACTGCATTAGCAATTCAGCCAGTGTGCTGGGCACTAGTCATTTGATTGTGCTAATATTTCACAGCAACCCACCATAACATGTGCAAGGTCAAGACTGGGCACACCTCGCTGATGTATCATCGATATTTCAGAGTATTTGCTCTCTCAAGCTAGAAATGACAAATAATGCATTTTGTAACTATGCAGTTTCTAATTGCATAATGAACTTGCTGCCCAAGAATGCTCTGTATTATATAGAGATTCCACTGGAAAGCACGGAGTAAAACATAACATTCCTTCTGAGAACCAAGGTATGAACAAACCTCTATCCCAAGCACCACATAGTTTTGGCCTTGCAATTTCATGAATACCTTTGTTGTTGGAATATCAAACTGATGAAGGATTTTGATAAAATGAAATGCTTAATCATGTATTTTTCCCTTGAGCAATAACTATTTTCCTCGACAAGCTTATGTGAGTCTTCATTTAAAGTGTGCATTGGAGCTTTTGGGGGAAATCAAGTGAACAGAAGTTATAGAGGGAGATACCAATAGTGAAGACAATCCTATGCATGGTTAATAACCTAATTATCACTATACTTTTGATGAAAGTATATTCGGACAGTGGATTCTCTGCTTTAGAGACTTAGTTAAAACCCACTTCTAACATCCGTTATTTTTACGATTTCACTTATCATTTTGACCACGATAACCGTTATTTTAGACATTTATTTTAAAGAGACATTTTTTTCTCCATTACTTGACTCTTTCTGTTAAATGTATTTTCAGTATCGTTGCTAAACTCTAGATTTCTTCTCTCAAGTACAGACACATTTTATGTGACTTAGAGATGCTCTACAGTTTATCCTTGTTTGTTCTCCCTGGAAATATATTATTTTAGAGCTTTCAGAACTTCATACTTGCTGTTATTTATATCCAATGGGCACCAAACAGGAAACATCAAATAAATGTAAAATTGAATTTCTTACAGTTAATGTATTAAGTCCTGAGGTGACATAGCACTAAAAATAGGAGGGCATAATAGGCAAATGTTAATGATCATACTTTCTCTGAAATATTAATAGGCCTTTAATCTTGTCATTATCAAGAGCTTTGTGCCCTTTCTAGGGTGAATTAAGCCTTGTTCCTTATCACAGAATTTGACTAAAATTTTAATTATTGATATAATACAGCCCTTTTATAACATAGCTCATTATTCAAGTCAGATGTGCTAATATATATTAAACACCCATTTTCCACTGGCACCGTGCAAGGTGCTTTGGGGACACAGATTAAAAGCAAAAGATAAAATGTCACAATATTTGGGCTTTTTGAGGTATCTAGATATACAATAGTCCCAAGATTACCCCTTGAAATGTTATAATCACGCATCGCAAAAATACAAACCAATATGGAGGGCTCTTAACTTAATGGCGGAGACAGATTCACAAACAGATAATTCTAATCTTGTATCATTTTTCTTTTTTTTTTTTTTTTCTGTCAGTGATCTGCTCAGGTCATAAGGAATGGCACTTACTTAGGGTTTAGGAAGGCATCACTGACCAAGCAGCCTGTCTCTGCGTCTTAAGAGAGTTTCTGTAAGCAGTGGAAGTTTGGAAGACTTTGCTCAAGGCCACATGAGCAGGATAGATATCGCGTGTGTGTGGACGTAGAACCTTAGCTGTCTGATGTAGGAGGAGGGTGAGACGGTTTCAGATGAGGCTGGAAAGCTGAAGATGTCCTTCCCTGCACTCACTGAATTTTACTTGGCTTTGTTGCGGTAACAACTTACAAATATTGGTCACTTGACCAACTACGAGTCGATGGTTTGATCTGGTAATCTGCTAGGTACTGAGACAAATCGCCAGCCCTATTACAGCATGCAAACCATCACACTGCCATTCCAGGGCCAGGAATACACATCAGAATATAGGATCTTGAGAGAGAAATCGATTTTCTAACCAAGTCTCCCCCTTGTGGGAGAGGACCTGTCCGGGACACACAGAGGAATAAACTGGACCAAAAGAGAGGCCAGTTCCCCAGTCTATCACAAGGGGTCGCAGTGAGAAGGCTTATGAAGCTGCAAATCCCTCCTCTTCTACCTTAATGGCTCCCCCCCCCCCCCCCACCCCCCACCCCCCCGCTCCATTCCCAGTATGATGGCAGGTAGAATTCCTTAGGGAATGGGGCTGTTTTTTAAATTACTTTAACTTGAATTTCAAAGTCTTGGGTTAGGATTAACACAACACAGGACTCGAAAGTTCCTCTCAGTCAAGGTTAGTTTCCCCTCATCTCTAGCCCCAACCAGGTGGGGAAGAAAGAAAACTTATTTATTAGCTGGCAAACCAAAATGTAACCTCGAGGCACAAGCAAGCTGTGCATTTGATGATCTAGGTTTTAGGGAAGGACATAGCAATTTAGCACATTACATGTCAACCTGAAGTAGAGAGCTGCAACAATTTTTATTCTTAAAATTTATTAAGCAAATAATCACATCCCTACTATTAACATCAGCTGCTTCCATACGTCACGACTAGGATTCATATTTTAATGTCTTATTTCCAATCCTGGCTATAATGCCCTCAAATCCAACAGCCTTGTTTTATATCTATTTCTTAGTGGCAGATTTGCTCAGAGTGCTTCATACATCTTTAGGGATGGTAAGAGTCTTGTTTTGCCTTATTTCTCATCTGATGTGCTATAATTGTTTTCCTGTTCGTCTTAGACCTAGTTTGGGATTGTTTAAAAAAATGTATTTTTAACATTTTATTTATTTTTGCGAGACAGAGAGAGAGACAGAGCGTGAGCCAGGAGACACAGAATCTGAAGCAGGCTTCAGGATCTGAGCTGTCAGCACACAGCCCGATGAGGGGCTGGAACCCGCGAACCTGAGGTCATGACCTGAGTTGAAGTTTGACACTTAACCAACTGAGCCACCCAGGTGGCCCGGGATTATCTTAAACAAGAATTTATCCTTAACATGAAGAGTATGTGGGACCCATGTGAACTTAGCTTCTGGTCTGAGCTACAAAGGAGTGGGGGCACAGTGCAGCTGTATTTTAATAGCATAATGTGTTAAAAAAGATAGTTAGGAAAAGAGTGAGAAGGAACATTTTAATCTAATCATGAATGTCCTTAATCAGAGCCCTGCCTTCGGCAGGAGGTTAACATTGGGTAGCTGGAACAGAACACACATAGTCTCCACCTCATTAGGGAGTAAAAGCAGAGGAAATGATGTCAGTGGCACACTGCAGGGCGCAGGATGAGAAAACTCTGGAAATGAAGCTGGAGGGCATACTGAGGAGGAAAGGGCCCAAAGGGAGGCCTCTCGGCAGGACAAGAGCTAACCTCCTGAAGGAAGTGCCTTGATTTCGCTGCCTCCCAAAGGTACTGATTGATTCAGTACACTTCTGGTTTCATGAAATGGAGGTCAGAGAAACGTCAAGAACATTACCTGGGGATAATTAAGGGATTAGTAATAATACTAAATAGGATAAGATTTTTTTTTTTGGTCCATATTCATGCATTAAATTGTTTTTAACCATCTCTTATTTTTTAGCTTGGGAAGATAAGTAACATTTAACTTCTTAATGTTTTAGGAATACCATGATGGTGAAGAGAATTACTCATGAGTTTCCCTCAACGCCCAGTAAGCTTTCTTATTTCTGCTTTTCTACAGGTGTGCCTTTGGCCTGCCCCGTCTCTAAGAGTTCAGAGGTGACCTCTCATCTTTAATCCACCCAGGGAATGTCAGTAGTACATGCCTGTAGCTGTAATAGTCCTTACAACGTAAGCCTAGAATGAGTAACTTACTTTTCCTTTTCCTGTGAGGCCCGCTAGGGTGGAAATGATGTTTTCTAGTTGTTTTGACTTCCCAGGGGTTAGCGTGGTGCATAAATAAAGTAAGAGATTAAGAAACATAAGGAGAGAGAGTCAAGATCTTGAGCAGAAAGAGACCTTGAAGTCGGAGCCACAGTGGAATGGGTTTATTTCACGGATTCTTGATTGTCTACAATTCGGATTCATAAATTGAAACTCAGCCTCCTTTTCTCAGGTCTGAGGGGAGGGTAACTCAAGTTTGGGCTCAGAAACTCAGGTCTTGTGGTGGGGGTTGGTGGATAGAGAGACTTTGGTGTGACAGGAGTTGTAAAAGGAATGGGCTTAGGCATCCAGAGAGGTGCACCCTTTATTTGAACGTGTTCCCCCCTCGTTTCTCTCCTCAGATGACCCCATCTGGTTTCTCCATCCTCTGACAGAAAGCTTGTCTTAATGGTCACGATCGCAGCCCAAGGCAGTATGTTGTAAAATAGATGTTGGTTCATTTGTGAATAAAGAATAAGAATCACAAGTGAAACACAAACAGCGAGTAAAACTAAACATTTCATAAAACAAAGAAAACAAATTTTAAACAATAACTGATGACACTTCAGTACGTAAGAGAATTGGGACAGCTTTAGAGGTATTTCCGTAATATAATTTCCCCATGACTTCTCCATCAAAAGCAGAACAGTTCGTTTATTTACCCACGTAACCACCTTTCACTCCCTTTGCACTAACAAGTACGATGAATGTTTGTATGATCTTTTAAGGCTTAAGTGAGATTTTCCCAAAACCAACGGTAAACTTTGGTCACAATTAGCTTTCCTTCATTTCACTAGTTTCTAGGGCAGTAGGCAAATTACTTTTTGAATCCAGATTACATCTCACATAGAACATTGAATATGTACCCAAACAAAGGGATGCGATCTCTGATGTACCCAAACAAAGGGACTGCTTCCGTGTGGTAATAACTAAGCTATCCGTTATGTTAAGCAAGCCCTCAGGAATTCACACGTATCACACACAAAAGACTACTCACTCTACGATTCCATTTATCTGTTATTCTAGAAAAGGCAAAGTTGTATTGACAGAAAGCAGAAACAGTGGTTCCCGGGACTGGGAAAGGGGTATGAAGGGACTCTGGACGTGATGGAAAAGTCCAGTGTCATGTGGTTGTAGTTACATGACTCTACACATTTGGAAATTTCATCAGATTGTACATTTAAGATTAATCATTTTGGGGGCCCCCAGGTGGTTCAGTCAGTTAAGCCTCTGGCTCTTGATCTCAGCTCAGGTCATGATCTCATGGTTCATGGGATTGAGCCCCATGTCGCGCTCTGTGTTGACAGCATGGAGCCTGCTTGGGATTTTCTCTCTCTCTCTCTCTCTCTCTCTCTCTCTCTCTCCAAATAAATAAACATTAAAATGAGTCCTTTTTATTGTAGGCCAATTCTACTTCAGTAAAGCCAATAAAATCTATTGACCAAGCAGGTACATTATAACTTGTGATTCTTCTAATTCATCATTAAAACTTCCTTGTTTCCGAGTTATGTCCTGAAGAAATTTAGAAAACTCAAGTGTTTCTCACTCTACTGCGGGCAATGTTATGGGTGACAAGTGGACTAAAGTAAAATCAGGTTATAGAGTAAACAGTTGAAGATGGGAGGAAAGGAGGAAAAGTAGGGAATGGAAATTAGTATAGTCTCTGCCTCATTTTCTGGAATAACAATTGAGGGCATTACTAATGTATTACCCTGTGAGGCTACTAACTCCCAAAGCTTTGCTTTTTGTATTGATGAATCCATTCTTATTCAGTCACGTCGTGTGTGTACGTGTGTGTGTGTGTGTGTGTGTGTGTGTATTCACATATGTGTGCACACTCAAGCATTGTGTTGTGGAAAAAACATCAAAACTAGCCTCCTAGTTTCATCACTCAGTAGCTGTGTGGCCTTCTATTTCTGAGCCTTTTCTGAAAAGGGGGCACAGTGGAATGAGAAACAAAATCCAAACACCCAATATCGTGAGAGGTTCAGATGATAGTGTTACTTTCACTATCAAAAGAATAATGAAGTGAGCCAAACCCTAGGAGAGTTTATGTCCTTAACGTGAAGGTATTTGTTGAATCGTTTATGTGTTCTTTCTCCAGCCTCCTAGGAACAGGTGTGAGTTTTGCCATGTGGTGACATTGACCCTCTTTGTCCATCTTCTTGTCCTCACAGCTAGTGACACATTTTAATAATCTGCTTCATGACTTCAGGTGTTGATCTCTAAGAAGTATACCTTTGCCGTGCTCATCCTCTTAAAATACACAATTAGCACTATAAAAGGTCATTAAAGAATGTGCCAGTTTTGAAACCACATTAACAGACTCACCAACGGAAAACTCTCTATTTCTCAGAGTTAATGTTTCCGTTTGCAGAATAAATCCAAATACAGAATGAGTATAAATATGAACGTACATATCTATTCCTCAACCTATTATCACAATATATTTTGTGGTTCTGCTCCATCCCTCCTTCCTTTTTAAGTGGGCCATGTTCCAGGTAACTTACTGAAACGATGGTTTTTCATTCTTGCCCTTCTTGCTCAATAAAGAATTCCTTGTCTCACGTGACTTTCTGGTGGGTAAAAGCATACTCAACCCATAAGCCCCAACACTCCTGGAACATCCTTCCTGAAACTTCCTCTGCTGTGAGTCATATTAACAAATCTGCTTCGTGGGCCTTGAGATGGGCCTTGAGGAGGGCACCTGTTGGCAGGAGCACTGGGTGTTGTATGGAAACCAATTTGACAATAAATTTCATATTAAAAAAAATCTGCTTGACTCTGTACTTCTATATTTATTTATAGCCTTTATTGTTTGTTTGTGTTCCATGTTTACCGGGGGTAACATTGCCTTTTGATCTGTAAGTAACATTTATTACAACTTACTTTTTGCTAGGCACTTTACATGAATTACTCAATGAGTTCTCTGTATAATCCAATGACGTAGATAGCAGTGTTTCTTTGATTTTATAAACAAGGAAATCGAAGGAAATAGATGTCACATATTTGGCCAGTGTCTTACAGCCGGTAAATGAAGAAAAGAAGATTCAAAGAATCAAAATGATAGCCCTTTAACATGTGTATTTGTTTAAATGCCTGTGCCTTTAGGTAGACTTGAATCCCTCAGGGGCAAGAGGTTCTCCTTCCTTATGTCTCAAGGGCTTAGCACAAGGCTTCACCCATAATAAACTCTTGATAAGTATTTGTTGAATGACCAAATGGAAATACGTATTTACAAATTATGGCAACCAAAATTTATTACTTTTAATAAAGGGAGAATAAATATGTATAGCAGATCAACAATGGATGAATCAAGTTAACAGGTAAGGGAATTTGAGATTTTCAAAAGAAGTGCAACGAAAAGTAAACGTAAACCACGTTCGGTCTCATCAGAAATTAAAAGTGAAAAGATCAATTTTCAATTTTTACTTACCTATTGGAAGTCAGACAACCATCCTCTAGATGGCTAGAAACCATCCTCTCTCAAATGCCTGGCTTGGTAAGCCAACCAAGTGGTTAAGAACACGGAATCTGAAGCCAGGTTGACCAGCTGTAGGTCCCAGCTCCGCAGCTTGTTAGGAACATCTCTGGGCCTCAGTGTCCTCATCTGTAAAATGGGGTGGCTGTAGCGCTCTCTTCAGAGGGTGATTGTGAGGATCCAGTGAGTTGAGATTCGTAATTTTCATAATGTTGACGGGCACAGAGTATGGTATGTAAATGCTCGTTTAACAGACAATTCTTGTGTTTTCAGGAGAGACAAGATGAGATCTTGTATTTGCTGACTGTCAACGGTGTTCCAGGGGCCTCCTCCCAGCCTGAGGCAGGCACCATTAACTCTCTCCTGTATATGATGAAACCATGGGGCAAGAAGCCATTAGTTCGCCCAGGAGCCACATTCAGTCGTGGATCTAACGTGACTCCCAACCCCGTCTGTTAACACAACACCCTCCCTCAACTGGCTGTAAGCTTCTTGAAATTGGAAACCTGGACATTTAATTTTGCTCTATGCACTACTTATCACAAGGTACTTCACAAACTGTAATTACTGATAATCATTGAAGGAACACATATAGACCGAGTACCTAAATTAAGTTTCTGTCCTTCAGGAACTTAAAATGTATTTGGATAAAGAAGATACTTCAGGAGAAAGCTAAGGGCGTACATAAATTTGGCACAAATGCCAACTGAATTAGAATCACAAAGGGCTTTTAGGAGTTCAGAGACATTCCTTCACATGCTTATTGAATAGTTTTGTTTAAAAGGTAACTTATTTAAATCGCTATGTTCTTCTTTCCATCTCTGGGATCACGCAATTTGCCGAACGGACTTCCTTTTGTTTTGGTTTTCCAGGATGGTGTTCATGGGTTTACAGCACTTTCAATGTTTCTTACTCTGCACAGATAAACATAGTTCTGCTCATATGGCCTTAAAGACCTCCACTTTTCTTTTCGTACTCCTTCACGAAACATGCAGTGATAGGAGACCCCGGCACGCTACGTGACACAAGTCGTGACACAGAACTCCCTTTGTCTTCTGAGTGCTAGAAGCCATGCTTAATACTAAGCAATCTGTTATCCATTAGCAGAGGAGAGGAAGGAGGCAGATGAGACTCTGGTGACAGAGGACAAAGTCGATACGTCTCGATTCAAACAACTGTACTGAGGGAAGAGCTGAGCACAGGGGGCAAAAACAGTGACAGCTGGAACAGGTCATGTCTCCTCGAATAGGGGCACAGAGGGCACAGTTGTGATATGCAGACAGGGGGCTGGGGGCGTACCCAAGGATGGAACACCTTGTCCAGGCCACTTCCTGCCTGATGACCACCCTCGGACATGGAGGGTGAGGAGCTCATTGTTTGCACAAGAATGTCAAAAGCAACAGAAGCTCAGGATTTGGAGAACCAAAGGGGGTTTATAGATCCTCACGTCTCAGAAGAAAACTGGGGACCCCAAGAGATTAACTGATGCTCTCAGAGTCATGCAGTTACGTAAAGCCAGATCTGGAACTGAAATGTGAAATAGGATCTTAATGATTAAAATCGTGTATTTAGGGGCGCCTGGGTGGCTCAGTCGGTTGAGCATCCGACCTCGGCTCAGGTTGTGATCTCACCGTCTGTGGGTTTGAGCCCCACTTCCGGCTCTGCGCTGACAGCTCAGAGCCTGGAGCCTGCTTCGGATTCTGTGTCTCCTTCTCTCTCTGACCCTCCCCCATTCATGCTCTGTCTCTCTCTGTCTCAAAAATAAATGAACATTAAAAAAAAATTTTTTTTTAATTTAAAATCGCGTATTTATTCTGGATCCTGCATTGGCCCTAGTAAACATTATGCCAAGCAGAGGGGTTTTTAATTATTGCTTTTTCTCCATTTACCACCAATCTACCTGGGCTGCCGCCCCCACCCCCATTTCCTCTTCCTGTATTAGCCGAAAATGGCAGTATTAATTAAGGCTGGACGTACCAGTTGAGAGGTGGTACTGGAAATCTGTGAGGTTTCGGAGCCCCCCACCTACCGCCACGAATGGGGCGCTGATCCGAAATGGCAAGGTGTGGGCTTGTGATCGCAGACACACAAGGGGCAACACTGTCGTCCGCGGGCATTGGGGAAGGCAGGAAAGGCACCCGGTTTACCGCGTGATCCAGCAGAGAAGACCTCCCCCCAGGTGTTGCTAGCGTATTACCTGGTTGCTCCTCATAAAATGCAAGAGGACGGGACTACGTAAAGGCAGGGCTTGCAACGCAACCAA
Organism: Prionailurus viverrinus; assembly: GCF_022837055.1. Classification (NCBI taxonomy): domain Eukaryota; kingdom Metazoa; phylum Chordata; class Mammalia; order Carnivora; family Felidae; genus Prionailurus; species Prionailurus viverrinus. The sequence continues at coordinate 78,739,894 of NC_062561.1, read as the reverse complement.
ATCGTGACTTGCTGGCTTGGAAGGCTCCCAGCTCTCCAGATGCCAAACCAGGCTAAAATTAACAAATGGCTTCTGAGCAAATACCCGATCCAGAGCCCTGTCAGGAAAGCCTGGTGCTAGGGTGAGGGCGAGAAAGTCGCCGTGAAACGTTCGGTTAAACCTTGGAAAGGTCGGCCTCCGTCAGACCCAGGGCCCTGGGAGGTGACGGGGGTGGGCCACGCTGTCCTCTCCATCAGACAGGGGACTTCTTTCCGGAAGAAGGCGGGTCAGCAGAAGCCTGAGGGCTTATTTTGCGTGCAGTCTGGGTGAAGTGTCACAAAATTCAGTGACTTGGTTCCTGGCCAGGGTGTGAGGCAAGTTGTTAAATTGTGCAGACTCCTTGGCAGAGCTGGAACGTAGCCTCTCTGTCAGAGCGCCTCCAAGCAGAGACAAGGCAGAGCCCAAAAGGAATGAGCCCCCCGCCCCTCTCGCTCTGTAAATGGTATGCCCACACGTTCCCTTTCTTCCTCCCAGCAGACCCAGGGGAGCACAGCTATGTTGCCATCCCGCAAAAGCCAGCACCTTATGTCCGTTCTTTGTTGTGGCGAAGCTCCTCGTGCCTGGTGTCGCGTGGACCCCTCTCTCCCCCCTCCCGTCTCCCTGATGCTTTTTAGGGAGCAGGGGAGCCCTTGCCTTGGGAAAGTTTTTACTTTCAGACTCTGGGGAAGATGAGGTAGAGAAAGAAGGAAATAGAAGCAATGTGGGCAGCTACAAAGACTCCAGAGTCTAGACACTCCTAAGTGCCTGATACCCATGGCCCCGGAGAAGCATGTCTTAAAGAGCATTCCGGGACTCATACAACTTCCGTGGGCAAGTCCCGGGTTAAAGTGTAAAAAGGTTATTTTTGGTAACATGGGTTGGATTTCTTATATTTACTTTTTTGAAAGTTACAAACACTAGGTATTTGTGCAAAGGATACAACAATGCCGATTCGAAGGGGCACATGCACCCCCATGTTTATAGCAGCACTGTTGACAAGAGCCAAATTATGGAAAGAGCCCAAACGTCCACTGACTGATGAATGGATAAACAAGAGGTGGTATAATATACGATGGAATACTTCTTGGTTAGGTTTATTCCTAGGTGTTTTATGATTCTTGGTGTAATTGTGAATGGGATCAGTTTCTTTATTTGTCTTTCTGTTACTTCATTATTAGTGTATAAGAATGTACTGATTTCTGGGAATTTACCCAAGGGATACATGAGTGCTGATGCATAGGGGCACTTGTACCCCAATGTTTATAGCAGTACTTTCAACAATAGCCAAATTATGGAAAGAGCCTAAATGTCCATCAACTGACGAATGGATACAGAAATTGTGGTTTATATACACAATGGAATACTACGTGGCAATGAGAAAGAAGGAAATATGACCTTTTGTAGCAACGTGGATGGAAGTGGAGAGTGTTATGCTAAGTGAAAGAAGTCAGGCAGAGAAAGACAGATACCATATGTTTTCACTCATATGTGGATCCTGAGAAACTCAACAGAAGACCAATGGGGAGGGGAAGGGGGAAAAAAAGTTACAGATAGGGAGGAGACAAACCATAAGAGACTCTTAAATACTGAGAACAAACTGAGGGTTGACTGGGGGGGGGAAGGGAAAGTGGGTGATGGGCATTGAGGAGGGCACCTATTGGGACGAGCACTGGGTGTTGCAGGGAAACCAATTTGACAATAAATTTCATATAAAAATATATATACAATGAAATACTACTTGGCGATCAAAAAGAATGAAACCTTGCCATTTGCAGCAATGTGGATGTGACTAGAATGTATTACGCTAAGTGAAATAAGTAAGTCAGAGAAAGACAAATATCATATGATTTCACTCATGCAACAGATGAACATGGGGGAAAGGAAGGAAAAATAAGATAAAAACAGAAAGGGAGGCAAACCAGAAGAAACTCTTAAATACAGAGAACAAACTGAGGGTTTCTAGTGGGAGGTGGGTGGGAGGGATGGGATAAATGGGTGGCGGGCATTAAGGAGGGCACTTGCTGGGATGAGCACTGGGTGCCATCTGTGAGAGATGAATCACCGGGTTCTACTCCTGAAGCCAAGACTACGCTGTGTGTTAACGAACTTGAATTTAAATTTAAAAATTAAAGTTAAAAACAACATGTATATATAACCTGATTTATATATACACACACATATACTTAAAATAAACTTTTCTCAAGTGTACTATAAAGCATTTATAAAAATTGTGTCTGACTCATAAAGCAGGTATTAACAAACAAATACCAAATAAAGTAACTGGTAGTATACATTCTCTGAACCCAATGCATTTTATTAGAAATGAATACAAGATAACCAAGGGTATAAAGACCTCCTAATTTTATAAATTTGAGCATAGTCCTCAATAATACAGACTTACATTCCACAAAGCTGAACCAAGGCCAACGTGCTCAGGACCCACTCTACCAAAGCAGAGACAGACGCCAAGTCCCTGATAAGGCCTGATTTCCTTGAGGGCCACCGGCTACTTAGTGGCAGATTGACCCCAAGGGCTCATGTTCATTATAGTGGGTCCCATATACCTACCTCAATATGGATTTGACTTCCACGTCTGCTATTCCAGGACCACCACTATAACCTTGTTGAATGTCTTATTCTCTTTTGTAGTATTCCATACAACATTATTTTTTCCCCAGTACATTACTTCAGATTAAGTATCTCTTTTTTTAATGGCAAAATACAGAAGGTAATACACTTTCCCATGGCATTCACTCATGTTGTATACCTAGTTATTAGATGCAGCTGGCTCATGACAATTCGGCTTACAGCATCAACTGAGAGAAAATACCTTGTGAGTGTGGGCTATTGTCCTATGTATATGCACTGAAAGATCAATGAAGAAACAATGCCGTCTCCTCCAGAGCCAGAACATTGGACTGAGAAACCAATGGTAAAAGAAGCAATGGCACCTCTCACTCTTACACCTAAGGGCCATTTGCAAAATACTTGTTATCCATCACCATGAATTTAGACTCTGCTCTGTCAGAAGTCTAGGGCTTAAGGGAGAGATGATTCATCACAGGATATAACAACGTTTCCATTGAGACCGTGGACCTGCCATTTTGGTTTCCTCACGCCATTGATTCAATAGCCCCCAAATATTTTATTAGCTAGGCTTGTTTATCTTGTCAAGCGTGGGGAGGTGGAGCCTCTGCTGGCAACGTGAGTTAGGATGAATGTGTTAGAATCCTAGATAAACATTTGGGGTACCTCATTTCAATGTCATGTCCAGTGGCAAACATTCATGAGAGACTTCAGCAAGTCCATAAGGACAAGACCACGAGAGGCTCAGACCCGGTGGGAATAAAGGTTTGTGTCCCCCACCGCAACCCCTAACACAAATAAAGAACCCATCCAGCTAATATGCTGACTGAGGCAATGGAAATATATGATGGGTGGAAGGAGAACACTTTTTAAATATCAATCGCAATCTCTTGATTAATTGCAGAAACTAAGACTCTAGTAACTACCCTTATTTTCATTTTGCTTTCTTAAGTGTGGATTTATAAATGTGAAGCAATTTCCTCTCCCCTTTTTAACAGCATGAATGAAAGGAGTGTTGATGGAGGTTGGCCATTAAGTCCTTAGGTTATAGGAGAGTAAGGTGGGATTATGACTTATGACTGACCCAGAAGCGTTATCCAGAGATGTGCACACTGATCGATGGACTATGGTCTCCCTTTTAAGGGAGTGGGAGTGTAACAGGAATGTTTGAAAGTGCAAGTGTCCGTGGAAGAGAGTGTACGGGTGTGGAGGCTCTCGGCACACCTTCTAGTGAGGCTTTGCAGAAACTTGAAAGTAGAAAGTGGAAAGCTTCCCTCACAGGTAGGGTTCTGAAAATGAATAAAGCCCTTCCAGTTGGATAAACATATGAGATCCGGAAGGTGGAAATTAGGTGGCAGCCATGCTCCTGAATGTTTTAGAAAGCCAAGTCAGGAAAGTCATACTTTCTTGTGTGAGCAGTCAAGACTCCACTATACCAGCATTTTCAAATATCTTATCAGTACCCAATGCTCTATGGTAACGAATTTTATGCTGAAAATAGTTGAAGTGGTTTCGTTTCCTGTAATGGAACTTTACTGACACAATTTTTAATAGACAAATGTTAAAGGGATTCCCCTTAAAATAAGAAAGGAGACAAAATGGCCATGCTTACTGCTTCCACTCATTATGAAGAGTGGAGTGAGACAAGAAAAAGAAATAGCGTTTGTAAGAATTGGAGAAGATGAACTAAAGCTCACATACTGTTGATAGATAACTAGCAGGAAATACCTGCTCTTGACCATGAGAATGTCTTCTCCTAGGTGTATCCCCTGAGATATTCTCCCTCATGGATCCTAATGTTCATAACACTATTGTTTGCAATAACACAGAGTTGATTTTATTTTATTTTTTAACTTTTTTAAAGTTTTTTTTTAAATTTATTTTGAGAGCAAGAGAAAGCAAATGAGTGGGGGAGGGGCAGAGAAAGAGGGAGAGAGGATCCCAAGAAGCCTCTGCATTATCAGCATGGAGCCAGACGTGAGGCTCAAATTTATGAACTGGGAGATCATGACCTGAGCCCAAATCAAGTTGGGTGCTTAACTGACTGAGCCACCTACGTGCCCCACACAGAGTTGATTTTAAACTTCATAGATGTCACTGAGTTGAGAATTCTAATCTCTTTTTCACCTGTTAACAATTGGACAAAATATTTCACCAAAGAGTATAGTTTATGACTGTACATTTTGCAAAGGCCAAACATTCTATTTTTGAATGGGCATCTCTACCACAGGAGAAAAGGGTAGGTGTCTGTTTTTAATACAGAGTATAAACTCACAGACTTCAAATTATTGGTACCAATTCCAACTCCACAAATTCTTCAGATTCACAGATTTAGTCCCTCATCTACATTTAATAGTGCTATAATCAGTCACGTTTTTCTTTTTCTGGCTAAACATAATCCTGCATTTAGACAGCATAGTTGGAGATTATCTTGAATTCTGACTATTGATCTCCATTTAATATGTTCATGCGTCCTTTTCCATCTTAACATTTATGCCAAGAACATAACATGACATTTTTGGTGTGCACTTGATAGTTCAAAAATAGAGTACTGATCACATATTTTATTCTAGATAATACATTTCTATTAATTTGTTCTTATTAATGAAGATTAGGGTTGGGTAGCCTACGTTAGCCATGTTGCATTGTTGACCTTATATTCCATTTTTATCTTCCCTAACATCATTCTGCTAAAGGACCTAGCTGAGATAGCCAATAAACATTAAAATCACCACTTTCATCTGTGCGAGAGAATAAATCGCCCTGTTCAAGCTTGGTATCTCTTGTCCTTAGTGGGAGATTTTCCCCTTCTCCACTTTCCTATATCTAGAAGCACCACAGAGTCACCTAATCTCAATATCTCACACTATAATTTCCCAGCCCAATAACTGACCTCCTCGGACTCTGATTTATACTCTTTTTTTAAAAAAATGTTTATTTATTTGAGAGAGAGAGTGTGTGTGTGTGTATGAGTGGGGCAGAAAGAGAGGGAGGCAGAGAATCCGAGGGCTCTGTGCTATCAGTGCAAAGCCCACTGCAGGGCTCAAACTCATGAACTGTGACATCATTACCTGAGCTGAAGTCTTCCCTCAACCCACTGAGCCATCCAGGGGTCCCACAGTGTACACTCTTTTATCTCGCTGGAGATGAACTCCCACTAACTCATTTGGCTGTGGCTCTAATAACCTGTCTATTCATTTCCAGTCTTCTTCCCCATGGGGACGGAGGTATGACCTGTACTGAACTGTCAGGATCCTCGTTAATACCACCGGGAGAGCATGAAACTAGGAAATTTTACTCATCTGACTGATATAACTCAACACCTCAAGCAGCCACGTAGGATAGAAAACTGTCCCCATGCACATCTCCTGTGGTCTGGCGGACATTGCCATCTTTCTTTCCCATCCTACTGCCCCATGAAAGAATCCTGCTTTCCGATGGCAGAATAAAGCTCTATGGATAGCTTAGAATAAAACACCTTCCTCCTGAGTTCCTATCTTTTCGGTGCACCTAGTTACTTTTCCTTTTTATGTACATTCCCATTGCTATCTTAACTCACTAGAGAACAGCCTGTACAACTACAAAAGCCTCTTCAAATAGATATTAATTTTTTTCCTTGGTTAGGTCATATGCTAGTATATCTTCACAATTTCATTATGAGAGCCTTCCATCGTTCTCGAGCCATTTTCCCTTTTAAAGTCCCCTGCTGTTGAAACATACCTACATTTGCTCTTCGGAGTTTAGAGAGACCCTGAATCTTTTAATTTATTTGATTCAGCCCAAATCTCTGGTGATACAAAAATCAATGATCCACTGTGCCTTTGATGATTCAAGCCTGTTAAGTTAAACGGGCAATGTAAGACAGCACCTTACAGTGTAAATTGGTATGGGCTGTGCTAGATGGTCTCAGCAAGTATGTGAGGGTACCGAGGAAAGAACAAGGAACCCAGCAGAGGTTTTGAAAAGTGAGTGAGAGTTTGCCAAATACAACAAAGAGGGTGGAGCATTTCCGACAAACAGGGCAGGATAAAATGCTGTTACGTGAAAGACTGTTTGCGTCCAGACAGCAGGAAAGACGTTGTTATGGCTGGAGGATGGTGTATGGTGGGGGAGTGATTAGTAAGTATGGAAGGAGTAAGACTACGAAGAATGTCACTTTTCCTGCTCGAGTCTGAATCTCATCAGGAAATAAGGATCCACAGAAGGATCTTCAACAAAGAGAGGCGCTTGGGTGGCTCAGTCTGTTAAGTGTCTGACTCTTGATTTTAGCTCATGTCGTGATCTCACTGGTCCATGGGATTGAGCCCCACATTGGTTGTCAGCACTGAGCCTTCTGGGGCTTCTCTTTCTCTCTCTCTCTCTCTCTCTCTTTCTCTCTCTCCCTTTCTCTTTGCCCCTCCCCCATGCGTCCGAGCATGCTCCCTCTCTCTTTCTCTCTCTCTCAAAATAAATAAATAAATAAACAGATGTTGGTGAGCATGTGGAGAAAGGGAAGCCCTTTTGCACTGTTGGTTGGAATGCAAACTGGTAAAGCTACTCTGGAAGACAGTATGGAACTTCCTCAGAAAACTAAAACTAGAACTACCCTATGACCCAGCAATTGCACTACTAGGTATTTATCCAAAGGATACAAAAATGCTGATACAAAGGACCACCCCAATGTTTATAGCAGCACTACCAACAATAACGGATTTAAAAATTCTTTTATGTTTCTTTATTTTTTGAGAGAGAGAGAGAGAGAGACAGTAAGCTGGGAGGGGCAGAGAGAGAGGAAGAGAGAGAGAATCCCACACAGACTCCCCGCTATCAGTGCAGAAATGGACAAAGGGCTCAAACTCACGAACCGCGAGATCATGACCTGAGCCAAAAGCAAGACTCTGAGCCACCCAGGTATCCTCAACAATAGCCAAATTATGGAAAGAACCCAAATGTCCATCCACTGATGAATAGATGTGTGTATATATAAAGTGTGTATATATAATAGATAAAGAAGATATACATTGTGTGTGTGTGTGTGTGTGTGTGTGTGTGTACACACACAATGGAATACTACTCCATGATCAAAAAGAATGAAATCTTGCCATTTGTAACAATGTGGATGGAACTAGAGTGTATTATACTAGGCAAAATAAGTCAGTAAAAATATGTGGAATTTAAGAAACACAACAGATGAACATATAGGGAAAGGGAAAGAAAAATAAGATAAAAACAGGGAGGCAAACCATTTAAGAGACTCTTAAATATGGAGAACAAACCGAGGGTTGCTGGAGGAGAGGTGGGGGGGATGGGCTAAATGGGTGATGGGCATTAAGGAGGACACTTGTTGAGATGAGCACTGGGTGTTACATGTATGTGATGAATCACTGGGTTCTACTCCTGAAACCAATATTACACAGTATGTTAACTGACTTGAATTTAAATAGACAAAATTTTTTTTAAAAAAACAAATACATTACCAAAAAAAAAAAACCCCAATCTTCAACAAAGAAATGATAAACTCTATGTTCTTGTTGAGAAAAACTCTCTAAGATCTTACAATTTGTTTGGAGGAATTCTAATATTTTACCTTTATAGGACAGGTGGGTTGAAACGACTCTTCTTGGAAAGCAGCTAACCTTGCTGCCGTGGTTGTTGGGCAATATTGACATATGATCGGAATCCCAGTTTATATGGTTAGTGTGTTCTAGGCAGTTATCATCCCTATCTCTACATGAGTACTCCCCGTGTCAGCATCCACATCCCAAGGTCAGCCACGAGGAGCAGTCTGATGGACAGCAACTGAAATTGCATACAGAAGCATATTTTGGGATGGAGGCAAGTGTTGAGTCACTATAGTGTATACCCGAAACTAGTATAACACTGTATGTTAACTACCTGGAATTAAGATAAAATCTTTAAAAAAATTATTTTGGGACCATGGGAAAGAATGGGTTAAACACTGTCTTCACTTTGTAAGGGGTCCCTACATTACCCCAGCCCATCTTCCTGTGTTCTTTAGATGCTACAAAAGCCAGGTCCGTAAGTACGGTTTGAGCTTCTTCGCTATCGTAGCACAAAAGAGTTGTCACAGGACGTAGAAGGCAGTAGGCATTCAATGACATTTATCACATGAATGAAAGAAACAAGCCAAAGTCTCACAGAGCCACACTGCATCCTTGGCGAGCCTTGGTGAGAAGAAGTCAAATAAGGGATTATAAAAGTGATGTAAGATTCTAACAGGTTTGTGTCAGGCGGGAATGTGGCAGAGCCCTGAATCTTTCTCTAAACCTGACCTTGAAATATTATTCTTCTTGCTGCTACTGTCAAGAGACAAGGGGGACCAGAATTTCAGGTAGGGGAATTGTCTAAATTCAGGAAGTAATGTAAGGTTCAAATGCAAGTTGAAAGATTCCAGAAGGTTTTAGAAAAAGGTGGTTTTTCACTGCCTGTCCTTTTCATTCTTCCCTTCTTGCTTATGCCTGAGATATGGAATGCAGAAATATGAACAATGGCTGAAGGTATAAAATAAAAGAATAAGGTACCTGTAAGGGAAAGACTGCAGGACAGAAGGATACGAAGTATGTCCTTGTCACTGGCTGTCTCCTTCTTTTCTGAGGCTTATCTATCTTTAAAACAGTTAATGTTAGGGGCATCTGGGTGGCTCAGTCTATTAAGCGTCCAACTTCAGCTCAGGTCATGATTTCGTGGTCTGTGAGTTCCAGTCTCACTTCCGGCTCTGTACTGACAGCTCGGAGCCTGGAACCTGCTTCGGATTCTGTGTCTCCCTCTCTCTCCGCCCCTCCCTCCCTCACACTCTGTCTCTGTCTCTGTCTATCTCTTTCAAAAATAAACAAAACATTAAAAAAAACCCAGTTAATGTTAAATCTTCTGCTCTTTTATTCATATGCTCAGCCTGAATTTAACACCTGCTATTACCACAGACTATGCTTTGGGTTGAATGAAGTTACTTTTCTTCTTATGTGCACGTCTACCTTTTCAAACTTGGGTTACCCATAGGTCCCATCACCTTGTCATCTTAACTGCCACACGGTAGCTTTTATATTGATTGATTTCATCACAAGAGATAGAAACTCTTTAGCGAATAGCACAGGAAAGATTCAGCCATTTCCCCATTGGTGGCTGAAGCCTTGTGTCAGGTCAAGTGCAATGTCTTCACCTACCTTGCATAAAAGGTGTGAGCCCTCTACATCTTATTCATAGACCATGAATGCCGGCAGGTGCAGATAATGATATAATTTTGTCTCTGGAAAGGCACTTCCAGGAAATGTAGGCTCGCCCTATGTTTTACTTGGGAGAAATAAAGACTGCGAGAAGTTACAGTGAAGTACCCCAAACCACACACTTAACTGATATCCAAGTCAAGACAAGAAACATGTCTTGTTAATCCGACGTTGTTTCTGTAATAGTCTGTGATGGTTACTGTTCTATGGGGTGCTAACCTGCAGAGCGTATGTTTTCCACAGCATGTACCATCATAGAGTAGTCATTAATTGTGTGATTTCAAGCATTACTAATTATAGCTGCCATTTATAAGACGCTTTTTGTATACAAGGTACTTTATGCTCCTATCTGGCCTATTCTTCATGACAGCCTCATATGACAGATACTCCTTCCTATTTTATAGGTAACAACAGTGAGGCTTAGGAAGTCAGTACCCTCCCCTCTGGCCATGCTCCAGGTAGTAATGAAATGAACACCCTAACCCAAACTTCATCTAACAAATATCACCATGCTCCTAACAAGGGGACTATGCTCCTGAGTCAGGCTTAGCTCTGAAATGAAGAGATAGGATAAGCCCATGTCCAAGATTCCTTTCTACTTAAAAAAAAAAAAAAAAAAGGAAACAACAAGAATGACAAAAACAATGATTTGGTTCCAGGTATCAATTATGGAAATTTATGTGCTCAAAAGCGATCGTTAACTCTAAATTAAAGCTCTTGGAAATTTCAGTGTCCTTAAAAGTTTTACTTGCAATTTTCCTTTCACAAACTGCAATGCCCTGATCTCAAAGCCTCTACGTGTCAATTTGATGTTTTTAGTTGTCACACCGAGAACGCAGGACAAACGGATATGGCCTGCAAGTTGACCCCTGTTCGTCGTCCATTAACATTTTTACCTGTTTGTAATTGAAAGGATGGTTGGTCCATCTACACTTTTCCTTTTAAACTGCACAAGCATCATGCTGACAAACGTTGATCTTTTCCAAAATACCAGGAACGTGTAGCTTTAAAAAAGATTCCGCCTTCTTGTTATTCCAGAGGGAGAGCTAGCTCTCTTTGCGGGGAGAGGGTGAGCCCGTTAATTCCTCTGCCGTGGCCCGTGTTCCTCCGGCTCTTTCTTGTTCTGTTCCCTTTGAAAATCTTGTGCCCATTAACATCCTCACTGCACACAGGGGAAAGGCAGAAATGAGCCTGGGCTTTTCTCTTGCCTACTTCAAAGCAGCAAAGTAGATAAATAAGGGAAGTGAAACAAGGATCTGAGAGAGAACCTCGTGTTTGTCCATATTTACACCATTTCTCATCAACATCAGTTTTGGAAGTCACTAGGAATGTTCAGCTTCGTAAGAGAAGTAGAGAGTAGCAAGAAAATCAGCAGCAATGGGTCACAGGATTATTTAGAGCCTTGATGACGTATTTCACCTCTCCCACCAGTGTCTTACTTTTGAATTTCTCAACGAAAGAAATGCATTCTGGGAATTCACTTAAGAAAAAGAACCTTAATATTTTTATTAGCTATTACGCTCAGAATCTGTAATGTCTCCAACTGTGACGCCAAGCCCCATCCTAGCCGGGTAAACATTCTCAGAGGCCTTCAGTTTGTCCATATTTTTTCAACCTTTTTTTTTTTATTTTTATTTTTGGGACAGAGAGAGACAGAGCATGAACGGGGGAGGGGCAGAGAGAGAGGGAGACACAGAATCGGAAACAGGCTCCAGGCCCTGAGCCATCAGCCCAGAGCCCGACGCGGGGCTCAAACTCGCCGACCGCGAGATCGTGACCTGGCTGAAGCCGGACGCTTAACCGACTGCGCCACCCAGGCGCCCCTCCATATTTTTATATTAAGTGTTTGTAAGCATTTAATAGGGGCACCTGGGTGGCTCAGTCGGTTAAGCATCCGACTTTGGCTCAGGTCATGATCTCCCAGTTCATGGGTTCGAGCTCCGAGTTGGGCTCTCTACTGACAGCTGGGAGCTGGGAGCCTGGAGCCTGCTTCAGATTCTGTGTCTTCCTGCCTCTCTCTGCCCCTCCCCGCTGGTGCTTTCCCTCTCTCTCAAAAATAAATAGATAAATATTAAAAAACAAAAACAAAACAAAAAACACTCAATAGGTAGCCTATTTCTGCTACAATAATACCTTTGTGTTTAATGTCGCCTCAGCTAAAGAGGCAAATGTAAACATCTGGGGGACAGTGTAGAAATGAGGGTTTTGCAGGAATCTGAGAAAAATGGTGGATGAATTGGGCCATAACACATCTCCCATGGGCAGAAAACGAGTGAGTTCAAAGAGACCTCTGCCATCACAGACGTTTCTACCTTCAGATTGTGAGCAGACGCATTTGTCAATTTGCAACACTGTATTTTCAGTGAAGACTCTTCTGCTCCCGGTAGTGGCGGAGATTGCCATGAAATGCAGAATTCAGTAATGCAGCTATGCAAACTTTATATTCTAAAAACACATGAATTCTGATTAAAATCATTACTAGGGAACCTTTTGTGACAGTTTCATTAAAGTGAGAAGCTTGATTAGCTCAAGTGGCCAAGTCAAAGTTATTAATATTTTATAAAAGTTACCAATGCAGGGGCGCCTGGGTGGCGCAGTCGGTTAAGCGTCCGACTGCAGCCAGGTCACGATCTCCCGGTCCGTGAGTTCGAGCCCCGCGTCAGGCTCTGGGCTGATGGTTCAGAGCCTGGAGCCTGTTTCCGATTCTGTGTCTCCCTCTCTCTCTGCCCCTCCCCCGTTCATGCTCTGTCTCTCTCTGTCCCAAAATAAATAAACGTTGAAAAAAAAAATTAAAAAAAAAAAGTTACCAATGCAAATAAGCATTTTCTCTATTGTATATTTAAGTCAACGCGAGACTTAAATGTTCAAATAGAAATAGGTGGGGCAGATTTTCCATATGATTAAGTACATATTCTTTATTGTTAAAGCCATCATTTGTAGTTTAATTTCAGCAAAATAATCTAGGTGAATAAATATTACCGACTTGAAACAAATTTATTTTTCTAGTTTTATTTTCATTTATTTATTTTTAATTTCTTTGGATTTTGTAGGTGCACTGGACTGTTAGGAATAAGGGTTTCATACAGTTTACGTGGACGTAGGTTGCTATATGATGAAAACGGGAAATTTTTATTTAAAAATTTTTTTGATGTTTATTTATTTTTGAGACAGAGAGAGACAGAGCATGAACGGGGGAGGGTCAGAGAGAGGGAGACCTTCAGAGAGGGTATCTGAAGCAGACTCCGGGCTCTGAGCTTTCAGCACAGAGCCGGACGTGGGGCTTGAACTCACGGACCGTGAGATCACGACCTGAGCCAAAGTCAGACACTTAACTGACTGAGTCCCCCAGGCGCCCTGGAAATTTTTATTTTAAAGGAGATTGTATGAGACTGAGAATATGCTGTTATATGCTTCACAAATAGCAGATATTTTTTAAGTAGTTAGAACTCATGTCCAGATCATAGTCATGCAATCAAGTAATGTTTCTGAGCTCTTAACTCCTCAGTGCTGAGAATAAAATATACACAGGAGGCTAGTGGCAGAGCCCTATTTGGAACCTACATCTTTTAGGACAAAGTCACCTGTTTCTCTTTGTCCATAAGTCTTTCTAAGCCTGCCAGCCAAAATGAAGCCCAGTGTCTTATGCAGAAATCCCACAATTCATGGGCACTTCTTCCATTCACACCACAATTAATTTTCAAGTTAGCTGAGATTTTCATTTTAGTTGTAGAGAAAGAGAAGCAAGGGGATGAGTTTGAAAGGAAAAAATCGACCTCAGACCAGCCATACAAAATGAACTGTGGCTCTTTCTCAATCAAAGACAACGTTGCATTATTTTGATATGCAACAACCAGGCTTCATTATCCTCCATTGGCCTCTCCAATTATGACGACAAATGACAAATTAAAATGGAAAATTTGCAGATCATTGAAGGTGTCCATGTTATTTCTATGCTCAGCCTTTGGGAACAAGTTGCAAGGTGATATGTTGTGTCATGGGGCATTTGATGTAAGTATCAAACTTCATTTGTCATCAGTGTTCTAAGCTGTTCTCATTTATGTTTGAACTGTTTAATCTTGAATCTCTAGAACTTAGGTCCAAGAGGCCCGGAGAGTGGTGGGTGTTTCCCTTTCCACATTTTGAAGTGAATCTGATAAATGGAAAGTTCAAAGTCCAAGTGTGTAGTGTTATGACATGGTTTTTGTCAAAAATGCTTGCTTTCATCCAAGGGGCTCTGAGTCAGTGTGACAGTTGGGTGAGAAGTTACGAGTTCTGGCTGGAAACACAGAGAAAGTCATTTTGTAGTTAACACTAATACCCATCACCTAAAGTCCCCAATTGTCCTTCCTGCGAGCGTGGGGCAGGATGGCTCTTTGTGATCGCTGGAGGGTCTGGCCCTGCCGTCTACTCTCTTATGCAAAATTCCACAATTGTTTTATTTGATTGAAATCTAGAGAAACACCTCTGATCAACTTAAGGAAGAAAGGCACTCACTGGGGCGAGAGTGAGTAACTCAAAGAATTGAAACAGGATGGGACAAGCAGGCCTCAGGGAGGACGAGAATGAAACAGCTCAGGAACCAGCAGCAACGTTCTTGAGCATCTATCTCGTTCATTGGTTTTGAACCCAGAATGAATCATGGCTACACAGTAGACTCACCTGCAAAACTTGTAAAAAAATCACTCAAGTTAAAAAATATGGAAATAACTTGGGGCGTCAAGTTAAGGGCCCCATGGCTGAAATTGATTAACAGCAATACAAAAGGAGTATTTTCAAGTCTCCATCTGGCAACTAATACCTCGTGTATGCCAAGAATTCCTGGAGATTAACAATAAATCAAAAGCAATATTTAATCAATATTTAGTAAAAAGTCAAAATTTAAACTCTGATATCATGGTGAATGAAGGTCCTGAAGGGATGATCTCCGTAAGAAAAAAAGAACCCAAAAGCTCACCAACTTATGAAGAGATACTCAGAATCATTGACAAGTATAGAAATGAAACATAAAACAAAAATATCCCCCTTGAAATTTGAAATGAAAAAAATTAACATACTGGTTGTTGCCAAGAGTTAGTGAGGATGCGAACATATAAAAAACTTCATGCCTTGCTAATGAGAGTGTGGACTGGGGCCGCCATTTGTAAGTTATTGGGCCACCCATCATTTAGCCACATTCTGCACACAACACAGTAGTCCTCTTAGCTGTCTACCCCCAAAGAAATTCTCACATGGGTCCCCAAGGGAACGTGTTGAAGGATATTCATCACTGAGTTAATTGTGTTATGGTGAGTTGGTTTCAAACTGACATCCCTGGGAGAAAGGAAAGTTAAAATTAATTGATATACACCAAGGGATATATTGTGCAGCAGTGAGAGGCAACAGGGTTTATATAAATGTAAATGTAAATATAAATATAAATATATAATTGAGAGTATGAGTTGATGAATGTAGATAGATAGATAGATAGATAGATAGATAGATAGATGGCTTTTAAAAGCTTAGTGAAGAATCAGTGAAACATATCTAGCTCAATACCATTCAAAGATTTAAAATGCATACACACCAAACAAAGATACACATTTTTTTCAAGAATTCATTAAACAGGACAGTTTCTTACAGGGTAAGAGAAGATAATTAGAATGTAATATAAACATTTTTATGAAAATTTATAAAAATTTCAAATAAGGACTAATGACTGTGTTCCACCCTAGGACAATTCTCTCTCAATCTCTCTCCCCTCCCTCTCTCTCTCCCCCCACTCCTCTCCCTCTCCCTCTGTCTCCCCCCCACTCGTCTCCCTCTCCCCCCACACACACATTTTTAGAGAGCTACCCAGGTGATTACAAAATGTGCAGTAAGAACTATTATTGAACAAGATATGAAAGGTGACAAAAGAATAAATAAAAAGTCTCCAATGGTTTCTAAGCCTTTTTTTGTTCTATTTCCTTTTTTATATATACGTATATTTTTTTAATTTTATTTTTTATAATTTACATCAAATTAGTAGCATATAGTGAAACAATGACTTCAAGAGTAGATTTCCTTAATGCCTTGTAACCATTTAACCCATCCTCCCCTCGCACAACCCCTCCAGCAACCCTCAGTTTGTTCTCCATATTTATGAGTCTCTTCTGCTTTGTCCCCCTCCCTGTTTTTATATTATTTTTGTTTCCCTTCCCTTATGTTCATCTGTTTCATCTCTTAAAGTCCTCATATAAGTGAAGTCATATGATTTTTGTCTTTCTCTGACTAATTTCACTTAGCATAATACCCTCCAGTTCCATCCACATTGTTGCAAATGGCAAGATTTCATTCTTTTTGATTGCCGAGTAATACTCCATCGTATAAATATACCACATCTTTATCCATTCATCCATCGATAGACATTTGGGCTCTTGCCATACTTTGGCTATTGTTGATAGTGCTGCTATAAACATGGGGGTGCATGTATCCCTTCCAAACAGCACATCTGTGTCGCGTGGATAAATGCCTAGTAGTGCTATTGCTGGGTCGTAGGGTAGTTCTATTTTTAGTTTTTTGAGATACCTCCATACTGTTTTCCAGAGTGGCTGCACCAGCTTGCATTCCCACCAACAATGCAAAAGAGATCCTCTTTCTCCACATCCTCACCAACATCTGTTGTTGCCTGAGTTGTTAGCCATTCTGACAGGTGTGAGGTGGTATCTCATTGTGGTTTTGATTTGTATTTCCCTGATGATGAGTGATGTTGAGCATTTTTTCATTGTTGGTTGGCCATCTGGATGTCTTCCTTGGAGAAGTGTCTATTCATGTCTTTTGCCCATTTCTTCACTGGATGATTTGTGTTTTGGGTGTTGAGTTTGATAAGTTCTTTATAGATTTTGGATACTAACCCTTTATCTGATATGTCATTTGCAAATATCTTCTTCCATTTTGTTGGTTGTCTTTTAGTTTTGCTGATTGTTTCCTTCGCTGTGCAGAAGCTTTTTATTTTGATGAGGTCCCAGTAGTTCATTTTTGCTTTTGTTTCCCTTGCCTCTGGAGACGTGTTGAGTAAGAAGTTGCTGCGGCCAAGATCAAAGAAGTTTTTGCCTGCTTTCTCCTCCAGGATTTTGATGGCTTCCTGTCTTACATTGATGTCTTTCATCCATTTTGAGTTTATTTTTGTGTATGGTGTAAGAAAGTGGTCCAGGTTCATTCTTCTGCATGTCGCTGTCCAGTTTTCCCAGCACTACTTGTTGAAGAGACTGTCTATTCCATTGGATATTCTTTCCTGCTTTGTCAAAGATTAGTTGGCCATATGTTTGTGGGTCCATTTCAGGGTTCTCTATTCTGTTTCATTGATCTGAATGCCTTTTCTTGTGCCAGTACCATACTGTCTTGATGATTACAGCTTTGTAGTATAGCTTGAAGTCTGGGATTGTGATGCCTCCTGCTTTGGTTTTCTTTTTCAAGATTGCTTTGGCTATTCGGGGTCTTTTCTGGTTCCATACAAATTTTAAGATTATTTATTCTAGCTCTGTGAAGAATGCTGCTGTTACTTTGATAGCGACTGCATTGAATATGTAGATTGCTTTGGGTAGTATCGACATCTTAACAATATTTGTTCTTTCTATCCAGGAGCATGGAATCTTTTTCCATTTTTTTGTGTCTTCTTCAATTTCTTTCATTAGCTTTCTATAGTTTTCAGTGTAAAGATTTTTCACCTCTTTGGTTAGATTTATTCCTAGGTATTTTATGGTTTTTGGTGCAACTGTAAATGGAATCGATTCCTTGATTTCTCTGTCACTTCATTGTTGGTGTGTAGGAATGCAACCGATTTCTGTGCATTGATTTTATATCCTGCAACTTTGCTGAATTCATGAATCAGTTCTAGCAGTTTTTTGGTGGAATCTTTTGGGTTTTACATATAGAGTATCATGTCATCTGCAAAGAGTGAAAGTTTGACCTCCTTCTGGCTGATTTGGATGCCTTTTATTTCTTTGTGTTGTCTGATTGCAGAGGCTAAGACTTCCAGTACTATGCTGAATAACAGTGGTGAGAGTGGACATCCCTGTCTTGTTCCTGACCTTAGGGGGAAAGCTCTCAGTATTTCCCCATTGAGGATGATATTAGCACTGGGTCGTTCATATATGGCTTTTATGATCTTGAGGTATGATCCTTCTATCCGTACTTTCTTGAGGTTTTTATCAAGAAAGGATGATGTATTTTGTCAAATGCTTTCTCTGCATCTATTGAGAGAATTATATGGTTCTTGCCCTTTCTTTTATTGATGTGATGAATCATGTTAATTGTTTTGCGGATATTGAAACAGCCCTGCATCCCAGGTATAAATCCCACTTGGTCCTGGTGAATAATTTTTTTAATGTATTGTTGGATCCAGTTGGTTAATATCTTGTTGAGGATTTTTGCATCCATGTTAATCAGGGAAATTGGTCTATAGTTCTCTTTTTTTAGTGGGGTCTCTGGTTTTGGAATCAAGGTAATGCTGGCTTCATAGAAAGAGTTTGCAAGTTTTCCTTCCATTTCTATTTTTTGGAACACTTTCAAGAGAATAGGTGTTAACTCTTCCTTAAATGTTTGGTAGAATTCCCCTGGAAAGCCACCTGGCCCTGGACTCTTGTTTTTTGGCAGATTTTTGATTACTAATTTGATTTCCTTACTGGTTATGGGTCTGTTCAAAATTTCTATTTCTTCCTGTTTCAGTTTTGGCAGTGTATGTGTTTCTAGGAATTTGTCCATTTCTTCCAGATTACCCATTTTATTGGCATATAATTGCTCATAATATTCTCTTATTATTGTTTTTATTTCTGTTGTGTTGGTTGTGATCTCTCCTCTTTCATTCTTGATTTTATTTATGTGGGTCATTTCCTTTTTCTTCTTGATCAAACTGGCTAGTGGTTTATCAATTTTGTTAATTCTTTCAAAGAACCAGTTTCTGGTTTCATTGATCTGTTCTACTGATTTTTTTTTGTTGTTTGTTTGTTTGTTTCGATAGCATTAATTTCTACTCTAATCTTTATTATTTCCTGTCTTCTGCTGGTTTGGGGTTTTATTTGCTGTTCTTTTTCCAGCTCCTTAAGGCATAAGGTTAGGTTGTGTATCTGAGACCTTTCTTCCTTCTTTAGGAAGGCCTGGATTGATATATACTTTCCTCTTATGACTGCCTTTGTTGTGTCCCAGAGGTTTTGGGTTGTGGTGTTATCATTTTCGTTGACTTCCATATACTTTTTAATTTCCTCTTTAACTGCTTGGTTAGCCCATTCATTCTTTAGTAGGATGTTCTTCAGTCTCCAAGTATTTGTTCCCTTTCCAATTTTTTTCTTGTGGTTGATTTTGAGTTTCATAGCGTTGTGGTCTGAAAATATGCACGGTATGATCTCGATCTTTTTTCACTTACTTAGGCTGATTTGTGTCCCAGTATATGGTCTATTCTGGAGAACGCTGCATGTGCACTGGAGAAGAATGTATATTCTGCTGCTTTAGGATGAAATGTTCTGAATATATCTGTTAAGTCCATCTGGTCCAGTGTGTCATTCAAAGCCATTGTTTATTTGTTGATTTTTTGATTAGATTATCTGTCCATTGTTGTGAGTGGGGTGTTGAAGTCTCCTACTATTATGGTATTACTATCAATGAGTTTCTTTATGTTTGGGATAATTGATTTATATATGGGTGCTCTGACATTTGGCACATAAAGGTTTACAATTGTTAGGCCTTCTTGGTCTATAGACCCCTTGATTATGATATAATGCCATTCTGCATCTCTTGATACAGTCTTTATTTTAAAGTCTAAATTGCCTGATGTAAGTATGGCTACTCCGGTTTTCTTTTGTTGACCATTAGCATGATAGATGGTTCTCCATTCCCTTGTTTTCAATCTCAAGGTACATTTAGGTCTAAAGTGAGTCTCTTGTAAACAGCATACAGATGGATCTTGTTTTCTTATCCATTCTGTTACCCTATGCCTTTTGATTGGAGCATTGAGTCCATTGACATTTAGAGTGAGTACTGAAAGATGTGAATTTATTGCCATTGTGTTGTTTGTAGAGTGGAGTTTCTGATGGTGTTCTCTGGTCCTTTCTAATCTTTGTTGCTTTGGGTATTTATTTATTTATTTATATTTTCATATTTTCTCCCCTCAGAGAGTCCCCCTTAAAATTTCTTGCAGGGATGGTTTAATGGTCACAGACTCCTTTAATTTTTGTTTGTCTGGGAAACTTTTATCTCTCCTTCTATTTTGAATGACAACCTTGCTGCATAAAGAATTCTTGGCTGCACTTTTTTCTGATTCAGCACATTGAATATATCCTGCCAGTCCTTTCTGGCCTTCCAAGTTTCTGTGGATAGGTCTGCTACAAACCTGATCTGTCTTCCCTTGTAGGTGAAGGACATTTTTTCCCTTGCTGCTTTCATGATTCTCTCCTTGCCTGAGTATTTTGTGAATTTGACTATGATATGCCTTGTTGATGGTTGGTTTTTGTTGAATCTAATGTGGGTCCTCTGTGCTTCCTGGATTTTGATGTCTGTGTCTTTCCCCAGGTTAGGAAAGTTTTCTGCTATGATTTGCTCACATAACACTTCTACCCCTATTTCTCTGTCTTCCTCCTCTGGGACCCCTATGATTCTGATATTGTTCCTTTTTAATGAATCACTGATTTCTCTAATTCTTAAATCGTGCTCTTTTGCCTTAATCTCCCTCTTTTTTTCTGCTTCGTTATTCCCTATAAGTTTGTCGTCTATATCACTGGTTCTCTGTTCTGCCTCATCCATCCTTGCCACCGCTGCATCCATCCGTGATTGCAGCTGAGTTATAGCATTTTTCATTTCATTCTGGCTATTTTTTACTTCTTTTATCTCTGCAGAAAGGGATTCTAATCTATTTTCGACTCCAGCTAGTATTCTTATTATCGTGATTCTAAATTTTGGTTCAGACATCTTGCTTGTATCTGTGTTGGTTAAATCCCTGGCTGTTGTTTCTTTGTGCTCTTTCTTTTGGGGTGAATTCCTTCGTTTTGTCATATTGGAGGGAGAAAAGGAATTAATGAGGTAGAAAAATTGAAATTAAAAAATGAAAATTAAAAAAAATATTAAAATTAAAAATTAAACACACACACACACACACACACACACACACACAAATTGAATAGATGATGCTAGATCCTAGGTGTGTTTTGGTCTGGGTGTTGAAATTGGTTTGACAGATTAGAGAAAAACAAAGCGGGGGGGAGAAAAAAGGAAATCATTTGAGAATTTGAGAAAATGAATACACTGAAGTAGGCTAAAATGAAATGACGGGGGTAAAATAGAATTTGAAAAAATATACACAAAAGTAAAGAATATACTAGAAAAAATTAAAGAAAATATTTTTAATAAAAATTAAAATAAATATGAATTTTTTCGTTTTCTGTATTTAAGAAAAAATTAAAGAAATGAAAAGAAAAAAAGATTAAAAAAAGAAAAGAAAAAAAAGAAATTGTCTGAAAATTTGAAAAAGTTAATACACTGTAGTAGACTAAAATAAAATGATGGGAGTAAAATAGAATTTGAAAAAAAATTACATAAAAGCAAAAAATATAGTAATATAAATTAAATAAAAATATTTTTAAAAGAAATTGAAGGTAAAAATGAAGTTTTTCTCTTTCTGCATTCAAGAAAAAGAGAAGAAATGAAAAAGAAAAAAGACAAAGAAAGAAAAAAAGGAAATTGAAAATTTGGAAAGGTGAGTACACCTTGGTGATGGAAGTAAGATAGAATTTGAAAAAATTTTACGCAAAAGTAAAAAATATAGTAAAAAATAATTAAAGGAAAATATTTTTAACAAAAATTGAAAATGAAATGAATTTTTTTCTTTCTGTATTCAAGAAAAAGAATAGTTTAAAAGAGAAAAAAAGAAAAAAAAAGAAAATTGAATAGATGGACCTGCTAACAGATTGAAATAGGACTGAAATTACTTTGTTTTCCCCTAGAAGTGAGACTATATAGCTCTTTATAGTCCATAAACTAAGCCGGCGGTGAGACTTGTGCTCTTGAAGAGCGAGGTTGGCCCAGTTGGGCAGGGCTCAGTGTAACGGCTTCGTTCTCCACTAGATGGTGCTGCTAGCCTACTGGGGTGGATTGTTGCCCTGCTCATAGGTGCCTATGCGCATGCGCGGGAGTGGTAAAAATGGCGCCACCCAGCCACCCAGTCTGTTCTCCCAGATCATCAATCGCGCATCTGTCCTCTGTCTTTAGCTCTCGTCCACTCCCCGTTTTGTCACTGTCTGTGACCAAACCCCAGGCAGTACCTCTCTCCTGAGTTTTGTCTCAGTGTGGCTGTTTACCCCGGCCCCTTACTTCCGATGGACTGTGGCTTTGACCCGCTCCACCCCTCTGTGGGAGGGTCTCACCGAGCAATGGCCAAGTGAGCAATGGACAAATGTCGGCCTCATGCAGGAACGCTTGCCGGACCCTGCTGCTGCCGGTGCCCCGAGACCATGGCCAGGTGCCAGCCCGTCCCAGAAAATGTTCACAAGACAGTGTAGCAGCAGCGTCTCAGGGATTATGGAAAATCACAACACACATCCAGCACAGGCTTCACCCTCCGCGACCTTGTTCGAGCACCAGCGAATGTGGCCGCCTTCGTCCCCTGCTGGGACCAGGTGGCTTCAACAGTCCCTACCAAATGTCCTTCTAGCAGTGGAGTCGCTTTTCCCCGTGTGGCCCAAGAACCTCCCGGACCCTACTCTGTTCCTGGGGATTCGTCCTTCTCAGCAGAGCACTGCCAGGTATGGAGCTGTGGAGTTGGAGCCTTTGCATTCTCTTTGTTTACAGTCTTAATGGAATTTAAACCCTCTCCTTTCTCCTTTCTCCCTTTTTAGTTCAGTCCCTGCACTATTTCCAATTTTCCACTTTCTCTCCAGCTGCTTTTGGGGAGGGCAGTTTTTCCCGTATGCTCCCCCCCACCCCAGTCTGCGTCCTCTCTCCACCTGCAAAAGTGGCTCCCTGCGTGCCACCGGGTTTTCCCTCCCCAAGTTCAGCTCTCCGCACCGTGTACCTGCTGAATTCTGTGGTTCAGGTTGTGCAGATTGTTGTGTTAATCCTCCAGTTGGTTTTCTAGGTGTGTAGGATGGTTTAGTGTCGGTCTGGCTGTATTTCATGGACGCCGGTTTCTATCCCTTTATCAATGTGTTCACACAAGTTGCCAACACCCCTGTGGGAGGGTCTGTCCCCCTGAGTTCCCAGACTCCTCCTACCTGCATGTGCAGTGAGAGGGGCTGTTTCCTGTGGAAAGAATGCTGGACAGTCCCAAACCCCACATGGGCTCTGTAGCACCCAAGACTAATTAGAGCAGATGTTTGGACATCTCCATTCTCAAAATATATTTAGGACAAGATCTTTGATTCCAGGATGATAAAATTAATTAGCGTATTGACAATGAATCTCCATACATTCAGGATTCAATTTACTTCACTTGAAATAATGAAGTAATCTTGAGTGCTTTCTTACTATGGTAAGTGCAGGAGACAAAACATAAATATATTTTGGATCTTTCCATAAGAAATTCTAAGCTAGTTGGATTTCTGTCTGTCATTAGTGCTACATAATGTCTTAAAATGAGATATTTATCACATGTTTGTAAATGATTAGGAAAAGCTACCCAAAAGAATGACTTGTGTGAGGCTTTTAGGCAAACCCTGCAACATTTGCTCTGAACTTTCCTGACATTGATCTTGAATCTCCAACACTGGATGGAGCTCAGGTCCCTGGGCCCTCCTCCATACTTACTCAGGCAACAATTTATTGATCATGACTTTGTGCAAATTTCCATTGTAATTACTGTGGATATGTTCTAACAATAGAAACATGTTTAGATCCAGAAGTGATTTTTGTGTTTTTTTTTTAATCTCCATGATTGCTTTCATAAAAGAAAGGAAGGAAGGAAGGAAGACAGAGAAAGAGAGAGAGAGAGAAAGAAAGAAAGAGAGAGAGGGAGGGAGGAAGGAAGGAAGGAAGGAAGGAGCTAAAATCCAGAGAAATGAAGTCACTATAGCTAGAAGGGAGAGCCAAGCTTTCACTCAATCCAAGCTTTCACTCAGATGTCAGGACAGTTTCATGGTTCTCCCCACGAGTGTCTTCCCCAGGAAGTGATGGCTTTCTGGTGCATTCATGGTGGATGATACATAGTGGCCCAGAACCTTCATGTCTGCCCAACTGATACTGAGGTGCTCTGTCACTTTATTTTCACAGCTTGTTTGATGTACTCATGCTCCAATGCTTTCAGTCATGAGTAACGTAGTATTACTGAGCCACTGAATGCATTTGTCCAGTGTGCACATGTATGTGTGTGTATGTGCTATGTATACATGTACGCATGTCTTGTATGTACCCCTGTGTGCATGTAACCTTCTATGTCCAAGGCACTAGTCTAGACATAGGGAATATCATGATGAAGAAAAACAGATACAATTCACGTCCTTAAGGAGTCACAGTTGAGGGGAGATGATTTCTATCAAAACAAGAAAACAAAGCAGACCCAACTCAGAATGTGATGTGGCTTTGGTGTTGAAGTGTTTGTGCTCATACTTGTGGTGTGTGTGTGTGTGTGTGTGTGTGCGCGCACATGCGCACTTTATGATGAAGCACAGGGGTTTTGGGTACAATGCAGCTTTCTGATTATTGTGTATTCTTTGGTGTTCAGGGAAGCCCACACACAGGACCCCGATTACTTAGTTGACCTCCTCTTGCAACTTCTCTCCAAGTTGTCCTCAAACCTATGCCCCATTCGTCTCAGAACACCACATCCCCAGCAGCCCTTTGTAAATTATCCCCCCTTCCAAATCCTCACCCATGGACCATTTTCCAAGCATGAGTCTCAACGGTCCAGATGCTAGTGAGCATTTTCACTAGCAATTATTGACATGCACACAACCATACATTGATTTTTCTGAGACATTAACTTCCCTGATTTCTTCGTTTCTACCAAAGCTCCGGCATTCTCCCGGTCTTTCAGGTTTAAGAACTTGAAAGCATTTTAACTCATCTGACATTATGACTTCTTATGTCCATAAGAAATCTTTCTTTGCAATCCTTCTGCCTGAGAAGGAAGTAAATTTATGGCGTTCTCCTAAGAAGGCATTGATAGGCTGACAGACACATGGGCACCTACCACTGGGAAGGATGTGGGTTGCGATCACCTGTCCACAATATTGTGTACGTTTTGCTTTGGTCCTGATTTGGGGGCCTAGGCTGGAGACTTGACTGGCTTTCATTTGATCTTTGGGAAAATATTTTTGAAATTCCAAGCAGGTGAATGAGTCTTGGGGATACCTTGCTGTGAATTAGCTGTTACCGGTAAGAGATCTCTAGAAACCATGTGACCTTCTTCTTCGGGGGCAGAGGGCAGTTCTTTCCTTATACTCGTGCCAATTAGCACCACTGATGTAGGCGATCATGCTCTCAGATATGAGCGCGGAGGGCAGCTGGTACCCATCCAGGCAACCCCTGTCAGGAGCCTTGTAAGGTTGGCGCACATTCAATGCCCACTTATTAACTTTGCAGAGACAAGAGCCAGAGAGACACCTGCTTCATCGCTCTGGTCTCTGAGTCAGAAAGCTCTTCCTTTATGGGTACAGCTGCCACCCAGTTCCATGAGTCTGACGATGCCCTTCTGTCCCCTCCATCAGCAGCTTTGGCAAAGTGAGGTGTGCAGAGAAAATATTACAAACATCTCTGCTTTACCGCCTCCTCTTTCTGTGCATAAAGGTTTATTCCTCGAAGGCTAAAATTTAAAAATCACTTATGGTACTTTGTTCTATTTAATACCTTCAGCCTTGAGTTCCATATTATCTGATGTGAATGTAACATCTGGGACTTTTCATTTCCCTTTGCTTGGGATGCCCTTGCTGTCCATTTTTTCTCTCCTTGTCACCTCTTTTTGTGTGTTTTTGTAAATAATAATAAACAATAAAGGACTTTTCTTGTTTCTAGTAGAGTCTGACACTCACTGTGGAACAACATTTTAACCCGTTGACGTTTTGATAAACTTACTCTAAATCTTTTTTTTTTTTAATTTTTTTTCAACTTTTATTTATTTTTGGGACAGAGAGAGACAGAGCATGAACGGGGGAGGGGCAGAGAGAGAGGGAGACACAGAATCAGAAACAGGCTCCAGGCTCTGAGCCATCAGCCCAGAGCCTGACGCGGGGCTCGAACCCACGGACCGCGAGATCGTGACCTGGCTGAAGTCGGACGCTTAACCGACTGTGCCACCCAGGCGCCCCTCTAAATCTTTAAGCAGTACTTATACTTAGTAATTATTTGATGCTATTTTCTCTTTTGCCCTTTCTTTGTCTTCATGGCTTGAATTTTTTTCTTTCTTTTGTCTGTGATGTTGGAGGTTCCTGTGTGCTTTCTAAGCCTGCTTCCTATTTCATAAGAACATATCAATGCTAAATAATTCTTGCATGCCCTCCCTCACACATTGACTTGCCATCTTCCCTGCTCCGAGATGAAATCTTGAGAATACTTTGGACTTTCCCGTCTCCTCTTTTCTCCGAGAGAGTCTGAAATTGCTTCTTTCCAGAATGTTAAGCTCACCCTTATGGCACATCTCTTTTTCTTTAGGAAGTTTCGCATGACAACAAATTTTTTTTTTCAAATTCCCACGTTCATTGTAGTCGTCCATGAATGTGTAACCATCCATTGCGAGATCCGTCGTTCCCTCACTTTCTTCCTTTTGGTGTGTCTGCAGATATCTGCTCTGATCCCATGGTCATTTCTCAGAGTCCCTGCTGTATAGAACAATGGCAAGTATATCAGGGTCTCGTTGGTGGGATACAGTCAGCAGGAGGTGGTTCAGTGGCTGAGACACGGGTCACGAACCACCACCAGTGGCAGAGGTGTGGGGGGCGGGGAGCAGTGACAAGGAGCAGCCATTCCACCAAGGCTGGAGGGATCGGGGGAGGAGGTGGTCTTGCCAGAACCGTGGTGGGGCTGGAACCATAGGAGAGTCAGTGCCAACCAAGGCTGTAACCCGAGGTGGAGAGGAAGGGGAAGAGAGATCCTGGTGTCTCTTTTCCTCCTCCTCTCCCACGCAGTATCATGGAGGCAGCTGGCAAGGGGACTGGGGCGCAGACCCTGGGGAAGGGCAGGGCGTGGGGCGGGCTTACAGCCAGCACCAGCTCAGGCCGACACTTCCTGAACCTCACAATCCCAAGACTCTATTTTGCACGGGGAGATGGACGCTAGCCTGGCCACGGTATTCACGGTCCTGGTCTTGATCTTTCCATAACTGATAATATGGCTCTGCTGCCTCGCAGCTACCAGCTTTTCCATAAAAATCCGATTTCATTTTCATTCTCTCAGTTTATGCTTCCCATCACAAAGTGCGCATTGTAGTTTCTTTTCTCTTGGAATTCAGGAAGTATACCAAACAGGTCACCAAATAATCCTAGGATTTGGGGATGCCTTTCAAACTGCAGATTCAACTGTGGTTTTTTTTTCCACCTTTGGCTAATTTTCTGTATTTTTTGGTGTGTTTTTCCTCCTTTCTGGATTCCCCTTACTCATGCATTCTCTCCCCAGTATCTTTCTTCCAAATCTCTCTCATCATTTTCTTCACAAGCTCAACTATTACTTTTTTTTTTTTTTTTTTACCTTAGAGACCTTTACCACCTGTTTCTCAAAACAAGGAATAGGGTTTCTAAATGAGGATTTCTGGGATGCTATCATTTCTTTATATATTCAAACTGTGCAGCTCATGGCAGGTGCTTAGTAGATATGTATGGATAAAAGAATATATCAATTAGTAAACTGTTTTCAGTTTACAGAATATATGGATGTGGGTATAGAGGTATAGTGATGTGGGCGTACATGTGGGTGACTATTAAAATATAAAAATAATGCTGCACTTGCAAACATTTGGATTTCTAAGAGTTACACAGAATACACAAACTAAATAGAACTCTTACATAAAAGAAATCAAGGAATAACGAACAAACAAATATAAACTTTTCAGTACTCTTCCATTAATTTCTTTCTTTTGTAATTCAAAACAGGAAGCAATGGTATGCATAAACTTATTTAAAATTGTACTCACAGAAATATATGTGTTTCATGCCTCAAGTAATAACAGAACAAAAATTTCTGAGTTGTATTTTTTCCTATTAAAGCCATTTAAAACGTTACTTGGTTTTCTCAACTGGGAGTGAGTATAATAATACTATTCTAAGGAATAATTTTTGAAATGATATACAAGAGACTAGAATTTTAAAAGAGAATCTATGCGATGTTTTAATCATATTAACATTAAAGTCCCTTTTATAAAGCATCTGACAGCCGTGTACCCATTTATAATGAATAAAGAAAATGGAAGTGATTCCTTACATGTTGTAGGCACATTATTTGATTTATAAATGCACCTGTGTATGGAATGCTTCATCTTTTACCCATTAACTTGAATTTAGAAATAACAAATATCAAAAGAAGCTACGGTGTGTGTCTCTTCCTTCCAAATTTCTTCTTTCGTTTTATTGAATGGTAGACTGTGATATAGAACACTGTCAGAAGACTGATTATACATTACATCTTACTATGGCAGACAGTTTAATTGCGTCACGAGGTATTTCTATTAAGTGATTTATTTGTTAATTTTTCAATGTATTTATTTGTTTAGAATTTATATATAATCAAAAGCACAGACTTTAAGCATTCAGACTGATGATTTTTGACCTGAGTAATCATCACCCACATCAAGATGGGTAGCACATTTCCCCCATCCTATGAAGTCCTTGAGAGGATCCCCAAAGCTGTGCAGGGTACCCCAATGCCCTTCTGGGTCGTGGTCTGTCCAGCCCCTGGGACAATAGTCCCTCCATGCAGCCAGGTGGGTTCTGACCTCAGTGGGGGGACATCACCCACACCACTGTGAAAAGATGCTCTCAACCAGGAACCGAGTCTTGTGTGAAGACCCAGGGGTTAAGGCTGTGGAGGATTTTCACTCTGACGACAATGCCAGAGAGTGGTTCTGACCCCTGGCTTCATATTAGGATCACCCGGAAGCTCTCAAAAAAGACCAATGCCCCTTTCTCCACTCTCAGGCTTCAGACCTCAGGTTCTTTGATCTTTCATTTTATGAACCATTTTCCCGAGACGGAGAAAATAATCAGGCGCCGGCTTTCTAGAATGGGAAAAGAAAGTGAAGCAACAGTAGCACAATAAATATCACTTATCAAAACTTTTCTAACGTGCCCTGCACCATGCCAAGCGGTTTAAATACATCATCACACGTGCCTCACAAGGTACGAGCAATTGTTGTTACCATCTCCGTTTGAGTCTTAAGGATATGAAGCAACGTGCTTGGAGTCCTCATTTACCAACTGCTGGAAACGGGCTTGAATTCGGTTCTGTCTGAAACAAAATCTCATAGTCTAAACCACTCCATTGACATACATAACATTACAGTTGATTTACACGATAATGCCATAGTTATTCCCACAATTCTTACTTCACCTTGACAGGGAGAGAATTGAACTTGAAGTAGATTTTTTCTCTTATTAAAAGACTAGGGGGCTCCTGGGTGGCGCAGTTGGTTAAGCGTCCGACTTCAGCCAGGTCACGATCTCACAGTCTGTGAGTTCGAGCCCCACGTCAGGCTCTGGGCTGATGGCTCAGAGCCTGGAGCCTGTTTCTGATTCTGTGTCTCCCTCTCTCTCTGCCCCTCCCCCATTCATGCTCTGTCTCTCTCTGTCCCAAAAATAAATAAACGTTGAAAAAAAAATTTTAAAAAGACTAGATCGCACATATAACTAGACGCAAAACAAAACTGTAATTAAAAGACACAGGGGCGCCTGGGTGGCTCAGTCGGTTAAGCGTCCATCTTCGGCTCAGGTCATGATCTCGCGGTTCCTGGGTTCAAGCCCCGCATCAGGCTCTGTGCTGACAGCTCGGGGCCTGGAGCCTGCTTCAGATTCCATGTCTCCCTCTCTTTCTGCCCCTCCCCTGCTCATGCTCTGTCTCTCTCTGTCTCTCAAAAAATAGATAAGAATTGGAAAAACATTAAAAAAAAAACATATTTTGTTGACAATTTGAAACCCGGGATTCTATAGACAGCTTCTCTTTAAATGCATTGGATTTCTACAGATAGCCTCCATAAAACAGGCTGGTCTCTGACAACATAAGGCATCATGGCATATGCATTGTTGTGGGTCATTATGTTTAATTTCCAGGCACGAATTTCTCTCATTGGCCACATTATTGCTAATGTCAACATTCACAATGAGATCAAGAACAACAAAGACAAGAAGGAAGCATTGGTTTTGCGTCGGGTGTCGTGCTCAGCAAGCCACACCAAACCTCAGTCTCTAGACATTACTCATAACCTCCAGAGAAAGAAACAGCAGTGTGATGTGTTTGTGCATGTGTGTATGCGTGTGTTTTGTGGTACTTGCTGCTGTTTGAGTTCAAGTCTATGAAAATTAGGAAATGAATAGAAACATACCTGGGATGTGGCCATTAGAGCAAAGTAGGTGAAATCTTTGGAATCTGTCACACTGCTGTTTCTAGATTTTTCTCCCCAGCAGGGACTATGAACTGAAAGACATGAAATCTCCATGGAAAGATACAGCCTGGATTTGGTTCCTCACGGAAGCTTTCTAGAAGCCTCACAACAGACAGGCACCTGGCCAGAGAGGGACCAACCCAATGTACCCCTTTTACTGTCCCACAGACCTCAGTCCCTGACCCCGACACATTGGGCTCCCCATCTTTACAGTCGGCTCTCCCTCTCCTTTGGGGGAGGGGGAGACAAAATTATACAATCATGGCCTCTTTATCATCTTTGTCTTATTTCCACATGTCCCAAAGTTGTTTTAATCCAGACATATTTCCTTAAAAGATTCAGTCATTTTGTATCATTCTATTGATTCATACAATTTCTCCCAACAAATCCTGATACATAAAATATTTCCTGATATGCATTAACACATACAGAAGCTTTTAAATTAAAACTGATAAGATTTCCCACATATAAACTTAACCTGATGATGTCTATTTTAAGCCAATAATTGTCCTCCCAATTGGAATTTTCTATCAAAATCTACCCTTTATTCTAGGGAAATTCTATGTCAAGTCTGATGAAAGATATTTTACTTTTCTTTAGTGATTTGTATGTTAGTATCAAAATGTGATGCAGCTTTCACTTTTTGTCCATCCTGAAAATCTCTATGCTCCCTTCTGGACATTCATACTAATAACACTCAATGTGTTGTTTTCATTTAAATATTATTCCTGCTTAAAGTCAACCTAACAGACGCCCTCTGTGTGGCATAAAGAAACCAGAAAACCAGTCTTTTGAGGACAGTCTAACTCATAACGACTGACTCATTTATTCTAATCAACTCTAAAGTTTCTATCCTGAGTCACGATTCCTATTCATGCCCTACGTGCCCTCAGTCAACATCCATTAAATAAATTGATAGGAGTTATGAGGGAGTCGTCTATTTGTTCAGTCTGTACAAACATAAAAAGTATTCTTTAAATGAAAAAAATTTTTTGAATGTTTATTTATTTTTGAAGGAGAGAGAGAGAGACAGAGCACGAGCAGGGAAGGGGCAGAGAGAGAGGGAGACACAGAATCCGAAGCAGGCTCCAGGCTCCGAGCTGTCAGCACAGAGCCCGACGCGGGGCTCAAACTCACGAACCATGAGATTGTGACCTGAGCCGAAGTTGGACGCTCAACAGACCGAGCCACCCAAGCATCCCGCATCCTTTAAATTTAAAAAAAAAAACCTTTTTCCCTGATGAAACAAGTCTGACATGGGCAGCATGAGAATCAGGCAGATATTTGGAAAATGTAATAATGATTAGAAACTGATATGACAAAGAAGGACACAATAGAACTCATTTTACATTTAACCTTTGCCATAATGCTTTAACATTTTTTTACATTTTCTTCTGATGGCTGGATTATTGAATGACACCAAGTACAACAGAACTCTGAGAATAAATGTCACTATGATAGTTAATGAGGAAATGATTACAGACTTAATTGTTCAACGTGTGCCTCTTCATTATGAGGCAGTAAATCAGAATGAGCCTGCCCCTTACAGGGGCCTGTGAGATTAAAACAGTCTGACATACACCAGTATAAACAAGACCTATTCTTGGGGTTTCCCCCAAATTAAAATAAAACAGTATATTTGAACTTTGATTATATGACACATTCATTTTGAATAATTGTAATTTAGTAAAAATAAGTGAATTGGGGTCATTTTTCTCTGTGTCATAATGAATTTCTATGAATTTCGGCGGACAAAGAACAGATTGATTTGTTATCATCAGTGACCCCCTCAGTTTTTCCGCAGAAAAATAGTGATCTATTAAACTTCCCAGATTAGTCAAAGGTACTTGGAAATTCAATCATGTCATAAATGGGAATATTGTAATTTAAAAAGTACAGCTGGACATTAAGAATTAAATCATGTTTGCTTCTTTAAATACTCTTTTGTAAGTGACTTGTTGTGTGGGAAGGTAATGGGGAGAGGGAGATACGGCTGGTCTGTGCGGAAGCTGTTCAGAACCACTCTCGAGGATCATGGGTGTCAAATAGGAGTTACCATTGTGAAACATCTCAGAAGGACTTACTGAAAATACAAAATGGGCATGAAAAGTAGAAAATAGAAAATAAGGGTACCAAAAAAAAAACCCAAAAACATTTTCTATCTTACTTTCTACACATCTGAACCCTTATGACCCTTGAAAACTCTGGATTGGAGGCTATCAAATCATCCCTGTTTACAACACTGATGGCTTCATTGTACATAGACTCTCCCAACAAGGAAGATTCTTGTGTGCTTCTAGGGGTGCTCAGGGCATTGCCGCTAAGTGACCCATCTACGGGAGGGAGGCCAGGTGGAAGGAAGGAGTGAAGCCAGCCATCGAGAAACAGGAGAGGGATTGAAAAGTTGGAAAGTCGCCTATTGGCAGAGTTGACCAGATGTCCAAGTGTGGCCAGGAATGGGATTCAATAAGATTTACAGCAAGCAAGCCACGCTCGGGGTAAGGCTCAGCTAGGAACAAAGAGCCAGGAGAGAAAGATACTGGGGTTACAAGGGCAGACTGAGTAGTGACAAGATCTTGCTTTCTGTGCACAGCCCAACTTCCCTTCATTAGATGGGCTTATCTGTAGCATCTTAATGTGCGCAATTGATTGCCCAATAGACTGACAGCTCCTATAGGCTTTTATGTCTTAGTCACTGAAGTAGGTATCAGCTGTGAGAAGAAATCTCAGCAAAAACCTTAAATAACCAACCTTTCCCACTCTATGGAAATGTACTGTCTTCAGTCCATTTCCTCACCATGTAATCCAAACATTTTGTTAGACACACTGATTTTGCTTTTAAATACAAAATGCTTTGGGGGGATATTTACCAACATGCTGATCATAAAAATAAACCTCCAAATTTTGTGTCTGTAGTCCCAGTGGGAATCTAACAGAGCAGCTCACATACTGTATGGGAAAGTTATTTGAGATCTCTAAGGCACTGTATCACGTCAATTAGTATTTCCATAATTACAGTAGAGAGAAGTCACTTGCTTTTCACGCTTCACTCAGTGTGCACTTTTAAAGTAGTGTCAACTTCCTAAAACCCATTGTTTTGTATCTTGTTTTTCTTTGTTCAAGAAAACTTCAATGTCAGCATCCTCCATAAAGCACGCCCTGACTTCTCTAGCCCAAACTAGCTTCTTCTTTATGAATTACTTTTCACTGTGGCCAGTATTACAAAGCTTAGGACACAATTGCCGTGGCATTGTTTCCTTTAGATCCTCATTTAGACTAGAAAATTTTCAGGACTGTGTGATAGTTCATTTTCTGTGTCAACTTTACTGGCCACAGGGTGCCCAGACGAAGCATTATTTCTGGATGTGTCGGTGCGGGTGTTTCCAGATGAGAGGAGCTTTTGGATTGGTGGACTCAGTTAAGTAGATTGCCCTCTCCCAGGTGTGTGAGCATCATCCAATCCACTGAGGGCCTGAATACAGCAAAAGGCAAAAGGGGGTGAATTCCCCCTTCTGCCTCCTGCCCGCATGCCTGAGTTGATACATCTCTTTCTCTACTCTGGCCCTCAGACTGGAATTTTCACCATCAGCTCCCTGGTTTCCAGGGCTTCAGGCTCAGATTGAATTACACACCAGCTTTCCTGGGCCTCCAGCTTGCAGATGGCAGATCGTGGGACTTCTCAGCCTCCATAATCACTGAGCCAATTTCTCATAATAAATCTCCTATATATATCCTACTGGTTCTGTTTCTTTTGAACTCTAATAGAAACTGAGAACAGGTTTGTTTTTTTTAATAATCATAAAATCTCTCAGAGAATGTCCATAGAAGATGAGAGGCTTCGCTACGAACATGGAACTTTAAATGGACAGAAGAAAAAAGTGACATCTGGAAGAAATATGGCCACGTCAGGTCAGATTTTGCCTGTTCTCTTGAAAGCAATGCAAAAACAAACAAGAAAATGGAAAGAAAACAAAAACAAAAACACCCAAACAGACTTCTATTTCTGTCAAGATCACAGATTCCAAAACTAAAACAAGAGCTGTTTTAGTAAAAGCAGCTAAGATCCGGTAGAAGGCACCAGCAAGGGGAATAAAAGAGTAGGAACAGAGACAAGGGTAGAGTAGTGTCTGATGTCTGATCTCGGCAAGCTTGAGCAAACACACATTTCCTGAAGAGGAAGGACTCACCTGAGGTAGAAATACTATACTTTTTCTTTATGATACTGAGAATCGAATCTGAAAGGAGAACATGAGTCAGGTTTCTCCTAAGCTGAGCTGAGTTGGGGGATGTGGAAGAGCTGGACTGCGTGAGGACGCGGACAGATGAGGCACATTTGCTGGAAGCAGCCATTTTGACAGAGCTGTTCTAGTGCCATGACTCCTATTCCCCCACCGGTGTCCCTTCCCCAGTGACCTACTGGTGGGCCACGAGTGAGGTGGGGCCGAGTTACTCTGCCAGAGAGTTACCACCACTTGAATAAGGAACCATGGCTGTCTCCCACCATCAAATAACTCTCTTAACCTCCATGGAGAAGATAAGGAGGTTGGATGAGAGGTCTGGAAGTCTTGGAGGAAACTCTTCCACTTGGAAACCCAGGCAGAGAGAAATGATCAACTGCCATCACAGGAATTATCATTATTCTTGATTGTCTAAGAAGTGTATTTTTATGGAAACCATGGGAAAAAGGAGCTACCGTGTTCGGAATACCTACTAAGGTCAACGTACTTCCGTCTGTCTTATTTTATTCCTATCCTAATCCATCTACCTTCTGAGAAACTAAGGTTTTGGCAAGTTTCATCTACAAAAATTATAGAGCGCTCAAGCGCTGATGACGGGAATTGGACCCAGATTGTCTGTAATATCCTATTCACCACAGTTTTCTGTTTCCTTCTAAGTTTGTGAATTAATGGAGGGCTTTCCTTGTTTCAGGGAAACTAAGATGCCATGCATTAAAAATTACACTAGGTTGTCATATACCAGGAGGAAAGGCAATGTACTGCCAGCTGAACTGTGATAAGCACCAATGATAGGGATGCATCGGATTATCAGATATTAACTTAGGAAAAGAAAATTAGAACTGGTGAAAATCTGATATATTTAAGCTGATGAAAAATTCAAACTTGTAAAATAACTTAATGTCTGAGAGAAATTATTGGACTTGCGTTAAATTTGATGGGTAAGAACACTGAATGGGCCCAGCCTTTTGATAATAATCATCCAAAGAATAGTTTGACTGCTGATCCCTGATACACAGTGTGACTCAACTTCAGTTAATACTGGAAAATTGTGGATTCATTTTTATTTGTGTGTAACAAGAATGAAATAAAAGTTAGATACATAAATAAACTCCTCTCCTATAAAGTACACACTTCCCGATAATAGATATTCCAGAATATAGAATGGTTCTCGCTGCTAAACCCTCATTTCCGGTCAACATATTTTGAAAGCTTGCAATTTTGACTCTTGCCTTAGTCAATGAGTTTTACCTTTCATTCTGTTGAATAAATTAACCTCACAGGGCTTTCTTAAAAGGGTTAAGGCTTTGTTGCATTTGCAGGACACATTATGTTAAATATGACCTCAAAGATTCAGGTTCCTGCAGAGAACAGTGTGGGAGAATATGGAGTTTAGAAAGATGCTGAAGTCAAATCCTTTCTAGCTGTTGTGATATCCTTCCGGTGCCAGGAAATTCAGTGAATGCAGCCCTAGGGGTATGTGTGGGTCGTCATAATGACCCCCGCTCCCTCCTACCACTTCCCAGCACAGTAAAGTCAGCCTTAAACTATAATGCATCTTTTCTAAAGTTGTAGCAATTAGGGAAGAATATATAAATTCAAAGGTATTGTAGCCAGTGTGACATTGTACATTTCCAATTTAATACCAGTATGAGTGAATTTAATGCTTGTGAAAGTTACTCATGTAGTAAGGACTATGTTGTTTGTTTTTTTTTTTAAGTTTATTTATTTATTTTGAGAGAAAGAGACAGAATTCAAAGCAGGCTCTGATGCAGGGCTTGAACTCACAAACCATGAGATCATGATAAGAGCCGGACACGTGACTGACTGAGCCAACCAGGTGCCCCAAAACTATGTTTTTATTTGCAGATCAGTATAGAGAGCATGAGAGTCTCTGTTCTGACAATTCACTTTACCCATAAAGGGACCAATTCCTTTCGCTTCAAGAAAATTATTCCATATTTGTGCCAAAAAAATAATTTATATAATTCTTTTTATACAAAACTCAAAATGTTCTTTTTAAAAAAAATGTTTCTTTATTTATTTTGAGAGAGACAGATAGAGAGCAAGCAGGGGGAAGAGACACAGAGAGAGGGAGACAGAGAAGCTCAAGTAGGCTCTATACTGCCAGTGCAGAGTCCAACCAGGGGCTCAAACTCACGAACTGTGAGATCATGACCTGAGCTGAAATCAAGAGTCGGACACTTAACCGACTGAGCCACCCAGATGTCCCAGAACTCAAAAGGCTCTTAATTCACTCATGTGACACATCCGTAGAAAAATATGGTCTGTATTATGGACCGAACTTGTCAGGGTCAGAGAGTTGATTCAAGGGCATTATGGCTAAACTCTAAAGAGGAACTGGCTCCAGCCCAGCACCCTGAGTACTCATTCGGACATGCTAACGGGTTTAAACACTGCATGTTGCACTACTCTGGCTCTGACTGGACGCTGTCTGAAATAAAGGCACAATTCTGAGATGCCATTTCACCGAGAAGATCGCCTTGGAGGGTTACTCTGGGCAACAAGAGCAGTGCTTTGGGATATCATTAGGAGTCAGAAAAGCTATAAAACTTAAAGCCAGCCACTGTAGGTGAGGTTATCGCATCCTTCCAAGAAAAGCAGAAATACCATTGAGAGATTTCTTACTGTCCTCTGAGGTCACCTGATATCTGTAGCCAGCTTATGGGATCCCATGATTGAAACCCCTCTGCCAGAGTGCCAGCCAGTGCCCAGAGTTAACATCCAGGAAGATAAAGATATTATTTTTAAAACCCAGGAGGATGTTAAATGCTGTAGGGCAGATTCAAACCATTCAGCAGAGAGCCTTCTGTATACAGACACTGAAGAGTGGGAGTCCTAAGTAGAATAATCCATTAGGGTGTTGGAAATCAGAGGAGGAATCCAGACCTTGAGTACCGAGTAGATTCTGTCGGTTAGGGACACTGACCAGGAAGCACTTTTTACTTCAGTTAAAAGATGTCATGTCTGTTTTACAGATGAGAACACTGAACAGTGCAGTGGTTCAGGATCCTGCAGAGACGGTCCCGGGGATTCAAGCTGATGTAAGTTAGTACCTCTGTCTCTAAGACCCTTCAATGGCAATATTAACAGATGAGAATATTAAAAACAATAAACAGTGGAAGAAGTTGTCAAACCATGTGCATACAAAGATCTCTGGCCATTCTTGCTAAGACTCTGTAACAAGGATGTTTAAGATCAGATTGTGATGCTGGCATCAGAATCACAGAGACTGGCGAAAAGAAACAGAGCTGATAGAAACTGAGGCTAGGAACAGAGATTAGGATCAAGTAGCTAAAGTAAAGGCCTGAGCACTCAACGTATATGCCCATTTGACGGCCATTGTTTTCTGGGGCCTCTGTGGAAGGCTGTGTGCTCCAGCAGGCTCCTTGGAGCTAAGGCTGTAGCAGCCAGTGGGGGCTACAGATGAGGCAGATCACAGGTTCTATCTTCCACCAACTCCATTCTGCTTGGGGTAACAGACCCATCTTTCTTGTGTAGAACTCACTTGACGTGGCTCACGTAGCCCTGACTCTTCTCCCAGTCTTTGGAGTTGGGCATCACTGGGAACTGTTCACAGAAGCCCTGTATCTGCCTGATAGACAGTAATTATCAGATGGATCAACATTTAACCCAAGCAAGGCTGAAGAGAATCCCCCCAGATCATCTGCTGGATGACATCACAGTGATGTGACTTTGATCTCCCTGAGCTTGTTAGCCAGGAGGATGACAGAAGCAGGCCCTTCCTGTCTCCATCTTGGCCAGCACATGAAGGCAGTCAGAGAATGAGATTATTTTAACCTTTGGCACAGTGGAGCTCTAGGACTGACCCACAGCATGCCAATCAATTCCTTTTACTTTGTGGAAACTAATGTGTCTTGGGTTTGTGTCACCGGAAACTACCAGAGTTTTAACATAGAAAATAAGAACAGTTAAATGCAATGGTTCCATAACCTTGCTATTCACTTAAGCTGGGAAAATTTTGTGCAACTTTCTCTTCTTATACTAGTTTGTTATGGGTTTTGATGATGGATTTCTACTTTGGTCCTACTGTCTGTCTATGATGTGAACATTGAGCCTGTCCTATATTTTCTATCTAAATCTGTACATCACATTCTTGCGTTTTCTTAATGAAAAGAAATGGACTAATACTTTATGATGCTGATTAAGTAACATGCTAAATGTTAATATATTAGTTAACATACTTAATGGGGAAACCCAGACAATCACTTCTGCTCTTAGAAGTGGCTGTCCACACATAGCATGACTACATAGCATACACATGGCATTTATGCTTACTAGCTCCCTGTATGTACGAATGTATAAGTGTATCATTAATAACATTGCTAAGAAGGAAAATCTAGGTAGTTGCCTAATATCGTTTTTTAAAAGCACAGTGAACTATAGGAATGCTGCATAAACAGAAAGTGACACCTTTCCTCAGCTTCAAATTAATGGAAATGTGTTTTAATTTTTTAAGTTTATTTATATATTTTTGAGAGAGAGAGAGAGAGAGAGAGAGAGAAAGAGAGAGAGCAGGAGGGGCAGAGAGAGAGAGGGAGAGAGAGAATCACAAGCAGGCTCGGTGCTGCCACCACGGACCCCATTGGGGGATTTGAACTCACCGACCGTCAGATCATGACCTGAGCTGAAACCAAGAGTTGATGCTTAACTGACTGAGCCACCCAGGTGCTTCTAATGGAAACATGTTTTAAAGTAAAGGAACATAGTAAGTATAAGGACATAGGAACAGTGGACTTTTGTGTTTTCAACACATTTAAAAGGTAGCAGAAAAGGCAGGGATATCTTCAAGCAGATGATTTCAATAACCAAAATGTTAGACAATGAAAACAAATGAACAAATGTAAAACAATTACAATACAAGCTTATTTTTCACTTTAGGAGTATTTAAGTGTTTTCTCATTTTAGAAGCAGTATATAGATGATGACACAACCTTGTTAGAGATATGATATCATGCAGAACAAAGCCACCCCAAGTGAAAAATAACCTCTTGAAAGAAGTGGATGTCGGGAAACTGAATTAACCCAAGCCAATTGACGCAACCTGGCTGATGAGCTACACGGCAACAATCTCCTCTAGCTTACTCTACCATAGATTGGCAACAAATCATCTGTCAATCATGGTGCCCTTTGCTGTAATTATCCTGAGCCCTTTCCCCAGGACCATCACTGGGTAGATTTTATAGCTTATTAATTTGGGGAAATATATATGATGAATCTGTGTGACACCTTAAGGTCTTCATTAAGACCGCCATAACTAGAGATTTTAGAGCAAACAAAAAGTTGCATGATGATACTTTGGGGATGTCTCTTTTTGTCTTTGGCAAACTCAAGTGTATGAACACGAGTGGTCACCTTGTACAAGCATGGCATTAGCTACGTCATAGAAATGTGACAGAAGACAGCGTGTGTTCATGAGATGTCTGTGGGTTAGCTGAGAGGACAGACACTCAAAAGCAGATGGTTATTGTGCTTTGCACATATATCTCACCCATTGTTTAAAGAAAACCCTGGACCAACATTTCAACGTCGTGAGAGTTTTTCTATAAATCTGGGCTTACAAGTTCTCTTGACTCCCATTATAAGGGATGCTCAGTATTAACTCAGAACTTCTGAGTGTTCTGGTTGCATAGCCCCTCACTCATGGGTCAGACAGTCCCTAGAGTGGGTGCCTCTGGGCTTCATTGAATTTCTACAACAAGAATGAAAAACCCATGATAGTCATTTAAGAGATTTAAGTGAGTCTTCCCAATTAAACATTATGGGACCAAAATATTCCAAGCCTCTTATTGATGCTTTGATTTTTTTTAATCCTTTAATTTATTTTATCTTCGTTAGATACATAAAGAATGAATGTAAAAATAAAGGAGTTCAAAATACCACCTTGGAATTGTTAAAAGGGTATATTTATGTTATGTGTTTTTGACCCCAGGTAAATAAATATAATATTTAATATATGATTAACATAATATATAATATAACATAATACAATATAATGTAATACAATATAATATATAATCAATATATACAAAATATAATATAATATAATGTAATATAATATAATATAATACAATATAAATACACAATCAATCACACTGGGCATACATAATTACACATGGCAGACTGGAGCAGTCCTCACTGATAACTCTAACACAGAAAGAACAACACGCTCAGATTAAGGAGTGGAATATGACTAAGGTCAACCTTATTTATTTCCAGCTTCAATAAAATAACACTAACTAGAAATCCCAAGCTGTCATATCCTCCCCAGTTCTCAACAATCACCCTTATTATTCCCGATCCACACAGGAAACCATGTTACTTAACCAGCTTTGGTTACTAACCAAGCATCTTTGACTTAGAACTCCAGTGTTTCGTGACATCTGGGTATCAGATGTTCTTCTGTATCTCTGGTGCTTAGCTCTAACAGGACACTCCAGTAAGCATTGGCAAATGACTAAGTATTTTGAAATTAATTTTCGTTAAGGAAATCAATGGGCCAATTAAAATAACCTTTCACCGAATCTTGTCTTTACATCCAGTAACCAACCTCATGAAAAATGCTCATGTCTTGAAAAATACAATATTTGCAATGTCAGTTTGGCAACTCATTGTCCCGAGAATTTATAAAATTCATGCGGAAATTAATCAAAAGTAGCCTTGCCAAGCACAAATTGCCACTGTAAATTAAGAATACTTTTAACCACAAACAACTTATCATTGAAGTTCTTCTCTGGTGTGATTCATTTGCTTATGTTTATATCCACTCAGGGAAAGAACAATTGTGTTTTGTTCTTAAAATAAACAAGTTTCTCAGAGCTGAAACTACCATTTTCCTCTTGGTCTTAACTTTTCCTCACAGCATCTGCATTTTCCTCTAAAAATTTCTAGGCAGCTTAAGAATTCAATTTGAGTGGTGAAAATAAACTGGGATCCAACGGACAATATAGTTCACAGTTGAGAGTTTTCTGTGCAATATTGTTGAGGGATTGCTGTATGTTGGCATTAAAATTTTTTAAATATCTTGGTGACAATATATAGAAAACATTAAGTAATGGGCCTGGTTTTGGGTTTTGTTTTCATTTTCTGTTTTTGTTTTCATTCTGTAAATAAATTCTTTATGGAAGGGGAATTAAGTTCCACTTCCTGGAATAAGGAGTTAACTATATTATTTGGAATTCTTTTGTAAGAAAATCTTGTCCCTCTTTGCCTGTTTACTTGTATCTATGTGAACTTCTGTTCACAAAGTGTTTCTGTACTTTGGGATATAAACCAATTCTACACTATTCATTTTGTTGCTTAAACCATTCTAGATTTATGCACTGGGAGATCTTTCCGATTGGCTCCTATGTCCTTCAACACATCTCCATCATTTCATATGTTTGTTTTTGTTTTGAGCCTTTTCTTACACTATGGAACCACATATGTAGGATAATCTTACATCTTCCCTGCTCCATTCCCAGAATCAGGCATTTCTCCAAGGGGTCTTGGTTCCTTTTAGTGGATAACAGTAGTTAGAAACCAAGAATTGGGTGCTGAGTGCTCTTTCACTCTATTGGGGTGTCACTGCTTCTAGACTCTCTTAGCAGACAGAGCTAGGAAACTGTGTATGCATAATAACCCACACATACACACATCTACAATTATTTCTTCATTTTCTCTATATATGTATATATACACATGTAATCATATTGATGTCTGATTCCAATCCATTCTAGTGCTCATTCTAGCTTTCCCTTCCTTGATTAGTTGTAACTTCTAACAGTCGTTTTTTAACCAATAGAAACCTCATGTATCTTTGAACAATAGTTTGCACCAATAAAACTGTTTATCCAAACCCTCTAGATAATGGTTACTAAAGGTTCTTTCTTATTATAGATACTATTATTAATTAAAACAAAGTTTGAAGTAACCAAAAATACTTATAATTAATAAATCCTTAATAAATAGCTCTTCATTCTTGCATAGTTTTTTGCACTTTTGTACAGTGATATTCAATATTCATGTTATCACAGAGGCAAGGTCCTATAGGATTAGAGGTAACTGCTTAATCATCTGAGAAAACTTATCGTTGTTGGCTGCAAACTCAATGAAGTGGTCACGTGGTAAAATATTTACAAACTGAGT
The DNA here is from genome assembly GCF_022837055.1 of Prionailurus viverrinus. Lineage (NCBI taxonomy): Eukaryota > Metazoa > Chordata > Mammalia > Carnivora > Felidae > Prionailurus > Prionailurus viverrinus. The sequence continues at coordinate 78,697,148 of NC_062561.1, read as the reverse complement.
TTAAATTGTTTTAATACATGTAATTAAAAACTTAGAGAAAATCTACAATAATAACACAGAGAATTCCTGGATACCTCTTATTTCAAATCCCCCAATATTAACATTACTACATCGATTTTATTGTTCTCAACCAGTTCAGAGTAAGTTGCAAAGATACTGTTCCTTTTACTCCCCAATATTTCACTGTGTATTTCCTACCAATGAATCGCCTCATATGTTTTGTCCTGTTTGATTACTTTCAGTAGGAGAAAGGATACTAAGTTCAGAGGCAGAAACACTGCTTACTTGAACAACTAAAAATTACTGTGGTGATCTGCCTGGGCAAATTACATTATCTCTCTTGGGTAAAATGAAGTAAATAAAGATGATGTGTGATTCCTATTTCAGGATCAAGACAACAGGGTCATGGTCATGATGGTGGTGGCGATGGTAGCTATGATGAGAAAAATGTGTTGCAAGATATTGACAATGTCTTGACCAATGGCCTCACATATACTTGTCCACTGAGACTGTGGAGAAATCCATACAGACTACTAGTAAAAAGGAAAAAGCACTAGGGGCACCTGGCTGGCTCAGTCTGTTAAGCATCCAACTTTGGTTCAGGTCATAATCTCGTAGTTCATGAGTTCGAGCCCTGCGTCGGGCTCTGAGCTGCCAGCTCGGAGCCTGGAGCCTGCTTTGGATTATGTGTCTTCCTCTCCCTCTGCCCCTCCCCTGCTCACACTCTGTTTCTTTTCCTGTCAAAAATAAATAAATGTTAAAAAAATTTAAAAAAAAACCACTAGTTGCTAGTTAGTCTAGTTGCCAGTTGACTAGTAAGTCAATAATCTTTTGAATAGAACAGTTTTGTTATTTTTGATTATATTACAATAATGACAATGTTTGTTCTAAGTGTACATTAAATGCCAAATTGTCTCAGTGGTTTGAGTTGTCCAACTCTTCAATTAGTATTCTTCCTGAACCATCATATTTTTAATCCCACTTTGATTTCTCTTTCCATTTAAGTCAGAGTTGCAAAGTTTTTGCTTGACATAACAAAAATCTTATGTAACTATTGCTGACACAGTGGCACATTTTCTTCTCTTGAATAAGACACTAAAATATGAATTTTTATTATGCTTCTCTCTGGACAGTAGCTCATGACTCCTTTTTTTTTTCTAGAAGGTATTAGCATTCTTTTATGGGTTCATATTAATCACGGCTTTAAAATTGTTTTATGACAAATAGAGAGTGGTATCTCATTATAAAAGAACAGGCTAAACATACATTCTATGTCTGACATTTGAGGAGGCTTAGTCTGCTAATTTGTTCAGAGCAATTAATGGTGAAGTGTTTGGCACTTTTCATTGCCACCAACTCACTTGTGTTTGCAGGCAAGTGTTCTGCCATTCATCGTTTAAGAAATTTGCCAGATTTTACAGGATGGAAAAGTTTGCTCTGCTCTTCGACAGTGAATCTAGGTATAAAAATGTCACTTCTTAATCATAACTTACATTTAGAGAGTTCTTTTGCTTCTTAACTCTGAAATATCATCTTTTTTGCATTAAAAGCCCTTTTGAATGAAGATTTAATTTCAGGTATTTAGGTCATTATTATAAGTCTCTACATTTTGCTTAGGTAGCAAAATGTCTTAGTATTTTTTTTATGTGTGGCCTATTAGATAAAATTGAAAAATCTCTAAGAAGTAGTAGAACAAGGATTTAAATATATTTTATAAGCGTACATAGATCATATTTGCATTTTATGGAATTGTTCATGAGCCTATGCTTGTAAAGGTTTTAATCAAAGTGATTGTGCAATTAATCAAGATTGAGACAGATCATATGTATATAATTATCAAATCAGATAGGACTTCATTTGGGAAATCTACAAACATATGTAACATTTATTTGCCTAAAAATATTATTCAGTCTTCAAGCATCATCTGACTCATCGAGAGAGATGTGTGTATCAATAGAGATTGTGTTGTGTAGTAGGAAGAGTATGAAACTTGAAACCAAGCAGAACCAAATTCAGATTACCTGGAAGTAATTTTGTCACTGTAAAATGGGGACAGGATATTGGCTTGTGAATATTGATTTTAACAAATGCCAAGATGGTGTGCGACTTTCGGTTCTTTGAGGAGCGGATGCCATGATGGGACCAGATATGCAAAAAAATGTATTGAGGGAGATATTTATGATGAATAGAGAAAGAAGGATCAGGAACAGACAGTGAGCAAGGAGGCCTCCAGATCATGATGCATGTCAGACCGCCATGGCAAGAGAGGGAGAACACCCCGGGTAGAGAGACTGTCAGATCATAGTTACTCAATCAGTGAGGGGCTCTCAACCAAGTCTGCCCATTGGAGCAGTCTCATGCCAAGTAGGGACGGGCCAGCACTAGTACCCCTGCCATGTTCATTCATTGATTGGTGGCAACCCAGAGAAAGCATGGCCTCAGCATAAAGCTGGTACGGATTCAAGGCGTCAACGACTGGAGCTGACAGTCAGCGATGCTCTCCACAGGGAGATCTCAGAGCCACCATCTCTGGCCACTTGTGGTGAAGGGATTCAATAGAGGGCAGTAAATATTGAGAGGTAACATCGATCAGAAAGAAGATGCTGGATTTCAGGGGGAAAAATGTTGATTCACATTGTTAGTAATTTAAGAATCTATTATGTCTGTGTAGTTGAGGAAGGGTATCCTGGCCAATAGAGCGGTGTCAAGAAACAGATCAGGAGGCAGAAGCTGTAGAAGGCTTACATTTGGCAAAGGAATGTGCTATAGAATGAATTGTGTCCCTCCAAATTCATATGTTGAAACCTACGCTCCAGTGTTATGGTATTTGGGGGTGGGGGCGCTTGGGAGGTGATTAGCTCATACCAGTGAAACCCTCAGAATGGGATTCTTGTAAAAGAGATTTCACAGAGTCTTGTGTTCCTCATGCCAGGTGAGGACACACCCGGAAGGTAGCCGTCTATGAACCAGAAAGCCGCCCCCACCAGACACCGGATCTGCCAACACCTTGATCTTGGACTCTCCAATTTCCAGAACAGTGAGAAACAAACTTATATTGTGTATAAGCCATTGAATCCATGGTATGTTTGTTATAGCAGCCTGAACAGATTAAGACAGAGTGAAATGGCTTTGAATGTAGGTTGATTTGAGAGAAAAAACGTAGTCCATTTGGATGGATCGCAGGCTGCAGCTATATTTATAACTCTAACTACCTCAGTTCTGAACCAGGAATCCCCTCCTCATGACAATAATTGTGACTCTGAGAAAAAATCATGTACAAATAAAATGCTGGTAGCTAAAATAAATGCACATGGACTGGTTCACTCCAACTGAGAAGATTGTGCTCTTGAGAATGCAGTCCACAGTTTGAAGGTCTTTTGTGCAATATTGTTGAGTGATGTGTGTGTGTGTATGTGTGTGTGTGTGTTATTTACCATGTTTGGTATTTTCCAAGATTCTCAGATCTGTGGCTTGGTGTCTGTAAGTAATTTTGGAAAAATCTCAGCCATTTTTTCTTTAAAAAATTTTTTTTTCATGTTGATTTACTTATTTTGAGAGGAGAGGGCAGAGAGAGGCAAAGAGAGAGAATCCCAAGCAGGCTCCAGGCTGTCAGCTCAGAGTCCCACGTGGGGCTCAATCCCACAAACTGAGAGATCATGTCCTGAGCCGAAATCAAGAGTTGGACACTCAATGAACTGAGCCACCCAGGTGCTCCTCAGCCACTCTTTCTTCGAATATTTCTTCCATCGTGTTCTCTCTTTCATCTCCTCTAGTACTCCAATTACACGTGTGTTAGGGCCTTTGACATCACCCCACAGAGTCGGGTGTCTCCATTCTGTTTTTATTAGTATCTTTTTTTTTTCTTTTGCATTTCAGTTAGGGTCACTTCTGACCCATTTCAAGTTCACCATTTATCTCCTCAGCTGTGTTCAGTCTACTGATCAATCTGTACAGCTTCTGTCACTGTGCTTTTTATTTCTAATATTTTCCTTTGACTGTTTCTTATAGTAGCCATCTCTCAGCCTCAAATACCTTCTGATCTTGCATGGTATCCACTTTTTCTGTGTATAGCCTTTAACATATTAATCAGAATTATTTTATAGTCCCTGTATGATAGTTTCAACACATGTTTCCTAATGGGGTTGGGTTATAATGATTACTTTGACCCTTCAGACTGTGTTGTTGTTGTTCTTGTTGTCTCTTTCCTTTCCGTACACTTCACAGTTTTGTGTTGAAAGCTGGACATGTTGTGTGTGACACTAGATACCAGGACAAGCACTTTCTCTGTTTCTTCTATGACTTCAGTATGGGGCTTGCTTTCATCTAGGCAGGATTGGGTCTGGATTTCAAGGTTTTATTGTTCTAGTTACTGGAGTTGAAATGTGTTGCTGTTTTGGACACCACATACTTTCAACTGCTCTGGTGATATCTTGTTTTTATCTCCCCGGTTGGTGTTGGGTCTTCAGTGTGTCTTTCTCTCTTGAGAGAGTTTCTCTTCTGCTGGGATCTCCCCTTACTTTTGCTGGGGGCTTCTTTGCCATGACTGTGGAGTGGAGAGGTAGAAAGGAGATGGGCTTTCAATCATATTCAGACTAGATTTCAGGTTGAGGGAAGCGTTGGGCAGACGTTGGGTGTGTGGACTTCACAAGACCTCTTGTCCTCCTGTGGTTGTTACTTCTTTCCCTTCCCTTCTCCACCCCCAGCTTCAGTGTCTGAAGGCTACCATTTTGTCCCTGGTCTTCTGCAGATTAGCCTTTGTCTATTGAGGAAGTAAGGGAGGAATGAGTCCGTGCTGGCCTCTGTCCCCTCTTCCAACTGTACAATCTGTGCAGATTCAGGCAGTGTTTTCTTTAGTGAGGAAAGTGGATTTTCAAGGTGGGTAGCCAAGAGGAGAAGTGGATTCTTTCTGATTTTGCTTCAGATCCTGGTGGATGTGTCCTGGAGCAAAGGCTCTTAGGGTTGTGACAGCCCCTCTATGCCAGGGTCCTCCAGGGGTTTCACACTCACAGGAGAGCCTACATTCAGCTTTTAGCACCTTCTTAAATAATTCTACTTAAACTTTCCAGCAGATCCATATTGCACCCAGACATGTCTGCCCCCAAGCAAATGCGTAGGTTCTATTTCTTTCTGCAGCCTTCTGGGTCTCTCCAGAATTCAGACGCATTGTCTGCCTTGTGGCTCTGTTCTCTGATGGGCTCAAGAAAGTCATCAATTCTCAGTTTGTCTTGCTTTTTTCTTCTTCTAAAATGTGACTGATATCCTTTTTCAGCTCTGTGTCACTCTGAGGCATCTTTTTGTTATGGATGAAATGGCAGGGTTTATTTTAAATGCTTTATTGCCATCTTGATTAAATAGTTAAGCAGGTGGTGCCTCTCAAGGCACCCATATTCCTGTCTTAATCAAATGTCCACATTTTCTGTGACAACTGTTTTGATTTTTGCATCCCCACATTGGATCTTAAATATAGAAAAAGTACAATTTTCAGGATATCTTTTAAACCTAAAAGTAGCTTGAGGTTTCCCAGAGGGGCCCTGGATAATCACAAAGATTTGTTCACTCATCTATAAAAAGAGATGAGCTGGAAATCATTAGGTTTATTTAATATGTTACTATTATAGTTGCATGGGAACACTCGTCAGATCGAAAGAGATGCTGACGGAGCCTCACAGAGAAAAAAATGTCATTACTGTAAATATCCCAGAAATTGCATACTTTGTAGGAAGTTTCTAGATACTTATCAGTACCTGCACTGTCTGCAAGAGGTTTTTACTTATTAGAGTTGTGTTGTGGTTTTTTTTTTCCTGATGATATTAAGTGATATCAGTTATTGGTCGTATGTTTAGTTATTATTTAAAATTCTTACTTAGCCATAACCTTGAGTACTTAATTTGAGTCTGTTACCTAAAACTGGATTCGCCTTTTGGTTGGGCATTGAACCCCAAAACACAACCAACCCAAAGAATAGGACAAGGTATGGTTTTACTTGCAACAAGTAGGAAGAACACAGGGGATCTTTCCCAAAATAGTATCTCCCTGGACAACAACAAAACTGGGAAGTTTAAGCTAAGGGTGCATGCATATTCATGAAAGGGCTCACACAGTGAGAGATTCAGCAAGGAATTGGGCAAAAGTCACCTTTAGGTGGCAGAGTTCAGGTCAAAGTCTTGAAGGCTGCCAAGGTCAGCACCATTCTCTGGCCCCATTGGTCCGGAACCTGAGTACTCAGAGATTCAGAACCTGCGGAGACAATCCAAGAATGTGAGTCAGGTCAATCCTCACTTTTGAACCAGCACTGGAGGTTTTACCACCGACTTGTCCTTGATGTGACAGGCCATCTCCCGGGCCATGGTGGCTCTTTGCTCTGATATTCTTTCACAAGAAAGTCGGAGACCTAGAATGACTTATGTCAGGAAAGCCGTGTCTTGTCTTTCTTTTGGGGGAGGCTCCTAACTCTGCTTACAAATGTAGCATCTTGTAGGCCAGATACTCTCAATCACTGATGCACATCAGACCTACCCATGGAGTTTTATTAAAAAACCAATGATGGGGCCTCCTCCAGACTTACTGAGTCTCTCCACATGATAATCAGATTATATTTTGAATGGCCGGGGAGGGAGAACTCTTCTGCCATCGAGGTCTTCCAGTTGGACTGAGAATTCAAGTTACATGAGACACATTAACAGGAGAAAGAGGGGCGCCTGGGTGGCTCAGTCGGTTGAGCGGCCAACTTCGGCTCAGGTCATGATCTCACAGTCCGTGGGTTCGAGCCCCGCATCAGGCTCTGTGCTGACCGCTTGCTCAGAGCCTGGAGCCTGCTTCGGATTCTGTGTCTCTGTCTCTCTCTGCCCCTCCCCTGCTCATGCTTTGTTTCACTGTTTCTCAAAAATAAATAAATGTAAAAAAAAGTTTTTTCTTAAAACAGGAGAAAGAAAAAAACATTTTATTTCATATGCACTAAATACTCATAATGAAACTGAGACCCAAAGAAATGACCAAGGCAGGCACTGTTTACACATTTTAGACCAAGAGATGATAAATTTGTGACGAATTTACAGGATAAGAAAAACAGGTGTTTGAGAGCTTTAATTAATAAGGAATTCTAGGCAGTATTTGGGCTGAGGTAGTGGATTAGTAAAAAAACTAACAAGGTTTATTTCTACAGCTTTCTTGACTTCAAAGGCCCTGTCTGTAGCGATAACAATGTCTTATTTCTTAGCAGAGCTAGGTTATTTTTCCTGTGGGAGATTTGTTCCTTGCTTTCAAGGTGCAGAGGAGGGCCTGCGTGGCCTTGCACGGGCTGTTCCTCAAGTAACTTCAACTCAAAATAAGCAATATTATTGATTCCCACAACTGTGGCACATTTTGGGGCAGCTTTACCTGGTCCCAGACAGTATATTATATATATTAAGTCTCCAAATAATTGCATCTTACATATCAAGATTTTTCTACAATAAAACGTATATTTATGTTTCAAAATCAGATGTCAGACTCACAACCTTTTTTAAAAATTGCAAAAATTGTAGACATTTTGTTGTGGGTTTTTTTTTGGTATGGCTTTATTATTTAAGATTTTTTTTAATGTTTATTTATTTTTGAGAGAAAGCGAGCGCGTGCGTGCACACGACCAGGGGGAGGGGCAGAGAGAGAGGGAGACATAGAATCCTAAGCAGGCTCCAGGCTCTGAGCTGGCATCACAGAGCCCGACACAGGGCTCGAACCCACAAACCGTGAGATCATGACCTGAGCCGAAGTCGGATGCTCAACTGACTGAGCCACCCAGGCGCCCCTATGAGACTTTATTATCTTTGTCTGTCATGACGTTAGGTAGCTCTTCCTTTTTTGACACCGGAATTTAATTCCCCGGCATCCCCAATACTTGTTTCCTCCTTGTAACGCGCAACAGGCCTTTTACGTATTTGAAACCAGCACTTAGTTTTCTTGTATTGCTTTTCTAACTGCTTCACCCTATGAAATGAGGTAATGGAGGAGGACGCCCCTCGGCCCAGCGCCCAGCCCCACTGCACAGTATTAGTAAGACATCGCCCAGGACGGTGGGGGGAGATTTCAATGTGCTAATCCCCTTAATTGCCTTTTTTTTTTACTTTGTCCTCTGATTGGTCTCCTCTTTCATGTTTAGAAGCCCTAGTCAACTCTTTGCCGCCCCAACCACACAGACAACCTCCTAAGCACTGGTTTTAAACAATTCTTGCAAACATCTCACACACACACACACACACACAGACCACATCTTCCTAAGAGGTACAGATGCTGTTATAACCGTAGTAATAAAAGCTTCTTTTTAAAACAGTATTGAATTATGTCTTTTCATCTCTAAGAAGCATCAAAATACACTTGTGTCATTGATGTCTCTAGACATTTTTGTCAAGTTTGGAATGTTTTCATAAAAACAAGTTTTCGGGGCTCCTGGTTGGCTCAGTCAGTTAAAGCATCTGACTTTGGCTCAGGTCATGATCTCACGGGTTCGTGAGTTTCAGCCCCATGTCAGGCTCTGCACAGACAGTGCGGAGCCAGCTTGGGGTTCTCCCTCTCCCTGCCCCTCCCTTCAATCCCTCTCTCTCTCTCCCTCTCTAAATAAATAAATAAATAAATAAACCTTAAAAAAAATAAAACCCTGAGTATTCATCTAAATGGACGATTTCAGGAGAGGAGAATTCACCACCCACAGACAAAGGAGCCTATAGTCGATTATACAGGCGGTTCTCAAGTAAGTTATCAAAGGGGAGTTTGTGTGTGTAGAGAAGGAAGCTTGGTCCCCAGGAGCCCCGGGCCCAGTGACAGGAGGCCTCAGGCAGCGAGCTTTATCTGGCCCATCCCTGCACCACATCTGTATGCCTGCATTTCCCCCAGTGTCTCCTGGGTGTTTTTATTACCCAAGGATTGTGAGTTCCCCAGGGTACAGTTCCTGTTTGCTTCCGGCTCCTCAGCGTCTATAACCAAGTGCACACGTAACCTTGTTATTTCCATTTTGAGCTAGTTCACAACTTCTAGAGAACTGCTGAAAACATGTAGAAACCTACCAAACCATTGACAAGATCTTTCACCAGATGCCTGTGGCACAATGGGAAATATACTCTTTATCCTAACACACACATGTACACACACGAGACACACACAGACACCCACACATGCAATACACACACAGTGTTGAGTCCTGTGTGAAATCCCTCAGCCACTCCCCAGAGCTTTCAAGGATTAAGGCAAAATGACCTTCCTGCCAAACACACACCTTGACACCCACCCAAAGGGCATTTGGATGGCAAGGCTGGCCTCCCTGCCTCTCCAGCCCTAGTCCTACTCCCTGAACCTTGGCCTCCGCACTGTCCACTCTGGCACTCTGTGCCCCACCACTGCATTTGCACACACCCCCCCACCCCCCACCCCAGCCCTCTCCCCATCGCTCCCAGCTGCCACCATCCTTCCTTCCACATTATGCCTCCCTCCCCCAGAACACGCCCCTAGCCCCTCGGCCTCCGCCAAGTGAACCCTCCTTCTTTGTCCTGCCATTGTGCCTGGCGAGCTGGCCTCCGGATCTTGATTTACTTGTCTCTCTTTCTCACCAGACACAATTATCTTTGAAAGCAGAGGCTGTGGTTTGTTTGACTCTGTGTCACCAGCACTTATTTTAGTTCCTAGCAGCAATATTTGTAGAATTAATGAATTATTTATGAGTGAATCAAGGCAAGCAAGAAATAAATTTGACTTAGAAATCCCTTGCTCCTGTGTCTGGGAGGATAATAAGATGAAGACAGGATAAGTGGGTGTAGAAACAGGCTTCGGGAAGAAAAGGTGAATTCAATTCAGACTCTGGAGCGCGAGTCCGCGGTGCAACACCTAGGCAGGTAATTACATCCAACAAATACTTATTCAGAACTTACTGATGGCCAGGCCCAACACTCTGCATTAGAAGGGGAGTCGCCTTGCCCGCGGGGCATGGCCCTTTCTCTCTCTCTCTCTCTCTCTCTCTCTCTCTCTCTCTCAGGCAGCCAGGAGGCCAACAACTGAAAAGCTGGCAGAGGGGTTGTGGGGGCCAGCTGGCTTGCCCGATGAGCCCCGGGGCCCTCCTCTCGCAGACCTTCTCTGGGATCACAGTGAGGCCGCTTGCGCTTAACCGTGGAAGTGAGCCTCTTCCGGGTCTTCTCTAGGATCCGGCGCGCAACCCAAGTGCTACCGGGTGTTTCTGACTGTTGTTCTTTTGGAATCACGTATTCTTCTGCAGACAAATTTTACACACAAACTATTTTAAGAAGCCACTGTAACAGGTTTGTAAAAAGAAAGTAAAATGCCTCTCCTATAAACTTAGGAGTTTATATCCTAAAGAAACACACACCCACCCACACACACCCCATAAAGTATATGCGCCATCACCCTCCACAGACATTTGCTCAGAAAGAACTGAGCACAACGTCTGTTGAGAGTTTGGGGACATTCTTGTATATTTCAGCATTGTCCCTTGAAAAAGGAACTTTAGGAGCACAATAGCATGTCTTCATAAATAATATCTTCTAATTTCCACATTTCGTGTTATCTACTGCTGAAGTGCAGTGTGATTATCAAAGAACATTGTTACCTGCTGTATGTGACCTTGACACTCAAACACTTGATATTTGTTTATCGGAAAACACTCAGTGAATCATGGAACTCATCACCTTCGCCTCTAATGGACTTTCCTCATGTCACCAACCCTATTTTCCCTTTACCAGAATACTTAGTTCCCTACTCAGATCTCCGTACCTCGTCTTTCTATCTTTCCATAACTCAGGTATTATCCTTCTCTCTTGGAAGAAACTTCTTTTCACCCATCATCACCCATCATGAATAGATTTAAGAATTATCCCAGAATCAAGTATTTGTGATACTGTCTTAGATACTCATTCACATGAGAAAGAAGGAATATTTTGGGGGACCTGGGTGGCTCAGTCGGTTAAGCGTCCCACTTCAACTCAGGTCATGATCTCACGGTTGGTGGGTTTGAGCCCCACGTCGGGCTCTGTGCTGACATCTCAGAGCCTGGAGCCTGCTTCGGATTCTGTGTTTTTCTCTCTCTCTCTCTGCGCCTCCCCAGTTCACAGTCTCTGTCTCTCAAAAAAATGAATAAAAACGTTAAAAAACTTAAAAGAAAGAAAGAATATTTCTATAGATATCTTTATCATCTACACTCTTATTAGGTTTATGAACCAATTGAGTGGGAAGAGCATTATTTTGATATTGTATTTTGATATTAACATTTATAATTGTAATAAAACATTACAATACTTTTGCATCTTGAAGGTTCTATATTATTTAACAATATTTACATAATAAAATCTTTCATGTAGCTTGGAAATAGTGAAAAAATTGTATAGTATAAATACTTATGAATGAATATAGAATAAAACATATCAACAGATTTTACGGTTCTGCATCATTTTTAGAGAACTATAGAGACGCTTCACTGAAGACATTTAAAAATGTAATAAACTGGTAAATCACTACTCTGTCCTTCTCTTCCTCTCGTCCCTCCTCTCTCTCTCTCTCTCTCTCTCTCTCTCTCTGTTGTATAGGTTCATTGAGTAGACATTAGTAACCATGCATGCACTTTGAGAGAGATCAGTGATGTGAAATTCTATTTTTCTAAAGCAAAGCCTTAGATGGTTTATTTTAACTCTGCATTTATTTAGCACATTTATAAAAATAAGTTCACATGGAAACATTAGGAACAAAATTCACAAGTTTACAGGAAGAGAAGGAAGATTCTTTTTTTTCCCCCCCTTCTAAAGGTTCTGGTAATTAGATTTCTCATTTTATCTAGTTCCATTGCTGAATAGTCTTATTTAGAGAAATCTTAAATAGTGAAATTTTTGGCAACAATAATGACTCTTACATATATTACCTCTGCTTTAACTCATAAGTGTATAATAAGAGCTAATTTTGGTTTGCTTTTATATAAAAATTTTATTATGATTTTAACACAATTTTGAAATGCGACAAAATAGAAAACAAAGACACTCATAATTTGATTACCCTTGCACAAAATTGTTAATATGTTTTTAATTATAGGACAAATATGTTTTTTATTGATTTGGTCTTATGTAAACATTTTGAGTATTGTTGTACCATGATTGTATCTTCTTAACCATCTTAACTTCTTATTTGAAATTATTTTATATAACATCCTACTGACTAATTTCCTTTACTATTTCATATTACTGAGCAATCATTTTGTTTCTGATTTTAATTATATTCAAAATACTATAAAAATCTTTCTGCATATAGGCATCTTTTATATTTGATAATGCTTCTTTTGGATTGATCAGAGAATATAGGATTATTAACAGCATGAAAATTGTAATGTTTCTTACTGTGTACAGACTTTGCATTTCAAGTCAACAATATGAGTTTATAACATGTTTTAGCAACATCCGAGACAACCAGAGTCACTAACATTTTCAGGCATTAGGCATTTAAACCTTTATAAATGCCTTGTCAATATGTCAAAATTTTATTTCAATTCAATTATAATTTACATGAAGTTGAATATTTATGTATATATTCATTTACTTATTGTTTTTACATTTATATAAATCATATATTATGAATTTTACGAATTAATCTTCTGAAGTTATATTAGCATTTCTTATGAATTCAGAAAATCTTCCTATGTACTTAAGCCTCCGGTTTTCTTCATAACGTTTTTCTTTTTACTAAGGATATATTTATATATAGCTGTTTCCTGTGTAATTATTTTAAAAATCTATGTATCAAGCTTTTTTTCCTTTTTCCCATTGTGGTTTCTTCTATAGAATCTAAATTTTATAGTCTTTTCTAGCAACCTGGTAGGAATATAATATGTATTCCTTTTACCAACTCTTCATTGAATACATTTTCAGTTTTATCTTTCTAATTTTTTAAAAAGTTTTATTTATTTGAGTAATCTCTATACCCATTGTGGGACTTGAACTCAAAACCCTGAGATTGAGGGTCAGATGGCTGTCCTGACTGAGCCAGCCAGGCACCCCTTATTTTTCTAATTTTTAAAGGGTGACACTATCATATTGACTCAGAAAACAATGGGTTTTAACATTGAATTCAGGAAAATGGAAATATTTTAAATTAATTTAAGAATGTTTGGCGGTTGGGGCACCTGGGTGGCTCAGTCAGTTAAATATCCGACTCTTGGTTTCGGCTCAGGTCATGATCTCACGGTTTGTGAGTTTGAGCCCCACGTCGGGCTCTGCACTTAAGAGTGCTGAGCCTGCTTGGGATTCTCTCTCCCCTGCTTTCTCTCTGTCTCAAAAATAAATAAATAAACATTAAAAAAGGATGTTTAGTTATTTTGTCCACATCATCATTATATTATCTTTATTTAAAGGAACATCAGCAGTCTTTGATTACAAATCTATGAACATTTCAGTGCGATCTGTTAGGAAATGTTTTCAGTCCTTGATATTAGTAACTGAAAATTGAAACATAGAGTCCCAAGGAAAACAACACATTTTTTTAATATGTGGATAATTCCATTCAAAATTACATATTCTTTAATATGTCTAAGATTAATATAATCCATTCTGTCTTTGTCACTGCAATATAGATTTTATGAGAGATTTACTTAGAGATTTTCGCTTAAGGATGGAAGGATTCTGTTGTTGATTATGGAATATTGAAGTGAAAGTGAATCGAGAAAGAGAGCAGCTTAGAAAAACTTCATATCAAGAGCTCAGCTGGCCAAGTGTCAATGTCTGTGTTAAAAAATGAGGAAATGTCATGGCATATCCTGCTGATAGGAGATATGGTGGGGTGATCATTATCAAAAATATCTTGACCTGGGAAAGATTAAATATGAAAAAGCTTAAAAGGAATAGAATCTCTACTTAAGTAGAATCTCTCCTTAAAATTAAAAAAAAAAATTATAAGGAAGTTTGTTCAATTTTGCCCAATACTTTTTCTACATCCTTAGGTAATTATTTCCATCATTTTCTTAATGTGGTGAGTTACACTGATTATTTGAATGTTAAACATTATTGCAGGATTTGTTGTTTCAGCCCTACGTGTAAAGATCTTGGGAAGTCCTGTCCTTACAACAAGAAAAAACTAACGAAAAGAAAAAAAATAAAAAACAAAAAAAAAAACCCCAACCTTTCTTGGGCCAGGCCAAGAACTCAGGTCACAGTGAGAATGACCACCTCCAACTCTGGAGAAACAGTAAATGTAGAGAATCAGAGGTGAGATCAGTTTACCTGCACAGAGCTGGTTGGATCCACAAGCTGGTAAGAATTCACTTACATGGTAACTTTGACCAAATGCTGTAGGTGAGGGGGAGCTAGCACAAATGAGAGACCTGGGAGCTACACTCTGGAGGACCCTGCATTTGCAGATGCCCTAGATCTGGAAAACCCACTGGACAGATGTAGTATGTCATATACTGGGTAGATATCAATCTAAACATATCAATAGTCAATTTAAATGTCAATAGCCCAGGGGTGCCTGGGTGGCTCAGTTAAGCCTCTTCTTCAGCTGAGGTCATGAACTCATGGTCCGTGAGTTCGAGTCCCACATCAGGCTCTGTGTTGACAGCTCGGAGCTTGGAGCCTGCTTGGAATTCTGTGTCTCCTTCTCTCTCTGCCCCTCCCCCACTTCTGGTCTCTCTCTCTCTCTCTCTCTCTCTCTCTCCCTTTCTCAAAAATAAACATTAAAAAAAATTAAATGTCAATAGCCCAAAGATGCCCGTGAAAAGGCAGAGATGGTCAGAGTGGATTATAAACAAACAACTATGACCTAACAATATGTTGTCTACAAGAAACCCATTTAAAATTTAAAGGCAAAAATCAGTTGCAAGTAAAGGGTTGGAGAAAGATACCATGCTAACACAAATCAAAGAAGACTGGAGTTGCTGTATTAATTTCAGATTAGAATACTTCAGAACAAAGAAAATTGTCAAAGATCAACAGAAGGACATTACATGATGATAAAGCAGTCTACAAGAAGATGTAACACAGGAAGTCCTGTGTGCGTACCTAATAAAAGATCATCAAAATATGTGAAACTTGCTATCTCAGCAAGTATTTTGAAATCTACAAAGGCAGTTTACCTGTTTTCTTTTTTTAAGAAAAGTGATCTCCTCATATGACTTTTCCTTTTCCTTTAATTCTGTTTTCCAGGAATCAACTCAACTTGACTCCTTCAATGGGCAGCAACAACAAGAAAATCCAAGGGCTTTATTTTGGGGAGTGGGGGGTGGGTGTAATTTTGTAAATAGTTTCACTTCAATCTCTGAAATTTAATAATTTAAAATTATTTTAACAAGAACATGTATTAGTTATAAAAAATAAGAAATTTGCAATACTAGTTTAAAATCATTGCACATTTCTAAGACACCGAAGGAAATTTAAAACTTCCTGATGCCATTGAAGCTTTTGTTCCAATTGAGGGACCTTCTAAAGAATGACAATATATGTCAGAAACTCTTGATTTCAGAATCAATAGTACCAGTCAGTGTAGAATGTGTCAATTTTACTTTCATGAGAATGTAAATCTGCCTTAACATTCATTATTTTTCTCCTGTGGCAGAAAACCCAAGCATAGTTTTGCCTTTGTAAACAATTTAGAAGTATGCAAAATTTGAAGACAAATCACGAGAATAGTTTTCAAATAATAAGAAAGGAAATTTTAAAATAGGAACAACATTCAAAGAAGATGTTTTTGAAAACTTCTTCAAGATGGGAAAGTGTATCTGAAATAATGGGAACTTTTGGGAAGGGCTATGCTGTTGCTGTGTCCCAGTTTATTTGATGGAGCTCAAGACAAGCCGACTAGGATAGGATCCACACTTCAGCTGCACCAGAGGGTATATTTTAATAGTCCAAAAGAAAAAAATGATTCACCAACCTGGATTTTAAAATTACAGACCAATCTAAGTATTGATTTCAGTGATTGCACCATTATATTGATTTTTGTTCCTGTATTTCTAGCTATGTCTGTGGAAAGGTTAGTTTTACATAATTTTATTTTTGATTTATTTATTTTTTTAAATTTTTTTTAACGTTTATTTATTTTTGAGACAGAGAGAGACAGAGCATGAACGGGGGAGGAGCAGAGAGAGAGGGAGACACAGAATCGGAAGCAGGCTCCAGGCTCTGGGCCATCAGCTCAGAGCCCGACGCGGGGCTCGAACTCACGGACCGTGAGATCGTGACCTGAGCTGAAGTCGGACACTCAACCGACTGAGCCACCCAGGCGCCCCTACATAATTTTAATAAAATAGTTTAATGGCCTAGTTATAAGTTATAAGCTGTTCCAAGAAATGCCCTTTTCTATCACATTATGATCGAGAGTATTTTAAAAACTAGAAAGCACTGCAAATATGGGGGTGTATGATGTGAAGATCATTATCTCCTTTCTGTAATGTTGTGCATGCATGTGAAAGTTGGTATGTCATGGCTTATTTTATCAGCAGAGTTTTAAAACTGAATTTTGGAGCAGATTTGAATTTTAGACACATTACTAGCAATGAAAACAGTTCAACTTTGGACTACCTCATAAGGCGTAGACAGACTTCTTTTTCCTTTCTTGTTTCTGTGCAACACAAATTCTTTGTATCATTCTGGTCCTTGTGTGCAGGGAACAGTGTGAGGGGACTATGGGTCATACCCATCAGAGTTTTTGGCTACAGTACCTAGAATTCTGGTAGGCACGATAATGGTTAAAAGGTATTTGGGGCTTAAACATTTCAGCAGAAATTTTCCAGTGTAACTCTTCTTTCGCTATAGTGAAGCTAGAATTCATGGTTATATGTTTCCATTTCAAAAAAGTAAGTACCAAAGATGAAATCAAGGCCTGGAAAGGGGCTTCATGTTTAATGTCCTTGATGTACTATATAAAATCAATGTGCTTTTCACTTATCAGCTGCTCTAAATCCTCCTCATTCTTTAGGAAATGGAAACATGAACTACAAAACTTCCACTGTAATTACTCCAGATAATAGAAAAGTCTCTTTTGACCTGGTTTTTCTTTTCTCTTTCTTTCTTTCTTTCCTTCTTTCTTTCTTTCTTTCTTTCTTTCAACTGGGCCGCTAAAAAAAACTTGTCTCTAACCCTGATGTATGGAAAGGACTACAAAGAGCTACCCCTTTGATCATAATAGGAAACAGCCTCCTTATCCTTTCAATTAGCCTGTGACAGACAGGGTGGTTTCAGTCACTTGGTCGGAAGGATCTAGTTTTGGGGGATGATTCTCTGTTATTTTGATGTATGAAAAATTGGGAAGAGTGGCTTATCGTTGTGGGTACAGCAGTCACTGCATCTGTACTTTCTAACATACACTCACAAACTTGTCACTGATAATAATGTGTGAGCATAGGACAAACACAACTATATGAAACATCACTCTATTCACAATGGATGAGTTATTGGCTCTATTATTTTTCTCCCTCCAAATAATATTACTATGGAATGAGGCAGAAGATGTATCCAGGCTCCAGTGTGATAAGTAATCTTAAGCAGCTCCTTCCCAGTGGCAAAGTTCAACCTATTAAGACCCCACTGTTTTGTTGGACACCTTTGCTTGCCATTAGAGACAAGACACTGGGTCTCAGAGTGAAGAACCGTTCAAGGGAACGACTCAAATAGATGAGGTTCCCTTGTGTTCCCTTTATTCTAAGCCATATTATTACAGAGCAACACACCCTGGGGTGTGGGGTGGGGGCTGGCTTTGGTCTGTGCCTATAGGCCCAAACACATAAGCGTTATAAAGACACGGTGGTTGGATTGGGTGCGTCTGAAGTACCAGGCGCTGGTTACCAAATACCATCTTCTCACAAAAGGTTCACAAAGTCAATGCTGTCATTGTACCTCATACTGAACAATAAAGAAAACCAAGACACAAATGGTTAATCGTCCTAGGACCTGAGCTTTCCCTGTCTACCCCAGAGCAGAAACTCTTAACCACCATGCTATGTGGCCTCCCCATGTCAAAGACAAAAATTCAAGACATTATGACATGGGGCGCCTGGGTAGCTCAGTGGGTTAAGCGCCCAGCTCTTGATTTCAGCTCAGGTCATAATCCCCACGTTGTAGGGTCAAGCCCTGCATTGGGCTTCACGCTGAGGGTGGAGCCTGCTTGGGATTCTCTCTCCCTCTCTCTCTGCCCCTCCCCCACTCGCACACGCGTAGGTTCCTTCTCTCTGTCAAAGTGAATAAATTAGCATAAAAAAACAGACATGATGACAGAGTAGAGTAACCGATTTCAAGGTTGATATCTTCTCATGGAAAAAGCCAAATATTCTCACCAGGGGTGATGGGACAAGAGGTGGGTGGGAAGTGGAATGAACCCAATTACTTTTGCTAAAACAGAAAATGGCCAGACAGTTCTTTGTTCGTTAAAAACACTACAGAAATGTTTATTTAGTTGAACTTGTCCTGAACATGTGAAATTGCCTGCATACATTCAAGCCAAGGAACCATCTGTTTTCCTCCTTTTTAATGAGTTTGCCAGCACGCGTTTTTCCAACATTTGTGCAGAATTCCCAAGAGCCTTGTAGAGACATGCTAAGGATCCCCACGGGCTACCTTTGGAACACCAGGTAATATGTCATGTTCTGATTGCTGTGAAGAAAGAAAGAGGCTTTTTAATTGTGTTAAAGAGAGAGAGACAGATATGAAAGGCCAGCACAAGTTTCTCGAGTCTCATGTAAAAGCAAATCTGCTTGACCTGACATGCTCTAAAATTGGGTGCAAATGTAAAGCCTTGCAATCTTTGGTTTCAACTGAAAAACATCTTGCAAAAAGACTTAGTACTTTTTTAACGTTTATTTCTTTTTGAGAGAGAGAAAAACAGAATGTGAGAGGGGGAGGGGCAGAAAGAGAGGGAGACACAGAATCTGAAGCAGGCTCCAGGCTCTGAGCTGTCAGCACAGAGCCCGATGTGGGGCTCGAAGCCGTGAATTAGGAGATCATCACCTGAGCCCAACCAAGTCAGATGCTCAACTGACTAGCCACCCAGGTGTCCCAAGACTTAACTATTTTTGTAAAGTTTTCCTGGGGGGAAAAAAACAAAAACATAATACTGTGTCAGATGAGCTGGTCTCTGTGATTTCGTTTATCTTCGGCCTGCTTCTTGCGGCATTCATCAAACAAATACTTCTTATGCACAGAAATGTGCACTGGAGATACGACAAGACTGTCAACGTTTATTGAAAGAGAAAGTTTATTATAAGGGTCTAGATTAACCTGGTTATAAATACTCATAGAACTCCATACACAGATACCTAAAAATACATTATACTCACCATCATGTTTTACCTCATTGCCTTTATATTTTTGTGTTTGTGTGTCTGCACAGCGCTAGGAAGCAAACACATGTAAGAACAGTCTGGTTTGAGATAAGAAAATAGAATCACACAGCAGATTGGAAGACAGTCTGACACTTATTCCCTGTGCTGTAGGCCATCGGGAGTATGTTCAGGCCACCTGCCCTCTTGTTGGCTCTCAAGGAAATGACATAAGCAAGCCCAAGTCTTTCACTATGTGTGTATGGATACACGTGTTTTGCTTTCTACCAACACACTTGTATTTGCAAAACCAGCCATTTGTATGTAAATAGGGGAGCAATGATTTAGATGGCAGCTGCTATGAAACAACCAACATATATGGCTGTTAACTAACATTGTTTGCATGCCATTCAATATTTTAGAATGCAAAGATGATGTCACAACTTCAAAAGAAAGATGGATGGAAAGAAATTCAGGGGGCGCCTGGGTGGCTCAGTCGGTTAAGTGTCTGACTCTTGGTTTCGGCTCAGGTCCCAATCATTCAGTTTCTTGAGATTGAGCCCTACATCAGGCTCTGCACTGGCAGCACAGAGCCGGATTGGGATTCTCTTTCCCTCTCTCTCTGCTCCTCTCCCCAGACTTCTGGTTTGCTCCTTCCCAGGACATAAATGCAGATTTCAGCACTTCACAGATTGTGATTCCCTCCTGTATTCATTTTGATGTTTTCATGGGGCACCTGGGTGACTCAGTCGGTTAAGCATCTGACTTCGGCTCAGGTCATGAGTTCAAGCCCCGCGTCAGGCTCTGTGCTGGAGCGTGCTTCAAATTCTGTGTCTCCCTATCTCTCAGCCCCTCCCCTGCTCATGCTCTGTGTCTCTCTGTCTCTCAATAATAAATAAACGTTAAAGAAATTTTTTTTAAAAAAGAAGTGTATAACAAGGCTCATTCAGCAGGATACTTTTATTCATTTATCTATTTTTAATGTTTATTTTTTGAGAGAGAGATAAGGGAGAGTTAGCAGGGAGAGGCAGAGAGAGAGAGAGAGAGAGAGAGAGAGAGAGAGAGAGAATCCCAAGTAGGTTCTGCAGAGCCTGACACGGGACTCAAACTCACAAACTGTGAGATCATGACCTGAGCCAAAACCAAGAGTTGGACACTCAACTGACTGAGCCACCCAGGTGCCCCAGCAAGACACTTCTAGATAAAAGAATGATACAGTGATCATAAAAAGGAATGCATTATCCAGTTTTTATGTTTCTGCAACCACAAGAGGAAGGAATTCAGGTCCAATTTGGGGAAATTCATACCAAGGAAAATCCCTGAAGTAATGGGGAAGTGGTTGGCAGGGCAGGTAAACAGGAATATACTGAACTTGAAGATTTCTTGAGACCACCTTGGGCACTGCTCAGGCTGGTCGTTCGTCTTGCTTCACAGAGAGATGAGCACGAATGCACTCTGGGCTCGGCCTGTCTCTCTATTGCTACTGTTGCCCGGAAGGACGCTCTAGGGAGCAGGGCAGGAGAGTCAACTGTCAAAATAGATTTCTTTTTGCATTGTTAGCAGAGACAAATTCAGTTGGGATATACAGAAAATTATTGCCACAAAAGGAGATGAAAGCATATGCCAAGAACACAGGAAAAATACACATTTCTGAAGCAGATTTTTTTGCAAAACCAGAATTATAGTAGAGTGTCTTCGTGTTCTCAGTAAAAAAAAAAAAAATTATCTAGGATAAAAGTACAGGTCACTCTAGAGACAGTAAAAGCAAAATTGAAAATAGTTGGAGTGGAAAATGTTAGCAAAGGTTTTTTGAAAAAGAAGACAGACACGATGTTTTAAAAAACAGGTTTTATATAACAGAAATTGAATTAGTGGCTTAACACATCTGTGAACCAATCACAGAGAGGAGAGAGGTAAGTGGGCTAGGATAGGGTATAAAATACTGAATAAATGACATATCCCTTGTAATACATAAGGAAGAATGGAACAACTGAAGGAAAAGATGTAATCAAATACAGAAAAAAGGGTCTGTGGATGAATAGAAGAGTATCTGATTCTGTAAGAGGAAGGGTTGCCAAGGTTGAAGGTTACATAATGTGAAGAGGTGCACCTGGTCGTAATCAGGTGACTACTGGCATTCATGTTTTAAAAAGAAAACTTAAAGTTATTTATAAAATAGTGCAAATAAAGTGACAGTGTGCTTCTTCAAGTTATTTAACAAACCAGAAAAATAACGCTGTGGTGTCTACAAACGCTGAACCAGTACAAACGTTTGGGCCAGGACATCCATACCCCTCACAGATATTTAGCTCATTACCCTGAGCTCCTATGTGCAGTTCCCGAAAATATTATCTGAAGTCTGAGCCACTGAGAAATGAGGCATATTATGTAAGTATATATTAAAAGAGTAGAAAATGCACATATGAACGTGCATACCAGTAGCAGGCCAGCCATTACCTGAAATCATATAAAAATCAAAGCTATCTAGGGGCGCCCGGGTGGCTTAGTCAGTTGAGAGTCCGACTTCGGCTCAGGTCATGATCTCACGGTTCGTGAGTTCGAGCTCCACGTTGGGCTTTTTGCGGACAGCTCAGAGCCTGGAAACTGCTTCGGATTCTCTGTCTTCCTCTCTCTGCCCTTCCCCCCGCTCACACTCTGTCTCTCTCTCAAAACTAAACATTAAAAAAATTTTTTAAAGGAAATAAAATTGTCTAATACGATGGAAAAATTGAATGCTAAAGATTAATAATCTTTTAAAAATTCATTTGTGTTGTTGTCAAAATGATAACGTTTACAGTCTTAGATAAAACCAAGAAATGCCATTTCAGCTTAGAAAATGGAAGTAGAATAAAATAAACCATTCATTTTTGGTGAAGGAGAAATATTCAACTTGACAGCATATAAAATGTGTTTAAGAATTCACTGGTTTCCAGAAACTGTGGGTTTATTTTTTTTTCAGACACCTGGAAAATTCTTAGTTTTTTATCTCTTCAAATATTTCCAGTGACCCATTTTTTTAACCTCTTCCAGAATTCTGGTTTGGTATGTTTTTGGTGTTCTCTCTCCTTCTCCCATGTCTCCTACCTCCCTCACTTTTTTATTTAAGATCACGAATCCTCAGCCTTCGATTTTAGGTTTTAGGTGAGTGTTTTGGCCTAACCTCTCCTTTATATTTTCTATCTCTTTGTCCATCTGTTCTATATTCTGGATGATTTATTCAGATCCACTCTCCAGTGCATGAACTCTCTTTTTTAAAATCTGTTTTGTTTTAATTCCTGTTTATTGTTGAACAGCATTATTTCATGCGTGCATATAAAACCCAGGGCCTTGTTAAAATAATCTTTCATTTTTGTCAATGTAATCATCCATTGTTAAGATGAATTGTTTCTTATACTGCCGGATATAGCTCCTCCCTGCCAAGTCCTCCTCTGCTATGATATTGGAATACTTGGACCATAATTTTGCTTTTGTAACTTTTGGGTTTCATTTTACCAGGATAAAAGAATATTTCAAAACTTTTGGCTTCTGATTCACTTAAAGATGGGGTGCCTGGGTGGCTCGGTCAGTTAAGCGTTCAACTCTTGATTTCGGCTCACGTCATGATCTCATGGTTCATGGGATTGAGCCCCACGTCAGTCTCTGCACTGACAGCACAGAGCCTGCTTAAGATTCTCTCTCTCTCCCTCTCTCTCTGCCCCTCCACTGCTCATGCTTTCTCTTTTTCTCTCAAAATAAATAAACTTTTAAAAGACAAAAGCAAGGGGCGCCTGGGTGGCTTAGTGGGTTAAGCGGCTGACTTCAGCTTAGGTCATGATCTCACGGTTCATGAGTTGGAGCCCCACGTCAGGCTCTGTGATGACAGCTCGGAGCCTGGAGCCTTCTTCGAATTCAGGGTCTCCCTCTCTCTCTGCCCCTCCCCCACTCATGCTCTGTCTCTCTTTCTCAAAATTGAATAAACGTTAAAAATTTTTCGTAAAAAAAGGATTGACCTTCCAATAATAGCTAAAATAATTTAAAATGTAATTTTAAAATACATAGGGTTTTTATTTTAAAATTACTGTTAAAGATTAAAAAAAAAAAGCAGAGACTTGGTGTTATGAGTTATGTCCTCTCCAAAAGATGTGGTAAAGTTATAACCCCCAGAATGTCAGAATGCGACCTTATTTGGAAATAGGGTCTTTACAGAGATGAGAAAGTTAAAATGAGAGCCCTAAGTTATAGGTTAAAATGAGCCCTAATCCAGCATGACCGGTGTCCTTACAGAAAGGGGAACATTTGGACGCATCCGACATACAGAGAGGAACGACAACACGAAGGGAGGACAGCCTTCTTACTGGAGTCACACATCTAGAAGCCAAGGAGTGACAAGGATCGCCATCTAACACCGGAAAGCAGAAGAAGTCAGAAGAATCCTGTCCCAGAGCCGTCAGCAAGAGCACAGCCCTGCCAGCACCTTGGTTTCAGACATCTGGTCTCCAGAACTGTGAGACAATAAACTTTGGTCGGTTTAGCCACCCAGTTTTTGGTGCTTTGTTATGAGGTCACGTCTCCTCTTTTCTTCTTCTAGCTCATCCCAGTTCCCAGGTTTTTCAAATCTGCTTCTTAATTCTTCATACTTTCTTTGTCCATATATTTTCAAACCTTTTGTAAAGTCCACGAAGCCTATAGAACACAGCTATTTCATAGTTTCCCTCTGATAGGTCAAATGTCTTGTTGTTTCCTTAACTTTCTCTGTTAAATCATGAGGCTTCGCCTGTGGAGTCTCCTTTCTTTATGCTTATTCCGTGGCTAGGTTGCGTGTTTTCTTTGACATTTCTTTGTGGCCCCCAAACAGGGGCCAGGAATGAGAATTTAGTTTTCAGAGAGGGTTTTCATGTGTGTCTGCCTGGCACCTGGGGGACAGGAGGGCCAGGGCGAATCACATAGGATTCTAGGCTTTGCTCAGGAGGGCTCTACAATGTAAACCCGCAGAAGAGCACCTTGTCGTCTTGTGTTCTGAGATGTAATTGTCCTCCCTCTGCACAGCCTCAGGTGGTGATTTCTCTTGTACTCCTGGGTGTGACAGGAGTTGTAATGAGGAATAGTAATTTCTATTTATGTCTACCCTGAGGAAGTAGCTGTTTGGGGGTCCCAATTTATGGGAGAAGAATCTCCTATTAGATTGCTTACTTCATGAGTCCTGGGTTCATCTGACCCTAGCACACCGTGAACCTAAAATATCTTTATCACAGGGACACCTGGGTGGCTCAGTCGGTTAAGCATCTGACTTGGGCTCTGATCATGATCTCATGGTTTGTGAGTTTGAGCCCTGTGTCAGGCTATGCACTGACAGCGTGGAGCCTGCTTGGGATTCCCTGTTTCCCTTTCTCTCTCTGCTCCTCTCCTGTTTTCTCCCTCTCAAAATAAATAAACTTTAAAAAAAAACCTTTATCACAAATTTCCTGATTTGGCAAATGCTCTGGTAATCAGCATCCCATTCTCTGTGTTCACAAGTTTGACTCTTTTTTTTTTTTTTTTTTTTTTTAGATTCCACATATAAGTGACATCGTACAATGTTTGACTTTCTCTGGCTGATTTCACTTACAAAATGTCCTCTGTTTTTATTCCTGTTGTGGCAAGTGGCAATTTCCTCCTTTCTTGTGGCTGAATAATATTCCGTTGTGCATATCTATATCCCCCACACCTTTATCCATTCATTCATCTGTCTGCAAACAATTAGGTTGCTTCCAAATCTTGTCTATTGTGAATAATGCTGCAGTGAACATGGGGGTGCAGATATTTGCTGAAATTACGATTTTCAGTCTTTTTAGCAGCTTGTACGAGAGGGATGTAGCTGCATGGGCTACATGAGCCCATGAGCTGCATGAGCCCCCACCCCCAGATAAGCAATATTAGTTGGATCAGCTTGGAGGTGGGGTGTCAGTGCCTTCCCTTCTCTTCCTGGGGATCCCACCCCCTTGCACAGCAGCAGATGGCCCCCTGCTGGGTCCTCTCCGACCCTGCACCTGCTCCACATTCTTAAAGAGGTTTCTGGACTTCCAATCCTCTCATTGATTTCTCTTCCAGCCTCCCCGATTTTGGAAGATTATGTTTATTCTTGTTCAAATGCAAACAACCAAGTGCCCTGTCTAATCCCTTCTAGTGCTATGGCAGAAAGTTCCAAAGGATGCCACGTTGATCGTTCTGACTCAGTGTTGCTTAGTGGGGCATGACTGGCATTTGGGTACAATGATTCTTTGTACCTGTGGAGCCACCAGACGCCAGCTGCAATCTTGAGCCAATGATGCCACCAAAAAAGAGAGACACAGAGATTTCCAAATGCCCTTTGGGTTCAATACCATCGCAGTTGAGAATTCCTGTGGTCGATGCTATCAAAAATCAGCTCAGTGTTGTTCTCTGATTATGTATGTGCGTGTGGACCTCGTCATCTGAGGAGTGGGTGACTTATTTGGGGGAGAAGGCAGTAGTATGAAAAAAGCAACTCATGTTTGTGTGATGTGTAGTCAAAACTGTCAATACATTCATATTATAGGAAACATACAAATAAGGTGTATTCTCCTATCCCTCTTGCGTCCGGCTCACAAGGGGTGGCTCTGTGCAGATGTGGAGGAGCAAGGTGGGAGTCTACAGAGAGAATTTACAAAAGAAGGTAGAATGGCTAACAGGAGGTTTGAGTAGTGACTAGGGAAAGTGGAAGAGTTTGTAGGTTTGAGGGATGAGTGTAGAAGCGGAGTGTTTGGGACAGATGCCAACCCCAGGAAGATGGTGGGCTGGGCTCCCACGGTAAGAGAAGATTTGGATACTTCTCAGCAGCAAGTATGCATTCCACTCTCCTTTCTCTTCGAATAAAGAGAGAAATGCTTCTAGTTTCCTTTGACTGATGTGTGCAATTTGATGTACGTCTCGGGAGGAGATGGGAGGAAAGTCGTACCAAGACTCGGCCACACAGATATTCATTAAGCACGCGATTGTTATTAAGAACACTAATCCTATTTTCACCAGCATTTTTGTATGTTTGAAGATATGTTTTCGAAATTGAGAAAATCTCCTATTAAGGCCATGGCATTTTCTTTATTGGACCTTCATTTAAATAAAGATACAATAGGAAAAAATTTCATTTGAGCATTTTCTACACAGACAATGTAATGTATCCATTCGGCAGGATAATAATAATTATTATTATTACTGAAACCCTTGAAAATGACTTTGCAGTTGGTTTGTTTCAGAAAAATGATTATTTTGGAGTTTCTGAAATGAAAGCTGATGCGAATACTTTTCTTGTATGTCTTATTTCTATATAATATGCCATGAAGAAATATTTCATTAATCTGACATTACTTAAAAATATTTAAATTATGAATTGGTATTTAGGAAGATATAAGCAGGCATTGTGTTAACATAAAATGTTCAGAAATACTGCTTGGCACGTGCCCTAGTATTTTTATGAAAATGGATAATACTCATTGCATTCTCTTTTGAATATCAAGGTACTGGCTCTTGTCTCTCACCGTTCATATTGTTACGATTGATTTAGCAATATGCATAGAAATAGCACAAATAATCACCTTAGCACAATACAAAGTAGGTACAGAGTGATGATGGGAATGTGTCGCCTCATGCGGCATTTAGAACGGGGATGTTTTAGCCAGATGATACTGAACATTAGCCTCTTGGTTTCTAATCGAGTTGATATCAAGAAGCCCTATCTGTATTTTGGTCACATTATTGAAATTAGTTCAAAACGTTGACACCCTAAGATTGAGCTTCACCCCCCTTGGCCCCAGGACACTGATGGGTGTCGTTTAGTAACACATGTACCACTTCTCATACACCGGGGCTTAGATGTTATATTAAGCAGCAAAGTGATTTTTGTGTGATTATATTTGGCTAGTACAGGGGGCGCCTGGGTGGCTCAATCAGTTAAGCATCCAACTTCGGCGAGGTCATGATCTTGTGGTTTGTGGGGTAGAGCCCCGAATTGGGCTCTCTGCTGTCAATGCAAAGACTGCTTCGGATCCTCTGTCCCCCTCTCTCTGTCCCCTCCCCGTTCATGTTCTCTCTCTCTCTCCCTCAAAAATAATAAATAAACATAAGAAAAACAAATGGTTAGTATAGTAATAAATGTATTGGGTTCTAAGGAAGAAGATGTTTGGTTTTTAATTTGTAGAACACTTCTGAGCTCTGTCTAGGAGAAAGTCAACAGCTTTTCAGAGGACAGAAGTTTCCCCTTGCAGGTTCACACGTGTCAGAAGAGGCCTGGTGAAACTGTCGGGCAATAGCATGCTGGGGTGGGGCGGGGGGGAACGGAGAGTGGCCACAGCGCACTGTGATTTCATAACACAGAAATTCTGTATTTCTCTAAATTTTCATGACAGATTCTGGCAGGGCTGGTGTAGGACGGAGCGAGCTATTTGCCTACAGCTGGGAGGAAGGGCTTAAGAGGACAAAAAGAAACTGTAAACAGTATCAATCCAAGAAAACAGAGAGAGGACTTTGGGGGCCATCCACCTGCCCGCCATCTGCTCATTCGTGGGCAACGTGGGGCAGACACCCTGCTCGCAAAGGGACACGTGTGTCAGGAAACACACTGGCAGCCGGGTCCTACCCCGAGCACAGGGGAGACGTGAGAAAACGAGCTGTCCACGCTGTCACTTCCAGTCACTTCTTCGGGCAGGAAACTAGCTGAAGCCAGCCCTGTGCTTTCCCAGGGATACTCTTATTACTGTTGCGGTGAGAGTGGAAGGCTAACAGATTGGCCCTGGAAGAAGAAAGATAAATTAGGGAGTCTGCAAATCTGAGAGCAGCTCCCCGTCTGGTAAATACGTTTTCCCTTCAACTTGCCGAGCTGTTGTCCTGACCGAAAGAATGGCTCCGAGGTTTCTGCCTCACTCATGTGACCCATCCTGAAAGGTACGTGTCATGTCCTGAGACCCTGGGGAGATGATAGGTGGCTGTATTTTGAAAAGTAAAATGAATGCTGTGTTTTCGGGGGCCCAAGTTGCATACTGAATTTAGGCAAGAGGACGTGGTTACAATGACTCGGGCTCTAGAACTTTCTGGGTAGTGAAACACGTGAAAACCTTTCCCTAGGGTTTATTTTTGTAAAGTTTAAATCCAGTATCTTATAGGTAATTTTATATTTTATTATTCATTCATTCATTCATTTATTCATTTAATGTTTGTTTATTTTTGAGAGAGAGAGAGCATGAGCAGGGATGGGGTGGGGGCGGGGGGGGGCAGAGGATCTGGAGCGGGCTCTGTGCTGAAAGCAGTGAGCCTGATGCAGGGCTCAAACTCACGAACTGTGAGATCATCAGCTGAGCCCAAGTCAGACTCTCAACTGACTGAGCCAGCCCCTATTTATTTACTTATTTATGTATTGAGAGCATGAGCAGAGCAGAGGGGCAGTGGGGGAGCGAGAGAATCTCAAGAAGTCTCCATGCTCAGCACGGGGCTCTATCCCACAACCCGGGTATCATGACCTGAGCCGAAATCAAGAGTCTAATGCTCAACCAACTGAGCCACCCAGGAGCCCCTTACAGCTAATTTCACTTTTTTCTTTTTCCTTTTAAATTAAACTCAAGTTAGTTAACATACAGTGTAGTCTTGACTAAAGGAGTAGAACCCAGTGATTCACTGCTTACATATAACACCCAGTGCTCACCCCAAGAGGGGCCCTCAATGCCCATCCCCCATTTAGCCCATCCCCCACTCATGGCCCCTCCAGCAACCCTCAGTTTGTTTTAAGAGTCTGTATTTAAGAGTCTCTTAAGGTTTATGTCCTTCTCTGTTTTTATCTTATTTTTCCTTCCCTTTGCCTACATTCATCTGCTGAGTTTCTCAAATTCCACAAATGAGTGAAGTCATATGATATCTGTCTTTCTCTGATGGACTTATTTCACTTAGCATAATACCCTCTAATTCCATCCACATTGTTGCAAATGGCAAGATTTCATTCTTTTTCACTGCCCACTATTATTCCATTATATATATCTCACATCTTTTTTAAAAAAATTATGGTTTTATTTTATTTTACTTTTGAGAGGGAGAGAGAGAGAGAGAGAGAGCGAGCGAGCACATGAGCGTGGGGGAGGGGCAGAGAGAGAGGGAAACACAGAATCCCAAGCAGGCTCCTAGCTGTCAGCACAGAGCCAGACATGGGGTTCAAACCCATGGACCGTGAGATCATGACCTGAGACAAAATCAGACACTCAACCAACTGAGCCACCCAGGTGCCCCCTACCACATCTTCTTTAAAACAAATTCCTATCAGGGCACCTGGTGACTCAGTCAAGTGCCTAGCTTCAGCTCAGGTCATGATCTCACGGTTCGCAAGTTCGAGCCCGGAATTTGGCTCTGCTCTCACAGCTCTCAGCCTGTTTGGGATTCTCTCTTTCCCTCTCTCTCTCTGCGCCCCCCTCCCCACTCTCTTTCTCTCTCTCCAAATAAATAAATAAACTTAAAGAAACCCCAATTCCTTTAGAATGTTTTCTGTTATTGCCCAAGCCATAAAATTCATAACACTTATTCCAACTCCTTCTATCTGATAGGTGAGGAAACGGGAATTTGTTGTTACCGATGAAAAGTGAGCAGAGGAAAAAGCTAAAGCGCGGTATTTGGGGAAAATAATTAAAATGTGAATACAAGGTAAGATAGAAAATTGATCAGTTGATCATATCAGAGCAGGTGATCCAAGAAGCCTTCTGGTACATGTTTTTACCGATTATCCCAGTTCCCAGGAGCCAGTCTTTGCCACTTTGGCACCTGTTTGCTACACCTGGGCGGGAGGGTTACCCTCCCACGTCCTCGCTGGGGTGCTGACAGAAGGCCACGGTGACAGTGGGTCCAGGGGATACACGACTGCCCCCCACCGCCCCCACAAAAACTGAGGCAGGGAGTGTTCTCAACATAGAGAAGGGGTTCACGGACATACTGATTCTTCCTTCTGCTCATCCACAGCCTCATAGACAGGTGTAAGTCCCGGAGAAGCTAGACATGGTCTTTTCTTCATGCCCTGGGTGATGGAATTTTTTAGAATCTTGTGGATCCCTTGTGGGTTTCCCCATCCTTGTTTTTGTAACTATAACCTGTTACACGGGCCATGATTTAAAAACCAAACCTCTAAAGGTGCAAGAGGGAAGTCAGTTGGTGGGTTTTCAAGAACTCCAACACTACATGGTCATAAGACTGTAAAACTCACTATAAAACTGTTTAAAAAAAAACCCATAAGGTAAGGAACGGGGATTGTTTGGTTGAAAATTTGTGCATTGTTTAGTGACATGTCTTAACATATTTTTTTTATTCATTTCAGTATCAGAAACGACCACTGGACTTTTCCTTGTTGTATATACTTCCTTTATAAATTTTATCTGTTATAAGTGCCTCAAAATTAAATAACATTAAATAACAAACATTGGGGCACTTGGGTGGCTCCGTCGCTTAAGCGTCCGACTTCGGCTCAGATCATGATCTCGTGGTTCGTGGGTTCAAGCCACGTCAGGCTCTGGGCTGACAGCTCAGAGCCTGGATCCTGCATCCTGCTTCGGATTCTGTGTCTCCCTCCCTCTGTGCCCCTCCCCTGCTCATGTTCTGTCTGTCTCTCTCTTTCAAAATAAATAAACATTAAAAAAATTATTTGGTGTGAGAAAAAAATTTAATTATTTATCTGCTGTCCATAAGCCGAGGAAAAGTTTGCCTGCTGATCTTTATAATCATTACTAACATAATTGCCCAATGAATAGAGAGTGTCTAGGACCTAGTTTTGTTTCCTAAGAGACTATGGGGAGGGGGGGACAACCTAGGAAGCCTGTTTAGTGAAAATAAGGAAAATTTAGTATAACTGCGATACATTTATGTTCACAGACTGTTTTTACCAATAGGCTTTCAAATTAGGAAGTTTGACACCTGTATCAGACAGGACCAAGTCGGGAAAACAGAAACCCCAACAGTTTTTGTTTTTTTTTTTTAACCTGAGAGAATTTAATACAGGATATTGGTTAAACACGTATTGGAAGACCGGAAAACAAAGAGGAAGTGGGGCAGAGCCACCGTGAATTATGCCTACGAGCTACTGATGAAAGGAGCAGCAGTTGGGGGGTTGCAGAAAGTGCACCCTCACCTGAGGCGGGCTGTGGACACAGACCTGGACTCCCAGCAGGGAGGTGGCTTGCCACCACATCCTGAACCTGGAAAAGCCTTTGCTGAGCTGGGACCCCGACATCGAAGGAAGAGGTGCTGGTGGACAGCTATTGGGACCTCAGGATCTCACACAAGGGCCCGAACGTCTGAGGGGTTGAAGGTGCCTGCCCCTGGGCTGGTGCTACTGCTTCTGGAAGGTGTGATGAAGTGGTTCTGGGGTGAGGAAAATGGAAATAGAGCCAGCTGTCATTGGAACCCACAACTGCTGCCAAAGGGAAGGGACATTACTGGTGGAGAGGCTGGAAGGGCAAACCCAACAATCAAACCCACCTCCTCCTGCCTCACCTTCTCCCCTGTATGTGTGAGCTAACCGAGAGCTACCTGGCACCTAGCTCTAGCGTCCGAGCAGAGCGCAGGGGTGGCTCGGAGGGAGGGAGGAAGAACCTTGCAGCAGACGCAGGAGCCCCCTGTGCTGGGCGCTCAGCCGCCGCGCACCAACGTCCACACGCACGTGCGACCCCAAAGCAGCCATAACACTTGCGTTTTTTCACCTAATGGGATGAAAGTGTCCTCTATACAAATGAAGAGCTCTCGTCCTCTCTCCAAAAGGAGTGGGGGACAAAGAACAAAACAGGAGTCTATGAAATCTGTATTCCTCAGTTAGGGTAGAAGAACTCAGGAGGTCTTGGTCGCTATTGTATGATGTGGGCAGGGGAAGCCTGTCCTGGATTCAGGGATTCTCTGGAACATCTCTTAACCTATCACATCACGCACTGACAGGGAATGGAAAACTACAGCAATCAAATTGAGCTAGGGCCTCGGAGCGTTTAGGAAACACTGAAAGTTCCAGTCTTACATTAGTTAAAGACACCTGCTAGTTAAGGTTCCAGGAAGGGGCAAAGGCCAGCTGGCATGGCTAATGGAAGAAAGAGGTTGGAGATGCTCAGTTATAGAAGTGAGAGCTGTGGTTTGGTGGGTCATTTGTCTCTCATTTGTTTGATATATGCATGTTCGTGTGTGGACCGTGTTCTTGCTTATTATCTCCTCCCGTATGTGTGTGTGTGTGTGTGTGTGTGTGTGCCTACCATTTATCTGTCATCTATCATCTATCTATCATCTATCTATCTATCTATCTATCTATCATTTATCTATCCATCACCTATTATCTATCATCTATCTATCTATCCATGTATCATCTATCTTCATTATCTACCTATCTCTCATCTATATATTGATATTTTCCTGTTTCCTTTCCCCTTATTAATTTGCATAAGAGTTGCAGGTAGTAACTAACTATAATTTAGGCTTTAAGTGATAGAGTTGGGGCCATGATTGAATTTGAGGAATAATTAACTTTGCACTGGTGATAAATATACTGAATGTTGTTATAATATGATATGTGTGTTTTAAGAGAGATAAAACTCTAAACCCCCGTGAACTGGGCTATTAGTCAGGCATAAAAATGATAATATGATGAATGTTGGCTGGTGTTAAAAGTTATTTGTAGTGTGTTCTTGGATGATATTTTTTTAACATTTATTTATTTTTGAAAGAGAGACAAAGCATGAGTGGGGGAGGGGCAGAGAGAGAGGGAGACACTGAATCCGAAGAAGGCTCCAGGCTCTGAGCTGTCAGCACAGAGCTGGATTCGGGGCTGGAACTCACAGGCCGTGAGATCATGACCTGAGCTGAAGTCAGAAGCTCAACCGGCTGAGCCACCCAGGAGCCCCGGATGATTTTTTTTTAAAGTGCCCAGAGCTGTGTGAGATTTCCATTTCATTCCACAGTGGTAGCAGATTTGCTCTCTCACTGTAAACAACTGAAAAACTGGACAAGATGTTAAACAAACATTTTCCAGACACCAGAAGAGAGGCAGACAGGAGACAGATGAGGGAAGCTCCTTGGTGCCCTGCCTGACTTTGTGGCCGAAGGCACATTCCCGATCCGGTGCAGGACTGGCCACCAAGCAGCCGACGGTGGGCTCACTGGGCCGAGGAGCAGGAATGATTTTGGAGCACCCGCAGCTGGAGGCAGGAAGGCATGGGGGGTGCGGGTACACAGAGACTGGGGGCTACAAGTTTATTAGGGTTTAAGTCCTTGCCTGAGGACTCAGCTGTGTCTGTGTTGCTGAAACCCCATGAGGCTGAGAGAGGAGTTGTTACTGTTGTGTAGCTGTGACTGGACAATTCCCAGAACCCTGAGGAGCCCCAGAGAAGGAGCTCCTGCCCCCTGGGGTGCTCAGCCTTCCTAAGTAAGGCTGCTATTGATGCGGGCTGGTAAGCTCACGAGGAAGGCTCCCTGCTTCTCCTGAACGCGCCGTGGGGTTGCAGCATTGTTCTGGGCCTTCAGAGGTTTTAAGCGTGCCACATCTACTACTCTAGCCTCGAAACAGCTCAGCGACTTAGACACTGTCATGCTCCCCGTGTCCCCGGCAAGGAAAGGAAGGCACAAACAGGCAGGTGCCACAGCTGCCAGGATGTGTACCTCCACGGGCTGACCGGGGTCCTCCCCCGCAGCAACTTTCTCCCCTGCCCGGCAAGGGGGAGACCAGGATATTAACAATGACCATGTCTTTGGAGTGGGATGACGCTTATTTTAAAATGCTCCATAACTGGCTTATATGCATTTTTAAATGTTTCTAAAATGAGCTAAGTCTGAGATTATAATACAAACAGATTTATTTTAGCTAAGAATGTAACAATGGTTGTGAAAAACATACATAGGTGCAATCTTTTGAAAAAGCAGTTTGGCAGGAAGACTCTGGAACAAAAATAAAACCATTTGCATTTAGGTAAAGTTGGATCCCACTTTTTAAAAAATGCACAGGACATATAAACTGAAAAACTGAGGACAGGATAGGATTATGAATCATTCCGATTATTTTAATTCTGCTTTCTGTGCCCTTGACTTATATTGTACAAGGAGGTATATTGAATATTAATTTTAATGAAGGAAAATAGTATTTTTTAAGTTCACATTATTTCACGAGTAAGCTCATTTGTAGGAACGTTTGATAATATATATTTAAGATTGTATTGTTTATAATAATAAAACCTCGTGAGGTTTCACATCCTATATGTGAAACATTGAGATTAATTAATTAAACAATGGTATAGTTATATAATAGGTTATTATGAAGACATTAAATAATCACGTTTTTGAAGGATATTTAAGGACTTGGAAAATAATTCAGAATGTGTTACTAAAATTAATATTTTCAACTGCACATAACCTCTGTTTCCAGTTTGGTAAAAGCAAGTTACAAAGACAAACATCGCTCCACCCACACCCTACCCCTCACACATAACCTAGACAGACTCCAAAAATATAATAAGTTGTTCCTTCTGGATAGTGAAATAAGAGTCATGTTAATTTCTCCTTTATTCTTTTTGTTATTTTCCCAAGTTTACCATGAAAAAGTTGTCTGGTTTTCCCTCCACAAGCAATTGATATGTACTCTTAATGCAGAGGCAAAACATAGCATTCTATTTTTATACAGTTGCCAGGAATTTAGAATAGATAGAGAAGCATTTTTCTGCTTCCTTGGTGCCTACCAGTGACTTAGGGATATCAGCTTCCTTATGTAATGACAAAAAATTCCAGCTTTCTTCTTTGCCAGCAATTCTATAGTTTTGATTTGGATGAGAGTACATCTAACAATATTGGGGGAGAATATGAAGACTTTTGGTTTATCATAGAATTAGCTGAAGGCTAAAATATGTGTATATTTTAACACTTTCAGTATGAAGTTCCAGGTAATAATTTTTAATCCCCCAAGAAAAATAAATCACTACTGTTACCTGGTATTCAGCCAGCATGATGAATGTACACATTTTGCGTGCTAATGTTTATAAAATAAGAGAGGGCAGAGCACATTTTCATCGCTATTTGTTTTTCTCCCACGTGGTGTATTTGCAAAATTGTTTGTAGCATTAGTCTCCAGAAAGGTCATATTTGATCGCTATGTTTTGAACCTTTATCGTTTCAGCTTTATTAGTTCTTTTGTCTCTTTTCTCATTTCATTTTAGAAGAAAGCAGCCACTGCTCCCTCCAAGGCTGAAATGGTGGATTGGCAGACACGCCTATTACTTTTAAGCACAAGATAAGAAGAGTAAAAGAGAGAAACACGTTTGTTTTTTTTTTAATTTTTTTTTAATTAAATTTTTTTTTTCAACGTTTATTTATTTTTGGGACAGAGAGAGACAGAGCATGAACGGGGGAGGGGCAGAGAGAGAGGGAGACACAGAATCGGAAACAGGCTCCAGTCTCTGAGCCATCAGCCCAGAGCCTGACGTGGGGCTCGAACTCACGGACCGCGAGATCGTGACCTGGCTGAAGTCGGACACTTAACCAACTGCGCCACCCAGGCGCCCCGAGAAACACGTTTTAATGGGTAATAATAAATGGCAGTAACTGAAGTCCTGAAAATCTGAAAATGTTTTGTGTTTGAATTATCTGAGAAAACGAAACAATCACGACTTTTGTGAGTTTGAGGGACTATCAGAGTTTCAAAGATAACCCCAAGGAACATTTTAATAAATATTTGTGGATTATTCAAGTTCTTGTCTGTGCTGTTAGCGAAGGTGGAGTATGCAGCTACGTGAGTATCTTTAGGTTCTCACGCTGATGCAGACTGGCTAACGTTTCCTCAGCTACAGTTTGCAAGCAGGCTCTGTAGGTAGTTTCTAACGTAGCATGATCATCTACCCTACTCCAGCCACTTACTTTTTAAAACGTTTAAAAAAAAGTGAGTTTCTTAGGAGTAAGAATCAATATTGTTGTGTCCTTTGTAGTATCCTGAGCGCCTGGGGTCTGGACCGCCTGGTGGGCTCCCAGCCGATAGATGGTGAAATAAAGAAATGAACGTGGCCCCACTTTAAGGGAATTTTAAGGGAATAGACTGTGTCTACGTGATGTAACAGTTTCTCACATGGGCAGGAAACTGACTTTTTCTGTTGTTATTAAGACTCTTAGGTTTGCGAAAAGGCCACCTGTTTCCCTGGAATTTAAGTTTGGTAATTTGAGCTTCCACATTCCATTTTTATACGTAAATGACTGGGGTAAGTGAATTTTTAAATATTATAACCTACTAATTAATAGGGTAAATTAACACACACACGTGGTAAATTAACATACGCGCATTTAACACCTATGGAGAAGGGGTTTCTATTTTCTCCAACCAAGAATCAAGATTTAAAATATCTGATCTGACGTTCCCATGTTCTTTGTGGGAAATCAGAGTATTTGAAATAAAGGCTCCTTCTGAAAACCAAGACGTTTTCTGCCATACTTGTCAGTGGCTTCTCTTTTGCATTCGTACTATTACCGCATGCACTGGTGAGGTTTTAGCGGGGCGGTCGGCAAAGTCTATTAAATAATGTTGTGTATATCATGCAGATTAGACACCCTCAGCGGCTCAGGCAATTCAGTACCAGACAGCTGCCCAGGAGCAATGTCCAAACACAGAACGTCCAAAGAAATTAAGTTATTGTGCACCTAAACAGTTCTATTTCTTTTTTTTTTTTTTTAAGTTTATTTATTTATTTTGAGAAAGAGAAAGAGAGAGTCAGAGAGAGAGGATTCCAAGCAGGCTCCGTGCTGTCAGAGCAGAGTTGAGACCTTGAGATCATGACCTGAGCAGAAATCAGCAGTTGGATGCTTAACTGACTAAGCCACCCAGGCACCCTGGAACTAAACAGCTTTTAAAAGGCATTGAGGTGAAGGAGCGAAACAAAACAAACAAACAACAACAACAACAAGCACAAAAACACAAACCCCCCAAAAACAAAAACAAACAAAAAAAAAACAAACAAAAACCCCCCAAAACAAAACAAAACAAAAAACCACAGATAATATCAAAACTATGGACACGTTTTTTTGAATGCATGAAATTCCAGGAACCAGGGGCACCCCCTCTCCAAATTTAGAGCTAGGCTTGAGGCTTTGCGTTTTAAAAAATATTATTCAGGAAGTGAAAGGGATCGTACTGAGCTTGCACTTAACATATAGTCAACTAGGTAGTTCGGGGAGCCTAATTCCTATGTCCGGTCTTCATCTCTGATCATCAAGAATTAACTATGCAGCCCAACATCCAAGAGGCTACAACTTCTTGCTCTGAACTGCTGTCCTTGCACCACGCTCTACTCCACACAACCCACTGGCCACAGGAGACTGTTTACATTTACGTAAGTTAAAGTGAAATTACTTTTAAAGACTCCGTTTCTCATTTGTCCTACCCACATTTCAAATGCTCAACGGCCACTCGCGTGTGAGGCTACCACATTTCCATCATCTCAGAAATTTCTATTGGGGAACCCATAGCCAACCTCCCCGAGAAAGACAGCGATGGGAAGCGGGCCACGCAGAATCTGGGAGACAGCGCCATGTCGGAAAGACAGCCATTGTGCGTCTTACCCTTTTGTTTATCACATCGTATATCAATATCATATCAATATATCGTATTGTCATCTTCATGTTGTAAAGAAGGATATTGGAGTTTAAAGGGAAAATAGTTTGCCAAGGGTCGTAAGATTAGTTGGTGGTGAATCTAAGACTTGAACTCAGGTCTCTTGCTTCTCCATTCCGTGTGTAGGCATCACTGTAGTAGAACAGGATGTCCAGGAAGAGCAGAAACGTGTCGCCGAGACATAGGGTAGACTTTGCTGTGTGTGGGTGTGGAATGGAGGAAAGTCTGGAAGGGGCTGGGGTAATTCAAAGATTTAAGTAAGGTGACATTTTAACTTGTAGATTTTTGTCTGGTAGAGATGCAAGTGACTTTTCTCCAGAGATAAGCTAGAAGTTTTTGAATATATGGCTCTTTTGACATTAGTCAGTTTTATATATTAACCCAACACTCTTACCCTATGATTGCCAATTTCCTCTGCCTTCTTCAGGGCTTTGTTTTTTTTTAATGTTTGTTTATTTTTGAGAGAGAGAGACAGAGAGACAGAGCATGAGCAGGGGAAGGGCAGAGAGAGAGGGAGATGCAGAATCCCAAGCAGGCTCCAGGCTCCGAGCTGTCGCCACAGAGCCTGACGCAGGGCTCGAACTCATGAATTTCGAGATCATGACCTGAGCTGGAGTCGGACGCTTAACCAACTGAGCCATCCAGGCAGCCCTTCTTAAGGGCTTTTTGAACTGGGTATAATATCTTAACCAGTCCCTTTAATTGATGGATTAAACAAATGTTTGGTATATATTCATCTTACTTTTATAAATTTCATTTAAAAAGCATATTTGAAAATGAGACATTGAAAGTTTTGGAAGTTTTACCAGGAAACACAACTGGAGCAAAGTGAACCGTGCTGTTTGGGAAAACACCTCATGGGCAGTTGAAGTCCAAGTGCCCCTTTTCTCCCATCTTGGAGTGCGTTCCAGGCAGCAGTTAAACTGAACTCCCTGCTTCCCTCTCCTTGGATGTTTTGTTTCTGTCTTGTGCATGGACAGTAAGTCATTTCCTTTCAGTGGTAGCATTCGTGGGAATTTGATTCAAAGGTCTGGGTATTTGGTGATCCCTACCGGGCAGAATTTGGACAGCTACCTTCTGCTGGGTGAGAGAAGGTAGAGAATTCAGTTTGTCAGTCTTTTAGGTTTTGTCTAATTGTGACTTTGATTAGGTCCATTAAGATGTTTGTGTCCAGTCAGAAGGGGAATGAATAGCTCTTTTGATCTGGTGTCATTGTCTTTCTGTCTATTTCTTTTCACTGCTAGTTCAGGTTGGACAGTAAGGTTATACACTCTTCATGGAACTGTGGCCCTGCCTGTCCGTGTTTAAGAAATAGTCCCATAGGAGTGTGAACTATTTTCCTAACTCCAGAGGACATGAATAAATATGATGTAACATCTTTTGAATCAAAGATGCTCTCTTTGACTGGCTAATACAAATTTTTAAGAGTTTTCAAAAATCTAGTAATTTCAAATTTCACCAAAAATGAGAAACTGATGATTCTGTACATGTGCTAGACTTTGAAGAAAAAAACCCTGCTGGTTCAGATATATATTAAGAATCTAAGACAAACTGGGGCACCTGGGTGCTCAGTCAGTTGAGTGTCTGACTTCAGCTCAGGTCATGATCTCACGGTTCAGGAGTTTGAGCCCCATGTTGGGCTCTGTGCCGACAGCTCAGAGCCTAGAGCCTGCTTGGGATTCTGTGTCTCCTTCTCTCTCTTCCCCTCCCCTGCTCCCACTCTGTCTCTCTCTGTCTCTCAAAAGCAAATAAAAACATTAAATAATGGAACCTAAGACAAATAATTAGGGTAAATCTTTTTACTAAATAAGACCAGCTTAATAATTTTTGCTTAAGAAAGAGAAACATCTTTGATTTATTCATGTGAAGTATAATGCAGCTGTATATTGATTTTAAAACTAAGCTCTGGGTTTGTTTTCTCATGAAGAAAAAAAACCTCTACTAATCTGAACTTCCTAAACTTTTCTTATGTGTTTACTGGTCAAATAAGCTAACAATATACCTATGTAATGTATACAATTACAAAAATTCATTTATTTTATTTAACTACATTGAATCATTATGTTGGCAACTCTTTAATATCCACAGTAATTATGTTTTGTAGTATGTCAGCTTAAACATAATTTTAAAGATAACTTACAAACTTGGTTTTACAATACATGGAGATAGATTGATGAATAATCTTTGTATATCTAAATAAATTCTAAGTACGGGTGAGTACTAAAACTTTGACTATTGGGGCACCTGGGTGGCTCAGTTGGTTAAGTGGCCAACTCGGTTTTGGCTCAGGTCATGACTTGTGGTTTGTGAGTTTGAGCCCTACTTTGGGCTCTGTGCTGACAGTGTGGAGCCTGCTTGGGATTCTCTCTCTCTCCCTCTCTCCCTGCCCCTTCTGCCCTCTGTCTCTTTCAGAATAATAAATAATAAACTTTAAAAAATAAATAAAATTTTGACTATTAAACATTATTTGCTATTTGTATACTGTTGCTATTTATTTATTTATTGAGAGAGAAAGAGCACGTGCACAGGGGAGAGGAGAGAGAAGGGAGAGAGAGAATCCCAAACAGGCTCAGTGCTGTCGGAGGCAGAGAGCCCGATGCGGAGCTCGATCTCCCAACTGTGCGATCATGACCTGAGCCAAAATCAAGAGTCATGTCGCTAAACATAGGGCAAATGTAGCATCCGAGGGTGTAGAAAGTTGTGCAACAGCTGTCCAACATTTTGATAATCTGTCAAATGATAGCATATTATATACACAGTTCTCAAGATAAAACTTCCAGTTGTATTTTGTGAAATATAAGTGAGTTACTTTGGCTAAAAGTTTAATGAATATAGATTGTTGAGACTATACCGGGAGTTACAGTGACAGACATTCAGCTGTGTATGCAAGCTGTTAAAGTGAGCTTTTGTTTCTCCAAAGAGAAAAAAATATTTGTCATGAAGTAAGATTTCCCCAGAATAAAAGAGAAGAGAGACAGACACAAACGTATGGATAAGAAATGTTATAGAAGGTGGGCAGGAAGGAAATTAATTTTTTTTCATTTATAATAACTATAAATAATGAATCTGAAAAGAAGAAATAAAATGTCTTAAAATTTTGCCCAAATTGGCTCTTACTCATAAGGAATAAAAAGCTTGTGAAACTGTATAAATATTTAGTAATGCAAAACCAGATTTCAGCTTTCTGTGTTAAAACTATCAGCTGGGCTTAGAGTTCTTGACAATGGATTAACAGAGGTTCTTAATTGCCTTCTAGGTAATCTTCTCAAGTAGCAGAGAATCCATATCTCACTAGAATAATTTACCTGCTTGTGCTGACTTTACTGTATCATTGATTTTCAAAAATTATTGTATGAAAAAAGTAAAATAAATAAAAATAAATTAAAAAATTATCATCCGACTCCCTCATTTTTGAATGAGCTAAGATACCTCACAATCCCATTGTCACATTGAGGAAATAGGTATCCAACTATTCTTTCTCAGGCATGCATAATCCTACCTTAACCAAGTGAGCTGCCTTTCATATATCATATCATACCTTTGGCAAAAAGAAAAAAAATTTCCATCCATATTTCATATAGGAATCTATCTCAGATTTTCTAGAGTCCTGGAAAAAAACATCACCTTAAGGAAAGAGCGAGGCTAGATATAACTAAGTTTGTTTGCATATGGATATTAAATTGCTCTAATATCATTTATTGAAAAGATATCAAATAGATGGGTAAGGAGAAGGGTTGGTTAGGATGCGGAGAACCCCTAAACCTTGGCCTTGCTAGTGGGAATGTAAAATGGTGCAGACACTGTGGAAAATAACGAGATAGTTCTCAAAAAATTGAATACAGAATTACCGTATGCATTTCCACTTCCGGAATATGTCTAAAAGAATTGCAAGCTGGGACTAGAACAGATATTTATGGCCCCAGGAGGGGAGAAACAATCCCAATGTCCGTCAACAGATGGACCGATAAACAAAATGTATGGACAAATAATGGAACATTATTCAGCCTTAGAAATGAATGGAGGTGAACCATAAGACACTCTTAAATGCAGAGAACAAACTGAGGGTTACCAGAGGGGAGGTGGGTAGGAGATGGGCTAAATAGGTGGTGGGCATTAAGGAGGGCACTTGTTGGGATGAGCACTGGGTGTTACATGTAAGCGATGAATCACTGAATTCTACTCTTGAAATCAGAGAAGCGTGAGATTGTGACTGCTGTAGTATCGATACCTTGAAGACTCTACCCCAAGTGAAATAAGCCAGACACTAACCGGACAAATGTTGTATGATTACATGTACACAAAAGACTTAGGTAACTGTCAAATTCATAGAGAAAAAGTAGAATGGTGGTCCCCAAGTGCTGGGAGATTGGGGAGTGCAGGGTTCTGAGCGGGGGAGGGGCAGAGAGAGAGGGAGACACAGAATGGGAAGCAGGTTCCAGGCTCTGAGCTGTCAGCACAGAGCCCAATACGGGGGCTTGAACTCATGAACTGTGAGATCATGACCTGAGCTGAAGTCAGACGCTCAACCCACTGAGCCCCCCAGGGGCCCCATCATCCCTGGTAATTTTTCCTATTGGATCCCAGACACTGTGAATTTTACCTTACTCGGTGGTGAATAATATTATATCCCTAAAAGTATTACTGCTCTGTGTTCTAGGACAGAGTTAGCTGGAAACAGTTTCATCCTTCCAGATGTTGTTTTTGAGACGTGTTAGGCAGGACCGGAGAAGTGGCAAGTCTAGGACCACCTGCTGCCAGTCCTGAGGCAAGACCCTCTGCACGCTGTGCCCGCAGCCCCGAGAATCATGAGATCGCCAGTCTGGCTGGTGTGAGTAGATACTGCTCAGAGCCCTGGGCAAGAACAGGGCCCTATTTCTGCTAGACTTTTCTGTGGTTTTCCCACTGACCACATGTCTTATGTCACCTGCATTTGTTGATCAGCTGGCTACTGGAGGGGTCTCTCTGCTGATCTCTGGAATTCTCTCTCACTGTCTTTTCTTATTTGGCATTCTCTGAACCCCAGACCTAGCCTGGACATGCTCTCAAAACAGTCATCTCAGGGAATCAGAGGACTCGTTTACTTGTTACCGGTCTCTTGGGGTTAATGTCCTTTCCCGCCTGCTGTTCAGAGTGTAGAAAATCGTTACTCCATCTTGACCTGAAGTGGAAATCTTGATAAGTTCTTTTTTAAACTCTTGAATGTGTGGTTGAAGAACCACCAGATCTCCAGCCACTGTTTCTGATAGTTCATTGATTTATTCATTCTCCCTCTTCTTCCTTTTCTCTCTTTAGTTAGCATCAGTCAACGTTGGACATGCCAAATATTTCTAAACAACTAAAGATTCTGCATCATGAAATGCTACCTGAAAATAACCCTCTGGAAAACAAATGCTGTGAAGCTGACAGCAGTAGAAATTTGCAATGTCAAGTTTTCTGTTTGTTGTATCAATAGACCTTTTAAAGTAATAGAGATTTTTAACATTTCTGGTTCATCTTGGAAATCCTTTAGAACAATAATGAGGTTGAATTTATTGCTTATCCTATTAATAAGAGAAACTGGTGGATAATCAAACAACAATTTTCAGAACTGAAGAGGAATGACGCTAACGGGATTTATTTTCCTCAGTAAAATCAAAATGTGCGCAACAATTTTATTTTCAAGTTTCCCTAAAGCACACAACTCTGAAAATACATTAAAAAATACCCAGTTTTCAGGGGCACCTGAGTGGCTCAGTCAGTTGAGCGTCCGACTTCGGCTTAGGTCATGATCTCACAGATTATGGGTTCGAGCCCGCATCGGGCTCTGTGCTGACAGCTCGGAGCCTGGAGCCTGCTTCGGATTCTGTGTCTCCTTCTCTCTCTGCCCCTCCCCTGCTCATGCTTTGTCTGACTCTGTTTCTCAAAAATAAATAAATGTAAAAAAAAAATTAAAAATAAATAAAAAATAAAAAATACCCAGTTTTCTTTTAGTTTATTAAATTAAGGGAAAACACTCACTGATGAAGTCACTTAGAGACTCTGAAATAAATGGCATAATTCATTTGCTCCCCAGGATTTGATCCTAGTAGAGTCTGGTGTATAAATCACGGCAGAATGCTTTCACATGGTTTTATGTCTTCTGTAAAGAAAGATCAGTTACGTTTAATTCACGAATCTAAAACTCTAGTGATTTTAGGAGACCAGGAAAATAAATGAATGCTTCTGGGAAGGTATCACAAGAAAAGTAGACACGCTTCAAGGGGAGAGCACGAGGGGTCCAGGGTTGTAGCAGGAATCTGATGTGTGATATATAATTTGGGAGGCTCAGTTTTCTATGAGGACACTTCTTTTAACTGCTGTTCATCTGCAAAGTCCCTAATTTAATTCATGTGAAAAAAGGAAACAAGCGTATGTGTAGACCAATATAAACACAACAAGCAATGGGACTTTTCTCGCCTTTACATATTTTATTACTTTTTTTAGAGAGAGACCAAGTGCAAGCAGGGGATAGGGGGAGAGGGAGAGACAGAAAGAGAGAAAGAGAGAGAGAGAGAGAGAGAGAGAATCTCAAGCAGGCACCAGGCTCAGCCTGAAACCCAACATGGGGCTCAAACTTACGACAGTGAGATCATGATCTGAGCTGAAATCAAGAGTCAGACACTAAACTGACTGATTTCTCCCTCTTTTCTCTTTAATACATGAAA
The DNA here is from genome assembly GCF_022837055.1 of Prionailurus viverrinus. Lineage (NCBI taxonomy): Eukaryota > Metazoa > Chordata > Mammalia > Carnivora > Felidae > Prionailurus > Prionailurus viverrinus. The sequence continues at coordinate 78,652,600 of NC_062561.1, read as the reverse complement.
AAATAGCTTTCTACTGAGTTTTAAAAGGGACCCCCCCTCCCCCCGCCGGCCATGTCAGCAATCTATAATTGTAATTCAAAATGGCAACTTAAATGTGCATGAAAGCATAACTCTTAAAAGTTAGTGGACTTGTTCCTAGTTACTGATTCAATTTTGGAAGAGTGTTAGTTTGGATACTGTCTAGTACATAATTAACCAGCCTTGAAAATGAAATAAACAATTCTTAGGTAAATGCATCACCTTCTCCTTGGAAATAAAAGTTCAAAATCTATTTAAAAATCCTTTCATTTTAGAATTATTCTGAGTTTATTTATTTAGATTTGAAGTGTATTTATTTTGAGAGACAGCGCAAGAGTGTGAGGTGGGAGAAAGGGGCAGAAGGAGAGAGAGAGAATCCCAAGCAGGTCCCACGCGCAAGCCCTCTGTTCGTGAGATCTTGACCTGAGCCTAAATCAAGAGTGAGACACTTAACCAACTGAGCCACTCAGGTGCCCAAGAATTGTTTTGAGTTTAAAAAAAAGTTATGGGGCACCTGGGTGGTTCAGCTGATTAAGGGTCAGATTTCAGCTCAGGTCACAATCTCGAGTTCGAGTTTGAGTTCCTGAGTTCGAGCTCTGCGTTGGGCTCTGTGCTGACAGCTCAGAGTCTGGAGCCTGCTTCGGATTCTGTGTCTCCTTCTCTCTCTACTGTTTCCTGCTCACTCTCCATCTCTCTCTCTCTTAATCTCTCTCTCTTTCAAAAAAAAAAGAAATTAATAAAAAAATTGTTTAACAGTTACAAAGAAATGCTGAGTTCCCATGTGTCATATACTTAGTTTCATTTACTACTGACATCTTTCATTAGTATTATATATCTGTCACAGTTAACGAATCAATATTAATACATTATTGTAATGATCAGTTACTAATTATTAATACTATTAATCAGGCATTGAGATAGTTTTGAAACACCACACATTAAATATTGACTTAACTCCTCTTTAAACCATGGGGATCAACTTCTTCTGTTTCACAAACTGCCCCCTGGGAATGCTAGCAACCTTTCTCATGTCATATTCTGAAAGCTGCCTCCTCGCATCAGGCAGCATGCTGAGGTTTATTAGATCATGTCAGATTTCTCTGGTGTCATGATCCTTCCTGGCATTTATTTCTACTTCTTGGTCCTCTCAGTATTCAGTCAAATAAAGTATCATGTTCTTTTCCTGGAGGAAAGTTCGAAACAGGAGAAAGCAAGAAAAAGGTGCCTATCTATAGCTTTTAGAGAACATTGCAAATTTTCCTCAGCATACCTCCCACGACCTGCTTCATGGTCCTTGGGGTTGATGGAAGAAGGAGAATCAGAGGCCAGCGGGCGGTGTGCAGACCTGGGGGAGATAGGAAGAAGCCTTGAGATGGGGAGGCAAGAATGAACAGAAAGGTGTGTGGGATCCGAGAGTGTGTGTTCATTGCTCCAGGTGGAGCCCTGGGAAGGCGGTGAGACAAGGGAGGAGAGGCTGAGGGGTGTGTCAGGAAGGACAGGCCAGAAGCAATCCTACAACATTCCCCTCACACTATCAGTGCACAAGAGAAACACAGTAACTTCCATGGTACCAAAGTAGAACTGAGTAGGGGCGCCTGGGTGGCTCAGTCGGTAGAGTTTGAAACTCTTGATCTCAGGGTTGTGGGTTTGAGCCCCACGTTAGGTGTAGAGATTACTTAAAATTGAAATCATAGGGGCGCCTGGGTGGCTCAGTTGGTTGAGTGTCCGACTCTTGGTTTCTGCTCAGGTCATGATCTTGCGGTTCGTGAGTTCGAGCCCCGCGTTGGGCTCTGCACTGACAACTCAGAGCCTGCTTGGGATTCTCTCTCTCCCTATGTCTCTGCCCTTCCCCAGCTCATGTGCACTCTCCCTCTCTCAAAAATAATAAATAAACTTAAAAGAAATTTAGTTGTAGAACAGCAGATTGAGTTTTATTTCACTTTATATGCTTAAAACTTCACTGAATATTTTATTTACGAATGAAAATGGAGGCTTTTGCGTGTGTGTATGTCCCTGTGATTGTCTATATTCAGACCTCATGTTCTTTTAATTCTTCTTTTGTTTATCTTTCATCACTTTCAAAGGCATAGAGTATTTAAAGGAGTGTTTAAATTTATCTTAGAACCATTTTTAGATGTTAAAATGTTCTGATTGCCAATGTGGTTTCTTGCTCTGTTTAAACAACAGCTGTGCACTGACATCCCGTGTTTTTCTTTTGTATTTTAATGGTTCGAGCTACATCCTAAGAAACTGGCAGTACAATTATTGCTGTGTTACGATATCGATAAAAACAACTGGAGCATGGAAGTTTGAAATTAAGTTAATTTGTATCAAGTTTCCCATATGTGTAAATATTAACACTGGTAATTAAATGGCCCACGCTACATACAGTTTCACCGAGAAGCGGTCAGACTTGTAAATGCAAGCATACAGAGATGGATGAAATATAGACTTTCTTCTGGGAGTTCTCATGAGTGCTTTGTTCCGAAATTATATAACGTGTGCGGACAACTTTAAAGAACCCTGTCATTTCCTATCTATCCTATGGATGCGCCATGAGTCAGTGCCTAGAAAATTACTTTTCACTCTAGAAGCAGGTTGTGATCGTAGCTAACAAAAACTGAGTACTTAGGATGCACCAGGTATTGTGATAAGCATTTTCACGTATCAGAATATTGAAAATTCACTACAAACTGTTACGTTTTTACCATTCTTCTGTATTAATTTGTTGTAAGTGCGCCCACAGGGGTTTTGGATCAGAGAGAGGTTTATTCCTTACCCCAGAGCACACAGCGAGGTGGTTCCTTCTCCTAGTTCTTATCCCTGGGCCATCATGAGGAGAGCCAGGGCAAATGTCCTACCTCCCCCCCCCCCCCCCCCCCCCCCGCCCCAGGAGTCTGGTTTAGGCAAGGAACAGAGGAAAACCAACGTTACCTGAGTAGACTGGGAAGGGGACAGACCACTGCTCCCTCTCCCTTCGTAGAGTCTGCTTTGAACCATCTTCCTCTAACCCTTTGGGGAGGAAATAAATCTCCCCAGAAAGTGACAAGCCTGGTTTCTCCAGTGTTCCAGGACATAATGATGTCGCCGTGGTCCTGGGCCACCCCACCCTGGAATGTTGACGTGTCTATCTAGGTAGGTCTCGAGTTCTCAAAGACTAGACAGTGGCAAATCCACTTCTGAAGCTTCCTTTCTGTTCAGGTCCAAGTTCCAGTAAGATCTTCTGGGAAAACATCCGCGTCTTTTCTCACAACACCACCCACACCCTGAGTTATTTTTCAGATGAGGCAAATTAGAGGAGTGAACTTGCTCTGGGTCAAATTTAAGTTACAGAGAAAGCCACGATTTTGACCGCATCTAAATTTAAAGCACAAACTCTTCCATATTACAGTATCTTGCTTATCTGTTGTTTGGATAGATGAACAAACCCATAAAATGGCCATTCCTAATTGCCACAAGTATCTTTTACTTCATAGGCTCTTCTCCCTCACCACCACCACCCCGCCCCCTGCCCCCCGCCTGCTGCCCTTTTGAATGTGGCCTCCTCTCTGTGGTTAGCCATGGAGAGTCTGTTCCCTGGAAATCTCTTCACATTTTTTTTAACGTTATTTATTTTTGACAGAGAGAGGGAGACACAGTGTGAGTGGTGGAGTGGCAGAGAGAGGGGGAGACACAGAATCTGAAGCAGGTTCCAGGCTCTGAGCTGTCACTACAGAGCCCGACGAGGGGCTCAAACCTGTGAACCACGAGATCATGACCTGAACTGAAGTTGGATGCTTAACCGACTGAGCCGACTGAGCCACCCAGGTGCCACCCCTCTTCATGTTCCTCTTTTAAAACTTGTCTCACAATAATGTAGAAAAGTGGCTGTAACTTACAAACTAGGTTGATATCACTTATTCACTCATGAGAATGAACTCTGGTCTAGGGGCAAAAGTGAGGCCACATGGAATCATTAAATAGAGGGAAGAATCAAGTACATTGGGTAAACCAATACAGATGAATTACAGATTAAAAAAAACATATTTCCTGATTTCTCAAGTGGATTATGTAATTTATTAAATAAACTGAGAAGCATTATGCCTCACACAGCATAGATGCCTGTAAGTAATAAATGAATGAAAAACGAATACAAGAGTGGGACTTGCTTATAACATCTAGGCATACATGAGCGTCAAGAATGGCATGGGTAAATAGATTTTTGTTTGTAGGTCTTTTTCCATATAAACCCAACTGCATTTAAATGTAATATTTGGCTTTGTCATCTACTTTTCTCCTTTTTGCTTAAAATTTCCCTTGAGGAAAGGATATTTAAAATCAAATATTTAAGGTATTTACATTTATTATGCACTTTCTAGACAACAATACTTTTCTCTCTCTTAGAATAAAGGACATTTAGAGTGAAGAGTTGTCTTAACATCTGGCAGTTAGTGATAGGTTGGGACTACTTTTGCCTTTTTTTTCCAGTATTATTGGTTTCTTTTTTTTTAATGTTTATTTATTTATTTTTGAAAGAGAGAGAGAGGGAGACATAGAATCCCAAGAAGGCTCACCACTGTCAGTGTGGAGCCCGATGTTGGGCTCAAACTCAGGAACTGTGGGATCAGGACCTGAGCCCAAATCAGGAGTCAGATGCTTAACCAACTGAGCCCCCCAGATGCCCTTGATTGGTTTCTATATTTGGTAAAACATAGTGTGGAAGGAAGGTAGAGTGTAGTTCAGATGAAACCACCATTTTCATGTCTTACCAGAACTATGATAATTTCTGGAAAGGAAAGAGAATCTGTGATTTCAATACAATCCTAAAACATTTGCTCTTCAAATCGGGACATAATATGTGGGTTTTAACCCAACTCCTTTGAGGAAATATCTACTGAAATACTAGCAAATATTGATCACATAATATTATTATTGTTATTATTATTGAATTTAATAAATGCTAGGCACTTAACAAGGTTACCATGAGTATGTCTTCCTGAATACTCATGGACAAACAGGGAAGAGAATCCGTGTGAGTTAGAGAGGGTGGCAGTTTCATGGGAAGGAGGAATATCCATAGACTATAGAGATTTGGGGAGTGGTCCACTATAATTCAAAGGCATAGCCCCATAAAAATAGAACAGATCCAAGGAAATGATGCTGAAGATAATAGAGTAACTTCCTTACTTGGTTGTCAAGGAAGGAGTAAAGTCAAAGTGGCCAATGGAGGCTTAAGCCATCATTCCCATTTTATAGATGAGAAATTGAAATCATGGAAATGAAGTAACTCTCTGACGGAGAAGTAAATAGTAGAGCAAGAATTTACAAATCTATTTACCATGTAGATTTTCTCTATCATACCAAACTACCTCCAAGAGTCAATTCTATACATACTATTTTTCTAGTAAGTTCCATTTTAAGTCCCCAAGGCTTTGGCAACAATGAATCAATCTCACTAATAGACATGCTATTGCCTCTCTTTCCTGAAAGTAACTATGTAAGAATTTATAATTTATATTACATCTGACAACACAGATGTGAGTGCAAAATTGCAAAGAATCAGGATTGCTGAAACCATCAACGTTGCACAGAACTGTAGATGGCCTTGATGATAAAATCAGTAATTAGACAAATGTGGTTAGAAAATGTTGATCTTCCATAAAGTAGCAAACGAAATGTCAGTATGTGTTCTGTCTGATTTTCAAAAGAATTTGAGATCGTATCGGTAAATCTACAAAAGCCAACTACAAGATTCTCGAGATTCCATTTAGGGAAGAACAAAGCCAAATATGGACTTCCAGTCCACTTACTCCTTAAGAAACTTCCCTCCATTGTGGATTTTCTTTGCATGGGAACTTCCATTCTGTTTGCTAACATCTTTGCTTGATACCTGCATCTGTCATGTATCAATCTAAAAACCGTGGACCACTACGGGAGCACTAAGTCTGCTAACGTGAAAAACAGGCAAAGAGGCCGTGGAGTCAGATGCCTGGGACAGTTGCTTTGTTATTTACCAATAGAGTGGTGAGGGGGGAAATGGCGGGTGGGGGCCAAAGAAGAGAATCTAATGACGTTTACAGAGAATTCTAGAAGGTAGCAACTTGACATGCTTTATACAGCTTATATCAGAGAAGATTGATATATTTATACTTTGCAATATACTTTGGATCCATAACATTGTGCTCTAAGATAAAAAGTTGGTGATGACAACATACTTAACTGACACTAGGGTTGCATCCAAGTTTCATGGGACCTGAAATTTATATAATTTGGATAGCCAACGATAAGGGGGAGAGAGCACACCCAGAGTTAGAAATAAAAACACAGGTATCGGGACTTGGAAGGACCTTGTGTAAATGCGGGGCCTTGAAACTTAAAGTCTCTGACAGATACACAGAAACGTTTTTGAGATTAAACTTTTATTCTAAAAGGAAACTTTAAAACATTTTAAAGTAGGGAATTTAGTAGTAAAGGCCCTAGAAGAAACCAGATTCTGTAAGTAAATGGCACTTTGACCTCATTGGTTTGAAATCCATTTTGCTCTAGGATACCTAGCCCTCAAGTTGAACATACTGGAGTAATCCTGCCCTGTTTCCGTGAGTAGAACCTCTAATTTGCCACCTGCGGATGATGGCATTAAGTGATGATTCCATACTTGTGGTCTGACATAGGATGAAATACCATGTAGCAAACTAAAGCTATGTCGCTGATATGTTACATAATTCTTCATTAATCCTTTTCGAATGGTTTACACAGTGTCACTTCAATAAATAAAACATATCTCTAATTTGACGAGAGTTGGGTTTTATTTCATTCTTCATGTTTTTCCTATACTTTTTAGTTGTTAGTTCTTCCCTTATGATTTGTTCAGGTTTTCTATACTTTCTTCAATAAGCAGGTGTCATTATTTATTTTACAATACATTATTAATGAATAGAATATTGTTATTTATTTTGTAAATACAAAATTTTTAACGTTGAGACAATGGTGAAAAGTGAGCGAACTGTCAATCCTTTAACCCAAAATAAATGAAGACAAATTATTCTCATGAAATGGTATAAGTAGAATGTCTGTTGAATCAACAGTGCATTATAACCTCAAAGAAAATTTGCAATATTGTGTCTCTGCACAAGTAAAATCTTGGTAACATATGTGAAAGCATTCACAATTTTCTTGGTGTGAAAAAAACTACAACTGTCCTATTTTTATTGCCTGTATGCAATAAAAATACAACTTCTCCTTAACTGACTGACACACATAAATTTGCTGTATGTTAAAAAAGAGAGATTAAACCAGAATCCACTCCGCTTTTATCTTATATGCTCCCAGCCATTTGTTACACTCCCACAGTAAAGGTTTCTAGTCAATTATGTAAGTTTGAAGTTATCTTTTTTTTTTTTTAATACCATTTAACCTCGATTTAGTATTTAGCAATCTGGTTCACATGAGCTTCTAGCTTATCCAGTGGCTTAATCTGTAGAACAATAAAACCACAGGTTGCTTTTGGCATACAATAGATTCTAATGAATGAATAACAAAGCTATGGCATGGATTAAGCACTAAATATTCAAATATAAAAAGTGCAACAGTTTAGAATATACTTTATATGTTTAAGGAGAAACAGTAAAACACTGTGCAAGATATTCTCTCTTCTGTCACTCTATTTGTGAAACTTTTGTAAAGCATAAATGCATATCAAGTTTTATTGGGAAACATTTAAAAAGAAGACATATTAATGTATGTCATTTGCATATATGCCTTATGCCTATTCCTCCAACCCCTTTCAAAACATAAAATAGAATAAGTAATCAAAAGCTAAACGTAAAGAAATGTAATACAGATGACAAGGTGTTAATATTTATAATATGGAAAGTCCTCTTTGATAACAAATGAACAAATTAAAGAAAAAAAGGGGATAAAAAGTTAGATAAGAATCCAAGTCTGCAAGGCTCACTATGAGAGCCGGTGGCCATTGGTGGCCATTTACATTTTAATTGATTAAAATTTGGGCACCTAGGTGGCTCAGTCGGTTGAGAGTCAGACTGCGGCTCAGGTCATGATCTCACGCAGTGTTCGTGGGTTCAAGCCCCGAGTCAGGCTCTGTGCTGACAGCTCGGAGCCTGGAGCCTGCTTCGGATTCTGTGTCTCCCTCTTTCTCTCTACCGTCCCCCGTTCATGCTCTGTCTCTCTCTGTCTCAAAAATAAATAAACATTAAAAAAACAATTAAACATAAATAAATAAAATGATTAAAATTAAAAAAAATTAAAAATTCAGTTTCTCAGTCACGTTGCTGCATTTCAAAAGATGTTTCTGGCATCTGAAAATTTTATTGAAGAGTGCTGTTTCAAACTGTCAGTTTATACAAGAGCAAATGCAAATGTCCAACTGGCCGACACAAACCAATGTCCCCATTCGCAAGGAGTGCAGGCAGCAGTGATCTGGGAGGTGGGCACCACGCTGGCGAAACTTGAGAAAAACAAGAATATTCCCTCTGCTTGGGATCAATTTGTTCTCACCGTTCCCAGAGAACTATGCGTCAATGCATCATTTTTATTTATTTATTTTCATTTTTATTTAAAACATTTTAACGTTTATTTTTGAGACACAGAGACAGAGACCGAGCATGAGCAGGGGAGGGGCAGAGAGAGGGGGAGACACAGAATCTGAAGCAGGCTCCAGGCTCTAAGCCATCAGCCCAGAGCCTGACGCGGGGCTCGAACCCACAGACTGCGAGATCATGACCTGAGCCGAAGTGGGACGCTTAACCAACTTAACCCAGGTGCCTCTCAATGCATCATTTTTAAATGCAAAATAATATTTACTTACTACATGCTTCATAACATGTATGTGCCACGTATAAATCTCAACAGTGCTATCAACTCTGGCAAACTCTCCCGCAGAAATAAAAGTCCAAGAACAAATGACAAAAGTGTGCAGGTGTTTATGAAGGCCTTGCATGTGATGTCCCCTCCCCCCAAACAAGAAAGGAAAAGACACAAAAGCAAAACCTAAAATCAAAGAGTGCCCATCAGAAGAGAAGTGGCTGAATATATCCCACTGTGCTCACATCTTGAAATATTCTCCAGCCATTGAAAATAAGTTAAAACATCACAAGTTGACTTGGAGTGGTGCCCACAAGGAGCTCTGAGTGTAAAAGGAACAATTGAGAAAAAATGTACATGGGATGAACCCGTTTTTAGCAAAGCAAAATGAGAAGCGATACATGTATGCACATACACACAATATACACGTCAGTTTATGCATATGCATGCGTGAGTATGTGAGCACAGAAAAGGAGGAAGATTCTGTGCCAGGCCACTCCCCTGGCTAACATGTGGAGGTCAGCTTGGAGATTGTGATATAGGAAAAGGGACAGTTGAGCATAAAGGCACTTAAAAAGAAATAGGGGTGATATTTCACGCAGCCACATGCAATTATATATGCCTAGACATGTGTGAAGACATTAAGACAATTTAAAACAAAATTCATGCTTTTGAAAGCCAGGGAATATTTAAATTATCCAGATCGAATTTTAATGCACATTTCTCTTTCAAAACACCCAGATACGATTTTTTCTTGCAGCTTATTGCTTAATTGCTTTATTTAAGTGCCAGTCAGGCTTTCTGTTGTTTACATAAAGATTTATTTCACACATCTGAGTAAAAGCATAATTTTATTTAAGTAATCGTGATTAGGAGAATTAACACACTAGAGAAGTACTTCCAATAGAAATAAATACAAGGCAGTTTGTGAGAGTCACATGGGTAACTTAAAACTTTCCGATTGCCATATTCAAAAAGTGAATGTAGGGTTGGGGAGCCTGGGTGGCTAGTCGGTTGAGGGTCCGACTTAGACCCAGGTCATGATCTCGCAGTCTGTGAGTTAGAGCCCCGTGTCGGGCTCTGTGCTGACAGCTCAGAGCCTGGAGCCTGCTTTGGATTCTGTGTCCCCCTCTCTCCCTGCCCCTCCCCTGCTCTCATTCTGTCTCTTTCTCCCTGTCCCTCTAAAGAGTAAATAAACATTCAAAAAATTTTTTTAAAGTGAATGTAGGGCGCCTAAGCAGCTCAGTCTGTTAAGCATTCAACTCTTGGTTTCAGCTCAGGTCATGATCTCGTGGTTCGTGGGATCAAGCCCCGTGTCTGGCTCTATGCTGACAGGGCAGAGTCAGCTTGGGATTTTCTCTCACTCTCTGTCTGCCTCTCTCTCTCTCAAAAATAAATAAGTAAATATAGTTTTAAAAAAACTTGAAAAAATAAAGAAAAATAAAACGTGAATGGAAACAGGTGAATTTGAGTAATTGGAGTAATTAATAACTTCAGCAATATGTTTTGTTTAACCCCAAATATCCAAAACGTCATTATGTCAGTAAGTAGTTAGTATGCAAGTTATTGAAATACTCTACATTGTTATTTTATACTAAGCCTTTGAAACCCCGGGTTGATTTTACACTTTGAGCACTTGGCCGTTTGCTCAGCCACATCCCCATCGGTAGCTGGGGCACAGGACAGAGCTGTACTAGTCAGCTGGCAAAAAGAAGAGGTCATCAAACACTGGCTCACGAAACAGAGTCATTTAGAACCCTCAGATTTTTTTCTGTTCATTGGCACACTGCACAGAAGTGACAAAGAGCGTCTCCAGAATAAAAACCTGGCCAGTGTTTCACAAATGGTTTCCTTTTCTCCCCAGTTCTCGTGTGATGTGCTTGGTATGTTGAAGGCACACGGCCGGATGATGGGACCAAACACATATCGTGCAATGACCGCCGTGAGTTTAGCTGACATCTGTCATTTCATATGTCGAGAAACAGTGTTATTTTCCCCTCTTGGAACTCTTGCAGTCCAAGTCTCTCAACTGTCAAACGCACCACACAACAATGGCAACTGTCGTCACCATGTTGGCAAAGCTAAAATTTTTTCATGAGGATCCGCGAGGACGTTTTTCCTTAGTGCCTGCAAAGCGACCCTCCTCTGTGCAAGTGGTAATTTTAGGAAGAGGGGTGTAATGGAGAAGAGTGTGCGTGCAGTGCCTCTGTGCTTCCTGTAGGCTGTGAACTTTCTCCTTTAACTAAGCCATTCATTCTAATCATCTGGAGAACTTCCATTTCTTAAAATGCAGAATCTTGAGCCACTCCAAACTCCTGGATTTAGGATATTCCCAATGGGTAGGTTGGTGCCCACCGTTTCGCTAAAAAAAAAAAAAAAAAAAAAAGCTCAAGTCAAGACTCTGAAGTGATAATCTCGACTCGGTTTTGATGAACCCTGTTTTAGAGCCTCTCGCGTCCATCTATGGCCTGCGGGCATCTCAGCGCCTAAGCTGTAAACAGTCGGCTCCTGTGTCTTAGTGTTCAGTGTTCATTCCAAACTGGATCCATTGTTTTAAAATCCCACCGTTATTTTCCTCTCACCTTGAAAATGAACTCGGCTCACCTAATGCTGACCCACAGCACATTTTCCGTCTGAGTTTTTCAACAGAGAAAATCCTGAGAGGTATTCATGTGTCTTTGTGAAACATCCTTACAAATGCACAACTTGAAGCCTCGTGGCCCCAGGCGGTTCATTTGCCTGCAGAGAAGATGAGTAATGTTACAAGAGGAATGCAAATAAAAAGTCTCTGCTGCGAAAAACAGGATTTTGGAGCAAAACAATTCATCGTGCAAGCCCATTTGTCATGTGGCTAAACACACCCATTTTTCCCATTTCTCAGTGTTTGGTATCCACAACCACGCCCACTGCTGTGTGCCCTTAGAATTCTCCTAGAAAGCAGAAGTTCTATTTGTGACAGTATGGAAGTAGGGGATATGGCAGGATAGAATACAAGAGGAGTCCCAGGGCCCTGGAAAGAAATCCGGAAGGGGGGGGCGGGGGGAGGTGCAGGTAGCCAATATCCTGATGCCCAGAGTTGGGGGGGTGCGCATTCAACAACTGAGACAGAGTTGAGATCCCGCTTTTAGGATTGTGGATAGCAGCTTCCTGTCGGCCGGCACTTACCAACCTGGGGGACAGAGTCCAAAGGAAGCTGAGGCTTGCAACACAGGCCAGCGGCCGCCCGCTTTTGCGCCTCCCCCCACCCCCCAACTTCTCCCTCCGTCAGATGTGTGGAGGACAGCGTGGACTGCAATGTGCTCAGCAACATGGTTTAGAGAGAAAAAAAAAGCAAACAACTCAATTGTTCACAAATGGAAAATGGACAAATTATGTCCTCAGACCACGGAGTACAATATAGCAATGAAAATAGACACAGTATTTCTGTCACTTAAGAGCAGATCAAAGGGGACGCCTGGGTGGCTCAGCTGGTTAAGCATCAGACTCTGGATTTGGGCTCAGGTCATGATCTCATGGTTCATGAGTTCGAGCCCTGCATTGGGCTCTGCGCTGGCAGCAGGGAGCCTCCTTGGGATTCCCTCTCTCCCTGTCTCTCTGCCCCTCCCCCCGCCTCTCCAAATAAATAAATAAGCATTAAAACAATTTTATAGATCAGATCACAGTGAATGATATATACCTTAGAGATTGAATAGACAGTAAATTACAAAAGAAAACACAGAAATGGCTAACATGAAACTGAGATTAGAGGTTACCTCTGGGTGATGAGTAATGGAAGAGAGAATTCAGAAGACACCAAAAACACTGCTCATCTTCAATATCTTAAACTGCACGGGAGACATCAGTATACTACTTAATATTATTTTTAACTGCGTGTGTGTATATGTGTTATATACAAGTCAAATACAGTCACATATATACTTATGACATTTTATAAATATACTTATGAATTTTATATACGACATTTAAAAATAAATTAAAAAATTAAGATCATGGACTTTGCATGATTAGAAATTTGAGTTTGCATTCCAACTGAGCCATATTCCAGGTATGATCCTGAGCACTTGTGAACCAGTGTCAGCCCACTCTTTCCACTTTCTAAAATGGGAAGAATACTTAATTTAAAGGGAAATAGTCAATTAAAACATTTTTTATTTCTAACACTCTCTCATTTCCTTAAAAAAATGTTTAACATGAAAAAAGTCAGGCTTGGTAGTGTACTGATAAAGAGTCCTGGGGTGCCTGGGTGGCTCAGTTGGTTAAGTGTCTGACTTAAGTGTCTGACTCTGGCTCAGGTCATGATCTCACAGTTCATGAGTTCGAGCCCTGCGTTGGGCTCTGTGCTGACAGCTCAGAGCTGGGAGCCTGCTTCGGATTTTGTGTCTCCCTCTCTCTCTCTGCCCCTCCCCAGCTTGTGAGCACGCTCTCTCTGTTGTCATCTCTGCATAATTTAAGCTTTGTTGATATTGTTATTGTGAAAGGGATTTCACTTAGATGGAAAATGTTCACTGGTCCCTAAATTAAGACCTTAGAAGAAGTCGAATTGAGACTGCAGTCTCTAACATTTCCGGCAATCCGTTCTTCAAATTTTTGAAATAGAATTCAGTCAAAGAGCAGCCTTTGCCAAAGTGGAACTTCAAACACGTAGATTCTGTTCATTTATAGAACTTAGAGGTAATATTTCTTCATGGATTCGGATGTAAGCGGGACACACACAAGTTTTGCGTGATTCACTGGATATTAAATGGCTAATTACAATAAAATCGGTTGTGTTCGTAGTTTCTGTGACTTTTCATGTTTTTCTCTTCCTCACATCAGATATTTCATGAGGCAGCTTACTCTTACCTCTCTCCAACACAAGGTGAGCAACCACATAGGCAGCTAGACTTTCTGTCTACGGGGAAGGTCGGCCTCATCACTGCCTTTCTGCTACTTTCCTGACAAGGCGTAACCAAGTGGCAGTCCGCTGCCCATTGAGTGTGGCTTCTGCACAGGCCCCTGTTTTCATTCCTCCTGAGGACACCGGTCTGCATCCAAGCCACCGGCTCACGTGGACTTATTTGGACCTTGCGGACCGGATCACACCCGATCTCTTACAAACCATTTCCCGCATGATTAGGGATGGCTGTTGAGCATGCCCAGTCTTCAGGTGTTGGGGTCAGATGCCATTCGTTCATGATGGGCAGTGATTATGTAAAGTCTGAAGAGACATGCATTCAGTCTCTGCTGGGTCTCAGGAGAAGCCAGGAGCAGTTTCCCTAATGGAGCATCGTTATATGTGCAATGGCAGGAACTTTTCTCTAGACGTTGAGAAGTCTGTGTTGGTATTATTGGAGACTTCCAGAAGCAAGTCCATCTCCCCTAAACGCCTCAATTACCATCGGGTATTCTGGCTTTTAAGGCCCACATGCTAGAGAAGCTCCAGCAGCCTGGACCTGACGGAAAGTCTCTATCTTCTCTTGTCCTGGGCCTCACTCAAAATAGCTATTCAATGGGACATGTAGCACGTAGATCAACCCAGCCCCCAAAATATACTACATGCTGACTACAGAGGTAAAAAGGACCGACATATATACTGTGCCACATTTGAGTGCAATGTATAGCATTTTATCTCCCACTTCAGAAGGGTAGGCACACATTCCAGATCCTTGGACATTCAGAGCGATGGGCTTCTGAATTTTCAGGGGGTGTATCCCACATACTCTGCCACACGTGTCTGCTGGTAAAGGCATTTTAGTGTTTTGCCACCACCTGCTCATCAGGTTCAATTAGCGTGATTTCATCAATACAACAGAGTAGTGAGATGTTCTGTAGTGAAAACATTTGCAGACTACATTAGGGTGACTTCAGTGGGTCCTTGCCAAGTAGTAGAAAGAAAATGGTATTTTTCATATCAAAGGCAGAGTTAAAGGACCAATGTTGATTTGCTATGTTGATTAGAGAATGAGCAATACAGGAAAACAAAAGAGATCTTAATACATGAATGCATGAGGGCAAAAATCTAATGAGATAGAAAGTAGAGATTGAAGAGAGTAGTAAATAAACCCAAAAGCTGACTTAAAAAAAGTTAATATGCAAAATATATAAATTTCTGTCTAATGTAAAAGAAGAGAGTCAAAATTTTGAATTTTGAAAATTTTGGAAAAGAATGAAGTAAAAAAAAGATAGCAAGGGGCGCCTGGGTGGCTCAGTCGTTTGAGCATCCGACTTCGGCTCAGGTCTTGATCTCATGGTCCGTGAGTTCGAGCCCCGCGTCGGGCTCTGTGCTGACAGCTCAGAGCCTGGAGCCTGCTTCAGATTCTGTGTCTCCCTCTCTCTCTGACCCTGCCCCATTCATGCTCTGTCTCTCTCTATCTCAAAATAAATAAATAAATAAACAAACATTAAAAAAAAAGATAGCAAGAGGAAATAATTTAAAAGAATCATAAAAGTCACGGCTTTGGACATTATTTCCCATGATTTCCTTATTTGCTGCAGATTAAGTTTACTATGTGAAAAAAAAAGAATCATAATAGAATAACTTTTTTTTAAAAAAAAAGGTTTTATGTTTAAGTCATCTCTGCACCTGACATGGGGCTCGAACTCACAACCCCGCAATCAAGAGTCACCTGCTCTACTGACTGAGGCAGCCAGGTTTCCCTAGAATGACATTCTTAAAACTGTTACTGATCTATGTTTTAATCTGGGTGAAATACTTTAGTGGAAATATATGATTTTCTAAGATGATTCTAGGAATGATAGGAAATATAAAGAGCCCAATTTTAATGAAATAAATAGGAGAAAATGTCACTATTTTACTTAAATATAAAGCATTGGGTTCCCTGGGTATGCACAGCGTTAAATAGTATACAGTGAGCCTTCTTCTGAGGCCTGTAGTGCTCACAACTAAAGCCAGTGCCGTTGCTTTTGTTTACATTGTGCTAAAAACATGTTAGTCTACCTCGATATTATCAACACACATTTTCAGCTTTATCAATATGCATGTTTATCAAGAACAGATTTTGGATCTTAAAATGTTCTTCCAGGACTAATGGAGATCTTTTATTTTTCACTTTAGATCTGCAAACATGATGCATGAATTAATACATTTCTTAATTCTAAAAAAAAGAAAAAAGAAAAAAATAAAACTTGTATGTTTTGGATTCACCCAAATTTAGTCATGTTCTGTTATTCTTTTAAAGCTTTTGCTGGATTCTATGTGCTAACAGTTAGGATTTTTGTTTCCTATTTATAAAGGGATTGGTCTGAAAATAGCTTTTTGGACTCATCTTTTCATTTGTTTTTTATTTTTTTTTAATGTTTATTTATTTTTGAGAGACAGAGAGAGATCAAGTGCGAGCAGGGGAGGGACAGAGAGGGAGGGAGGCACAAAATTCGAAGCAGGCTCCAGGCTCTGAGCCGTCAGCACAAAGCCCGATGTGGGGCTTGAACCCACAAACCGTGAGATCATGACCTGAGCTGAAGTTGAATGCTTAACCGACTGAGCCCCCCAGGTGCCCCTTTTCATTTTTATTATTTATAGTTATTTTCCTTCAAAGAAGTTAGCCGCTTTTGTTCTCTTATATAATCTTAGTAGTGCTGCCCACCTCTTTAAAGCCATGCTTCATTGAAATCCTTTGGTTGAATAGACTCATACTCATCTATTATATTCATAAGGAAGCTTAGTGTTACTTTTCCAGATCACACATAGAATTTGATCTAAAACTTCTGATACAAAAAAAAGTAAAAAACAAATAAAACTTTTGATTCAAATATGCCAGGATTGGCTACAACATTTGTAAGACCCAGTGTGGAGTAAAACTGTGGGCCCTTTGCTCAAAAACCACCAGAAACGTTAAGATGATACAACAGAGTATTGCACGAAGCACGGGGCTCTCCTGACTGCAGGGCCCTGTGACTGCAAGCATCAGACATCCATTGGCCAGCAATGGCAACCCAACACAACTCTTTCATAAAACCAGGGATGTGGAGCCAGAAGGGACCTGGAAACGATATCTTAAGTTCATAGAAACTCATGCTTTCAAAAAGTCTTGCTTTGTTGCATTATGTGGGGGTAGAAGGTAGGAGTGGGGGAGGGTTGACAGCAGTCCTAAACATTCTAGACTCAAGTTCCAGGCATTACCCTGCCATACCTACCTCTGGTTTTGCTGGGTATATCCTCCTCCTCGGTTGGCAACATATTATTGATGGAACCACTTGTATGTGGGAAAGAACATTCAACAGCCTGCTATTAATGCTACATGGACTTAGAAGATGTTTCTACTCTTCCCACTGGTGTTGTGTTTACCACCCATCACGAAGTTGTTTTCAGACCTTATGGAATTTAGGTTCCGGTACTCGTGATCTCTTTAAAAATGACCACAGAGCTATTCTTGAGAACTAAGTAGTGTCACAACACCGATGCTGCCCTGCCAGGCAAATCAACAGTTAAAGCCAGTAAATGTAAAAGGTGGGTGTGAGGGTTTTAAGGGAAAAGCTTAATAACAGCTCTTAATTCATGAGCTGCAGAATGAGAGCCACTCCAAAATGGCCAAATTAGGTCGTCAAAAATGGCTGGCCGTGACAAGCATCAGGAATATGGTGGTTTATTCCCAGTGAGCAAGGATTTTTTTTTTCTCACTAAGTTCTGTTTTCTATTTATTATGCAGAACTATGGCATAAATGTCCACTGTTCAGTCTCAGGGGACTGAGAGTGAGGCTTTATGTCACCAAAGACCATTTATTTTCAACCCTTTCATTGAACAATTTTTAGCCTTCTGAGTGAACTAAGCCCTTATTTTTACTTTAAGTGGTGTTATGACATTTTGTCCTTGATGAGTTATTGTCATTTGAGTTCCAACATCGTTTAAATCACGAAACATATAGAGCTTTGAGAAATAACTAGCAATTATTCTAGATGGAGAAATTACGGCACAAATCCTTAAATCCTCTCTCCAAACACAAAATCAAGGACCAATATTCCACACTGGTCAAGCCCCAGCATTACCACAAGTACCCCGGGTTTCTCCAGTACAAATGATCTATTTTAAGATTTTGTATCAGTTTAGTTTTTGAGTTAACTTTTAACATTGCATTGCATAAACTCTTTTGAATGTGTAACGATCACAAAATACTGTGATAATAGTATCTTTATCCATGGTTACAGAACTCCACGTGGACTAAAGAAGCAAAATAATTTTTTTTTTTCAGAAGGGAGACAATTTCAGCTTAGGTTTGTACAAAGCTTGTACAAGCACGCACATTTCTTGTAGCTGTAGATTACTGTCCTGGTGGGACCATAGAGGTCGAGTAAAACAACCTCTTCCTTCTTTGTACAGTTAGGGAAATTGGAGCCCTCCCCTCCCCCACCCCGAAATAAAGCGCCTTCCTCGAGGGCATGTAATTAGTACCTGGCAAAGTGTTAGGATTTCTGACTTTAATTTAGTGCTGACACACAGCACCGCCTTGATAAAACACAAAGAAAAATAAGTCAAACTGACTTATTTTTGTGTGTGTATTAAGGGTCACACTACTATGCTTTAATCATCTGATTGTTTTAACCACAGTAGAGTCTCCATCATTGTACAGGTTCGGTTATGTCTGAAAACTCAAGAGCCACAGGAAAAGGGAAGTGCTTACGATGATCCCAATAATAGTGCTGAATTCCAGGTATCACAAATACAGGTGCTTTTGGAAGTACCCTGCTGTCACTTTTCAGAACTTCATAGGGGCTGGGGAAGTCCAATGCCCTTAGCAGGGCTTCGCGGCATGAGAGAGTTTTGGGGTGGGGAAGGAAGCAGGGGTCCTTCTCTGCCTTGGTGGCCTGTGGGAACAGGGGCTGTCCTAGGTGAATGACGGGGGGAGGGGGCAGCGAAACTGTAGACAACCCGTGATCCATGAGGCCAGCTTTCCCTGCACAGCTTTGTGTCTTCATGGAAGTTTTACAATCCACGGAAGCATGACTGTGCCTGGCCCTTCAGCCCGGTGCAACAGTAGAGGAGCCCGTATGCGCCTATCAGTGAGCGAAAGAGACCACAGCTGCAACACAACATTGCACACGCGTGGAAAAGTGGAGGCTGAGACCCCAGAGGAAACACAGGGGGAGGTGGGATGCTGGAGTCACTGAGGTTGGGGAATGTGCACTTACCCAGCACTCTAAGGGTAAGCGGCCCCAAACTGCACCCGGGGCGTAATCTGGGGTCAAGAGAGGGGAAACCGGGAGGCACTTTGGGGGGTTTAGAGAGGGACTCTGTGGAGGGAGCACTGGTCCCTGGAATGCTGTCCCCAAATCAGAAGTGGGATGAGGACGCTGCATGAGGTTCTGAGATGATGTCCTGTCCATGGGCAGTTACTTCAGAGAGCCTGACACGGACGTAGGAAGGAGGTGGAACCCAAGGGGAAGGAAGGAAGGAAGGAAGAAAGAGAGGGAAGTGGGGGAAATCTAAGGAGGAAATGAGCAAGGGTTCTGTCACCCCCATTTACAAGGGAGGACATGGGGGTACTTAGAGTATAAGCAACTTTGTCTCACTTTTGTGCCTGGTGCTTCACCACCGAACTCTTCAGCTAGTTAAGAAAATTCTCTGCACAAAGGACGGCAAGAAAGGAGCCTGGGAATCAGTGGGTGCCACAATCTCGGCTGTGTAGGTGTACGGAGACATGGGACCAGAGAGCTCAGGTTAAGGCAGATGTGACTCAGCTCCCCGTGACTGCAGCCTCCAGTGACTCTTGTCTTATAGCCACATTTTCCACAATGAGTATTTATTGTTCAAAAAGGTAAGAAAAAAGAAATACAGGATTTTTATTTGAAAAAACATACATGTATGGCACATGCATTCATGTGGAGATGAACCTGGGATTTTTTTTGAGTTTTTTTCTCTCCTCTCCTCTGTAAATGCAGTCAGGACCTTTTGCTCAGCTTGTCTCAGGTATTATGAAAGTAAATATGTGCTTACAAGTGAAGACCAATCTAAAAATGAAATTGAGAATAAAGATCCATTCAAAACAGCATTAACAATACTTATAGTAAGTTTAAGGAAAAGAAGTGAAGACTTATAAACCGAAAAATTACAAAACTTTGCTAAGAGAAATTAAAGAAAGTATAAATAAACAGAGATACACTGCATACTCATGGGTTGAGAGCCTCCATATTGTTAAGAAGGCAATTCTCCCCGAATTTGATCTGTACTTTCAATTTACTCACTATCAAAGCTGCAGCATTTTAAAAATGGAAATAGACAAGCAAATAAAAAAAATTATATGGAGATGCAAAACACATATAATAGACAAAACACTCTGGGAAAAGGTAAACTTGGGGGTCTTTTCACTTACCAATTCCAGAACTTGGTAGAAAGCTCCATTTACCAAGAAAGTAAAGATAGACAAGTGGGCAAATGAGACAGAATTAAGAGTGCAGAAACAATAATTGTATTTATCGTTCTATTTGTGACAAAGGTGGCAAGAATATTAATTGAGAAAAGGACACTCTATTCAACAAATAATGCTGGGACAATTGGATATCCATAAGCAAAAAGATGAACTTAGACCTATACCTCACGGCACCCACAAAATTAACTCAAAATGGATCATAGACCTAATAGAGGAAATAACTAAAACAATGAACCTTGCAGGAGAAATCGTAGGAGAAAATCCCTGAGACCTTGGGTTAGGCAAATATTTCTCAGATGTGGCACTAAAAATACAGTCCATTAAAGAACAAACAAAGATCCATTGAACTTCACCAAAAATCACCATTAATACACATCCACTAGGATGGCCACAATTCCTAACAGTGACAATATCAAATGCTGGAAAGGACGCCCAGCAATGGAAATCCTCACTCCCTGCTGGTGGGAATGAGAAATGGTGCAGCTACTTTGGGCGACGTTTGGTGGTTTCTTACAAAACTAAACATATGATCTTGGACTCACACTCCTTGGTATTTACCCAAAGGATTTGGAAACTTATGTCCAGACAAAAACTTGCACATGAATGATCATAGCAGCTTTATTCAGAATTGGATTCAACCAATTGGATTCAAATTGGATTCAAATTTGGAAACAACCAAGATGTCCTTCAGTAGGTGAACTGATCAACAGTGGTATATCCACACAAGGGAATACTACTTAGCCCTAAAAACAAATGAGCTATCAAGCCATGAAAAGATGTGGAGGAATCTCAAACATATATTCCTAAGTGAAAGAAGTGAGGCTGAAAAGGCCACATACCATGTGATTCCAACCATAGACCATTCTGGAAAAGGGAAAACTATGGGACCAGTAAAAACGCCAGTGGTTGCCAGCCTGGTGAGGGGAAAGGGAGGGATGAGTACGGAGAACACAAAAGATTCTTAGGACAGTAAAAACACTCCATATGATATTATAATGGTAGACACATGCCATTATACAAGCCATAAAATGCACACCACCAAAAGTGAACCCTGCTGTAAATTCCGGGCTGGGTGATTATGATGTGTTCAGGCAGGTTTATCCATTGTAACAAATGTACTACCTGGTGAGGGATATTGATAATGTGGAGGTTGTGCATGTGTAGGGGCAGGGTGTATGTGGGATATCTTTCCACCTTCTTCTTAATTTTGCTGTAAATATAAAACTTCTCTGAAAGAAATAAAGTCATTAAATAAAATCACCGTTAAGAAAATGAGAAGATAAGCAATAGATTCAGAGTGAATAGAACACTTATCTGATAAAGGACTTAGAGCCACAATTTACCAGGCACAATTACAACTCAATAAGACAAACAAACTGATAAAAGAAATAGATGAAGAGATATGAACAGACATACAGAATAAGGTATATGAATGGCTAGTAAGCACATGAAAAAGATGTTCAAAATCATTTATTATTAGGGAGAGGCAAATTAAAACCACAATGAGATACAGTTGCACACTTACAAAAATGGCTGTATTAAATGACAGCCCAAAACGAGTGTTGGCAGGGATGCGGAGAAATGAACACCCTCATGCACTTCTTGTGGGAATGTCAAATGGGACACTTTGGAAAATCTCTTCAGCAATTTCTCAAGAAGATAAACATAAAACTACTGTATGAGCCAGTATCTCCACTGCTAGGTATTTAGCCAAGAGAAAATAAAACTAAGTCCACATTAAGACTTACATATGAACGTTCACAGCAGCTTTATTTCTAATACCCCAAACTGGAAATAACCTAAATGTTCATCAACTGGGAATGAATAGACAAATGCGGTACATTTATACAATGGATTATTCTTCTTCAGAAAACAAACTACTGACACTCTGTATCATGGATGACTCTCAAAACATTATGCTAAGTAAAAGAAGCCATATACAAGATAATGCATATTGTATGATTCTATTTATGTGAAATGTGCAGAAGAAATTTATAGAGACAGAAAATAGATTAGTGGTGGCTTGGGGCTGAGGGCTGGAATGGAGTTTACTATGAATGGGTATGAGGAATGTTATTTGTGGGATGGAAGCATTTTATAACTGATTTTTGATGGATTTGTTATCAATGAAGCTGCTAAGAAAAGTAATATATGCAT
Source organism: Prionailurus viverrinus (assembly GCF_022837055.1). NCBI lineage: Eukaryota > Metazoa > Chordata > Mammalia > Carnivora > Felidae > Prionailurus > Prionailurus viverrinus. Next base: position 78,630,262 of record NC_062561.1, on the reverse strand, counting down.
GTCAGATTAATCGATTTGGATATTAATTCTTCTGTCTCAATGAAGAAATCAAAGTCAGTAAGTTCTGAATGGAACAAATAATGTGATTGGGCTTCTAGCAGGAAATAGTAAAGCAGCCCATATCTGCACATCAATTAGCACAAGGGGGACCGACCTATTGGAACACATCTGGTCTGTAAAATTTCACGTCCCTTGTTTTTGAGATTTCTAATAATTGGGGAGATCATTTCTCTACTCAGCAGTGCTGACATCAGAATGGTTAAGTCGGTGAAAAATAACGTTAAGAATTATGCCACATAAGGGCACCTGGATTACTGTTTACATTATTATTAGTATATGTCAAATGATGCCTAAAAATAATGATCAGTTTTCAAGTCGTTTATGTCCTCTTTTGAAGCACAGAATTGTGAATTCCTTTTAGATATCCTGACTGCCTTGGAACAATCTGATAATTTGTCAATGGCGAATCAATTAAAACTGTACTTAACGTTTATTTTCTCACTTTCAAGAAAGACTGTGAATGATGGGGAGAAGAGTCTGTCCATCCAAAGGTAAAAAAGAGAAGGGCTCACTGGGGAGTGGAAATACTAGATGCGGTAGTGATTCAATAAATATAAATGCGGTTAGTAAGGGCCCACACTTGGTATAATGGCCTGCTGCTGTCATCTCGATATTCAAGGGGCCCCACCTTTTTATTTCGCACCGGGCCCAGCAAACTAGGTAGCCAGCGCCGCAGAAAGACAACAGTATCTGAGGAAAGTTGGCCCTGCAGCGTATCATTTCTGCTCTAAGTGACCTCCTCTGCTGAAGCGTTTCCTCTCACTGTGCATCGAGGGATGAAAACGTGCGCCTTATTGTGGGTGCAAACAGCCGAGATCATTCGTGCAAACTTCTAACTCAGAATCATCATTTTGTTCCATTTGCTTAATTCTCAGCAGATAGTAGTGCAAGGTGGTAAGCAGTCCTTCTTCAAGGACGTGGCAAAGCCGTCCTGTGGGACTCAGCCCGCACTGGATTTGCTTCCCAGGCAGCTCCAGGAGCGATGTACCCCCAGCGGGTACCCTGAGCCAGAAGGGAAGAAAGGCTGTACAGACGTCTCTTTGCTGGAGGCCACTCTGCTCACAGTTGACACTTGGTGATGGAGAAGACGAAGGAGGAAGAGGTGCCAGACAGGCTAAATGGTGCTTATTTTGAAACTGAAATCCATAAATTATGCTATATTAAACGCACTTGTGAGAGCAGGCTGCTGTCATCTGCTAATGATGGTTTAGCGGCTGTAGAATTGCACGAAGGCTAGCGAAAGCTTCTTACAAATGAATGAAACCTGTACCAGGGAGCATGTATTTCCGAGGAAGTAAAAACGTATTTTCTCCCAGCCTCATACGAGACGATGCTTTCTTTTTCTACCTTTTTTCATCTCCTGACCCACTCCATCTTTCACTCCTTCTGGAGGAACCTGCAGTTCTAAGTCCTCCACAACCCTTTCACTAACACACACACACACACACACACACACACACACGCACGCACATCACCCGAGTAACCATGGCCGCCTCAGGGCTGAGAGAGAGAAAACTCTTGCCTGCGCTCTTGTCAGCAGGAAAGTGAGTCGACTGATTAACCATGTGGCACCCTGGGGCGGGATGCTCATGGTGGAGACCCAGGGGAGGGAGGTTAAAGGCAAGCGAACCTTTCGCTGATCTCCAAGAGGGATCTGCTCTACTCCTACCGACTAGCCAAGTGCCCTGCAGTTTGCAATTCCTTTCCATTATTTTTTGCAGAAACACCGAGTTAATCAATGCGTTGCTATTTTACATTCCCTGACAAAGCCACTGTTTGATGCTACGAGGGATGAAAGCCCGAAGTCAGCCTGGAGCCTGACTCTAACCTCGACTAGTGCAGGGAACGTGACTGAAGCGCCAAGTGAGCATTGAGGCCTCTCGACCTGGCCCACATTTTCTCCCTCCAGAATGCCCTTGTTCATGGAATAATTGCATCCATTCTGCAACCTAGCCCAGGAGTCCTCCTGCCTTTGGCGGCTCAGGTCACTGCATTCCTCCCTTTGTTTTCACTTTTGCTCTTTTCACTGTCAATAGTTAGGTGCTTCTGTTCTAAAACGGAGAGACTCGCTGAGCACCTAAACAGGCTTTAATTAAGAACACTTAATTTTCAAAAGACCTACTGGAGAAAGGCTGTAGTTTGGCCTTTCAATATGAACCACAAAGGCGTTTATATGGATGTATCCATGTGACTTGACTTTACATAAGAAGGCATGAAGGGGGCGCCTGGGTGGCGCAGTGGGTTAAGCGTCCGACTTCAGCCAGGTCACGATCTCGCGGTCCGTGAGTTCGAGCCCCTCGTCAGGCTCTGGGCTGATGGCTCAGAGCCTGGAGCCTGTTTCCGATTCTGTGTCTCCCTCTCTCTCTGCCCCTCCCCCGTTCATGCTCTGTCTCTCTCTGTCCCAAAAAAAATAAATAAACGTTTAAAAAAAAAAAAAAAAAGAAGGCATGAAGGGACCTGGGAGGCTCAGTCAGTTAAGTGTCCAGCTTCGGATCAGGTCATGACCTTGTGGTTCATGGGTTTGAGCCCCACATCAGGCTCTGTGCTGACAGCTCAGAGCCTGGAGCCTGCTTCGGATTCTGTGTCTCCCTTCCTCTCTGCCCCTCCCCTACTCGTGCTCTGTCTCTCTCTCTCTCTCTCAAAAATAAACATTTAAAAAAATTTTTAAAAAAAGGCATGAACAAGAAGTGTTAAATCATCAGTGATCTGTTGCTGAGATTGGGTGAAATACTTAGACACATTGTTATTTCTCTCAATTTACCTCCTTTACCATATCAGAGAGGGTCTTCAATTTGGTGCTTACCAATCATTTGTGAAAGACCTTGTATTAGTTTCCTAGGACTGGTATGACAAAGTATCATAAACTGAGTGGCCTGGCACAACAGAAAAGTATTGTTTAACATCTCCAGCAGTGGGAGGTCTAAAATCAAGGTCCACAGGTCCATGCTGCCTTTGAAACCTGTAGGGGAGAATGCATTCTTGTCCCTTCTGGGGGTCTGCAGGCCATCTTCGACACTCCTTCGCCTATAGATTCATTTCTTCACATGGCTGGCTTCTTATAAGGGCACAGTCATATTAGATTAGGGAGACCCACTCTACTCCAGTACACTTATAATGTAATTAATTATATTTATAAGACCCTATTTCCAAACAAGGTCACATTCTGAGGTAGTGGAATTTTGGACTCCAAAGATTTTTGGGGGTGGGGGACACAATTTAACCCGTAACTGAATTTACAGTCATACATAACATTTCTAAAATGCTTTCTACTACAGCAGTGACGTCTTAAATTCCAAATTGAATATTTTCAAATATTAATTAAAGCTTCTAACTTGATCACTAGTTAACTATAGAAAATTATCTTTTTATTTTTTCCTGATTTAACAATTTTTTTTAACATTTATTTCTGAGAGACAGAAAGAGACAGAGCATGAGCAGGATAGGGGCAGAGAGGGAGGGAGACAGAATCTGAAGCAGGCTCCAGGCTCTGAGCTATCAGCACAGAGCCTGACGTGGAGCTTGAACCCACAGACTGTGAGATCATGACCTGAGCAGAAGTTGGATGCTTAACTGACTGAGCTACCCAGGAGCCCCATTTTTATCTTGATTTTGAAACATAGCTGGACCTCACTAAGATTTAACAAAAGTAACATGCATGTTTACAAACTAGAATAATTTGGTGTGTATTTTCAACGATAACATATTGTTTTTGATTCCTTCTGAGCAAAGTCCCTTATAAAATAAATCCAGGTTTGCTGATGTCTCTAGGAAATTTAGTGTGGGCAAGATTCAAACATCATGTTATGAAGAAAACCATGAAATATTCTATAGAATGTTAATAAAATGCAAATTAATGTTTTACTAGTTTGGAATAGTTTAAAATAGAGCTGACCCTTGGACAACTTGGGTTTGATCTGTGTGAGTCCACTGATACGTGGATTTTTTCGATAAATGCAGTTTAGTACTGTTTTTGTATGTTCTCTTCCTTATGCTTTTCTTAATAACATTTTCTTTCTTCCAGCTTACTTTATTGTAAAAATACAGCATATAATACATATGACAAACATAATATATGTTTATCAACTATTTATGCATGTTATTGGCAAAGCTTCTGGTAGATGGTAGGTTAACAGTAGATAAGTTTTGGGGGAGTCAAAAGTTACACTCTGATTTCCAACTGTGCAAAGACAGATATTAGGAAAACACTTTCATCCTGGGTTCTTGGAACTCACTTCCTCCATCTTTGAAAGAAATTCTCTGTACCAATGTTAGTGACGATAGTGAGATGGTGTCTTTTCTTAGAATTGTACTATCAGGTATCAATTTTAAAAACCAGTGAAGTGACTTTGGGGTGCTACATAAAGAATAAGTCGAGGACAGGAAACCACCTTCATAGTGGCACAGGCAAGCCTCAGTTCATAGAATTGCCTATTCAGTTCGGCAGCCCCAACCCTAGAGTTGTTCGCAGGTCAACTGTAGTAGTATTTCAATTATGTGGCTACAGCATTGCTTTGCCTTTGTTATCTAAATAATTGGTTCAGTTTTCTACTTTATATTTTGTATATATAGTATACATAGTATGTATAGTATGTATAGTATACATACTATATATGTACAATATATAGTACATTTTTGTTCAACAAAATTCTAGTAGAAAATGATGTGTTTTAGCATTACTTTTTTCATTTTTTGCAAGGCTTTTAAGTATAAGAAATGCTAAAACTCAAAGAGCAGTCATCAGCAAAACAGCAGTATCATATTAGCTTGAGTGAGCCTGTGATTAATAGCCATATTGGCAATCACTGAAGCCTAGGTACTCAGATAAAAATCAACGCAAGGGCTGATGATAATGTACCATTCATTCTGTAACCAAGACAAAAATGAAGGTTGTCATAGACAACCTGTCCCATACATTATAGCACCCACAAAATTCTGCTAGCTTCACATAGGAAAAATGGGTGAGTTGTAATGGAAGACTAGAAAAGCCTACTCTAACAATGGAGGCAGATGTGACTGCTGTCCTCTTTCTTAGACCTGGGTGCGTCCTTTGTGTTAGCACATTCGTTAGTAAGGGAACAAAAGGGAAAAGTGTAAACTGAGCCCCAAATTTAAGCAGGAATCAAGAGGAATTACCACCCATTTCACAAACAGTACTTCAATCTAGTGGATACAGTTTGCTTAAAAGGTACTTTTGTGGGGCACCTGGGTGGCTCAGTCGGTTAGGCAGCTGACTTCAGCTCAGGTCATGATCTCGGGGTTTGTGGATTCGAGCCCTGTGTCGGGCTCTGTGCTGACAGCTCGGAGCCTGGAGCCTGCTTCAGATTCTGTGTCTCCCTCTCTCTGCCCTTCCCCACCCCTGCTCTGTCTCTCAAAAATGAATAAACGTTAAAAAAGAAAAAAAGAAAAATGTGCGAACGAAATGCATATTCAAAGAGCAAAGATAGTTATACGAAGATATCAATATGATTTTCAGAGGTACTTTTAGAATAAAAATTGCTTTACTGAGGATGGAATTAAGCAAACATTCCAAAATAAAATGAATAATCCCAACATTGGCTTATGTTAGTGTGTTTGCATCATTAATATTTCTGGTTACTTTTACTTTTGGAGACCTTGAAGTTAATTAAGTCCAACACTTCTCACAAATTCATTTGATCAAGATTGATGGAGTTCTTGCCAGAGGGCCACACTGTTTATGACATAATCATAATCCAGTGACTCACACAGGAGTAAATTTGATGTTGAAGATGGTGTTTCTATTTCTTTATCAGTCTTCAACCATAACATCTCATGTGCTTAAAGAATAAATAGGTTAAAACAAAGAAAGAAAAAATTGTAGTCTCTTGGTTTTGAATATGGCATTTTTAAAAGGCATTAATTTTAAGTCTGCATTTTGGCTAAAGAAGCAATATTCCTGTCAAATCCGCAGTGCCCTACATCCTAGAGTATGTTTTGCATAGATCATGAGGCCCATCTAATACCTGCAATGATATCTGCATCGATGTTGATAACAGGTTTACTTGCAAGATGCAGGGAAGAGAATATTATGGACTCAGTATTTGCAAACAACATTGTGAGTATCAGTGAAGTACTATGATCATAGGTGATGTAAACCTGTCCAGATTGGGGTAGGGGAGTGAAGACAGGACCAATTCTTGGCAACCCTTGGAACTAGCTAGAGGACTTTTTTGGGGGGATCCTATAAATATTTGATCCATCTGTACTGTGACTAGACCTCTTGACGTTCTGTCATCTTCTGCCTTCAATTTTAATATGACTTGTGCTTTATAACTAGGTCTTGTCAGGACTGTTTCCTAATACACTGTACTAAATTCCACAAAGTACACACCTCAGAGCTGTTAATTAAAAGGGCCTGCTGGTATAAATAAACACATATGCTGCTGGTTAGCCACCCTTTAGGGGTCAACAGTGGGGGACTCCTGCTAGGCTCCTGTTAATTGTCGTCCAAAATCTTAACAGGAACTGTCTAATGATCTCGTATGGCTTTGGCCATCTGGCCCTCTGAGTTCACTTGCCAGTAAATAGCCAACCATTGGAGAAAGAGAGAAATATCCCTTACCAGGGGAATATCTTAGAAGATATAACCTAGCCATCCACATGTGTACGTAAGGATTGATTTGCTTCAATTCACTAATCAAACCCAATCTGTCTTGTTTAAATTATCCTTTAGATTTATTTTGATGTCAGCTGCTTTAATATTAGCTACAAAATGAATGTTTTTGCTTTTCTTACATGAGCAGCATTAGGTGCAGTTAGGACCTGTTTGCAATGCATATTATATTTACGGTCAGAATCAATGAAGGGTGTTTCTAATAATTAGTATTTCTGAATCACGTTTGACAATGTTAAGCAGTGGTACCTCTTTTTTGTTCCAGTGTGGTACTGTGGAACTGATGACCAGGTGCAAAATCTAGTTTCACATATTCTAAAACAGGCTTAGGATCTGGGTTGGTATTAACCCTCTAAATGTTACAAAGCTGCACTATTAGCTGGTTTTTCTCGACATCATCTCTTCCATTTTTAGATAAATGTTACATTTATCTAAATAATAGATTTCAAGGAGCTAAAAAGAGAAGAGTGTTCATTCATAAAAAGACATTGTTTTAGAAAATCTGTCTTATTTGTCTCATTTTCAAACACAGATAAAAGTCTGGATATAGGGGAAGAAGTCCTTCAACTTAAGGTGCATAAGTGCGTATTTTTTTTTCACAGATAATTGTGCGTTAAAGAGAAGAACATACCTGGTTATCATTACTCTGATATGCTTAATCTGCTAATATACTATGAAAAGAGATCTGCCAGCACTCTAAAATTTACCTAAGCGATGGAAAGAGAAATAGGGTAATGTTTTTTGTTTGTATTTCATCTTATTGGTATGTTGCCTTGTATCAAATAGATTCTTTTCTCTCTAAATTTTCAAACTACTTTTTCCCAGAGGATATATTTTTTCACCTAGGGCTTTGATTAGTTGGTGAATATTATTTTAAGGAGACTAAGTACAGGCAGAACAATATTCGTGGCAGTGTTCATGTCGGCATACGACTGATCAGTGAGACAGCACGGAGGGTGAAATACAGCCAGCCTGTGACTGTCAACTGTAAGAGACATCATGATTGTGTTTTAGTGATGTTGCCCTGATTATGAAAAAAAAACCCATAAAAACAAATTATTTCTAAGGTTTTACAAATACACTTTACATGAAGAACAGAATGTAAAAATCTTTCATTTTGGGTTTTAGTCTGCTTTTCTTTCTTCTGTGGTAGCTGTTACCAGATCTGAGGGATGAACAGGAAACGAGGAAGCAACTCAACTAGCCACCATTTTTTTTCTTGAATTCGCTTCCCCCCAAAAATATCCTTCAATACACTTTCCCACTGCCAAATCAAACATTTCTTTCTAGATATGATTAAAAATGAAACAAAGAAATAAAATAACTCTTGAATGACTGGTTTCCTCTAACCTCCACATCCTTAGGGAACCCAGAACCCAGGATGCCTGCTACTTCTTATTTTGCTTCTTCTAGCACATCCTGGTTACATCATTGGTAATCTCCTTGAAAAATCAATGAATCTCCTTCTCATATTATTTTTCCTCCACACATTTATTGCTGAGTGATTTTCCAGGGTCTCTCCACAGTGTCACCTAAATAGTTAAGATGTACCCATTCACTTAAATATTTTGCCCTTGTCAACAGTACAGAAAACAAGGCACAGATTTCAGGATGTAGACTTCTTGCCACATTATTTATTCTTTTAAAAAATATGTCTTTTAAAAAATATTTATTCTTTTAAAAAATATGTCTGCCAAAGAGATTTCAGTAAAAAACATGACCAACTGAGGTTACAAAAAATTTATTCATCACTGAAGTTATCTGCTAACATTTGAGTGATTATTCAAGTAGGCAAAAGAAGACAAGGTAATTACACATATTAATACTAATGTATATTATGTTTACATTAATGTTTCAAAAATAATTGTGGTAAGTGGAAGGAAATAAAGCTTTAGATGATATAATAAATAACCTCAAATCAGTATTTAATTGATTGAGAAATCATTAATATAATCTGTCAGGACCTATATTGAGTATTTCCATTGCACTGTGAACTTTTTTTTTCAAATCGGAGATAAAATTCATATAACATAGAATTTGCCACTCAAGCCATTATGAAGTGTACAACTGAATCGCCTTCAGGACACTAAAAATGTTGTGCAACTATCAACACTATCTAATTTCATGATATTTCCATCACTATGCAAAAAGACCATTTACTCATTAAGCAGCCACACCCCATTTCCTGCCCTGCCCTTAGCCCTTGGCAACTACGATATCTGTTTTCTGTCTGTGTGGACTTCCCTATTACAGAAATTTCATAATAATGGAGACACACGATATGTGCCTGACTTCTTTCCCTGAGGATATTGTTTTTAAGATTCATCCATGTTGAAGCATGTATCAGTATTTCATTTTTATGTTCAAATATTTTGTTGTATGGTTACACTTTTTGTGTATCTACTCATCACATTATGAACGTATGAGTCGTTCTCACTTTTTAGATATTATGAATCATGCTGTTATGAACATTCGTGTATAAGTTTTTATGCTTGTTTTGAATTCTCTTGGGTATATACCTAAGAGTAAGATTGCTGGGTTATATGGTTACTCTGTTTAATATCCTGAGGAACCACCAAACATTTCCATAGTAGGTTTACTGCTTTACATTCCTATCAGCAATGTATGCGGCTTCCAATCTCTTCACATCTTTGCCAATACTTGTTACTTTTCACATTTTCTGACTATTTCCATCCTACTGAGAATATTTTCATGTGTTTGTTGGACATGTGCATACATTCTTTGGAGAAATATCTATGGAAGCTTTTTTCTCATTTTTTAATGGGGTTGTTTGTCTTCTGGTGTTGAGTTGCAAAATTCTGTATGTATTCTGGAAACTTGAGTCTTATCAGATATATGTTTTACAAACATTTTCTCCCATTCTGTGGCTTGTCTTTTGACTTCCCTGATAGTAATCTCTGAAGCACAAACATTTTTAATTTTGATGATGTCTGATGTATCCATTTTTCTTTTTTTTCTTGTGCTTTTGGTGCCATATTTAAGAAAGTGTTGTCTACTAAAAGGTCACAAAGATTTACACCTATATTTTCTTCTAAAGGTTTGATAGTTTTTAACTCTTGTGTTTAAATCTCTGATCCATTTTGAATTTTTTAAAATAATGTGAATGAGGGATCCAAATTCATTCTTTTCCATTTGTCTATGTGTTGTCCTAGCTTCACTTGTTGAAAAGACTATTCATTCCCCATTTTAATTGCTTTTTAATTTTTAAATTTCTGTATACTCTGTAGCAATGTCTACTTTTAGTCCTGATTTTAGTTATTTGAGTCTTCTTTCTTTGGGGAGTCAGTCTAGCTAAAGATTTGTCATTTTGTTGGTATTTTCAAAGGTGAAAGTTCTAGCAACTTGATTATCTCTATTGTTTTTTATTCTTTATTTGGTTTATTTCCATTCTAAACATTTTTTCTTATTAACTGGTTTGGGTTTAGTTTGCTCTTCTTTTCCCTGTTCCTTAAGGTAGGAGGTTAATTTGCAAACTTTCTCATCTTTAATGTAGGTATTTACAGTTCTGAATTTCTCTTGGAATACTGATTTTGCCATATCTCTTAAGTTTTGTAATGTGGTATTTTCATTTTCATTCATTTCACAGTATTTTCTAATTTTACTTGTTATTTATTTTTTGGCCCAGTGGTTGCTTGAGAGTGTTATTGTTTTGTTTTGTTTTTAAGTTTATTTATTTTGAGAGAGAGAGTGTGCGCACACGTAAGTGAGGAGGGGCAGAGAGAGAGAGAGAAAAAGAATCCCATGCAGGCTCTCCACTGTCAGTTGTCAGTGCTGAGCCTGATGTGAGGCTGGACACGGGCTTGAGCCCATGAACTGAGAGATCATGACCTGAGCCAAAATCAAGAGTCTGAGGCTCAACCGACTGGGCCACCCAGGTGCCCTGAGAGTAAGTTGTATAATTTCCACTTATTTGTGAAATTTCCAGATTTCCTTATGTTATCAATTTCTAATATCATTTTCTTGTGGTTGGAAAAGATGCTTTGTGTGATTTCAATATCTTTACATTTATTGAGACTTGTTTTATAGCCTAAGATACATGACAAATCCTGGAAAATGTACAATGTGCACTTGAGGAAAATGTGTACCCTGCTGTTGTCAGGTGGGAGTGTTCTGTGTAAATCTGTTATGAGGAGTTGATTTACAGTGTGGCCAAGTCCCTTAGATTCCTTGTTAATCTTCTGTCTAGTTGTTCTCTACATTGAAAATGGGATATTGAAGTATCCAATTACTGTTGCTGAACTGTCTATTTGTGCCTTCAACTCTGTCAATGCTTGCTCCATATATTTTGGGTCTCTGTTGTTTGGTGCATGTATGTTTATAACTGCTATATTTTCTTGATGCATTGACACTTTTATCAATATATAATGTCCTTCTTTGACTCAATGACAATTTTTGACTTGGAGTCTTTTTATATATTAGTGTAGCCACCTCAGTTCTCTTTTGGTTACTATTTGCATGGACTATCTTTTTCTATACTTCCACATTCAACTGACCATGATATTATAACAAAGGAATTCTGTTTTATCCTGTAGAAAAGAAAGAGGCTTTGAAAAAATTGGAAAGGACAGTGACATAATTACATTTTCATGTTAGAAAAAGAACTCTGAGAACTGTGTGTAAGATACATTGAAGAGGGTGTGACTGAGGCATTCTGGCCCCTGCCAAATAATGTGCCTTAAAGATAGCTTCTTTCTTATCTGGATGCATTTTCCCAATATTTTTCATATTCTTCAGAGGCCTTGGTACATGTCACAAAAATACTGGCCCATGTTTGCGTCAGCTATTCCAATATGATTTTATTGTGAAATATAAGTGATATGTAAGATATATATGTTTTTAATATTACATAATACTGGTTTTGTTCTTTTGAGATACTTCATTTTAGAAAAATGCTAATGCCTTCCTTCTGAATTGAATACATCTCCAGAACATTTTTATTTCCTGTACACGCCCATGTGTTTATGCATACATAATGAAAACTGTACTATTCTGGTATACACACTTTTTATGTAAGCATTATATATTCTAAAGAAGTATTTTGAACAGTAAAAGCAATAACCTTCTGACATAACATGGAGTAGAATCAGTCAGAATTGTAGTGGATATTCATTACAACTCAGTATGTGCTAATATCATACATCACTTATTAAATTTAATTTATTATTTTTTCTTCCTTGTGTGTATTAAACATTAGCCTGCAGTGCTGGTTGCTGCTCTGTTTGTAATGAAGGATTACCCGTATCATGCAGGTTCTTGCAAAAATATTTACATGTATTTTAGATCAATAATCTCATGTGAATTTTATGTTAAAACACATAAGAAAAAAAAAGGTTCCAACTCAGACATCTTGCAGCAGAGTACAAACAGGAAGACTAGCATTTTCAAATTCCTTTGTAAACAGAGGACTCACATTACTGAACCACAAAATATGTCAAGAGAGTGTGCTTGCTTATTTACTTTTGTGTTGCATATGATATTGGGCCTTTCCTTAAGTTTTTATTTGCATAGTGTTAGGCATGCAGAGAAAGGAGTGTGTCTATTTGCATTTTTAACATTTGGTATCTTTGGCACAAATGAAGGTAGGCCTTCATATTCCCTCAATACATTTCTTGTCATGAAATATCTCCCCAGTGATTCCCTAATGTGGTATGTAGAAGCCAGAATATTAGTGAGACAATCTTCATATATCACTTAAAAATTTAGGCTCTTAGTTTAATTTACATCTCAAATGTAATTTTTAAAATGCAATGATGAGATTTAGTCATGCCCTCCTTCCTGAGAAACCCATTCATCACCCCCAAACATTCCATGTGTTTGTTGATACAAAATTTTTCCTGACTCAAATTTATGTGTGTAACTACAAGGAATGGTACCACTTGGAATCTCACAGTAGCTCAATAATATACTGATTCATTTAAACTGATCTTCTAAGGCATAGGGCAGTTTGAATGCAAACAGGAAAAACAAACAATTGGATAGCTGTGGTGTGTGGTGAAAATAGCAGCCCAAACTGGAAATTAAGGTATAATTCATATATGTACTAAATGAACAGCACAGATATAAAAGCTACAGATACAAATAGTGGGCTCAAATCCCAGTTTTGAGACTAACTGGATGAATTCTAGTAAACTCCCAATTTATTTATTCATTTTTCAAGCAGAAATCGGTTATTCAATAAATATTTAAAACAACCTATGGTGAGGGGTCCTGGGGTGACTCAGGTGGTTAAGCATCCGACTCTTGGTTTTGGCTCAGGTCATGATCTTAGAATTTGTGAGTGTGAGCCCTGTGTCAGGCTCTGTGCTGACAGCCCAGAGCCTGCTTGGGATTCTCTTTCTCTTCTCTCTCTGCCCCTTCCCTGCTTGTATCCTCTCTCTCTCTCAAAACAAATAAATAAACTTAAAATAAAAAACAAAAAACAAAAACAGCCTATGGTGAGCCAGGATCTTACCTACCAGAATCTCATGTTATCACACCTATCCTGTCCCTTGGTTTTTAATCCTGTGTTAAAGACTGAACACGTATGTGTTACATATCTGTGTTACATACTTAGCACAATGTATGAGACATTCTGGGGGACTTGACCCATATTTGCTGAGTGGATGGATGGATGGAATAGCATTAACCAGACATGAAAATTATTCTGGAATTAAAAAAAAAACACCTTTCTTAGTATATGAAACAATCTTTTTAGCTAAGAACACATTAGATTGCATCAGCCTATTTAAAAGTTCAAAGAGAAACCAAACAAGGAAATGTTTATAGTTTCTGTGCCACTCACAATATTTCATCACATATACTTTGGTTTTCAAAATAATTTTGTGCCTCAGTTTATAAGCACTATCATACTATCACTGCATGGACAACTTCATATAATTTTTATTAGTGGTATTTGAAACATCAAAATGCATGGTGCAAACTTTTCAAACCCCTCACAGATGAAAGAATTGTATGTATTCTTTTCAGAAGTATTTTCAGAAGAAAATAAGAATGTGCCTCCACTCATGTAATTTCTATGTTATTGGCAATAATGAAAATTTTTCTCGAGCATGTAGTGTGTTACTTATGAAAATTCGTTATGTGACACCCATTAAGCAGAGAAAATCCAGCGATTATAATAAATATTTATATACATATTTTATAAACATGTAAAAATATGTTGGGAAATATATTGTGCATAAAATCACGTGTATGACAAATATGTGAAGTTCAAGAATAAGGATACAACGGACCAACGCTTCACTAAAGTGAGTATGTTAGTACTTTGAAGTATCTGTGGCATACTCCCCAGTCTTGTTCCCAGGGTTCCATCATACCAGTATGAGCTCTTCTTAATTTAGTGATAATTATTTCCTCTTATATCTTTGTAGATTTGTCCCTAAAAAATACATACATGTTTTAATTTTGCTTTTTTGTCAGCTATGTAAAAATGGACTGGTTCTGCATTTATTCTTCTCCAACCATGCTTTTTATATCTCAGCATTGTTTTTAGATTCACCCAAGATGACGTTAAAAAAAAATTAAGGTTTATTTATTTTTGAGAGATAGAGAGAGAGAGAGAGACAAAGCACGAGCGGGGGAGGGGCAGAGAGAGATTGGGAGACACAGAATCCGAGGCAGGCTCCAGGCTCCGGGCTGTCAGCATAGAGTCCAACGCGGGGCTCGAACTCACAGACTGTGAGATCATGATCTGAGCCAAAGTCAGACGCTTAACCGACTGAGCCCCCCAGGCACCCCTCATCCAAGACGAGTTGTTTATCCTATTTCAACATTTTCATGTAGCTCAAAAACAGTGCTTCTTGAAACTTTTGGTCTCAGGAGTCCTTTTTCTTCTCTTAACAGATGGGTAAAATTATTTTCCCTGCTGGTTACAGTTGGCCATTGTCCACATCATCAGCCCAACAAAATGAGCATCCTTGCTGGTTCTCGTATTCACATTTCTGTCTCCGTTTTTGCATGCTCCACCCCTCCTCAGCCAATGCATGAAACATCTAGGACTCTACATCTGAATTGATAAGGATCTACATCGGTTGCTTGCTTTTTTATTTTATTTTTCTCCTTGTTTTATGTGAAAACATTAAATTTTACTAAGTTACGTGAAACCATTACTTCCATCTGCCCTTACCATCCCTTCGTGATACTGCTTTCTTCCTACTCAAGTACTTTCCTAAGACTGATTGTAAGTAGATCTTGGTATGGTAAACCATCTGATGCCTTGAAAAGCTGAACATTGGGGCGCCTGGGTGGCGCAGTGGGTTAAGCGTCCGACTTCAGCCAGGTCACGATCTCGCGGTCCGGGAGTTCGAGCCCCGCGTCAGGCTCTGGGCTGATGGCTCAGAGCCTGGAGCCTGTTTCCGATTCTGTGTCTCCCTCTCTCTCTCTGCCCCTCCCCCGTTCATGCTCTGTCTCTCTCTGTCCCAAAAATAAATAAACGTTGAAAAAAAATTTTTAAAAAGAAAAGCTGAACATTTTTTTTTAATGTTTATTTATTATTGAGAGACAAAGCATGAGCAGGGGAGGGGCAGAGACAGAGGGAGACACAGAATCTGAAGCAGGCTCCAGGCTCCGAGCTGTCAACACAGAGCCCGATGTGGGGCTGGAACTCACAAATTGCGAGATCATGACCTGAGCCGAAGTTGGACGATTAACCGACTGAGCCACACAGGTGCCCCCGACATCTCTTTGTTTTAACTCTCATTGTCTCTAATAAATGGCATATGTTTAGACTTGATGGTTTTTTTCTTTTTTCTTTTTTGGACCAGTCTAAGTATTTGTCTTTTTTTTTCCGTCTTCAATTATTTATTTAATTTACTTAATTCTAGTTAGTTTCAAGAGTAGAAATGAATGATTCATCACTTACATACAACACCCAGTTGCTCATCACAAGTGCCTCCCTTAATATCTATTTTCCATTTAGCCCATTACCTTTCCCTCCAGCAACCTTCAGTTTGTTCTCTAGAGTTTAGAGTCTATTTTATGGTTTGCCGCTATCTCCCCACCACCCCCAGCCCCATGTTCATCTTAAATTCCACCTAAGATTTGTCATTTAAGAAATAAAATAATCCAGGGGCATCTGGGTAGCTCAGTTAAGCGTCTGACCCTTGATTTTGGCTGAGGTCATGATCTCAGGGTTAGTGGGTTCAAGCCGTGCATCAGGCTCTGTGCTGAGTGCGGGGCCTGCTTGGGATTCTCTCTCTCTCCTTTGTCTCTGCCTCTTCTCTCTCTCTTAAATAAATAAACATTTTAGAGAAATGAAATAATCCAGTGATGATTGAGCTGAATACAAAACTACAGTTTTAACATTGTTTACTTACACACTTGAAAATACTACCAATTTTCTTCTTCTATTAAAATTGCTTTTGAAGTTGGAAGACACCCTCTAGGGGGGCACCTGGGTGGCTCACTCCGTTAAGCGCCCGACTTCAGCTCAGGTCATGATCTCACAGTCTTGTGAGTTTGAGCCCTGCATCGGGGCTCTGTGCTGACAGCTCGGAGCCTGGAGCCTGCTTCGGATTCTGTGTCTCCCTCTCTCTGTGCCCCTCCCTCCCTCACACTCTGTCTCTCCAAAATGAATAAATGTTAAAAAATACAGAAATAAAAAAGAAAGAAAGAAAACCCCCTCTAGTGCTACACCTGACTTCACGTCATTCACAAAGCTAGAATCTGCCTTTGAGTTGACGACGTGTCCTGGGCCTGCTATGGTCTGAAAGATACAGGTGCAGGTAAAAGGCCTCCCCGAGGGATCTGCCAGGACTTATCCTAACATGTGGGCATCAACAACATCCTGTCTTCCCAGAGCAGGTCTGGAGGCTCTTTCCAGCTTCCTTTCCCAACTCGAGCCTACTCTGGGCCCGCTTGCTGGGAAACAAAAGCAACGTCTGTCCCACGGTGGAAACCCAGGTCCCGAGGCACAGGCCCCTGGGCCACAATAATCCCCGGTGTCACATAATCATGGGCTCTGCACCAATCAGCACAATTCCCCGACAGTCTCAAAACCATAAAACAATGTCAAAAAGAGATGTCTTGTCTCGTCCTAGCTGGGGGAGTCCCTCCTGCGGCCTCTGTCCTTAACTCTCTCCCCGCCCTGAGGTTTCAGCAGCGCATGCGCCCATCACTTCCAGCTCTCTCACTGCTGGGTTTGGAGCCCACCCACTGGGGCCCATGCCTACCCTTTACGGGAACAGGCCTTAGGCTGCAGAGCTCCAGTTCGCTGCCTGCGGGAGACCCTGGTCTTGGCCAACCCCCGGCAGCCCGACGCCCCTCAGGCCATGTGGTTCCCGGAATGCAGCGCGGCACCACAGCAAAGGAGGTGGCGGGAAACGCCCCAGTCTCCTTCGCTGAAGTGCGCAGGCGCGGATGTGGCCCCTCCTTTGTCAGAGGCCCCGCCCACTGCTCCCCGAGGGATGAAGCCGAAGGGAGGTGGCCTGTGCTCGCCATGCTGCTGCTTCTGGTGCTTTCCAGGGCCCTCCCCAGCGGAGCTCGCGGTAGCTGGGAGACCCGGGCTGGGGTCCGGAAGCCTCCACCCTCCCTCAGCGGACGTTCAGGGGAGTCGCCGTGCAGGCCCGAGGACGAGGACGCTATGCGGGGCACGGGGTACAACAGGTGAGACCTGGGGGCGGGGCTGCAGTCCCACCCTGCGGCTCGCGGAGCACGTGGCGCCCAGGCCCTCGCTCGGGTCCCTCCGCCGGTGGGTGTGCCGCTCCGGCTTTTGTAAACGTTGTGCGTGTCCTTGGCTGCTTGTGATGAATTTAGGGCGTTTCGGGCAAGTCTCGAGACAGAAGTTCTCCGGCCTTCTACCGCCGCGCCTCCGACCCTGCACTGCTGTTTTTCAAAGGTCATCTTACTGCGTCGAGGTCCTCTGGCGTTTGAGGTGGCAGAGGTTTAGGATCAGGTTGAAGCTGAAATGTCCGCCGGTTGATTTGTACCCACTGATCACCTCCGTCCTTTCTGAGTTCCACACTGTGGTGATGGAGCCTGTGGCCTTCCCCCAGCAGTGCTGCGGCGAGAAAAGGGCACACCCGAATCTGTCCCCCTTCCCCTTTCCCCGTCGCTGGTCCAGCCTTCTCTTCCCCTACGACCCCTCCCTCCCTGGGCCAGCCTTCGTCCAGCCTTCCTTCATTCTGGTCTGACTTCCTGCTTCACACCATCAGCCAGACAGTTTCCGTGGCCTTATACACTGTCAACAGGCCTTTTGTTAGTTGGCAAATCCATCAGTCTCCCTCCAGTTCTTGGCATGGGTGTGGGAGTCCCTGCTGCTTCATCGTGCTCAGAAACATCAAGCCTACTGCTTGATAAACTTGAGATGAGTGACTTTGTGTCTTTGACATTCCCTTCTCCGTGACTGATGGATGTAGAGGGGAAGTTGGGCTGGTAATGCTCAGATGCTCTCTTCTAAAGTAACTATTTTTATCTTAATGACAGGAGTAATAAGATGTCTGTATGGCATTCGTTCAGCATGTTAGACACCCAGACAATTGACGCAGGGGATGATCCCATTTCGAGTAGCAAAGTGGCACTAGATAAAACCCTCTAGACACAAAGAAATCATTTAGGAACACTGCACAACATTGTGCTATCCAGTGGGAAACCTAAGAGGATTTGGCCAGAAATCAGGTCAATAGACAGCCACAGGCTTGCATTTGGTAAAGGGAAAATTTTAAGTCTAAGGATAATCAATGGATAACTCCAAGAGGAGATTTATAAAGGCATATTTTTGAAGAAGTGAAAGATAACGTCCTGAAAGTTCAGATAAATGGACCAAAATTTGTTCCCTTAGGATTTGTAACTTTGCTTGAAAACTTGGTACAAATATAAAATGTAATTAAAACTAAGTATAGGAGCCAATTAAAGAGACTGTAGAGCTGATGTGAAATTCCCGGGTGACCAAACTTGGCTGAAAGAATGTTGCATTTGTAGAGAAGCTGTCAGCCCTCAAACAGATTTCATACTGTTGGGTCGGATGCCTAATGATAAGGAGACCAGCGCGTTGACCAGAGGCCAGGGTCTTCCCGGCTGTCTGGATGGATAGAAATGCTGAGGTTTCTCTGATAAAAGGACTTGATAGGGAACCCTGAAAACAACACTTCTCCCCAGTCTCGAGGAGAGGGCTCTTCAGGAAGAGTTGGTTTGATGATATAAATTAAAAAGTGGTACTTCTTTAAAAATTTTTTTAATGCTTATTTTTGAGAGAGTGAGGAAGAGCATTAGCAGGGGAGGGGCAGAAAGAGAGAGGATCCAAAGCATGTTCCACACTGACAGCAGTGAGCTCGATGTGGGGCTCAAACTCATGAACTGTGAGATCATGACCTGAGCTGAAGTCTGACACTTGACCAACTGAGCCACCCAGGTGCCCCTTATTCTTTAAATGCTGTAGAGAAATCCAGACCTGGGGCGCCTGGGTGGCGCAGTCGGTTAAGCGTCCGACTTCAGCCAGGTCACGATCTCGCGGTCCGTGAGTTCGAGCCCCGCGTCAGGCTCTGGGCTGATGGCTCAGAGCCTGGAGCCTGTTTCCGATTCTGTGTCTCCCTCTCTCTCTGCCCCTCCCCCGTTCATGCTCTGTCTCTCTCTGTCCCAAAAATAAATAAACGTTGAGAAATCCAGACCTGACACATGTGCACATATGTGCATACACACACATACCCATAAAGACCATAAGGGAAAAATAATCCAAACACGAAACATTAAAAAAAAATGCTTCTCTCTCTTACTAGTGGGAATAAAGGGAAGCAATTATTTTCTTTATACTTTTACGCATTTTTTACAGTGAGCATGGAATACATTTGTTATTGGCAGAATATTTTTAACAGGAAGACTATAACTGGCCTATAATCATACTTTCTGCCTTTATAGAGCTGTTGGGAAAAGCCTGCCATGGTTTTTTTCTGAATTTAATCATCTTTCTCTTATTAAGGCTGATTTTGAAAATGAACTATATTGATAATGTGGATGTTGATTTATAATAAAGGAAGGAAGGACAGAGGAGAGGTATACCACAGGGAAAAGGCCGTGTGGTACGTAGAACGTGGCACCAGGCCATTTCTGATACATGGTCTGCATCTCCGATCTTTTCTTTTACCAGTGCTCCAGTGCCAAAAGACTGGATTTTCACAGTCAGTTTAGCAGTTTTTCCTGCAGACATGACCCTAAATTTTAAGTATTTGCCATTCTGGCAATAATCATGTAACAAAAATGTCTCAGGGCAATGTGCTGCCTAATTTGTATAAATTGTGAACAGACAGCCATGAAAAATGAACACCAGACAATAAAGATTGTGTGTGTGTGTGTGTGTGTGTGTGTGTGTGTGTGTGTATGGCTCTTATTCAGACCATCATATAAAAAACAATTTGGTAATTCATTCAACAATTATTAACAATCGTTAATAAATTTTATGCAACATAAACTTTTAGTGTCTAGGTCATCAGAAAATGTCCCTGACTTCACAGAGCTCACATCCAAGGGGCAGAGGCAAATAGAAAGCAAGTAAGCACCCTCAATTACAATTATCTGAGTGATGCCCTAGAATCTGACCTCTGTTCTCTAAACCCACCATGATGACCAATGAGATAAGCCCAACATTCAGCAACTTCAGAATTTTATGTAGAAATGGAAATATTGCTTTGACATAATCCAGCCTTGTTTTGTTTTTTGCCCGTCCATTTTTTTTTTTTTTCTGTTGTAACTGGGGCAGAAACTAATCACCAGGCACATGAGCACATATGTATACAGGGACAGACACTCAGAGTACTTAGATTCCTTGATTCTGCCCTTTCCCTTCCTTCCACAAGGTTTGGCCCCAAAGGCATGTCTTAATAAACATCCTTCATGCTAAACTCTCTCACAGATTTTGCTTCTCAGGAAACCCAAACTACAATGCATAGAAAATTAGGTTCTGGAAACAGAGCGGCCTTTCGTAATTGTCTTGAGTTGGACCAGTATAGCCAGACCTTTGTAATTTCTCACCAACCTGTCTTTGGCTAAGGGCCGTGGTGGAAGAGCTGTGGTCTCGGGCCAGGTATATGGCAGCCATAGCCAATGGGCTGTTCCCTCCTGGGTCGTAACTAACTGTTATGGTTCAGGCATCCTGAACCAGAGGCTGATGCCTCTGTGGTCTTCCTCCTTCCAGGGAGATTAGCGGGCATAGGGTTGAAACTCTAGTCAGTGAGGTTGCTGCAGGAGGGAGCGTTGGATCCACAAGAAGATGGGCACAAAGGTATGGTGAGAGAACACTCCATGGATATCTCTGGAACCATGAAATCCTCTGGGTTATGTGCATGGAAGAAAGGAAAGCAGTAAAGGAAGAGTGTAGCCAAGCCTCATAATGCCTATCCTGACCCCATTGGAAAATGATTTACAAACATGCTTACTAATAAGACTTCAGTGATTAAGGGACTTTTATTCCTCCCCAAATGATCATGTCTGTCTCCATGCAGTGAACATTTTCTTTCTTTCATTACACAATTAAAGATTAAAATCGTTAATGTGGAAATTTTGCATACAAGGAAAAATGAGTTAGGGGTGTCTGGGTGGCTCTCTGCTGTCAACACAGAGCCTGCTTCAGATCCTCTGTCTCTCTCTCTCTCTCTCTCTCTCTCTCTCTCTCTCTCTCTGCCCCTCCCCTGCTCATACTTGCTCCTTCAAAAATAAATAAATATTAAAAAGAACCAAGTAAACATAAGTTAAATCATGCCAACGTAAGCATCAGATTCTTAACTATTTTGAAATAGGAATTCTGAGGATGGAATATCACCAGAAGAAAAAAAATGGAGTGAAAGAGAGAAACATGAATATTAAAAGCATGGTTAATTGTGTTATTGGCCTATTTTAATTTTTAAGGTAATTTTTTTAAAGGTGAAATGAAGTTAACTGGCATTTCCTGAATTCATACTTCTTTTTTTAAAAATTTTAAAAATTTCTTATTTTTTAGAGATAGAGTGCTTGCCCGTGCATGTGGGGGAGGGGCAGAGGGGGAGAGAGAGAGAGAGACAGAGAGAGAGAGAGAGAGAGAGACAGAGAGAGAGAGAGAGAGAGAGAGAGAGAGAGAGAATGAATCCCAAGCAGGCTCCATGCTCAGCACAGAGCCAGATGTGGGGCTCAATCTCACAAGTCTGAGATCATGACCTGAGCCTAAATCAAGAGTCAGACATGTAACCAACTGAGCCACCCAGGCGCCACTGAATTCATACTTCTAATAAGAAACTTTAAGAATATGAGGAGTTGAAGATGTCAGGGAGAGAGAATACCTACTCTCATGGGTTCAGACCTGGATGAATTTAGAGTCCATTCTTATTTAACAGTGTCACCTATGGGTATCTTTGAAAGAAACTTTGACATTTTTTTTTTTGTTACAAGGTAGGGTTTACATTTGGAAACCCAAAGAATGTGCAAACATTCATCATATAATTTGGAATTAAAAGTGGCCTAAGAGTTCATTTCAACGTGAGAGGTAATCAGATAAGCTCCACTGATAGGACATTTGTGATGAGGTTTAGGAGTGAAGTAATCTTGAGAGTTGTGACGAGTAGGACAGCTTTACCTTCTAGAGACAATGCGTTATAAAGATATGAAATAGAATATGTTCATGAATAAGCTAGTTTGGTTTGATTGGAAAATACAGTAAATGTTTTAAAATGTGGCAGGTAAGTCTGCAAGGCTAGTTTGGGGACTGTATTTTAGTAAGCTTTGAGGATGACATGGGAAGCATGATGACTTGGAGCCAGGGGCTAGTGTTCTCAGAACTGCATTTTGGAAGCATGATCAAGGATCAAGATTTGGGGTGAATTTAAGTGGTTGGAGGTAAGAGGGTAAGTGAACTGTGAAGCAAAGTAGAAGAAACATTAGAATAAATGTGGAAGAACACAGGAGTCCCCCAACTTGTAAATTATGTGACCCAGCTGAGTTTCTTAGTTGGTCTCAGTCTTGATTTTCAAATATCTATAAAGGGAAGCAGAATAACTATTTCACAGTTCATGTAAGCAAAAAACGACAAGAGTCATAAAGTGTGTATTCCCAATAATTGCTAGTTCTGTCTGTCCAGATCTATCAACCGTCCAGACTCCTGTCTGTTACAGCATTTTGGAAGTAAAAAATATGTGCCATTGAGTGTTAGTGATGAGGATTGTGGGGAATAAGCTTTAGGAATTCTCTGAGCTTGCACTGATGGGTTAATAAGGCATAAAGAAATAGAAAGCCACAGGATGAATGCACCCAAGACTAGGTAAATAAGATTAGGTAAACAGGACAAAGGCCCCCAGTATAGGACAAAGGTATAGGAATAGGAAGCCTCAGGATGAAAGCATCCAAAAGTAGGTAAACAAGATTAGGTATTCAGGGCAGAAAAGCCCCTCAATTTAGTACAATAGCAGAAAGCTGCTTTCACAGGAAGGAAGGACCAAAATAGGTAAATAGGTAAACAGGACTTTAGAGGCAGCAGGGTGAAGTTGCCCTGAGTGGAGCTAATTAGCAGAAGAAAGCTGCCTTGTTGACCCTGAGGTAGCATGCTCTCTCTTGTCCCCTAAGCTAGCTAAGATAAACTGAAGACATGGTGCCTCAAGCCTGCAGTAAGTAACTCCACACCAGGACTTTGTTTTGTATTGACCCAAACCCCTGACATTGCGTATCTTCAAAACCCCCTTTCCCTCACACCCATGAGTTAATGCTCACGGATTTATTGTCTCTTTGTGCACACCCGTCAACGTTTGTAAGCCTTCTGATCCTAGTAAAAACAGAGCAAGGACCCTTACTCGGGGCTCTTGTCTCCTTCCAGACATTAGCCTCTCTTGCATTTTAATCCTGTGTCTGCTCTCTTGCTGGACAAGAGAGAACTTCAGACCCAGAGTCTATAATTGCACCCCAACAGAAAATGGTTCATTAACATGAATGACAATTAGGAAATTGTGGCAAATCAAACTGGAACTTCTTTTTCACTGAAAATTATTAGTAGGATAAGGAAACCGTGGTTATTTCCTAAAGGACCAATTAAAAACCTGTGATAACCTGTTCATTGTACCTTATTTTTTCTTCATCTTGGAAAATTTGTGGCCAGAAAAATTCTGGATGTGGGGTTTGATAGGCTGAATTGATGCCCAAACCTAGGGCTCAAAATGAATTTTGAGAATCATGAGTTAATTTGGTGATTCTGACAAGAAGGAACATTGTGAAGACATTTTTGGCCATGTATCAAATGGACGATCAGAATTTAAGGAGTCATTACCCGGGGAATTTTGTCCTTTCTTTGCAAACAAGATTGGTCTTGGTTATGAAATGTACCAATTTAAACTATTGCAAGGGAGAAGATTGTTTTTAAGCCATCTTGTTTCATTTGTCAGTGTTTTCACACAATAAAAAAACAAATTATCTCCACCACTTCTCTCTTGAGATGTTCCCAAAGGCTTACAAGAGGAGAGAGAAGAAAGCCACAGAAAGAGCAACGTAACACTGAAACAACATGATAGAATTATGCAAGAGAATGAAAAATAATGTAAATGCATATCTGTATATTGAAGATACTATGCTGTTATCTTAATTTTTATCTCTGTGTGTTTATGTACATGGTTGTGTACATATCACAAAAATGTTGTTGAATCCATGCTTAGGACAGAAAACACATGAAGAGGACTAGAGCACTCATAGGACCAGTGCCAAAGGCAGAGAAGGATAATACCTAACAACTCCCTACAATAGCTTGGAACAAACAGTTTTCTCTCCGAATTTAAATGTAATATGTGTTTATTTTTAAAAATTAGAAAAAGATGAATTAGAAAAAGATGAATCAAAAAAAAAAAAAGCCCAACCTAACAAACATTACCCTAAGATAGTCACTGTGCAATAATGGGATGTGTGTTGATTTTCTTTTTTTTTTAATTTTTTTTTTACATTTATTTATTTTTGAGAGACAGAGAGAGACAGAGCACAAGTGAGGGAGGGGCAGAGAGAGAGAGGGAGACACAGAATCCGAAGCAGGTTCCAGGCTCTGAGCTGTCAGCACAGAGCCCAACACTGGGCTTGAACTCACAAACCGTGAGATTGTGACCTGAGCTGAAGTCAGATGCTTAACCTGGAGCCACCCAGGCGCCCCAATTTTATTTTTTTTTCTTTTTATAATTTTTTAAATCTTTAAAAAAATATGTATTTATTTTGAGAGAAAGAGCAGGCGCATGTGTGTGCACATGTGTGAGAGCAGGGGAGGGGCAGAGAGAGAGGGAAGAGAGAGAGAATCCCAAGCACGCTCCACACTGTCAGCGCAGAGCCTGATGTGGGGCTTAATCCCACAAATTGTGAGATCGTGACCTGAGCCAAAACCAAGAAGCTGGATGCTCAACCAACTGAGGCACCCAGGTGCCCCGTGTTGATTTTTTTTTGAATACTTGTATGGGTTCATAAGGTAATAGCACATAAGTAATATATGTGTGTGTGTGTGTGTATATATATATATATATATATATATATATATATATATTTCTACCTTTATTATTTAAAATTCCATTAACAGCTTAGCCATATATTATTGCCTTTTATGCAAAAAATGTTTTATAGAGGCTTCATGCTATTCTGAGAGACCATATCAACTCTTTCCCAATATTTAGACATTAAGATTTTATCTATTATAAACAGTGCTTCGTATAATCAGGTTTGTTCCAAAAGCAGTCAGATTTTTAAGCGGATATGCTGTGTTACCAAAAGTGGCTTTTTTAATAACAGACAATAAGATTAAGCTCTCTTATGCAGGCCTCCCTTTGCAGAGGGGAGCAGTGTGTGTGGTTGATGTTTATTTTCAGTGTGGTTAGTGGGTAAAAGAAATCGTTCATGAAAGATAGTGAATTAGTCTAGATTATCGCAAAGAGACTTTGCAATGACGTTTCACATATTATTACTCACCATCAAGTGAGTAGTTACACACAGTATTCTAAACCCTTTATACGTAAAAACTTACTTAATCTTCACTATTACTCTCTGGTTGGTATTTCCATGCATCCTCATTTTATAGGTGAGGAAAATAAGGCACAAAAATATTATGTCACTCACCCAAGGTCACTCACCACTAAGCAGAAGTGTCAGGATCTGGATCACTTGGTCCAAGAGCTCTCATGCCACATACCTATCTTGCAGCAGCATCAAGGTATTTAATACTGACTCTGCTTCAACAAATTTATCATGAACTGCATCATCAGAATTCTTATTTACAATCCTGGAAACTAGAAGGCAGAGAAACAATATTTAAAGATTATTCAGTGACAGAACTGCCGTCCAAGATTATTGCATATGCAGTATAGCAATCATCTGTGACAACAAAAGGATATAGTCTGATGTGCACGTGCTTAGTAGGTGTACCATCCATGGTATTGTGCTGGAGAATTTGACCAGGTAATTTCTCTAACCAAAAGGAAATAGCATCAAAGCAAGATTGAAAGATAAAAACAGAAAACTTGTTCAAGAAAGAAAGCGTGTCTAGTGAATTTTATTTTTGTTAGCTCAATTTAAATGGGTAGAAATTTGCCCCTAGCTGTGTTGGAGTGACAAGGACTCCACTTAACCTACTGTCATAACTAATTAGAAAAATAGCAAGAACACATGAAACAACTGTTTTCAGACACTGGATAACAAGTAGCCTCTGTGAGCTTTCAGAGATAGCAAACAAATGAGAGGAGTCCTCGGATTGTTATCCAACTTGTTGCCTGGAGGCAGTTTTTGGACCAGGAGCATAAGAGGGCATGCAGACAGAGCCCAGACTTGTCATAGGATGGAAGAGAAGGAGATAGGAAGTTCAAAAGACTGAGGGGCCTCGAAGCTGTGGGACAGAACTCTAGAAGGAAGGAAGTCTCAGGGCAACGGAGTGTTCGCAGTCTGCACAGGAATACCTGTGGAGGCTTTGCTCACTTGGTACTAGGCCATGCATGCGACGGGTGGACCTTCAAAATGCTAAATGAAGAATTACCAAGGGACAGTAAGCTGAAAGCTCCCCAGAGCTCACACAAGGTACAGAATTGGTCTCCAGTTGGCGGGACCAAGTGGAGAATTCTCAGTGGTTCATTGAGGCACTTAGCAGAAACCCGTATGGTCATGCCTTGTGGAAGAGAAGAACTTTTTGTGGAGTAAAGGCTACCCTGTTCCTGTACTAGCAAAGCATGAAAGTAGACTGCAGAGGGAACACAGAACTTGTTTTTTCGTACAGAGTTTCACAGTGAAAAGCTTTTTAGAAATCCATCCAGTTTTCTTTTTTACATAATTTTGGAAAAAATAATTGAAATTTCCTTCATAAATTAAAAACGGATACATGAAGTGGCACATAGTTAATAAATATTTCTATTTTGGGTTCTTGCTCAGAATTTTACTGGAAGAATTGTACAATCTAAAGATGATATAGACCAATTGTTCATAATATTGAAGGGTAGAATTCAGTCTAAAGGTCCAATCATAGTGGGCCATTTAAAGAAGTTAGGTGAATTGATTTAATAGATTACTATGTATCATTAACCATCTAATTACGTGGAAAATAATTGTATTTCCTAACAAGTGAAAAAAAGCTTAAGAAAGCACTTACAATATGAATGTTTAATGTATATTTTTATGTTTTTGTAGGACTTGAAAAATGGAAAGTTATATACTGCAATGAATATAGTGTTAATTTTATCTGTGTATCTAGCTTCTATTTTTTTGTTTGTTTGTTTACTTCTGTCATTATTTTTCTGCCTTTTCTGTAAGTACATGAATTTTGTAATTAAAAAATACACAGGTATTCAAAAGGCTATGTCATATTTGCATTTATGACACTCATATTCCCTAGACTATTGCTGGAATTCAGTTTATATTCAATGAATCTATGGATGGATATGTGAATTAATGAATAAAAATTTTGTTCTGAAAAATTATTCTCAGAGATAAATATATTATTTTGTTTTCTAATTAAGCAACATTATACTAAGTATTCAAAAATAATAATTTAAAATTCTGAGTAGTCATCTTCTGTTCTGTGCTTAGATATTTTTAAAAATATTGATTGTGCTTGCACTCAGCTTTTTTTCTCCTTGCATGTATATGCATGGCATTTTATTTTTTTTTAATGTTTATTTTTGAGAGAGAGTGAGTGAGGGAGGGGCAGAGAGAGGGAGACACAGAATCCAAAGCAGGCTCCAGGCTCCAAGCTGTCAGCACAGAGCCCAACGTGGGGCTCGACCCACGAACCACAAGATCATGACCTGAGCCGAAGCTGGACACTTAACTGACTGAGCCGCCCCAGCGCCTCTACATGCATGACATTTTAAAAGAATCTGGTGGTCCTCCAGTAGTTCATTAGCATTGAAGGCCTTGGCAGCGTTAATTGGTTGTTTGAGAACCAAAGTTGAAGCTGATCACAGACTATTTATGATGCTCTAGTTCCCCTTCAGTTGCTACAGTTTTCATTACATTATATTTATAAAACGGAGTTGTTAAGGGTGATGGATATCGTGACTCAATGAATTAATGCAGAGTGTGAGGGTGGGGAGAAGACAGCCTACCTGAACCCTATATTTATCTCACATAAGGAAAATGAGGGAGAAGAAAGTGAGGAAGGGGGAATAGAAGGAAAAAACGGTAGAGAGAAGACTGCAGTCAGTAAAACAAGCAGAACCGAGCTATGCTCGTCGTGTAAGTTATTTCCATGCCGACGCACCACGTTTCGTGGTATCAAAATTCAGTGAAGCCTCACTCATGACTTCCAGGCCTCTTGCTCTGATCCAGTGTATCCAACTTGAGAACAGATTAAAGACACATCCAGAGAAACACACAGTTGTGTGGGGACACCAGCAAAATTTGTAATATGCAGACAATTCATGAAGAATTATTTATAACTAAAATAATTTAATGTTTCTACATAATTATCATTAATCATTATCATTTATTTACTCTACGTTTATTTAGAAGACATTTCTGATATTCATTTTGGACTTAGATAATTAATTGATATAAGTCAGAGAAAAGTAAACTACAGCATGTATGTATAATAATGTTTTAGTTGCAAAGTTGACTAACAGAACAAAATTACAAAAATTCCAATCAGTCAGAGGAAGAGCACACACACAAACACAAAAACATAGGCAATATGTTAAAAAATAAGAAACAATAAGAATTATATGAAATATTAATGCAAAACCAACAACAGCCATGTTTTTCATATCAGGAAACTTTGATGGTTTCATCTAATCTATTAAAATAAAAATACTCCCACATAGCATCAAAGAATAAAATGCAATTGTGTGTTTCATGTAAACCACCAAAGCAAAGTGCCTCGAAAACACTGATAATAATCGGATGTTTGAAGCATGGGGCACAAGTTGAAGGCAGTAGCCCTGATACCAGGCGGTGTTAAATTTATTGAGTTATTAATCCCTATAGGACACAAAGAAGGGCAATTAGTACCAACTAAGTGTGAAGTCCACAACAAAAATCTAATAGCAATTATGCATGTAATGAAAAATCATAAACATTCATGAAACAAAATAACAGACAATTCAAGGAGAAATAAAAGCAATGCAATAAATACCTTGATGCATACCTTTCTTATGACACAATATGTGTACAAATTAATGACAAAGGTGGCCCAGATAATTTTATGAATAAAAGGACCTGCTTGATATAATGAATTCTGTACCTTGAAAACAGAGAATATGCCTTTTGTTTTTCAAGTGACCATATGCTCATCCACAAGTCCGAGGAAACTGTAGGTCGTTTTAGGCATTTTAAACGTGACCCTCATAGCTGTTTGGAAAATTGTCCCCTGTCCTGGTTCTCAGACACTAAAGTTATGAATTGGCTTGGGCCAGATTGTACAACCTGAGTCTGTGAATGATGGATGAGGACTTCTTCAGGTCTAAGGGCACTATTACCCCGCAGTGATGAATTGCACAGGGTGTCTCAGAGATTGATGAAGCACACCTGGCCCAGGTGAGATGTTCTCTGGCATGGATTCAGATTTGACTACTGGTAGGATTTCTAAAGCCTAATATACCAAATTGGATCTAGAAGGAACTCAAGCTCCAAGGAGTTCTAGAGCGACCTTCATTCACTCACATACTGTGAGCATTCTCCAGCCCCATTTTCTCCAGGGAGGAATTTTAGGGCCAAGTGTTCATCTTGTCTGTAGAAACATTGCTGATCTCTTTGCTACCTGCCCGTAAGTGTGCCGACAAACACTGGTTGATTTACCTGCACTTTACCTACTATTGACTCTTGTCAACAAAGTGGCCGTTCATCCTTCAATAGTCACAAAACTCGACAAAGAAAACCTCAAACCATCCCCAAAAGGACGAATAAAGATAGTATCCAAATGCAACAACAATGAATGAAGAAAAATAAGAAAATAAACTCAATTACCATCCAGCATTTGAACACTTTCTTTAAAGACCTTTGGCTAAGACTGGAGGCACAGGGGTGGTGGGCGGAGGAAAAATTGTTACTGCAGAGTATCTCTAAAACAATTACAAAAAAAATATATATTATAGTTTGATATTTGAAGGAGTAAAGGGCATCATAAGGTCTACAGATTGTTAGCTCACTCTTTCCAAGGAAAAAATAAACAGGAGGACAGGCAAAGCACAACTGTTGAAATCCAGACATGATAAGAACTAACTACAGACAGGGAATTTAAACTCGTGAGACTTTTTTTTGTTCAATGCTAAGCAAATAATTTTGAAAACATGGGTGAGAGGCAATATTTTCTAGAAAACTAGAAATGACCAGAACTAATCAGTGAAGATCTAGAAATCCTAAACAGACCTATTTTATTTTAATAACTATGTTTTAAATTTATTGTTATAAAACATTAAGGGAAATTGTCCAACAGCAAAAACTTGAAGGATGTTTTAGTGCAGATGCTTTTTCTCGGCGGAGAGTGGTGAAGTCAGTGTGGGTGAAACGTTTGGATTATTTCACATTTTATCGTATGGAAATGAAACAGACTTTGATGAAAAGGCCTTTTTTTCTGACATCTGATTCTGGTCTTTCTAAACCTTGCATTCAAAGCCTTATCAAAAGTACCAGTTAAATAAATGAGGTGCTGGTGAGAGACAGGAAATCTCCTGGGAATTTTCTAAAAGAACAGGATTCCTGGGCCTGGAACAAACGAGTAGCAGCGCAGGAGATGTTTTTAGTAAACGGGGTGACACATTTAAGTGGACATAACATCCCAGTAGGCATCAGGAGGGTTAGGCTGTACACTAGTTCCATTACCCAATGACTGACCTTGAGCAAGTCATTTAACTTTTTTGTGTGTGATTTTCATGTTCTCTGTGCAGATGGAAGGTATTTGGATTTTTAAAATACTGTATAGTAATTGGTTTCCCACCAGTGTTTGAAGGATGCTGAAATAGTAATACGTGGAAATATTAAAATAATAGAGAACATTTAATGTCTTACCTAAGTGGTCCCACTTAAGATTGATACTCTCTGTGGGAACCTTGCCTTGGATTGCTAAGAATATTTTATGGAAAAGTCATGGGTTTATCAATACCATACTCAAATGTGCAAGGTAAACTTAGCTTTCTTCCTTCACCTTTTTTGTTTTTTTTGAAGCATTCCTTTCTCTTATGGCTCATTTCCAATGGCAAGTGGGAAAATAGAATTTAATCCCAGTATATTAAACTCAGTCCCATGGGATAATTCAAATAGTCCTTTGAGGAATCGCTTGGTGTTTTTAGATAAACATATTCTGTCTCTAATATTACCGCCCCCCCCCCCATTCCTCCACCCAGGACGATGCCCATGTGTATGACGGAGCTTCCTGTAACACATGACAGCAGAAGAGTAGGGTTCTTCCATTCTCCAGTGACCTTCTCTAAAGAGTAGTTCGTTAAGGTCACTCCCTGGTCATTTTGGCTGGAATTTCTGCTAAAAACGGTGTCTGGTAAAGCATCTAGCCCATTTCCTTTCAGCTTGACTGAAGCCTGGTCATCTTGCTGACATTATGCACTTGGGTTCTTGCTGGTTCTGCAGACCCTCTCTCAGTTACCTCCACTGCCACTTTCTGTCTTCTGACTAGGCTATCCATGGCACAGATTGATGGTAAGGTCATCACTCCCTTCAACAGTTCGGACTCCACCAGAAGACCTGAACTACCTGAACTACCTACCTCATAAAGAGAGCCAGCAACTTCTTGGATTAGTCTACACCACTCAGGAAAATTGGGAAAGCAAATGTCCAGCCTGAGAGAAAAAAAACAAAACAAAAACGACATCTTATAGCCGGCATTTCTCTATTTTGGGACTCTCCTAAGTTGGTGTGGGATAAATAAAAGCACATCCAAAGTGTTCTAGAGGCTCAGTTCCTTCTATCTTCTAGAAGTCCACCAAAATCTGACTCAGCATATACAAGTTGATTCAATGGCAGCTTTGGAAATTCTTACTTTCAAATAAGGTTATTTCCTCAGCAGGAAGATGTCATTGTTGCATAGTGGACTTCATATTCTTTGTCCTTCTTCCTCTATAATACACAGGCTGATATGGAGGGTTGGATCCTTTTGTTGTGTACTTCCTTGCTGTGGTCAGCCCTGCCCAACACAAAGGCGAGAGTGGTGAGAGAATGGGAACCTGGCACTATACTACTTCTCTGCCTCTAATTTTCTGAAAATCCCTGGTTTTACGAGTGAAGGACACCCCATGTCTCTTGCTATGTGTCTGTGCCATAGTTGTACAATGAGAGGAAGACTGCCCACCTCTTTACTCAGGCCAGGAGGGGCCATTTAAGGGAATCAGGCAAGATACCCTTGGCTCACTGTAATCTAGGGCAAAATACAGAGCCAATATCCAGTGGTATGCTGGAGCGGGCTCCTGCCCCCTCATGACAGATGATTGTTAAAGTTTTAAAATAGCCTTTATTGCAAATTAAATTACATAAAATTAAATGAATTTTATTAAAACCAAACTAATAACATACTCAAGACACATCACTTATTAACTGTTTTATTATCTGGTCTCTTAAGATTACTGACATTTATCATATCTCTATGATGGAGTTACTATATCACGGTGTACTACTGTGCATTTCTTCCCAAGTCTGCACTCAGTGACATTGTGTTATCACCTTGAAATTGGTCACGGTAGGCGTATTTACCCTGTGGAAAATGGCAAACACTGCAAACATGGGCTTTATTTTTTTCTCCTGGAGAGCTGGTTAAACGTTGGACGGCACACCACTGGTCTACCTCTCCCAGAATGGAGATTAGTGTTTGTTGATGACTAGGAGCCAAGAACAGGAAGCTCTCAACATGACTGTCAGACTCAAACCGTGGCTCCAATGAAACCCTTTCTCTTACATAGGAAACACAGAAGACTGTTTCAGTACTGAGCTGCAACATAGCCACTCTGCAAGATATAGAACAAAAGCTCACTTACATATACTAATAAGAACTATGAGAAGAAAAATAATCATTTAAGCATGGCTTTGTAATTCATCATCTACCTCATTTGGCAAATTATTTACCTTTCCAAATGTGTTTAGTTGAACTCAATCGGATGTTAAGCATCTGAGCAAATACCTTTGACAGAAGGGCTCTGCAACCTATCTTGGGAGAAAGGAAAAGAGACTGATTCACATGTTTTACCACAAATAATACATTCAAGAAAAATAGTATCCTTGCAGTTCCTTTCATGCCAAGATTTCTAAAGTTGTTTGGAATTAACTATTCTTTGGTTTCTATATTTTTTGATTCTTATATAAAAGCCTTAATCTATTCTTTATTTTTTTTTAATATTTACTTATTTTTGAAAGAGAGAGAGACAGAGTATGAGCAGGGAAGGGGCAGAGAGAGAAACACACACACACAGAATCCGAAGCAGGCTCCAGGCTCTGAGCTGTCAGCACAGATCCCGACGTGGGGCTCGAACGCACGAACCGAGAGATCATGACCTGAACTGAAGTTGAACACTTAACTGACTGAGCCACCCAGGCGTCCCAAGTCTTAATGTATTCTTTTATCCAACACACACTTAAAAATTATGATGGAGGTTCAAGGATGAATAAGGAGTGGTTTCTGCCCTCAAAGATATCATGGTCAAATTGGCAGTGAAATCCAGATAAATGGGAAATACCCAACACCAAGTGAATGCAGTGATATAAGTGAAGGATGGTTTGTGGGAGCACATGTGTAGATAACTGTATCTTCAAGTATGTACACTTGATATCGCCTTCCTCTCCTCTCCTCTCCCTTCTTCTCCTCTCCTCTCCTCTCCTCTGCTCTCCTCTCTTCTCCTTTCCTGTATTTTCTCAATGCTCCTGCTGGGTAAATCCATCTGAAATGTATGGTGATATCCCTCATCCTTGGTTGCTTCATGCGATACTGTGAAAACAAAACCAATTTTAGCATCAAAAGATATTTTCAAGTATTTTTCTTCAGTAGGCAAGCTGTAAGAATCTTCAGCTGTTTTGTTACCATGGTGAGTGGAGTGGAAGCGATATTTCTAGTCAGAGAGGAGAATCTAGAAAATGAATGCTGATATGCAATAAACTAACAGCCACCATCCTTTAATGCAGGAAAGTTAAGTGTGAGAGTCAGCACCTCTTCTCAGACACTCAGGGAAGCATGTAATGGTGCATGAAGATTGGGGGTAGGGGTTGTCCATTGTCTCCTCTTTGCAAATTCTGTTTTGAATACATCCTAAGCTATAAGTTTTACTTTATTTCAAGAATGGGCTTAAAATTTGGTTGTAGTGAGAAGATAATTTTAATGGGAACAGAGAAACTAGATTCCAGTCAGTCCTGCAGAAATTATATCACCTTCTGTTTGGACCAGGGAAATTCATAAATTTTCAGGAGCTCAGTTTCTTCATCTATAAAGAGAAAAAAGAAAAAAATAGAAAAAAATAGGAAAACTTATAATATTGTCCTCACAGAAATATTTTGAAAGTCAATAATATAATGTATTCCAAAAGATTTATAAACTGTTAGGAACCAGACAAATATTTAATCTTGCTGTTATCATGTGGCAATACAGCACACAAAAGGTGTATTATTGACCACAACCTGAGGCAATAAATACAGAGTTATAGCTGCTCAGTGAAATTTTCCTCACTCTTTCAGATAACCTATTCTGTGCCTTTCTTGACAGAGTTTGTGAGATAGTGTGGTTCTTTATGGACTTTTGTAGCTATAACTATATTCAGGAGACCAAAGAGGTCTTTTGCCCATTTAGAGGGAGGTTTTATCTTCTTGTTACTTAATTGTAAGAATTGGTTATGTATTCTTTCCTGTTTGGAAATTATACAAAAAAGACATAGGATTGGCCAATAAACACAAGAACAGGTGCTCAAATGCATTGGTGTATAGGGAAATGCAAATTAAAATCATAATGACATCCTATTTCACAACCAGTAGAGTGGATACAATTAAACAGAGTATTGGCCAGAATATGAAACAACTACAACTCTCTTATTTTGCTAATGGTAGAGTAAAATGGTACTTTGGCAAATTTTACTGCATTTTCTTTAAACATATGCTTAACATAGAACCCAGAAATCCCTTGCCTAGGTGTTTTCCCAAAGGAAATAAAAATGTGTACAAAAAGACTATCACCCACAACTACCACTTATTCATAATAGCTTCAAATGGAAATGATCTAAATATCATTCCATAAGTGAATGAATACATAATTTATATTTATAAAATATAATACTACTCATCAAAAAAAATAATTAAATGCTGATTTACACATCATTGAAACTCAAAAACACCATGCTATATGAAACAAGGTAGAAACAAAAGAATATATACTTTGCGATTCTATTTATGTGAAGTGCTAAAACAGAGAAAATAATATATCGGGATACAAGTCACATAAATTGGTTAGGTGACAGGTGGGCTGGGATTGCATTCAAAGTAGGCAAAAACACTCTATGGAATGACAGAAATGTTACATACTTTGAATGATATGGTAGCTATGTGGGTGTGTGCCTTTGTATACTTTAAAAAGTATACTTTATAAAGGTAAACTAAAGAGCTTTTCAGATAAATGCTGAGGAAATTTGTGGACAGGTGGGCCCACCATAAGAAATGCTAAAGGAAATTCTTCAGACTGAAAAGAAAAACTGCCAAACGAAAACTCAGATCTCCCTAAAAACTTTTATATTTAGCCTTTGTCTTTTAAAACTATTTTTGGGGGGCACCTGGGTGGCTCAGGTGGTTAGGCATTCAACTCTTGGTTTCAGCTCAGGTCATGATCTCATGGTTCTTGGGTTTGAGCACTGCGTGGGGATTCTTTCTCTCTCTGCCCCTCCTCCACTTTTCTTTCTCTCTCTCTCTCAAAATAAATAAACTTAAAAAAAGGATTTAAAACTATTTTTTAAATTTACTTATTTTGAGAGAGAGAGAGAGAGAACAAGTGAGCAGAGGGGCAGAGAGAGAGGAGAGAGAGACAGGCTCCACACTGTCAGCACAGAGCCCTAGATGGGGCTCAAACTCACAAACTGATCTCACGGTTCACGAGATCATGACGTGAAGAGAAATCAAGAGTTGGAAGCTTAACCGACCGAGCCACCTAGGCTCCCCTAGTCTTTGTCTTTTAAAGCTATTTTGTCAAAACTAGGGTTTCATGTTGGTAATTTTCAGTTTCATTACTTTAAAGATGTCATCCATTAACTTTGTGTTTCCATTATTTCTGATGAAATGTCAGTTATTCTTACTGTACGGTCTATGAATGTGAAAAGTCACTTTTCTCTGATGCTTTTAAAATTCTCCTCATTTTTAGTGTTTAGCCTTGGCTACAATATACATGAATGTGGTTTTCAGTGGTTATCTTCCTTGGGCATTGCCAAACTTCTTAGATTTCTGGATTGATATCTTTTATCAGTTTTGATAAACTTAGCTCAGTATCTCTTCTGATCCTTTTCTATTTCATTCTCCTTTCTTTCTGGAAATCTAGTGTCAAGTATGGTGGGTTTATTTGATTTCCTACACGTCTCTGATACTATGTTTGATTTCTTCTTCTTTGCTTTATTTTGATGTTTTATGATTTGAATACTTATTTACCTTTTTTCAAGTTTGGTGATGATTTTTTTCTGCCATGTCAAGTGTGTTGTAAATGTTATTATATATTTTGTTGATACTTTTAATCTTTTAGTTCTGTGCCTATTTAGTTTTAGTTTAAAGCCATTGTTTCTTTGCTGAAATCTCTGTCCACACCTTCTAACCATCTTTTCCTATAAATTAATAATCCTTGTCTTCGGTAGTTCTATCATTTAGTTAGTTAATTGTTAATGATATCATTTAGTTAATTGTTAATGATTTTATCTTAGCCTTTAATTTTGGTTTCTTTTCTTTTTGAAGTTTATTTATTTTGAGAGAGAGCGAGCACACACGCACGTGAGTGAGGGAGGGATAGAGAGAGAGGGAGAGAGAGAATCCCAAGCAGGCTCCACGCTGTCAGTGCAGAGCCCGATGCTGGACTCGATCTCACCAACTGTGAGATCATCACCTGAGCCGAAATCAGGAGTCAGATACTTAAACAACTGAGCCACCCAGGCACCCCTCAACACTGAACGTATTGAGTTGACAGAGGGACTGCGTCTATTTGTAGCTTGAGTTGTATTCAGCTTAGCTCTAATTTCAACTCCAGTGATGCCCTGTTTTTCAGCTCTGCTCTGCCTCAGTTAACTTAGAAAATTCCAGGGGAGAAGAACTGTCAAGTCAGGATAACCTTTGTGTGTGTGTGTGTGTGTGTGTGTGTGTGTGTGTGAGGCTCTTCCAGTTACCAGCAAGATTTTCCAGGCAACAATGTTACTAAAAGTTTGGCCATTTTCTCCTGGTCCTAGGAAGGTCTCTCTAGTTTCAGCAGTCACATATGCTTCATAGTTTAGGCAAAAGTGGCCCTAGTTTAGGCAGCTGTCTCTCTTTGCTCCCCAAAGAAGGCCTTATTCTCTCCATAATTTATTTAATTTAGATTTGTTTGCATACATAGCTCTTGGTGGTGTTAAAGAGAAGCATGCTTTTATTTTACCCAGTGTTTTCTTGTTTCAATGGGAGCAAGAGACTTTCACATGAACTCAGTTACTATTTTTATTTTGCACTTTGCTTTCTTCTTTATCTTTAACAGTGTATGTCTCACCTTATCTTCCTGAAGTGGACAGGTCTCTAAATTAGTGCATGTAACTCTGCTGCATTGTCTCCAGTGGCTGAATGATATCTCACGTTCTGGCAACACCAAAATATATGGTGGCCAAAAGGATGGGATGAACAACCATACACATTTGAGAGATACATTTGTCTCATACCTTGGTGTGATTATTTCCTTTGGTAAATAACTAGGATGGGGATTGTTGACTCAGAAAGAACATTAATTTTAACTGGTTGTAAATATATCCATATTGTACTTATAAATACTAAAAATATTAATAAGTTATTCAAAAATTTTATGCATGCTGCTTGCTCCAAACTCCTATCCTTCTCACCACTGTTGTATCTCATTGTTTTAAATTTCGCCAAATTGATGGGGACAAATTTCTTCGCTCACTTTTTTCCTTTAATATTTTCTTGTTTTGTTAGTGAATATCGCCTTTACTAGTAGCCAGTAGTGGAGCTTCATCTGTGGACCGTTTACCTTTGCCCGATGCTCCTTGTATTCCCTGATGATTTTTTCCCCTGAAGACTGTGGATATGTTAACATACTTACTGTTAGTTATTTCTATGCCTGTATCCTTGCTAGGTTGGGAGCCTACTGACATTATGTAAAAATTTATATTAACTTTTTAAATTTATTTTATTTTTTTATTTATTTTTTTAAGGTTTATTTATTTTTGAGACAGAGAGAGACAGAGCATGAAAGGGGGGAGGGCCAGAGAGAGAGGGAGACACAGGCTCCAGGCTCCGAGCTGTCAGCACAGAGCCTGATGCGGGGCTCGAACTCACGGAGCGTGAGATCATGACCTGAGCCGAAGTCGGATGCTCAACTGACTGAGCCACCCAGGCACCCCTATATTAACTTTTTTATATCCAAGAAAATTATAGTCACCTAAAGTAGACATTCGAATATTGGCTGAATGAAATGGACAGAATGCTATATTCCACAATTATTCCTTTAATAAATAATGTGTACCCTAGGTGTCCTATTACATACACAATTGGCTTGTTGCATTAGGCTCCAAGTCTTTTCTACCTTCTGTTTTGGTAATTGTGGTTATCAGTGTGCTTTTCAGTGAACCACACCATTATGGGTCTGTTTTTTTAAGTATTTTTAAAAATTTATTAATTTTTTATATTAATTTTTATAAAAAATTTGTAAATTTTTAAATATTTATTTTGAGAGAGAGAGCACAAGTGGGGGCGGGGCAGAGAAAGAGGCAGACAGAGAACCCTAAGCAGGCTCTGCGCTGACAGCAGTGAGCTTCATGTGGGGCTCAAACTCATGAACCGTGAGATCATGTCAGATGCTTAACCCAGGCGCCCAAGTAACTCTTAAGCCCCAGCTGCCTCGTCCTCTGGACTGCCCTCAATGGCCGTAAAAGCATTGCCTATCAGTTACTAATGATCTGCCTTTTTCTGGTGTATCACTTGTTCTTTCTCACATGATCATCGCTCATACTTACAAATACAGACATGACGTAAGAACCCTACAGACCTGAGTTTGATCAAGGCACCTACTTAGAGTCTGATGATAAACCATATTTCAGCCTTATTGAATCCAGTTAAAAAGAACTCTCTTGCTAGTATGTATATGTAGAGACATGACCCTAATACGTTTATATTTCTATCGTTGAAAGCTACCCATGAGACACGTCGGTTGAAAAACTCCACTGAGAATGGCGGAACATCGCAATTGAAGCAGACGTTTTCCTGAAAGAGCATCAGGTGTTCATGCTGTAGTTTCCTATGGAAACAGCTGTTGCTAGCAGAGTCGGGATACACCCGTGTCTTGATGGGTTATTGAATGTGTGGAGAAGATGCAAATCTCAGCATACAATTCCAGGTGTGCAAAAGACACAATTTTTTTCCCATTCAACTTAATATTTCATTCAAAGCTTCTGTTTTGTTAAAACAGAGTACCGTTAAAATTTACACCTTTCATATTGGGACACAGCCATACAGTTACACACATTGCAAATAACTGGGGCCAGGGAGAGTGTGGAGATTGGGTAGAATACGTTTCTTATGTTTCTTATTCATTGGTCCACATATGTCGCTGAATACTTTCACCCTAAAGGCTAATCCCACTTTCCTGTCCTGCCATACCTGGGTCCTTAGTTAATGAGTGGAGAACCACTCATTATGAGAATGAACACAAAAGATAATATTAAGAGGGAGAGGGAAGATAAAATCAACAAGGTGATAAGAAATTCACTAGTGAATACTGTGAATTACTTGCTTTTCAATAAATATAGACACAATAAAACAGATGTAAGTTTTTCCTCAAATAATAGGGCTCACTAACTTGCATTCCAAAATTGCCTTTTCGAATTGGAGAGATAGAAGCAGTTTACGCAAGATGCAGAAATATGTGCATACCAAAAATAATTGAAATATGTAGTCAGTTACTTTGGGTGAATACTGCTGTTCCTTCACGATTTGTAGCAAAAAAAAAAAAGTAGATTGATTTTTTTTTTTCCAACAAAATTAGCAAGGTTGGATATAGAAAATCTGGATGTATCACGGACGCGTGTCACACATGGGAATATCTTCGTTTATGCCTACAGCAGGAAAAAAATGTGTGGAAACTACTATTTTATAGAGCGAAATGTAATGGGGTGTGACAGATGACAGATCCCAGTTGTAACAAACAAATGAGTTAGGAAGCATACATTTAACTAGACTCATCAAGAAAAAGTTTTCAGGAAATAAATGGACAGAAGTAAAACAGATGGATTGTTTGTCTTTCAATTGAATATGTACATTTCATTGTCTCCTTTGTATTTACTTAAAAACATGCGTTTAATGGGAACTAGATATCCAGGCATGGGAAACGAGGTCCTGTG
Source organism: Prionailurus viverrinus (assembly GCF_022837055.1). Classification (NCBI taxonomy): domain Eukaryota; kingdom Metazoa; phylum Chordata; class Mammalia; order Carnivora; family Felidae; genus Prionailurus; species Prionailurus viverrinus. The sequence goes on along the minus strand of NC_062561.1, from coordinate 78,589,627 downwards.
AACGTCAGGCAGCAGTAACTATGGGTAAGTGCAGGACCGTGTCATGTTCTGCATTAAACCGTAATGAATGTGCTCACCGGCCATCCATTGTTATTAGCTTAAATTCCAAAATCTCGTGAGGTGCCAGTCAACTGGCCAAGACTGCCTCATGTGTGCCTCTTGATTATACCATCGTGAAGATGAGGATCACGTCTCTGTCTGTAGATGGAGGCGGCCATTATTTCCCAAAAGTAGTGAAGACGTTAACAGGAAAGAGACCAGATACTGCTTATCCAAAATATGAAAAAGGTCTATTACATAGGATCACAAAAACTGTAACACTTGAAATCACATCAGTAAATTGATCCAGATTGATTCTTTTTCTGAAAAATTGATTCTGCCACATATGTACACATCATAATTTATTTGGCCAGCCTTTTTTTATACGGCTTATTAGATCATGCTTCCCCACCCCTTTGATGTTTGCTGTTATGCTAAAAATTCTAACGGACATCCTTGAACATAACGTTTTTGTTTTGTAGCAATATTTTTTTTCAGACTGTTCCGTGGAAAAGACCATTTTTGAATCACATGTGCTTATTTTACATTTTGATATATATTGATAAGCTGGTCTCCGGAAAGGTTCTTTAAGTTTATACAACCATCCACAGTGCTTGGGGGAGACCATTTGTACTCCCTGTTAAGAGCACTCTGGCAGGAGAGGGTGATATTCGAAGATGGTATGAGAGCAGTGAAAATTCAAGAAGGGAGAGTAGTCTTGTGGCTGGGACTATTACTGCTTATTTTGTGGTTCTGTATACAGTGTGGTCCCTCTACTAACATTTGGAGTTGGAAGAATAAGAGATTAATTAGAAAAATTACAATACAGAACAACTGCTTTGAGAGTTGGAAGTGAATCAGGGTGAATGAAAGGATTACGAAATGGTAGAAAGGCAAACTTAAATTTCAGAAGCATGAATCTGCAGTAGAACAAGCCACCACAATTCTGCTTCTTCCTTGTGAACTACAAACACCAAAGAACAAATGAATTGCTGCTGATAAAGTAGTGTGAGGTCTCCAGTGGGTCACTGTATTCTGAGCTCATGGACAGGGCTGGCTAGGGGGAATTTAGGCATCTGGGATACTGGAGAAGGTACCATTGAAATAATTAGAGCATCTAAGACAGTCACCAGCATAGCCAATAACATAAGCACTGGGCTGGGGACACTGGGGAAAGGTTAAGAATTGAGCATGTTCCGGGGCGCCTGGGTGGCGCAGTCGGTTAAGCGTCCGACTTCAGCCAGGTCACGATCTCGCGTTCCTTGAGTTCGAGCCCCGCGTCGGGCTCTGGGCTGATGGCTCAGAGCCTGGAGCCTGTTTCCGATTCTGTGTCTCCCTCTCTCTCTGCCCCTCCCCCGTTCATGCTCTGTCTCTCTCTGTCCCAAAAATAAATAAACGTTGAAAAAAAAAATTAAAAAAAGAATTGAGCATGTTCCTAACTAGACCCAAAATTCCTAAGGGAATGCTTCATAGTGCCCACCAAGCCAGACTTGCGTATTTAGTGCTTAGTAAGTATCTGTGAATAGTATTTTCTTCAAAGACATCTAGAAGGATCACCAACAAGGTGGGGCAGGCACCTGAAAGAGACACACTCACTGCTCAGGGTTTTTAACCTAGAACAGAGGGTAGGTGGAAGATTTCAGTATGGAGACACAGCAGAAGGAAAGAGCCGGGGAGATGGTGGGGGCTGTCCACTGCTTCATAGAACCCTCCCTGTAAACTTTTACTCATTCAGAAATGTACAATATCCAGAGTATGGTTGTGGAAAGGCCATGTTGATTGGGACCTGGATAGGCTGAACAGAAATGCAGCCAAGGCACGGACATAGAAGCAGAGCAGGAAAACAGTTTCTTACCAGAATACGATGGAAAAGATGAAGGTTTTCAGAGAAATCCTAGAGACAACTTATATTTTCAAAGCTATGGAAGAGGTGCTCAGAGCTAAAGTTTTCCATTCTTGAAGTATCTGGGAGTCTTCAGTGGCATACCTTTTCACGTAGGGTTTTTGTGCTAAGATGAAATAGCAAATATGTGTTAGATTAAACCATCCCTTAGAATTAAATTGGGGGGACCTGCGTGGCTCAGTTGGTGGAGCATCTGACTCTTGATCTTGGCTCAGGTCATGACCCTGGGGTCATGGGATCAAGCCCTATAGCAGGCTCTGTGCTGAGCTTGGATCCTTCTTAGGATTCTCTCTCTCTGTCTGTCTCTCTCCATCTGCCTCTCTGCCCTGCTCATGAGTTCTCTCTCTCTCTCTCAAAAACAAAATCAAATGGACTCTCACCATACCTGTTAAATACTTGCGTGTGAGGTGACCAGAAGATGAGACACGTGAGGCTGGGCCTGTGATGATCCTTAACACACCACCTCCAAGTCAGGACACTGTGAACAGTCTGAGGTCTTAACTGGAACTTTGATGAATTGTACATTCTAAGACTTGGTGTTTCAGGTGAGGAGACAGGCCCTGGAGCCCTGTGTGTGAGTTTACTAGAGAAAGGCTAAGAAACCACATGGTGATAGGAAAAGGTGGAAACTGAAGTGTAAACAGGCTTTTAGAATGAAAACTTTTATCAAGAGATTGGAGTTGTCTCGCCATCGGGCAGGATGTTTGTGGGCCCTGCACGCGCATCGTGTCACAAAAGCCCTTTTCCCTGAGGACTCGGGAGACCCTCAAGGCTGGCTAGCTGCTGAGGGGTTGGCTCTCAAGCATAGTTCTGAACTCCTGGTGTTATCAGAACCTAGAAACATTTGCAGGAAACACGGTGCCAGAAACAGGAATGCAGAGTTGTGAGTTGGCGTTACAATATGTCACTAAAATTTTAGAGAAATGACAGGCCTTATACAGGAAGTGACAGATATAAATGGAAAGTTTGCAGGGCCTGGCATTAAGAATTATATCTGGTCGCATACCCTCAAATTCCTCCGTTTCTCAAGTGATGTGCAGAGCATGTGAACTAGTATGAAGTGATGTGGAGAGTTCCCAGAATTTTGATGTTCATTTTCTCGCGTAGCAAAAACTGCAGCAAATACTTCAGCTATAATGCAGTTTAGAAAATCAGCCCTATCGATAAAACTGCTGTGGAAGCAACCTCTTTATATATTTTTTAAAAAAAGTATTGAAAACAAAACAAAAGAGGCTTCTGTGAGAGACCAAAGAATATTCTACACCCTTGCAATGATTGAAGCGAATGCAGGAGAAACAAGAGAAGACGGCGTTGCAAGGCAGAAAAACAGTGATGTTGGCCTCTGCAGCACCATCCTGGGATCCAGAAGCTGGGGTTGGTACAGGGGTGACATGGCCCCAGTGGACACCCACTGCTGTTCGCCCCGCTCAGGACTCTGGCTGGTGACCAAGGATTTCTTTCTGATGTAGGAGCTGGTCACAAATGGGCGGGCTTGAGCTCATTTGAATTTACTGCCTGACTCCTAAAAGACTTCAGTGGGATTCATCCTAGAAATAAACAAAAACAAAAACAAAAACAAAAACCGTATCTCCCTAGGGGGGGTCTCATGACGATCCTTGTCCTATATTGTGTCTAATTTTTATCTTTTCAATCCTGTGCAAAGACCTGATCAACTTTTTAGCCTCTCAGCTGTCATTGTGGCTTAGGTGTCTCAGTTTCAGAATTAAATGAGCCGTTTTCTGATGGGAAAAATGACACCAAATATCAAGCTCAGTTCTCTGGATGTTCCTTTTTAAAAACAAAAATATTTTGGGATAGATCCAAGGAGAGGATTTTTCTAAACCAATCTACCACATTATTCGCAGGAAGCCCAGCTTCCGGGTCATGTTATTTGGGCTCATTTTCCTTCTGCTCTACTGGAGTATTTAAGTTTTGTTTCATGTTTCCCATTTCACTATTTCCATGTGGATTTTTTAAATAGAAAATTTGATAAGTTTTGACATATAATAATACCTTCCTATCTCCGTGATATGAATCATTTCTGTCTTGGTAGGAATTCCCATTTTTCTCCCATTTAGTGAAACTTCACCCTCTATAGATAACCACTGTTCTTATTTCTAGCACTATAGATTCATTGATTTCATTCTTCTTCTTGAATTTCATATAAATGGAATCATTTAGTATGTACTCTCTTGCGTATGGGTCGGTACAGTGGTTTTTCAGATTCATCCACGTTGATGCACACGTCAGTACTTTCATCTTATTGGCAGGAATCCATTTGTTGTGTGACTATGACACAATTTGTTCATTCATTTTCCCATTTACTCATTCTCCATTCCGTTGTTTCAGTGCCATTTGTTGAAAATAGTCTCTTTTCCACTGTGAAATCTCTGTTCTGTCCTTTTCCTGATACCACACTCTCTTTGACTACTATAGATTTATAGTAAGGTCTAAGATCAGGTATATAAATCCCTCAGACAGATTTACAATGTAGTTTTGGCTATTCTAGATCCTTTCCATTTCATTTTTTATTTTAGAATTAAATATCTTTTAAATTTTTTTTTTCAACGTTTATTTATTTTTGGGACAGAGAGAGACAGAGCATGAACGGGGGAGGGGCGGAGAGAGAGGGAGACACAGAATCGGAAACAGGCTCCAGGCTCTGAGCCATCAGCCCAGAGCCTGACGCGGGGCTTGAACTCCCGGACCGCGAGATCGTGACCTGGCTGAAGTCGGACGCTTAACCGACTGCGCCACCCAGGCACCCCTAGAATTAAATATCTTTTTAAAAGCCTATGGCATAGGGGTGCCTGGGTGATTCAGTGGGTTAATCATCTGAGTCTTGATTTTGGCTCAGGTCATAATCTCGCCTTTTGTGGGATTGAACCCTGTGTTGGGCTCTATGCTGACAGCACAGCCTGCTTGAGATTCTCTCTCTCCCTCTATTTCTCTCTCTGCCCTTCCCCCACTTGCAGGCACACACACTCTCTCTCTCTCAAAATAAATAAGCTTAAAAAAAAAGCCTATGAGGAATTTTCATTGAGGTTGCATCAAATCCACAGATACATTTGAAGGCATTTGACATCTTAACAATTTTGAGTCTTTTATACCAGAAACATGGTACATACCTCCATTTATTTCAGTCTTCTTTAATCTCTCCCAACAATGTTTAATATTTTTTTTCAGTGTACAAAGGTTTCTTGATTTGTATTAAATTTATTCCTGAATAGTTTATATGTTTATGCTACTGTAATTGGAGCTTTTGAATTTTACTGTCTGAATTTTATTGTCCGAATCTTACATCTTGAATTTTATATCTTTCATCGCATGCATACCCTGATTCAGAATGAGGAGGTTCCCTTATCTCTTAGTTTGCTGAGAATTTTTTTTATCATGAATTGATGTTGAATTTTGTCAAATGCTTTTTCTGAATTTATTGGAATATTTCTATTTTTATCCTTCATTTTGTTTATATGTTGAATTATTTATTGATTTTCAGTTGTCAAGGTTCAGTTGAACCTTGCATTGCAGGGATAAAACCACATGGTTATCATGGATTGAACTGTGGATTTTTGCTTGATTTGATTTTCTAATGTTTGTTAATGTTCATGAGGGCTCATCGTCTGCAGTTCTGTTTTGTTTTGCTTGTAATATCATTGTTCAGTTTTGGTAACAGTTACGGTAGCTTTATAAAACGAGGGCACAGGGTTCCTTCTGTATTCTCTGAAAAATATTTTGTATATCAGTATTACTCTTTTCTTAAGCGTTTGGTAGAATTCAACAGTGAAACCACCTGGGACCAGAATTTTCTTTGTGGAAAATTTTCTGATTGTGAATTAAATTTCTTTAACATGAAGCTATTCAGACTGTATTGTGTTAGTTTGGTTTAAGTTTTGTGTTCCAAGAAATTTGCCAATTTTGCCTAAGTTGTCAGGTTTACTGTCATAGAATTGTTCATAACGTGTCGTGTTATTCTCTAGTGATTATAGAATTAGTAGTAATATCTAATCTTTCATCTTTATATTACTGATGTTGTTTAACATAAGTAGTTAACATTTGTTGTGTGCCATGCATTTTCAAGGTAACAAAAGTAAATAATTGTTGAACAGTCACTGAGTGCTAAGCACTGTTGTAGACACTCTTGTTGCCTAAACCTTGCGACAATAGTGTGACCGAGTTGCCACTATTGCCCTGGTTTTACACACGAGGACACTGCAGCCGCTCAGGGTCTCAAGGCCGGTAGAGATGCAGCCAGCATCTGAGCGCACAGCGACTGGCCCAGAATAGGCACTTGGAAGCTTGTCACCGCAAGTGTCTTATTTAGCCCTCACAACAGTTTTGGGAGCGAATACTCTCATTCATACCGCCTTTACAGATGAGGGTGTTGCATTTCAGTTAACCTGGGCTAATTAACCTGTAACAAGTCACAAACGTAGTAATCTGTGAAGACAGATTTAAACCTAACCGTGACGTCAAAAGCTTCTGCTAAGCATGTGGGGCTGTGTTCATTGTGCTTCAGGATGTAAGGGATGGCAGTGGTGGGTCATCTGCCCTGAGACTAGCACGGATGGTAACAGTAAGTGGAAACCAGTGCCAGAAGGATAGGTGACACACAAGGAAAAACTTTGGGGCTTTGGGCGCCTGGGTGGCTCGGTCGGTTAAGCAGCGGACTCTTGATTTTAGCTCAGGTCATGATCTTGCGGCTCATGAGTTTGAGTCCCGAGCTGGGTTCTGTGTTCATAGCGCTGAGCCTGCGCTTCAGATCCTGTCTCCCTCTCTTTGCCCCTCCCTCATGCTCGCTGTCGTGCTCTCTGTCTCTCAAAAATAAATAGATGTTAAAAATTTAAAAAGAAAAAAAGAAAAACTCCGGGGGGGGGGGGTCAAGACCCACTTTGCTTCCTGCATTTCAAGTATAGAGTATTTGGATTTTGTTTAATTGTGTACCACATGCAAATGTCAGAGGCAGTCAGAGTTAATCACCACAAGATGAAATTGTGGGGTGTCACAATTTGATAACTTATGGGACGTCGGGTCTCTTAGCTGCGAGGGACAGAAAAATCACATTGTCCTAAGCAAAGAGTCAGCTTGTTGGCCCAGATAGCAACCAGTCTGCTGTAGATGTAGGTTTTGTCTAGTTTAGATTCACAAGTTGTGATGATGGTCTGAACACACGGCCCCACATTGTCTACTTCTAGCTCTGCTTCACTGTCCTTGTCTCCCGTAGTTGCTATGGCAATCCAGCCACTGGCATATCCTGTGCGAGTACTGTTCTCTCTTCCCAGGAGTTCTAAAAATCCTCAGATTGAGCCTCATTGGCTCTTTGGAGTTCAGGCCCTTCTGTTCAACAGTCTCTCCCTTTCATCAGATGTGCTGTCGATGGAGAGGTCTGGGTTCCAGGCTCCCCTCTGGTGGATGCGAGGGAGTTTATATAGGACTCAGAAAGAGGAGCGAATGACCCCTTTCTCCTTTCCCACTGGAGATAACTCTTACCTAGGCATATTTCTTTTTAGTTTTACCACCTGTGTGTATCCCTGAACAACATACTCCGGTGCTATGGTTTTATCTGTGCACACTTGTGATTTAGTCCTTGTCATTGATGTATCATATTCCAGTTTACGGACAGACAACACTTTATTTACTCGTCCTCTAGTGTGCATGGGACATTTTTGGGGTTGTTTCCAGCCTGAGGAAACTATAAAAGTAACGTGGAGATCACACGCATATAGCCTATATGAAGGACACACATTTCTCAAGAAAGTGTACCTAGAACTGAATTTCTGGGTCACAGGATATGCATGTTTTTACATTTAGAAATAGGGTCAAACTGTGATCTAAAGTATTTGCATCCATGTACACCTGCTACCAGAAATGTGTGAGAATTCCTTTTGCTTTACATCTTCACTACTCAGTATTGCCAGATTTTTAAAAATTCTTTGTCCATCTGTTTGTATATAATTGTATCAAATTGTTGTTTTGTGTGGTAGTTCTCTGATTAAGTGAAGTTCAGCAACCTTGACATATGTTTATTAACCATGTGAATGTCCTTTTTTCTGAAGCACCTCTTTATTCTTTTGCACATTTGTGTTGGATTTTATGTCTTTCTCATATATGTGCTGCCAATTTCTCTCTTTCTACAGATTTAAGTAATTTTTTTTGTATTAGGATACTAATTCATTCATGCCTAAATAATAGAAATTATGGGTAGTGTTGCTTGTGTCTTGCTTAAACAATTACTTCCTATCTTTAAATACGGAAGGTATTTTCCTGTATTCTGAGTTTTATCACTTTCCCCTTTACAGAGGGTTTTAATCAACTTGGAGTTGATTTTTGTTTTTGTAAGGTTAATGTCAACCTTTGCATTTACCATATGTTAATACAGTTATTCTGTAACCATGTATTGACTTCAGTTATGAAAATGTTCATTGAGACATTTTCCACTATCTTGCACGGCAGTGTCTCTCATACATGAAGCTTCTACCTAAGAAGGATCTGTTTCTGCTTCTGTACCTTCCATTCTTTCCTTTGGGTTTGAATGAGTATTTGTCATCCAATACTACACTGTATTACTTATTACAACTTAATAATGAAGATGGCTGTGTAATTTGTTTTCCAAACTAGACAGCTATGAGAATAAAATAAGGCACAAAAAATAAAATTATGTGAATTTTTGGAAATATTTATGTGCAACTCAACTATTTTATATTGGGGAACCTATAGAAAGTTCTATTCAAAATTATTTTTAAAAATAAAAGTATCTGTGGCTTGGGGGATGGATCCAATAGGACATGGAGATTAAAGAGTATACTTAAGCATGGTGGAAAAAAATAAAAATAAAATGAAAAAAGGAACCTAAAAAATAAAATTATTTCTGAAAAATAAAGTAGCATTTATACAATATATCCATGGTCTTAGTCTGTTCCAGCTGCTCTAACAAAATACCCTAGACTGAAGAAATTCATTTGTCAGTTCTGAAGTGTGGGAAGTCCAGGACTAGGGTGCCAGCAGATACAGAGTCTTCCTGATACGCTGTGTTCCCTGGTTCCTCTCGTGTTGGAAAGGGCACAGGAGCTCTCTCCAGCCTCTTGGGAAGGACACTAACCCTCTTCCTGTGAGCTGGGCGTCTCCTGATCTAATCACCTTTAGAGGACCCACTTCCAAATACCATCACCTTGGGGATTAGCTTTCAACATATGAATTTTTTTTTGGGGGGGGGGAGACACAAACTTACAGTCTATAGCAATATTACACATATTAAAGCAAGTCTTTAAAATCTTTTTTGATTGTCAGCATTAAAAGGTAATAAGAACAGAATAATTAGTCTTGGTAATAGTTACAAAATCATTTCTTACCTATATCTGTTTGTAATAGCCTGTCAGTTCTTTTTCAGAAATGAAGTTTTTGTTTTTCAACCCACTGTTATGTATAATTTATTGTAAAATCTACTGAAATCTTCAAATCTTTAATGTATGGTCAATAATTTTGTTTGTTGAGATCTTTGGCTTTCCTCTGTAAACCCAAGTTTTTTGGGAAAATGCTCCTTTCAGGTTTTGAATTGACTGGTAGGATTATAGCAAATTCTGTTAACTGGATAATTTTCTTGTCTCTTTAGAAAACATTATATGTGTAATTATTTTACCAAAATGTTTTCCAGGTACTGTTTTTTAGTTTCTATGCAATAATCATCTTTCTTTGAAAAAAATTTTATGTAAAAAATCACTATAAATCAGTGGATTCTTATTTAGGATCCTTTTGAATGTTTTACCAAATTTATATGTTTGGAAATCATAGGCCGCCTCTGTTTCATTCTGTCCCAGTCAGAACATAAATTTACTCAATTAAAATAGGAACTTCATCAAAAATTCTTCTCACAATCCAAGATATTCCAAATCGCACTTACAGAAGTTCAGAATTAAATTCTGTGTGCCGTCTGAGCTCTCACTCTTTGATATGTTCCCTTTTTCCCTTCCTTTTGTCAGAGTAATTTTCAATGTCTTCTCGCTGGCCAGGTCTGTTTTCAGTAATTGCAAGTTGACCGGTTATCCAAAAGCTGAAGCTTCTTAGCACTCTATTCACTGAATATTTGGATTAAAGATTTCTAACCAATTCTAAACAAAAGGGGGCCGATGTTTCAAGAACCTGTTTACAAAATAATTCAGTAATATAGGCTTGATCCATCCACTCCGTTTCTGAACTTTGCCACTTTTGATTGGTTATCTGAATGCTTTGCTTTCTTTTTTTAATGTGTATTTATTTCTAAGACAGAGAGAGACGGAGCCTGAGCAGGGGAGGGGCGGAGAGAGGGAGACACAGAATTGGAAGCAGGCTCCAGGGTCCCAGCTGTCAGCACAGAGCCCGACGTAGGGCTCCAACTCACAGTCTGTGAGATCATGACCTGAGCGGAAGGCGGAAGCTCAACCAACTGAGCTACCCAGGCACCCCTGAAGGCTTTGCTTTCTTAATTCTTCTAGACCACTATTACTTATTAGGCTACAGTTCCAACACTTTGTGGCCACATATTTCTGGTGTGTTTTCACTATCTGTCAAAATGTTAATAGGATTATTTTTACCTTTCTCCTTGTAATTGTCCTTGTGACTTTTACATGGATTAGAATCTATTCTCTTTTATCCCTCTGTTGCAGGAGGTGAAGGGACGGCCCTGGGGTAGGGAGGCTTTGCCCATTTCCTGGCTGGCTCCTGGGCTCCCTGCTCTGTTGTCCTCCTGCAGATTTACAGTCTGGCCTCCCTTCTCTCAGGCAGCTGTTCCTTGGTGTCTCAAAATGAGGTCTTTTCCAGGTCTTTTTTCCCCTTCTGCCCCATGCTGCACCCCCAGAGCTCATGGGCTTTGCTGCCTGGGAGCTGCCTCTCATCTTGCTTCTCGGGACTTCTGGGACCCGCTCCTCCTGGGAGTCTCCCCTTTGGGCCGTCGGCATCTTCTCTCCCTCGTCCTCCTTCTCTGCTCAGTTTGGACTTTGGCTCTCTCATTGTCCCTTGGCACGAGTGACCATCTCGTCTTCTGGAGGAAAGCATTTGTGGGAATTTCAAAGGCTCTGGACCCCTTTCTGCAGGTGGCACTGTTCGAAGCCCTGCCCCCCTGGGTATTTGTGCTCGGCAGCAGCAACTGGCCGGCAAGCCTGGAGGGCTTCCTGGTGTTCCTGTAGCTCTCAGCCTTCCAGACTCCAGGCTCAACCCCCTCTCTGGGGGGCAAGAAAAGGTTGACCTTACAGTAGTTTCTGCAGCACTTACAGGTTGTGGATCAGTTCGTTTCTTGTCCTGTTTAGTTTATTCCCACCCCCCAGGTACTGCTTTATGCTGGTTTGACCTCACGCATATGTTTCCTGGGGTCTTTTGAGATTCTTACTCATCTAGCTGTGTGGAATATACCGTCATCATTTTTCCTTTCACTGTCCTAATTGATTCTTTTTCAGAAAGAATATTTTGGATATTCAAAGATTATGCTGCCAAAATGATCACATCGCTGGCTAATTACCCATTAATTTTCATTAAATGATACGAAGTAGAAGTTCCCATTCTGCCTTTCAAACCCACCCCTCCGAGACAGCCACTGTTAAGCTTTTTTTTTTTTTTTTTGGACTTTTAAAATATTTTATATAAACTTAAAAACAAATATATTCTGGTTCCTATGCAATGAAATGTTCCATCCCCAAATTTGTTTGTTGAAGCCCCAACCACCACATGTGATGATATTGGGAGTTGGGGGCTTGGGAAAGTAACTAAGATTAAATGAGGTCGGAAGGTAGTGTCCTTGTGATGTGATTAGTGCCCTTATAACAAGAGACAGTAGAGAGACTTCTTCCTGTCTGTCTCCACCAGTGAGGACAGAGTGAGAAAGTGAGAAAGCCACTGTTAGCAACCTAGGAAGAGAGCCCTCACCTGAGAACTAAATCAACACCTTGATCTTGGACTTTCCAGCCTCTAGAACTATGAGAAATAAATTTGTTTTTCAAGTCACCCAGTCCATGGCATTTTGTTATGGCAGCCCAAGCTGACAAAAAAATCGGTATATTTGCGTTTTTACTTTATGCAATCTCATACATGCCGTTTTTTACATAACAATCGATTTTTAAATACAGACGTTTAGAGATTACTAACGACTGTTAAATTACTTTGCAAAACAGTTGTATCAGTTGACATTCTCCCTAACAATGAATTTGCTAAGAATGACTCCGCTTCACGCACTACCTCTAGTGTTGAATTCAATTAATCCGAGATGAATAATGCCAGATGATTTTGTATTTAGATGAAGCCTGAAGGTATTATTTGAAGTAGAATGGTAATACTGTGACAAATATAGTGCTGTTTGTTCTAAAGTTAATATCTATCACAGTTCTGTTTATGACCCGTAGTCGCTAATTCTAGTCCATGGAAAAACCCGCAATGGGGGCGAAACTCTAAGAATTTGAATGGGCCTGAAAAAAACAGATGAAACAGGTAAAATAGGTAGTTAAGCACACCTTGTAAGTATCGAGACTTAGGGCATGCACCTGGAGAGCAAGCATTGGAAACTTAGTTGGAAAAATTCAGGATGTTAAAGGCTACGGGAAGGAAGGAGTGTCAGCAGGTTGACACTGGTCTGTCTGACAACAGGGACGACTCTGCTTTCAGCCTGTGATTGCAAAGCCTTAGCTCTCTAATAGTTGGGATCTTGCCTGGTTGGAAAAGCCAAACCTCCGGTCCTAAGCTAACTTAGAGAAAACGCTGGCAAGGAGGGGAGACCTTGAGATGTGTCCTGGCACCTGAGAGAACCCTGATTCCCAGAGTCCAAGCTCAGCACCCCCTGCCCATTTGTGCCAGAGGAGGAGCTCATTATAGTCAGGACGGTGCTGGGATGTAGCTCAGGGGCAGAGGAAGATCTGTGCCTTCTGACCCCAAGCCGTTGGTCCAGCATTGATCCAAATTGTCTGGAGGCACAGACTAAATTAGAGACTTGTAACTCAAAGGTCTGAGCCTGGATGCTTGTGAGTAAAGAAATGCACATTCATGGGCCAGATTCTAAATTCAGAGATTATAATAATTGAGTGAAGCACCAGCATGTGAGCAGAGCCCACAAATTAGAAGTCAGAGCACAGATTTGGACAGTAAAATTGGCCGGGAAATCAGTGCTCACCCCAAGAATACAGCTATGCCTGGAAAGGAGTTTACCCTTGGACCGTTCAGTTACCCGAGCCAATAAAATGATCTCTGTTTGGACCTGTTTAGGATTCCCCCCCCACCCCATCACTTTCTATAGAAGGAATCTTAACTGATGCTGCATGTGGCTAGCTGTCTCTGGTATAGTTGCATTATACAGGCATAAGCATCTTTCATGGAGCATGTATTAGAAGAAAAGATAAGTGATGGGGCACCTGGATAGCTCAGTTTATTAAGCTTCCAATTTCGGCTCAGGTCATGATCTCGCAGTTTGTGGGTTCATGCCCTGCATTGGGCTCTCTGCTGTCAGCTCACAGCCCTCTTCAGATCCTCTGTCTTCCTCTCTCTCTCTGCCCCTTCAATGTACTCTCTCTTTCAAAAATAAATAAACATTAAAAAATTTAGAAGAAAGGATCTGTGTGGTCCTGTTCAATTATTATTTACACATACACACTTTCACTCAATAAATGTTGATATGTGCTGTTACTCTGTTAGCTGCAGAGTAAATGGAGAAAGACATTCTGCCCCTGAGGAGCTTACAACAAAGTGTTTTGTTGTTGTTGTTGTTGTTCTTAGAAGAGCAGATGTATAAGCAAACACAGGCAGTATTTATAGGCATATGTCAGGCTAGAAAGGTCTACAACAGATAATGTTCATCTGATATGAATGACTCATGATGGGGTTTTAGGAAGTCTGTGAACCCTGCAAAATTATGGGCAAAATATTGAGTATATGAGCATATAAGTAATCTTTTTTGGGGAGACTCTGAAGAGCTTTTGTCAGATAGTCAAAGAGATACCTCACCCCCAAACTGATTAAGAAGCACTGCTGTGTAGATTATTGTGGAAACACCAAAAAGGGAAGTAGTCAGTAGTAAAATGGCAACTCTATTTAGAACACATTGAAGACATGTTCGTATTTATATTCCTCAAAAAGTAAAGAGTATATAACTCAATATATATTGGTTAAATGGATCAACAAACAAGGAGCTCTATCTGGAATGGTAAAGCAGCACTTGGGTGGTTCTATGAGAATGTCACTGGGAAATACTGTACCAAACCAGAGAATCCATTTGTATAATGGTAAGACTCTTCTTTTCTTTTAAAAGAAACAAACAAAAATCCTTGAAAATGTGTTCTTAACCACTGCCACATGACCATTTATTATATTGTTTTCTACTGTGATCTTAAAAATCTTTATTTAGAATGACATCTAATACTTGCTATCGTTGAATCATTTTCCCGGAAATAATCACTAAATTTACCTTCTTTAAAAAAAATTTCCTTTGTTACATTAACAGCTTCATCTGGTAACCTTATAAACATCTAAAACCAACATTAGTGGATATTATTTTTTTAATCTTTTTTTAACGTTTATTTCGGAGAGAGAGACAGAGAGACAGAGCGCAAGTGGGGGAACCATGAGGGGTGCCTGGGTGGCTCAGTTGGTGAAGCATCTGACCAGCTCAAGTCATGATCCTCATGATCTGACAGTTCATGAGTTGGAGCCCTGCATTGGGCTCTGTGCTGCAGCTCAGAGCCCGGGGCCTGCTTCGGATTTTGTGTCTCCCTCCCTCCCCCGCTCTCTGCCCTCTCCCGCTCACATTCTGTCTTTCTCTCTCTCAAAAATAAATAAACATTAAAACAATATTAAAAAATTAAAACACCCCAAACTGAGATCGTGACCTGAGCTGAAGTCAGATGCTTACCTGACAGAGCCACCCAGGCGCCCTTAGTGGATATTATTTTAGGGGAATGTATCTTCCCTTATTGGTAAGTTTGAAAGAAAATAGTCCCTATAACATGACAGATTTTGTAAGGATTCAAGTATAAGGTAGCTCCCTCTGTTAAAAGGGATAATTTCTTTCAGGAAAAATAATCTCACCTTGTTTTCAGGTATATGTAAATTAACTTGGAGAGACTTTCCATCTTTATAACAATCATCTTCCTATATAGACACAGGCATATTTTTCCTACTGTTCAAATCTTTTATATTCTTCACTAACTTCTGTTCATTTCTCCATATGGACCTTGCTCTGTGAGTCTTGGAAGACATGTTTTATCCTTGTCACTTCTTTACTTGCAAAACTCTATGTGTGTGTTGACATACATACTCAGCACAGTATTTGGCCAAAAATAAGCAATTTCTATGATGATGATGATCTCATTATGTGTGGTGCACTCACTTACATGCATTCGGTGGAAAGCATTCATGGAAGCACTTAAGTCTATATGTGCTAACTCTTAATCACAAATAATATTATTTAGCATTACATTCTCCAACATTCTGAATCTTGATATTGTTTTAGAGTGTCTATTCTAATTTGACTAACACTGGCCACTCTATCCAGTGGGGCCTTCACCTTCAATAGAAGGATTCATTGGTTGTGTAAAGTTATCAAGAGGGACTTTTGAGAAATGCAGTTTCCCTGGACCTCATTTTAGTCCTACTGAAGCAGGTCTGTGGGGAGAGGTCCAAGGTTACCAATCCCTACTTGACTCTCTGCCCACCAGCCTTTGGAAACCAATGAGCTACATCACCTTGGAAGTATACAGAGAGGGAGCAAATTCTAGTTTTGCTCAGTGAACCTAATTGAGTCCAGGTCAACTGAGGTCATCAAGAGACTCTGGCACATTGTTGCTAATTAAGCAGAGTCCTCAGACACCTGTTGGTGCCAGAACCTGCCTTTTTCTTTACAGAGAGGTTATATTAGTAAACTCTAGTTGGCCTAAAAGCTAAAGGTTTAATCTTATCTTCTTTATAAATAAACAGGCTACTCTTTATTAGCTCTTTATATTTAATCTGCTTTTAAAAATACAGTTATGCTCGGGGCGCCTGGGTGGCCCAGTCGGTTAAGCGTCCGACTTCAGCCAGGTCATGATCTCGCGGTCCATGAGTTCGAGCCCCGCGTCAGGCTCTGGGCTGATGGCTCAGAGCCTGGAGCCTGTTTCGGATTCTGTGTCTCCCTCTCTCTCTGCCCCTCCCCCGTTCATGCTCTGTCTCTCTCTGTCCCAAAAATAAATAAACGTTGAAAAAAAATACAGTTATACTGGTCAAGAATTTGTACATTATCTATGAATTGTGAAAGCATAACATTCTTTTCCAGATCAATAGGTATATAAGAATGCAATTTATTTTCACTTATATGTGGTGCATAAATAGTGTATAATAAAGTCAAAGAGGATGTGCCTATTTTTGTGCACCCAGAAGACATTCAAAATGAAAAAAGAAAATGTCTCAGGGTGGTTATATATTTGATTTATGGGGTGGAAATATTCAAGCAGCGATTCTCACCAGAAAAAAAGATGTTAGATTTCACTTTCTCTGGTAAAATGGTTTGGCAGATGTTAACTCTAAGGAATTGGGGCAAATGTTTGAGAAGACAACCAATGTATTGTTTTATATATTTTATAATGTAAAAACAGAGTAAGAAAACTGTCTCCCTTCTGATGCATAACAAACGTTGCCATTTAAATAGGAATAAAAGTACAGATTCCCATGAAAATAAGTCTAATCATATAAGAACTTGGAATTCTTTTAAAGATAGAAGCATAGATGCCATCCTGAACACAGTACACATGGAGTTCTGTTCTGTGTGTAGATAATTTCTGCAGTGTTCTCTTGCAAAAAGCTCATCCTGTTGCCAGATCCCTCAAGATAATGTATTTGCAACTGTGTACTAGTCAGCAACCTCCTGAAATGTGCCTGTGCTATTAAACTACTCTGTGCCATTAGTCACACTCTCAGGTGAAACCCACGTAGGAGTTTCCAGACTCCACAGCCTGCTTTTTCTGATAAATGAAACCTACATTCCAGCCAAGCTATTTGCCCTTCTTTTTTACTGTGTTTGTTACATTTGAGCTGATAAGCCAACAAGGATCAACATTTACTAACCTGGTTAACACCTTCTCTGAATATATTTTATATCATGTTGATTTTAATGAACAGTGATGTTCCTGAAGACAGACTTTCAAAGCATTACCTACATTTCCTCAACGAATCCCGACCACATTCAGAAGAACCAGTTTGCTTATTATACAGTGTCACTCATGATGGCACTCCATCCCTTCTCTCTAGTCTCGTCCTTGATACCCCCACATGCCCCTAGACTCTAGCGCAGCCCACTTGCTCATAAAATTCTCCCTGCTGGGTTCCTTCAAGCACCAGAGCCTTTGGACATTGGAGGTCTTCTTCAAGAATCCTTCCTAATGTCACTCCATGTCCCTGATAGCTTTCTATCCTGGGGTCCCTCTCAAAATCAGATTGGAGTCAAGCCCTCCTCCGAAGTCTCCTAAATTGGTAATCCTTGAGCGTTCCTTATTGTATTGTGGTTGCCAGACTAGTCTTTTTCTCTGCTCCTTGACTAAACTTCCCAAGGTCAGACATCTTGGTCTCCCCAGAGAACTGATGTACAATGAGCAGAATAGGATGGGTTGTTGGCATTTTACTTTCAGAGGGCGTGTACCCTTGAAGTGTCTTACTTTAAAACATCTTAATTCATGGGAACTGTTAGAGGAAGGCAAGGTTCAGATTCCTTAAAAACAAAGAACAGACTATAGTCTATCGTAGAAAGTATTTCTGTCCCAATTTAAAAAAAAATCAGATAAAACAGTTATTTTAATGCAGTATATCAGACTTTTACTAAGCATCATTGAAATATTTTGTGAGACATAATTTGACTAGATATGAATAACAACAAGATAAAAATAACAGTGCCTGGTTTTGGTTCTTCCCCTTGTTTGAGAGTAATGGACCTTTAATTTTATATATTGTCTGTTTTTTTAAAATTTCCCCATTCCTAGTACTCTTTGTGATTTAATCACACACACACACACACACACACACACACACACACACACACACACAGAAAGAGAGAGAGAGAGAGAGAGAGAGAGAGAGAGAGAGAGAGAGATGCTAATGTTCTGAGACACTATTAGAATTTGTGTGTCTCTGATTAAAATTAACAATGCAATACTGAAGAGAAATTTGCATTATTATCTAATAAATGTGGATATGTATGCTATGATACTTCTGACTTCAGTCCTTAAAAGTCTGGTTTAGTAAGTGTCACCAAATGGGATTTATAACATAAAATAAATGCTAGATGCTACAGAGTGGAAACAATGACTATATATGGGTGTTGGGATTACTTATAACTTTTAAAATTGATTATTTGTTGTAATTGTCTATAATGTATGTACAGTAGTTATATAATAACAATATATATGAACACACAAATTCTGACATTGACCAGATTTAAACGATAATTGTCAATTACCCGCTTAACTTTGTATTAGGCAGAGAAGTTAAGAGAGTTTCAGCATTTTCTAGTCCCTTAAAAATATTCTGTGATGAGGTGGTGATTCTCAGGTGAGGAGTTCTGAGATTATAAATTCCTTGAATATAAGGAAAAAGTTACAGTTTCATCTTGGATGCCAGAACCTCTCCCATACAGATGTGAATTAAGTAACTATTACTTTGGTGTGTTCCTAGAGCAGTGGTTCTCAGCTGCGGTGACCTTGCTCCCAGGCATTTGCCAATGCTTGCGGACATTTTGAGTGGCCAGAACTGGGGAGAGTTGGGTGTGCTACTGATGTTTGTGAGTAGAGAATATGAAGCTTGCTGAACCTTGTGCAAAATGTAGGGCAGTTCCCTCCTCCCCGCAAAGAAGAATTATCTGACCCTGAACCTCAATAGAGGTGATGGCTGAGAAACACTGTTGGAGTAACTGTGAATAGCTTGATCTCAATAGTAGTGTTGGTCCTTAGCTTTAAAATACATCCCTTAGGAATTTCTATGAGTCTGTCAATAACAGGAACATTCACTGAAGCACAGCTTCAGGCTTGCACATGAAACTTGAAGCTGAGAGTAAACGTGAAGTGGTTGTGTTGGGGAAGGGAGTTAGTAGAAGACGACAGTATACTGGACTTGGGAGAAGAAAGAGTTATCTATTTTAAGAACAAATACGAGGGTTCCTTTCAGCAGAACTCTTGCCATATTTTTCTTGCAACAGAAACTTAAGGTCTTTTTCATATTCAACCAAGGAGCTTTCAATTACTGTGAACAAGAGTTTGACCTGAGCTGAAAGTCCAAGCTGCCAGGCTTGGAGGCACATGGGGTGCAAAGGGCACTGGGTTGGGTGGCAGTGGGTTGCTGCACAGCTGGGCAGTGGTTGTCTGTGTGGGAATTTCAGCCTGAGAACCCTTAACAGCAGTCATTGTGCTCACCTTTTCCCTTTTAGGGTAGCAGGAGGGCTCCAATGGATTTCCCATATTCATGTTAAAATGGTAGCTGCCTTCAGATAATATTTGTGTTTTGGAACTCTGTCTGGTCTGCCTGTGAGCTTTCTGTGTGAGCTTTCTTAGCTCAGGGACCCTGTGGGCTTCCCGAGCCAAGCATTTTCTGAACTTTCTATCTCGCACAGGAGAGCTCAAGAGAAATATAAACCTGTCAAATTAGGAAGAAACAAACTGACAAAAAATGAAGGGGTAGATAGGAGAAAGCAGTGAAATTAAATCATGCCACCCAGGTTTTAAACAACTAAATCTAGAGATAGAGATAAGGGTAGATAGGCAACAGAGATAATCAAGAAAAAGTCATCTTAACATTAACCTAAAAAATTTACAAAATCCTTACGTTGAGTTTATAAGAAGAAAGGCCTTGAATTATTGCATTCCATCTAGATTTCATCACAAGGGCACAACCGGTTCAAAACGACAGGGAGAGAGAATCATCTCAGGATTTAGAATGTGATATGTTCACTTTCAGGTTCTGCAGAATCTCCTATTGCATAATAGCAATGCAGACTTCAGATAATATCTTCCGCATATATTTATTTATACAATAGAAAATGCCAGACCTATACTCATGTCCACAAGCCGACTTTATGTTGTATTTAAATCTGGTTTGGTTTAAGAGGGTTGAAAATTTAAATTTAAGAGAAGAGTAATCCCGATAAGAGGGGGGGAAGATGCTTTCTAAAATTTTAAGGGATTTTTTCCAAAGGATATCGTGGTCTATGTCACTCGTTGAGAAAAGAATATTTTATTCAATGCCAAAATATCTAAGCTATCAGAAGAGAGAAGAATTCAAAGACTATCTCTTCAGCTGAAGCTGGGTTCACATACAAAGCTCAGAAAAAAAAAGTTTTATTCCATGTTTAATCTTCAACAGAACCTCAATTTTTGCTTATTTAAAAGATGCTTTGAGGTAAGTAAGGATAAACTTGCCATAGGATATATATATCGGTTAGTTTCTATATCTCCTATGTAGTTAAAAAAATTTAACATGTTGAAATCCAAAGTGCCAGAATGATATACCTACACGAATGGTCTTTTTAACACATTACATGACACGGAAAAATCAACCAGCCCTCAGACTGCACCAAGCTTTGATGGTTACCGCGTACATTTTATATGAACTTAGGATTCATGTTTAGTAAAATTTAGTATGTATGTTATGCGCGGAAAGGGCTGCCTGGTTGAATCCTGCCCATTACGGTTTTCAACTTGCCATTAAAAAAGAAAAGAAAAGACCCCCTTCTCCTTGTGCCAACACTCACAGTCCCCCCTGAGAGGAAAATGAATACGAATGGGGATCCATCCTTTTGGTTCTCCCGAGATATTTACTTAGAACGATGGCACATAGTATTGCCCATGTGAGTGTGCACCGGACAGAGTATGTAGGTCATTAGGAAGCAGAGGAAGGAAGGTTGACCCGTAAGTGGCCAGGTGGAGCAAACCCCTGCCCTAGGTGACAGCTAGCGAGAGCTGGAGACTGCGCTGCGCTCCGGGTGTGCGCACCGGGGAGCTGGCCCCACGCGGCCTCCTGTTCCCGCCGCCCGGTGGGAGCGGGGGTGGGGGGCGGAGTGGGCAGGGCCTTCGGGTAAAACGATACGTTTGCCCACAGTTTCGTCCAGCACGGCAGGAGCCGGGAGCGAGGGGGACCCCAGGTTTTCCCAGCGCGTCTGTTGCTTTGCATTCTCGGAACTCCCGGAGCCAACGCTAAGGGGCACCAGAGGCTCGGGCTGCAGCGGCCGCCTCCGGGGCAGCCCGGCAGCCCGCTGCTGCGGAAGTCCTGGCGGTAGCGAAGCCGGACTCAGTGGGGGCTGGGGCGCACCCCTTCCGAGGGGGGGGGGTCCCGGGGGTCTGGGATGCTCCAGATACGAGGAGGAATCCTCCGTGGTCAGGACGTCGAACCGGGAGCAGAGCGCTAGGCGGCCACCCCCGGTAGCCCAGGTCGTCTTAACTGTTTTTTCCTGAGACCCTGTGAGGTTGCCTGTAACCTCCTAATTTTATTTTGGAATATGTCGCTGTAACATACGCAGCTACGACTGTAGATAACAGGTGCGCGCACACACACAGCATCCCTTCCAAACACTAAAATCATCTGACAATTCAATACACTGGAGGCTGTTGATCTCCAGTTGTCTGGGGCTCCCTAGGCACCTGCAGAGAGCAAATGTCCTCTCCTGTCTTGTCCAGGCCATTCGTATTTACTCTCTTGCCCCCATCCTTTCATCTGACCTCCATCATTCCTTAGTGGAGAAGGCAGTACCCAGACCCTCGCCCCGCCGGAAACCTCCCAAGTGCCGCCCGCCCGCCTGCCGCTCGGACTTTCTCCGGAGGCAGAGCGGGAGCGGGAAATGCTGTAGACATTAGCCGGCATCCTCGGCCGTGCGCTCGGCAATCTGACCTCGGTCAGTGGGAGCAGAAGAGAAAACCCTAAAGCGGCCTCGGAGCTCCGGCGGGGCCCGCGGGCGCAGCCGGCCCCCACCCCGCCGGCCCCCACCCCGCCGGCCCCCGAGCGTCCTCGCCCTCCCGCTGCGCCCGGGGCCCAGTCCGGTGCCAATGCGCCAGGATGGAGAGATCTCCGCGCGGGAGGAGATGACGCAAAAGCCAGTGCTCCCCCCCAAAAAAGTGTTTCTCCAGGACGAAGATGGCGGCAACTTAGCCGGGGACTGAAGATGACTGTGGCTCTCGGGAGGCCCAGCCCAGGCGATTCGGCCCCGAGGTCCGGGGGAGGCGGCGTCAGCAGTCGGAGCCCGGCCGCGGCGGCGCCCGCGGGCAGACCTGCGGCGGCGGCGGCGGCGGCGGCGGCGGCGGCGGCGGCGGCGGCAGTAGTTCGAGCGCGGGGTGGGGGGTGGGGGGGAGGGAGAGCCCTGCCGGCGGCGGCTGCCCAGGCTCCGGACTCGGGGAGAGCGAGCGAGAAGTAGGAGCAGGCGGAGGAGGAGAGAAAGGAGAAGGAGAGGAAGGAGGAGGAAGAGGAGGAGGAGGAGGAGGAGGAGGAGGAGAGGAGCGGAGCTGGGGAGGCGCTCTGGTCGCCGTCAGTGGGCAGCGGAGACGCGGCATGCCCCTGGCAGGGGAGAGCGGGCTGTCCTCAGCGGGGCCATGGGGACCCGCGCTGTGACAATGCCTGGGTGAGAGAGGATCAGCGCCAGCCACCCCGCCACCTCCACCATCACCTCCTGCACTCAGCTCACCACCGGCCACCAGCCCCTGCCTCCTCCGACTGCCTCTCTCTCTCTCTCTCTCTCTCTCTCTCTCTCTCTCTCTCCCTCTTTCTCTCTCTCTCTCTCTCCATTATTGTTTTCCACTCTACAGACGATGGGGTCGGCTTATGATTAGGTCGGGAGCAAGTCAGATCTTCCTCCAAAGATTGGTAATATTTATGTAGGCAAAAAGAGAAAGGAGAAAGAGAGAGAGAGAGGGAGAGAGAGAGAGAGAGAGAGAGAGAGAGAGAGAGAGAGAGAGAACCGGGAGGAGGGGATAAGGAAATTAAACCCTTTAAGTCAATGCATATTGTGGTGACACCGGCACAGGAGCCCTCACGGTGGAGTCGGCCAGGGCTGTGCGTTCCCAAAATATGACCAGGGGTGCTTGGATGTGTCGGCAGTATGACGACGGCTTAAAAATCTGGTTGGCCGCACCCCGGGAGAACGAGAAACCGTTCATCGATTCAGAGAGGGCTCAGAAATGGCGACTGTCTCTGGCATCTCTCTTGTTTTTCACAGTCCTGCTCTCTGATCACTTGTGGTTCTGCGCCGAGGCCAAGCTGACCCGGGCCCGGGACAAGGAGCAGCAGCAGCAGCAGCAACATCAGCAGCATCAGCAGCAGCAGCGGCAGCAGCAGCAGCGGCAGCGGCAGCAGCAGCAGCAGCAGCAGCAGCGGCAGCGGCAGCAGGAGCCCTCCTGGCCCGCGCTCCTGGCGAGCATGGGGGAGTCCTCGCCCGCCGCCCAGGCGCACAGACTCCTCTCCGCCTCCTCGTCCCCCACCCTGCCCCCCTCCCCGGGAGACGGCGGCGGCGGCAAGGGCGACCGAGGCAAAAACAACCGGAGCAAGGCTCTTTTTCTAGGAAACTCTGCCAAACCGCTGTGGCGCCTGGAGACTTGTTACCCCCAGGGCGCCTCTTCGGGCCAGTGCTTCACGGTGGAGAGCGCGGACGCCGTGTGCGCCAGGAACTGGAGTCGGGGGGTGGCAGCCGCGGGGGAGGAGCAGCAGGTGAGGGGGACGCATCCAACTCCGCTCTGGAACTTGTCAGATTTTTACCTTTCGTTTTGTAATTCCTACACACTTTGGGAATTGTTCTCGGGGTTATCCAGTCCCAACACTTTGAACTGTAGTCTGGATGTGGTGCTCAAGGAGGGCGGCGAGATGGCCACTTGCCGGCAGTGCGTCGAGGCTTACCAAGACTACGACCACCACGCTCAGGAGAAATACGAAGAGTTTGAGAGTGTGCTCCATAAATATTTACAGTCGGAGGAGTACTCGGTGAAATCCTGTCCTGAAGACTGTAAGGTAGGAACAGTGGTTTTTTTTTTTTTTTTTTTCCCCTCCTCTTGAGCTTTACTGTCTGTGTGTTTGGCCGGAGACGTCCTCTAGAGTTTTAAAATAGTTTTTTTTTTTTTTTTTTTGACTCTGGTTTTGTTACTTCACTTGTTGTTTTTGTGGTTAGGAGGGCCTGACTTGCTTAAGTTGGGAACACCTTGAGGATTGCCGGTGGACTGGTGCCTTCTGGGAATCCTTGGAAGCTCAGGAAAGACCCTGGCGTTCTGAGATGATAAAGCTGATGCTTTGCTATCTGTTACATCTATGCAGTTGGTTCAAACTCTGTTACCATTTTTTTTTAATGGAATTTGAATGCAGCTTGTTAGGAAGACAGATGGAACTGGATACTGATGACCCCAGATAAAATCAGTCAGTGACAGGCATGTGTGGTTTGGCTTATGGACCTGCACACATGTTCTCTCTGATATAGTGACATCATTAAGTTGGTTGGCCAGAGGGACAAAAGAAAGTGTTTGTAGTTGTTTATGCAGGAAGAATGAAAAAGCATTTTACTTGTTTCACAGGGGTAATTCTGGTTGTTTGGGAAGTATGGAGGCCTACCTAAGTGTATTTATTCACCATAAGTTTCCTGTTTTCTCTTAGACATTTGTATAATAACTGATCTGAGACTCATTATGAGTAGAAAGTTTTATTTAAATATCTGGTGATCGATGAACAGTGTGAGCTAATTTAACACACCTTACGTAATTAGCTTTAATTATCAGGATCCTCTACAGAAGTGCTAAATGGCAAATGCTAGATGCTATGAGCTCCTTAATAGAGTGCATTATATTCAGCCTCTTCCTGTTGAATATAATAATGGATATAATACTTGCTGATTGACAAAGGAGAAGCCAATGCAAGTTTCTTAAGAAATGGTCAATGTAATTAATCAAGGGCGCCAGTGCCAGTAGAAGTGTCTCTGTCCGTGGTGCTGAAATGAGATTTGCCCCAGAGCTCTGTTGAAGATGAATATACTGCAGTGACCTTTTAGTAGGGAAGAAATGATGACAGAATCTCAATAAGCCTTTATGTTTCATCCCAGGGGTAATCTCTTAAACAGCACAAGAAAATACTATTGCTTTTCAGAAGAAAAAAATACACCACAGTCTCTTCCTTTCTCTTGACTACTCCCCCAAGTCCACTCAGAAACAGAACTGTCCCTCTTCTGCCTCACTTACTTTGTATTGGGGAAGTGTAATCAAGGGCAGTATGGATCAAAGGCTTTTGTGATACTTTGACTAGAGAACTGGGCAAAGGGATACCTGTTTAAAATGAACATAGTTCAAGGGCTGTATTTTACTTTGGATTGATTAATTGTGCTTTTGACAATTAAGCTAAACTCAAACTAAACTTGCTTTGTCAACATTCTTTAAAAGACTAGAAATAGGGCTTCTTTTCAGATAGTAATACTGAGTTTACAACATTAATCTGGAATGCTACTTCACTAGATAAAGGGATCTTAAACTTTCTGTTTTTCTTAAACATACCACTATAACTCATGCCTGGGGATCAAACTTACTCTTAATGGCAGAAGTTAATGAATGACTAGCATATTTATTGCATAGTTATTTATTTTGACAAGATATGTTGCCTCAGAATTGTAAAGATAAGGACACTCATGTGTCTGCTAATTACACTGCTAATAAAAAGGTTGCAAAAATTTCACTGTAGTTATGTTCAAAAGTGGTAGCTTGTAATAATATAATTTTGTTTGCTTCCCTGAATGCAAACTTTTATAGAAATTTCTAGTAATCCCAATTTGCATAGGACAGTATTTAAAACATAGTCTGTATTTTCAATAGACGGCAACATATTTTCAGATAAACATGTCAAATAGATTTTTGTTCAAATACCCAGATTTTAAATATATGTAAATGTTTATCTTCTCCTTGACCTGACATAAATCTCAACTTTATAACTATGTTATCATTCATCGCTATAAAGTATAGTATAGGTTAAACTAACTTGTGATGTTGTAAACTACTTCTGTATTGTGTATCTGTATAAAATAGTCATCGTTAACTGCATACACAAAAGCATATTATACAAATATCAGTTCCTTTTCTTCACATGGAAAAGTAAATACAGACAATTGAATTTCTTATCTCCACCACACAGAATTTGTTACCCAGGATGTCTTGGAGCTATTTCTTGGTTGTGTGATTTCAGTTGATTTGTCAATCTGACATATTTATTCCACAGTAACTGTTTTCAAAAATTACAGTTTCAAATTTAAGGTGTCAGTGTTTTTGGTTGATAACTCACAAATCAATTGCTTAGTTTTTTAGTTTAATGTATGATTTGTTTATGATTCTGCAAAGGCCACAAACATATCCAAATACAAATTATGTTATATGGCTTCAAATGCTACTTGCACACATTTGAAAGATGTGTGTGAGTTATTTCTAAACATACTTATTTCAAACTTATAATTATGAAATGAGGACTATCATCAAGGGCCTTGTTCAGAATATACATTCTATGTGAAATTTTCCATATTTTAAGGTAGCCACAAAGTCCTAGGCTACATTAAAAGTAAATGCATTATATTTCTGGGATTGGTAATGTATTCATGAAAAAATCCAGTTTTGATAGTTTATAAATATATTTACAGAGTTATAGACATAAAATACTTAATGATATTAGGTATACAAACTATTGTAATTCATATTTTAGGATAAATATACTAACTTTATTGTACTGATATATAATCAAATGATCAATGCAGTTATTTCTAGCTTTTAAAAGTTAGGACATATATTAATTACCTTCTAGTTTTATATTCTAGTCCCCCCCCCCCATTTAGAAAACTGCCAACAGCATGTATGTGTAAAATTAAACTAGATTAAATTTAATTTCTGTTTAACTTTTTAAAAAGGCTTTTTGATCCATTATGTTGAAAAAAAAACCTTACTATTAATCTAATACAATAATAAGGTCTTGAGTCCAAAGTAATTGGAGATCAAATACAGCTTGGATTTACTTTAGCAAACCTTTGTATTTCAACATATAATAGAAATCATTTGTATCCAAGAAAATTTCTTACTATTCTGAGAAATAGCTGGTTTAATTTTTTTAAAGAAAATATACACATTTATCTAGGAAGTAATTTATGAAAAAATAAAGAATAAAAATTATTGCATGTGTCATTTACATTATAACATTCAAGCTGCTATATTACATAAAGCAGCAAAAATTATATGACAGTGATTCACAGTGTTTTTCAAAATAGTGTTTTTTGATATGTTTAATAAGAATCTAACAGATATTTAAAAAATTTTAAGCTAGGTGATATTATTAAAAATATAATGTTCTAAGATATAAAATTACGTATGTACATGATGAACATACTTGATTTTTTTTACTTAAATGAAGATTTTCCCTTAAATATGCCATTCTTTAGCTTGTAAGCACTCTTGAAAATCTGTATTATAAAAATTACAAAAATGTATATATTATAAAAATTAATGTTATAAAATGTGTAAAAATTGTATACATATATTATATATGTATATAAATATACTTAGGGAATACAAAATTCTGTGTGAGCAGGTGAGTTTTTGTTACTGCTAGTTTTATTTACTTACTATACCTTAAGACAGATGGTCAGCGAAAGCAGGTTTGAGGTTAGATTCTAACATAAATCATTACATCATCTGTATTTTAGTTCTGTCGGCACAAGTCTAATCTTTATACTCTCAATATATGCATTCTCATATTTTTAGTTTTATAGTCTCATATTAAAGCAGATTCTATTGCCTATTTTTATTTAACAGACATTGACTAAAGAGATGCTCTGCCAGTGTTAGGCATGTGTAACAATTCTGATAATTGAAGCTTTCTGTAATATTTGCAGGAACCACTTACAAACAGTAACCAATTTGATAACGTAGAATTTGGGTTACATAATTTGCAGTTTGAAAAAAAGGCATTTCTTAAGTTCTTATTTATTTTGGTGTCATGCACTATAAATTCTTAAGAAATAATATTTTTAAAGAAAATCAAATATCCTACAATTCTTTCTACTAAAATATTATTTTGCTGTTGATTAAGTGCAATTGAGGGTATTATGACACTGTTCAGAAGTGTGGAATGAATCTGCAAATACGACTTTTTATATTCTACCATTTAATTATTTTCATCTGAAAAATCAAATAGTCTAACCATGCAGATGATCACTTTAACCATTAATAAGGTAATTTATAAGATGAACACCATGATCATAATCATTTTTATGATCCAGATTTTTTATTTATTATGTTTTTGCTCTGTATGCAACTACTGATTTATGATCTGTGTTTTATTTTTATAGGGAAACACCCCAAAATTTATCTTAATATTAGATGCCTGTTTTATAGACTATCTTAATATTAGATGCTTGTTTTATAGACTAAAGAACAAATATTTTTACTTTGAGCTTGTAACTGGGTCAGATTAGTAGCTATATAGGGCATATCCACAAAGTTTCAATAATTGCCGTTATACATTGGTTAATCACTGTAATTAGATGAAGTTGGTGTCTGCATATGCAAGGTGAATTAAGTGTGAAGGAAAGGAGATCAAAGAATTCTTTCAGCCCAGTGCTCCCCCACATACATATCATAATACATTAAGATATCTTTTCTTGCTAAGTTGATTATGCAAGAACAAATATACACATAACTACTTCAAACAAGAGAACATTTGGTTTGAATTATCTGACCTGTTGCTTTAATTTCCATTCCTAATTTCCTGTTTAAATCTTTATCTTCTATATCAACCTCACATGAACTCAGCACCAAACATTTTGTCATTTGTTTTATTTATATTGATATATACTGTGGAGATGGTTCTTCAATATCAGTGAACATTTAGGCTGGATCATGGTCCTTGGGGTCACGCTGGAATGTCCCGGGGATCTGTGAAGAAGATCTTAGTGCCAAAGAGATTCTGATTTCATTGGTCTGGCTTGTGTCACGGGCTTGGCATTTCTAGTTTTCCTGGTGACTCTCATGTGATGAGAATGGAGCTCAGATATTTTTGAAAAGTGGGAGAGGTAACAGGACATAGCCAGAGTGCAGGGGAGCAAATATGTAGCAACTAGATTGAGGGAATAGATGAAAAATGATCCAGCTGGGTGAAAAGGGAAAGAGATATGCCCAGAAAGAACGTGGAGAGAAGGAGTTGGATGCAGAGAAGACCAGAGATTTGAGGATGGGCCCATTGGCTATGGCAATTCTTTCTTTTAGGGAGAACTGGGTCACCATACTAGTGTTCAATAATGGGCTGATCACATGAGCGCAGAACTCAATGATTATCTTCCTGAGACTGATCAGCTATTTGATTAGAGGAGCCCCAGTCTCATTACTTTTGTCTGTAATTTTAGCCTATGTAAATGGCTAAAGTTCAGACTTTTTAAAAAGTACATGGTTGGTTGTGAGAGAAAACATTTTGGCTTTTCATAGCATTAAATAATTAATTAATTTTATCAATCCTAGGAAATTATAATTCTTTTTCACTTCTATTGTAACGATAAGCCATGGTTTTTTTGTTTGTTTTTGTTTTTTTAACTTATTTCTATACTACTGTAGTAACTGCTTGACATTCATAAGCAGTCACGGATTACAACAGCTTAATTTAGGAATTAGTTTTAAGAGGATCTTATTGTTCTGTTTGGAAATGATTGTAATATGAATCATTTCATTTTTAACATTTTAGATTATAAGATGCTGTGAAACATTAAATTTCAGTTTTATCTCATAGGAATTAAATGTAATTACAATCCAAATAATGGAATTTCTTTAATGAAATGTAAATTTACTCTGATTCTTTACAACTGGAAACAAGAGATAGTTAACATTTGTCTTTCTTTAGTAATAAATAATTCCCAATTTGCAGTACGTATTGTGTTGGACTACATGAAAATATTTAATCCTTGGTTGTTTAAAGTGTGAAAAGGTAATGATTAATCCCCACCACCCCTCGGTAGTCTGTTTCTACATTCAATCATCTATAGACAAAATGTCGTCTCAGCTACCAGAGACGGTAAAAAAAAAAAAAAAAAACAAAAAAACAAAAAAACAAAAAAAAGTTTTACAAACATGGAAGTTTACTGTCTGTCTCAACACTGTTACTGATTTTAGCAGTGGCAGTAGCATGTCCACACGTAAAACATGATGGGTAAATGCAAGTCGGTTCTATGGAAATGCCTGGGGATTAGGTGTGTCAGCTGCTTCACTCTGTATAAGAGGGAAAACGGGCTTTAGTGAAAACTGTGTCTCCACCCTCCAGTTTTCTTACCTTCCTCTCATGGCCCCTGGAAGCCGAATGTCCCGGCCTTGCGTCCCATGGGAAACGCAAAGTTAAGGGGTCTTTCTTTGTATCCCTACCGCCATCAAAAGTGATCAGTCTCTTTCTCACTGAACTACCACTGGCTTAGTTTATTTGAAAAAAAAATTGAACTCAGGTGTAAATGGACGATCATGACAACGGATTAGCTATTGCAGAAAATGACTTGAATCACTCGTAAGTTTAAGTGCTGGAGCAAACTTCAACAGTAGCTGTTTAATAAGCTTTAGAGCTCATCAGGAGTCAGAAACTTGTCTAATCCATTTAATCTTTGCATCATCTCTATATGAGGTAATTTTATCACAGATTTTACAGATGAGTAAAGTGAGGACATAGAGTTGACTATTCCAAGGTCAAACAGCCGGGCAGTTTTAAAGATCAAGTTTGGGGCGCCTGGGTGGCTCAGTTGGTTAAGCGTCTGACTTCGGCTCAGGTCATGATCTCACAGCTCATGAGTTCGAGCCCCGTGTTGGGCTCTGTGCTGACAGCTCGGAGCCTGGAACCTGCTTCGGACTCTGTGTCTCCCTCTCTCTCACTCCCCCTTCTGTGCTCATGCTCTGTCTCTCTCTGTCTCAAAGCTAAATAAACATTAAAAAAAAAATAAAGATCAAGTTCACTTTGTCACTTTAATGTATTTTCTTTTATTATGAGCATTACAAACATAACCAAGGAGTGAAAAGATCAGCATAATAAGTCCACATATACCTCCACGTCGATTTAACAACTGTTAAAAATGTTGCTGTAGGAAATAGCTCTAGGGAGATGTTCATGCTCAGTTGTGAAGGACCATATATCCCATGCTAAGGTCTTTGAGTTTTATTGTCTGTATGATAAAATATCAGGCAGGAATTTTAATCAAGAAGGATTCTTTTGGGATGCTTTGTTTTTCTCAAAAATTAGCTTTGGCAACAATGTGATAATAGGCAGGAACAGGGTGAAGTAATGCCAGAGAGATCTGTTCAGAATCTGCAGTATTCCTTAGGGGTAATATGATGGCTATAAGTCAGTATTCTTCATCAGAACTTTCTTAAAAATTTTTTTTTAACGTTTATTCATTTTTTGATAGATAGAGACAGAGCGTGAGTTGGGGAGGGGCAGAAAGAGGAGGAGACACAGAATCTGAAGCAGGCAGCTTCTGAACTGACAGCACAGAGCCAGACGCGGGGCTCAAACTCACGGACTGTGAAATCATGACCTGAGCTGAAGTCAGACGCTTAACCGACTGAGCCACCCAGGCGGCCCTTTCATCAGAACTTTCTATGACAAAATAAATGTTTTATACTCCACCCTGTCCAATATGGTAGCCCCTAGCTGTGTGTGGCTACTAAGCAGTTGAAATGTGGCTAGGGTGAATGAAGTTCTGAATTTTAAATTTTATTTAAACTTAAATTAGTCTACATTTAAATAGCCTCAGTGTCTAGTAGCTACCATGTTGGGCAGAATGACTACAGTGACTATGAAAGTGGAGAAGAAAGGCAAGATTCAGGAGCCTTTTCTCATTTCAAACTTTCCGACTGCAGAGGAAAGATGTGATTCAAAATTTATAAAAAGTGAGATTATGGATGTTGATACCTTCTGTTAATTAATTAATCAATTAACTGATGTTTGTTTATTTATTTATTTATTTATTTATTTATTTATTTACTTATTTATTTAGAGAATGTGATCAGGGGAGGGGCAGAGGGAAGGAGGGAGAGAGAGAGAATCCCAAGCAGGCTCTGTGCTGTCAGGGCAGAGCTTGACGTGGGTCTTGACCCCACAAACCTTGAGATCATGACCTGAGCCGTAATCAAGAGTCAGATGCCTAACTCAGTGAGCCACCCAGGAACCCTGGTGTTGATACCATTCGAAG
Organism: Prionailurus viverrinus; assembly: GCF_022837055.1. Classification (NCBI taxonomy): domain Eukaryota; kingdom Metazoa; phylum Chordata; class Mammalia; order Carnivora; family Felidae; genus Prionailurus; species Prionailurus viverrinus. The sequence continues at coordinate 78,557,528 of NC_062561.1, read as the reverse complement.
AGATAAGAGATACAGAGGGAAGAATGAGTTGGAATTGAGATTGTTGAAAGAAACAAGGACTTCATTTTTATAGATAATGATAGCAGGAGATACCCAGTAGATCACACACCATGTGATAGGAAGTTTGGTGGTGAAGTTCACACTCTACAAATGCGTTTGATTTGGGAAGCTATGGACAGAGATTAGATGACTTAGCGAAAAATTATATGGACAGAAAGCCAAAGATGAATCCTGAGGAAGAACAATATCTGAGGGTTTGAGCTGAAAAGGGACCAGACAAGGAGACAGAGAAGAATGAGGAGGAATAAGAGTGAAGATGTGAGGGAGAAGGATGAATGTGCAAGAGAGAGGAGGGAGAGGGAGAAGCAGAGGAAGAGGGGACGGAGAAAGAATCACGAGAATGTGCTGATCTGAAAGGTATAGGGAAGGATTTTAAGAAAGGTGCAGAATCAGTCAAGAGTGTCTTACCTTGCAGATAGGACACATAGGATGAGCCCAGGACTAGGTCACTGGATTTGGCAATTATTTTCCTTATTGATTATGAGAGTAGTTTTGATAGATTGGTAGGGAGAGATGTCAAATTGTGATGGACTAAGGAATAAATTGGAGCTGAGATAAAGGCTCGTCTGAACTACTCTTCCTTAAGAGAGAAAAGAGGAGGAGAACGGGGTAGGTGGAAAGATGTGGAATTTAAAGAAATAAATATTTTATGATGCAATAAACTTTAGAATATTCATAACTTTTGATCTAGGACCCAGATAGGTATACGAGACAGAGAGTACCAGACTCACAAAAAAATGAGCGATGGCACCAGATCCCAAAGAAGAGGTGATAGGCTCCCATCTATTCTTAGCCTTGGGGAGGAGGAGAGGTTGTATCTGTGTGCATTCTGCTGTACATCTCAGATCCCTTGTTTTGTTTATATTTTGAACAAGAACAAAACTTTAATTTCAGAATGTCAGAAAACAAACAGATTTGTCATCTTGAATATGCTTAAATGTAGTAGGAAATTCATTTTCAAATAATATAAAATAACTACTGATTGTAAATATCAACAATTACATACTATGTGTTACTGTACACATTTTCTTTAGGAATGTGTTGCCCTGGGGTTTAATTGTGTGTTTAGGGAATCCGCTGAATTGAATGAGGCCGTTTCTTTATAGGATTTCTTTAAAAAATTATTGAATTAGAAATAGAAATTAATTTTAAACTGAAGAGAGAATACAGTATAATGGTTAAAAGAACAAATGAGGATAGTCTGGGTTCAGCTCTTTAGATTCACCATTTATTAGTTATATGTTATCACCTGAGTTACTTAAAATAGGGATTTTAGTATCTCTCTCTATAAGATGGTAATAGGGAAGAAATCAAAAGACTCCCATGCATATAAATATACCCAACCTAGGGCTTGATGATGCCCAACAAATGGTGACAAGTTATTAAAAGCCATGGGGGGAAAAGCTATGAGAAAATCAGTAAAATTAACATAGTCTTCTCTTGAGATCTCACAGACATTTTCTGGTAAACAACACTCATTTACCAGAGTTTTATAAGCAGACTTTTCATCTTGCATGATAACATTCTCAGCTTTATTACATCTACATTCCTTCTGCTTCTCTAGAAAGGTGAATAAATTATTGAACAATCCTACAATAAAACAGAAAACAAAAGTTCATCTGGAGAGAAAATATTCCATTCTTAAAGCTCGAGTTTTGCTCTATTTTAGGTGAAAAATGAACATGTGTTGGGTTTTAGACTGAGTGGATTCTCTTAGATTAGTCCAGGGGGATTTGAGCCCTTTTGTGCACGAATTGTTTTGAGAGGACAAGTGGGAAACCACTGTGATGATCTAACATCTCCTGGGACCCTATTGGTTAAAACAAAATTCTGGGGGAAACTTCTGTATTAAGTAGTTTGTGAGGCATTGGAAAGTGTTGCCTTCAAAATCCATTTTAAAAGATGAGGCTCTTTGCCCTGCTTTCTAGATACTTGGGTTTGTGTTTGTTTTTTGCGTCCCTGTAATTTTTTGCTCTGACCCACATTTACCCATTTAGCCATACTTAGTATTTTTATTGATTGGGAAAGGGAGTTGGGTAAAAGATTGCCTCGATACTGAACCAGAGCTAGCACAAAAGGCAAACATGGCAAGTGCCAAGATATAGAAACTGAATGGGGAGAATAAAAGACGGGCTGTGCATCGTGAGTGGGAACATGATTGCCCTGAGAAAGGGAAGACACAGAGAGACCCAGCAAGGTTCTTTAACTAGATAAAAATCATCATATGGAAGGGGAGACTTGTTATCCAGTACTTTGCATGGCTCTAGGCTCTGTATATGGGTGTTTTGTGCAGGAATATCTTTACTCTCTAAAAGAAAGAGTGTTCTATTAAAGGGTACAATGGAAACAGTTGCCTAAGGAAATGAGAGCACATTGCTACAGAAGATGTGCAAATGGGATGGGAGCGATCTGCGATCTGCTGTGACCCTACGGGGGCATCTTGCCCTCGTGTTGCTGGTTGACCAGACGATTTTAAATATTCCAAACAACAGCCTTCGGCATAAAATGAAGGACCCAGGAGAGATAACTTTGCGCAGTGAGATTGTACTTAGTGTCAATCCCTGTCAGAGAAAAATGATCTTACACAGAAAATATAACTATTTTCTTAGCCTAGCACCTTGCTCATAATAATAATACTTTGCAAAATAAAAGTCTTGACAATATCAACTTTAAATTATTTATTTTTTGGTTCCTATTCATATTGTTATCAGTCTGAATAACTTTTAAAAAGAACAAATCAACTACATATGCTTATCCTGAGGATATATAGGAATGGAGTTAGACTAATCTATAAGGAAATTTTTTTTTTTTTTTGGTTATTGCGGAGTTGCAAAAACATTTATCTTCTGTTATCTTCTGATCACAAACACATCAATCACTGTTACTAACTCTCAAGCAGGACTCAAAAACATGGTCAGACTGGGAAGGAAAAGGTGAATAATGACCTTTCTCTATTTGTTTTGTGGCACTTCTTTTCAGGCATTCACTCACCCCCCCATATCCAGTTCTTTGGGGATATTATCACCAGGAACAAAATTACTGTGTAAAATTGCACACTGCTATCGAATTGTACCCATTTATTATGTTTTTACCACAAACAAGCCCAATGCTGATAACTCTAACATTCCTATCTTGTTTATTCCCTACAACAATCCAATATCATGGGCAAAACTAGCTTTATCAGCAAATGGGGTGACAGTGACTGAGGTTTAGAGCAGTTAAGGAATGCGCTCAAGTTCTCACAGGTGAGTGTGGCATAGCCAGAATTCAAACCCAGTAGTATGTGGTGCTTAATATCAGAGACTTAACTTAGTTACTATATCACACTGTCACAAATTGTTGCTCATGTCTAGTTGTTTTGTTTTGTTTTTGTTTTCGCTTTTAGGGCGGAGAATGTGGGTGGAAAGCAGCTAGACTAGATGGAAAATAAAGTTCTTTTGCACATAAAAAGAAACACAAGACACTTCATCTAGATTTCTTGTTGCTGCAGCAGCTTGGTGTGGGGAATAAACAGGGCCTAAAAGATGAGTCAAGGTTCAGATTGCTGTTCCACCGGGTCCTATGAGCTAGGGGTGCTGCTATGCAGTTTGAAGCGTCACTGAGAGGAGGAGCAGGGCAGGTGGATAATAAAATGTAGCTGGCGAGTTTTCCTCTCAGCTCAAGCCACCCTGGAAGGAGATAATGGCTCTGTACTGCCAGGCTGAATAACACCCCTCTTCCTACTGTGTAGACACTGAGCTGGTAGGAAACATTGACAGGTTTGTCCTTCTAATCCAGTAATTAGCTTCTAATCAAAGCTGTCCTTCTAGTTCAGATCAACTGCCTGATAGAGATCTTGAGCTTAGTTTCCATAAAGCCCTGTGATATATTTAACCTTGGGAATCACAGTGACCCTAGATAAGCTGGGATCATTTGTCTGAAGAGAAACAACTGTTTTTAGAAAGGTCCTCTGAATCTTAAACCCTTAAAAACAGGATATCTCCTTCCCCGTAGTGACAACTGGGCTGGCTGCTAGGAGCCATTAGGCAAGAAGCTCTGTCTGGGGCACCTGTGCTTTCTGAGGCCGTGGCCTCAGCCCAAGTCCAAGGGAAGTCCTGGGGAAAAAGGAGGACACGCAAATGCAAATGACCTTGCTGTCATTGGAGCTGTGAGTCTCCCCATGGATCTGCTCTATGGAGGGCTGGCAGATTATGACAAGTTTCAGATATGTTCTGTGTGTCTCATGAAGTGTCTCAAAGGTATATTGAAATTTTGAGTCACTTAGGAGAAATGAATCCTTTTGTATCATTTCAGTTTGGAATTTTTAAACTTCAGTTTTATTCAGTGTGTCTGCAGATTCCAGTAAAGAAGAGGGCGTTCGAGTCTCAGTAAGCAAAATCCTTGTGGGCATAGTTGGATTTCAATGATGAATATGGATTATTTGTTTTTTTCAACTCTTATACTTGTTACCTGCTCAACCGTGGACTTGAATTCCCCTTTCAATTTTTTGCTTTTTTTTTAAAGATTATTAAAATAATTAGTTAAATCTTTAGGTATTTAGATATGTATATTTTTTGTTCTTAGGACTTAATGGATAAAATGGGCCAATCATGTATAATAGACTGTTTTACCTCCCAGGAGTCCAAAAGGCTATCTATCCATCTATCTATCATCTATCTATCTATCTATCTATTGTTTTTTGGCAAAAATAAGCATACTTTAAGAGTACCCAAACATTTTGTTCGTTGATTTATTTAGCCTTTGACCAATAATTTTCTCAAATCCAGATACTTCAAAATATGAGGAAGGTTTACAAAATCCATTGATATTTATAAGTCCCAAATCTTTAATCTTAACATCTTGTATGCGATATTAAGAACTCAAACCTTTTCATAATAAAAGTCTAAAATGTTTCCTTAAAGCTATAGTGATTAATTTTTGATGTTCCTCAATAATTTCATAAAAGGTAGAGATTTTTAAAAGGTCCAAATTGCGAGAGTAATTGTTAACTTTGATGAAGGGGCTCATCTTTGCCTGTCACGTGGTCCAGATGCGCAGCCCCACAGATGTGCTAGCTGGAGAGGAAACTGTCCTTTACTTCCCATGCTCCAGTGTCGATGCTGTAAGCTTTTCCTTGCTTCTATTTTGCTGTATCCACATATGAAAAGAAAAATAAGACCAATACATAACCACAGTTAAGACAAATAACATATTCCCAAAGACTTGAAATGGTGTATTGGTAATCAACATTTTTTTTAAATTTTTTTTTTTTTTTTTCAACGTTTATTTATTTTTGGGACAGAGAGAGACAGAGCATGAACGGGGCAGGGGCAGAGAGAGAGGGAGACACAGAATCGGAAACAGGCTCCAGGCTCTGAGCCATCAGCCCAGAGCCTGACGCGGGGCTCGAACTCACGGACCGCGAGATCGTGACCTGGCTGAAGTCGGACGCTTAACCGACTGCGCCACCCAGGCGCCCCGGTAATCAACATTTTTAATTCACGGTCTTTGTCAGAAACATGGTGCATCACCGCTGAGGAAATGATGTTCACTTCTCCAATATTACCTGTTAATTGGATGGATGTTTACTTTTCCCACAGTATCCACTTTAAACAGAGAAGTGTGAAAGCTAAGCAGTGCAAATTTGCATTTCTTTAATGACGTGATTATATTAATAATACTAAAACAATATAGCTAAAGGCACTATGCAGCACTCAACAATTTCCTTTTTTTCCCCCGAGTCAAGACTAAGGTAGATGAATTGTAGAAAAGGTGATTCGTGATAGATACGATTTAGGGGAAAAAACATATCTTCATCCAAATATATTAATTTATATTTAAAAAATGTTTGTTTTGAGAGAGAGAACACAAGGTTGGGGGGCGTGGGGGGGGGAGAGAGAGAGAGAGAGAGAGAGAGAGAGAGAGAGAGAGAGAGAAAGAAAGAAGAGAAGAGAATCCCAAACAGGCTCAGCGCTGACAGTGCAGAGCCCAACTTGGGGCTCGATCTTGCGAACTGTGAGATCGTGACCTGAGCCTAGATCAAGAGTTGGATGCTATACTAATTTATCTTAATGGCCCGACATTTGAAATACACAGGACCAGATGAAGTAGCTGAGTTCATGGTGCCACCAGATCAAGGAAAACATGTCATGGTATCTGAGAGTTCCCATTTTCTACCCCTGACCAATTACCACAGTATATGTTTGCCTGTGTAGTGCCGTGTCCATTCTGGGCAATTTTGAACTTATTCTTAGACTAAATTTTTAAAAACACCATGATAATATCTGATGCATTTCATGTCACTTGTTAAGGAGAGTCTCTCAAGGGGTAGTCTAACCAAGTTCCTGTGACTTCTCGGATTAATGGCTCAGGACTCTAGAAGTGCCCGTTCTTGTTGCAGAATGAGTAGGTACATCAGAGGGGCCAAATAAAGGTCCGCACAACAGAGAATGCATGCATTTTCTCAGAATGATCACAGAGATTATTTGCAGAGGATATGGTAATTGTCACCAGATGTGTTAAAGGATGCTGCATAAGGAACATTTTAATAATTTAATTTGTAATCATTGCCTCTGGGAATGCATTTTGTCATGAAATCTTTGTGTACTAAATAGGAAAAATTTGTGTAGGGACAAATGAATATTGCTTTCTAAAAAGGGATCTTTAGCGCAAACTGTTGTTGGATGGTCTGAGCACTATTATTATATGGCAGCAGTAATTTAGACACTGAGATAAAAGATATCCCACAGTGCACCTAGTTAAAAAAAGAATAAATAATCAGAAATGTCATCCTGTGTGACTCATAAATGGACATGCAAAAAAAGTAAATTTATATATAAACAGGATGATTATTAAAATAAGGAAAGGAGGGAATGTGAGAGAACACCCAGGAGAATACTGGCTTTTCTTTTTCGAGATGCACATAATTAAGAACAAGATTAAAGGCATGTAAATATCTTAATCCAGAAGCTGCAGTGCTCATAATGTGTTACTGAGAAAAACAATCTTGGTAACAAGTTTTCTTTTTCATATGGTCCCATTTTCAACCTGTAAGTGGAAATTAGATTTTACCCAGAGCCTTGACATTAGGACCACGCTACAGCCGCCTTATGAAAATGTCATGGTTTTTTTCTTGAAATACAGCAGGCTATAAGTCAGATAATTATAAAATACCAATTTTATAAAATATGCTGTTTGATATCTTTGTTACTGAACAACAGAGCTTTTTATACGGGAACTATAAACAGAGTATTTTATTTGTACATGCTTCTTTATGGGTAATTATGGGTTTGAAAAATCATAAACAGCAGTGTAATTACTCCATAGCTTGCACTGGGGATGCGTGTTTCCTTAATCTGGCCACTTAAAGAGAGAAATAACTATTCATCTCTGAACCTTTCCAGAGAAGCAATTTTTAAATCCAGTGTTGTTTCCCAAATTTAAGAGACTTAAGAAAAGTATGTCACTGTTTGGTGCTGCTGATTAGTTTATGAATTTTAAGGAACTGGAAAGACACTGTATCTTGATCATACTGTGCACCAAAATCAGGAAGAGATTGAAAGAGAAAATATTCCACTTCGTAGAAAAAAGCAAGAGAGACTGTTTAACAGCCTAATAGAAACTTTTTCATTAATCCAACCAGAAAATACAAGCTATAGATGTTGTTTTTCTTTTTTGCGAGATCCTATTCAGATACCTAACCAGGATGTTCAGAGCGGCAAAATTATTATATTACCTGAGAAATCACCCAGACAGTTCAAATAGTTCCCGAAATTCAAATTACTCGTAGGCAGATGTTTTAAAATAGCACTTTCCAAACATTGCTCTGATTATTTCGCATTATGAAATGAGCTCGAGTGTTAGAAATAAAACATGGAAGAAGTTGAACCCCTAGTGGCCATTCGTGGGCTTTCGGTGGCAATCTATTACTCACATAGAAACAAACACAAATCAGTACTGTGACTGCTTTTGTCGTCTGATTTGAAGAAAGTTTGACATCAATCAGTAACCCAAGTAAAGGGCAAATAATTGATATAAAGCAATTGATATAAATACTTACTTTGTAAGTATAAATGATTTAACTAAATGTTGCTTTTTAATTTTAATTTATTTCATGGATAGGCAGCAGAGTTATGCCCAAAGCCGGAGGGCAGTTCTATTCTTTGTTAAGATCATAATAATTGACAATTATTATGCACCTGGGGTTGGTGCCAGACCAATTTATGTAATTCTTTGAGGTAGGTCTGATAATTATTTTCATTTTGTAGATGAGGAAGCAAAGGCCTAGGGCAGAAGACCCGTAACTAAAGTTTATTCTAACAATGGTTTTCTGCTTGTTTTCTGTCACACTGCTATGGTACAGAAGCAGTCCTGATTTTCAGATATTACAGATTATTGAAAAGGAAGAAAAGCAGGTATCACTTGTTGCTTGAGGACAGTTTCCAGCAACATGTGGATGGTTTACATGATAAATCTATAAAATGAATTCTGTACGTATATACTCGCCCATTTGTTTCTCCCGTTAGATTTTGAGAGTGCTCCTAAAGCTAGGAGTTATGTCTTATGCCTTTTTTTTTTTTTTTGTCTAATCACTTGTAAAGAAGAGAGAAAAGAAGAAAAAGGAGGTTGTGATGGTTATGAAACAGCTGTAGATTCTTCAGTACCCCTCCATCTAAGGGTTCGTGCATGCCCACTCTTTGGGTCCAGGCATGCTTGTGACTGTTTTGTACAAAAGACTGGGGCATGTGTGATGTTCTGTGACTTTCGTGGTAGCTGATAAATGGCCATGCATTTTGAGCCCTGTCTGCTGAGACACGTGTTCTTGAAAGTGTGAGCTGGCATTGAAGACGTTCACATAACCCAAGACCACCCTACTGTAAGGATGCCCAGGGCACATAGAGAGGCCAGGGTAAGCTTTCTTAGTCTCAGTTGAACCCAGATTTTGACTTGTCCTAGACCAGGTCCAGGCACATGGGTAAAGCCTCCAAATGAGTCAATGCAAGCCCTTTAAGTCACCCTGAGCCCTTCAAATCTTCTCAAAGCACCAGATTCTTTAGAGGAAAGAAAAGTTACCCTACCCCTTTGATGTAGTTTAACTTTTCGAATCCACAGAATCTTAGACCATAATACAGTGGTTGTTTTAAACTACATTTTTGGTGGTTTGTTAGCAATAAACTAAGCGGTGTTCAGTAGTTGTTGAACGATCCTTCATTGTGTGAGAGGTTCCACTGAGTAAAACCAATGAAAATTGAACAAAGAAATCCCAAACCACCTATATGGCCTCATGTATTTTATTGAATTCTTTCCCTCTCTGGTTGGTAATGCTGCTTAGTTTCTTGAAGCTCTTACTGTGACATTTTTCCCTGCCAGTTCATTTAATTAATTTAGCAGCAGATATTCATACATTGACTCTTGTGACCACTTCATCATCTGAGGAATTAGGAGATGTATGATAGGGGACGATGCCCATGAGCGGGTTGTGTACAATATAACCAAAAAGATACCGTTTGAGGCTGCACATAGGAACAGCGCCATGGAGAGATATAGCAAGATCCTCTGGGACGTCCAGCTAGACCAGTTTCTTACTTCTATCACTGGGTTTTACTAGTGTTCCACTGTGTATCCATAATGTGGCAAATAAAGTGGAAATTAATGTAGGTGTTCAGTTTTTGAAACAGGCAATTTTAAAGTCTGCCTTATTTGGAATATTCTGTTGCAATCCTCGTATTTTAATATTTTAAAATTAAGAAACCATAATGAATGCATCCTCTTGAAATTAAATCATTTATTGTCATTTATAACAAGTGGGTGATTTCATGAGATTCTGTTAACAACCGAGTTTCAGGGCACCTCGGTGTCTCAGTTGGTTAAGCATCCAGTTTCAGCCGAGGTCATGATCTTATAGTTGATGAGTTTGAGCCCCACATCAGGCTCTGTGCTGACAGCTCAGATTCTGCTCAGATTCTGCTGAGCCTGAGCCTGCTTCAGATTCTGTCTCTATCTCTCTCTGTCTCTCTCCCACTCATGCTCTCTCTCTGTCTCTCTCTCTCTCAAATATAAATAAACATTAAAAACAACAACAACAACTGAGTTTCTACTATTCTTTAGGAGAAAGTAGTTGCATTTTCATGTATCTGTTACACTATTACAGTATCTTTGCTCCTGCACTTGAGCCATAACTTTGGAATATTGTAAACAGCATTTGTATGTTCAATTTACCTGAAATGTTTTGGGAAACATTGAAGGCTAATATTCATAGGAATCACAAAAGAAAACTGGGTCTGGTATAATCAGTAGCAAGTGGCATCATCCAACCATTAGGTAGAATATGAAGAGGTGAACCATTGTCACAAAAGCACCAACTAGTTTCCTGAATGACTTACTAGACTTTTTATTCAAGAGTAGTTTCCAGTTTTCATGGGTTATTCCAAAAATGAGATAATGTATTAGATTTCTTTTTTTAAAAAAAATTAACGTTTATTTATTTTTGAGAGCGCGCAAGAGACAGAGCATGAGTGGGGGAAGGGCAGAGGGAGAGGGACACACAGAATCTGAAGCAGCTTCCAGGCTCTGAGCTGTCAGCACAGAGCCCGACGCGGGGCTCGAACTCATGAACTGTGAGATCATGACCTGTGCCGAGGTCGAACGCTTAGCCGTCTGAACCACCCAGGTGCCCCTGGATTAGATTTCTTTTTAAACTGTAGATAGAAGTAAAGCAGATTTCCTTCCCTTTCTATTTTTTGGAACAGCTTGAGAGGGATAGGTATTATCTCTACTTTAAATGTCTGGTAGAATTCCCCTGGGAAGCCATCTGGTCCTGGACTCTTATTTGTTGGGAGATTTTTGATAACTGATTCAATTTATTCACTGGTTATGGGTCTGTTCAAATTTTCTATTTCTTCCTGTTTGAGTTTTGGAAGTGTGTGGGTGCTTAGGAATTTGTCCATTTCTTCCAGGTTGTCCAGTTTGTTGGCATATAATTTTTCATAGTGTTCCCTGATAATTGCTTGTATTTCTGAGGGATTGGTTGTAAGAATTCCATTTTCATTCATGATTTTATATATTTGGGCCCTCTCCCTTTTCTTTTTGAGAAACCTTGCTAGAGGTTTATCACTTTTGTTTATTTTTTCAAAAAAAACAACTTCGTTTCATTGATCTTCTCTACTGTTTTTTTAGATTCTATATTGTTTATTTCTGCTCTGATCTTTATTTCTCTTCTTCTGCTGGCTTTGTGGTGTCTTTGCTGTTCTGTTTCTAGTTCCTTTAGGTGTGCTGTTAGATTTTGTGTTTGGGATTTTTCTTATTTCTTGAGATAGGCCTGGATTGCAATGTATTTTCCTCTCAGGACTGCCTTTGCTGCATCCCAAAGTGTTTATTTAGACTGTTGTATTTTCATTTTCATTTGTTTCTGTATATATTAAAATTTCTTCTCTAATTGCCTGGTTGACCCACTCATTCTTTAGTAGGATGTTCTTTAAACTCCATGCTTTTGGAAGTTTTCCAGACTTTTTCCTGTGGTTGATTTCAAGTTTCATAGCATTGTGATCTGGAAGTGTGCATGGTATGATCTCAATTCTTTTATACTCATGAAGGGCTGTTTTGTGACCCAGTATGTGAACAGTCTTGGAGAATGTTCCATGTGCACTCGAGAAGAAAGTATATTTTGTCGCTTTGGGATGCAGAGTTCTAAATATATCTGTCAAGTCCATCTGATCCAATATATCATTCAGGGCCCTTGTTTCTTTATTTCTTCTCTGTCTAGGTGTTCTGGGAATTTACCCAAGGGATACAGGAGTGCTGATGCATAGGGGCACTTGTACCCCAATGTTTATAGCAGCACTTTCAACAATAGCCAATTTATGGAAAGAGCCTAAATGCCCATCAGCTGACGAATGGATAAAGAAATTGTGGTTTATATACACAATGGAATACTATTTGGCAGTGAGAAAGAATGAAATCTGGCCGTTTGTAGCAACGTGGATGCAAGTGGAGAGTGTGATGCTAAGTGAAATAAGTCAGGCAGAGAAAGACAGATACCATATGTTTTCACTCTTATGTGGATCCTGAGAAACTCAACAGAAGACGAGGGGGGAGGGAAAGGGGGAAAAAAGAGTTACAGAGAGGGAAGGAGGCAAACCATAAGAGACTTTTAAATGCTGAGAACAAACTGAGGGTTGATGGGGGGTAGGGGGTGGGGAAAGTAGGTGATGGGCATTGAGGAGGGCACCTGTTGGGATGAGCACCGGGTGTTGTATGCAAACCAATTTGACAATAATTTTCATATAAAAAAAAGAAGTAAAGAAGATTGAGTTTATTTTTCTTTCTTTGCAAAAAGAAAAAAAAAGTAGATAACTAATAGCTTGTATTAGTTACCTATTGCCATGTAACAAGTTACCGCAAACTTAGAGATTTAAAACTCTGCATGTTTATTATCTCACAATATCTGTGGGTCAGAAGTCTGGACATGACTTAGATATGTCCTCAGCGAGGACACATCAAGGTGTGGGCCAGGCTGGGGTCTCATCTGAGACTCTACTAGAAAAGGATCAGATAAAGCCCACGTGGTTGTTCGTAGACTATGTGCCTTGCAGACTGTGCACCGGAGGACCTCAGGTACCTGCTGCCCATTGGCTGGATGCTGCCCGTGGTTCTCTGGCATGTGACCCTCTGTAGACAGCTCACAACTTGTCAACTTGCTTTTTTCAAAGCCACAAGGGGAAAGGAGTCTCAGCAAGACAGATGTTACTATTGGATGTAATGTCATCACAAAATGACATCCTTCTTTGCTCTATTCTGTTTGTTGGAAGTACATGCAGTGGGGGCTCCGCAAGAACATAAAGACCATAACAGGAAATCATGGGGCCACCTTAGAGGACCATTTGCACGTCCATTACTTTTAAAGGTCCCTCAAACACATTATTCTTTAGCTAGTCAAAGACAGTGTCACATATTATTTCATCATCTCGGACAAGATAAATGTATGTTTTTATTTTATGTTGCTACTAAATCAAGAAATATTTGATAAATGTTTAACTGTAAATGGGGGAAACCATCAGCATTGTGAAATATAAGTACGTCTTACTCTAGGAACATAGGTAAGTAGAAGATTTATTAGGCATGATCCTGCATAGGGAAAATGGTATTTTGACTAAAGAAATTGAAAATAGGCATTTTTCAGCCTTCTTATTTTTTCTAAAATTGTTTCTGTGTGAAGCTAGATTCTAAATTTGCCTTGAAATATTTCCTTGAAATTTAAGGTATTTGCTATAATTATGGAATAACAAATATCACATAATTGCTTTAGAAGAATACAGTCTGTTTCCTAAAATACATTTTAGTGTAAATTGGTGGATCTTTAGAACCCGTGGTTTCTAAGTGGTGACTTACAATTCTCACAAAAAGATTGACTCATTCAGTCCAATCCAGCAATCACATATGCCTATTTATTCATCCTTATAAATCCCATTTGTCTGGAATGCTGCCCATAATACTAAGTTCAGATTAAAGGTTTCAGCAGTGGGATTTGAAATAAACATGAAGGCACTTTAGGGCAACTGCTTTTATGAACAGAGGCCTGGAAACTCTCTCCCTTCAACTCTCCGACTGTATTAGAAGAATTATTTCTTTTTTTACCAATTCTGGAGTGCCAGATATTTTTCTGAGGGCTGCATTTTTGTCTTTAGTCCTTGATCTTCATTAAGGTGGTTACCTAGCTCAGTGAAAATGGAAAACACAGTTTGGAGATAATGTTCTAATTTCTGGTTCCGATTTTATTGAGGACCTGGTATGTGTTTGCGTGGAGGAGTCAATGAAAGTAGTTTGTTGGGCAGACAGGATAAGAGTCAAGTTTACTACTGCCCTGCGTACCTCAAGTGCCATCTGTTCTTTGACATCAGAGAGCTCTGTTCCACAGCTTGCACTGGATCTTCTGGTGGTTTAAGGAAGTTGGAATGGATTACTGCAGTACCTCATTACCATATTAAAAATGATTTCAAGCATATGCCACCCAATAGCATCATCTCAGTATTTAAGGAGAAAACAGAATTAGCAGAATTTGTCTGGACTTGGGTCAGGCCAAAGTGATAAAAGGGTGTGAAGTTAAGGATCAAAAAATACATATTTCTGGGTTTTCCCTGGCCATAAATGGAACTGTCCTCTGAACATTCTGAACGTGACTATTAAGCTCTGTATATATTCTCTTTTTCCCGTGTATAATTACTGACTCAGAGTTAATGTGCTCTGTAGAATTACTTCCAGGACTGCATTATTCATCCTTACACTACGCTTGGTGCTGTTCACTAAACATTCGTTGAAGACATATTATTCATTTGAAGAAAATCTAGTTTTAATTTCATAAATGTAAAAAAAAAAAGAGTTGGGTAACCAAATCTGTGACTCCCAGGAATTCTCATGCTTGTGCTACACGCTTGGGGAAATTAGGCACAACTCACTTCCGGTCTTTTTCTGTGTGGTTTTTAGGTGAAGTCGTGCTGGGTCACCATGTCAAAATCTTGTTGGAATTAGAGAAAAAGAAGTTAAACAAACCCATCTCTTTATTTCAAAGTACATTCATTCCATTGTCAAACTATCAGTAGTGGTTGGATTTCCTCAAATCAAAGCATGATTCATATAATGACTGTGTTATGATTTGCTTTATTGAAGGGCTGAAGGTATTTTAATGGCTTATGACGAACGTAGAAATGATGAAGTATGAAGAACTTGTCTGAGTGAGAACTGTCGAATATTGAATTTAGTTGTAGTTATTGTTGAATGCTCCTTTAATAAGATTGAATCCAGAGGCAAGACATTCTGTTCCTTAAAACCCCACTGAAGTATATTTTAAGAATGACCTACATAATAATGAATTTTCAAATTCTTATTAACATCCTGAAAAAAAAAAAAGAAAGAAAGAACTCCTCTGGCATTAATGACTTGGCTTTCCAGCTTAAATTCATGCTTGTTATCATGTTTTATTCCAGTCATTTCATAAGAATATGTTGCAAAGTTACTGATATCCTAGATGTAAAAGAAAAAAAATCTATATTTTATTTATAGCTGTTTATAACTTGCTACTCAACAGACTGCACTTTTCTCCAGTGATAAATATTAGAGGAGGGAATGTTAAATTCTTCTTTTTTTTTTTAATGTCTATTTATTTTGAAAAAGAGAGAAAGAGGGAGTGGGACAGGGACAGAGAGAGAGAGGGAGAGAGAGCATCCCAGGCAGGCTCTGAGCTGTCAGCACAGAGCCCGACGTGGGGCTCGAACTCGAACTGTGAGATCATGACCTGAGCTGAAGTCGGACGCTGGGCTGACTGAGCCACCAAGATGCCCCATGGTTATTCTAATGAACAGTTTTTAGAACCCTACAAAAAAGAAGTTCCTTTAGAAATTTCCTAAGAAGAGAGTGAGTATGAAGATCCATTATTTACTAGTTCACATCAGGTTTAATTATGCAGAAAGTAAAGACCATGCATGTTTTGGTCCTTCACATGTGGAGCCTGGGTCCTGAGCTTCTGCACTTCCAAGTTTCCAAGGTCATTGCCATGATATGAGTACATGGCATGGGCCATATTCTGTGCTGCAGGTGTGTGGGATTTGAGACGATACTACCAATGAGAAGGCTTACCTCCTCCCCTCCTTTGTTTTAGCAGACCCTTGACACTTATGATTGTCCATTACCTGTAGGTTTCATTTAGACTACCACTGAGGTTCAGTTTTGAATTGCACACTAGGAGAGTAAGTCATTCCTTAATTGAAGAAATATGTACCGATACCCTGCTATGTGCTAGGCGCCTCTTAGGTGCTGGATAACAAGGCAAATAAGACTCAGATGAGCAAATAGGTAATTGTAGTGTGGTGTGATAACTGCTACTTTAGGAATGTCTGGGTTCTACGTAAGGCTTTGGAAAGCCTGCTCAGAGGAAGGGGGTGTAGGTGATGTGTAGGTGAAGCCTGACGCCAGCAAGGGGATATGTGGGACAGGGCAGAGAGAAGCATCCCAGAAGATTCCCTGCTGCCCAGAGTGGGTTCCATAGATCAACAACACAGACCTGACTGGGGAGCTTGTTAGAAACAGAGTCATGGGCCCCACCCCAGACCTGGTGCATTCCGAATCCGAATCTGCATTTTAACAAGATCCTCCCTTAACTCAGTCAAGGGAACCCTGGCTGTGGGGAGAGAGCAGGGACATTCAGTAGACTCCAAGAAATTTATTTCACCGGAGGAGAATGCTGAGCAGTACCTTGAAGCTGGTACCTTGCGGGCCAGTTGGTGAAAGAGATTATTCTTGAGTTTCTTTGTCAGTTTATCACAGAGTGTACATTCTTTGTATTATTTTTAATTAACTGATAAAAATGTCTGGAAATGCTAGGTACAAAGTCCATTGTTTGCTGGGACAATGACATAGGTCCTGTAGTTATCGAGTTTGGTCTTCTCTGGTTTCAAGTGCTTTACTACAGTCTCTGTACTCAGTCCTTCAGGGAATGGTCTCTGCTTGAAAAACTTTTCATTATTATGCCAGCCACAGAGAATATTACTTACGCCAACCTACTCCAAGAAAGGCATTTCTCTTAAAGACCCTCACTCACACTTCATGTGGGCATTCATTCCCAGTGATGGAGGTGATGCTTTGACTCTTCCAAACAGATACTTCCTCTTTAATTTTGGCTTTCAAACAAAATAGGTGGGGATCTCAGAAACGGAAGAGTCGTCATGGAAAAGCACAAAACAGACATAGTCTAAGTTCAGCCATACTTCTCGGTTGCCTACAGCAAAGAGAGTTACTTGCTTTAAGATATACGTACTGTCTGTTTCACAAATCTACTGTATATGCCATATATCCATCTGGTATGTTTGCATCATAATTGAGATACTCAAGGATACTATTTTTTCATTAGACACATTAGACAGTTTGTCTAATTAATGCATCGCCTATAAAAAGTGAATAAAATGAAGAGGATAGAAACTTGCACATAATAATGAAGAAAGTAAATCTCATATGCTGTAAGGTTCATAGTTAAGAAATTTTGGGGCGCCTGGGTGGCTCAGTGGGTTAAGTATCTGACTTCAGCTCAGTTCATGATCTCACAGGTTGTGAGTTCAAGCCCCACATCAGGTTCTGTGCTGACAGCTCAGAGCCTGGAGCCTGCTTCAGATTCTGTGACTCCCTCTCTCTCTGCCTCTCTGCTGCTCACACTCTGTCTCTCTCTCAAAAATAAATGAATATTACAAAAAGGTTACTGAGTTTTGGAGTGCCTGGGTGGCTCAGTCGGTTAAGCATCTGATTCTTGATTTCAGCTCAGGTCCTAATCTCACGGTTGTGAGATCAAGCTTCAAGGCAGGCTCCACGCTTAGCATGGAGCCTGCTTGGAATTCTCTCTTTCCCTCTCTCTCTCTGCTCCCCCCCCCCAAAAAAAAAATTAACATTAAAAAAAGTTACTTAGCTTTTACTTGTCAAGTTTAACATCCTGGCCATTTTGTTTTCAGTTAATTCACCTTAAAAATGTTCTATACATTCAGCCTATGTGATACTAAACCAACCTTCCTTCCCTCCCTTCATCTCTCTCTTTCTTTCTCCCCACCTCACCTCCCTTCCTTCCTTCGTCCCTCCTTCCTCCCTCCCTCTCTTTCTTTTCTTTTCTTTCTTTCTTTCTTTCTTTCTTTCTTTCTTTCTTTCTTTCTTCTGATGCTGTTTAAGAAATATATCTTATTCCATTTAGATGTAGGACTTTTCTTCTCTATGACCTGAAATGTTATTTATTACTGTAACTTTGGAATTCTCAATGTCAGAAGTCTAATTTGTTTAAAAACTTGTCCATAATTTATAAAAGTTGTCAAACTCTGTTGAGTTATTTGCATAAATGTCCATTTTAAATGGGTAATCTCCTAAAAACAGTCATATTTAGACTGAGAGATTGCTCATTTGTTATGGCAATAATGTGAAAGACCATAGCATGCATGACATTTTTCCATTTTATCTTAGGGTTTTCTGTGATGGTTTGGAGTATTTTCAGCTCATTGAATATAATGTGCTTAACTTTCAGTGTCAAAATCTGAATCAGATGCTGAGTCATGGGTCTGAGATGGTATTGGGCCAGACCATGATGCCTTCTGGGAACTTCTGACTTAGACTGGGATCAAGTTAGCTTTTACCCATGGGGAAAGAGGCAATTTGAAGATAGAAATAAGGTAGAGGCATGGGGGGCCGGGGTGTTTCTAGACAGTTGATTTCTTGTGGAGACACATCCACTCACCTCTGTGCTTGCTACCTTTTCAAACCTCCACCTATATCAGCACAGAAATAATTTCTTCTTGTCTAAAGTCCCATATAAGTAGGATATTCTGCACTTTTAGGTGTACCTCATCCAAGCGTCTGAGTCCCCTCTCCTTGTCTACCTCAGGCTTAGTTCTATATTTCTATTTCTATCCACTTGGGAATTTCCATGAACAGTCCTGGCCATAGCCTACTGCTAGTATAGTATTAATTTCATATATCCAGGAGATTCCTAATATAATTCAGAGCTCCTAAGGGAGAAAAGGAGGGTGAATCAGTCAAATGAGGCTCAGAAAAACAGTTACAGAATTAGAAAATCACACGCATATGGGCAATTATTCAGGCATTTAAAAAAAACACCAAGCAGAAGTTGAAAAAAAATCAAAGCTTTCATTTTTAGATCAAATTTCAGAGTGCTATTTTATAAACACACAGCACTATTATATTTTCTTATCTTAAATGTAAAATAGTCCTTCAAAAGTTATGTAAAAGAGCCCAAGAATTCTTTAGTTACAGTGAGGTTGCGTCGTCCCTTATTTTGCAGAGCAAGTTACAGTCTTAACCATATTTTACCTGATGGTATCCAGGAGTGATGCTGCTCTGTAGAACTTTCACAGTAATCGGAATGTCTGATGGCTTCGCCATTCAGGACAGTAGCCACTAGCCACTTACGGCAGCGGGGCACTTGAAATGTGACCAGTAAAACAGGGGTGAAATAAATCCTAAGTTCCTAAATCTAAATTTCATTGGTCTAATATTTCATTTAAATATCCACATGTGGCTAGTGGCTACCATATTGAGCCGCACACTTCTAGAGAATAGCAGTGATTTCATACATATCTGTCCACTAAATGGATTTTTATAACACCAAGAGGGTATAAGGGCAGCTTGCGTATACCCTGCACTCTTAGCAATGAATAAGGTGAGGTGTAATTAAAATTTACTGTGGCCCGGCCTTTACCAAAAAGTCATTTTTATCCACATGAAAAAATATAAGACCCCCAGTAAGAAGCTCTCAGGTGATTGCCGGTTCTTTGATAGAGTCAAATGAGTTTGCTCCAGTCCTTAGATCAGTGTTACAAGATCCGTGATTATGTGGTTGTGCCATGTGCCATGAATAGGCAGACTTGGCCATCCATGTGGTGAACTTTGAGAAGCTCCTGTCCTATGACAGTATCTCCTTTGGTCAAGCAACAGGTCATAGGGGTGATTCGGTAAGTGGTGCCGAGCTTCCTAACCAGGATGTCTACATTCAAACTCTGTCTCTGCAGCTTAAAATCATTGTGGCCTCAAGACATTTACTTAACTTTTCTAACTCAATTTCTTCATCTCTAATAAAAGGAGGAATATAGCACTCAGCTCCTCGGGCTGTGTTAGAAAGATTAAATAAATCCAAGTTACTAAAGCCTTAGAATAACGTCTGGCACGTTGTTTTGTTTTTTTGTTTGTTTGTTTTAATTTTTCTTAACGTTTATTTATTTTTGCGAGACAGAAAGAGAGCATGAGTGAGGGAGAGGCAGAGAGAGAGAGGGAGACACAGAATCGGAAGCAGGCTCCAGGCTCTGAGCCGTCAGCACAGAGCCCAATGCGGGGCTCAAACCCACAAACCGTGAGATCATGACCTGAGCCAAAGCCGGACACTTAACCGACTGAGCCACCCAGGTGCCACGTCTGGCCCATTGTTAATGCTATAGAGGCACTTGTTAAATAAACAAAATATACTTGGCATATAAAACATAGCAGTTGGCCATCAGTCACTGTTGAAACATCATTAACATCATTACTTAAATGTCCTATGTATTTCTGCTACCCAGGCAAATATCAATAGCCTGGATAACGTGTACTTGGCCTGTGGAAACTGAGCACTTCCTTGCCTTGTCCAAGAATATCTGGGTGATGTTTTAATTGAAGGGAACATACAAAAGGTGATTGAGGTACTGGGAAGGAGAGTGTCCTAGTGATACCTAAATAAAAAGCTGGACATAAATATCACATTGGCAGATGTCTTCTTCCCAGACACTTGTCAAGGTTGGAGTAAATCACTGTCAAGTCTTCCCAAAGACTGTGCTGGGGAATGACTAATTACACAGGAGGTTACAAGATGTTGAAAGACAAAAGATGTTGTGCTCAAAAATGTCTTGAGAATTAGTAGCTTTAAAAAAAAAGTTAAGGGCGCCTGGGTGGCGCAGTCGGTTAAGCGTCCGACTTCAGCCAGGTCACGATCTCGCCGTCCGCGAGTTCGAGCCCCACGTCGGGCTCTGGGCTGATGGCTCAGAGCCTGGAGCCTGTTTCCGATTCTGTGTCTCCCTCTCTCTCTGCCCCTCCCCCGTTCATGCTCTGTCTCTCTCTGTCCCAAAAATAAATAAACGTTGAAAAAAAATTTAAAAAAAAAAAAAAAAAAAGTTAATTATATTTCTTTGTGGCAGGTCTACTCAGAGCCTTTCATGTATCACTGTGCTTTGTGAATCTCCAAACTTGTTTAAGCATGAAACTCTTCTTTTAGAGGCATTGTGAGGGATGTAAGGCCAATACAACTGGAAACACTGTAAAATAAACAACACTAAAGAGAATTGGAACAGATGCCATTATTTGTTGGTAAATATATAAATTTCTACCTTTAATCTTTATATATTTCTTTGTGACCTTGCACAAGTAATTCGATCTCTCAGTTTTGATTTTCTTATCTATAACTTAAGCATACTTTGTGTACAAGTAAATGATGAAATAGATCTTTTTTTGAAATATATATGTTGTATGTTTCAATTCTGATATCTCTGATGATAGGAATTTTGAATCGCATTTACTTTAATGATATATTTGGTATTTTAAAGAAAAACAACAATCACTTGTCTTACCTTACTGTACGTAGAAGTCAAATTGGCTAAAATGTTCTAAAATAATTATTTAAAAAAATTACCATGTGTATATAAAAAGAATATATTTCATCAAGTTATAAATAAAAAATAGAAGTGGAAAGAAGCGTATTTTGATTTTTCATATGTAGCTATTCATAAATATTTTGTGTAAAAGGAGAGAAATTTAAATATAGACGCACATTTCTACGTATGGTTTGTGAAAAGCATTCTTTTGCAAATATATTTGAGATTTCAGTGGTAGGTCAAGCATTCAGGAACTATTACAAAAGGTAAAACAGGCATACGATCAATGTCTTTCACAAAACTTACTCAAACAATATGTTTCTCCCGTGGCTGTGTGAAAACAGTCTTTGTGCAATGTGGTGTGTAAAAACAAAACAAAGTTAAACAAAGAATTGAAAACATTTTTGTTTTTTCCAGTTTGGGCTTTTAAAAACTTTTAGCAGAGGTTTCAGCTTTTCTTTTGCATTTCTGTTTTGGACGGGTAATAAAAGCCCCGTGTCATTTTCACAAAGAAGAACCAAGAACTGGTAGAAGAGAGAACAGTTTTGACTGGTACTACTTAACATAGACCCTTTCAGCACTGGGGATTTCTCACATCTTCCGCTCAAGCCTTGTAGCATTATTATTTTTTTTTCTATTTAAGTGAAAAGACTCCTGAGTAGCACACCCTAGTGTCATCCACGGTGCTAAATGGTGGTCTTTGCCTTTGACCAGCCCTTTCCCCTTTGGGATGGTACCCTGGGAGCATCCATAACCAGGCCTGGCACCTCCATGGCAAGATCCATCGGCAGTAATGTTGGCAGTGGCAGATGAGGCACAGACATTCCCAAATTGCTTTGACCGTCAACGGATCGGGAGACCTACAGTGCTGTTAAAATTTTAGTATTTGAAGTCTGCTGAGGTATAATTGCATAAATTAGCAAAAACGTTTCGAACATGTTTCACATGCAGATCATGGGGGAACTGCCTGTAATAGTGACCCCATTCGTGTTTGTTGAATGGGTGCATGAATCAATGTGCTGACGAG
Organism: Prionailurus viverrinus; assembly: GCF_022837055.1. Classification (NCBI taxonomy): domain Eukaryota; kingdom Metazoa; phylum Chordata; class Mammalia; order Carnivora; family Felidae; genus Prionailurus; species Prionailurus viverrinus. Next base: position 78,535,310 of record NC_062561.1, on the reverse strand, counting down.
CCCTGTCCTCCAATGGCATGTAAGTTTTGCTTAAAACCATTTGTATTCCAGGACAGAATGCTGTGAACCACTAGAAAAAGGTCAAGTTTAACAAGAAAGGATTAGGAAAGCTTTTATTGAAGAAGTGGTTTTGTTGTTGTTATTTGTTTTGTGTGTGTGTGTGTGTGTGTGTGTGTGTGAGCGAGAGAGGGAGAGAGAGAGAGAGAGAGAGAGGGATAGAGAGAAAGAGAGACAGACAGAGCGCACACAAGCCTGGGAGGAGCAGAGAAACAATCCTAAGTAGGCTCCACAATCACTATGGAACCTGATGCGGGGCTCAATCCTACAACCCTGGCATCATGACCTGAACCGAAATTAAGAGTCAGATGTTCAACCCACTGAGCCACCCTGGCACCCCGAGGAAGTGGTTTTTCAATTGAGCCATAAGAATGAGTAGGATCATACATTATAGAGAAATAGTCACTCTCTTTCCCATTTTCTAATGGAACCCAATATCCTGAGGTCAGTTGTGGTTTTAAGGGGCCATATGATCAAGTGCAAATACTGGCCAAGAAAACGCATATAGAAATGCAGGATTTTCCTTCTGAGGGGCCATCTTAAAGGGGAAGGGCATTTGTTTGTCTTTTTTGTCTCTGCTTTGCTACTTGAATTCTAGTGTGATGTTCTCCAGCCCCAGCGGGCTTCTTGACCCCTGACCAGGAAGGTTGTTATCCTACAGCTGGTGCAGTTCAACCAGGGGACTTGATGAGTATTTGGAGTCACTAAACCACTGGGGACTACTTTGAGTAGTCCTTTTTAACCAGAGAAATAAATCACCTGCTTGAAGCCACTATTATTTTGGGATTTTTCTGTTATACGTAGCATGCATGAATAAGTGACCGAAAAATATACATATGACAATGACATTGCTAAAGAGGTTTATCAGCTGTGCTCACTTCTTTTAGTTTATACTTAGATCTTGGGATATTCACAGGACCACGTGGTAGATCTCATTTTATCTACACAAGAATATAGGAAGTCCATAGTATATATGTATTTGTAGAGGATTTATGTTTGTGTCTTTGTGTGTTAAAGGGAGGAGGATGTGAGTTCAAATGCAAACTGAATATAATATACCATACCGTTTTACCACTTCAAATTATGCACAGAATTGTCTTGAAGTTATACGTAAGATACTGCAAGTGATAGCCTTTCACCATCTTTATTATTTTCTCCATTTATTCCTTGGCTTCCAAATTTGTTATGGGTTGTGAAGCTCCCTCATCTAATATGCAAGTAATATTTAAAAGATACTTTTGTCTTAAACTTGCATACATTTCTACACTACGGACCCCGAGTTGGGAATCCAACTCTCCTGCTTTCTAACTGGGTAACCCTGGGCGAGTTTCTTTTTTTTTTTTTTTAATTTTTTTTTTCAACGTTTTTTCTTTATTTTTGGGACAGAGAGAGACAGAGCATGAACGGGGGAGGGGCAGAGAGAGAGGGAGACACAGAATCGGAAACAGGCTCCAGGCTCTGAGCCATCAGCCCAGAGCCTGATGCGGGGCTCGAACCCACTGACCACGAGATCGTGACCTGGCTGAAGTCGGACGCTTAACCGACTGCGCCACCCAGGCACCCCCCTGGGCGAGTTTCTTAAACTTTCTCTCCCTTAATTTCATCACGAGGAAAATGGGGGAAGAATAGAATTTACCCTAGAGATCGAATTGAGTTACTATATGGCAGGTGCTTGTACCGTGCTTGGCACTAACAAACTGTCACATGATGAGCAATTATTGTAGCGGAAATCCTTCCATGATAAGCTGCGGAGTTTAGAGTTGATCTACCTGTAACATAGCAAACCATTTAAATTGGAAGCGGAAGCATATTGAATGAGGAACCTGGAATTTTAGGTCGGTTAAAGAGATTGGACTTTGAAAGATGGACTGGAAGGAACAAGGGTAACGTACAGGTGTTAGAACACCGTATAAATAAGAACTAAGTGCTTCCACTGAGAGGTGACCAGAATCAGAGCTGGAAGCCTGTGTTCGTCTCCGCCGTAAGGTTTGGTTTAAGCCCTAACCTAGTTAGGCCAACTAAATATCAACCTTTTACCCACAGTCTTTTTACAAGTCAGGTGTGTTTCTCCCACAGGGATGGCACTCTTTAACTTACTTCAGGGTGGCAGAGGTCATCATCATAAATCCTTGGTCTCTGAGAGGGCAAGACCCCGAGTCAGAGACTCTGAATCTGAATTTTCAGCCCAAGATAAGGCACCTGAGATTTGTGTGGGAGAAACACCTGGTGTCTTCCTGCGAGGCAGTACTGTTCACTCTTCACTTGCTAGAACATAATAATTATTCACCAATAAAATGTGATAGAAGAGCATTTGTTTTTGTATAATGACTTTTGTACTCGAAACATCCCCAGACTCCTTGCAGATGAGTGATTGAAGAGCTCCCTCACCCTCCCACCTGCTCAGGAATAACCGGAACCTCTAACAGCATTTGATAAAGCCAAGTGAGATCACGGGGGCAGGGGAGTCTACAGTGGAGGTGGTTTGTTTGGCATTCACTGAAATGATAGCTTGACTAAAACAGATCTATCTCCAAAGCACTTTTTTACACACTTGCTGTCTTCATTGTTTCTGCTAAGGCCTCTTTAATCAATGGTATAGCCTGGATGCATATTCATGAAGCATGCTTCCCACCAACTGCGTGGGAATGCAGTCTGAGATGCCTTTAAGAACTGTGTCCCTGAGCCCCCTCTGATTAGGAAGAACAAAATAATTCCCCAGTTTCCAAGTGGGATGCTCTGTGCAGGGTGTGCAATTACAGAAAAAAAAAATACTGGAGCTGAAAAAAAAAAAAAAAAGAACCTTCAATGTCATTTTATCTTACTGCTTAAGGAAAAAGTAATCCATGGCAGTGCCTCTGGTACTGTGTGCATGAATCACCTGGGGTGTTAAGATGCAGATTCTGATTCCATAAATGGGGAGGGTCTGAGAGCGCATTTCTCCTAGGCGCCAAGGTGATGCTGATGATGCTGGTGTTCAAGCTGCATTCGTGGCATAAGGGAGTCGCTTGTTAGTGGATGTGAGGGGGGAGCCCTACTGTCGTGAGTGGTTCTCGAGCTTGGTTTTCTGGGTTTCCAGCATCTAGAAGTTCAACCCAAACTGGAAGCCTCAGGTGCTGCTACTCACATGCTGAGCACTGGATATAAATATCAAACCAGAGCCCGTGTGTGCAGGACATCCGTCAAACAGGAGTCTTTGGACCTATGGGTTTAAAGCATCTGGATAACCTAGTGATGGGTGCTCTCTCGTAAGTCAGTTATGACTGCTTTCTCCCAGAGAAGCCTCCCTGAAATGATCTTGGAGGTTTTCAGGCTCTCTTTTTCCTTCGGCAGAAAGAGCTGGTAAAGTCTCATTTCCATTCATCGTCCTCATCAGATGTCTTTTCTGAAACCCGGGTGGTGCTGTGAAGCGCTATGTTGGGTAAGCGGACTCTCCCCGGAGGGAGAGGCTGTGCAGCTGGCAGGGCACCCAGGGTCCTGAGAGTCTCCCCACACTGTGCCAGGTCTTTGCATGGCTCACGCTGTGATATGTCTCTGTGTTCTCAGCACCCCCTTTCCCCTACTATTTTCAGGACCCATTCTATGCAGCATCTTCTGTACTTACAGACTCACCCCAGACCCCCCTCCCCCCAAAAGGTGGATGCCTGAGGAACCATGTGGAGGTGTTGACAGTGGGAGGGAAGGGCCCTTTATTGCTAGAAAGAGTTCTCGTGAGCCCACAAAGCTCTGCACCTCGTAGACTTGAACTTGAAGCCGTGTGAGAGTGTCTGCTGCTGTCTCACCCTCTCTGGGCACCAGCCCGTGTGTTTCTTCTGCATGGTGGACACCGGTCGAGATTGGTGGCCTTATGAAAAGCGTTGTGAATGACCTCTAGTGTTAGCAACGTTCGTTGGATGCTTTACCATTTACAAAGCTTTTTACATAAATTGCCTCAACAACGAATGCTGGGCAACTCACCTGAGGTCACTTGGCTAGTGAGGATTTTAAAGGAGTTCTGAAGCTGGGTCAGGGCTTTCACTGCTGGAAAATGCTGTTACATACATAGTCTTCCAGCATAGACTGGTATGTATTTCAGAGTATTATGGAATCCTGCTTTATCTTCTTTTTTTATGGTGTGGTATATTTCGACTGCTTTCCTAATTAAAACCATAATTGTATAAAATTTTTTAGAAATGCTATGAGCAAATGGGCTAATCTGTTTTTCAGAGAGAAATTCCTCATTCTTGATAATGTCCTTGCTGGCATATTTAACAAGAAAATAGCACCATAGAAATGATACTGTGCAACTACTTTTGCTTCAAGGTATATGATACCCTCCTGAGAGCTTCTTATATCACATATGAATAATGTGAGACAGTGTTGCAAGCAAACAAAATGTTTCCTAAAATTTACATAAAATCGTTACTGTATTGTGTTCAGTGTCTGGCTGGTACTCTGTGACACTGCCTGGGCTCAAGCTGTTGTTGTGATGATTAAAATTATAGTGTAAGGGCATCTAGGTGACTCCATCTGTTGAGTGCCTGAACTTGATTTCAGCTCAGGTTGTGATCCCAGGGTTGTGGGATTGAGCCCTGTGTCATGGTCCATGCTGAAGCGTGGAGCCTGCTTAAGATTCTCTCTCTCTCTCTCTCTCTCTCTCTCTCTCTCTCAAAAATAAAGCAAATAATAAATAAAATAAAATCATAATGTAAAACACATAGCTTCTTAGAGAGTAAGCACGACTGAATGCTAGCTCTGTTAATTCACATTGTCATTTCGCATGTTTAATGTCACATACAATTTATACACTTCAAAAATGTGAATAACAAGCTAAGTCCTGAGTCACTGGCTTGTCTGGTGATCTCAATGCTTCCTCTGAAGTTTGCTTGAGTGGACTGAATGACCGAGTTTCATGTTTCTCATCACCTCAAGATCGGTGTCACAAGGCATCTGGCAACAAATGTTCCTGGTTCCCTCATTCTCAGAGCACAATCAGCTGAGGGGAGGGACAGTCCCAAAGTCAGGGTTTATGCCTCCTGTTTGGTGTGGAGGTGAGTGGCTGGGTAAAATGGCTCTTTTCACCCATGAAGGTAAATCATGCTAATTTGTAAGAGCTTTTACAGTGCCTAAAGTTAGGAGGGGAAGGGTGAAAGTCATCTGTCTTTTCACCCTTCCGGGGGGAAGACATTAATGACAAGTAACGAAATGTTTAAGGGTTTTATTTTTCTGTGTATCTAAAAATAGAAAAATATTGCTATGAGCCATTTTACACATGCCCTGGCGTAAGCTCTTACGTGCTTCCGTGTGTCCTGTGGCCCTCTGTCTTGACATCGATCTTGTAAATGACCACCAATGCCGCATCAAAGAAAAAAATCAGTAATTAACTACTAGTTAACCCTATATCAGATGTCATGGATGATATACGATCATATATTTCCACAAACGGAGGGAGCATAAGGAAAAGGAAGGTGGTAACGTATCTGTGTCTGCTGTGTTGTTCCAAAGTCAGTCCTTAAAGGTTATCGCTCACAGCAGCTCTCCTGTGTGTTACCTTCCCTTATTCCTCAGTGCCATTTGCTGCCGTATTAAACCTGGCATTACCTGGTACTCTCGTCTCGTTTCCTTAGGAAACTTCCTGAGTGATTGGTTATACAGGAAATTATCATCCCACAGTTAGGAAAGTAACGTCACAGGTGAATGATGTTTTGACAGAACTTTCAAAATTAAATTGCATGCCATACCTCACCAGAGTTGAAATATCTTAATGTATATGCTCCTGAGAGAGTTTTCGTTATCATCCGAATAGGGTGTCTGAGAATGAAAAATAATTCTGTTTCTCTTATCAAAAATTGGAGAGGAGAGCTCTTCTCCAGGCAAATGATCCAGCTGTCTGGGGTAACGTTTAGACATGAAATTCAGAATCTTTTTAATTATGCCCATTAATTGTTTACCCAGTTATTGCATCATTAATTGCCACCCTCATTGGGCCAGGACCCAGATGACTGCCATCTCGCAGCTTGGCTGATAAGTAGGGGTGATTCACTGCATATTTCTCCACTCTCTTGACTCCAGTGCTAAGAGACTTACTGTTATTAAAAGATACGTAAAAATTCAGTCTCGTGTTCTCTGACTCAAATAAAAAACAGAAACGGTCTCATTTAATATTATGTTTGAAACTTCCTCCTCAAAGTTGCCAGAGTTAATACCTACGTTGGTGAGTGGCATTATTAAGAATGAAAGACACCTTATCCTAACTGTGCAAAATACCGAAAACTGAAATATTGCTATGAGAAGAAAGTAAAACGAGGTTACGGAACGGTACCTTTTCACGGAAGGTGTTTATGATGCCAGAGATAATGATGTGGTCAGAAACCATGGTTTTCTTTTCTTCATTTTTTTTTTATTGTAGTAAGAACACTTAGCTTGAGATCTACCCTCTCAATAAAATTTTAAGAAAACGGAGAAGTATTATTAAATATAAGCTCTGCATTCAGCACTAATCTTGTATAACTGGTTCTTTTCAACCCCTTGAATAACAGCTCCCCGTTTTCTCCTCCCCTCTGCTCTTGCCTCAGCCTGTGGTAACTACCCTCCTACACTGTATGAGTTTGACTATTTTAGATGCCTCATTAAGTGCAGTCTTGGAGTATTGGTTCTCTTATTTCACTTAGCATAGTGTTCTCCAGGCTCATCCATATTGTAAATTGCATATGGTAAATTTCCTTCTTGTTTAAAGACTGGATATATTCCCTTGTGTATATCTACACATTGTCTTTACCCCATGCATCTATCAATGGACATTTAAGTTAGATAAATCTTGGCTTTCATTTTGACACTTTTGCTAATTGTTCGAGAGATTTTTGACTTATTAGGTAATCCATTGCTTTGTTCCATAAAGCATCTTATTTTTAAAATCTTTCTATCAGAGATGATTGTAATGGTGAGTGGTGACCATTGAACACGAGTGAAAAATAAAATTAAACATGGCACGCAGGAAAACTAAGTAAATTCGACATAGTTCAAATCATGATCGGGAGATTGGAATGTACAGGATTGTTTTTAACAGATAGAAGTAGCCAATGTAATAAGAGAACTAGCAAGAATAGTTTTTCAAAAAAGAATTCTCTCAGCAGGGAAAAAAAAGGAGGTGACCATTAATCCAACCAGCACCCAGTACAGAGAGAGTTTATTTTGAACCTGATATAAAATTATGCCAATAACATCCATATTTGCACTGAAAAAACATATCCCTCTTCCTAGGGTTAAACATTTCAAATTTGTAGAGACAGAAGGTAGAATGGTGGGTTGCCAGGGGCTGGAGTGAGGGAGAAATGGGGACTTTTCTGTTTATCGGATACGTAGGTTCAGTTTGGGAAGACAGATATTTTTGTCTGCCAAGTGTAAACTATCCATCTTATCTATTTGCTGACCATACAGTGAGTCAGACTGCTTTGAACATGCTACAGTAGGAGGTGGAATGGGTAACATGGGCCGTAGGCAGGTGGATCAAAGTGGTGTCAAAGTACTTCTCCTGCTTATTTGATGAGAGTTCCCAAGGGTATGGATAGCATTTTGGGGGGGATCATGTAGACAGAGGCTGTGTGGATTAGGGCTGACCTAGGTTGTGAAATTATCATGTTACTCCTTCCTGTGAAGCCTCACTGTGATTTCCGTGTCTTTCTCAACACAATGACACTGTGAATAAATTGAACACTATATACAACCTCCCTTGTAGAGGACCGTTGCCTAAAGAGAAATGATTTATGTTAAATATCTATTTAACCCAATAGAGCCTTCTGTTACAACACAAACCTTACAGAATATAATGAATTAGTGATTTTGAAAAATATATACATGTAAACTTCACTGGAGACAAACACATAAATTTACGAATATGTATCTTACTAGAAAGCGTTCAGACACGAGTTAGCCCATCATGATCTTTTTTCATAATTTATTTTGGTGTGTTGATAATACTTTGTTTCCTAATTAGTACAGTTGTCTTAAGTTATATTATTAGTCTGATATCAAAATGCAAAAAGGAAATTCCGTTGATAATACGACCCCTTCAGTGTCAGTGCTTTTGTCTGAAAGTATTTGGAGGCCTGGTGTTCTGTGGCCACTGCCAAGAAAGCAAATAGCTCAGTTTCTAAAAGTTCTTTCCTTTCTGTTGTGGACTCATCTTATGTCAACCTTGAGTTGTCAAGTTCACTGTTGTGTTGTTCGTCTAGTAAATTTCTGAAGTATGCTTATGGTTTTCACGGCAAATGTGAGACGTGACTCCGTCCGAGTCACGGGCTTTGACCAACCAACACTGTTAGAAACACATCAGTCACTGCCTAAGACTGTGTTTCCTGGTGAGAGTGTGGAGCAAATAAGGAAGCAGCGTGGAGAGGTGGGGATTTTTATTTCACCTCCATGTCCTTCTGACACCTGTCGAAGATCTCTTTTTCTCTTTGCTTTGAGTAGATAGTAATGGGAAGTCTCCATGGTAATATGCTTCTGATCTCAGGCTTGTGTCTTCGCTTTTGCTCATTTGGCCAGCTGCAGTCTTAGCTGCAGAACAAGCTTGAGCTAACTTTGAAAACTCAGTTCTACCTTGAGACAACGAATACAAGTTGTATTGAGTCCTGGGCCAGGAAAGAAAAAAACAGAACAGAACAAAACAAAAAAGCAGTGGACACAATCTAACTGCTTAGAGAAAGTCTTTGTCCTGGTGATGATACACCTATAACCCAAATTGTGAAACTGGTGTTGTTCCTCCACGCTGATCCGACACGACAGCCCTACTGAGTTGCTAGTCTTCAAGTGAAAATTTGAACTCACCTCTGTTTTGCATCACTTTGGAATAGATGAGCAATTGATAAGCTATTATTCTTTTATCGGCTTCTCGAAGCAGAAATAAATCTTCCCTGAAAAGAGATACTGGATGCACTAGAAATGGAAACCGAGTTTGTTGTTAGCGGAGATTTCCTGTGTGTGTGCGCATGTGTGTGTTTGCACGTGCGCGTGTTGTGATTGAATTTATTTTGCATCATTACAGACTCTGAATTCCCTCATAGTTTGTCTTTGGGGAAAAACAAGATCGCTGTGGTTCAACTCTCAAAAAACACTTTACTTTTCGAGTGATGTGATTTAATCAAATTAATAAGCCGCGTTACAGAACAACGCTGAGCCCACACTGATGTGTGCTGGGGCCATTCTTCACGGAGCCAGACCTGAGGCCTGTTTGCTTCCTGCGCTCGCTGCTGTGACTGTAGATTAGAACCACACACTGTGCCATGAACATGGGCTGTGTAATAATAACAAAGTTGGCAATGCAGGTGGTACTAAGGGGAAGCTTGATGCTAAGTACTCATAAGAACCTTTTCAGAAAGAAGGATAACATCGTGTCGTTGAATGTAAGTGCCATTTTAAGACTAACCTGAAAATTGCCCGAACAAGAAATAACGTGAAGTCTAATTCACGGATCCCTTCAGTTTGCTCGGACACGGTAAGACCACTGTCATCTGCCATGTGCCCGGCACCATGGGCACACGCTGGCCCAGCCAGCTGAGTGACAGCTGGGAGAGCCTGGCAGAGGGGCAGGCACTTGCCTGTTCATTCGTGGCCCCTGCTGGGTTTGTTCAGAGAAATAGATGAGTGTGGATATTCCCAGAGGAACCGATCTTCCCCGTGCTGACATATTTTTAACTGCCCTTTCCAAACACAAGCTCAGTTTTCTTAAAACTGTACCCGGTAATTATAATATTGTTGTTCTTTTCCAAGTCACTACTATAGTGACAAAGAAAGATGTATTTATCCCATTTTTATATGTCTGTGGCAAATAAAGCAGAGTTTTGTTTTTGTTTTTGAGAGAGAGAGAGAGAGAGTAAGCGTGAGTAGGGGAGGGGCACAGAGAGAGGGGGATAGAGGACCTGAAGCAGGGTTCAAACCCACGAACCATGAGATCATGACCTGAGCCAAAGTGGGACACTTAAGTGACTGAGCCACCCGGGCACCCCAGAAGAGTGTTTTTTTAAAATTTTTAAATTTATTTTTGAGACAGAGAGCATGAGTAGGGGAGGGCTAGAGAGACAGAAAGAGAGAGAGAGAGAGAGAGAGAGAGAGAGAGAGAGAGAGTGAGTTAGTGTGTGAGGCAGGCTCCAGGCTCCAAGCTGTCAGCACAGAGCCCGATGTAAGGCTCAAACCCATGGATGATTATATCATGACCTGAGCCAAAGTTGGACACTCACCAACTGAGCCACCCTGGCACCCCCAGAGTGTTTTTTAAAAACATGTTTGTTGAATAAAATTAAGCTATCGATTTTCACGGTGCCATAGATCAAATATGTTTCCCCAAATTTGTATGTTGAAACCTAACGTCCAAGATGATGGTATTTGGAGGTGGGACCTTTGGGAGGTGATGAGGTTATAGGGGTGAAGCCCCCATGAATGTGAAAAGGGATCCCTGAGGCCCTCCCTCCTCCTGGAATGAATTGGCCTAGAGATGGTCTAACGTTTGCTGGCCTGGGAGGGTGGGTTTCGGCTGTTGAATTGTAATGCTCTTTTATGCCCAGGGCTCCTTCTGGAAAGACCCTGGGTTTAGCTCCTAGGAATAGGTCTGTTCTCGGTGATTCTTCAGCAGACTCTGACTCTGACAAATGTTATTCTTGGGTGCTCGGGTGGAATCTTTCTAAAGGAAAGCTATAACTCATTAAGAAGGAATCATTATGTTCCTTTAACTAAGGCAAACTCTCAGCTCACTGAAAAGCGAAGAGAACAGAAGGAAAAAAATGCAGAGGGTGTGTGCAAATGTAGTTAAGTCTAGAGTGGCCTTTTATTAGGAAAGATCTTATTTTTTGAATACATACTCCACTGCTGTTTATTTTCAGAATTTATGAAATATAAAAAATTGTTTCCTTTAAAAGATGACTCCAGCAGTATTCGATTTAATTGCTTAAAACAGGTGTCCAGAGGGAGCCATCATCTTCTCTGAGCCAAGCACGGTCTTCGCTGGTTTGTACATGTTTTATGCAGGCGGGTGCTCCAACATGACCCAGTAGTGCTCCTGCGAGCTAAGTGACAGTAGGTAGATTCTGACAGAGGGACTCAGGCTGCCCTCGCTGAGAAGAGTTTATTAGCCGCCTTCTCTTTTTATGAAGGGTATTTTCTTCTGGTTCACACTTTGATCCTGGAGCCCCTTGGCATCTCTCCGTTCACGCTGGACCATTCCAGAGGGACCCCTCCTTCCCGCCATTTCTAGGCTGTGCTCTTCTGCTTTGAGAATGCATGTAGTGCTCCTGCCTTCATCATGTTCTGTCCTCACGCTGGGCTTGACAGCTTTTCACCTGCCGGCGTTCCCAGAGGCATATTCTCTCAGGTTGCGTTGTTGGCTGAGTGACTTTACACTATGGTAGGGGCTACACACACACACACACACACACACACACACACGCGCGCGCGCGCGCGCGCGCGCACACACACACACACACACACACACACACACACGCGTGCGCGCGCGCACACACACACACGCAGGAGAAATCTGGCATCTAGACAGAAATGGACTAGTTCAGAAAGACCGCTGTTCAAGGATCTCAGATGAGTGTGCGTGCTCTCTCAGTCCCCAGTACTCCCTCCCTCCCTTCCTTCCTTCCTTCCTTCCTTCCTTCCTTCCTTCCTTCTTTCCTTTCTTCCCTCCCTCCCTCCCCAACTTCCCTCTATCCCTCCCTTCCTCCCTCCTTCCATCTCTCCTTTCTCACTCTTTCTCCCTTCCCTCCTCCCTCCTCCTCCCCCTTTCCCTCCCTGTCTCTCTTTTTCTTTTCTTTTCTTTTCTTTTCTTTTCTTTTCTTTTCTTTTCTTTTCTTTTCTTTCTTTTCTTTTTTCTTTTCTCTTCTTTTCTTTCTTTCTTTCTTTCTTTCTTTCTTTCTTTCTTTCTTTCTTTCTTTCTTTTTTTCTTTCTCTTTCCTCCCTCATTTCTCTTTCTCCTTCTTCCATCCTCCCTCCCTCCCTTTCTTTCATTTTCTCTTTTTCTTTGTTTCTTTTCTTTTCTTTTCTCTTTTTGATTCTTTTCTTTCTTTCTTTATCTCTCCTTCCTCCCTCTCTCCCTCCCCCCTCCCTTCCTTCCTTCCTTCCTTCCTTCTTTCCTTTCTTCCCTCTATCCCTCCCTTCCTCCCTCCTTCCATCTCTCCTTTCTCACTCTTTCTCCCTTCCCTCCTCCCTCCCCCTCCCCCTTTCCCTCCCTGTCTCTCTTTTTCTCTTTCTTTTCTTTCTTTCTTTCTTTCTTTCTTTCTTTTTTTCTTTCTTTCTTTTTTTCTTTCTTTCTCTTTCCTCCCTCATTTCTCTTTCTCCTTCTTCCATCCTCCCTCCCTCCCTTTCTTTCATTTTCTCTTTTTCTTTGTTTCTTTTCTTTTCTCTTTTTGATTCTTTTCTTTCTTTCTTTATCTCTCCTTCCTCCCTCTCTCCCTCCCCCCTCCCTTCCTTCCTTCCTTCTTTCCTTCTTTCTTCCTTCCTCTCCTTTCTTTCTCATTTTCTCAGCTTGAAATACTCTGTTGCAGTCTCCAGCAAAGTGGCTACGTTTCAAAGACTACCCGCTGGCTGCCTTTAGTCTTTAATGAGTTATATCAGTCGTAGCCAAAACATAGATATATTCTTGAACTTTGTTTGGAACGGTGACGGCTTATTTAATAGGTTTATGAAGTCTCTGTTTTTCATGGTTTTGTGTGGGTGAAACACTGCTTATATGCGTGATAAGGGAAATCAGTTATTTTCTACAAGTACGTAGATTTATTTATTTTTAATTATTTCCCAGCTTTGACTATTAAATATTATTTTCAGGATTTACTCAGTTAATCCTCCCTGTGACTTGTATTTTCAGCGTGGCGTGTAATGACTGTGGTCTAAAAATGGATTGGGGTAGGGGCGCCTGGGTGGCGCAGTCGGTTAAGCATCCGACTTCAGCCAGGTCGCGATCTCGCGGTCCGTGAGTTCGAGCCCCGCGTCAGGCTCTGGGCTGATGGCTCGGAGCCTGGAGCCTGTTTCCGATGCTGTGTCTCCCTCTCTCTCTGCCCCTCCCCCGTTCATGCTCTGTTTCTCTGCCCCAAAAATAAATTAAAAAACGTTGAAAAAAAAATTAAAAAAAAAATGGATTGGGGTAAGAGTTCAGGGGAAGGAAAGTAGGTTCTCATGATAGATTATAAATCTAACTTTAAAAAAAATAATTAAGGAGCATCAACATTTTCTTTATGTCTTAAGACTTTTGATATTAAAAAATAGCACTTCACCGATTAAATAGCATGCTTCTTTTAGGTTTGGTTGGCCATGATACATTAAATATAAAGAGAGAGACAAATTACTGTTACAAAGCCTTCTAATCACGGAGATCATCCAAAGTAGACCTATATCCTCATTTTGCTGGTAAGGGTGTGTCCAGAAACTAGATTTAGGTTGCTTATCACAAAACAACAAGGACAGTTGGTCACATAGGCCCGAAATTCTAACTCTTCCCCAGCCTAGGAATATACCAGTTCTACCTTAACAACTGACAGTTGCTTTTGACTTTTGGGAATGATGAGTTTACTATTCACAGTGTTGCTTTTCCTCTCTAAACATCCGAAATACTGTTGGAATCTAAATGAACAAGTAAATAAATAAGAGCAGCAGTGTAACTACTAGATTCATGGTTTGGGATTATGTCCTTGAATTCAGGAGAGGTGGCAAGCAATTTCTTACTTTATCTTCTACTCTCACATTTCTGGCATTGGCCACTGAAGCGAGAAACCAAAATTCATAAGGTCAGTGGCCCAAAGCAGGCACGGCCCAGGACTGGAGAACGAGGGAAGGCCCAGTACACACATTCTGGAAAACGTGTGCGCTCACACAAGTGGACTGCAGCAATGGCAGAGGCTTCCTGTCCTAGAACTCTGTGATTTCCCATTTTTATTCATGAGGAATGGAGGAACCCGCACACACCCACTGGAGTTGTAAGATGAGCAGTTTCTGTTGGAATCCGTTATTTTAGTCCTTTAACCTGGATTTGTTTGGGCCAGAATTTCCTGCCTGGACTCTCAGATCGGTGGCTTCTATCCTTCCGTCTTGCCTGTGTTCTCAAGTCTGAGGAGTGCTTCCCCAGAAATGCTAATGGAAAATGAATTCCATTATAGACTTTTCATTTCAGTGAAGCATCAGCCAAAAGGCAAGTAGTTAAGGAAATTATCGAAGAAAATGGCTTTAAGACAATTAATCTATTCACACTTTATTTTCATTTCTTTTCCAATTTGGTTACTCATTCAATAAAGATTTACTATATGTCTGGTGCTATTAGGTACTGGAATCAAAGCAGATGACTTTGATGCAGTTCCTGCTATTAACAGCAGACCATCTTGTGAAAAAACAGAATTGTCTACTGATACTAATGATTTTATTTTATTTTTTTACGTTTATTTTTTTCTGAGAGGGGGGTGGGGGAGAGAGAGAGGCAGGGAGAGAAGGAGAGAGAATCCCAAGTGGGCTCTGCACTGTCAGCATAGAGCCCAACATGGGGCTCAAAGTCACGAACCGTGAGATCATGACCTAAGCTGAAACCAAGGTCAGATGCTTAACTGACTGAGCCACCCAGGCGCCCCTATGATAATTATTTTAAAAGGTGCTAAGGAAAGAGCCAGTTGTTAATTCAGTGAACATTTATTGAAAGCCAGCCATGTCCCATTAGCAGGTGATACAAGACTAAAAAAGAGAAAGCATCCTTGTCTTTAAAGAGTATGAAGTCTGATGGCGGACAATCGTAGGAGCAATAATCACAATAATGACATGGAGCATTTTCTGGATGCCAGCAGTACAAGAAGCACTTACCGTGTACTAGCTGATTGGTTCCTCCCAACAGCTTTATGCACTAAGCGCTATTACCAGTCCTGTTTTCTAGATGAGAGAACTGAGAACAGGTAGGTCAAATAACTTGCCCAATGTCACACAGCTAACAGGTAGCATAAACAATATTTAAAACTCAAGTTTTCTGGCTCTGACATCTTATGCTTGTAAAGTTGCATCCAAAGAAGAGGGCAGAAGGTCTCCGGAAAGTCGTGGAAGGCTTCTCTGAAGATTGACCTTTGAAAGACCGTGTAGAACATAACCTGGTGTACAACATCACTTGGTGGAAAGGGAGAGATTATCACAGGCAGGTGGACAGAGGCCCCCGGGGAGGGTGCACAGGCAGTGGGAAATACCAGTGGTGGCCAGTGGGACTAGAACACCGTGGAAGGTGAGGCAGGAGGGACGGGCTTCTTGGCTATGGTGATGAGATTTGTTTTCATTCTCGGAACAGTGGAAAGCCAATGGGTTGGCATGATTATGTACGAAGACCAGTTGGACGCAGGGCAGAGGGGCTCGTGGAGGGTGGGCCGTGTGGCTGTTGCATCTACCCAGTGAGAGATGATGGTGTGTGCAAGGGTGATAACGGTGAAGTCAACAGTTGGCTAACCACCTACGAAGGAGTTTTCGTTGTACTTGAGTCTCTGTTAAGGGAAGACCCAACAGGGAAGTAACAGCCATACTGGGCACGAAAGGCAGGAGTTTGCCAGGCAGACAAGGAGGGTGACTGGCTGTTTTCTGAAGACGAAAGAGATAGACATTGACAGAGGAAGTTTGGGTAATTGAACTGTCACAGTAAAACCAAACAAATGCTCTTAACAGCAGCATTTCCCTTGGTCAGCTGCGTCCAGCATATTTACAAAGATTCTCGTTCTCCGTATACCACAGTGGTACTCGATTATTTGTTATGGCCACCGGCAAACACTTTATTAAAACCCAATTTGAAGAAAGAGCAGACTTCCTCAGAAGGGTGAACTAATATTCACGCACCATAAATTTCTGGTGTAACTATAGCAGCTTAACTGACCATTTCAATCTTTGGGACAATCTTTCACACCTGAATTTTTCATTGTTCTTTTTTACATTTAACAATTTCTTTAGGTCTTCTTGTCTTTCCAGAAAGCTCACGCTATCTAATCCCTTTAACTGTAGGGTCAAAACTTGGGACGTTTTCGATCACCTCAGTGCTAAAGTATAACCAAAACAGTGAAAAAGGTTGTAAATGGAAGAAGCCCAGGACTCTAACAGCATTCGTGATTTGTCGGCTGCAATGGTAAGCCTGTATAGCCGTCCACGTTAATGGTGTAAAAGCACTTCCTCATTAAATTGCTTTAATGGTGAGGTGATGGCTCTCACATTTGGGTGCGCTGTGGGAACACCTGTAGGGCTGGTGAGAACACAGATTTTGGTGCCTGTCCTAGCGTTGCTGGCTCTCTCGGTCTTAAGTTTGCATCTGCAAGGAGCTCTGGCTGATGCTGATGCTGCTACCATAGAAACCACACTTTCAGAACGGCCAGTGGGAAGGGACGGTGGTCTTAAACACATGACGCTGAACAACAGGGAGGGTTGGAGGGAGAGCTGAGCTGGGCCACACAAATCACTTCTGTGGAAAGGAATGTCAGGCAAGATGGGTTTCGTCATTGCTGCACAAAGGGGCGCATTTGCCCTTTTACGGCAAGAGGCTTTGCTAGTAGAAGTTGGCCCACGTTCTTTTTTTTTTTGTTTCAATTTTTTTTTCAATTTATTTTTGGGAGAGAGACAGAGACGGAGTGTGAGTGGGGGAGGGGCAGAGAGAGAGGGAGACACGGCATCCGAAGCTGGCTCCAGGCTCCGAGCTATCAGCACAGAGCCCGACACGGAGCCTGAACCCACGAACCGTGAGATCACGACCTGAGCTGAAGTCGGAAGCTTAACCAACTGAGCCCCCAGGCGCCCCTGGCCCACGTTCTTGGAGCGAGCATGCCTCTCACAATGATATACTTACACACGTTCTAAAAGAGACACGTTTGCAATTGATTTTTTTTATGTACACAGTCTAAATAGTACGACAAAAGAAAGTGTGTTCATGCATCACCATGGTCCACATCTCTTGCGCTGACAGAGTTATTTTGGAAATTGTACTGTGCCAAGGCCAATATAGTCCTTAAAAAACATACTTGAATGTAAAGATGGATTATCATATAATTAAGAGAAGTTGTTTCTTTCTTTTTTAAAGTTTTGTTTATTTGTTTTGAGAGAGAGAGACAGAGAGAGAGAGACAGAGAGAGAGCAAGCGCATGCATGAGCAGGGGAGGGGCAGAGGGAGGGAGAGAATCCCAAGCAGTCTCCACAATGCAGACCCTGATGTGGGGCTTGATCTCATGAACTGTGAGATTATGACTTGAGCCGCAGTCAAGAGTCTGATGCTTAACCAACCGAGCCACTGAGGTGCCCCTGAGAGAAGGTGTTTAAAGGTTTACGAAGGAGGAGGAGAATGACACAGTATTTTCACAAATGAGTTAAATTCAATAATTGGTTTAAACTCTTATTTCCTTTCTTGTTAGCATGGTTAAAGATTTGACTTTACTTGGATCTCACCAGTTACCCCATGAATGTTCTCTTTCTGTTCCAGGATCAAATCCAATCCAAGTGACCACATTGCATTTAGTTGTCTCGCCTCTCTAGTCTCCTCTGGTCTGTGACGGTTCTCATTATTTCTTTACTTCTCATGACCGTGACGGTTTGAAGAATTCTGGCTGGGCATGCTGTAGAATGTCTCCACGCCAGATTTGTCTATATTTTTCTCAAGATTTGACTGGGGTTATGAGGTTTTGAAAAGAATACCACAGAGAAGAAATGACCTCATGACACCTCATAAGAGGAGGCATGATAGCAACAGGACATCACAGCATCATCTGCTCTTAGATTTATGCCTGTGCTTATATAACTACAGATTGCTACAATTGCTGATGGTAACTGGTAATACGTGCATAATAGTAAATGATTGAGCCAACTCCTGTTTTAGTGGTTGAAGGATGTTGGGGTGTAAGTCCTCAGGAAATCAGGTAGAACATTTTCTTCTTATAAATATTGCTATCATAGACCAAAATGTGATAAACATGTTCATAAAACTATGAATAAACAAGTAAAAAAAAAGCATACTTAAGCACAGAAATACTTTTATTTAAAATTTATTTTTAATATTTATTTATTTTTGAGAGAGAGACAGAGAGAGAGACAGAGCACGAGCAGGGGAGGGGCAGAGAGAGAGAGAGACAAGGAGACACAGAATCTGAAGCAGGCTCCAGGCTCTGAGCTGTCGGCACAGAGGCCGACGCGGGGCTCAAACTCACAAACCGTGAGATCGTGACCTGAGCTGAAGTCAGACACTTAACCGACTGAGCCACCCAGGCTCCCCGAACACAGAAATATTTTTAGTTCTTAAAAAAAAAAAACATTTGTTTTCAGCACTAGGGACACATTTTGTAGTAAGGAACATAGGCTGTGATGCACAGGTACGTATAGTGACTATAGTTTGTGTGTGCCTATTTCTGATAAAACGCTAGGGGAGGGAGTACGCAAAAGAAGTCGCTATGCATTTTATCTGTGTACCCAAGAGTGCACATTCCACAGGGTGCTTTTTACCAATACCTGGAGTAAATATATGGCAAGGGCAATTTGCTGCCAGGTTTCTAACATTCATTATGAACTACATCATGAAATAATATCCTGTTTTGCCAAATCAGTGTCTCCTGTGGTTATTAAGCTAGAGACTAGAATTGGAAAATCTCTGTAAGCGGCAGGCACTGTGACAGAAATATCAATGTAGTGGGTACCGGGAAACATGTATTTTCTATTAAAATGTGAAGCCCTTGAGCACGAAGAGAAAGATTTATATAGTGGAAAAGGGGAAAGAGATGAACTCTCCCAATATTCACTTGGAAATTGTCATTTAGGGCTTTTGGACTCCCTAAATACCATAAGCTTCTGCCTGGCAGGTTTCGAAAAACTAAGTTTGTGTGGCAGCACCTTTACTAGGTTGATAGATAGGGAACTTCAGGTAGCAGGGCCGAGGGCAGTGGTAGCCGGCTTGCGTGATGCACTATGAAAAGTCTGGAATAACATATGCAAAGTAAATATCAGATTGCACATCCAACTTTGAGAATGTGAATGTGAGTCAGGACGTCGGAGTCAGTTATACTCATGAAAATATACGGTTATCGACGAGTCTAGTGACCATAAAAATTCCTTTGGAGAAATAGGAAAATCTTGCATTCACAAAACACCACACAGTACATCATCACGAAACAGGTACTTATTGAGACCTTGCCTTGTTCGAAACACTGTGTGTCACTGCAGAGGGCGCAAACGGTGTGTGAGAGAAAGAGTCCCCTCTGAAGAAGTGTCTACGTAAGAGCGTAGATGTCCGAATGATCTTCTTGGACAAAGAAGTGGGAATAGGGTTCTGCCAACTGGGTCACATGAGACAGGGCTGGGTTAAGAGAAGAAAACGCTTTGACTTTGAGATCGGGGCGGGAAATCGGTCATGTGCATTTCAAGGATTCAGCTTCTGGATTCCCTGTGAATGACTCTGTTTGTTGGAGAAGAAACTGGTTTCAGATAGAACCAGCTTAGACAACTCTATAGATACATGACTGTGAATCAGAAACCATGCAAAACAAGTGGCAGATAGAGATTATGAAATCTAGAAGGTATAGATTATGAAATCTGTGTGGGGGGAGTAAGAGAAGGATAGAAGACAGACGGATAAGGGAGAGAGAGAGAAGAGACAGACAGGGAGAGAAAGAGAATGTCTAGATAGAGGCTTTTGCTTCATTTCAGGGGCCATAGTGTCAGAGAACCAATAATTTCAGTCCCCATCTTACCGAGTGGTCGGTGAGAAGCGATTAGTATTTGTAAGTAGCAAAGGGACATAAACAGATTTGTACTTTAGGGAGGTTGGTCTGGCCACAGTTTTTAGAACAGAGTTTTGGCAGGTAGAGCACTAACATGTTTATGTGAGTGCTACATTCATTTTTATTGCCAAATAATATTCCATGGTATGGCTCTGCCGCATGTTGTTTTTACCAACTGATGGACATATGGGTCATTTACACAACACTAACAAATGTAAAAAATATATGACATGTATTATATGTAATAATACATAATAAACAATGCCTGATATATAGCCAACGTTAGAGGAAAATATAAAAGCACACAAAGAAGCAAATATTAAAACAAGTTTGAGTTTTCCAAAATTTATTTTATGAGCTCTCCACAACGGACATGTTATGGGAGGAAATAAATATTTTGGTCTTCTCCAGGTAGGTTTCTCTGGTTCACGTGATGTTTATTTAGGTAGTAATCTGTGTTTCTAAATCAGCCACCTTCAAGACCTATAATGCTGCTGCAGAATGTAATAGTCATTTTTATCAACTTAATTATAGCTTTGGTTTCTTTTTGTTCATTGCGATTAATTTGCTGTGGTCAAATGACACATACAAATAAGCATATTTATTCAAAGCTCACAATTCACAATATATGAAAATTTGACCAAGCTTGTGCCACAATCATTATATATTAAGAAAGTGGCTAATCTTATCCCTATATAAGGCCAAGGCAGAATAAGCTTTCTAAAATCTCATAATATCGTGGATAGAAATTAATTATTGTGGCATTATTTAGAAATTTCCATAATATTACACATCTTGAAAACAGAAGATTTGGCTTGAGAAAAATAAAAATAAATACTAGAATCATGAGAAGTTTTACATGCCAAATATTAAATAAGTTGTACAAAGTTCTGGAAGGATCCATGTGTAATATATACATATATTAGTAAGGAGAAGTTCGAGGATTAATATCTGAGCACAGTCTTCGTAGCCATGATGAGAAGTACGTTTTCATCCACGTGACAAAAGCAGCCCATTCCTTAGTGGAGCTGGGCTGAGATATGTCAGCATTGCATATTTTCAGCACCTTCATTAAATGAACCCATTGCAAGCGGTCTTTTTCTCTAATCCAAGTGAAAAAAATGTCTTCCGATATCTTAGAGGCGTTCACTGGAACAGTCAAGAGATACTATTAGCATAGAAACATTTAATTCGTTAAAGCAGGTCCAAAGTGCTCACATGAGCAAATTGTGGTTGGTAGTTATGTTTACTTGATGGAAATAAAAATACCTGCATGTATACTCGATATTAGAGCATTTATTCCACATTCAGACTTTTCATTAATGTAGCGTATATCTCGCTGTAATAAGTGAAGCTTTATCTTTTCATGGGACTTAAGATTTCATCAGTTATTAATAATCATATTTCAGTAGTCAACCCTGTGTGGTATACAACATTAAAATAGTTTCTATTTCTTCGATTTCATCTCTCACACTTATTTATAAAAATATTGAGGAGGGACATTTTTTTAACTGCTGCGATTAACTTTTCTAGATGCCAGTGAAAACAACGAAATTATGCAAAAACGCAGAGGTTTAAGTTTTGTCTACCAAAAAACAAGTTTTAGACCTTAGGGGAGCTTTAAACATTAATAGGATGCATTTTCTGTCTTCTGTGAACTCATAATTAGAGTGGATATATATGGCTGGTGCCTATGACGTCAATCAACATAAAATATAAAAAGTGTAACATAGACGGGGCGCACCTGGGTGGTTCAGTTGGTTAAGCGACCCACTTCGGCTCAGGTCATGATCTCACGGTTCATGGGTTCAAGCCCCGCGTTGGGCTCTGTGCTGACAGCTCAGAGCCTGGAGCCTGTTTCAGATTCTGTCTCCTCTCTCTTCCCCTCTTCCACTCACGCTCTGTCTCTTTCTCTCTCTTAAAAATAAACAAACATTAAAAAAAAAGTGTAACATAGAGACTAAAAGGCATATAATCAGAATGAAAGGAACGATGATTTCTGATTTGGGACTCAGGGATAGTCATAGCACTGTGGCATGTAAGTTGGGGTTTGATGGGTTGGTAGAATATCTTAAGTGAACAAAGGGGAAATAGCATTCATCCTGAGGAAATCGCAAGAGTAAAGCAGCTATGAAATTGTATCCCAATATTCATCAGCAATTAATTTTCCAGTGGGACTGTTAGCTCTTTGTCACCTGCTGCACAAAAGAGAGCATGCCCACAGTGTGTATTCGCAGAGGTGATGGAGAGGGGCTATCTAGGGTTTGAAATTTTGCTGTGTAACTAGAAGAACGTTGCAAGTGAATTGGAGAATGACTTGGATTGGCACATAGTCACGAGGCGAGGCAGCAGTCAGTTGCTAATCTCAGCAGCTACAGGGGGCGGTGGGGCCCCCGAGAGGGGTGTCTTTGGAAAGGAAAGGGTGATTACACAGGAGGGCTGTGTGGCTTGGGAAGAAAACTTGTGTACGTGGCCCATGTCTAGTTGAGAACACGCTCCTATTGTTGAAAGTGCTGCTATAGGGCGCCTGGGTGGCGCAGTCGGTTAAGCGTCCGACTTCAGCCAGGTCACGATCTCGCGGTCCGTGAGTTCGAGCCCCGCGTCGGGCTCTGGGCTGATGGCTCAGAGCCTGGAGCCTGTTTCCGATTCTGTGTCTTCCTCTCTCTCTGCCCCTCCCCTGTTCATGCTCTGTCTCTCTCTGTCCCAAAAATAAATAAACGTTAAAAAAAAATTAAAAAAAAAAAAGAAAGTGCTGCTATAGACATTGGGGTACAAGTGCCCCTGTGCATCAGCACTCCTGTATCCCTTGGGTAAATTCCTAGCAGTGCTATTGCTGGGTCATAGGGTAGATCTATTTTTAATTTTTTGAGGAACTTCCACACTTTTCCAGAGCAGCTGCACCAGTTTGCATTCCCACCAACAGTGCAACAGGGTTCCCGTTTCTCCACATCCTCGCCAGCATCTATAGTCTCCTGATTTGTTCATTTTAGCCACTCTGACTGGCGTGAGGTGGTATCTGAGTGTGGTTTTGATTTGTATTTCCCTGATGAGGAGCGACATTGAGCATCTTTTCATGTGCCTGTTGGCCATCCGGGTGTCTTCTTTAGAGAAGTGTCTATTCATGTTTTCTGCCCATTTCTTCACTGGATTATTTGTTTTTCGGATGTGGAGTTTGGTGAGCTCTTTATAGATTTTGGATACTAGCCCTTTGTCTGATATGTCATTTGCAGATATCTTTTCCCATTCCGTTGGTTGCCTTTTAGTTTTGTTGATTGTTTCCTTTGCAGTGTAGAAGCTTTTTATCTTCATGAGGTCCCAATAGTTCATTTCTGCTTTTAATTCCCTTGCCTTTGGGGATGTGTCAAGTAAGAAATTGCTGCGGCTGAGGTCAGAGAGGTTTTTTCCTGCTTTCTCCTCTAGGGTTTTGATGGTTTCCTGTCTCACATTCAGGTCCTTTATCCATTTTGAATTTGGTTTTGTGAATGGTGTAAGAAAGTGGTCTAGTTTCATCCTTCTGCATGTTGCTGTCCAGTTCTCCTAGCACCATTTGTTAAAGAGACTGTCTTTTTTCCATTGGATATTTTCCTGCGTTGTCAAAGATTAGTTGGCCATACTTTTGTGGGTCTAGTTCTGGGGTTTCTATTCTATTCCATCGGTCTATGTGTCTGTCTTTGTGCCAATACTATGCTGAATGGATAAAGAAATTGTGGTTTATATGCACAATGGAATACTACGTGGCAATGAGGAAGAATGAAATATGGCCTTTTGTAGCAACGTGGATGGAACTTGAGAGTGTGATGCTAAGTGAAATAAGTCATACAGAGAAAGACAGATACCATATGTTTTCACTCTTATGTGGATCCTGAGAAAGTTAACAGAAGTCCATGGGGGAGGGGAAGAATAAAAAAAGAGGTTAGAGAGGGAGAGAGCCAAGGCATAAGAGACTCTTAAAAACTGAGAACAAACTGAGGGTTGATGGGGGGGTGGGAGAGAGGGGAGGGTGGGTAATGGGCATTGAGGAGGGTACCTGTTGGGATGAGCACTGGGTGTTGTATGGAAACCAATTTGACCATAAATTTCATATTTAACAAAAACCACACTCCTAGGTTTTGTTAAGAAATTCATGGTCTGATTCACAGTGGTGTGAAGGAGTGGATGTGGGATTGGGGTTTTATTTTCTTTGCAAACTACACATTTAAGAGAAATGTGGAATACTGAATCCAAAAGCTTCTGGTCTGAAGCTCTGTGTTGACATGGAAGTGGCTTCGCATGGTCTGGGCTCAGATTCTCAGAGCGGATTGTTTCCTTCTCACTGGTGTGATTTTCACTGCAAACATGTGCATGGTCTTTGATGTCAGGAAACAAGATTTCTCAGCCCTGGTCTTGATGTTAGTCAAGAAAAGCAGACTGATTAGTCACCTGTTTCCAGCCGTGGGAGTGGGTCCTAAATGGAACAATCTGGTCACAGAGCACTTAGATTTGGACCTGCCTTTTTAGGCGGCTCGACCTTATTCCCAGCTATGTCTCATATTATGAGCAGAAGCAGAGAGATAAATTTTAAGAGATTTAGGAAGTTATGTTCCAAATGCCTTTTCTCTTACTGCATTGTTTTCCACATTGTTCTCCTAATCTGTCCAAGGAGTACTTCTTAAATGTTTATTTATTTTTGAGAGAGAGAGAGAGAGAGAGAGAGAGAGAGAGCGAGCACAAGGGGGAAGGGGCAGAAGGAGAGGAAGACACAAAACCTGAAGCAGGCTCCAGGCTCCAGCTGTCAGCAAAGAGCCTGATGCGGGGCTTGAGCTCTCAAACCACAAGATCGTGACCTGAGCCAAAGTCGGATGCTTAATGGACTGAGCCACGCAGGTGCCCCCCAAGGAGTACTTTTTATCTGTGTATTGAGGATTCTGTCACAACTAGAAGTGAAAATGAAGATCTGCGAGACCTCTCCCTCTATCAGCTAAGCTTTCTTTTCTGATGAGTCAGGTGTCTTTCTAAGAACCTCTGCTCACCGTTGATGTTCACAGCCAGAGGATCTGTTGAAGCTAAAACAGTGCAATTGCATAGGAAGTCAGGAGAAAGAGAAAGGCTGAAACAAGTCAAAGGTAGTAACAATCTTGGAAAAAATTTTAAACAACATAAGTGAAATTTATATTTTCTGGGGGGAAAAAGCGTCGGGAGAGATTCCTTCAGTATCAAAAAATCTAAATAAATAGCATAAGCATTTCATTATAAATATTTGCTGCAGTCATTTACATGGTAGTCTTATAAAGTATTCCCTGTGGAATATATATCTGGGCCACAAAAGCACTTGGGTCCCATAGTACCTTTACAGATTAGCTATCATTATGGTCCCCTTGGATACATACACTACACGAGACCTGAAAAGAAAAAAAAAATAACGTAATTTTCCTAAATAGCCTGGCTGAGGAAGGCCTAGAGCTCAGTAGATAATATTTGCTTCCTGCGTATAGTAACTGTTTGTAGAAGGAGCCGCGTTGAAATCGCTGTGTTTATTTATCATCGATAACATTTACTATTTTATCCCGATATGTAGGTAGGCAATGTGGTGTGGAAATAATAATATAAAATCTACAAGGGCTGCTTGATTTTTCTTTTTGCTGAAAATTAACGTTCATGTCTTTTGAAAACGTTCGTATCTTTGTTGGGATTTTTAGATGCCTACGGATAAAGGATTTGAAGTGTTAAACCTTTTGTTTTTACCTCCTTGATATTTGATTTTTTGCTGAGTCAGCCAGGTGCAGAAATATCAGTCAATAACCCACCACATTGTATATTTACGCATGGTGGTAGTTTGTATTCTGGGTGCACATTCGATTTTGAGAATTACACTTTGCCATAAAACAAAGTGCTTTATGAAGCTGAATAAGCCGACTCTCAGATCAATGAAATCATCATACTTTCATATTGAATATTTTATAACAACTTATAAAGAACTCACGAAGTGATTAATACTAGAAGAAACGAAATATCTTCATGTTATATGTTTTTTGCAAGCATGTGTTACTATTAGGTATTTCAATAAGTGTCTACTGGTTGGAGATTTAAAGTTTTAAATACATATGAGAAATCACAAAAATAGAAATAGGAGGAACCTGCCAAAAATTGTATTAACTTTGAAAAAGAATTAAGCGTGTCTGTTAACAAAGCAGTATGATTTATAAGAATGATTTTGAAAGAAAAGAAGTAAAGTAGCATCATGCGTGTGAGTCAGGAGGTTTTAGGCATGTGTTATTGATTCCTTGCATTTAAATTCTTGGGGTTAAAAGACTACTAAAAAGCCTTTTTTATTCTCAATTACCTGTGGTTGGTTGGAAACACGTACAGAAAAGAAAATGCAGACATTTCAGTTTCTTTGGAAATGATCCTAATGGTAGGTCAGAGATTAAGAAATGACTTTTGTAAGAAATATTCTTCCAGTGAATTTCAGATTTTTCTCATCTACTTGGTGTACTGAATCAACCTCACACAAAGGCATTCTACTTTTCCTACAAGATGTCACATACTGATACCATGCTTAATGATAAGTGAACAATCCGTTGCTTTATAAAACTCATGAAGTTATATATTGTTATCATTTAAAAGTTTTATGAAATCATAACACGAGATGGACACAATCCATAACCGACTTTGTAAAAAGATGATGTGCCCCGAGATTTATTACCCTTTTTTCGTTCCTTTCTAAAAGAATTTCCTTAATTTCATCTAGAATGTTTTAACATTTTAGTGTTTTAACGTTTTTACAAGTAGTAAAACACGTTATATTTATTTCATCTTCTCCCAAATTAAAAGGTCAGCCTGAAGCCACATCATCAGTGACTGCATTAAGGAAACACCTAAAGGCATAGAGAATTTTAAAGCTGTCAGTGACAGAACCTGGAGCACAGCGGAATATTTAGTATTAGAAACTAGGTCATTCCTGCACAAATCCGTGTACATTCCTTTTCTCTCTAGGTCACTTTGAGGTTTATATGCTCAGTTCAGAATACTTGCAGTCTGAAACTGTTATAAAAGGATGAGCTTTCTGAATGTTTCTTTCTATATAATTCTACAAAATCTATTTAGAACATTGAATAACAGTAAAAATATATTTGAAGGCAGTCAATCTGTTTTCACTTTAAACCTCATTTTTAAATGACAGGTGTTGGGTCTAGCCCTTTTAATTTGGTACATGAAACATCTCCTATGATTTTATGATCAGCAGCCCTGTCCACGTCAGGGATCTGGGCCAGAAGAAGCCACAGGCAGTTAAACTGAAAATCCAGCGTCGACAGGAGTTAGAACTGTTAGCAATTCACGAGGAAGATGCTTGCAAAATATTTATCCAAGACTTCTGAAACTATAAAACTATGCTGAATTTGCATATAATTTGCTCCTGTGATCCAAATCTCGGGAGTTGATTGCACATAGGATTAAATAAAGTATACTATTTCTGAGGTCAGTGTGCATTTACTCATGGAATGTAATTTACAAATATGGAAACCGTGCATTTTTTTTTTCCCCGCATGGAAATAAAGGGTCAGGAGAAGGTGGATAGAGGCTGCAGTCTGTTATAGGTTCGCCCGTCTCCTCCTCAGTAAGAATAAAAGAGCCTCTGGGAGGATGGAGAATAAGCATGTTTATTTTGTAATTATCAAGGAATGAAAGTACCTTGGACATCTGAACTATTACCTATACCTGTGCCAGAGAGCCTGCAAGTGAAACTTGTTTGGAACTGTCAGTGCCAGTGACACTGATAGGTTTGGGGGAAATCGATGGCGACATGTTGCACATTTAAGAAGATTGTGTGTAATATATAAGATCAGTAGAGGCAACATAAGAGTGCAGCAATATTCTTCCATGGTGACAAAGAAATTGGTTGAGTTCAGCACGTGTGTATTGGTACCCCCTGCATGGTGGGTTTGTGACGGGCTAAGACGGACCATCGCTTTCTTCGGGGAGCTCACCTGCTAGCCGGGGGTCATTCCACTGTAGATCCCCAAGGCTGCACGGTGGGACCATATGAGATGAGTTTATGCTGGGCAAAGATTGAGAAAGCTTCTTCGAGAAAGGAAATGGCCTTTAAGCCCCACTGAAGAAGGAGGACATGCAAAGAATGAGGATAGAACCGGAGCGTTTTTGCTCCTACTTTCCCGCACTGGAGCAGTGCCTTGGGCTTAACGGATGCAGAAGACGTTTTTCCAATGAATGACCGAGGAGCATGCCGGACAGGAGGTGGGCGCACGCGAGGTCTTGAAGACACGGAGAAGAACCATGAGATGCAGGGGGGGTGGGGGTGCGGGGGTGGGGGAGGGACAGGAAGCAGGGCTGGATTTTAGTCTGTGCTGTGTTTGGCATCAGTGGGAGGTCTTACCATGGGGGATTCGCATGATTGCATTTCTGCTTTGGAAAGATAATCCCGGGAAACTACAGGAGAGAACATAAACTGTGACAGGTTGAGTGGAGAGTGGACAGCACTTGGTGATGCATCATGACAGGGAAACACTCCGTGACACTACCAGTTTTATGATGTGGGCAATCCCCTGAGATTGGAAGCGGGGTGATGAATCGGCTCACTTTGAGAATAAAGGAAGAAGAAGGAAATATTAGATGTTACCCTCTGTCCAAATCAGTGATCCAGGAGGAAGAAGTGACCATCACGGGGGCATGCTGTGTTTGTTTTGCAGAAAAGCTGGTGTGGAAAACTAGAGAAGACTCCATTACTCAGGACAAGTATCTTGCCCTTCTGTCTTTGCTCAGATTGGTGGCTCCTGGAGTGTTAGTTTGAGGTTTTCCTTGGGGTCTGTAGCCCTAGCCATGCACTTAGAGTAGCTTTTTTATAATTAAGGGCAAAGGAGATCGAAAGACTATGGCCTGGGAAACCCCCACCAGTTTGGAAAGCTTAGTGCCATTCTGGGTCTAGAAAAGCGAAACTTGTGCTGATGTGAGCTCTGAAAGCCAAGAATGTTACTCAGTAATTATACGCTCTGGTCCAATAATGAGATGAATGGGGAGGTGAGCCCCTCCTTAAAGGAAAACAGATCACTTCCTGCCTAAATTGTTCCATCTACTTACCGTCTGTGGGTGTCCACTCCCACTCAGAAAACAGAAACAGAGCCACTGGACGTGTCTAGCTGATCTTGTGGCAGTGCAGCATGCTGTGGCTCACAGAGGAGACGAGCAAAGAAAAGATGTTCTCCTACAGGACTCACAGAAGGTGTGACAGAGGTGAAGAAACACTTAGGGTCGGTGGGGAGAAAAACTGAGCCAACACTCGACGTACCTACAAGCCCTCCTTTATCTCAATTATTTGCACAGACCACCACATCCCAGGTACCTGTCTGTGCCCCTGGCTCATTCTCTTCTCCCTCTCTGCTAGGACCAAAGGCATAACGCCCTGAGTCACAATCTGAGATAGAGGTATGGCTGTGTTGTATTTGAAATGCTTCTCTCTGGTGAATGCTTACATCCAGCAGGAGCAGAAGTAACGCCATCGTTCACCATTGTTCTCACATCAGCAAGGCTGGAAACTTCAAGCTTTCACCCCTCCCTGGCTATTTCCTCTTTATTCCAAAGTTCTCAGCCTTAGTTCAGATCCTTATTACATGGCATAGGATATATTTTATATATATCCTATATATATTTATATAAGGATATATTTTATAAATAGTATGGTTTTGGTATTATTTGCAAAGCTTGTGTTTCTTTTAGTCATCTGTAGTATATACAGATAAAATAGATGCAGCCTATGAAAGAAAAAGTGAAAATATCCCAGAGGCATGCGTTGGGAAGCCTGCTAATGTTGTCATTTCTACCTGTGGTAATGTGAAATTTTCCTGGGATATCTGTACAGCATACTAATTTGTAACCTGCTAAGTGAAAAATACATTTTCTCCAATGAAAGAAAAAGGGACAGTCTTACAAATTGAAACAAAACAATTATAAAAATTGTGACACAAAAGTTTTGAAACCTATATTGATTTTTGATACAAGTATCTTTTCTTTATCTGTGAGAGGAGCCATCCAGCAAATAATTCCTTGATAATAGATTTAAATACCTTGCCAGTGAAGAGCTTTTCCTATTCAGGCGTTTGCATGAGGTACATTTCATGCAAATTTCCTTTTGCAATTTTTTTTTTTAATTTCTAAAACACATTCCCACCTAAAAACTTAAGCAAACAAGATGGGTCCTCAAACCGCTGATACACAAATAGTGATAGAATTCAGGCAATGAAATGTGCAAAAGACAGAGAGTAATTCACAATCATTTCATTCAGCCAGTACAGTGCAGGGTGTGTGCTGGGAAAGAGGAAGGAGGTGCACAATGAGGGAGTCTATGTGTATGCATATATTCACGACCAATTTTAGAGAGCTGAGTAGACTTGGTTCACCCTTGTGAAACATTTTTGAAATTGTTCTCTATCAGTGTTAATTAGGATATGAAATTAAAATCTGTTCACATCCAACTGAATATTATGTTAGCAATATAGGGCACACATTTAGTTGGCCCTGACAGGATTTTAATTTCTGCAGTCAGTTTCTAGAAAAACTTGTAAGGAATGGAATGCACTGATCTATAATTTCTATCGACAGCTGCCAAGGTCCTGCCCAAACCATCTGTCTTGTTATTATTACCTTTTATTGGATTTTTCTTGGAGTTCCTTGTACACGAGGGAAGAATGGTACCTGAGCATCACCTAGGAAGGCATTGTAATCGCACCTCCTTAGTAATTGTTCATCTATTCAGGACCTTGCTTGCAAATATTTTACAACAAATTGACATCATCATGGTACAGTTGATCTGCTCTTCGGAAATATCTCGGAGCTGTGTCACTGCTGTGCTTTGTACGCATGGGTACCTGGGAAAGAAAATTAGCTACGGAGGCAGTGGAGAATAATTGTAATGAAATAATTACGTTCAGTCATCTAGAATCTCCAGATTTCTGTGACAGCAAATGACATTGTAGTGTAAATGCTTCTCTAACAAATATCTTACTATTATGCTCCATACTGTACCTTTAATTTTTTTATCAATGTGTAGACAAGACTGGAGGACAGTCAAAACATATGAGGACAAGCGGTATTTAAGGGCATTTAAATAGTTTAAGTGACAGATTGTATAGACCCTGTAGCAAAAGAAATGATGCAAACCAATTCCCTTGAAATGTGATTGGGGAGCTGGAGTAATATAGAATCGGTTTGTGGCATAAAAGCTATTTCTAGAACAACCCCAAAGATCTAGAGTTTATTATTTTAGAGAAAGAGCAAAGTATTCTAACTCAGTCCAAGTGATCCTGAGAGAAAGGCTTGAGTGTTCTGTCATTTGTAATTTAGAAATTACTTTGACTGTTTTTAAACTCATTTTATGCAATTGAACAAATGCAAGCCATGACAGAGCTTCTAGAAAAACAATATGAATAACAATAATAGGACGCTAAACTAATTAAAGAAGATTTCTTACAAAATGTCAAATTTGAGAGTGAAGTATCTTCAGCTTCCTACTTCATTTCAGCATCAGTTATCTTGCCCCCAAAAGTTAGGCAATGTCTAACTCCAAACTTCAGCTGTACTCTACTGTCTTTTTCTTTTCTTTCTCTTTTCCTTGCTTTCTCGGTCCTAAACTCCAGTCAAGCAACAAATATTAATGATAGGCCTTTAAGGGTGACAATTGTAAAAGAAGTTGTTAGATACAGCTTGGTTCTTCAAAATATTTATTAAGCCCCATCCTCCCTCTGCCTGCCTCCCCCTCACCCCCCCCTTCCTTCCTCTCCCTCTATTTTCTTCCAACTCCCTCTCCCCTCTCTGCCTCTTCCTCCTTCCCTCCTCCTCCCTTTTCTTTCTCCTTCCCTCTTTTTCCTTTTTTACTCTCCCTCACTCCCTGTGTGTTTCTTCTTCAGCTGATGTGGACTTTCTCCCCTCTCTTACAATTAGTCAAAAAACAATGTAACTACAATCCCAGAGTCTTTACCCGTTCATGCTCCTTCTTCCTCTGTTGGGTCAAGGGATCCTGACCAACATTTGGATGCTCACTCTTGCCCCTTTGCTCCCATCCACTGACCTCATCATCTTATGCTTTCCAAATTCCCAGCATTCTTTTGGTGATCTTTTGCATAAAACATTTGTATGTGTTCATTCTATTTTTAGAAGCACTTAAGAATTAGTCCCAGACCTTCTGCCCTGAAATTTATTATAAGCAAAGCAAACCCTGTGAATTGTAAGAGTTACTTGTAAAAGTAAACAATGAGTCCACTTTCTAGCCTTGAACTGTGGTGGGGGCTGGGGGCAAGTAGGGGGGACCTGGGGGTCTGTAGAAGAACTGTTGAAATAGAAGTTTCTCTGCTGCTCCCACCATCTGTGTGTTTACATATCCAAGGGGAAGGGAGACCCAAAGGAGGTTCTGGAAAACCAGTACTCACGGAGTGAATACCCAGGCATTGTGCTGAGCAAGGCATGCCCCCTCCATGTCAGCACCCAGAGGGTCCTGGCTGAGCCAGCCCCGTGGAAGAGGCTGTAAATGGGGCGTAATGAGAGGAGGCTGGTGGCTGCACCAGAATAATTTGCTTCTGATTTTGCAGTGATGTTTTCATATCCCTACAGAAGGTGTTTCAATCACTGCAGTGATGTCTAAGGCCACAGTCATTTTCGCGAGGTTTTCCCCTAGTGTGGTGGGGTGGGAGGATTAGGAGCTGAGTGGAAGGTCTGGATATACCCTGGTTGGGAACTCGGGCTTTGGGGATCAATGAGCCTAGGGGCACTGACGTCTGCCATTTCCTGGTTGTGGGATTTTAAATTTATTGGGCTCTCTTGAGGCTGGGTTTTTCTGTAACCTGAGGCTAATTTTGAGAGACTTGTGAGCTTCAAAGAGAAAACATAAAGTTCCTGGCATTTATACGTGCTCGAAAGGCCATAATTTATGTTTTCACTCTTTTCACGAATTTGGCAAACATCGATTTCATTCCACAATATATTTTGGGTAGGTTGTTTTTTCTTATTGCCAGCGCTTTTGTGCCGTGGGATGCATTCAGTGTCGGACTAGCCAGGAGGACTCCGTTTGGGAGCAAAGTGTTGTTTTATCTCCCAATGGCACACTCTACTTAGAAATGCTTAACATGAAACTGTAAGACTCTTCCAAATGGAAAGATTTTCCACTCTGTACACAATTCCTAATAATTTATATTGCACTACGTCTTGGCTCATCTGCTTCTTGAATATATTTCAGAATTCAAAGGAGAGACAGGAAGAACACAAATGAAGGAATAAAAGAGAAGGAAGGGATCGATGATAATGGTGTCATTGCAAGGCTGTCATCACATGGAACTTTGCAGCTATGTTTCAGTAGTTTTTGTGCAGCTAGTAGGAAAATTGTGTTGCTAACAATACAGCAGTACAATTAATAACAGTAGTGTTTCAGTTCTGAATGAAAAAGATCTTAACCTCTAGAGATAAGAAGCCAGCATGCTCAACGGGCATTATTATATTTAATGTGAATTTGATTTCATTGTGCCCTCTGAAAAATAATGTTGCATGCAAAGGAGAAGTAAATACACAAAAAGAAAATTGCCTGCCACTGATTGTTAGTGAGTGGATAGCTGCCAAGGCGTCCTGTCTCCATGAGGATAAAAGCAGGAAGCATGAATTATGGGGAAAATTGTGTATCCTTCCTTCCATGTCAACACATCTCTGTGGCCAAGAATATTGTTTTCCAAATCATAGCAATATGCCTTGCTTTTGAAAGACTTCCATAGAACCATGTAACCCAAACTGAGGGAAACAGGTATGCTATTTAAATTGGTGAAAATTGCTTCCAAACTTTTTAAAGATAGAGAAAAATATAATGATCATCTTCAGCCATTTCTATTAAAATGCATTTTGTTAAGTCTGTTGAAAATTCTTTCTTGTGCAGACTAGGAAAATAACATAAGAAGTATGTTGTACTTTTTTTTTTAAGTTTATTTATTTTGAGCGAGAGAGAGCATATGCATGCAAGGAGAGAAGGGGCAGAGAGAGAATCCCAAGCAGGCTCTGAGCTGTTAGCATTAACAGCTCCAAGCCTGATAAGGGGCTCAATCCCTCTGACCCGTGAGATCAGGACCTGAGTCAAAATCACAAGTCAGGTGCTTACCTGACTGAGCCACCCAGGCACCCAGGTGCCCTGAGTATGGTGTGATTTTTAATGTGGTAGAACATGCATGGGTCAGACTGTTAGAGTTTTCCTACTCAGGAACTTTTCCTCATTCCATAATGAGGGATGCCATTGAAAAATTTTGTTCACGTAAGGGTTAAGTTGGGTATTTCAGAGAGATAACTGATGGCGTCTTGGAGAATGAATTGGATTTCAGACCACCAGGAAGAAACAAGGAGGCTATTTCATGAGTGATAGAGGGGAAGGACACGTTAAAAGCATAAAATAACGTTTAGAGAAGGTGGAAGAATAATAAAGATCAATAAAAATAGAGATTAATACATTCAGAGATGATTAGTAATTATTGGGAGAAATACAGATGCATGGAAAATTTAGATGGCATTGGGATAGCAATGTATCATGGCCGGTGGAAATTAAGATTAAACACATCTCACTCAACTGGCCCTATCAAATAGAAGGAGAAAATTGGGATAATTGCAATGTCAAAGAGAGTCCGTTAAATTAAATACAAGGGAAATGGTAAGCAAAGTATTATATTATGCTAGAAAAAATTTCATTTTAAAAAATATAGCAGAGTAGTTCCATAATGGGGAAAAATGAATGTTAGCAAATTTGATGCTATTTGATGTGACTAAAAACTGTGCTCAATTTATTATAGGACTCAGAAAGTTGAAAGAAGCAAAGTACATAAGACAAATAAAAGGAAATCCAATAATCATGACTTTAAATCTGAAGAGGGAAATTTCTTTAAGGAGAATTATTAGTCTGGATAATTAACACACACAAAGATTATCTTACATTAGCATCAAAGCATGTTTTGATGTAAATGATTTAACTATCAATACTTGATGTTTGAAAAAATGGTAGCATAGAAAAATAATAAGACACAAATAGACTATATTGATATACTTTTGAGTCTGGCAGGCATCAGTCTGGTAAGAAGCAAGATAGGTTTTAAAACTCCACGACGAGGAGGAGGAGGAGGAGGAGGAGGAGGAGGAGGAGGAAAGAAAGAACAAAAAAATGTTCTACAGTGTAGGAGAATTTTCCTCACTTGTACTGACTCAGCACAAGACAACGGAGAATAAAGTTGGAGAAGAAAATGTTTTCTTCCAGAATGTTATAGTCAATGGAATCTTGAAAATGTATGTTAAGCCTTCACTCATTATTAGCTTGTGGTAATTTGGCTTTACGAATGGCACAATGTAAAGTGCTCTATGCACTGTGGTGTTATTAGAGATAATAAGCATCATAATCGCTGTGTGTTCAGCATTATGCTAAGATAAAGAGATATGTTGAAATCGTAAAAGAACAGAGCCTTCTACCATCTGAGTATGGAGTTTATTTGAGGAGAGTGGATACTTTATACAGAAAAACGTAAAGGCCCTTTCTTCCATCATTGTATGCCTCACCTTGTTAGAAGGCTAGGGGTGTGTAGCCTATAGAGAGAGGCAGAGCTAACCCAGAGAGGGGTGCACTGGCCAAGTTCAGTGAGACTTTCCATCTCTTTGCTGACCTGTGGCTTGTATAGAGGGATGCCTTACTGCATTTGAATGATGAACCTTGTTAATTACAGCTTTT
The DNA here is from genome assembly GCF_022837055.1 of Prionailurus viverrinus. Classification (NCBI taxonomy): domain Eukaryota; kingdom Metazoa; phylum Chordata; class Mammalia; order Carnivora; family Felidae; genus Prionailurus; species Prionailurus viverrinus. Next base: position 78,499,814 of record NC_062561.1, on the reverse strand, counting down.
CCTTTCTTTTGATCAGTGACTTTTCTTCCCCTTCTTTCATGAGAATGTGTATTTATGTATGTATGGCCCAAGAGTGAGCAAATTCCATTGACCTGACTATTGTTTGACTGTAGTTTATGTTATCCAGAAACACAGGCATGGTTTGTAATTACCCCCGTGTTCCGAGTAAAAATTGCAGATGTGTGGCTCTAATGTTACCTTAGCTAATCTTCGCCTGTTTGCCTGGCATGCACTCTGTGTTTGCAGTTATTTGTAGGTGCAGATAAATACCCTCTGAAGTGAACGTGCGTATTCACTTTGCCTCTTCCATTTTTTCTTTCCCTTTTTGTTCTCATTGTTCTACCCTCCAGAGATAGGTGACTGGGAATAGATGGACCCAGAGATATTCTTATGTCTTCACTGTGAGAAGAACCTGTTTGGACACATTTTTTTCCCTCTTGTTCAAGAACTTACACCAATTATTTGGTTCAATTTGAACATAGCTTTAGGCATGAATATATCCTATAAGCACTCAAAGGGTGTAAGTACAGTAATTATTCAGTGCTTCCTTTGTGATTGAAGTTTGCTTTACAGGATATTAAATTCTTGTGATGGAGTTAACATTATTCCTAATGTCCCATAGGTAGAAAATAGGGACAGTAAGATTTTTTGAAACCCAATTATGTAGGTTCCAGGAATACTTGTTGAAACTGGCAATACCTGGCAGGTTTTAGTAGGGGTTTTTTTTTTTTTTTTTTTTTTTTTTTTTTTTTTTTTTTTTTGCTTCGTGTTGTTTTGTTTTTGTGGATGAGGGACGTTTTGAAAAAAACGGTCTTATAACATATTGGCATATTTTGTGGTAAGTATTTAATATTGATGGTTAAAAGAACTATAGGATACTCTGAATAGAGAAGAAAGGACTTTTCCTATTATAATCACTAATATCAGATTCTGTGAGTCTCTGTCCACTTCGGGAGTCTAACAGTTAGGACACAGCAATTATTCAAGAGGGAGAAGCCAAATTGGGTTAAAAAAAACAACAACCCAGGGGCGCCTGGGGGGCTCAGTTGGTTAAGCATCTGACTTCGGCTCAGGTCATGATCTCACAGTTTGTGGGTTCGAGTCCCGCATCGGGCTCTGTGCTGATGGCTCAGAGCCTGGAATCTGCTTCAGATTCTGTGTCTCCACCTCTCTCTGCCCCTCCCTTGCTTGTGCTCTGTCTCTCAAAAATGAATAAATGTTTAAAAATATTTAAACAGAAAACAAAAAAACAACAACCCAAAAGAGTGACAAAATCCAAGAGCTTTCAGACTGAACGAAAGGGTGACAGGCAACTGTTCGTCATTTCCATGGATGCACAGTGAAAAAGAAGGGATGTGCTGCTCCTCCTGTACGATGCATCTCCTTTAGATAAGTTGGCTTAAAGTTAAATTCAAACTGTGGGGAAATTTACAGAAGATATTTGACTCTTGTTTTCTGAAGATTCTGTCACCTGTTTGGAATGGTTCCGGTATTAGTTACCATGCTTGAAAATAAAAGTGACTAGCATGAGTAACTCTTGAATTCATATTCCAGCTCATATACTTTTTTTTCCAGAATATTTCAAGCAACTTTTAAAGACTAAGATTAAAAAAAAAAACTGTAATGATTCATTGTCAATTTAGAGACTAAAGAAAGTAGTTAAGCTGAGGTGGGTTTATTTATGTCTGGATACCAGAATTTATAATAGGCTATGTAGGTGGGAGAGACTTTATAACCTAAAATTACAGTAGAAATTGATTCAGAATAACTAAGTCTGATTCAAACTTGAGACGCGTTAATGGACAGCAACTTTGGAGATGAGGTTTTAAAAATGCTAATACTGAAACCTTGACATAAACCTACTTGTTAATAGAAGCAGAATCAGGTATTGCTTGTTCTGTGCTTGGCGTCAGCTAATGCGGTTTGGGGAAATTATATAAATAGGTTAAGTACAACATATCAGGCAGCAGTTTGCATGATATCGGGTAGAGCATCTTATAGGATAAATATAATGAGATGGTTTTGACTGACGCTAAATTCACACTCTAACTCATGTGTTTGAACAATTCTTCTGGCATAACCAGTTCTAGGCGTGACAGTGAAGATTTCCATTGATATCATAGAGCGTTCTCTCTCTCTCTCTCTCTCTCTCTCTCTCTCACACACACACACACACACACACACACACACACACAATTTCTTCCTTTTGTTTCGCAATATTTCCCAACTTCTACTCTTAGTCCAGTTCAGATGAGGCTTTGTTTCATTCCCTTGGAACCCGAGGGATCAGTCAAGTCGGACCAGAGCCCCTCTGTCATCCCTGCCTCCTCACTCCAATCCCAGTTCCATTGTTGTGACGCACACTTGGGTTTCTCTTCAATCTAGTTAAGGTTCCATTAAGTTAACTAGGCTAAATATACTTGTTTTCTTAACAGACTGAGCTACCCAGGCGCCCCCAAGAGGCTAAACATATTTGTTTTCTGTGATAATCAGCCTCCGGGCCAGCATTTTTAATAATTATCATAAATTTTTCTTCACCAACTTTCCAACTACCCCTTTCCTTCAACATCTTGACAAAATACTTCGTTAGGGGACAAAAACCGAGCCAAACCATATGATCATTCATTGGTGGATATATCCAGTCACCACATTAGATGCTGAGGTCCCCAAGACAAGTCCCTGGTGTCTGCAACTGGCCTTTTACTGGGTGATGTTGCAAATGGACAAGAGCCCAGTAGTAACTGTTACCCCATGGAGCAGTGGAATCCCCTAGGAGGAACAATCGAGAGGGCTGGCATGAATGTGGAAGTTCAAATAGGGGCTACCATACAAAGAAAGAGGAGGAAGCTACTTTAGGCAGGAAGGTAGTGATGATAACACATGCAGAGAGGTGCATTCTTTTCACGAGATTTAACCTATAATCACCAGTGGAGGGAGAGCAGGGAAGGGTGAGGCCAGAGCATGAATGGCCCAAATAGAAGGATCAAAAATAGGAAAAAAAATCACAGTCAGGTTGGCATTTAAGAACTAACCTTCAGGCCCTAGTGTGGACAAAAGACTGATAAAGGCCAATTCAGAAACTGAGGTAATAATTAGAAGACTGCTGCAGTTGCGAAACAAGGGGGACCAGTTAGGACAGTGATGCTGGAATGGAAGAAAAGAGAAGAATACGGAGGCAGCACTGGCAGGATTCTGGTGTGGAAGGCAGAAAAGATTTAGATGCTGTGGATGGCACCTAAAGTTCAGATGGACCCAAATGTTTCAGTGGTGGTTCCACTGAGCAAACCACATAAAATGTAGACTGATGGGCATACTGGCTTTGGGATGGCCATGGCATAATTAGTGACCACAGGTGTGGCAGATCCACACCTAATTAGGAGATAGGAATATAAATATGAATTAAAGTTTCATGAATCACAGTAATGGATGAAACCACCAGCTCTAAAAGAATGAGTGATAGCACATAAGAACAGTTGATTGAAGCACATACAGTAGAATGTTCAGAGAAGAGTCCTTAGTCTATGAGTTAAACGTATTAGTTTGCAAGAGTGCCCACACTGGCAGTAATATTTTTCTAATGAAAAAACTTTGTAAATACTTAATTTTACTTACAAACTCACTAGAATAAATGATACACTAGTTATAGGAAGGTAGCCAGATCAGGTAGCTGTGAATATCGTTTTCAAAGGCTCGTAAGAAGATACACAAATATTGGCAATAGCTTTGAACTCCTTTACCATGAGGCATCTAACATTAGGTCTGGTATCATATTTTGTAAAATTAAAGACGTGTGAACTGTGAATCAGAAAAAGAAGAAAGAACGTAATTAGGACTCAACTCATGTGAATTTGTAGAGCCTTTGAGCGGGCTAATGAAGTTTGTATCTCTGAATAAACCCACTTACTTAGACATTCTCATTGATACAATTGTGATGATAATATTTCCTGCCATATGCAGCTATTACTGGACAATTTTAAGGTTAGGGTTTCAGATTGGTCAAAATAGTTGGTGTGTATGCATATGTATGGATTTCTCATCAGCATACGAGCATTTTCAGTTATGGCTCTACAGCAGAATTGCTTAAAAGAAATTTTACTCTCAGTAATAAATAGTGATGAGAGCTTAAAATATTAATAAAGAAGTACTACATAATAGTAGATGTATACAATAGCATAAGGCCCAGGAGATTTTCATTGTAGGTCAGTAGTAAGCATAAAGCGGGAGACGGAATAATTGTGTTGAAGTGACTATATGAAAGCGCTATTCAGCAGCCGTGGTAGCCTCTCTGGAGCCCAGTGTTCTCATCCCTGAAATGAAGATGCCAGATACACCAACACCTGTTTGTCCCACCAGATCCAATCTCTGCCATTGTCTGCTCTGCAGTGGGAGTTGGAGCCATCCCATCTACTCCAAGCTCTGTGTCAGTGAGGTCCTTCACCATTTGGGCCGGGATAGTGGTTGCTTCGGAAGATGAGGAGAGCAGTGGAGGAAGCGATGGCTGCAGTCTTCTCTTAATTCTTCTCCTGGATGTTGCCCTGTCCTGGCCGGGTCCTCAACAGGCCTTTGACCTTCCAAAGGAGACCCTTCCGAAACTTCCTTTCCTTCCCCCTGTCATTTTGGGTATCGATGGTGGGAAAAGCTAGCATCAGGCTGGCCTCTGGGTTTTACACTACCCCTCAGCGTATCCCCGCATCCTGTCTGTTGTAAAAACAACAACCTCCACAAAGCAAAAAAAACCTCACGTCATGCCAATTTGAGTACCATCTGTATATCCTGTCAAGATCCTAGAGTCTGGAATACTGTCCAGGAGAATTATCGTTTGCCTCTGTAGGTTTTGAGAACCACTGTTAGCGGAATAAAACCGTTAGCAAGTTTGTTTGGGAGAACAGTTGCCATACACACTCCTTTGCATCTCCGTGGACCAACACTTCTTATCGATTTCTTTTTGAATGTTGATCAGAGTAAGACTTCAACTGGTTCACCCGCGACGCTTTTATACAATCCGAGTTGTTTGTTCTATATAACGAAAAACAAGGGTCAGTGATTTACTAGGGAAAATCTTTGTCAACGGACACAGGGATCGGCTCTTCCGGGTACTGGTGCCGCTTTTGAATAACAGCGTAAGACGATTGCTGCCTCCGTGGTCACCGGCAACGCACAATTTCTTCCTGTTTTGGTTGCTCAGAGTCCCAATTTTTGTTTGCCATATGTCACTTAAGTAAAGCAGGGCAGTGGTTGTGGGCGCTGTGTTGTCATGAATGAGGAATATGTGTAGCGCCTGCTGTATTCACACGTTTCCTGATGTCTGATGTGGCTTGGCGTCTCATATGCCATCCGCAGGGGACACCTGTTTAAGGCTGTTGGGGAAAGAGTTCGCTCAGTCGCTCCCCCTAAATGGGGGGAGCGGTAGCATGGAATCGGAGCTCTGTGACCTGCCGGCCTCCGCGGAGCTCAGCTCTGTCCCTACAGAGGAAGGAGTCCGGTCCCTTCTACCAACTAAGGGGTTCTCATAAGATTTCATGAGATTGGCGCCCAGAAATGTAACTTGGCCTTCTCTGTAATTTTCATCATCTGCTAAGGAGTAAACAAACAAATAAAAATCCCAGTGTTTGGTTCGCAGGAGTCAGCATTGTGCAGAAAAATCGTCACAAACGTGACCATAGATTAGTCAGTCGTCTGGTTCATTTATCATTCAACAGATTTTACTGAGCCAGCCAGTGAGGATATTATAATGAATAAAACATATATACTTATTATCCACATAAATGGTTATGGTTAATGCAGGCAACATTTAATTCAATAAATAATTAAAATCAGAGGACCAGAGCTTTTAGAGGTGTCTAACTGAAAATTAGATTCCCAGATGAAGTGCCCTAAGGAAGAGCAGAAGAGTAGGGTAGGGTTCTGACACGGTCTAGTCAACTGGAAAATTTCTGCTTCTGTCAATTAACAGGAGTTGTTGATAAATTTTAAGTGATCAAACCAAACATCACACACTTAACACACCATTCAAACATATAATATTATTAGTGATGGGAACAGATGTGGATAGACTAGGGTAGCACCTGCGTTAGCAAAGGGACAGAGTTTGCATGTGGAGGTTGAGGGCAAGCTGAATTCAAGTTTCGTACAGATCCAAAATGTAGATCAGATGGAAAACAATTACCTAGGCTGTGTCGTCATCAGGATGTTGATTTTTAAATCTCCTAAGGCTCAGGCAATACAGTCTCTGTTTCAGGTAGATATACTCTCATAATAACACCTTGTTTTGCCTTAGAATGATTAATGTGGGGAAAGACTCATTGACCAAAAAATGAGTTTTCTTTTTTGTAGAGACATGTCTGCTTCCAAAACTACACAAATATGCTAGGGTACTATATAGACAATACTAGCATATATATTATACCAGCATAGACAATATTGCATATACATATAGCATAGACAGTACTAGCATATATATTATACTAGCATAGACAATATTGGTTATTTTTCCCCTTGCATACAACATAATTTGTAATATAACCCTAAGCAAAAAGTGAGCTGCAAATTCACCATAAATTGGATAAATATTTAGCATTTTTGCAAGTTCTAGTTTATGCAGCTGATAAATAGCAGGTAGTGATTAACTAATTCACTAAGTGAACATCTAAATTGTGATGGGCAATATACTAAGTGCTACGAACATAAAGATGAGTAAAAACCTGTTCCCCATTATCCAAGAGCTCATATCCTACCATTGAAAGCATTGCAGAAGAGGTTCTTTTCCCCCAGATTTATTGAGATATAATCGACATATAACATTGTGTAAGTTTAAGGTATACAGTGTGATGATTTGATACACTTATATATTGTAAACTGATTACCGCAGTGAGGTTAGTTAACATCTTTCACTTCATATAATTACCATTTTTGTTGTTGTTGTTGTTGTTGGTGGTGGTGGTATTGTCATGGTGAGAACATTTGAGATCTGTCCTTCTAACAATTTTCAATAATGCAGTTAAGTACTAACTATAGTCACCATGCTGTACATTAGATCTCCAGAATGTAGTCATCTTATAACTAGAAGTGTGTGTCCTTTGACCCAACGTCTCCTCAGTTACTTCACTCCGCAGCCCCTGCAACCACCAGCTACTCTCTGTTGACGAGTTTGGCTTTGTTCGATTCCACATAAGGGGCAAGGTCTTACAGTGTTTGTCTTTCTTTGTCTGATCTATTTTGTCTCACACAGTGCTCTCAAGGTTCACCAATGTTGCAAATGGTAGGATTTCTTTCTTTCTTGAATGGCTGAATAATATCCATTGCATATACATGCCACATTTTTTGGGGTAACCATTTGTCTGTTGCTGAACACTTAACGTTGGTTCCATGTCTTGGCTATGGTGAATAATGCTTCAGTTGAACAGGGCAGATATCTCAGTGAGATAGTAGTTTTATTTCCTTTGGATAAATATACAGAGATGCAATTGCCAGGTCACATGGTAGATCTATTTTAATTTTGGGGGGAACCTTCATACCGTTTTCCACAGTGACTGTGTAAACTTATGTTCCTGCCAATAGTGCACAATGTTCCCTTTTTTCCAGATCTTTACCAACATTCTTCCCTTGTCTGTTTGATCATAGCCATCCTAACAGGTGTGAAGCAGTAGATCCTCATGATTTTGATTTGCATTTCTGTAATGATTAGTCCTGTTGAGCACCTTTTCCTGTACTTGTTGACTCTGTGTCTTCTTTGGAAAAATGTCTGCTCATGTCCTTTACCTGTTTTTTCAGTTGGATTATTTGTTTTCCGCTGTTATGTTGTATGAGTTCTTTATATATTTTGGATTTAGCCCTTATCAGACATCCGATTGGCAGATGATTTCTCCCATTCCGTAGGTTACCTTTTCATTCTGTTAATTTTTTTTTCCCTGCATGGAAGCTTTTTAGTTTGACGTAGCCCCACTTACTGATTTTTGCTTTTGTTACTTGTGCTCTTGGTGTTCAGTCATTGCCAAGGCCAGTGTCAAGGAGATTTTTCCCTATGTTTTCTTCCAGGAGTGTTAATGGTGATAGGTCCTAATTAAGTTATGATACCAATTTCAGCTAGTTTTGTGATTAGTGTAAGATAGGGGTCCATTTTCATTCTTTTGCATACGACTATCTGGTTTTCCCAACACCATTTATGGAAGAGACTTTCCTTTCTTCAATGACTGTTCTTGGCTCTCTGGCCAAATATTAGTTGATTGTAGATACATGGGTTTCTTTCTTTCTTTTTTCTTTCAAATTTTTTAAAGTTTATTTTTGAGAGAGACAGAGCATGAGCGGGGGAGGGGCAGAGAGCGAGGGAGACACAGAATCTGAAGCAGGCTCCAGGCTCTGAGCTGTCAGCACGGAGCCGTACTTGTGGCTCAAACTCACGAACCGTGAGATCATGACCTGAGCCGAAGTCAGATGCTTAACTGACTGAGCCACCCAGGCGCCCCTGTGTGGGTGTATTTCTGAGCCCTCATCATTCTGTTAATCTATGTGTCTGTTTTTATGCCCGTGTCATACTCTTTTGATTATCATAGCGTTATAAATATAGTTTGGAATCAAGACGTGTGATGTTGCCAGTTTGTTCTTTGTCAAACATGCTTGTGTTTTTGAGGCTTTTTGAGGTCTTCTGAAGTGCTCTACGAATTTGGGAGTCTTTGCTCTATTTCACTGTAGAAAACCATTGGAATTTTAATAGGGGTTGCTTTGAGTCCGCTGATGGTTGGGGATGGTGTGGATATTTTAACAATATTAATCCTTCCAATCCATGAACAAGGATGTCTTTCTACATAAGGGTTTTGATGTCAGTTTGGGGCCCATGTAAAATGATTACATTGGAATAGCCATCATTGCATAGCACTCTTCAGAAATTAATTCTCTTTTCAACCACATTAACTCATTTGATACTTTAAACACTTCTGAGAAATAACTATCATTTTTATCACTCTCACATAAGAAATAACGAATTTCAAATTGGAGCCAGGACTTTCCTTAAAGGCAGGGAAAATGTGTTAGATGGTATCGTTGGAGTATGAAAAAAACTTTGAATAATAGAAAAAACTGGAATAAAAGTTAAAGTATTTAGATGGGTGGGAAGTAGAAGATATGGAAATGAAGAGGAAAAAATGAAGAAAGAAAGCAAAATACAAACAGTTAAAAGATTGCCAGTAGTAAGCAAAGCCTGAGATTGGCTAAGTGCCAGAAGTGTTCATCTTTGAGGGCAGCGCATTGTATAAAGGAGCACCAGGGGCAAGATACTGTTCTAATATCGAGAATGACAATTGTGAGCTTAGGGAAAATATATACGTTTTGGATATGGAGAACAAAATAATACTAGCTCATTTTGTATGAAAATTAAAAAAAAATCTGTATTCACTTTTTAAAAATTTTTTTGTATTCACTTTAATAAATACAACTTTGTTTTCCGAAAGGCTTAACACCATGAATCAGCTTTAAATTTTATAGCAGAGGGTGTCCTACTTCAAGGTCTCAGCATGAAATGGAAATGAAATTGAATTGTGAATATTTGGTTCCTAAGTAAAAGGAAGTTCCTTGAGGTTTTAGGAGAAGGTGGAACGGGAGTAAGAGAAGAAATTCAAAAGACAGCTTGACAGGACGAATTAAGTCCCTGGAGGTCTCGGCTTGGCTTAACGTATGAAAATCCCAATGCAAAACCTGGTCTGAAAGGCAGAGTAGCAAAGAGCTAGCTTTTGGCATGCGTAGAGTCAATGCCCTTTCACCAGCTGTGAATGGTTTGGCTAAGAGAGAATATGAGAAGGAAGAGAATGTCCAGGGAAAGAATTAGGGCATGGCTCCTTCCTCTACTTATTATGATCAGAAAGGCACATGGAAACATACCAGTGTTGGAAAGCCACGAAATCTGATTTGGAAACGATATTATTATATGTGTGAATCAGAGATTATGAAGTATCTGGTCTGTAGCTGTATTTCATTCCCTCAATGAGATAAGGACATGGAAATTACTTGAAGATACGATGCTGTTCCACATGTAGTTATGAAGGTGGTATTAGAAATGGATTTTTCCAGTTCAGGGCAACAACTGGCAAGGTTGAAATAGCCTAAGAAGAAATCACAAGCTCAAATATTTGAATTAATTCTATAACAGTGCAGGTGTGAAGATGTTTGTCCGCATTTAGATCAATGCGACAAGATTTTGGAATATACCACAGAGAAATGAAAGAAGGTCCGTGAGACTTATGTATGGGAAACCATCACGCTGGGAACTTACCTACCACATCTCTCTATGGTAATTCAGCCCAGATATTCCAAGTATGAAATAAAGATGTTCATACAAGTCTTATCACTTAAAAATGAAAGAAGAACTTGATGACCTATTGGCTGTAGAGGATGTAAGATTACGGACAGTTAAATAGTAATACTTTTTTTTTTTTTTAGTAAAAAATGATTGGTAGTGGAAAATCACAATTTGTGGCTGAAAAATACAGATTTAGAAGGTGATCATTGGAGAATGAGAGCTGAAGCTGTCGAGAGCCTTTGGCTGTTGGAAAAGAATCCCTGTGCACAGGATGCTTGTAGACTTGCACAAATTGGAGAGTGAGGGGTGGGAGGAAGTGGAAGGTCCAGCAAAGGCTGGAAGGGACGTTCGAGGTCACGGCCTCCATCTCTTGTTCAAACAGAAAACTTGTGCTTAGACTCTTCTAGAAATAGGGAGTTTATCCCCCCACTAAGATGCCCCATTCCCCTCTCCACTGGCTTGACGTCTGCCTTTATCGAATGTCCAACCACTGACCCTGGCCTGCATTCAGGAGCCACCCCAGTTTGGTGGTCCTTTTCACCCTAGTCTTTCAGGTGTGAACTGGGTGGTCATGCCCCTTCTCAGTGTCCCCCCCCCCCCAGGTCCCTTGTTCCTGTTTCCTCTCACTGCTCCTCACCGGGCATCACTTTCACTTTCTACTTTCTTGATTCTCCTCCTCTGGACACACTCTAATTAAGTTCCTTCCTAAAATGTGGTGCCCAGATTTAAACATGATGCTCCAAATCCATTTCACACACCAAGGAATCGAGGGAGACAGATGTTTCCTTTGTTCTGAATCCTGTTCCCGCAGCCTAGGTTTGCAAGGGATTGGCAGCCAAGTGTCCCAGTTTACTCCCGTTAATGTTAAATATGCAGCCACCCTAAAAGCCCTGGGTGTTTGTAACAAGTTCTGTTATTTATCTAGGTCTCCTTCATTTTGGGATCTGGAGTCAATTCTTTGAAACTTAAGGTGTGCATTTGAAGTCTACTTTATTAAATTACATTTTTAATTCACCAGCAAACGAATCAGCAGAGAATCTGAACGAGGCAGAAAGCGAGCACAGTGTCAGGCCACAGACACCAGGAACATTTCTGGGAATACGTGGCAAAAATATGTTTACCAGTTTTATGACGTATGTTATATAAAATTTATATAACATGTGATAATTTCTTTAGCTTATTTACTCTAGTTTCTTTAATGTCTCTTTTGCTTCCTTTCCTATAACATGCATGAAATTAACGTTCTGTCCTTGAAAGGGACCCACGGGTGCGTCTCCTTTTCTTTGCTGCTCTTTCCCAAACAGTGACAGAGCTCAAGAGGCAGACGTGTGGCTGTACCCGTTACCAGCTGCACAAGTAGGGTGAATTTGAAATTGTCTTCTTACCTTTGTTTCTTTACCTTTAAAATGGGCACACTTGTGAGGATGCTGCGATAATCACACAAGATACCTTACATGAAGTGTTAGACAAATTGCCACAAACAGAAAGGCATCAAATAATAAAATAGTGGCTATTTTATTGGACTACCCCTGAATCTGGAATTTTAAAAAATATTTCGGCACTTCTATCAAAGCCCGTTTCAAGCATTTTTCAAGTATGCATTCACATTAAAAACTTTTTTAAGTGCTTATTCATTTATTTTTGAGAGAGAGAGAGAGAGAGTGCGAGTGGGGGAGGGACAGAGAGAGAGAGACACAGAATCTGAAGCAGGCTCCGAGCTGTCAGCACAGAGCCCAATGTGCGGCTCGAACCCACGAACCATGAGATCATGACCTGAGCTGAAGTGAGACGCTCAGCCGACGGAGCCACCCAGGCGCCCCTGCATTCACATTTTTGATTGTTCTGAAATCTATGATGTCCTAGGGAGACTGTTTCCTACTCAGCTTTGTGTCCCTGAGATCTGCCATGGCTCCTGTGGTGCACAGAAGGTCTGCAGAAAACGCTCCTGAAATTCAGGTGATAAATGGCTTAATAAATGAAGATGTGATAGAGTCTAAGAGCTCATGAGTCACACTTGACTCTGGCTTGGTGATAGCGCCTATCAGGATATAACGCTGGTGTAAGCCTGCGACCTGTTCCGTGGATGTTGACGGCTGTGTTACTGTTATGCCTAGCAGCGTAGCGTGTGCCAGAACCGTTTGCATGCACTTTCTCATTTAATCCTCGCCACGGCCCTGTGACACAGATTTGATCACCAGCCCCGTCTTACAGAGGAGGAAGCTGAGGAAAGAGGGGATGAGGCTCTTATGGAGGCTCGCGCCCACCTGGGGCAGGATGGAGACAACCAGAACCCAGCCTGTCTGGCTCCGGAGCCGAGATAACTCATCAGTGCCCTCTGTTGCCTCTCACCCCGCTGAGTTGCCCAAGCTCAGTGTTTCCACTGATAATAACGATTTAAAAAAAGACTTGACCCCAGATTTAGGTCAATTTGTACATTTGTTTTGTTCTCTCCTGACTGCTTTTGGAAGCTGCAGCTGATGGGCCACGGCACTTCCCTCTTCCCTCTGGCTGCCGAGCCCAGCAAGTTGTGCATGTGGGAAAACAAGGTCAGCTGGCACTTTAGGACAGTTTTACTGTGTCAGTGTTACTAAGATATCGCCACCGAGCTGTTCCAGGCCACGTGCATCACAGCCAGCCTGCTCGGTCGTTTCCTAACTAAGCTGAGATACTCTGAGCCTCCCTAAACCGTGGTTCCCTTGTCTTTGAAATGGTGGACCCACTTTCTCATACCGTTAGGAAGCGTAAGTGAAATCACACGTGAGAGCCCATGAAATGTTGGCTAGTTTAGGGTAAAGCTTGTTTTTCTCACCCGAATGACACCGATAACCCAGTGGAAGACCGAAGAACTCACATCAATAACTACAGTATGATGTGGTCTCTGAGATACATTGTACTAGACATATGCAGAATATGGAGCTATTAGGGAGGAAAGATCCCTTCTCATTCTGAAAAGAGAGAGGAAGGTCCATAAAAATTGGGATTTCTGCCCGGTCCTTGAAGAAAATTTTGCTCGGCTCCTTCAGACCGTGGGTAATTTCACAGTGATGTGTTCGCCTAGATGGCACAGGTGCAGAGGCATGATTGTTTTCCCAAGAATCCCTTCCCCAGTTGCCCAGCATAGACCCTTGCACACACTAGGAATTCAATAAATATCTGCTGGGTGAATTAGTAAACAATAGAAAATGTAACACCCAAAGTGATATACTGTGTTAGGTCAGAGGTATTTTTAACTCCAACTTACTGATGAAAAATTTAGACTGGGAGAGGTTGTAGTTTGTCCAAAACAGTTCACCTCATCAGGAAAAGTGAACTGAATATAACATTTCTGGAAAATCTGTGACTGCATTTTTTAAAGGGTTTTGCCCTCCGAATTTGGAAAGAAATGCCAGAATAGAATCGTGTTCAAATTGCTTTGGAATACAATAGTGATTTCTTACAGTGTTCATTTTCCTAGCTGCTTTAAAAGTCAGATGAGAGTTTTGAATTGAATTGAATTGAATTGAATTGAATTGAATTGAATTGAATCTGCTGATAGCTCCCTGTAGGACCTACCAGTAGGATTTGCGAACCATTTGCAAAATGTAGGGCATGACATACAAATTTGGGGATCTGCAGCAACACGTGTGCACATGGAGACAAATACGCACATTGAGATTGACCCAGAATTACTGCTACCTCAACGAGCCTTCTTCAGTGCACTGGAAATGTCAAGAGAAATGACTGAAATAAGTGTTGCTCTTTTCGAATTCATTGGGGGTAAATATTCTAGCTCAGTATCTGTAGCATAGTAGACACTCAGTTAGTGGTTGATGAATAGAAACGTAACAGGCCGACTTAAGTAATTAATTGAATGGTGAACTCTTAAAGATACTCGAAGTTTATCATTTAAGGGGAAAAAATGGTCTTTAGCAGGATTAAAAATATAAAGTGACCTTTACAACCGAGTTGATCTTAAACTCATACCAAATAGTGATATGTCTTGTTATTTTTCACTGATAAAGAAATCAAAACTTAAAACACAGACATGTTTTTATTAAGTATAAGAGAAAATTTTTGTAGGACAATTTTTTGTTTTGTTTTGTTTTGTTTTAGAGAATTTATGGGGGAAATGGAGATAGATGATTAGAACAAGAGCAAAATATCAATCCCCTGAGATTATTTTATAAAATTCTTTTTTTGTTCACCCCATGGCAAAGTAATCACAAGATTATTCTATTACTAGCTTCCAAGAATTGACATAATAGTAGCTGCAAACGAAAATAGCAGTCTGTATTCAGCATTATTTTTAACCTCGCTTATTCCGTGAGTATGATTTATGGTCCTGACCAGTGATTTATCGTATATATCAAGATAGGTTCACATATTCTAGGGCTGTTTTTATTTTCACCTCATGTTTCTGATAAGAAAATTGAAAATAATCCATCAAGGTAGAATATGAGCAGGCTGGAATATGTCAAAGATCTGAATACAACACGTATCACAAGTCAATAGCTTCGGTAGACGCCTAGCCAATATGTTGTTGACCTTAATTAAGAACTAGCACTTTCACTATATCCTTTGATGAAATTGAGCTCAGTAAGAACTGTGAATTATTCATCCTAAATTACTTGTGCTTAGCAAAGTACATTCTAGATACTCATTTAATGTTCATTAAATAAAGCAAATATAAGATGTAAGAAACCTCTTTTTAATGTAATAGGTAATAAAGGTCTATCCTGAAATTTTCCATTCCATAAAACCTAAACATTAATTTTTAACTGGGAACCATCACAAATGATAGAGATTTTGCATATAATTTTTGAATACCACATTTTAAAAAGTGTGTTCCTTAGAACCCTGCTTTCAGAGGTTGTTAACAAATGTTTCTCTTACCTAGGACCCGAGCTTTTATTATAATAGGCTAATATGCAAAACCATGACCCGAGAAGAGATCTAATTACTGTGTTTTCCACATTCATTTCACCACAGAATTTCTCTCTTCATTCAGTATGTTTTAGGAAAGGCTGTTGTAAATGATACTGCACATTTCAGATTAATTTATCCTTTGCCAATATATTTCCTACTTTGTTAATAAGAGATTTTTTTTCACATAATATTTCATATAACTCCTCAAATGCCTCACTGAGGCATAATATAGATAGATAGATAGATAGATAGATAGATAGATAGATAGATGATAGATAGATAATGATGGCTTCCAATCTATTTGATAGCCATTAAATGTTACACTGTATTAATTATGATCATAATATGTAGGCCTAAAGTCTATTTATATGTTCAGTTGCAAAGCACTTTAAAAATCAAAATTCAAATACTTACACTAATAAAAAGTTTATATTAAGATATAATCTCAAACCAATCTAGGAATTTGGGATTTGGAAACATCCAAAAAGTAAAGTTAAAGGTTGTATTAGTTTTATACTTTGGTTAGATTTTTTTGAGCTTTAATCACTAACATAATACAAATCTAAACTGCAAGGTAAAATATTCTATGTATTATAAGTACATTTTCAAATGAAATGGTTTTATGCCCCTTTGGGGAAAAAGAAATGCGTGTCCAGTGATTTTATTTAAGGTGTTAAATGCAAACTCCCTTCTTCCTCAGAAGGAAGAAGATAAATGACTACAAGGACGCTAAAAGGTCAAGGAAAATTTAGGCCAAAACCAAGAATGCAACAAAAGAATCGCCAGAAGCAAAGTAGACACAGTGAAAAGGAAATTCTTTAAAAAGGGAAGAAAAAAAAATGACGGTTTAGGTCGTTCAAGATTTAATTGACTACTCAAAGTCAGAGAGAACAGAACCTTCTGACGACCTTTTGCAATGGTCCTATTGAGATTTCACCCCAGCCATTAACACATCTTCCTAATTAGACTAGACAACTCTCAGACAGGCTACTGGTAAACCCTGCACTTTTGAGAAAAATATTTGGATAATGGCTTGAAAGCAATTAGAAAGATCATTGGATAAAAGAGTCTGTATTATTTACCTATGAAACCATGGTGCTTTCAGGTCTGTTTTAGAAGTTAAAGCCCAGTTATGGATAATTATAAAAAGTATCTTTCAAGCTCTTCTCGATTAGGGAACTAGAGTCACTATCCTGTATATCTGTGAATAATTTGCTAGGCATAATGTCAGGTAACTGTTTGACCTTTACAACTTTAGGCATACACAGCTGTACCACATATACAGTTGACCTTGGCCCTCATTGATACTTAGAATGCAAGACTTCCCAGGTCCTGAGACCTCACACAATGGCCTCTGAATTTTAGATGGCTCTCAACAACAGAGATAATCAAGAGAATGTCTTAGATAACTGGCTGCTGTTGGAGACTATCATAATTCTAGGACAAACTAAAGTAGATTTTGAAGTTTAGATATTTGGAGGATCTACGCTGATGGATTTTCAAAGTAGCGACCATAACCGAGTGCAGGAACAGGACATGGCTGGGTCCGTGTGCAGCCTTTGATCGCAGGGGGACTAGCTGGTTCAGTTAAGGCTACTGGAACAGTTCTTCATGTATTTTTAAAACTTATTTTGAGAGAGAGAAAGAGAGTGCGAGGAGGGGAGGGCAGAGAGAGGGAGACAGAGAATCCCAAGCAGGCTCTGCACTGTCAGTGTGGGGCCCGATGTGGGGCTCAAACCCACGAACTGTGGGATCATGACCTGAGTGGAAACCAAGAGTCAGATGCTTAACCGACTGAGCCACCCAGGCATCCCTGTCCAATCCTATTCTTAATAAATGTTTTCTGGAGGTCTCAATTAGTAGAAAAAAGTAAGTCCCAATGATTTTGTTCATATCCTAAGTGTTCTTGAAATTACTATGTTAATATTATTTATCGTGCCTCTTCATGTTGGGGAAGTTTCATAGAAGATCCCTCATCCTGTGAAGGACTTCTGTTTATAGATAGGTGTTTATTTTCACTTTGCAGAAGAAAAGCCTAGAATCGGAGTGGTAAAATAACTTGCCACAGGTGTACAATATACATCCTGTCAGAGCCATAATTTTAGAAATAAACTATTATCCATTTATTGAGTGCTTACTATAGGCCAGATGCTACTGTTCAAAGCACTGTAGATGCAACATCTGATTTTATTTTGAAACGAATCCCAGAAGGCAGTTTTCATGGACGTCATTTTCAGTTATGGAAACTGAGCCTGAAATAGGTGCGATGACTTGGTCAAGGACACAGGACTCAAGTGACAGAGCTGAGACTTGCATTGAGGCCAGTCTCCCTCCCAGTGTCTCCTGCTCTCTCTGTAGGTCCTGAGAAGTGCCTAGTCATGATTCCTGGGAACTCTTGCTTTCTCTGTGTCTCTTTCCTTTATAAGTGCCTCCCTACTCTTTAAGAGGATCTCTTCTTACACAGAAACATGAAAAGAGAAAAACACTTTGTAATGATTAGGAATGCCTTAAGGTATGTTTTAGAGCAGGGTATGCTGACATGAATACACAGAGAAAATGTCTATTATAAATGGCATTGTGAGCATGTGCATACACACACACACACACACACACACACAGCCCTCAAACAACTGGGGATAAGGGGTACCAACCCTCCACATAGTTGAAAATCTGGGAGCGCCTGGGTGGCGCAGTCGGTTAAGCGTCCGACTTCAGCCAGGTCACGATCTTGCGGTCCGGGAGTTCGAGCCCCGCGTCGGGCTCTGGGCTGATGGCTCAGAGCCTGGAGCCTGTTTCTGATTCTGTGTCTCCCTCTCTCTCTGCCCCTCCCCCGTTCATGCTCTGTCTCTCTCTGTCCCAAAAATAAATAAACGTTGAAAAAAAATTAAAAAAAAAAGAAAATCTGCATATAACATATGCTTCCCTATAAACTTAACCATTAACAGCCTTCTGTTGACTGCTGGTCTTACTGATAACATAAACAGTTGATTAACACATGTTTTGTATGCTATATGTATTATATACTGTATTCTTACAATGAATATGATAGAGAAAACAAAGGGTCATTGAGAAATCATAAGGAAGAGAAAGTACATTTACAGACCTGTACTGTAAAAAATCTGCACGTAAGTGGACCCCGTGTTTTTCAGTGGGCAACTACATATACATGTATAGAGCAGCATCCGTGTAACTCTTGCATTGTTACAAGAGAGCATGTGAGACAGTGGATAACATTCTCCCTAACTTGAAGGTACTCATGATGCATGCTGACTTCTCAGAAGCTGCTCTTGTCCCCTAATTGATACATGAATATGTGCCCATAGAGTATTCTGATATGGACCATGAAACTAAATCTTACAAACCACTGTAGAGCATTTTAGGACACTAGAATAGCATTTGGTAACCACTTCTTGCTGCCCAGAACACTAACGCAGTCCCATTCAAACGTTGCACAGGGAGAGGGAATCCTTGTCCTTGAAATCGTTCATCTTGCCTCGGAGGCAGGAACAGGCAGTGACAAACCATGTATGCATCTAGTCACAAAGCACAGTGTGACTTTAACTTAGGAGGAACTACGTAGAAGGAAGGTCATGTGGTGTGGATCTCCATGTTGTTACGTTTTTCTCTGTTTCTGTGCCCATGGGACATTTATTTTTTTTCTATGTCAGGGAAGCACATGGTGAGGGGGGTAAGGTACCTCTGTATCATTTTCTGCACCCTAATCTCTCTTTATAGCTCCCCATTTCTTGTTGCATTTTCCCTCTGGCTCTCTGATGCGTTTTTCCCCACAGCCCCAATTTCTTCTGTTTTTTGAATTTTCTTTTAATGTTTACTTATTTTGGAGAGAGAGAGACAGAGCACGAGCGAGGGTGGGCCAGAGAGAGAGGGAAACACAGAATCCGAAGCAGGCTCCAGGCTTTGAGCTGTTGTCAGCACAGAGCCCGACGCGGGGCCCGAAGTCATGAACCATGAGATCATGACCTGAGCAAAGTTGGACGCTTAATCGACTGAGCCCCCCCGGGCTCTCGTGTCCCCCCAAACCTCAATTTCTAATTCTTTCTGTTATCAGTTGCCTGCTTCCCTTAGCCATAGTACAAAATAAAATTATAAAAAAAAATAACTCTGAGTCAGTTTGGGCTCTTTCTGTGATATGACAGTCAGTAAAAATTAATTTGCTTTTATTTCTATAGCTTTTAGTTGATTCCTTTTAGCGATCAGATGCTCATTAAAACAAAGAGTGGAACAGAAGTCCACATTTTGTGCCTCTCTGTGACTGTTTTGAACTGAATACGTGAAATCAATATATGACAATCAGCAGTTTAGAAGTTGGGCTACATCAGTTTATTTTAATGGAATTTTTTTACACTGTAAATGAAATCGGTGCTGTTTGAATGTTGCTCTAACATGAAGCATCAATATGTTTGTTAATAAGAGGTTTCTCTTCTGTTTTACATATGCGGATATAAAGCTTCTCATAGGCTGATCACAG
This sequence comes from Prionailurus viverrinus, assembly GCF_022837055.1. Classification (NCBI taxonomy): domain Eukaryota; kingdom Metazoa; phylum Chordata; class Mammalia; order Carnivora; family Felidae; genus Prionailurus; species Prionailurus viverrinus. The sequence goes on along the minus strand of NC_062561.1, from coordinate 78,480,132 downwards.
TTCTGAAATATTCTGCTTGACACTTAATCCATCTGTTTACGTCTGTATTGATTATACATATCATTAACCCAGCCAATCCGTGAGACGATTGATTGATTGCAGATTTCAGTATGTATTTCTCCTGTCCTTGTTAGTGCTGATAGGTCTGCATTTCCATCTGGTTTGTAGTAAAATTCCCCTTGAAAGAAAATGAATTTTTAGTGACCTCATCATACGTTTTCTTTATGTCTGGTTTCATTTGATTTGAAAAGATCATGTTTGGGTGAGCACGTTGTTCTTCACAACATATCCTTTTGTCCAGCAACATTTGGAATTGCTAAGCCATTGTTTGTGTTACTGTGGTGTCTAATGTGAAAGGTCTATTTTATTTGCTTGATTGCTAGGGAGGATATGGGTTCATCTTATTAACACTGCCCTCGGTGAGGTTGACTAAGGTTCTCAGGGGGCCATCAGCCACAGTCCCCTCCTGGAAGAAAGGGGTGCAACTGCAGAAAAGCTCATCGTAGCTGCACCTGTATGTACAATGACACCCACTTTGTAACTCAACGTGAAGGATCATCCTCGAACGTAACCACTGGTAGCCTCTGATGGCGCTATTATGGTTGGTCTTTCTTTTCCTTATGTTTTGTATTTTTACAGTGAACAAAGAAAAAAATAGCTAAAATATAGCTATTTTTAAAAGGAGGCTAATGTGACCTAGATAGAGAGGAATTTAAAACAGCTAGTTGATTAGACCCTAAAGGATGTGATTTGTCACCGACATAATATGTTCCTCAAATATTTATAAAGGTTTAATAATAGGTACTCTCTAAATATTTCATTCCTTCACCCCCCCCCAAATCTAGGTAATATTTATTAGTTGAAATATTTATTAATTTAGTAGGCTTAAATAAATGAAGATGGTATTTCAGGAGTATTCAGTGAGACCAGGTTTTATAAACGATGGGAGCAAGGTATCTATTTTCATTTATTATGAATGTGAATAGTCAGGAATTCTATTTACTACATGGTCTCATGAGAGGCCATTCAATTTCATTTTTAAATCTGTCCTCATTTGCAAACCTATTCTCATTTTTTAAATCTGTGCTTAAAAAGCGTAACCATTTGTAACCATTCTGCCATTATAGGCAGAAAGATATACATTTGGACGCATAAGCATATAACTGGAACTAAATAGGTAAATATTACGTAAGTCGGCTTGCAAGCCTGTGGGCTAAGCTGTAATAACTAATCAAGACAAGATGGCACTTCAGTATGCCATCACTTACATAAGCAAGCTGTAGGGTGCCATCCACATCAACCAGATATTCCCCTTGGAATTTTGTGGTTAGATAAATATTTTAGGGAGAGATTTAGGAACCCTGTTGGACTGTGTTTATTCAGAACACACTCTGATGATACCCAGCGCTTTGGAAATGGGTGTTTGGGGCCTGTTGAGCATTTGCCGTGCAGCAGAAGTCCATAAATTGCGATTAACACAGCAAAGCTGGGAAATGAAGGAAGTTGTGAGATTTCACTATCCTTCTGCTGAGCTGCTTGCCCGTGTGGTGGTGGTGGGGGGGTGTCTGGTGCGCCAATCCCAGCGGGCATATTTCCTTTCCATTCGGTGGTAAGTCTCATTCAGTGAAGCAGTAGATATGTGTCTGCTACAGGAGCAACTCTTGCTTTAGACAGCACTTATTAAGGACACAGTAGTTTGCACTGACTTGAAAAGCAGGGACTGGATGCCTTCCAAGTTGTGAGATAAATCCCTTTATAATCTGTATTGGTTCTTTCAGCCCAATGGCTGGCAAATTGCAGATCAAACAGAGCTCTTCAAAGGGTTTGACTTGATATCATATAGTTGACCTTAGCTCAGAGAATATTTTGCTGGAAACATTGTAGATTCCCCTAAAATATGTCTCCGTCCATTCCTGGCGATTTTGCACCGTTTCCACTGATTTTACTGATCTTGGTCATCTGATGAAAGTATTTGTGAAAGAAGAGACTTCTCAGTATTAGCTGTTATGCTTTGCCTGTTTGACAACACAAGATGGCCATTTTGACACAGTCACAGTAATTTTTAGGTGCTGGCTTGAAGAAGTCAAATTGCTCGGTTTTCCTTTTCTTGATTTTTCTTACATTACTATCACTTAGATGAGACAGTCCCTTCATTAGAGTACTTTATCACATGTTGATGTCAAGGTCTCACCTGTGTCTCTTTGTAGCTCTCTGTATATGCACAGATACAAATATAGACATAGGTATATAGATATAGTACAGACAGATATAGATATTTACAGATATTGTGTGGGTATGTATACACATACAATAAGGCTTGACCTAATGGTGTTGCAGTATCTAGCCGTCTGTTTTCCTTTCCTAACACTGTCATAGTATTTCCACCCTGGCTGCAAGAGGTGGGAACAGAAAACAAAGAGGCCACCACAGTGGAGAAATTTCCTTGACGTCATGGTACCTCACTGCATGCTGTCTGGCAGGCTCTCCCAGAGGTCAGTGAACACAAAGGTTCAAAGACCAAACCAAGGAGATCGAATTGCTGAGGCGATCACATCCATGTAAACATGTGGTGCAGATCAGGGGGAAGAAAATTGTAGGTAACACGCATGGGATGGGGTGCCAGAGGGGTGGGGCGACTTGTGATCAAGCAAGGTAGACCTCTTGGCCTTTGGTGGGAAACTCATCCAGCCAGCTAGATACCTGGTAGTTCTATATTTATATAATTTTATAATATTAGTGTATTAATTCAATGATACAAAATAGTAGAAATTATACCAGTAGAATACATAACTACAAGCACGCAAGTCAATGAGAGAAGTCATTCTGTATTTGTAAGTTTTCTAGTAATACCTGTTTGCTGCCTTTGTATTAATGATGTGTGTTTCAGACGTGCAGAAGTAGGCCCCAGAACTTGAAGAAATATTCTTGAAGCAAACGTAAAATGGAAACAATCTTGTCTACTATTTTTCTCCCCAGTGAACTGGGAAGGCCTGCCATTTTTGTTTTTTATTTTGGTATGGAAAAGTATAGTATAGATCCCAGATGTTCTGAAAGTACATAATTTGAGAACCAGTGATTTAGTCTGAAGAAAATAATAACAGGACAACTAAGTAACTATTTTAAGGAGATAAGTGGACATTATATGGAGGATAGTTTCTAGTGATACTTAATTTACTGGAGTCGCTATTTCTATCCATCGAAGTTGACCGGTGACTAATTCTTGGAGGAGGAGGAAGAGGTTTAAGAGCACTTTAACTGATATTTCTTATTTGTGTTGATATTGATTTTCTTACTTGTATCATTCTGTTGTACTATGTTTAGGAGATTTTTATAAAAGATGTAAAATGGTTTCCAATAGTATGTTGGTTGCCAGAAAATGATTAATTCATTCATTTCTTTAGGTTAAGATTTGACAGCTTTTAATTAAAAAAAAAAAAAAAAGTCCCGAACAGATGTGCTTACTGTTATTTTTTGCAGCGTCCTCCAAGGCTGATATCTGGAGGTTGGAAATTCAGGCTCCTGTCTGTGCTGTTTGATTTTTTTGTCTAACTCATGTCAAAACCTGCTGTACAGGCACATAGTCTTTCCATTCCCCATTCAGCCTCCAATTTCAGGACCTTTATTCTCTCCCCCACCCCCCACATTGTATGGTTAACTTTGGACTCAACTTTCAGATGTAGACTTAACAGGACACCCCTAGAATGGGAGATGTATACCTACTGTGTGCTCTCTGTGTGTACTCTCACTAGTATCACAACAATGAGCTTACATTTATTTTTCTGACAGAATGTGAGCCCATTGAGAGTAAAACCAGTAGCTATATAAAGAAGAACGTCCAGTCCAGCCCATCATTTTATTCTTGGCATCGTAGCACGCACTAAATAAATTGTTGACTGAATAAACAGGTCAGTGCTCAAAATACCCAATTTGAATTTTATTTGCTACCTAGAGGTTGTATGCCCTTGGATACGATAATTATAATTTTAATGACAACAGTCATGACAGTAGTAGCAGGCAGCCATCACTGTCACATATGGAGCACTTACGATGCACTAGGTCCTTTTCAAACTTTTCCATGTATTAATTCATTTAATCTTCATAATAAACCAGTTCATTAGGTACTATGATTAGGCCCCTTTGTCAGATGAGTAGGGAGAACAGAAATGCTAAATGATTGGCTCAAGGTTATTTAGCTCAAAAGCAGAGAACTGTCCTTGGACTCAGACACTTCAAATCTGAACTACTGTTGCTTTATATGTTGGGCCTCCATTTCTTTATTTATAATAAGGGTCGTTGTAACAATTTCAAATATGGGTGGTCAGCATTGCGTGTTCTGATCTGTGCAAGCTGCTTAGCCCAATGCCTGATTTGTAATGAAAGTTTAATAAGTAAGAGCATTTATTGCCATACTATATGGCAGGTGCCTTGCTCAGTGCTTATAAGGCTGTAGGCTTGCAATAAATGTTGGTTCCTTTCTTGTTTCTTTCCCCTTAAGTAGAGAAATTCAGAGGCAACTACTAGCGCGAAGGAATTAGGTTGGGAGCATATTGAAACGGCCACCGAGAAGACTAATCTAACTGGTACCAGCTGGAGAAGAAGAGAATAGATTACAGAAAACAGCTCCTGTAACTGAGTGCTAATACTTTGCGGGGATTGTGACAAAAGCATCTGGCATTTGAATAATATTTCTAACTTTGAAAGCATGTTCACATCTCGCATGTTATTTTATATTTCATGGCTGACCTTGGGAGGGGAGATAGACTATCACAATTGCCATTTTACAAAGGATCCTTAGTGACTTGCTGAAGATAAGAGTGGTTAGGGTACAAAGAAGAAGGAGAAGTTGTACTTCTAGGTTGTTGTTATGTGAAAATGTAATTCATCATCAAACCAGGACGTTTTTGTGAATGGAAGAGGAAGCTTCACGATTAAGTGAGTGCGACACACATAAATGGGACTGGCCAGGGCCCGTGAGTAGGCACCGTGTGCCTTTCTGCTGCTCTTGTTATTCCTTATCTTGCTCACCTTTTCTCTTGCCCAACATGCATCACATTGACTTACAATATTCTTCCTTGAACTCCAGAGAGTGAGTCCTCCTTCTCAGGGTGCCCTAAGTTCCATTCGCTACACGCACAACATTCCACATTACGGAAATCAGATGTATCTCTTTGAAAAGAATGAGAAATTTACCTGGATGCAGTGACTATATATAGATACACATGTGTGTGTCTGTGGGTGTGTATTTGAGATAAAGACTGAAAGGCTAGCATACTTGACATGGTTTGCTTCTACAGCCGAACTTCCGTTTTGCTCTACTGAACCTCCTTTTATCAGCAATATTTAATCATATGTTAGTTTCCTTATACTGCTGTAACAAAGTGTCATAAATTAGATGGGGTAAAAGAACAGAAATGTATAGTCTTACCATTCTGAAAGCCCAATGTCAAGTTGTTTGCGGGGTTGATACTTTCACAGGCTTTTGAGGGAGAATCTGGCCAGTCTCTGTCCTAGCTTCTGGTCGTGCCCATGTTTACTTTGCCTTGTAGATAAGCTACTTCATTCCAGTCCTCTGTCTTCACCTGGCATCTCCTGTGTGTCTGTGTCTTTACAATGGTCATCTACAGTCACATTGGATAAGGGACCCACCCGACTCTGATATGACCTCATCTTGACGTTATGTTTGCAATGACCCTATTTCCAAATCTCAACATATTCTGAAGTACTAGGGGTTAGAAATACAACACATTTTCTTTTTGGCAGGGGAAACAATTCAACCCTTAACAAATAGTAACAACAACCAAACCCAGTCGTATATGGAAGGATTTGCCAATGTTGTACAGTCTACATTGATCTCCTTTTTGTGGTAATCTTTGCTTTAGGAAAGCAAGAAAATATAAGAACTAATTGTGTGTGCCGAAGATATAACCTCATAGTGGCCCTCCGTTTTCATTAACTGGACGATGGTGATGGGATTCAATTTTATAGACAGGAATTATAAACAGAGTTACTGCAAAATTAATGTTTTGCTTAAATTATTGTCTTCCCCTGCTGTGTTTAAAAGATATGAAAATCATTTTCCTTTTTAAGTCAACAGAATTATGTTGGTGTCTTATTGAAAAGTTTATGTCAAATATATTTATTTCATATTTCTATCTTAGTCATAAATAGTTGCTGATTGGAATGAGGAATAGTTTGGTATTTCAGTAGAATTATAGGTTATTACGAGAGAGATAGTTCACCCTCTAGAATGTTGAAAATGACACAGAAGTTCTTGCTGGAAGCCTGGTCTGGCTTTACATAAACTAAAGAGCATAGCGGTTTCTGGATATCTTCTCCGTTCCCCTCAGGACACAGCAGGAAGAAAGAGGCAATAGGGTTCAGCGGAAGACACTCTGGTAAGAGTGACGGGCCCCCTAGGGAGAGACCAGCAGTTCCCAGCAATGAAGTCTGAAAGAGAGGGGCAAAAATAAATGCCATTGAAGGTAGCTAATTTAGGCTCCAAAGAGAGAGCATGGACGGGTGGAGGTGCTGAGCCGGTAGGACAGAGAAAACACGGAGTGTTGGCTGATGGCTTCTGTTTGGCACGTGGTCTCCTGCACTAATTGGAATATGGGTCCAGATTCAGGAGAGCCAGACCCGTGTGCAGGACATGAGAGACACACATGTGCCCATTACCTCTACCCACTTCTACCAAAGTAAAGGAGTCTCCTCAAGACACTGTTGCCAGTAATTGTCCCCCCCGACTTGCACTTTGCTTTTCCTTCTTCATCCATTGACTCCTCAGCATAAGACAGAGTCTGTTGCAAAACCCACAAGCATCTTTCTTTTTTTAAAGAAAAAATTGATTTCATGTTTATTTGTTTTTGAGAGAGACAGAGCACAAGCAGGGGAGAGGCAGAGAGAGAGGGGGAGACACAGAGTCTCAAGCAGGCTCCAGACTCTGAGCTGTCAGCACGGAGCCTGACACGGGGTTTGAACCCACGAACCATGAGATCATGACCTGAGCAGAAGTCAGGTGCTCAACTGACTGAGCCATCCAGGCCCCCCCCCACCGACAAGCATCCTTCATACCACTGCTCTGAGACCTCCGTGGTTCCCCACCAGGCAACTGACATTATTCCTATCAGTCATGCTCAGTCTTTCTCGGACTAGAGAGTGTGTTCCTACACAGAAACATACACTGACCTAAGTGTTCCAGAATTGTTGAAAGAGATACTTTGGGAATAGTGATATGTACAGCTGTGTATATCTACAAGAACTCTTTCCTATCGTTAGACAAAATTGCAAGTTTTTTAGTATCAGGGCCTGCCTCTTTATAGATCTAGTGCCTTGCTGTTCAAATAGACTTTCAGTAGTTATCTGTTGAAGGAAGAAAAAGCACATTGTTAAGCATAATGTGAAGCTGTGCGTAATGTTGCTCTCCCTCTCCTCCAAATTGGTATTTCTCCCAAATGAAGCCTCCATTACAGTGATGTCCAGTCTTTCTCCCGCCACGACATCTGTGGAATGTCTTCTTTCCCTACTGCTAATTCAGATGTATTGTTACATCTTCACCTGGATTGTGCTGCTTTTATCTGTGATGGCTTCACAAGACACATACTGCCTCACCATGGCCTTGTTCCTGGTTTAAAGGCACAGACCACATCTGGAATCATCTCAGAGCTTGTGTAGTGCAAGGTTTTTGTGTTAACTTGTCTTGTTTTCAGTTAAAAAAGTTTTTAAATGGCTTATTTATTTTTGAGACAGAGAGAGAGAGAGAGAGAGAGAGAGAGAGAGAGAGAGAGAGAGAGAATGAGTGGGGGAGGAGCAGAGAGAGACACACACACAGGATCTGAAGCAGGCTCCAGGCTCTGAGCCATCAGCACAGAGCCCGATGCAGGGCTCAGACTTGTGAACCATGAGATCATGACTTGAGCGGAAGTTGGAAGCTTAACTTACCGAGCCACCCAGGCGCCCCCTCACATAAGTCTTTAGTCCCGTGTTACATCTGCATGTAATGTTTTCCTTTACAAAACTTTGAGTGCACATTTATAATGATGGACAACTAGAAGTTAAGACACACATGCCAGTTTGTAGCCTTGAATATGAACTTAGTAAGTGAAACTTACGATAATAACGCAACAAAGAAGTCACGAGACTAATTGTGAAGATTTGTCTGACCACTATGCCTAATGTCATTATAACAAAATCTGATCCTTAAACCTTTGATTGCGACCAAACAATTAATTTTGCAATGCGCTGGGGCATCCGCCCTTGTTTACCGTGCAAAAAGGCAAAGTGTGGATCTGCTTACTGAGGTTAATTGTTGCTTTCATGGCTCACTCACCCTCTTCCCTTGTGCCTTGGGGGATTGTTTCAGACCTGTGACGTTCTTGTGAAAATTGATATCCATGGTTTATGGGCCACAAGGAATAATTTAAATGGTGGCGGATCCTTGGAGGTGTTCAGTATAGTTAGGCATGTATGTTTTAAGGTGACAGTTGTGAGGTTACAAAAGCCGTGTCAGGCTTTCCTGGGCTAACATTTATTTTATGTTAAAATAATGTCCATCATGATTTGTATACATTTTTAAAAAGTTTATTTTGAAGAGAGAGAGAGAGAAGGAGAGAGAATCCCAAGCAGGCCCCATACTGTCAGTGTGGAGCCTGATGTGGGGGTTGAGCCCAGGAGATCAGGACCTGAGCCCAAACTAGGAATCAGAAGCTCAGCCAGCTGAGCCACCAGACGCCCCCTACCTACTTCTGTTTTATACGCATTTTTGTGTTTATGCTTTATATGCATTGATATTAAACAGATTTAGTATTTGGTTATGACAGATTCAAGTGTGAGTCCAGTCTGCACCTTTGCTCCCCAAAGTGCAGTCTGTGGACCAGCAATGTTGCTTCATGGGGGAAGCTTGTGAAAAATGCAGAGTTCAGGGCAACAGACCAAGAGATGAGACTTAAACGGCCCATGTATCTGAATCCCGGGCTCATCCTGAAAGGGTCTGCTTGCTCAGGTCAGTGAGCTCCGGAGCCTCCCAGACGTGCCGGCCGGAGGCAACACCAGAGCTGTAAGCAGTTCACTCAACAGCCGCTGGAAGAGGGGAGATGGCTCTATTCTGCCCCAGAACTGCAGCTCTCTGTCTACAAACCAGGGTCCCCAAAACGAAAGAAGAAAATCCTTTCTATCAAACTTTGTCAGTTGGAAAGGGCCCCAGCTCCCCAGTCAACCACTCATCCAGCACCTCTAAGTGCCGGCCGGCCAGCCGCTGTGTCTGATACGTTGCGTGTTTATACAGTTGTTGATGTTGCCTACAATGCTGGTGTCCTCCAGGCAGCAGAAAAGCACCACGTGAAAAAAGATCAGTTAATACAGATGACCATGAAATGCATTGAGGAATTCCAGTGTATTCTCTCACACTCTTACAGTATTCCTAAATTTAGAATCAAAGGAAGCATCCAAAGCATGAAACAAAATCAGAATCCAAACTGACCCTACGGGTTTAGGAGAGAAAAAGGGAAAGGAGCTGATCCTTGAACGCATAAGAAGCAGTCCTGTGAGCCACTGAGATCACTGTCCTCAGCTCTTACTACCAGAAGACCAAGTTTCAAGCAAAACAAGTTATCTGATAGAAGAGATTTCCAGTACAGAGATCCAGGTGGAGGTGAAGAGACCACCAGCCTATGGATTAAAAATTGTGGTTTATCAGAATGAGAAACCTCTGCAAATTGAAATAGAAGTTGAATTACCTAGTGGTAATTCAGTATCTCTGTGACCTTAGTGTTTCTGAGGAGGACTTATTGATCTAGCTCTCTGAGAAGTACAGATTGCATCTGAGCCTTCCAGAACATGCATACTGAAATGACTACCGCAGAATTTATCAAAGAGAAGACTACATTAGTCATCACAGTGCCATTGGTGTTAGTCAAGAGGATCATCTGCTTTGGGTTTTTCACGTGATGCTTTCCTGCCACCTGTCTTGTGAATTACGGGACCTTCATTATGGGTAAAGAGGTAGTTTATCTTAAACACTAGTGTCATATTTTCTAAGTGTTCTTTTTCACTGAATGATGTTTTCTCATCAACGGTTTATCTTTATCTTTTCTGTTTTAAACTCACTTTTTCTCCCTCTCAAACTTGGCCTGAAGCAGACACTACTAAACATGATATCGTCATGATACACTTCTTTTGAAGGTATTTCTCATGGTCTTAAAGTACCAGATATCATTGGGGAAATTCTGTTTTTTTCCAGGTAACATGTAAGAATTCTTGGTTTTCCCATTGGAAAAAAAAAGTTTTTTATCTCTAGCAAATTGTCACATGAGGAATTAAAAACAAAAGTTTTACAAAGCAGAATTCAGGTGCTGCCCTGAACTACGTCAAAGTTGGAATTCATAAGAAACTCTATCTTGATGTTTTCTATGCACATTAAAGTTTGAGCAGTGTTCTACATCTCGATGAAATGTACTCTTCGTTAATGTGAATTACTATTTGGGTTTGAAACACTGCCATTGTTGTTGGGAAATTTAGAGCCCCTAGAGAAATAATTTAATATTTTTCACACACAAAAAAGTTTTCTAGCTTCCACCTGGAAGATGCAGATTTTACTCTGAGGTCACACAGATGTGATATTGTGAAAATTAGACACAATGTCTTTAGGTACCTGGAAAGCAAGATTTCATTACATACTTTGTGTATAACAAGCCTAAATATCATTGAAAGTAGGCTTTTGTTTTCCTCGGTTGTGACCCATTTTTCCTTACTTTTCACATCTCTATATTATGTAGAATTCTATAAAAGTGTCATAGAATTATATATAAATAAAAACTTTGGCCAAATGAATTAGCTGGATCTACTTTTTAAAAATTTTTTTTAACGTTTATTTATTTTTGAGACAGAGAGAGACAGAGCATGAACAGGGGAGGGGCAGAGAGAGAGGGAGACACAGAATCTGAAACAGGTTCCAGGCTCTGAGCTGTCAGCACAGAGCCCGACGCGGGGCTCGAACTCACGGACCGTGAGATCATGACCTGAGCCGAAGTCGGATGCTTAACCGACCGAGCCACCCAGGCGCCCCTGGATCTACTTTTTATTACTTAAGTAACAGGGCTCCGGGTTGTCCTGAACAACATTTTATATGCTGACAAATGCGACCAGTTGTAACTTCGGGTTAGTCCTAAGTATAGGGTAGACTGTAGCTTCCCCCCGTGTGTATATATATATATACATATGTGTGCAAATACACGTGCACTCAAGCATATTTGGGATTAATTTTGAGCAGCTAATAGTTTTGTCTATCAACCGAAGTTCATTATAGGAGCTGTGGCAGTTACAGAGATAAGTAGAGAACAGTTCCTGCTTTCTGGACATTTATAATCTAGTATGCAAAATAAGTTGAACAGAAATCACTTTGGAATGAAATGCAACAAAAGAGCTCCTGATTACTTTTGGACAGGGTAATCAAAAAGACATTCTTGGATAAACTGGTATTTAATTGAACCTTGAAAGAAACGAGGCACTCCACCAGGTAGAAAAAAGCAAGAGCATTTCAACTGGAAGCAACAGTGTGAACAAAGACAAGAAAACCAAAAATGATGAGCCGTGGAGTGAAATGGCAAAATCCCAGAAAAATAAAATGATGTTTAAACAAATACCAAAAATGGAAGACCAAGTATTCTGGTTGACTCGACACCACAATATGCACATCTTCTACCCTTTCTAATAGCCTAGGTGTAGGAAGACATTATTCTTGTGAATACTGGTAGATGGAAACAGTCCAGTGAATTTAGAAGACAGATGTGCAGACTTTTCTGACTGTAGTGAACTACAAACTCAGGTGGTCTCAGAATGAAAACGTCATTGAGAGACATCTCTACTTTCATACAAAGGACAGAAATCCTTTTTGATTCCTTCATGATTTCCCTGCTGGTTTCGCTTAAATTCATTTAATGACAGGTTTTTTTCACCAAAATTTTCAAGACAGCTTTTGGAAAGCTCTTTATGTCTTGAGTTGATTGGACATCTGAAGAAAATCACCCAGTGATCTGCTTGTTTGTAACCCCAACTCCCAAATTAAGAAATTGAGAACACATCCTTTCCTTCTACTTAGACCTCAGATGTGTGTGTGTGTGTGTGTGTGTGTGTGTGTGTGTGTGTGTGTAATTTCCAAATATTCTGGTATCAGTTTTTGGACTAGTTCCCAGACTTTTCAATCTAATGGACCAATAAATTCAAATCAGATCAAAAGTTTCACAGATGATTGCATTAAAAATCACTATCAAAGTGCCTGGGTGGCTCATTCGATTAAGTATCTGATTCTTGGTTTTGGCACAGGTCATGATCTCACGTTTTGTGAATTCAAGCCCTGCATCGGGCTCTGCACTGACAGCACATAGCCTGCTTGGGATTCTGTGTCTCTCCTCTCTCTTTGCCCCTCCTGCACTCTCTCTCTCGCTCTCAAATAAATGAACAAACTTAAACAAAAATCACTATCATGTACCTAATTTCATTTTTATTGCATAAATAAAGATATAAATTTCACTTAAAAAGTAGGAAGAAAATAATCTCACAATGAAACAACCCCTATTTGACAACTTAATTTTGTCATATGTAGGAAAACTATGAACGATATAGTTCTTATTTTTCTCAAAGGGTTCCTTGGATTTGAGAAAATGTCTTTGTGGTCAGCAGAGACCAACATTTTGAAAGCACTCTTCGGTGTGGCCTCTATTTTGTAAATATCTCTTATTAAAACGTCCAATCAGAACTGAACACAGTACTCCTCAATGTAGTCTTCTCCTGTTTGGATGTGCCCTTGTGTCCGTGCAGCCACGAGCTGTGTTAGCTCTTTTCTGTTGGCTTCTCCAATCTCTTTGTTCACCTTACATTCAGATTCCCAGAGCTGCTACTCCACATCTTTATTGGTGCAACTAACTTTTTAAACCTAAAGGCAACACTTTGTATTTATTTGTATTCATCTATATCCTGTTAATTTGGCCCCAGTGTTGGCATTTGTTGAGAACTTTAAAAATAAGGGTGCTGTATCTTTGTAAAGTTTATTTACAATGTCTTCAGGCTGTCAAAAGAATTTGAGCAGAAAAATTATATAAAACTCCTCATAGAACGTATTCTGTGTATCAATAGTGTGTCATTTTTTCATTTGCCTTGACATAAATGAAAATTGAATCAGTTTTGTGTACTTTAAAAAAATTCTGCTAGTTTGAAGGTTTGGCAAACGCAGCATTGTATTTCTTCATCATCTGTTTAACATTTTTTCATAAGGAGGTTTTTAAAAATAAAAATTCTATATATTTAAGGTGTACAATGTGATGATTTGATATAAATATACAGAGTGAAATGATTACTACCGGCAAAGTAACATCTTCTCACAGTTCGCATATTTTGCTGTGTGATGAATGTATATAGTATTATTATTTTTTAAATATTTTGGGATGAAATTATTTTAAGTTTATTTATTTATTTTGAGAGAGAGAGAGAGAGAGAGAGAGAGAGCGAGAGCACAAGCAGGAGTGGGGCAGAGAGAAACAGAGAGCAAGAGCGAGAGCGAGAGAGAGAGAGAAAGAGAATCCCAAGAAGGCTCCGTGCTGTCAGCACAGAGCCTAATGTGTTGCTTGATCCCACGAACTGTGAGATCATGATCTGAGCTGAAATCAAGAGTCAGACGCTTAATCAACTCAGCCACCCAGGCGCCCCAGTGTTATTAAGTATAGTCATCATGTCCATACTTAAAATTTTTTAATTTGCATGTTTATTTATTTTTGAAGGAGACAGAGAGAGAGACAGAGTGTGAGCAGGGGAGGAGCAGAGAGAAAGGGAGACACAGAATTCAAAGTGGGCTCCAGGCTCTGAGCTGTCAGCACAGAATCCTATGGGGGGCCTCAAAGTCACAAACTGTGAGATCATGACCTGAGCTGAAGTTGGACGCTCAACTGACTGAGCCACCCAGGTGCCCCATGTCTGTACTTTAGATATTTAGGTTTATTTATCCTACACAACTGCAAATTTATACCCTTTGACCAACATCGTCCTATTTCTTCCCAAACCTTAGCCCCTTGTAACCACTCTTCTACTCTCTGGTTCTATGAGCTTGACTTTTTAAAAAAAGTTCCGCATATAAGTGAGATTATACGATATTTGTCTTTCTCTGTCTGACTTATTTCACTTAGCACAATGTCTTCCAGTTTCATCCATCTTGTCACAAATGGCAGGATTTCCTGCCTCCTCAGGGATGAATAATATTCCACTGTATATGTGTTTCTTCTGAACCATTCATCTACTGATAGACATTTAGGTTGTTTCCATATCTTGGTTATTATGAATAATGCTGCAGTGAACAGAACACAGGAATACACATATTTCTTTGAGATACTGATTTTGTTTACTTCGTATATGTACCTTGACATGGAAATTCTGGATCCTATGGTAGTTCTATCTTTTTAACTTTTTGAGGAATCACCATATTCTTTCCATAATGGCCGTACCAGTTTACATTCCTACCAGTAGTGCACCAGGGATCCCTTTTCTTCACATCCTCTTCAACATTTGTTATCTTTTTGTGTCTTTCATAATAGCTGTCTTAACTTGTCTGAGGTGGTCTCGTGGTTTTGATTTGCGCTTCCCTGCTACTCGTTGATGTTGAGCCCCTTTTTATGTGTCTGGTGGCATGTCTTCCTTTGAGAAATGTCTGTTTGGATCCGTTGCCCATGTTTTAATCGGGGTTGTTCTCTTACTGTTGAGTTGCTTGAACTCCTTATATATTTTGGGTATTAACCCCCTTATCAGATACATGGTTTGCACATTTTTTATCCATTCTGTAGATGCCTCTTCACTCTGTTGCTTCCTTTGCTGTGCAGAAGGTTTTTAGTTTGATGCAATAACATTTGTCTGTTTTTGTTTTGTTCACTGAGCTTTTGGGATCACGTCCAAAGAGTCATCATCCAGACCAATGGCAAGAAGCTTTTCCCCTATGTTCTCTTCGAAAAGTTTTATGGTTTCAGGTCTTACATTTAAGACTTGAATCCATGGTGATTTGATTTTAGTGAGCTAAGGGTCCAATTTCATTCCTCTGCGTGTGGAAAACCAGTCTCAGCCCCATTTAGTGAAGGGACTGTCCTTTCCCTATTGTGTGTTCTTGGAACTTTTATTGAAGCTCAGCTGACCATAAATGCTTCAATTTTTCAAGTTTTGGCAAATAATAGCATTGTATTTATTCATCGTCTGTTCAGAATTTTCAAGAAGTCTCCACTGTTTTTGTCATGATCAGATTTGTTTAAGTTAAAACAGTAACAAGAAAGATTTTTTATTTTGCTGCCAAGAATTTGAACAATAGATTTGGGGTCTGGAAGAATCAAGGACTGAAGTTCGTTGGTAACCTGTAAGCAGAAGCCAGTTAAAAATTGGAAAAAATGACTATACACCTTAGAAAAGTAATAAGACTTGCAGAAGTTAGAAATGTGTCAATATTCTAGGAAAGGCCTTCGATAAGAGGACAAACATCCAAAGGGCAGATGGCCAGAGAGAGAGCCGGGGCCAGAAGGACTATTTCCTAAGGAAGAAGCTTTGTTCTTGTGTGGACTGTTTATCTAAAATGTGGCAAGTTGACTATGAACAAATTGTTAGGAATCTGGAATCTCTTTGGAAGGATTTAGAACATAAACTAGTTGGCTTTAAAAAGCAACTATGAATCTCATAAAAATCTGCTTTCATCTTATTAAACCATAGTACTACGGTATAGCCAGTCTAAATGTTGGCTAATACAACTGTGAAAGATAATTAGAAAATTTGTAGGTTGGCATTCTAATGTAGAAGAAAAGAAAAAGTGTTGTGTAATTTGTGTAATGAAGCTATGTTGGATACACAGGTAAAATATCTGACATGCTATAAATTACTAAATTCAAGTCATTTAATAGTTTTGTTTCATTGTGTACCATGTAGCAATGATTAAGCCTTTATTTCATATATTACTGTTTTTCTAAGATCAACACTGATAGGATAATAGAAGTAAATATATTTTGCAAAATTTAAAATTTATATTTTTGATATATGTTCAAAAATTCTGTGTGCCTTGATTACATCAATTTCATTTGAGATTAATTTAAAGTGTATATAAATATGTATAATGTGTTTGTAGTCAATAACAGAGCATTGAGTAAGTTTGAGTTTCCTTTAAGTTATTTTGAGGTGGGCAACCATTCACAGAGGATAATATCTATGAATTTCTGCAGTATATTTCTCATCATGATTTAACATCTGAGACATAATTATTTTACAAGGTAGTGCCTTAATAGGATTTGCATTCATACATATTCAATACCATTGAGCAGGTGATACATACAGTAAAAGGTTCTGTTAAAATTAATTAGGTCTGTTTTAAGGAATAATTATTATAGTTCTGTAACCTGTACTTGTATGAGGTAAATTGATCCAATCTTGTAATTGGTAAATAAATAGGTGGTTTTAAAGTAAAATACTCAACTCAGTTAGTTATTTGTGGTTAATTCAAAGACCAGTTGTTTGGCACCAGATAGCTGTCATTTATTTATTTTTTTAAAATCTAAATAATGTCCTCCAACTCTTTACAAAACAGAGATATTCTTCAAGGTCAGTTTCTTATTATCTTTAACCTGAAAGAAGGCTTCCGTAAGAATACAAATGCGACTTCTCTTTTACCTCTACCTTGGGCAAAGCCATGTGAAATATTATTGGAACACACTCTGGTATTTTGCTATGAGTCTGAACAATAATTTACCCACTCCAGGAAGGTTAAGGTATGTCATCCAGCTAAAACCTCCTAAGCCTACAAAATAGATTATTTTATGGGAGAGCAGCTTTCCTTTCTAAGTATGCTTTGCCCCGGAGGAAATGAAGTTGCCGCTTTGGAATGCTTAATAGCACATTCCCACAGCATTGTAACTCACAGAGATTAATCAATTTCTGCTCTGTTTTATCACTCAGTCAAGAGGCTTCCCAATTAAACTTACCACCCATCAGACCTGCACCTCTGAACTCTAGGATGCACCCTTTAAAGGAGGCTTTCTGTGTCGCTTTTTTTTTTGGTTACCCTACATTATAGAACCGATTTTAAAAATCAGTTATTTCAAATTTAGTACTGTTTAGCTTTTTAATAAAATAAATACTCCTTAAGGAAGTTTATTTTCTAATTTTAAATATTATCTAATTTTAAATATTTTATTTTATGACATTTTAGTGTAAACTACTTCCATGGTAACATTTAAGAAAATATCATTTAGGGTCTACGATTCTCTGTTAGAATTGCCCAATGAAGTGAATATGGTATAATTATTATTTTAATGGAAAGTTAGCGTCTACTTAAAAGTTGTTACTTAACACTTTAACATCACTATTTGTGAGTTTGTGTTTGCTTTTGCTTTTATTTATTTATTTATTTATTTACCAAAAATAATAATATTGTCGTGGCTAGGGATTTGTCCCAAAGAGTAACTTTTATTTTCTTTTTTCCTTCCCTTTTCTTTTCCAAAAAAAAAAAAAAAAAAAGGAATTCGTGTATTATCCATTTCATTCCCAAACACATCCAGATATAAAAAGTTTAAATGGATTGTAGTTTATGACGAGACTTTAAAAAATATGATCTAGGTCAGTGTAGTATGAGTTAAACACGAGTCAAATCATTTTATCTCCCTTCCTTGAGAAATTCAGTTCCCATGGTGACCTTGTGTAAGACCTGGATAGACCCTCGTGTTGGACAGCTGGAAGCTCATGCACCTTTTCTCGTCTCGGTGGATGACATCCTTGCTGTAAGCTGGCTCTGTTTTCGTGCAGATGATACGCTAAGCTTCTAAACCCGTGCTGTCTCATATGGCAGCCCCCGGCTATGTGGCTCTTGAGCACCTGAAATGCTGTCAAGTGAGATTGATGGAATGCATTTGTACAATTTTATTTAAGTTCAGTCAGTTTAAATTAAATTACCGATTTAAATTAAGTATGCAGTATAAAATAAATTCACATTAAGCATACCTTTATTGTTTTGCTAGGACTATATTTGACCTTTGACATTTTAGCATATGATTAAGATATGTTGCTAATGGAAAAAAATACA
This sequence comes from Prionailurus viverrinus, assembly GCF_022837055.1. Lineage (NCBI taxonomy): Eukaryota > Metazoa > Chordata > Mammalia > Carnivora > Felidae > Prionailurus > Prionailurus viverrinus. The sequence goes on along the minus strand of NC_062561.1, from coordinate 78,462,053 downwards.
AGATTTCAAAGATATGGTATGAAAAGAGAAAGACCATCTCAGGAATAATTTTTATTTTGATTCCATGCCGAATGATAAGATTTTGGATATATGATATTAAATAAAATTTATTATTAAATTTAATTTCACCTGTTTCTTTTGCACTTTTTAATGGTTACCAGAGTAGTTAAAATTACCTGTATGGTTTGCATTGTATTTCTTTCTTTTCTTTTCTTTCTTTCTTCTTTCTTTCTTTCTTTCTTTCTTTCTTTCTTTCTTTCTCTCTTTCTTGTACGTTTATTTATTTTGAGAGAGAGAGTGTGAGCAGGTAAGGGGCAGAGAGAGAGAAAGAGAGAGAATCCCCCAAGCAGGCTGTGCACTGTTAGCACACAGTCCGATGCAGGGCTTGAACCCACAAATTGTGAGATCAATGACCTGAGCCAATATCAAGAGTTGGACACTTAACTGACTGAGTTCCCCGGGTGCCCCACGCATTGTATTTCTATTATATATACAGCTCTGGCTGTTCAGATGGCAGAGACACTGACAGTTCTCTATGTAAAAGTGAACTTGGCAGTGAGTTCCCACGCAACTTAAAATTTTCTCTGTCACTACAGATTCTTTCCTTTTTAATCATTTAAGAGAAAATCATCTTAGAACGCAGTTTCTAAAATATGTTTTTGACAATGTTAAAAAAGGTTTCTTAGGGTTTTCTTTCTTTCTTTCTTTCTTTCTTTCTTTCTTTCTTTCTTTCTTTTTAAATGTTGATTTACTTACCTTGAGAGACAGAGAGTGCAGACAGGGGAGGGGCAGAGAGAGAGGGAGAGAGAATCCCAAGTGGTCTCCACACTGTCGACGTAGAGTCTGACATGGGACTCGAACTCACTAACTGTGAGTGTATGACCTGAGCTGAAATCAAGAGTCAGACACTTAACCAACTGAACCCTTGGGGCCCCCTTATATCTCAGGGAAGTTCCCAAATTGATTTCCAAGGAGCGTCACCCCAGAATAGTATTCTGTGGATCAGATGATCAGATGTTGGAAACTGTATTAATGGTTATGTTACTCATTTTGCTGCTCATCTTCTAGTCTCAGGGCACAAATGACGTGGCCTTGCCTAGTGACTCCCCCATATGTTACATGTGTATTGTATATTGACACTTTCTCTTGTGGCTCAGTGGCCTTTTTTCAGCTGGTTGACTTTAAATTTATTTATTTATTTATTTATTTATTTATTTATTTTTGAGAGAGAGAGACAGAGTGCAGGCAGAGGAAGTGCCAGAAAGAGTGGGAGATATTGACACTTTCTCCTGTGGCTCAGTGGCCTTTTTTCAGCTGGCTGACTTTAATTCTATTTATTTATTTATTTATTTATTTATTTATTTATTTATTTATTTATTTTTGAGAGAGAGACAGAGTACGAGCAGAGGAAGTACCAGAGAGAGTGGGAGATATAGAATCTGGGGCAGCCTCCAGGCTCTGAGCTGTCAGCAGAGAGCCCCACGTGGGGCTTGAACTCATGGACTTGGAGATCATGACCTGAGCCGAAGTCGGATGCTTAATTGACTGAGCTACCAGGCGCCCCAAGCTGGTTGACTTTAGATTCTTCACTTTTCTGCTCTCATTCATTCCCACATCCTCAGACTCATCCTTGGCAGGTGAAAGAACAAATAATATAAGTAAATCAAGTAATGTGCATGAGATTCCCTACCCCACTGTTTAGCACATAGATTTTCATATGCTAAACATTTCTAATTCTTATTACTAGCTTCAATTACATATTCAAGATATTAAGCTAATTACCAGAGGGCATTCAATGCTTCTGATTCAAAAATTATTCCTGACTAATGAGTATTAATTAATTCTCAGGTCAGTTAACAAATATTTATTGAGTTTACATTGTTCAAAGAACTGTGTTGTCAACACTGGAGATTCAGGAGAAATAGACACATGGAATTTAATAATCTGAACTCACGGAGAATAATCGTATCGGTAAAGGAATGCAGTATATTTAGCAAAAATAGCCAATGCTGCTGTAGCATACAGACTTGTTCACTTATTATTTTGAGATTTCCATTCTGCTCCTTATGTGGAGGAGATCTTATGTGCAGCCTCAAAGCAATCGTTTGTACATAACAAATGTAAAAGAAAGGTGAGTTTTGTGTCTTGTTAACTGCAAACTACAATTGAAATATTTTTACATACCTCAAATTAGTAAAGAATATAAAGTTACCTACCGAGAAGGTAGACAGACCAGTACTTGATAGAATTTACAGCTTTTCATTTTCTTGTGCCTTTTACTCTTTTTGGAATGACTTAACATATAACATCCCGTTTGCTCCTTGGTAAGAAGTAGGGAATCTGGGAATGTTTTCACCATGCCTTGGAAGAACTCTTAGATTACTGTAGTTGAGATTCACCTTTGTCATTTTGTCAGAATTGAAAACATCACTTACAGGGATAACAGGAGCTCTTTCAATTGACAACTGGTTCACTTAAGATGCTCCTCATTAGCAATCAGAACAGGGATGGTATTTGGTGACACATAAAATCGTTCTATGAAATATGCTGCTGATCGTACACAGGAAACGAATCAGAAATAATTAAATTTAGAAGTAAATGTTTTCCCTTTTTTTCTTAAAAAAAATTTTTTTTTGATGTTTATTTTTGAGAGAGAGAGACAGAGCAGGAGCAGGGGAGGAGTAGAAAGAGAGGGAGACACATAATCCTAAGCAGGCTCCAGTCTCTGAGCTGTGAGCACAGAGCCTGACGCGGGGCTCAAACTCACGAACTATGAGATCATGACCTGAGCTGAAGTTGGACGCCTCTACTTGGAAGTCAGACTGAGCCACCCAGGTGCCCCTCCCTTTTTTTCAATTTTAACTTGTTACCATCTCAGCAGAGAGTCATTTATACATTTTAATAGATGTAAAATGTTCGATTTGAAACATCCAGATTTGAACACGTTTGTTGAAATTTGAAAAAAATGCCCAGAACTCTTCTTGAAGAAACACTACTCTTTCCATTAATCTTCCAGAAGATCATTACATGACATACTTTTGGTTATTGGTGTCAAACAAAAGTGAAAGCCGTGATGAATGTGGATTACAGAATATGGACATATGAGACTCTTCACTGCCTTTCGTATTAGATTTATACCTGAGTTTCACCATCTTGCAAAAGTATGAGCCTGTTGAACAAATATTTATTGAGCTAGGTGTTTGGGGAAATGAAGAAATAAGTAAAACAGTCTTTGCCCTCAGAATGCATGGAGAATGACAGGCAGAGGAAGGTAAAACAAATGTACAATTAACAAAACTGAAGTTTTTTTTTTTTTTTTAGTTCACTTCCTGACTGTTGGAAGAGAACCTTTGTTTCAGTAGAGTAGGAGAAAGATCCCATTTGGTGAAAGGCTTGATCGTCACAAAATAAACATTTGCAATTAGCTGCACAGGATGGTTGATCTTCACAGGTAGAGATGGAACAAAATGCCTTACAAACAGGAAGAACCATGTGGACATAAGAAAATGTAAATCATGGTCAAGGTCCAGCAAATACTGCTTTGTTTATAGCATAAGGTAAGTGTGTAAGCATTCGGGGCTCAACATGGAAATAGAAGTCAGGTTGTAAAGATTTTGACTGTCATGACGCCCATTTTATGCAATGGACAATGAAAAAATACAATTAGTGAATGAACTGTAGGAATGTCTGTCAGTAAAATGGATCAGAGTGGAGAGAATTTGCAGGAGTATTGGTTTGGATAGAAACAAGATTTGTGAGCCCGAAGCCAGCTTTCTTTGAGATGAAAGTCCTGGTGAGATTCAAGCAGTTCAGGAAACTACTTTTGCATAGAAATATGTCCATCAATAACTTCAAAAAAACATTCACAAGTAAAAGGTTTATTTCAATTTTTAAAGTAAAAAGATTATTTAATCATTTGATTCAAAATGTAAATGGCCTTGGAAAGTTTGAGTGGGGATTCCTTCACACTCGAATATGAATCATTGTGGTTGCTTTTCTTCTTCCACTCCGAGTTCACTGTAGTTCCCCACACAGATACAGTCTTTTAGAATTGGGTTCAGTTAACCAAAAAAGCTTAAAGAATTGACAGAGCAAAATTGATAGAACTGTGGAACTCTGCTGTCATAAGGGGAAGTTTGAATACATCTCTCTCAATTACTGATAGGTCAAGAATATGAAAAATAAGCAAAAATAGAGATTTGAACAACAAACGTTATTTATTAAAAACTGCTTAAAACTACAGTGTGTATATATAAGCTCTTTTTAGTTACATATTGTGCATTTATTTTTTAAAATCATCTACTAAGCGATACATAAAGCACATCCTAACAAATTTTAATCAGTGTTGAAGAATTCATATTACACAATGATGCGGTCTGGCAGTAGGGTTTAGGGGAGGAGAGGAGCAGGAGCTCTTCAGCCCCACTGCCCAGTCTCACATCCTGTGTTCCTTACTTACTGAAGACTTTGGGAAGATGAATATCCTTTTTCTACCTCTTTCCCCGACTACAAATAGAGATAATAATCGTACTGATTTTGTAGAGTTATTAGGAGCATTCAATAAATTAAGATGTGGGAAATACTTGGTAAAGTGCATGGAACATAGTAAAATGATCTAAGAATCTATTGAACAATAGTTTCATAGAGTGTGGGGACAATAGACAAGAAAGATGTCTTTCCGAACAAGGCAAGACTTTGTCTGGACAGAGGTGTAGAATGGGAGTAGGGGTGGAAGCAAACATGTAAGATAAAGGGCAGAAAGGATCCCAGTAACTGGGAGATGAAGGGAGGAGTCAGGAATGTGGAGATAAAAAAACAAAACAAAACAAAACAAAAACAGGCAAAATCCCCTATTTTGTGTTGAGTGGGTTGGGTGACAGCGATGGTATTGGACGCTGACTACACCCTATTGTTGATTCTGTTCCTGGCAGCGCTGGAGATGTCCTTACAAAACCTAGGTAGTGGCGTCTTGGGGGATAATGGCATCTTGTGTCAGTAGTCGCTCTCCCTCATCATCGTCCGCATGTCATAGGCTGTGAGCCCCTGCTCGACTGTGTGGTTTTAGATATTCTTATGGACCTGCAACAGAGATGGCGCTTCTGTGCTTCCTATGTTATTGAACACAACCTGGTGTTGTATGTTTTTAGGCAAGTTTAATTTGACTGCCAATTTTCTGTGAAGGTCAAAAATTGTGCCTTTGGGTTTAGGGCTTGGTATACATGTTCACTGATGTTCTGATAGAAGGTAGGAGCCATGGTAGTCTCTGGCTACATTTATTAACAGGAACCGGTTCTATCTCAGAGTGATAGTCAGATGCCTGCATGAAGGACGGAACACTTATGCTTCATTCGGTCTGATTTTTGGGAAACATATGAAGGCTTGCTTGAAGGCCCTGTTTAAAGAGTTATTACACCATGTCTCTTTCCAATTATATCTTGACAAGAAGCTTCAAAATTTTAGTGCATATGTGGAGAAGATGTAGAAAAGAGCTATGTAAGAACACAGACTTTTTGATGGCAACATCTCGAGGTAAATAGAGAGTAACTGCTAAGTGCAGTTGTGGGTGAATTAAAGAACAATCGATCTCAAAAGTCTCTGCTAAAGCAAAGTGCTAAACAGTGAAAAATTGAGTTCTGTAATGGAATGTTTTTGTGTCATGTCTTGAGAGGAAACCTGAGCTCCCCCCCACCAACAGAACATCTATTTCCTTTAGACACAAGATTGAGTCATCAATATTTATTAAGCACCTTGAGGTGAGCCCGGATCTGAGTTACCGCTCTGCCTCACTGGCTGTAATAAATAATAAATATTGGCGCTATGTTCGAGAACAGGAATACCCTGATTTGAGAGTGTTTTTTTAATCAGAAAAAAAATAACATAGGTCGTGATAAATATTTTATAATTTTTTTATTATTTATCTATGGGAATCCCATTATGAAATAAAAAGAAGTAATATTGGACCTGTGTTGGCTAAGGAGCATTAGCAGCTTCAGAGAGGATGTTAGAACTTTAAGAAGCTTCCATAATCTCATGCGATAGTCTCAGGAGCGTTTATGGAAACTGAGTGTTGGGGAGCCACAGCAGTTTGGTAACTCCCAGCTCTTGTAAGACAGAAGCGCTAGCCGATGTCGTCTCTCCTTGTTCCCTCTTCCCACTGTGTCCAGATATTCTCTGCCTTTAGTCTTGTTCTGCCCAACTCTCTATCAGTGGACAGCAAACCTTGCTTCATAAGTTATCAAAAAATAAGTCAGTATAACCGTGTGTCATCTTGTTTCTGTTTTACTTGCCTTCTAGGCGCAGTGGAAAGCCAGTGTCTGCTCTGTGTACTATACTTTGTGCTGCAGAACTTCCCAGGGTAGATCGGAGTATCTATAGGGTCATATTTGTTAAGAGATTTATATTGAAGTTCGTAATGGTTCCAGCCTGCTTGTTGCCGATGAGATGATCATGAATATAAACGAAGGAGGATGGAAACGCTGTACGATTGAATCATTCATTCAGGATGTAGCCAGATTCCCACATAGAGTCCTGACACTGAGGCTTTTCTCTCCGGGAAGCAACTTTGTTCCTACTGGCATCCCTCAGTTGGGTTCATACCCGAAGAACTGAGCCCCCGAATGCCACATGGCGTGTTTATATATTTTTTACTCCTTTTGTCTCCCATATATGGTAACACACAAACATGCAGTTGGATTAAATGTTCTCATGTTACAAGGTCATGAGGGATGCATTGCCTTGAGGCTTTTTTCTTTCCTTAGGGAAGGGACCCTCCCACAAGGAGCGTCGAGGACCTTGGTGTGCCACACATGGAAGTGAAAGGAAATGTACAAGCAGATCTTTTTTGCTAAATTCTTATTGGCCTAGACATGAATCTTAAGGTCTGTACTTTTGGAAACTTGAGTTTGTCTTAATTTTGAGAATATTATCATGCTAAACCATGTCATAGGAGAATATGCATACATTTCAAATGGGAATTTATCGAACTCCAATGAGAGTACCACTTTCACAGAAAGCAGATATCTCAAGTCGGCATGGCCGCCATTTTGTGTTCTTGTAGTCAGACCAACGAGTGAAACTGAAGTATAATCTCAGGTTTCTTTTGAGATCATGGAAGTAGAGGAAGAAGCATGAATTGCATGATTCACATAGACCAATGTGCTATAGGCTTGTGCCTGTCTTTACCCCTACTTTCTTGAATAATTAATTCTAGGATGATACACCTCACCGTTTTTCTCATTGGTAAATTCTTTATTTGGATATGTTAATGTCTTTGGCTAAGTTTTGGCCTTGGGGATATCATTTTTTTAAGTCTTTGGGTACTTGTTTGTGTTTTAACAACACTGACAGTAACTACCATCAATTAATCACATGCTTAATATTCGCCAGGCACTGTGCTTGACTTTGAATGCATTATCTGTTTGAATCCTCACAAGCCTGTGGGGATGTCTTCTTCCCTTTCTGGCAAATGGAAATGTTCACATGTCAGAGGATTTAAGGAGCCTGCAAAAGCTCACACTGGGTTAAAGCCAAGACTGTCTGACTCAAAGCCCTCTCTGTCTGCTTGCTTTCTGGGCTTCCTTTTCATAGTCACGTCCTTGCCCCACAGCCAACCTGGCTGCTTCTAATATATACACTTCTGCCTTTTCTCTTCCACTCTGTCTGTTGTAACCTTCTTCTGGGCATCATTATTGGCTGCCTAGACTATTGGACTAGCCTTCTACAAGGATTTCACAGCTCTCTTTGCCAGTGCTAATGTATTTTACACAATGGAAAGATCAATTTTCCTAAGGCACATGTGGATCATGTCACTTATCCTTTTAAAAAAATCATTAAGGGTTCCCATCACCTACAGACAATAATCACAATTCTTGGGCAGATTTACGGTATGTTCTGTGTCTAGTTACAGCATTCCCTTGCAACCCTCTTCCTGCTCACTTCACACAGCGTATGGCCCAGCCAAACAGAAATACTCACTGTTCTTCATACAAATCTGTACAGCCTCTGTATATTTCTCATCCCTTTTACTTTGTTAAGAATATCCTCCCTTTCTTCTTATATCCTATATCCTAACCATCACTCATGACTTAACCCACTGAAGTGGGACCTGTAGTGATGGACTTGATGTATAATCCATGGTTCCTTTCTTCTTTAAATACCATCTCATCTCCACTGATGCTTCAAGTACAGCCCCTTCCGTGAGCTTCCATAGCACTTGATCTGCACCTCCTCTGTTAGAGCCTCTATTATTTCTCATATTATACCAGAGTGATTGAAGTGTGCCATTTCCTACCAGAATATAAGTGCCTTGTTCCAGAAGTTAAGGCTGAAACAAGGATTTGAGTGCAAACAATTTATTTTGGAGTTGATCCCCTAATGGGGGAGGGAAGGGAAGGATGTATGGTTGGAATAGGTTGATGGTCTGAGAAGCTGAAGTTTCAGTCCCCTGGAACTCTGTGAGGCTTTGTAGTGTGTTCCTGCCCCGAGGGAAGAAGTTGGGTTACTGTGTGCTAAATTCCCTATGGCAGTGGTTGAAGGCCACGCCCAGGTAAACTTAACTCCCTAGCCCATCCAACCTGGCCTGTGAAGGCTGAGCCAGTCAAACCAGAGAAAGATAGAACCACACAATGTGCCTGGGAAATGTGTATGTGGGTAGGATTGCAGGTGTCTGTCGCATGCCTCCAGAGAAAAATTTTGTGGATTTGTCTCTGTATTCTCAATGGTGTCCATAATTCTTAGCATGGTGTCATTCATTCATTTGCTCCTTCATTTCAAACTGTATTTCTGGTATCTATTAGATGCCAGGCCCTGTGCTTTAGGGGTTGTGACTATATCCACGAACAAGACTGTTATCAGTGCTGTTATTATAAAGTTCACCAACCATGAGAAGGGCCAGTAAACAAGGAAGGAAATAAACAGAGGGTACCTCTGTATGTGCTGAGTAAGGACACCTGTAAGCAAATTGTGTTTGCCCACAGCTAAGTTAAAGAAGCAAAAACTACATCCAGAGAATTTTTAAAAATCGAGTGGGTATGGCTTCAAGACTGAGATGTGTGCCAGTGAGCATGATTCTATATGGCTGTCTTTTCACACTTAAGAAAAAATCTTAGCCTATCTATTTAAAGCTTTTTTTCCCAATTATTATATAGTGGCTTTAGGCATATGAATTCAATAAGAGTGCCTTTCAGAAAGACTATATAAAAACAGTTAAATAGGTTCTCAATAGCTGTTTCTTATTAATAATGAAAGCATTTATCCTTTTTTCATAACTTTATCTACAAAATAATTAAATTAAATTAAAAGTAAATTAAATTAATTAAATTAAAAGTAAATTGATTATGTCCTTGATCAATTTATCCTTTTGCAAATGTTTCTCCTAGGAGAGGTTAAGTTATTTCCCGGTGTAGAATTACTATTTAGCAAGGTTTCTTTGTGAAATGGTAGGAAATATTCTAACCACATTTGCCATTTGGGAAACCAACACTCAGAGAAAGTCATAATAGTTGGTGGAATTTCAACATCCAATTAGCACCATAATCTAATGTAAATAATATATATGGGACTTGTATATCAGATATGCCATTGATGAATCCATACATATTGTCATGAATGAATTATCTTAATACTGATTTGATTTTGTTGTATTATAACTAACAAAGTGCTACTCAAGAGAATCAATGTTATGCCTAGCATATAGTGGGAACAAATAAATGTGTATTGAATGAATGAATGAATGAATGAATGAATATCATGGTCGCTGCTACTCTAGCTCCTAAATTTGATGATATCTGAAGGTGTTCTGTACTACCTTCATGTTCACCCACCCCCACCCCCACTCACCCCCTTTAACACACAGAAATAGTTTACTTGCTTTTGTTTACATTTCAGAGCATATACTTTATCCCTCCCTGTGAAAGGTCCAGTGTGATTTTATTTTTCTGACCCCCAAGAAAACTGGCAGGAACCGGCAGAGTATTCTGACCATTTGGCAAACCATTCTTAGACAAGTGATGCATGCAAAATGTTGCCTATTCATAAAATGATCATGTGGACTGAGTACATTCACTAATATCTGAGAGTCATCTAAGTTACTCATCATTTGATTTATGCTAAAGTAGGTGAAACTAATAAGCAAACATTCTTAGCTTTATAATTGCAGGTATTAATTTTATTATACTTCACAGTTGAATCTGAAAGATTAATAGTGATTAATAATGCAAGGACAGATGCTGTGTAATTTCAAGAAATTCAGTAGAAATTACATTTCATTGATATTTAAGTATTTCTTCACTAATGCCTCCCAAAACCAAAAATAGTAATTTGAAATCTCCATTCTTCAATCTCCATAGATAAAGAGAGCAGATATAATGTTAGCAACAGGACCTCACGGATTGTGTCTATCCTGATTCTATTCTACGGTTTTGTTTCTATTCTTAATGAGATATTTTCATTATGTGTCTGTCATTGCCAGTGGGAGAATGTATACTTTTCTGTATTCATAGAGGTGGTTTTTTACTTGAACTTTATAAAAACATTATTTTTGGAATATAATTTATGGAGAGCATATATAAAGTCATACTGATTTGAATACATTGTAGAGCTCAGTTCCTCTAGATCCTAATAAATAGCAGTTTACCTTGCACAGTTGGTCTGGCAATAGTCCAGTGATGCATTAGATATGTGTTGGTCACCATAGTTCTTGATGATTCAGTGAGGTCAGTACCAGCAGGTGAGAGTTTGTCCGATGTATGTCCATAAGACCCTGCAGTCAGAACTGTGAGCGGACGTGCCCTTTGATGATAAAATCTCACTTCGGTTTTCTTTTTGCAAGTTGTACACAGCCCTTTTGGAAATGTATTGACTCCATTTCCAACTGCCTTTTTATTTACCCATTTTATTTATTTATTTTTTATTTTTTATTTTTAAATTTTTTTTCAAAGTTTATTCATTTTTGGGACAGAGAGAGAGACAGAACATGAACGGGGGAGGGGCAGAGAGAGAGGGAGACACAGAATCAGAAACAGGCTCCAGGCTCTGAGCCATCAGCCCAGAGCCCGACGCGGGGCTCGAACTCACGGACCGCGAGATCGTGACCTGGCTGAAGTCGGACGCTTAACCGACTGTGCCACCCAGGCGCCCCTATTTACCCATTTTAAAGTTGTAGGGGGAAAGCTCTTAACGATCTTTGTTATTGAGCAAAGTGGTATTGCCATTGTTTCAGTGTGTTTTCCTAAGGTACTGATTATTTGACCCAAGTGGAGTGTCAGGAGGATGAGAAAGAGTTTGGGGACAGGGAGTGAGGAACAGCAGGAAGATTGGGCAAAATGCAGGGCCACTTGAAACTCATATAGTTGCCATGCCTTTGGTCTGGTTGGATGGAGACTGTCTGTCAAGGTCATGAGTCTACAGAATGTATAAAAGACCATCAGAACCGAAAATGACAACCTGTTATCCAAAGCACGCTTCTCGGGGCGCCTGGGTGGCGCAGTCGGTTAAGCGTCCGACTTCAGCCAGGTCACGATCTCGCGGTCCGTGAGTTCGAGCCCCGCGTCAGGCTCTGGGCTGATGGCTCAGAGCCTGGAGCCTGTTTCCGATTCTGTGTCTCCCTCTCTCTCTGCCCCTTCCCCGTTCATGCTCTGTCTCTCTCTGTCCCAAAGCACGCTTCTCATATGTACGCATAAATATTAATTGGAAACATTTTAAGAAGCATTACGGTACCCTTTTCTTTTGTGGCTGGACATAAATATAAATGCTATTAACAATTTTAAAAAGAATTTTCAAAAATATCACCCGGTTTCTCCTAGAAACAATACTTGAATGAGACCTGTGGTTAGTAGGTGATATCGACTTAGGTTTCATTTTGTTGCCTTTCCACAGTAAAATAGTTCTGAGTATATTTTTTAGATGTTTCAGTGTTGTGCCTTAATATCAGACTGAATGAGTAGCATTTTTACTGCTACTTGTGTGCTTATATTTATGACTGTGCAGAAATTCTGTACTTTCCAAGTGACTTCATGTGTTTTACTATCTCTCCTCCCAAATCATACATGGATGCACTTTGTATTCTTCAGAAAGAATATTCTGACTTGTATGTTAAAAGAAGAAGGAAATTGTTTCTATTAGGCACACAGACAATATTATGGGTCATTTGCAATACTTTTATAGATCACTGATACTTCCTCCAAAAATGTGAAAAGAAATCTATAAGTAGTTAGGAAATGTGTTTCTACTCTGGTTCCTTTAGATCCTCTGGAAGTTATTTGTGCAGGAGTATACAGTGAAACTAAATAAAATCTAATGTTTTATTTTATTCCTTTTAGGGTTAAGAAACCTTAATCTTTTAGGGTTAAGAAAAAAATGATTATAATATAGGAAATGTAAGTGGTTAATAAATATGGAAATCACATATCATTATCAGAATTATACAGATTGTAATAATAGTGATCTTCCAGTTTTTCCGATCAGTAGTTTAAAAATCATTTAGTTTTAAAATGAGCATATCCTTGGGGCGCCGGAGGGGGGCTCAGTCGGTTGAGCATCCAACTTCAGCTCAGGTCATGATCTCACGGCTTGTGAGTTCGAGCCCTGCGTCGGGCTCTGTGCGGACGGCTCGGAGCCTGGAGCCTGCTTCAGATTCTGTGTCTCCCTCTCTCTGCCCCTCCCCTGCTCACCCTCTGTTTCTCCCTCTCTCTCAAAAATAAATAAACGTAATTTAAAAAATTAAAAAAAAATAAAATGAGCATATCCGATGCTATTTAGGATTCAGTGAATGGGAATTCTGCATTGCACTGGAATGTTGATAAAACCTATTTCGAAAATCATTTGGCTCAGTAAGCTTATAAATATTCATCACTTTTGACCCAGGAATTTCATTTATTGTTATCCGCGTAGTAGAAGCAACAACAGAGTGTTGAGAAAGGTCTCATGAAATCATTGATAATAGTCATGAAAACTGGAAATTACATAATGGCTAATAAAGAGGTTATGGGTGCTTCTGTATGAAATACTGTCATGCAGCTATTAACAGTCATGTTTACAAAGACCTAATAGTAATATTTTAGTGTTCAGAATAAAGGAACATCATGGAAAGGTTGATGTGGTCTTCAGCTGGTTTCCAAACTGGTTGAACAGACAAACCATGACCCTACAATTCATGGAAATACGTATAATTAGAAATGTAAACCTGCTCCAATGGTTGGCAGGCCATTGGGATTTCCTCACTTTCTGGGAATCCCTTGGCAAGCTAGTGTAGAAAACATGAGGCTAATATTGTGGGGTGGTTTTCATTTTTTGTTTCCTTTTTTAAATTTTAGAGAAGGGTATTGACCGCCTCTATGTTCGCCCTTCTTTTGTAGCCTTTATTCTTCTCGTCTATCAGTGCCTCTTCAGACTCCAAATTATCTATGAGTCTTTGATTCACTCTGGCTGTTTTCATAATTTGTTAACTAAAGGCAGTAACTTGAATGACTAGAATTTAGAGGTAACAGGATTGAGCTGAGAAAAAGGACCATTTAAACCCCCTACCATTTGAATGGTGGATCTAACACCCACATTAAACTGTGGGCATGTAAAATGTAACTTGGAGCCGTGCTCTGTGCTTGGGATTTCTTTAGAGAACTAACAGTAGGTGCATTTTAAAAAGATTCATAACTAAGCACAAAGGAATGGGTCTGTTTGCTGCTTATTTGTGTGGATTTATTCCTGCCTATGAATCTCAGCATCTTATTTTCAGGGAAACCTACTGAAGGCAGCAGTAGCGAGGGCATAATCAACCTGTGGGAACAATCCTGTGAACGAACTCCAGCAGGGGAACGTTATGCAACCTCAGAAAAGCCACTTCTCCCAGTGCCTCTGTGTGCACATGCAGGTGTCCAAATTTCTCATGGAGCAGACTGCAGCTGTTGGGTACAGCTTATAAGGGGTGTTTGTGTGTGTGTGTGTGCATGCGTGCATGCACGCACCACCTCGGTGCAATTGTCAAAGAAGCCATAAAACACCACCTTTATTCTCTTACTTTCCTTTGGGCTGTAAATCGCATTGTACAACCAGTCAGCACATATTGTCAATATGCTGGGACTGTCCTTGCCCTCAGAGTCTTCATAGTCTCCTAGGGAGCATAATGTTAACATAAAAATAACTGCAAAAATGGTAAAATGGGATAAATGCCATGAGAGAGGCATGCAAGTCAGAACAGAGAAAAATTGCTGACCAAGAGTCAGGAGTTCAAGAGTACACAGCTATGGTTCTTGGCTAAGAATGTGTTCAACGACAAATCCAGTAGCTGAGTAGGTACGACTTCCAGATTCCAGGGCCCTGTGCACATCTGCTTTAGGCTCATACCAGTACATTTTGTGGGCGAGGGCATGTTGAAAGGGAAGCCTGTATTCTTTTGGCAATAATCTGTTAATGATGTGGATTCAAATCTACAAGGCTACAGCCCTTTGTACAGTATCTGTTCTTTTTACTAACGTGATAAGATATTTCAGTGAGGGAACCACTGCTTGAGAAAGAAAAACTGTGTTAATTTAATGGATTAGTATGAAAATTCATGAATTAAATAAAGGTAGACCCCTGGAGAAGAGAAGGAACTCCTGGATCAAGAGCACCTTCATTCACATCCTGTAGATAGAGTGGACAGTTCTTTGGGTTAATAAATTCTTCCATTAGGATAAAAAAGTGCCTAGAGCACTAATACATTAGTTGTTCATTCCTTATGGCAGTTTCTTAAATGAGACACATGTCTAGTCTTTATCAGCCTAAGTGACCCGGGGTGTTGTTCTACAGAAGGCATAGCAGCATGTTGAGAACCACTTTCCTGTCACCACCTCCTGGAACGTCCCCATGGTTTACTGCAGATCCTCCTGGATTGCTCTACTCAAGAGAGTAAACTCCTACTCTAGCCATTTTTGAAGCCTTCTGTTTATTCAGACTGGCTTATATCTTAGTTCTTTTGTCCTCTTGCTGAATTTCTACAGGCAGTGACAGAATTGGGGTTGTGTGAGAGATTTCAATGCCCCTTGCAATTATATGCATTTTGGTTTGTCCTGATGTGCCTTGAACAAAGCAAAATTACATAAAGAGATAGTAATACCTCCTAAGTCTATTTCTTTTTTAAAAAAGCAAGGCATATATTAGTATTAGTCTAAAATAGCAATATAGTTGTATTACCTTAAAACTAAGGAAAGAAGTTTTACTTGTTACTAATCTTCATAATGAAGATAAATCAATGACATTTAGCAAAAAACCCAATAGAAAAATTATGACAATAAAAGCCACCAGGCTCATTAGAAAGCTTAATTTATAAAGTTACCTCAACATATCATGTGACATCGGAGTCGTTCCTAGGATATAATTCATATCTACTCCCCAGAATAGGGAGGCCAAAAGACAGAAGGCATATGAAGAACTTGGCCTTGCTACCACGTCACTTAATGTAGTAGCATCAGCCCACTGATGATTCCTGCAACTGAACTCGGGGAAGGTCATCACTGGGAGCATCTGTGGTGTTGCACTGCAAGGCAAGAGAAAACCCAAGGATCCTTTTCATTCCTTAAACAGCATCACAGTGAACTTAAGGAAAGAGCCAAGAGCTAGCTGCAGAACAGTGAAAACATAGTCACTTTCCTGCTGCAATACCAGTGGTCTTAAAAAAAAATCCTCGTAAGTTTTGGATCCAGAAAGATGAATTTTTGGCTCTTGCTGCCAGTAGATGGGTGACTTGGATGAGAGGCTGATCTCGTTGAGCGTAGTTTTCTCTTTTATATAATTTAGATAATAGCACTTATGTCAGAGGTATGCTATTAGGATGAAATTTAAAAGGTATGGAATGTACTCACATTGCTAATAATGATGTTGAGAACTACCACTGACAGGCCTGTCTCTCACTGTATGCTGACGATTTGTATAATATTACATTATAGCCTCCAAATGATGGTTTCCTTCCGCTTCCGTTCCCCCAGGACACTCCAGGCACCATTACCGGCCAAAGTACAGACAGTGCTGTAAATCCCCTTCCAGGTGGGGAAGTTAGACAGTAGCTGACTGGTAAGCCAAGTGCCACCTGGGTGCCCAGAGATCAAAGACCATCGGTCCTGGGAATAGAAACTATAGATGCAAACAGAAGAGCCTGCCTGTCCATGGCAAAAACAATTTTCCACCAGGGATCTTGGTTAAGAAATACTTGAGAGCTCAGAAACACTGATCAAGACTTCATCTTGATGAAGTGGCAACAGCAACCTAGGCCACTTATTCTCATCAGAGCTCCAGAGAAAGAGGCTTTTCATAATGCAGTGTGGTTTTGATCAAGTTTTAGCTCTACATATGACAACTGGATCTACTGTATGTAGTAAAGGCATACCGAAGCCAATACGCCTTTGTGGCAGACTAAATAACGGGTGTCTCAAGATTCCAAGTGATTAGGAATATAACGTGGTTGGATGAATGAAATAATTAATTTACACAGAGTGGCCAACTGTTTTCAGCCAATATCTGAGTCCTGGCAGCTTGCCTTCTTCTCCTGGCTTTAGAATGCTGACTAGCCCACTTTATTCTGGAAGATACTATGAAATCAGAGAAACTCACCTCTCTAAAGTCCCCATCTGAATGCACATATGTTTAATTTTTCTTTACTCTTAGATGAAGCTGGGAGAAGGGTAAGTGGCAAAAGAGGAAAGAGCAAATGAACTGCCTGCACTGCCTCAAACAGACCCTTTTAGAAGCCGTGATCACAAAATCATCTTTTTACTAAAATAGCCCACAGAGAGGAATGCTGCTAGGTTCCTGCAAAATCACCAGCACCTCTTCTGGATTATATTACTCACTTCCTGACTTACAGTCAAAGGTAAATATGTGCTGACAAGTCATTCCCAGATGTTTACTTGATTTTATACAATAATAACATACTCCAAAGCATAAAAGAAATATGACATTTTTATTGAAAACCACATTGAACACGATTTCTGTATGACATTTAAAAAATTGCTTCTGAGATATCATAGATGAATACAAGGTAATACTGAATGTCTGTTAAGGAAAGTTGTTACGTGTTGGATTGGAA